>NC_067413.1:9457725-12167725 GCF_009764475.1 Pristis pectinata
TGCATTGGAGCCTCCGTATCAGGTTGCCACAAAGCTACAAAACTGGACACATAACTCCCTCCCTAACAACATTGTAGGCACACCCACACCTCAAGACCTGCAGCGGTTGGAGAAGGCAGCTCATCACCACCATTTCAAGGGCTACTAGGGCTGGAAAATTAAATGCTGGCTCAGCCTGCGAAGTCCACGTCTCCTGAACGAATAAAAAATAAGATTGCTCGTTCGGTTTTGAGCAGCTTTCTTCAGGGTGAGAAATGAGCTGGCTCATTCCCTGCATGGTAGAAAGAGTAGGCAATTTGGCCCTTCAAGCTTCAGCCATTTTTCAATCAATTCACAACCAATGTTCCAGCACAATTCTACCTTCTTGCGGAAGAGCACAGAATATTTACAGCATAATGCTTCAGTTTTGCTTCAGTCGTGAGAATCCCCCATCTTCTGCTCCACGGGGGTTTGAAGGGGTTCTTACTTGGTGGAGGAGTTTGGTGTTGGGTAAGAGTTCATCATGGTTGCTTTCCTGCCACTCTCATCGTTAGTCCACGAAGAGTCAAGACCTTTGACTCAAGACCCTTGACACAAAAAGGTCAAGGTTTAGTGTCAAAACCTGCCACATGAAAACTGGCCACCAGAAAGAAAAATTGGCAGGCCAACTCAAAGACCACATGGAAGGCCAAGTCTTCCATGAAAGAATTGCCTATCATGTCTGCCCACAATAGACATACAAGTAGGTTAAATGTGTCAGCAGTGGGGGCAATAAAGCTGCAAGATCTGGTCACCATGTTATAAATCATACCCTAGAACATAGATCCCTTCAAAACCTTTTACCTTTCATCAGAAACCTATGCCTTCTGAGACACCTCTGCCATGGGGAAAGGTTTCCTACTCTCTTTTCCCATCATAATTTCTAGAATACAGAGGTACTGGAGAAGGTGGAGAGAAGATTTACGAGGATGAGAGCAGCAATGCAAGGGTGTGTTTATCAGGTAAGGTTGAACAGCCTGGGTCTCCTTCACTATGCAGAAGAGAAAGCTGAGGGGTGTCCTCACAGGGATCTTTAAACATTGTGGAAGCAGAGAGAATGTTTCCATCTGTAGGAAGGAACAGAACCAGAGGCCATTGGGAGAAGACAGTCACCAAGAAATCCGACAGAGAATGTACCGTAGGCACGGTAGTGTAGCAGTTAGCGTAACGTTTTACAGCGCCAGAGACCCGGGTTCAATTCCGACCACTGTCTGTAAGGAGTTTGTACATTCTCCCCGTGTCTGCGTGGGTTTCCTCCGGGTGCTCCGGTTTCCTCCCACATTCCAAAGACGTACGGGTTAGGAAGTTGTGGGCCTGCTATGTTGGCGCCGGAAGCGTGGCGACACTTGCGGGCTGCCCCCAGGACACTCTACGCAAAAGATGCATCTCACTGTGTGTTTCGATGTACATGTGTACATGTACATATCTTATCTTATCTTTTCCCCATAGAACAGTGAGAATGAGACACTGACTTCCACAGAGAATGATTGAGATAAATGGAATTGATGTATTTCAGAGATCCTGGACAGGCAGATGAGGGAGGGGGATAGAAAGGTGACACTGATGGAATTATTGTTGTCACTGTCATTGGTTTATTATTGTCACGTGTACCGAGACACAGTGGAAACCTTTTGCTTTGCATGCTATCCAGACAGATCATTCCAAACATAATTAGATCAAGATCATAGAATCATACAGCATGGAAACAGGCCCTTCGGTCCAACTCATCCATGCTGACTGTGTTGCCCAGCGAGCTAGTCCCATCTGCCCACATTTGGCCCATAGCCCTCTAAACCTCTCTTCTCCATGTGCTTAGGTAGTAAAAAGAAAACAGAATGCAGAATATAGTGTTACAGTTACAGAGAGAGTGCAGTGCAGGGAGACAGATGGAGTAAAGGCCACGACAAGGTAGATTGGGAGATCAGGAGTTTAAGAGTTCATCCTTGAGCAGGAAGGACAAGAGGAGGCTCAAGTGGAACATAAATACCAGTATGGCCTGTTGGGCCGAATGGCCTATTTTTGTGTCATGCATCCTGTGCAGTACTTTACTGGCAATATGCCTTGTACTCAATCAAAACACCATCTTATTAAACAACAGCGAACATTTATATGGTGACACAAGAGACAGCAGATGCTGGAACCTGGAGTAAAAAACAAACTGCTGGAGTAACTCAGGGGCTCGAACAGCATCTGTGAGCAGAAAGGAACCTCTCCCGTCTCAAGCCTCAGTCCTGCTGCAGGGTCTCGACCTGAAACGTCGATAATTCCTTCCCTCCACAGATGCTGCTCGACCCGCTGAGTTTCTCCAGCAGATTTGTTTCGTTGCAACATTTATATGGTGCCTTTAACTCGATAAAGTCTCCCACAACCCAGTTACTGTAATGCACTGAAGATTATACACTGATTGCTTGTACAGTTAGCCAGCACTGTGGGACAGTAATTCATTCCAAGTAAATGGATTAATAAAAAATGTGCAAATCATGAAAGAACAAATCTGAAACAAGCTGGTGAAGTTGGTGGATGTCTGAAGTACTTAGAGGTGGCTTCCTTAGGATCATTAACTGGGCTGTCCAGAGCCTGTGAAAGAGAAGCTTCCACATCTGGCTAGTTAGGGAAGTCAAATGGTTCAGTTGCCAATAGTGACAATACCACTTAGATGTAGAGCACAGCTTCAAAGGGTGACCTTGGAGATGCACAGACTGACATGCTCAGTAATGATGTTGTCATGACAGCTTGCATGTTGACGGGTTTTCAGTTTGGCAAGGCATATTCAGGATGGCATAGGGTCCTTTAAGACTAATTAAATAAGATGTCCCACGATTTTGTCTTTGGTTTTACAGTACGGTGCATCAGTGCAATCTATAATAAACTGCTCGGTTAACTATCTTTCAAATGTGCAGTTTGCTCTAATGCAGTAAAAACACTTCAATGCACCTCAAAGGAGCATTATCAAGCAGAATTTGACCAAAGCTACACAAAATATTTACAGATGACCAAAAGTGTTGTTAAAGCCATAGATTTAAGGAGTATTTTAAAGACATAAAGAAGGGCAGAAGGATTTAGGGAAGGAATTCCAGCGCTTGGATCCCTGACATGTGAAGGTACGTCTGCCTATGTTAGAGTGATTAAATTTGAGGATCATTTTGATTGGCTCAGAAGATTACGACCTGAGGGCATTTTGCCTTTGATCACAAAATGCTTCTTTGGTGGCTTAAAGTTGCATTGTGTAACACACAGTCACAGAATAGTACTGACCATCTGTATCCACTCTTTGAACAATTGCACATTCAAAGAAGATCATAAAAGAGCGAGAGCCGTGTTTTCATTTGTTAGATATCATCAAAGACCCCCACCATCCGGGCCATGCCATCTTCTCGTAGCTACCATCGGGCAGGAGGTGCAGAAGCTTGAAGTCCCACACCACCAGGTTCAGGAGCATTCCCTTCAACCATTCGGTTCTTGAACCAACCTGCACAACCTTATTAACTACCTCAGTATAGCAACACTAGGACCATTTTGACCACTTTGCACTAAAATGGGAATATTTTTGTTCTAATTCTGTTCTTTCTTATAAAGATTATGGATAATTTATGTTTAGAACATAGAACAGAGAACATTCCAGCACAGTACAGGACCTTCGGCCCACAATGTTGTACCAACATTTTATCCTGCTCTAAGATCTATCTAACCCTTCCCTCCAACATAACCTCCTATTTTTCTATCATTCATGTGTCTATCTAAGAGTCTCTTAAATGTCCCTAATGTATCTGCCCCCACAACCTCTGCCGGCAGTGCGTTCCACGCACCCACCACTCTCTGTGTAAAAAACAAACCCCTGACATCCCCCATATATCTTCCTCCAATCACCTTAAAATTGTACCCCCTCGTGTTAGTCATTGTCGCCCTGGGAAAAAGTCTCTGACTATCCATGTTTAATTGATGTTTTTCTTGTAAATGCTGCTTATCTGATGCTATGTGCCTGTGATGCTGCTACAAGTAAGTTTTTCATTGCACCTGTGCACACATGGACTTGTGCGTACGACAATAAACTCGACTTTGACTTTGACTTTTTTACTTGATGCTATTTCAGTCATTTCCAGAATGATCAGAATGAAGTGACGACCATGGCATTCAATGAATCATGTCTATGCCAGATCTAACTCGTCCACCATCTCCCTGTAATAATAATCTGTCTTCAGTGACGTCGATGGAGTGGACCTCCATCTTCTTCAAAGTTATCCCAGATGTCTATCCACCTGAGGGGGAGATTAGATCTGGTTCCACCCACCTTACGGCAGTGTAATACTGACCATATCAGCTTGCATTTCTCCTCATTTAGCCTGTGGTTCCTTGTCCACATTCCTGCAAGTGTTTCTTTTTCAAGTTTATACCCAATTCCCTTCCAGCACAGAAACATTAATTCAAGCCCAGCTCAATCTGTGCCCTTGCCATCAGCATTTTCTGTGGCGGGTCACCCTCTGCTAATCCGATCAGTTTAGTCTGAATGCCGGGAGGGATAAAGCAAGAAGCACTGAAGGGTCTGTTTCGTTTCTGTTGCAGGTGCTGAGAGATTTCTGTACTTTCACCCCCCCCAGTGGTCACAGTCTTTTTACAAGGTTGTTTTTTGCTGTTAAAAAGTAAGAGCAAGGGAAAAAATTGAGCACTGAGAGTGGTGGGTACAGTCCAAACAGTGGATGTCTCGCACTGCGGTTATTTGTGGGTGCAACGGTCCATCGTCACCACAGTGATGGCTCCATCTGGAACACGTCCTGGGGCAAGTTTTAATTGAGGTGCAACAGCTGCACCACCGCCAGATGCTGATTCCTACAGCAAGCTTGGTATCCTGCCCGGGGATGGGCCCGAACCTATCCCCTTCCACCGTCCCCCACCCCTCCTCTCAACTCATTCTCTTCCTCGTTTTCCTTTCATCCAATCTTCCCCTCCACCTTCCTTCTCCTTTGCCGTTGTTCTTCCTCCTTCCTTCCCCCCCATCCTTCTGTCTCACACCTCCTTTCCCCTCCTGCCGCCTCCCCTTCCAAAGTTCCCTCCAACTCCTTCCTTCTCTCTCCTGCTCGTCTCCCCTCCTCCCCATTCCCCTTTGCCCTGCCTCCCTTCAGTTCCTTCCCCTTCCTCATGCCCCTTCCTCACACCCTCCCCCCTCCTTTCCCTTCCCTCCTTATCTCACCTTCCTCACCGCCCTTCCTGCTGTTGCTCTGAGTCCCCTGTGTCCCGCCTCTCCAGGTAACCTGCTCCCCCTCTGTCCCTTCCGCTCACCTCCTGGTCTACCCAGTTGCTCCTACACCCACCCAACACCCACCCCCTCCCCCAGCCTCCTATCACCCTGTTTCTTTCCCCTCCTCCATGTGTCCATCACCCACACACTCCTCCCACTGGGTCCCCTCACCCCCACAGTTCCCACCTGCCCTCCCCACCTCCATTATTTGGTTCCATGCTCCACCTTCCCCTCATATCAGATCCCATCGTCTGCAGCCCTCTGTTGCCTCCCAGCCTCTGTCGCTACCTCCACCCTTCCCTTCCCCACCCCTCCTCACCCGGATCCACCTATCTCCACCAGATCTTGCCCCACCCCTTCCCCTCACCTCTTTACACTGACTACCACACCTTTTCTCTTTCATTCCAGATGAAGGGTCTCGACCCGAAACATTGACTGCTCATTTCCCTCCACAGATGCTGCCTGACCCGCTGAGTTCCTCCAGCGGTTTGTTTCTTGCTGCAGATTCAAGCATCTGCAGTCTCCTGTGTCTCCATCCGCCCTTTCTATGCCCCCCTCCTCCTCTAATCTTGTTCTCTCTGCCTCTTCGTTCCTCCTCCCATCTTTCCGCCATCCTCGTCTCCCGCTGCTCCCCACATCTTCCTGCTCTTATCCACCCTCCCTCCTGTTCTTCCCCTTCCCCCCTTTCCACCTTCACCTCCTCCTCTGCCTCTTCAGCTCCCCCCACCCTCTCTTCCTCACCCTCCCTCCCTAACAAAGAACCAATTGTAAATCCACAGATGCACAAAGCATTTACTGCCTGTTATGAATCAGGTCAGGGACACTTTGACACAAATGACAGAGAGCACAATTGTATCTCCAAGGTACCCAAAGCACTACCAGCTGAAGTGGCAGAAAGCATTAATGTTACCACAAAAAATAGTAAAAAATGTACATTTAACTAAATGCAACAAAAGACTCTTCAGTTACCTTGGTCAGAGTGAAAGAAAAGCAATTTGACTTTACCACGACAGACATGTGAAGCAAAGCAAAATAGAAGTCAATTTCCTTGGTTAGTAAAGCAAATACTTAATGCATTCATATTTTATGGTAAATATTTCAGAATATATAAACATCCTGTTTATGGGATTTTAATTTCATGTTTCCCAGGCATTAGGCTTTTGTCTATTTTCCAATGTTACTGCTGAGGAGATGTCATGTTCCAAATGTTGCAAAACCTTTCACGAATGGTGCCTCTTGCTCACATGCATTTCAAATGCATATTTTTCGACTTTAGTGTACCCAGTTGCATACTTGTTTTCTAGTAAACAGCAAGTTTTTTGTTTGTGTAGTGGCTGTCAGGTCCACAGTTGGCAAAGCCCAATAATCTACTTGAAATGTCGATTCTGTGCTAAAATGGAGACATAAGAGACTGCAGATGCAGCAAGCAATCTGCTGGAGGAACTCAGCGGGTCGAGCAGCATCTATGGGGGGAAATGAATGGTCCACATTTCAGGTTGAAACCCTGCATCAGGACTGAGAGGGGAGAGGGGAGAGGGGAAGTATAAAGAGGAGAGGCGGAGTGATGAGACAGGGGCCACAGGTGCTTGGTGGACTGGGGGAGGGTGAAGGATGACAAGCAGATAGAGCGAGGTGGGGGAGGGGGAGGGGTGGAACTGGGACACAGAGGCAGGTGGATGATGGATGGAGGCAGAGGAAAAGAGGAGGAGGCAGATGGAGAGAGGTGTAAGGAGGGCAGCGTGGCGGAGATAGCAGCCGAAGGGTGATAACCAGGAAGGCAACAGAACTCGGATTCTATGCTAAAGTAAGATAGGTAGCATCACACATTCCTCCTGGGTAGTCCACAACCTGATGCCCTGAACCTTGCATTCTCCAATTTCATGTGATCTGCTTCCCCTTAGTCCCTTTCCTCTCTCCTCTTGGTCTATCAACGTCCACCCGCACCCACACACCCCCAGCCAGCCCTCCGCCATCATGTTTCTTCCCCCTCCTCTGCTCTCTCCATCTGCCCATCGCCCACACACCCCTCCCACTAGGACCCCTCCCCCTCCTGTTCCCATCTGCCCTCCCCACCTCCCCTATTTGGTTCCAGGCTCCACCTTCCTCTCCTATCAGATCCCACCATCTGCAGCCCTCTGTCACCTCCGCCTCTCACCTCCCAGCCTCTGTCGCTGTTCCCACTCCCCCCTCCTCCATCAGCCTCTCACCCCTCCTCACCTGGATCCACCTATCACCTGCCAGCTCTTGCTCCACCCCTTCCCCTCACCTCCTTATACTGATTATCTCCCATCTATCTTTCAGTCCAGAAACGTCGACTGTTCATTTCCCTCCATAGATGCTGCCTGACCCGCTGAGATCCTCTGACATTTTGTGTGTTGCTCCAGATTCCAGCGTCTGCAGTCTCTCCTGTGTCTCCACAACAAACTGCAACGTGACTGTTACCGTATGCATCAATGTCAATGCAGGGACAAAAATTGGCAGCGTACTGGGGAAAGCTACATTGTTCTTCTTCAGTGTGATCAGAGTCATAGTCCCATACAGTGTAGAAAGAGGCCCCTCTTCGATCCATCAAGTTGCCTCAGAGCCGCAGGCAATGACTTATACAAATCCGTTTTAATTCCCCCTGTATGCTCATCAACTGCCCCAGGTTCTACCACCCACCTTACACACTAGGGGAAGTTTACAGTGGACAATTAACTTACCAACCAACAAGTTTTGGATGTGGGAGAAAATTGGAACACCGAGGGGAAACCCACATAGTTATAGGGAGAACTATTATATTGTTATAAGACTATTGAATGGTCCCCTAGTACGATAAGATGGACTCTTGACCTCACAATCTACCTTGTTATGACCTTGCACCTTATTGTCTGCCTGCACTGCACTTTCTCTGTGGCTGTAACACTGTATTCTGCGTTCTGTGTCGTTTTACCTTGTACTACCTCAATGCACTGTGTAATGAATTGATCTGTATGAACGGTATGCAAGACAAGTTTTTCACCATACCTTGGTACAAGTGACAATAATAAACCAATTCCAATTCCAATTCCATCATGCAAACTCCGCACAGACAGCACCTAAGGTCAGGATCGAACCTGGATCGCTGGAGCTGAGCTGCAACATTGCAGTGAGAAAGATTGAGTGAAGTGTCAGAACAATGACACAGCCTTAGTTGATACTGGTCTTCAATGAGATTAATTCTGTTGTAGATCCTGCCTCACCACTCCCCATTTCCTCTTTATACCAGCCATCTCCCCTCTCTACTCACATTCCTGATGCAGGGTTTCAACCCGAAGCATCGATAATTCCTTTCAACCCACAGATGCTGCTCGACCCGTTGAGTTCCTCCAGCAGGTTGTTTGTTGCTCTGTTATAGACCTTTCGGTCAGGATCATAATTTATCTACTGTCATGAAGAAAACACAAAATGGAGGCGTATTTCTTTGGGTAGCCATGTTTCAGGAGATTATTCCACAGTCCCTCCCAACAGATGGAGTCAAATACTTTAGTGAGGTCAAAAAGGCCATGTGTAATGGCTGAAGCTGTTCCTGCATTTTTCTTGTATTACAGGGAAGATCACATTCACTAGTACCTGTAGACCTGCAGATAGATAGAGTAGACAGCCGGTATCTTTATCCCAAGGTTGAAATGTTTAATACTCAAGGGCACACACTTAAGGTGAGAGGGGGTAAGTTCAAAGGAGGTGTGTGGGGCAAGTTTTTTACACAGAGAGTGGTGGGTGCCTGGAATGTGCTGTCAGGGGTAGTGGTGGAGGCAGATATGATAGCAGCATTGAAGAGGCTCTCAGATAGTCACATGAATGTGCAGAGAATGGACACTGTGTAGGCAGAAGGGATTAGTTTAGTTAGGGGCTTAATTAGTTCGGGACCACATCATGGGCTGAAGCAAAACACACACAAAAGTGCTGGAGGAACTCAGCAGGTCAGGCAGCATCTATGGAGAGAAATAAACAGTCGACATTTTTGGTCGAGACCCTTCATCAGGACTGGAAAGAAACAGGGCAGAAGCCGTAGGTGCTGCCTGACCTGCTGAGTTCCTCCAGCACTTCTTGTGCGTGTTGTTCCAGATTTCAGCATCTGCAGAATCTCTTGTGTCTCCATCGTGGACTGAAGGGCCTGTTCCTGTGCAGTTCTAATGTACTCCTGGACTGTTCTATGTTCCAGATGGACAGAGTCCACACGTGATTGAGAGAAGAGCTCTCAGGTACCGGGGTTTCGGCTGCTGAGGTTTGGAAGCTCATTGGTGAAGTGCTTCCATCGTGAACCCAGTAGTGTTTTTGGATCTTTCACCTGAGAAGACAGCTCAATGCCTCCTCTGAAAGATGGCAACTCAGATAGAGCAGCCCGGCACTTGCTGAGCATCAACCCAGATTACACGCACAGTGGGAGTTCGACCTGAAACCTCCTGACATGGGCAATGCAGTGCTAGGCAGCAAGACGCAGCCAACACCTTGCACTTTGCTCATCAGACACAGGAAACAAGAATATTGCAAATCCCACAGATTCAACACAGCTGAAAGAAGCACAGAATGCAAATTTCCAGGGACTCACTAAAATCCCAACCTTTCAGTAAATCATATAGGCTTGCAACTACATTAGCTCTGAAGTGAACATCAGCCACTTGTGATTAGAAATGCTTTTAAAATCTGTGCATTTCAATGCAACCTGAAAATGGAACTGTTAAGATTAGACACACCACAAATTGCATTATATATTACCCTTAACCCAGTGAAATATCCCAAGGTACTTCACAGGAGCATAATGAAATAAACTTTGACATTGAACCAATGAGGTGATACACTAGGACAGACGACTAGAAGGCCGATCAAACAGACAGGGCTTGAGGTATGTTGGACAAGAGTGGTACACAGATGAGGGACTTCAGCTCCAAGGTTAGACTGGAGAAGCTGACCTTGTTCTCCCTTGAGAAAACAAGCTCGTAACCTCAAGGCTAAATTCAACAATTTCATATAATCACTCTTCGCAGTTATGATGTGAGATCATCGATTAACTCTGGTTTTTCTCTCCACGGATGCTACCTGACCAGCTGAGTCACAGACATAGAGTTATACAGCAGGGAAACAACCCCTTCAGACCAACTTGTCCATGCCAACCGGGGTATCTTCCCATCTGCCTAGATTTGGCCCATATCCCTCTAAACCTTTCCTATCCGTGTACCTGTCTAAATGTCTTTTAAATGTTGTCATTGTACCCACCTCTACCAGCTCCTCTCGTGGCTAATTCCATACTCGCCACCCTCTGTGTGAGAAACCTACCTCTCAGACACAATCTGCCTGGATGGCACGCAAACAAAAGTTTTTCACTGTATCTCGGTACATGTTACAAGAAGCCAATTATTATTTAAATTTTTCCTTTTTTAACTTATACATTTTTAACCTTTAGATCTTTCTCCCCTCACCTTAAACCCATGCCCTGTAGTTTTAGATCCCCCTGCCCTGGGGAAAAGACTGTGACCGTTCACCTTATCGATGCCTCTATAAGATCACCCGTCAGCCTCCTACACTCCAGGAAAAACAGTCCCAGCCTATCCAGTCTCTCCTTGTAACTCAAGCCCTCCAGTCCCAGCAACATCCCTGTGAATCTTTCCTGCACCTTTTCCAGCTTAATGGCACCCTTCCTATAGCTGGGCAACCAGATTTGATAGAGATGTACAAGATCTTGAATTGTTCAGATCCATTGGACAGAGAGAAGCTGTTGCTAAGAGCAGGCACTTCAAAGTACAGGGGAGACAGATTTAAACTGAAAAGGGGGATGTGAGAAAAGAACTCTTCTGCACTGAGAGTAGAAATTCACTACGTATAGAATGGTGGAAGGGACACAATTAGGGCTTTCTAAAGAGATAATATACCCCATAAGGTACCCCCTGCAAGGCTTATTGAGAACGTAAGGAGGCATGGGATCCAAGGGGACATTGCAGTGTGGATCCAGAACTGGCTGGCCCACAGAAGGCAAAGAGTGGTATTTGAAGTCGTATTCTGCATAGAGGTCGGTGACCAGTGGTGTACCTCAGGGATCTGTTCTGGGACCTTTACTCTTTGTGATTTTTATAAACGACCTGGATGAGGAAGTGGAGGGGTGGGTTAATAGGTTTTCGGATGACACAAAGGTTGGAGGTGTTGTGGATAGTATAGACGGCTGTCAGAGGTTACAGCGGGACATAGATAGGATGCAAAGTTGGGCTGAGAAGTGGCAGATGCAGTTCAACCCAGATAATTGTGAAGTGGTTCATTTTGGTAGGTCAAATAGGATGGCAGAATATGGTATTAAGGGTAGGACTCTTGGCAGCAGAGGGATCTTAGGGTCCGAGTCCATAGGATGCTCAAAGCGGCTGCACAGGTTGACTCTGTGGTTAAGAAGGCATATGGTGTATTGTCCTTCATCATTTGTGGAATTGAACTTAGGAGCCGGGAGGTATTGTTGCAGCTATATAGGACCCTGTCAGACCCCACTTAGAGTACTGTGCTCAGTTCTGGTCGCCTCACTACAGAAAGGACGTGGAAGCTTAGAAAGGGTGCAGAGGAGATTTACAAGGATGCTGCCTGGAATGCGGAGCATGCAATATGAAAACAGGTTGAGGGAACTCAGCCTTTTCTCCTTGGAGCGACGAAAGATGAGGGGGGGACCTGATAGAGGTATATAAGATGATGAGAAGCATTGATTGGGTGGATAGTCAGAGGCTTTTCCCCAGGGTTGAAATGGTGGCCACAAGCGGACATAGGTTTAAGGTGCTGGGGAGTAGGTATAGAGGAAATGTCATGGATAATTATTTCACTCAGAGAGTGGTGAGTGCGTGGAACGGGCTGCCGGAAACGGTGGTGGAGGCGGATACGATAGGATCTTTCAAGAGACTGTTAGATCGGTATATGGAGCTGAGAAAAATAGAGGGCTATGGGTAAGCCTAGTAATGTCTAAGGTAGGGACATGTTTGGCACAGCTTTGTGGGCCGAAGGGCCTGAATTGTGCTGTAGGTTTTTCTATGTTTCTATGTTTTCTAGAATGGGATAGACATTTGAGGGAGAAAATTAGCAGAGATGAGGGGAACAAGAAAATGAATAGAATGTATAGGAGACACAAGGGTCTGCAGGTGCTGAAATCTGGAGCAACAAACAATCTGCAGGGTCCTGATGGAGAGCTTTGAGCCGAAACATCAATAATTCTTTTCCCGCTACAGATGCTGCTCGACCCACTGAGCTCCAGTGGATTTTTTCTTCCTCCATAGAATGGATAGAGTTGTTCTATCAGGAACCAGCAGAGATATGATGGGCCGAATTGCCTCCTTCTGTGCCAATAATGCTGCAATGATTTTTGATGGAAGGGTGGGATGGTCAAGGGAGGGTGAGGATATCAGGGGTGGGCAACAATGACAGCGGAACGTTAAAGAAGGCTCCTAGGTGGGGGAAGGTGGAAGCCCCCGTGGTAAAGCTGTGTCGAGCCCTTGAGCTTTTGCAGAAGCAGATCATCACTTTTTCGTTGGGGCAAAAAAAACAAGATGCTGGAGGAAGTCAGCGGGTCAGGCAGCATCTGTGGAGGGAAATGGACAGTCGACGTTTCGGGTCGAGACCTTTCGTCTGGACGGAAAGATAGAGGGGAGATAGCCGGTATAGAGCGGTGAGGGGAAGGGGTGGAGCAAGAGCTGGCAAGTGGTAGGTGAATCCAGGTGAGGAGGGGTGAGAGGCAGATGGAGGAGGGACTGGAGGGCTGGCTATCACCCCCTCTATTGGAACATAGAGCATAGAACACCACAGCGCAGTACAGGCCCTTCGGCCCACAATGTTGTGCCGACATTTTATCCTGCTCTAAGATCTATCTAACTCTTCCCTCCCACATAGCCCCCTATTTTTCTATCATTCATGTGGCTATCTAAGTGTCTCTTAAATGTCCCTAATGTATCTGCCCCCACAACCTCTGCTGGCAGTGCGTTCCACGCACCCACCACTCTCTGTGTAAAAAGTTTATCCCTGACGTTCCCCATTATACCTTCCTCCAATCAGAAAATTATGTCCCCTCGTGTTAGCCATTGTCACACTGGGAAAAAGTTTCTGTCTGTCCACTCGATCTATGCCTCTTATCATCTTGTACACCTCTATCAAGTCACCTCTCATCCTCCTTCTCTCCAAAGAGAAAAACCCTAGCTTGCTCAACCTATCCTCATAAGACATGCTCTCCAATCCAGGCAACATCCTGGTAAATCTCCTCTGCACCCTCTCTAAAGCTTCCACATCCTTCCTATAATGAGGCGACCAGAACTGAACACAATACTCCAAATGTGGTCCGACCAGAGTTCTATAGAGCTGCAACATTACCTCGCGGCTCTTGAACTCAATACCCCGACTAATGAAGGCCAACACTCCATACACCTTCTTAACAACCCTATCGACCTGCGTGGCAACCTTGAGGGATCTATGGACGTTTGATGGATGAGCATTCTCAACCCAAAACGTTTACTGTCCATTTCCCTCCACAGATGCTGCCTGACCCACTGAGTGCCTCCAGCATTTTGTTTTCAGCTCCAGATTTCAGTTTCTGCAGTCTCTTGTGTCTATCCTTTGGTTCGGACCAGCTTCGCTGTTCTCCAAGCCTGTGTGTACTCAGGAGAACCTCGATGTCAAATAAGCATTAAATACTATTTAATGTCAACTCTTCAAGCAAAGCTTGCAGTAAGTAACGTCTATGGTCAGTAAGTAAGTGTGCCTCATAGCTCTGGGACCACAGCTTAGCTGCAACAACAATTTCAAAAATTATTATCTTAATGAAAAATGATGAACATCTCACCTGCACACATTGAGAACCTGATCTGGCGATCCCCATGGATGTGTATTTATATAGCACCTACCAGAACTTCAGGGGACTGCAGCACACTTCCCAGCAGAGAGGATATTTGTGGGGCGGAAACAGAAAATGCTGGAAACACTCAGCAGTTCAGGCCACATCTGCGGAAAGAGAAACACAGAGTTAATGTTTCAGGTTGAAGACCCTTCGTCAGAACTGGGAAGGAGATAAAAGAAGCTCGTTAAACTGCGGGGGGGGGGGGGTGTGGGGTGGGGTGAGGGTGGAGTCTCTGATAGTGTAAAACCAGGGTCACCAATGGGATAAGCTGGTAAACAAAGTTATCTGGTCAATAAGTGAATGGGAGCAGTTAGAGAGAGAAAACATAGACAAAAGTCTGAAGTGATACACTTTGGAAGATCCAATTTGAAGGCAGAACACAAGGTTAATGGCAGGACTCTTAGCAGTGTGGAGGAACAGAGGGATCTTGTGGTCCACGTCCATAGATCCCTCAAGGATGCCGCGCAGGTTGATAGGGTTGTTAAGAAGGCGTATGGTGTGTTGGCCTTCATTAGTCAGGGTATTGAGTTCAAGAGCTGCCAGGTAATGTTGCAGCTCTATAGAACTCTGGTGAGAACACACTTGGAGTATTGTGTTCAGTTCTGGTTGCCTCATTATAGGAAGGATGTGGAAGCTTCAGAGATGGTGCAAAGTAGATTTACCAGGATGCCGCCTGGATTGGAGAGCATGTCTTATGAGGATAGGTTGAGTGAGCAGGGCTTTTCTCTTTGGAGGGAAGGAGGATGAGAGGGGACTTGATAGAGGTGTACAAGATGATAAGAGGCATAGATCGAGTGGACAGTCAGAGACTTTTTCCCAGGGTGAAAATGGCCAACGCGAGGGGGCATAATTTTAAGGTGATTGGAGGAAGGTATGGGGGGATGTCAGAGGCAAGTTTTTTACAGAGAGTGGTGGGTGCGTGGAAGGTAGATATATTGGAGACACTTAAGACACACTTAGATAGCCACATGAATGATATAGAAATGGAGGGCTATGTAGGAGGGAAGGGTTAGATAGATCTTAGAGCAGGATAAAATGTCGGCACAACATCTTGGGCTGAAGGGCCTGTACTGTGCCTTAATGTTCTATGTTCTAAACAAATGTAGGAGTTGCAAAACACAGAGCAGGGACACATGTCCGGCAGGTCAGGCTAGGCATGTCCTCCAATCCCAGAGAAAAACAAGGGAGGAAAGTAAAAACAAACACATTGAGCTGATATCGCGGGTGGATAACTGATACAGACTGAAATCAAGTCACCTGGAATTGAGGAATTCGATATTGAGTCCAGAAGGCTGCAATGTGCTCAGACAAAAGATGAGGTGCTGCTCCTCAAGCCTGCGTTAGGCCTCAGTGTAACAGTGAAGGAGGTTACAGGCCGATTGGTCAGAGTGGGAGTGGGGCGGCGAATTTAAGTGGCAGGCAATGGGAAGTGCAGGGTCACTCCTATGGACTGAACGCAGGTGCTTCGCGATGCAATCGCCCAATCTGCGTTTGGTTTCTCCAACGTAGAGGAGACCACATTGTGAGCACCAGATGCAGCGCACTAGATTGGAAGTAGTGCAAGTGAATCTCTGCTTCGCCTTAGAAGACCGTTTGGATCCCTGGATGGTGGGAAGGGAAGAGGGAAAGGAGAAGTGTTGCAGTGCCTGAGATTGCAAGGGAAAGTGCTGTAAAAAGTCAGGAATGGAAGAGTGAACCAGGGAGTCACAACTGGAAGAATCCCAGTCGGACTTTATTCCTTGGAGTGTGGGAGACTGAGGGGTGACCTTATGGAGGTGTATAAAATTAGAAGGGGCACAGATAGGGTGAATGCACTTTTTTCCAAGGAAAGGGAATCCAAAACTAGAGGGCATAGGTGTAAGGTGAGAGGTGAAAGATTTAAAAGGGAGCTGAGGGACAACTTCTTTATACAGAGGGTGGTGCGTATATGGAACGAGCTGCCAGAGGAAGTGGATGAGGCAGGTACAATAACAACATTTAAAGGACACTGGGACAGGTACGTGGATAGGAAAGGTTTAGAGGGATATGGGCTAAACGTGGGCAAATGGGGCAAACTTAGATGGGTATCCTGGTTGGCATGGACCAGTTGGGCTGAAGGGCCTGTTTGTGTGCTGTATTACTCTATGAGCTGCTGGAAGCGGAGAAGAAGGGAAAATGTGTCTGGTGGTGGAATCTCTTTGAAGGTGGCAGAATCTCTGGAGCAGAAACTGTTGAATGCTGAGGCTGGTGGGGTGATGGGTGAGGACCAGGGCAGCTTTCTCCTTGCTCTGCCCCAGAGCAGAGAGGGAGGCATGCATGGGAAATGGATGAGCTGCAGACAAGGTCTTTGTAGACAATGATAGAGGGGAAGCCCACAGCTCAGGCAGAAGGCAGACATGTCAAAGTCACATCAGAGGCTCTTTGTAGTGAATACTGCTGTGAGTGCAGGAACCTCAACAACCAATCAGCAAACAGTGAAATGATGACTGTCAGATAACCTCAAAGAGACACTATTTGAGGTCAGGATGCCTGAGAAAGCTCCCCTTGTCTGCTAACACCAGAAAAACCACGGTGTTTTTCTTCCACACATGTGAACAGCAAGAGAGTTAAACATCAGTGCTGAGATCCAATGAGTTAAAACCTTAGCTCCAGATTTAGGGGAATTCTTGATGATCCATAAAAGGAGACAAAAACCTGCACTCCTTCAGGACATAAAATTACCCTGGAATACTGGAATAGCCTGGAAAATGCTTGAAGCTATCATTAAGGAAGAAATAGTGAGACATCTGGATAGAAGCGGTTCCATCAGGCAGACACAGCATGGATTCAGGAAGGACAGATCCTGTTTGACAAACATATTGGAGTTCTTTAAGGATATAATGAGCGCGGTGGATAGAGGGGAACAGGTGGATGTTGTATACTTGGATTTCCAGAAGGCGTTCGATAAGGTGCTGCATAAAAGATTTTTCCATAAAATAAAGATGCATGGAGTTGGGGGTAATGTATTAGCATGGATAGAGGATTGGTTAACCAATAGAAGGCAGAGAGTTGGACAAAATGGGTGTGTCTCTGGTTGGCAATCGGTGGTGAGTGGGGTGCTGCAGGGGTTGGTGCTGGGCCCACAACTGTTCACAACTATTCTGGGTAACACAAAGCTGTGGCACTGAAACAGTCCATTCGGCCCATCTAATCAATGCTGGTGTTAGCACTCCATGCAGGTTCCTTCCTCCGCTAACTCTATCTACATTTCTTTCTGTTGATGCTTCCTTTATGTGCTTTTCCTTCAGCTTCATTAATGCTATTCACCTCAACACTCCATGTGATGGTGACTTAAGAGTCAATCCTACAAACAGGCCACCTGTTGGTCTTCATTTTAATTATGGTGATTGCACTGCACAGTCGAATTATAAATTAAGGGCTCCGCAATGGAGAATATTTGTTTTAATAAGCCCCAGCCAGCCCTGACCTGCCATGGTGCTGGTTCTGTGTTATTTATGGATGTATATTGGCAACAGCAGCACAGCACATACTCGACACCAGGATATGATCAAGGTTGACATCAAGCACATGGTAATCAGTGCAATTTCCTTGTCCTTCAGTTTTAGAGTCATAGAGTCATACAGCACAGAAATAGGCCCTTCGGCCCACCACGTCTATGCTGGACTTTTTGTCATCCACATAATCCCATTTGCCCACATTAGGTCCGCATCCTTCTGTGCCTTGCCTATTTAAAAGTCTTTAACAAAGAGATTGTATCTGACTCCATCGTCTCCTCTGGCAGCGAGTTCCAGATATCAAGCTCTCTCTGTGTTGGAAACTTTCCCCTCAAATCCCCTTCAAAACTCTCTCCTCTCAGCTTAAACCTGTTGTCTTCTGTGGGTCCTCCGTGGGTTTTGGCAGAATTCCATTCTGGAGAACTGTTCGTAAGCCAAGCAGGTTGCAAGTCGGAAATGCAACCAAGAATAGGAATTGGAATTGGAATTGGTTTATTATTGTCACATGTACTGAGATACAGTGAAAAACTTGTCTTGCATACCGTTCGTACAGATCAATTCGTTACACAGTGCATCGAGGTAGTACAAGGTAAAATAACAGAATGCAGAATTAAGTGTCACAGCTACAGAGAAAATGCAGTGCAGGCAGACAATAAGGTGCAAGGTCATAATGAGGTAGATTGTGAGGTCAAAAGTCCATTTTATTGCACCAGGGAACCACTCAATTGTCTTATAACAGCAGGTTAGAAGCTGTCCTTGAGCCTAGTGGTACGTGCTTTCAGCCTTTTGTATCTTCTGCCCAATGGGAGAGTGGAAAAGAGAGAATGTCTGGGGTGGGTGAGGCTTTTGATTATGCTGGCTGCTTTACCAAGGCAGCAAGAAGTGTAGACAGAGTCCATAGAGGGGAGGCTGGTTTCCGTGATGTGCTGAGCTATGTCCACAACTCTCCGCAGTTTCTTGTGGTCACAGGCAGAGCAATTGCCATACCAAGCTGTGATGCATCCAGATAGGATGCTTTCTATGGTGCATTGAAAAAAATTGGTGAGGGTCAAAGGGCACGTGCCAAATTTCCTTAGCCTCCTGAGGAAGTAGAGGTGCTGGTGAGCTTTCTTGTAGGAGATGCCTGCTGGGAAATCTCAGTAATTTGGATCTTAGTGTCATCCAGCAGACATGGATGACAGAATTCGCCATCACCTTCAGTGCAACAGTACAGCTTTAGGCAGTCTGAGAACAAGTGCTTGGGGATCGAGACCTCAAAGCTGGCACAAGCTCCTGGTCCATCAGGCAAGAATGAACCATGCCCTACTATATGCTTCTTGGACTTGAGCCACTTGCAGCAGGCCTCTCAAAGCACTGGAAAGATACCACGTACACGATCTGTGCAAAATCACCCAAATCCATTGGTAGGATAAGTAAGTCAACATCTGTGTCCTTGCCCAGGTCAACATCTCCAGTACTGAGACCCAACCCGCACTCCATTTGACTCCTGGACACCAAACCCTGGAACGAGGCACTCTACTCTGAGTTCAACAAGAGCTTGCCAAGTGAACAGAGGAAATGATTCAAGGAAGTTCTCAGAGCCACCTTGAAAGAGCATCACGTCCCCATTGATTTCTGGGAATCTGTGGCCTATGTCATCTCAGAATGAAGAGAAACATTCAGGTCGGCATTGACAAACCCAGAACGCACTGCGAAAAATAGCAGAAGGGGTACACCACATCAAAAACTACCCACCTGTCCACACTGTCAAACACCTCCTCATCCACTGTGACAGAATCTGCAGGTCCCAAACCAGCCGCATCAGTTACCTCACAACCCACACTTCCTGAGGGATCTTCTAAGAAGAAGATACTCTGGATAAGAATGTTTCTCCAGAATTCCCTGGTGACTTGTCAGCAACCATCTTCTCTTTAAGTCCACACTACTGGTGTTCCCCCATGAGTACAGACGTCACCTCTACATCTACCTTATTATGACATCATATTAAAGCCCACTGTAGATTCAGCTCTCAAGCCTTCTCCTCTCCAGAGAAAGGATCCCCAACCTGTTCAAACTTTCCTGATGGGAATATAGCCTATATTCCACTCAATCTGTACATAACACCTTTTTCCTGACTCCTACCACTCCAGAAGTGAACATATTTCTTCCTGTTTTAATGACCTTATGCATGGCCACTTTTACTAATTCCTGTATCTGAAAGGAAAGATTTGCATTTCTGTTGCACTTTTCACGTCCTTATTAAAAGCACTTTAGGACGAGTGAGGAGTTTTGGAGTGCAGGCACTCTTGCAATGATGGAAAAACACTACAGCCAAGTTATACACAGTAAGCTCCCACAGACAGCACTGTGGTAATGACTGGTTAAGCAGCTTTGGAACATTAATTGATGGATAGATATTGGCCAGAGCTCACTCCACTTCATAGTACTACCATGGGATCTTTTACAGTCACTTGAGGAGGCAGAAGGGAGTTGAGTCTTTAAGGCCATCTAAAAAGCAGAAATTTCAGAGGGTTGTGATCTCAGCCTCGTCCATCACACAAACCAGCCTCCCCTCCATTGACTCCGCCTACACTTCCCACTGCCTTGGGAAAGCAGCCAACGTAATCAAAGACCCCTCCCACCCAGGCCATTCTCTCTTCTCCCCCTCCCATCAGGCAGAAGATACAAAAGTCTCAGGGCATGAACCATCAGGCTCAAGGACAGCTTCTACCCCGTTGTTATCAGACTCTTGAACGGACCTCTCATGCACTAAAAGATGAACTCTTGATCTCCCAATCTACCTCATCTTGGCCCTTGCACTTTATTTGTTTATCTGTACTGCACTTCCTCTGTAACTGTAACACTACATTCTGCAGTCCATTTTCTTTTTATGACCCCAATGTCATTACACATGGCACGATCTGTCTGGATAGCTTACAAAACAAAAGCTTTTCACTGTATCTCGGTACATATGACAACAATAAACCAATCTCCAACCTCCACTCCCTGAATTGTGCTCCAGCTGAAAGGGAGCCTTGATTTCCAGGGAAATGGATCTCTGGAGATGAGGGGAAAGAGACAGACAGTGGAAGTAATCAGAAAACACTTTCAAAGAGCTGGCACAGGTCTGATGGGCAGAATAGCCTCCTACTGTGCATGTGATTCCAAGAAGGTCTGAAAAAGGCAAGCAAGGAATTTTTTTTTAAATTGCAGCTTGTTCTGAGAAGGCTGTTGGAGTGATTGTTAAAAGGCTGCTTGATGTTAATGCAAGTTGCCTTTATTCTGTTGTCACAACCTAGGCTGTAGTATTTCCAGTAGCACAGAAGCCAGAGCTATTCTTACAATGGAACTGGCTCTCAGCGGCCAGATTCAGCCTGACTTTACTCACTTTAAACAACTTAAAATCTCCTGCTTTGAACCTAGATATTAAAGGAATCAAGGGATACAGCCTTAGTGCAGGAAGGTGGTGCAGAGATAAAAGATCAGCCATGATCTCATTGAGTGGCGGAGCAGGTACGAGGGGATGAAGAGAAGGCGTGTGAGAGACCGTGAGAGAAAGAGAAAAGAAGAGGGAGTGAGACAAGAATGGGAAAGAGAGGAGAGAAATATAGAATGTGAAAGTGTGAGGGAGAGATATAGAATGTGAGAGAGAATAAGAACATTAGAGTGAGAGCGTACAAGAGAGAAAAGGTGAAGAGAAGGAGCGGAAAAAGAGAGAAGGGTGAAAGACGATGAGAAAGAAAGAGTGAGAGAGTGGAAAGTCAGAGTGAGAGAGAACAGTATGCTGTTTTCACTGGTAATGTAAAAGAATGGGTGAGAATGATAACAGGAATACGCATGATCAATTGCGTTTTCACAGCATGACGGGGAATTTGATGTATTAAACAGCACTGGATTAGGCAATCTCGATTCAACACGATTAAAAGGTTTATTTGTTTTGCTGGAACTTGATCAAGAGAAGGGACTTAATTACCAGTTCACAACTGGGTTAATAATCAATATCAGACATCAGATTGCTTCCTACAGTAACACTATCAATGCTCTTAAATCTTAAAGGCATAGTAAAGGACATTAATTAAATTAAATATTCATATAGCCAGCTGCAGAAGTTAAACTGTCAACAATCTTAATAGCCTTACCAACATGGCAACTCCAAGCTAATTCATAACTACTGAATCCTTATAACGTTAAAACTGCCAAACCTTATGTAAAGAGTTCTACAGGATCCATGCTATTGTTGGTAAAGATCACATTCAAAGACATACAAAAACATTATAAATATTATACACTATACATTATAACACTGATTTTTTTGAGGGGGTTATTTCGAATTTTTTTTTAATTATTGTCACATGTACCGAGGTACAGTGAACAACTTTGTTTTGCATGCCATCCATACAGATCATTTCATCACATCAGTGTGTTGAGGTAGTACAAGGGAAAACAACAAAATGTAGAATAAAGTGTTACAGTTACAGAGAAAGTGCAGTGCAGGCAGACAATAAGGTGCAAGGTCATAATGAGATAGATTGTGAGGTCAGGAGTCCATCTTATCGTACTAGGGAACTGTTCAATAGTCTTCTAACAGCAGGATAGAAGCTGTCCTTGAGCCTGGTGGTACGTGCTTTCAGGCTTTTGTATCTTCTGCCCGATGGGAAAGGGGAGAAGAGAGAATGTCCGGAATGGGTGGGGTCTTTGATTATGTTGGCTGCTTTACCGAGGCAATGAGAAATGTAGACAGACAGACTGATGAAGGCAAGGCAGTAGATATGGTACACATGGACCTTAGCTTGACTTTTGACCAGGTCCCGCACAATAGGTTGGTCCCGAAAGTTAGGACTCATGAGGTCAAAAGTGTTCAGTTCTAGAGGGACAGGAGTCAGGAAAAAGGTGCTATGTAATTGGCTTGGTGATAGGAGGCAGAGGGTAGTGGTCATGGTTACTTTTTCTGACTGGAAATTTGTAATGAGTGGTGTACCACACGGTCTGGTGCTGAGATCTTTGTTGTTGTCAAATACATAAATGATTTGGACGATAATGTAGGTGGGTGGGTTAGTAAGTCTGCAGATGACACAAAGATTGGTGGAGCTGTGGACAGTGTACACGGTTACAGAGGGATATAGATCCGTTACAGATATGGGCAGAGAAATGGCAGATGGAGTTTAATCTGACCAAATGTTAGGTGTTGCTCTTTGAGAGTTCTAATGTAACGGGAAAGTATAGAGTTGATGGCAGGACCCTTAACACCATTGCTGTACAGAGGGATCTTGGGACCTAAGTCCATGTCTCCCGGAGAGCGGCCATGCAAGTAAAGAGGTGGTAAAGAAGGCATATGGCATGTGGAGGCTTTGGAAAGGGTGCTGAAGAGGTTTACCAGGGTGTTGCCTGGATTAGAGGGTATGAGCTACAAAGGTTGGACAAACTTGGGTAGTTTTTCTCTCTCAAGGGTCAGAGGCCAAGGGGAGACCTGATAGAAGTTTATCAGAATATGAGAGGCTTAGACCCCATGCCATCGAGGACATCTTCAAGAGGCGGTGTTGCAAGAAGGCGGCATCCATCATTAAGGACCCTCATCATATGGGACATGCCCTCAGCACATTACTACTGTTTTGTGAGAAGGTACAGGAGCCTGAAGACTCACACTCAACATTTCAGGAACAGCTTCTTCCCCTCTGTCATCAGATTTCTGAACGGTCCATGAACCCATGAACACTACCTCGTTATTCCTCTTTTGCATTATGTATTTATTTTTGTGAACTTCAGTAATTCTTTTGATGTCCTGCACTGTACTGCTGCTGCAAAACAACAAATTTCACAACATATGTCAGTGATAATAAACCTGATTCTGATTCTGATTCTTTTCCCTAGGGTAGAACTGTCAAATACTCGAGGACAGGTATTTAAGATGAGAGGGGGATAGTTTAAAGGACCAATACACAAGAAATGCTGGAGGAACTCAGCGGGTCGGGCAACATCCACGGAGGGAAAAACACAGTCGACGTTTCGGGCCAAGACCCTTCATCAGGACTGGAAAGGAAGAGGGCAGAAGCCAGAATAAGAAGGTGGGGGGAGGGGGAGGAGCACACACAGGCAGGGGATAGGTGAGTTCAGGTGATAGGTGAGTCCAGGTGAGAGGGGGATGGTAGGTGGGTGGGGGAGGGAGAGAAGATGTAATAAGCTGAGGGATGATAGGTAGAAGAGACAAAGGGCTGAAGAAGAAGGAATCCGGTAGGAGACGGCCGTGGACCATGGAGTAAAGGACGGAGGAGGGGAGGAGAGGAGATGAGCAGGTCATCAAGGTGGGGGAAGGGAGCCACAGGAATAAGCGAAGACAAAGAAGTGGGGGGGGGGGGGGTTAAGAAAAGGAAGGGGTGGGGTTACCAGAAGATAGAGAAATCGATGTTGAGGCCATCAGGTTAGAGACTCCCAAGGTGGAATATGTGTTATTTAAAGGAGATGTGCAGGGCAAGTTTTTTTACATAGAGTGGTGGGTATCTGGAACGGGCTGCCAGGGGTGGTGATAGAAGCAGGTACGATAGTGACGTTTAAGAGGCTTTTAGATAGGTGCATGAATGTGCGGGGAGTGGAGGGATACGGATCATGTGCAGGAAGAAGAGATTTAGTTTAATTTGGCATTGTATTTGGCAAGTAACAAGATGGCGCCGGAGCGTGGCGACACGTTGCAAGCTGCTCTCTACAGATCCGCTCATTACCTTTACTATAGTCGTTCTACACTTTTAAATTTAAACTCTATGTCTCTATCACTAACAATGTTCTTTTAAATCTTCTTACAGGGCTGGCGATCTTCCGACGTCCAGAAACAACCAAGAAGCGGACCCGACTCCCGGAGGGTGCACTTTCTCTGCAGCTGTGACACTTTACTCTGTACTGTTTTTTTTACCTGTACTACCTCAATGCACTCTGTACGAACTTGAAGTAACTGCACTGTGTAATGAATTGACCTGTAAGATCGGTTTGTAAGACAAGTTTTTCACTGTACCTCGGTACAAGTGACAATAATAAACCAATACCAATATTCAGTAATGTGCGCTGAAGGGCCTGTTCCTGTGCTATACTGTTCTACGTGTAAAAGATCCCTTAATCTCAAATTGAAGGTTAGCAACACAGTTTCCCGTGACATCCTGTCTAGCATTTATCCCTCAATGGTCATCGCAATACAACTTATCTTGTCTTTATGGTATTATGTGGGAGCTTGATGTGTGTAAACTGACTGCCATGTTTCCAGCAATACCACATTGACCACATTTCATTATGCATCTGACTGGCTCTGTATAACTGTGAGCTGTTTCTTTGTACAATCCTCTGAATGTCTTAACTGTTCTAATTCTGGCCTCTAGATCATCCACAAGTTCACTGAGTCATATCTTCAGCTACCAAGGCCCCAAGCTCTGGGATTCCTTCACCTCTATTTGCTTCTGTAAGATATTCCCTGAAAACAGCCTCTTTTACAAAGCTTCTGGTCACCTCTTCATATGTCCAATTTTACCTGTTGACCACTGCCTGTGAAATCTCCAGAGAATTTTTTCCTTGCTGCTTCAAAGGTCTTACTTAAATATGTTGCTGTTGGTTCTTTCTTTATTGACTGTGCATAAAATCATGAGGGGCATAGATAGGGTGAAGGCACAACTGTCTTTTTCTCAGGGTTGGGGAATCAAGAACTAGAGGGCACAGGTTTAAGGTGAGAGGGGAGAGGTACAACATTGGACAGGTACATGGATAGAAGGGAAACAAATGACTGCAGATGCTGGAATCTAGGTGAAAAACGCAATGATGCTGGAGGAACTCAGCAGGTCAGGCAGCATCCGTGGAGAAAAGCAGGCGGTCAACATTTCGGGTCAGGACCATTCTTCAGGACTGAAGATAGGAAAAGGGCAAGCCCAATACATAGGAGGGGAAAGCAGAGCAGTGATAGGTGGACAAAAGAGGGGAGGCGGGGTGGGTACAGGGGTTTCCCCTTTTCTTATCTTCAGTCCTGAAGATGTGTCCTGACCCGAAACATTGACTGCCCGCTTTTCTCCACGGCTGCTGCCTGGCCTGCTGAGTTCCTTGTGTTTTTCACATGGATAGAAGGGTTTAGAGGGATATGGGTCAAATGCAGGCAAATGGGACTTGCTTTGATGGGTGTCATGGTCAGCATGGACCAGTTGGGCTGAAGGGCCTGTCTCCGCGCTGACTCTATGACTTTATGACTGCTCACCAGGCTGCTTTAGCCACTTGCACTTTGAAATTAGATGAGGTTTGGACAAGGCACTCTGAAGTTTGACACCAGAGTAAAATAGGCAATTCCCTGGACATTCCTGTTAAAGGGCCTGGAGAAAAGAGTGTTCATTCACACTGGGAGAAGGGTTGGATTTAGGAAGTCCACCTCCATGTTTAACTGCTCCTTCACCTTTAGCCTGTTGAGAGGGGAGTGTCATTCTTTTCTCAGTGACCAAACTATGTACTAAATGTCATTGAATCTTGCTTGCCTGGGCAAGTATGGTTTGGCACTGATCATGGTAATGATCTTGAGCAATTACTTGCGGTGTAACAACAACACTCTCAGCGAGTTGAATTTATATGGCATCTTTCATGAACAAAAGGTCCCAGATGCTTTACAGAAGCATTATCAAGCAAACTCTAGCCACTAGCTAGAGGAAGAGATATCAAGACACATGGCGGATAGCTCAGATGAAGAGGTCAAGAGGACAGATGAGAAAGCAATTGACGTGATTAGTAGATTTGCAGATCACACCAAAATTGGTGGTCTAACGGACAGTGAAGAAGATTATCTAAGGTTACAGCAGGATCTGGATCAACTCTGGATGGAATTCAACTCAGACAAGTGCAAAGTGCTGCATTTTGATAAGTTAAACCAGGGCAGGACTTACACAGTAAATCGGTATTGGTTTATTGGTATTGGTATTGGTTTATTATTGTCACTTGTACCAAGGTATAGTGAAAAACTTGCCTTGCATACCGTTCGTTCAGATCAATTCATCACACAGTGCATTGAGGTAGTACAAGGTAAAAACAATAACAGAACACAGAGTAAAATGTCACAGCTACAGGGAAGAGCAGTGCAGGTAGACAATAAGGTGCAAGGTCACAACAAGGTAGATTGTGTGGTCAAGAGTCCATCTCATCGTATAAGGGAACTGTTCGATAGTCTTATAACAGTGGGGGAGAAGCTGTCCTTGAGCCTGGTGGTATGTGTCCTCAGGCTCCTGTATCTTCTGTCCAATGGGAGAGGAGAGAAGAGTGAATGACCTGGGTGGGTGGGGTCTTTGATTATGCTGGCTGCTTCACCAAGGCAGCGAGAGGTAAAGACAGAGTCCATGGAGGTCCCTGGAGTGCGTTGCAGAACAGAGAGACCTAGGGGTTCATAATAGTTCCCTGAAAGTGGCACCACAGGTAAACAGGGAGGTGAAGAAGGCTTTTGATATTTTTGTCTTCATCGGCCAGGGCACTGTTGGGACGTCATGTTGCAGCTGTACGAGGTGTGGGTGAGACCGCACTTGGAATATTCTGTGCAGTTCTGGTTGTCCAGCTATAGGAAGGATGTCATTAAGTTGGAAAGGGAGCAGGAAAGATTCATGAGGATGTTCCTGGGACTGGAAAGCTTGAGTTATAATGAGAGGCTGGATAGGCTGGTGTTTTTTTCCCGAGAGTGTAGGAGGCTGAGGGGTTAGAGGTTTATAAAATTATGAGGGGCATAGACAAGGTGAATGGTCACTGTCTTTTTCCCAGGGTAGGGGAGTCTAAAACTAGATGGCACAGGTTTAAGGTGAGAGGGGAAAAATTTAAAGGGGATTTTTCACGCAGAGGGTGTTGGGTATATGGAACGAGCAGCTAGAGAAACTGGTAGAGGGGGGTATAATTACAATGTTTGAAATATATTTGGACAAGTACATGGATAGCAAGGGTTTAGAAGGATATTGGCCAAATGCAGATGAATGGGATTAGCTCAGATAGACAAACTTATCGGCATGGATGAGTCGGGCTTAAGGGCCTCTTGCCATGTTATATAACCCTATGACTCTATGACTCGGTCAATTTTAAAGAGGGTCTGAAATGAAAATGCAGAGAGCCAGAGGCTGAAAAATTTGGTGGAGTTTAGTGGATTAAAAAAAAGGTGATAATAAAGGTCCATATATGGTGAACATGAGCTGAAGATTCACGAGGGCAACCATTTCAGTCTCTAAGGGGAGTGAGGCAGTGGAGAAAAAGGGGTTTGATACAATCAGTGGAGTGTGCCCACTGCTGTCTGTTCTAGAAAACCAATCTCCTCCACTGGGTAGGAGTCCCAATCCCTCACACTATATTCAAATGAGTTCCTCAGATCAGAGCAGAAGAGCAGAGCTATTTTGGACTTGTGTATGGTTGAGTCTAGGCTAATCAAAGCTGACCCAACTGGGATCAAGACTGAAAGCACTTGGCAGTGCTGTGTCAGCATAACATGAACAATCCCTAGCTCCACAGGGAAACTGCTCTTTTGATTTGTACGCGCAGCTTTCTCTGAATATGCCTTTCTGATTTGACTTGAAATACCAATCTAGATGCCTTCACAGATGCATTGACCATGTTTCTCACCTTGTAACCTTGCACATTCTGATTTTACTTTGATGTTCAATTGTTTACTCAACAGATAGAATGCTTGTTGTCTTTCTGTTTCACGCAAGATTTCCCTCAGATTTTTTTCTCTCCACATCTCTGCTCAGTATGCTGGCATCTCACTGGGGGGAGATATGATTTGGCTGGAGATGTTACTTTGATATCTCAGCCCTGTGTCCCATTACCTAAGTGTGGGACCTCACGTTGAGACCACTTGTTTCAAAAACATTAAAAAAAAACATTTTAAAAAAAGGACTAAAACAGGTGACACCTGAAAGAACAAATGAAGCCTCAGTTCAGTATTTGATACAAAAGATGTCACCTCCTGCAATGCAGCATCCGCTCAGTACTGCAGTGGGAGTGGCAGGCTGGATTTTTTTTTTGAGTTCAAAATTCTTGTGTGGGATTTGAACTGAGATATTTGAATGTAATTTAAAGAACATTTGAACCATGAGGCTGAAGGAAACATGAATGGATGGTGCATAGAGAATTGCATAGGAATTCATTCTCAGTCTGTAATGTTAAACTGGCTGTATAAGAGAAGCTTTGTAATGTAGGGCAGGCACGGTGGTGTAGCGGTTAGCGTAACGCTGTCACAGCACCAGCGACCCAGGTTCATTTCCGGCCGCTGTCTGTAAGGAGTTTGTACTTTCTCCCTGTGTGTCTGCGTGGGTTTCCTCCGGGTGCTCCGGTTTCCTCCCACATTCCAAAGACGTACGGGTTAGGAAGTTGTGGGCATGCTACATTGGCACCGGAAGCATGGCGACACTTGCGGGCTGCCCCCAGAACACTCTGCGCAAAAGATGCATTTCACTGTGTGTTTCAATGTACGTAAGACTAATAAAGATATCTTATCTTATCTTATGTATTTTACTTTCAAAATTAAGTTCCAATGAATCTAATAGAACATAGAACAGTACAGCACAGGAACAGGCCCTTCGGCCCACGATGTCTGTGCCAAATTAAACTCTATTCTGCTTGTACAGGATCCCTATCTTTCTATTAGCTGCATATTCATTCAACAACCTCTTAAATGTCACTATCATATCTGCTTCTGCCACCATCTCTGGCAGCCCGTTCCAGGCACCCACCACTCTCTGTGTAAATAAACTTGCCCCGCACATCTCCTTTAAACTTTCCCCCTCTCACCTTAACGCTATGCCCTCTAGTATTTGACATTTCCACCCTGGGAGAAAGAATCTGACTATCTACCCAATCTATGCCTCTCATAACTAAAACTTCTATCGGGTCTCCCCTCAGCCTCCGATGTTCCAGGCAAAACAACCTAAGTTCTTGATTCTTGATTCTCTAGACTGAGCCTTCCCATGCAGACTGCAATGTGCCGCTATTACACGAAGTGCATTTCATTCTCCCATTCAGGGACACTCGAGTTATGGTTTAGTCTGGCAGAATCAGAATCAGAAGCAGGTTTATTATCACTGACATCTGTCGTGAAATTTGTTGTTTTGTGGCAGCAGTATAGTACAAGACATAAAAGTTACTATAAGTTCCAAAAATAAATAAATAGCGCAAAAGAGGAATAATGAGGTAGTGTTCACGGGTTCATGGACCGTTCAGAAATCTGATGGCAGGTGATATGTTTGCATTTACAGCTGATTGTCTCTCCTTGCTATTTCATTCACTCATATATGGGAAGGGTTTCTTAAGCAGAGAAGGAGTGAAAGCAGGAGTAGGCCATTCAGCCCCTTGTGCTCTGCTACTCACCACTACATTCCAAAGGGCAGTTAGGGATTGGCAATAATTGTTGGCCTTGCTCGCTATGTGTATATGAGGAAGGAAGATCATGCTTGATCTTTTACCTCAACACCATATTCCACATTTTCTGAACATTGGTAAATCGGTTTAATATCGTCACAAGTGTCGTAAAAAACTTTGTTTTGCATGCCATCCATACAGATCATTTCATCACATCAGTACATCGAGGTAGTTCAAGGGAAAAGCAATAACAGAATGCAGGATAATAAGGTAAGGATAACAGGCAGACAATAAGGTACAAGGCCATGACGAGGTGGATTGTGAGGTCAAGAGCCCATCTTATCGTACAAGACGTCCGTTCAGTATTGGTATTGGTAGTGGTATATTATTGTCAATTGTACCGAAATACAGTGAAAAACTTGTCTTGTAAACTGATTGTACAGGTCAATTCATTGCACAGTGCAGTTACATTGGGTTAGTACAGAGTGCATTGATGTAGTACAGGTAAAAACAATAACAGTACAGAGTAAAGTGTCACAGCTACAGAGAAAGTGCAGTGCAATAAGGTGCAAGGTCACAACAAGGTAGATCTTGAGGTCAAAGTCCATCTCACTGTAACTCAACACCTCCCTCTGTAACTGGATCCTTGACTTTCTAACAAACAGACCGCAATCAGTGAGGATAGGCAGCAATACCTCCAGCACAATTATTCTCAACACTGGTGCCCCACAAGGCTGTGCCCTCAGCTCTCTACTCTACTCCCTATACACTCATGACTCTGTGGCCAGATTCTGCTCTAACTCCGTCTATAAGTTTGCAAATGATACCACCATTGTAGGCCATATCTCAAATAGCAATGAGTCAGAGTACAGGAAGGAGATAGAGAGTTTAGTGACATGATGTCATGACAACAACCTTTCCCTCAAGGTCAGCAAAACAAAAGAGCTGGTCATTGACTTCAGGAAAGGGGGCAGTGTACATGCACCTGTCTACATCAATGGTGCTGAGGTCGAGAGGGTTGAGAGCTTCAAGTTCCTAGGAGTGAACATCACCAACAGCCCTGTCCTGGTCAAATCACGTAGATGCCACGGCCAAGAAAGCTCACCAGCGCCTCTACTTCCTCAGGAGGCTAAATAAATTTGGTTTGTCCCCTTTGACTCTCACCAACTTTTACCAATGCACGATAGAAAGCATCCTATCTGGATGTATCACGGCTTGGTACGGCAACTGCTCTGCCCAGGACCACAAGAAAATGCAGAGAGTTGTGGACACAGCCCAGCATGTCACGGACTCCAGCCTCCCCTCCCTGGACTCTTTACCTCTCATTGTCTTGGCGAAGCAGCCAGCAGAATCAAAGACCCCACCCACCCGAGACATTCTCTCTTCTCTCCTCTTCCATCAGGTAAAAGATACAGGTGCCTGAGGGCACGTACCACCAGACTTAAAGACAGCTTCTACACCACTGTGATAAGACTATTGAACGGTTCCCTTATACAATAAGTCTCATAACAGCAGGATAGAAGCTGTCCTTGAGCCTGGTGGTACGTGCTTTCAGTCTTTGCATCTTCTGCCCAATGGGAGAGGGGAGAAGAGAGAATGTCCGGGGTGGAAGGAGTCTTTGATTATGTTGGCTGCTTCACTGAGCAGCTAAGAATCCATGACTGATGTCTTGAACATTCTCAGTGACTGAGCCACCACAGAGATCTTGGGTAGAGAATTCCAAAGATTCAAAATTTCTTCTCATCTCTAAGCTGAATGTTTGACTCTTTACTTTGTGACCCCTGAGCATTTAATACTTCAGCCAGTGGAAGCATCATCACTTTATCTCCTTTCAAAGTTACCTAAGCTCCATTCCATTTTGCAACATATTGGGAAACCAGACCCAATGTAGATCTGAAATTGCACTGACTATATTAATCTTCAAGATTAAATTATTTGCTTAATTAATAACATTAAATCTTCCATGATCCAGCGCACAGAGCAAGACAATTAAGTGTACTCCTGTATTTTTCTCTTTCTAATGTAAAGTATTCCCCGACGCGTTCTAGAGTAGGAACCCTGGTGGAGTTTGATTAGCTGATTGGAATCTGAGTTTGGCACCTAAAACAGCGATTGTTAGTAAGAATGTCCATTCCTTTTTCCTTCAGTGACTTGATTTAAAATCACTGAAAATAACTACTTACTACATGAACAGAAATACTCAGCAGGTCAGGCAGCATCACTGGAGACAGAGTTAGCTGCCTGACCTGCTGAGTACTTTCAGTATGTTCCATTTCTGTTTCAGAATTCACAGGAGCTGCACCATTTTGATATTTCACCATTTCAATAGTTTTATTTGACAAGCAAGGGGAAAAGACACAGAGAACAAAGCGGCAAGGAGAGACTGGATGGGCTGGGACTGTTCTCGCTGGAGTGAAGGAGACTGGGGCTGACTTTATAGAGGCTTATAAAATCACGAGGGGCATAGATGAGGTGGATGGTCGCAGTCTTTTTCCCAGGGTAGGGGAGTATAATGCGAGAGGACACAGATTTAATGTGAGATGGGAAAGATTTAAAGGGGAACATTTTTCCCCACAGAGGGTGGTGGGTATGTGGAACGAATTGGCAGAGAAAGTAGTGGAGGCGGCTACAATTACAACACATTTGAGCAGTTTGTGGATGGGAAAGGTTTAGAGGCATATGGGCCAAACACAGGCAAATGGGACTAGCTTAAGTAGGCACCTTGGTTAGCATGGATGAGTTGGGCCGAAGGGCCTGTCTCCATGGTGTATAACTCTGTGACTAAAAGGGAAGGTTTGTGATAGCTTGGAGATAAGGAAACTGAATGTCACAAGTGAGGTGCTGCTTGCTGGGAATTGGTGGGACAGGCAGGTGAATAACACAAGATGTGCCTGGAGGAGATTAAATGGGAAGAAACGGATAAAATCTGGAATACCCGAAGAGAGGGAAACTGGACTGGTTTGAAGATAAGATAAGATAAGATAAGATAAGAAATTTATTTATTAGTCACATGTACATTGAAGCACACAGTGAAATGCATCTTTTTGCGTTACTGAGAATGTGCTGGGGGCAGCCCGCACGTGACGCCACTCTTCCGGTGCCAACATAGCATGCTCACACCTCCTAACACGTACATCTTTGGAATGTGGGAGGAAACCAGAGCACCTGGAGGAAACCCACGCAGACAAGGGGAGAACGTACAAGCTACTTACAGACAGCGGCCGGAATTGAACCCAGGTTGCTGGCGTTGTAATAGCATTGCTCTAAGCGTTACACTACTGTGCCACCTCTGCCCATTTCTGAAAAGAGGCCATCTACCTTGCCTGGATGACTGCAGCACCAGTAAGACTCAAGAAGCTCAACACAATTGAAGACAAAGCAACCCATTTGATAGGTACCATATCCAACATCCTCAACTTCTATTCAATCCACCACTGCCATACATGGCTACAGTGTGTACCATCTCCAAAATGCACCGTGTTTACTCACCCAGGCTACTCCAAGAGCACTTCCTACATCCACAAACCCCACTACCAAGAAAGACAAGGGCAGCAGGCCCAAGGGAACACTACCAATTGGAGAGTCCCCACTAAGTCACAGAGAGGGTTGAGAGCTTCAAGTTCCTGGGAGTGAACATCACCAATAGCCTGTCCTGGTCAAATCAAGTAGATGCCACGGCCAAGAAAGCTCACCAGCGCCTCTACTTCCTCAGGAGGCTAAAGAAATTCGGTATGTCCCCTTTAACACTCACCAACTTTTATCGGTGCGCTATAGAAAGCATCCTATCTGGATGCATCATGACTTGGGAAGGCAACTGCTCTGCCCAGGACCACAAGAAAATGCAGAGAGTTGTGGACACAGCCCAGCGCGTCACAGAAGCCAGCCTCCCCCCCTTGGACTCTGTCTATACCTGTCGCTGCCTTGGCAAAGCAGCCAGCATAATCAAAGACCCCACCCACCCGGGTCATTCTCTCTTTTCTATCAGGAGCCTGAGGGCACGTACCACCAGACTTAAGGACAGCTTCTACCCCACCGTGATAAGACTATTGTGCCATCTTATACAATGAGATGGACTATGACCTCACGATCTACCTTGTTGTGACCTTTCACCTTATTGCACTGCACTTTCTCTGTAGCTGTGACACTTTACTCTGTACTGTTATTGTTTTGACCTGTACTACATCAATGCACTCTGTACTAACTCAATGTAGCTGCACTGTGTAACGAATTGACCTGTATGATTGGTATGCAAGAAAAGTTTTTCACTGCACCTCGGTACAAGTGACAACAATAAACCAATACCAATACCAATACCATCCTGATTTGGAAAGAGACAAAGAAGAGTCTGTGGAAATTATTTACTTAGATTTTCAGAAGGCCTTTGACAAGGTGCTGCACACTAGGCCGCTAAACAACGGCAGAACAGTTGCCGGACCAAGTCATGATGGTGCTAGAGGCAAGGTACCAGCATGGATGGAAAATTGGCTGACTGGCAGAAGGCAGAGAGTGGCGATAAAGTGGTCCTTTTCCAGATTGCTGCTGGTGACCAGTGGAGTTCCACAGGGGTCAGTGATGGGACCGCAACTTTTCAGTTCATGTATTAATGCTCTGGATGAAGGAACTGATGGCACTGTGGCCTAGCTTGCAAACGATACCAAGAAAGGTGGAGGAACAGGTAGTTTTGCAGAGGCAGGGAGTCTGCAGAAGGACTTGGACAGGTCAGGAGAGCGGGAAAAAAAGTGGCAGATGGAATACAGCCCAGGGAAGTGTAGGGTTCTGCACTTTGGTGGGAAGAATAAAGGCGGAGATGATTTTCTAAATGGAGAGAGAATTCAGAAATCGGAGGCGCAAAGGGACTTGGGAGCCCTAGTTCAGGACTCCCTTAAGGTTAACTTACAAGTTGAGTTGGTAGTAAGGAAGGTAAATGCAATGTTAGCATTCGTTTTGAGAGGACTGGAATATAAAAGCAAGGATGTACTGCTGAGGTTTTATAAAGCGCTGGTCAGACTGCATTTAGAATATTGTGAACAACTTTGGGCCCCATATCTGAGGAAAGATGTGCTGGTCTTTGAGAGGGTCCAGAGGAGGTTCACAAGAATGGTCCCGGAAATGAAAAGGTTAATGTATAAGGCTCTGGGCCTGTACTTGATGGAGGTCAGAAGGATGAGGGGGGATCTCATTGAAACCTACTGGATACTTGAAAGGCCTGGATAGAGTGGATGTGGAGATGATACTTCCATCAGTGGGAGAGTCTAGGATCCGAGGGCACAGCCTCAGAATAAAGGGACATCCCTTTAGAATTGAGATGAGGAGGAGGTTCTTCAGCCAGAGGATGGGAAGTCAGTGGAATTCGTTGCCACAGAGGACTGTGGAGGCCAAGTCATTGGGTGTACTTAAGGCTGAGATTGATATGTTCTTGATTGGTAAGGAAGTTAAGGGTTACAGGGAGAAGGTGAGAGAATGGGATCAAGAAAACAAAATCAGCCATGACTGAATGGTGCAGCAGACTCAGTGGGCCGAATGGCCCAATTCTGCTCCTATGTCTTATGGTCTTATGGCCTTATATGACCGGTCCTTCATCATTGCTGGGTCTAAATTCTGGAACCGGGGCATTGTTTAAGGAAAGACGTAAAGGTGTAGAGGAGATCTGAGGAGGATTTCCTTTACCCAGAGGGTGGTTGGAATCTGGACCGTACTGCCTGAGTAGGTGGTGGAGGCAGAGACTCTCACAGCATTTCTGGAAAACCTAGCTGAACATTTGAGTCGGCAGTGTATAAAAGCTTACGAACCAAATGCTGGAAAATGGGTTTAGTACAGGTGGATACTTGATGTTTGCATGGACATGATGGGCTGATGGGCTGAAGTTCCATAGAGTCACAGAGTTCCATAGACTCTGTGACTCCAAGGAACTCCTTTCCCAGATGCACTGTGTCAGTATCTTCACCAGAAGGACCACAGCAGTTCAAGAAGGCAATTCAGTACCTCCTTCTCAGGGGCAATCAGGGGTTGGTAATAACTATTAGCCTTGCCAGTAATGCCCACATCCATAAGAAAACCTGAAACGTTAACTCTTATTTCCCTCTCCAAATAATGCTTCCAGCATGTTTTATTTTTATTTGAGATTTACAGGATCTAGGGTACTTTGTTTTTAGATAATAGTTTCACAGGTGGACACCAGTCAGGTTTTGTGAAAATTGTTTTTTTTTGGTATTAAAGAACTTCAGAAAAGTGACAACCATTGCCTGTGCCCCAATGAAAATAAAATGTTAAGATAAGATGAGATGAGATGAGATAAAATTAGATTAAATTAGATTAAATTCGACAAGATAAGATAAGATAAAATATCTTTATTAGTCACATGTACATCAAAACACACAGTGAAATGCATCCTTTTCATAGAGCGCTCTGGGGGCAGCCCGTAAGTGTCGCCACACTTCCGGCGCCAACATAGCACGCCCACAACTTCCTAACCCGTACGTCTTTGGTATGTAGGAGGAAACCGGAGGAAACCCACGCAGACACGGGGAGAACGTACAAACTCCTTACAGACAGCGGCTGGAATTGAACCTGGGTCGCTGGCACTGTAATAGCGTTAAGCTAACCGCTACAGTAATTGGTGCAATTGGTTGAGATAAGGCAGATGTGGGAGCACAAGAGACTGCAGATGCTGAAATATGGAGGAATTTGGAGGAACACATAAGATGCTGGAGGAACTCGACGGGTCAGGCAGCGTCTGTGGAGGGAAATGGACAGTTGATGTCTTGGGTCGAGACCTTTCATCTGGACTGAAAGATAGAGGGGAGGTAGCCAGCATAAAGAGGTAAGAGGAAAGGGTGGAGCAAGAGCTGGCAAGCGATATGTTGATCAAGGTGAAGAGGGGCGATAGGCAGATGGAGGAGGGGAGAGTGAAAATAACAATAAGGCAGAAGTTGGAGACGTTGATCTAGAGACAAGTTTGCAGTGCGTGGCAGGGTGATGCTACCTCACAGCTCCAGCAACCCGGGTTCAATCCCAACCTCTGCTTGGACTTCCTTGGGTGTTCTGGTTTCCTTCCACATCCCAAGGGCGTTGATTGGCCACTGGACGTTGTCCTTGGTGTGTGGGTAGTTGGGAGATGCAAGGGAATGTCTGCCTCACCTAGAAGGGCTGTTTGCGGCCCTGGACGGAGGTGAGGGGGAAGGTGCAGGAACAGGTGTCACACTTCCTACGGTTACAGGGGAAAGTGCCTGGGGAGGGGAAGGCTTGGGTGGGGAGGGATGAGCGGACCAGGGAGTCACAGAGAGAGTGGTCCCTGCGGAAAGAAGGACGCAGTGGGGAGGGGAAGATGTGGATGGTGGTGAGATCACGTCGTAGCTGGTGGGAGCGACCTGACCTGGATTATATGCACGAACATGGACCTTCAGTCTGAATGTCCTAGACCTGTGCTAAATATTAGATATAATTCAATGCAAGTCCTGTCTAGATCCCGCATCACAAATTATTTAGTGATCACAGTGTGTTCTCTGATCATTCCAGCTGAAGAAAAGATGTGTGGGGGAACTGAACCTTTGATGAATTCTCTTTGCACTGAGATTACAGTTTTTGACTGCTGCACTAGCAGCAGACCACCTTCTGATGATAAAGAGCTTTGGCATACTTTGAATATGATATACATTTTGCATGACTCCCTAAAAATGAAAGAACATTAAAAGGCTGCGTTATAATAGGCACCCTGCTCAATATATTTGTGTATGCTTTGAAAGATAGCACGCCACAGAGAGTGTCTACTAATCTTGAAATAAATTGGATTCCTGCACAATTGCGAAGAGTTTATCGTGTGTAGTTGTTCTTTATGTAGTGAATGAAATACAAATCTGAACTCCTGACAGCTAAAATATGTTAACCAACAAGGGAATAAAACACTAATGTGAGCCTTTAAGGGAATACCTTGCAGAGAAGCTAACAGTATCATCCCGAAAAGATGTGGCACTGGAGTCGGGTAGTGTAAGGGTTAAGTATTGGGCCAGCAGTTGGAGTTCTACACCATTGATCTGGAGACAAGTTTGAAGTGTATGGCAGGGTGATGCTACCTCACAGCTCCAGCAACCCCGGTTCAATCCCCACCTCTGCTTGGACTTCCTTGGGTGTTCTGGTTTCCTTCCACACCCCAGAGGCGTTGCTTGGCTGTTGGACGTGGTCTTTGGTGGGTGGGTATTTGGGAGTTCCAGTGGGGGTTGATGGAAATGCGGGGAGAATAAAATGGGATGAGTGTAAATGGGTTGGCATGGACTCAATGGGCTGAAGGGCCTCTTTCTGAGCTGATGACTCTACAGTTCTATGAATTCCACAGATGGCCTTACATAATGTGCCAAAATGGCATCCTTGTGCATTGTATGGATGTGTTGTTGGGTCGTAGGGGCTGCAGGGGGTAAGAGATGGAAATGGGCAGGACTGGGTGGGGGAGGGAATTGAAAATGAGGAGAGCTTTAAACACTGAGGAGTGTAAATTGAAGTACCTGTTAAATCTGTGGGTTTTTTGGGGGAGAGGGATTAAAATTTAATCTCAGCACAAGTGACTCCCATATTCCAGCATTCACAAATCACAACCCAAAAATCTAGGATATGGAATAAAATATTCACACACAAAATTTATGTGGAAAAAAAGTAAGTAAATAAACATGATTTCTTTTTCAACTCACATTTCTTGATGCATATGCAGTTGAAGCGGCCTTGCATAATGGAAAATTGCGATAGTCCTTTCTCCAGGAACACAACACCCCTGTAACACCATGGCACCAGTAGTGGTTACCACAAAACAATTTTAAACTGTTGGAACAATTCATCTGGTTCACTAATATCCTTCAGAGATGGTAATCTACTGTCCCTACCTTGTCTGGCCAACTCTATGTGAGCTTAGACTCAATGAGGTTGACTTTACCTTCCTCCTCCATTTATAGAGTCATAGAATTTTACAATACAGAAGCTGGCCCTTCAACCAAGCAAGTCCACACTGACCACAAGCACCCACTTAAATTAATCCTACACAGGATTTTATTTAGTTTAGGGATAATAATGGATAATAAATGTCAGCATTGCCAGTGATGTCTAAATTGGTAAATGGTAGATTGGTAAATGGGTTTATTGTTGTCACATGTACGGAGGTACAGTGAAAAACCTTGTTTTGCATGCCATCCATACAGATCATCATATCAGTACATTGAGGCAGTACAAAGGGAAAAGCAATAACAGAATGCAGAATGTGGTGTTACAGTTACAGAGAAAGTGCAGTGCAGGCAGACAATAAGGTGCAAGGTCATGATGAGGTAGACTGAGGTCAAGAGTCCAACTTATCGTACAAGAGGTTGGTTCAATCATCTTATAACAGCAGGACAGAAGCTGTCCTTGAGCCTGGTGGTACGTGCTTTGAGGCTTTTGTATCTTCTGCCTTATGGGAGGGGGGAGAAGAGAGAATGTCCAGGGTAGGTGGGGTACTTGATTATGCTGGCCGCTTTACCAAGGCAGCCAGAAGTGTAAACAGAATGCACGGAAGGGAGGCTGGTTTCCGTGATGTGCTGAGCTGTGTCCACAACTCTCTGCAGTTTCTTGAGGTCTTGGGCAGACCAAGCTGTAATGCATAAAAAAACCATCACACCGTCCCACTTACCCATCATTCATTGCTCACTGACCTACATTGGCTTCCAGATAAGTAACATCACATTTTGAAAACACTCACTCTTGTCTGGCTTTGGTATTGGTATTGGTTTATTATTGTCACTTGTACCAAGGTACAGTGAAAAACTTGCCTTGCATACTCTTCCCCAGTTCCTACTCCAACCTCTCTGCTTTTGGCTTCTGACACTGTTCCAACAAGGCCCTACTTAAGTTCAAAGTGCAGCACCTCATCTTCTGACTGCACACAGGACAGGCATCAGGACTCAACAAGAATTCAAAAATTTCAGAAAATCAGCCATCAAGAGATACAGCACAGAAACAGTCCCTTCCGCCCATGTGCACTGACCAACAACCACCTATTGACACTCATCCTACATTAATCCCATTTTAAATTCTTCCCATGCTTTCATCAGCCTAGGTTCCCTCCCTAGTGTCGTCCCGATTTTAAGTTCCCACTTCTGTCCGCTGCAAAGTAACACAGTGCCACAAGGTTGATTCGATAAAACTCGTTTATTAGCAGAATACCACTAAGGAGAGGTCTCTTCAGCACTCGTTGAGAGTCGCTTCCCGAGGTCTCCCTCGTACAAAGGAGCAGACAGAAATTCATACAGATATCGTCACGCACACTTAATGAATGCGGCGCCGCAAGTTTCAGTCAGTCCTCAGAGATCCAAAGGCAGACATCGCACCTATTGTCCAACATAATTGAGTTATAATCAAGAGATTCAAAGACAGGTATCACCCTCATTGTTTAGGACAAGCTTCCCATTCACTGTTTATTGCACCCACCACCCTTATCGGCCAGCATAACTGGTCTGCAACCAAGATTCCGGACACAGTAATTATCATTTATCCATGAGTCAGTAGCTTGCGTGCTCTTGCTTGCGAGGTATTTTTCCATCAGCTATATGTATAGTTACAGTCAGTCACAGTTTCTTAACCATTTACTTCCTTACTAGGTTCTAACTCTCACCAACACACTAAGGCCAATTAACAATGGCCAATTGACCTACCAACCTGCATGTCTTTGGGACGTGGGAGGAAACTGCAGCACCCGGAGGAAAGCCATGCCGCCACAGGGAGAATGTGCAAACTCCACGCAGACAGCACCCGAGGTCAGGATTGAACCCGGGTCTCCGCCTGCTGTGCCACTGTGCCGCCCACATTCCCAGCTTTCTTTTCTTTTCCTCTCTCCTCTTCTGATATTTCAGATTTCAGTTGTCTCACGCCGGCTCCACACATAACGTTTGTTATTCACCACCCTCTGTCAACAAGCACCTCTATCAAGAACACAAGGAGTTGGAGCAGGAGTAGGTCATCAGTCCTTTCAAGCCTGCCCCACCACTTAATATGATCCTGGCTAATCTGTGCTGGCCTCAGTTCCTCAGTTTCTCCACACCCCTCTATTCCTCGATCAACCAAATATTTATCCAGCTCCACTTTAACCACTTCTAATGACACAGGTTCCACTACCCACCAGGTCCAAGAATTCCTGAGCTTCACCAGCTTCTGTGAGAAGACATCTCAACACCCACTTCTGCCATTCAGACTCTCCTGCTCCCCACCCCACCCTGTCCCTTTATTCCCCAGACCTGATGCAGGATCATGACCCGAAGCGTTGACCATCAGACGCTGCCTGACCCGTTGAGTTCTTCCAGCAGTTTGGTTTTTTTGCTCCAGATTCCTGTGTCTGCAGTCTCTTGTGTTTCCATTCCCTTTACTCCCTCCAGCTTTCTTCTCTGTACCTCAAAACAAGTTCAATTCCTAAATTTTCCCTCCGCAAATGCGACGCCCACAACCCGAAACATTAACTCCGCTTCTCTCCACACAGACGCTGCCTGATCTGCTGAGTGTTTCCAGCATTTTCTGCAAATTTCAAATTTTGGAGCTAGCAGCCTGTCCTGGTCAAATCACGTAGACGCCACGGCCAAAAAAGCTCACCAGCACCTCTACTTCCTCAGGAGGCTAAAGAAATTCAGTTTGTTCCCTTTGACTCTCGCCAACTTTTATCAATGCACCATAGAAGGCATCCTATCTGGATGCATCACAGCTTGGTATGGCAACTGCTCTGCCCAGGACTGCAAGAAACTGCAGAGAGTTGTGGACACAGCCCAGCGCGTCACGGAAACCAGCCTCCCCTCCTTGGACTGTGTCTTTACCTCTCGCTGCCTTAGTGAAGCAGCCAGCATAATCAAAGACCCCACCCACCCGGGTCATCCTCTCTTCTCTCCTCTTCCATCAGGTAGAAGATACAGGAGCCTGAGGGCACGTACCACCAGACTTAAGGGCAGCTTCTACCCCACTGTGATAAGACTATTGAACAGTTCCCTTATACAATGAGATGGACTCTGACCTCACGATCTACCTTGTTGTGACCTTTCACCTTATTGCACTGCACTTTCTCTGTAGCTGTGACTCTTTACTTTGTACTGTTATTGTTTTTACCTGTACTATCTCAATGCACCCTGTACTGACTCAATGTAACTGCACTGTGTAATGAATTGACCTGTACGATCAGTATGCAAGACAAGTTTTTCACTGTACCTCGGTACAAGTGACGATAATAAACCAATAGCAATTCCAATACCAATACTAATTTACTTTCGAGGTACAGCATTGGCAACTTCGTGCCAATTTTGAGTCTAACTCAAGTAGAGTTGCCAACCGTCCTTTCCTGCCCCATCGCCAATGTTTCATTTTACGGTGTTTTGCTTCAGGACAGCTGGCTGCTGGAAAAGGATCTGAGAAGACATGTAACTGGCAAGAATCAATTCCCCTCGATTGCTTCAGCTCTTGTTTTAAATTTACAGCCGACTGCTCACTCATTGATCACCTGTGCAGAGTTCCATACATCTCACAGTTATTTTCAGCTGAACATGACAGAGCCACCAAACTTCCCCACTGCACGGGAATAATCGATGGGTGGAATCGGAGCTGTGAGGAGGAGAGTTTCTCAGCTGGGTGCTGGACTGCACAGATAGTAAAAGGACACCTGTAACTTTGAGTCAGGCTCTCTTGATATCGAAGATTGATGTTGAATTGCGGAGAGGGAAAAGCTTTAATTCAAAACACCCTGCTGGTTTCTGCAGCAGCTTTACAGAGAGAAAAAACAATTCAATGCCTGCAGAAAGATTATTTCAAGATACTTCAACACCACAGAGAGAAGAACGCCTAATTGTCTTTCACGTTGCAGCTGCCAAGGGCGGATTTACAGTTTACTGATTTCCCCATTATATATTTACATCTAGAACACTGTCGCAACTGGTAAAGCTGCTGCCTCACAGCTCCAAAGACCCGGGTTCAATCCTGACCTGGGCTGCTCTCTGTGTAGAGTCTGTACATTCTCTCTGTGACCGTGTGGGTTTCCCCCGGGTGCTCTGGCTTCCTCCCACATCCCAAAGACATGCAGTTTGTTAGGTTAATTGGCCGCTGTAAATTGCCCCTAGTGTGCAGGTGATTGGTAGAGTCTGGGGGGAAATTATAGAGTTATACAGCCTGGAAACAGGCCAGCTAGGATGCCCATCCAAGCTAGTCCCATTTGCTTAAGTTTGACCTATATCCCTCTACACTTTTCCTCTCTATGTACCTGTCTAACTTTCTTTTAAAAGTTGTTCCTGTACCTGCCTCGAGTCTGGCAGCTCATTCCATATATGCACCACCCTCAGTATAAGAAGGTTGCTCTCTACCCCCCCCCCCCCCCACCACGGGTTCCTATTAAATCTCTCCCCCTCATCTTAAACCCATGCCCTCTAGTTCTTGATTCCCCAACTCCGGGAAAAGGGTTGATGAGAATGTGGGGAGGGTAAGAGCTAGGATTAACATAGGGGGGGTTGATGTACATGAGGGATTGGTGGTCGGTGTGGTCTCAGTGGTTGAAGGGCCTGTTTCTGTGCTGTATCTCCCTGAGACTCTAAAGCATTGCTGCCTGCACCCTGCCTCTCAACGAGTCCTGTTCACCTGTCACCATCTGTGGCCACTAACCAGCAATGGGTCATGTTCCAGTCATGCCTCACGTCCTCATTGTCAGCTCCCTCCCTCCAGGCCTTGCCTTTCAAGTTCAAGTTCAAGTTACTTTATTGTCATTTACCCATATGCTATAAAAACACACGGAGGAACGAAATGTTGTTTCCCCCAGCCTCACACAACAGAGGACATACATAGAACAGGGGACATACAATAAACGCAGACAAAAAATTTGTGCAAGTACACATAATGCAAACAACGGTATATACAGAATACAAAATTAGTGCAGGGTTAGTGCAAAACCGAGTTGGACGAAGAAAATACAGAACTCAGTGTGTTGCACTAATTGTATAAACATGTTCAGCAGCAGCCAAGGTTCTTATACGCCGTTGTGCAAACCAGGACTTTTGATGCGGCATTTGTCTGAAACTGTCTCCAGGGTATTCAGGAGCCTGACAGCCTGGGGGGAGAAACTGTTGTACAGTCTAGTAGTTCTGGCCCGGATGCTCTGGTACAGAGAGGTTTCGCCCTCTCTGTATCCTCCCCCATGTCCCACCAATAGGTCACAATCAGCTTTATGTAAAGCACAATCAACTGAAGTCCTCATGAGTGAAAGTACATCACGGAATGAGAAGCCACCCAAGGATGTCCTATGGCCCATCACACAAACCCATTGTTGGAATTCAGAAGCTGCTGGAGATCTTTATGAGAGACAGCCATGGTCAGTTCCCCGTGGTAAGGGTGCCTAAATTAAAGGGCATAGATTTAAGCTGAGAGGGAGGAGATTTAAAGGAGATCTGAGGGGTAAAGTTTTCAGACAAAGAGCAGCTGGTACCTGGAATGAGCTGCCAGAGGAGGTGGTGGAGGCAGGAATAGTAACAACATTTAAGAGGCATCTGGACAGGTCCTTGAATGAGCAGGGCACAGCGGGATACGGAATTAATGTAGGCAAGTGGGATTAGTACAGATAGGCTTGATGATCGGCATAGACGCAGTGGGCAGAAGGGCCTGTTTCTATGCTGTACAAGTCAATGACTCCACAACTCTGTCACTCTACTTAATACTCAGGCAGTTACTATGGAGAGAGAGACAGTTGATTCTCCACAGATGCTGCCTGACCCGCTGAGTATCTCCGCCATTATCTCTGTTTATTTCAGATTATTTTCCCACTATTGAGTGATCCAATACCAGAGGGCATGCATTTAAGGTGAGAGGGGGTAGGTTCAGAACAGACGTTTTTTTACTGAGAGTGGTGGATGCCTGGAATGTGTTGCCTGATAGGGTGGTGGGGGCAAATTCATTGTGGGCTTTTAAGAGGGGCTTGGATGGGCACATGAATGAGAGGAAGATAGAGGGATATGGGCATTCTGTAGGTAGGAGGGATTAGCTATATCAGCACTACATTGTGGGCCGAAGGGCCTGTTCTGTGCTGTACTGTTCTATGTTTTTTCTACATTTGCAGCATCTGCAGTGTTTTTGCTTTTCGTTCTCTAAGGAAGAGCTTTGGAATGTTTTGCTCTCTCCTGCCCTTCCCATAAAGCCCTGCAAATGATTGGCTTTCGCAGATCTATTCCAATAACCCAAACAAATAAAGAACAGTGGGGACAAGAGGCACATACAGCCTTTGTCAGAACTCAAGAAAAGCCCTTACACAAAGCTATCTTAAAATCATGGATCTGAAGCATTAACTCTACGTACTTTCCCTGATTTCAGTCAAATTAAACAGATTATGCGAAACTATCATTCAGAGCAGATTTGATGGCAAATATGTTACTGCAGTCAAATCAGTCAAGACAAGTTTGCCAAAATCTTACAACAGACCAAGTCAATTTAAACCATTACACTCCTTTACAGTCCTTTCTCTTTCCACAGATGCTACCCAAACTGTTAAGCGTTTCCAGCATTTTGTGTTTTGTTTCAGATTTTTTTTTAATTTTCACTCACTTAAAATCTTCTGTGTCTCTCCATCTCTGATTTTATTTTTTTAAACCCTATAACATGTCCAACAAGGGAGACCACAATTTTACCTCAAGTTTATTCTCCATTCTGCAGCTCAGAGTTTCTACTGGATTGTCGGATGCCATGAAGATCCTGTCAACATTTGTACCTCTTCACCAAAAGATTCAAATGCCTCACTCTGGCCCTTAATTACAATCATAAGTACGGTTACAAAAACCAGTCTCCCCTCCAATGACTTCATCTACACTTCCCGCTGCCTCGGGAAAGCAGCCAATATAATCAAGGACCCCTCCCACCCCAGTCATTCTCTCTTCTCCCCACTTCCATTGGGCAGAAGGTACAAAAGCCTGAGAACACGTTTCACCAGGCTCAAGAACAGCTTCTATCCAGCTGTGATAAGACTACTGAACGGACCTCTTATATGAAAAAGATGAACTCTTGACCTCACCATGTATCTCATCATGGCCTTCACCTTATTGTCTACCAGTTACTTTCTCTGTAACTGTAACACTATATTCTGCATTCTGTTTTCCTTTTTACTACCTCAATATACTTATGTATGGGATGATCTGTCTGGATGGCACGCAAAACAAGAGCTTTCCATTGCATCTCGGTACATGTGACAATAATAGATCAAGTAAGAAAATGTTATCAATACACCTTTATCCCAGTGAGACAAATACAAAACTCTATCTCTAAACCAAAGTCCTTTCTCCACCACAATAGAAACTTCCAAAGACAGAATCCAAACAAATGCAGGTGTCCGATACATGCGCGATTACCTGGTAACATCTAACCAGGTGGAAGAGAAATCAGATCGAATGATAAAATTACATGCAACACACAAAGCATTGGAGGAACTCAGCAGGTCAGGCAGCATCTATGGAGGGAACTGGGCAGATGACGCTTCGGGTCGAGACCCTTCATCTGGACTGAAAGATAGAGGGGAGATGGCTGGTATAAAGAGGTGGGGGGAAGGGGTGGAGCAAGAGCTGGCAGGTGATAGGTGGATCCAGGTGAGGGGGGGGGTGAGAGGTAGATGGGGGAGGGGGGAGAGTGGGAATGGTGTCAGAATCTGGGGGGTGTTAAGTGGAAGTGACAAAGGGCTGAAGATGACGGAATCTGATCGGAGAGGAAGGCGGAACGTGGAATAAAGGGAGGGAGGTGGGGAGGGGAACCGGTGGGAGGAGTGTGTGTGGGTGATGGGCAGAAGGAGAAGGTGGGGAGGGGAAAGAGAGACGCTGATGGAGGCCAGGTGGATCAGGAGGAGAGACAGAAGAGGAAAGGGACAGAGGGGGAGTGGTTACCGGAAGCTGGAGAGGTTGGAGACAACCCAGGTGGAATATGAGCTGCTGTCCCTCTAACTTGCAGGTAGCCTCACCCTGGCAGCGTTGGAGGCCCTCGGTGTGGGAATGGGAAGTGGAATTGAAACGGCTGGCCACTGGGAGATTCCGACCAGCACAGCGGACAGAGCGAAGGTGCTCGGCGAAGCGCTCCCCCAATCTGCGTCTGGACTCGCCGAAGTAGGGGAGGCCACAACGGGAGCACCGGTTGCGATAAATAACGCCACGGGATCCTCATGTGAAAGACGGCCTCATCTGGAAGGGCTGTTTAGGGCCCTGGATGTTGGGGACGGAGGAGGCAGAGGGACAGCTGTTCAACCGAATTTAAAATTACATGAGAAACAAAGGACTGCACGTGCTGGAATCCGGATGAAAAACACAACGATGCTGGAGGAACTCAGCAGGCCGGGCAGCATCCGTGGAGAAAAGCAGGCGGTCAACGTTTCGGGTCAGGACCCTTCTGCAGGACTGAAGATAGGAAAAGGGGAAGCCCAATATATAGGACGGAAAAGCAGAGCAGTGATAGGTGGACAAAAGAGGGGAGGCGGGGTGGGCACAAGGTGGTGATAGGTAGATGCAGGTAAGGGATGGTGGTGGGCAGGTGCGGGGGAGGAGGGGAGAGCAGATCCACCGGGGGATGGGTCAAAGGTAAGGAGAGAAAGGAAACAGTAGAAAAAAGAGAGACAGGCTAAGAAAGGGAAGAAAAGGAGACGCATGTTGGGGGGGTGGGGTGTGGGGAAGGGGGTGGGGATTACTTACAGTGGGAGAATTCAATGTTCATGCTGTTAGGCTACAAGGTTCCAAGATGGAAAATGAGGTGCTGTTCCTCCAGTTTGCGCTTGGAATTCTCCTGGCAGTGGAGGAGGCCGAGGACTGACATATCAGTGATAGTGTGGGAGGGGGAGTTGAAGTGACTGGCAATGGGGAGATGCAGATCACGCCTGGCAATGGGGAGATGCAGATCACGACTGGCAATGGGGAGATGCAGAATCTAAGTGTGTGAAAATGAGCCAACTTTTTCAAAAAGAAAGCATTCGCATTTAACGATTATCACATTGTGATAACTTTAAAATCTTACAATACACCGTCTATCTGATTCTGTCCAAGGAGAATAACCTCTTCACATTGTTCCCTTTGCTATGTTTGTCAGTTCAGATTGCTTTCAGGTGCTGGAATATTTACATATAAAAGGATTGCATTGTTCCCCGTAGATGTCTTCTGCAGCTGTATGTTTAAGACCCTCATGAGCACCAAGCAAGATACACTCACAGCCTGCTAGTAATTCTGCCTGTTACCCATTACCTGCATTACAGACAACCTCAGAATCAGAATCAGGTTTATTATCACTGACATACATTGAGAAATTTGTTGTTTTGCAGCAGCAGTACAGTGTAAGACATAGAGAAATAAAAATTACTAAAAGTTAGTTACAAAAATAAATAAATAGTGCAAAAGAGGAATAACGAGGTAGTGTTCATGGGTTCATGGACAGTTCAGAAATCTGATGGTGGAGGGGAAGAAACTGTTCCTGAAACATTGTGTGGGTCTTCAGGCTCCTGTACCTCATCCTGATGGTAGTAACATGAAGAGGGCATGTCCCGGGTGGTGAGGGTCCTTAATGATGGATTCCGCCTTCTTAAGACACTGCCTCTTGAAGATGTCCTCGGTGGTGGGGGAGGGTTGTCCCCGTGATGGAGCTGGCTGAGTCTACAACCCTCTGCAGCCTCTTTTGATCCTGCACATTGGAGCCTCCATACCAGGCGGTGATGCAACCAGTCAGAACGCTCTCCACCGCACATCTTAGAAGTCTGCAAGAGTCTTTGGTGACGTACCGAATCTCCTCAAACTCCTAATGAAGTAGAGCTGCTGGCGTGCCTTCTTCGTGAAGGAGTGTTGGGCCCAGGATAGATCCTCTGAGATATTGGCGCCGGGAACTTGAAGCTGCTCACCCTTTCCACCGCTGACCCCTCAATGAGGACTGGTGTGTGTTTTCCTGACCTCCCCTTCCTGAAGTCCACAATCAATTCCTTGGTCTTGCTGACATTGGTCTTGCTATCTTTTCCTTCTTACAGCGAGTGTGGTTGGATTCATAGCTCTCAGGTACAGCATCCTCCTACAGTTGCAGCTGCTCTCAGATTGTCCCTTTTAATGCCGATTCCAGGTAAGAAGAGAGGCATCATCCTACCCCACAAACCAACTCAAATCTGACGCCCGCTTCGAAGGAGCAGGTCTTGTCCTTAAGGCTTATAGGATGAGAAGGGAAAGAATCTTCAACCAGTGGTTAATTCTCTCAGATGGAAATATTCTTCTTTAAAAAAAAAGGTAGGACAGTGGCGCAGCTAGAAGAGCTGCTGCCTCGCAGCACCAGAGAACTGGGTTCGATCCTGACCGCAGGTGCTGTCTGTGTGGAGTTCATATGTTCTCCCTAATTACCTAATATAAGTAGCCCCTAGTGTGTAAGAAAGTGTTGGAATCTGGGGAGAGTTGATGGGAATGTGGGGAGAATAAAATAAATTAATGTAGAATTAAGTCAAAGTCGAGTTTATTGTCATACACACAAGTACATGTGCGCACAGGTGCAATGAAAAACTTACTTGCAGCAGCATCACAGGCACATAGCATCAGATACACAACATTCACAAGAAAAACATAAATTATGCATGTTAAACAAAAATTGTACAAGAAAGAATATAATTGGAACAAAACAAAAAAAAACATGACCCTTCATCTGGACTTCTCCACCCAAAACTTTGACTGGCCATTTCCCTCCACAGGTGCTGCCTGACCTACTGAGTTCCTTGAGTGTCTTGTTTGTTGCTCCAGATTCCGGCATCTGCATTCTCTTGCTTGCCCTTGCAGAGGGCATGACGCTGTCCTCTGGAAGGTTATTTGGGAAAAAAAGAACAGGAGTCTTCTCTCCAGTTTCCTGACCAACATTAAAAGGTCAATATGTTTGTGGGAGCTTGCCATGCACACTTAAACTGCTGTGCTTTCTATGATACAAAGGTGGCTGTAATTCCACAGTATTCCATTGGTTGACGACAGCTCTAGGGGCTCCTGAGGTTACATAATGGGCTGTTAATATGTAAGCTCATCGTTTTTCTAACACAGCCTCAGTGGCCTATTCACCCATCACCCCTGTGGTTTTGACTTGCATTGCCTCTCTTAAACAACAGCTTGAATTTAAAATTCTTGCCCTCCATAACCTTGTCCCTTCTTATCTCTGTCAAGTCATAGAACATAGAACATAGAACAGTACAGCACAGTAACAGGCCCTTCGACCCACAATGTTGTGCCGAACTAATTAAGCTAATGACACCTAATTAAACCAATCCCTTCAAATCAAGTCTAGTTTACTGTCATGTGTTCAAATACGGTGAGGTACAGGTACAATGAAAAACTTGCTTGCAGCAGCATCACAGACACGTGGGTACAGACAACAACACACAGAACATAACATTATACATAAATTATACAAGAGAGTGATAAAAAAAGAGCAAAACAAGGCTTTAGTTTAATAAGAGGTTATTTAATGCAAAAAAACAGAGATGCTAGTGCAACCCTCTATATCCACAGAATCCTCCAAGGTCCCTGCTTTCCCAGAACTGTGGGTTCCTGATCATTCCCGGATGTAACTGCTCCACAATTGTCTTCAGCTCCCTGGGCCCCAAGCTCTGGAATTCCCTCCCTAAACCTCTTTACTCTGACAGTCTTAAAGACCTTGCTCTGTCCAAGCTATCGACCATTGTCACATGTCTTTACGTGGCTCGGTGACATTCCTATCGGATAACATTCCTGACAAGCATGTAAGGATAATTTTTTTCCTTTGTATAAACGGCCAAAGAGTCATATCACAGAAATGGGCCTGAGTCTTTACAGACCATTAACCTCCCATAACTACAGTCAGTGAGTCTCCCGTCAGTGACAGGAAGCTATTGGAAAACATTCTAAGGAACAGTGTAGGAGTTCCCTCATGGTCGGGTTATACAAGATGATGGTGGGGCTGCACTTGGAGTATTGTGCTCAGTTTTGGTCACCTTGCCATAGGAAAAGTGTTATTAAACTGGAAAGAGTGCAGAAAAGATTTACAAGGATGTTGCCAGGACTCAAGCAACAGAGTTTTAGGGAGAGTTTGGACAGGCTAAGACTTTATTCCTTGGACTGTAGGAGACTGACCTGTGATCTAATAAAGGCATATAAAATCATGAGGGGCGTAGAGAGGGTGAATACAGTCAGTCTATTACTCAGGGTTGGGGAACCAAGAACTAGAGGGCATACATTTAGGATGAGAAGGGAGGGATTTAAATAAGAATTTGAGAGGCAACATTTTTATGTACAGTATATGGAACGAGCTGCCAGAGGAAGTGGTTGAGGCAGGTACGATAATAACATTTAAAAGATACTCAGACTGGTACATGGAGAAGAAAGGTTTAGAAGGTTATTGGCCAAACACTGGCAAATGGAACTAGTTTGAATGGGACATCTTGGTCAGCATGGACCAGTTGGGCCAAAGGGCCTGCGTCCATGTTGTATAATTGATATTAACAGGACTTATCTCCACTTGGAAAGGTATGGATTTATTCAGGATAGTCTCACAAAGTTGATTGAATTCTTTGAGGAGGTAACTAAGTATATTAATGAGAGGCGTGCTCATTAGCTCAGCCCATTCACTAGATTCTAACCATTTCATAAGCCACAGTTATGCCCCCTCCACCTCTGTTCCCTTTGAAGCTGCACAGTCACTTGATCTGATGCTGGCAGGCAACAGCTTGGAGACAGGCACCACACACACTGGAGGCTGGGTTGGGCACAAATCCCCAAGGATAAATGGGCAGGAGGTAAACCAGGTAAGGAAGTTGGCCCTTGGGGATTTGTGCTCCATGTGGATATCTCAATGTAACACAAAGTAAGGAACATCAACAATCACTAACAAACTTCTGCAGATGTACTGTTGAAAGTATCCTGTCTGGTTGCATCATGGTCTGGTATGGCAATTCGAATGTGTAGGAACATAAGAAGCTGCAGAGAGTAGTAGACTCTGCAAAATACATCATAGGCACATCCCTCCCCATCATCGGTAGTACCTACAGGAGACCCTGCCTCAAGAAAGCAACATCCATCATCAAAGATCCCCACTATCCAGGCCATGCCATTTTCTCATTGCTACCATCGGGCAGGAGGTACAGAAGCCTGAAGTCCCACACCACCAGGTTCAAGACCAGCTACTTCCCTTCAACCATTCAGTTCTTGAACCAACCTAATCACTAGATTTTAGCACAGCCTCAGAATAAAGGAACATCCCTTTCGAACTGAGATGAGGAGGAATTCCTTCAGCCAGGGGGTGGTGAATCTGCGGAATTCGTTGCCACAGAGAGGTGTGGAGGCCAAGTCATTGGGTGTATTTAAGGCAGAGATTGATAGGTTCTTGATTGGTAAGGGGGTTAAGGGTTACAGGGAGAAGGAAGGAGAATGGGGTTGAAAAAATATCAGCCATGCTTGAATGGCAGAGCAGACTCGATGGGCCGAATGGCCTATTTCTGCTCCTATATCTTATAGTTTTATTCTATCAGTCACCTATATACCAAGGACAATTTACAGTGGCTCATTAACCGACCAACCCACTCTGTTGTTGGACGTAAAGGTGTACCTTTAAGAGCCTTTAAGAACTGAGTGTACCATGTGGTATGATTCTGATACATTATTGCACCGTACACTGAAGTTTTAAGTTGAAAAGCAAAACATACTGCAGATGCTGCAAATCTAAACTAAAACCAGAATGCTGGAAATACTCAGCAAGGTAGGCAGCATATGTGGAGAAAGAAAGTGAGAAATGGCATTTCAAGTTGATGATCTGTTTTCTTTCTTTGCCTGGCCTGTTGAACATCTACAGCATCACTTGTTTTTATTACTGTGGTTTGGTTGAGAGTTACATAGAACATAGAACATAGTACAGGCCCTTCGGCCCACAATGTAGTGCCGACATTTTATCCTGCTCTAAGAGCTATCTAATCCTTCCCTCCCACATAGCCCCCCTACTGTTCTATCATTCATGTGTCTAAGAGCCTTTTCAATGTCCCTAATATATCTGCCCCCACATCTTCTGCAGGCAGTGGGTTCCACACACCCACCACTCTCGGTGTAAGGAACTTACCCCTGACATCCCCCTGATACCTTCTTCCAATCACCTTAAAATTATGTCCCCTCGTATTAGCTATTGTCACCCTGGGAAAAAGTCTCCGACTGTCCACTTGATCTGTGCCTCTTAACATCTTGTACACCCCTATCAAGTCACCTCTCACCCTCCTTCTCTCCAAAGAGAAAAGCCCCAGCTCGCTCAACCTATCCTCATAAGACATGCTCTCCAGTCCAGGCAACATCCAAGTTACAGTCTTCAAGAAAGAATATCGTGTGTTTAGATCAACCTCTGTTTTCTTCTTCAACACAAAGGAACTTGCAGCCACGAGAGATATAATGGGACATGCAGCGTGAATGTATTAATTAATAGGTTCATATTCCTGCTGGGCCGTCCACTGCCACCAGTGCCTGTGCTGAAGCTACACACGCACATTATGAGAGTAACTGACACGCGGACCTTCCCCTTGACAAGTTGGAAGGAGCCAGAGGCAAAAGGAGTATCAAAGCCATTGTCTTCTTCATGCTGCTGGGCTCGACTCTTCATACTCTGCACCTCCTCTAGGCTAACGTTACACAGCCCCATCACCTTCACCCAGATGGATCCAAGCCCTCTACCGGCCTTGGCTCCTTTGCCAAGCCCGGATCCTCCATCAGAAAATGAGCATCCACCTCCCGAAATGCGGTCCAGTTTCTCTGGCATTGGAATACCCCCCTACCTCAAGAGAACAAGCCAAACTTTTACATCTTCGGATATAAACCTCACCAGGGTGGATAAATCACTGGGCCATCAGATCACTGAACCAACAAGATAGACAAGACAAGACAAAATATCTTTATTAGTCACATGTACATTGAAACACACAGTGAAATACAACTTTTTGTGTAGAATATTCTGAGGGCAGCCCACAAGTGTCTCTACGCTTCCGGCGCCAACATAGCATGCCCACAACTTCCTAACCCATATGTCTTTGGAATGTGAGAGGACCTCGCATTTACCAACATTGTACTCCATCTGCTAGACCCTTGCCCACTCACTTAACCTATCTATATCTCTCTCTAGACTCTCCGCATCCTCTGCTACATCTATTTCTTGGTTTATTGCCTGTGCCACTGTAATGTTATTACTTGGTGGCCAAAAGACAACTCCCACCAGTTACTTTTTCCGCTTACTATTCCTAAGGGCAGGCACGGTAGTGTAGCTGTTAGTGTAACTCTATTACAGCATCAGTGACCCAGCTTCAATTCTGGCCGCTGTCTGAAAGGAGTCTGTATGGTCTCCCCATGTCTGCGTGGGTTCCCTCCGGGTGCTCCGGTTTCCTCCCACATTCCAAAGACGTACAGGTTAGGAAGTCGTGGGCATACTATGTTGGTGCCAGAAGCGTGGTGACACTTGCGGGCTGTCCCCAGAACACTACACAAAAGATGCATTTCACTGTGTGTTTCAATGTACATGTGACTAATAAAGATTTCTTATCTTAACTTTCCCCTCTCTCACTTTAAAGCTATGCCCTCTAGCATTTGAGATTTCCACCCCGGGAAAAAGATACTGACTATCTACCCTATCTATGCTTCTCATGATTTTACAAACTTCTGTCAGGTCTCCCCTCAGCCTCCAACGCTCCAGAGAAAACAACCCAAGTTTGTCCATCCTCTCCTTACAGCCAATATCCACTAACCCAGGCAGCATCCTGGTAAACTTCATCTGCGCCCTCTCCAAAGCCTCCACGTCCTTCCCATAATGGGGCGACCAGAAGTGCATGCAATATTCCAAATATGGCCTAACCATAGCTTTAGACAACTGCAACGTGACTTCCCAACTTTTATACTCAAAGCCTCAACCGATGAGCATTAAATTTTGGTCTGGCCAGTGATGACTACATCCCCTGAGGAAAATGGGAATAAAAAGTCCCTTAATGTTGACCAGCATCAATTTGTTGAATTATGCTCCTGCAGCATGCTGTGAGATGTGTTACCAACCTAATACCCTCATATAAATACAAGTCTCTGTTGTCATAAACCAGCTCACTATAAATTGCAAGTTGCTGTTGTTATACGGCCTTGATCTGAAAGCGACAAGCAGTGTACAAAGAGTAATGATCTATATCCCAAAGGCAGACACACAAACCCTTTGCTCAGTAAAGAAATTCACTGGAATAAGCATTGCCAAGAATATCATTAGACTCCAAACAACAGTAGTTGTTCACCTCCTCCAAAATGTTTGGCCTGAAAACACAGATACATTAAGAATACTCACCTGGCAGTGTCTCTGTATCAGATTAAGCTCTGATACCTCCTTCAGTTGCTTGGCATTCATTTTTCAGTGTACTTTGTGATGTTTTTTCCACATTAAAAGCACAATTGTTATTCCCAATCTATTACTAAAAACATGCACGTATATACAGTTGGCCTGATTTTTTTGACTTTTCTTTTGATTATACTGTGCTTGAAACTTTTAGCTGTTAACAGTATGCTTCAATGACTTTCTGTTCTGTGTTAGTTGAAAGTAATGTGATGGAGATATGAATTCAACCCGAGCCCTCATGCCAAGATGCCAGTCCCTAGCCAATTGCCACAATCTGACATTGTATTCAATTCTGGTCACTCCATCACAGGAAAGATGTGGAGGCTTTGGAGGGGGTGCAGAAGAGGTTTGCCAGGATGCTGCCTGGATTAGAGGGCATGAGCTATGAGGAGAGTTTGGACAAATTTGGGTTTTTTTCTCTGAAGCGATGGAGACTGAGGGGAGACCTGATAAAAGTTCATAAGATTATGAGAGGCATAGATAGAGTAGACAGCCAGTATCTTTTTCCCCAGGGTTGAAATGTCTAATACTAGAGGGCATGCATTTAAGGTGAGAGGGGGTAAGTTCAAAGGAGATGTGCAGGGCAAGTTTTTTACACAGAGAGTGGTAGGTGCCTGGAATGCGCTGCCAGGGGTGGTAGTGGAGGCAGATACAATAGAGGCATTTAAGAGGCTCTGATATAGGCACACGGGTATGCATGAAATGGAGGGATATGGACATTGTGTAGGCAGAAGGGATTAGTTCAGTTGGGCATTTAATTACTAGTTTAATTAGTTCGGCACAACATCGTGGGCCGAAGGTCCTGTTCCTGTGCTGTACCGTTCTATGTAACTGGAATAATAGAACAGTTAATTTTACATTATCAAACCTTATTCTGCATTTCTCTATCTTCTGTTCAGTATTCTGTTTCTCCAAGAGAGCTTCATTATAGCTTAAGATATCACAACAGCTACATTTCTGAAGAGAATTTCCTTCCGTGCAAAATCCCCAAATTAATCTTTTGTCAGATAAAATTAAGCCACTTGCTGTTCCTTTATTGTCTGTGGGCTGGCAGAATTATTAGCATTTTTGATGAATTGAGCACCTCAGTATGTTAAAATAAATCTGCCACTCCATTTCCATGTCTTTTCTGCTGCAGAGGCTGAATAATTCTTTCAATCACTCCTTAGACAGTACCTTCCAACCCCATGATCCCTACCAGCTAGAGGAACAAGGACACTAAAAGCACAGGGACAACTCCATCTGGAATTTGCCCTCCCAGCCATACATCATCCTGACTTGGAAATATATCACCGTCCCTTCACCATGGCTGGGTTAAAATCCTGGAACTCAATCCCTAACATCATTGTGGGTATACTCGCAGCTCAAGGACTGCAGCCGTTCAAGAAGGCATTTTCTCAGAGGCAATTGGAGATGGGCAATTAAATGCTGGCTCAGCCTGTGAAGCCCACATCCCTTGAATCAAACACACCAGGTGCTTGTGGAGTTCTGGCAGTTCCCTGGGGCACCCCACAATCCAGGCAGTGTAGAAGAGTGACTTTGCAATGTCCTACTCCGAGTTCATTAGCTTTGGTGAGACAGGACTCCCCTCTCCAATCCTGGGATGGGTCTGTGTGCCCCTTCCACACATCGGAGAAAAGTTTTTGCAACCATCTCCCCGACTATAGCATCTGCAGGTTTTTTAAAACGTAGTCCTGAATTTGCAAGGTGTTTCTTTGCTGATCATTACCTACCAGTTGTGGTGTTGCCACCTGTGGTATGAACAAGATTCAGTGCCCCATCTCTGAATCAGAAAGTGAATATTTAGAAAGTTCTGAGCACATTCTAGGCTGATGCTCCAGTGCAGTACCAAGGGAGTGCTGCACTGTTGTTGGTGCCATATGTCAGATGAGATATTAAACCAAGACAGAGAGTGACATGTTGACACACAACACACGTGGTCCACTCTCGGAGCTGTACCTTGAGATGTTGGTACAAGCTCCAGTGTAGGAGCTGTGGCCTGCACCAACGACAGGTTCATTTGCATTTGCAAATAGAGACTCCAGCTCCATTGAAACGTGACTGTACCAGATGTCACCCTTTGCTGGAGAAAAGGCCAGCCAAGGAGATGAATAAATCTGGAATGAAAAATTGGTGTCAATAATGGTGGCTGTGAAACTATCCGACTGTTGTAAAGTCCTATCTGGTTCATGGTTGTCTTTCAGGCAGGGAAACCTGTCATCCTTACTCAGTATAACTCCAGCGGTGGCTACAGGACATGCCATCAGCAAAAGTCAAGTCAAACTGAGTTTATTGTACAGTGAAGTGCAGGTACAACGAAAAACTTGCTTGCAGCAGCATCACAGGCATGTAAAATGCACTGCAAGGACTTACCCAGGCAACTTTGACTACTCCTCCCAAACCCACGATACCTACCACCTGAAAGCTCCCTCAGTCACACACCATCCTGACTTGGAAAGGTGTCACTGCTCCTTCAACGTCATCGGATCTAAATCTTGGAACTCCCTCCCTGCAGTATTATGGGAGCACCTTCACCAGAGGGACTGAAGCAGTCCAAAGCTATAGCTCACCACCACCCCCTTAAGGGTAATTAGGGATGGACAATAAATGCTGGCTTTGCCAAAAACACCTGAACCCTAAAATTAATGACAGAAAACCAATTAGGTTGATTCTTAACTGACCTCTGAAAGGTCCCAGGAAGCATTCAGTTACGGTTGCAACGGGAACTAAATAATGATAAAGATGTCCACGTCAGATTAAAAACAAAAAAATTAGTCCTTGTGGAATATATTAATGAGCTCCAAAGCCCAGTATTAGTTGAGTTATCAGGGGAAGGAAATATAACACAGACTTTGGCCTAATTTTTACAACTGGAGCAACCAAATTAGTGGCTCACCAACACTCCCAACCCCACAACTTCTCAAAGCCTCCTTCTAGCTTCGGGGGGGGGGGGGGGGGGGGGGTGCTCTCAACATCCAACCAGGACCCGTCTGCACCTTCTGTTATATTTTATATTTCTCATATTTCTTAGAACAAAGAAGGAGGCCATTCTGCCCATCAAATCTATGTTGGCTCTCACAGCATTCCCATCAGTCCATTCCTCCACTTACTTCTCTGGAACCTATTCTCTCTTAGATTCCTATCAACTCCTTCCCCCCCCCCCCACACCCCCACGTTCTAATACCACCTACATACACTCTGGGTACTGTACCCCACCAGCCAACTTGTCTTTGGGATGTGGAAGGAAGCAGGAGCACCTTGAAGAAATCCACACAGTCACAAGTGAGTGTGAGGGAAGTCCACAGAGTCAGTAGTGGAGGTCAGGATTGAACCCAGGCTACTGGAAGTGTGGGGCAGCAACACTACTTGCCACAACATTTCCTCCCAGCCACATCCTCTCAAACCTTCTTTCCAGAAGTCATCTAGCCTGAAACTTAATGGGTGAATTTATCACCTGAAGGGGATCCAATGATCAGTTCTCGGTGAGCTAATGGAGAGGCTTCATGGTTGGAGCATGCCTGTCTTGACAACTTGAGGAGCCAGAACCTATGGATCAAGAGATGGGAAGCAGTATTGACCTAATGTCCATTTTTGCCTGACGTGGATATAATGTAAATTGATAAATTGGTTTATTATTGTCACATGTATCAAAGTACATAAGTACATCAAGGTAGCACAAAAGGAAACAAAACAGAATGCAAAATAAAATGTTACAGGTACAGAGAAGGTGCAGTGCAGGTAGGCAAATATAGTGCAAAGGCCACAATGAGGTAGAATGTGAGATCAAGAGTCCATCTTATCATACTAGGGGACCATTCAGTAGTCTTATAACAGCAGGATAGAAGTTGTCCTTGAGCCTGGTGGTACGTGCTTTCAGGCTTCTGCCTGATGGGAGAGGGGAGAAGAGAGAATGTCCAGAGTGGGAGGGGTCTTTGATTATGCTGGCTGTTTTACTGAGGCAGCGAGAAGTGTAGACAGAGTCCATAGAGGGGAGGCTGGTTTTCGTGATGTACTGAGATGTGTCCACAACTTTGCAGTTTCTAGCAGTCCCGGGCATAGCAGTTGCCATACCAAGCCGTGATGCATCTGGATAGGATGCTTTCTATGGTGCATCGATGAAAATTGGTGAGGGTCAAAGGGGATATGCCAAATTTCTTTAGCCTCCTGAGGAAGTAGAGGTGCTGGTGAGGTAGTGTAGCAGTTAGCGTAAAGCTTTACAGCACCAGCAATCCGATTTTAATTCCAACCACTGTCTATAAGGATTTTGTACGTTCTCCCCATGTCTGCATGACAGGCAAAAATGGCCTCTTACCATGCTGTATACTTTCATAATTCTATTGTCTGTATGTTGTTGGTCCTGAGGCAAAAGTAGGCCAGCACCACTTCCATCTTTACTTTTCACTTAATCAGAAAGTTGGGGGTCCCATATTCAACGTTCCCTTGCATCTACTCGAACCGACCCAACAACCGCAAGTAATTACTGACCCATAAAACACTACGACAGGCCTGAGGAGATACACCCCAGTTCTTAACAACTTGGAGCTGCCTTGCTCCTCAAACTGAAATTTAGCCTTTTGGTGAACGTAGACCTTTCTAATTTATATTGCATTTCCTTGTGTTAATAAAGGATGGAGCCACTTTGATATGATTTATTTATTTCTAATAAGACAGGGATGGAAACACACTGCACGGAAGGTGAATGCCTCAAGGCCATGCAGTAATATTGTATGCTGCTGGCTCCCTGCATGATGTGAATCCATACTGAGCTACTGTGAATATTAAGATTAATTCTCAGAGACATTCTTTACAGATATGAAATAACAACCCGTTTACTGAGAAGAATTAAGTACAAACAAGGCAATACAACTTGGAAAGTCCAAACATACCATGGCACCACAGTTTATTTATAAATTAGTGCAAATTCTCTTCCTTTCTTGTGCATTGTTGTTAAGATACTTTTCTTTTGGTATTTTGCCCAATGAAAAAACCAGCTGTGATCTCAAAGCTGCTTAGAAACCCAAACTTAATATCTTTCTCAGAGTGGATCAGAAAGGGGGATATGGGGAAATGGGATCTTCTTACAGGTTACTCAGACATACATCGAAGAGTACAGCACAGGAACAGGCCCTTCGGCCCACGATGTCTGTCCCAGCCCTGATGCCAATTTAAAACTGCACTTTGCCTGAAGGTGAGCTCTCACCTGGCTCCTGTGCTAAACCAATGGAAACACCATCACATTTTGCTACGTTCTGTGACGCATTTCTCATGCGGTTTTCTGGGTGAGAAAATAATAGAGGGCAATTTGACCTGTTCCACTCCAGGGTATAGTAAAGAGCACCTTCATTCCCACACCATTTCAGAAATTCATGTTCTGCCACCTTATCTGGACTTTAAAGTCTGTACTGTGCCTTCGAATCACTACATTGGATTTCAGCTCCTCAAATGCCCCAACTTCAGGTTGCTCACTCTTTCTTTCCATCTATATCAGACCTGGCCATTTCTAACAGTCATTATGTTGGCTCAGTTTGTTCTCTTTCTATGTTGATATTACTGTGTATATACACATCCAGCATCCTTGCTATTAGCATTAACCAGACAAAGAAATAAAATGAGCTTGTAACTGCCCCCATTTGGTCTCATCCCATCAGAGATATTCCCTTTATCCCTCCCCCATGTACTCTGCTACTGGAAACTAACTTGCTTTTTCCCTTCCAACACCCAAAATGCTGGAGGAACTCAGCAGGTCAGGCAGCATCTACGGAGGAAAATAAACAGTCGACATTTTGGGTCAAGACCCTTCATCAGGATGGTGTCCGTAATGCGCTGGGCTGTGTCCACAACTCTCTGCAGTTTCTTGCGGTCCTGGGCAGAGCAGTTGCCGTACCAAGCCGTGATACATCCTGATAGGATGCTTTCTGTGGTGCATCGGTAAAAGTTGGTGAGAGTCAAAGGGGACAAACCAAATTTCCTTAGCCTCCTTTCCTGAAGTCAATGACCAGCTCTTTTGTTTTGTTGACATTGAGGGGAAGGTTGTTGTCATGACACCATTCCACTAAGCTCTCTATCTCCTTCCTGTACTCCGAATCATCACTGTTTGAGATACGGCCTACAATGGCGGTATCATCTGCAAACTTGTAGATGGAGTTAGAGCAGAATCTGGCCACACAGTCATGAGTGTATAGGGAGTAGAGTAGAGAGCTGAGGGCACAGCCTCGTGGGCACCAGTGTTGAGAATGATTGTGCCGGAGGTATTGCTGCCTATCCTCACTGATTGCAGTCTGTTTGTTAGAAAGTCAAGGATCCAGTTACAGAGGGAGGTGTTGAGTCCCAGGTCTCGGAGTCTGGTGACAAGCTTACTTGGGATGTGTTATTGGCTTTGTCTGCTTCTGGAATATTCCATCATCTCATAAGAGTCTCTTATACACCTTTCATTGTCAAATTAATGTAGAATGTGGTTTAGGGCTTGCTTTAGGCAAGGAACACATATTCCCCCAACAAAAAGTTGCCTTTGAACATGTCTCCCAAGCAACTATTCAGAACAATGCAAGCACTTATTGGAATACAAGCACTTATTGGAATGCAAATTAGCTGATTGTAAATTGGCCAGATTTGTTAGATTATACAATAGCATTGAGCATGCTTTAACAACATAAGAATTAGGAGCTGGAATTGGCCCGTCCTTTTGAGTTTGCTCCGCTATTCATCAAGATCATGACTGATCTTGTACCTCTGATCCATTTTCCTATCTTATCCACCTGATGCAGGGTTTTCACTCAACGTCGACAACTCCTTTCATCTCACAGATGCTACTCAACCCACTGAGTTTTTCCAGCAGATTGCTTATTGCTCCAGATTCCAGCATCTGCTGTCTCTTGTGTCTCTGTCCCTATGTCCCTTGATCCCCAATATCCAGAAATTTCTCAGTCTCTGTTTTGAATGAACTCAATAAATGAACCTCCACAAGCTCACTGGGGCAGACAATTCCAAAGATTTACCCTTTACAATTGCAGAAAAATATCCTTACTCGTATTCAAATTGCCTCTCATTGTCTTATGAAGCATTGGTGGATTAATGCTGTCATTTTTCCTGGGAATTCTTGTAGGCAAGCAGAAAGCACCACTTAATATACTGACATCAATAAAACTCTGATAATTCATTAGTATGTACCACCAGACTCAAGAGCAGCTTCAATCCTGCCATTGTCAGACCCTTGAACAGACCTCTCGTACATTGAAAGATGAACTCATGAACTCTGATCTCCCAATCCATCCCATCGTAGCCCTTGCACTTTATTTATCTACTTACTTTCTCTGTAACTGTAACACTGTATTCTGCATTCTGTTTCTCTTTCTACTGCCTGTATGCATGGCATGATCTGTCTGGACGGCATGCAAACAAAAGCTTGTCATTGTATCTCTGTACACGTGACGATAATAAACCAATATCGATACCAATACCAATATCTGATTGCTTGGAAATACTGATGGTTGATCATTTGACTTGCATTCTCATTATCCATGGACCTACGTCCACTGATCCCCATACTCACAGATCAGCCATGTATTACTGGGAGAGTGGGCAGGGTGTGTGACCAGAGCTGGGGTCAGAATCAGAATCAGGTCTATTACCACTGACTTTTATGACATGAAATTTGTTGTTTTGCAAAATAAGTACAGTGCAAAGACATAAAATTACTATAAATTACAAAAATAAATAAAAAGTGCAAATAAAAAGGAATAACAAGGTAGTGTTCAGGGGTTCATGGACCGTTCAGAAATCTGATGGCAGAGGTGAAGAAGCTGTTCCTGAATCGCTGAGTGTGGGTCTTCAGGCTCCTGTACCTTCTCCCCGATGGTAGTAATGAGAAGAGGCCGTGTCCCGGATGGTGAGGGTCCTTGATGGTAGATGCCACCTTCTTGAAGCACCGCCTCTTGAAAGTGTCCTCGATGGTGGGGAGGGTTGCGTCTGTGATGGAGCTGGCTGAGTCTACAACTTTCTGCAGACTTCTGCGATCCTGTGCATTAGAACCTCTATTACAGGCTGTGATGCAACCAGTCAGAATGCTCTCCACCATACATCTGTAGAAAATTGTAAGAGTCTTTGGTGACGTACCGAATCTCCTCAAACTCCTAACGAAGAGGGTTGGAAACAATGGGCGGTCCGGGACAAGATGAAGCATACCAGCTGAAACTTACAACCTGAAGCTCACTGAGGCTCAGTTTCCTGTTCTCTGTAAACTCAAGGGGTTAAGGTATTACATTGCTGTAAAACAAAGTGAAGTGGAAGTGTGATAATAGGAGTAACATCTAATATCTGGAAAATCTTCTCATCTGGCATCACCCCGAGGCTGCTGCATTATGGGAGCTTTACTGTACGCCTCCCTCTGTTTCATTACTCATTCTCACCCTACCCCAACTTACCTGCTACTGAAACCCTGGTCAGTGCCGATTCTACCCCATGACCTGACTGTCCCAACACTCTTCCCTTTTCCGCTCTCTGAACTCAGTCTGCATCATAAATTGAACCCTGCCCCATTTGCTCATTGCCTCTTTTCTTGGTGACCTACAGGAGATACCTTAAATATTCAACGTATTCAAATCTCTCCATATCCCTCTCGATCCCTCCAGCCCATGGTTCTCAACTTTCTGGACATTGTGTCTATCCCTGAGTTTCCACCCTCGACATCTGTGGCTTCAGGCACCAGTGTACTGAGTTCTGGAATTCCCTTCCTGAACATTCCCACCTCACCGTCCCATTCCATCCTTGTAGCCTTCTCCAGCCATACAGGCCCCTGGGATCTCTACAGTTCTTCACTCTCCTGGTCTTAAGCCTATTTTCTACCAAAACATCTCCCCACCTCTGTCCCCCTCCCCTCCTCATTTCTCCTTATCTGTCTCAGCAACTTATCTACTTCAAAAGGGCCGCTTCAAACATAAAGCAGTCTATTCTGAGCACAGGAAGACTTGCCAGGTTAAACCTTCCCTCGATAAAAGCACAAAGGAATTATTGAGCTATTGAGAGGAATCAGCAGTGATATGAAGTCTGACTCCAGCTCACAGAGCCCAGAGCACAGGCTGGCAATAAAAGTTTTTTGTCAAAAATAGATTTTATGCAAACAAATTACAGATATACTATATGGGGCTTCCATTGTCTTCAGACTGGACAAGGCATTACCTTACATTCATCCACAATTGTATTCATGATGTTAATGTGGTGATAAGTATTCCTACAACCATTTACTTTCAGAGATGAGTTGGGTGAACAGTTACTTCATCAAATGTCAGATCAAGAGAGCAAACATATTTGAGTTCATCTGAACATCAATCCTATTTGGGTAAGAAAGGTATTGAGATGAAGGTGTGTCTCTGTATCTGGGAATGAGCTGGGTTTGGTGGGAATGGAGCAAGGGAAAAAAGGCTCAGGTTGAACTCCCTGTGAACTAGATCTCCTCAATCCCCCAGTCTTGTGCCCCTAAAAATTAGACCACGGTCATCCGTGGTCCTTCTCAAGGAAGTTTGGAGGTGACCTGGACTCAAGAGGAGGTGTAGTAAGGTGAATGTGGGACATGGAATACAAGGGGCCATAAACACAAGACAGTCATTAGTGAATCTATTAGGAAAATCTGGAGTAGCGTCTTTACCCAGGGAATGTGAGAACATGACCTCAGTCCCTCGGGGAGTGCTATCGAAGATGGTGGAGACATATTACAGGAAAGCCACATTACATAGAACAGTACAGCACTGGACAGGCCATTCGGCCCACAAAGTTGTGCTGATCTTGATGCCAATCAATACTAAATGTCCTCCTCCTGTGTATCATCCATATCCCTCCATTCCCTTCATATTCATATATCTATCTCAAAGCCTCTTCATCTCCACCGAACTGCCTGCTTCCACTGCTACCCCTGGTAACCGGTTCCAGGCACCCACCACTCTCTGCGTAAAAGGCTTGCCCCCCCACGTCACCTTCAAACTTCCCTCTTCTAACCTTAAAAGCATGTCGTCTGGTGTTTGACATTTCTACTCTGGGAGAAAGGATTCTGACTGTCTACCTTATCTATTCCTCTCATAATTTTAAAAAACCTCCATCAGGTCTCCCCTCAGCCTCCGATGCTCTCGGGAGAACAACTCAAGTTTGTCCAACCTCTCATTTTCGCTCATACCCTCTAATCCAGGCAGCATCAAGGTGAACCTCTTCTGTACCCTCTCCATAGTCTCCACATCTTATACTGGGGCGACCAGAACTGCACACAATACTCCAAGAGAAGTCTGACTAAAGTTTTACATAGCTGCAGCATGACTTCCTTACTCTTATTCTCAATATCCCTACCAATGAAGGCAAGCATGCCATATGCCTTCTTTATCACCTTACCCACTTAGATAGCCACTTGCAGTAACTATGGACCTGGACCCCAAGATCCCTCTGTACTTCAATGGTATCAAGGGCCTACCATTTACTGTATACTTTCTCCTTTCATTTGACCTCCCAAAGTGCAACACCTCACATTGGCCAGGATTAAACTCCATCTGCTACATCTCTGCTCATTAAGTTATGAGGCAGAAAGAAATAGAAGGTTACACTAATGGGGTGAAATGAGGGAGGGGGAAGAATCATGTGAAACATTAAGCTGTTGGGCCAAATGGCCTGTTCCTGTGCTGTTAACTCCAATTAGATTCGATTTATGTACCCTGCAGGCTGTGAATGTGGGAGGTGGAGAGCCCAAGGGGGCTGTGGAAGTGGATTGTGCTGCTAAGACGAAGAGGGCTTAACAGCAGAAGGGATTGAAGAATGTGCAGGAAAGGTTGAATAATACTTTCCAACCTGGTTCTGATGAATCACAGTGCTGCTTAAGGTCCAGACACTCAAAAAACTTGTCACCATCCAGGTCAAAGCAGACCATTTCACCAGCACTCCACCCAGCACCATAAACACTACCGTCCTCGACCACTGGCGCACCATAGACGCAGAGACAAGAGACCACAGGTGCTGGAATCTGGAGCAAAAAACAAACTGCTGGAGGAACTCAGCAGGTGAGGCAGCATCTGCGGAAGGAAACGGACAGTCAACACTTCAGGCTGAGACACCGATGAAAGGTCCAGATGAAGGATCTTGACCCAAAACGTCGACTGTCCATTTCCCTCCGTGGATGCTGCCTGACCTGCTGAGTTCCTCCAGCAGTTTGTATTTTACAACGTAACTGCAGCGTGCACTATCAACAACATGTGCTGTAGCAACTCGCGTAGGCTTCTCTGATGGCATTTCCCAAACGCACAACCTCTATCCCCGACAAGACAAGACAAGACAAGATATCTTTATTAGTCACATGTACATCGAAACACACAGTAAAATGCATCTTTCACATAGAGTGTTCCGGGGGCAGCCTGCAAGTGTCGCCACGCTTCCGGCGCCAACATAGCATGCCCACAACTTCCTAACCCGTACATCTTTGGAACGTGGGAGGAAACCGAAGAACCCGGAGGAAACCCACGCATGACACAGGGAGAACGTACAAACTCCTTACAGACAGTGGCCGGAATTGAACCCGGGTGTCTGGCGCTGTAATAGCATCACGCTAATCGCTACGTTACCGTGCCTGCCCTTAGGAATAGTAAAGGGAAAAAATAACTGGTGGGAATTGTCTACAGGCCACCAAATAATAACATTCCAGTAACAAGGACACCAGGGAAACGGGTACGTGGGAACACAACCAAACCACGGCTCCCCCTCCGTGTCATGACTGGGAAATATATCTCCGGTCCTTCAGTGTCGCTGGGTCTAAATCACGGAACTCCCCATGCATTTGCACTGAAGGAGCCACGGTGTTTCAAGAAACCAGCTTACCGCCACCTCACCAAATCAGGAATGAGCAATAACTGGTGATCTTGCCAGCAACACCTACAATTTGAAAGAACTACCAGTTTTGTTTGTAACACGTACTTTGTCAATGTATTAATTACACTGAACAATTCTATGCCCTAGATTTAAAGTATTAGTAACCCAATTTCCCAGATACTCATTATTAAGTTAAGATCTCAAAAAAATGTTTGGGAAGTTGTATTTGAAGTAACTCTGACAGCTAAATAATTAAATGATTTTGCATTCCGTGTGGACCTGCCATTCGGATTCCCTGCAGGTTAAAGTGCAGCTGATGTGATGCCAGATGCAGAACTGCAAGGAGTAGGTTCCCTTTGGAAATGGCACCAATCAGCACATCGGACTCCCAAACACTGATGGGGAGACATCCGAACCAAGACGATTCATTACTTACCAAAAACGCAGCATTATTCGGATATGACAGATGTTCCCAGATAGCCTTCATTGCAGCTCATCCTGGGTAAAGTTACAATTGACCCTCTTAACAACATGAATAGAGGGTTTCAAAATCAACTAACCACGATTAACCTAGACAGAGTGCTTGAATACATCGCAACCTTTACAGGCGAGGTCATGTGCAAATGGTTTCTGTCCTTACATCAGGATGCAAATGATACTGCCCACTGAGTTAATCACTGTGAACCTATTTTGTAATATTTCAACAATCATATCTCTTATTACTTGCTTATTTTATCTCCCAATAGCACATCTGTGTTCTTAATTTCATTTGATTTCATTTTAATTCCTACTTTATTTAGTTTCATATGCATGTTTCATGTGAGATTTAAAATGTGCCTCTCACTCAGCAGTCCCTTCACTGAAGATTAAAACAGCTACAACATTTGCTTATTAATTTTAACATCCCTCTCTTTGATTTTATGTACTTGCTTAAAATCTAGGTCTTTCTAATATTAGTGCCTGCATATTTCCCTACTCACATAAATTATTATTTTGTACATCCATGTGATGACTGTATTGCAGTCACAGTCAGATTTTAATTGCCCAAGCTAATTGCCCACAAGAAGGCACTCTTCTTAAACCACTGAACTTTTCCGAGTGCAAGAACTCCCACCTTGTTGTTGAGGAGGGAATTCCGATTTTGATCCAACTATGAAGATACAGGAATATATTTCCAGGTCAGGATGGTAACTTGGAGAGGAACCTGCAGGTGATGGTGTTCCCATGTATCTACTTCCCACATCTTTCTTGGTAAATTGGTAAATTGGTTTATTATTGTCACATGTACCGAGGACACCACAAGAAGGCGGCATCCATCATTAAGGACCCTCACCACCTGGGACATGCCCCCTTCAAGTTACTACCATTGGGGAGGAGGTACAGAGGCCTGAAGACCCACACTCAATGTCTCAGGAACAGCTTCTTCCCCTCTGCTATCAGATTTCTGAACGGTCCATGAATCCACGAACACTACCTCGTTATTCCTCTTTTGCACTATTTATTTATTTTTGTAACTTATCATAATTTTTATGTCTTTATGTCATGCACTGTACTGCTGCCACAAAACAATAAATTTCATGACATATGTCAGTGATAATAAACCTGATTCTGATTCTGAGGTACAGTGAAAAACTTTGTTTTGCATGCCATGCATACAGATCATTTCATTACACGGTGCATTGAGATAGTACAAGGGAAAACAGAATACAGAATAAAGTGTTACAGTTACAAGGAAAGTGCAGTGCAGGCAGACAATAAAGTGCAAGGTCATAACAAGGTAGATTGTGATGTCAAGAGTCCACCTTATTGTACTAGGGGACCGTTCAATAGTCTTATAACAGCGGGATAGAAGCTGTCCTTGAGCCTTGGTGGTACAGGCTTTCAGGCTTTTGTATTTTCTGCCCGATGGGAGGGGAGAGAAGAGAGAACGTCTGGGGTGTGTGGGGTCTTTGATTATGTTGGCTGCTTTACTGAGGCAGTGCGAAGTGTAGACAGAGTCCATGGAGGGGAGGCTGGTTTCTGTGATGCGCTGGGCTGTGCCCAGAATTCTCAGCAGTATCTTGCAGCCACAGGCAGAGCAGTTGCCGTACCAAGCCGTGATACATCTGGATAGGCATGGTGGTAGAAGTTGTGGGTTTGAGGAGAGGTGAGGTGAGCAACTACACTACTATTTGTAGAGGTGTACACTGCTACCATAGTGCACCAATAGTGAAGGGAGTGTGTGGTTAGGGTAGTGAAAAGAAATATGTTTAGGGTAATCTTGAATGACCATCTAATATGCTAAAGATGAACTCTTGATCTCCCAATCTACCTCGTTGTAGCCCTCACACAAAATGCCAGAGGAACTCAGTAGGTCAGGCAGCATCTATGGAGGGAAGTAAACAGTCAACGTTTTGGGTTATTTATTTCCCTGCATAGATGCTGCCTGACCTGCTGAGCTTCTCCAGCATTTTGTGTGTGTTGCCCTGCATTCCAGCATCTGCAGAATCTCTTGTGTCTTCATAGTGGCCCTTGCACTTTATTTGTCTACCTGCACTGCACTTTCTCTGTAACTGTGACCCTATATTCTGCATTCTGTTTTTTTAAATCTTTTTGTACCACCTTAATGTACTTACATATGGTATGATCCATCTCAATGGCATGCAGACAAAAGCTTTTCCCTGTCTCTTGCTACGTGTGGCAATAATAAATGACCAATTAGTGGATGGGGTGAAATCAGGCAGCTTGCTTTACCCTGCATGGTGCTGAGATTGTTGGATGCTGTTTGAGGTGCACCGAACCAGGCAAGTAGAAAATATTCTATCACACTCCAGACTTGTGAGGCTGCAGCTGGAATTGCTTTGGGATGTCAGGGGGTGGAGGTGGGAGTGAAGGCTCAGCACAGGATGCTCAGACTCTGACCTGCTCTTGTAGCCAGAGCACTTCTTGGCTTATCCAATAAAGTTTCTGGATGTTTTGGTGGTGGGGGATTCATTGCCATTGAGAGTTAAGCACAGTTCATTCCATTCTCTCTTGTTGCTTACTGCCTGGCAATTTTGTGGCACAAATGATGTTTGCCACTGATGCAAGCCCTGGCCTAAACGTTGGCTAGGCCTTGCTGTATGCAGGCATGGACTGCTTCATTGTCTGAGGAAACACAAAGTGCAATTAATATCCCCACTTCTAATTCTACAATGGAAGGGACGTCATTGATGAAGCAGCTGTAGGTATTTCCAAAAGTTGGTCTCCTATTGGCATTGGTATTTGCATTGGTTTATTATTGTCACTTGTACCGAGGTATAGTGAAAAATTTGTCTTGCATACTGATCGTACAGATCAATTCATTACACAGTGCAGTTACATTGAGTTAGTACAGAGTGCATTGATGCAGTACAGGTAAAATCAATAATAGTACAGAGTAAAGTGTCACAGCTACAGAGAAAGTGCAGTGCAATAAGGTGCAAGGTCACAACAAGGTAGATCGAGTCCATCTTATCGTATAAGGGAACCGTTCAATAGTCTTATCACAGTGGGGTAGAAGCTGTCCTTAAGTCTGGTGGTACGTGCCCTCGGGCTCCTGTATCTTCTACCTGATGGAAGAGGAGAGAAGAGAGGATGACCCGGGTGGGTGGGGTCTTTGATTATGCTGGCTGCTTCTCCAAGGCAGCGAGAGGTAAAGAGTCCAAGGAGGGGAGGCTGGTGTCCGTGATGCACTGGGCTGTGTCCACAACTCTCTGCAGTTTCTTGCAGTCCTGGGCAGAGCAGTTGCCATACCAAGCCATGATACATCCAGATTGGATGCTTTCTATTGTGCATCGATAAAAGTTGGTGAGAGTCAAAGGGGACAAAACGAATTTCTTTAGACTCCTGAGGAAGTAGAGGCACTGGTGAGCTTTCTTGGCCGTGGCATCTACGTGATTTGACCAGGACAGGCTGCTGGTGATGTTCACTCCTAGAAACATGAAGATCTCAACCCTCTCAACCTCAGCACCGTTGATGTAGACAGGTGCATGTACACCGCCACCTTTCCTGAAGTCAATGACCAGTTCTTTCGTTTTGTTGACATTATCTCTGCAGTAATGGTAGTTGGTAGTTTGTAATTGGTTTATTGTTGTTACATATACTAAGATACAATGAAAAGCTTTTGTTTGCATGCTGTCCAGAAAGCTCACTCCATACATAAGTACATGGGCAGACACGGTAGTGTAGCGGTTAGCGTAATGCTTTTACAGCACCAGCGACCCGGGTTCAATTCCCGCCGTTGTCTGTAAGGAGTCTGTACTTTCTCCTCGTGTCTGCGTGGGTTTCCTCCGGGTTCTCCGGTTTCCTTCCACATTCCAAAGACGTACGGGTTATGAAGTTGTGGGCATGCTATGTTGGCACCAGAAGAGTGGCGATACTTGTGGGCTGCCCCCAGAACACTCTACGCAAAAGATGTATTTCACTGTGTGTTTCGATGTACATGTGACTAATAAAGATACCTTATGAGGTAGTACAAAAAGACCACAAAACAAAATGGAGAATATAGTGTTGCAGTTCCAGAGAAAGTGCAGTGCAGGTAGACAATCAAGTGCAAGGGCCATGACAAGGTAGACTGAGAGATCAAGAGTTCGTCTTTATCATACAAGAGATCCGTTCAAGAGTCTTATAACAACAGGATAGAGGCTGTTCTCTGAGCCTGGTGTCCTCAAGCTTTTGTATCTTCTGCCCGATGGTAGAGCGAAGAAGAGAGAATGACTGGGGTGGGAGGGGTCCTTGATTATGTTGGCTGCTTTCCCGAGGCAGCGGGAAGTGTAACTGGTAATGGAAAATGCCAGGCTATGCAGTTACAGATTGTGATGGTGTACGTTTCTGCTGTTGATGATCCACAGTCCCCTATTGGTGTCATGTTTTGAGCTGTCAGATCTGTTGGCAGTCAATCCCATTTGGGGTCCCTGGTTGTGTTGCACAGTAGTGAGTGCCTTAAGTGTAAAGACGCTACTTTATCTCTACAAGGACTGTGTGATGGACTCTTCACCACCAAAACAGTCATGAACAGAAGTACCTGCCTCAAGTAGATTGATGACGACAAAGTCAAATTGGTTCATTTCTCATGTTGGTTCACTCACCATCAGTCACACCAGTATCACAGCTATGTTGTTCAATGTTTAAAGAGTCATAGAGCCATTCTATCATATGGAACGGAAACAGGCCCATTGAGTCCCCACGGACCTGCAAGTACCCATTAATTTTCCACTAATCCCATCAGAATCAGAATCAGGTTTATTATCACTGACATATGTTGTGAAATTTGTTGTTTTGTGGCAGCAGTGCAGTGCAAGACATAGAGACATAAAAATCACTATACGTTACAAAGATAAATAAATAAGATAAGGTTTCACATGTACATCGAAACACACAGTGAAATGCATCTTTTTTGCGTAGAGTGTTCTGGGGGCAGCCCGCAAGTGTCGCCACGCTTCTGGCACCAACATAGCATGCCCACAACTTCCTAACCCGTCCATCTTTGGAATGTGGGGGGAAACCGGAGCACCCAGAGGAAACCCACGCAGACACGGGGAGAACGTATAAACTCCTTACAGACAGCGGCCGGAATTGAACCCAGGTTGCTGGCGCTGTAATAGCGTTACGCTAACTGCTAAACTACCGTCGTGAGGTTGTGTTCATGGGTTCATGGACCGTTCAGAAGATTCCACCATTCACCTATGACCTAGAAGCATTTTACAGCGGCCAATTTACCTACTGACTTCCTACTGAGTTCCATCAGTAGTGGTGCTACCAAGACATCCTTAGCGATGTGCTTGCCAGGGGAACAACTATCCTCTGCTCAGTAATGTCCAAAATTCTTGCCAGGGGTTGTGACATGGTTTGACAGGCTAGATGCAGGGAGAATGTTTTCCATGGCTGGAGGTCAAGAACCAGACGTGGTCACCCCTCCAGATTAGGGGTAAGGGATTTAGGACAAGATTAGAACATAAAACAGTACACCACAGGAACAGGTCCTTCACCTCACCCTGTCTGCACCGACCATGATGGAATCGAACTAATACCATCTGCCTGCAAGTGGCCCTTGTCCCTCTATACTCTGCCTGTTCATGTGCCTGTCTAAATGATTCTTAAGCATTGCTATGATACCTGCTTCCACCACTTCCTCTGGCAGTGTGTTCCAGGCCCCTACCACCCTGTGTGTAAACAAAAACTTAGCTCGCACATCTCCTTTAAACTTACCCCTCTCTCCTTTAGTCAGGGCATTGAGTATAAGAGTCAAGAAGTCATGTTGTTGTTGTACAAAACTTTGGTTAGGCCCCACTTGGAGTATTGTGTTCAGTTCTGATCACCCCATTACAGGAAGGATGTGGAGGCTTTGGAGATGGTGCAGAAGAGGTTTACCAGGATGCTGCCTGGATTAGAGGGTATTAGTTATAAGGATTGATTAGACAAACTTGGATTGTTTTCCCTGGAGCGTCAGCAGCTGAGGGGATACCTGATAGAAGTTTATAAAATTATGAGAGGCATAGATAGGGTAGATTGTCAGAGTATTTTTCCCAGGATGGAATTGTCAAATACTGGAGGGGAAAGTTTAAAGGAGATGTGCGGGGCAAATTTTTTTACACAGAGAAAGTGGTAGGTGCCTGGAACGGGCTACCAGGAAAGGTGTGGAAGCAGATACGATGGTTAAGAGGCTGTTTGATAGACATGTGGATATCCAGGGAATGGAGGGATATGGACCATATGCAGGCAGAAGAGATAAGGTTAATTTGGTACCACATCAGCACAGACACCGTGGGCCAAAGGGCCTGTTCCTGTGCTGCACAGTTCTATGTATATGATATTGCTGCAGCTTTCTGTTATATTGTTGATTCATCTGACTTTCCCCGAACAATCCCAGAAGCCGGGCCGTCAGCATTATCCCAGACCACTCACTTCAGCACCTGTCGAAGAAATCAATACCAAGGTAAAGACCAGTGATGTGGTTAGGATTGACCTGTGGCAACTGCTCACAGTACCGTCACTAAGCTGTGTGCAATGAGTCCCTCACTTAAATTGAGGGTGAATTGCATTCAAGATAAATGCCCGGCAAAGAGACTCAAAATTGGAATTAATTTTAAAAGGTGGAGGCTTTTTAATCGGAGGTGATAGCAACCCAGGGACTATACCAGCAGCATAATGTGTGAAGGAAGTACATCACCTGCAGGTAACTAACCAGGCTTTTCATACCCCATGCATCATCTCCTTGGAAAAGGCAAACAACACATTAGTTTGGTCTCCCACTGGTGCAGTCAGTCTTCTTCCAGTGTTGAATTATGAAATGGCATTTCCTCTCCTTTACAATTTGCACCCGCTACTTTCCTACTGGCTTTTACTTACAACCAGGCAATTAATGCGATATTTTTGCCATCTGTGACAGATGTGCGGAAAATGATGCCTTACGTAATGAATTACTGATCAATTATCCGAGTCCTCTCACTGCACAGGAACCATGTCAGATTACTGAAGGGAAATAATTCAACATGTTCATTTTCCACATGCCTACATCTACTCTCACATTATCTGTGAGAAGAATATCGCAATAATAATAATCAAAATGTATGAAAATATTTGCCCGACAGGTTGCTCCAGCAGAAATGAATTTACATTTGCATAAAGTGACTAGCTCCCTGACAGAAGTCTCATCCACACACAACTCATCTTAAATGAACCAGCTTGGAAAATGCTTGATACCAAGCCATTTAGTAGGTCTTTTGGAAACTGAGAAGTCAAGTGGCAGAACAATTTATAGCACAGATGGAGGACTTTAAGACTGGGTCCATTGAGACTAATCCCAGTTCCCAGCTCTCATTGTTGGTTATGACACATTAATTGTATATCCGGGTACTTTTAAATATGATGAGGTTTTCTGCTTCTCCTCCCTTTCAGACAGAGATTTCTTGGCTGCTGCTCTCTCGGCATGCAAAAGAAATCCTCATCTCCCCTCAACTTCTTTAATTAACTTAAGTTTATTCTTCCTCGTCATTAGAGTCATAAAGTTATAGATTAATACAGCATGGAAGCAGGCCCAACTCGTCCACGCCGACTAGGATGCCCATCTCAGCTAGTCCCGTTTACCTGTTTATCCTTCTATCCATGCACCTATCCATCTTTTAAATGTTGTTATTGTAAAATTGGTAAATTGGTAAATTGGTTTCTTACTGTCACATGTACTGAGGTCCAGTGAAAAACATGTCTTGCATACTGTTCATGCAGATCAATTCATTACACAGTTCATCGAAGTAGTACATAGAACATAGAACATAGGACAGTACAGCACAATACAGGCCCTTCAGCCCACAATGTTGTGCCAACCTTTAAACCTCGCCTAAGACTATCTAACCCCTTCCTCCCACATATCCCTCTATTTTAAATTCCTCCATATGCTTATCTAGTAATCTCTTGAACTTGACCAATGTACCTGCCTCCACCACCGCCCCAGGCAGCGCATTCCGTGCCCCAACCACTCTCTGGGTAAAAAAAACCTTCCTCTGATATCTCCTAGTACAAGATAAAACAATAACAGAATAAGGTGTTACAGTCACAGAGAAAGTGCAGTGTAGGTAGACAATAAGGTGCAAGGCTGTGATGCATCCTGATCGGATGCTTTCTATGATGCAGCGATAAAAGTTGGTGAGTGTCAAAGGGGACATGCTCAAATTTCTTTAGCCTCTAGTGGAAGTAGAGGCATTGGTGAGCTTTCTTGGCTGTGGCATTTACGTGGTTGGACCAGGACAGGCTATTGGTGATGTTCATTCCGAGGAACTTGAAGCTCTCAACCCTCTCGACCTAAACAGGAACCTGTGAACCGTCCCCCTTCCTGAAGTCAATGACCAGTTCTTTCGTTCTGCTGACATTGAGGGAAAGGTTGTTGTCATGACACCATGTCACTAAGCTCTCTATCTCCTACCTGTACTCAGACTCATCATTATTTGAGATTCGGCCCACTACGGTGGTATCATCTGCAAACTTGTAGATGGAGTTAGAGCAGAATCTGGCCACACAGTCATGAGTGTATAAGGAATAGAGTAGGGGGCTGAGAACGTAGCCTTATGGGGCACAAGGAACATAATTGTGGCAGAGCTGTTGTTGCCTATCCTTACTGAATGTGGTCTGTAGGTCGGGAAATCCAGGATCCAGTTTCAAAGGAAGGTGTTGAGTACCTGCTTCAACCACTTCCTCTGTCCGCACGTTCCATATAAGCAGCACCCCCTGCATGAAGAAGTTACCCCTTAAGTCCCTTCTAAATCTTTCCCCTCTCACCTTAAACTTCTGCCCTCCAGTTATTCCCTTTTCCTTAACCTTAACTGCTCTAAGGAAATTATGTTTACTCTCCCATGGCCTCACATAATTTACACACCTCAACTGAATGTCCGGGGGATTAGTCAGTATGGATGTAAAGTGCTATTGCCTTTAGCTGAGCCACCTAAAGCCAAGGGTCACCATCTCAAAATAAGGGGTTAGCCATGTAGAATAGAGGCGAGGTGAAATTCCTTTATCAAGCAGGTACTGTATCTTTGGAGTTCTCTAACGAAGAGGGCTGCAGAGGCTTAGTCACTGAGTATACTCAAGTAAGATAGTGATAGGTATTCAGGGAATCAGGGGTTTAATGCAGGGATGCACGCACTGAGGTAGAAGAATAGCTATGATTACATTGGATAGCAGAGCAGGCACGAGGGGCTGAAAGGCCTAGCCCTACCTACTTCAAATGTTCTCCCCTCAACCTACTCCAGAGAAAACAACCCCAGCCAAGCCAGTCTCTTCACACAACTGTATTTAACTGTGGCTATAATTCTCCTTCCATTGCATCAATGTGAGGCACAGTGGTGCAGCTGGTAAAGCTGCTGCTTCACAGCTCCAGTGACCCAGGTTCGATCCTGACCTCCGGTGCTGGCTGTGTGGAGTTTACATGTCCTCCCAGTGTCAGTGGTGAGTTGGATTTCTCCCATACCAAAGACCATAGACCATAAGACCATCAAAGGAGCAGAAGTCAGCCATCAGCCCATCGAGTCTGTTCCACCATTCTATCATGAGCTGATCCATTCTCCCATTTAGCCCCACTCCCCCACCTTCTCACCATAGCCTTTGATGCCCTGGCTACTCAGATACCTATCAATCTCTGCCTTAAATACACCCAATGGCTTTGCCTCCACAGCCACCCGTGGCAACAACTTCCACAGATTCACCACTCTCTGGCTAAAGAAATTTCTCCCCATCTCTGTTCTGAATGGGCCCCCTTCAATCCTGTTGTGCCCTCTTGTACTAGACTCCCCTACCATGTGGGTTGGTAGGTTAATTAACCACTGTAAACTGCCCCCAGTGTGTAGGTAAGTGGTGGAGTCTGGGGGAGAGCAGATGGGAATAAGGGGAGAATAAAATGGGATTAGTGTAAAAGGCTGTTGATGGTAAGCATGAAGTCAGTGGGCTGAAGGGCCTGATTGCATGCTATATGATTCCATGATCCCCTTTCATTCTCCGGTGCCACCTCTAATTTGTCACACTTTCAGCGGATATGCAAAATACACACACTGTAAAACAATGCCCTTGTTGAGTAATCTTGCACCAGCACATTCCTGAGCTTCAACACATGCACCAGCTTCAGATAAGCATCATGTAAAATTAAAACTTCTTACTTTTAAATTAATCTGTGACGGATCACATTATAACAGGAGCATTTATCAATGCAGCTGTCACTGCGCTAGAGGAAACAATGCAACAGGCAACAGACAATCGATTTTTAAGGACCATCGTAGGGCAGGAGAGAGAGAGTTGGAAAGGTTTAACATAAAATAAAATAAGATAAAGATATCTTTATTAGTCACATGTGTATCGAAACACACAGTGAAGTGCATCTTTTGCATAGAGTACTCTGGGGGCAGCCCGCAAGTGTCGCCACGCTTCCGATGTCAACATAGCATGCCCACAACATCCTGACCCGTACGTCTTTGCAATGTGGGAGGAAACCGGAGCACCCGGAGGAAACCCACGCAGACACGGGGAGAACGTACAAACTCCTCACAGACAGTGGCCGGAATTGAACCCGGGTCACAGGCGCTGTGATAGCATTACGCTAACCGCTACACTACAGTGCCTGCCCCTCTGGGAGGGAACCCCAGAGATTAGAGCTTCGGCATCTGAAGACATGGCTGTCAATGGGCTACAAACAAGGGATTGGAGTTTGAGTAGTTCAGAGATCTGGGAACGCTGTGGAGACAGGAAGAGATTATAAGCATAAAGATGGGAGAAGCTGTGGGAGGATTTGAAAAACAGGGGCACAAATCTTAAACCTTGGATTCCATGATACTTGCGAGTATGGTAGTGATTTATTATTATTGTCACGTGTACTGAGATACAATGAGTATATTTTACAGATTAGAAAACATTTCTTTAGTTCTCACATTTTCTCTTTGTCCTGCTGTAATTCTGTTTCCTTGGTTATTTGCTTGGAATTTGAATTGGTTTTTATTACTCTCACATGGACCAAGATACAGTGAAAAGTTATTGTTTACGTGCCATCCAGACAGATCATTCCACACATAAGTGCATCAAGGTAGTAAAAAAGGAAAACAGAATGCAGAATATAATGTTAAAGTTACAGAGAAAGTGCAGTGCAGGTAGACAGTAAGGTGCAAGGGCCATGATGAGGTAGATTGTGAGATCAAGAGTTCATCTTTAATGTACAAGAGGTCTGTTCAAGTGTCTTATAACAGCGGGATAGAAGCTGTTCTTTGAGCCTGGGGGTTCATGCTCTCGGGCTTTTGTATCTTCTGCCTGGTGGAAGGGGGGAGAAGAGAGAATGACCGGGGTGGGAGGGTTTCCTTGATTATGTTGGCTGCTTTCCCGAGGCAGTGGGAAGTGTCGACAGAGTCAGCGGAGGGGAGGATGGTTTGCGTGATGGAACGATTTCACCGTCCCAGCTTTCCAGTCCACCAGGACTGAGGAGGAAGGGAAGGATACCCCATGGAAACAAGTGGAGGATGGATTCAGGGTTGGAGTTTCATAGGGCATTCCAGTTCCTGCATAATCTTTCAACTCATTTGGTCTTTTATGTGCTGGTGTTACCTGGTGTTAGGCAAGTGCACACCCAAGACTCTGCAGATGCTGGAATCTGGAGCAACAATCTGCTGGAGGAACTCAGCGGGTCGAGCAGCATCTTTAAAAAACTTTAAAACTTTTTAAAAACTTTATTTATACAGCACGGTAACAGGCCCTTCCAGCCCAATCAGCCCGCGCCGCCCAATTACACCCGTGTTAACCTACTAAGCCTTACATGTTTGGAATGTGGAAGGAAACCAGAGCACTCGAAGGAAGCCCACACGGTCACAGGGAAAAATGTACAAACACTTTACAGACGGCAGCGGGAATTGAACCCCGATCGCTGGCGCTGTAATAGCGTTACGTTAACCACTACACTACCATGCTGCCCTGTGGACGGCGGGAAAGGAATTGGGGATGAATCTGTGGGGGGGAAAGGAATTGTCGACATTTCAGGTCCAAACCTTGCATCAGGACTAAGGATGGAGGGGGAAGATATCCAGTGTAAAGAGGAGAGGGGGAGTGGTGAGACAGGGGCCAGTGGGTGATTGGTGGCCTGAGGAGGGGTGAAGGATTACGAGCAGGTCGAGCCAGGTCGGAGAGGGGGAGGGGTGGAGTTGGGAGACAGAGATGGGTGGATAATGGATGAAGGCAGACAAAAAAAAGGGCAGATGTGTAGGGAGGGGAGGGTGAAGGTGGAGACAGCTAGGAGGATGATAAATGGCAATACAAAGGCTGTCAGTGCCGGAATCTGATAAGAAGGTGATAATGAGAATCATTAGGGTGAAGGGAAGACGGAACAGAAACCAGATGTGGGAGGGGGGAAGCCAGTGGGTGAAATGTGTGGGTGGTAGGTGGGTGGAATCAGGAGGGGGAAGGGGACAAACACGGGTGATGGGGGACTAGAGGGACGTTTGGCAAAGGGGACAAAATTGGGGGTATAATTGGGGAACTGCATCAGATTATTCAACCGGAGAGAAGAAGTGTTGGGTTGTGCACTGTTCTGCCTTGTCTTGTCCCAGGGAAGCACATTATTTTCCAAAATTCCAGCTTGGAATACTGTGTACAGTTTTGGTCGCCCTGTTGTAGGAAAGATGTGGTTAAACTGGAAAGAGTGCAGGAAAGATTTACGAGGAAGTTGCCAGGACTAGAGGGCCTGAGTGATAAGGAAAGGTTGTCCAGGCTAGGTCTTTATTCCTTGGAACATCGGAGAATGAAGGCTGACCTTATAGAAATGTTTAAAATTATGGGAGGTGTAGATGAGGTGGACAGTAACAGTCTTTTCCCCATTATAGAGGAGTCCAAAACTAGGAGGCATAGATTTAGTGTCATGGTTCCAAGTGCTGGTTCTCAGTTCTGCACCTTATCCTCATTGATGGTGTCTTGTTGTGCAGCACATGGTTTCCATGCACCACTATTTGCCTAACAACACACACCTGAGTTCCATCAGGAGACTAGTATAAGAACCCTGGTTTCACAACTGCTGGTTGCCAGGTTATTGGTCTATTTCTGGGTATACTTTGTTTCTAGGCTGCTTAGAGCTGTTAACTCGAGAGCAGTCCTGGTTTTGTGGTTTCTCCTAGGAAGCCCTGTTTCTGTGTTGGGACTCTGTCTCAGAGTTCTGAGGCAAGATTCCCTTGGTTTGTTGTTCTGTGTTTGGTACTGAGGATGCATCCTGACTCCAGTCTTGTTTGGGTTCTCTGTGATCTTGCTCTTTGTGTGACATTTAGAGTGAGGGGGAAAGATTTAAAAGGGACCTGAGGGGCAACTTTTCCATGCAGGGGATGGTGAGTATATGGAATGAGCTGCCAGAGGAAATAGGTGAGGCAGGTGTTACGGACTCAGTGAAAGTCCCTTTAAGATAGTGTGTGTGTATGTGTGTGTGGGGTGTGCTTACGTCAATAGAAGATAAAGGACGTAATGATGTTGTTGAAGAGGTTAGAAGAAGGGGAGAGAGAAGGGAGAGACACCAGCCTGCTTGTTTTCTCTATCGATGGATGAGAAACAATAACTGTGTTTGCCGCTGAAATCCATGTATGGAAGTTGGAAGTAATCCGGTGGAGTTCACTTTGTTGCTGACCTGTAGAAGGAAACAGGTATTTGTGTGTGGACGACCACGGTTCGGATGCTTTTCGGGGTGAGGAAGTCACTACCGAGTAAACACTGGAGTGTCGTTTGGGTTCCATCGTGGAACATTTGGATTTCATATGTACTCTCTCTGTTTCTCTACGTCTACGTCTTATCTTCAGACAACGGTGGTTGTTGAAGAAGCCCTTGCTCATGTTTCACCTTGTGGCTTGCGGAACTGAACTTTAAGAACCATTCCGGAACTGGGAGTTTTGGACTTTGCCACACCCACACACACGACGAGTTTAGTTTTGGGGTTAATGTTCAAGGTTTAACATTTTTTTGAATTCTAACTAACATTTTTACTTTTATTTTATGTATTATCATAAGTAGTAATTAATAAAATAGTCTTTAACACTGAATCATGCTCAGTGTGTTTCTTTTGTTGCTGGTTTGTGACACAGGTACAATAGTATCATTTAAGAAACACTTGGATAGGTACATGCAGGGGAGGCGCTTAGGGATATGGGTCAAACACAGGAAATTGGGACTAGCTGGGTGAGCACTGGTTGGCATGGACTGGATGGGCTGAAGGGCCTGTATCTGTGCTGTATTGCTCTATGAACCTATGACTCTATTGCCTGTTGACTATGGTGATGGAGTTCATTCCCTTTGGAGTTGCTCTTGGTGTAATGGAGGCACTGAACTCCTGGTGAAGTGACACAAAGCACATTTTGCATTGCCTGCAGAAAAGTGTGGATGCTATTGCACTGTAGCATAGGTCGAACAGTGGTGCAGTGGACACTGCTGCTCCTTCACAATTCCAACAACCTGGGCTCGATCCTCACCTCGGGTGCTGTCTGTGTGGAGTTTGCATGCTCTCCCTGTGGCTGCCTGGGGTGCTCCAGATTCCCGTCACACCCAAAGATGTGCAGGTTGGTAGGTTAATTGGCCACTAAATTACCCTAGTCTGCAGGTGAGTGGCAGAATCCAGTGGGGGAGTTGCTGAGCTTAAGTTATGTGGAAGTAAATGGGGGAATGGGATTGATGGGAGTGCCAGCATTAACTCAATGGGCTGAATGGCCTCCTCTGTCGTAAGAAAATATGAAATGGGAGAATTAAAAATAACATTAGACCTTGCATAAAGCAGCTAGGTCATGGGACAATGCAGGAATTAGCCACGCAGGCTGCATTGTGATGCTTTCAGAAGGAGGGTTGAAGTCTCTGCGATTCTTCAGAAATCAAGGGTTGTCCCTGGCCCCCAACATTTGCCAAGAACTCTTTAAATAGAGCTTTGAACCAGGCCTCCTTTCCAATGAGAAGCAGCAGTTGAATTATTGAAGATTTGTGCTCCTGTCTCTTGAGGGCTTTTTTTCTGAGGCAGATGCTGATCTCCAAGGCTTCTCAATGTCTGCATTCTGCAGTGAAGGGAAGGTCTGGTTCAAGTACACATGCCTGACAAATCATCGCTGAATGCAACATTCCTCACCCCCCAGGAATACAAGCTGCAGGCTATACATAAATTCCTGCTCCATTTAAATGTAATCACTGGGAAACTGTATCTGGTACACCATGAGGTTATCATCTGAGTCCAGCTTGCCATGCACAAACCTTCTGGTTGCATTGAACCTTCAGTGCAAGGGAGAAAAAGTCCTCAAACAAGTCTGTGCTTTTGTAATGGGCATTCAGGGAAATTAGAATTCACTTATTATTGCATATGTACTAAGATGCAGTGAAATGCTTTTGTTAACATGCCATCCAGACAGATCACTCCATACATAAGTATACCAAGATAGTACAGAATGCAGAATATAGTGTTGCAGTTAGAGTGAAGTGCAAGGGCAGCATGAAAGAAGCTTATGGTTATGGTGGTTTATGAAATAGAATATTTGCCAAAGTTAAGCTAGGTCCTTTTCTCAATTAGCATAGTCTAATGACTGCAAAAACTTGGTGATAATTTTGATCTGTATACATGCAAGTGACAAGATAAATCCTCACTCAGCTTCACTGCACATAGAGGAGAGCAGCACTTTATTTGTATCCGTGTTTTAAGCAGGTTTAGATCAAAATTGCATTGTTCATTTATAAGGGTCATGCAAAATTGTTGTTATTGATAAAGCCATGAACGGACAATCACATGCTATTAATCAGGTTCATTTCACTCTGCAGAGCCGTTTTAGTCACAGGTTATGATCAAACCCAAGTAGAATGGTCAACAGAGCCTTAAAAACACCCAGGGAACTGAAAATCAGAACAAACCAATTGCTCAATTACACAGAGGCAAGTGTTAGTAAATAGACTGGTTTATGTTATGCAGAATTGCAAATGAGTAGCCTGAATAGAGCAAAGGATTGTTTCCATAATAAGAAGTCAATGTTAACCACCATTGTACACTGGGAATTTAACCCAAGATTTTTCCAACAGCCAAGGAGTAGGACGTGTTATGCTTTCAGGATCTGCTCTTGCTCAGTATTTCCCACTGCTTCAGCATGCCTGGAGGTTAATGCTCACTGTAAGGAGAGCTTCTCTCAGCAGCATCCAATAAATCAGGAGCAAAGTCACCACACCTAGGTAGGAGAGCCGAGCTTCCAGGTGGGAATGCTGGTGAGTGCCAGCTGTTACACACATAACTGTCAACACAGCTTGAGAAGATTTGCACCAATGTCTCATTTGGACCACAGAACACCTGTCAGTGCAGCAGTCCCTCAGTACTGCACTGGAGAACAGCCAAAGCTCACCAGTGCCTCTACTTGATCAGGAGGCTAAAGAAATTTCATTTGTCCCCTTTGACACTCATCAACTTTTACCCATGCACCATAGAAAGCATCCTATCTGGATGTATCACGACTTGGTACTGCAACTGCTCTGCCCAGGACCGCAAGAAACTGCAGAGAGTTGTGAACACAGCCCAGCGCATCACGGACACCAGCCTCCCCTCCTTGGACTCTGTCTATACCTCTCGTTGTCTTGGCGAAGCAGCCAGCATAATCAAAGACCCCACCCACCTGGGTCATTCGCTCTTCTCTCTTCTTCTATCAGGTAGAAGATACAGGAGCCTGAGGGCACATACCACCAGGCTTAAGGACAGCTTCTACCCCACTGTGATAAGACTATTGAACAGTTCCCTTATATAATGAGATGGACTATGACCTCACGATCTACCTTGTTGTGACCTTGCACCTTATTGCACTGCACTTTCTCTGCAGCTGTGATACTTCACTCTGTACTGTAATTTTTCTTACCTGTACTACATCAATGCACTCTGTACTGACTCAATGTAACTGCACTGTGTAATGAATTGTCTTACAAACCAATTGTACAGGTCAAGCTTTTCACTGTACCTCGGGACAAGTGACAATAATAAACCAATACCAAGTTCTGTGCACAGGAGTGGTACTGGGGCCTGTAACTCACTAACTCAGGGGTAGAGAACATAAAACTTTGGTTAGGCCACACTTGGAGCACTGTATGCAGTCCTGGTCGCCCCATTACAGGAAGGATGTGAATGCTTCGGACAGGGTACAGAAGAGGTTTCACAGGATGTTGCCTGGATTAGAGGGTATTAGCAATAAGGAGAGCTTGGACAAACTTGGGTCATTTTCTCTGGGGCGCCGGAGGCCGATGCGACCTGGTAGAAGTTTATAAAATTATGAGGCATAGGTAGAGTAGACAGTCGGTATCTTTATCTCAGGGTATAGGGCAGAGCTTTAAGGCGAGAGGAGGAAAGTTGAAAGGGGATGTGAGGAGGAAGTTTTTTGTGCAGAGAGTGATGGGTGCCTGAAATGCGCTGCTGGGGGTGGAGGCAGATACAACAGAGGCATTTAAAAGGCTCTTAGATAGGCACATGAATGTGCAGAGAATAGAGGGATATGGACATGGTGTAGGCAGAAAGGACTAATTCAGTTACACACTTAATTAGTTTGGCACAACATCTTGGGCTGAAGGGCCTGTTCCTGTGCCGTACTGTTCCATGTTCTATATCCTATAAAGTTTTTTTACACAGAGAGTGGTAGGTGCCTAGAACATGTTGCCAGGTGGAAGTAGATACAACAGTAGTGTTTAAGAGGCTTTTAGATAGACACATGAATATGCAGGGAAGGCAGGGGTGTGGATCACTTGCAGGCAGAAGGGATTAGTTTAAATTGGCGTTGTGTTTGGCACAGACATTGTGGGCCAAAGGGCCTGTTTCTGTGCTGCACTATTCTATGTTCAACGTAAGCCTGTTCTCCATTGAGCCATGGCTAATGCCCCTGGCATCATGCCTTGTGATCCATTGTGATGCCAACCCTTCTCCCAAAGGCTTCCGGTGCAGAAAAGGCTCAACATCCACTGCAGCAAAGAATGCAAGAGGCCTGCAGAGACATAACTGTTTCACAGGGCTACACCTCGGGCCCTCTTTGGGTCTTCTGATTATCGGATCCGCTCAACTCTGGTTGATGGGCTAATAACAAAAGCAGAGCTCGTTTTGGGCTTGTCACTTTGCAACTACCCAGTAGTGCTGAGGTGCCAGGACAGAAAGCACATGCCATCGTGTCTCTGGTACCTAACGACAGCGCATCCATTTTTCACTCTCCTTCCACTATAAATGATACCAGATTACAAATTTAGTTATCAAATCTCGACTGTCTCTTTAAAATGGCTTGCTTCTTCAGAGAAGGTTTGCGAGACTAACATCTGGTCTATCACCCATCACTTACCCACTGGATCCCTTCCCCCACTGTTCCCCTCTGCCCTTCCTGTAGTATGAGAGCACATGGCTGTCACGTGACTGTAACAACACCGACCCCGCTGGTCGGAGGACAGCATTGCTCTTTGGAGTGGAGGTGACACCACTGTCAATCAAGGTGTGGCTCCACCCCACCCATCAGGTGTGGGCATAGGGATTGGCTTTGGAGAGGCACCTTTGTCCCTGACCTCCAAACCATTGGCCTGTCTACATCACCTGGCCAGTCTCCTCCTAGCACCATCGAGAATGTTGCAATCTCTATCTCTATCTCTATCTCTCTCTCTCTCTCTCTCTCTCTCTCTCTCCCTCTTCCTCCTCCCCCCTCTCTCTCTCCCTCTCTCCCTCTCTCCCTCTCCCTCTCCCTCTTCCCCTCTCTCTCTCTCTCTCTCTCTCTCTCTCTCTCTCTCTCTCTCAACTGCCCCAGGAGTAGTGAGACAACGCTGCAGAGACCACCGATAAGAGTTGGCATCACCACATGGTTTGGGAGCGTCTTAGTCGGAATCCAGGGAGTGTTAGGACCAATGCTTGTTGGGTCAAGGTATTCAGGCATCGAAGTGTTTGTCCCTTAATAAACTGTACCTTGTTTAGTGTGTGTGTGTGTGTGTGTGCGTGTATATCTCATCCTCGTTGCGATTCCCCCTCACGTCCGCAGTCTCCTGCGTGTGTGTGAGTGTGCATCTGTTCCCGTGTTTGCGTTTGTGATTAAACTATGTTTTAAATTACAAAGACTGTCCGGAGTTCCTCTACCTTTAAGATTCTGAAAGAACCATTTCACACAACACCTCCCCACCTCCCTCCCTTTATTCCACGGTCCACCTTCCTCTCCGATCAGATTCCATCGTCTTCAGCCCTTTGTCACCTCCACCTATCACCTCCCAGCTTCTGACACTATTCCCATTCCCTCCTTCTCCATCTGCCTACCAGCCCCCCTCACCTGCATCCACCTAGCACCTGCCAGCTCTTGCTCCACCCCTTTGCTCCACCTTTTTATACCCGCTATCTCCCCTCTATCTTTCAGTCCTGATGAAGGGTCTTGACCCAAAACGTCGACTGTCCATTTCCCTCCACAGATGCTGCCTGACCTGAAGAGTTCCTCCAACGTTTTGTGTGTTGCTCCAGATTCTAGTCTCTTATGTCTCCAATATCTGGAATGGTGGCTTGCCTAATGAGCAAGTGTTGGACAAGCTAGGCTTGTATCTGCTGTAATTTAGAAGAATGAGATTGAATGATTGAAAAATCATCTTATATCCTGAGGGAGCTTGAAAAGGATCTTATATCCTGAGGGAGCTTGACAGGGTAGATCTGGGGAGGCAACAGACAGTGCACATTCTGGAATCTGGAGTGAAAGTCAAACTGCTGGAGGAACTCAGTGGGTCGAACAGTATCTGTGGGGGAGTAAGGAGCTGTCGACTTTTCGGGTCGAAACCCTGTGTCAGGACTGAGAGTGGAGAGGGGGGATGGCCGGTATAAAGATAAGATAAGATAAGATATCTTTATTAGTCACATGTATATTGAAACACACAGTGAAATACATCTTTTGTGTAGTGTTCTGGGGGCAGCCCGCAAGTGTCGCCACGCTTCTGGCGCCAACATAGCATGCCCACAACTTCCTAACCCGTACGTCTTTGGAATGTGGGAGGAAACCGGAGCACCCGGAGGAAACCCACAGAGACACAGGGAGAACATACAAACTCCTTACAGACAGTGGCCGGATTTGAACCCGGGTCACTGGTGCTGTGAAGCGTTATGCTAACTGCTACACTACTGTGCCTGCCCTTCACTGGGGAGTGGTGAGACAGGAGCCTGAGTTGGTTGGTGAACTGAGGAGAGGTGAAGGATGATGGACGGGTCGATCCAGGTAGGGGAGGTGAAAGGAGGAGTTGGGAGACAGAGGCAGGTGGATGATGGATGGAGGCAGCTGCTGGAGGGTGGAGAGGATGTTTCCTCTGAGGGAGAATCTAGAAGTAGGAGCCACTGTTTAAACAATAAAGGGCCGCCCACTTGAGAGAGACAAGAGGAATTTTGTTTTCTCTCAAAGAGAGTTGTGAGATTTTTGAAACTCCTTCAAAGGCTGACAGAAACAGAATCATTTCAAGGCAGAGGTAGATAGATTCTTGGTAAACAAGGAGGTGAAAAGTTACTGCAGGTAGACAGGAATGCAGAGGTGAGATGATAATCAGATCAGCTATGGCCTTGTAGAACACCGGAGCAGATTCAATGGGACAGCTTTCCCAATATGTTTGTGCGCATGTATGTAAATGAAGTGTGTAAGAATGTCTATTATCTTTTAAAAGAATGTTCTGTTCAACTTTCTAGCAGATATGGAAGCTTTTTATTATTCATCATTCAGGTAATGGTCTAGCCCATCATTTGTTTACCATCAGTTTTATTTCTGGGACCTTGCTATTCACGCATGGGGCTAGTTGCTGCTGATTTCTCTGCATTATCCCACTAGCCATACCTCAGGGGTGTTTCATTGAGTTTGAAGCTGTCCTCCTGTGATATAACCTGAGATTGTGAAACATGCTGTAAATCTAGAATTCCTTTTCATACAAAAGCTTGAATGCATGTACCAAGCAGACTCAAGGACAGCTTCTATCCTACCGTTATCAGACTCTTGAACAGACCTCTTATACGCTGCTCATACGCAGCAGCTTCATCTCTCAAAGATGAACTTTTGATCTCCCAATCTACCTCATCGTGGCCCTTGCACTTAATTTGTTTACCTGCACTGCACTTTCTCTGTAACTGTAACACTATATTCTGCATTCTGTTTTCTTTTTACTACCTCAGTGTACTTCGGTATGGCATAGTCTGTTTGGATGGCACTCAAAACAAAGTTCTTCACTATGTCTCAGTACACGTGACAATTAACCAATACCAATACCAATCATAGTGCTGCCACAGGAAGATCCAATCATGGAATTAGTGACCTGTGTGAAAGAGAGCAAATAACAGCTGATTCTCATTAGCTGTCTGCTGTAGGTGTTAATGTAAGTTGATATATGTCCCCAGTGAACCTAAACTGTTGGACTACATAACACGAGAGCCATCATCAACACTGAAGTCTCATTGTCATAAGCTCAAAATAGCACAGGCGGCCTTTCAGCCCATCGAGATGCTACCTTCTTGTGGAATCACCCCATCAGTCCCATTCCCCTCCAGCTCAGCATATTATTCTCCCTCATTCCCAAACAATTCTCATTTGAAATCCCCAATTAACTTCACTTCCACTATCCATACGAGAAGTGAAATCATCACCATCAACTGCATTGAAAACTGTTCCTCACATCTACCTCAGATAACATATCTATAATCCCCTGGGCTTTGAATCATCCATAATGCTGGGGACGCTGCAATGAATTACTCATCTCTTGACTCCCCAAAGCCTTTCTACTATCTGCCAAACATATGTCAGGAGTGTAAGGAACAGCGTCACTGGGCTGGAACAGTAATGGCAAAATGGCCTCCTTCTGTGCAGTACTTCACAATGCCTTTGTCCTGCACTTTCTCATTAATCTTGTTCATTCTTCTGAGGCCTTTTTCCTGGAGGACTGCAGATCCAACAACTCTTAAGAAGTTCGACATCATTCAGTTTAAAGCAGCACATTTGCCTGGCACCCCATCCACACCACTCTAAACATTCACTCCCTCCACCGTGTACTATGGCTGCACAGAATGCACTGCAGTCCATTGCCCAGACTACTCCAATAGCACCTCCCAAGCCCACAATCTCTACAAGGACAGCAAGTCTTCCTTGAAGTTGGCATCGCAGGTAGACAGGGTGGTGAAGAATGCTTTTGGCATGCTGGCCTTCATCAGTCAAGGCAGTGAGTCTAGAAGTTGGGATGTTATGTTGCAGTTGAACAAGACGTTGGTGAGGCCACATTTGGAATATTGTGTTCAGTTTTGGTCACCCTGCTATCAGAAGGATGCCATTAAGCTGGAAAGAGTGAAGAAGAGATTCACAAGGATGTTGCTGGGAGTCGAGGGACTGAGTTACGGAGAGAGGTTGAGCAGGTTGGAAATGTTGTCATTAGGGCACAGGAGAATGAGGGGTGATCTTATAGAGGTGTATAAGATCATAAGGGGCATAGATAGGGTGAATGCACACAGTCTTTTCCCAGGATTGGGGAATCAAGAACAAGAGGACATAGGTTTAAGGTCAGAGGGGAGAGATTTAATAGGAACCTGGGGGGAAACATTTTAACCCAGAGAATGGTCAGTGTATAGAACGAGCTGCCAGAGGAAGTGATTGAGACAGGTACATTAACGACATTTAAAAGGTACTTGGACAGGTACATGGATAGGAAAGGTTTAGAGGGATATGGGCCAAACGCAAGCAAACGGGACTAGCTTAGATGGGAATCTTGGTTGGCGTGGACCAGTTGTTTCCGTGCTGTATGACTCTATGACTCTAAGTGGATGGGAACACCACCACCTACAGGTTCCCCTACAGGTTGCACACCATCCTGACTTGGAAATGTATCACAAATCCTTCATTATTACCAGGTCAGATTCCTGGATCTCCCTCCCTACTGTGGGAGCACTTTCACTGCACCTTCAACAGTTCAAGAAGCCAGATCATCACCACCTTCTTCAGAGTAATTATGGATGGGTAATAAATATTGGTTCTGTCAGCTCAGATGGGCAACAAATATTGATTTGCTCAGATTTCATAAATGAACTTCAAACAACTACATCACTGCCCTTACATCTCTGTGAGTGTTGGTTCAGACCAATAGTTTGTCCAGAGTTTGAGTATTTTGCCTTGATTCCCAATTCATACCCAAGTTCTTCAGTAACCTGCTGAAGTCAGTAAAGAGAGATGGAGTTAAAGGTGATTGACAGATAGCTCGTCACCCAAATCCATCACAGGAGCTTCCCAGACAGTTATCATGCTTAAATCAGCAGCCGGAGGCTGCTATGTAATGATTCATGGTGTGGGAAATTTGTATGCAAGACCCCCTCATTGCCCTTGGCAGAGCATTTACAGATTGATTAGATTGATTGATTGAAGTTCTACTTGCAAAGACTGAAAGAAAACAGCTATTGATGCTGGGCTATTTGTTAATTTTAAATGTGAATTCAATAGATTTTGTTAACCAGAAGCATTGAGAGAATAGAGGATAAGGTGGGTCAGGTCACAAATTAGCTGTGATCTCATTGAATGGCTCAAAATACTGGTAAGACTAAACAGCATACAAAATGCAGAAACAGGCCTTTTGGCCCAACCATTCCATGCTGGTGTTTATGCTCCACTTTCCTCATCTAAATCTATCACTGTATTCTTCCGTTCGTTTCTCCCTCACGTTGGTCCAACTTCCCCTTAAATTATTCATCACAACCACTCCTGTGGGAACAACTGCCACATTCGCACCTTTCCTTGGGTAAAGAAGTTTCTTCAGAATTCCCGTTGGATTTGTCAGTGACTGCCGTATATTGATGGCCTCTGGTTAGTTTCTCTCTGTCCATTCTTTCAAAGCCCTTCATAATTTCAAAGATGTCTATTATGCCATCCTTCAGCCAACTTTTCTCAAGAGAAAAAAAGACCCAGTAACTTGAGGCTTCGCAATTAAAGCAAATGAAAGGATTGAGTGTGGATGCTCTAGTCCTCAAGAATGTGATACAAAGTATCCACAAAACATTGGTTATACTGCACTTGGAGTATTGTGCACGGTTCTGGTCACCACACTACAGGATGTGGTAGCAATAGACAGAGTGCAGAAGAGATTCACCAGAATGTTGCCAGGAATGGAGGGCTCAGTGATGAGGAGAGATTAGAGAGGCCGGGTTTCTTCTCACTGGAGCATACGAGGCTGAAGGGTGACTTGTTGGATATTTATAAGATTATGAAGGGCACAGATAGGGTAGATAAGTCACCATCTTTTTCTCAGGGTAGGGGAGTCTAAAACTAGAGGTCGTAGGTTTAAGATAACAGGGGAGCAATTTAAAGGAAATCTGAGGGGCAAGTTTTTCATGCAGAGGATGGCAGTGAACAAACTGTCAGAGGAGGTGGTAGAGGCGGATACAACCACAGTGTTTAAAAGACATCTGAACAGGTACTTGGACAGCAAAGGAGTAGAGGAATAGGGGCCTAATGCAAGGAGATGAAATTAGCGTAAGTATGCATCATAGGTCAGCATGAACGAGTTGGGCCAAAGGATCCATTCCAGCCTCGGTCAGACTTTTACCTTCCCTCATCTGCCAATCACCCCTCCTCACCTGGATCCACCTATCACTTGCCAGCTCCTGCCCCACCCCTTCCCCTCACCTCTTTATACCAGCTACTTCCCCTCTATCTTTCAGTCCAGATGAAGGGTCTCAACTCGAAATGTCGACTGTCTAAATTCCCTCCACAGATGCTGCCTGACCCGTTGGTTGTTTGTTGCCATCAGCCCCATCACTTAAGATATCTTTATCAGTCATATGTGTATCGAAACACACAGTGAAATGCATCTTTTTTGCATAGAGTGTTCTGGGGGCAGCCCGCAAGTGTCGCCACACTTCTGGCACCAGCATGGCATGCCCACAACTTCCTAACCCGTACATCTTTGAAATGTGGGAGGAACCCAGAGCACCCAGAGGAAACCCATGCAGACACGGGAAGAACGTACAAACTCCTTACAGACAGTGGCCGAAATTGAACCCAGGTCGCTGGCACCGTAACAGCGTTACGCTAACCGCTACACTACCGTGCCTTCCCTGCAGCCCTACAACTTATCCTCTCTCACATCCCCTTTGATTCTTTTTGACATTAACCCGCACTAAGGGATAACTTACAGCAGCCAATTAACCTGCCAGCACGTCTTTGAGATGTTGGAGGAAACCAGAGCACTTGGAGGAAACTCACGCAATCACGGAAAGAACAATACAAACTCAACACAGGCAGCACTCGAGGTCAGAATGGACACGGGTCCCCGGAGCTGGAAGACAACAGTATTAACTGCTGCACCAGCACACCGCCCTACAAACTGGACCCACACGCAAATTTCCTTTCAGTGATTAATAAAAAAATTGAACATGGCCTCCTTAAACTGTGAGCACTTCCCCAGTAAAAGATTCTTATCAGTATCTGGCAACAGAGTCTCCAACACGAGAAACCTCGATCAGGAACTGGTAGTTAAAAATTGATTCGCTGCTCATATTTTCCACGTTTGAGCACAAATCGATCATCAGAAATGGTGTGTGGAAAGCCTACCTACATGATGTATCACTGGCATTGTAATAATATCAATCTGTGTTATATATGGTACCTATTATTCCACAGTGAATCAAGCATTGTGCAAAAAGGAAAAAATATATATATCTTAGCAAAATCAGAAGAGGTAAATGATGTCCTTTTACTGTGTGAAAAGTGCTGTATGGTTTTTCCGAGATGCTCACTCTCCTTATCGTATCTGGAGCTATTTGGCGTCTCAAAAGATGGCTGAGCTTCAACATATTCCTGCTTGATCTGCATCCCCCGATCAGTGTCCAAGACTTTGTTCCACTTTGTGGTTGTTCACTGGGATAGGGAGCTAATGGAAGGAGTGTTGGATCACTCTGTCCTATACATTCACCCCACTGCCTTTCCAACTCTTTGAACCCCTGCCATCAACAAGGGAGACTGCAGATGCTGGAAATCTGGAGCAATACACACAAAATGCTGCAGGAACTCAAAGGGTCAGGCAGCATCTATGGAGGGAAATGGACAGGAGACATTTCAGGTCAAGACCCTTCATCAGGACTGGAAAGAAAGAGGGGAGATAGCCAGTATAAAAGGATCCACCTATAGCCTGCCAGCTCTTGTTTCACCCCTTCTCTCCAAGGCAGGCACGGTAGTGTAGCAATTAGCGTAACACTATTACATCGCCAGAGACCCGGGTTTGATTCCGGCCGCTCTCTGTAAGGAGTTTGTACGTTCTCCCCGTGTCTGCATGGGTTTCTTCCGGGTGCTCCGGTTTCCTCCCACATTCCAAAGACGTACGGGTTAGGAAGTTGTGGGCATGCTACGTTGGCACCAGAAGCGTGGCGACACTTGCGGGCTGCCCCCAGAACACTCCACGCAAAAAGGTGCATTTCACTGTGTGTTTCAATGTGCATGTGACTAATAAATATCTTATCTTATCCACCTTTTAAAAATGGCTATCTTCCCTTTTTCTTTCCAGTCCTGATGAAGGGTCTCAACCCGAAACATCGACTGTGCATTTCCCTCCATAGGTGCTTCCTGACCTGCTGAGTTCCTCCAGCGTTTTGTGTGTTGCATCTGAGATAAAGATGTAGAGAATGGAAACAGGACCCTCAGCCCACCGAGTCTGTGCTGACCCATTTACATGAATCCCACATTAATCCCATTTTCTATTCTCCCCACATTCTCAACAATCCATCCTCCCCATATTCTACCACTCACCGACAAACTCGGGGCAATTTACAGTGGCCAATTAACCTACTGATGCACACATCTTTGGTGATCTGGTGTGAACCAAGGCATCACAGGGAGAACTATAGGAGAACACAGGAGAGCGATCCCATCAGTCACATTGCACCTCCTTATCCCTCTGTATCGCTGCAACTTATCCTGTCCATCAGCTCCCCTGTCATTCCATCCAAAGACCAGCACTTTGAGCCGTACAACACTCCCTCAGTACGACAGTGGAATGACAGTCTAGACCTTTGTGTTCAAGTCCATAGTTGGAGGTGAGGGATTGGTGGGAAATTGAACCCTAAGTTTTCCAACTCAGAATATCCGGGGGGGGGGGGGGCTAGGGATCCTACCCACTGAGCTTTGGTCTTGGTTGTTCATGCCATTTAGTAGGTGATCTGACCACCACTGAATCTGCCCAATCTTTGTTTCCAAAGACTTCTATAGTTATACCAACGCCTCTGCCATACACAGGTTTAGATCACAGACTGGGACTAAAGTGTAGCATGAGATACCACAACAGAACCAGGTCAGGTCCTGGAATTAAGTGGCCTCTTTGCCCTGTGTGTTATTGTCTCGAGACTGAGCAGTAAGGGGGCAAAGTTCTCATCTCTATCAAGTTCTCATCTTGTACAGTTGAACAAGACATTGGTGAGGCCGCATTTGGAATATTGTGTTCAGTTTTGGTCACCCTGCAATAGGGAAGATGCCATTAAGCTGGAAAGAGTGCAAAGGAGATTAATGAGGATGTTGCTGGGACTCGAGGCACTGAGTTATGGAGAGAGGTTGAGCAGGTTGGGACTTCTTTCAGTGGAGTACAGGAGAATGAAGGGTGATTTTATAGAGGTGTATGAAATCATGAGGGCCAGAGATAGGGTGAATGTGTGCAGTCTTTTTCCCAGGATTGGGGAAGCAAAAACTGGAGGACATATGTTTAAGGTGAGAGGGGAGAGATTCAATAGGAACCTGAGGGGCAACTTTTTCATCCAGAGGATGGTACATACATGGAATGATCTGCCAGAGGAAGTGCTTGAGGCAGGTACATTAACAACATTTAAATGGTACTTAGACAGGTACATGGATAGGAAAGGTTTAGAGGGATATGGGCCAAACACAGGCAAACGGGACTAGCTTAGATGGGAATCTTGGTCGACATGGACCGGTTGGGCAGAAGGGCCTGTTTCTGTGCTATATGACTCTATGAGTCTGTCTCCTCTGTCAATCAGATATCAGTTCTCACCCTCCATGGATCTGGAGTGAGATTAATCAACGGGTGAAAGCTGCAGGTGGATGAATTTTTCCTTCCAAAGATCAAGAGATATGAGTTCAAATCTCACTATGGCAACTGGAGACTTCAATGTAGGAAATTAAGCCATCTAGAGCTAAAATTAATGTTAATAATGGTGAACATGAAACTATTAGATTGTAGTTAAATTAAAAACTAGAGGACACAGTTTTAAAGTTAGAGGTGAAAGGTTTAATAAGAACCTTTTTTTACAGAGCGGGTGGTAGATCTATGGAACCAGCTGCCAGAGGAAGTGGTTGAGGCAGGTACATTAGATACATTTAAGAAGTATGTGGACAGGTATATGGATGACAAGAGTTTAGAGTGATGTGGGTCAAGTGCTGGGAAATGAGATTAGCTTGAATATACATCTTGGTCGTTATGGACACGTATAGGCCAAAGGGCCTTTCCTGTGCTGTACAACTCTATGACGCTAAATACTGAGCATTTTTACCAAGGTCACCAAGGAAGGAAATCTGCTTTCCTACATATCTGGTCTGCATGTGACTCAGTGCAGTTAACTTTCAGCCAGCCTCTGAAATAGCCCAACAAGCCACTCCGTTAAATGCCTACTAGGGACTGACAATAAATGCTTCACTTGGCAATGATCTCTATACCCAATGAGTAAATTAAACACTATCTTCAGGCCCACGGGCTTTTTGCTGCCAATGTTGCCATGAATTTTCAGCAGTTTCCTGTTACTTTGGGTACTACCAATGCCTTCCTGCGCACTGAACTGGGTCACATCTGGTTAAACAGAAAATTTATTCAATGTTCAGAAGGTGAAAATAAACAGACGGTGGAATTCTTAAATTGAATTCCATTGCATCAGATGGCAGATTGCTCAATTCGTTGTTCTTTGCTCATCTTATAGAGGATGGTTCAGTTACATTTATGTTGAAAATTAAGGTTTCTTGAATCTAAAGAGCAAACAATGGTTATTAATTGAGGTGGTCCTTTTTAAGTAGTAAATAAAGAAGCCTTTTTCTTTTGAGGAGCTGAGCAAATACAGAGTACGAACTGTGCTTGCTGACTGAGTTCAGATTTGTAGTGTTTCACTGTGACACATCCTTAACACATCTGCCATGGGGTTATTCTATGTCCTTCTGTTCTGAGTGATCACACTCCCCCTGTGAAAGAGGTATCCATGATTCCCAAGGTTTGTGTAGATACAGCTTAGAATTACCACAACTAAACGTTGAGGTCAAGCTGCGAACTAAAAGGATGTCCCTTTAGAACTCAGATGAGGACGAATTTCTTTTGCCAGAGGGTGGTGAATCTGTGGAATACATTGTACAGACAGCTGTGGAGGCCAAGTCATTGGGTATATTTAAAGCAGAGGTTGGTAGGTTCTTGATTAGTAAAGGTGTCAAAGGTTACAGGGAGAAGGCAGGAGAATGAGGTTGAGGGAAAAATAAATCAGCCATGATTGAATGGAGGAGAGATTTGGTGAGCTGAATGGCCTAATTCTGTTCCTATGTCTTATGGTCTTATGGAATTTGGAGTGAGCAAGCGGTGTTAAACAAAACAGATCATATTTAAGGAGACACGAGAGACAGCAGATGCTGGAACCTGGAGCAACACACAAAACACTGGAGGAACTCAGCGGGTCAGGCAGCATCTGTGGAGGGAAATGGACAGTTGACGTTTCAGGTCGAGACCCTTCATCTGAACTGAAGGATAGAGGGGAGATGGCCAGTATAAAAAGTTAGAGGGAAGGGGTGAGGCGAGAGCTGGCAGGTAATAGTTGGATCCAGTTGAGGGGGGGGGTGATAGGCAGGTGAAAGAGGGGAGAGTAGGAATAGCGTCAGAAGCTGGGAGGTGTTAGGTGGAAGTGACAAAGGACTGAAGATGATGGAATCTGATAGGAGAGGAAGATGGAGCATGCAATGAAGGGACGGAGGTGGGGAAGCCAGAGGGGAGTAGTGGGGGAGAGGAACCAGTGGGAGGAATGTGTGGGTGATGGGTGAGGGAGGGGAAAGAGACATGGAGGTGGGGGTCAGGTGGATCAGGAGGAAAGAGAAAAGGGACAGAGGGGGATGTTGGAGAACTCAATGTTCATGCCATCAGGTTGTAGACTACCAAGGCAGAATATGAGATGCTGTTCCTTTAGTTTGCATTTAGCCTCAACTTGGCAATGTTGGTGTGGGAATGGGTAGGAGAATGAAAATGCCTGGCAACTGGGAGATCAATTTTAAGACTGGCCAGGATATAGTTGGCTAAATGGGCAGCACGGTAGTGTAGCGGTTAGCGTAACACTATCACAGCGCCAGCGACCTGGGTTCAATTCCCGCTGCTGTCTGTAAGGAGTTTTTACATTCTCCCCGTGTCTGCGTGGGTTTCCTCTGGGTGCTCCGGTTTCCTCCCACATTCCAAAGACGTACTGGTTAGGAAATTGTGGGCATGCTATGTTGGCGCCGGAAGCGTGGCAACACTTGCGGGCTGGTCCCAGAACATTCTACGCAAAAGGTGCATTTCACTGTGTGCTTCAATGTACTTGGGTCTAATAAAGAAACCTTATCTTACCTTATCTATTTTGGGCCAGACATTTTCACTATTCACCGATTCCATGAAAGCTTAGATGTGTTGGGTTTGCCCCGAGATGATTGGGGTTTGTGAAACCTGTTCGCTTTCCCAATCTTTATCAGGTTTGAAGTCAAGTTAGACATGAGAATCCAGGAACAAATGGATCCTGAACAAAAAAGCACTTTACTCTGAGCTCTGTCATGGCAAGAGATTTTCAGAAGGACTTTTCTTAACACTTCAAGGACATTCTCAAAGCTTTCTGAAGAACATGTAAGGTCTTCTGACTCATGGGAATTCTTGGCCCAAATCCACTCAAAGTGAAGTTAGTGGGAAGGCACTGAGCAGCTCAAGTGACCACAATGGGAACATGACTAGGCCAAATGCAAACAGCACAACATCCCAAACTTCCCATCCACCGTCTCTTTCCCCACCTGTGGTACAACCTGCAGATCCCACAGAGGACTCATCAACCAGCTCAGAAGCCACAGATCTGGAGTGGCAGAAGCTCATTCTCAATCCAGAGGGACTACCTCAGAAGAAGAGGATCTACAAGAACTCATGTATGTCTGAAAGATGGTGGCTCACTACCACCTTCTTAAGGGCAATTAGGGATGGGCAATAAATGCTGGTTTTGTCAACAGTGCTTAGATTTCATCAAAGAACTTCAAACAACTAAATAACTGCCCTTACACCTCTGTGAGTGATGGCTTTCCCAGAGTGTTTTGCCTTGATTCCCAGTTCATACCCAAGTTCTTCAGTAACCTGCTGAAGTCAAGAAAGAGAGATGGAGTTAAGGGTGATTGGCAGATAGATCATCGCCCAAATCCATCACAACAGCTTCTCAGGCGTCAGCATGGACAATTTGGGCCGAAGGGCCTGCTTCCATGCTGTATGACTCTATGACTCTATAATAAAAAAATATACAAAAGAAGAACACAGTGCAAAGCTCTTTACATTCTTAGAGTCATTTGGTCAATATATTCAGTGTTGCTGGTTCTATATATAAAAGTGTTAGCACATCTTTTTTCGCACCATTGTAACCCATTTGGATCCCCGGGGTGATGCATCCTTCCATTGTTTGAGGGGCTTCTCCACTAGACTCAGCCTCTCAGTGTCCAGTTGCAGAAGGAGCCGAGACTGTGGTTGTTGCCCACAGAGCCTTTGCATTGGCTGAACTGAGCTTCATTGCATCCCTCGGCGCAAACTCCTGCAGTCTGCAATGTGCCATTTGCTTACTGACATCTCGCTGTGCTGGAAGACCAACAAGTTTTGGACAGACCAAACATGTCCTTCATCAAGTTGATGATCTTCCAGCAGCACTTGACGTCCATCTCTGTGTGTGTCCCTAGGAAAAGCCCGTAAATTATCTGTAATACAGCTGCTTAGGATGAAACATGACAAGGACACGTGCATGGCCAGCGTTGATGTCTGAGTCACTGGCGTTGACACTCCCAACTGGTACTTGCTACTGGACTCAGCAGGCCTGTGTCTTTGCCTTGGCAACTACTTCCTTAAGGTGATAACGAAAGGTAATTGTGTGGTTCAGACTCACTCCAAAGTAGATTGGAATGGCATCATGTCACACAGAGTTGCCACGATAAGGTACATAGAACATAGAACATAGAACACTACAGCACAGTACAGGCCCTACGGCCCACGATGTTGTGCCTACATTTTATCCTGCTCTAAGAACTACCTAACCCTTCCCTCCTGCATAGCCCCCTGTTTTGCTAGCATTCATGTGTCTACCTAAGAGTCTCTTAAATGTCCCTAATGTATCTGCCCCCACAACCTCTGCCGGCAGTGCGTTCCACGCACCCACCACTCTCTGTGTAAAAAGTTTACTCCGACTTCCCCCTTATACCTTCCTCTAATCACCTTAAAATTATGTCCCCTCGTGTTAGCCATTGTCGCCCTGGGAAAAAGTCTCTGACTGTCCGCTCGATCTATGCCTCTTATCTCTGCAAGGTGTACGTGGCGTTCCCGTTTCTAAAGTGGAATGTGTTTGGGGATGGGAGCAGTGGGGAGTGGGGAGTTGTGGGTTCATTTAACTCTCCTTTACCAGAAATATTCCTCCATGATATTCAGGAATCCGTTCAAGCTGGGCATAATGGCACTAAAAGTAGTTGCTTGGATTGCCAGGGTAAGGGTCTCTGCAGAGGGATATTTGCAGCAGCTTCAATGGAGGCAAAATCGTTCATGTGCATTATTCATCGAACATAGAACGGTACAGCACAGGAACAGGCCCTTCGGCCCGCAAGGTCTGCACAAAATACGATGCCGAATTAAACTAAATCCCTTCTGCCTGCCCATGATCTATATCCCTCCATTCCCTGCATGTTCATGTGGTCTATCCAACAACCTCTTAAATGCCACTATCGAGATGGAGATATCAATATTCATGAGCATTGGTTCCTGAACTTCCATGATGATTGAAGTCACATGATTCAAATGAATGTTACCGCTACCAATTTACAATGTATAAGCGTAAGATGATATTTTGATTCTGACTGACATCTATTCAGTTTGCCTCATTTGATAAACTATGAACTATAGACCAAGAAGATTAAAAATCTAATTATACCAGTGAGTTTGTGATTTTGCTAGCTCATTTCACATTGAAGTGTAAGACTGACTATATGTAGTTATCAAGAAGAAAACAAATGCTGTCCTGTTGAGTTTAAATTGCATTAATTTCATAAATGCTTGAAACTGTTGCAATTTATTTTAATTTTATGAAGCCAATAACAGGAGATATATGTACACCAGAAGAATTTTTGATTCCTTTATCCCTGGTGTTGTAATTCGGGTCCTGAATGGTGAAAGATGCACCTATCCCAGTGGTCACTGCCCAACTCTCAAAGGAGAAACAGAGATTTGGATCTTTTCACCTCAGCCTGTCAGGACACTCAGTCAGGACACCCAGGGACAGGCAAGTCAAAGGAGGAACTGCCATCTTCAGGACTGCACCGACAAGATGGTAAGTGGAACACACACAGCTGTTGGAACATTCCGGGACAGTCAAGAGATACACCAACAATGTTGTGATAGAATCGACATCTGCCATCACAGAGTTATGCAGCATGGAAACGGGCCCTTTGGCCCAAATCATCCATGCTGATTCAAGGTGCTTGTCTGAGCTAATCCCATTTGCCTGTGTTTAGCCCATATCCCTCTAAACCTTTCCCATCCATGTACCTGTCCAAATGCCTTTTAAACATTGTCATTGTACCTGCTTCTACCACTTCCTCTGGCAGCTCATTCCATCCACCCACCATCCTCTGTGTGAAAAATTTGCCTCTCAGGTCCCCTTTAAATCTTTCCCCTCTCATTTTAAACCTACGTCCTCTAGTTTTAGACTCCCCTACCCTGGGAAAATGACCGTGACTGTGTTTGCCCCTCATGATTTTATAATCCTCTATAAGGTCACCCCTCAGCCTCCTTCATTCCAGGGAAAACAGTCCCAATCTTTCCAATCATAACTCAAGCCCTCCAGTCCCGGCAACATCCTTATGAATCTTTTCTGAACCCTCTCTAGCTTAATCACATCCAAAGGAGTAGATGGTTGCATAATAGTTAAATGACTCAGTGACAGAGATCTGGGGCATTGATCCAAAGACAGGCTTTTAAATACTGTGATGGAAGCTGGGTAATTTCAGTTCAAATAATTATAACCTCTGGAATTTAATGAAAATATGAGACCAGTGGGTGGTTGTAAAAACCCCTCTGATTCACTAATCAAGGGCATTAGTGATAAAGAACTCTGATAGTCCTACCCCAGTCTTGCACTTTATTGCACTGCACTTTCTCTGTAGCTGTGACACTTTACTCTGTACTGTTATTGTTTTTACCTGTACTACCTCAATGCACTCTGTACTAACTCAATGTAACTGCACTGTGTAATGAATTGACCTATACGGTCAGTAAGCAAGACAAGTTTTTCACTGTACCTCGGTACAAGTGACAATAATGAACCAATACCAATATCAATGTGGCTCCAGACCCACAAACATGATTGTCTCTTAATGGCCTCTCTGGGGGCAAATAGGGGTAGAAAATAAACGGCTGGTGACATCCAGGTCCTGCAACTGAGTAGGGCGGCGCGGTAGTGTAGAGGTTAGCGTAACGCTATTACAGCGCCAGCGACCCGGGTTCAATTCCTGCCACTGTCTGTAAGGACTTTGTACGTTCTCCCCGTGTGACTGCATGGGTTTCCTCCGGGTGCTCTGGTTTCCTCCCACATTCCAAAGACGTACAGGTTAGGAGCTGTGGGCATGCTATGTTGGTGCCGGAAGCGTGGCGACACTTGCGGGCTGCCCCCCAGCACATTTTCAGTAATGCAAAAAGATGCACTTCACCATCTGTTTCGATGTACATGTGACTAATAAATAAATATCTTATCTGATATCTTATCTGAGAAAGAATTATAAATGCAAATCCAGTGGACTGCTTTGGTCCTCTAAAATTAACATATTCAGCCAAATGAAACTAAGTTCCAGTAAGAAATTATGAGGTGATAGAGCCAAAAGACATAAATTTACATATATTGTTATCTATAATGTTTCCCCATCAAATCAATGCTGATGTCCCCTATTATGTCCTGAGGTGCTTCATGTGAATGCCATCAAATCGAAATAAGCCACATAATCAGATATAATGTGATCAGAAACTTGGTCAAACGGGTCAGTGTAAAGGAGTGCCTTGAAGGAGGAAAAGGAGATAGAGGAGCAGAGAGATTTGAGGAAGGGATTCCAGAGTGTAGGGCCAAAGGTAAGGCTGTCATGGAAGAGCAATTAAAACTGGGGGCAAACAAGAGGCCAAAGTTGGAGGAAAAGTAAAAATGTCTCAGGACTAGAGAATGTTATAGAGTTGGGAAGAGATGAGACTGTAAAGGGATTTATTTCATATTTCCTGACATAAAAGGAGGCCATCCAGCCCATCTAGTCCATTTTAGGGCAATCCCATCAATCCCAGTTATTTCCCTGTAAACCAGTCTCTCTCACGTTCCCGTCAATTCCCCACTAATTCTCCAACACCTACCTACACCAGAGTCACTGGCATTGGACAATTATCCTGCCAACTGACACGTCTTTGGGGTGTGGCAGAAAACCGGAGTATCCCGGGAAAAACCCACGTGGTCACAGGGAGAATGTGCAAACTCCACACACAGACAGCATCAAAGGTCAGGATCTACCCCAGTGGGCAGCAGTGAGGCAGCAGTGTTAACAACTCTGCCACATGCCACTCTTAGATGAGAGCCTCTGTAAGCTAGTGAACACAGAGTTAGTGGGAGAATGGGACTTGGTAGGAGCTGGCACATGACAGTGCAGTTTTGGAGAGCCTCCAGTCCATTGACAATAGAACATGATGGCCATTAGTGACTTGGAACAGTTGGGAGAAGAGGTAATAAGGTCTTGGATAAGCTTTGCAGGAACACACAAGCTGAGATGGGTTAGAGATGGATCATTTCAAGGAGGAGGAAATAAAAAGTCTTGTAAAAGGTGTGTAGTCTCAAGCCCAACTTCAATTCCGTCATCAACTCCATTCCAACCTCTGGGGAAGAGGTTGGAATAGAACATAGAACATAGAACATTAGAACATTTGGCCCACAATGTTGTGCCAAGCTTTTAGTCTATTCTAAGATCAATCTAACCCTTCCCTCCCACATAGCCCTCCATTTTTCTATCATCCATGTGCCTATCTAAGAGTCTCTTAAATGCCCCTAATGTATCTGCCTCTACCAGCACCCCTGCCAGTGCGTTCCATGTACCCACCACTCTATGTGTAAGAAATTTACTTCTGACATTCCCCTGTACTTTCCTCCAATCACCTTAAAATTATGCCCCTTCCTGTTAGCCATTTCCATCCTGGGATAAAGTCTCTGCCTGTTCACTCGATCTATGCCTCTTATCACCTTTTACACCTCTTGTCACCTCTCGCCTTCCTTCTTTACAGGAAGAAGTTTGAATCCATGTTAGAATCCAACGGAGATGAAAGGTTGCACACCTGTTTGCTCTAAATCAGTGGAGGTTGTTCCAGTCCAATTTCTAGTGGGTGCTGGTCTATGGTACAAAATTACCTACAAACCATCATAATTGGCCCTAAATAGGGAATCTCTATCAGAATACATGAACCCAGTGAGAACTGGAGAAACATTTACACTAGTGTCTGTACTGCCTGAAGAAAATGACTTGCATTACATTTATATAGTGCCTATAATATCACAAAATGTTCCATAGCTGTTCCTCATAATCTGATACTGAGTCACAAAGAGCAATTTTGGGACTGGTGATCAGGAGATTCATCCAGTTTTTACAGATGCGCCATTGAAAGTATCCTACCCAGGTGCAACACAGTTTGATATGGCAACTGCCCAAACCCGCAAGAAACTACAGAGAGTTGTGAACACAGCCCAGTCCAACATGCAAACCAGCCTCCCCTCCACTGACTCCGTCTACACTTCCTGCTGTCTCAGGAAAGTAGCCAACATAATCAAGGACCCCTCCCACCTTAGTCATTCTCTCTTCATCCCCCCTCCCGTCAGGCAGAAGATACAAAAGTTGAGAATATGTACCATCAGGCTCAAGGACAACTTCTATCCCGCTGTTATCAGACTCTTGAACAGACCTCTCATGCACTAAAAGATGAACTCTTGATCACCAAATCCACCTCATTATGGCCCTTGCATCTTATTTATCTAACTGCATTGCACTTTCTCTCTAACTGTCAACACTATATTCTGCATTCTGTGTTTTTTTCCCTTTTGTACTACCTCAATGTACTTATGAATGGAATGATCTGTCTGGATGGCACGCAAAATCTTTTCACTATATCTCGGTACACGTGACAATAATGAACCAATTACCGGTGGCCAGATACATGGGCCTGAATAGAGTCTACAGCAGCAAAAGTGGCCATTTGGCCCAGATGGTTTTTACTGGTGTTTGTTGCCCCACATGAGACTACTCCCACTCCCCTCTATCTAAGTTTTTATAATTACATAAAGTGGAAAAGAGTAGCTAATGTGAATGTAGGCCCCTTGGAGGATTAGAAAGGGGAATTAATATTGGGTAATGTGGAAATGACCGAGGCCTTGAACAACTATATTTTGTCGGTCTTCATGGTGGAGGACACGTCTAACATGCCAAAGAGAGATGTTATTGATGCGATGGGAGGTGAGAGCCTTGATACAATTGCTGTCACTAAAGAGGTAGTGACGAGCAAACTAGTGGGCCTAAAGGTAGACAAGTCCCCTGGTCCTGATGGGTTGCATCCCAGGGTACTGAAAGAAATGGCAGGTTATATTAGAAGCATCTGTGATAATTGACCAAAATTCTCTGGACTCTGGGCAGGTCCCAGCAGATTGGAAGACAGCGAATGTCACGCCACTGTTTAAAAAAGGATGTAGGCAAAAAACTATAGGCCAGTTAGCTTAACGCCTGTAGTTGGGAAAATGCTTGAAGCTATCATTAAGGAAGAAATAGTGAGACATCTGGATAGAGGTGGTTCCATCAGGCAGACACAGCATGAATTCAGGAAGCACAGGTCCTGTTTGACAAACTTACTGAAGTTCTTTGAGGATATAATGAGCGCAGGGGAACAGGTGGATGTTGTATACTTGGATTTCCAGAAGGTGTTCGATAAGGTGTCGCATAAAAGACTTATTCATAAGATAAGGATGCATGGAGTTGGGGGTAAGGTATTAGCACGGATAGAGGATTGGTTAACCAATAGAAGGCAGAGAGTAGGGATAATTAGGTGTTTCTCCGGTTGGCAATCAGTGACGAGTGGGGTGCCGCAGGGGTCAGTGCTGGGCCTGCAACTGTTCATAACATATATTAACGATTTGGAAGAAGGGACTAAGTGTAGTGTATCTAAGTTTACTGATAACACTAGATTGAATGGAAAAGCAAATTGTGCAGAGGATGTGGAGAGTCAGTGGGCAGGGGTCAGGCAGATGGAGTACAATGTTGGTAAATGCGAGGTCATCCACTTTGGAAGGAAAAATAGAAGATCAGATTATTATTTAAATTGTGAAAGATTGCAGCATGCTGTTGTGCAGAGGGACTTGGGAGTGCTCATGCATGAATCGCAAAAGGTTGGTTTGCAGGTGCAACAGGTTATCAAGAAGGTTATCGAGATGGCCTTCATTGTGAGAGGGATTGAATTTAAGAGCAGGGAGGTTATGCTGCAACTGTACAGGGTACTGGTGAGGCCGCACCTGGAGTACTGCGTGCAGTTCTGGTCTCCTGACTTGAGAAAAGATATACTGGCTTTGGAGGGTGCAGTGGAGGTTCACCAGGTTGATTCCAGAGATGAGGGGGTTAGCCTATGAGGAGGGATTAAATCGCCTGGGACTATACTCGCTGGAATTCAGAAGAATGAGAGGGGATCTTATAGAAATATATAAAATTATGAAAGGGATAGATAAGATAGAGGCAGGAAGGTTGTTTCCACTGGTAGGTGAAACTAGAACCTGGGGACATAGCCTCACGTTTCGGAGGAGCAGATTTAGGACAGAGATGAGGAGGAACTGCTTTTCCCAGAAAGGAGTGAATCTGTGGAATTCTCTGCCCAGGGAAGCAATGGAGGCTACCTCATTAAATATATTTAAGACACAGATTTTTGCATAGTAGGGGAATTAAGGGTTATGGGGAAAAGGAAGGTAGGTGGATCTGAGTCCACGGCCAGATCACCCATGATCTTATTGAATGGCGGAGCAGGATCGACGGGCCAGATGGCCGAATCCTGCTCCTATAGACATCAAATCCTAAGGTCAAAGAATTAAGTTTTACAAAAGATCTTGAAGGTATAGAGTTGGAGAAATTTTGAAGATCAGGAAAGGAACTCAAGAGCTTAAGTTCTCGGCCATTTCTATGGTGAGCCCACTGGACTGTTTCCATGCCGTAGGACTCTATGACTCCATGGCCGCCGTTGGAAGGATAAAGAAATTCAGAAACGCAAAAGAGACCAGTTGAAGGAAAGCAGAGGTCTCCAAGGGATATCGCAATTAGGGATAGGGATTTAGATGGGTTGGGTTGAGGGAAACTTGTATTTTTATTTCTGAGCAATGTCTAACATTGGGAATGACACTAGGAACCAGACTGTAATATTGACAGCTGTCAGCGTAACTGGAAGATCTTGTTCCATGCATTATCTGGACTAACACAGTTAGTGCAAAATTAACAACCAAAGGGTCAACAGCATAGAACATAGAACACAGAACAGTACAGCACAAGAACAGGCCCTTCAACCCACATGTTATGCCGAACTAATTAAGCTAATCCCTTCTGCCTGCACATGGTCCATATCCCTCCATTCTCTGCATATTTATGTGTCTATCTAAGAGCCTCTTAAACACCTCTGTCGTATCTGCCTCCACCACCATTCCTGGCAGCACATTCCCGGCACCCACCGCTCTCCCTGCAAAAAAAATTGCCCCACACATCTCCTTTGAACTTCCCCCCTCTCACCATAAATGCATGCTCTCTAGTATTGGACATTTTGACCCTGGGATAAATATACTGGCTGTCTGTCTTTGCCTCTCATAATTTTATAAACTTCTATCAGGTCTCCTCTCAGCCTCCACCACTCCGGGGAAAACAAGAGTTTGTCCAACCTCTCCTTATTGCACATGCCCTCTAATCCAGGCAGCATCCTGGTAAACCTCTTACAATTTTTATCAATGTAAAATCCAGTGGCTAATCAATAAACTCCATCTAATCTCAATTCAAATCTTCCTGTGTGTTGACTGGAAAATCTAATTGTGGGGTGTGCTTGAACTGAGAGGTGCTCTAAGACGCTCCATTCTACTAGGGACAAACAGTTTATCTAGAATTGCTGCTTGTCTTCTGTCATTTTCCTTTTGTACAATATAGTCCTAGCCGTTCACTTTCCCCTTCATGAAAGTATAGCGTATTTTCAATGCAATTATCAGCTGAAGGCACTTCTTATTCCAATATGTCTAAAATTAGCAAAGTATAATGAGCACCAGGAATTGATTGTATCCTTCGGGAACATTTTGCATGATTCATTTTGCCTCGCTAAATTACAAATAATTAATGACGTTGTCATTTTTGCGACAAAATATATTGTTTAATGCATTAACTGGAGTCACGCAATTAGTGCAAAGTTAATAAATATTTCCAAATTAATGTTAGTTAATTCTTATGCCACAGTGAGAATGTGAGGACACTTGATTCTCTTCTATTTTGTTACATTAGCTTCCCTTTCCTTTTTAATCATTGTTTTGATGTGGGCCCAGCTGAAAAGAGCAGATGTTTATTGCCCATTTCTAAATGGCAATGAGGAACTGGCGGGGCAATAAAAAAATCAAACAATAAGTGCAGATGTTGGAAATCTGAAATAAAAACAGAAGATATTGGAAGTCAGACGGCATCAATGAAAACAGTAACAATGGAACAAAGATCCATTAGATAGGTCTGGAGGGAAGATGCCTTCTTGAACTACTGTAGTCCAAGGTTATCCCTTGAGGCTGTGAGGAAGTAGGATTTTATTCCAGCACTGATGAAGCAAAGGTAAAATTATTCCATCAGGACTTGAAGAGGATCTCTGACTTGTTGGTTTCTCTGTGTATTTTTACAGATTCACTATAGAAAGCATCCTATCCAGATGCATCTGCTCTGCCCAAGACCGCAAGAAATTGCAGAGAGTTGTGAACGCAGCCCAGTCCATCATGAAAACCAGCCTCCCCTCCATAAACTCTGTCTACACTTCTCGCTGCCTCGGTAAAGCAACTAACATAATCAATGACCCCTCCCACCCCAGATATTCTCTCTTCTCCCCCCTCCCGTCAGGTAGAAGATACAAAGGCTTGAAAGCACGTACCACCAGGCTCAAGGACAGCTTCTATCCCGCTGTTATAAGACTCTTGATCAGACTTCTTGAATGCTAAAGATGAACTTTTGATCTCTCAATCTACCTCGCCATGGCCCTTGCACTTTATTTGTCTACCTGCATTGCACTTTCTCTGTAACTGCAACACTATATTCTGCATTCTGTTATTGTTTTTTCCTCCTGTACTACCTTGATGTACTGATGTATGGCATGATCTGTATGGATGGCATGCAAAACAAAGTTTTTCACTGTATCTTAGTACATTCAAGAATAATAAACCAATTACCAGTTACCCTTGCCCTTGTGCTACTAAATGGTAGAGATTGCAGGTTTTAGAAGCTGCTATCAAGGTTTCTGGATGTCGTCACACGAATGAGAACAACTCTTGAATTAGTGGCCCAGGACACTTGGACAATTTTCGTCTCAGGTTGAGAGGTGGCTAGATACATACTTCATTTTTCCTGTGGAGCAAGCTTGAGGGGCTGAGTGGCCTACACATAGAGTAATAATCGGTAATTGGTTTATTATTGTCACGTGTACTGAGAGTGAAAAGCTGTTGTTTGTGTGCCATCCAGACAGATCATTGCATACATAAGTACATTGAGGTAGAACAAATGTAAAACAATAAGTGCAGAATATAGTGTTACAGTTACAGAGAAAGTGCAGTGCGGGTAGACAGTAAGGTGCAAGGGCGACGATAAAGTAGATTGAGAGATCAAGAGTTCATCTTTATTGTATAAGAGGTCCATTCAAGAGTCTGGTAACGGAGTTATAGAGCGTAGAAGCAAGCCCTACAGCTCAAGTAGTCTTTCCCAACCAAGTTGTCTATCTGAGCTGGTCCCATTTGTTTGTGTTTGACGCATATCCCTCTAAACCTTTCCCATCCGGAAACCCATCCAAACGACTTTTGAGATGTTGCTCCTGCTCCTATTTTCTTATGAACTAACGACATGGTCCATTTGGTCTAGGCCAGTTCACAGATCAATCCCGTCAGTCTGACCCCACATTTATTTCCCTGTAACCTACTCTTTCCTACATGCCCATTAATTCCCTCTTACTCTACCACCACAGACCTACACTGGGAGCACTTACGATAGCCAATAACCTACCAACAAGTGTTTTTGGGAGCAAACTGGAGAACCTGAGAGAAACCCACACAGATACATGGAGAACGTGCAAACTCCACACAGACAGCACCCGAGGTCAGGATGGAACCTGGCTCGCTGGAGCTGTGAGGTAGCAACACTACCTGCTGCCCCACTGTCTGGGTCCATTGCTGCCTCACCAGTACTTTTGTCTCCGTTGGTGGTTGTTCTCGCTGCTACCTGGGCCCTAAGCTGTACGATCCCTGAACTTCATCACCCAACTTCCCTACAACCTAGAGACACAAGAGACTGCAGATGCTGGAATCTGGAGCAACAAACAATCTGCTGGAGGAACTCAGCTGGTTGGGCAGAATTTGCAGGGGGAAAGAATTGTCGAGGATTTGGGTTGAAACACTGGCAATTCCTTTCCCCCCAACAAGTAAGATATCTTTTCTCGTCACATGTATATCGAAAAACACAGCGAAATACATCTTTTGCATAGAGTGTTCTGGGGGCAGCCCGCAAGTGTCGCCACACTTCTGGCACCAACATAGCACGCCCACAAATTCCTAACCCGTACGTCTTTGGAAGGTGGGAGAAAACTGCAGCACCCGGAGGAAACCCACGCAGACACGGGGAGAACATACAAACTCCTTACAGACAGCGGCCGGATTTGGACCCGGGTCATTGGTGCTGTAATAGCGTTACGCTAACTGCTACACTACCGTGCCTGCCCCAATGCTGCTTAACCCATTGAGTTCCTCCAGCACATTGTTTGTTCTTCCTTCTCACCAAGTTCTTTTACCAAACTTTCAATTGCAGCTTCCAACACTTCCTTTGAAGTATATAATCATTACCGAAGGAGGCCATTCAGCCCTTCAAGTCAATCCCACCTGTCCCTTTCCCCACAGACCTGCAAATTATTCTCTCAAAGGTGCCTAGCTAATTCCCTAATCTATTGTGTTTTCATTGCCCCTTTAGACAGTGAGTTTCTGAATCTCCTTGTGTGGTTCAGCACCAGATTTTGTTTGACAACACTTTGGAACGTTCCACTATCAATCAAAATTATTGCTGGTGTCATCCCTCTTGTTGCTTCCACTTAGGAACAAGGAACAATTCCCACTAATCTGCTATCACTCATCCTGCTAAAGGCACGTGAACCTTGCAAGTCAACTCCCATTGATCGAAGCCTCCGCTGTTCTTGCTGAGTCAAGGTTTGCTTTGTATGGTGATCCCTCTAAGCCTCTTGAGCTCAGAAGTGACAACGGTGCATCCTCAACATTGCATTGCTGCTGCTAGCAGTCCACTGCTCTAAAGGCATTTGCGTCCCACCGCCACACCCTCAAACAGATGAGGTATAACTTGCAAAGAGAAACCCCTCACTCTCCACATCATTATTAACCTGAAACAAATCAAGTCAACTCATCAAGTCAAGTTTATTGTCATGTGCACAAGTACAGCAAGGTACAGGTACAATGAAAAGCTTGCTTGCAGCAGCATCACAGGCACGCAAGTACAGACAACACACAGAACATAACGTTATATATAAATTATACCAGACAGTGAATTAAAAGAAGACTGTGTAAAACAAGACATTGGTGCGAACAAAACACAAACAGAGACAAGTCCATGGTAGTGCAAGAGGTGGTTTGTAGTGTTCCATTGCTGAGGTAGGGTTAGGGTTGTGCAGGTTGGTTTAAGAACCTGATGGTTGTAGGAAAGTAGCTGTTCCTGAACCTGGTCATGTGGCACTTCAGGCTTCTGTACCTCCTGCCTGACAATAGCACTGAGAAGAGGGATGGTGGGGAATCCTTGATAGATGCCACCTTCTTGAGGCAACACCTCCTGTAGATGCTGCCAATGGTGGGGAAGGCTGTGCCCATGATGGACCGGGCTGTGTCCACTGCTCTCTGCAGCCTCCTATGTCCCTATGTGTTGGAATTGCCATACCAGGCTGACATGCAATCAGTCAGGATACTTTCAACAGTACATCTGTAGAAGTTTGTGGGTGTATTTGGTGACATGCCGAAACTCTTTAAGCTTCTAAGAAAGGCAATAGGCAGCTGCCAGTCCTAGACGTCAGACTTAATCAATGCTCCTTCTGAAATTGTTTTGCCCAGAGCGACAATGATTAACAAGATTAAGAGAACGCATCCTATTTCAGCATCAGATAACCAGTCATTTGTTGAGATTTAGTTGCAAGGCCTCTCACCTCTAGTCATTGCATCATGGAACTATATAGCACAGAAACAGGTCATTCAGCCCCCCCATGCTATCTGTCTGTAGTAATCCAATTTGTCCACATTTAAATCAGAAGGTTGCGAGATTCTGTCTCACTCCAGAGACTTGAGTCTAATGGGGCTTAACAGGAAAGTTTCGGTCAACATTTCCCTTCAGCAGCATAGCTGAGAAACAAGGGCCACTGCCTCAAAATAAAGGGTCAGCCATTCAGGACAGAGATGGGAAGAAGTTTCATCACCCTGAGGGAAGTGAATCTTTGGAATTCTCTTTCAAGAATTCTCTTCCTGCTGAATATATTTAAGATAGACACTAATGTACTTTTGGTCTGCCCGAGACCACAAGAAACCGTAGAGAGTTGTGGACATAGCTCAGCACATCACGGAAACCAGCCTCTCCTCCATGGACTCTGTCTACACTTCTCACTGCCTCAGGAAAGCAGCCAGCATAATCGAAGACCCTTCCCACCCCGGACATGCTCTCTCCTCCCCCCTCCCATCAGGCAGAAGATATAAAAGCCTGAAAGCACGTACTACCAGGCTCAAGAACAGCTTCTATCCTGCTGTTATAAGACTATTGAATGGTCCCCTAGTACAATAAGGTGGACTCTTGACTTCACAATCTACCTCGTTATGACCTTGCACCTTACTGTCTACCTGCACTGCACTTTCTCTGTAGCTGTTACACTTTATTCTGCATTCTGTTATTGTTTAACCTTGTACTACCTCAATGCACTGTTGTACCAGGCAGGCACGGGAGTGTAGCGGTTAGTGTAACGCTTTTACAGCACCAGTGACCCCAGTTCGATTCTGGCCGCTGTCTGTAAGGAGTTTGTATGTTCTCCCCGTGTATGCGTGGGTTTCCTCCGGGTGCTCCAGTTTCCTCCCACATTCCAAAGACGTACGGGTTAGGAAGTTGTGGGCATGCTATGTTGGCGCCAGAAGTGTGGCAACACTTGCGGGCTGTCCCCAGAACACTCTACGCAAAAGATGCACATCACTGTGTTTCGATGTATATATGACTAATAAAGATATCTTATCTTATAATGAACTGACCTGGATGAACGGTATGCAAGATGAGTTTTTCACTGTACCAAGGTACATGTGACAGTAATAAACCAATTTACCAATTTATCATTTAATGGATTTAGGGGTTAGAGAGGCAAGTGATGGTGAGGTGAGAGAACAGCCAGGGTCTCACAGAATAGCAGCACTGACTTGAAGGCCAAATTGCTTGCCTTTGCCTCCATTTCTTAAATTCTTGTGCTGTGCACATCCTCCATGGTTGACATGCCTGTGCTGTACTGTTAGAAGTGTTGTACTTTGGAGCAAACATTTCTTTGCATGTTCAAAAGATCCCATTGAGCTGTTCTGGAGAAGAGCAAGTTCTCCGTGACATCCCGACTCATATTCATCCCATTGACAAAGAACAAACGAGCTGATGCTGATCACAATGCTCTTTGTGCCAGAGACCCAGGTTCAATCCTGATCTCCGGCGCTGTCTGTGCGAGGAGTTTGCACGTTCTCCCTGTGATTGCGTGGGTTTCCTCCGGGTGCTCCTGGTTTCCTCCCACATCCCAAAGCCATGCGTGTTGGTGGGTTAATTGGCCGCTGTAAATTGCCCCTGGTGTGTAAGTGAGTGGTAGAATCTGGGGGAGTTGATGGGATTGTGGGGAGAATATGTTACAGGGTACAATTAGTGGGGACCCACACTCAACGGTTCTAAACATCTTCTTCCCCTCTGCCAACAGATTGCTGAGCAGCCAACACAATCAAAGACCCCACCCACCCAGGTCATTCTCTCTTCTCTCCTCTTCCATCGGGTAGAAGATACAGCAGCCTGAGGGCACGTACCACCAGGCTCAAGGACAGCTTCTATCCCACTGTGATAAGACTATTGAATGGTTCCCTTATACCATGGGATGGACTGTGACCTCACGATCGACCTTGTGACCTTGCACCTTATTGCACTGCACTATCTCTGTAGCTGTGACACTTTACTGTTATTGTTTTTACCTGTACTACATCAATGCACTCTGTACTAACTCAATGTAACTGCGCTGTGTAATGAATTGACCTGTACGATCGGTATGCAAGACAAGTTTTTCACTGTACCTCGGTACAAGCGACAATAATAAACCAATACCAATACCATGAACCCATGAACACTACCTCGCTATTCCCTTTCTCTTTATTTTTGTAATTTTTGTAATGTTACATCTTTGACAAGACAAGAAAAGATTTCTTTATTAGTCACATGTACATCGAAACACACAGTGAAATGCATCTTTTGCGTAGAGTGTTCTGGGGGCAGCCCACAAGTGTCGCCACTCTTTTTTAACTGCATTATGCTAACCACTACAACTACCGTGCCTGCCCTTAGAAATAGCAAAGGGAAAAAATCACTGGTGGGAGTTGTCTATAGGCCACCAAATAATAACTTTACAGTGGCACAGGCAATAAACCAAGAAATAGATGTAGCTGCCGCAAAACAACAAATTTCATGTCGTATGTCAGTGATAACAAATCTGATTCTGATTCTGGGAATGGGATTACTCTGTGAGCTGGCTGGGACTCAGTGGATGAAACAACCTCCTTCCACATCATATGGAAACATAGTGACTCCACTTCCAAAGTATTTCACCGTCAGCCTGGTGCATTGAGTTATAGAAAGCCAGGTGAAAATCCAAGACTTTATTCTTTTATCGCTTGTACAAAAGAGGTTCTTCTGTTTCATAACTGGAGTAGTGATCCAGCCCCGGAGCAAGTTTTATGCCTGTGTCACATCATAAATTTCCCCGCTGGTGCCAAGGAACAATGTACCAAGGGCAAAGCTTCTCATTCACAATCTCACTCCACAGAATGTAATGCGGTTACATAAAGCAGGGGCATACTCCCAGGCACCTCAGCTCTCAGGCTGACTGCAGGCAACATTTCAGAAGTGGAGTCCAGACAGAAAGACTGATACGTCCGTGCTATCTGGCTTGCTAATCATATAGCATTAAGGAGCAGCTCATTGATGGTACACCTTCTATTTTACTGAGCAGAGCAATGAGCATCAGAAAGAAACACCAAATCCTTCAGGCCATCTAATAAAACCGACATCATGGGAGATAAAAGCTAATGTGTAGAAATTACTGTTTGCATTATTTTATGAACACTTGCATTGAATCTCTCTCTCTCTCATCCCTTCTAATGGAGCCACCAAACCAGGCAGAGCAGAGCAGTTAATAGCAGTAAAACAGGAATTTAATCAGAGTTCATTTGTACAATGGTGTTGTTGACAGTAATTTATACCTGTTTAATGATTTATTCACCCGAACGCACAATTCCTGATTACAATGGTGCTGATTATTTTAATATACATGCATTATCTGAGCTGAAGTGCTAGCTCACACACTGACCAATATTGCTTGGGAAACTTCCTTATTCAAATCTATCGTCAGAACTAAACTGCTGTGAAGGAGATGTAGCTTTATATACAGTCCAGACATCTTCAAAACCAGAGAGCTTAGGGTGTTCAGGTATTATTGTCCCATGGGTAGGCAAGGCACAATGCGAATACACAGCAAGGGCTCATAAACGCTAAGTGGGATTAGTAACCGGACTTCTGTTCTCATCCTGCCTTTCTCCAGACAGAACACGGATGAAGTTCCCTGTTCCTCACCTTCCAACCTACCAGCCTCTCCATCCAGCTCATCAGCCTCTGTCAGTTCCACCAACTGCAATGGGATCCCACCACCAGCCATATCTTCCCCTCCCCACCCCTTTCTGCTTTCCGCTCTCCCTGGTCCCCTCATCCCTGCCCACCCCCCACTCCCTGACCCCTGGCACTTTCCCCTGCAACTGTAGGAGGTGCAACACCTGTCCCTACACCTCCTCCCCTCACCACCAACCAGGGACCTGAACAGCCCTTTCAGGTGACGCAAAGACTCACATGCCCCTCCTCCAACCTCGTCGACTGCGTTTGGTGCTCCCAACGTGGCCTCCTCTACACTGGCGAGACCAAACGTAGGCTAGCTGACCGTTTTGTGGAACACCTGTGCTCTGTATGCGTTGGCCATCCTGACCACCCTGTTGCAAGCCAGTTCGATGCACCACGTACCCAGGGTTCCCCGTGCACGAGTTCGAGGTTCTCAAGTTCAAGTTCAAGTTATACTTTATTGTCATTCACTCATATGCCATAAAAACACATGAAGGAACAAAATATCATTTCCCCCCAGACTCACACAACAAAGGACGTACATAGAACAGAGGACATACAATAAACGCAGACAAAGAAAATTTTGCAAATACAAATAGTGCAAAAAATGATACAAATTTAGCGCAGGGTTAGTGCGAAACCGAGTTGGACGAGGAAAATACTGAACTCAGTGTGTTGCACTAAATGTATAGACATGTTCAGCAACAGCCAAAGTTCTTATACGCTTTTGACGCGGCATTTGTCTGAAACTGCCTCCAGGGTATTCAGGAGCCTGACAGCCTAGGGGAAAAAACTGTTGTACAGTCTAGTAATTCTGGCCCGAATGCTCCGGTACCGCTTGCCGGACGGCAGTGGGACAAATAGGTCGTGGGAAGGATGAGAGGGGTCATCTTGCAGACCTTGCGGGTGCATCATGTGTTGTAGATGTCCAGGATGGAGGGAAGAGGTACTCCAATGATCTTTCCAGCTGTGCTCGCAATTCTCTGCAAAGTCTTACGGTCAGAGGTGTTACAGTTACTGTACCAGGCAGAGATGCAGCTGCTCAGGACACCCTCAATGGTACCCCTGTAGAATGTGGTGAGGGTCAGGGAGGGCAGGTTTGCTCTCTTCAGCCGCTGTAAAAAGTGGAAATGCTGCTGTGTCTTCTTGGCGAGGGAGGAGGTGTTGGTTGACCAGGACAGGTCGTCTGCTGTATGTATTCCCTTCCTGAATGCTCCCTCTCCATTTTTAGCAGTCAAAGGTCTGAAATCCTCAGGAGACAGTGAGGATTTCCACTTCTTCATGGAGCTCCTTTGAGTACAACCTTGAATCGCCTCCTCTGTTCACCTGGTAATCTCTTCTCCGCAGAGCTCGGAACAGAGGGCCTGTTTGAGGAGTCTGGAGACAGCCGCACAAATGGCGCAGTCTGTCCAGCAAGCTCTCTGTGTAACTAGGGCCTCAAACCTGAGAAGATTGATCTGCGAGAGGACATTGGTTCACTTGACCTTCCAGTGGATGAGGAGAATTTTACAGAGACAGCAGAAATGTTTTCCACAGTGTTAATTTCTCCCCACCATTTAAGGAATCAATTTGGTTTTATGGATATAACTGGCAGAAAGAATGTGAAAAACAAGCAGAATTGCAATGACAATTTGACCATTACCAAAGTCAAGTGTCTTTCAACTACCGCAGTGCAATATTTCACTGCTTTATTTCAATTTACCATGCTTGATGATTTTAACTATGCGTTCTTAGCTTATCTGCAGGTATGACAAAGAGACTCATTCAAACAAGGCATTGCTGCAGCACTGAGGGAGTGCCACAGTGTTGGGAGTCCACTTTTAAAGTTATAGTTTAAAGTTATAGGTTTATACATTTAAGGTGGGAAGGGAAAGATTTAAAACAGACCAGAAGGGCAACTTTTTCACGCAGAGGGTGGTGGGTATATGGAATGAGCTGCCAGGAGGCAGGTACAGTTATGACACTTAAAAGACATTTGGACAGATACATGGATAGGAAAGATTGCTATTGGTATTGGGATTGGTTTGTTATTGTTACTTGTACCGAGGTACAGTGAAGAACTTGCCTTGCATACCGTTCGTACAGATCAATTCATTACACAGTGCATTGCGGTAGTACAGGGTAAAAACAATAACAGAGTACAGAGTAAGGTGTCACAGCTAAAGTGTGTTCAGTGCTCACAGTGTGGTCTCCTCCACAATGAAGAAACCAAACTTTGTATGAATAGGTAGTAAATAAACAATGTCCTCTGGTGAAGTCCAGAACAAGGAACCATTATCTCAACACTAGAACTAGAGCATGAAGACGTGAGGTCAAGATGTGGTTCTTCATGGAAAGGGGACTGGAAACCTAGAGCTCTGTACTTCATTTTAAAGCAGCCCCATCCTTCTAGAAGGGAATTCTGATGAAAAGTCTTCAACCTGATACGTTAACTCTGCTTCTCGTTCCACAGATGCTGCTTGACCTTCTGCGTGTTTCCATCATAGCCTGTTTTTATTTCAGCTTTCCAGCATCTACACTTTTTCTAATTTATGTATCTGAAGTCCCACACCACCAGGTTCAAGAACAGCTACTTCCCTTCAACCATTCAGTTCTTGAACCAACCTGCACAACCCTAATTCACTACAGTTTAGCCACACTATGACCACTCTGATCACTTTGCACTAAAATGGACCTTGTTTTTTTTGTTCTAATTGTGTTCTTTCTTGCAAAAATTGTGTTTAATTTATGTTTTTCTTTTGAATGCTGCTACGTGCCTGTGATGCCGCTGCAAGTTTTCCATTGCACTTGTATTTATGCACATGACAAACTCGACTTTGACTTTAATTTTGACTCCAGGGAGTGTGACAACCAACAAAATCCTTTGAAGTGGCATCTTTGTTGTAATTTAACAGCTGATTTGTGCACAGCAAGCTCCCAATGTAAGAATGGGACAATATTCTTTTTATGTTATTTAGTGAGACCAATTGATGGATAAATGCCAGCCAGTGCTATTCCCCTACCTTACCTGAAACATCAGCATCCACAGGAGACCTGGTTTAACGTTTCACCCAATGGACTCAAACAGTGCAGCACTCCCTCGGGACTGACACCCAATATACTTACCACTGGCATGGGATTTGAACCCACACCCCTCTGAACAACAGCTAACACGGCATCTATCAGTTGAGAAAGCCCTTCCAAACTTCAAATTCTTTCAGCATTTGACCATATTCATTTCCCAATCTCATTAATATAATTACTCCATTTCAAAATTCTTCTGTGCTAACTAATAATTCTCTTGGAGTACAGAGTTGAAACTATTGATCCCTGTTCATGTAGTGAGCTTACAGCTGCCAACACCGAACAAAGATTTAAAACATTTAATTATAATAATCCACACAAAACTGTGCTCCACAGTGATGTTAAACTGAAAACTCTACTTAATTAATTGTACTAATTATAACAGTAAAGAAATTAATTAATGGAAATCAGCTAATGTGCACTCCAGGGGAGATATTTGTTGATTATGTTCAGCAGTTCTAAGTTAAGAGTTTAATGCATTTACCTGTTGACTCAGATGTGAGAATATGAAACATTTACATCAAGGATCCTCAGTGTTGTCTTCAATGGAGAAGTGCCTTCAGTTCACCCAATCTTCAGTGCTGTTTAATGAGTCTATTTAAACTTTTTTGAAAAATCTGCATTCAGTGTCAAAGCTGCAGCACAGTTCCAAGTGCAAAGATGGCAAAGACCCAACCGAAACTGTGATATTGTGGAAAGTTGTAGATTCTGCTAGATTTTGCTTCTAACTCAACGTTTCATGAATTTATAAGTCATGTGTCAAATGTTTTCTACTCACTCCTTCACACATTAAGTCTTTCCTTCTCTCTCTCCCTTTCTCGTCTTACTCTTTCTCTCTCACACACGCGCGCACACACACACACACACACCTCTTTATCTTTCTCTCACACTCACTGATTCCCTTCCTTTCTGTCTATCTCTTTCTCTCTTTCTTTCTCTCCCTCACACACACACATAGTCTCTCATTTCTGCTCCAGGCATCTGGAACAGCTTCATTGGTAGAGAGGGACAGATAGAGATAGATAGAGAGAGATAGACCATGAGACCATTAGACATAGGAGAAGCATTAGGCCATTCAGCCCATCGAGTCTGCTCCGCCATTTGATCATGGCTAATTTATTTTTCACTCTCAACCCCGTTCTCCTGCCTTCTCCCCGTAACCTTTGATGTCCTTACTAATGAAGAATTTATCAACCTCTGCTTTCAATAGACCCAATCACTTGGCCTCCACAGCCGCCTGTGGCAATGAATTCCATAGATTCACCACCCTCTGGCTAAAGAAATTCCTCCTCATCTCTGTTCTAAAGGGATGTCCTTCTATTCTGAGGCTCTGCCCTCAGGTCCTAGACTCTCCCACAACTGGAAACATCCTCTCCATATCCATTCCATTCAAGTTTTTCAATATTCGGTAGGTTACAATGAGATTCCCCCCTCATCCTTCTAAACTTCAGCGAGTACAAGCCCAGAGGCATCAAATGCTCCTCATACATTAACCCTTTCATCTCCGGGATGATTCTTGTAAACCTTCTCTGGACCGTCTCCAACACCAGCACATCCTTTCTTAGATATGGGGCCCAAAACTGCTCACAATGCTCCAAATGTGGTCTGATTAATGCCTTATAAAGCCTCAGCATTACATCCTTGCTTTTATATTCTAGTCCTCTCGAAGAGGATGAGATGGAGAGAGAGTGGTGATAGAGAGAGAGGTAGATAGTTGGAGAGAGGGGGAGTGATAGAGAGAGAAAGGGAGGGAGAGAGGGATGGATTGAGGGATGAAGGGAAAGAGGGATAGAAAGAGAGGGGGGATAGAGAGAGAGGGGGGAAAAGAGAGGGGTAGAGAGGGAGGGAGAGAGAGAGTGAAAAAGATAGGGAGAGAGAGATGGAGATACCTGCGACAATACGAGAGCGGGAATGTAAGGTGAGATGAGACCAAAGTCAAAGGGATAAAGGCCAAACTTTCCTCAAAGAGTCACCCATGTCCTAGCCCAACCACCAATTTTTTGCTCGTTAATAGAAACGCAGAAAGATTTTGGCATGGAAAGGGGCAACTTGGCCCATTCCTCTCCATTTGAAGCAGGAGTAATCCTACTCCTCCAATCACACCCTCAGAGTCACAGAGACATACAACACAGAAACAGGCCATTCAGCCCACTGAGCTCGTGCTGACCATCAACCACCCATTTACATTAATCCCATATCAATCCCATTTTCTCTCCCGAAATTCTCATCAATTCCCCAGATTCTACCACCCACTTACACACGAGGTGGCCAGTTAACTCACCAACCTGTACGCCTTTGGGATGTAGAAGGAAACCGGAGCGCCTGCAGGAAACTTACAGGGTCACAGGGAGAATGGGCAAACTGCTTGGAGACAGCACCCGAGGTCAGGATCGAACCTGGGTCTCCAGTGCTGTGTGGCAGCGGCCCTACCCGCTGCGCCACTATGCTGGACTCTCCCAAAAAATGTTTTCCTTTTCTATATATCCAGCTCCCTTTTAACTGACACCATTGAATCTTCATCTACCACATCTCCAGCACTGGGTCATATGTGATTCTGGTCCATGGACAAGACTTGTTCCTTTACTCCCGTCTCCCTTTAAAGGTCGTTCCACGCGACTCATTCCGACTAATGTCGGAACAGGGTTTGGGGCCAGAAGGTTCCAGAAGGAAGTGGTTGGAAAGAAAGTGACTGTGAGGACAGTGATGAAAAAGCAAAACAAAACTCCACATGCTCGAGCAACGCACACAAAGTGTTGGAGGAACTCAGCAGGTCAGGCAGCATCTGTCGAGGGAAATGAACAGTCCATTTCTGGACCTTCCATAGATGCTGCCTGACCTGCTGAGTTCCTCCAGCATTTTGCGTTGGTTGCTCCAAATTTCCAGCATCTGTGGTCTCTCTTGTGTCTGCGCATGCTGGAAATCTGAAACAAAGGCAGAAAATGCCAGGGGTGTCCAGCAAGTCAGTCAGCATCTGTGGAGAGACAGTCAGTGCCTTGGGCCAATAGAGAGAGAAAGAAAAACAAAATAACCTGCTGAAACTGTGATGTTGTGTTGCCTTTGTCTGTCCCTGTCTTCTTTCATCTGTTATATAGGCCATTCAATGTCACCTGAAAAATCTTGCCTTCACCCTTTCACAGCCATTACAGGAAGGATGTGGAGGCTTCGGAGAAGGTGCAGAAGAGGTTCACCAGGATGTTGCCTGGGTATGACCTATAAGGAGAGGTTGGATTGGTTTCTCCTGAGCATCGGAGGCTGAGGGGAGACCTGATAGAAGTTTATAACATTATGACAGGCATAGATAGAGTGGACAGTCAGAATCTTTCTCCCAAGTTGGAAATGTCAAGTACTAGACGGCATAGCTTTAAGGTGAGATGAACCAACGGTGCATTGACCAAGAATCCTACAAGATTGAATCTGTTCTCAGAACATACCTGCTTGTGGAAGAGAAGCTGAACACTCAAGATGACCTGATTGTCAGAAGTGAAAGGTTGATTGTTCCCAACCTACAAACCCACGCGGTGATAAAGCTCATTCAGACCTCACACGTGTGAGAGGATGGCTGGCTCCATGGAGTCAGAGAGAGCGACGTGTAGATCAGGATCCATTGTTCCAAGAATCTCAAAGTCCTGTTGCCAAGGTAAAGCACAGAGTCTGGAAGTTTACTTGGAAGTTTCTTTTCTTTTCTTTTGTCATTAGAGGAGGGAAGTATCATATGTAAGTTCAAACCGCAGATAATAGTTGTTCATAGAACATAGAACATTACAGCACAGTACAGGCCCTTCGGCCCACGATGTAGTGCCGACATCTTATCCTGCTCTAATATCTATCTAACCCTTCCCTCCCACATAGCCCTCCATTTCGCTATCGTTCATGTTCCCTCAATGATATCACCCATTTAAGAACTCACTAACACTAACTCTCTCACACACACACCACCACGCACTCATTCTCACTCTCAGACACAACCTTGACATGGTAGTGTAGCGGTTAGCGTAACACTTTACAGCACCAGCGACCTGGGTTCAATTCCCACCGCTGTCTGTAAGGAGTTTGTACGTTCTCCCCATGTCTGCATGGGTTTCCTCCGGGTGCTCTGGTTTCCTCCCACATTCCAAAGACGTACAGGTTAGGAAGTTGTGGGCATGCTATGTTGGCGCCGGAAGCGTGGCGACACTTGCGGGCTGCCTCCAGAACACTCTACACAAAAGATGCATTTCACTGTGTCTTTCGATGTACATGTGACTAATAAAAATATCTTATCTTATCTTACCTACACACACAAACACATTCACATACTCAATCTCATCCTCTCAGAGACACACATGCACAATCACAGGCATACACATGTACACATACACACTCAAAGCACACACAGGCATACAGATACACAGATTCACACATGTCCATGCCCATTCACACACATAGACATACATTCTCAAATCTCACAAAAACAATCATACATGCACTCACACACAAACTCACATGTGCACGCATCCACACACACACACACACATCCCATTGAACAACATGACATTGACAATGGCTGGCACTTGAAGAAATATTACACAATTTGCCACAAATATACATTGCCTTAAGGCACAAAACCACAACAATAATGGAAATTCAACCATGGAAGATAACAATATGACTGAGCAGGATCCACATGGATTTATGAAAAGGAAGCTAGGTTTGACATCTATTGGAGTTCTTTGAGGATGTACCTTGCAGGGTAGATGGGGGGATCCAGTAGATGTAGTGTATTTGGATCTTCAGCACGTTATGGATGTGGTCCCACACGGGAGGTGGATGAACAAGGTTGGAGAAGGTGGACTAAGGGCAAACATGCTGGAGTAGATCTAGAGGTGGTTAACACATAGAAACCATAGAGTAGGAGTAAATAGGTCCCTCATTGGCTGACAGGATATGACTAGAGTCATAGAGTACTCCAGCACGGAAACAGGCCATTCAGCCCAATTCATCCTTGCCGACCAAGATTCCCATCTAAGTTAGTTCCACTTGTCTGCTTTTGGCCCATATGCCTCTAAATCTTTACTATCCATATAGTTATCCAAATGTCTTTTAAATGGCGTTATTGTACCTGCCTCAACCACTTTCTCTGGCAGCACGTTCCATATACCTATCACTCCCTGCGTGAAGAAGTTGTCCCTCGAGTCCCTTTTAAATCTTTGACCTCTCACCTTAAACCTATGCCCTCGAGTTTTTGATTCCTTTTCCCTGGGAAAAAGACTGTGTATCTATCGGTAGCACCTATTCCCCCCACCCCATTCCTGTGGCCCCCTCACCCCTTCTCCTTCCACTCCCCCGCCCTCCTGACTTACCCATCCATTCCCCACCCCCTTCCCTTTATTCCATGGTCCACTGCCCTCTCCTACCGGATTCCTTCTTCTTCAGCCCTTTGCCTCTTCTACCTATCACCTCTCAGCTGGACTCACCTATCCCCTGCCAGCCTGTGCTCCTCCCCCTCCCCTGACCTTCTTATTCTGGCTTCTGCCCTCTTCCTTTCCAGTCCTGATGAAGGGTCTTGACCCAAAATATCGACTGTTTATTTCTCTCCATAGATGCTGCCTGACTTGCTGAGTTCCTCCAGCATTTTGCATGTGTAGGCCTTATCTATGCTCCTCATGGTTTTATACACCTCGATAAGGTCACCCCTCAGTCTCCTACATTCCAAGGAATGAAGTCCTAGCCTGCCCAACCTCTCCCTATAACTCAGGTCCTCGAGTGCTGGTAACATTCTCGTAAATCTTCTTTGCACTCTTTCCAGAGGGGTGCCACAGGGATCAGTGCTTGGGCCCCACCATCCATCCCAACAGTTTGGTCAAGGGGACAAAACATGACATTTTGGAGTTTGCTGATGTCATGAAACTAAGTGAGAATGCAAGCAGTGATGAGCAAAGAGCCATCAAGGGATTATAAACAAGCCAAGTGATTAGATTACTTCATGGCAGATGGAGCGTTTGAGGTTATCCACTTCAGTAGAAAATGCAGAACATTTTTTAATGATAAGAGTTTGGGAGATGTTGGTGTTTAAAGAGACCTTGGTGCTCTTCACCACAAGCCATTGGAATATCCAGAGAAGGAACGTTAAAACATTGGACAGGTACAACCAGTGCCATCTCCGCAAAGTGCTCCAAGTTTACTGACAACTTCAGCATCCACTCCCTGGCCTATGCCCCTCAGCATTAGGAAGCTGGTTACATTCAACCAACTTTGATGGGCAGGCCTTATTGTTTGCAAACATGATATCAGCCTCCCACAACTCTATCCCAAGTTCGATCACGTCAAGAGCTTGGAAGAACAGAGGAAGAGACGCAAGAATGTTCTGCAAGGCTCTTCGTGAAAGTGTAACATCCCCACTGACTCAAGGAGATCACAAAGTGGTGAAGGAGCATTCAGTTTTGGACTGAGAACCTCAAGTCCGCTTGTTGGGAGCACGCGAGATTTCAGCGTAAATGGTGGAAGGAGCGCGCCACCTCCCAAACCACCCACATCTACACTTCTGCCCTTCCTGTGGAGGAGTCTGTGGGTTCCACACTGGCCCCATCAGGCACCTCAGAACCTGAAGAACTGGAGTAGAAGCAAGTTATCCTCAACCCCAAGAGACTGTCCCTGAGTGAAAAGAGTAATCCTTTTTTTTGAAGGCAGCAGTGACCCACAGTCAATTGAGGCTAATCAAATACTTGGAAAAGACCATTAAATCAGTCAATTGATTGGTCCTCCTTTCCCATAGATCAATACGTTTGAAATGTTGAAGTGTGGATCCTTTCCTAGCGATCCCCCTTATTTTGTGTTGATGTGGCTGATCCACTCCATCACTGAATTGCATTGATCATATTGTTCAAATTATTCCCAGCTTCTATATTTCTCTGTGGCTTTAACTCTGCCTATTATTGTAGCCTCCTCCAACCCCACAGGTCTCCCTTGTTCCTCCCCTTCTGATTTTGTGATCTTCCTTATATTTAATCCCTTGACTTGGCAAATGCGCCAAGGTCGTAGAGAGAGAGTTGACGCAGAAACAGGCCCTTCGGCCCACCAAGTCCATGCTGACCATCAATCACCCAGTTACACTAATCCTACATTAACAGTCTGTCACCTTGTGTCATGGCGTTAGTGTCAGCAAGACAAAAGTGCTGGTTGTTGACCAAAGGAAGCGCCCGGAGGAAGCCCACACAGTCACAGGGAACAGGCCATTCAGCCCTTCTAGTCTGTGCCGAAACTTTATTCCGCTAGTCCCATTGACCTGCACCCAGTCCATAACCCTCCAGACCTCTCCCATCCATGTATCTATCCAATTTATTCTTAAAACTTAAGAGTGAGCCCACATTTACCACATCAGATGGCAGCTTGTTCCATACTCCCACCACTCTTTGAGTGAAGTTCCTCCTAATGTTCCCCCTAAATCTTTCCCCTTTCACCCTAAAGCCATGTCCTCTCGTACTTATCTCTCTTAATCTAGGTGGAAACAGCCTACTCGCATTTACTCTGTCTATACCCCTCATAATTCTGTAAACCTCTATCAAATCTCCCCTCATTCTTCTGCGCTCCAAGGAATAAAGTCCTAACCTGTTCAATCTTTCCCTGTAACTCAACTCTTGAAGACCTGGCAACATTCTAGTAAATCTCCTCTGCACTCTTTCAATCTTACTGATATCCTTCCTATAGTTAGGTGACCAGAACTGCACACAATACTCCAAATTTGGTCTCACCAATGTCTTATACAACCTCACCATAACATCCCAACTCCTATACTCAATACTTTGATTTATAGATGCCAGGATGCCAAAAGATTTCTTTACAACCCTGTCTACCTGTGACGCCACTTTCAGGGAATTATGTATCTGAACTCCCAGATCCCTTTGTTCCTCTGCACTTTCTCAAGGGAATTGGATGGATAATCGAAGAAGGAGCTGGGGAACTTGAATGACTGGACCAGGACAAGGCCAATGGGTTGATGGCCTTCTTCCCTACTTCAACAATTCACTGATTCTAACACAAGCTCATTGAAACACCTGTTCCTGTGCTATTAATTCTACACCATTCTTTCTAACTGTAAAGTTTCTTTCTCAGTGATAAACCTACAGCGGGGTTTCAGGGATTGAGAGGGATGCGTGGTAGATTTGTCAAGGGGTGTCACCATATCCATTGTGGCATTTTCTCTTCTGCGTCTGTGAGTTCCTGAGAGTCGCCAGCTGCCTGTCCAATGGTGTGATAATTATTCCTGAGTTGTTATTTCACACAGAAGAAGTTGACCTACTTAGTGATTTATTTTTAAAGCTTCGTCAAATGTCTGTTGTGTGTGTGTGGAATTCTAGCGTGAGTGACTCATGTGATCGTGATGTTACAGAAAGAAAAGGTCTAATGGAGAAAACGAAAGCACCTGATATCTCTTTAGAGCAGGGAAGGTTAAGAGGAAATTCAATGGAGGCACTTACAATCACTTTGGATTCAGATCAAGAAAACAATGAAAAATTATTTCTAGTAGCTTAGTTCGGGATCTACTGACTCATAGTGATTGGCAAAGGAACCAGAAGCAACTTGAGGAAAATCTTTCTCATACAATCAGTGGTCAGGATTTGGAATCATTTGCCTGATCAGGCAATGGAAACAATGAGAGGGAATGCGATAACTTGCAAGGATCCAGGGAAAGAAATGGGAAAGTAGGTGGTGAATTGGAAAAGTCAAACAGGCTTGATGGGCCGAGTGGTTTTCCTCTGTGCCGTATGCTTCCAGCTGATAGCCTGAATGGTGAACGTCAGGGGTTTTCCTGATCAGTTTACCCGTTGTCGTGGAGTGCCTTCCACTATGTACAGCAGCGTCCTGAGTAACAGTAAAAATTGGTAAATTGGTTTATTATTGTCACATGTACAGTGAAAAACTTGTCTTGCCGTCCGTACAGAACAATTCATCACACAGTGCATTGAGTTAGTACAAGGGAAAACAATAACAGAATGCAGAATAAAGTGTTACAGTTACAGAGAAAGTGCAGTGCAGGCAGACAATACTGCACTACCTCAGTATACAGTAGCAACACCCTGCACTTCAATTAACTTTGTGTTTTTCATTCTAATTGTCTTCTTTATTGCATAATTTTGTATAATTTATGTTTAATTTATGAACGTTTTGTCTCTAATGTTATGTGCTTGTGATGCTGCTGCAAGTAAGTTTTTCATTACACTTGTGCATTCATGTACTTGTGCATTTGACAATAAATTTGCCTTTTACTTTAACTGGATGGATGGGATGCAGGGCCGAGTTGCGTTTGATGAAGTGTGTGTGCACACAGTAATGTGCAACCCCGTGGAAAAGGCCTTTGAAAATATTCCATTTTGCCCAGAGGGGCAAAGTAAGGTCACTCACCACACAGCTGTCCCCTCCAACCACATTGAGTTGACACACGATCACCCAGTAAAGCCAATGCAATGGCACCTGCAGACACACTTAGGTATTGGTATTGGTATTGGTATTGGTATTGGTTTATTATTGTCACTTGTAACATGGTACAATAAAAAGGTTGTCTTACAAACCCATCGTACAGGTCAATTCTTTACACAGTGCAGTTACATTGAGTTAGTATAAAGTGCATTGAGGTAGTACAGGTAAAAACAGTAACAGTACAGAGTAAAGTGTCACAGCTACAGAGAAAGTGCAGTGCAATAAGGTGCAAGGTCACAACAAGGTAGGTCGTGAGGTCAGAGTCCATCTCATTGTATAAAGGAACCGTTCAATAGTCTTATCACCGTGGGGCTGTCTCTGTTCCCCATCTCCAAGCCAGTCTCATCTAAACTGAGCATTCTCACACACACGTATTCACTCAGGGCTGGGGGAGGGGAGAGAAATCATAAACGTCATTTTACCTCCGATGAACGCCGAGCGTTTTCAAGATGATCCCTTAATCTCAGCCCTGGCAGCTTGTGGTGGTAAAGGGCAGTGTGCGCTGAGACAGTCTCATCATATTTACTTGATGACTGCACAGTGACAGGACTGCAGCACTAACCCAGCAGCTTCAGGGTTTTAACTTCCCTTTCCTCTTGGTTGCACACCGGTGTGCTTGCACTAAACTCACTAGTCTTCCTCTGAAAGCTTGCGCCAATGATGCCTTTTATCCCCTAGTTGAAAATTACCACAATGGAGTTATCTTAATGGAGGAATCGAAAATGCACACAATGGTGTTAGAAATTGAGGAATTTGAATTTGACTGCACTCAAAAGAACACAGTAAAACACCCACATTCATTCTACACATAAACATGTCCATGCGTGTCCTTAATGTGCTGAATGATTATATGGAGGTGGACTGTGCCCACACCGTACACATTCCTGGTCAGCTGTATTATGTGTATGGCCCAGTGAGTTCCCAACTACTGACAAAGTACATTGCAGGGTGCACAGACTAACATTCAGAGAGCACCAGGTTCTCCAGCAAGATGTGTCCACCTCGTTTATTCGAAGGTTCTCCTCAGACTGTACACGTGTACACACAATAATCACATGCATCATAAATGACGTGCACATAGTTCCATATATCACTGCCATCATTTGCTTTCTGCTTCCTTTCCTCAGGCTCCAGGGATCAAATATGAATCCAGTTCTAACACTATAACAGTATCACCTGCACCACTTCACCTGGTGTGCTGAGAAATCAGAAGAGACAGAAACTCAAGCCAACTCCAAACTCAAGTCAACTTACTGCCTCCTGGAGCAGAAGACACCTCCACCCCTCCCACCTTATGCAATGTTTAGCTCAGGTCAAGAGCCTCTCTGCTGGACGTTGGAGCCTACCTCAGTAATTGGGTGCAAGGACCCTCCACAGTCTCCTTCATTCCTCCAGTCCCTCTGCAGCAGTGAGTTCAGCCACTGGTGTCAAACTTGCCGCCGCTGTTCAGGAAACAGCAGCAATTCTGTCCCTGTCAAGAACTGCGGCTGAGAGAATTTTTCAGAAGCTCAGCTGTTCCAGCAACAACTTCCAGCTTTGTTTTTACAAACTGATCTATATTTGCTCCCTCATAGGGTTGCCTCTCTGTTTACTGTCATTGATCCAACTCCTTTTGAGTGGCTCAGCTATCTGTTAAGGGGGGAGGGGGGGGGTGGGGGAAAACAACCAACCAATTAAGCGATGTGGCTGGGTGTCAGTAACAGGAGCGGTGTGCTGACAAACACACAGCAGTGAATTATTAATGATTGCCAGATTGAAATGTTAGAACCCTGTGCTGTATAAGCGTTTCCAGGATGATTTGGAAGGGGGCATTTCCTAGTAGATCTGCTTTTTTTCCTATGTTCCTGGCATCTACATAAGAAAACATTTATCTGCTACCACATCTCTAACTAATTCTGACAGCAACAAACTCTGAAAATTCATTTAATTTGTAAAAGGGGTAAGTTTCAAGCCCGGAGGCTTCATAATGTATTTTCAAAGATGGTCCAATATGATCAAAATTAATTTCACTTACCTTGAACTCAGAATAAACAATATATCCTATAGAGCACTCACAATACATAATTGTATTTAAAATATCTTCTAATTTTGTTGACTATTATTTTCACAGACTTCAGTTACTGAAGTGAATCCAATTAAGATCAATTGGAATGGAAATATGATGTATACGCTACTTTGCTGATTCCTCTAATTCAATATTTTTGATCTTATTTTTCAAGAAAGGTTGGAAAGTAAGGTTCGTGCAGTGGGAATGAAATAGGTGCATCTCTCGTTAAGGAAGGCTGCTTGTTCACCGTAATGACAATTTCCAAACAAGGAAGGTGGTCTGACTGCCGAACAGGTATGTCAAAATCCAGGCAAAAATAGGGCAGGTCAACGGTCACTTCATTGTATGAATAGGAGCAGGGAAGTCCACATTGCCTCAAACTTGCTCCTTTTTTTAAATCAAAATAAAATCAAAATGGTGTATTGTCTTTCATCAATCAGGGAATTGAATTTAGGAGCCATGAGGTATTGTTGCAGCTATATAGGTCCCTGGTCAGACCCCACTTGGAGTATTGTGCTCAGTTCTGGTCGCCTCACTACAGGAAAGATGTGGAAGCCATAGAGAGGGTGCAGAGGAGATTTACAAGGATGCTGCCTGGGATGCAGAGCATGCCTTATGAAAGCAGGTTGAGGGAACTCGGCCTTTTCTCCTTGGAGAGACAGAGGATGAGGGGGCACCTGATAGAAGTACATAAGATGATGAGAGGTATTGATAGGGTAGATAGTCAGAGGCTTTTCCCCAAGGCTGAATTGGTGGCCACAATAGGATATAGGATTAAGGTGCTGGTGAATAGATATAGAGGAGATGTCAGGGGTAAGTTTTTTACTCAGAGAGTGGTGAGTGCATGGAACGGGCTGCCGGAAATGGTGGTGGAGGCGGATACGGTAGGGTCTTTCAAGAGACTGTTAGATCGGTACATGGAGCTGAGTAAAATAGAGGGCTATGGGTAAGCCTGGTAATTTCTAGGGTAGGGACATGTTCGGCACAGCTTTGTGAGCTGAAGGGCCTGAATTGTGCTGTAATTGTTCTATGTTCTATGCCCTAAACTTTATTCAGTATAAAAGACAAACTATATACAATTACAAAACAGTGCAAACCTTTACATTCTTGTACAGATCATTCATTAGTGTTACCTTTTTATATAGAAAACAGCACCGATGCCACACGTGTGGCTCCCTGGAAACTACCCGGTCCCGTATTAACGATATTTAGGGGCTTTCTCGCCCGTCCATGCCCCTCCCTCTCCAGTGGCAGAAGAACCCTAAACTGTAGTCCTTCCCCACCGAGCCTTTGTGTTGGTTGCGCCCAGCTTCAGTGCGTCCTTCAGCACATACTCCTGCAGCCTGAAATGTGCCAGCAAACTTGCTCTGTCATTCAATGAGATCACTGCAGCATCGCTTACATTATCTCTTCTGCCCTACTGCCAGACCCCTTTCATTCCTTTAATACACATATAGAAAACAGCACTAAATAGTCTTTGAGTAAAACAGCACAGAAACAAGGCGTTTGGCCCAAATCATCCATGCTGACCAAGGTGTCTACCTGAGCTTGTCTCATTTGCCTGTATTTGGCCTGTATCTCTCTAAACCTTTCCTATCCATGTACTTATCCAAATGTCTTTTAAATGTTGTTACTGTACCTGCCTCAACCACTTCCTCTGGCAGCTCGTTCCATATACGCACCACCCTCTGTATGAAGAAGTTGCCCCTCAGGTCCCTTTAAACCCTTCCCCTCTCACCTTAAACCTGTGCCCTCTAGCCTTTGGTTCCCTTTCCCTGGGAGAAGGAATGTCAAGCTGATTGACCTATTTAAAATTAAATCAGTGCATAAGGCCCGCCCATGTGTAAGTCGTCATTTTCTGTTGGGAACCTGAATTTTAGGAAGACACTTGTCCCTTCAAGTTGAGATTTAAAAAAATAACCAACGTGAAATTATGGGCCTCAGCAAGTAGTGCTCTGTAAAACTAAATGTCAAATTCTACCAATGCAAATTTTATTAGATAAACTCCATGATACAGAATTAACAGCAAAGACTAATTCACGTGACTGCCTCTATTTTCATACTCAGAAAACATACAGTTTTCCTTCATCTCATCCTTGAATATAGATATCAACTTCACATTAACAACCTTCTGTGCAGATTTCCAAGATACTTAGAATTAAGTCCAAGTCCATACAGGAAGGAGATAGAGAGCTTTGTGACATGGTCGCATGATAACAACCTTTCCCTCAATGTCAGCAAAACAAAAGAGCTGGTCATTGACTTCAGGAAAGGGGGCGATGTACATGCACCTGTCTACATCAATGGTGCTGAGGTCGAGAGGGTTGAGAGCTTCAAGTTCCTAGAAGTGAACATCACCAACAGCCTGTCCTGGTCCAACCATATAGACACCATGGCCAAGAAAGCTCACCAGTGCCTCTACTTCCTCAGAAGGCTAAAGAAAGTTAGCATGTCCCCTTTGACACTCACCAACTTTTATCAATGCACTATAGAAAGCATCCTATCTGGATGCATCATAGCTTGGTACGGCAACTGTTGTGCCCGGGACCACAAGAAAATGCAGAGAGTTGTGGACACAGCACAGCACATCACAGAACCCAGCCTCCCCTCCATGGATTCTGTCTTTACCTCTCACTGCCTTGGTGAAGCAACCAGCATAAGCAAAGACCCCACCCACCCGGGTCATTCTCTCTTCTCTCCTCTCCCATCAGGTGGAAGATACAGGAGTCTCAGGGCACGTACCACTAGGCTCAAGGACAGCTTCTATCACACTGTGATAAAACTATTGAATGGTTCCCTTATATGGTCTCATGACCTCACAATCTACCTTGTTTGACCTTGCACCTTATTGTCTACCTGCAATGCACTTCCCTGTAGCTGTGACATTTTACTCTGTATTCTGTTATTGTTTTACCCTGTACTACCTCAATGTACCGTGTAATGAATTGATCTGTACGAACTGTCTACAAGGCAAGTTTTTCACTATACCTCGGTACAAGCGACAATAATAAACCAATACCAATACTAATACCAATAGCTCCCTACAAGTGGCCACACAAGTAGATAGGATGGTAAAGAAGGCGTGTGGCATGCTTACCTTCATTTGTCGGGGTATTGAGTATAAGAGTAAGAACAGTACAGAACAGGAACTGACCCTTCAGCCCACAATGTCTGTGCCTAACATGATACTAAATTAAACTAAATATCTTCTGCCTGCACATGATCCATATCCCTCCATCCGCTGCATGTGCCTCTCTAAAAGCCTCTTAATGCCACTATCCATCACTGCCCCTGGTAGCCTGTTCCAGGCACCCACCACTCTGTGTGAAAAATTTACCCCACACATCTCCTTTAAACTTTCTCCCTCTCGCCTTAAATGCATGTCATCTAGTATTTGACATTTCTACTCCAGGAAAAGGATTCTGACTGTCTACCCTATCTATGCCTCTCATAATTTTATAAACTTCTCCCCTCAGCTTCCGACATTCCAGAGAAAACAGCCCAGGTTTGTCTGACCTCTCCTTATGACTCACACCCTCTAACCCAGGCAGCATGCTGGTGAAACTTTTCAGCACCCTTTCCAAAGCTTCCGCATCCTTCCTGTAATGGGATGACCAGAACTGCACACAATATTCCAAGTGTGGCCTGACCAAAGTTGTATATAGCTGCAACCTCCTTAGTCCTATACTCAATGCCCTGACCAATGAAGGCAAGCATGCCATACGCCTTTTTTTCCACCTTATATCAAGGTCAGTAACCTTCTCCTCATGCCTGACTATTCTGTGATTAATCTGCCTGTCTGTTCACCATATACATCCATTTTGTTTCCTTCCAGAAATACATTTAATTGTAACTTGAACCCGATTCCCTTGTCTATGTAATTACCTTCCCTGGGAAGTTAATCAACAAGTCGATTACCTTTTGGTTTACACCTGGCTTATTCCTAATTTCCTAATTTAAACTCAGTAATGCTGAAGCCTTTGTAATAGTGAAGAACTTTGCAATCCCTACAAAGTTCTGAATAGTCAGATCAATGGTGAGTAGCGAGCAGAGACTTCTGTGAAGTAACTAAATAGATACTAAAATAATCATGGGATGGAAAATGGAGCAACAATCTGCTGGAGGAACTCAGCGGGTCAAGCAGCATCTGTGGGAGGAAAGGAATTGTCGATGTTTCAGGGCAAAACCCTGCATCAGGTCCTAATTGTTTTTTGCTCCAGATTCTAGCATCTGCAGTCTCTCGTGTCTCTTGGGGAATGATGCTGAGTTAAAAATTAGCCTTGATCTAATGGAACAGTGGAGAAGACATGAGGAGTCGAATGGCTTACTCCTGCTTCTATTTCGTGGGTTCTAAATGAAAAGCTTTCATGGACTCTTTCTTTACTGTTGAAATAATGGAGCCACTGTTGGTCAGTTGGACTGGGCCAAACAAATCGCAACTCATAATCAGTGAAATCAGTATTAATAAATCACAGGAGCACAAGGAAATAGGAGCAGGAGTAGGCCAACAGACCCCTCAAGCCTGCTCCACCATTCACAGATAATCTATACCGGCCTCAACTCTTCTTCTGTACCAGTTCCCTATCACCTTCAATTCCTCGATCTTTCAAATATTTATCTCCACCTGAAATGTATCGAATGATCTGGCCTCCACCACCCTCAGGGAAAGAGAATTCCAGAGCTTCACTACCCTTTGAGTGAAGAAATTTCTGCATTTCTCAGTCTTAAATAGTCTTTATTTTGTAGCTTTAGTTTGTGACTCCTCCACTAGTGTAAACATCTCAACATCTATCCTGTCAAGACCCCTGAGGACCTTACGTAAGGTCACCCCTCAATCGTCTAGACTCCAGGGAATGCAGATCCAAACTGTCAAGCCTCTCAGCGGGTCGAGCAGCATCTGTAGAGACCAGGGGAAGGGATTGTTGACATTTCGGGTCGTGACGCTACATCAGGACCAGTCCTTTCTCCCCCACCGATGCTGCTCGACCCATTGAGTTGCTCCAGCAGTTTGATTTTTGCTCCAGATTCCAGCATCTGCACTCTCTTGTGTCTAGAAATGTATCCACCTCCTTCTTTAATGTACTCAGTGACTTGCCCTCTGTGGCAGTGAATTCCACAGGATCACCATCCTCCGATTGAAGAAATTTATCTTCATCTCAGTCCTAAATCTCTTGCCTATAACCTGAGGCTGTGATCCCTGGACCCAGACACCACAGCCAGAGGAAACATCTTCTCTGCATCCAGTCTGTCAAGCCCTGTCAGAAATTTGTAAGTTCCATGACATTAAGAAGACACAGTGTTACCTGTTCAATGGGGAAATAAATATTTGGATAAACCTGATTTCCTCAATAACACAGAAAGACACTCTTGAGCTGACCTTACGTAAGCTGAATTTTTGATCTCTCAACTTACCTCGTTGTAGCCCTTATACTTTATTTGTTTACCTGCACCACACTTCCTCTGTAATTGAAACACTATATTCTGCATTCTGTTTTGCTTTCCACTACCTCGATATATTTATGTATGGCATGATCGGTCTGGATGGCACGCAAGCGAAAGATTTTCACTGTATCTCGGTACACGTGACAATAATAAACTATTTCCAATACCAATACCAAATTGAGGAGTCTCATCAAGGGAAAACAAGTTTAAGAAAGGGTAATGCTTTCATTTACCATTAGGTGGGAAAGTGTTATTGCTTAAGTGGGAGTTTAATTTCAAAGATGTACAACTACTTGGTTACATTGACAGGAAGAGGAACAAGTGATTAATGCAAACAAGGGAACTGCAGCCAGAACATCAATGAGAGTTAACATAAGTAAGGTGCAAGCACAATGATTGTGAAAACTGTTGCTGCAAAAGAGGACAGTAATTGATGAAATAGTGTTAAAATCAAACAAATTTAATTAACCAAAAATAACCCCTATCTTGATATGTAGCATGTTAGCACCAACATTTTTTCTTCTTCGATAATAAAACCCTGTCACAGAATCTAGTTGTACAATAGCAATGTTCAGTCATTACAGAGATTGCCAGAGCTTGGCAAAGATTTCCAGAGGGAATAAATCTTTTCCTTCGCACTCAAGACGCTGAGTCCACACTTTACTTCCCATTATTCTCCTCAGATCATCAACTGTTGATGACTGGCTTCTAAATGTGACATTGCTTAAGTTCCTACCAAGACATACGGCGGTGATCCGGCACAAGCTGAATCTCGAGAGTAACATAATTGCTCAGTAATGCAACGTGGGTTGCATTCCGTCTCTTCTGTTTCTTTGCAAGACGAGGGTGTTACTGCTAAGGCCAGTGTTTATTGTCCATCCTTAGACACTCTTCAGGGAAATGGGGCAGTTGCACTGATCCTTCTATTGGAGAAGAAGAGCAATGCAACATCTGTTCATTGGGAATGTGGGTAGTCAGTGGTTGATTGTTGATTTTCAAGATTTCATTGAATTTCTATTTTTGTATTTTTTTAGTATAGTCAGTGGGAAATGATCCATTGCTATTGTTATGCTTTACATTTAAAATACTGTACTGCCTTTTAAAAAAATTTTCAGAACTACTTTTGTCTTAAAAGTAATCTCAGCAAAAACAAAAGGAAAAGAAAAGAGGGATTAGGTTTAAAGTGTGTAAGGAAAGATTTAAAAGGGAGCTGCAAGGTAACTTTTTCACACAGCGGGTGAGATGTATATGAAAAGAGCTGCCAGAGGAAGTGGTTGAGGAAGGTACAATAAAAACATTTAAAAGACATGTGGATTGGAAAGGTTTAGAGGGATATGAGCCAAACGTGGGCAAAAGGGACGAGCTTAGATGGGCACCTTGGTCCGCATGGACCAGTTGGGCTCAAAGGGCCTATTGCCGTGCTGTGTGACTCTAGGACTCTATAAATGGGCAGGGAGCCTTCAAGATCACAGTGGAGCTTTTCCCCACTGAAGCTCCTTCCCCAGAGCCTTTGGTGAATGAGCTCCAGGATTTTGGCCCAGCGATGACAAAGGAATATCAATACGTTTCCAAGTCAGGGTGGTGTGTGACTTGGAGGCAGCACCTGCAGGTGGGGACATCTCCAATCACCTGCTGCCCTTGTCCTTGTGCCCGGTGGAAGCTGTAGGTTTGCCCCATCTTGTAGATTTCATGGGATGGGGACATACACAATGGCATTTATTTCCCATCTCTAGCAGTCGCTGGGCAGAGGAAGGAGCTAGGAGACAACTGATTTGGAAGTTAAGAGTCAACTAGATTGTTTGGCAATTGATTAAGATAAAGGTTAAGATCTTTATTAGTCACAAATACATTGAAACACACAGTGAAATGCATCTTTTTGCAAAGAGTGTTCTGGGGGCAGCCCGCAAGTGTCGCCAACATAGCATGCCCACAACTTCCTAACCCACACATTGTTGGAATGTGGGAGGAAACCGGAGCACCCAGAGGAAACCCACGCAGACACAGGGAGAACTCCTTACAGACAACAGCCGGAATTGAGCCCGGGTCGCTGGTGCTGTGATAGTGTTACACTAACCGCTACACTACCATGTGTTGCTGTTCATCAATCGCTATCAAGTAAGACCATAACATCTGGTCTATAGTGTTGCGATGTGAACAGAGGTGGCTGATTAGACCAATCTGGGCTTGAAAGTTCCTTTCTCGCAGTGACAGAGGTGTAGTATCAGTGGTTCTTAATATCTGAGATTCTCTGTTCCTCTTTGCTTCCTCCATTCGAACTTCTTCATATGAATGAGCACCGCCTTTTATGTGGGTACACCAAACAGGACAATCCAATGATTGCTGCTCCAGGTGGAATGTGTCAATGTTGGCACGTCCCCTTTGACACTCACCAATTTTCATCAATGCACCAAAGAAAGCATCCTATCTGGATACATCATGGCTTGCTATGGCAACTGCTCTGCCTGTGACTGCAAGAAACTGCAGAGAGTTGTGGACACAGCCCAGCACATCACAGAGTGTAATCAGAGTCTATGGAGGGGAAGCTCAATCTGTTCAGCTTTCCCTGTTCTCTCATTTCTGGATCAGATTCAGAATCAGATTTATTATTACTGACAAAGTGCAAAGACATAAAAATCTATAAATTACAAAAATAAATGAATAGTTCAAGAAAAAAAAGGAATAACGAGGTATTGTTTATGGGTCTATGGACCATTCAGAAATCTGATGGCGGAGGGGAAAAAACTGCTCCTGAATCGTTAAGTGTGGGTCTTCAGGCTCCTGTACCTCGTCCCCGATGGTAGTAACAAGAAGAGGGCATGTCCCGGATCCTTGGAAATCCTTTTTGCACCTTCTCCTGTCATGACATAACCTACAAATATATGACTGTGAGTGGCATGAAGGAGGATTGAAAAACTGGCATCAAGGGAAAAACATTCAGTGATTGGAGTCATACTTTGCACTGAAGAAATTGGCTGGGGTTGTTAGAGGGCAATTATCCCAGCCCTTGGACACCACTGTGGGATTTCCTCAGGGCAGTGCCTAAGATCCAACTATCGTCAGCTGCTTCATCAATGGCCTTCCCTCCATCACAAGGTCAGAAGGTGTCCGGGTGAAGGGTCTCAACCCGAAACATCGACTGTCCATTGCCCTCCACAGATGCTGCGTGACCAGTTGAGTTCCTTCGGCGTTTCGTGTGTTGCTCCAGATTCCGGCATCTGCGGTCTCTCTTGTGTCTCCAAAGGTGTGCATGTTCACCGATGACTGCACAAAGTTCAATTCCATTCTCCAATCCTGGCAAATGCAGCTGTAAGCTGATAAGATTTCTTTATTAGTCACAAGTATATCGAAACACACAGTAAAATGCACCTTTTACGTAGAGTGTTGTTGGGGCAGCCCGCAAGTGTCGCCATGCTTCCGGCACCAACATAGTATGCCCATAACTTCCTAACCCGTACGTCTTTGGAATGTGGGAGGAAATCGGAGCACCTGGAGGAAACCCACGCAGACATGGGAAGAACATACAAACTTCTTACAGACAGCAGCCGGAATTGAACATGGGTCGCTGGCACTGTTATAACATTACATTAACCGCTACACTACCATGCCTGCCCATACCTGTATGCAATGAACTTGTCTCCATACCTGCATACAGCAAGACCAAGGCAAGATTCAGGCACAGGCTGAGAAGTGGGAAGTAACTTTGGTGCCACACAAGATCCAAGTAATGACAGTCACAGCCACAAATATTAGAGCACAAGAAAACAGCAGGAGTCGGCCTCTCAGCCCTTCAATCATTCCCTGCCATTCAATCTGATCATGGTTGATCTACCCCAGGCCTCAAAAACAAACTGGTGGAGGAACTTAGAGGGGCGAGCAGCATCTGTGGAGGCAACGAGGTATTCGATGTTGCGAGTTGAGACCCTGCATCAGGATCTACATCAGTCAAGACTGTCCGTCTGTCCTGATGCAGGGTCTTCACCCAAAATGTCGACCACTCCTTTCCCTCCACAGATGCTGCCTGACCTGCTGAGTTCCTGCAGCAGTTTGTTATTTGCTCCAGATTCCAGCATCTGCAGTCTCTTGTGTGTCCCAGGCCTGATCTCTTCCGTGCCAGTTCCCCATGGCCCTCTATTCCCCCACCTTTCAAAAATGTATCTACTTTTCTTTAAGTACCTCCAGTGATGCAGTCTCCACAAATCTCTGGGGCAGAGAACTCCAGGGATTCACAACCCTCTGAGAAAAAAAATGCTACACACCTAAGTTTTAAATGGCCAACTCCTTATCTTGAAACTATGCTCCATCAGTGGAGACTCTCCTAATAGTGGAAACATCTCAACATCTACCTTGTTGTGCCCTCTTAGTATCTTACATGTTTCACCACACTTCAGTGTCCTAAACTCCGAAGAATGTGGAGGAACAGAGGGATCTTGGGGTCCACATCCATAGATCCCTCAAGGTTGCCGCGCAGGTCAACAGGGTTGTTAAGAAGGCGTATGGTGTGTTGGCCTTCATTAGTCGGGGTATTGAGCTCAAGAGCTGCCAGGTAATGCTGCAGCTCTATAGAACTCTGATTAGACCACACTTGGAGTATTGTGTTCAGTTCTGGTCGCCTCATTATAGGAAGGATGTGGAAGCTTTAGAGAGGGTGCAGAGGAGATTTACCAGGATGCTGCCTGAATTGGAGACCATGTCTTATGAGGATAGGTTGAGTGAGCTCGGGCTTTTCTCTTTGGAGAGAAGGAGGATGAGAGATGACTTGATAGAGGTGTACAAGACGATAAGAGGCATAGATCGAGTGGACAATCAGAGACTTTTTCCCGGGGCGAAAATGGCTAACATGAGAGGGCATAATTTTAAGGTGATTGGAGGAAGATATAAGGGGGATGTCAGAGGTAAGTTTTTATACAGAGTGGTGGGTGCGTGGAACGCACTGCTGGCAGAGGTTGTGGGGGCAGATACCTTAGGGGCATTTAAGAGACTCTTAGATAGCCACATGAATGCAAGATAAATGGAGGGCTATGTGGGAGGGAAGGGTTAGATAGAAATTAGAGCAAGATAAAATGTCGGCACAATGTTGTGGGCCGAAGGGCCTGTACTGTGCTGTAATGTTCTATGTTCTATGTTCTATGAATGCAGATCCAATTTCTTTAGCTGCTTGTGATAGGAGAACTCTCTTATCCCAGGAATTAGCTTAGTAAATTGGACTTTCTCTCTAACAAGAAGAGTCTAATCTCTTACCACTGATTCCCCTCAATATCCATGGCAGTACCACTTGGTTCACTTTTGGTCATCTTCTCAAGTAACTCCTCTTAGTGGGGTTGGAATCAATTTTTATTGAACTGCACTCCTGTAAAGGCCTTAGGATGTTTTGCTAGGTTATAGGTGCTGTTGATGAAGCTCATGGATGCATCTGCTGTGTGAAGGTTACTAGTCACATCATTGAAAGATCCAATGAGGTAAGATCAGGAATCTTCAACTGGGGTATTCAGAGTAACATGAAGTGGTGCTGCTTTAGAAAGGAAATCAATTCCTTATCCCACATCGATGAACTTTAACTCCAAGAGAGGAATTGATAAAGGACATAAGTCAGGTCTTTAACGGTGACAGGTCCACAAGAATTTCAATTTGCAAATATATAAACCTTCAACAGCATCAATAACCCTTAAAGGTGACCCGCCTTTGTGAAGATTATTTAACAAGCCTATCTCAGGTTATTCCACCAACACTTCTCGAACTTTCTTCACTCACAGTGAGGAGTGGATATGGAGGGATTCAGAAAAAGTTCCGAGATGGAGACTTTGCCAGAGTGGAAGTGGGGTTGGTTAGCAAGCATGGGGGTGGGCAAGACTTAGAGTAAATGGACAGGAGCAGAAGAGCTTTGGAGGAGCTGCACTTTTCAGGGAGGGAGTGGGAGGAGGGAGAACCAGCCAGGGAGCAATTGGAGCTTCAGGTCAGCTGGTGACCTCTTTTTTGACACACAGCGAGGCTGCACTTCCCTGAGGTCATTGACAATCGAATGTTGCTGGCTTCCTTGGTCTTAACATAGAACATTACAGCACAGTACAGGCCCTTTGGCCCACAATGTTGTGCCGACATTTTATCCTGCTCTAAGATCTATCTAACCCTTCCCTCCCACATAACCCCCTATTTTTCTATCATTCATGTGACTATCTAAGAGTCTCTTAAATGTCCCTAATGTATCTGCCCCCATAACCTCTGACGGCAGTGCGTTCCACGCACCCACCACTCTCTGTGTAAAAAACTTTCCCCTGACATCCCCCTTATATCTTCCTCCAATCACCTTAAAATTATGTCCCCTCGTGTTAGCCATCGCCGCCCTGGGAAAAAGTCTCTGACTGTCCACTCGATCTATGCCTCTTATCATCTTGTACACCTCTATCAAGTCACCTCTCATCCTCCTTCTCTCCAAAGAGAAAAGCCCGAGCTTGCTCAACCTATCCTCAGAAGACATGCTCTCCAATCCAGGCAACATATTGGTAAATCTCCTCTGCACCCTCCACATCCTTTCTATAATGTGGCGACCGGAACTGAACACAATATATAAAGAGAGATACATTTAGATTGGAGACATAGAGAAAGTTCACCAAATTGATTCTTAAAATAAAGAAATCGGAAGGATGTGATTAAGCTCGAGAAAGTACAGCAAGGACGTTGCCAGGACTGGAGGCTTGAGTTATGAGGAGGGATTGGATAGGCTTAGACTGTTTTCCCCAGAGCGACGGAGGCTGAGGGGTGACCTCATGGGGGTTTATAAAACCACGAGGGGTCGTGATAGTCACACTCTTTTTCCCGGGGTAGGGGAGTCTCAAACTCGAGGGCATAGGTTTCAGGTGAGAGGGGAAAGTTTTAAAGGGGATCTGAGGGGCAAGTTTTCACACAAGAGGGTGATGGGTTTATGGAACAAGCTGAAGGAGGTGGAACCAGGCACAATTACAATGTTTAAAAGACATTTGGACAGGTACATGGATAGGAAAGGTTTCAGGGGATACAGGCTTAATGTGGGCATTGGCTTGGATGGGCACCTTGGCTAGCATGGACCAGTTGGGCGAAAGGGCCTGTTTCTGAGCTCTATGACTCTAAGATTCAAGCATGAGATCAAAGCTTCCTTGAAGAAATGCAACAACCCCAATGAACCCTGGGAACCTCAAGCCCATGACCAGTAAAAATGGAGGAGGTTTCAGGATGGTATAGACAACCTGGAGTTCACACATCAGAAGCAACCAGAAAGCCTCACAAACTACCCACCTGCTCACCCACCCCATCAGCCACCCCCCACCCCCCCCCCCGATCCCTCTGCGGAAAATTCTGCACCACCCACATTGGCCTCACCAGCCACCTCATGACTTATACAAAACCAGAATGGAAGCAAGTCATCCTCTATCCAGAGGGACTGCCTCGGAAGAAGTGCAGCGGGCAACGTGGATTATAACAAAGTACGGCAGCTGGTGGAAGATAAGGGAGTAACCAAGTAACCCTAGAGAAGCCAGTCCAAAATTATTAATGGTGGACTTGGACAGGAGAAAATTAACACAAAGACGTGGGTTAATTGAGTTCAGCTACTTGGATTCCCAAAGTGTAATTCACTCCTGATAAATGTAATAGTGTTCTTACATTGCTGCTATATTGATAACAGGAAAGTAGCAAATGCCGTGAAACTGGAGTTTCAAATGTCACTGGGCAGGTGGGTCCTGACTTTCCTCTCTCACCCTTCCGGCAGATGGCCTTCTGTACATCTTGATTTTATGACCCACACACCTCCAGCTCCAAGGCAATCAGAGCCCCAGGGTCCTGAATACCCCGGAGGCAGTTTCAGACAGCACGACGGCGTATAAGAACCTTGGCTGCTGCTGAACATGTTTGTACGTTTAGTGCAACACACTGAGTTCTGTATTTTCTTCATCCAACTTGGTTTTGCACTAACCCTGCACTAATTTTGTATTCTGTATATACCGTTCTTTGCATTATCTGTATTTGCACAATGTTTTTGTCTGCATTTATTGTATGTCCTCTGTTCTATGTACGTCCTCTGTTGTGTGAGTCTGGGGGAAACAACATTTCGTTCCTCTGTGTATTTTTATAGCATATGGGTGAATGACAATAATGTATAACTTGAACCTGAACAATAATGTGAGGGCTCATGGCCACTGAACCTGTCTGCATTTAGTTCCCATCGGTGTGGGTCTCTGCTTAATGGGGGAATGCAATGTGGAGAACTGCTACTCAATAACTTGTTTCAACTTCAGGCTTGTAGCCTAACGAGAGGTCGAACATGCATTCTAATTCTCTGCAATCAAGCGATAGAAGCTGATTAAGCAAGTGGTTGGAAAGGTGACAGATGGAGTAAAATGTGGGCAAATGGGACTTTATCTACTTTGATGTAAAGAGCAAAGAAAAGCAGAATAATTTTCAGAAAGCAAACAGGATATAGTGTGTTAAGTGTCTCATAATTATTCAAAGGAACCTGTGGGTCCTTCTACGCAGATGAGAGAAAGTTAACATGCAGATGCAGCAATCAATCAGGAAAGCAAATGATGTGTTGAGCTTGTTCCAGAGAACGTGGAGTGCAAGGTTGAAGGAGACTTGGTAAAACAATGAAGGACTTTGTTAAAACCACTCCTGGAGTGGGCTCCTTAGCAAAGGAATTCTATTCTTGTCTTAGAGCAGGTGCAGTGAAGATATGCTTGACTGATTCCTGCAATGAGAGTGCTGTCCTCAGAGGAGAGGTTTAGTAGAGTGGGCCTCTACCGATAATCAAGTCTTGATGCTGAGGGACTGGTTCCCTGGTGGCAGAGTGGAAGGCTGGGGGGTGGGTGGTGGCTGAGTCTCTGAATAAAATGTTCAGCCATTTATGGAGGACATAGGAGAGATCTTCCTCAAGAGTTGTGAACCTTTGGACTCCTCTATGCCAGTGAGCTGCCAGTGTTCCACCGTTAATAATGTTAGGATCAATGGACTTGTGGGTCCCAGGGGAATCAGGGGCTCAAGAGGGAAGTGGGTTTGAAGCTTGTTATCAGCCATGATCTTACTGAATGGTGGATCGAGTTGAAAGGGGCGCTCCTGCTGTGTTTCCATTTGGACAGCAGTAGCCCTCACCTGTGGAACCGGATGCAAGTCAACAGGAATATTCAAAGCTGGGCACACAGTGGGGATCTGAGGAAAAAAAACTTTCACCTAGAGGGTAGTTGGAATCTGGAGCTTACGAGTGGATGGAGGCAGAGACTCTCGCAACATTTAAGAAGTATCTAGTCCAGCACTTGAAACACTGAGGTATAAAAGGCTATGGACCAAGCGCTGGTAAATGGGACTAGTATGGATAGGTACTGTTTGTGAGTATAGACATGGTGGGCCAGAGCCCTCATTTCTGTACCGTATGATTCTATGACTTGAGAGAGGAGGAGTGTAGGAAAAGATCAGGAGGCCTAAGAGAGGGAGCTACGTTCATTTTAAATGAAGGGTAAGATTCTGACCTGATCACTTGCTCCTGATTGTTGGTGCCAGAGTGTGACATCACAGGTCAGCAGGTAGGTGATTGGTGGATATTTCTTCTTAGTCTCTTCCGATTGGCCAAGAGATTTAAATCAGTGTAATGTACCCATGGAGTGTGGCAGGTTAAAGCAGTCAAATCTAATTCAAACTAATCTAATCAAGTGGAATCGAAAGGCTAAGCAGGCAATGTGTTGCAGGTGCAACATGTGAAACTGGTGGAGCCCATTCAAGTTGCTCAATGAACTGCCACTTCAGGATGAGCTTCAGATGCTGGGACACATCAGAGAGGTGAGGGTTACCTTGACCCTCTCTGTGTTCCAGGAGGCAGTCACAACCCCTCAGGTTAATTTCCTCCAGTTTGATCAGTGGTCAGGGATGGGAGGGTGTGACTGCAGAAGAGGCAGTGCAAAGGATCTAGCGGTGCCTCAGTCCTTACACTTGACCACAGGTACGAGGTTCTTGCTCCCTGTGTGGATGAGGGTGGGGACTGCAGGGAAGAAGGGCAAATTGTCCATAGCACCATGTTTCAGCGAGCCATTCAATAGGGAGGGAGGAAAGAGAAATGTCGTAGTCATAGGTGATAGCAGAGTTAGGGGAATAGACACAGTTCCCTGCATTCTGAAGGCTGTGTTACCTTCCTGATGCAAGGGTAAGGACATCTCTCCTGGTCTGTGCAGGAACTTGGAGTGGGAGGGGGAAGATCCAGTTGTTGTGGTCCACATAGATACTAACAAATAGGTAAAGTACAAAGTTCGAGTTGTCTGGAGTGGATTAGGAAAGTAGGCCCTTGGATAGTCAATAGATGAGTAATGGTAACAGTTGTGCATAAAACTCATCCCAGTTAGAAAGAGAGATTCCATGGGAAAGGTGAGTCATCTGTTGTTAACAAAAGAGGTCAAGGAAACTATTCAGTCCAAAACTAGAGCATACAAATTGGCAAGGGCAAGTGGTGGACCAGAGGACTGGGAATTTTACAGGAACCAGCAGCAAGAGACTAAGATATTATTGGTATTGGTATTGGTTTATTATTGTCACTTGTACCGAGGTACAGTGAAAAACTTGTCTTGAAAACCAATCATACAGGTCAATTCATTACACAGTGCAGTTACATTGAGTTAGTACTGAGTGCATTGAGATAGTACAGGTAATAGGGAGGGAGAGAATTGATTATGAGAGAAGACCGGCAAGTAATATCAAAACAAACAGCAAGAGTTTCTATGGATATGTAAAAAAGAAGAAGGTAGTTAAGATAAGTGTGGGGCTATCTTAATTATTAATTCCCCAGTCTCATCCTCCTAGGGAATTAATAATGGGAAACAAGGAAATGGCAGGTAAGTTAAATCAATACTTTCCATCAGTCATCATGGTGGAGGATACTGCAAATATCCAAATGATATGAGATGGACTAATTTAAAATAGCATGGAGAACGTCTCCTATTATGAGGGACAAGGTATTGGAATCTAAGGACAGATTATTAACTAAATGGAGAAAGACTGCAGTTGAGCAAAGTACAGAGATGTCTATCATTCTTGTGTGGAAGATGCAAAACATTACTAGGTAAGTGCTTCAAGTGGTTAGGAAGGCAAATAGCTTATTTGTTACAAAAGGGTTGGAGTCTAGAAATGGGGATTTATTGTTGCTATTATGCAGGGTATAGCTGAGGCCACACCTGGAGTACTGTGTACAGTTTTGGTCCTCTTACTTAAGAAAGGATATTGTAGCATTGGAGGCAGTCCAGAAATGATTCACCAGACTAATTCCTAGGATGAGAGGCTCTTGGTGAATTGGTAAATTAGTTTATTATTGTCACATACACTGAGGTACAGTGAAGAACTTTGTTTTGCATGCCATCCATGCAGATCATTTCACCACATCAGTACATTGAGATAGTACAAGGGAAAAGCAATAACAGAATGCTGGTAACAATAAAAGGTAAAGTGTCACAGCTACAGAGAAAGTGCAGTGCAGGCAGACAATAAGGTTCAAGGCCATGACGAGGTAGATTGTGAGGTCAAGAGCCCACCTTATCATACAAGGGGTCTGTTCAATAGTCTGAAAACAGCGGGATAGAAGCTGTCCTTGAACCTGGTGGTACAGGCTTTCAGGCTTTTGTATCTTCCTCCCGACAGGAGGAGGGGGAAGAGAGAACGCCCAGGGTGGGTGGGGTCTTTGATTATGTTGGCCACTTTACTGAGGCAGCGAGAAGTGTAGACAATTTGAGGCTAAAAAAAAAAGTTCTGAACTCACTGGAGTTTAGAGGAATGAGGGGTGGTCGTATGAGTTGACATTGAGATATTTCCATTAATAGGAGAACCTTGAACAACAAACAGAATCGCAAGATAAGGGGGTGGTCATTTAAAACTGAGGTGCATAAGAATTTCTCACAGAGGGCAGTGAATCTCAGAATTTACCTGGAGGATCATGGAGGCTAGATCACTGGGAATATTTAAAGAGGAGGTAGATACACTTTTGAAAGATCAGGGAATTGAGGGCTTTGGGGAACTGGCACACAGGAGGAGATGAGACCTGGGGCAGATCATTTACGATCATATTGAATGGTGGCGCAGAATTGAGGGGCCAAATGGCCTACTCTGTCTCGTATTGTCTTATGTTTTTGTTTTCTAATGGTATTCCTCAAACACCTGTGTGCCTGGTTGGACAGAGAGAAATAAATGTTCTCCACAGAGGAAAGGGAATGTTCTGAGCTTGATCTGGGTCTGGATTGACTGTGGTCAGTCTGAGATTTGGCTCAGATTTTAATTTCACACCTAAGCAAATGCAGACCATTAAAAACCCCACCAACAGAATTCCTCCAAAACTTTTGGCAGCTGTTAAAACCATATCCCCAGCTTCACCAGCTGTCAATTTTATTGGTTTTTCAATTATTCTAAATGTCATTGACATTCAGCATCATTTAAAAACTATTAAAAATGAAATAAAGAATTAAATTCAAAAAGAATTGAAAAGAAAAATCAGCTAAAACTCTTCAAAGCAATCTTAACTGATTAAAAGCATTTAACAAGACATACAGACATCTTAAAATGCTACGTGCTGTTCTAACCCACTGCCGTACGATCCCCATTCACATGCGTAGACGAGCAGGTTCTGATGCAGATCTAACCCAGCATGGCATCGAGAAGCTGATTCACTAGCAGAAGTGCGGGAAAACTTAAGATAAGATATCTTTAGTAGTCACATGTACATCGAAACACACAGTGAAATACATCTTTGCGTAGAGTGTTCTGGGGGAAGCCTGCAAGTGTCGCCATGCTTCTGGCACCAACATAGCATGCCCACAACTTCCTAACCCGTACGTCTTTGGAATGTGGGAGGAAACCGGAGCACCCGGAGGAAAACCACGCAGACACGGGGAGAACATACAAACTCCTTACAGACAGCGGCCAGAATTGAACGCGGGTCGTTGGCACTGTAAAGCGTTACACTAACCGTTACACTACCTTGCCTGTGGTTCAGCAACCTCCTTCCCTCCTGTCGACTCTGTGTGGGGTTCAGTAACCGGCGTGACTTGGCCAGTAAATTCAAAATTGTTTTGCACTCATCGCTGTATCTACTGTATTTATTATTACTGTGTGCACTGTTTACTCTGTGAGCTTCACACAAGCAAGGAATTTCATTGCACCCTGGTGTATATGTCAATAAACCAACCTGAATCTGGATTTCTGCATTTTGCTTTTGCCAACAAAAGGCCCTGTCTAGTAAGGTGCATACACATTGCTCCAGCATAGAATTCAATAATAATACGGTATCTATATAGCACCTTTATAGCAACATACCCCAAGCATTATCAGATAAGAATTCGAAAGAGAGACATAGAAGGGGATGTTAGGAGAGGTCAGAAAGATTGGAGAGGAAGAGATGGAATTGCTAATTAGACAGTGCCCAATGGAGGTGTGAAGGATATCAGCAATGCACAGTGTGTGGGAGAAACCTCTATGGAACCTTCTTCACTATTAAGCATGTCGATAAAAAGTAGGTATTGGTATTGGTATTGGCTTATTATTGTCACTTGTACCAAGGTACAGTGAAAAACTTGTCTTGCATATCGATCGTACAGGTCAATTCATTACGCAGTGAAGTTACATTGAGTTTGTACAGAGTTCATTGATGTAGTACAGGTAAAAACAATAACGGTACAGAGTAAAGTGTCACAGCTACAGAGATAGTGCAGTGCAATAAGGTGCAAGGTCACAACAAGGTAGATCGTGAGGTCATAGTCCATCTCATTGTATAAGGGAACCGTTCAATAGTCTTATCACAGTGGGGTAGAAGCTGCCCTTAAGTCTGGTGGTATGTGCCCTCAGTCTCCTGTATCTTCTACCCAATGGAAGAGGAGAGAAGAGAGAACGTCCCAGGTGGGTGGGGTCTTCGATTATGCTGGCTGCTTCACCAAGACAACGAGAGGTAAAGACAGAGTCCAAGGAGGGGAGGCTGGTGTCCATGATGCGCTGGGCTGTGTCCACAACTCTCTGCAGTTTCTTGCGGTCCTGGGCAGAGCAGTTGCCATACCAAGCCGTGATACATCCAGATAGGAAGCAATCTGTGGTGCATCGGTAAAAGTTGGTGAGAGTCAAATGGCCATTTTCTTAAGGATCCACTGCCTAGAAGCTCAGTAGGCTGAATGGTCCACTGTGTTCTTGAACAATTCCATGAGTCTAAGATCTTGTTGAAATTGTCTTTCTCTAGCTCACATGCCAGTTGTCTAAAAGACATTAGTGTGTATAAACACAATGATTTCAGCTACGTAAATTGTCCCCTGTGACCCCCTTAGTTTGGCATTGTGACATGTGTAATTGAATTTACATTAGCTTGGCTACCTTCCTTTCTGTAACTGTATTAACTTTGGGCTGTGTGAGTGCAAAGTTGTTGGTTTCTATTCATATATATGACATTTACATTCACTTTGGCAAATATCCCTCAGATTCTTAAAGATCCTCCATGTTCATATTGTGAGCCGAATTTATATCTGTGATTCATTTCTTTAAACTGATTACATACAACAGTAGTTTACACATAATAAGATTTCTGCATTCATAGCCATAAAAATTTCTATGTGCATGTTAAGGCTGTCTAAATTACAGTCCAGTGAGTCTTGTAAGGTAGAAGGAGGCTATCAGTCCATTGTCCCTGTGCTGGCTTTATAAAGCAAATATCCCATTGACTCTATGGCCACGTTCTGTCCCAACACTGCAAGTGTCCTTCTCTTCAAGTAGTTGTCCAGACCCCTTCTGAAAGTTACCTTTGCGTCTGCTTCCACTGTCTTTCAGGCAGTATGTTCAAGAATACAATGATTCACTGCACAGAAAAATTTTCTCCTAATGCACTTGTATGATTGCTCTGGAGAGGGTGTAGAGGAGATCGGATTGGATGTTGCCTGGGATGGAGTGCTTTAGCTATGATTGGAGTAGGGATGAGGCACAAGAGACTGCAGATGCTGGAATCTGGAGCAACATACAAAGTGCTGGAGGAACTCAGCAGGTCAGGCAGCATCTGTGGAGGGAAATGGACAGTTGAGGTTTTGGGTCAAGATCCTTCATCTGGACTGGAAAGAAAGAGAGTAGATAGCCAGTATAAAAAGGTGGAGGGAAGAAGTGGAGCAAGAGATTAGATTAGGTTAGTTTAGTGTCATATACACCAGGGTGAAATGAAATTCCTTGTTCGTATAAAGTTCATAGAGTAAACAATAAACATGGTTAACAGCACAAACAATGCATAGAATGGGTTTCCTTAGAGCAGAGGCGACTGAGGGGGATCTGACTGAGGTATACAAAATTCCGTGGGCCATAGATAGAGGAATTTTTCCACTTCGCGGAGGTGTCTAAAACCAGAGGTCATTGGTTCAAGGTGAGGAGTGAAAGGTTTACAAGGGTTCTGGGGAAGCATTTTTTTCACCAAGAGGGTGGTTAGAAGCTGGAACACACTGAGAAGTTGGTGGAGATAGAGACTCTCACAATATTTAAGAAATATCTAGATCAGTACTTGAACTGCCAAAGCACAGTAAGCTATACTTCAAGTCATGTAGATGGTTTAGACTAAATGGGAATTCGCAGATTCATCGATTCATAAAGTAAAACGGCATGGAAGCAGGCCCTTCAGCCCAACACATCCATGCTGACTATGGTGCCCACCAAGCTAGTCCCATTTGCCTGCATTTGGCCCATATCCCTCTAAACCCCTCCTATCCATAACTCTATTGTCGGCATAGATATGATAGACTAAAAGGCCTATTTCTATGCTGTAAGACTCAATGACTCAATATTGTTTTGCCAGTACTGTAGAATTATTCCACATCCCCAACTATGAAAATGTAAGTCTGTTCATTGTAGGGTAATATATGTTGAAAGGTTGCAATAAACAATCTGCTGGAGGAATTCAATGGGTCGAGCAGCATCTGTGGGATGAAAAGAATCATCAATGTTTCGGTTCAGAGGCCGTGTGCAAAGGAGAGCGAGGAACACACAATTTTACCATGCAGACAGGACCATGTGAAATGTGGGGCCATTAGGTGTTCAGATCCAGACCAGTAATCATTAAGTATGATGAGTATGCATGCCTGTGTGTACAATGTATGTTTATTGTACACCCCGATCTCCTTCATGGAGTAATAAATGCAAAGATGATTTGCCATTTATGTTCCCTGAGGCATATATCCTCTGGTACTGCCTGTCGACAGGCACCCTCAGTCAAAAGTAAGGGATATCTTGCCACTTCACACAACCCCGACACAAAATCGAGGCAATGTAGCAATAAGGTAGTCAGCGGTAGGTCAGCCCATTGTGATTAGCTGCCTTGATGTAAGACCTGCCTAAACTTGCAAGAGCTCGGAAGAATGGGAGGTGGTCTCAATGAGATGCTCGAGATTAGAGTCATAGAGTTATACAGCATGGAAACAGGCCTTCGGCCCAACTGGTCCGCACCAACCAAGATGCCCCATCCGAGCTAGTCTCATTTGCCAGCATTTAGCCCATGACCTTCTAAGCCTTTCTTATCCGGCATAGTCAAAGACCCCACCCACCCAGGTCATTCTCTTTTCTTTCATCTCCCATCAGGCAGAAGATACAGGAGCCTGAGGGCACGTACCACCAGGCTCAAGGACAGCTTCTATCCCACTGTGATAAGACTATTGAACGGTTCCTTCATACGATGAGATGGACTCTTGACCTCACAATCTGCCTTGTTATGACCTTGCACCTTATTGTCTACCTGCACTGCACTTCCTCTGTGGCTGTGACACTTTACTCTGTACTCTGTTATTGTTTTTACCTGTACTACCTCAATGTGACTGCACTGTGTAATGAATTGATCTGTACGATCGGTATGCAAGACAAGTTTTTCACTGTACCTCGGTACAAGTGACAATAATAAACCAATACCATGTACCTGTCCACTGTCTTTTAAATGTTGTTATTGTACCTGCCTCAACAACTTCCTCTGGCAGCTCATTCCACATACATACCACCCTTTGTGTAGTTACCCCTCAAGCTCCTGTTAAATCTTACTCCTCTCACCTTAAACCTATGCCCTCAAGTTTTTGATTCCCCAACCCTAAGAAAAAAACTGTGCACATTCACCTTATCCATGCCCCTCATTATTTTATACACCTCTATAAGATCACCCCTCAGTCTCCTACACTCCAAGGAATGAAGTCCTTGTCCAATCTCTCCCTATAACTGCGTCCCTCAAGCCCTGGCAACATCCTTGTAGATCTTTTCTGCACTCTTTCCAATTTAATAACTTCTTTCCAATAGCAGGGCGACCAGATCTGAACACAATACTCCAAGTGCGGCCTCAACAGTGCCCTGTACAACAGCATCGAATCTGAAGGACTTCTCACTGTAGATGCCTGGAGACGGTTTCTTCTCAGTAGAGAATCTAGAATTATGGGGCGATGGTCTCAAGATTAGGGGTCAGCTTTTAGGACCGAGATGTAAAGTTTCTTCATTCAAAGAGTTGTACACCATAGGAAATCTCTGCCGCAGAGCTCTGTGGACGTTCAGCCATGAGAGTATATTCCACATGGATGGATTTCTTAACATTATGGGAGTCAGAGAACGTGGGAGTCGTGAGGAAAGCAGACAGAGGCACAGGAATAGCCCTGACCTTACGGAGTAATGGTGCACACTCAAGGAGCCGGAAAGCTCAATCCTGCTGCTTTTCCTCCTGTTTTTACTCCACACATTGGGATTAATTATCCTTGTGTCATTTGCACAAACCGAGCAGCTGATTGCCTGCCTGAGGAGTGTGAAATAAACACAGCTATAGTGCGAGTTACTTCCATGTTTTCCTAATGTTCTACCAGTCATAACCAGGCTACATTGAAGGAAAGTTAAATAACAATTAAAAGCTCCCATTATTTTGCACGTTGGCCATTAAATACAAACTCAAAAAATAGATCGATCAGATCAATCAAACAAATTAAAAACCCTTTGGTGCTTATATGGCATTGACAATAGAGTTTAAGATGGCAAATTGTTGGCATTTTCAACGATGTGCTTGCTTGACAGAAATATTCAAGTCTCAGATATTCAACTAAGTGGATGGAACTGTCTCAGTGTAAGTACATGACAGCCAATACCAGTTATATATGAATTTGGTAATTGGTAATGGCTTTATTATTGTCACATGTACCGAGTTACATTGCACACCATCTGTACAGATCATTTCATCACATCAGTACATCGAGAGAGTACAAAGGGAAAAGCAATAACAGAATGCAGAATATAGTGTTACAGTTACAGAGAAAGTGCAGTGCAGGCAGACAGTAAGGTGCAAGGGCCATGGCGAGGTAGATCATGAGGTCAAGAGTTCATCTTTATCATACAAGAGGTCCATTCAAGAATCTTATAACAGCAGGATAGAAGCTGTCCTTGAGCCTGGTGGCGCGTGTTTTCAAGCTTTTGTACCTTTAGCCCGATGGAAGGGGGGAGAAGAGAGAATGACCGGGGTGGGAGGGGTCTTTGATTATGTTGGCTGATTTCCCAAGGCAGCGGGAAGTGTAGGTAGGATTATCCCATTTTCTGTAAGGATGTTATATGTGCACTTGTAGTTGGTTCAGGCTTAACCATTTTATAATTTGAAATGTCTCTGATAATTTCACTCTGAGGCAGAACATCAACCTGCCCCATAAATAACACTTAAAAATGTTTGATAAGGAAAAATAAGGAGTAAAACAAATCCACTTCTGGCCAGCTATCTCAAACCGGATTCAATCCATGAGAGCCAGTGGTCAGAGAGTGAATAGAAACAGAGAGGTTCCAATGGAGACACAAGAGGAGACACAATGGAGAGGTTCCAATCCTCTGAGGAGCATCTCTTTAGATATAGGAGTTACTGGGTTTATATGCAAAGGTTTAGACAGATACAATTAATTTCACATAAAAACAGAAAATGCTAGAAACACTCAGCAGGTCGGGCAGCAACTGTGGTAAGGGAAAGATTTCAGGTAGAGGACCCTTCATTAACTCAGTTTCTCTTCCCACAGATGCTGCCTGACCTGCTGAGTGCTTCTAATAATTTCTGATTTTATTACAGATTTCCAGCATCTGCAATTGTTTTTTTTGAGTCTCAGTTCCAATGAATTTGAAAGCCACAAATTAGGGAATTTAAATTCTCGTGATTAAATAAACGTGCATTAAAAATCTAGTTTCCGGTTATGAGAATGTTCTCGATGTCCTGAGTGAAAGGGAGAGGTTAGGCAGATTAGGACTTGATTCCTTGGAACACAGGAGACCTTATAGAGGTGTATAAAATAATGAGGAACATAGATAGGATGAATGCACACTGCCTTTTTCCCAGAGAAGTCTAGAGGGCATAGGTTTAAGCTGAGAGGGGAAAGATTTAATAAGGACCTGATAGGTTGAGCGAGCTAGGACTTTTCTCTTTGGAGAGAGGGAGGATGAGAGGTGACTTGATAGAGGTGCACAAGATGATAAGAGGCATAGATCGAGTGGACAGTCAGAGACTTTTTCCTAGGGCAACAATGGCTAACACAAGGGGACATAATTTTAAGGTGTTTGGAGGAAGATATAAGGGGAATGTCAGGGGTATGTTTTTTACACAGAGAGTGGTGGGTGTGTGGAACGCACTGCCAGCAGAGGTTGCGGAGGCAGATACATTACGGACATTTAAGAGACTCTTAGACAGACACATGAATGATAGAGAAATGGGGGCTATGTGGGAGGTAAGGGTTAGATAGATCTTAGAACAGGATAAAATGTCGGCACAACATTGTGGGCCGAAGGGCCTGTACTGTGCTGTAATATTCTATGTTCTATAACTTCTTCACACAGAGATTGGTACATATATGGAACAAGCTGCCAGAGGAAGTAGTTGTGGCAAGTACAACTACTTTTTTCACTGTACATCGGTACATGTGACAATAATAAATCCATTTACCAATTTACAATAATGATATTTTGAAGACATTTGGATAGGTAGATGGATGGGAACGGTTTAGAGGGACATGGGCCAAACACAGACAACTGGGCCTAGCTTGGGTGGGCACTTCAGTGGGCATGGAGGAGTTGGCCTAAGGACATGTTTCTGTGCTGTATTACTCCATGACACTGTAATGGTAAGTATTTTATACACAGCAAGCTCCTGCAAACAGAGATGTGATAACCAAAATCAAACGTTTTAAGGTAAGGGTGATTGAGGGTTAAATACAAGCCAGGACAATGAGAAAAGGGGAAAATAATCACCAATCCCTTTTTTTTGTTTAATTTCTCATGCATCGTGACTTCATCAAGATTGAAAGGAGCAATTATTCTTTAATTCCTTCGGAGAATGATCATCTGTCCTGCTCCCCTGTGTCGTTCCCAACTCTTGATGCTTCCTGTCTGTCGTCTGGACAAGGGAAAAAAATGTTTATTTGACATTTAGGTTCCAACATAACAAAGTACTCCCAGTTGCATGCAATATTGTCTCTGTTATTATTTTAACAGAATTATTTCATTTCTGTTCATCTGCATTTGTCACTGTCATCACTTCCCCAACAGCATAATCCATAATCTAATTTAAAATCTGTTGAAATGAAATTCAGAATATGGTAAATAGTGGGATACTGCATTTATTTATGATGGATACAAATACATATCTAGTAGATGAACAAAAAGAAAACTCAGAAATCTGTGGGCTGACTTTTGTTTGCAAGTAACAGAGGTACATCGTTTAAACATGTTTAAAATGTACTTACTCTGAGACAGCTCCATCCACTCAGTTGACTATCTGAGACTTGAATATTTCTGTCAAGCAAGCATACAGTATCATTGAAAATGCCAACAATTTGCCATCTTCATCTTACTGCATTCAGACCTGTCAATTTAATGATGTGAGCTGTTTACTCCTGTTAGATAAATATTTTTCCTTTATCTTTCTTTCAAGTTAGATTCAATCTGCTCCCATAATTGTCTCTGGCAATGCAGGCAGTTGGTTGCTTCAAGACTTTCTCTGCTTCAACAGTCAGTTTGAAGCAAGTTAAATGTAGTGACATATGGGTGATCTCCACAGTGTCCAAGTATTAATCTGGTGTTGTTAGACAGATCCTTTGGACCCCTAACAAGTAGCATAAATTCCCTGTTATGCTGTCTTCTCCCAAGACTGTCTTCTCATATTGTACAGCGCAGAACCAGGCCCTTCGGCCCACAACATCCATGCCGACCATTGTACCTATCTATGCTAATCCCATTTACCCACATTGGGTCCATTGATTTCTAAGCCTTGGATATTCAAGAACCTGAATTAATGTCTTTTAAATGTGATTGTGTCTGTCTCTACCACTCCTCTTTAGCACGTTCCCGATTCCACCCACTTTCTGTGAGAAATTTTCCCCTTTGAACCCCTCTAAACCTACTCCCTCTCACCTAAAATCTATGCCCTCATGTTTTGGACACCCCATCATGGGAAAAAAGATTCTTAATCTCTAACCTATCTATGTTTCACATAATTTTATATAGCCCCTCAGCCTCCCTCACTCCAGGGAAAACAAGCCCAGGCTATCCAATCTCTCCCATTACCTAAAGCCCTCCAGTCCAGACAACATCTGGGTGAATCCCCTCTGCACCCCACAGGAATGCTCTTCCTGTGACCTAACTTGAGCCGGTGCTTTTCAATAGACTTGAGGAGGAACTTTCACCTTAGGCACCCAATGTTAATCATGCAGGAACACTGGCCTCCTCTCACCCTGTTCCACTGAAGGCATGGTGTCCAAGTGTGTGAGGAGATGAGCTCAACTGGTGGACAGTACTCACGCATTGTTTCATCGTTGCCAACCAAAAGATGAATACCGCCTCCTTATTTCCCTCAACTTTATCTCCAACAATTCTCTACATATTAGGGTCATAGACTTATAGAGAGACACAGCACTGAACCATCAACCATCAAGCGCCCATTTTTACACTAGCATATTTCACTCCCCTCCCCCCCCCCCCCCCATTCTACTGCTCACTTACACAATAGGGAACATTTACAGTTAACCTATCAACCCATATATATTGTCTCCATATATCAATTTGCTTCAGACTTTATAGACCAGAATAAGGCATTTGGCCCAACATGATCATGCTGTCATTTCAGCTCCACACCAGCCTCTTTCTTCACACTTTCATCCCTTGCTGCCAGCACTAAGAATATGTCAGAAGCTACTGAGAGTAGTGGACTCTGCCCAATACATCACAGGCCCATCCCTCCCCACCATTGGTAGCATCTACAGGAGGCGCTGCCTCAAGAAGGCAACATCCATCATCAAAGATACCTGCCATCCAGGCCATGCCATCTTCTTGCAGCTACCATCGGGCAGGAGATACAGAAGCCTGAAGTCCCACGCCACCAGGTTCAAGGACAGCTACTTCCCTTCAACCATTCAGTTCCTGAACCAACCAGCAAAATTCTAATCACTACCTCAGTATAGCCACACTATGACCACTTTAATCACTTGCACTAAAATGGGCTTTGTTTTGTTTATTCTAGTTGTGTTCTTTCTTGTAAAACTTGTGCTTAATTTATGTTTCTTATGTTTTTCTTGTGAATCCTGCTTGTATGATGCTATATGCCTGTGATGCTGCTGCAAGTAAGCTTTTCATTGCACCCGTGCACACATGTACTTGTGCAGATGACAATAAACTCAACTTTGACTTTGACTTGAGAAATAGAAGCAGGAATAGGAAATAGAAGCAGACCCTCTCACCTTCTCCACCATTCGGTAAGATCATGGATGATCTTTTACCTCAGCGTCATTCTCCTGCATTAACCCTATATCCCTTGATTAATACCCAAAAATGTTTCAATCTCTGCCATGAATATACTCAGTGACTAAGCCTACACATCATTCCTGGAGAGGGAATTCCAAAGATTCACCACTCTCTGGGTGAAAATGTTTCTTCTTACCTTTGTCCTGAATAGTCAACCCTATTTAGAGATCCCCTGGTCTAGACACTACTGCCAGGGGAAACATCATTCCTGCATCTACCATGTCAAGCCCCAGAAGAACTTTGCATGTATCAATACGATCACCTCTTATTCTTCTACACCCTGGAGAGAATATAGCCCCAATCTGCTTAATCTCTCCTCAGAGGACAATATGCCCATCCTACTAATCATTCAGATGAATCTTCATTACACTTTCCCCATCACAAGTATATCTCTCCTCGGATAGAGAAGCAGAATATTCCAGGTATAATCCAAGAGCCTTGTGTCTTGTTTTCCCTTCCTCCTTTACATGAATATCCAGCTTCTCCTCCAATCCATCAGTCCTGTATAAATTCTTGTCTCAATGCTATTGTTGATCAGTTTACTTTTCTGTCTGTTTTTAATTAATTCATCCCTGTTTTTATTTTCTTTGCTGTGAGGTTCTTACTTTATTGAGTTTATTTCTTTGTGGTTTCTGTTTTTCTCATTAGAGGTTGTATGTAGACACAAGAGGCGACAGATGCTGGAATCTGGAGCAACAAACGAGATGCTGGAGGAACTCAGTGGGTCAGTGTTGTGAGAAATCCACATGGCTGTCACGTGACAGTAACGACACTGACCCCCGCTGACCGGAGGACAGCATTGCTCCTTGGATCGGAAGTAATACCACTGTCAATCAAGGTGCGGCTCCACCCACCCCTCAGGTGTGAGAGTACCTTTTGTTTCTGAACTTGTCTGACCATTGGCTGTGGCAGGCACCTTTGTCTTTGACTCCCACACCTTTGGCTCATTTAAATCACAACATTGAGGCTCCACCCAGCCTCCTAGCACCATAAAAAGGGCTGCAATCCCCTAGCCCTTGCTCTTTTTACAACCCCAGGAGTAGTGAGACAACGCTGCAGAGATCACTGGTAAGAGTGCATCACCACATGGTCAGGGAGTATTTCACTCAGACTCCGGGTAGTGTTAGAGCCAATGCTAGTGTGGGTCAGACATTGAAGTGTTATACCCTGAAGCTGTACATTGTTATTGTGTGCTTGTGTGTATCAGTGTGTGTGTGTGTGAGTGTACCTTACCCCAGTTGCGATTCCCTCTCGTGTTCGCTGTATCCTGCATGTGAGTGAGAGTGCGTCTGTTCCCATCCATTCTGTCCCGCGTTTGCCTTTGTGATTAAACTAGTTTTGATACCCAAAGCTCGTGCCCAGAGTCCTTGATCCTTAAGACCAAAAAGAACCATTTCACACAACAGTCAGGCAGCATCTGTGGAGGGAAATGAGCAGTCAATGTTTCAGGTCAAGACCCTTCATCGGGATGAAATGTCAACTGTCCATTTCCCTCTACTGATGTTGCCTGACCTGCTGAATTCCTCCTGCATCTCAGAAGTTGTATGTAGTTCTACAAAATTCAGGAATTTCCCAAAATGATTTCATATAGCTTTCTTGTCAATTAAGTTTGTGCCATCAAGAGTTAATCCCTCACACCAACCTCATGATAAATAGCATCTAGCCTCTAACCTCCAGTGAGACTAATCTCTAGGTAAACCAGCATCCCCTCCAAGGACTCGGTCTACACTTCCCGCTGCCTCAGTACAGCAACCAACATAATCAAGGACCCCTCCCACGCTGGACATTCTCTCTTCTGCCCCCTCCCATCAGGCAGAAGGTACAAAAACTTGAAAACACTCACCATCAGACTCAAAGCCAACTTCTATCCCCCTGTTATAAGACTATTGACGGACCTCTTGTACGATAAGATGGACTCTTGACCTCACAATCTACCTCGTCATAGCCTTGCACCTTACTGTCTGCCTGCACTGCACTTTCTCTGTAACTGTAGCACTATATTCTGCATTCTGTTATTGCTTTTCCCTTGCAATACATTGATGTGCTGATGTGATGAAATGATCTGTATGGATATCATGCAAAACCAAGTTTTTCACTGCTCCTCAGCACATGTGATAATAATAAACCAATTTACCAATATTCAACGTTTTCCATTGAACACACAAGTTATATTTATTTGTGTTAAGTGTGTATAGAGCTTTGGTCTGTCAACGTGTAGAGCACAATGTGCAGCTTCTGATACACAGACACCAGAAAAGATAGAAGATTTACAAGGTTGATAACTCTGAAGAAAACTGGATATAACTCTGAAAAAAAATGAACATGGTGAGGCTCCTCCCTGTAGAAAAATCAACTGATAGACATCTTTAATTTAGAAAAGGGTTAACAAGGGGACACACATCACAAATAGAAACAGGAAATGTAAAGGGACAGTACACAGTTAATGGCAAACCCTTAACAGCGTTGATGTACAGAGGGATCTTGGGGTCCAGGTCCATCGGTCCCTGAAAGTGGGGCTGCATGGGATGATAGGGTGGTAAAGAAGGTAGATAGATAGATAGATAGATAGATAGATAGATAGATAGATAGATAGATAGATAGATAGATAGATAGATAGATAGATAGATAGATAGATAGATAGATAGATAGATATCTTTATTAGTCACATGTACATCGAAACACACAGTGAAATGCATCTGCAGAGAGTGTTCTGGGGGCAGCCCGCAAGTGTCGCCGCACTTCTGGTGCCAACAAAGCATGCCCACAGCTCCTAACCCGTACATCTTTGGAATGTGGGAGGAAACCGGAGCACTCGGAGGAAACTCACGCAGACACAGGGAGAACGTACAGACTCCTTACAGACAGCGGCCGGAATTGAACCCAGGTCACTGGCACTGTAAAGTGTTACGCTAACCGCTACACTACCGTGCCTGCCCACTACCGTGCCTGCATCTGCATGCACGGTGTACGGCATGCTTGCCTTCATTAGTTGAGGCATTGAGTTCAAGAGTCAAGAAGTTATGTTGCAGCTTTATAAAACTCTGGTTAGACTGCATTCTGGAGCACTGCATTCATTTCTGGTCACCCCATTACAGGAAGGATGTGGAGGCTTTGGAGAGGGTGCAGAAAAGGTATATCAGGATGCTGCCTGGATTAGAGGGCATGTGCTATGTGGAGAGGTTGGACAAACTTGGATTGTCTTCTCTGGAGCGGCGGAGGCTGAGGGAAGACCTGATAGAAGTTTATGAGAGGCATAGATAGACAGCCAGTATCCTTTTCCCGGGGTTGGAATATCTGATACTAGAGGGCATGCATTTAAGATGAGAGGGGGTAAGTTCAAAGGAGATGCTCAGGGCAAGTTTTTTACACAGAGAGTGGTGGGTGCCCGGAATGCACTGTCACAAGTGGTAGTGGGAATGCTGTGTTGGCGCCGGAAGCGTGGCGACACTTGCGGGCTGCCCCCAGAACACTGTACGCAATAAGATGTATTTCACTGTGTGTTTTGATGTACATGTGACTAATAAAGATATATCTCTCTCTCTCTTTATCTCCCTCTCTTAGACTGCATTAACTATGCTTAGTTCAGCTGGTCGGCCCTGGTATCCATCCTATCAGAGTCACCCCACTGTTGTGGAAAGAACATAGAACAGTGGAGAAACAAAGGACGGCAGATGCTGGAATCCATATGAAAAACACGACGATGCTGGAGGAACTCAGCAGGCCGGGCAGCATCCGTGGAGAAAAGCAGGCGGTCAACGTTTTGGGCCAGGACCCTTCTTCAGGACTGAAGATAGGGAAAGGGGAAGCCCAATATATAGGAGGGAAAAGCAGAGCAGTGATAGGTGGACAGAAGAGGGGAGGGCACAAGGTGGTGATAGGTAGATGCAGGTAAGAGATAGTGATAGGCAGGTGCGGGGGAGGAGGGGAGAGCAGATCCCCCGGGGGATGGGTCAAAGGGAAGGAGAGAAAGGAAAAAAAGGTAGAAAAAAATAGGCTAGGAAAGGGGAGAAGAGAAGAAGCGTGGTGGGTGGGGTGGGGGGGGGGGGTGTTTGCGGGAGGGGAAGAGGTGTGGGGATTAGTTGAAGTGGGAGAATTCAATGTTCATGCCGTTAGGCTGCAAGGTTCCAAGATGGAAAATGAGGGGCCGTTCCTCCAGTTTGCGCTTGGAATTCTCCTGGCAGTGGAGGAGGCCGAGGACTGTCATATCAGTGATAGTGTGGGAGGGGGAGTTGAGGTGACTGGCAACGGGGAGAAGCAGATCACAGAACATCGAACAGTACAACACAGGAATAGGCCCTTCGGCCCACCATGTCTGTGCAGACCATGATGCCAAATTAAGCTGCCTGCACATTGTCTGTATCCCTCCATTCCCTGCCTGTTCATGTGTCTGTCTAAATGCCTCTTAACTGTTCTTATACTATCTGCTCCCACCACCTCCCTTGGCAGCCTGTTCCAGACACCTACTACTCTCTGTGGAAAAATTCTGCCTCATAAATCTCCTTTAAGCTTTCCACTTCTCACCTGAAATGCATCCTCTCGAGTATTTGACATTTCTACACTGGGAAAAAGATTCTGACTATCTATCCTATCTATGCCTTTCATAATTTTATAAACATAGAACATAGAAAAACTACAGCACAATTCAGGCCCTTCGGCCCACAAAGCTGTGCCGAACATGTCCCTACCCTAGAAATTACTAGGCTTGCCCATAGCCCTCTATTTTTCTCAGCTCCATGTACCTATCCAACAGTCTCTTAAAAGACCCTATCGTATCCGCCTCCACCACCGCTGCCGGCAGCCATTTCCACACACTCACCACTCTCTGAGTAAAAAACTTACCCCTGACATCTCCTCTATACCTCCTCCCCAGCACCTTAAACCTATGTCCTCTTGTGGCCACCATTTCAGCCCTGGGGAAAAGCCTCTGACTATCTACCCGATCAATGCCTCTCATCATCTTATATACTTCTATCAGGTCCCCCCTCATCCTCCGTCTCTCCAAGGAGAAAAGAGCGAGTTCCCTCAACCTGCTTTCATAAGGCATGCTCCGCATTCCAGGCAGCATCCTTGTAAATCTCCTCTGCACCCTCTCTATGGTTTCCACATCCTTCCTGTAGTGAGGTGACCAGAACTGAGCACAGTACTCCAAGTGGGGTCTGACCAGGGACCTATATAGCTGCAACAATACCTCTTGGCTCCTAAATTCAATTCCCCGATTGATGAAGGACAATACACCATATGCCTTCTTAACCACAGAGTCAACTTGTGCAGCTGCTTTGAGCGTCCTATGGACTCAGATCCCGAGATCCCTCTGATCCTCCACACTGTCTAGAGTCCTATCATTAATATTATACTCTGCCATCATATTTGACCTACCAAAATGAACTACGTCACAATTACCTGGGTTGAACTGCATCTGCCACTTCTCAGCCCAACTTTGCATCTTATCTATGTCCCGCTGTAACATCTGACAGCCCTCTATACTATCCACAACACATCCAACCTTTGTGTCATCTGCAAATTTACTAACCCACCCCTCCACTTCTTCATCCAAGTCATTTATAAAAATCACAGAGCAAGGGTCCCAGTACAGATCCCTGAGGTACACTACTGGTCACTGACCTCCACACAGAATACGACCAACAACCACTCTTTGCCTTCTGTGGGCCAGCCAGTTCTGGATCCACATTGCAATGTTCCCTTGGATCACATGCCTCCTTACTTTCTCAATAAGCCTTGCATGGGGTACCTTATCAAACACCTTGCTGAAATCCATATACACTACATCTACTGCTCTCCCTTCATCGATGTGTTTAGTCACATCCTCAAAAAATTCACAAGGTCGTAAGGCAGGATCTGCCCTTGACAAAGCCATGCTGACTATTCCTAATCATATTATACCTCTCCAAATGTTCATAAATCCTGCCTTTCAGGATCTTCTCCATTAGCTTACCAACCACTGAGGTAAGACTCACTGGTCTATAATTCCCTGGGCGATCTCTACTCTCTTTCTTGAATAAGGGAACAACATCCGCAACCTTCCAATCTTCTGGAACCTCTCCCATCTCCATCGACGATGCAAAGATCATCGTCAGAGGCTCCGCAATCTCTTCCCTCACCTCCCACAGCAGCCTGGGGTACATCTCATCCGGTCCCGGCGACTTATCCAACTTGATGCTTTCCAAAAGTTTCAGCACATCCTCTTTCCTAATATCTACATGCTCAAGCATTTCAGTCCGCTGCAAGTCCCCCCTACAATCCCCCAGATCTTTTTTCTTGGTGAATACTGACCTAAAGTATTCATTAAGTACCTCCGCTATTTCTTCTGGATCCATACACACTTTCCCACTACTGTACTTGATAGGCCTTATTCTTTCGCATCTTATCCTCTTGCTCTTCACATACTTGTAGAATGCCTTGGGGTTTTCCGTAATCCTGCCCGCCAAGGCCTTCTCATGCCCCCTTCTGGCTCTCCTAATCTCCTTCTTAAACTCCTTCCTATTAGCCTTATACTCTTCCAGATCTCTAACATTACCTAGCTCTCTGTTCCTTTTGTAAGCTTTTCTTTTCCTTTTGACTAGATTTATTCTAGCCTTTGTACACCACGGTTCCTGTATCCTTTCATGACTCCTCAGTTTCATTGGAACATGCCTATGCAGAACTCCACACAAATATCCCCTGAATATTTGCCACGTTTCTTCGGTACTTTTCCCTGAGAACATCTGTTCCCAATTTAATCTTCCAATTTCCTGCTTGAGAGCCTCATAATTCCCTTTATTCCAAGTAAATGCCTTTCTAGTCTGTCTGTTCCTAGCTCTCTCCAGTGCGAACATAAAGGAGATAGAATTATGATCACTATCACCAAAATGTTCACCCACTGAGAGACCTGACACCTGACCAGGTTCATTTCCCAATACCAAATCAAGCACAGCCTCTCCTCTTGTAGGCCTATCTACATATTGTGTCAAAAACTCTTCCTGAACACACCTAACAAACTCCACCCCATCTAAACCCCTCACTGTCTGGAGATGCCAATCGATGTTTGGGAAATTAAAATCCCCCATCACAACAATTCAGTTATTCTCACACCTTTCTAGGATCTGCTTCCCTATCTGCTCCTTAATATCCCTGTTACTATTGGGCGGCCTATAAAAAACACCCAGTAAAGTTATTGACCCCTTACTGTTCCTAACCTCCACCCACAGAGACTCCGTAGACAGTCCCTCCATGATGTCCACCTTTTCCGCAGCCGTAACACTATCTCTGATCAACAGTGCCACTCCCCCACCTCTTCTGCCTCCCTCCCTGTCCTTTCTGAAACATCTAAAACCCGGCACTTGAAGCAACCATTCCAGTCCCTGAGCCATCCAAGTCTCCGTAATGGCCACCACATCATAGCTCCAAGTATTGATCCAAGCTCTAAGCTCATCCGCCTTGTTCACAATACTCCTTGTGTTAAAATAGACACATCTCAAACCTGTCTGAGCACGTCCCTTCTCTATCACCTGCCTATTGTACCTAGTACAGGCTTTCTCTATTTGAGAGCCAAACACCTCTTCCCCAGTCTCTCCAGTTCGGATCCCACCCCCCAACAATTCTAGTTTAAACTCTCCCCAGTAGCCTTAGCAAACCTCCCTGCCAGGATATTGGTCCCCCTGGGATTCAAGTGCAACCCGTCTTCTTTGAACAGGTCATACCTGCCCCAAAATAGGCCCTAATGATCCAGAAATCTGAATCCCTGCTCCTTACTCCAATCCCTCAGCCACGCTTTTAACCTCTTCATTTTTTTCCTATACCCACTGTCACTTAGCACAGGCAGTAATCCGGAAATTACTACCTTTGAGGTCCTGCTTCTCAACTTCCTTCCTAATTCTCTATAGACACTTTTCAGGCCCTCATTCCTTTCCCTACCTATGTCGTTGGTACCAATATGTACCACGACCTCTGGCTGTTCTCCCTCCCACCCCCCCCCAGGATATCTTGGACGTGATCTGAAACATCCCGGACCCTGGCACCTGGGAGGCAAACTACCTTCCAAGTTTCTTTCCTGCATCCACAGAATCATTTGTCTGCCCACCTAACTATAGAGTCCCCTATCACTAGTGCCCTCCTCTGTCCTTCCTTACCCTTCAGAGTCACAGGGCCAGACTCTGTGCCAGAGACACTGCCACTGATGCTTCCCCCAGGTAGGTTGTCTCCCCCAACATTACTCAAGCAGGAGTACTTATTGTCAAGGGGTACAGCCACAGGGGTACTCTCTGTTACCTGACTCTTCCCCTTCCCCCTCCTGACTGCGACCCACTTGCCTGACTCCCGTGGTCCCAGTGTGACCACCTGCCTATAACTCCTTTCTATCACCTCTTCATTCTCCCAGACCAGACGAAGGTCATCGAGAGTACTTTCCTGTACTCTGACTCATCATTATTGGAGATTCGGTCCACTACGGTGCTGTCATCTGCAAACTTGCAGATGGAGTCGAGGAAAGCATTTTCAAAGAAAATGCACTTCAAGGAAAGCACTTCAAGCCAAACATTTTGTAAACTTGTTTGCCCTTGATGAGGCATCTCAGTTTGATCTACACATTACCTGCTGTGTCATTGAGGAAACTGGGCTAATCAGCACATTTATTTCTCCACTGAGCGGCTGACACTGCATCTTCCGCATGCTAACATGGTATCGACAGGTTATTGAGACGTTGACCTGCCAATTGCCATGTTTTGCTTTTAATTATTCATTCAAAGGATGTGGATATTAGCAAAGCCAGCATTTATTGTTGGTCGAGATTCATCCCAAATTGAAGAGTCAGTTAAAAATCAACCACATTGGTGGGTCTGGAGTCACAAAAAATGGCCAGGTCAGGTTAGGATGGCAGATTCCCTCCCTCAAAATGAACCAGATGGGTTTTTACAAAAATCCAATCATTTCATTGTCACCATTCCTGACACTAGCTTTTAATTTAGTTCAGTGAATTTATATTCTTCAGCTGCTGTGATGCATTTTAAACTTGTCCTTTCAAATTATAAGTCCAAGTCTCCTCATGACTTGCCAGCCCCAGTCCAAAGGAACTAAGTATTGGAATTGGTGGTCTGGGTGTATTGCATGTCTGACACATGTCCAAGGAAACATTTCTATCACCATGTCTCCATTTGTGGTGTACTCCAATATTTGGCTTCACAGATAGAATGGTGAGGAACAAATATGGTATTGCACATAGTTGTACATATAGAGTAAAAGGGTACATTAAACAGTACAGCACAGGAGCAGGCCCTTCGGCCCACGATGTTGTGCTGAACTAATTACACTGGTAATTAAACTAAACTAATCTAATCCCTTCTGCCTCCACAACATCCATATCCCTCCATTCTCTGCACATCCATGTGTCTAAGAGCCTCTTAAATGCCTCTACAGTATTTGCCTCCCCTACCACCCCTGGCCTCACATTCCAGGCACCCACCACTCTCTGTGTCTGACATTGCTGTAGTCAGTGACCGTGTGGAGCTTGCCCAAGCTCACCGATTCTACAGGCTGATGGAACCATCCAATTATCCTGGTCCTGGTCAGTAACTGAAGGGTTGAACTCCATAGCCCTGTTAAATAATGCCTCTTGTGATCCTGAGGTCGGTTTATTTGTGGCTGACACTGCATATGTCTCCAGAGGTAGCATGAAAGACACACTAAAACATATACTTATGGCACAGAAGGAGGCCATTTGGCCCATCGATTGCATGCCAGCTCCAAGGGAAGCAATCTCATTTGCCCCAGTTCCAGTCTTATTTCCCTGTATCCTGCAATTTATTCACATACATGTGCAGCAATGCCCCATTGATGCTATTTTCCATTAACTACAGTGGTAGGTAGTTTACAATTGTCAATTAACCAACCATCAGACATGGGAGAAAACCCTTCCAGCCAGAGCAAACACAAGCAGTCACAGAATGTGTGCACCCAAGGTCAGGATTGAACCTGGGTCCCTGGAACTGTGAGGCGGCAGCACTGACTGTTGTGCCACCATTTTATCACATCAAGTCAAGTTTATTATTGTCACATGTACCGAGGTACAGTGAAAAAACTTGTCTTGCATGCCGTCCATACAGATCATTTCATCACATCGAGTTTATTGTCATGTGCACAAGTACGGTGAGGTACAGGTACAATGGTAAGTTGGTTTATTATTGTCACATGTACCGAGGTACAATAAAAACTTTGTTTTGCCTGCCATCCATACAGATCATTTCACCACATCAGTACATTGAGGTAGTACAAGGGAAAACAATAACAGAATGCAGAATGTAGTGTTACAGTTACAGAGAAAGTGCAGTGCAGGCAGACAATAAGGTGTAAGGTTATGACGAGGTAGATCGTGAGGTCAACTTGCTTGCAGCAGCATCACAGGTACATCTGCTCAAACAACATACAAAACATAAATTACACTAAATTATACCACCCAGTGGAAAAAAACGCCTCCCCCTCCCGACAACTTAAAACACTTCACTCCTCCAACTCTGTCACAAGATCACAAGATCACAAGACAAGGGAGCAGAAGTAGGCCATTCAGCCCGAGTCTGCTCCAAAGAAAAGAAAGGGAAATGACCTGAATCATTAACTGTTTCTCTCTCCACAGATGCTGCCTGACCTGTTGAGTGTCTCCAACCTTTCCTGTTTTTATTTTGGATTTCCAGCAGCTTCCATTTTTTGCTTTTTAATGCTTGTAAATTGGTAAATTGGTTTATTATTGTCACATGTATCAAGGTACAGTGAAAAACTTGTCTTGTATACTGTCCATACAGATCATTTCATCACATCAGTGCATTGAGGTGGAACAAGGGAAAAGCAATAACAGAATGCAGAACATAGTGTTACAATGACAGAGGAAGTGCAGTGCAGGCAGACAATAATGTGCAAGGGCCATGACGATGTAGATTGTGAGGTCAAGAGTCTATCTTATTGTACTAGGGGACCATTGAATAGTCTTATAACAGAGGGATAGAAGCTGTCCTTGAGCCTGGTGGTACGTGCTTTCAGGCTTTTGCATCTTCTGCTGGATGGGAGGGGGGAGAAGAGAGAATGTCCGGGGTGGGTGGGGTCTTTGACTATGCTGGCTGCTTCACTGAGGCAGCGAGAAGCATAGACAGAGTCCATGGAGGAGAGGCTGGTTTCCGTGATGTGCTGAGCTGTGTCCACAGATGAAGTTTGAAACTAACGTCTGACCAACACATTCTCATTTTCTTCCTCTGTCTTCTACTCCCAATGGTTTTCCAAGGTTCAGTCCCACTGGATATGTCAACTTCCAGCTGTTTTGAGTCATACAACACGGAACCAGGCCCTTCGGCCCAACTTGTCCATGCCGACTGACGTGGCTACCTGAGCTAGTCCCATTTGCCTGAATTGGGTCCATCTCCCTCTAAGCCTTTCCTATCCATGTACTTGTCCAAATGTCTTTTGTGCCCACCTCTACCACCTCCTCTGACAGTTTGTTCCACACACCCACCACCCTGTATGTGAAAAGCCAGCCCTTAAGGTCCCCTTTGTATCTTTCCCCTCTCACCTTAGACCTACGCCCTCTAGTTTTAGACTCGCCTACCCTGGGAAAAAGACTTGTGACCACCCACCTTATCTACACACCTCATGGTTTTATTTACCTTTATAAGGTCTCCTCTCAACCTCCTACACTCCAGAGAAAAACCCCAGCCTATCTATTCTCTCCTCATAACTCAAGCCCTCCAGTCCCAGCAACATCCTTGTGAATCTTTTCTTCACTTTTTCCAGCTTAATGACGGCCTTCCTATAGTTAGGTGACCAGAACAGCGCACAATACTCCAAGTGTGGTCTCACCAACATTTCTTCACAGACGTTCAATACACCAAAACTCATTCCTCTTTCTTGCCACATGACTGGGAGTCAGGAACTCCGTGAATTCATTCCAGAAGTTTCTACCAGTAATGAAGCTCCCTGGTGCTCCATCACATACAAGAAGCTGATTTTAAATTGCACTCAAGTGACACAATCAACTTACTGCAAATATCAGCAGACACAAACCTTTGCAAGTTAATGTTGCCTGTTAGGCTAATTCTAACTCCACTCTTCAGCAACACAGATTCTGATAAATTCTACTACAAAGTAGCTTCTTTCTCTTTATTCTTGAGGTGTGGGCATCACTAATAAGCTCCATCCTTCATTGCCTTTGAGAAGGTGGTGGTGAGCCACCTTCTTGAGTGTTTACAGTCCTGGTGGATGAGAGTAGGTTTAATGTAAGGGGTGCTTGATGTTCAGCACAGACTCTGTGGACCAAAGGGCCCGTTTTCCTGCTTTATGGCAATGACTCTGTGACGTGGATGCTCTGGTGAAGAAAGCACACCAGCACCTCTACTTCCTCAGAAGGCGTAGAAAATTCAGCATGTGCCCAATGACCCTTAACAATTTTTCAGATATACTATAGAAAGCATCTTATCCAGATACATCACAGCTTGGTACGGCAACTGCTCTGCCCAAGACTGCAAGAAGTTGCAGAGTTGTGCACACAGCTCAGTCTATCATGCAAATCAGCCTTCCGTCCATTGACAGAATCCGTCCATTGCCTCCCCTCCACTGACTCCGTCTACACTTCCCACGGCCTCAGGAAAAGAGCCAACATAATCAAAGACCCCTCCCACCCCGGACATTGTCTCTTCTTCCCCCCTCCCATCGGGCAGAAGATACAAAGCTTGAAAACACCCACCACCGGGCTCAAGCACAGTAGGCACGGTAGCGTAGGGGCAGGCACGGTAGTGTAGCAGTTAGTGTAACGCTATTACAGCGCCAGCGACCCAGGTTCAATTCCGGCCGCTGCCTGTGAGGAGTTTGTACGTTCTCCCTGTGTCTGCGTGGGTATCCTCTGGGTGCTCCGGTTTCCTCCCACATTCCAAAGACATACGGGTTAGGAAGTTGTGGCCATGCTATGTTGGCACTGGAATCGTGGCAACACTTGCGGGCTGCCCCCCAGAACACTCTACGCAAAAGGTGCATTTCACTGTGTGTTTCGATATACATGTGACTAATAAAGAAATCTTAAAAGGACAGCTTCTATCCCGCTGTTATAAGACTCTTGAATAGACCTTTTGTACGATAAAGGTAAACTCTTGATCTCCCAATCTACCTATTCATGGCCCTTGCACCTTATTGTCTGCCTGCACTGCACTTTCTCTGTAACTGTAACATTATATTCTGCATTCTGTATTGTTTTTTCTTTTGCACTACTTTGATCCACTTATGTATGGTGATCTGTCTGGATGGCATGCAAACAAAAGCTTTTCACCGTATCTCGGTATTACTGAGAAATTCCAACAGTGCTTTCAGGGAGTTCCAGGATTTAGACCCAGCGTTGATGAAGGAACAGTAAAATATTTCCATATGGGGATGGTGCATGACCTGGATGGGGACTTGCTGGATAATGGTGATCTTCCATTCCTGATGACCTTGCCCTTCTAGGCAATGGAAGTGATGGGTTCAGGGCGTGAGATGTCAAGAAATTCATGTTAGTGGCACCCAGGGTGCATACCTGCCTGGATCAGACAGTAAGCGCTATAAGGAGAGGTCGGACAAACTTAGATTGTTTTCTCTGGACGTCCAAGGCTGAGGGGAGACCTGATCGAAGTTCATAAAATTATGAGAGGGCATAGATAGGGTAGACAGTCAGAATCTTTTTTCCAGAGTAGAAATGTCGAATACTAGAGGATATTCATTGAAGGTGAGAGGGGAGATGTTCAGAGGAGGTGTGTAGGGCAAGTTATTTTACACAGAGAGTGATGGGTGCCTGGAACACACTGCCAGGGGTGATGGTGGAAGCAGATATGATAGAGGTCTTTAAGAGGTTTTCAGATAAGCACATGAACAGGCAGAGAATGAAGGGATACGGATCATGGGCAGGCAGGAGGGATTAGCTTAATTTGAAATCATGCTCAGCACAGACATCGTGGGCTGAAGGGCCTGTTCCTGAGTGGTATTGTTCTATGTTCTATGTTCTATGCTCTATGAAGGAGCACTGCACTGTTAAACCAAGTCATAATGGTTGAGAACTTAAACCAAACCTGCCCCTCAAGTGATGTAAAAGACCATCTCACTATTTAGCAGAAGAAGAGTCAGCAGCTTTAAATTCTGGAGTGTTAACATATCGAATGACCTGTCCTGGGCCCAGTACAGAGATGCAATCATAAGGAAGGCACGCCAGCATCTTTACTTTCTTAAGAGGTTAAGGAGGTTCGGCTTGTCACCGAACACTCTAACAAACTTCTACAGATGTACTGTTGAAAGTATCCTGACTGGTAGCATCATGGTCTGGTACAACAATTCGAACGCACAGGAATGCAAGCTACAGAGAGTAGTGGACTCACCCAATACATCACGGGCACATCCATCCCCACCATCAGTAGTATCTACAGGAGGCGCTGCCTCAAGAAGGCAACATCCACCATCAAAGATCCCCACCATCCAGGTCATGCCATCTTCTCGCAGCTACCATCGGGCAGGAGGTACAGAAGCCTGAAGTCCCACACCACCAGGTTCAAGAACAGCTACTTCCCTTCAATCATTCGGTTCTTGGACCAACCTAATCACTGGATTTTAGCAATACTATGTCCACTTTGATCACTTCCACTAAAATGGACTTTGTTTCTTTTCGTTCTGATTGTGTTCTTTCTTGTAAAAATTGTGTTTTATTATGTTTTTCTTGTGAATTCCACTTATCTGATGCTATGGGCCTGTGATGCTGCTGCAAGTAAGTTTTTCATTGCACCTGTATACATATGTACGTGTGCATATGACAATAAACTAACGTTGGATCGACTTTGACTTTGAAGAGGGTGCTAACCCTAGAGCCCTAGTCAACACTTACCCTTCAATCAACATCACAACAGATTGTCAGATCATTGCTGCTTGTGGCAGTTTGCTATGTACAAGTTCCCTATGTTACAGCACTGACAGCACTTCTAACATGACTTCATCAGATTAGATCAGATGAGATTAGAGTATTGTTTTATACCCCAGGATGCAATGAAATTCCTTTGGTAGGCACTGTAGTGTTGCGGTTAGTGTAACGTTATTACAGTGCCAGCGACCCGGGTTCAATTCCGGCCGCTGTCTGTAGGGAGTTCGTACGTTCTCCCCGTGTCTGCATGGGTTTCCTCCGGGTGCTCTGGTTTCCTCCCACATTCCAAAGACGTATGGGTTAGGAAGTTGTGGGCATGATACGTTGGCACCAGAAGCGTGGCGACACTTGCGGGCTGCCCCCAGAACACTAGACGCAAAAGATGCATTTCACTGTGTGTTTCGATGTACATGTGACTAATAAAGATATCTTATCCTTGCTCACGTGAAGCTCACAGAGTAAACAGTGTACATGGTTAAAAAAAAATACAGCAATAAATACAGCAACAAGTGCAAAACAAAGGAATGGTCCAAGGTACATTGGTGTAAACTAATGTAGCACAAACAGAAATGTTAAAGTGATAATAACAGAAGAGGTAAAATTTAGGGTTCAAGAAGGTGGCAACGCCACCGGGAAGGGGATGTGAGAGAGGTGATTGGTTCAGGAGTCTGACAGCAGTGGGGAAGAAGCTGTCCTTGAGTCTGGACGTCCGGACTTTCAAGCTCCTGTATCCTCTCCTAGAAAGTAAGATAAGATAAGATAAGATAAGATTTCTTTATTAGTCACATGTACATCGAAACACACAGTGAAATGCATCTTTTGCGTTACCGAGAATGTGCTGGAGGCAGCCCTCAAGTGTCGCCACACTTCTGGCACCAATATAGCATGCCCACAACTTCCTAACCCGTACGTCTTTGGAATGTGGGAGGAAACCGGAGCAACCGGAGGAAACCCACGCAGACACGGGGAGAACATACAAACTCCTTACAGACAGTGGCCGGAATTGAACCCGGGTCACTGGCGCTGTAATAGCATTATGCTAACCACTACACCACCATGCCTGCCCACTACACCACCATGCCTGCCCACTACACCACCGTGCCTGCCCACTACACTACTGTGCCTGAAAGAAACGGGAATGGCATCTTTGACGATACTGTTAGCCTTGCTGAAGCAACGCACGGTGAAGGTGGACTGGATAGAAGGAAGGAAGTGACGAGCCTGTGAGGGACTGGGCTGGTTCTGGTGTAAAACGACGCAATGCATCACGAAAGGACGTGGACAGCACTACAGAAATGCAAGACTTTCTTGTTTCAGAGTCTTTCTCCCCTCAGCCTCTGCTTACTAACTGGAAAAGCACAAGTATTTTTCGTAGAAGCAGGCACTGGGGTCAACTTTGACCTTTTAGGGCTTCAGAGTGGGGCAGTGCTGTGGTCAGCAATGTGCAGATCATGACCTCCACATGTCCCAGCTCCCACCCAACCCCCTACTGTTGATCCCCAGTCTCATTTACACCCACCAGGTGACTGGATGTCCCAGGTCACTCACAATGAATGACAAGCAGCAGAAGTGGCCGAGTCACTGACTCAGGATCTATATCTAGTGATCATAATTTCCTCCCCATTTTATTCCAGCCTTTTGAGATAAAGGCCAGCATTCCATTAGTCTTGTGATTGGTCTTTGAATCTGAGCACTATTTTAATGATTCTGTTTTCTCCTCCAGAGGTCCCAGTTGGACACCATTTGGAAAATCTTTGCATTGATCTTCCTGGTTCCAAGAGCAGTCAACCTCTTGAGTGCCTACGTTGAATGTCATCTGCCCAAAGATTGGCTTTGCGCTCAGTTCAGCTAAAACAAAGCACTGGGACTCACACTTAATGGTAATTGATAACTAACTATTACTGCAAGAAGAGAAGAAAATAGCAGATTTGACCCCTCGCAGATGTCAGGGTACATTTTTTACTCAGAGAGTGGTGGATGCCTGGAAAGCATTGCCTGATAGGGTGGTGAAGGCAAATTCATTGGAGCTTTTGAGAGGGGCTTGGCTGGGCACATGAATGAGAGGAAAATGGAGGGATATGGGATTTCTGCAGGTAGAAGGGATTAGCTATGTCGGCACAACATTGTGGGCCAAAGGGCCTGTTCTGCGCTGTACTGTTCTATGTTCTATGTTCTAAATCTGTCTCAACGTTCAATATGGTCATGGCTGACCTGCCCCAGGCCCCATCTCCTCTTCTGTGATTGTTCCCCACAGCCCTCAATTCCCTGATCTTTCAATAATGTATCTACCTCTTCTTTAAATACATCTTTAAGCGTATAGGGATCCAGTTGCTCTTGTAGCCTATCACAAATGTTAGCAGCAAAGTTCAGCAAGTAGTTAAGAAGGCAAACATCACATTGTCTTTTATTCCAAAGGAATTGTTCAGAAAAAGGGAAGTTTTGTTACAATTGGACAGGGAGCTAGTAAGACCACACCTGGAGTACTGTGCAGAATTTTGGCCCCCATACCTAAGAAAGAATATAATAGTATTGGAGGCAGTCCAAAGGAGACTTAACAAGCTAATTCCTGGGATGAGGGGGTTGTCCTATCAAGAGAGGCTAAAAAGGTTGGGTATCTCCCGGGACATTCTCTCTTCTCTCCTCTTCCAGTGGGTAGAAGATACAGGAGCCTGAAGTCACATACCACCAGACTTAAGGACAACTTCTACCCCACTGTGATAAGACTATTGAACAGTTCCCTTATACAATGAGATGGACTATGACCTCACGATCTACCTTGTTGTGACCTTGCACCTTATTGCACTGCATTTTCTCTTTAGCTGTGACACTTTACTCTGTACTGTTATTGTTTTTACCTGTACTACATCAATGCACTCTGTACTGACTCAATGTAACTGCACTATGTAATAAATTGACCTGTACAATCGGTTTGTAAATCAAGCTTTTCACTGTGCCTTGGTACAAGTGACAATAATAAACCAATACCAATACTAATCTATTGCTTGGTGTTTTGAAGAAAGAGGAATGACCTTATTGAAAGATATAAGACCCTAAGGGGACGCTTGTCGTGATGTTTCCACAAGTGAGAGAGTCTCGATCAAGGAAACATAGTTTCAAGATAAGGGGTCGGTCATTTAAAACTGAGGCCCATTTCTCTCCACAGACGTTGCCTGACCTGTTGAGTGTAGTGGTTAGTATGACGCTATTATCGCCAGCAGTTAGTGCCAGCAACCCGCGTTCAATTCTGGCCGCTGTCTGTAAGAAGTTTGTACGTTCTCCCCATGTCTATGTGGGTTTCCTCCGGGTGCTCCGGTTTCCTCCCACATTCCAAAGACGTACGGGTTAGGAAGTTGTGGGCATGCCATGTTGGCGCCGGAAGTGTGACTACACTTGCAGGCTGCCCCCAGAACATTCCCATTAACGCAAAAAGGCGCATTTCACTGTGTGTTTTGATGTACATGTAACTGATAAATATATCTTATCTTATCTTACCTTATCTTGTGTCGCCAGGGCTCCCATAATGTTATATGCCTCAAGTAAATCTCCCCTCAGTCTCCTGTAGTGATATCTTTCTTTACTGAGATGAAGAATAAACAGAGAAGATAAAAAGCATTGATAGACACTTGACAATAGGCATAGAGAAAGTAGATGGCATGAAGTGGACTAAAATCCACTGTAACAGGGAAGATTACAATGCACACATTAATGCACTATGATGAAGGATACAGCAGCGAGGAACACAGGGACAAAATAAAATCAGTTTTGTCCCATATTTGAAGGGGAAAGAAAGTGAGGAATCAAGAAGAGTGGACATCGGCCACAGAAGGCAGCCTCCCAGTGAGGAAGGAAGCTCAGGCTACAGTGTTGCATCTTTCTCTTTCGTTCCTTGAATTTTCCTCCTCTTGATCCTCCTCCCCCTCCTACTGCAGTCACTCACGTAGGATTCCCCAACAGCCCCTCCCAAACCCAGGACCAATCCCACCAAGAAGGACAAGGGGATGACGCATCTGGGAAAACCACCATTTGCAAGTTCCCCTCCGAGTCACACACCATCCTGATCGGAAATATATTACCCAATATTATGGAATGAGCTGCCAGAGGAAGTGGTTGAGGCAGGTACATTAACAACATTTAAAAGGTACTTGGACAGGTACATGGATAGGAAAAGTTTGGAGGGATATGGGCCAAATGCTTAGATGGGAATCTTGGTCAGCATGGGCCAGTTGGGCCGAAGGGTCTGTTTCCATGCTGTGTGACTCTATGACTTTGGATGAAGAAATTTCTTCTCATCTCTGCCCTGAACAGCGGCCCCTAATTTTGAGACAGTAAGCCCTGGTTCTAAACAGTCTGTTCAAGGGACTCACCATTTCTCCATCTACACCGTCAACTCTCTTAAGAATTTTGTACATTTTAATGAGATCACCTTTTATTCCTCTAAACTTGGGAGAGCATAGGATCAGCTTTCAACTTCATTGTCATTGGATCCAAATCCTGCAGGTTGGTAGGTAAATTGGCCCCAGTAAATGACCCCCAGCATGCAGGTTTTTGGTAGAATCTGTGGGGCAGTTGATGGGCTTTAAAATGAAATTAGTATAGGATCAGGGTAAATGAATGCTCGATGGTTGGCACAGATTCCAGGGGCCAAAGGTCCTCTTTGCTTTGGACACCAGTCAGAGAGGGATCACTGGGTTGATAACTGGGTTAAGAATTTTCTTACAAGGAAAGGTTGAGCAAGTTAGGCTTTTACTCATTAGAGCTTAAAAAAAAGTGAGAAGTGAGCTTATTGAAACACAACAGATTCTAAGGAAATTTGACAAGGTAGGTGTTGAGAGGATGTCTCCTCTTTTCGGGGGTATCGCAAACTCAGAGCAGATTTTCAGAATAAAGTGTTGCCCATTTAAATTGCAGATGATACTAAAATAGATGGTGTTGTAGACAGTGTAGAATGTTGTGGAAAATTACGTAGGGATCTTGATCAGCTGGGTATGTGGGCTGAGGATTGGCAAATGGCTTTCAATCCAGATAAATGTGAGACATTGCTTTTTGGGAAATCAAACTGGGGTAGGACTTATACAGTGAATGGTAGAGTGTTATGGAACACTGAGGAGTGCAAGTGCATAGTTCGCTGAAAGTGGCATCTCAGGTTGATAGGGTGGTAAAGAAGGCATTTGGCACGCTGGCCTTCATTAGCCGGGGCACTGAGTATAGGAGCTGTGAAGTTATGATGCAGATATATAAGATGTTGGTGAGGCCACACTTGAAGTATTGTGTACAGTTTTGGTCACCCTATTATAGGAAAGATATTATTAAACGCAAAAGAGTGCAGAAGAAATTTACAGAGATGTTGCCTGGACTTGGGGGCCTGAGTTACGAGGAGAGGTTGTGTAGACTAGGACTTTATTCCCTGGAATGTGGGAGATGGAGGGGTGACCTGATAGAGGTATGTAAGATCATGAGGGACATAGGGTGAACACACAGTCTTTTTTCCAGGTAGGGGGTCCTAAAAAAAAGGGCATAGGTTTAAGATCAGAGGCAAGGGATTTAAAAGGGACATCAGGGGCAGCTTCTTCACATGAAGGGTGTGTATATTTGGAATGAGCTGCCAGAAGTAATGGTTGAGGCGGGCACATCAGCAACATGTAAAAGCCGTCTAGGTAAGTACATGGAGAGGAGACGTTTAGAGGGCTCTGGGCCAAACATGTGCAGTTGGGACTAGCTTGGTGGGCAATGCAGTTGTACGAGATGGGCCAAAAGGCCCGTTTCCATGCTGTAACACTCTACAACTCTGAGGAGGAATTTCTCCCCTCAGAGGGTTGTGAGTCATTGGAACTCTGTCCCAGAGGGCTGTAGAGATGGAGTCATTAAAGAGATTCAAAACTGAGATTAAAAAGCTTTTTGTTCAAGTTCAAGTTTATTGTCAAAGGCATATACAGTATACACAGGGTATAAATGCAATGAAAATTAGCTTTTTGCAGCAGCACAGGACATTACAAACACGACAAACAAGTTAACATAAATTATACGTAACTTACATGACAAGATAAACATAATGACACTAGTGCAAGTTGAGAAATAGAGAAAGCAATATAGTCCGAGATAGTGTCAGGGTTTTTCAGGAACGTGGGTGAAGAGAGCCTTCCACAGAATGCTAGCAGTGAGGCTGCAGTATCTACTGGCAGATTCACTCATTAACTCTTCAGATCCCATGCACTGACCCTGTGCTCACACCACAGTGAATCCCAAGAAGATTCCAGTCATGATGCAAGTTCATGCAAACTCTGTTTCTCTCTCCACAGATGCTGCCTGAATGGCTGAGTACTTCCAACATTTTCTATTTTATCTCATATTCCATACAGGTCTAGTCAAGTCAAGTTTATTGTCAAATGCACAAGTACATGTATGCACAGGTGCAGTGAAAAATTTGCAACATCACAGGCACATAGCATTAGAGACACAACATTCACAAGCATAGCGGTTAGCATAACGCTATTAAAGCGCCAGCGACCTGGGTTCAATTCCCACCGCTGTCTGTAAGGAGTTTGTACGTTCTCCCCGTGTCTGTGCGGGTTTCCTCTGGGTGCTCCGGTTTCCTCCCACATTCCAAAGACGTACAGGTTAGGAAGTTGTGGGCATGCTACATTGGCGCCAGAAGCGTGGCGACACTTGTGGGCTGCGCCCAGAAGACTCTACATAAAAGATGCATTTCACTGTGTTTTGATGTAGAGTACATGTGACTAATAAAGATATCTTATTACAATTAAGCATAAATTATACAAAATTATACAGGAAAGAACACAACTAGAACAATAAAAGAAACAAAGTTTGTTATAGAGGAATGTGGTCATAGTGTTGCTATACTGAGCTAGTGATTTGGGTTGTGCAGGTTGGTTCAAAAACCGAATGGTTGAAAGGAAGTAGCTGTTCTTGAACCTGGTGGTGTGGGACTTCAGGCTTCTGTACCTCCTGCCCGATGGTAGCTGCAAGAAGATGGCATGGCCCGGATGGTGGGGATCTTTGATGATGGATGTTGCCTTCTTGAGGCAGCACTTCCTGTAGATATTTTCATTGCTGAATGGGATATCCAGAATGGGAGTGATGGGATCGTTCCATGAGCTAGCAGCACTGGATGGGTTGAATGGCTTCACTCTCTCAACAGCAAGAAAATGTCAAATATGAGAACTGGAGTTAAACTTATCCTCTGCAGCACTGTGAAAAGGTCTTTCAGCACAACTGATTCCTGGTGTGTCACTGGTCTCAGGAGCGTCCTCCCTCACCTCTCCATCCCACCACCTGAGCATGCCCTCTTCCTTCTGCTCCTTGCCCCCTCGAGGCACAGGCACGGCAAACAGCTGGCCCATAATACTTCCTTCCCACTTCTGCTGCTCCATAAATCGCACAAATATTTACATTTGCATCACCATCTCAACTGAGTAATGTTAATGAACTGCTGGTTTTAGTTCGAGAAGGCGGAATTTGCATGTTTGGCAGCTCAGAGTTGGAATGATGTCCATAAATTATGGAACCAGCTTGAAAAAAAAAAGGAAGATGCATCTCCACAGTTAATACGCAGCACCTTAACATCTTCAGGGAGAAATGATAAAAGTCCTCTGCAATTTAAAATAATTGATAGCTCTTATGATCCCTGTGACAGCTCTCCTTGAAACATCCATTCTGGGTTATTTTGGTGCAGTGATTTTTTTTTCCTTGTGTGTTTGCACAGCTTGGAATAGCACCACCACACATCTGTAGTACTGGGAGACCTGAACACAGCTGCATCAAATTAATATTGTTAATGCAAACAAGAAAGAAGCTCATATGCGATCAAACATGTTGGTTTGACCCAGTTCCTTGTGCAAACCGTGCTGACTTTTCTAAAGCCAGCATTAATTGCCCATTGCAAAGGGGGCAGATGGGGAAAGCTCACTCCTTGAATCCCTGCAGTCTATAGAAGGTGCTCCCTCTGTGTAGGATTTTGTAAATGACTCCATTTTATTCATTTGTAGGCCGTGGGTGGTAATGGCAAACATAGTACAGCACAGGGCAGGTGCTTCAGCCCATGATGTTATGCCAAGCTAATCAAGCCAATGATTCCCAATTAATCTAATCCCTCTTCCCCAAACATTAACCATATCCCTCCCTTCTCTGCATATTGTTGGCCTTCCTATCAAGGCCAATGATTATTGCCTCTCCATAACTGCTGATGAGCACTATCTTTTTGCACCATTGCTGCCTGGATTGGAGACCATGTTTTATGAGGATAGGTTGAGCGAGCGAGGGCTTTTCTCTTTGGAGAAAAGGCAGATGAGAGGTGACTTGATAGAGGTGTACAAGATAAGAGGCATAGATCGAGTGCACAGTCAGAGACCTTTTCCCCAGGGCAAAACTGGCTAATACGAGGTGACATAATTTTAAGGTGATTGGGGATGTCAGGGGTAAGTTTTTTTTTTAAAAAACAGAGTGGTGGGTGCATTGAAAGCACTGCCAGCAGAGATTGTGGGGGCAGATACATTAGGGACATTTAAGGGACTCTTAGACACATGAATGATAGAGAAATGGAGGGGTATGTGGGAGGGAAAGGGTTAGATAAATATTAGAGCAGGATATGTCAGCACAACATTGTGGGCCAAAGGGCCTGTACTCTGCTGTAATGTTTTATGTTCTAGTGATGGTATTCCCATGGGATTTTTGGGTGTGAAGCTGTAGGATTTATAGCCACATTGATGAAGGAACAGTGATGTACTCCTACTGAATTCAAGGCCTAAACCAATCCCAGATGGTCCATGCACTGTTGTTCCTGTTCTGTTTTAATGTAGCTGTGCTCGAGCTGCTGCCTCACAGCTCGAGGGTCCTGAGTTCAATCTGACCTCAGGTGCTGTCTGTGTGGAGTTTGCACATTCTCCCTTGGTTTCCTCCGGATACTCTGGTTCCCTCCCACATCCCAAAGACAAACAGATCAGTAGGCTAAGTGACCACTGTAAATTGTCCCTGGTGCGTAGGTGAGCTGGAAGGAGTTGATAGCATGTAGAGAGAATAGGATTAATGTAGGATTAGTATAAATGGGTAGTTGACGGTCAGTACTGACTCAGTGGCTGAAGGGTCTGTATCCCTGCTGTATCTCTCTCTGACTCTCTGATTCTGTGATCTATGTCTCCTGATACAAGCAAAAGGGTTGTAAGGACACTTTAGAGGACACTTCATGGTCAACTACATTCTTATGTTTGAATCATTGGAAAACTTGTTCCAGAAACATTCACAACACTTAATACCCAAGACGAAGCAGACAGTTTGATTGGCAGACCATCCGACATCCTGAACCTTCTCTCTTTGCAAACAGGATGTCAGCTGCAATCTGAAGCTGCCACAAGGTAACTGCAGCACCTTGCCAGAGCTTCATTGACAGCACCTTCCAGAACTGTGACCTCTTCCACCAAGGGCAGAAGGTGCAAGGCAACTTCACCACCTGCAGGTTTTCCTTGAAGTCATCCTGGCTTGGAAATATATTGCTGGGTCCAACTCCTGGAGCTCCCTCACCAACAATGTTCAAGGAATACCTTCACCAGAAGGATGGGAGCAAACCAAGAGGGTGGCTCGCCACCACCTTCAAGGGCAATTAGGAACAAGTAATAAATGCTGGTGTTTCCAACAATGTTACACTTAGTGAATGACTAGAAATAATGTACATGTGTGCATGCAGGTATCTGTGCACCTATCTAGTGCTTATCGACTTTGGTAGAAAACTTTGCAGTAGTATTTTGAGGAACCTTGCTGGAGCAAGTATTGACAGAGTGAAAGCAGGTGAAATCACAGCAGATTGGACTGATGTGATGAAGCTATGCAAAAAAGACAAGTGTGGAAGGCTGGTGCACTCAGCAGAATTTCAAGACAAAAAGCTCTTTCCCAGAACAAGGTGCAGCTTTCATATTTCCATCCAGGACAGCATGGATGATACGTTCTTTGCTTGGTTCTGTACACTATTGCTAGCATGCATTGTGTGTTGTGTTTTCCAAGTCCTAATAAAGATAAGATATCTTTATTAGTCACATGTACGTCAATACACAGTGAAATGCATCTTTTGCGTAGAGTATTCTGGGGGCAGCCCGCAAGTGTCGCCACGCTTCCAGCGCCAACATAGCATGCCCCCAACTTCCTAACCTGAACGTCTTTGGAATGTGGGAGGAAACCGGAGCACCCAGAGGAAACCCACACAGACACGGGGAGAACGTACAAACTCCTTACAGACAGTGGTGGGAATTGAACTTGGTCTCTGGCACTGTAATAGTGTTATGCTAATTGCTACACTACCATGCCTGCCCCAGTTTAATTGAACTTGATTAGAGTTAGGATGAAGTCCGTGTCTGTTTGAATATATTGGTCTTGGTTTGTTATTGTCACATGAACGAAGATATAGTGAAAAGCTTTTGTTTGCGTCCCAACCAGACAGATAATGCCATACGCAAGGACATTGAAGTAGTAAAAAGTAAAACAGAATGCAGAATACAGTGCCACAGCTACAGAGAAAGTGCAGTGCAGGCAGACAACAAACTGCAAGGGCCATGACAAGGCAGATTGGGGGATCCATCTGTAGCATCCGAGAGCTCCGTTCAGAATCTGATAACAATAGGATAGAAGCTGTCATTAACGTACCTGGAAAATTGTGCATGTGCTGTTTTAGTGTTAGTTCTAAGAAAGGAGATACTTGTTATTAGAGAGAGTGCTGTCATCAAACTGATTCCAGTGAGAGAGAGTGCAAGTGCGAATGCAAGTGCGCAAGTATGTGTACTTGACTGTTTATGTGAGAGTCTATCTATGCAGACATGCATAGGTGTGTATATTTATGTATATATGTCCATGCATGCTAAGATTTTATAAAAGTACATGTACAAATCGTTGATTATGATGTTGAAAAATATTTCTTTAATAAAGTGTGACATCCTAGCTGAACTGGATCCAGGATTACACCAGTTGTCATTGGGTGACTGGAGGATTTCTGGGCTAAGTGGTTCAATTATACCATGCAGCATGAATGTGAACATGGAAGAGGAGATAAGAGCAGAGGAGGTGGAGAGCAGACTGATCCAATTTTCTCTATTCGCTACATCTTGTGGATAAAATTTTCTTCTACAGGGAGAGATTGTTACTCAGAAAGCCGGGATTTGTAGCATTCTTTGCTTTGCATTGTCATTCAGTGATCTTCATTTCCTCTGGGTAAACCCTTAGATGGGATGGCTGATTTACATATGAATCAGAACAATAACCAGAAGAAACTATAATTCTTACTACAATCCAACATCAAGAATTGTGGAATAAATTTAATTTCAGAGGAACAAATTATGGAAGTGCTGAGAGATTGTGTAACTGTTGAATAATACGAAAAATAAATATTTGATTTTTAAGCTGTTGCAAGAGATCTAAAATCACAGCAGTTAATTAATCAGCACTGATTTTAAATTCTAAAAGGATAGACTCACCTTTCGATGGTTTTTTTTGCATCCTTTCAAGATGTCCCAAGATGCTGAACAGTCTATGAAATATTTCTGAAGTTTAGACACTGTTGTAATGATTGCAATTCTGTCAAATCCATGTTATTCCACCCATCATGTGTTTCTCTTCAATTTTATTCTACATGTGATCAAGGAGATCAAATCTGTTCATTTTTAAATGCACAGGTTGAATAAAGAGAATTATAGATAGATCAGAAATATCTAACTATATACAAGGCAACATGCAATCAGTTAATCAGAAACAGAAAAATGTATTAGATTCAATGTCCCAGGAAATTAATATTTATCTATTTTTCTTCTTTGTAAGATACACAGAGAAAATTATGAATTAATTATTTAAAAGCTTGTATAAACACGTGTGCGAGTGCACAGTGGAACGAATGCTGGAAATTCTGAAAAGAAAACAGAATGCTGCAAAAACTCAGCAGGTCAGGCAGCATCTGTCGAGGGTGAAACAGAGTTAATGTCTCAGCTAACAACCTTTTATAACAACTGGAAAGTATCTGCCTCCCTGGCAGCACATTCTAGGCACCTGCCACTCCATGTAAAAAAAACTTGCCCCACACATCTCCTTTGAATTTACCCCCTCTCACCTTAAATGCATGCTCTCTAATATTCGACATTTCAACCCTGGGAAAAAGATACCTGCTGCCTACTCTATCGATGCCTCTCAATCTTATAAACCTCATCAGGTCTCCCCTCAGCCTCCACTGCTCTAGAGAAAACAACTGAAGTTGGTCTACCCTCTCCTCACAGCACATGCCCTCTAGTCCAGGCAGCATCCTGGTAAACCTCTTCTGCACCCTCTCCAAAGGCTCCACATCCTTCCTATAATGGGGCAATCAGAATTGAATGCAGATGCACCCTAACCAGAGTTTTATAAAGCTGCAACATAACTTCTTGACTCTTGAACTTAGTACCTTGACTAAAGGCAAGCATGTCATACAACAAACACAAAATGCTGGAGGAACTCAGCAGGTCAGGCAGCTTCTCTGGAGGGAAATTTCCCTCCATAGATGCTGCCTGACGTTTTGAGGTTCTCCAGCATTTTGTGTTCGTTACTCCAGATTTCTAGCATCCGCAGTCTCTCTCGTGTCTCTAAGAATGCTATACACTTCCTTTACCACCCTATCACCTTGTGCAGGAAAGAGATGTGTGAATTAAGGAGTATTTTGCGTCTTTGCCTTGTTCTCAGCTTCTTAACCTTTCTAACTTCTCTTCCAATTTAAGGTGATTGACCTGAAATATTAACTCAGTCTCTTTTTCCATATGTAAGGAAACATTTCATAAATGTATTTCCTAGAAAATCAAAATTGCTAGTTATAGTAATTGTTTATTGACTACAGCTCTGCCTTCAATACAATAATTCCAAGCAAGCTTGTCACCAAACTCCGAGACCTAGGACTCAACACCTCTCTCTGTAACTGGATCCTTGACTTTCTAACAAACAGACCGCAATCAGTGAGGATAGGCAGCAATACCTCCGGCATGATTATTCTCCACACTGGTGCCCCACAAGGCTGCGTCCTCAGCCCTCTACTCTACTCCCTACACACCCATGACGGTGTGGCCAGATTCTGCTCTAACTCCATCTACAAGTTTGCAGATGATACCACCGTTGTAGGCCATATCTCAAACAGTCATGAGTCGGAGTACAGGAAGGAGATAGAGAGCTTAGTGGAATGGTGTCATGACAACAACCTTTCCCTCGATGTCAACAAAATGAGCTGGTCATTGACTTCAGGAAAGGGGGCAGTGTACATTCACCTATCTACATCAATGGTGCTGAGGTTGAGAGCTTCAAGTTCCTGGGAGTGAACATCAACAGCCTGTCCCGGTCAAATCACGTAGATGCCACGGCCAAGAAAGCTCACCAGCACCTCAACTTCCTCAGGAGGCTAAAGAAATTCAGTTTGTCCCCTTTGACTCTCACCAACTTTTACCCATGCACCATAGAAAGCACCTGGATGCATCACGGCTTAGTATAGCAACTGCTCTGTCCAGGACTGCAAGAAACTGCAGGGAGTTGTGGACACAGCCCAGCGCATCACGGACACCAGCCTCCCCTCCTTGGACTCTGTCTATACCTCTCGTTGTCTTGGTGAAGCAGCCAGCATAATCGAAGACCTCACCCATCTGGTACATTCTCTCTTCTCTCCTCTTCCAGTGGGTAGAAGATACAGGAGCCTGAGGGCATGTACCACCAGACTGAAGGACAGCTTCTACCCCACTGTGATAAGACTATTGAATGGTTCCCTTATACAATGAGATGGACTATGACCTCACGATCTACCTGACCTTGCACTACACTTCTCTGTAGCTGTGACACTTTACTCTGTACTGTTATTGTTTTTACCTGTACTACCTCAATGAACTCTGTACTAACTCAAGGTAACTGCACTGTGTAATGAATTGACCTGTACGATCGGTTTGTAAGACAAGCTTTTCACTGTACCTTGGTACAAGTGACAATAATAAACCAATACCAATCTGATAGTTGCTTCCTTATGTCTTTAAGTTGTTCTCATACACTTGGGATTTTGCCATTATTTTTCACCTCATTTTATGACATTTTCAGGTATCCTCTGTTCAAATTCTGATCCCGGGATCATTCAAAGAGTCAAAGCTTTCTCATTTCCCGGACATGCAGTCACCAGTACATTGTGAAATTTTACTTCTTTTAAAGAATTCAGTTCAAGTTGGAAAAAAAAGAAACAGATGCTGGAAATCTGAAATGAAAATGCTGGAAACATTCAACAGGATAGGTAGAATCGATGGAAAGAGAAACAAAATCAATATTTCAGGTCCAAGAGCCGTTGTCAGAACTCAGAACTGTTTCCAGGACATCCACGACTGCATTGTGCTATTCCCTGCAGTCACAGAATGGAAATGTGTCAGAGTCAGAGTTATAGAGCAAGGAAACAGGCCCTTTAGCCCAACTGGTCCATGCTGACCAAGATTCCCATCTAAGCTGGTCCCATTTGCTCACATTTGGCCCATATCCCTCCAAACCTTTCCTATCCATGTACCTTTTCAATGTTGTTAACGTACCTGCCTCAACCACTTCCTCTGGCAGCTCATTCCATGTACTGACCACCCTCTGGGAGAAAAAGTTGCCCTTCAGGTTCCTATTAAATCTCTTCCCTTTCACCTTAAATCTACACCCTCTAGTTCTTGATTCCCCAACCCTGGGAAAAAGGACTGTGTGCATTCACCTTATCTATGCCCTTCAGGATTTTATACACCTCTATAAGATCACCCCTCATTCTCATACGCTCCAATGAAAAAAGTCCCAACTTGCTCAATCTCTCTCCATGACTCAGTCCGTTGAGTCCCAGCAACATCCTTGTAAATCTCCTCTGCACTCTTCCCAACTCAATAAGATCTTTTCTATAGCAGGATGACTAAAATTGAACACAATATTCCAAATGTGGCCTCAAGATCATCTTGAACTGCAACATAATATCCCAACCTATACCCAATGCCCTGACTGCCAAAGGCCAGCTTACCAAAGGCCTTCATCACCACCCTGTCTACCTGCAATGCCATTTTCAGGGAACCATGTACTTGTACTCCTAGGTCCTTATCATTAATGTCATTATTTGTGCTGTTGTTCTGGCGAAGGGCTAAGGACCTGAAATATTAACATTGTTTCTCATTCCATAGATGCTGCCTAACCTGCTGAATGTTTCCAGCATATTCTGTTTTAGCTTCAGCTTGTAACAAATGACGTAAAGAGGGGAAAGAAATATGGGGCCAAGATTTAAGGCAGGAACTCCACAGCTCATAGCTTTGATGTTTGAAGGCAAATTAAATTCTAGGAAGATTGAGAGCAAGGATTAAGGAGTGTGAATATGGAGAGTTGGAGGGCTGAAGATTAGAAATGAAGAGAAAATAAGATTTCTTTATTAGTCATATGTACATCAAAACACACAGTGAAATACATTTTTTTGCATAGTGTTCTGCGGGCAGCCCGCAAGTGTCATCACATTTCTGGTGCCAAAATAGCATGCCCATAACTTCCTAACCCGTCCGTCTTTGGAATGTGGGAGGAAACCGGAGCACCCGGAGGAAACCCACACAGTCACAGGGAGTGGCCGGAATTGAACCCAGCTTGCTGGTGCTGTAAAGCATTACGCTAACCGCTACACTCATGCAAGAATTTGAGAACCAGCTCCTTTTCTTATGGATGAAATGGGCTTCACGTGTCGTTACAAGTGGACACCAAGAATACAATGGCACTACTTTGAAGATGACCCTGGGAGCTACCCTGGTGCTTTTGCCCGATCCTCACCTCTCAACCAAGAGCTTATTATCATGTTACAGTTTGTGAAGCCTTGCTGGGGACAAAGTGGCTCTGTTATTCTTACATTACAATATTAATTACACTTCTGGGAAGAACAGTCAGATGGCTGTGGGTCAGGACAAGATCATGATTATTATTGTATTATTGCAAGCCATTTTGTTTCCCCTTCCTTTCCGACACCGACATGTCTGTCCTCAGCCTTCTCCGCTCCCAGGGTGAAGACAAATGCAAACAAGAGGAACAGCACCTCATATCCCACCTGGTTAGTCTACAACTCGAGGTCATGAACATTGCGTTCCCCCAATTTCAGGTAACCTGCTCCCCCCCGTCCCTTCCTCTCTCCTTCTGATCCACCCAGGTTCTCTCATACACATCCTTCTTGCCAAACCACCATCCCCCCAGCTCCCTATCATGCGGTCTCTTTCTCCTCACCCACCTACTCTATCTGCCCATCACCCACACACCCCTCCCACTGGGTCCCATCTGCCCTCCCCACCTCCCTCATTTGGTTCCACGCTCCACCTTCCTCTCCCATCAGACTCCATCATCTGCAGCCCTTTGTCGCCTCCACCTGTCACCTCCCAGCCTCTGTCGCTACTTCTCCTATCACCCCCTCCTCACCTGGATCCACCTATCGTCTGCCAGCTCTTGTCCCTCCCCCTTTACACTAGCGATCTCCCCTTTAACCTCGGTCCAGATGAAAGGTCTCACCTTAGTCCATTTCCCTCTGCAAATGCTGCCTGACCTGCAGCTCATTTCTTGTTGCATTTACTTTTGAGCTCTTTCTTAATTTCTCTCTGACCAGTGACTGTGTGGTAAAAGTCTGGATTTGATTGGTCAGATCTGAACATGGGAATTAGGAGCAGCAATTGGTCACTCGGTCCCTTGACCCTGTTCCACCATTTACTCAGATCATGGATGATCTGATTGAAATCTCCATCCTGCATTCCCATCCACCCCTGGTAACCTTGCATCCCTTGCCTTATTGACTGTTTATGTTGCTGTACCTTAAAAACAGTCGAAGACTCTGCTTCTCTTCGAAAAGCACCTTCTCGAAGCACCTCTTGCGGGAACAGCCAGGATCTCCTGGTGGCCAGCCACTACAATTCCACTTCCCATTCCCACACTGACGTGTCTGTCTATAGCCTCCTCTACTGCCATTTTGAGGCTAGGTTGGAGGAGCAACACCTCATATTCCATCTTGGGAGTCTCCAACCTGGCAGTATTAACATCGATTTCTCTAATTTCCTGTAACCCCTCCCCTCAATCAAATTGTCCCCCTTCCCTTGTATTCCCATGGCCCCCCCTCACCCCTTCTCTTTCCCCTCACAACCTGCCCATCACCTCCCTCTTGCTCCCCACCTCCTTCCCTCTATTCCATGGCCTACTGTCCTCTCCGACCAGATTCCTCCTTCAGCCCTTTGCCTCTTCCACCTATCACCTCCCAGCTTCTCACATCACTCCCTTTCACCCCCACCCCACCCACCTTCCACCTCTCACCTGGACTCACCTATCACCTGCCAGCTTGTGCTGCTCCCCCTCCCCTGACCTCCTTATTCTGGCTTCTGCCCTCTTCCTTTCCAGTCCTGAAGGGCCTCGACCCAAAATGTTGACTGTTTATTTCCCTCCATACATGCTGCCTGACCTGCAGAGTTCCTCCAGCATTTTGCGTGTATTGCGAAGACTCTGTTTCCTTGTGCCCTATGAGGAAGAGAATTCCAAATGACCCTCAGAGTAAAAATTTTCACCGCACCCATCCTAAATGGGCAACCCCTTATTTCGAGGCACTGACCAACAGTTCTAGAGGAAACATCCTTTCCATATCCACTCTGTCAACATCCCTGAGGTGTTTATGTTTCAATCAAATTGTCTCCCACTTCTCTAAACCCCAATGACTCGTTGAACCTGTCCAATTCTTCCTCATAGGAGGACCTTCCCATTCCAGGTACTAGTCCAGTAAACCTTCTCTGAACTCCTCCCAATGCTTACACTGCTGAGCTAGCAGAAGCTTAACTGAATGAGAGCAAGAATAAAGTGGTAGGTTTTTCACCCATCTCCTTGGTCAGCAGAATAAAGCTTTTCTTTCCATTCACATGGGTGTTATTGGCAAGGCCAGCATGTATTGTCCTAGAGAAAGAGCTCATGAATGACTAGAGTACTTCTGGTGATGATGCTCCCCAGGGTGTGGAGGTAGTTGAGTTCCAGGATTTAGGCCTGCAATCTGCAAATACCATACAGCAGACCCAGAACTGAGGGATAGCTCCCAGTTGTAGGCCTGTTATACAGTATTCACCGATTCTACCTCACCAATGGCATAAGGACTTCATAGGGAGCACCTTTACAGGGAGAAGGCATTGTTGGTTGATCTTACAATTGTTCATTTCAACAAAAGCCTTGTGAATAAACCAGGAAAGAAATGTTCCTTTAGCAAATTGAATACTAAAATAAGCACAGCTGATCTCAAATAAAACCCAGGTGCAATTATGAAAAAGCAAACGGTCATTGAATGCTCAGCAAAGCCTTCAGTGTTTAACTGCAGGACAGAAGAAAATGCTTGATTGAGTTTCTGAGGGAAAAGTCAACATGACACCTGATTCAGTGCCTTTGCTTTTACAATGTCATATTGTTAATCTCGCAGGATTACATAGGATATGAAGCTCAGAAACAGACTATTCAGCCCAGCTAGCCCATGCTAGCACATATGGTTCCGGTCATCTATCAGTGCACTCCAATTCCCTTCTTCACCTGCCTGCCCTTCAATGAATTGACGATGTTCACCTCAACCACTCACTGTGGGAGCAAGTTCCATATTTTCACCACTCTCTGGGTAAAAAAATTCCTTCAGAATTCCCGATTGGATATCTTAGCAATTATCTTATTTTGCTAGCACTTGGTTACACTTCCCCACATTCTCTCTGCACCCAGTCTATCCAAACCCTTCAGCATTTTAAAGGAAAACTTTTAAAAATTTCAGAAACCAGAAATGAAGTAAAAGTGGAAAACGCTGGAAACACTCAGCAGGTCAAGTCACCTCAGTAGAAACTAGGAACAGAGTTAGTGATTCAGCTCAAAGAGCCTTCATCAAAAACTGGGAGAGAAAACAGGTTGGCATTACATTTGAGACAGTGGAGGTGAGGGGATGTCACATCCTTTCCTGCACCTTGCCTTCATTAGTCAGGGTGTTGGGAAGTCACGTTGCAGCTGTATAAAATTTTGGTGAGGCCACATTTCGAGTATTGTCCGCAGTTTTGGTCGACATAATACAGGAAGGATGTGGAGGGTTTGGAGGGGGTGCAGAGGAGGTTTACAAGGATATAGCCTGGATTAGAGAGCATTAGCTATAAGGAGAGGTTGGACAAATGTTTATTGTTTTCTCTGGACACTGAGGGGAGACCTGATAGAAGTTTATAAAATTATGAGAGGCAGAGACAGGGTAGACAACCAGAGTCTTTTTCCTCAGGGTGGAAATGTCAAATTCTAGAAGGCATAGCTTTAAGGTGAGAGTGGGAAATTTAAAGGAGATTTAGGAGGCAAGTTTTTGTTTTAAAAAAAAACACCGAGTGGTAGGTGCCTGGAACACACTGCCAAGGGTAAGAATGGAAGCAGATACAATAGCAGTGTTTAACAGGCAGTTAGACAGGCATGAACAGATAGAGACCCCATCCAGGCTGATGTGCAATTTAAATTGGCATCATGGTCAGCACAGACATTGTGGGCTGAAGAGCCTGTTCCTGTGCTGCATAGTTCTGTGTTCACTCTCTCCCAGGTCTGATAAAGGGTCTTCGACCTCAAGCAGATGCTGTCTGACCTGCCGATTATTTCTAGCAGTTTTTTTTTGTTTTTATATCATTTTAAAAACTGCTATTAGGTAACATCTCAACCTTCTTTTCTAAGGAGACAGGAGACCCCTACAGCTCCTTCTGACCAAGTTATTTTAGGCTAACTGTGTCCATGGTGCCATGACTGAAAGTCACAATCGCATAAGTCACCTGTTGATGGATTCTACAGGGAGGATTATTTCCTTCACTGCACGCTGGTCACACAGTTTATAGCGTAACCTGAGTGTTAGAGAGGATGTTCTTTTCACCAGGACTGCAGAGCACAAATAACTCTGGGAGCAGGAGGAGGACATTAGATTCCATGGGGTAGGTGGTGCATTGATTGAGTCATATCCAGAGGCCTGGAGCATTGATCCAAAAAATGGGTTCAAATCCTACCAGGATTAACAATTTCAATTAATTAAATCTGGAGCTTTAAAAAGCTTGTATCACTAATTATAACCTAAAAATCACTAGACTATTGTGTAAAAACAAAATCAGCTTCACTAATATCCTTCAGGGTCGTAGAGAAGTAGACCACGCAAACAGGTCCTTCAGCTTACCAAGACCTTGCCAACAGTCAAGCACTGATTTATACACTCCTACCCTCATCTATTTAAACCTCCCCACATTTCCATCAACTTCTCCCCTAGTCCCTACCACTCATTTACAAATGAGAGGCAATTTATGCTGGCTAATGATGCATCTCTCTAGTTAGGCCTCATTCAGATTATTGCATGCAGTACTGGTCACTTCACTATAGGAAGGATGTTGAGGCTTTAGAGAGGGTGCAGAGGAGGTTTACTAGGATGCTGCCTGGATTAGAGGGCATGTGCTGTCAGGAGAGGCCGGACAAACTTGGACTCTTTTCTCTGGAGTGTCGGAGGCTGAGGGGTGATCTGTTGGAAGTGTATAAAATCATAAAGGGCATAGATAGGGTGGACAAGCAACATCTTTTTCACATGATTGAGTGATCCAATACCAGAGGGGGTAGGTTCAGAACAGACATGAGGTGTACGTTTTTTTTTAAACTGAGAGAGTGGTGGATGACTGGAATGTGGTGCCTGATAGGGTGGTGGAGGCAAATTAGTTGGGGGCTTTTAAGAAGGGCTTGGATGGGCACATGAATCAGGGGAAAATAGAGGGATATGGGCATCCTGTAGGTAGCAGGGAATAGCTATGTCGGCACAACATTGTGGGCCGAAGGGCCTGTTCTGTGTTCTTATGAGTCCATCAATCCATATGTCTTTTGGACGTAGGAGGAAAATGGAGCATCCAGGAGAAACCCATGCTGTCACAGGGAGAACGTGCAAACCCCACACAGACAGCACCTGAGGTCAGAATTGAACCTGGGTCTCTGGTACAACAAGGTAGTGGTTCTACCAGCTGTGCTCCTGTGCCACCAAGCTGCACCACTCTCCTTACGCAGTCTGGACTAGGTGTGACTCCAGACCCACCAACGTTTGACTCTTAAATATCTCCTCTGTTCAGGAGAAAATGAGGACAATAAATGCTGGCATTGCCAATGATACTTACCCCACAAGTGCCCAGCGTCCTCTGCATTACTGCCGCTCAGGTAACAGAAATTCACCCTTACAGAATTCACAAGTCACTACCCAAAAATTTGACATATGGAATAGAATTCACCATTATAAAACATGTGGCAGGCAAGGTAGTGTAGCGGTTAGCATAACGCTATTACAGCACCAGCGACCCGGGTCCTATTACCACCATTGACTGTAAGGAGTCTGTACATTCTCCCCATGTCTGCGTGGGTTTCCTCCGGGTGCTCCGGTTTCATCCCACATTCCAAAGACATTCAGGTTAGGAAGTTGTGGGCATGCTATGTTGGCGCCAGAAGCGTGGCGACACTTGCTGGCTGCCCCCAGAACACTACACAAAAAGATGTATTTCACCGTGTGTTTCAATGTACATGTGACTAATAAAGAACTCTTAAGTAAATAACCACATAATTTTGTCTTCAACTGGTGTTTCTTGACACACACGACGTGACTTCATGTTATAGAAAATCGTGTCACAGACCATTTTCTAGGAACACAATCCCCCTGTAACGTGGGTGTCACCTGTACCACAAGGCCAATTCTTGTTACTACCATCAGGGAGGAGGTACAGGAGCCTGAAGACCCACACTCAACAATCCAGGAACAGTTTCTGCCCCTCTGCCATCAGATTTCTGAATTTTGCACTATTTATTTTTGTAAGTTATAGTAGTTTTATGTCTTTGCACTGTACTGCTGCTGCAAAGCAACAAATGTCACATCATACAAGTCAGTGACAATAAATCCGATTCCATTCTGCCACTCAGTTAGATCAAGGCTGATCTGTCCCACCTGTTTTTGTGTCCACACTCCTTACCTCTGCTAAGTCTATTGATCTCAGCAATGGCTGTCCCCGGCAAACGAATGAGAGCAGTTTGATAGACATCCGATTTTGTACATAAGTCTGTATGTACACAAAAATTACCTGATATGTTAACCTTGGCTCCACAGTATTGTAATGAATAGTATTAAAAGCACAGACTGTTAAGAACAATTACTAAAAGGAGAGGGAGAGGAAACTTTGCCATTTGTAGGAATGAACTCATAGACATATGTATTGGTTTATTATTGTCACTTGTACTGAGGTACAGTGAAAAACTTGTCTTGCATACCGATCGTACAGGTCAATTCATTACACAGTACAGTTACATTGAGTTAGTACAGAGCGCATTGAGGTAGTACAGATAAAAACAATAATAGTACAGAGTAAAGTGTCACAGCTACAGAGAAAATGCAGTGCAATAAGCTGTAAGGTCACAACAGTGTAGATAGTGATGTAAGAGTCCAATAATATTATGCGAGCTTGTTCGTACATAGGGGTGCCCATAAGTCTGGTGTTCATAACCCAGAAACATTCTGTATTTCCATTTAACTGTTTTTCTGAAGAGAGAGTTCTAGATTTCTGTTGTTATTTGTGAGATGTTGCCAAGCAAAGATTGATTGCCACTTATTCCAACCTTCCAATGATGGAAGCCCTTCATTAGCTGTAAAGACATGTGGGACATTCTAAGATTGTGAAAGGAACAATGTTCTCTTCCATCACTTTCTCTCCCTCTCAACGGATGCTGAGTGCTTTCCATTAGGAATGACCCTACCAGGCCCATTCCACCAAACAGAATCACTGGACTGGGTGAAGGTAACCCTCTCCCCATCATTGGGCAGTGAGATCTCAGCAACCACTGGGCCTCAGCAGTGAGATCCACACCTTCAATTCACTGTGATAACCCCTAACAGCTAGCTAAGCTTAGGACGTGGTGTGGTGGGGAGGCTTCGACACTGTCAAGACAGGAAGGATTTTTCAGAGAATTTAACTCTGATGTTAAAATGCATTTAAAACTAATAAAATTAACGTGAATAATTGACAAAAAAACAGGAAATAAAGTTGATTGAAAACAGAAATAATTAAAAGCAATAACCTAAAGTAAAATAATGTACTAAACAGTATTCCTTTCCTTTTGCCTCCAAATCCACAGACTTTGAAGAATTTATCATCATTGTAAGGTTGGAATCAGTTTCTGCTTGGCAAGATCCCACAAACAGCAATGGGTATCTGGAACTCCCTGGAAAAGCAGTCAAATGTAAAGAGAACTCCTGGGGGACCCTCGCAGAGTCCAGTGGATTCTGTGGGGACTCCAACTCCAAGTTCAGACAGGAGTGGGCCTACCTGTGTTCACTCAACCCCCGACTCACTGTGTACGACCGCATTCACTTACAGGTGGTCTCTGGATAGCAAACAGGTTCTGTTTTTTCACAGACGTCCACAAGTCGATTTTGTCCGTAAGTCAGAAAATACACACACAAAAAAAAAATCCCTTGATATGGTAACCACACTTCCACAGTATTGTGATGAATGGCATCAAAAGCATACAAGACTGACAAAGAACAATTACTAAAAGGGGAGAGAAAGTAAACTAGTTCTGTTGTGTAGAAGACTGGTACACAGCTTGAATCATGTCTGCTCGTGAAGTCTCTGCATCTCTGGAATGCGACGTGATTGATAAGGTGTTACTGAGCTGAAGCTTCAAGGCCACCAGGAATAGGGTTGTTTGTACACATAGCAGCCTTGGCTTGACCAATGGTAGCACGAGCTGGTCAAGCACACCCAAATAGGGGTATGTCTGTGCAGTAGGTGGACACCCACTGGAGAACAATGTATTTAAGTTTGTTAGCACCCTGTATTCCTCGAGTCGGGCCACATGCAGGGAAGAGCAGTACTGACTGTTTGCTCCTCCATGTACCCCCCACTCCCGCTAGCATTAAACTAATAAAGCACTAATCATAAGTTCTTTGGTTCTGCTGTTGTCCGGTTTATTACAGAGCCTGGGTCGACTTCCAGTTGTTCATAGGAATGAATGTATATTGGACTCCTGACTGTTATGGGGGCTCGTCTGTATGTAGCGGTGTCCATAAGTCAGGCAGCCATAACCCAAGGATGGCTTGTACTTTTAAACTGCTGAACAGCAGACATTCCCTCCCGAACCACTGACAGCTGACGAGATTACCCGAATCCAATTTTTCCTGTTTGTATTTCAGAAGATTAATCTCTGCAGAAAATAATTTATTTGGAAGGTACGTTTTGCCCGAAATAGCCAGCATCTCTGCACACTCAGACTTGGATGCAAAAATCAATTTTCAGTAAAAACTAGGTCATCCAGCACTCCAGTGACTGGCACCTCAGACAAAGCGTTCAGACCAGTGCTGGGGCATCACTGAGGGAGCATGTGGACCAACATTGGGACAGTGTCGAGGTGGGATACCAGGACCAACACTTGGGACGTCACTGAGAGAGCACATGGGCCAGAATTGAGACAGTACTGAGAGAGCATGTGGAGCAGCTTTGGGTCATCACGGAGGGAGTACCCAGGCCAACATTGGGTCAATGTAGAGAATGCCCCCAGACCAACATTGGGATCATAATGAAGGAGCACACAGGCCAAAAATGGCACAGCGCTGAGAGAGCACCAGGGCCAGAAAAGGCACTACACTGAGGACCATCGCTGAGTGAACCAGTTTTCCTCATTAATTGATCCCTGTCAAGTGATACACTTGCTTTTCCTTTATTTATTCCAATCTGAATGCTATTTAAGTGTCTGTGAAGAGACACAGGAGATAAAGCTCCACCTTTTCTGACAAATCCTGTCAGGGCCATTCCCAGGCCAGATCCCCCATACTCCACCTCCTGAGGCCTCGTCACTGATCAAAACAAAGTTTTGGAGGGTCACATGATTGACTTGCTTTATCCAGGCCAAGGCAGGCAACAGTTCCAGGCTGGGTAAAGTGCGATCCCGCCCCACATTAACCTCTTAACCGCTGTTTAGTTTCAGTTTATTGTCATATACACCAGGGTGCATGAAATGCCCTGCCAAAGTGAAACTCTCGGAGTAAAGAGTACCCATAGTAATAATAAAACACAATAAGTACAGCAACGAGCACAAAAACCACAGAATGATGCAGAGTGTAGTAGTGCAGACTGTAGTAGTGCAGACTGAAATGTTAAAGTAAGATAAGAAGAAATCTTTATTGGTCACATGTATATCGAAACACAGTGAAGTGCATCTTTGCATAGAATGTTCTGGGGGCAGCCCACCAGTGTCACCACACTTCCGGCACCAACATAGCATGCCCATAACTTCCTAACCCATACGTCTTTGAATGTGGGAGGAAACCAGATCACCCAGAGGAAACCCACGCCGACACGGGGAGAACGTGCAAACTCCTTACAGACAGTGGCCGGAATTGAACCTGGGTCGCTGGCGCTGTAGTAGCGTTATGCTAACCGCTACACTGCCATACCTGCTCCAGTTTCCTCCCACATTCCAAAGACGTGGAAGTTAGTAGGTTATCATGGGTGTAATTGGGTGGCACGGGCTCATTAGGCCAGAAGGGCCTGTTACCATGCTGTATAAATAGATTTCTAACAGAAAAGGTAGAATTAAGAGTCTGAAAGAATGGCAGCACCACCAGGAAGGGGGTGTGAAGGAGGGGATTGCTTCAAAAACCTGATAGCATTGGGGAAGAAGCTGTTCTTGAGTCTGCTCTGATAACTCCTTTACTATCAGAACTAATTTGGTGTCTCAGGAGGATCATTGATAATTGATCACAAAACAAATGTCATCATTTAAGGGAAAAAAAGTACCAGCTACAGCCTTGCACGTGTCACATTGGGATTTCAGAGCCTGTCACTTCTTAATCAAGAAGAATCACACAGGAGGTAAACCTTGTTCAAAGAGAAAGAAGATTTGCATTTCTATTGCAGCTTTTCCTTTCAGGATGCCTCAGAATGTTTTAGAGCCAATGACAGTGTAGAAAATACATCAACCACTTTGTGCACAGCAAACTCCCAAACAAAGTGACCAGAAAACTTTGATTAGTGATGTTGAAAGTATAAATCTTGCCCAATAAGACTCCCATTTCTTAATGCAAAGCCACTGAGAAGTGCAATTGCTTTCATTTATTCATTCATGGGATCAGGGCATGTTGCTGATTCATTACAATATAGTTCTAACCCAATCAATGCATTCAAGAAAATTGTTTTATTACACAGTAACAAGAACACAGTCTCCAGCCACATTCTGCTGTTCCCTGCAAAAGCAAACGTACAAGTCTTCAACAGCCCTCGACACCACTCAGCCACAAATGCAATTGGAGGCACAGTCTATACAATCAATCCAGAAAACAAATAGCTCTTAAGAGAAAATCAAAGCATGCTCTCATATCCCTTCTACTGTTCCAAAGCCCTGGCAACAGCACGTGTACACTTATCTTTTCGGCTTTGGTCCTTGACAACACTTTCCAACTCCGTTACAAAGAACTTCCCTTCATCAATGACAAGATATCTTTCTTTTATACATATGAGCAAATGGTGTCCTGTTGCATTACTTCCTGTCACATGACAGATCACTATAACAACCATCTTTAATCAAGCATTTTCCCACATTAAGCATGACCACACCAGTGCCTATTTTAGCAATGTTAGCTGCATGTCACAAAGTTTTGAAGAACTGTGCAGAATGTATAATATCACAAGTCTAAAACTATCACAAAGTTGTTGCTGCCTTCCACACCACACTATAGGGCATCGCTGGCAAGGCCAGCACTTATTGCTCATCCCTAATTGCCCTTGGAAAGGTGGTGGCGAGCAACCTTCTTGAACCACTGCAATACATAGAACGTTACAGCACAGTACAGGCTTTTCGGCCCACAATGTTGTGCCGACATTTTCACAAAATCACAAGACAAGGGAGCAGAAGCAGGCCATTCGGCCCATCGAGTCTGCTCCAAGGAAAGGGAAATAGAAATGAGAAATGGGGAATGGGGGAAGAAGAAGAAGAAGAAAAAAAAACTATTCTAATCCCAATTTCCGGCCTTATCCCCATATCCCTTGATATCCTGACTATTTAGATATCTATCTATCTCCTCCTTGAACGCCCCCACTGATCTGGCTTCCACTGCTGAACGTGTCAAGGAGTTCCACAAATTCACCACCCTCTGGCTAAAGAAATTTTTCCTCATCTCTGTTTTGAGACTGTACCCTCTAATTTTAAGATTGTGCCCTCTGGTCCTGGTCTCACCCACCAAGGGAAACAGCCTAGCCACATTTACTCTGTCCTTTCCTATCAATATTTTAAATGTCGCTATGAGGTCCCCTCTCATTCTTCTGTACTCCAGTGAGTACAGTCCAACAGCCGACAAATGCTCCTCATACGTAAGCCCTTTCATTCCTGGAATCATCCTCGTAAATCTCCTCTGAACTCTCTCCAACGTCAACACATCCTTCCTAAGATGTGGGGCCCAAAACTGCGCACAATATTCCAAATGAGGCCTCACTAGTGCCCCGTAGAGCCTCATCAACACTTCCTTACTTTTATACACTATACCTCTCGAAACGAATGCCAACATAGCATTCGCTTTCTTTACCACCGATCCGACCTGGTGGTTAACCTTTAAGGTATCCTGCACGAGTACCCCCAAGTCCCTTTGTACTTCTGTGCTTTGGATTTTCTCTCCTCCTAGATAATAATCTGCCCGCTTATTTCTGCTTCCAAAGTGTACAACTGCACATTTCCCTACATTGAATCTCATCTGCCATTTCCTTGCCCATTCTCCTAAACTGTCTAGGTCCCTCTGCAACCTTCCTATCTCTTCAATACTCCCTACTCCTCCCCCTATCTTGGTGTCATCCGCAAACTTAGCCACGAAACCATTTATTCCATCATCCAAATCGTTAATGTACAATGTAAAAAGGGGCGGTCCCAACACTGACCCCTGCGGCACACCACTAGTAACCAGTAACCAACCAGAACGAGATCCTTTTATTTCCACTCTTTGCTTCCTGTCAACCAGCCAATGCTCCACCCATTCTGTTATCCTACCTGTAATTCCATGACCTCTCATCTTATTAATCAGTCTCTTGTGAGGCACCTTATCAAATACACAGCATCTACCGCCTCTCCCTTATCCACCCTACCTGTGATTTCTTCAAAAAACTCCAATAGGTTGGTCAGGCAGGATCTTCCCTTCACAAAACCATGTTGGCTAGGACCTATCTTGCCTTGCGCCTCTAGGTATTCCGTAACCCCATCCTTGAGGATAGATTCCAATAACTTTCCCACCACTGACGTCAGACTAATAGGTCTGTAATTTCCTTTATGCTGCCTCCCACCTTTCTTATGCAGCGGAACTACATTTGCGACCCTCCAGTCCTCCGGAACCACGCCGGAATCTATCGATTTCTGGAAAATTATTGCCAGTGCCTCCGCTATCTCTAAAGCCACCTCCTTCAGAACCCAGGGATGCACCTCATCCAGTCCGGGAGATTTATCAGTCTTTAGCCCATTTAGTTTTACTAGCACCTTCTCCCTAGTAATCTTAACTGAACTCAATTCCATTTCGTGAGACTCCTGACTAACCGGCACATTGCTGATGTCCTCCACAGTGAAGACCGATGCAAAATATTCATTCAATTCCTCTGCCATCTCTCTATTGTCCATTACAATACCTCCTGCACCGTTATCAATTGGTCCTATATCAACCCGTGTCTCTCTTTTACACCTCATGTATTTAAAACAACTCTTAGTATCCTTTCGAATGTTATCCGCCAACTTCCTTTCATAATTCATCTTTTTTTCCTAATGACCTTCTTAGTTTCTCTCTGCAGGTTTTTAAAAGCTTCCCAGTCTTCTGTTTTCCCACTAATTTTTGCTTCTTTATCTTGCTCTAAGATCTATCTAACCCTTCCCTCCCACATAGCCCTCCATTTCTCTGTCATTCATGTCTATCTAAGACTCTCTTAAATGTCCCTAATGTATCTGCCCCCACAACCTCTGCCGGCAGTGCATTCCACACACCCACCACTCTCTGTAAAAAACTTACCTCTGACATCCCCCTTATACCTTCCTCCAATCACCTTAAAACTATGTCCCCTTGTGTGAGCCATTGTCACACTGGGAAAAAGTCTCTGACTGTCCACTCGATCTATGCCTCTTATCATCTTGTACACCTCTATCAAGTCACCTCTCATCCTCCTTCTCTCCAAAGAGAAAAGCCCTAGCTCATTCAACCTATCCTCAGAAGACATGCTCTCCAATCCAGGCAACATCCTGGTAAATCTCCTCTGCACCCTCTCTAAAACTTCCACATCTTCCCTATAATGAGGCGACCAGAATTGAATGCAATACTCCAAGTGTGATCTAACCAGAATACACTGAAGGTACTCCCACAGCACTGCTAGGTTGGAAGTTCTAAGATTTGGACCCAGTGAATATGATGGAACGGCAATATATTTCCAAAAAAGCATGGTGTGAGTCTTGGAGGGGAACTTGGTGATGGTCCAACCAGTCCACTGCTCTTGCTTTACACAACTGTAGACATGGTGGGTTTCAGAGGGAGAGCAACCTTGCCATATTTTGGCAATATGGTACACTAGCTTCAGTGTTCAAATTCTAAACACTGTCAGCTTTGCTCACTGTGGCAAAGTTTTTTGATTAGTCATTGCTTTAAGCTAAGCTGGGTCCCTTTAAGGATTTGATCTTGTTTTTAGAAATCTCCTAGACAACACTTTCAGCTCAATTACAACATGATCACAATTAGTCTGACACGTTCCAAATGTCCTATTCCCATCCGTCATCATTTTTATTGCCCTTTATAAATAATTCAATAATAGTCCTCAAAATTATCTAATTTAAAAGTAAATGAACAGCAATTGGAATGAAATCTCCTATTTTTCAGTATCTCACCTAATGAAATTTAGTGTGACATTAAAAGCACTTGGATAATTATGAAGCTGTCATTTAAGCAATGCGAACATATTTGTGAGCAAGTCAATAAAATTTTTGCTTAGTTCTTCCTTACACTTAACCTCACTAATCCATCACCTAAACTCCATGCAAAGTTAACTGTGCAAAGTTAACAGAAGAAGGAGCAAAACCCTCAATCATTTCCTCCTCAATGAGTTCAAAGCGCGGCAATGCCTTCTTTGAGCTCTCCACAGGTTCTCGACAGCCAAGCCTGGCATCAGCTTCTGTGACTTCTTGTTCTTCACTGTTACTGTCTGATCCTGCAGGTCCTCAGGCATCAGCTCTTCACTTGCTGCTGAATCCCAGAGACCTGAAACAAGTGCAGAAAATGCTGGTAACACTCAGCAGGCACACGGCATCTGAAGAGGGAGAAACAGGGTGAACGTTTCCACGTATGAATCCCTCGGTGTCACTTATCGCGTCCGATGCTCCCAGCGCGGCCTCCTCTACGTCGGTGAGACCGGACGCAGATTGGGGAGCCGCTTCATCGAGCGCCTTCGCTCCGGTCACTGTGCCAGCTGGGATCTCCCGGTGGCCAGCCACTTTAATTCCACTTCCCATTCCCACACCGACGTGTCCGTCCACGGCCTCCTCCACTGGCAGGTCGAGGCTAAACACAAAACAGAGGAACAGCACCTCATCTTCCACCTGGAGACCTAATGGTTCCCCATTTTTCCCTATCTCCCTCCTCCTGATCCAACTGGCCCCCAACAGCCTCTCTCTTTCCCCTCCTCCACCTTCTCCTTGTGCCCATCACCCACACACTCCTCCCACCGGTTCCCCTCCCCACCTCCCTCCCTCTATTCCGTGCCCCACTGTCCTCTCCGATCAGATTCCGTCATCTTCAGCCCTTTGTCTCTTCCACCTACCACCTCCCAGCTCCTGACGCCATTCCCACTCTCCTGCTCCCCCATCTGCCTATCACCCCCCTCACCTGGATCCACCTGCCAGCTCTTACCCCAACCCTTCACTCCAACTCTTTATATCGGCTATCTCCGCACTATCTTTCAGTCCAGAGGAAGGGTCTCGACCCGAAGCGTCAACTGTCCATTCCCCTCCATAGATGCTGCCTGACCCTCTGAGTCCCTCCGGTGTTTTGTGTGTTGTTCCAGATTTCCAGCATCTGCAGTCTCCTAAAGGTCTTTTACCAGAACAGAGATAAAACAGACTAAAAGACATAGAGGGATTAAGTGGCACAATGGTACGGTGGCAAAGCAGTTAGTGCTGCTGCCTCACAGCACCGACCATCATCAATAGCTTGCCCTGGTCCAAGCGCGTAGACGCCACGGCCAAGAAAGTTTACCAGCGCCTCTACTTCCTCAGGAGGCTAAGGAAATTCGGCATGTCCCCACCAACCCTCGCCAAAATTTATAGATGCACCATAGAAAGCATCCTATCCGGATGCATCATGGCTTGGTATGGCAACTGCACTGCCCCATTGTGAATGCAGCCCAGTCCATCACAAAAGCCATGCTGGCTGCTTTGCCTCAGTAAAGCAGCCAGCATAATCAACGACCCCACCCACACCGGACATTCTCTCTTCTCCCCCCTTCCACCAGGCAAAAGATACAAAAGCTTGAGAACAGGTACCACCAGGCTCAAGGACAGCTTCTATACGACTATTGAACGGACCTCTGAAACAATACAGATGGACCCTTGACCTCACAATCTACCTCGTCATGGCCTTGCACCTTATTGTCTACCTGCACTGCACTTTCTCTGTAACTGTAACACTACATTCTGCAATCTGTTATTGCTTTTCCCTTTGTACTACCTCGATGTATTTATGTTTTGAAATGATCTGTATGGATGGCATACAAAACAAAGTTTTTCACTGTATCTCAGTACGTGACAATAATAAGCCAACTACCAGTTACCTGGGTTCAATACCGACATCCAGTGCTCTCTGTGTGGAGTTTGCATATAATAAGTGCGGGAATGGGACTGATGGGATTTCTGTGAAAGCGAACATGGACTCGATGTGTTGAATAGCTTCCATTTATGTTGTCATAAATATGAGAAAGTGTGGGGTAGAGGAAAGGATAGAAGTGTGTGATAGAATGGAAGACATGAAGGGTTAAATGACAAAAGAATGATGGGGCAGTGTGGATGCATCACGGCTTGGTACGGCAACTGCTCTGCCCGTGACTGCAAGAAACTGCAGAGAGTTGTCGACACAGCTCAGTACATCACAGAAACCAGCCTCCCCTTCGTGGACTCTGTCTACACATCTCGCTGCCTCGGTAAAGCAGCCAACATAATCAAAGACCCCACCCACCCCGGACATTCTCTTTTCTCCCCCTTCCCATCGTGTAGAAGATACAAAAGCCTGAAAGCACGTACCACCAGGCTCAAGGACAGCTTCTATCCTGCTGTTATAAGATCACTGAGTCATTCTCTAGTATGATAAGATGGACTCTTGACCTCACAATCTACCTCTTTATGACCTTGCACCTTATTGTCCGCCAGCACTGCACTTTCTCTGCAGCTGTGACACTTTATTCTGCATTCTGTTATTGTTTTAACTTGTACTATCTCAATGCACTGTGTAATGAATTGACCTGTACGATCGATATGCAAGACAAGTTCTTCACCGTACCTCGGTACAAGTGACAATAGTAAACCAATTCCAATTCCAGTGATAATACAACACATTGAAGGGTTTCGGCTGCGTGACCCTACACATTCATGGAGCCATAACATACATAGGACAGAAGTAGGCCATTCAGGCCACTGAGTCTGCACCAACCATCAAACGCCCATTTAACACATTCCTACATTAATCCCACTTTTTTTACTTCCCACTTTTTATTCTCCCCACATTGTCATCAGCTCCCCCCAGATTCTACCACTCACTTGGGACAATTTACAGTGGCCAGTTAACCTACCAATCCACACAACTTTGGGATGTGGGAGGAAACCAGAGCACCTGGCGGAAATCCATAAAGTCACAGGGAAAACATGCAAACTCCACACAGACAGCAGCCGAGGTCAGGATCGAACCCAGGTCTCTGGTGCTGCGAGGCGGCGGCTCTACCTGCTGTGCCACTGTGCTCCACAAATCCAAATGCAAAAGCAACTGACATTTCATCCACTTAAGATATCTTTATTAGTCACATGTACATCAAAACACACAGTGAAATTCATCTTCTGCGTAGAGTGTTCTGGGGGCAGCCCGCAAGTGTCGCCATGCTTCTGGCACCAACATAGCATGCCCACAGCTTCCTAACCTGTACGTCTTTGGAATATGGGAGGAAACCGGAGCACCCGCGGGAAACCCACGCAGACACGGAGAAAACGTACAAACTCCTTAAAGACAGCAGCCGGAATTGAACCCGGGTCGCTGGCGCTCTAATAGCGTTATGCTAACCACTACACTACCATTTGGAGCAAATCTGAACAAATTTTCCAGATCAGAGCCAAGTGGATTTAGAAACATTGAAATTGGAATGAGTCCACCAGGGCAGATGGTATCCCTGTACAATCATGTAATAACAATTCAGCAAGCCATCTTACATCAGGTTAAACGTGAGCACTAACTGAGTTACCTGCAGGTCCCACTGTACCCAGAAAAAAAGAATGAGAGGAATCTGACTGAAGCATACAGAACTCTTCAAGGGTTTGAATGCTCAATGCAGGTAAAAAGTAAGCCAGGCGGCATACTTTCCAATAAGAGATAGGTCATTTAGGTCTGAGATGAGATGAGATGAGATTTCTTCACCCAAAGGCTGCTGAATTTTTGGAAAGCTGTACCCCAGAGGATTATGGAGTTTTAATTCATTGTGTTAATTCAAACACAGATCAATAGATTTCTGGGCATTAAGAAAATCGAGGGATAGTGCTGGAAAATAGCACCAAGGTAAAAGATCAACTATGTTCTTAATGAAACATAGACCAGGCTCAAAGAGATACTCTGCTCCTGCTTCTATTTCTTATGCTCATTTAGAAATCAGGAAGGATGTAAAACAGGAATCCCAATTTGCAAACTGGTGTGGGGAGGTCTTGTGGCTACATTACTGGATTGGCATTCAGAGTAGATTGATCAAATCCCACTGTGATAGCTGGTGAAATTATATTCAATTAGTTTTTTAAAAAACTGAAATGCAATAGTAATCAGTCATGGTGACCACGGGTGCCAGAAGGTTGTAGGAACCTTCAGTGAAGAATATCAGCTGCCCTTACCCACCAATGTGGCCTGGGGTCAATTAAGTTCAAGTTTATTGTCATGGACAGACATACCCAGGGTATAAATGCCATGAAAACTAGCTTTTTGCAGCAGCAGTACAGTATATTACAAACATGATAAACATAAATTACATGAACTTAAATTAATATGAATTATACATGATTTAAACAAAAAAATAAACGAACTAAACATAACGACATTAGTGCAAGTTGAGGGAAATATAATCTGAGGTAGAATTAGGGTTTTTCAGGTTGGTTCAAGAACCTGATGACAGTGGGGAAGAAGCTGATGTTGAACTTGAGTCCTTTTAACAGTGGTCGAGTGTGTTGGGTCCTCTGGTGTTACAGGTGACCTGCTGGTAGTAGTTTGGCAGAGGCTTCTTCAAGCTAGCCTAGTTGAAGTCCCCCGTGATGATGGGGAAGGCATCAGGGTGCGCCGTTTCATGCCTGTTAATCATGGCACTCAGTTCTTCCAGTGCCAGCTTCACGTCTGCCTGCGGTGTGGTGTATACTGCAACCAGGATAACAGCAGAGAACTCCCTCCGTAGACAATACAGACGACACTTGACTGCCAGATGTTCCAGGTCAGGGGAGCAGGACTCAATGTTGAACAATGTTGAATGATGATCAGGGAGGATGGACAATAAGTGTCGACACTGGCCAATGATGTCGACATCCTGTGAATGAATGAATAAGTTAAACAAATGACCACTTTACAAGACCACCCAAGACAAATTTGGACCCAATGTCAAAGGAAGGAAGGGAATACAAACAGAAAATAGATACTGCATATTGTACTGTGTGTATTGCTTTTCTCAGGCCTAAACTACAATGTTAGGAGCTGCTTGTCAATGTAATCTACTGTATCTCTCACTCATGGAACAATGTTATTAATACCATAGTAGTCAAAGAAAGAGATGAACTCTTAACCTGCTGGGAACTGCCCATTGTTTTACTCTTCAGCGCAAGTATGTTTTTCCAAATTTGAAAGTTGTTAAAATTCACAATGATCTGTGATTGATGCATCTATTAAATGGGGAAAAACAACAAAGTAATTGTACTTGAGAAGGCAACTAATTTAGTGGAACATTTTAATAATGCCATCATTTATAGGTAATATTCGTCCCTTTCTTCCATCAGTGAATAAGCTTTCTCTTCCATTATGCTTCAGGGGTAGATTTTAACATTGATTGATAATTGGAACTCAAATGGATGGTAAAATTCCCCATGGACCCCACCCACTGACATATGGCAGGATAGAATTTTAACCCAAGCTGGAGAGAGAGATAGCCACTGGAAAAAAACAAGGATCAGCAGGCTCCAATATACTCCTCATTTCTTCCACCCTCTGTAAAGTTCGTCTGGCTATATCCTGATTACAACCATCCCTTCACCTCTGTGCTCTCTGACAATACCTTGAACTTAAAATTTGCATACTTGTCTTTAAGACCTTGCTAGCTATGTGACATCAAGTCCCCAAAACCCTCTTACAGCCTCTTTGTCCACCTTGCAGCTCTCTCCACATTCAAGTCGTCCCTCAAAGCCCACCTCACCCACCCAAAGCAGCAAACAATCTGCCGGAGGGACTCAGAAGGTCAAGCAGCATCTGTGGGGGGAAGAAAAATTGTTCACATTTTGGTTCAAGACCTACCTACTGAATGTGGAGAGGGAAGATAGCCAGTCCAGAGAGGAGAGGGGGAGGGGTGAGGCGGGGGCCAGTGGGTGATAGGTGAACCGAGGATGGGCGAAGGGTGACGGGCAGATGGACTCAGGAAGGGGAGAGGGTGGGGTTGGGCGACAGAGGCAGGTGGGTGATAGGAGGAAGCAAATTAAAACAAAAAGCAAGATGAGGCCAAGTGCGGGAAGGGGACATTTCAGCTACTGGAAGGTGATAAGTAGGAACACAAAGGCTACCAGAGCTGGAATCCAATAAGTAAGGCAGGTGGTAATGAATCATATAAGTATCCCTTTCTCCTCTCTATACCGGACATCTCCCCTCTCCACTCTCAGTCCCGATGCAGGGTCTTAACCTGAAACCTCGACAATTCCTCTCTGCCCCCCCAACAGATGCTGCTCGACCCACTGAGTTCCTCCAGCAGATTGTTTGTTGCTCCAGATTCCAGCATCTGCAGTCTCTGGTGTCTCACGCATCCTAATTCAGCTTTATTTAGTCTTAAATTTTGCCTGTCACCCTTGTGCAAAATGTCCATCATTTTGTAATCTGAGAGAAGCTTTCAAAAGTTTCACTTCAAAACATGAAATTTATTGATCTAGAAGACTGTGCTGAATTAGCATTAATTTAATTCTTTGGCACAAAAATTCCTGTTACACCAATTGTTTCATTTTTTTATTCCTTCCATTCATCATATGTTATGCAGTTATGTTTCCCAACTTTAAAGAGTAGGGAAAACACAAAGAATTATTTATAAGGTATCAGCAAGGACTAGCAATCAACAAACTAACTTTGAGGGCAGGTTAAGCTTTGACCTGCCAAATCACAGCTCCAATGTAACTGAGCGATTCTCTTTTAATTTTTCCATGCCCACCACTGTGAATATCGGAAAAATTTTTCAATATGTATTGGATCTCATTCCTTGAGCGGCTTTATACTTGGTTACTGCCTGTAGTAAAACAACAACTTAGCAACATGCACTCTTCTAATGAATTGGTCCCATGCTGATGGAATACCACCATGTGCATCAAAGTCTCAATTTGTGTTGGGTCTCAAATTAATATGATTCAAAATTATCTTTGAGAAACAGCATTCTCTATTGATGCTGGAGGCCAGGACTGCACAGCAGGAGGTCCACAAGCCAAAATCAACTGGCGAATGTTTTCCAACCAGCATCTATTTGCTTCTCCCAGTTTTAGGACTAAGCTGCCCTTGACTGGTAATTTTAATTGAGTGCTGAAATGAAATGTCAGTCTGCCTTTTTCAAAGGTGATTGGTGAATGGCTTTCAGCGAGAAGGCTTCTTGCACAATCTTTAACCCATTATTGGTTACATGAGCTGGCACAAAGTCTTTGTAAGCCTCTGGTGTGGAGGCTCCAATGCACAGGATCACAAGAGGCTGCAGAGGGTTGTAGACTCAGCCAGCTCCATCACGGGCACAACCCATCCCGCCATCGAGGACATCTTCAAGAGGCGATGCCTCAAGAAGGTGGTATCCATCATTAAGGACCCTCACCATCCAGGACATGCTTTCTTCTCGTTACTACCATCAGGAAGGAGGTACAGGAGCCTGAAGACCCACACATAATGATTCAAGAACAGCTTCTTCCCCTCCACCATCAGATTTCTGAATGGTCCATGAGCCCATGAACACTACCTTGTTATTCCCTTTTTACGCTATTTATTTATTTTTGTAACTTATCGTAATTTTTATGTCTTGCACTGTACTGCTGCCACAAAACAACAAATTTCATGACATATGTCAGTGATAATAAACCTGATTCTGATTCTGATTCTGACTTTATTCCCAGGAGCGTAGGAGATTTGAGGGGTGATTTTTTTTCACGAGGGGCATTGATAGGGTAAACACATACAGCCTTTATCTCAGGGAAGGGGAATTTAAACCTAAAGGGCATAGGTTTAAGGTGAGAGGGGAAAGGTTTAAAAGGGACCCGGAGGGCAACTTCTTCACACAGAGGGTGTTGCATATGTGGAACGAGCTGCCAGAGAAAGTGGTTGAGGCAGGTATAGTAACATCATTGAAAATATATTTGGATAGATACATGGATAGGAGGGGTTCAGAGGGATATGGGCCAAATGCAGGCAAATGGGACCAGTTTAGTGGGCACCTGGGTCAGCATGGATGAATTGGGCTGAAGGGCCTGATTCCATGCTCTGTGACTCCACTACTCCAAGCACTGAAATAAAAACACAAAATGTTAGCAATACTCAGCAGGTCAGACAGCCTCTATGGAGAGAGAAACAGGGTGAACAGTGAACATTTCAACCTTTCACAAGAGTGAACATTCCCTCTTTTGCGTCTATAACCTTTATTTTGACAACTAATAGAAATTCATACATGGAAACACAAGTGATTGCAGATGCTGGAATCTGGAACAACAAACAATCTACTGGAGGAACTCAAATGGGTTGAGCAGCATCTGTGGGAGGAAAGGAATTGTCGACGTTTTGAAACCCTGCAGCAGGACTGAGATTGAAGAGGGGAGATTGTTTCTCGCTGGTTCTGGTTCTGGTTCCAACTGCCATGCACCTGTCCCCTAATGGTTCCAACTCTCACCTCCTTTACTTGTCAGAGTCCAGCACTGGGAGCCCTTTGTGTTCCTGCTTATCTCCCTCCAACAGCCATCTCCCAACCTGCACACTCCCCTCCCCCCAGCTTGCTCCATCTGCCTCTCTTTAATTCTCTTTCTCTGTCTGCTTCCGTCTATCATGCACCTGCCACTGTCTCTCAGTTCCACCCCCTTCCCTCCCCTACCTGGCACAACCTGCCCCTCCTCAGTCCACCAATCACCTCGGACTCCTGTTTCACCCCTCCCCTCTCCCCTTTATACCGGCCATCTCCCCTCTCCACTCTCAGTCTTAATGCAGGATTTCGACCCGAAACATCGACAATTTCTTTGCCCCCACAGATGCTGCTCAACCCACTGAGTTCCTGCAGCAGATTGTTTGTTGCTAAAATGTATGAAGTGGTACACTTCGGGAGATCAAATTTGAAGGCTGAATATAAGGTTAATGGCAGGACTCTTAGCAGTGTGGAGGAACAGAGGGATCTTGGGGTCCACGTCCATAGATCCCTCAAGGTTGCCACACAGGTCGATAGGGTTGTTAAGAAGGTGTATGGTGTGTTGACCTTCATTAGTCAGGGTATTGAGTTCAAGAGCTGCGAGGTGATGTTGCAGCTCTATAGAACTCTGGTTAGACCACACTTGGAGTATTGTGTTCAGTTCTGGTCGCCTCATTATAGAAAGGATGTGGAAGCTTTCGAGAGGGTGCAGGGGAGATTTACCAGGATGCTGCCTGGATTGGAGACCATGTCTTATGAGGATAGGTTGAGTGAACTAGGGCTTTTCTTTTTGGAGAGAAGTTGGATGAGAGGTGACTTGATAGAGGTGTACAAGAGGCAAAAATTGAGTAGACAGTCAGAGACTTTTTCCCAGGGCGAAAGTGGCTAACACGAGGGGGCATAATTTTAAGGTGAATGGAAGAAGGTATAGGGGGGATGTCAGAGGTATTTTTCACACAGAGAGTGGTGGAACGCACTGCTTGCAGAGGTTGTGGGGGCAGATACATTAAGGACATTTGACAGACTCTTAGATAGGCACATGAATGATAGAAAAATGGAGGGTTCTGTGGGAGGCAAGGGTTAGGTAGATATTAGAGCAGGATAAAGTGTCGGCACAACGTCGTGGGCCGAAGGGCCTGTACTGTGCTGTAATGTTCCATGTTCTAAAAGTCCATGTGTTCCTGGTTTGGTGTCATGTGCCACAATATTTATTCATTTCTTGGTGTTGCTTGCAAGGCCAGCATTTACTGTTCATCCTTTGAAAACGTGACAGTGAGCCACCTTCTCGAACCGCTGCAACCCTCCTGGTGATGATACTCCCACAGTGCTGGAGGGATAATGTGCAGGGACAGGAACCTGTAGATGCTGGTGTGGTCATGTATCTGCTGCTCTTTCCTTCTTGATGGTAGAGGACAGGGGTTTGGGATAAGTAGACAAGGTAAGTAACTGCAGTGTACGTTTTAGATTGCTCATGCCACAGCCAATCTAAGGTTACGCGCTGCAGTTACTGACCTTGGTTACTCTTCCCAAACCAATAATGCAGGGAATTACTGTTTGGAATGGCGGACAGTGCGCCAATCCAGGGGGTTATCTTGTCCTCTTGAGAGCTGTTGGAACTGCACTCATCCAGGCAAGTGGAGAGTTTAACTTCACCGTCCTGAATTGTTCCCTGTCAATGGTGGAAAGGTTTTGGGGTGTCAAAGGCGAGTCACCAGCCTCTCGTCTGCACTTAGTATTTAGGTGGCTGGACCGGCTGAGTTTCTGGTCGATGGTGTCCTTCTGACCCCCAGAATGGTGATGGCGGGAACCTGGTAGTCAGAAGAACATCGCTAGACTCTCTCTTGTCGGTCATCGCTTGGCACTTACGCGGCACAAATGTAACTAGCCACTTATCAGCCCGTGCCTGAATTGGTGTTGAGCTTTTGCTGCCTGTAGGCAGGGCTGCTTAATTTGCTGAGAAATTGCAGCTGGAAGTGAAGGCTGTGCAGTCATCAGTGAACATCCCCGCTTCTGACCTTACAACATCACTGAACAGGAGCATCCATTTCCCAACACTTGGCCTATAACCTTCCATGCATGGTATTTCTAGTGCTCAGCTAAATGGAATGTTGTGAGAGTAGCCACTGTGATGAGATGAGATGAGATGAGATGAGATGTCTTTATTAGTTACGTGTACATTGAAACACACAGTGAAATGCATCTTTTGCGTAGGGTGTTCTGGGGGCAGCCCGCAAGTGTCACCACGCTTCCGGCACCAATATAGCATGCCCACAACTTCCTAACCCGTACGTCTTTGGAATGCGGGTGGAAACCATAGCACCCGGAGCAAACCCATGCAGACACGGGGAGAACGTACAAACTCCTTACAGACAGCGGCCGGAATTTAACCCGGGTCACTGGCACTGTAATAGCGTTAAGCTAACCACTACACTACCGTGATGCAAAGAAGGTCAATGATAAAGCCAGCTGAAAATGGTTACAGCCAGGACATTACCCTGAGGATCTCTGCAGTGATGTCACTGAAACAAGTCTGAAGGCCAGAGCTGAAGTCCTGTATCTGAGGAAGGACGTGCTGGCCCTGGAGAGGGTCCACAAGAGGTTCACAAGAATGATCACAGGAATGAAAGGGATAACACATGAGGAGCTTTTGATGTCTCTGGACCTGTACTCAATGGACTTCAGAAGGATGAGGGGGGATCTCATTGAAACCTACCGGATACTGAAAGGCCTGGATAGAGTGGATGTGGAGAGGATGTTTCCACCAGTAGGAGAGTCTAGGATCCGAGATCACAGCCTCAGAATAAAAGGATGTCCCTTTAAAACTGAGATGAGGAAGAACTTCTTCAGCCAAAGGGTGGCGAGTCTACGGAATTCACTGCCGCAGAGGTCTGTGGAGATTAAGTCATTGGGTGTATTTAAGGTAGGGATTGATAGGTTCTTGGCTGATAAGGGGACTAAGGGTTATGGGGAGAAGGCAAGACAATGGGGTTGATAAAATCAGCCATGAATGAATGATGGAGCAGACTCGATGGGCAGAATGGCTCCTATATCTTATGGTCTTATGGTTTAAAAGTAATGGCACTGTGAGATATATGCCAGGCTATGGGGTTACAGATTGTGGTGGGACTCATTTCTGCTGCTAGTGATGGTCCACAATGCCTCAAAGATGCCCACCTTTGAACTGCCAGGTCTGTTCTGAGCCAGTGAAAAGACAGTTGGACAGGTACATGGATAGGAAAGGTTTAGAAGGTTATGAGCCAAATGCAGGCAAATGGGACTGGCATGGATGGGCATCTTGGTCGGCATGGACCAGTTGGGCTGAAAGGCCTGTTTCTGTGCTGTATGACTCTAAGACTCTATGGCTCTAATCCCATTTAGAATGGTGGGAGTGCCATGATGGATACTGTCCTCAGTGTGCAGATGGGACTTGGTCATCTTGGTCATAGAGTCACAGAGAGTCATAGAGTTAAATAGCACAGAATCAGAATCAGGTTTATTATCATTGTCTTGTATGTCGTGAAATCTGTTGTTTTGTGGCAGCAGTACAGTGCAAGACATGAAATTACTATAAATTAATAGTGCGAAGAGAAAGGAATAACGAGGTAGTGTTCATGGGTTCATGGACTGCTCAGAAATCTGATGGAGGAGGGGTAGAAGCTGTTCCTGAATTGCTAAGTGTGGGTCTTCAGGCTCCTGTACCTCCTCCCTGATGGTAGTAATGAGAAGAGGGCATGTCCCAGATGCTGAGGGTCCTTAATGATGGATGCCTTCTTCTTGAGGCACCAGCTCTTGAGGATGTCCTCGACAGTGGGGAGGGTTGTGTCCATGATGGAGCTGGCTGAGTCTACAACCCTCTGCAGCCTCTTGTGATCCTGCGCATTGGAGCCTCCATACCAGGCGGTGATGCAACCAGTCAGAATGCTCTCCACTGTACATCTGTAGAAATTTGTAAGAGTTTTTGATGACATACCAAATCTCCTCAAACTCCTAACGAAGAAGAGCCGCTGGCATGCCTTCGTGATTGCATCAATGTGTTGGGCCCAGGATAGATCTCTAGAATTGGCCCGACTTGTCTGCACCAACCAAGTTGCCTAACTAAGCTAGTCCAATTTGCCTGCATTTGGCCCATATTCCTCTAAACCTTTCCTATCCATGTACCTGTTCAAACGCCTTTTAAATGTCATAATTGCACCTGCCTCAACCACTTCCTCTGACAGCTCATTCCATACACGCACCACCATCTGCGTGAAGAAGTTGCCCCTTGGGTCCCTTTTAAATCTTTCCCCTCTCACTTTAAACCTGTGCCCTCTTGTCTTGGACTCCCCTACCCTGGGGAAAAGACTTTGCCAACCCACCTTATCAATACCCTTCATGATTTTATAAACCACCATGAGGACTTGGTAGTGGACCCTTCCTGCAATGGTATAATGGTCGAAAGCATCTGCTGCAAGTAGATTGGGCTTTATGTACTTTGCTAACCTTTATATTATGTCCAGATTTACAAAGTCAAGCTTTGTTTGACCAATCAGATTTCAGAGGTTGGGACAGCTGGAGGGGGCGGTGTGTGTGACAGACATGATAAGTGACTGATGCAGGAACCAGGCGAGAAATGGATGAGAAACTGGAGTAAGAAAAATTGTGTTCATCACAACACAAAAGGCGCTGAAGGAACTCAGAAGGAGGCAGCATCTAGGGAGGGAAATGGACAGTGGACATTTCCGTTCGAGAGTCTTCATCTGGACTGGAGAGAAAGGGGGAGTTAGCCAGAATAAAAGAGGCAGACAGAAGGGTGGAGCAAGAGCTCTGGGTGAACACATGGTCGAAGAGCTGGAGGGCAGCGAGAGAAGCCTACCTTGAAAGACTCCGCAGTGGAGCAGCAGAATATGTTAGGCTCCCACCTCAAACCTAAGTTCCTTCTGCGACCTTCGTACTGAACCAAACAAAACCTCAGAGAACAAGCAAGGTCGTGGGAAATCTTCTGAGGATGTTAAATACATCCTTTTATTGAGTCAGATATCAGAATTGGCACTCATGGATTATTCATGGTATGGTCTATAAAATGAGCTTTCCAGAATTTGCAGGGTCAAAATTCTATGGAAATGTGAAATTAAAGGAACAGGTGTTGGAAATACAGGCAGCATCTGTTGAGAAATAGAGCTAGTGTGTCAGCATATCTGGAAACAGGGAGAGAGAAAGTAAGTCTGATAATGCAGAGAAAGGAGACGAGGGGGGGGAGAAGAAAAGACATTCTAATAAGAAGTCTCCAAATGAGATGGGTTGACCCAGCTATTGGAAGGATGTGTTAAGCTGGAAAAGCTACAAAGATTCACAAGGATGCTGCTGGGACTGGAGGGCTTGAGGTATAAGGGGAGACTGGATAGATTGGGTCTGTTTTCCCTGGAGTGTAGGCATCTGAGGGGTGACCTTACAGAAGTATATAAAATCATGAGGGGCATAGGAAGGGTGAATGGTCACAGTCTTTTCTGGGGAGTCTAAAACTAGAGGATGTAGATTTAAGATGAGAGGGGAAAGAGTTAAGCTGGAGGGCAAGTGTTTCACACAGAGGGTGGTGGGTATGCGGAACAAGGAGGTGGTAGAGGCAGGTACAATCACAATGTTTAAAAGACATTTGGACAGGTACACAGAAAGGAAAGGTGGAGCGGGATATAGGCTAAAGGCAGGAAAATGGGACCAGCTCAGGTTGGCAGTTTTGGTCGGCATGGACCGGCTGGGCTGAAGAGCCCATTTCTGTGCCGTATAACTCTATGACTCTATGAGCACTTGAATCGCTTAGGCACAGAAAGGTATAGGCGATGGTATTAGTGCGGAGAGATGGGATTGGTATGGATGGGTGCCCACTGGTCGACATGGATGTGGTAGACCGAATGGCCTGTTTTCATGCTGTACATTTCTATGACTCTATGACTCTGAAAGATCTGGGATATAGATCAATGAAAAAAGGGATGACGGTGCAAGATGATATTGGCAGATAATATTAAGACAAGTAGAGAAATAAAAGATCATTCTAGAGAGGCTTTAAACAAGAAGAGAATTACGTACACCAGATTCCAAAACGACAGCGGGGAATCAAGTGTGAATGTGTTGAATTTGATACTTAGTTCAGAAGAGTGTAACTGAAGGGTGAGGTGCTCTTTTCCCAGAGCTTTCATTGAATTTAAATGGAATGGTGTGGCACACAGAGGTCAGAATGTGACTGGGACAGAATTTATGAAGGAAACCTGCGTATCACATGGAGTGAGAGGTAACGTTCGATGAGCAAACATCCAATCTACATTTGACGTCCTGTTATTGGGGAGTCATACCATGAGTAGTGAATACATAATGGCAAAATGAAGGAAGTGCTCACTGCTTTACTTGGATAGGTTGTTTGAAACCCTGGGCAGTGAAAGGGAAGAGGCAAATGAACAGGCACGGAATCCAGTTACTTGTCATTTTAATTCTCCTTCTCACTCCTACGCTGACTTCTCTGGCCTCGGCCTTCTCCGTTGCTATGGAGAGGCCAAATGCAAATTGGAAGAGCAACATCCATATTCCTCTTGCATAGCTTACAACCTAATGGTCTGAACAAAGAATTTTCTAATCTCAGGTAACCCAAACCCCTGGTGTTCTCCTCCCACACACGCTCACCTGTCATCCTGTATTTTTCTCCCCCTTTGGTCACCTCTCCCATCCCCTGCTTGTAACTGGTCCCAGCTGCCCATCATCCCCTCCCCATCTGGCTCCACCCTATCACCTACAAGCCTGTCCCACCCCATCCCTCACCTGGTTCCACCTATCACCTATCAGTCTCTATTCCACCCACCGACCCTCCCCTTTCCTTCATACTGCTGTATACTCCCTCTTCCCTCTCAGTCCTTGTGCAGGGTCTCGACCTGAAATGTCAACTTACACCTTTTGCCTCCACAGATGCTGCCTGACCCACTGAATCCTTTCAGTAGCCTAACTTGTTGTTCCAGATTCCAGCATTTGCAAGAGAAACAAAGGACTGCAGATGCTGGAATCTAGATGAAAAACACAATGACGCTGGAGGAACTCAGCAGGCCAGGCAGCATCCATGGAGAAAAGCAGGCGAAAAGGTCCTGAGGAAGGGTCCTGACCAGAAACGTTGACCACCTGCTTTTCTCCACGGATGCTGTCTGGCCTGCTGAGTTCCTCCAGCATCATCGTGTTTTTCATCCAGCATCTGCAATCCCCTGAATTTGTATTGGAAGGTCCCATGGAAGAGACAGCATGCATTAGGAATGATGGGAAGGGAACTCTCCACCACAAAATGCTTTAGGAGGGGCAGTGGAAAGTTACTTAGTGGTGGGAGCACTGGGAGATACCAGAAATGGAAAAGGTTGGTCCATTGATTCAGGAGGCCGATAGGGTGGAAAATAAGGAGAAAGGGACATAAGATTCTAAGACAGCAGAAAAGATGTTTAAACAAAAATTGAGGGTCTTGTCAAACCCTGTGGAGGGGAATGTTCAGTTGAGCAAAACAGAAGATGTATTAAGATTATATGGAAAGTAGGACCAATAAAATAAATGTGATGGGAATAGCGGAAGCAGGAAAATGCATTTATGTCTTCAAGGTATTGCGACCTTCAGTCACAGAGAATTTACAGTGCAGATACAAGCCACATTGGATTAGCATACACAACTGTTAGCAGATTTAAGAAGTTCAACAAATAATTTACTAGAAAATAGCTCCAGATTCTCCATTTGACTTACTGGTTTCTGGTTTCAGTTTTCAAGTATCATTCATTAAACTGTGCTCCATAATCAGAAATACCATGTCACCTTAAATTTATTGATTCATTTTTAGCCCTTACAGATTTCTAAACCTAATTTAGAACTGTTTTGATTAATGTTAGCTGAGCATTTAAGTTCTCATTTTAGATGCTAAGAAGATTAATTGCTGTATTAACAAATCTGTCATTTCTCTCATGTATAAGTCCCAGTCCCAATTTTGCACAGATCATGGCTTTTCACTGCTGGCTCAGTAATTAAAACAGATGACATGCATCTGTCTAATTATAAGATTGCAGAATACTTTTTTGTCTACATAGAAGAGAAGCAAATTGAAACATAGAGAGTGGGGGCAAGCACTTGGAGATGTGACATCTCTTCATCTTTTTGAAAGGATGGTATTTCATGAATTTCTGAGAATGAACAAAATGATGGACATTGATGCTGACCAATGCAAAAGAAGACAAATTAGAAGTGAGGAGGCCATTCAGCCCTTGAGTCTATTCTGATATCCATAAAGATCATGGCTGATATTTTACTGCAGTTCCATCTTCCTGCACTACCTTCATTTCCCTCCAGAAATCTATCGATTTTTTTTTGAATGATCTGGGCAGAGAATTCCAAAGATTCACCCCTCTCTGAGTGAAGATCAGCAGCGAGAGGCGAAGGAGAGGAGAGAGCCGAAGACTAACAAAGCGATAATTGTTTTTTTTCCTTAGCGTTCGAGGATAGCGGGGAGTGACTGCGCAGGTGCATGACATCACTCGGTAGTGCGCGAACAGTTTAAAAAGAAGACTGCCATGTCCAGCGGGCAGCGTTCGGAGCCGGCAGTGGAGTGAGAGGGAACAGAGTGGATCAACAGGCTTAGGCGAGAATAGGTAAGAGGCAAGATTTATACAGCGGGGGTAATTTACTAATTTATTTATTGTAGTAGCATTGGACAGTGCCATAGCAGTATGCATCTGGGATTGGTGTTATGTTTGGAGTGCCAGATGTGGGGACCCTGGGAGACTACCAGCCTCCCCGAGGACTACATCTGCACAAAGCACATTGAGACGTGGCTTCTCAGGGATTGTGTTAGGGACCTGGAGCTGCAGCTCGATGACCTTCAGCTGATTAGGGAGAGTGAGGAGGAGACAGACAGAAGCTATAAAGAATTTGTAGAGAGTACCTCTGTGGCAGTCCACCTCAAAAATCGGTATCTCATTTTAGATTCTGTGGGAGAGGTTTGGCACCGAACCTAGTGCCGTGGTCCAGCGGGTAAGGAGAAATGCAGTGGTCATTGGGGATTCTATAGTGAGGGGAACAGATAGGAGATTCTGCAAACCCGACAACAATACCCGGATGGTGTGTTGCTTCCCTAGTGCCAGGGTATGGGATGTCTTGGACCGGGTCCAGAATATTCTGAGGGGAAAGGGTGATCAGCCAGAAGTCTTGGTACATGTAGGTACCAATGACATAGGTAGAAAAAGAGAGGAGGTCCTGAAGGAAGATTACAAGGAGCTAGGAAGAAGGTTGAGAAGCAGGACCCCCAGAGTAGTAATCTCACGATTACTACCTGTGCCACATGCTAATGGAGGTAAGAATAGCAAGATCAGGCAGATGAATGCGTGGCTGAGTGACTGATGCAGGGGGCAGGGCTTCAAATTCTTGGATCATTGGGATCTTTTTTGGGAGAGATATGACCTATTCACAAAGGATGGGTTACACCTGAACTCCAAGGGGTCCAATATCCTGGCGGGAATGTTTAATATAGCTGTTGGGGAGGGTTTAAGCTAATTTGGCAGTGAGAAGGAAACCAGGATGTTAGGATAGAGGAAGAGGTATATAGGAGCAAGTCTAAGACAGTGTGCAGTGAAGATGGTAAGAAGGACAGGCAGGTGAAAAGACAGGATAATTTGCTGAACAATAGAAATACAGCAAAATCGGCAGCAGATACTGGTCTAAATGTACTATATTTAAACGCACATAGCACTCAAAATAAGGTGGATGACCTAGTGGCACAGCTACAGATTAAAAATATGACATTGTGGCAATCACTGAGTCATGGCTTGAGGAAGGCTATGAGTGGGAACTAAGTGTCCAGGGGTACACAGTGTACAGGAAAGATAGGCGAGTAGGCAGAGGGGGTGGTGTGACCCTGATGATTAGTACTGATATAAAATCAATAGAAAGAAGGGACATAGGGTCAGAAGCAGTGGAATCCTTATGGGTGGAGCTAAGAAATGGCAAGGGTAAAAGGACAATAATAGCAGTTATATATAGGCCCCCTAACAGCAGCCGGGATGTGGACTATAAGTTACAGTTAAAAATAGAAAAAGCGTGTCAGAGAGATAACGTCAAGATAATTATAGGGGATTTTAACATGAAGGTGGATTGGGAAAGCCAGGAAGTCAGTGGATCTCAGGAGAGCGAGTTTGTGGAGTGTCTACGGGATGGATTTTTGGAGCAAAATGTTGATGAGCCCACCAGCAGATCGGCTGTTTTGGATTGGGTGCTGTGTAACGAACCGGAGGTGATTAGGGAACTAAAGGTAAAGGAACCATTAGGAACTAGCGATCACAATATGGTTGAGTTCAGTTTCAAATTTGAAAAGGAGAAGCTGATATCAGATGTGTCGATATTTCAGTGGAACAAGGGAAATTACAGTGGCATGAAAGAGGAACTGGACCAAATTGATTGGAAAAGTAAGCTAGTTGGAGGGACGGCAGAGCAGAAATGGATGGAATTTCTACAAGAAATAAGGAAAATGCAGGATAGATATATTCCAAGAAAAAAGGATATGAATGGAAAAATGGCACAAATGTGGATAACGAGAGAGGTGAAGGCTAAAATAAAAGCAAAAGGGAGGACATACCAGGAAGCAAAAATTAGTGGGAAAACAGAAGACTGGGAAACTTTTAAAAACTTACAGAAAGAAACTGAGAAGGTCATTAGGAAAGAAAAGATGAATTATGAAAGGAGGTTGGCAGATAACATTCAAAAAGATACCAGGAGTTTTTTTAAATATATGAAGAGTAAAAGAGAGACATGGGTTGATATCGGACCAATTGAAAACGGTGCGGGAGAGATTATAATGGATAACAGAGAGATGGCAGAGGAACTAAATGAGTATTTTGCATTGGTCTTCACTGTGGAGGACATCAGCAATATACCGGATCGTCAGGGGTCTCAGGGGATAGAACTGAATTCAGTTAAGATTACTAGAGAGAAGGTGCTCGGGAAGCTAAATGGACTAAAGACAGATAAGTCTCCCGGACTGGATGAAGTGCACCCCTGGGTTCTGAAGGAGGCGGCTTTAGAGATTGCAGAGGCATTGGTGACAACTTTCCAGGAATCAATAGACTCTGGCAGGGTTCCGGAGGACTGGAGGGTCGCAAATGTAGTTCCGCTGTATAAGAAGGGTGGGAGGCAGCAGAAAGGAAATTACAGACCTATTAGTCTGACATCGGTGTTTGGAAAGTTATTGGAATCAATCCTCAAGGATGAGGTTATGGAATACCTAGAGGTGCAAGGCAAGATAGGTCCAAGCCAGCATGGCTTCATGAAGGGAAGATCCTGCCTGACCAACCTATTGGAGTTTTTTGAGGAAATCTCAGGTCGGGTGGATAATGGAGAGGCTGTGGACGTTGTGTATTTAGACTTTCAAAAGGCCTTCGACAAGGTGTCGCACAAGAGGCTGATTAATAAGATGAGAGCTCATGGAATTACAGGTAGGATAACAGAATGGGTGGAGCATTGGCTGGTTGGCAGAAAGCAAAAGGTGGGAATAAAGGGATCCTGTTCTGTTTGGCTACCGGTTACTAGTGGTGTTCCGCAGGGGTCGGTGTTGGGGCCACTTCTTTTTGCTTTGTACATTAATGACTTGGATGATGGAGTAAATGGTTTTGTGGCTAAGTTTGCAGATGACACCAAGATAGATGGAGAAGTAGGGAGTATTGAAGAAACAGGAAGGTTGTGGAGAGACTTAGATAGTTTAGGAGAATGGACAAAGAAATGGCAGATGAGATTCAATGTTGAGAAATGTGCCGTTGTACACTTTGGAAAAAGAAATAAACGGGCAGATTATTCTCTAGATGGGGAGAAAATTCAAAGTACAGAAGCACAAAGGGACTTGGGGGTACTCGTGCAGGATACCCTAAAGGTTCACCACCAGGTCGGATCGGCAGTAAAGAAAGCGAATGCTATGTTGGCATTCATTTCGAGAGGTATAAGGTATAAAAGTCAGGAAATGTTGATGACTCTCTATGGGGCGCTGGTGAGGCCTCATTTGGAGTACTGTGCACAGTTTTGGGCCCCATATCTTAGGAAGGATGTACTGATGTTGGAGGGGGTTCAGAAAAGATTTACGAGGATGATTCCCAGAATAAAAGGGCTTACTTATGATGACCGTTTGTCGGCTCTTGGACTGTACTCACTGGAGTACAGAAGAATGAGAGAAGACCTCTGAGAAACATTTAGAATGTTGAAAGGACTGGACAGAGTAGATGTGGCTAAGCTGTTTCCCTTGGTCGGTGAGTCCAAGGCTAGAGGACACAATCTTAGAATTAGAGGGTACCAGTTTAAAACAGAAATGAGGAGAAATTTCTTTAGCCAGAGGGTAGTGAAATTATGGAATTCTTTGCCACTTACAGCTGTGGAGGCCCAATCATTGGGGGCGTTTAAGGAGGAGATTGATAGGTATCTAATTAGTCAAAGTATCAAGGGATATGGGGATAAGGCCGGAAACTGGGCTAGATAGGAATAGTATTAGTTTAGCTCATGGAGCAGACTCGATGGGCCGAATGGCCTACTTCTGCTCCTTTGTCTTGTGATCTTGTGACCTCATTTCAGTCCGAAACAACCTATCCCTTAGTCTAAGCCTGCAACCCCTACTTCCTGAAATCCGAGCCACCACCATCCCCATCATCAGCAGTACCTACAGGAGGCACTGCCTCAAAAAAGCAGCATCTATCATCAAAGATCCCCAGCATCCGGGCCATGCCATCTTCTCACAGCTACCATCGGGCAGGAGGTACAGAAGCCTGAAGTCCTACACCACCAGATTCAGGAACAACCAATTCTCTTCAACCATTCGGTTCTTGAACCAACCGGCACAACCCTGATCACCACCTCAGTACAGTAACACTATGACCACTTTGCACTACAATGACCTTTATTTATTTTCTTTTGTTCTAATTGTGTTCTTTCTTGTACAATTCTTATATAATTTATGTATAATTTATATTTATGCTTTTCTTTGGAATGTTGTGCCTGCAATGCTGCTGCAAGTAAGTTTTTCATTGCACCTGTGCATACATGTATTTGTGCATATGACAATAAACTCAACTCGAGGAAAAACAGCCTCCCTCCATCCTCAAGCCCTGTAAAGGGTTTGTTATAGATTATTCCTCCAATTCTGGTTTCGAGTAAGTGACATTGGTGAATCGAGGGGAAAGAAGGTCAGTGATGGGTAAGGCCCTTCACTTCTTTCTGTTCTGTCATGTGCCTCATTGTCCAATGTACCCTCTAATTCCTTGATCTTGGCTGGTTTACAAATAAGCAAAGGGGCTGTATGTAGGTTACACCGAGCTGCATACAAGTGTGTATTCCTGGCGAGTGTTATCCAATGTTGGACCATCATACATGAGAAGAAAGTTTCAGTGGATGGATTGGTTGGTTCCCTTTTCAGAAGTGTGTCAGCTGGATTGCAAGAATTTGAATTGTTACTAGGTTACACCAACCATTGCCAAGTGTGAAACGTGGTTAAGAAGAAAGATTTCCTTCCTATATCTCTTTATCACAACATCAGCTCACCTCAAGCCATTTTATAACCAATGATTACCGACCTGTTTCTCTCTCTACAGATGCTGCCTGACCTGCTGAGTATTTCCTGCAGTTTCTGTTGGTGAGGACACACTTGGATTCTTGTGTACAGTAATTGTGTAAAGATGCCATTAAGCTGGAAAGAATGCAGAAAAGATTTCTGAGGACGTTGTCAGGACATGAGGGTTTGGATTACAGGGAAATGTTGGGTCTTTATTCATAGGAAAGGACTTTATTCATAGAGCAGTACAGGCCCTTTGGCCCACAATGTTGTACTGACACTTTATCCTGCTCTAAGATCTATCTAACCCTTCCCTCCCACATAGCCCCCCATTTCTCTATCATTCATGTGTCTAAGAGTCTCTTAAATGTCCCTAATGTATCCGCCCCCACAACCTCTGCCAGCAGTGCGTTCCACGCACCCACCACTCTCTGTGTAAAAAAACTTACCCCTGACATCCCCCTTGGAGTGTAGGAGACTGAGGGATGATCTTATAAAGGTGAATAAAATCATGAGGGACATAGAGAGGGTGAATTTACACAGTCTTTTTCCCGGGGTTGGGGAATCAGGAACTAGAGCACACAGGTCAGAATCAGAACCAGGTTTATTATTACTGACTTATATGTTGTGAAATTTGTTGTTTTGTGGCACCAGGAGATTTAATTGGAACCTGAAGGGCAATATTTTTCACACAGAGAGCGGTATGTAAGTATATGGAACGAGCTATCAGACGAAGTGGGTGAGGCAGGTACAATAACAACACTTAAAAGACATTTGGACAGGTAACTGGATAGGAAAGGTTTTGAGAGGTATGGGCCAAACATGGCAAATGGAACTAGCTTAGATGGGAATCTTGGTCGGCACGGACAATTTGTGCCAAAGGGCCCATTTCTGTGCTGTATGACTCTATAAATTAGACCCAATGAAGGACTTTTCACATGATCACTGTTCTAACATAGGAAATGCAGCACTCAATTTATACAGAGCAAGATCCCACAAATAATCTACTGTAAATCTGTTGCTTGAGTGATAGATATTGGCGAGGATACCAGGGAAGAATTCCTCTACTTTTCTTTGAAAGGTGGATCAGGAATCTTTTCAACCTCTTTAGAAAGGGAGCATATCTGACTGTGCAACATGGACTTGGTACTTCACTCAACTTCCAGGCTCGATAATATGCCCAAGACCTTGGAGAGGACCTTGAAGTCACAGTCCTCTTGCTCAGCAGTAACAGAGGACCACTGTTAATATCCTGAGACTTGCAGGTATGGAAGAGTTGCTTTGTCCATTTTCAGCAGAGATTAATCTGGAACAGTTGTGTTCCAAACTTCCACTCCATTGCTGACCCCCTTACATGAACCTATCTTCAATTCAAAAGGGGGTGAAAATGACTTAATATCTACGCAAATAATCCATAACCCTGAGGTAGCATGCCTGCGATCAGAGCATTTAGTTATTTATTCACAGGTTATGGATATTTCTGTCAACCTTTATTGATCAGTCCCAACTCAACAGCTTTCAGAGTCGACCACATCGCTGTGTGTCTGCCGTCACGTGTGGGTCAGACAGTTAATGGCACCAGATTTCCTTCCCTAGAATACTTTAATGAACCAGCTAGGTTCCACAATAACCATTATTGATTCTAGCCATTTAATTCCAGGTTCATTTAATTACTTAAGTTTAAATGTACCAGCTGCCCTGATGGGAATTGAACCTGTGTCTCCTAATCAATAGCCCAGGCCTTCGGATACCACTGCAGTAGCTTTGATACCATACCCCTCAATTTGGTATCACCTCTTCTGTAAATGCCCTCACTTCCTCCCCTTCAGTCTTTCTGGTTATTGGACTGATAGCGGTTTCACGAGATGAAGCTTAGCTACTTTATATCCCCACCAATAGGTGAGCACAGGTGATACTTAACATCCAGTCTTGCTTTGATTCAATTAACTTCAGCTTCCTTATGATGAGCAGCAAAAAAATTACACCATACTGGCTCTTTCAACAGATCTTAATACAATTGACATCCTCCCTTGGATCTGACCAGCTAACTACTCAACAATTTGAACTGGCTCAGGTTTTTGTGATATTTCTTTTTTATTATTCCTTAATTTTAAACGTGGCATGCAAAATATGTTGTCAGGTGTGGGTGAGGTAATTAGAAAGTTTATTAAAAAGGTTTTACATCAATCAATATCAATAATGGTCTTTTATATTCCAGAGTTCACGATGGGGGTCTGGGTATTCCGAAGTTAGGAATCAAAAACTAGAGGGCACAGGTTTAAGATGAGAGGGGAAAGATCTAACAGGGACCCGAGGGGCAATATCTTCATGCAGAGGGTGGTGGGTATATGGAACGAGCTGCCAGAGGAAGTGGGTGAGGCAGGTACATTAACAATGTTAAGGCACTTGGACAGATACATGGATAGGAAAGGCTTAGAGGGATATGGGCCAAACATGGGCAAATAGGATTAGCTTAGGTGGACATCTTGGTTGGCATGGACTAGTTGGGCCGAAGAGTCTGTTTCCGTGCTGTACCACTCTATGACTATATGACTCCATCCCCATTGCAATTATTGGAAAATTAGAGGCTATTAAGAGACTGCAGGACATATTGGTCCAGACATCCTTTAGATCTGCAGGGATTGATGCTATCTTTTTTCTTAACTACCACCAGCCCAAACTGAGATGATCATCTCTCCAACACACTAATTACGGGTCTTCAAAGTTTTTTTTTCTCCATTGACCTCTGACTGCAAGAAATGGGGAAGTGGTTTGTTGGGGGATGGTGACAGGGGAGGGGTAGTGTGTCCCCAGAGTTCCCCTTCTCAGTTGTGCCCATTGACATGGTAAGGACCTCATAAGTTGCAAGCAGGAAGTAGGTAACAGCAGGACTCACAGTTACTGGCCATTTATTTTGCAAACAAAATCTGTTTAAACTGTGAACTACAGCTGTCTACAGAGTCTACTTAAGAAGCCTATCAAACTGTGGAAAACAGAATTCATAAAAAGATTTTCATTTCTATAGCACCTGTCATGATGCCTTCAGGACATTCCAAAGTGACTTAAAGTCAATTGTATTAAGTCCAGATAAAGGGTATTGGCCCAAAACATTGACTCTCCACTTCCCTCCACAGATGCTGCCTGACCCACTGAGTTCTTCCAGCAGCTTGTTGTTGGCTCCAGATTCGAGCATCTGCAGGTTCTTGTGTCTTGAATGTAGAACTCATGATCTGTTGATCGCTCTTCGCCTGTACAACCAGACATCTTATTACACAATGGAGCTTGAAGTGGGAATAAGGCACAGCAAGATGCCACAAAGCGCAATGCCATTATCACTAGATAATCTGATTTAGCAGTGTCAACTAAGGAGCATTCCTTTGACTCATGCCTAAAATTGTAGCACTGTCGCCTGATGAAAGTTGTGAGGTTCCTTCAGAAAAATACAGTGAGTGGAGAGCAGTTACACTGTACAACTTACATGGATCAAATCAAACCCAGTGATTTACAGCAATTAGTGTGATTGATGGGGAATTAGCCAATCATCTTCATTCTGGTTGGAGTCCAGGTCATGTCCTTTTCTCTCAGACACCATCGGGCAGGAGGTACAGAAGCCTGAAGTCCCACACCACCAGGTTCAGGAACAGCTACTTCCCTTCAATCATTCAGCTCTTGAACCAACCTGCACGACCCTAATCACGACCTCAGTATAGCAACGCTTTGCACTACAATGATCTTTATTTGTTTTTTGGTTCTAATTGTGTTCTTTCTTGTACAGTTCATCTATAATTTATGTATAATTTATGTTTTTCTTCTGAGTGTTGTGCTTTTAATGCTATGTGCCTACAATGTTGCTGCAAGTAAGTTTTAGAACATATAGCATAGAACATTACAGCATAGTACAGGCCCTTCGGCCCACAATGTTGTGCCGACATTTTATCCTGCTCTAAGATCTGTCTAACCTTTCCCTCCCACATAGCCCTCTGTTTCTTTATCATTCATATGTCTATCTAAGAGTCTTCTAAACGTCCCTACCCCCACAACCTCTGCCAGCAGTGCGTTCCACACACCCACCACTCTCTGTGTAAAAAACATACCCCAAGATCCCTCTGTTCCTTCACACTGCTGAAAGTCCTGCCATTAACCTTGTATTCTGCCTTCAAATTTGATCACCTGAAGTGTATCACTTCACACTTTTCTGGGTTTTTCATTGTACACGTGCATTCATGCGCTTGTGCATATGACAATAAACTCGACTTGTCTTGTATAAGTCCCTATGTAGAACTATCAAACAACTGGCTGTTTTCTTCATCCCACACACTTTAGGAACAGGGCTGTCACCAAAAGAGCCATGTTGAAGGGCGAGACCAACACCAGTAGAAATGGCAACTTGTCGGATCTGCTTCTAACATACCTGGCTCCAATCCCATCCAAAATAGATTTGAGTGCTGTTGTATTTACAACTTTCACTCTTCCCTTTTTTCTTTATCTGAACGGTTCTAGCAAGGCCAGCATTTATTGCCCATCCATAATTGCTTTTGAGAAGATGCTGGCGAGCTGCCTTCTTGAACCAGTTCAATTCTTCTCACAAAGAACTCTCATGCTCTTGTTGGGGAGGGAGTTCCAGGAATTAGACCCAACAACAATGAAGGAATGGTGATGTAATTTCCAAGTCAGAATGGTGTACAACTTGGAAGGAAACCTGCAGATGATGGTGTCACCATGTGCCTGTTGTCCGTGACCTTCTTTGTGGCAGGGGTCATGGGTTTAGGACATAAAACGTAGAACAGTACAGCGCAGGAACAGGCCCTTCGGCCCATGATGTCTGTGTTGACCATGATGCCAAATTAAATGACTCCCATCTACCTGCTCGTTGTCTATATCCGTCCATCCCCTGCCCGTTAATGCGTCTGTCTAAACGCCTCGTAAGCGTTGCTACCGTATCTGCTTTCACCACTTCCCCTGGCAGTGCACTCCAGGCACCAACTGCTCTCTGTGTAAAAAACGTGCCTTGTAAATCTCTTTTAAACTTTCCCCCTCTCACCTTAAAGCTATGCCCTCTAGTATTTGTTATTTCCACTCTAGGAAAAAGACCCTGACTTTCCAACCTATCTATGACTCTCATAATTTTATATACTTTGATTAGGTCTCCCCTCAACCTCCAACACTCCAGAGAAAACAATCCAGGTTTGTCCAACCTCTCCTTATAGCTGATACTCTCTAATCCTAGCAACATCCTGGTGAACCTCTTCTGCACCCTCTCCAAAGCCTCCACAACTGTCCTGTAATGGGGCGACCAGAACTGTACACCGTTAACAAACGTGATCTCACGAAAGTCATATATAGCTGCAACATGGCTTCTCAACTTTTATACTCAATGTACCAACTGATGAAGACAAGCATGGTTAAGAGATGGTGTCACAATCCTCCAACATCTATGATATCAAGGTGCTGAGAAGTAAGTTAATTCAGTTCTATGCAAGGTCAGAGATGATTAAATCAGTAAACTCCAGTAGACTGGATAAACTAGATATCTTAGAACAGATAAGCTGTTCTAATATGTTTTATTAGAATAGGTTGCACTCAAACATTCTGAATGTGCCCCGATCTCTGGCCCAAAGATCTTTAGAAAGATCAAATCTTTTTCTTATCAACTGAACTTCATGCCTTTTCTGATGGCTGTTGTTTACCATTTGTGGAATAAGGTAACTTGCTGTACAGACCATAAGACCATAAGGCAAAGGAGCAGAAGTCGGCCATTCGGCCCATCGAGTCTGCTCTGCCATTCTATCATGAGCTGATCCATTCTCCCATTTAGCCCTACTCCCCTGCCTTCTCACCATAGCGTATAGGCGAGGAGAGATCAACAGATCATGAGGCAGCAAAGGAACTTTGTGACTTCTTCAATAGTTAGTGGCAGAACATGACGAATCTCCAGATAAAATACACTGACGCGGTTAAAACTGGCCTACACTGGCAAAGTTTGCTTGCTCCTGCTCCTGCAGGTGCTGGTAAATCAAGCACTGTTGGATTTACACAAAATGCGGAGTGACTGACTGTCCTCATGGGCACTACTGCCATTGTAACTCGTAGGGTATAACTTGTAGTGATCCGCAAATACAAAAGCCCTTAACCTTGCAAAGGAGTGAAGCATCTGCCAATGGAAGACAAAACTCACAGCAACGCATTGATGGATAAAAGCATTTTCCATTATTCGTTCTGTCACATACTTGTGCTTGCCATTAAAGAAGATCTTCAGAAAATTAGCAAAGCTGAAGGTGGCAAATATATTCTCTGGCTAGGCAACAGTCACATGCATCCATGTCAATAGGAGTTAGTTTCTGGGGATATGTATGCCATCTTCTTGCTTCCAAACCTAAGATCTTTGATACGACCCAGGGGCCAAAATATCATTCATAACATGAAGTGTTTCGACAGGGAAAATTTTCTGAGGAAGCTAATAATTATGATGGCACCGTTCAAGATTTTTGGTCACTTTGCAGCACTAAAGATTCAATTTATAGTGTGGGAGTCAGTTAGAAGTAATAAATTTAGAAGGGCTTTGAGAAAATTGTGGTCAACTGTGGTGTTCACTCAAGAATCTTCTGATGAAGAATATCACAAGACAAAATCACAAGGCAAAGGAGCAGAAGTAGGTCATACGGCCCATCAAGTCCATTCTGCTACCTCACCATGAGCTAAACTATCCCCATCTAGCCCCAATTCCCAGCCTTTTCCCCATATCCTTTGATACCTTGACTAATCAGATACCATCAATCTCCCCCTTAAACACCCCCAGTGATTGGGCCTCCACAGCTGTATGTGGCAACGAATTCCATAAATCCACGACCCTCTGGCTAAAGAAATTTCTTCTCATTTCTGTTCTAAATGGGTACCCTCTAATTCTTAGACTGTGCCCTCTAGTCCTGGACTCACCCACCAAGGGAAACAAGTTAGCCACATCTACTCTGTCCAGTCCTTTCAACATTCTAAATGTTTCTATGAGGTCCCCTCTCATTCTTCTGTACTCCAATGAGTACAGTCCAAGAGCCGACAATCGCTCATCGTATGTAAGCCCTTTCATTCCAGGAATCATCCTCGTAAATCTTCTCTGAACTCTCTCCAACATCAGTACATCCTTCCTAAGATAAAGGGGCCCAAAACTGCACACAGTATTCCAAATGAGGTCTCACCAGTGCCCCACAGAGCCTCATCAACACATCCTTATTTTTATACATTATACCTCTCGAAGTGAATGCCAACATAGCATTCGCTTTTCTATGATGAATTTAATGTTTGGCACCAAAGATCAAGCATAGCAGAGATTGTTAACGTGGAAAAGAATGTTCCCATGCAAACCCTGTGCAACATTTAAGTGTTAACAATATAGAAGAGGAGGTTGAAATGAAACAAAGGTGAGGTTGCACGAGTTTTTTTTATGTGACGCACAAATTATAGGCAGTTCAATAAATCCTAAGAAGCTGACCTTTGTAAAGAGGGTAAAATAACTTGGACTAGTTCTGCTTCAATATCCTAAACATGAAGAAATGCAGCCTCAGTTACTGCAGCTGCACAGCTTGTCCTTTTACAAGAGTCAACCAAGCAAACCGAGATCTATGATTTGTTCAAGAGATCACCCACGGCCTTGCCATATGGTTCAAGGTGTTGACCTGAAAGAAGTGCAGTAGATTCTGGGTAAATGCAACACAACCCTAAGGAAATGTTAGTTGAGTTTCCATCAGCTGCATTAGAAGAACATCTTCACTTAACTAGCACATGTTAAGTTAGGCATGTGCCAGATGACAGGGCTTTCACTGTAACAGTTACTAGGTCTCCAGAGCAGCAACCCTGCTAGACTTGTTGAGAAATGTGACTTGCATAGTCTTCCACCCTCAGGCAGTTGGGAGCTCAATGGCTGATGTTCCCAAATCCTGAATAAATGTTCCTCTTGTCATCTTTCAGCTACATAAATTCTTACAGAGAACTAATCTACTTCCAACAAATTTGGCTCAAACCTTGTGTGTTTCTCTGTCTCTGCTCTAGACTGGTTGGACCTGGTGTCTGACTATATCTTTCGCACATTCAGCATGTGCAATCGAGTTAGAGAACCCTTATTTCTCCGAGGAAACTGGTTCAACAAGTTAATCATTCTCAATGCAAATGTCTTCTCAACATCCCTTGCTCTCTTACCCATACTGTGTCACTTTGATTGCATTCTGTATCACATTGCAACAACAACAACCATCTACACATGACGAAACATAAATTTGTCATATTTCACTGCTGACACCACTGTTATTGGATGAATCATAGGTAGTGATGAGTCAGTGTACAGGAGCGAGATAGGACACCTGGGTGAGTGGTGTCACAACAACAACCTCCCGCTCAGTGTCAGTAATACTAAAGAGCTGATTGTTGACTTCATGAAGGTGAAGGAGGGTGAACAAACACCAGTCTACATTGGGGGATCATTGGTGGAGAGAGTCAGCAGCTTTAAATTCCTGGGCGTTAACATATCGGACGACCTGTCCTGGGCCCAGCTCATAGATGCAATCACAGGGAAGGTGTGCCAGAGTCTTTACTTTCTTAGAAGGTTACAGAAGTTCAGTGTGTGACTGAACACTCTAACAAACTTCTACTGTTGAACTTTCAAACTGTTGAAAATATCCTGACTGGTTGCATCACGGTCTGGGACGGCAATTCGAACGTATCAGAACATAAGAAGCTGCAGAGAGTAGTGGACTCAGCTCAATACATCACGAGCACATCCCTCCCCACCATCGGAAGTATCGACATGAAGCGCTTCCTCAGGAAGGCAGCATCTATCATCAAAGATCCCCACCATCTGGGCTATGCCATCTTATTGCAACTACCATTCAACAGGAGGTACAGAAGCCTGAAGTTCCACACCACCAGGTTCAAGAACAGCTGCTTCTCTTCAGCCATTCAGTTCCTAAACCAACCTGCACAACCCTAAGCACTACTCAGTAGATCAAAATTATGACCACTTTGCACTACAATGGACCTGTATTTTTTCACTCTAATCATGTTCTTTCTAGTATAATTTTGTATAATTTATGTTTTTCTTGTGAATATTGTGTATCTGATCCTATGTGCCTGTGATGCTGCTGCAAGTAAGTTTTTCATTGCACCTGTGTGTACATGTACTTGTGCAGGTGATAATAAACTCAACTTTGAACTCAGAAAAGTGCTTTCTTGTACTCTCCGATGACTTATAAAATGTCACTAGCAAACCCATCCCTAATTGCCCTTGAGAAGGGCACTGCCTTTTTCAACCTCTGGAATCGTCCTGGTGAAGGTTCTCACCCCGTTGTGGTTCAGTAGCGATTTCCCAGACTCATGGCCATTGAAAATGAAGGAATTATCATTAAATGCACACAGTAGCCTCCCTGTGAAAGCATGCCATATTCACAGAGGACCATAATTTAATTTCTAAAGGACATTAAGGATGAACAATAAATGCTGGCCTTGTCAGAGAGAGGGAGAGAGCAAGGGATAAAAACTGATAAGTATTCATTATTATCCCAGCCATTGCTTAATGGGTCTAATCCAGCACGACCTTGAACCTCACTTTGTTATTGATGTGTCTATGAAATGCTTTACTGTTTATTTTCTCTGTTTATTTTATTGTTTATTCACATTTGAAGGTTCCTCATTAGAAACAAAAGCAGGATCTAGCCATACACACCCCTTGAGCTCTGACATTTAATAACATTGCGCTGTTGTTTGACCTCAATGCTACTTTCCCATTATAAGGGAGACACAAGAGATGGCAGAAGCTGGAATCTGGAGCAGAAAAACAAGCTGCTGGAGAAACTCAGCAGGTCAGGCAGCACCTGCAGAAGCAAGGGCATGATCAACGATTGAGATTGGGATCCTGCATCAGGACTGGAAGATAGCCAGTATAACGAGGTGTGGGGGAGACAGGGGCTGGTCGGCAATAGGTGGCATAAAGTGGCGAGAGGGAGGGGTGAGACAAATCCTGCCAACCTACCCTCCCCTCCCTCTCACCCCTTTACACTGGCTATCTTCCCTTTACACTTTCAATTCTGATGCAGGGTCCTGACCCCAAAATGTCGACCATTTCTTTGCCTCCACAGATGCTGCCTGACCTGCTGAGTTCCTCCAACGGTCGGTTTTCTGTTCCCATATCAGTTGACACTCTCGGCTAAATCCATCACTTTATGGTGTATGTGCCTTAAGAATGTCTTTTTCCCTCATGTTTGGTTTTACCTTCATCCTCGTATCGATCCATCCCATCTCCTTCTTGGTCCTATTCGTGAACAAAACACATTTCTCTTCAACTCTATTGATCTTCCCTTTAAATATTGCCAACTGTTGGCCTGCTTCTTTAACTGCTGTTGTTATTGGCCCAGATGTTGCATTTGTACTGAAGGACGAAAAGGAGAGCAGCTCTCACTATTCTGACTGGTATTGGTATTGGTTTATTACTGTCACTTGTACCGAGGTCCAGTGAAAAACTTGTCTTACAAACCGATCGTACAGGTCAATTCATTACGCAGTGCAGTTACATTGAGTTAGTACAGAGTGCATTGATGTAGTACAGGTAAAACAACAACAGTACAGAGTAAAGTGTCACAGCTGCAAAGAAAGTGCAGTGCAATAAGGTGCAAGGTCACAACAAGGCAGATAATGAGGTCAGAGTCCATCTCATCATATAAGGCCAAGGACTACTCTGTTTTCCAACCTTTGCCATTTTCTTAGGAATTTTATTGAAATGATGAAAACGTTAGGCATTTACTAACTATTCTCATTGCAAAGAATCCTGAAAATATTCATTTCGTGAGTCATATTGAGTCATACTGCATGGAAACAGGCCCTTTGGCCCAACTTGTCAATGTCGCCCATCTAAGCTAGTCCGATTTGCCTGTGTTTGGTCCATATCCGTCCAAACCTTTCCTTTCCATGTTCCTGTCCAAGTGTCTTTTAAATGTTGTTATTGTACCTGCCTCCAGCAGCTCGTTCCATATACGCACCACCCTCTATGTGAAGAAGTTACCCCTCAGGTCCCTTTTAAATCTTTCCCCTCTCACCATAAACCTGTGCTCTCTAGTATAAGACTCTCCTTCCCAGGAGAAAGAATGTAACTATCCACCTTAGCTACGCCCCTCATGAATTTATACACCTCACAGTCTCCTACATTCCAAGGAATAAAGTCCTAGCCTGCCCAACCTCTCTTTATAACTCAGGCCCTCCAGTCCTGGCAACATTCTCGTAAATCTTCTTTGCACGCTTTCCAGCTTACTGACATCTGTCCTGTAGTAGGGTGACCAAATCTGTAGACAATACTCCAGGGGTGACCTCATTAACTTCTTGTAAAACTGCAACATAATATCCCAGCTCCGATAATCAGTGCCATGACTGATGAAGGCCAGCGTGCCAAGCACCTTCTACGCCACCCTGTCTACCTGTGACACCACTTTCAGGAAGATATGTACTTGTGCTCCTAGGTCTCTCTATTCTACAATACTCCCCAGGGCTCTGTCGTTCACTGTGAATATCCTACCCTGGTTTGACTTCCTAAAATACAACACCTCACACTTATCTGGATTGAACACCAATTGCCATTCCTCAGCTCACATACCCAATTGATCAAGATCCCTCTGTAATTTTTGATAACCTTCTTCAGTGTCAATGAGACCACCTATTTTAGTGCCATCTGCAACCTTACTAACCATACCTTGCATGTTCTCATCCAATTCATTTATATGAGGTGTTAGCTCTTAAGTGCATTCAAATACTTCTTCTCTAAGACAGCCTGCTGGGATGGAGGATCACCACTTACCCAATCTATGGAAGAGTATGTGGTTCCCGCATTGCCCTGATCCGCCACCTCAGAACCAGAGTGGAAGTAAGTCACCCTCCATTGGAAAAAGCTGCAGATGTTGGAAATACGTTAAAAATTCAGAAAATACTGGGAAAAAAGCTGTAGGTCAGACAGCAACCGTGAAGGGAGAAATACAGAGTTAACACTTCAGGTCAATGATTCTTCAACAGAACTGGGAAGCATGAGAAAGCAAGCATGTTTTAAGCTGCAGGGAATAAATAGGATGGAGTGAACAAAGGAGATAGGGTGGAGACAAAGAGAAGGGAGTGCACAGGCTGCTTGTCCAGTCAGTTAACCAACATACTACCGTACTCAAGGATGACAGGGCTCTATCTTCAATAAATAACTTGAAGTTAACACAACACAGTCCATCACAAAAACCAGCCTCCCCTCCATGGACTCTGTCTACACTTCCCGCTGCCTCAGGAAAGCAGCCAACATAATCAAAGACCCCTCCCACCCCAGACATTCTCTCTTCTCCCCTCTCCCATCAGACAGAAGATAGAAAAGTTTGAAAACACACACCACCAGCTTCTATCCTGCTTTATAAGACTCTCGAGCAGACCTCTTATACGTTGAAGATGAAGTCTTGATCTCTCAGTCTACCTCATCGTGGCCCTTTTCCCTTGTTTGTCTACCTGCACAGCACTTTCTCTGTAACTGTAACATGATATACTGCATTCTGTTTTTGCTTTTCCCTTTGTACTACATGAAAGAGGCGGACAACAGAAGAGATTCAAAGACGTCCTAAAAGCCAACATGAAGAAATATAACATTGACATCAACAATTGGGAAACCAATGCCAAGGACAGGAAACTCTGGCAAACCATCATCCGAGAAGGAACAGCAACCTTCGAAGCCGATAGATGTGCAAAATTAGAGGAAAAGAGAAGAAAATGGAAAGAGAGGCAGCAACAATCAAAGCCCGATCTGCCATCTGGAACTACCTGTCCTGAATGCGGAAGAACTTTCAGAGCCAAGATTGGGCTCATAAGCCACTTGAGAGTCCACAAGTAGATCAACGGAATGAAGACCATCATCCTCGACCTCAAGGGATGGCCACGACGACGACGACCTCGATGTACTTATGTTTGAAATCATCTGTCGGATCACATGTAAACAAAAGTTTTTCACTATATTTCAGTACATGTGACAACAATAAACCAATTACCAATTACCAGGCTATTAAAATAATAGAACTCTCTATTAGATCAACAGGTGCCGGCTTCAAGCTTTCTGCCATCATTTTGCCTTTAGTCCAGGGAGTGAGATTGCACCACAATTTGCTGGAATTGTTAAGGAAAATTTAGAACTCAGCATCAACAACTTCATTACGTGTATGAAGAACTTCCAAGAGTACTTTCACAGGAACATTATCAAACAAAAGAATTCACACTGAAACACTTAAGGCAACATTTGGGCAGATGACTAAAAGCTTAGTCAAAGATATAGGCTTTAATTAGCATCTTAATTCAGATAACAATTGCATTTTTATGCCCTCAAGCAAGTCTGTTTTTTTAAATGGGATTCTGTTGTGATTCCTGTACTAGGAATCCTGGCTCAGTTCGCTGTTCAGCATTGACCTCAGTGGAATAGTTTTAATTCAGCAAATAATTAGTTGTGACACTGTTTCAACAGTGGAAATTGGGAAGAGCCATAAATTGCATGTTTGAAGTCATCGCCATCATAAATTCCTGAAATTTTCACAACATGAAATAGGCTGTCAGGCTGACTAACCGTTACAATGAAGCCCATCTCTGGGGCTATAGTCCCCCTCATATTTCAGAACTGTACAAAGCCGTGGTTGTTACAGGTTGCTATCTCCTCCTCCTTTAACCTGTATTTTTCTTTCAAGTTTAGATGCACTGATAATGTTACACACTTTGAATTTGTTTTTTAACACCTGGAGGTTTGGGCCAGAAATGTTTATTAATTTATACTTTTTTTTAAAGTACATGATACTAATTGAAACGAATGCAAACAAGAGCAAGAAAAGCCTGAACTTTCCCTCAGTTATATTAGTAGAGTCTCCAGGGCATCAGCCCTGAAGGTTTACTGCCAGACTTGTTAAGAACCCTGACTCACAATGTCTTCCCACCCTCAGGCAGTCAGGAGATTAATGGATGATATTCCCAAACCTGAATAAACTCGCCTCATTCCACTAAATAAATTCTTATAGAAATTCACTTACTTCAAACAAATTTGGCTCAAATCTTGTTAGACACTTTGTCTCTTCTGCAGATTGATTGGTTTTGATGTCTAATTAATTCTTTCGTATACGCAACATGCATAATTTGGTTAGAAAATCCTTTCATCTATCTTAGAGTTACTTTGTTACAAATAAAACATTCTTCCTGAAGCATATTCCTTTTCATTGTCTCTTGCTCGTTCCTTCTTTCTCTTTCTTCCAAGTTGCATTCTATGGCACACTGCCTCAACAACCTCCATCAGGTACTACTTTTAAGATGCACTCCCAGTGTCGTCTTAATGCACCAGATCTTCCTGGATCAGATCCAGAGATCACATAGGCTACTCACAGTCCCCTTCTGCCTGCGTCCACCTGGATCGGATGCAGAAGGCCAGTTTTACCAGCCTTTTGGACTAAGGTGGTATTGGAGGCAGATACATTAGGGACATTTAAGAGACTCTTAGATAGACACATGAATGATAGAAAAATAGGGGGCTATGTGGGAGGGGAGGGTTAGATAGATCATAGATAAAATGTCAGCACAACATTGTGGGCCGAAGGGCCTGTACTGTGCTGTGGTGTTCTATTTTCTATGTTCTATGGTATTGGTGTTGGTATTGGTTTATAATAGCCACATGTACTAAGATACAGTGAAAAACATTTGTTTGCATGCCATCCGGACAGATCATTCCATATATAAGTACATCCAGATAGTAAAAAAGGAAAACAGAATACAGAATATAGTATTACAGTTACCGAGAAAGTACAGTGCAGGTAGACAAATAAGTTGCAAGGATCATGATAAGGTAGATTCAGAGATCAAGAAATCATCTTTATTGTATGAGGTCCATTCAAGAGTTTTATAACAGCAGGGTAGAAGCTGTCCTTGAGCTTGGTTGTGCGTGTTCTCAAGCTTTTGTATCTTCTGCCCGATGGGAGAGGGGAGAAGAAAGAATGACCGGGGTAGGAGGGGTCCTTGATTACGTTGGCTGCTTTCTCAAGGCAGCAGGGAGCGTAAATGGATTCAACGGAGGGGAGGCTGGTTTTCGTGATGAACTGGGCTGTGTTCACAACTCTCTCCAATTTCTTGTGGTGTTGGGCAGAGCAGTTGCCGTACCAAGCTATGATGCATCAGGGTGAGGATGCTCTCTATGGTGCGTCTGTAACAGTTGGTGATGGTCATCAGGGACATGCCGAATTTCCTTAACTTTCTGAGGAAGTAGAGTTGCTGGTGTGCTTTTTTGACCATAAAGTCTATGTGGCTGGAGCAAGACAAATTGTCGGCAATACTTGTGGCAAGAACGTAGCAGTGACACAGCTTCAGGAGATGCCACACTGAGGCCCAGTGCCAAGAAGGCAAAGCTAAGGACTGAGACCTGCCTTGTATTGGTATTGGTTTATTATTGTCACTTGTACCGAGGTACAGTGAAAAACTTGTCTTGCATAACGATCGTACAGGTCAATTCATTACACAGTGCAGTTACATTGAGTTAGTACAGAGTGCATTGAGGTAGTACAGGTAAAAAAGTGTCACAGCTACAGAGAAAGTGCAGTGCAATAAGATGCAATGTTACAACAAGGTAGATCGTGAGGTCAGAGTCCATCTCATCGTATAAGGGAACTGTTCAAGTCTTATCACAGTGGGGTAGAAGCTGTCCGTAAGTCTGGTGGCACGTGCCCTCAGGCCTCCTGTATCTTCTACCTGATGGAAGAAGAGAGAAGAGAGAATGACCCGGGTGGGTGGGGTCTTTGATTACGCTGGCTGCTTCTCCAAGACAGCGAGAGGTAAAGACAGAGTCCAAGGAGGGGAGGCTGGTGTCTGCGATGCACTGGGTTGTGTCCACAACTGTCTGCAGTTTCTTGCGGTCCTGGGCAGAGCAGTTGCCATAGCAAACCGTGATACATCCAGATAGGATGCTTTCTATTGTGCATCGATAAAAATTGGTGAGAGTCAAAGGGGACAAACTGAATTTCTTTAGCCTCCTGAGGAAGCAGAGGCACTGGTGAGCTTTCTTGGCCGTGGCATCTACGTGATTTGACCAGGACAGGCTGTTGGTGATGTTCACTCCCAGGAACTTGAAGCTCTCAACCCTCTCAACCTCTGCACCGTTGATGTAGACAGGTGCATGTACACTGCCCCCTTTCCTGAAGTCAATGACCCGCTCTTTTGTTTTGTTGACATTGAGGGAAAGGTTGTTGTCATGACACCATTCCACTAAGCTCTCTATCTCCTTCCTGTACTCCGACTCATCACTGTTTGAGATACGGCCTACAATGGTGGTATCATCTGCAAACTTGTAGATGGAGCTAGAGCAGAATCTGGCAACACAGTCATGAGTATATAGGGAGTTGAGTAGAGGGCTGAGGACACAGCCTTGTGGGGCACCAGTGTTGAGAATAATCGTGTCAGAGGTATTGCTGCCTATCCTCACTGATTGCGGTCTGTTGGTTAGAAAGTCAAGGATCCAGTTACTGAGGGAGGTGTTGAGTCCTAGGTCTGAGAGTTTGGTGACAAGTTTGCTTGGAATTATTGTATTGAAGGCAGAGCTGTAGTCAATAAATAGTCTAATGTCAGTGACTTTACTGTCCAGCTGCTCCAGAGCTGAGTGTAGGGCCAGGGAGATGGTGTCCGCTGTAGACCTGTTTCAGCGATAGGCAAATTGCAGTGGGTCGAGATTGTCTGGTAGGCTGTAGTTGATGTGTGCCATGACCAACCTCTCAAAGCACTTCATGATGGTAGATGTCAGAGCCACTGGTCAGTAGTCTTTGAGGCACGTTACCTTGCTTTTCTTCGAAACCGGGATGATAGTGGTCTTATTAAAACAAGTGGGAACCTGAGATTGAAGCGGGGAGAGGTTAAGTATGTCCGCAAATACTTCTGCCAGCTGATCAGCACAAGATCTGAGCACATGGCCAGGGACACCATCTGGGCCAAGTGCTTTCCTCGTGTTCACTCTCCAGAAGACTGATCTTACGTCCTCAACGGTGACCACAGGTTCAGTTGCATTGGAGGCTGTCAGGGTGGGTGGTGACTATCCACTTCCCCTCTGTTCAAAACATGCATAGAATGCGTTAAGTTCAACAAGAAGGGATGTGCTGTTGTTAACTATGCAGCCCGTCTTCATCTTGTAGCTCGTTATGGCATGTAAGCCCTGCCATAACTGACAGCTAGTCTGGGACTCTATTTTGAGTCGGTATTGCCTCTTGTCAATGTGTCATTGCTTCAAGGCCTTTGAACTATTTTTAAATGCGTCAGGCTTTCAAAAATATTTAATTTGGTTGGAGAATCCTTTTATCTCAGAATTACTTCATTACAAATAAAACAGTCTACCTGAGGCATAATCATTATGTTTGTTACATATACGAAATAATCAATTTCTAAAAACTGTTAAGAAATTACAAAAACATGTAAAATTAAAGTCAAAACATACTAAACCACAAATCACTAACTTAAGGTAATTTTTTTTGAAGAAGTTGGTAAATTGGTTTATTATTGTCACAGCACAATACTTGTCTTACATATTGTTCATACAGATTAATTCATCACACAGAGCGCAGAATAAAGTGTAACAGCCACAGAGAAGGTGCAGTGCTGGTAAACAATAAGGTGCAAGGCCATAACGAGGTAGATTGTGAGGTCAAGAGTCCACCTTATCATACTAGGGAACCGTTCAATAGTCTTACAACTGTGGGATAGAAGTTGTCCTTGAGCCTGGTGCTACGTGCTTTCAGGCTTTTGCATATTCTGCTTGATGGGAAGGGGGAGAATAGAGAATGTCCTGGGTGTGTGGTGTCTTTGATTATGCTGGCTGCTTTACCGAGGTAGCGAAAAGTGTAGACAGACTCTATGGAGGGGAGGCTGGTTTAAGTGATGTGCTGAGCTGTGCCTACAACTCTCTGCAGTTTCTTGTGGTCACAGGCAAAGCAGTTGCCATACCAAACCGTGATGCATCCAGATAGGTTGTTTTCTATGATGCAGCGATAAAATTGGTGAGGGTCAAAGGGGATATGCCAAATTGCTTTAGCCTCCTGAGGAAGTATTGGCACTGGTGAGCTTTCTTGACCGTGGTGTCAACGTGGTTGGACCAGTACCGGCTATTGGTGATGTTCACTCCCAAGAACTTGACAGTCTCAACGCTCTTGACCTCAGCACCATTGATGTAGACAGGAGCATGAGCACCGTCCCCCTTCCTGAAGTCAATGACCAGCTCTTTTGTTTTGGTGACATTGAGGGAAAGGTTGTTGTCATGACACCATGTCACTAAGCTCTCTATTTCTGTCCTGTACTCCGACTCATCATTATTTAATATACGGCCTACAACGGTGGCATCATCTGCAAACTTGTAGATGGAGTTAGAGCAGTATCTGGCCACGCAGTCGTGAGTGTATAAGGAGTAGAGTAGAGGGCTGAGGACGCAGCCTGGTGGGGCACCAGTGTTGAGGACAATCGTCGGCAGAGGTGTTGCTGCCTGTCCTCACTGATTGCGGTCTGTTGGTCAGGAAGTCAAGGAGCCAGTTACAGAGGGAGGTGTTGAGTCCCAGGTCTCAGAGTTTGGTGATGAGTTTGTTTGGAATTATAGCATTGAAGGCAGAGCTGTAGTCAATAAACAATAGTCTAATGTAGGTATCTTTACTGTCCAGATGCTCCAGAGATGAGAGTAGGGCCAGGGAGATGGCGTCCACTGTAGACCAGTTTCGGTGGTAGGAGGATTGCAGTGGGTCGAGGTTGTCTGGGAGGCTGGAGTTGATGCGTGCCATGACCAACCTCTTAAAGCACTTCATGATGGTGGATGTCAGAGCCACCAGGCGCTAGCCATTAAGGCACATTACCTTGTTTTTCTTAGGTACCAAGATAATACTGGTCTTCTTAAAGAAGGTGGGAACCTCCAATTGAAGCAGGGGGAGGTTAAAAATGTCTGCAAATACCCCCGTCATCTGATCTGTGCAGGATCTAAGGACACGGCCAGTGATACCATCTGGACCAGGTGCTTCACGCAAGATCTTACGTCCACAACACTGATCTTCCGTCTGCAACGGTGATTTACATTCCTATTACTTACAAAGTTATTAACATTCCTATTCCACAGGCTGAGAATCTCATTGAAAGGAAATGGTGTCTTATCCCATTTCAGGTCTGACTGATGTAAGACAATTCCCAGCAGTGGATCGGTACCTGCAGGCTTCTGCTCCAAATGGTAAAATGAGTGTGTGAGTTTAAAAATTTTTAAATTTACAGATTTTAAATTTTCAAACTTGAAGGTGTGGTTGAAAAGAACAGACATTGACTGCAAAAAGATAAACTGGCAGATTGGGCAAGCAAGGAGCAGATGATGTTTAATTCAAACTGCTGGAGGACCTGAGTGGATCAAGGCAGCGTCCATGGAGGCAGAGAGATAGGCAACGATTCAGGTCAACACCCTACATCAGGACCAGGTCTCGACCCAAAACGTCGACTGTCCCTCTCCCTCCGTAGGTGCTGCCTGACCTGCTGAGTTCCTCTAGCAGTTTGTTTGTTACTCCAGATTCCAGCATCTGTGGTCTCCTGTGCCACCTTTGATTCAGAGAAGTTTGAAGCAATGCACCCAGTGCCTCAACTCCCTACTCCTTCTCCTCCTCCCTGCCTGCCCCCAGTCCTCTTGCCTTCTCTCTCTCACGCACTCCCCTTCCTTCTCCCTCTCCCTCTTAGAATTATTGAACCATATAATTGTTACACCTTTTGACCAATCAAGCCCCTGCTGACACCATGTAGAACAAGCTACTTGAGGATGCTATGTTGGCGCCGGAAGCCTGGCGACACTTGCGGGCTGCCCCCAGAATGCTCTACGCAAAAGGTGCATTTTGCTGTGTGTTTCAATGTACATATGACTAATAAAGATATCTTATCTTATCTTATTTAGTGCTGTTCCCTGGCTCCTTCACTGTAGCCTACAAATTATTTTCCATCAAGTATCTATCCAATTCTCTTTTGAATGAAGAAAGCCGTACAAGCTGTTGGTCAGGCTACATTCTGAGTACCACGTACAGTTTCTGGTCTCCCTGCTATAGAAAGGATGTCAGTAAACTGGAAAGGGTTCAAAAAAAGATTTACAAGGATGCTACCGGGACCGGAGGGCTTAATCTATAAGGAGAGACTGGATAGGCTGGGACATCTTTTCCCTGCAGTGTAGGAGGCTGAGGAGTAACTTATAGAGGTTTATAAAATCATGATGGGTGTAGATAAGGTTGAAAGTCTTTTCCCCAGGGTAGAGTCATCGAAAACTAGAGGGTATAGGTTTAAAGTGAGAGGGGAAAGATTTAAAAGGGACCTGAGGGGTAACTTTTCAACACAGGTGGTGGCACGTATGTGGAACGAGCTGAAAGAGGAAGTGGTAGAGGTGGGTATGATTACGATGTTTGAAAGACATTTGGACAGGCACATGGATAGGAAAAGTTTAGAGGGATACAGGCCAAAGGCAAGCAAATGGGAATGGCTTGTTTAGGAGCTTGGTCAGCATGGCCAAGTTGGGCTGAAGGGCCTTTTTCTGTGCTGTATACCTCTTTGACTCAATGACTCTGATTATGATTCTGGTTCCTCCACCTTTTCAGTTAGTCAGTTCCAGTTCCCTGTGGAAAAGCTAATCCTCAGATCTCCACTGGGTCTTTTTATTATCACGTTGAAAAGGAGACATTAAGATAGGCAGCCAATAAGTTTGTCAAGGTGATAGGTCTTAAGAAACATAGGAAACAGGAGCAGGAGAAAGTCACTCAATCCTTCAAACCTGTTCTGCCAATCAATAAGATTGCGGTCGACCATCCAAATTTCAGTACCCATTCCAGCTTTCTCTCCCTATCGTTTGATCCCTCTAGATCTAAGAACAATATCTAACTAAGGTTAACTATTGTTAATAATTTGGCTCAACTGCTTTCTGTGGGGGAGAATTCCATGGGTTCACCACTCTCCGGGAGAAGAAATTTCTCCACATCTTAGCCTTAAATGGCTTACCCTCACCCTGAGACAGTAACCTCTGGTCCTGGACTCTCTGGCCACTGGGAATGTTCTTCTTGCATCTAATATGTCCAATCCTGGTAGAATTTTGCAGGTTTCTGGGTCAAATAAGGGAGAGAACTAGAGAGGTTTATCGAAGGACCTCCACAGATTTGAGCCTTGGCAGCTGAAACATGGTGGAATGAGTCACAGTGCCTTAGAGTCATAGAGTCAGACAGCACAGAAACAGGCCCTTCAGCCCAGCTTGTCCATGCCAACCAAGTTGTTTACTTGAGCTAGTCCCATTTCCCTGCATTTGGCCCATATCCCTGTGAACCTTTCCGATCCATGTAACCGTCCAAATATCTTTTAAATGCTGTAATTGAACCTGCCTCTACCACTTCCTCTGGCAGCTCATTCCATATACACACCACCCTCTTTGTGAAAAAGTCACTCCTCTCATCCCTTTTAAGTATCTCCCCTCTCTCCTTAAACCTACGCCCTCCAATCTTAGACATCCCAACCCTGGAAAAAAACACTTTGATCGTTCACTTTATCTATGCCCCTCATGATTTTATGTACTACCATAAGGTCACCCCTCAGCCTCCTATGCTCCAAGGAACAAACTCCAAGCCTATCCAGTGTCTCCTTTTGCTCAAGCCTTCCAGTTTTGGGAATATCCTCATGAATCTTTCCTGTACCCTTTCCAACTTAATGCCATCCTTCCTGTACCCAGGCGACCAGAACCACACACCATATTCCAAGTGTGGTCTCATCAACATCACCTACAGATGTAACATTACATCCCAACATTTGTACTCAGTGCCCTGACTGATGAAGGTAAGCATGACAAACACCTTCTACCTGTGTGTCCACTTTCAGGGAACTATGTACCCATATCCCTAGGTCCCTCTGTTCTACAACACTCCCCAGCACCCTGCCATTTACTATGTAAGTCCTGCCCTGGTTTAGTTTACCAAAGTGCAACACCTCACACTTGTCCCAGTTAAAATCCATTTGTCATTCTCAGCTGGTCTAGATCCCCTTGCAAAGCTAGATAACCCTCTTCACTGTCCACTAGATCACCAATTTTGGTGTCATTCGCAAACGTACCAACCATGTGAACAACATTGCCATCCAAATCATTAACATGGATGACAAACAGGGGACCCAGTATGATTCCCTGTGGCACATCACTGGTCACAGGCCTCCAATCTGGAAAATACCTTCCCATTACCACCTTCTGGCTCCTTCCACTACACCAATTTTGCGTCCAATGGGCTAAGTCACCCTGGATTTCATCTCATCTAACGCTCCAGACCAGCCTACCATGGGGGACCTTGTTGAAGGCCTTTCTAAAGTCCACGTAGACCACAGCTACTGCCCTGCCCTTGTCAATCCTCCTGGTCACCTCTTCAAAAAACTCAGTCAAATTCATGAGACCCAATTTCCCACACACAAACCCATGCTGACTATCCCCAAACAGTCCTTGTTTTTGCACCTGCAGTCACTTGCATTTCCAGAAAGAGAAAGATGTTGTATTCACAGATGTAATTCAAAAATTGGAAGGTTATTTCAATCCACAGCCCTATAGAATAGTAAAATGACACCAAAGTGGTAAAATGTGGTGACTTGATAGAGGTGTACTAGATGATAAGAGGCATAGATCAAGTGGACAGTCAGAGACTTTTTCCCAGGGTGACAACGGCTAACATGAGGGGACATAATTTTAAGGTGATTGGAGGAAGGTATAAGGGGGATGTCAGGGGTAAATTTTTTTTTACACAGAGAGTGGTGGGTGCGTGGAACACACTGCCGGCAGAGGTTGTGGGGGCAGATACATCAGGGACGTTTAAGAGACTCTTAGATAGACACATGAATGGTAGAGAAATGGAGGGTTATGTGGGAGGGAAGGGTTAGATAGATCTTGGAGCAGGATAAAATGTTGGCACAACATTGTGGGCCGAAGGGCCTGTGCTTTGCTGTAATGTTCTATGTTCTATAAGTATTCAAAGAGAAGGAGGAACAGGATGCAGACAAATTCCCCGCCCCTCTCTGTTTTCCCTTATCCCACCAGCCCCATCACCCCTTCTCTTTCCCATCCCCCACCCTCTCAATCTGCCCATCACCCACACATTCCTCCCTCCCGTTCCCCTCCACACCTCCTTCCCTTTATTCCACGGTCCACTGTCCTCTCCTATCAGATTCCATCTTCTTCAGCCCTTTGTCACTTCCACGTCTCACCTCCCAGTTTCTTGCATCATCCCCACTCTCCCCCCTTGCCCACCTGCCTATCTTCCCCCTCTCACCTGGATCCACCTATCACCCTCCAGCTTTCGCTCTCACCCTTTTATACTGGCTGTCTCCCCTCTTCCTTTCTGGCCCTGAAGAAAGGTCTCGACCTGAAACGTCGACCATCCATTTCCCTCCACAGATGCTGCCTGACCCGCTGATTTTCTCCAGCGCTTTGTGTGTTGCTCCAGATTTCCAACATCTGCAGCCTCTCTTGTGTCTCCTTTGTGCAGACAAAGCAGGTCTGGTGAATTTTAAACCATATGCTACAGGATGGATTTGTGTTAAACTTAAATGATGAACGGATTCAGTCCAAATTATTAAGCACACAGTCTTATGTCTGATCTGGCTTGCAAAATTGCAACCTTGATGGAAGTGGGAGCAAAAAATGTCAAGGGATTTTATCCATCAGCAGTCACAAACAATAGCATGTAGTTAGAAGGCAGCAGCAAAATCTTCACTCCTGAAACAAGCTCCACGTCAAATGGATGCAAGTGGCCAAAGTAGATTCGGTCACGTAGAATCTGTAGCATCCAGGAAGCAGCGAGGTTTCAGGATAAAAGTACAGAACAGTACCACACAGGAACAGGCCCTTCAGCCAAAATATGAATATTGATACAGCAACAGGTCACTTGCAGAGATAGGTGCAGCAGAAAGTTAAGCCAATTACCTTCAATAGAAAGTCTAAGGTCAATCTGGTTAAGCACAGAAGGTACAAGGCCAAATGCAACACATCGTATGTTTTAATGACCAATGATTAAGATTGCCAATAATCACAACTGACTTCACACAACTGACATAGCTACAAAGCATGACTAGGAAAAACACAGATGTGTTTATTATCTATGTAGATTCATAGACAGAAATGCTATATGAAGATGATTCTACTGCCCTTACTGACGATAAGGTACACACAAGTCTAATGCCAAACAATTATATAGTAAACCTCGACCTATGCCACGTTAGACAAAGGGTCAGGTGGAGCTCACGCTTTCTCTGGGTGGTCACATGGGTTTCCTCCCGGTGCCCCGGTTTCCTCCCACATCCCAAAGACCTGCTGTGAATTAATTGTAAATTATCCCCTGGTGTAAGTTAATGGCAAAATATGATTCAAAGAGGAGCTGATGGGCTTGTGTGAGAGAGATTAAATTGCTGGGGTCCAGGGAAATATGGAAAGGGGGAGTGACATGTTTCCTGAAAAAGGAGGAAACTTCAGATAGAACATGAAACATAGAACATAGAACAGTACAGCACAGGAACAGGCCCTTCTGTTGTGCCAAACTAATTAAACTAGCAATTAAATGCCCAACAAAACGAATGTCCATACCCCACCATTCTCTGCATATTCATGTGCCTACCTAAGAGCCTCTTAAATGCCTCTATTGTATCTGCCTCCACCACCACCCCCGACAGCGCATTCCAGGCACCCACCACTCCCTGTGTGAAAAACCTGCCCCACACATCTCCTTTGAACTTTCCCCCTCTCACTTTAAATGCATGCCCTCTGGCATTAGACATTTCGACCCTGGGGAAAAGATACTGGCTGTCTACTCTATCTATGCCTCTCATAATCTTATAAACTTCTATCAGGTCTCCCCTCAGCCTCCGCTGCTCCAGGGAAAACAAGCCTAGTTTGTCCAACCTCTCCTTTTCGCACATGCCCTGTAATCCAGGCAGCAACCTGGTGAACCTCTTCTGCACCCTCTCCAAAGCCTCCACATCCTTCCTATAATGGGGCAATCAGATGTCCAGGAGTGGAAAGCCTCATCTTGAGAATAAAATGGCAGAGATGGAGAAACTGAGAGAAAGGGATGGCGTCCTTACAAGAGACTGGGTGGGGATTACAGAAAAGGGTGACAATGGAGATGGCACAAAAATACAGATATAATCTCACCTCAGTATGTCTGGAGATCTTGAGACAACTGGGGTTGGGCGGTGTATGTCAATTTGCCAATGCTGATGTCAACCTGAGTAGTAACTGTTTAAATCCACTTTAGACTTGGAACTTTTTTGTTGAAGAACAGGTCCAAATGCTCTTCAGCTGTGCAAACTATGACAATGTGATCACCTAATGGCAGTAAGCAATGGTCATGGTCTGCTTGGTAATTACAGCACCTTTTCATAATAGGAGAGGAGCCACAGCATTAATAACAGGTTACCCGTCTTCCTTTCACAGAGTGACAATTAGACTGACTGTGTTTCCTTTGCTGCTCTTGGAGCTGTGTTAGATCATTAGTGCTTTCAATTTAACAGTGATGGAGACACCATTGAACTTTAACAGAAAAGTGCAGGCAGAGTCCAATTTCATCACCTCAGCCTCTTATATATTTAACGCTTCACATCTGCTGGACAAATCCAGTCTCCAGATCATTAATCTTCACATTGACACAGTCATGGGTCACAAAGTAGCAAAATCGTTTAATTATTCCATAGTCTATTTTTGTTTATTATTATTCCCTCTTGTTGCAAACAGCAAAATGCAACTCTTCACTTCTGTTTGAGCAATTCATCCCATGGGTGGCATTTTCTAAAGCAAAGATGTGCTCAATTTCAACTTGTTGCAAACTGCTACACATTCAACGATGCTCGCCACACCTCCCCTGATAATTTATACAGCGATTCATATTATTATACATTCCATACGAATTTGATCATTCCTTTTGCTTTACTCTTAACATAGAACATAGAACAGTACAGCACTGGACAGGCCATTTGGCCCACAATGTTGTACCGATCTTGATGCCAATTTATACTAAATGTCCTCTTCCTGTGTATCATCCATTCCCTTCATATTCATGTATCTATCTAAAAGCCTCCTAAACTCCACCAAACTGCCTGCTTCCACTACTGCCTATTCTAGGCACCTACCACTCTCTGCGTAAAAAACTTGCCCCTCACATAGCCTTTAAACTTTCCCTTCTAACTTTAAAATCATGTCCTCCGGCGTTTGACATTTCTACCCTGGGGAAAAGATTCTGACTGTCTACCCTATCTGTGCCTCTCATGATTTTAAAAACCTCTATTAGGTCTCCCTTCTGCCTCTGACACTCCAGGGAGAACAACCCAAGTTTGTCCAAACTCTCCTTCTAGCTCATACCCTCTAATGCAGGCAGCATCCTGGTGAACCTCTTCTGCACCTTCTCCACAATCTCCACATCCTTCCTATAATGGGGCAACCAGAGCTGCACACAATACTCAAAGTGCAGTCTGACTAAAGTTTTATACTTCTTGTGAGGAAACGTGCCTACCTGAAGTGTGCAGGAGAAATTTTGTTACATTTTTAAAACTCAGAAAATTCATAGAGATATTGACAGGGCAGTTGCTGAAAAGCTTATTGGAGAAAATTTAGCCATAGGCATGGTTTCAGAATAAAGGACTGACCAATGAGGACTGAAATGAGAAGTATCACTCGAAGGGCTATGAATCTTTGAAATTCTTTTGTAGAACTGTGGATGCTCAGTTACTGAGTATATTCAGGGTTGAGAGCAATAGGTTTCAGGGCATTAAAAGACAAGTAGTACTTTCATTTCTTTGATTCCTTCCTGTCTTTACCTCTCGCTGTCTTGGTGAAGCAGTCAGCATAATCAAAGATGCCACCCACCTGGGTCATTCTCTCTTCTCTCCTCTTCCATCAGGTAGAAGATACAGGAGCCTGAGGGCACATACCACCAGGCTTAAGGACAGCTTCTATCCCACTGTGATAAGACTATTCAACAGTTCCCTTATACAATGAGATGGACTCTGACCTCACAATCTACCTTGTTGTGACCTTGCACCTTATTGCACTGCACTTTCTCTGTAGCTGTGACACTTTACTCTGTACTGTTATTGTTTTTACCTGTACTACGTCAATGCACTCTGTACTGACTCAATGTAACTGCACTGTGTAATGAGTTGACCTGTACAATCGGTTTGTAAGATAAGCTTTTCACTGTACCTCAGTACAAGTGACAATAATAAACCAATACCAACACCAATAAATCATCTCCTTTATCCACGGCACATGGTGCTCTACCTCTGTAGAACAGAGGGACCTGGAGGTACAGGTTCGTAGTTCCCTAAAAGTGGAGCCACAGGTCGACAAGGTGGTGAAGAAGGCTCTTAGCACACTTGCCTTCATCGGTCAGAGCACTGAGTACTAGAGTTGGGACATCATGCTATAGCCACAGAAAACGTTGGTGAGACCTCACTTGGAGTATCGTGTGCAGATCTGGTCGCCTGGGTGCAGGAAGGATGTCAGTAAATCTGGAAAGGGTGTAGGAAAGATTCACGAGTGTGCTACTGGGACTGGAGGGCTTGTGCTATAAGGAGACACTGGGTAGGCTGGGACTTTTTTTCCCTGGAGTATCAGAGGCTGAGGGGTGCTCTTATAGAGGTTTATTAAATCATGGGACTTAAACCTTGTCTCCCTCTCCCACCAGTATACAGAACATAGAACACAGAACACTACAGCATAGTACAGGCCCTTTGACCCACAATGTTGTGCCAATATTTTATCTTGTTCTAAGATCTATCTAACCCTTCCCTCCCACATAGCCCTCCATTTCTCTGTCATTCATGTGACTATCTAAGAGTCTCTTAAATGTCCCCAATGTATCTGCCCCCACAACCTCTGCTGGCAGTGCATTCCACGCACCCATCACTCTCTGTGTAGAAAACTTACCCCTGACATTCCCCTTATATCTTCCTCCAAACACCTTAAAATTATGTCTCCTCGTGTCAGCCATTGTCGCCGTGGGAAAAAGTCTCTGACTGTCCACTTGATCTATGCCTCTTGTACACCCCTATCAAGTCACCTCTCATCCTGCTTCTCTCCAAAGAGAAAAGCCCAAGCTCACTCAACCTATCCTAAAAGGACAATACATTGGCTGCACTGTGTACCATCAGCAAAATGCATTGCAGTAACTCAACAATATTCCTTCAACAGCCTCTGTTGAACCTCAGTCTCCACCAGCAGGCAAATGGGAATACCACCACCCCCAGGGTCCCCTCCACGTCACACACAATCCTGCTTTGGAAATGTAACACCATCCATTCACTGGTCGAGATGCTGGCACTGCCGATCTACAGACCTGTGGGAGAAACTTCACCACGTGGACTGCAGCAGTTCAAGAAGATGGCTCTGCCCCACCAACTCCTGAAGAGTAACCAGTGATGAGTATTAATGCTGCCACCCCTTCACCTAGTGACATCCACATTCAATAAATGAACCGAAAATAATGCATCTTTTAACCAGATGGTTCCTTAACCAGGTATATTTCAATTGCATTGCCCTTATTTTCTACACAATCTCTGAATCTTGAACTGGCAATTGAAAAAAAAACACAGGATTCCCGCGGTTGGAGACACGTGAGACGAGAGGTTAGAGAAACAAAGGACTGCAGATGCTGGAATCTAGATGAAAAACACGATGATGCTGGAGGAACTCAGCAGGCCAGGCAGCGTCCGTGGAGAAAAGCAAGCGGTTAGGACCCTTCTTCAGGACCAAAGATAGGAAAAGGGGAAGCCCAATATATAGGAGGGAAAAGCAGAGCAGTGATAGGTGGACAGAAGAGGAGAGGCGGGGTGGGAAAAAGATCACCACTTAGAGCCCACCCGCCTCCCCTCTTTTGTCCACCTATCACCGCTCTGCTTTTCCCTCCTATATATTGGGCTTCCCCTTTTCCTATCTTCTGTCCTGAAGAGAGACTAGAGATTGTTACTCCAAATTCATGCAGATGTTGTCCCAAAGTGCTGGGATCCATGGAGACTACAGTGATACATTCCACCATTGTATTTCATCAGCTATCTTTCTTCACACTTTGCTTGTCCAAGTCTTTTTCCCAGGGTGTAAGTGGCAAATACTAGAGGGCATAGCTGTAAGGTGAGAGGGGAAAAGTTTAAAGAAGATGTGCGGGGCAAGTTTTCACACAAAGAATGGTGGGCACCTGGAACGCACTGTCAGGGAGGTGGCGGAAGCAGGTATAACAGCAACGTTTATGAGGCATTTGGACAGGCAGGGAATGGAGGAATGTGGACCATGTGCAGGTAGATGTGCAGTTTAAATTGGCAATTGCTTTGGTAATTGGTTTATTATTGCCACATGTAACGAGGTGCAGTGAAAATCTTTGTTTTGCATGCCATTCTGACAGGTCATTCCACACAGAAGTACATCGACATAGTACAAGGGAAAAGCAATATCAGAATGCAGAATATAGTGTTACAGTTCCAGAGAAGTTGGCATCATGATCCGCGCAGACATCATAGGCTGAAGGGCTTGTTTCTGCACTGAACCGTTCTGTGTTCACATTGTGTAGCATGGTGAAGACCTCATCTCTATATTTCCTCACAACACAGAAGGAGGCCATTTCATCCCACACTGACTCACAGTGTAATCCTATTCCCTACTAATTTGCTCTGTAATCTATTCTCTCCACATGCTCATTAACTCCCCCAGCCCATTTCCCCAGATTCGACGACTCACCTACACACTGTGGCTGAATAACCTACCAACCTGCACACCTTTGGGGTGTGGGAAGATATCAGAGCACCCAGAGGAAACCCTTGTGGTCACAAGGAGAACAAGGAACACGTGGATCTTCTTTCACACAGCAGAAGATGAAGTATTATGAAATGTGATAAGGTAATTCGACTTGTCAAAATACGGAAAAATATATCCCTATCACATTGTTCATAAGCTCCAGATCCTGCAAATTCTTTATAGTTAAACCAATCACTTTGAAATGGAACCACTTATAATGTTAAGTCAAAGTCGAGTTTACTGTCACATGCACAAGTACATGTATTGGTATTGGTATTGGTTTACTTTTGTCACTTGTACTGAGGTACAGTGAAAAGCTTATCTTACAAACCGATCATACAGGTCAATTCATTACACAGTGCAGTTACATTGAGTCAGTACAGAGTGCATTGACGTAGTACAGGTAAAAACAATAACAGTACAGAGTAAAGTGTCACAGCTACAGAGAAAGTGCAGTACAATAAGGTGCAAGGTCACAACAAGGTGGATCGTTAGGTCATAGTCCATCTCATTGTGTAAGGGAACTGGTCAATAGTTTTATCCCAGTGGGGTAGAAGCTGTCCTTCTAGTGGTACGTGCTTTCAGGCTCCTGTATCTTCTACCTGATGGAAGAGGAGAGAAGAGAGAATGTCTCGGGTGGGTGAGGTCTTTGATTATGTTGGCTGCTTCACCAAGACAACGAGAGGTAAAGAGTCCAAGAAAGGGAGGCTGGTGTCCGTGATGCGCTGGGCTGTGTCCACAACTCTCTGCGGTTTCTTGCGGTCCTGGGCAGAGCAGTTGCCATACCAAGCCGTGATGCATCCAGATAGGATGCTTTCTACGGTGTATACACAGGTGCAATGAAAAACTTACTTGCAGCAGCATCACAGGCACATAGCATCAGATAAGCAGCATTCACAAGAAAAACATAAATTATACACAATTTTTACAAGAAAGAACACAATTAAAACAAAAAATTTCCATTTTAGTGCAGTGATCAAACTGCTCATAATGTTGCTGAACTGTAGTGATTAGGGTTGTGCAGATCAGTTCAAACTCAGTGGCCAATCTGTGCACAGCAAGGTCCCACAAACAGCCACATGATCGTGACCAGATTACCTGGCTGAGAAGAAGGCCTCACTTTAACGCCTTAATTGACAGCTTAAACCTCTGACTGTGCAGCACTCCCTCACCACCGCCAGCTCGACGATCTGTCCAAGCGTCAGCAGAAAGAGACTCAAGCTCTCAACCTTCCTACTCAGGAATAAGAGTACCACTCTCTGCAGCAAGAACTGACACACAACACTAGCAAGCAGTAAAAGAAGTTAGAAATACATTTCTCTTTAAATTTTATTTACAGCTTGGTAACAGGCCCTTCCAGCCCAACGAGTCCGCGCCGCCCATTTTTTAAACCCGAATTAACCTACCCGTACGTCTTTGGAATGTGGGAGGAAACCGGAGCACCCGGAGGAAACCCACGCAGACGCAGGGAGAACGTACAAACTCCTTACAGACAGCGACGGGAATCGAACCCCGATCGCTGGTGCTGTAATAACATCACGCTAACCGCTACGCTACCGTGCCTGCCCCACAGTTAAAATATTTAATGAACCCATTAGAACCTCATTAGATTTCTCATTGTTCTGTGCAGAAAGCAGCACCTGATGTGTTTTCCCTTGGCCACAAACCAATTTCTCACAGTTGTCAGGCTGATGTAAATCCACCCTGTGTGATTTGAACCAAAGTGTCTTACAATAAGGCACGTCATTTCATTAACCAGCTTTCATTTTTGAGCAGCCTTCAAAAACACCTACACAACCACAGAGGGATCAAAAACGGAGAAGATTCATGTACCACAGACAGATGGAAGACCTGCTTCCCTCTGACAATGCGACTGCTGCAGAGAACCTAACATCATTGCTCATTGTCTGTGGAATTATTCCCCAGACCGCCAAATAGTTAAACTGAAAACAAAAACTTTCAAGGGGAAAATTACAGCTGTAAATGACTGCTCCAGAGAGCTTACAATTCACAATCGTATCCCCATCATCTGCCGGTTTTACCCGGTCAGAGGCATCCCGCTTCCCATCCTCTCTGCCACTTTACAACTTCTTTTGTCTCCTCCTCAGTTCTGACGAAGATTTCCATCCTGAAAAGTTGACTCCGTCTCTCTTCCCGCAGATGCTGCCTGACCTGCTGCATTTTTTCCAACATTTTCTGTTTCTGATTGAACGATAGAGGAAAACTCAGCAGGTCTGGTCCCATCTGCGGAAAGAGAAAACATTTCGGATCGAAATCTATTTTTCTCTCCATGGATACTGCCTGACTTGCTAAATATTTCCAACATTTTTTGTTTTTATTTCAGAGTTCCAGCATCTGCAGTTTTTAAAAAAATTTTCTGTTACAGTCAATTGATAAACCTTGATAAGCTGTTTGCATCAGAAGTTAGCAACCTGAGTCCATGTGCCAGGTTTACAGTGAAGAAGCATGGTACAGGTTGGTAAGGAGAGAGTGATCCAGCAGTCAATCAGGAACAGATCATGAAGTGATTACACCTCCTCAGCAGCAAGCAGTAAGGATAAAGAACAGGGGTCTGAACAACATATGGGTTCAAGAGCCAGTAAGTTATGCTGCTGCTTTATAAAACTCTGGTTAGGCTGCATCTGGAGTATTCCATTCAATTCTGGTTACCCCATTATAGGAAGGATATGGAGGCTATGGAGAGGTTTACCAGGATGCTGCCTGGATTAGAAGGCATGTGCCATAAGGAGAGGTTGGATAAACTTGGGTTATGTTCTCCAGAGTGGTGGAAGCTGAGTGGAGACCTGACAGAAGTTTATAAGATTATGAGAGGCATAGGTAGAGTAGACAGCTGGTATATTTTTCCCAGGGGCGAAATGTCTAATATTAGAGGGTATGCATTTAAGGTGAGAGGGGGTAAGTTCAAAGGAGATGTGTGGGGCAAATTTTTTACATAGAGTGGTGGGTGCCTGAAATGTGCTGCCAGGGGTGGTGGTGGAGGCAAATATGATAGAGGCATTTAAGAGGTTCTTAGATAGGCACATGGATGTGCAGAGAATGGAGGGATACAGACCATGTGCAGGCAGAATGGCACAGTACAGGCCCTTCGGCCCACAATGTTGTGTTGACATTTTATCCTGCTCTAAGATCTATCTAACCCTTCCCTCCCACGTAGTCCTCCATTTCTTAATCATTCATGTGTCTATCTAAGAGTCTCTTAAATGTCCCTAATGTATCTGCCCCCACAACCTCTGCCGGCAGTGCGTTCCACACACCCACCACTCTCTGTGTAAAAAAACTCACCTCTCACATCCCCCTTATACCATCCTCCAGTCATCTTAAAATTATGTCCCCTCGTGTTAGCCATTTTCGCCCTGAGAAAAAGTCTCTGACTGTCCACTCAATCTTTGCCTCTTATCATCTTGTACACCTCTATCAAGTCACCTCTCATCCCCCTTCTCTCCAAAGAGAAAAGCTCCAGCTCACTCAACCTATCCTCATAAGACATGCTCTCCAATCCAGGCAGCATCCTGGTAAATCTCCTCTTTACCCTCTCTAAAGCTTCCACAGTTTCTATAGTTTAGTTAGGCATTTAATTACCAGTTTAATTAGTTTGACGCAACATAGTGAGCCGAAGGGCCTGTTCCTGTGCTGTACTGTTCTATGTTCTAATGAGGGCAACAGTCCAAGGAGATGAAGTCAACCTCGTCAGTCAGCTCAGCATCTCTTCACTCCAAACTGACCAAATGAGTAACATTTGTACACAGCCACCAGCAGCCCGAGTTGGGAATCTGAAAGTAGAAGACTTTAAATGATTTGAAAATAAAATACAGACCACCCCCACATTCCAGTGATGGAAGTCCGCCCTTACAAAATTCATAAACTACTTCCAAAGGCTTTGAGATACGGAATAAAAATTCGCTCTCACAGAATTTATTTGTCTTTTTTTCCCAACTTGCATTTCTTCACACATGCGCAGATAATGTGGCTTCGGGTAACAGAAAATCTCGATGTGGACGGTTTTCTGTGAACGCCACCCACCCAGTAATGCTTGGGGTTGATTGTAGTGGCTTATAAAGTCAAAGCCAAAAGTCACAGTGGAACTTATTGTCATATGCACAAGTATATGTGTGCACAGGTCCACTGAAAAACTTACTTGCAGCAGCACCACAGGCACATAGCATTAGAGACACAACATTCACAAGAAGAGCATAAATTAAGCATAAGTTATACACAATTTTTACAAGAAAGAACACTATTCGAAAAGAGCAAAACAAAGTCCATTTTAATGCAAAGTGATCAAAGTGGTCACAGTGTTGTTACACTGTAGTGATGAGGGTTGTGCAGGTTGGTTCAAGAACCAAATGGTTGATGGGAAGTAGCTGTTCCTGAACCTGGTGGTGTGGGACTTCAGGCTTCTGTACCTCCTGCCCGATAGTAGCTGCGAGAAGAGCATTGATGGTGTTTCTAAAAGATATTAGAGGCAACCTCCATGTATCACAGAAATGGGAAAAAAACATTTAAATGTTGGAAACCTGAAATTAAAACAGAAAATACTGGCAGAATATAGGCAATGACTTATGTTGGTTACTGATTAACTTGGTCTCATTGAAGAGCAGAACAGATTAGAGGGACTGAATGTCTAATCTCTGTTCCTATATGACAAATGCAAAATAGCATTGATAATAACTTCAGATATAAACAGAAAATTCTGGAGCTATTCATCAGATCAAGCAGCACATGTAGGGAGTGAAACAGAGTTAATATTTCAGGTTGATGACCTTTCATCAGAACTGGAAAAATAAGTCTTAAGATCCGGAGCGTTGTGTGCTGAAGTAAATAAGTAACGTGGTCATGGAACATAGTAACATCATTATGCGTAGATTTAATGTAAGTACCATACGTTCTGTTACTGCTGGCACAAGAGACAGCAGATGCTGGAAGCTGAAGCAAAAAACAAACTGTTGGAGGAACTCAGCAGGTTGAGCAGCATCTGTGGACGAAAGGAATTGTCGACGTTTTGGGTCAAGCCCCTGTATTAGGATTTTTTTCTTTTTTTGTTGCTCTTAAATGTTGCTCGTCAGCACAATTGGATCAGATTGGATTGGTTTATTATCGTCACATGTACCAAGATACAGAGAAAAACTTTGTTTGCGTGCCATCAGGCAGATCATTCCATACAGAAGTACATTGAGGTCGTAAAAAGAAAACAGAATGCAGAATATGGTGTTGCAGTTACAGAGAAAGTGCAGTGCAGGTAAACAAATAAAGTGCAAGGGCCAAGATGAGGTAGATTGGAAGATCAGAAGTTCATCTCTAGCGTATGAGGGGCAGCCAGTTTGTCAAAGCTGGTTGGGATTGTAATTTGTGAGGAGGATGCAAAGATGCTTCGAGGTAACAGACAAGTTGAGGGAGTTGGAAAATGCATGAGAGATGCTGTGCAACATGAATAAATGCAAAGTTATCTCCTTTGTTGTGATAAACAGAAAGGCAGAGTATTATTTAAATTGTGATAGATTGGAAAAGGATGACGTGCAATAGATCTGGGTGTTCTGTACATCAGTCACTGAAAGCAAACATCATGGAGCAGCAAGCAGTTAAGAAGCCAAATGTTGGGCTGGCCGTTGTTTTGCACGAGGTTTTGAATACAGGAGGAAGGAAGTCTTGCTTCACTTATATAGCCAAGAAAGCTCACCAGCTCCTCTAATTTCTCATGTCCTCTTTAACACTCACCAACTTTTATCGATGCACCATAGAAAGCATCCTATCTGGATACATCACAGCTTGGAATGGAAACTGCTCTGCCCGGGTCCACAAGAAACTGCAGAGAGTTGTGGACACAGCCCAGCGCATCACAGAAATCAGACTCCTCTCCATGGACTCTGTCTATACCTCTTGCTGCCTTGGTGAAGCAGCCAACTTAATCAAAGACCCCCCCCCCCCCAACTCGGGTCATTCTCTCTTCTCCCCTCTCCCATCAGACAGAAGATACAGGTGTCTGAGGGCACGTACCACCAGGCTCAAGGACAGCTTCTATCCCACTGTGATAAGACTATTGAACGGTTCCCTTATACAATGAGATGGACTCTTAACCTCACAATTTACTTTGTTATGACCTTGCACCTTATTGTCTACCTGTACAGCACTTCCTCTGTAGCTATGAAACTTTACACTGTATTCTGTTATTGTTTTTACCCTGTACTACCTCAATGCATTCTGTACTACCTCAATGCACTGTGTAATGAATTGATCTGTACAATCGGTATGCAAGACAAGTGACAATAATAAACCAATACTGATATAGGGGCTTGGTAAGACCACACCTGGGATATGGTTTGCAGTTTATATGAATCATGTACAGGTAGAAGATATTTAGTTTAATTCAGCATCATCTTCTGCAGACATTGTGGGCTTGAGGGCATGTTCCTGTGCTGTACTCTTCTATGTTCTATGTTCTATGTTTTGCTCTCCTTAGGTAAGAAAAGATGTACATGCCATAGGGAGTGCAGTGAAAATGAGAAAACAAGAGAGTTTAAGTCACTTAGAGGATGGTGAAGAGATGGGTATTACAAAAGGAGTATCTCTGGAAGAGTGAGGCCAGTGATTGGCCACCCCGGACATTCTCTCTTCTCCCCCCTCCCATCGGGCAGAAGATACAAAAGCCTGAAAGCTTCACCAGGCTCAAGGACAGCTTCTATCCTGCCGTTCTAAGAATTGAACAGACCTCTTATACACTAAAGATGAACTCCTGATCTGTCAATCTTCCTCGTTGTGGCCCTTGCATTTTATTTGTCTACCTGCACTGCACTTTCTGGGTAACTATAACACTATTTTCTGCATTCTGTTTTGTTTACTCTGTTTTACGAACTTGATGTACTAATGTATGGAATCATCTGTCTGGATGGCATGCAAACAAAACCTTTTCACAGCATCTCGGTACATGGACATAATCACAGACCCCACCCATCCCGGACATTGGGCAGAAAATACAAAAGCCTGAAAGCACGTACCAGCAGGCTCAAGGACAGCTTCTACCTGTTGTTATAAGACTCTTGAATGGACATCTTGTACGATAACATAGACTCTTGACCTCAGAAACTACCTCATTATGGCCTTGCACCTTATTGTCTGCCTGCACTGCACTTTCTCTGTAACTGTAACATTATATTCTGCATTCTGTTACTGTTTTCCCTTGTACTACCTCAATGCACTGATGTGATGAAATGATCTGTATGGATAACGTAAAATAAAGTTTTTCATGCACCTTGGTGCATGTTACAATAATAAACCAATTCCAAATGTGACAATAACAATCCAATTACCGATTACTAGTGTTGCACGGGGGACTCCAATTTCAATGGAGTCCACACTTAAAGCAAATTTATTTTCTCCGTTTCTGAGTTCCAATAAGACCAAAAGACTATGGGTGTTGGTCATTCAGCCCCTCATGCGTGATCAACCATTCCATAAGATCATGGCTAATCCGATATTCCTTGTTCACTTTCCCACCTCTTTCCATAACCCTTGATTCCCTCGCTGATTGAAAATCTATCTCAGCTTTGAATATATTCGAGGATACAGCCTCTGTGTCTTTCAGGGCAAGGAATTCCAAAACTGTATATTGTCTTACCTACTAATCGAATTATACAGCCCACATTGGCCAGTTGTCTGCTCCTTCCACAGTAATTCCCCTTACTTAAGTTCAGCACAGTTGTTCCAGCTCCAATTTTCTCCCTCTCGAGCTGAATACTAAATTCAAACATACTGTAATCACTACTTCCTATCACCTAAGATATTTTATTATCCCTGCCTCATTACACATGACCAGATGTAAAGTAGCCTGTTCCTTGTTTGGCTCTGGGAAACTATCCCAAATACACTCTATTAATTCACTTTCATAGTTACCATTTCCAGCTTGATTTACGTGAAGATTAAAGTTACCCATGATTAGTGCACCACTCTTTTTACAAGCCCCCATTATTTCTTGATTTATACTCTTTTCTACAGTGTGTCCACTGTTTGAGAGCCTGGATACACGACTTCAACCATTGCCTGCTTTCCTTTGCCTTTTCTAAACCCACCCAAATGGACTCTACATCTTCAAAACTCAATCATCTCTCACAATGGCACTTATAATTAGGAGAACAACCCACTACCTTTTACCCCTACCTGTAAAAAAACCCTGAATATTGAGTTTTCAGCTTTGATCCATAATGGGTATCAGATCACACCTGTTTATCATTATTTAAGCTATTAGTTCATTGTTTTTGGTTCGCCAGCACCTCTACATCCTCAGGAGGCTAAAGAAATTTGGCATGTCACCCTTGACACTCACCAGTTTTTATCAATGCACCTATCTGGATGCATCACGGTTTGGTATGGCAACTGCTCTGTCCATGTCTGCAAGAAACTGCTGAGAGTTGTGGACACAGCTCAGCACATCACGGAGACCAGCCTCCCCTCCATACACTCTGTCTATACTTCTCGCTGCCTCGGTAAAGCAGCCAGCATAATCAAAGACCCCTCCTATCCGGGACATTCTCTCTTCTCCCCCCCTTCCATTGGGCAGAAGATACAAAAGCCTGAAAGCACGTACCACCAGGCTCAAGGACAGCTTCTATCCTGCTGTTCCCTTAGTACGAGATGGACTCTTGACCTCACAATCTACCTCATTATGACCTTGCACCTTAATGTCTGCCTGCACTGCACTTTCTCTGTAACTGTAACACTTTATTCTGCATTCTGTTATTGTACTACCTCAATGCACTGATGTGAATTGATCTGTATGACAAGTTTTTCACATGTGACAATAAACCAATTTACCAATTTACCAGATGTTATGTGCATTTAGATATAGAACACCTAATATTGTCTGTCACCTTTTCTACATTAACCCCATTCTTTCCTCTGCCTTCCACTCTTACATTCTATTTCTCTGTCTTTGATTCCTGTCCTTGTTTCCCTCTCCTCCAACTCCCCGCTCAGGGGCTCATCCACTTACCAAATTATTTTAAACCCTTCCCAACAGCACTGGGAAACAGCCTTGCATGGATGTTGGTCCCTGTCATCTGTGGATGTAACCTGTCCAAATTGACAGGTCCCATCTTCCCCAGAACCGCTCCAAATGCCTCAAGAATCTAAACCCCAACTTTCAACACCATTGGTCTGGCCACTCATTCATCTTATCTCGCCTCCTGTTTCTGCTCTCGTTAGCACACGGCACCAGGAATAATCCTGAGATTACTACCTTTGAGATCTTGCTTTAAATTTATCCACTAACTCCCAGCATTCATCTTGCGGGACCTCATCCTTTTTTTAACACAATTAATTTGTACCCACAAATATACTGACCCCCTGGATGTCCACTATCCCCCTCCAGAAGGCCCTGGAGCCATATGACGACATCCTTGACCCTAACGTCAGAGGCAACATATTATCTTGAAGTCAAGCTTGCAGCACAGATACACCTCACTACCCCTCTTATGAATCAATCCCCTATCACAAAGGTCATCAGCCTAAAATGTTGACTATTTTCTTTCCACAGATGCTACCTGGCCTGTTTAGTATTTCCAGCGGTTTCCGCTTTTATCTCGGATTTCCAGCATCTGCAGTATTTTCATCAGCGTTGAGTTTGCCTTGCTGGAGATTGAGTAGGTCGATCCAGAAGAGCCTCCATGATCTCAAAGGCTGGAGAAGGCTGCTGCCAAGATCCAGATGAATGGGAAGACATTTATTGTCCTCAGTTCGCTGGTTTTTGTGGAGGGTTGCAGAGAATGGATGGAGGAATCATGTTAACCAGCATAGGTGCCCATGGTGTTGTAGTACTTCTGAGTTTTCTTGTAAGGCACCACCTTACCACATTCACTTGGACATCAGCAAGGACTGAGGAGACCCAAATCAATGTATCTCTGACGTACTGATCAGAAAGGATTGCACACCAGTGTCTCTGCTTTCTTAGAAGTTTAAGGAGGTTCGGCATGTCGTCAAACACTCGAACAAACTTCTACAGATATACTGTTGAAAGTATCCTGACTGGTTGTGTCCTGGTCTGGTACGGCAGTTCGAATGTGCAGGAATGCAAGAAGCTGCAGAGAGTAATGGACTCAGCCCAATACAATAGAGGCACATCACTCCCCACCGTGGAAAGTACTGAGGCACTGCCTCAAGAAGATAGCATCCATCATCAAAGATCCCTACCATCCGGGCCATGCCATCTTCTCACAGCTACCATCGGGCAGGAGGTACAGAAGCCTGAAGTCCCACACCACCAGGTTCAAGAACAGCTACTTCCCTTCAACCATTCGGTTCTTGAACCAACCTTCACAACCCTAATCACTACCTCAGTACAGCAACACTATGGCCACTTTGACCATTTTGAACAACAAAGGACTTTTTTGTGTTCTTTCTTGAATAATTTTGTGTAATTTATGTTTTTGTTTTTCTTGTGAAAGTTATGTCTCTAATGCAATGTCCCTGTGATGCTGCTGCAATTAAGTTTTTCATTGCAACTGTGCACACACGTACTTGTGCATATGACAATAAACTCCACTTGATTTGACTTGATACTTCAATCAAGTGAGGCTTGTGGAGTTTACACCACTTACAGTTTAGTATTACATGTTTTTTAATGTGGATGTTGGCTTATCGTGGATGATTACATCATGGAAATGGCATCATTCCAAAACTGAGCTATATGGATTATTGTATATTTCTCTCAATGTTGTACAATCAAATACAAAGACATGTCGTAATCCAGAAAACAAGGGAAACTTTTTCAATGGAGATACAAGAGACTGCAGAAGCTGGAATCTGGAGCAACAAAAGATCTGCTGTCCTGATGCAGGGTTTTGACCCGAAACATCAACAATTCATTTCCCCCAACAGATACTGCTTGAACCGCTGAGTTCCTCCAGCAGATTGTTGCAACTTTTTGAATAACTTTGCTGGCAAACAAAATAAGTCAACAGCTCCTTGATAAAGTCAAGCGATGAGGTGCATTATAAACCTGTATGAATTGTCCATCAAAAGCTAATTAGCCTTTGGTACAACTTTACAGTTTTATGCACCCTTACTGTCTCGTACTGAAGACAACATCTAGAAAATGAATTAATTCTGCATAACGTGCATAAGCAGCTTTTCAATAACTTTGGAGCCATTAACTGCCTGACACTCTTCTCTGCACCAGCAGTTCCATCTTAGAGACCAAACAGTACTGATTTATGGACATAACATTTCAAAACCTGGATGGTAAGTGTCCATCAGATTTGATTGTCACAAAAAAGATCAACATATTTTATTATTAAAAACTTGCATTTAGAAAGTGACTTTCATGTCCCCAGTCAATACCAGAACACATCGCATCTAACGAATTACCTTTGATCCGAAATGTCCAACATTGAAGATAACGGTTTCTTTATAATCTCCAGTTAAGGCCCAAACATCCAATGCTGTGTTACTGTTCCTGTTATTTTGGTATTGGTATTGGTATATTATTGTTACTTTTACCAAGGTACAGTGAAAAACTTGTCTTGCATACCGTTTGTACAGATCAATTCATTACACTATTCATTAAAGTAGTACAGGGTAAAATCAACAACAGAATACAGAGTAAAGTGTCACAGCTACAGAGGAAGTGCAGTGCAGGTAAGCAATAAGATGCAAAGTTATGACAAGGTAGATTGTGAGGTCAAGAGTCCATCTCATCGTATAAGGGAACTGTTCAATAGTCTTATCACAGTGGGATAGAAGCTGTCCTTGAGCCTAGTGGTATGTGCCCTCAGGCTCCTGTATCTTCTCCCTGATGGGAGAGGGGAGAAGAGAGAATGACACAGGTTGGTGGGGTCTTTGATTATGCTGGTTGCTTCACCAAGGCAGCGAGAGGTAGAGACAGAGTCCATGGGGGGGAGGCTTGTTTCTGTGATGTGCTGGGCTGTGTCCACAACTCTCTGCAGTTTCTTGCAGTCCTGGCCAGAGCAGTTGCCATATCAACCTCTGATGCATCCAGATAGGATGCTTTTTATGGTGCATCGATAAAAGTTGGTGAGTGTCAAAGGGGGCATGCCAAACTTCTTTAGCCTCCTGAGGAATTAGAGGCGCTGGTGAGCATTCTTGGCTGTGGCGTCTACGTGGTTGGACAAGGGCAGGCTATTGGTGATGTTCTCTCCTAGGAACTTGAAACTCTCAACCCTCTCGACCTCAGCACCATTGATGTAGACGGGTGCACTGCCCCCCTTCCTGAAGTCCATGACCAGCTCATTTGGTTCACTGAAATTGAGGGAAAGGTTGTTGTCATGACACCATGTCACTAAGCTCTCTATCTCTGTCCTGTACTCCGACGCATCATTATTTGAGATACGGCCCACAGCAGTGGTATCATCTGCAAACTTGTAGATGAACTTAAGAGCAGAATATGGACACACAGTCATGAGTATATAAGGAGTAGAGTAGAGGGCTGAGGACACAGACCTGTGGGGCACCAGTGTTGAGAATAATCGTGCTGGAGGTGTTGCTGCCTGTCCTCACTGATTATGGTCTGAAAGTCAAGAATCCAATTGCAGAGGGAGGTGTTGAGCCCCAGGTCTCGGAGTTTGGTGATGAGTTTGCTTGGAATTATAGTATTGAAGGTGGAGCTGTAGTCAATAAACAATAGTCTAATGTAAGTGTCTTTACTGTCCAGATGCTCCAGAGATGAGAGTAGGGCCAGGGAGATGGCGTCCACTGTAGACCTGTGTCAGTGGTAGGAGAATTGCAGTGGGTCGAGATTGTCTGGGAGGCTGGAGTTAACGTGTGCCATGACCAGCCTCTCGAAGCACTACATGATGGTGGATGTCAGAGGCACCGGATGGTAGTCATTGAGGCACGTGGCCTTGTTTTTCTTATTTTCACTCTCAATGATCCTGAGGAATAATATTTTGCCTACAGTGATTCATCAAAGACTTTGAGTCATTCTGAAAGATTGAAGTGAATGATTTCAAAGAGATCTTTCCCGAATTAATAGGATGGGATAATGATTACCTGTAACAAAATAGTCATTGTAACTGCTGACTAAAAGTAGAAATGTGGGGTGGAATGGAAGGCAACATGGCAGATTCAGGTTCCACAGGGGGCAAAGAGGGAAATGATGTTCAAGCTCTGATGTTAGGTCATTGATCTGCAAGTTTATGTTTCTCACTCTACATATTCCAATTGACCTGCTGAATATTTACTATTTTCTGTTTTGTTCCTGCAATGTTAGGAAATTTCAGTTCTAAACTATGCTCATCATATAAAAATATGATGGTGTAAAGGGACTTTCTGAAATCAGAGGTGCAAAGGGACTTGGAAGTCCTAGTGCAGGATTCCCTAAAGGTTAACTTAGCTCTTACTCTTAGCAGTGTGGAGGAACAGAGGGATCTTGGGGTCCACATCCATAGATCCCTCAAGGTTGCCACACGGGTCGATAGGGTTGTTAAGAAGGCGTATGGAGCGTTGACTTACATTAGTCGGGGTATTGAGTTCAAGAGCCGCGAGGTGATGTTGCAGCTCTATAGAACTCTGGTTAGACCACACTTGGAGTATTGTGTTCAGTTCTAGTCACCTCATTATAGGAAGGATGTGGAAGCTTTAGAGAGGGTGCAGAGGAGATTTACCAGGATGCCGCCTGGATTGGAGAGCATGTCTTATGAGGATAAGTTGAGCGAGCTAGGGCTTTTCTCTTTGGAGAGAAGGAGGATGAGAGGTGACTTGATAGAGGTGTACAAGATGATAAGAGGCATAGATCGAGTGGACAGTCAGAGACTTTTTCTCAGGACGAAAATGACTAACGAGGGGGCATAATTTTAAGGTGATTGGAGGAAGGTATAAGGGGGATGTCAGGGGTAAGTTTTTTACACAGGGAGTGGTGGGTGCATGGAACACACTGCCTGCAGAGGTTGTTGGGGGCAGATACATTAGGGACATTTAAGAGGCTCTTAGATAGGCACATGAATGATAGAAAAATAGGGGGCTGTGTGGGAGGGAAGGGTTAGATAGATCTTAGAGCAGGATAAAATGTCAGCACAACATTGTGGGCTGAAGGGCCTGTACTGTGCTGTAGTGTTCTGTGTTCTATGTTAACTTGCAGGTTGAGTCAGTAGTAAGGAAGGAAAATGCAATGTTAGCATTCATTTCAAGAGGACTAGAATATAAAAGCAAGGCTGTAATGCTGAGGCTTTCTAAGGCGTTGGTCAGACCACATTTGGAACCTTGTGAGCAGTTTTGGTCCCCATATCTGAGGAAGGATATGTTGGCATTGTAGAGGGTCTAGAGGAGGTTTACAAGAATGATCCCTGGAATAAAAGGGTTAATGTATGAGGAGAAACAAAGGACTGCAGGTGCCAGAATCTAGATGAAAAACACTATGATGCTGAAAAAATAGACCAGGCCAGGCAGCATCCGTGGAGAAAAGCAGGCGGTCAACGTTTCAGGTCAGAACCATTCTTCAGGCCTGAAGATAGGAAAAGGGGAAGCCCAATATATAGGAGGAAAAAGCAGAGCAGTGATAGGTGGGCACAAGGTGGTGATAGGCAGGTGCAGGGGAGGAGGGGAGAGCAGGTCTGCTAAGGAAACTGAGGGGTGACCTGATAAAGGTGTATAATATTATGAGAGGCATGGATAGGGTAGATGGAATCCTTTTTCCCCCTGGTTGGGGTATAAAAAAACAGGAGACCATAGGCTTAAAGTGAGAGGAAGGACTTTTAAGGAAGATTTGAAAGGAAATTTTTTTACACCGAGAGTGGTTGATATCTGGAATGAGCTGCCAGAGGAAGTGGTGAAATCGGATACAAATGTTATATTTAAGAGACATTTAGACTTAAATAGGCAAGGCACAGAAGGGTACCATCCTAATGCAGGGATTAGCATCGATGGACAAAAAAATCAGCATGGACACAATGGGCTGAAGGGCCTGTTTCTGTGCTGTACGACTCTATGACTCCATCAAAACCTCCTTCTATTCCTTTCTCGCTCAAGGCACTATCCAGCTTTGCTGGATCATTTACCATATTCTTCCTGCCTCAGCAGCACTCTGTGCTGGCAGGTTCCACAGTCCATCTCTTTGTAAATTCCCTGTAAATTATCTATTGGATTTATTGGATTATTTATGATCTCTCAGTTAGGTCCATCCCACATGGAAACATCTCTAAGTCTAACCTATCAAACCCTTTCATATTTTTAAATACCTTTATTAAATCACCCTTCAGTTTTCCTGGTGAAAGAACCCCACTGCTCAGTCTCCTGATAGTTATAAGCTTGCTATCATTCAAGTAAATCTACTTTGCAGCCTCTCCAAGGTCTCCATATCCTCTAAATGTGGTTGAACCAAGTTCTATATAACATTAACACAATCTCAGTCCCTCTCGAAAGGAACCAAGGTGCTTTGTTTGCATTATTTAAGATCTTATTAACATGTGTTTTTTTCTTTTATTTCTTCACTAAAAGAGTGTTAAATCTTTAGAATTCTCTATGTTGGGGGGCTGTGGAGACATGGTCATCAAGTTTATTCAAGACAATGATTGATGGGTTTCTGGAATTTAAGGGAATAAAGTAGATCGGGATAGGGCAAGAAAATGATGTTGAGGTATATGATTAACTGTGGTCTTGTTGCATGACGGAGCAGGCTTGATGGGTGAATTGGTCTACTCATATTTCCTGAGAATAGAGACAGAGGCCATTCAGCCCACTGAGTCTATACCAGCTGAGTCTATGACAGGCACGGTAGTGCAGTGGTTAGCGTAATGCTATTACAGCGCCAGCGACCCGGGTTCAATTCCGGCCGCTGTCTGTAAGGAGCGTTTGTACTTTCTCCCTGTGTCTGCATGGGTTTCCTCCAGGTGCTCCGGTTTCCTCCAACATTCCAAAGACGTACGGGTTAGGAAGTTGTGGGCATGCTATGTTGGTGCCGGAAGCGTGGTGACACTTGCGGGCTGCCCCCAGAACACTCTACGCAAAAGATGCATTTCACTGTGTGTTTCAATGTACATGTGACTAGTAAAGATATCTTATCTTATCTTATCTCAGAGCAATTCTATTCTGACTCATTGCATCGCTGCCTGGTACGAAGGCTCCAATGCGCAGGATTGGAAGGGGCTGCAGAGGGTTGTAGACTCAGCCAGCTCCATCGTGGGCACAGCCCTCTCCACCATCGGGGACATCTTCAAGAGGTGTTGCCTCAAGAAAGTGGCATCTATTATTAAGGACCATCACCATCTGGGACATGCCCTCTTCACGTTACTACCATCGGGGAGGTGGTACAGGAGCCTGAAGACCCACACTCAACGCTTCAGGAACAGCTTCTTCCCCTCCACCATCAGATTTCTGAACGGTCCATTAACCCATGGACACTACCTCGTTATTCCTCTTTTTGCATTATTTATTTATTTTTGTGACTTATAGTAATTTTTATGTCCTGCACTGTACTGCTGCCGCAAAACAACAAATTTCACAACATGACTGTGATAATGAACCTGATTCTGATTCTTATTCTGATTTCCCTTAGTGTCTCACTCACATATTTCCATATTGCCTCACAACAAAGAACAAGACAGCTGAACCCATTGAGTTCGATGTGCGTTCATAGACCAATCCCATTACCCCACTAATTTTTGTTATAACCTATTCTTCCCATGTTTCCAGCAGTTCTATCACGAGGGGCAGTTTACAGTGGCCAGTTAACTTCCCAACTCCCAGGTCTTTGAGATATGGGAGGAAAACGGAGCATCCAGAGGAAACCCATGTGGTCACAGAGAGAACATGCAAACTCCACACAGAAGGCAGGATCAAACTTGGGCCACTGGAGCTTTGAGGCAGCAGCACTACCTGCTGTGTAACTGTGACGCCAGTGCTCGTATTTCTTACATCAATGATTTGCATCCCTGGCAAAGCAGTAGGGAGAAGGGATCTCCCTCTGGTGTAAGGGGGAAGTATACAGTTAATGACAGGACACTTAACAGCATTGATGTACAGAGGGATTTTGGGGTTCAAGCCCATAGCTCACTGAAAGTGGCCATCCAAGGAGATAGGGTGGTAAAGAAGGCATATGGCATGCTTGTCTTCATTGAGTACAACAGTCAGGAAGTCATGTTGCAGCTGTATAAAATTTTGGTTAGGCTGCACTTGGAGTATTGTGTGCAATTCTGGTCGCCCCATTACAGGAAGGATGTGGAGGCTTTGGAAAGGGTACAGAAGAGGTTCACCAGGATGCTGCCTGGATTAGAGGGTATGAGCTATAAGGAGAGGCTAGACAAACTTGGGTTGTTTTCTCTGGGGCATCAACAGCTGAGGGGAGACCTATCAATGCCTCTCATAACCTTATAAGATTATGTGAGGCATAGGTATGGTAAGCAGTCAGAATTTTTTTTCCCAGAGTAGAAATGTTAAATGCTAGTGGACATGCGTTTAAGGTGAGAGGGGGAAAGCTTAAAGGAGATGTCCAGGCAAGTTTTTTACACAGAGAGTGGTTGGTGCCTGGAATGGGTTGCTGGGGGGACTGGTGGAAGTAGATATGATAGTGGCATTAAAGAGGCTGTTAGAATATGCAGGGAATGGAGGAATATGGATTGTGTGCAGGCAGAAGAGATTTAGTTTAATTCGGCATCGTGTTTGGTGCAGACATTGTGGGCTGAAGGTCCTGTTCCTGTGCTGAACTGTTCTATGTTCTATGTACTGTCTGCTCTATGAGCACAACCTTCCTTACAGTGGACCCCACAGCAGATAATTCCTCTCAGAGGCCGGGGTGCCTGCTGATCAGAGAGGTTCAGGCAGCACACCTCTGGAATGGCTTTGTGACCCTTCTCCTAGGCAAACTGAATGCCCAAACAGTCTCTTAAGTTGAATGTTTATGAATGTCTTTGGCTCTAACAAGCATTCACGCTCTATTAAGAAGTAAAAACACTGTTTAGTAAAATTAAAATTATTCAAACAAAATTAAAATGCTAGAAAGCGCACGTGTACACACTCAAAAAATTAAGCACGTTTAAATCAAAAGAATGGAATCAAATGAAGATGGAAATTAACTTCCACTCACTGTTCTATAGGCAGCTGTGCCTTCCCATTCATTTCAATGGGGCTGCTGGACGAGGGCCAGTTCATCTGGCAGAGGTTCGGGGGCAGATTTCTCTGCTAGGCATCTGGGAAATCTATGGTCGTCTGCTCTCCCCTGTTCGTCTGCACCAGGATTCCACTGATGGAGGGCAAATGTACCCAGATCAGCACCCAGGAGACTACTGGAACTTACTGCCAGAGGAGGTGGTAGAATCGGATACAAGCACTGCGTTTAAGATGTGTTTATTCAGACGCTTAAATAGGCAAGGCATAGGCCTGTAAGTGACCTAAAGTGGGCCAATGGGATTGGTGTGGATGGGTAAAAAAAAATCAGAAGTTTGAGGAGATTCAGTATGTCACCATAGACTCTTACAAATTTCTACAGATGTACGGTGGAGAGCATTCTGACTGGTTGCATCACAGCCTGGTACGGAGGCTCCAATGTACTGGATCAAAAGAGGCTGCAGACAGTTGTAGACTCAGCCAGCTCCATCACGGGCACAACCCTCCCCATCATCGCAGTGCCTCAAGAAGGCAGTATCCATCACTAAGGACCCTCACCACCTGGGACATGCCCTCTTCTCATTACATCCATCGGGGAGGAGGTACAGGAGCCTGAACTCAATGTTTCAGGAACAGCTTCTTCCCCTCCGCCATCAGATTTCTGAACAATCCATGAACCCATGAACACTATCTCATTATTTTTTTGCACTATTCATTTATTTTTGTCATTTATAGTAATGTTATATCTTTGTAAAGCAGCAAATTTCACATCATGTAAGACAGTGATAACAAATCTAATTCTGATTCTGGCATGCATGTGCTGGGCTGAAGGGCCCATTTCTGTACTGAGAGAGGGAAAATAAATTTATTTATCTACATTTATTTTCCCAATATATTTATTTTCCCTTTCTGTCTTTGTCTGCCTCCATCAATCATCCACCTGCCACTGTCTCCCAACTTCACCCCCTCCCCTCCTCTACCTGGCACAACCTGCCCGTCATCTTACACCCCTCCTCAGTCCACCAATCACCTACTGGCCCCTGTATCATGCCTCCCCTTCCCCTCTTTACACTGGCCATCTCCCCTCTCCACTCTCAGTCCTGGTGCAGTGTTTCGACCCAAAACGTCGACAGTTCCTTTCTTCCCACAGATGCTGCTCGACCCGCTGAGTTCCTCCAGCAGATTGTGTGTTTCTCCATATTCCAGCATCCGCAGTCTCTTGTGTCTCCAGTGTGATCTTTCACTCTGGTGAATGTGTAAAGCGTTGTGGTAACCTCGGTGAACTTCTGCATTCTGTTACCTCCTAATCACCAGGTTTGAAATAAGTCTCTGTGACTAAACAGAATCAGAGCAGAGATAGCCACAGTGACCCTGCTCTGAATAAAGAGGTGAGCCTGCCAATTCAATCTTCCATTCAGTTCTGCGAATTGTGTAATATTCTGACAACAGAGCTAAATATGTGAAATCTCCAGGTTGTTTCTATTCATCTTTGTGCATTAAAGAGTGGATTTATTCATTGATCGCCTACATTACTATTTGTTGAGAGAGGACAGAATACTGAGTTAAAGATTTAAGAAACATCTGGATGAGTAGTTGAAACACCAGGGCATAGAATACTGTGGCCCCATTGCTGGGAAGTAGGATAGTAAATATAGAAGACAGAACACAGAACTGTACAGCACAGGAACAGGCCCTTCAGCCCAATCTGTGCCAACATGATGCCAAATTAAACTAATCTCTTCTGAGTGCACATGATCCATATTCCTCCATTCCCTTCATGTTCATGTGTCTATCTTAAAGCCTATTGAACATATCTGCTTCTACTACCACCCCTGGCAGCACACCCCAGGCATCTCTGAGTAAAAAACTTGCCCTGCATATCCCTTTAAACATTAAAGCGGTCACCCTAAAGAGGTGTCCTCTAGTATTCGACATTTCTACCGTGGGGAACAAAAGATTCTGGCTGCCTGTGCCTCTCATAATTTCATTAACTTCTTTCAGATCTCCCCTCAGCCTCTGACACCCCAGAGAAAACAATCCATAAGACTATAAGATATAGGAGCAGAATGAGGTCATTCAGCCCATTAAGTCTGCTCTACCATTCAATCATGGCCGAGTTTGTTTTCAACCCCATTCTCCTGCCTTCTCCCCGTAACCCTTAACTCCTTTACCAACCAAGAACCTATCAACCTCTGCCTTAAATACATCCAATGACTTGGCCTCCACAGCCCTCTGGGGAAAAGAATTCCACCGATTCACCACCCTCTGGCTGAAGAAATTCCTCATCATCTCAGTTTTAAAGGGACGTCCCTTTATTCTGAGGTTGTGCCCTCGGATCCTAGACTCTCCTACTGATGGAAACATCCTCTCCACGTCCACTCTATCCAGGCCTTTCAGTATCCAGTAGGTTTCAATGAGATCCCCCCCTCCCCTATCCTTCTGAACTCCATCGAGTACAGGCCCAGGACCATCTAGCGCTCCTCATATGTCAAGACTTCCATTCCTGCAATCATTCTTGTGAAGCTCCTCTGGACTCTCTCCAGGGCCAGCACATCCTTCCTCAGATACGGGGCCCAAGATTGCTCACAATATTCCAAATGCGGTCTGACCAACGCATTATAAAATCTCAAGTTTGTCAAATCCAAGTTTGTCCAACCACTCCTTACAGCTAACACCCTCTAATCCAGGCAGAATCCTACTAAGCCTCTACTGCACCCTCTCCGAAGCCTCTACATCCTTCCTGTAATGGGGCAACCAGAACTGCACACAATACTCCAAGTGCAGCCTAACCAAAGTTTCATGCACGGGCATCAGGACTTCCTGAATCTTATACTCTATGCCCCGAGTGATGAAGGCAAGCATGCCATACGCATTCTTTACCACCCTATTTACTTGCCTTGCTACTTTCAGAGAGGTATGGACTTGGACCCCAAGATCCATCTGTACATCAACGCTATTAAGGGATGATAAACTCGATGATGCTGGAGAAACTCAGCAGGCCAGGAAGCATCTGTGGAGAAAAGCAGGTGGTCAACATTTCGGGTCAGGACCCTTCTTCAGGACTGAAGATAGGAAAAGGGGAAGCCCGATATATAGGAGGGAAAAGCAGAGCAGTGATAGGTGGACAAAAGAGGGGAGACGGGGTGGGCACAGGGTGGTGATAGGTAGATGCAGGTAAGAGATAGTGATCGGCAGGTGCAGGGGAGGAGGGGAGTGCAGGTCCCCCGGGGGATGGGGCAAAGGTAAGGAGAGAGGGGAGAAAAAGGTAGAAAAAAAGAGGCTAGGAAAGGGAAGAAGAGAAGCATGGTGGGGGGGGGGGGTTGTGGGGAGGGGGTGGGTAGGGATTACTTAAAGTGGGAGAATTCAATGTTCATGCTGTTAGGCTGCAAGGTTCCAAGATGGAAAATGAGGCGCTGTTCCTCCAGTTTGCGCTTGGAATTCTCCTGGCAGTGGAGGAGGCCGAGGACTGACATATCAGTGATAGTGTGGGAGGGGGAGTTGAAGTGACTGGCAATGGGGAGATGCAGATCGCGGTTATGGACAGAGCGCAGGTGCTCTGCGAAACGGTCACCTAGTCTGCGTTTGGTCTCACCAATGTGGAGGAGGGTCCTGCCATTAACTGCATGCTTTCCCCAGATATGCTCGATTACCAACATAGACATGGTGGGCTGAAGGGCCTGTTTCCCTGCTCAGTCATGGAGCTGTAGAGCCCTTCAGCTCACCGAGACGACACTACCTCCGCATTCCCATCAACTTCCTCCAGGTTCTACCTGTCACCTAACATACTAGAGGCAATTTATGGGGGCAGGCATGGTAGTGTAGCGGTTAGCGTAACACTCTTACAGCGCCAGTGACCCAGGTTCAATTACAGCCGCTGTCTGTAAGAAGTTTGTACGTTCTCCCCGTGTCTGCGTGGGCTTCCTCCTGGTGCTTCAGTTTCCTCCCACATTCCAAAGATGTACGGGTTAGGAAGTTGTGGGCATGCTATGTTGGCGCCAGAAGTGTGGTGACACTTGCGGGCTGCCCCCAGGACGTTCTATGCAAAAGATGTATTTCACTGTGTGTTTCGATGTACATGTGACCGATAAAGATATCTTAACTTATAGTTGCCAATTAGGCCACCAATGACCCTGCAACTCTATGATTAAGTTACAGACAGGACAGAAATTCAGCCAGGGAGAATTCTTTACATGCACACTAAAGGGCACCTTCTTGAGGGTTAAATTTCTCGACTGATGCCCACAACCAAGGAAGCTGGAGAGGTTAACAAAAGGGGCTTGAATTGATAGAGCTCCTCACAGTCAGTGAGATGCACTTGAAATGCAGTTGCTCCTGCAATGTGGAAAATGAAGACCCAACAGTGAAACACCACTGAGATAATCACTTGCTTTCAGGTAGAGCAAAAAAAGTGATGCAGACACTCAACAGGCCTTTGGAGAGAGAAGCAGCGTTAACATTTCAGGTCGATGACCTTCCAGTGGAGCTGAAAATAGTTAGAGATGCACTTATCTTAGGATGTGGAGTTCAACAATTTCAGATAAAGAGATTTTCCTTCCAGAGGTGCAGCATTTCTTTTGCATTCCTTTGTGAATTTCACATATTATTTTCTACTTATAGCTCCTCAGCACTTGGATTGATTTACTTTAATTGTCACATGTACCAAGAAAAGCTTTGCATACCATCCAGACAAATCATGACATACATAATTACATTGAGGTAATAGAAAGAAAAACAGAATGCAGAATATCGTGAGAAAGTGCAGTGCAGGTAAACAAATAAAGAGCAAGGGCCACAACCAGGGAGACTGGGAGATCTTTCAGCACATGAGGGGTCAGTTCAAGAGTCCGATAACAGCGGGATAGAAGCTGTCCTTGTGTCTGGTATCTCGGTATGTGTGACAATAATAAACCAATAACCAATAACTTATCCATCACTCACAGCTTTGGCCTTATTTTATTTACTTATTAGTCACATGTATATCGAACACACAGTGAAATGCGTCTTTTGCGTAGAGTGTTCTGGGGACAGCCCGCATGTGTCGCCACGCTTCTGGCGTCAACATAGCATGCCCACAACGTCCTAACCTGTACGTCTTTGGAATGTGGGAGGAAACCGGAGCACCAGGAGGAAACCCACGCAGTCACGGGGAGAACGTACAAACTCCTTACAGACATTGGCAGGAATTGAACCCGGGTCGCTGGCGCTGTAATAGTGTTACACTAACTGCTACACTACTGTGCCTGCCCAGTTACTGCCATTTGATAGCACTGTCGATGATACCTTTAATCACTTTGCTAGAAACTGGGCAGCAGTTAGCTGGATTTGTTTTGTCCTGTTTTTTGTGAATGGTACCTACCTGGGCAACCCCGCACCTTGTTGGGTAGATGCCAGTGCTGTAACTGTACTGAACAGCTTGGCTAGAACCACAGGTAGTTCTGGAGCACAGGTCCTCAATGCTCCAGCTGAAATGTTACCATAGCTTCTGCTGTATCCATTCTCTGCGATAAGACTGGAACACACTTGCTGTCAAGCCAGAGGTGAGAGGACTACCCTCTGTGGAACAGTGGAAAGGAAACTTCAAAGCAAAAGCAACAAAAATGACACAGCTCATTAATTATCTTTTAATGGCACCATTTGGTGTAGTCATTAAAAGACATCATAGACAAATTTGACCTGATTGTTTAGATTAATTTTAACAGTAAATAAAGTAGAACCAGAGGCGCCGTTGATGTTTTTAGGCTATAAAGATGATTGGTGCGTCAGTGAGATTACAACCAACTGAACCTTGGCTTATCAGTGAGTCACAACACTTTATTATTCAGAATGTCAAATTAACTTTTAATCAATATGTACAATAGCATCATTTGTCCTGTGGTTTATTGTACCTGAATATGCAATCATTTCAATAATTAATAGAATTTTCAATTGCAAAAATAATTAGTTGGTGAGCTTGAGGCTTATTGTATTTAAAGGAATACTCCATCAAAATGCACAATCCCCAGGCTGACTGTATGTTACAGAGACGGTAATTTCAAAGTGGAATACAGCAATGCCTCTGTGCTTGCTCCAAAGTTAACCAAATTGAAACAAAATTCAGAAGTTCTCCATCATTCTTAGTGCAGCAGTATACCGGCTGTAGTGGGCTGTGGACAGGTACGGTAGTGTAGCGGTTAGCGTAACATGATTACAGCGCCAGCGACCCGGATTCAATTCCCACCGCTGTCTGTAAGGAGTTTGTACGTTCTTTCCGTGTCTGCGTGGGTTTCGTCCAGGTGCTCCGTTTTCCTCCCACATTTCAAAGATGTACGGGTTAGGAAGTTGTGGGCATACTATGTTGGCGCCGGACACATGGCGACACTTGCGGGCTGCCCCCAGATTTTGATGTACATGTGACTAATAAAGATACCTTATCTTATCCTAAGGTTACCCTTCCCCTTTGTATCACTGGCACATTGCTTATCAAAATGTCTGCTGCTTCCCTTCACCAAGCGCCTTGAGGGATATGGGTTGTGCAGGAAGAGAGGGGACAGTGAGGCAGGGATTGGAGGTAAGATGTGGGAGGCAGTGGCGTGAGGGTCAAGGTCTGTATAATCCTTCCCTCACCACCATTAGTACTATCGACAGGAGGTGATAATTCAAGAAGGCAACATCAATCATCAAAGATCCCCACCATCCGGGCCACGCCACCTTCTCACAGCTACCATCGGGCAGGAGATACAGAAGCCTGAAGTCCCACACCATCAGGTTCAAGAACAGCTACAACCATTTGGTTCTTGAACCAATCCACACAACCCTAATCACCACAGGTTAACAACACCATGACCACTTTGATCACTTTGCACTAAAATAGACTTTTTTTTGTTCTAATTACGTTCTTGTTAAAATTCTATATAATTTATGTTTAATTTATGTTTTTCTTGTGAATGTTGTGTATCTGATGCTATGTGCCTGTGATGCTGCTGCAAGTAAGTTTTTCGTTGTACCTGTGCATACATGTATTTGTGCATATGACAATAAACTCAACTTTGACTTTGATTTTGACTTTGATCTTTGCTGATCAATTCTTTCTTTCCTTCACTTACAGGATGCGTCACTGATAGATCCAGAATTTATTGCCTGTCCCCAATTGTCCCCTGAACTGCACCACTTCAGAGGGCAACTGAGAGTCAACGACATTACTGTGGGTCTGGAGACACATATGGACCAGACCGAGTAAGGACTGAACTTGCCTTTCCTAAAGGACATTAATAAACCAGATGTGTTTTTTGAGCAGCCAGCAGTTTCACGGTCTCCTAGCTTTTTAATTGCAGATTTATTGAATTAATTGAACTGTAATTCACCAGCTGCCACAGTGGGATTTGAACTCATGTCTGTGGATCATTAATCCAGACCTCTGGATTCCTAGTACAGTAACCAAGCCACTTTAGTACTGTAACAAAGGTCACAGAACATTCGACTTTGATGGGCTGCCAAGTCCAGTCCCCATGAGGAATTGCAGCTGTGGTTGGACAGTAACTCCACTGATGCTACAAGGAGCAGCAGTGAGGATTTACTGGGGAATCAGTCTCCAGATTGCCTTCATTTTGCACAAGGGGTTGCCCCACTTGTAATCCTAAACTCTCCACAGCAAGAAACAACTCAAAGCAAAGGCAAATCTTGCACTGACGATAAACTCATTGACCAAACATTTAAGAGTTGCTATCAACAGAATACAAAATCTGTTCTATCCTTTGCTTTCCTGCTTATTTGGAATAGCTGTCAGTCTATGCTAAGTATTATTATGCAGTGACAGGATTATTAGATAAGATAAGATATCTTTATTAGTCACATGTACATTGAAACACACAGTGAAATGCATCTTTTGTGTAGAGTGTTCTGGGGGCAGCCCGCAAGTGTCGCCACGCTTCCGGCGCCAACATAGCACGCCCACAACTTCCTAACCCGTACGTCTTTGGAATGTGGGAGGATACCAGAGCACCTGGAGGAGACTCACACAGACGTGGGGAGAACATACAAACTCCTTACAGACAGCGGCCGGAATTGAACCCGGGTCGCTGGCTCTGTAAAGCGTTGCGCTAACCGCTACACTACCGTGCCTGCCCTATAATAATATTAATAATATCTATGATGAGAAACATCTTCACTATTCCAGTCCTGATACATGGTTTCGCAAGATCACAAGACAAGGGAGCAGAAGTAGGCCATTTGGCCCATCGAGTCTGCTCAGACCAACCAGAAACATCGACAATTCCTTTCCCCCCCACAGATGCTGCTCGACCCGCTGAGTTCTTCCAGCAGATTGATTGTTGCTCCAGATTCCAACATCTGCTGCCTGGGTCCAAATGCACAATGTGTCCTGTTCACTCACCATTCTGTGCTCGGTGACCCAGGCCATTTCTCAGGCCAGCAATGAATACTTAATTCCCATCATGGTCACACCTCACCCTCTCTACCCCTTCAGCCTTGTACACCCCCTGACTTCCGTGCGCTGCAAGTTCTGGGCTCTTCCACAGCTCCAGCGTCCTTCACTCCATCATCGGCAACTATGCCAAATTTTCCGAGCAGTCCCCTTTCTGCTACCGGTGTTAAGGGCAGGGTTTTCAAAGTGACTTTTCGGTGGGTTATATTTGTCATGTTTTCTCCCCTGTTCCTTTCCCTACCTTTTCACCAATTGTTGTGAGATGTTTTCCAACAAATCAATACCAGAGGCAAAATTGTTTTTATTCCTCCTGTCCCTTAACAGGTGTTCTGCTTGCTGCAGGTCTTCATGGATATTACAATCAGCCGGATTTCCTCTCACAGGAGTACTCCCCTTTGGTTTTATTCACATTGGTGAATCTGTAACTTCGTACTTCCTTGGGACATGGAAGAAGACCATTGAGCCCATCAAGTCCATGCCCACTCACAGAGCAATCCCAATCCTCCACTAATTTTCCAGGAAACCTATTCTCCCTCATTCCTATTAACACGGCCCAGCCTCTACCACTCACCTACTCACTGGAGGCAACTTACAGTGGCCAATTAACCTACCAACCTGCACATCTCTGAGAGGCAGGAGGAAACCAGAGCACCCAGAGGAAACACACAGGGTCACAGGGAGAACGTGCAAACTCCACACAGACAGCACCAGAGGTCAGGATTGAACCTGGGTCTCTGAGGCTCATTACACAGTGCATTGAAGTAGTACAGGGTAAAAACAATAACAGAATACAGAGTAAAGTGTCACAGTTACAGGGAAGTGCACTGCAGGTAGACGATAAGGTGCAAGGTCATAACAAGGTAGATTGTGAGGTCAAGAGCCCATCTCATCGTATCAGGGAACCATTCAATAGTCTTATCACAGTGGGACAGAAGCTGTCCTTGAGCCTGGTGGTACGTGCCCTCAGGCTCCTGTATCTTCTGCCTGATGGGAGAGGAGAGAAGGGAGAATGACCCAGGTGGGTGGGGTCTTTGATTATTCTGGCTGCTTCACCAAGGCAGCGAGAGGTAGAGACGGAGTCCATGGAGGGGAGGCTGGTTTCCGTGATGTGCTCAGCACTACCTGCTGCTCCATTGTACCTTCAGTTGCCTGGTCCCAAACTCAGAAAATCCTTCCTTGAATCTCTCTGCCTCACTTTACTCCCTTCAAGGCACATCTTTTAAAAGCTGTCACGTTGATTTTGTGCATTACAATCCAATTTATGTCTGATTATGCACTTGTGATATTTCTTGTTATGCTGTAGGAGCTATATAAATGCAAGTTAGTGTTGTTAAAGACCTCAGTGAAAACTTAATACAGAGAGAACACAAAGCAGTCCCATTCTGTGGGTTGGGTTCAACAATCCACAGGGTTGACAACCTGTTAACTGACACATTTCACTGTGGAATCTTCACAGAGCAGTGTCTCCAGTTCCATCACTAGGCAACATGTCAGTTTTATGAGGAGGTGGTGTGTAACATCAATGGCCCCATGGTGCACGTTAACACTCTTTGAGCAAAGAAGCTGTTACTGCACTGTACTGTTTTACAGGCGAATAAACCAGCGTTGATGACCTGGAGCCTGATGTCAGCTCGGTGGGCAGTGATCAGGCAGATCCCACAGTAGATACGGCTCATATCTCCAGGGAGGCATCGGAAGGCAGAGGTGGAGAAGAAGTAACATCCACAGGACCACGAAGATGTTAACAGAGCCATTTGGAAATCATGTTCTAGGATTCTCATAAATCAGGTGAAACACAGTTCAGCAGGAGTCCCCCGAATCACTGCAGCTGGTTGTGTTCTGTGTCAGAGAGAGCTGGAAGGGGTGCACAAACACACACACACACACACACACACACACACACACACACACACACACGAAGCACACATACACACTGGCACACACACACATAAAGCATGCATACACACACTGGCACACACGCAAAGCATGCAAACACACACACACACACACACACACACAGGCTCACACACAAAGCATGTACACACACATACACACACACAAGAACATACACACACACGGGCACACACACACAAAGACACAGCGGTCACTGACATACACACTACTATAATCCACACTCTCTTACTCACACATAAACACACACATACTATCACATAAACAGAATCAGGTTTATTATCACTGACATATGCTGTGAAATTTGTTGTTTTGTGGCAGCCGTACAGCGCAAGACATAAAGACAAATACTACTATAAGTTACAAAAATAAATAAATAGTTCTAAAGAGGAATAACGAGGTAGTGTTCATGGGTTCATGAACCGTTCAGAAATCTGACGGTGGAGGGGATGAAGCTGTTCCTGAAATGTTGAGTGCCGGTCTTCAGGCTCCTGTACCTCCTCCCTGATGGTAGTAACCAGAAGAGGGCATGTCCCGGATGGTGAGGATCCCAAATGATGGATGCCGCCTTCTTGAGGCACCGCCTCTTGAAGATGCTTGCACTTATTCACATGCACGTAGAATACACATACAACAAACAATCTGCTGGAGAAACTCAGCGGGTCGAGCAGTATCTGAGAGAGGAACGCCCTGATGCAGGGTTTCAACCCAAAACGTCGACAACTCCTTTCCCCCCACAGATGCTGCTCGACCCGCTGAGTTCCTCCAGCAGATTGTTTGTTGCTCCGGATTCCAGCATCTACAGTATCTTGTGTTTCTAATACATATCTATATTCATTTGCATATACGTACATCCAGGCATGCATGTGCACACACACACATATGCACATACATACATACAAGCGTGCGCACACACGCACACACACATGTTGATCCCACACACCTACCCATGTACGCACACACCCACACACATGCATACTCACATTCCAAAACACACACAGACACACAGACACACAGACACACACACACACACACACACACACGTGCACCAACACACACCTTGCTCACTGTAGAGTCCTACTGCACTGAGATAAATAAATTGATCCTTTTTTTAAAAGACTCTATAAAACCCAAGTTTTAGGTCACCAGTTCTAATGCAGATCAGGCAGCAGATCTCCACATCTCCACAGATGCTGCATGAACCACTGGAATTTGTGCAGCATTTTCTGTCTCTGTACTTCAGAACATAAGAACAGGTTAACTTGTAAGGGGAACCCTGGCTGATTGTCCTCATAGTACGCCTAATTCTAACCTCTCCCCCTGAGCCAGCAGAGATCAGTTACTGAACTGTTGCTTCTGAGTGACTCCAGTCTCACATTGAGTGGGATCTTTACCAATTGAGAGTTGGCTACAGAAACTAAAGAGACACAAGAGACTGCTGATTCTGGAATATGGAGCAACACACAATCTGCTGGAGTAACTGGGCGGATTGAGCAGCATCTGTGGGAAGAAAGGAACTGAAGTAATGGCATCCCAGTAAGCGGCATCCTGGTACTGAATAAAAACAAGGTAACATGCCTTAATGACTACCGTCCAGTGGCTCTAACATCCGCCATCATGAAGTGCTTTGAGGGGTTGGTCATGGTATGCATCAACTCCAGCCTCCCAGACAACCTGGACCCACTGCAATTCGCCTACCACCATAACAGGTCTACAGCGGACACCATCTCCCTGGCCCTACACTCATCTCTGGAGCATCTGGACAGTAAAGGCACCTACATTGGGCTATTGCTTATTGACTGCAGCTCCACCTTCAATACTATATTTCCAAGCAAACTCATCACCAAACTCCGAGACCTGGGACTCAACACCTCCCTCTGCAACTGGATCCTTGACTTTCTGACCAACAGACCGCAATCAGTGAGGATAGGCAGCAACACCTCCAGCACAATTATTCTCAACACTGGTGCCCCACAAGGCTGCGTCCTCAGCCCCCTACTCTACTTCTTGTATACTCATGGCTGCGTGGCCAGATTCTGCTCTAAGTCCATCTACAAGTTTGCAGATGATACCACTGTTGTAGGCCGTATCTCAAATAATGATGAGTCGGAGTACAGGAAGTAGATAGAGAGCTTAGTGACATTGTGTCATGACAACAACCTTTCCCTCAATGTCAGCAAAACAAAAGAGCTGGTCATTGACTTCAGGAAAGGGGGCGGTGTACATGCACCTGTCTACATCAATGGTGCAGAGGTCAAGAGGGTTAAGTGTTCCAAGTTCCTAGAAGTGAACATCACCAATAGCCTGTCCTGGTCCAACCACGTAGATGCCACAGCCAAGAAAGCTCACCAGTACCTCTACTTCCTCAGGACGCTAAAGAAATTTGGCATGTCCCTTTTGACACTCACCAATTTTTATTGATGCAGCACAGAAAGCATCTTATCTGGATGCATCACAGCTTGGTATGGCAACTGCTCTGCTCGGAACCACAGGAAACTGCAGAGAGTTGTGGACACAGCCCAGCACATCACAGAAACCAGCCTCCCCTCCATGGACTCTGTCTATACCTCATGTTGCCTTGGTGAAGCAGCCAGCATAATCAAAGACCCACCCACCCGAGTTATTCTCTCTTCTCTCCTCTCCCATCAGGCAGAAGATACAGGAGCCTGAGGGCATATACCACCAGGCTCAAGGACAGCTTCTATCCCACTGTGATAAAACTATTGAACGGTTCCCTTACACAATGAGATGGACTTGTTTGACCTTGCACCTTATTGTCTACCTGCAATGCACTTCCCTGTAGCTGTGACACTTTACTCTGTATTCTGTTATTGTTTTTACCCTGTACTACCTCAATGCACTCTGTACTACCTTAATGCACTGTGTAATGATTTGATCTGTACGAACGGCATGCAAGACATGTTTTTCACTGTACCTCAGTACAAGTGACAATAATAAACCAATACCAACTGTTGACATTTCAGGTTGAAACCCTACATTTCAACCCAAAGTGTCAACAATTCCTTTCCTCCCACAGATGCTGCTCAACCCACAGAGCTCCTCCAGCAGATTGTGTGTTACAAAAACTAAAGCTGGGAACGGCGCCTACTTTTACAGCTGGTGCATAAACTGAGGAGATACATTAGAGTAAAGAAAACCTTTTGGAATATCGGAATCCTCTGTAAAATGGCCCAAGGCTCGATAATTACCATCTCTTCTGAAAGTGAGTGACCAATTCCCCTGTTAACTGTTGGCCTGAAAACTCATAACATAAAATTAGATTCTTTAAATTACATTTGTGTGTCAAACTAATCTGGGTCAAAGCTTCCTCCAGGGTTAATCACTAATAGAAAGTCGCAGGATTGGGAAGGAACATGCATTGGTGAACTTGTGCTGACTCTTGCCTCCCTACTCCTGTCAATTGGACTCAGCCAAAATTTGTGGAAGCGTTTTATCAAGTTTCCTTCCTCTGATTGACTGAAAAATGTATTAAAAGTGACTGTTCAGTAAATCTAAGTGATCTAATCTACTGAATTGCATGAGATCTAACCTAATCAGTCGAATCCCTTCTAATAATTGTTCTGCCCTGCAGTTGTTTTACTTGGGATTTTTGAGGCATGGTTAGTTGATTAAATTACTTGATTGTAGAGATGGAGGCTCCATTGGTCTTTGTGCAAATTGCTCTTTCCTTCAGTTTCACAGTAATTACACTCGCACAGATGCTCAGAATTAGTATTTACCTGAAAGGCATGGCCACAGATGGCAGAGGGCGATGCTAAACTTCAGAATCAGCAAAGTTTCCCTCCCCTTCCTGCTTCCATCCACCTACTACCCACACGTTTCGCTCCTCGACTCTCTCCTCCCTCCTAATCAATCTGCTCCTGGTTCCTTCTGCCATACACCTCTCCCCTAATGGTTCCCATTAGCACCTCCTTTACTTATCAAAGTCCAGCACTGGGAGCCCTTTGTGTTCCAGCAGCGGTCTCCACCTTCACCCTCCTTGCTCCATCTTCCTCTTTTCTGTCTGCCACCACCTATCATCTGCCTGTCTCTGTCTCCCAGCTCCACCCCTGCTCCGCTCCCCAATCTGGCTCCATCTGCCTCTCGTCCCCCAGTCCACCAATCGCTTCTGGCCCCTGTCTAATCACTCCCCCTCTCCGCTTTGTACTGGCCGTCTCCCCTCTCCACTCAGAGAGGGTCTTGATCCAAAATCTCAATAATTGCTTCCCCCCCACAGATGCTGCTCGACCCTCTGAGTTCCTCCAGCAGATTATTTACTGCTCCAGTTTCCAGCATCTGCTGTGTCTCAGTGAAGTTTCTACCTGCTTGTTCATCTAATCCTGTCCTCTAATTAATGATTACGTGAAGAGTGTACCAACTTGAAAAGAATTTCATGGTAGGACAGGCGTAAGATCTTAGTTTTTGGTGAGGTGTGAGCTGTTTGATGAGGCCATACACAAACTAGAACAACACATCATATTCAGCTTGGATAGCCTACAGCCCAGTGAATTCTCCAATTTCAGGTAACTGCCCCCTGTGTCTTTCCCACTCCCACCTGTCCACTCGGGCGTCTCCCCCTTTATTCACCTTTTCCATTCCCCCCCCCCCCACCACCACCCTCATCACCAAGACTTATGAAGGTAGATAAATCTATAGTGCCTGATCATGTATATCAAGAACACTGTGGGAAGCTGGAGAAGAAACAGTGGGAGCCCTGGCAGAGATGTCTGCATCAGCATTAGCGATGGGTGAAGTGCTGGAAGACTGGAGGGTAGTGAATGTTGTGCCTTTATTTAAGAAAGGCTGCAAAGAAACACCTGGGAACTATAGACCAGTAAGCCTAACATCTGTGGTAGGTAAGTTACTAGAGGGGATTCTGAGGGATAAGATGGGTTGATTAGGGATAGCCAGCACGGCTTTGTGGATGGGCGATCATGTCTCGCAAAGTTGATTGAGTTTTTTGAAGAAGTAACCAAGAAGGTCGATGAGGGCAGGGTAGTAGATGTCGTCTATATGCACTTCAGTAAGGCCTTTGATAAGGTTCCGCATTGAGGCTGTTATGGAAAGTTAGATCGCATGGGGTCCAGGGAGAGCCGGCTAATTGGATACACAATTGGCTTGATGGCAGGAAGAGGAGGGTGATGGTGGAAGGTTGTTTTTCAGAGGGGACAGTCAGAGACTTTTCCCCAGGGTGACAATGGCTAACATGAGGGGACATCATTTTAAGGTGATTAGAGGAAGATACAAGGGGGACGTCAGAGGTAAGTTTTTTACACAGAGAGTGGTGGGTGCATGGAACATACTGCCAACAGAGGTTATGGGGGAAGATACATTAGGGGCATTTGAGAGACTCTTAGATAGACACATGAATGATAGAGAAACGGGGGGCTATGTGGGAGGGGAGGGTTAGATATATCTTAGAGCAGGATAAAGTGTTGGCAAAACATCGTGGGCCGAAGGGCCTGTACTGTGCTGTAATGTTCTATGTTCCGACTGGAGGCCCATGACTAGTGATGTTCCCTAGAGCTCAGTGCTGGGCCCATTGCTATTTGTCATCTATATCAATGATGTGGATGGGAATGTACAAGGCATGGTTAGTAAGTTTGCAGATGACACGAAAATAGGTGGTGTTGTTGACAGTAAGGATGGTTATCAGGATTTACAGAAGGATCTTGATCAGCTGGGTAAGTGGGCCCAAGAATGGAAAATGGAGTGTAATTCGGATAAGTACAAAGCGTTCCATTTTATGAAGAAAAGTCATAGTCATTTGTAGGGCGTGTTGTAGAACAGAGGGATCTAGGAGTAAGTGGTGTCACAGTTAGACAGAGTGGCGAGGAAGGCATTTGGCCTGACTTCATCAGTTAGGGCATTGAGTATGGAAGTTGGGATGTTATGTTGCAGTTGTACAAGACATTGGTGAGGCTGCATTTGGAATATTGTGTTCGGTTTTGGTCAGCCTGCTAGAGGAAAGATATCATTAAGTTAGAAAAAGTGCAGAGGAGATTTATGAGGATGTTGCCGGGACTTGAGAGACTAAATTATGGTGAGAGGTTGAGCAGGTTGGGAATATTTTCATTGGAGCATAAGAGAATGAGTGGTGATCTCACAGAGGTGTATAAAACCATGAGGGGCATAAACAGGGTCAATGGGCACAGTCTTTTTCCCAAGGTTGGGGAATCAAGAACTAGAAGGCATAGGTTTAACGTGAGTGGGGAAGAATTTAGTAGGAACTTGAGGGGCAACTTTTTTCACCCAGAGGGTGGTCAGTATATGGAATGAGCTGCCAGAGGAAGACACTTGGACCAGTACATGGATAGAAAGGGTTAGAGGGATATGGGCCAAATGCGGGCAAACGGGACTAGCTTAGATTGGAATCTTGGTCAGCATGGACCAGTTGGGCCAAAGGGCCTGTTTCCTTGCTGTATAACTCGATATCTCTATGACTTCATCATCCCCCATCTTGTTCGATCTGCCCATCACCCACATACCTATCTAGCTGGGTATCTTCTCCCTTGGTTCACCTTCCCTATCCCCACCACCATCTGCTTCTATCTGCCCATCATCCCTCCTTTATCTGGTTCCACCTATCACCTACCAGCCTCTGTCTCACCCCTCCCTCTACTGACTACCTTCCCCCTACACTCTTCAGTCCTGATGCAAGATCCTGACCCAAAACATCAACTGTCCCTCCACAGGTGCTGCTTGACCCACAATGTTTTTCGCTCCAGATTCCAGCATCTGCAGACTCTCGTGTCTCCAGATCTTCACCTAATGCAGCTCACCATAAAATATTAAAACCTAATTTATCACATTAGTGATAGTAGAAGGATCACAGATAATTGTTCTGAGTTACAAGCTTCCTTTATAAAAATACACATTACATGCAAACTCTTTAGATGTTTCAATTATTCCATTATATTTTTCGCACTTCTTAAAATGAGTGATGAGGGTATCCATCTCCATAAAGAACTTAGTCTCAGAAGCAGCCATCAATATTACTTTTGTGACTAGCTGATTTTTCAAGGCACCTTTTGCAAATAGAGCCACAGAGTCATAGACTCATACAGCATGGAAACAGGCCCTTCAGCCCAACTTGTCCATGCTGACCAAGATACCCATCCAATCCAGTCCCATTTGCCAGTGTCTGTCCCATAACCTTTGAAACCTTTCCAATCCATGTACCTGTCTAACAGTCTTTTAAAAGTTGTTCTTGTACCTGCCTCAACCACTTCCTCTGGCAGCTCATTCCACAGACATACCACCCTCCAGGTGAAAAGGTTGCCCGTCAGGTTCCTATTAAATCTCTTCCCTCTCACCTAAACCTATGCCCTCTAGTTCTTGATTCCCCAGCCCTGGGGAAAAGAGTAAGTGCTTTCACCCTGTCTATGCCTCTCATGATTTTATACACCTCTAATAAGGTCACCCCACATTCTCCTATGCTCCAAGGAATAAAGTCCTAGCCTGTCCAACCTCTCTCCATAACTCAGTCCCCCAAGTCCTGGAAACATCTTGTAAATCTTTCCTGCACTCTTTCCAGCTTAATAACATCTTTCCCAAAGCAGGGTGAACAAAACTAAACACAATACATAAAAAATGTATCTGCTGTAAATGTCTTTATCATGTACAAAAAGATTCTGGCTCTTGCTGTCTGATTATATAGCACCTTTGGTGAACCTGTGTGCTATCCAAACCAACTTTCCATTTGTTTTCTTATTCCCACTCTCTCCGCAGAGAATCCATGAAGCATGGAAATAAATCAAAAGCTTATGATCCCATAGATTCACACAGTATGGAAACAGAACCTTCAACCCACTGAAACCATACTGACCATCAGACATCAATCGATGTTGAGCCTATATGTATCCCATCTATTCTCTCCACATTCCCATCATCTTCAACCAAACCTTAACATTCAGCTACAGTTCATACCAGGGGGAATTTACAGTGGCCACGTGACTTACACACACCACCACCAGGTTCAGGAACAGCTACTTTCCTACAACCATCAGGTTCTTGAACCGACCTGCACAACACTAACCCTATCTCAGCAACAGAACACTACGGACCACCTCTTGTGCTTCCATGGACATGTCGCTGATTGTGTCGTTGTTGTTTTTTGCACCAAGGTCCTGCATTTGCACATTCCTTTTTTTCACTGTATTGTATAACTTTACATATAATTTATGTTCTGTGTGTGGTCTGAACCTACTTGCCTGTGATGCTGCTGAAAGCAAGTTTTTCATTATACCTGTACCTCACCCTACTTGTGCACATGACAGTAAACTCAACTTGACGTCTTACCAACCCGTACATATTCAGGATGTGAGAGGAAACTGGAGCGCTCAGATGAAACCAATGGAGAACATGCAAACTCCACACAGACACTGCCGGATGTCAGGACTGAGCACAGGTTACCAGAGCAGTGAGGCAGCAGCTCTACCAGGTGCGCCCCAAGGCCGTCATTGGCAGGAAGAAATACAGGAAATGCTGGAAACACTCAGCAGTACAGTCAGGATCTTGGGAGAGCCTGCATTTCAGGTGGATGACCCTTCACTGGAACTGTAAAAAGGAGAAACCAAGTGCGTCATAAGTTGCAGAGAGAGGGAGGGAGAGGTCAGAGGGAATATCTGTGATAGGATGGAGACCAAGGTTGTCCTGGAACATTCCTTTCAGTGTCAGCAGTTAGACAGAAAGGGGAAACAAAACAACATATTCACTTGTTTCACTTTTCATGGCGATTTCCAACAGCTAGCAAAGAAGGCATATGGCCTGCTTGCCTTCATCGGTCAGGGAATAGCATGGTAGTGCAGCGGTTACCATAACCCTTTACAGCACCAGCAACCCAGGTTCAATTCTGGCCACTGTCTGTAAGGATCTTGTACATTCTCCACATGTCTGCGTGGGTTTCCTCCGGGTGCTCCAGTTTCCTCCCACATTCCAAAGACGTACGGGTTAGGAAGTTGTGGGCACGCTATGTTGGCACCAGAAGCATGGCGACACTTATGGGCTGCCCCCAGAACACTCTACGCAAAAGATGTATTTCACTGTATGTTTTGATGTACATGTGACTAATAAAGAAATTTTATCTTATAAATGTCAGGAAGTCATGTTGCAGCAGAACCAGACTTTGGTTATGTTGCACTTGGAGTACTGTGTGCAGTTCTGGTCACCACATTACAGGAAGGATGTCGAGATTTTGGACAGGGTGCAGAAGAGGTTCACCAGGATGCTGCCTGGATTAGAGGGCATGTGCTATAAGGAGAGGTTGGACAAACTTGGATTGTTTTCTCTGGAGCGACAAGAGGTTGCCGGGAGATGTGATAGAGGTTTATAAAATTTTGGGAAATATAGACAGGGTAGACAGCCAGAGTCTTTTTCCCAGGGTAGAAATGGCAAATAGTCGAGGGCATAGAAATAAAGTGAGAGGGGGAAAGTTTAAAGGAGACGTGCGAGGAAAGTTTTTTACACACAAAGTGGTAGGTGCCTGGAATGCGACATCAGGGGTGTTGGGTGGAAGCAGGAACAATAACGGCATTTAAGGGGCATTTAGACAGGCACATGAGCAGGCAACGGTTTGAGGGATATGGATCATGTGCAGGTAGATGGGATCAGTTTAATTTGCTCTCATGGTCAGCACAGACATCGTGGGCTGATAAGAGAAGATACAGCAAGATAAGGCAAGATAAGATGAGGTAAGATAAGATATCTTTATTAGTCACATGTACATCGGAACATACAGTGAAATCCATCTTTTGCGTAGAGTGTTCTGGGGGCAGCCCACAAGCGTCGCCACGCTTCCGGCGCCAACATAGCATGCCCACAACTTCCTAACCCGTACGTCTTTGGAATGTGGGAGGAAACCTGAGCACCCAGAGGAAACCCATGCAGACATGGGGAGAACCTACAAACTCTTTACAGGCAGCAGCAGGAATTGAACCTGCAGGGCTATTTGGCCCCTCAAGCCTACTCCACCATTTAATAAAATCATATCTGCTCGGATTGTAACCTCAACTCCACCTTCCTGCATGCCCATGGTGACTTTTCTCTCTCACCCTTGTTCATTGAGAATCTATCTACCTCTGACTTAAAAATATCCAAAGAGTCTGTTTCCACCACCCCTTGAGGAAGAAGTTCTCAAGACTCACAATTATCCACGAGAATTGTTTTTCCTCATCTCTGTTTTAAATAAGCAACACATTATTTTTAAATGGTTGAAGATTTTTCCACAAATAGAAATATTCTCTCAAAACTTGGAACCATCTTGTGTTGTTTTTCTGGAGCGACAGAGGTTGAGGGGAGACCTGATAGAAGTTTATAAGATTATGAGAGGCATAGATAGAGTAGACAGCCGGTATCTTTCTCCCAGGGTCGAAATGTCTAATATTAAGGGCATGCATTTAAGGTGAGAGGGGGGTAAGTTCAAAGGAGATATGTGGGGCAAGATTTTTATTTAGAGAGTGGTGGGTGCCTGGAATGCACTACCAGAGGTGGTGGTGGAGGCTGATACGATGGAGGCATTTAAGAGGTTCTTAGATAGGCCCATAAATATTGCAGAGAATGGAGGGATATGGACCACGTGCAGGCAGAAGGAATTGGGTGTCATTAGTTTAATTAGTTCAACACAACACCGTGCATCGAAGGGCCTGTTACTGAGCTGTACTGTTCTATGTTCCATGTTCTCTTTACCATTCATCCTGTTCAAGATCCCTTAAGGTCTTATATCAATTGAGTTGCCTCTGACTTTTCTAAACTCCAGTCCGTCCAACTTTTCCTCATTAGATGGCCCATCCATTGCAGATATCAGTCTAGTTGGCATAAAAGTTCATGCAAACTGGTGCCAACCATTGAAGGTAACCAAGGGGTGGTCCAGCCAAATGTGTATCAATGATGATGATATCCTTTCTTTATCACTGCCTCCAGGCCCACAGCCCCCATGAGATCCCTGTGCTCCCTCAACTCAAGCCAGAAGATACAAAAGCCTGAAAGCATGTACCACTAGGCTCAAGGACAGCTTCTATCCCTATTAAACGGTCCCCAAGTATGATAAGATGGACCCTTGACCTCACAATTTACCTCATTATGGCCTTGCACCTTATTACCTGCCTGCACTGCACTTTCTCTGTAACTGCAACACTTCATTTCGTTATTGTTTTCCCTTGTACTACCTCAATGCACTGTTGTAAAGAAATGACCTGTATGAACGGTATGCAAGACAGGTTTTTCACTGCAGCTCAGTACATGTGACAATAATAAACCAATTTACCAAACAGTTTACAAACTATCCAGTTGTAGCACAAAATTTAATTCAACAAAAAGTTGGGTTGAATTTACTTTGCTCAAGGTTTTTGAGTATGCATGCCCTGGATAATTTCATTTTTTTAAAAAGTTCAGAAATAAAATAACATACCTTTGGAAAGCAACACATACAACAAAGACTTACAGTCACCTTCACTTATGGAGACCGGGATTCCTGTAACAAAGTGCCTTTGTACACAGTTTCTTACTCCTTAAATATGGATTCAGTCGGTCTATTACTCGGAACAAAGTACTCGTGGATTTCTCTGCTATTTGAAATAATTCAGCCTTTAATGTTTCCAACAGAAACACAATGATAAGGGACGAGAACCTTTAACTTAAGACACAGTACGAGGCTGATTCATTTATTGTATCATTCCTTGAAGCATCCATTTGGCTTCTTTCTGCTTTGAGGAGTTCTGGGAACTTTTTGACATTTAACACTCAGTAATGATGTACTGAAGAACAAGTGCACCTTCAGTTCTGTTTTCACAACACTTCCACTCAATCTCTTTTGTTCTTTGCTCCAAAGCAGAGCCATTAAACTGAAAATGCTTTCATCTGAGGTTGGGACTGGAAATGTGAATGACATGAGTTTAAACATTTGACTCTTCCCACATTCAGGCAGTTGTTTGAACATTTCTACCCAACTTTGCTCTACTTTTGCTCCTTTGAAATGACATGCTATTTTCTGCAAAAGGCAGTGTTTACAATACAGCTTGAAGTGAGGCAAAAAATCTTCAGAAAACCCTAAATTGAGACTACCTAACTGCACTGTCCAGTGAGAGGATCAATATTGTTTTGAAAATGGATGTATCAGAATAGTAACCTTTCTCAAGACGCAATGCTCCAACACAATGCCCAATCTACTTGTTCCTTAAATTTCCACTGTGGAGCAATATTACACAAAATAGCCTGAGATTTGTTTTCATCATTTTCCTTCTCTTTAGCTGAGGACGGAAGCCTTCCAGGGGTCAATTTCAATCAATCCAGGCAACATTGTTGGGATGTTATATTCCAGTTATACAAGGTGTTGGTGAAGTTGTACAGGACGTTGGTGAGGCCGCATTTGGAATATTGTGTTCAGTTTTGGTCACCCTGCCATAGGAAAGATGTCATTAAGCCGGAAAGAGTGCAGAGGAGATTTACAAGGATGCTTCTGGGACTTGAGGGGCGTGAGTGTTCTGGGGGCAGCCTGCAAGTGTCGCCATGCTTCTGATGCCAACATAGCATGCCCACAACTTCCTAACCCGTACGTCTTTGAAATGTGGGAGGAAACCGGAGCACCTGGAGGAAACCCACGCAGTCACACGGGGAGAACGTACAAACTCCTTACAGACAGTGGCCGCAATTGAACCCAGGTCGGCGGCGCTGTAATAGCGCTATGCTAACCATGACACTACCGTTCCTGCCCATGCTCATGACACCATGTTGCTAGGCTCTCTGTCTCTTTCCTGTACTCTTACTCATCGTTATTTGAGGCCCACTATGGTCATGTCATCTGCAAAGTTGTAGATGGAGTTAGAGCAGAATCTGTTCACACAGTCGTGAGTGCATAGGGCGTAGAGTGATGAGGACCAGGTGGATCAGGAGAGAAAACAAAAAAGAAAAAAGGAGAAAAGGGAAAGGGGAGCAGGTAGCAGAAGTTTGAGAATTCGATGGTCATGTCGCGAGGCTGGAGATGACCCAGGTACTGTTCCTTTAATCTGTGTTTAGCCTCGACCTGGCAGTGGAGGAGTCTGTGAAAAGACACGTCAGTCTGGGAATGGGTGTCCGCGTTACATATTGTTACACTTTTATCAAAAAGCAAGTTGAGTTTTATCTATTTGACAGTTTTAATTACTTCTTGCAAGACTTATGAACTAGCAGCTGTCAACCAATCACAGGTTTGACAGAGAAAAATGGCATCTGCCAAAGATCAGGCAGTAACTGCACAATATAGGCACAGTGACCTCCACTGACTTGGAGGAGAACAATCAATTCAACATTACGGCTCAGGTTGGGGATGCATCCCTTGAAGGATTGTGATCAACAACTCTCTGTGCGTTTGTAGTAACATTTAGGGAGAAGCTTCCAGAAAGTTTAGCTGCCTGTTTAGAAGCTGCCTGTTTGCAGGCACACAGCAGAGAAAGCATATATTTAACTCTGTAAATTCTATTGTTTAATTTTTAAAAATTACATTTTAATTTGGTTGGTTTAATTTACCAGCTGTCCTCCAGTATCTTGCAAAGTGATGCTGATAAGTCTTGTTTCTAAATATTAACAGATTTTTCATGTTTTACATGTTTGGACAGCCAGCATCTTTTCCCCAGGGCGACAATGGCCAATACCAGAGGACATCCGTTTAAGGTGAGTGGAGGAAAGTTTAGGGGAGATGTCAGAGGTCGGATTTTTTACACAGAGAGATAGGTGGGTGCCTGGAACGCACTACCGGGAGGGGTGGTGGAGGCTGATACAACAGGGACGTTTAAGAGACTCTTATATACGCACAGTAGTGTAGCGGTTAGCGTAACGCTTTACAATGCCAGAGACCCTGGGTTCAATTCCGGCCACTGTCTGTAAGGAGTTTGTACGTTCTTCCCGTGTGACTGCGTGGGTTTCCTCCGGGTGCTCCGGTTTCCTCCCACATTCCAAAGACGTACGGGTTAGGAAGTCGTGAACATGTTCTGTTGGCGCCGGAAGCGTGGTGACACTTGCGGGCTGTCCCCCAGAACACTATGCAAAAAGATGTATTTCACTGTGTGTTTCGATGCACATGTGACTAATAAAGATATAAAGGTAGGAGCAGGAATTGGCCATATGTCCCTCTCCAATCCATTCCACTCCTCTGTAAGATCACCGCTGATCTGAACTTAGCCTTGGCATCTTCCCGCCTGTTTCCCATCGTCCTTGACCATTCTTGGATCATCCATGAATATATTTAAGAGAGATCATGGGGGCCAAGTCCATGAAAATGACTGCACAGATTGATAGGGTGGTAAAGAAGGCATGTGGCATGTTTGCTTTTATTAGTCGAGGCACTCAGTTCAAGGATCAGGAAGTTATGTTGCAACTTTATAAAACTCTGGAGTATTGCATTCAATTCTGGTCGCCCCATTATAGGAAGGCTGTGGCGGCTCTGGAGAGGGTGCAGAAGAGATTTACCAGGATGCTGCCTGGATTAGAGAGCATGTGCTATAAGGAGAGGCAGGACAAACATGGGTTGTTTACTCTGAAGCGGCAGAGGTTGAGGGGAGACCTGATAATAAGATTATGAGAGCCATAGATAGAGTAGACAGCAGGTATCTTTTACCCAGGGTCAATGTGTCTAAAACTAGGGGGATGAATTTAAGGTGAGAGGGGGTAAGTTTAACAAGGATGTGTGGGGCAAGTTTTTTTTTACACAGAGAGCAGTGGGTGCCTAGAATGAATTGTCAGGGGTGGTAGGCAGTGGAGGTAAATACAATAGTAGCATTTAAGAGGCTCTTAGATAGGAACATGAATGTGCAGAGAATGGAGGGATATGAAACTTGTGTAGGTAGAAGGCATTAGTTTCGTCAGGTGTTTAATTACTAGCTTACTTAGTTCGGCACAACATCGTGGGCCAAAGGGCCTGTTCCTGTGCTGTACTGTTCTATGTTCTATGACCCACATCATGGGCCAAAGGGCCTGTTCCTGTGCTGTACTGTTCTATGTTCTATGACCCACCTCTGTGGGCTAGAATTCCAAAGGTACCCTTGGAAAGTAAATTCCTCCTCATCACCTTTTTAAATGCCTCAGCATCTACACCGTAAGCCCCCTCAGAATGTTTCATACTTCAATAGATCACCCTTTATTTTACTAACTCCAAAGAGCATAACCTCACTCAAGGTGCTGGAAGACACCTCAGCCAGCATGGACTAGTTGGGCTGAAGGTCCTGGTTCCATGTTGTATAACTCTATGACTCAGTGCCTCTACTCAAGTTTTCCTCATAACTCAAACACTTTAACCTTCATCCCTTAGTTCTGGAATCGCCAATCTAAATCTCCCTGCCTCTATATTTTTCTCTCTTCTATTAAAAGAGATAAGATAAGATTTCTTTATTAGTCACATGTACATCGAAACACACAGTGAAATGCATCTTTTGTGTAGGGAGTTCTGGGGGCAGCCCGCAAGTGTTGCCACACTTCCGGCGCCAACATAGCATGCCCACAACTTCCTAACCCGTACGTCTTTGGAATGTGGGAGGAAACCGGAGCACCCGGAGGAAACCCACGCAGTCACGGGGAGAACATACAAACTCCTTACAGACAGCGGCCGGAATTGAACCTGGGTTACTGGTGCTGTAATAGCGTTACGCTAACCACTACACTACTGTGCCTGCCCTCAAGTATAAACCAATTTCTGTTCATCAGCTCTGTCTTAGTTTCTCCAGAAATTACTAAGCATCAAATTTTGTTTGGTTATATCCCTGTGAAGTACTGTGGGGCACTGTGTAAATATGGTTTAATGGTTGAAGAGGGCGAAGGAAATTGGCAAATAGGTGTCTTGAGTTACCCATGGTTAGAAATTTCACATCTGCCCTAATTCCTCTGTCACTGATCACTCTCATGAGGTAACCTTCCACTCACTGTGGTGAGGAGAGTACCTTTGCTGAACAACATCTGAAAGCTGCCTCAGAAGTGTTAACTAAAAGATCCCTTGCTGTGTGACTCAATATGTGTTCCTCCTCTCAGACTGAATAACACTAAGGGAAGATGAGAGCAAGCTAACCAAAGCATTGCTTAATTCTGCAACTAAGATCAGGATGTAGTCCTCAGTGAGCTTCAGGCACTTTTCCATTGATGCAGGGCAGATGGTAAATAGCAAGGATGCACATTCCTTCTCTTTGATGTGGGCTTGATTCCATTGATGTCAACAGTCTTAGTGTTAACTGTGGAGTAGGAGAATGTGAGAATCAGAATCAGGTTTATTATCACTGGTGTATGTCATGAAATTTGTTGTTTTGCAGCAGTAGTACAGTGCAAAAGCATAAAATCAATATAAGCTACAAAAATAAATAAATAGTGCAAAGAAGGAATAACGAGGTTGTGTTTGTGGACCATTCAGAAATCTGATGGCAGAGGGGAAGAAGCTGTTCAGGCCCTCATTGAGTGTGGGTCTTAGGGCTCTTGTACCTCCTCCCCAATGGTGGTAATGAGAAGAGGGCATGTCCCGGATGGTGAGGGTCCTTAGTGATGGATGCCGCCTTCTTGAGGCACCGCCTCTTGCAGATGTCCTCTGTGGTGGGGAAGGTTGTGCCCGTGATGGAGCTGGCTGAGTCTACAACTCTCTGCAGCCCCTTGCGATCGTGTGCATTGGAGCCTCCATACCAGGCAGTGATGCAACCAGTCAGAATGCTCTCCACCGTACAGAGAGCAAGAGATAAACTATGAACTTGAAAGGTATGGAAACCATGGCAACTTCCTTGCCTGTCATGCTACACCCTTTGGTTGGACACTATTGAAGAGGAATAACCCTATCAACAGCATTGCCAACACATGGTAGAACGAGTGGATGTCCAGGCTGGTTCCAAGACCACCTATTCCCACCTACGTGACATCACCAGACTCCGCCTCAACTCACCTGCTACCAACTCTGATCCATTTCTCATGACTTAACTCATAAACAACTACAATGGATATGGGCCTTCAACATATTAAAAGCACCCCAAGATCTTACAGGTAAAAATAAAAACTTCCAACAACAATCTGCAATGGATAAGCTTGCCAGAGAACCCCATTTTCCCAGATCCATCTGCCCATCACCCACATAGCTATCCACTTCCATTTCTTCTCCCTTTGCCTACCTATCCCACCCCTCGCCTCTCCCTTCTGGTTCTACCTGCCCGTCATCCCTCACTTACCTGGTTCCACTTATCACATTCCAATCTCTGTCTCTACTCTCGCTCCCTCCTCCGCCCACCTGGCAGCAGCTGCCTGCTGTTATCTTTTCCTTGTCTGTCTCCACCTATCTCCCAACACTTCTGTCTCCCAACTCCACCCCTCCCGCTTCCCCACTTGGATCTATCTGCCCGTCATCCTCCACCTCACCGGGTTCTGCCTACCACCTACCGGCCCCTGCCTCACCTCACCTTCTCACCTCCTAATACTGCACGCTCAGTCCTGATGCAGAATCCTGACCCACAACGTCGACCATCCCTTTGCCTCCACAGATGCTGCCTGACCCGCTGAGTTCTTCCTGCAGTTTGCTTTTTTGCCTCACTTTCTCCACCTCCCCTCCCTCTACGCCCCATCCCGACACTCGCCTTGTGCTGACACAAGAGACGGCAGATGCTGGAATCTGAAGCAACAGACAAAACGTTGGAGGAACTCAGCGGGTCAGGCAGCATCTGTGGAGCGAAATGGACAGTTGACGTTTCGGGTCGAGACCCTTCATCTGGACTGGATGCCCAGCCCATCACAGGCTCGTCACTTACTTCCATCCAGTCCATCTTCACCATGTGTTGCTTCAGGAAGGCTGACAGTATCCTCAGGTATACCTGCCACCCTGGGCCATTCCCTTTTCTCTCTTCAACCTTCTGGGAGAAGATACAGGAGCTTGGAAGCCCAGATGACCAGACTCAAGAACAGGTTCTTCCTCATCGCTCTGGGGACTTGTGAACCAATCACCTCTCTCACATCCCCTTCCCGGTGGTGATGCCTTGTTTTCAGACTCTTGATTCTACATCCCGATTTATTGTCACTTTAGCATTTCTTTCTGCACTACTTCAGATTTCACTATAATCTTTGCACCCATTCCGTGGTTTAGCACTCATCGCTGTACTTACTGTTGTATTTATTATGACCTTGTATTCTGTTTATGAACTTCACATGAGCAAGGAATTTCGTTGCACCCTGGTGTATAAGACAATAAACTAATCCAATTCAATCTCAGTGGTTTTTACTGCACTTACAGTACATTGTCGCTGTAACATTAAATCCAGCTCTCCAAGAGTTAACCCTGAGAAACAAATGCTCTCTGAAACTGAGTTCAGGAAAAAATGGTTTCACTGGGAACAATCTCATAGCTGAGTGCCCAACAACAATAGCAGCAACAATTTCTAATTGCATATTAAAATCTTTAAAAATATTAATTAGATGTCGAGCCACACAAGGGGATAATATTGATGATAAAATTCAACATTGCCCCCAGCACAGCCTATGGCCATCTGAGGAAAAAAACATTTGAAGATTAACACTCCAAACTCAGCACCAAGTACATGGGCTACCAGGCAGCCAGGATTACCACCCAGCTGAATGTATGGACTACCTACAGCTCCCATCTCAAAGCACTGGGGTGGTCTCTGAAAATTCTTCCAAATCCACTGGCAGGAGAAGCAAACCATTCTCCCCCAGACCAATAATCCCAGCACCAAGGCTTGAATAATGCTCTGATGAGGAGCTACATCATTTACAGACCAACCAGCCAAGCACTCTACTCTGAGCTCCGTTACCTAAAAATGGAGACACAAGAGATTCTGCAGATACTGGAATCTGGAGCAACACACACAAAATGCTGGAGGAACTCAGCAGGTCAGGCAGCATCTATGGAGAGAAATAAATAGTTGACGTTTCAGGTCGAGACCCTTCATCAGGACTGGAAAGGAAGAGGGCAGAAGCCAGAGTAAGTCTCGAACTTTCAATAACCCCTCACCTCTTCTCCCTCCTTTCCCTCCCCCCACTTTGTCTTCCCTCATTCCTGTGGCCCTCTCACCCCGTCTCTTTCCCCTCCCACCATCCCCATGAACTGCCCATCTATTCCCCACCTCCTTCCCTTTATTCCATGGTCCACTGCCCTCTCCTACCAGATTCCTTCTTCTTCAACCCTCTGCCTCTTCTACCTGTCAGCTTCTTACTTCTCCCTCCTCCCCCACCCACCTACATTCCCCCCTCACCTGGACTCACCTATTACTTGCCTGCGTGTGCTTCTCCCTCTCCCCCCACCTTCGTATTCTGGCTTCTGCCGTCTTCCTTTCCAGTCCTGATGAAGGGTCTCGGCCCGAAACGTTGACTGTTTATTTCCCTCCATAGACCTGCTGAGTTCCTCCAGCATTTTGTGTGTGTTGCTCCATTACATAAAACTCTGGTTTATAAAGCTTTATAAAACTATACTAAGGCTGTATCTAGAGTATTGCATTCAATTCTGGTCGCCCCATTACAGGAAGGATGTGGAGGCTATGGAGAGGGTGCAGGAGAGGTTTACAAGTGTGCTGCCTGGATTAGAGGGCATGCACTATCAGGAGAGGTTGGACAAACTAGGGTTGTTTTCTCTGCAGTGGCGGAGGCTGAGGGGAGACCTGATAGAAGTTTATAAGATTATGAGAAGCAAAGATGGAACAGACAGCCAGTATCTTTCTCCCAGGGTTGAAATGTCTAATAGAGGGCATGCATTTAAGGTGAGGGGAGTAAGTTCAAAGGAGATGTGTGGGGTAAGTTTTTTACACATAGAGTGGTGGGTGCCTGGAATTTGCTGCCAGGGATGATAGTGGAGGAAAATATGATAAGATGTATTTAAGATGCTCTTAGACAGGCACATAAATGTGCAGAGAATTGAGGGTATGTGTATACATAGAGTCATGGAGTCACAAAGCAATACAATACGGATACAGGCCTTTCGGCCCAACGAGTCCATACCAACCATGGTGCCTACCCATTTAGTCCCAATCTCCTTCATTCAGCCCATATCCCTCTAGGACCCACCCTTGCAGCATGTACCTATCCAAGTGTTTCTTAAACGATACTATTGTACCTGCCTCAACCACTTCCTCAGGCAGCTGAAGGGATTAGTTAGGTAGAAGATATTAGTTTAGTTAGGTGTTTAATTACTAGTCTAATTAGGTTGCCACAGCATCGTGGGCCAAAGGGCCTGTTCCTGTGCTGTAATGTTCTATGTTCCACGAAAAGAGGTTATCAGAGGGTTGTGGACACAGCTCAGCACATCACGGAAACCAGCCTCCCCTCCATGGACTCTGTCTACACTTCTCGCTGCCTTGGTAAAGCGGCCAACATAATCAAAGACCCCACCCACCCCAAACATTCTCTCTTCCGCACCCCCCCCCCCCATCCGGCGGAAGATACAAAAGCCTGAAAGCATGTACCACCAGGCTTAAGGACAGCTTCTATCCTGCTGTTATAAGACTATTGAACAGTCCCCTAGTACGATAAGATGGACTCCTGACCTTACAATCTACCTCGTCATGGCCTTGCACTTTATTGTCTACCTGCACTGCACTTTCTCTGTAACTGTAACACTTTATTCTGCATTCAGTTATTGTTTTCTGTTGTACTACCTCAATGCACTAATGTGATGAAATGATCCAGAGAAACAAAGGCCTGCAGATGCTGGAATCTAAACAAAAAACACGATGATGCTGGAGGAACTCAGCAGACCAGGTAGCATCCATGGAGAAAAGCAGGCGGTCAACGTTTGGGGTCAGGATCCTTCTTCAGGACTGAAGATAGGAAAAGGGGAAGCCCAGTACATAGAGGGGGAAAAGCAGAGCAGTGATAGGTGGGCAAAAGAGGGGAGGCGTTGTGGGCACAAGGTGGTGATAGGTAGATGCATGTGAGAGATAGAGAAAGGCAGGTGTGGGGGAGGAGGGGAGAGCAGATCCACCAGTGGATAAGTGGACAAACCCCACTGCCCTTCATTGAAATAGCACCATTACGATCTTGAGAGTGTCAAGAAGCCCTTGTTTGTTAGCTCATAAGCAAGGGGATTGCTGTACTCAGACAATGCTACAGGGAAGTCTCAGCCTAGATCTTGTGCTCAAGTGCTCAAGTCACACTGCTTTCAAACTCTGCCCGCCAATCCATGAATCACGTTGCAACCTTGGGCAAGAAGATGGGACCTGTGTTTCCAAATCAAAAGATAGCAGTCCTAATAATGCAGACATAATTAGTGAGGTGTTCAAATCCAGATGTAGTGATTGAACCCACAGCATTATCACTGAGGATGAAGGATTAGTGCAGGAACGGGCACTCAGGTAAAAGATCAGCCAAGATTTTACTGAATGACAGAGGAGGCACGAGGGGCCAGATAACCTACTCCTGCTAGGATTCCTTGTGCTCTTATGTTCTAAGAAATAATAATATTGTCAGCTACGCCAGCAAGTGAGCACAATATGTCAAAGAGTATTTGACAAAGCTTGTTGCCCATGCAGAATATTTCCCAAGAATTGTTCTACAGAAAGCTGGCAAAGACTCAATCAACCGAATGGCCTTGTTCTGTCTCATAATGTCCCGACAATTCCTGACAAACTGTTCTGGTGATTATCCAATTTACCCCTTGCAGCCACTTGGCATTTATTTGGCTATTGGAGGATCTTATAGGCTCAGTATATCATTTTATGACCAAATATTTTGGAGGGTCGGTATAGAGGCCTGGTTAGACAACCCCTGGAGCACTGTGACCAGACACCACAATTTAAAGTGAGATTAAGATTTCTTTATTAGTTACATGTACATCGAAACACACACTGAAATGCATCTTTTGTGTAGAGTGTTCTGGGGGCAGCCCACAAGTGTCACCACGCTTCCGGCACCAACATAGCAGGCCCACAACTTCCTAACCCGTACGTCTTTGGAATGTGGGAGGAAACTGAAGCACCAGGAGGAAACCCACGCAGACACCGGGAGAATGTACAAACTCCTTACAGACAATGGCTGTAATTGAACCTGGGTCGCTGGCGCTGTAATAGTGTTACGTTAATCGCTAGGGTGCCTGCCCCTTAGGAAGGATGTATTGGCATTGGAGCGAGTGCAGTGTAGATGAGACCTGGGCTCAAAGGGTTAAATTACAACAAGCAATTATACAAATTAGGCTCATATTCCCCGGAATTTGAAAGATTAAGTTGGAATTTAAAGAGACGTTCAAGGTTTTAAGGGTGTTGGAGCAAAGCTATGTCCTCTGGTTGAGGAGTAGTGAGCAAACTAAAGATTAGAGCCAGGCTTTCGGGAGTGAAATTGGGAAACCTTTCTACTACACTCAGAGGGTGGTGGGAATGCGAACTTTCTACAAATGTCAGTTGATAGCAGGTCAAGTATTCATTCCAAATTTAAGATTGATAGAAGTTCGGTATGCGGAAAAGATATGTATTGTGTTCCAGAATAGCCCACTGAACAGTGGCTTGAATAAACTGTTTCCATTCTTGTAGGTTTGCCTTGGTAACAGCTCAAACACATTGGGGTTCATTAGCTTTCAAAGTACTCCTGAAATGTTGGTAAGAGAGGTGGGCAAGACTAAAGCCATTCACCTGAGCCCCTAGCAACACACAAAGCGCTGGAGGAACTCAGCAGGTCAGGCAGCATCTATGGAGGGAATTGGACAGTCGACATTTCAGATCGAGACCTTTCACCGGAAAGAAAGAGACCTGAAACGTTGACTGTCCATTTCCCTCCATGGATGCTGCCTGACCTGCAGAGTTCCTCCAGCGCTTTGTGCGTTGCTCCAGATTCCAGCATCTGCAGTCGCTTGTGTCTCCTGAGACTCTAACAAGCAGGCTACCAGGCACTCACATTTGGAACTTTGATTTGGAATGACAATGCCTGTGAGTCTATTGATATTGAGCAGTCAATCAAGCAGAAATTGACAATGGTTGTCCATTACTTCAATCTAAATGTGATAAAATCTGTCTTGAAATCAACAGTTGAAGAGATGTCAACAATAATGACAAGTTAATCTGGTCTTTGGATACAGATAAATTCTTCATGACACTGCGACAAGCCATCTTAAAGAATGGCAAAATTATGTTGTATGTGTGAGTACTGTTAGTTATGGGGATAGTTCTATCAATTGCAATTCAAGTAACTCACGCAAACAGTACCTCTTCAATGTCTTGAGAAACAATGGCCAGTTTAGTGTGAAAAGGGGAAGCAAGTCCTATCTTGAATGGTTTGAAAGCAAGGAATGTCAATTAACAGGTCTGTTGTGGAAGATAACAGCACTATTAGAATGTCAGTGACTGTCCAGCAGAGAAATAGTTAATGCGCTAAAGTAGCAGTGATGGCAGATGGTAATCCTGAGAGGAAGCTAGTGGCCAAAGGAGAAACTTCTAGAAAAGTTGATATTCTGAGTTAATTGAAGAAAATTAGGTTGCAGTTTTACCTGCGGCTAAGGGGATTTGCGACAGAGCTGTAGACCCCAGGGGTCATTTGGAACAGTGAATCAGCAACAACTGAATCCTGAAGATAATTGGCCACACTGGTTAGACTGCACTTGGAGTATTGTGTATGTTTCTGGTTGCCTCACTGAAGGAAGGACGTGGTTGCACTGGAGACAGTGCAGAGGAGATTCACCAGGATGTTTCCTGGAATGGAAGACTTTAGAGCTCGGATAGGCTGGGCTTGTTTCCTCTGGAGTGAAGGGTGCTGAGGGGTGCTGAGGAGTGCTGAGGTAACCTGATGGGTATATAAAATTACAAGAGACATGGAGAAGGTAGATAGTCAGGGTCTTTTTCCCATGGTAGAGGTATCAAAACCAAGCGGGCATAGGCTTAGGGTGAGAGGAAGGAGTTTTAAAGGGGATCTAAGTTTTTTTTACACAGAGAGTGGTTGATATCTGCCAGAGGAGGTGGTTGAATCACATACAATTACCACTTTAAGAGGTACTTAGACAGACATATAAAGAGGCAAGGCACACAACAATACCGTCCTAATGCGGGCAAATGGGACTATATGTAAGATATCTCTATTAGTCACATGTACATCGAAACACACAGTGAAATGCATCTTTTGCGTAGAGTGTTCTGGGGGCAGCCCGCAAGCGTCGCTACGCTTCCGGCGCCAACACAGCACGCCCACAACTTCCTAACCCGTACGTCTTTGGAATGTGGGAGGAAACCGGAGCACCCGGACGAAACCCGCTTAACACGGGGAGAACGTACAAACTGCTTACAGACAGCGGCCGGAATTGAACCGGGTCGCTGGTGTTGTAAAGTGTTACGCTAACCGTTACACCACCGTGTAGATGAACAAAAAGATTGGCATGGACGTGGTGGTCTGGAGCATCCTTTTATGTGCTGTACAAATCTTGGACTCAGGAGACTAAGCAGGCTGTGTTGATATTCACAGACTTTATTGAACGTTTGAAGTGTGTACCACAAGGCAATCTGGAAAAAGCAGTTTTGGTGGGGGTGGTGGGGGAAGTTGTGAAGCGAGATGAAGCAGACTTGCCCTGGACCCTTTTGAGTTTAGGAAAATGAGAAGTAATCTCGTTGAAATGCACAAAATTCTTCGGGGACTTGACAGGGTAGATGCAGAGATAATGTTTCCTCTGGCTGGGATGATTAGAACTGGGGAAACAAATTACTTATAATTATTTAGTTATTATAATCACATAATTTGAAACTTAAAATCCATCAGAATAACTTTAAAAGTAACTTACCTTCCATTTTGCCTTCTTCCCTGTGACTGTACAATCCCCACTGAAGTCAAAGAGGTCAAAGATCCTGGACCATCTGACCAAGTGCAGAGCTGATTCCACTGGGTAAGTGTTGGGAAATGAGCCACTTCTACGTGAATGCATTGAGCCACAGATGTGGTAAAGGTTTATTTACAAGACATAAAACTTGAAATTCACATCTCTAGACTCTCAGTGCAAACTGTATGTCTGTGAAGCTATTGCATTGTTGAGAAGCAGGCACACCACACGACTCTGCTAATAGTACCACACTATAGACATGCACATGAGCACAAAGTAAACAGCATGTTCCATGCTTGAAGATACGTTTCACCAACTAAATCTTGGGTCAGCTGGAAATGAAGCATTCTATTGATTCAGCAAAATCTAGGCCTCTCAGCGTCATGGATTCTCCTTACGTTAGCTGCCGATTTTGTCCCTGACCATTTTTTCCATTTGCCAAGGCCCAACTTTGTTGTGACCCGTAATCATCCTGGGTTTCATCAGGAATTATTTCTTTCTGGGCTTGGAACAATACACCATTCTTTTCCATCCTGTTCCGACTCTACTCCATTAGGAGTTTGAGGAGACTTGCCATGCCACCAATGGCTCTTACAAATTTCTCTAGATGTACGGAAGAGAACCGCCTGGTATGGAGCCTGCAAAACACAGATCGCAAGAGGCTGCAGAGGGTTGTAGACTCAGCCAGCTCCATCACAGGCACAACCCTCCTCGCCATCGAGGACATCTTCAAGAGGCGGTGCCTCAAGAAGGTGGCGTCTATCATCAAGGACCCTCACCATCCGAGATACATGTTACTACCATCAGGGAGGAGGTACACGAGCCTAAAGACCTAAAGTCAATGATTCAGGGGCAGCTTCTTCCCCTCCGCCATGAGATTTCTGAATGATCCATGAACCCATGAGCACTACCTCATTATTCCTTTTTTGCACTACATATTTATTTTTGTAATTTATAGATGTAATGTCTTTGCACTGTAGTGCTGCTGCAAAACAACAAAGTTCACGTCATACGTCAGTGATAATAAACCTGATTCTGATTTTGATTCTTCCAAGCAACTCACACCTGAGTGGCTCAGTGGCTCAGTTAGAAGAGCCGCCGCCTCACAGCTCCAAGGACCCCGGTTCAATCCCAACCTCCACTTCTGTCTGAGTAGAGTTTGCATGTTCTCCCTGTGATCCTGTTTCATTCCACTTCCCAGACGTCTGGGTCGATAGATTAATTGGTTACTGTGAATTGCCTCTAGTGAGGGGTAAAATCTGGGGGAGTTGATCAGAACGTGGGAAAAATAAAATCGGATATGTGCTTGATAGGCAATGGGGCTGTAAGAACCTGTCTCAATGCTGTACGGCTGCATGATTCTCTGACTGGATGAATGACTGATCGTGAGCCCCATCCAGAAACGTGACCGTAGATCCTCTATCGAATTCTTTTCCCATTGAACCACATCAGTGTCCCTGACTGGCTGCATCACGGTCTGGGACGGCAATTCGAATGCACAGGAATGTAAGAAGCTGCAGAGAGTAGTGGACTCTGCCCAATACATCACGGGCACATCTCTCCCCACCATCGGTAGTATCTACAGGAGGCATTGCCTCAAGAAGGCAACATCCATCATCAAAGATCCCCACCATCCGGGCCATGCCATCTTCTCGCAGCTACCATCAGGCAGGAGGTACAGAAGCCTGAAGTCCCACACCACCAGGTTCAGGAACAGCTACTTCCCCTCACCATTCTGCTCTTGAACCAACCTGTACAACTCTAATCACTGCCTCAGTAGAGCAACACTATGACCACTTTGACCACTTTGCTTTATAATAGACTTTGGTTTTTTTGTTCTAATTGTGTCCTTTCTTATATAATTTTGTACAATTTATCTTTAATTTATGTTTTTCTTGTAAATATCATGTCTCTAATGTTATGTGCCTGTGATGTTGCTGCAAGTAAGTTTATCCTTGCACCTACACACACATGTACTTGTGCATATGACAATAAACTCGAGTTTGGCTTTGAAATCACAGTTCCCTAAATATCTTTGTTCCCCAACTGATCATCTGATGAAGGCTGCACAACAATCTGATTGGTCAAATCCACCTACCTATAACTTCCTCCAAATTTGCCTCAGGCTCCTCACAACTTCAATCTCCCTTCACCTTTGAGGGGCTTCCTTTAATTGTACACCATGTCCTTGTCATCCACTGACTAACCGTCCATGGATCCATGAATTTATGAGAACGACTCCAGGTTGCATTTCAGGTTTGTTCTGGAGTCACCAAAAGAGCGGGAACGTGTACCTGTGCTCGCAGAATCATTCCGAAGTGTGAACTGGGTGCACCACCTGAGCCAAAGTCCAGACTATCATCGAGTGATGGAGTCATAGAGCTGTGCAGCACTGAGATTTGGCCCTTCGGCCCACCACGTTCATGCCAACCCTTTTGCCTATCTACACTCATCCCTTTTACCTGCATTAGGACCATATCCTTCTATGTCTTGCCTATTGAAGTGTCTGTCTAAATGCCTCTTAAACAAAGTAATTGCATCTGATTTCATCACATCCAGATATCAACCACTCTTTGTGCTCATAAAAATACAGAGCCCTGGAAGAACTCAGCGGGTCAGGGAGCATCTGTGGAGGCAAGAGGCGTAAGTCGACATTTTGGGTTGGGACCTTGCATCAGGACTCCCCCTACCCCTTTTGCCTCCACAGATACAGCCCAACCAGCTGAGTTCTTCCAGCATTCTGTCTTTTGTTCCAGATTCTAGCACCCGCAACCTCTTATGTCTCCGCACGCTCTGTACTTGCATGTTTCAACTGGTTCTGACAACCTTGCTGATTACCAGACATTAAGTTTCCTTTCCAAAGAAGGCAGGCCAGACTGTCCACGTTGTTACCAGTGACAGGAAACATGAAGATATTTTATTCTATTGCTGCTTTGAAAGAAGGTTAAAGGGAAGAGAAGAATTCACCTCTATTAACAGTACTATGGGCTTCACAGAACATATCATTAATGCTACTGGAATCTGCAGAGTGCTTTCAATGTTATTATTAGGTTCTATGCCATTCAAAGCTGCTACCTTTAAGATGATATTTGAACCCCTCCATAAGATTAGAGCCTTGAGTGATTTCCCCTATATAGCTTTTCTCTATTTAACCACTGATAAAGCAAGTCATACAATCAACAATATAACTGGTATTTCAAGAGCTTTGACCAGTGTCCCACGATGAATGAATTTTACTATGTATTCAGATAGATTTTTATAATTCCATATGGACCAGAGGCTAAATTAATATTGATTGAGATACACCAGAGTGGAATTTTCCCTCCATATTTTCTATGTAGGTTTCTTTGAGCTTTATACTGTGAAGCAACATCAGTTGGCTCTGCCACTGATGAATTTCCCAGGGCTGCCAATGAATCAATCAGCACAAATTGTTGTAAATATTTGCCTTTTAATGTAAACAGGAGAAATATGCTCCTCCCTTGTCCCCAAGAATAACCTCCTGTTGAGTTGCACAGGTATATACCACGGAAGGACTGATCAGACAAAATAGGTATGGGAACTGAAGGCAGGGAGAGCTATTTGTTCTCTTGACTATGTATGCTTCTCTGCAGTTGTGAAATATTGTCAGGAAATCCAAAATTTACATCAGTTCTGTAGAAATTTGCTCCACAAATGTAATCAGCTGTTCTTCCTCTAATTAGGAAGCCTCTGGGAATCGAGGATGACTTGTTTCCATTCAGGTTTTGTGGGTTCTGAGGTGGCAGATGAACCCATTGTGAAAAGAGCAATTTGCTCCACAAATGTAATCAGCTGTTCTTCCTTTAATTAGGAAGCCTCTGGGAATCGAGGATGACTTGTTTCCGTTCAGGTTTTGTGGGTTCTGAGGTGGCAGATGAACCCGTTGTGAAAAGAGCAGACTCTAACACCGAGAGGATATGCCGGTTCGGACATCTGGCGCACGTGCTTGGCTCAATGGCGCGAAGCTACCAACTGCGGGATGTTGACTGAATGCCTCTCAGTTGGAATCCCACCTAAACGGGTGAATGACAGGTACGTGGATAGGAAAGGTTTAGAGGGATGTGGGCGAAACGCGGGCAAATGGGACTAGCTTAGATGGGAATCTTGGTCAGCATGGACCAGTTGGGCTGAAGGGCCTGTTTCCGTGCTCTGTTACTCTATGATTCTATGACTATGATCTGATAGACGTTGCGGAGGCAGGGTTACAGGAAAATCAAAACTGGAAAGGGATATTTGAGTTTAATGGAGGATGAGTGGGAGGAAAAGGTGGTGGGTATCTCAGCTAATTAGAAACGGAGCAAGTGCAAATGTAAAAGACACTGTGGGCTCAGAAAATGCTGACACCATTTGGGTGGAGGTTGGAAACAGCTAAGGGAAAACAACACTGGTAGGATGTTACGGACTCAGTGAATGTCCCTTTAAGATTGTGTGTGTGTGTGTGTGTGTGTGTGTGTGTGTGTGTGTGTGTGTGTGTGTGTGTGTGTGTGTGTGTGTGTGTGTGTGTGTGTGTGGCGTGCTTACGTCAATAGAAGATAAAGGACGTAATGACGTTGTTGAAGAAGTCAGAAGAAGAGAGAGAGAGAGAGAGAGAAGGGAGAGAGACACCAGCCTGCTAGTGTTCTCTATCGATGGATGAGAAACAATAACTGTGTTTGCCACAGAAATCCATGTAGGGAAATTGGAAGTAATCCGGTGGAGTTCACTTTGTTGCTGACCTGTAGAATGAAACAGGTATTTGTGTGTGGGCGACCATGATTCGGATCCTTTTCGGGGTGAGGAAGTCACTACTGAGTAAACACTGAAGTGTCGTTTGGGTTCCATTGTGAAGAAGCCCTTGCTCATGTTTCACCTTATGGCTTGTGGAACTGAACTTTAAGAACCATTCCTGAACTTGGAGTTTGGGACTTTGCCACACACACACGAAGAGTTTAGTTTTTGGGGTTAACGTTCAAGGTTTAACATTTTTGAATTCTAACATACTAACATTTTTACTTCTATTTTTCGTATTATCATAAGTAGTGATTAATAAAATAGTTTTTAACACTGAATCATGCTCAGTGTGTTTCTTTTGTTGCTGGTTCGTGACAAGGAGTAATGTATAGACCCCCAAAGAGTAGTCACGCTGCAGGCAAGGGTATAAACCAACAAATATTGGGACTGGATAAAAAGAGCAGTTCCTTCATTAGTCAGGGTATTGAGTTCAAGAACCACAAGGTAATGTTGCAGCTCTATACAACTCTGGTTAGGCCACACTTGGAGTATTGTGTTCAGTTCTGGTTGCCTCATTATAGGAAGGATGTGGAAGCTTTAGAGAGGGTGCACAGGAGATTTACCAGGATGCTGCCTGGATTGGAGAGCATGTCTTACGAGGATAGGTTGAGTGAGCTATGGCTTTTCTCTTTGGAGAGAAGGAGGATGAGAGGTGACTTGATAGAGGTGTACAAGATGATAAGAGGCATAGATCGAGTGGACAGTCAGAGACTTTTTCCCAGGGCGAAAATGGCTAACACGAGGGGGCATAATTTTAAGGTGATTGGAGGAAGATATAAGGGAGATGTCAGAGGTAAGTGTTTTACACAGAGAGTGGTGGGTGTGTGGAATGCACTGCCGGCAGAGGTTGTGGGGGCAGATACATTAGGGAGATTTAAGAGACGCTTAGATAGTCAGAGGAATGATAGAGAAATGGGAGCTATGTGGGAGGGAAGGGTTAAATGTTGACACAACATCATGGGCCAAAGGGCCTGTACTGTGCTGCAATGCTTTATGTTCTATGTTCAGTAATTATTGGGAGACCTTAACCTTCATGTAGCTTGGGCTAATCAAGTTGGAAAAACTAGCTCTGAGTACAAATTCATGGAGTACATTCAGGATAGTTTCCTGGAGGGATTTGGTATGAAGCCAAGCAGGGAGCCAGCTACCTGGGTAATGGGTAATGAGGCAGATTTAATCAATGACTTCAGAGTAAAACAGTCAAGATGAAGGGTTTCAACGCGAAACGTCAACTGTCCATTTTCCCCCACAGATGCTGCCTGTCTCATTCATTTCTTCCAGCAGCTCTCCTATTTTACCTCTGAGTAAAATATTCCCTGGAAAGTCATGATGATAGTCTGATAGAATTTTGCATTCAGTTTGGGAGGGAGAAACATGGGTCAGAAACTATCGTGCTTAACTTAAATAAAAGGGATTGCAATGCAATGACGATAGAGTTAAGCTGGAAAGAGTGCAGAAAAGGTTTATGACGATGTTGCCAGGACTCGAGGGACTGAGTTATGGAGAGTGGTTGGGCAGGTTGGGACTTTATTCATTGGAGCGTAAGGGATTGAAGGGTGATATTATAGATGTGTTTAAAAACATGAGGGGCATAGATAGGGTGAATGAACAGTCTTTTTCCCAGGTTTGGGGAACCAAGAACTAGAGAGCACAGGTTTAAGTTGAGAGGGGAGAGATTTAATAGGAACCTGAAGAGCAATTCTTCATGCAGAGGGTCGTACGTATCTGGAATGGGCTGCCAGAGGAAGTGGTTGAGACAATAATGTTTCAAAGGCACCTGGGCCGGTACATGGATAGGAACAGTTTAGAGGGATACGGGCCAAACAGAGGCAAATTGGCATCTTGGTCAGCATGGACTGGTTGGGCTGAAGGGCTGTTTTCCATGCTGTATGATTCTATGAGTTGGCAAAAGTGGAGTGGGCCGATAGATTAGCAGGAAAGGCAGTGGGCAGGCATGGCAGACATTTAAGGAGGTAATTCATGACTCTCAGCAGTAAGGGGGCAGGGTTCGAAGTGAGTGACAAACCAATCATGGCTAACCAAAGAAGTTGAAGAAGGTTTATAAGCTGAACATTACATCAAATTATTTAGACCCTACAGGGACATGCCATTCTGTGTAGCTGGCCTATTTGTGCTCCACACAAAATCACTTTTCATCTAACCTCAAGAAATCTCAAGACCGCAAGAAACTGCAGAGAGTTGTGGACACAGCTCAGCACTTCACAGAGTCCAACCTCTCCTCCACGGACTCTGTCTACACTTCTCGCTGCTTCAGTAAAGCAGCCAACATAATCAAAGACCTCACCCACCCCAGACTTTCTCTCTTCACCCCTCTCCCATCAGACAGAAGATACAAAAGTCTGAAAGCATGTACCACCAGGCTCAAGGACAGCTTCTATCCCACTAGTGTCCTCTAGTGCGATAAAATGGACTCTTGACCCCACAATCTACCACGTTATGGCCTTGCACCTTATTGTCTGTCTGCACTTTCTCTGTAACTGTAACACTTTATTCTGCATTCTGTTATTGTTTTCCCTTGTACTACCTCAATGCACTGATGTGATGAAATGATCTGTATGGATGGCATGCAAAACAACGTTTTTCACTGTACCTCCATACATGTGACAATAACAAACTGATTTACCAATTTACCTTATCTGTATGTCCTTCTGTTCCTTCCTGCCTCATGTTTTTTATCCAGTTTTCCCATGAATACATCTATAATATTCATCTTAGCCACCCCGAAAGGCAACAGGTTGCTTATTCTCAACACTCTCTGGGCAGAGAAGTCTCTGTTGGATTTATTGATGATTGCTTTGTATTCCTGGACCATGTTTCAATCTTTCCAACTTGTGGAACCATGAGTGAAATAAACACACAATCCTGACCAAACTTAAACTTTCAAAACTGCAGAGGCTGAAGGTCTTGGCTGCGCCACACATCATCGATTGATATTTCTGTTGAAACTGCAAAATTTTTAACTCATTTTTAAAATTAGTCGTACAGAGCATAACACCAAGATTCCACTGCAAAACACAAATCATACTTAACAAAAGGAATGGTGCAATCAATAATAAATCTAAGCCTTTTGCAAAGCCTGCAGTGGAAGGATAGAATTGTTTTTAAGCTCTTTGATACGAGGCATTTACTGCTCAATCTACTGACGATTCTGGTATTTAATTTTGAAGACATTACTAATACTTGATAACAACTCCCTGAGAAAATGATATTAAAAATAAAATGTTAATTGACCCGTACACAGATATTTGCAGGGGTCCTATTTAAATTTTTTCCCCCTGAAATTAATGAAGGTACTTAAATATAAAGACACACAAGATCTAATGGCTGAGGTAATTACTTAACACTGTAAGTATTGCAACCTGCAGCTACCTTCCCTTTTGATGTTCTGAAATAATAATTAAGGTTGTCAGAAACACCATGAAAGCAACAAAATTCACCACTGCATCTCGTCTATAAGTTGCTCTGATTGAGGGCACTACAGAAGAGTGGATGAAGTACGTTTTCTCACATCACATAATTTATAATTAAAATGCACATTTAATGTAGTCGCCAAGGTAAGGGTGAAGTCAGATTAATGGAGAGAGTGCTAGATGCCTGGTACTGAATCATAAAATGGCCATCTTAACTATGTCTTAATCGTGGACAAAAATCTGATGGTGACTTCAGCTCCACATTTCCACCAAGCCTCACTTCAGGAAGGGGGACGGTGCACACGCTCCTGCTTACATCAACGGGTGCTGAGGTTGAGAGAGCTGAGAGCTTCAAGTTCCTAGGCGTGGACATCACCAATAGTCTATCCTGGTCAAACCACGTAGATGCCACGGCTAAGAAAGCTCACCAGTGCCTCTACATCCTCAGGGGGCTAAAGAAATGCTGCAAGTCCCTGTTGACCCTCACCAATTTTTATACGTGCACCACAGAAAGCATTCTATCCAGATGCACCACAGCTTGGTACAGCAGCTGCTCTGCCCAGGACCGCAAATCACAAAAACCAGCTTGTCCTCCCATGGACTCTGTCTATGCAATATAATCAAAGACCCCACCCACCCTGGACATTCTCCCTTCTCCCCTCTCCCATCGGGCAGAAGATATAAAAGCTTGAAAGCACGTACCACCAGGCTCAAGGATAGCTCCTATCCCGCTGTTATAAGACTATTGAACGAACCTCTTGTACGATAAGATGAAATCTTGACCTCACAATCTACCTTATCATGGCCTTGCACCTATTGTCTGCCTGCACTGCACTTTCTCTGCAACTCTAATACTTTATTCTGCATTCTGTCTTTGCTTTTCCCTTGTACTACCTCGATGTACTGGTGTGATGAAATGGATGACATGCCAAACAGTTTTTCACTGTATCTCGGTATGTGTGACAATAATAAACCAATTTACTGATTTACACGATGACCTTACTCTCTTTATTTACCAAGCATCCATCTACTGTCTTAACAATATTCAAAGATTCTGCCTCCACTGTCCTTAGCGTTCCAAAGAGTCACGACCCACTAAGAGAGAAAAAAAATTGCCTCAGTCCAGATGAAGGGTCTCGACCCAAAACAATAACTGTTCATTTCGCTTCACAGATGGTGACTGACCCGTTGAGTTCCTCCAGCAGTTTGTGTGTTGCTCCAGATTCCAGCATTACTGTGCTGTACTGTTCTTTGTTCTATTTGCAGTCTCTCGCCTCTCTAAATTGCCTCCTCTGTCTTAAGTGGACAATCCTTCAGTTTCAAACAGTGAGATTTGGTTGTAGATTCTTCCACGAAAGGAAACAACATCCCCACAAGACCAATAAACAAACTGCTGGAGGAACTCAGTGGGTCAGGCAGCATCTGTGGAGGCAGAGAAATGGTTGACATTTCAGATCGAGGCCCTGCATCAGTATTTGCATTCTCTTGTGTCTCCACGAGCCCTCAGTGTTTCATTGGTTCCATTTGAATCACCTTTCACTCGTCGAAACTCCAGGAGATACACCCCTTGCCTGCCCAACCGTTCCTCAGAAGGCAACCAGAATATCCCAGGTATCAGTCAGGTAAAATAAAACTTACAGGTTGTGCCCAGATTACGGCAGGTTTCAGTTCCTATGAACTGTTCATAACCTGGACACTTCGCAAGTGGGAAATGCCACCGGGAACCAAGTTCCAATGGGGCAGAAGGTATCTGCTGCCCCACAGCAGCCAGCCAATCCCGACCACCGGTCTCCAAAATGCTCGCGTGTATGGACGGGCTGTGCAGAAGTCAGGTGCTCATAAACTGGGGAGGACCTGATTTAGATTGTTTTATTTCAGGGCCACTGGGAATGGGTCGATCTAACCTTCTCATGCGAAAAGCTGCAAGGAATTCATTTTATTTTTCCTTACGACAGGGGAAGGGGGCCATTCAGCTCATTGTTTATCTTAGTTCTCTGAACTATGCCATCAGTCCGCACATATTTCCCTGTAACCTATTCACACTCCATATGCTAATTAACTCCCCCCCCACCTGCACCCCCCCAAAAATTCTCTTATCAGCCTCTCGGTGAAGCAGCCAGCATAATCAAAGACCCCACCCACCCAAGTCATTCTCTCTTCTCTCCTCTTCCATCAGGTAGAAGATACAGGAGCCTGAGGGCACGTACCACCAGACTTAAGGATAGCTTCTACCCCACTGTGATAAGACTATTGAACGGTTCCCTTATACAATGAGATGGACTCTGACCTCACGATCTACCTTGTTGTGACCTTGCACCTTATTGCACTGCACTTTCTCTGTAGCTGTGACACTTTACTCTGTACTGTTATTGTTTTTACCTGTACTACATCAATGCACTCTGTACTAACCCAGTGTAACTGCACTGTGTAATGAATTGATCTGTATGAACGGTATGCAAGGCAAGTTTTTCACTGTACCTCGGTACATGTGACAATAATAAACCAATCCCAATACAGTGGGGGAGTTTACAGGAGCCAATGGACCTACCAACCAACTCACCTTTGGGAGGTGGGAGGAAACCAGAGCACCCAGGGGGGAGCCTACATGGTCACAAGGAGAACATGCAAACTCCACACAGACAGCAATGGAGGTCAGGATCAAACTCAAGTCAATGGAGATATACCTACAACACAGAAGTGGGTCATTCAGCCTAACTTGTCCATACCTCTTGTAAGGACACTGTCCCTTTCTCTCAGATTCTCCATCTCCAACACATCTGTTGTGAAAATGAGGCCTTCCACTCCAGGACGTTTGCGATATCCTCCTTTTTCAGGAGAAGTGGCATCCTATCTGCTGTGCTTGAAGGAGACCTCACTTGCATCTCCTCCATTTCTGCTCCCATCCGACCTCCCCCCCACCCCCCCCCCCCCACACAGAGCAGCGGTAGTGTTCCCTTGGTCCTCACCTTTTGCCCCAACAGTCTCTGCGTCCAGTGCGTCATTCTTCGGCACTTCCGCCAGCAGCAACGGGATCCCACCCCTTTCTGCTTTCCACAGGGACCATTCTCTCCGTGAATCCCTGGTCCGCTCATCCCTCCCCACCCATCCCTCCCCATTCCCTAGGTACATTCCCCTGTAACTGTAGGAGATGTGACACCTGTCCCTACACCTCCTCCCTCACCTCCATTCAGTGCCCTAAACAGCCCTTCCAGGTGAGGCAGAGATTCACGTGCACCTCCTGCAACCTTATGTTACTTTCGGTGCTCCCGATGTGGCCTCCTCCGCATCAAGTGGGTGACCACTTTGCCGAGCACCTGCACTCCGAATGCCGTGGCCTTCTGGAGCTCCTGGTTGCCAGCCATTTTAATTGCGCTCCCCCTTCCCACACCCACCTGTCTGTCCTTGACCTCCTCCACTGTCAGGGGAAGGCCAGACGCAAACTAGAAGAACAGCCTGGGTGGTCTACAACAGCATGAACATTGATTTCTCCAGATTCAGGTAACCTGTTCCTCCTCCATCCCTCTCCCTCTCTTTCTGATCCACACAGGCCCTCTCACACACCCCCTCCTTTCCAAGCCACACCCCCCTTCCGTTCCCCATCTCCCAGTTTCTTTCCCCTTCCCCATCCACTCCATCTGTCCATCGCCCACACACCCCTCCCACTGGGTCCCCTCCCTCTCTGTTCCCATCTGCCCTCCCCACCTCCCTTATTTGGTTCCTCTTCACCTCCCTTTCTTACCAGCCCTTTGTCGCCTCCACCTATCACCTCCCAACCTCTGTCACTATCTCCGTCTTTCCCTCCCCCATCTGACTCCATCTGCCAATCAACCCCTCCTCACCTGGATCCACCTATCACCTGCCAGCTCTTGATAAGATAAGATAAGATATCTTCATTAGTCACATGTACATCAAAACACACGGTGAAATGCATCCTTTGCGTAGAATGTTCTGGGGGCAGCCCGCAAGTGTCGCCACGCTTCCGGCGCCAACATAGCATGCCCATAACTTCCTAACCCGTACGTCTTTGGAATGTGGGAGGAACCAGAGGAAACCCACGCAGACACATGGGGAGAACGTACAAACTCCTTACAGACAGTGGTGGGAATTGAACCCGGGTCGCTGGCGCTGTAATAGTGTTACGCTAACCGCTACTCTACCGTGCCTGCCCCATCCCTTCCCCTCACCTCTTTTTACTGGCCATCTCCCCTCTATCTTTCAGTCCAGATGAAGGGTCTTGACCTGAAACATCGACTGTCCATTTCCCTCCACAGATGCTGCCTGACCCGCTGAGTTCCTGCAGCAGTTTGTTTTTTTTGTTCCAGATTTCAGCATCTGTAGCCTCTTGTGTCTCTACCTTTTCAAATTCTTCTATAGTTGTAAAGACCTTCAATCATGTCATCCTGACCTATCTCGCTTCCAGAGAAGAGTCTCAGTCTCTCCTGAGGTAGATGCAGTCATATTAATGAAGAGAATGCTGGATACTTGGTACTGATTAAACGATGGCAGAAGTTCAACTAGTGTACTGATCCCTGGGCAAAAATCACTCAGTGATCACAGAGTCATAGAGTGTACAGCACAGAAACAGGCTCTTCAGCCCATCATGTTCATGCTGAACCTTTTGCCCATCTACTCTAATCCCGCTTGCCCACATTAGGACTGTATCCTTCTATGATTTGCCTATTTAAGAGTCTGTCTAAATGCCTCTTAAATGTAGTGTCAGCACAACATTGTTGGCCGAAGGGCCTGTACTATGCTGTAGTGTTCTATCTTCTATGTTCTAAATGTAGTGCTTATATCTGATTCGACTGCCTCCTCTGGCAGCACATTGTGGATATCAACTACTCACTATGTAAAAATAAATACCCCTCAGATCCCCTTTAAAACTCCTCCTACTCACCCTAAAGCTCTACCCTTTTGTTTTTGATACGCCTACCATAGCAAAAATATTTTAACTACCTACCCTATCTATGCCTCTCATAATCTTATAAACCTCTATCAGGTGACCCCCTCGGTCTCCTTCGCTCCAGGGAAAACAAATCCTAGCCTGTCCAATCTCTCCCCATAACTGAAGTCATCCAATCCACTCAACACCCTAGTGAAAATTGGGTAAACTACACAGTGTATGTACACCTCAAGGCTGCTGCTAGGCAATTATCCGATTGTAAGCTCAACTCTAAATTCCCACCCAACCACCAGATCCATACACATTGTGAACCACTGGTTCCAATTGCCGTCTTATTAATCAGTAACAGGTTTCAAGCATTGTCTCCATGAATCTGATTGCACCTGCCTTGGGACTACATCAGAGGTGTTTTATAATGATAAACTGTTTAGTGTTTAATGATTGTATCAGTCACCAATTAGTGATAACATTCACAATTCATGATTAATGTGATCGTGCAACATTGCTTTTATCTTGGAATCCAAATAGTCCAGATTAGCCTATACTGATCACTATGGAACATGAGTCTGTGACAAACATTATCTCACAATAGTTTCATTAATGTAAAAGCTCTGTTTTTCTTTCAGTTCTTCCTCAGTCATCCTGAATCCATTTATTATTGAATTGTTTTATTGTGATGTTTTAAACATTCTGCTTTTGTACCGTTTGGCTGGGTCCCATTGTAACCCAAAACCTGCATCTGAATAGAGTCATAGAGTCACAGAGTTGGACAGCATGGAAAACAGGCCCTTCGGCCCAACTCGTCCATGCTGACTAAAGTTGCCTAACTGAACTAGGATTTGGCCCATATCTCTCCGAACAGAAGCTTTTCACTGAGTCTCAGTACATGTGACAATAATAAACCAATAAACCCCTTTAAATCTTTCTCCTCCCACCTTAAACCCATACCCTCTAGTTTCAGATTCCCCTACCCTGAGAAGAAGACTGACCATCCACCTAGATCTTATAAACCTCTGTAAGGTCACCCCTCAATGTGTGTAACTTGTTTCAAGATAATTCAAGTAATTTAGAGGGGTAGTGAAAGAGAACATGGGAGCTTCTGGCAGGAGGGATGGTAATAAGAGGACACAGGTCCACAAGGAATGACAAAGGATTCAAATGGAGGATGAGGAAACATTTATATAAATTCAATGAGTTATTATGATCTGGATTGCACTGCATGAAAGGGTTAATTTTTCAAATGGAGCTTTATATATTGACTAGAAGGTAAAAAATGCAGGGTGATAAGGAAAGGCAAGGTAACCAGATGGTTCTTTGACAGAGCTAGCTGAAGTCCCTAAAAGAACAGTATGTGTAAACATTTTCAAATTTTCTTTTAATTTTGTGATGGAGATTAATAGTCATTGCTGCCTCTAGGTAAGTGAAGATGTAAGGAAAATGAAATGAGGTGGCAGAACATAAATTGGATTGTGAATCATGAATTAGAAAATTACCTTTATCATGCTCATTAAAAGCCAACTCAGTGTACAAAATTATCACTGGTATTAGTCTTTACCCACAAATGAATTAATATATTTTACAGGTTAGAAAACACTTTTTCAGTTCTCATATTTTCTCTTTGTCTTGCAGTAAGTCTGCTTCATGGGTTCCTTGTCTGGAATTGGAATTGGTTTATTATTGTCGCGTATACCGATATACAGTGAAAAACTTTTGTTCCATGCCATCCAAACAGATAATTCCATACATAAGTACATCAAGGTAGTAAAAAGGAAAACAGAATGCAGAATATAGTGTTACAGTTACAGAGAAAGTGCACTGCAGGTAAACAAATAAATTGCAAGGACCACAATGAGATAGATCAAGAGATCATGTTTTAACGTATGAGAGATCTGTTCAAGAGTCTTATAACAGCGAGATAGAAGCTGTTCTTGAGCTTGGTGGTACATATTCTCAAGCTTTTGTATCTTCTGCCTGACAGGTGGAGGAAGAACAGAGAACAACCAGGGTGAGAAGGGTCCTTGATTATGCTGTCTGCTTTCCTGAAGCAGCGGGAAGTGTAGACGGAGTCACTGAAGGGGAGGCTGGTTTACGTGATGGACTGGGCTGCATTCACAATTCCCTGCAATTCCTCGCAGTCTTATCATTGGGGCTGTTTTACAATTGTTTCACAGTTTTACAATTGCATCTAATGAGGTAGGTTTTGCTCTGTACTGCTGCCACAAGACAACAAATTTCATGTCATATAAGTCGGTGAAGCATTCTGTGTAAGCAACTGTATGGCCATTTTGGATAGAGAGTTTATCTCAACAACCTCTCCACTGAGTCTGTATCAAGGCCAGAGTGTGGATGATGGGGTTCTTTATTTGATCTGGGTTACTGCATTCAAAGGCAGAGGAGGTTTTATTTTGTCACTTGTTCAGAAATGTCTCTATCATTTCTGTCTCATTCAAATCCTGTTTAGAACTGTCCATTCTAAGGCTTCAAGGCTGGTAAAACCCAGAGAGTTTTGCCATTGGGTCCTGAATGTGCTCCTTGTTGTGGGCAGTGTTTTTGGGATGGAAGATGACAGCTTTCTTCTTTATGTGATTCCTAACACAGGCGGAATACCATGACAAACGTCACCAAAGAGGCAATCAGTATCAGAATCGGATTTATTATCACTGACTTATATGACATGAAATTTGTTGTGTTGTGGCAGCAGTACAGTGCAAAAACATAAAATAACTATAAATTGCAAAAATAAATAAAAGTCCAAAAAAAGAATAACAAGGTAGTGTTCATGGGTTCGTGGACCGTTCAGAAATCTGATAGCAGAGTGGAAGAAGCTGTTCCTGAATCATTGAGTGTGGGTCTCAGGCTCCTGTACCTCCTCCCCGATGGTAGTAACGAGAAGAGGATATGTTCCGGGTGGTGAGAGTGCTCAGTGATGGATGCCGCCTTCTTGGGGCACTGTCTTTTGAAGATGTCCTCGATGGTGGAGAGGGTTGTGCCCGTGATGGAGCTGACTGAGTCTATGACCCTCTGCAGCCTCTTGCGATCCTGTGCATTGGAGCCTCCATACCAGGCTGTGATGCAACCAGTCAGAATGCTCTCCACCGTACATCTATAGAAATTTGTAAGATTTATAAGAATAGAGAAACGTCCAAGTTATATCAAAGGCTGGGAGAGGACAATTGATGTTACCACTTCTCAGATTAACCCACTTGCCTGCCTCTACATCCCATCCTTTTCTCTAGTTGCAGTACCAGACCATTTGGCCCATTAAACTTCCTCCTCCACTTTGCCAGCCATTTTGGTTTTTAACATCTCCTTTGAACTTATCTCTATTACTCACCAAGCAAGCATCGATTTCCCTTTTCAACATCTGATGAGGGGAAAATTCCATCCTTGCTTACTACTTGCAGGGATATCAGCTTATGAGGAAAGATTAAACAGATTGGAGCTATATTATTAGAGCTTAGAAGAATGAGAGGTGATCCAAGTGATAACATGTAAAGTTCTAAGGGAGCTTGAGGAGGTAGAGTCTGAAGGGATGATTCCCTTCATGGGGCAACCCAGAACTAGGGGCTTAGTTTCAGAATAAGACATCACCCATTCAAGAAGGAAATGTAAGGAGGACTTGCTTTTCTGGGAGGTTTGAGAATATTTGGAATTCCCTATGTTCGAGATCTCTCAGGGGAGGAGGGGGGGTGGGAAATCATTGAATAAATTGTCATTTGGTCAATATATAATAGAGGATGTCACTACTGGAGAGAGATCCAGCAGTTACTCCTGCCATTAGCAAAAGATAATGAAATGATTGAGGACATTTTGAAAAACTATGGCTTTTACTTTCAACAAATCTTCATAGACAAGGTAGCAATAGAGGTGAGAGGAATTTGTCATTTCCCACTAGCTAAAATTGGAACTCACAATGAGTGACAGGACAAACGGGGCTCTGTATAAATGTGTCTGAAGCATTCATATTGTAAAAATATTCTATAATTTCCTTCACAATGTATTAATATTTAATATCGTCAAAGAGAAATTGAATAGAGTTTGAAAGCAGAGATAACCCTTTTTATGGCTTCTCTTTGCTGACTCCTACAGTGAGCTGAATGATAGGTTGTTTTATAATGACAGGAGTTACACCATGGTGCAGGTAAAGTACAACTCTGATAACGCAGCATGTCACGGGAAGTAGTTATTGGTTCTAACAGGTGTCTTTTCAGGTTAATGACCAACTAATTAGTGTGGGGAAGAGCAGGTTGCAGAACTCAGATAAAACTATCGACAAAATGCTCAAAGCAAGCTGATGGCTCGAAGGGTGAAACATGGCTCTAGAAATTCAATCGTAAAGCACTGCTTATTTCAGCATTACACAACTGTAAATTCACTTTTACCAGAGTGAATCGCAATAATGAACATTTCTGGATCATTTTGCATCGATGTAGCTGGGCACTTCCTGATCTGAATCACACTTGTGTATCTGATGCAATTTCAATGGTGCCTTGGGCTTCAGACACCACTGAAGTTTGCCCAACGAGTGGAATAGTCATTGGAGGACCCACAGTGACCATACGGTGTGCCCCTAACAACGCACTGCTGTTTCAGTTAACTTAGTTTATCTCAGGGTGCTACTTTAGTATAAATTGCTGGTACAAACGCAGTCCTTTGTAGTTGAGAATTGAATAGTATTTTGGGGCCCTTTAAAGGGATGGAGGTAGGCTTGAGCCACCCTCTCGGTTCAGTCTCTAGGGAAAGAGACAAACTTCATCCAAGCTCACCTAGCATGCATTCAGATCCTCAATCCTGATAAACATCATTGGTTTACGTTCTGTCTACATCTTCCAGCTCGCCAGATTATATAAACAGCAGGCTAACCTCTACACCACAGGGTCTATCAAGAGTTTTGCTTAACTGATGTTTTTCACACTGGATGTGAAAGGTCCCTGCTTCATGCTTTTAAAAGATTTTGATGCATTGGCTTATTGATCTGGTTTTTTCAAAAATCAATTTTTTTTTGCAAAACGCAATGCATTTCAGATTGGCACAAGCAGCAGATTAAATGCTTCATTAATGCATTGCTGATGTCGTCCATTTTGTGCAGCACCAACTATTATTATAATGTAAATTTGTTGCCTATTTGCCTGCAGAGCTCACATTTCCTCATAAATATTCAAATAGAATTTAAATTGCAATCACTTGGGTGTTTGAACTTTTAATCTTGTTGGCAAAAACGAAGACACCACCCGAACATTTATATGAGGTTTATAACCCTCATGGTTTCAATTTTTTCTTTTAATGAGAAATGTGATTCCTATCTGTTTCTCTCTGCAATAAACATCCCATTAACTTGGGGCAGAAAAATCTATGTCTTGGTCATCACACATGGAACAGGGTTAAAATCTTCCAGAATGGCAAATCCATACCATAAAAGGCCACAGCCACCAATAACCAAAAAACTTTTATGTTCCAAATTCTTGATGCAATATTCATTGAGAATAATAATTGTTATTTTAATGCTGCTACTTGCTTAAGCATAGCATCTTACAACTAAATGATCTCTGGGCTGCAATAATATTTAAAGAAAGTTCCAGCAAGTAATTTGTGAATGAAAAAGAAATGCCTGGATTGAAATTTAGCTCAGGTTTTACAGTTTTGGCTTAACGTTAAATTTTGGCATCAAATGCATCTTGGCATGGGTTTGGATACACTTGCAGTTGTACAAGACATTGGTGAGATGGCATTTGGAATATTATGTTCAGTTTTGGTCATTCTGCCATAGGAAAGATGCCATTAAACTGGAAAGAGTGCACAGAAGATTTACGAGGATGTTGACAGGGCTTGAGGGACTGAGTTATGGAGGGAAGTCAAGCAGGCTGGGACTTTTTCATTGGAGCGTAGGAGAATGAGGGGTTTCATTGTGCCTTTATCTGAGACTATAAGACATAAGAGCAGAATTAGGCCATTCGGACAGATTGGGACATATTAGGACAGATGTCACAAGATCACAAGATCACAAGATAAGGGAGCAGAAGCAGGCCATTCGGCCCATCGAGTCTGCTCCAAGGAAAAGGGAAAAAGAAATGGGGTGGGAAAAAAAGAGAGAGAAAAAAAAAACTATTCTAATCCCATTTGCCAGCCTTATCCCCATATCCCTTGATACCCTGACTATTTAGATATCTGTCTATCTCCTCCTTGAACACCCCCACTGATCTGGCCTCCACTGCTGTGCGTGGCAAGGAGTTCCACAATTTCACCACCCTCTGGGTAAAGAAACTTCTCCTCATCTCTGTCTTGAAACTGTACCCTCTAATTCTAAGATTGTGCCCTCTGGTCCTGGACACGCCCACCAAGGGAAACAGCCTAGCCACATCTACTCTATCCTTACCTGTCAACATTTTAAATGTCGCTACGAGGTCCCCTCTCATCCTTCTGTACTCCAGCGAGTACAGTCCAAGAGCCGACAAACGCTCATCGTACTTAAGCCCTTTCATTCCTGGAATCATTCTCGTAAATCTCCTCTGAACCCTCTCCAACGTCAGCACATCCTTCCTAAGATGCGGGGCCCAAAACTGCGCACAGTATTCCAAATGAGGCCTCACTAGCGCCCCGTAGAGCCTCATCAACACTTCCTTACTTTTATACACTATACCTCTCGAGATGAATGCCAACATAGCATTCGCTTTCTTAACCACCGATCCAACCTGGTGGTTAACTTTTAAGGTATCTTGTATAAGTACCCCCAAGTCCCTTTGTACTACCGCACTATCAATCTTCTCTCCTTCTAGATAATAATCTACCCGCTTATTTCTACTTCCAAAGTGTACAACTGCACATTTCTCAACATTGAATCTCATCTGCCATTTTCTTGCCCATTCTCCTAAACTGTCTAGGTCCCTCTGCATTCTTTCTATTTCCTCTATGCTCCCTACTCCTCCACTTATCTTGGTGTCATCCGCAAACTTAGCCACACAACCATTTATTCCATCATCCAAATCATTGATGTACAAGGTAAAAAGGAGAGGCCCCAACACCGACCCTTGCGGCACACCACTAGTAACCGGTAACCAACCAGAACGAGATCCTTTTATTTCCACCCTTTGCTTCCTGCCAACCAGCCAATTCTCCACCCATTTTGCTACCCTGCCCATAATTCCATGACCTCTCATCTTATTAATCAGTCTCTTGTGAGGCACCTTATCGAAGGCCTTTTGAAAGTCTAAATACACAACATCTACCGCCTCTCCCTTATCCACCCTACCTGTGATTTCTTCAAAAAACTCCAATAGGTTGGTCAGCCAGGACCTCCCCTTCACAAAACCATGTTGACTAGGTCCTATCTTGCCTTGCGCCTCTAGGTATTCGGTAACCTCCTCCTTGAGGATAGACTCCAATAATTTTCCCACCACTGACGTCAGACTAATAGGTCTGTAATTGCCTTTGTGCTGCCTCCCACCTTTCTTATATAACGGAACTACATTCGCTACCCTCCAGTCCTCCGGAACCATGCCAGAATCTATCGATTCCTGAAAAATAATCGCCAACGCCTCCGCTATCTCCACAGCCACCTCCTTCAGAACCCGGGGATGCACCTCATCCGGTCCGGGAGACTTATCAGCCTTAAGCCCCTTTAGTTTTCCAAGCACCTTCTCCCTATTAATCTCAATTGAACTCAGCTCCAATTCGTGAGACTCCTGACTAATGGGCACATTGCTTATGTCCTCCACGGTGAAGACCGATGCAAAATATTCATTCAATTCCCTTGCCATCTCACTATCATCCATTATAATACCTCCTGCACCGTTATCAATTGGTCCTATGTCAACCCGTGTCTCTCTTTTATTCCTTATGTATTTAAAAAAACTCTTAGAATCCTTCCGAATGTTGTCCGCCAGCTTCCTTTCGTAACTCATCTTTGCTTTCCTAATGACCTTCTTAGTTTCTCTCTGCAGATTTTTAAAATCGTTCCAATCTTCTGTTTTCCCACTAATTTTTGCTACTTTGTACGCCGCCCCTTTTGCTTTTATTTTATCCTTCACCTCCCTCGTTATCCACATCTGTGCCTTTTTTCCATTCAAAACCTTCTTTTTTCTTGGAATATATCTGTCCTGCATTGTCCTTATTTCCTGTAGAAATTTCTTCCATTTTTCCTCTGCCGTCCCTCCAGCTAACTTACTCCTCCAATCAATTTGGGCCAACTCATCTCTCATACCTTTGTAATTTCCCTTATTCCACTGAAATATCGATACACCAGTTATCAGCTTCTCCTTCTCAAACTTGAAACTAAACTCAATCATATTGTGATCACTTGTTCCCAGTGGTTCCTTTACCTTTAGTTCCCTAATCACCTCGGGTTCACTACACAGCACCCAATCCAAAACAGCCGATCCCCTGGTGGGCTCCTCAATAAGTTGCTCCAGAAAAACATCCCTTAGACATTCCACAAACTCACTCTCCTGAGTACTACTGCCTTGCTGCATTTCCCAGTCCACCTTCATGTTAAAATCCCCCATAATTATCTTCACATTGTCACTCTGACATGCTTTTTCTATCTCAATCTGCAACTTATGGTCCACTTCCTGACTGCTGTTCGGGGGCCTATATATGACTGCTATTATTGTTCTTTTACCCTTGCTATTTCTCAGCTCCACCCATAAGGATTCCACCTCCTCTGACCCAATGTCCTTCCTTTCTATTGATTTTATATCGCTACTAACCATCATGGCCACACCTCCCCCTCTGCCTACCCTCCTATCCTTCCTATATACTGTATACCCCTTGACATTCAGTTCCCAATCACATCCATCATGAAGCCACGACTCAGTGATTGCAACGATGTCATATTTATTAACCTGTAGTTGTGCCACTAGGTCATCTACTTTATTCCTGATGCTACGTGCATTTAAATATAGTATGTTTAGACTGGTATCTGCTATTGATTTTATTGTACCTCTATTGATCAGCAGATTATCCTGACTTTCTACCTGTCCATCCTTCTTACTATCTTCGCTACCTACTATCTTAGACATGTTCGTGTAGACCTCATCCCCTATCCTAACATTCGGTATCCGAACATCCTCATCCCCGATCCTAACATTCTGTATCCTAACATCTGGATTTGTTGTACTTCTATTATTCAGTAATGTCCCCGGGGCCTGACAGAATATTCCCCAGGCTGCTTCTTGAGGCTAAGGAGGAGATTGCTGAACCGTTGGCTAGAATCTATGAGTCCTCGTTGTCCATGGGGATGGTACCGGAGGATTGGACGGTGGCAAATGTTGTCCCCTTATTCAAAAAAGGTAGTAGGGATAGTCCAGGGAATTACAGACCAGTGAGCCTTACATCTGTGGTGGGTAAGCTGTTAGAAAGGATTCTAAGAGATGGGATCTATGATCATTTAGAGAATCATGGACTGATTAGGGACAGCCAGCATGGATTTGTGAAGGGAAGATCTTGCCTCACTAGCCTGATAGGGTTCTTTGAGGCGGTGACCAGGAAGATTGATGAGGGTAGTGCAGTAGATGTGGTCTACATGGATTTTAGTAAGACGTTTGACAAGGTTCCGCATGGTAGGCTTCTTCAGAAGGTCAGAGGCCAAGGGATCCTGGGACGCTTGGCCGTGTGGATTCAGAATTGGCTTGCCTGTAGAAAGCAGAGGGTTGTGGTGGAGGGAGTGCATTCGGATTGGAGGGCTGTGACTAGTGGTGTCCCACAAGGATCGGTTCTGGGACCTCTACTTTTTGTGATATTTATTAATGATTTAGATGAGGGGGTGGAAGGGTGGGTTAGCAAGTTTGCAGATGACACAAAGATCGGTGGTGTTGTCAATAGTGTGGAGGGTTGTCAAAGCTTGCAGAGGGATATTGATAGGATGAAGAGCTGGGCTGACAAGTGGAAGATGGTGTTCAATCTGGAGAAGTGGAAGGTGGTACACTTTGGAAGGACAAACTCCAAGGCGGAATACAAGGTAAATGGTAGGATTCTGGGCAGTGTAGAGGAGCAGAGGGATCTGGGGGTTCATATCCACAGATCACTGAAAGTTGCCACACAGGTGGATAGGGTAGTTAAGAAAGCTTATGAGATGTTAGTTTTCATAATTCGTGGGATCGTGTTTAAGAGCCGCGAAGTAATGATGCAGCTTTACAAAACTCTGGTTAGGCCACACTTAGAGTACTGTGTCCAGTTCTGGTCGCCTCATTATAGGAAGGATGTGGAGGTGTTAGAAAGGGTGCAGAGGAGATTTACCAGGATGCTGCTTGGGTTGGAGACTATGGATTATGAGGAGAGACTAAAGGAACTAGGGCTTTACTCATTGGAGAGAAGGAGGATGAGGGGAGACATGATAGGGGTATACAAAATGTTAAGAGGAATAGATAGAGTGGACAGCCAGCGCCTCTTTCCCAAGGCACCAATGCTCAATACAAGAGGGCATGGCTTTAAGGTAATGAGTGGGAAGTTCAAGGGAGACGTCAGAGGGAGGTTTTTCACCCAGAGAGTGGTTGGTGCATGGAATGCGCTGCCTGGGGTGGTGGTGGAGGCTGATACGTTGGTCAAGTTCAAGAGATTGTTAGTTAAGCATATGGAGGAATTTAAAATAGAGGGATATGTGGGAGGAAGGGGTTAGATAGTCTTAGGAGTGGTTTGAAGGGCGGCACAACATGGTGGGCCGAAGGGCCTGTATTGTGCTGTATTGTTCTATGGTTCTATGGTTCTATGGCCCATCAAGTCTGCTCCAGCATTCGATCATGGCTAATTGATTTTTCCCTCTCAACCTCATTCTCCTGCCTTCTCCCCGTAACCTTTGACACCCTTACTAATAAAGAACCTACTAACCTCTACTTTAAATATACCCAATGACTTCACCTCCACAGCCGTCTGTGGCAATGAATTCCACAGATTCATCACCCTGTGACCAAAGAAATTCCTCCTCATCTCTGTTCTAGAGGGATGCCCTTTGGTTCTAAGGCTGTGCCCTCTGGTCCTAGACTCTCCCACTATTGGAAACATCCTCTCCACGTCCACTCTATCCAGGCCTTTCAGTATTCAGTTGGTTTCATTGAGATCTCCCCTCATCCTTCTAAACGCCAGCAAGTACAGGCCCAGAGCCATCAAACGGTCCTCGTATGTTAACCCTTTAATTCCCAGGCTCATTCTCGTAAACCTCCTCTGGACCGTCTCCAATGCCAGCACATCTTTCCTTAGATATGGGGCCAAAACTGCTCACAATACTCCATATGTGGTCTGACCAACACCTTATAAAGCCTCAGCGTTACATCCTTGCTTTTATATTCTAGTCCTCTTGAAATGAATGCTAACATTGCATTTGCCTTCCTTACCACCGACTCAACCTGCAAATTAACCTTTACAGAATCCTGCACGAGGACTCCCAAGTCCCTTTGCACCTCCAATTTCTGAATTCTCTCCTCGTTTAGAAAATAGTCAATGCCTTTACTCCTTCTACCAAAGTGCATGACCGCACACTTCCCTGCACTGTATTCCATCTGTCACTTCTTTGCCCATTCTCCCAACCTGTCCAAGTCCTTCTGCAGACTCCCTGCTTCCTCAACACTACCTGCCCCTCCACCTATCTTTGTATCATCTGCAAACTTGGTCACAAAGCCATCAATTCCGTCATCCAGATCATTAACATATAACGTGAAAAGTAGTGGACCCAACACCGACCCCTGCGGAACACCACTAGTCACCAGAAAAAGCCCCCTTCTGCCAGTCAGCCAATCTTCTATCCATGCTAGTACCTTTCCTGTAATACCATGGACTCCTATCTTGTTTAGCAGCCTCATGTGCAGCACCTTGTCAAAGGCCTTCTGAAAATTCAAGTAAACAACATCCACCAACTCTCCTTTGTCTATCCTGCTTGTTACTTCCTCAAAAAATTCCAACAGATTTGTCAGGCAAGATCTCCCCTTAAGGAAACCATGCTGACTTCAGCCTATTTTATCCTGTGCTTCCAAGTATCACGAAACCACATCCTTAATAATAAACTCTAAAATCTTACCAACCACTGAAGTCAGGCTAACTAGCCTATAATTTCCTGCCTTTTGCCTCCCTCCCCGTTTAAAGAGTAGAGTGACATTTGTGATTTTCCAGTCCTCTGGAACCATTCCTGACTCTAGTGATTCTTGAAAGATCACTACTACTGCCTCCACAATCTCTTCAGCTACCTCCTTCAGAACCCTGTGGTGTGGTCCATCAGTTCAGGTGATTTATCCACTTTCAGACCTTTCAGTTTCCCAAGCACCTGCTCCTTAGTAATAGCAACCACACTCAGTTCTGGTCCCAACTCTCAAATTTCTGGCATGTTGCTGGTGTCTTCCACAGTGAAGACTGACACAAAATACTTATTCGGTTCGTCTGCGATTTCTTTGTTCCCCATTCCCCATCCAGTGTCATTTTCCAGTGGTCCGATGTCCACTCTTATATCTTTGATTTCTTATTTTTAACTATTGGTGACTAATTTCCCCAGGGGCAGCAGATGAATGGGTGATCTTATCGAAGTATATAAAATCCTGAGGGGCATAGGTAGGGTCAATACACAGTCTTTTTCCCGGGGTTGGGGAATCAAGAACTAGGTTCAAGGAACTAGGAATATAGGTTCAAGGTGAGAGGGGAAATATTTAGTATGAACCTGAGGGGCAACTTTTTCCACTCAGAGGGTGGTCAGTGTATGGAACGAGCTGCCAGAGGAAGTGGTTGAGGCCGGTACATTAACAACATTTAAAAGGTACTTGGACAAGTACACGGATAGGAAAGGTTTAGAGGGATATGGGCCAAATGTGGGCAAATGGGACTAGCTAGATGGTAATTTTGGTCGGCATGGATCAGTTAGGCCAAAGGGCCTGTTTCCGTGCTGTATGACTCTATGAGCTTCATGTGAACTTCTCTGCACTTCCTGCAAATGGGATTTGTTTGATATTGGGAGTAGACATATCCTACACTCACTGCTCCAATTCTCCAAGGCCACATCACCCCTGCCTGGTACCATCTCCATCCTTGACATTTAACAGGTCTAAATTTCTCACTATTCCTTTATGAGATGCAGGTGTCCTTGAAAATCCAGCATTTCCTGCCCACCTTTAATTGCCCCTGACAAAGTGGTGGCAAACTACCTTCAGGTACCACTGTGTGTGTGTGTGTGTGTGTGTGTGTGTGTGTGTGTGTGTGTGTGTGTGTGTGTGTGTGTGTGTGTGTGTGTGTGTGTGTGTGTGTGTGTGAACCACTGCAATCCTTCCGCAAAGGTGCTCCTCCCGAGTATTGTTGGATCGAGAGTCTCTGCAACAATGAAGGGACAATGGTCCCCACCACCTGCCAGGAACACCTTGCAGGGAGGTGTGAGCGAGCAGGCAGCAGATGAATGGGAACCCTGCAAGTGGCGGTGTTACCATTCACCTGTTGCCCTTGGCCTTCTTGGTGCTAAAATCCATGGGTTTGGGAGGAAATATTGGAACAGGCTGGATGTGGGAGGAGTTGAAGCTGGGAAATTAGTCAGCAATAGTTAAAAATAAGAAATTAAAGATACAACGACCCTTTAAAATTGTTGTGGACCTGTATGTCTCAACGAATCACCCACACATTACCCACCAAGCCACACCCACATGTGCACACCTCCACCACACACTCACACACGTGCACACTTCCTACCATCTGTACGCACACAGGCACACATACAACACTTGTACACTCACAGGGATGAATGTACACACACAGACACCACTTGTATACACACACACACCACTTGTACACACACATATACACACACCATCTGTACACACACACCACTTGTACACACACAAATATACACACCACCTATACACACACACACCACTTGTACACACTGACATAGACACATACCACTTGTATGCACACAGACACACATACACCACTTGTGTACACACACACACACACACACACACACACACACACACACACACACACACACACACACACACACACACACCATCTTCTATTCCCTCCCCCACAATTAAAACCATCATTGTCAAAACCAATTTAAAATTCTTGCCAGAGGCCTTTCCTTTGATGCTCGATCTAATCCTTTCCTTCTGTTCACACCCAGAGGTCCTGACCTCAGGACGATCATTCCCAGGAGGACAGCACCTTCCTGGGAGGTGTGTGACACCTGGAAGGTGCAGTGGTCTGAACCTCCTACTGAGCTCTGCTAGGAGTTTACCCCACCCAGCCCCATCCTGCTCCCTACCCACCCCGTGTGATGGTGCATCAACCCTGGTTGAGTAAGCAATGGTCTTGCCAGTTTTACATTCAAATCCAACTTGAGGGTCTTCAGGCTGACTGTCCAGTGCATCTTGCTGCATTGCTTCTGGACACTGCACAGTTGGAGGCACTGTCTTTCCATTGCTTCATTAAAGACTTCTTTCGTTCTCTCAGGTGAATGTCATAGACTCACAGAGCCAGAGACAAATCCAGCAGAGAAACAACCCAATGAGTACGCGCCGACTGTCACACACCCATCCTTACACTAATCCTACGCTGACCCATTTTTATTCTCCCCACATTCCCATCAACCCCCTACACCAAGGGCAACTTACAGCGACCAATTAACCTAACACCCTGCACGTCTTTGGGCTATGGGGGAAAAGTTATGCAATCACAAGGAGAGTGTGCAAACTCCACGCCGACAGCACCCGAGGTCAAGATCAACCCCAGGTTCCTGGAGCTGTAAGGCAGCAGCTCTACCGAATGCACCACTGTGTCGCCTGGTGTATAGCAGTTATAAAAGAGCATTGTGAAAAGGGCAGCCGAGATATATCCTCCCAAGTCCCTCAATCAGGTGTGACAACTGCTCTGCCCGGGACCGCAATAAACCGCAGGGGGTTGTGGACACTGCTCAGCACATCACGGAAACCAGCCTCCCCTCCGTGGACTCTGTTGATACTTCTCGCTGCCTCGGTGAAGCAGCTGGCATGATCAAAGACCCCCACCCACCCTGGACATTCCCTCTCCTCCCCTCTCCCATCAGAAGATACATACGCCCAAAAGCACGTACCACCAGGCTCAAAGCTTCATTTTCTCGCTGTTGTAAGACTATAGAACGGTTCCCCAGCATGATCAGATGGACTCTCGACCTCATAACCTACCTCGTTATGACCTTGCACTTCATTGTCTACCTGCACTGCACTTTCTCTGTAGATGTGACACTTTAGTCTGCATTCTGTATTGTTTTACCTTGTACTACCTCAATGCACTGTGTAATGAATTGATCTGTGTGAACGGTATGCAAGACAAGTTTTTCACCATACCTCGGTACAATTGATAATAGTAAACCAATTCCAACTTCTCTAACACGTACCCAATCTTTATGACATTGTTGTTGGTGGGAGATTATAAAGCACAAACTGCAAATGCTGTTGCTAAAGATTCCAGTTTCTGCACTCTGTAGTGATCGCAAATACTGTGTTCCTAACAACAGTGACTTCACATCAGGACAACCACATTGGCTCAATGAGGTGCTCAAAACAAGAGGGCATAGGTTTAAGATCAGAGGCAAGAGATTTAAAAGGGACATCAGGGGCAGCTTCTTCACACAAAGGGTGGTGCATATTTGGAATGAGCTGCCAGAAATAGGGGTTGAGGTGGGCACATGAGCAACATTTAAAAGCAATCTAGATAGGTACATGGATAGGAGAAGTTTAGACGGCTATGGGCCAAATGCAATCAGATGGGACTAGCTTGCTGGACCACACAGTCGGCAGGGACAAGTTGGGCCAAAGAGCCTGTTACCATGCTGTATGATTCTATGGCTATAAAGTACCAAGGGATGATGTGAAAGATGCTATCCAAGTCCAACCTCTGTTTATAATCCTATTGATTTTATCAGTACACTGTTACTGACAGTTATGGACTCTCCTCCAGAAACATTACTGGACTGATTAGAGATGTACTGTCCAGAGATTTGCCGGGTAGGTGTTTGTTTCGTAGGCCAGTGATGGTTGCTTGAATATTCTGAGGCCCTTAAAGGGATCGATGTAGGCTTGAGTGACCCTCTCGGTTCATTCTCCAAGGAAAGAGACAACCCTTGGCTTGGATACACTCAGATCTTCAATCCTGATAAACATCATTGGTTTATGGCTTTTATTCTAAGAAATGGAATAGGTGTTTTGACTGGTTGCATCACCACCTGGTATGGGTCCTCCAATGCACAGGATCGAAAGAGGCTGCAGAGGGTTGTGGACTCAGCCAGTTCCATCACGGGCACAACCCTCCCCACCATCGAGAACATCTTCAAGAGGTGGCGCCTCAAGAAGGTGGCGTCCATCATTAAGGACTCTCACCATCCAGGGCATGTCTTCTTTGCATTACTACCATCGGAGAGGAGGTACAGGAGCCTGAAGACCCACACTCAATGTCTTAGGAACAGCTTCTTCCCCTCCAGCGTCAGATTTCTGAACGGTCCATGAACCCATGAACACTATCTCATTATTCCTCTTTTGCATTATTTATTTATTTTTGTGACTTATTGTAATTTTTACATCTTGTACTGTACAAGCAACAAATTTCACGACATATGTCAGTGATAATAAACCTCGATTCTGATTTGGATTCTTTGACTCATAGAGTCAAACAGCACAGAAACAGGCCCTTCAGCCCACTGAGTCCATGCCAACCATCCATTTACATTAGCCCTACATTAATACCACCTTGTAGTCTCCCTGTATGCGTCAATAATACTGGGAGGAACAACAACCTCTAAAGCTCTGTAAAGACATGCATCCACGGGTCACGTCCCACTGGATGTTCCCACAAGGGCGGCACGGAAGCGTAGCGGTTACCGTGATGCTATTACAGCACCAGCAATCAGGGTTCGATTCCCGTCACTGTCTGTAAGGAGTTTGTAGGTTCTCCCGTGTCTGCGTGGGTTTCCTCCAGGTGCTCCGGTTTCCTCCCACATTGCAAAGACGTACGGGTAGGTTAATTGGGTTTAAAAATGGGCGGCACGGACTCGTTGGGCCGGAAGGGCCTGTTACCACGCTGTAAATAAAATTTAAAAAAATTAAGTTCTGATTCCTTTCCTAAGTAAGCAGCAGGAGTTTAACCTCGAATTTTGTCCAGCAAACGCAATTTCACCTTCAATGAAATTTTTCTTCACAGTGACCTGAATTCAACAATATACATATTTAATGTGCAATAATGTGCCTTCTGCATTGTAGCAACTGCATATTGTGTAAGACAAAAATAATTCCATTCCCATCTTTCTTTTTTAGCTGACTCAGTGGAAAGAGAGATGAAGAGAATTTTTCAGCCTATCAAGTTGTGGTCTGCAATGATCTGAGAGGGCAAAGGAAGCAGACTTAGTAATGTTCAGAAGGGAATTGAATAAATAATTGAAGGAGGAGAGAATTGGCAAAGGCGTGTGGAACGTGCAGGGGTAAAGGGCCAATTGGATCATTCTTTAAAAGAGCTGCACAGGTACAAGGTTCTGAATGCACTCCCTTCTGAGGTGTTCGCTGAAAGGGAGTGATCCATACCAAGTCTCCCACCAACGTTGTGGACACAGCTCAGCACATCACGGAAACCAGCCTCCCTTCCTTGGACTCTGTTTACACTTCTCGCTGCCTTGGTAAAGCAGCTAACATAATCAAAGACCCCACCCACCCCGGACATTCTCTCTTCTTCCCCCTCCCATCAGGCAGAAGATACAAAAGCCTGAAAGCCCGTACCACCAAGCTCAAGGACAGCTTCTGTCCCACTGTTATAAGACTATTGAGTGGTTCCCTAGTAGATAGGATGGACTCTTCTCACAATCTACCTCGTTGTGACCTTGCACCTTATTGTCTACCTGCAATGGACTTCTTCTGTAGCTGTGACACTTTATTCTGCATTCTGTTATTGCTTTACCTTGTACTTCTTCAATGCACTGTGTAATGAATTCATCTGTCGAGACGGTATACAAGACAAGTTTTTCACTGTACCTTGGTACATAATAAACTAATTCAATTCAATTCAATGTTAATGTAATTTTCCAGCTAAATACTGTGTCTGGTTAACAAGTAAAAAGTTATACCACTTTGAGTTTGCTTGGTTAACAGATTTGTGCATTGCCAGCAGACAGATATCAGGCAATATCCAAATAATACAGATTAAATGGAAGCCTCTGAATTCACTCCCAGTTGCAATGGTGCTTTCTTACTTTCCTCTCCTCCCTGTCGCAGAACAAGTTGACACATTTGGTAAACCAGTAAGTATGGAGAGAAGAATGGTGTGAGAAATTCCCTTGTTATATGGTGTATTGTCCTTCATCAATCGGGGAATTGAATTTAGGAGCCGAGAGGTATTGTTGCAGCTATATAGGTCCCTGGTCAGACCCCACCTAGAGTATTGTGCTCAGTTCTGGTCGCTTCACTACAGGAAAGATGTGGAAGCCATAGAGAGGGTGCAGAGGAGATTTACAAGGATGCTGCCTGGGATGCGGAGCATGCCTTATGAAAGCAGGTTGAGGGAACTCAGCCTTTTCTCCTTGGAGAGACGGAGGATGAGGGGGGACCTGATAGAGGTGTATAAGATGATGAGAGGTATTGATCGGGTCGATAGTCAGAGGCTTTTCCCCAGGGCTGAATTGGTGGCCACAAGAGGACATAGGTTTAAGGTGCTGGGGAGTAGATATAGAGGAGATGTCAGGGGTAAGTTTTTTACTCAGAGTGGTGAGTACGTGGAATGGGTTGCCGGAAATGGTGGTGGAGGCGGATACGGTAGGGTCTTTCAAGAGACTGTTAGGTCGGTATATGGAGCTGAGTAAAATAGAGGGCTGTGGGTAAGCCTAGTAATTTCTAGGGTAGGGACATGTTCGGCACAGCTTTGTGGGCCAAAGGGCCTGAATTGTGCTGTAATTGTTCTATGTTCTATGTTAATCAGGCTTGCTGCCTGCACAGCTGTAAATGACTGAGATTAATTTTATGCACTTCATTTGCATAACACTATCATCCATTCACTACGTTTTTCCCATGAAATTATCCCACTTTCACTCAAAGACATTGCTTTTGATTTTTTTCCTCTACTCTTTAAACAGACTCTGTTTTCTGAGTAAATTGACTTTACTTACTGAAACAGTCAACCATTTACTGTGAGTCTTATACTCCAACTCATTGGCTGGCACAGCCTCTGTCAATGAGATGCAAACTTACTGATGAATCTACTGAATTGTTATTGTTTTAATTGCTTCCTGTGGTACTGGCAAATGATTTCTGCAATTTTCCCCAAGACTCTGAGCAACTATCTTTGATAAGTATGTGTGTTAAGTTTTGAAGATTGGGAGTTGTGTAACAGATAAGGTCCAACCTGGACAGAATTTAATGAAAACCCCAGGTAAGAGAATGTGCAAGAGCTATCTAAAATTAGATAGAAGGTGGACTTAACTCCACATTATCTGAACTGGCATTTTATTGGAATTACTCTCATTAATGAATAATTGGAGCTCATCTTTCCTAGCATTTACCATGATGGTTTAATAGTATCCTTCCAGGCATGGAAGATAGTGTGTGGTTAAAGACCAGTGTCACATGTGCTTGGACTTCCCTACCTTTTTTCTACCCTTTCCAAGCTGAAAATATTGAAGTGGAGTACTATGGCTTATCCTCGCAAATATTGTGACAACATCCTTATTTTCCAGCCCAATCCATCCAGAGCCTAATCCAGTGAGCATAAATACAAGGTGGTGCACAAGGCCAGGTTCCCATCACAGTAACCAGCAGTAGGGAGCTGAAAGTTTTGAGTGATATTTAGGTAACGTTGTGCGGAAGAGTTGGTGTTGAGTTTCCAGTGTCACAAACCAGCAACAAAAGAAACACACTGAGCATGATTCAGTGTTAAAAACTATTTTATTAATTACTACTTATGATAATACGTAAAATAAAAGTAAAAATGTTAGTATGTTAGAATTCAAAAATGTTAAACCTCGAACGTTAACCCCAAAACTAAACTCTTCGTGTGTGTGTGTGACAAAGTCCAAAACTCCCAGTTCCGGAATGGTTCTTAAAGTTCAGTTCCGCAAGCCATAAGGTGAAACATGAGCAAGGGCTTCTTCAACAACCACCGTTGTCTGAAGATAAGATGTAGATGTAGAAAAACATAGAGAGAGTACATACGAAATCCAAATGTTCCACGATGGAACCCAAACAACACTTCAGTGTTTACTCGGTAGTGACTTCCTCACCCCGAAAAGCATCCGAACCGTGGTCGTCCACACACAAATACCTGTTTCCTTCTACAGGTCAGCAACAAAGTGAACTCCACCGGATTACTTCCAACTTCCATACATGGATTTCAGTGGCAAACACAGTTATTGTTTCTCATCCATCGATAGAGAAAACAAGCAGGCTGGTGTCTCTCTCCCTTCTCTCTCTCCTCCTTCTTCTTCTTCTGACTTCTTCAACAACGTCATTACGTCCTTTATCTTCTATTGACGTAAGCACGCCCCACACACACATACACACACACTCTCTATCTTAAAGGGACTTTCACTGAGTCCGTAACACCTCCCACCTAAAAAAAATTTTCCCCAAGAAAAATTTAACCGCGCATACAGTTAGTAATGTTAATAATTATCATGCTACACAACTACAGACTATCAGATTAGTACAGATACATGTTTCCCATTTAACATCGGGAAAGACAATCAGCAATCACATTATCTTTGCCTTTAATGTGAGTTATCATGAGATCAAACTCTTGCAAAATTAAACTCCAGTTTAACAGCCTTCTGTTCTTGTTTTTGACTCGGCTCAGAAACACCAATCGGTTATGATCTGTATATACAGTCAATGGTTTTTGAGCGGTGCAAACATATACACTGAAATGTTGCAAGGCTAAAACAAGCGACAGTAATTCTTTCTCTATGGTGGAATAATTCTTTTGATGCTCATTAAATTTCTTTGAAAAGTAAGCTACAGGATGGTCAATATCATCAAGGTCACCCTTCTGCAACAACACAGCTCCTGCAGCTTCATCACTGGCATCTACTGCTAATGAAAATGGCTTTTCAAAGTCAGGTGTTCTGAGCACAGGATGGTAGCATAAAATGGCTTTCAGCTTCTTAAATGCTTCTTGACAAGAATCTGTCCAAACAAACTTTACTCCCTTCTTCAGAAGATTAGTTAGGGGAAGAGCAATATCAGCAAAATTTTTACAAAATTTTCGATAATATCCAACCATTCCCAAAAATCTTCTAACAGTCCTCGTACCTGTGGGAATAGGGAACTCAGATATTGCTTGAACTTTTGCCTGAACAGGAGCTTGCTTGCCTTGACCTACAACATAACCAAGATATGTCACAGTGGCATGGCCAAATTCACTTTTAGCCAAGTTAACTGTAAGGTTAGCCTTGGAAAGTCTTTCAAACAACCTTTCTAACGCAGAGATGTGATCCTCCCATGTATCATTCCCAGTCACTAAGTCGTCAATGTAGGCATCTGTATGTTTTAACCCATGAATCACTGAATTAATCATTCTTTGAAATGTTGCCGGAGCATTTTTCATTCCAAATGGCAAAACATTGTATTCATACAATCCAGAAGGGGTTACAAAGGCTGAAATCTCCCGTCCTCTATCTGTTAATGGAACACACCAGTACCCTTTTAATAAGTCAATCTTTGTAAGAAATTTTGCCTTTCCCACTCTGTCTATGCAATCATCCACCCTAGGAATAGGGTAAGCATCTGACTTTGTTACAGCATTCACTTTCCTGTAATCTGTGCAAAATCTAACAGTTCCATCAGGTTTAGGTACAATAACACAGGGCGAACTCCAATTTGAAGTAGAATGTCTAATAATATCATTTTCCAACATGTATTTGATTTCCTGATCAACAAGTTTACTTTTTTCCACATTCATTCGATATGGGTGTTGTTTGATTGGTTTTGCATCCCCAACATCAACATCATGGGTAATTATCGATGTTCTGTTTGGAACATCTGGGAACAGATTTTTAAATTTTAAAATTAATTCTCTCATCTGTTGTTTTTGTGAAACTTGTAAATGGTCCAACTTCGTTTCAAGGTTCTCCAGGATATTTTGGTTTTTTAGTTTCGATGGAACAATATTTGGTCTAAATTGGCCTTCCTCAACATCAACATCAGGCATTCTAGAAACAACCCTTACATCATCCACCAAGGCCACAACTGAATCCCTCTCATAATAAGGTTTTAGCATGTTTACATGACAGAGTTGTGTTTTCTTGCGTCTATCTGGTGTTTTGATTATATATGTTAGATCAGTCACTCGAGATTCAATAACATAGGGTCCAGAAAAACGAGATTGCAAGGGATTATTTTGGCTAGGGAAAAATACCAACACCTTTTGCCCCACTGCGAATGTCCTAGGCCGAGCACGTCTATCAAAATATGTCTTCATTCTTATCTGGCTTGTTTTCAGATTCTCTCTCGCTAGCTGGCAGACTCTCTCCAACCGAGTTTTAAATTTTTGGACATGGGGAGATCTCCACTTCCTCATTAACACTCCGTTTTTGACATAATATCCAATTGGTACTTTTTCAATCTCCTCACATGAAAGAGCTTTTTCTTTCAATTCTGTCAACTCAGGGTCCTTTGTCTGTTCCACCATAAAATCCTTCCTTGACAAAGACAAATCTTTAAATTCAGGCTCACTATAAGGATGTTGATCCTCCAGTGAAGACAGAAAAGTCTCAGATAAGGCATCATAATTTTCTTCCTGTTTAGGACTGTCACAAGGAACCACATCAGACTGCACCGGACTGTCTGTCTTGGCTAATTCTCTAGCTCTAGCTCGAGTCACCGCACATGATGGGTAAACATCTGGATCATCCTCAGACTCATCAATCCTTGGTTTGGTTGTTAACCGTACCACAGGATCACTTTCTCCATCTGCAAGGTCATTTCCCAATAACAAAGAAACTCCTTCCACTGGCAAACTAGGTCTTATCCCTATCTCGACTGGTCCTTCTACGAACTTTGACTTTAAAATCACCCTGTGAAAAGGGACAGACATGGTCTCACCTGTAACGCCTCGTACTAGATTTACTTCACCAGTGTCACTTTCTTCACCAAAATTTAAAACACTGTCCAGCAAGAGAGATTGACTAGCCCCAGTATCTCTAAGAATTTTCACTGGCACCTGGGGTGACTCATCATTCAGTGAAACAAAACCCTCTGATACATACGAACGGAATTCCTTTCTCACCTCCTCCAACTTTTCCGCTTTTCCCTCTTGCAAGGACTGATCTTTAACAGCATCTCCTAAACCTTTTTGATTTTTAATTGCCTGAAAGCAAGCATTGGGCCCAGCTTCCTTCTTTTTCTTCAAAAGGGCACAATTAGATATCACGTGGCCAGGTTTCCTACAGTAATAACAAGTACGCTCAACAGGTTTCTCCAGCCCTGGCTTCTTTTCATCTTTTCCTTTTTGATTACCTCCCAATTTAATCTCTGGTTTACCTGGATTGTCTTTGTAACTCTTTTGAAAGGTTTTAGGTTGTCCCCATTTGGATTTATGGGTTAAAGCATAATCATCTGCCAACCTAGCAGTTTCTTGTAAAGTTTCCACTGCCTTTTCATTTAAATATGTTGTTAATTCAGCTGGAACACATCTTTTAAAGTCTTCCACTAGTATCAATTCTGTCAATTTATCATAATCCCCATCTACATTTTAGCCAGGCACCATCGTTCAAAACATATTCTCTTTCCATTGGCAAATTCCATATAAGTCTGATCTGCAGATTTCCTCAAGTCTCTGAATTTTTGTCTATAAGCCTCAGGGACCAATTCATAGGCCTTCAATATAGCTTGTTTTACCTTGGTATAATCAGCTGCATCCTCAACAGACAAAGCAGAATAAGCTTTTTGAGCTTTACCTTTAATCACACTCTGTACCATAAGAGCCCATCCTTTCCTTGGCCAGTTTGAACTCACAGCAACCTTTTCAAAATGTTGGAAATACTGATCAACCTGATCTTCTTCAAACGGAGGGACTAATCGAACCTCCCTGCTGGCTGAAAAACCATCATCAGAATCAGATTCCGAACTCCTACGCTTCATTTGTAACTCATGCTGCCTCTTTTTCTCCTCGTTATCCAGCTCCATCCTCTTCAATTCCATCTGCTTCATTGCTAGATCAGCCTCTATCTTCATCTGAGTTATCTTTTGTTCAGTCTCTAATTTCTTTTGTTCGGCCTCTAATTTCTCTCGTTCGGCCTCTATCTTTAACTGGGTTTGTTCTCGTTCGGCCTCTATCTTTAACTGGGTTTGTTCTCGTTCGGCCTCTATCTTTAACTGAGTTTGCTCTCGTTCAGCCTCTAATCTCTTTTGCTCTCGTTCAGCTTCTAATTTATTTTGCTCTCGTTCAGCCTCTATCTTTGCCAGCTGCACCTGTGCTCAGAAATTGCTATTTCACTGCCAGGAAACTGTTTTAACACTTCCTTCTCAAACACCTTCTTTTCCACATAATGGCCAGCTATCAGTCTCTGAATATCTGCCTTTCTCATAGACTGCTTTACTTCTGTAAGGTTTAGCCTTGTAGCAATCTTTATCAAATCATCCTTTTTCGCCACCTCCAATCCCTTTTGGGTTGGTGACTCCAAAAATGCCTTAATATCCATTGCTGCTGGTTTCCACGCACACAAGCCAATTAAAAAGAATTTATCAGACCTCCCTCAAAAATCTTTGGATTGAATCCCGAACAAATCTCGTCAATCTGGGGTACAATCCCAGACGACACTCGTTAACCTTGGGAACTATCCCGGACGAGCCCCCAATTTTGTCACGAACCAGCAACAAAAGAAACACACTGAGCATGATTCAGTGTTAAAAACTATTTTATTAATTACTACTTATGATAATACGTAAAATAAAAGTAAAAATGTTAGTATGTTAGAATTCAAAAATGTTAAACCTCGAACGTTAACCCCAAAACTAAACTCTTCGTGTGTGTGTGTGACAAAGTCCAAAACTCCCAGTTCCGGAATGGTTCTTAAAGTTCAGTTCCGCAAGCCATAAGGTGAAACATGAGCAAGGGCTTCTTCAACAACCACCGTTGTCTGAAGATAAGATGTAGATGTAGAAAAACATAGAGAGAGTACATACGAAATCCAAATGTTCCACGATGGAACCCAAACGACACTTCAGTGTTTACTCGGTAGTGACTTCCTCACCCCGAAAAGCATCCGAACCGTGGTCGTCCACACACACAAATACCTGTTTCCTTCTACAGGTCAGCAACAAAGTGAACTCCACCGGATTACTTCCAACCTCCATACATGGATTTCAGTGGCAAACACAGTTATTGTTTCTCATCCATCGATAGAGAAAACAAGCAGGCTGGTGTCTCTCTCCCTTCTCTCTCTCCTCCTTCTTCTTCTTCTGACTTCTTCAACAACGTCATTACGTCCTTTATCTTCTATTGACGTAAGCACGCCCCACACACACATACACACACACTCCTCTATCTTAAAGGGACTTTCACTGAGTCCGTAACACCAGGTTGAAGCCTGCAGGAACTTAGGTAATTGGTCATTGGTTTATTATTGTCACGCGTACTGAGATACAGTGACAAGCTTTTGTTTGTGTGTCATCCAGACAGACCATTCCATGCATAAGTTCATCGAGGTATTAAAAAGCAGAAAAAAAACAGAATGCAGAATATAATGTTACAGTTACAGGGAAAGTGCAGTGCAGGAAGACAATAAGGTGAAAGGGCCATGACCAGGTAAATTGAGAGATCAAGAGTTCATTTTTATTGTACAAGAGATGCATTCAAGATTCTGATAACAGTGAGACAGAAGGTGTCCTTGAGCCTGGTGGTACGTGTTCTCAGGCTTTTGTATATTCTGCCCAATGGGAGAGGGGAGAAGAGAGAATGACTGGGGTGGGAGGGGTCCTTGATTATATTGACTGCTTTCCCGAGGCAGCGGGAAGTGTAGATGGAGTCAATGAAGGGGAGGCTGATTCGTGTGATGGACTGGGCTGTGTTCACAACTCTCTGCAATTTCTTGCGGCCTTGGGCAGAGCAGTTGCCGTACTAAGCTGTGCTGCATCTGGATAGAATGCTTTCAATGGCACAGCTGCAAAAATTGGTGAGAGTCATCGGGACTATGCTGAATTTCCTTAGCCTTCTGAGGAAGTAGAGGTGCTGGTGTGCTTTCTTGGCCATAGCATAGAATTTAGTAGCAGTGATCTTCAACTGGGTTGAGCTGTGTATCATCTCCAAAGGCTTCAGATTGCAGTCTTAGTGAGTACTTGGGAAAGTAAATTTTCCAAGCTCTGAACTGATAAGAACAGAAGCAATAGGTTCCTCAATCCTACTCCATCAGTGGTATCATGGAAGATCTCTAGCATCTACCTGAACTCCCCAATCCTATTTTATCTTAGCACCAGAAAATTGGTCAATTTCTACATTGAATATACTCACCAACTGAACTTCATCAGCTTTGGAATAAGGAATTCCAAAGATTCACCCTGAGGGTTTCTTCTCACCTTATTCCAGAATGGTTGAGTCCATATCATAAAATTATGAGTCCTAGTTCGATGCTCTTGAGCCAAGAGAGCAACCTCTCAATATCTACTGGGTGTAATGTGAATAGTGGGGATAGGGTCGAGTCTGGGTGAAGTCTGATGGTGATGATTTTGGAGAGAGTGCAGTTATAAGCTCGTGATAGTGAAAAGGAGACAATTAACTCCATATGATCTAAAGTTATTTGATCTAAGTAACTTAATTTTCAAAGTCATGTTGCTGGCAACACCAACTCACTACCATGTCTTCGAAACTATTTACTTCGTTGATTCCTTTGCTAATGAGAAGTTGTCTTTTCTTTCAATGAAGCAATTTCTCCATCCTCTAAATACTAAAAGTTGTGGGCCTATCTCTCCTCATGGGATGGACCTGTTGTCCCAGACTTTACAGCAACACATCCCTCCTACCCTTCCCCAGAGTGCAAGAATGGAAGGGCTTACAAGTGATGGACTCAGCCCAATACATCACAGGCACATCCATCCCCACCATCGAAGGAATCTACATAAGGTGATGCCTCAAGGTGGCAACATCTATCATCAAAGATCCCCACCATCTGGGCCATGCCATCTTCTCACAGCTACCAATGGGCAGGAGGTACAAAAACCCAAAGTCCTACACCACCAGGTTCAAGAACAGCTACTTGCCTTCAACCATTTGGTTCTTGAACCAACATGCACAACCCTAATCACTACCTCAGTATAGCAACAGTATGACCACTTTGCACTGCAATGGACTTTGTGTTTTTTGTTATCTTGTAAAAATTGTGTGAAAATAATGCTTAATTTGTGTTTTTCTTGTGAATGCTCCTTATCTGCTGCTATGTGTCTGTGATGCTGCAGCAAGTAAGTTTTTCATTGCACCTGTGCATAAGATAAGATATCTTTATTAGTCACATGTACATTGAAACACACAGAGAAATGCATCTTTTGCATAGAGTATTCTGGGGGCAGCCCGCAAGTGTCGCCACACTTCTGGCACCAACATAGCATGACGTCTTTGGAATGTGGGAGGAAACCGGAGCACCTGGAGGAAACCCACGCAGACAAGGGGAGAACATACAAACTCCTTACAGTCAGCGGCCAGAATTGAACCCAGGTCCCTGGTGCTGCGCTAGCGTTATGCCAACCACTACACTACACCACTATACATGTACATACGTATGACAATAAACTTGATTTGAATTTGACTTTGTATCTGAAACTGTGTTCCAGCTAAGCAAAACCCAATATATTTAGAATATGATTTCTTTATGCTTGATGTCTACCTCCCTTGCAATAAAAATTAACGTATTTATAAGGTAAAAGCTAACATTCCCTCCTGTGGAAGTTTAAATTTGGTAAGGACTCAAAAACAGTAGGTGATGACTGGCAGAATCCCTTGTGTCCTCATACAGATTGTCCTGGGGAACACAGAAACCCTTCTAACATAAGTAAGCCAAATGGCCCTTCGAGTCTGCTCTCTCATTCATAGTTGGTCATCTAACACAGGTCCATTTTCCTGCCCTGTCTCCTTATCCCTTAATTCCCACAATGTCCAGAAATCATGTTGCAGATGAACTCAATGAGTGAACCTTCCAAATGTTTACCACCCTCCGTGTGAAGGAATTTCTAAGTCAAGCACCTATAACCATGAAACCAGTCAGTTGTCCCAAAAAAAATTGGTTCACTATTGCTCTTCAAGCAAGGGAATCTCCTTCCCATCCCTGGCCTGGTCGATATGTGAACCCAGACCCACAGCAACATGGTTAAATCTTTCCTGCTCTCTGAAATGATTCAGCAAACTACTCCATTCAAGGTATGATGTGGATGGGCAGCAGCTGTTGGCCTTGCCAGCAACAGACCATGAATAAATAAAATAAAATGATTATTGAACATGCACGTCAGCGTTCTGTGATTCGCAGCCTTAGAATAGATGGAGGTCAACGTTATTGGAAAGGTTGGGCCTGGGACCTTTAAAGTGAAGATTATTTCTCCTTCCCACATATTAATATATTTTCTCCTCTGCCTGCCATTGTACCTGGACATACTTCCAGTATCCAACCAAAGCTACCCTTATAAAACTGGCCTTGGCATTCCAACAAGACACTTTCAGCTGATCTTTGCATTGTCGTTGTGTTGTATAACATGCTACTGTATGAAGGTAACCAAAGAGAAGAATAAGAGGTGATCTCATTCAAACATACGAAATCCTTTTAGGCCTGGACATGATGTTGGTGGAAGACAGGAAGAACTTTATGGCATAGGATAAGATAAGATAAGATGTCTTTATTAGTCACATGTACATCGAAACACGTAGTGAAATGCATCTTTTGTGTAGAGTGTTCTGGGGGCAGCCCGCAAGTGTCGCCACGCTTCCGGCGCCAACATAGCACGCCCACAACTTCCTAACCCGTACGTTTTTGGAATGTGGGAGGAAACCGGAGCACCCGGAGGAAACCCACGCAGACACACGGGGAGAACGTACAAATTCCTTACAGACAGCGGCCGGAATTGAACCTGGGTCGCTGGCGCTGTAATAGCGTTATGCTAACCGCTACACAACTGTGCCTGCCCTCAGTTTAGGCTAGTGATATTGTACATTCTATGTAGTTTATTAGATCTTTTGTGAATAAGAACATAAGAACATAAGAAATAGGAGCAAGAGTAGGCCATCTGGCCCGTCGAGCTGGCTCCACCATTCAATAAGGTCATGGCTGATCTGGCAGTGGACTCAGATCCACCTACCTGCCTTTTCCCCATAACCCTTAATTCCCCTACTATACAAAAATCTATCTAACTGTGCCTTAAATATATTTAGTGAGGTAGCTTCTACTGCTTCCCCGGACAGAATTCAAGATTCACTACTCTCTGGGAAAAGCAGTTTCTCCTCATCTCCATCCAAAATCTACTTCCCCGAATCTTGAGGCTATGTCCCCTAGTTCCAGTCTCACCTACCAATGGAAACAACCTTCTTGCCTCTATTTTATTTATCCCTTTCATAATTTTATGTTTCTATAAGATTCCCTCTCATTCTTCAGAATTCCAGCCAGTATAATCCCAGACAACTCAATCTCTCTTCATAGACTAACCCCGTCATCTCCGGAATCAACCTGCTGAACCTCCTCTGCACCGCCTCCAAAGCCAGTGTATCTTTCCTCAAGTAAGGAGACCAGAACTGCACGCAGTACTCCAGGTGCAGCCTCACCAGTACCCTGTACAGTTGCAGCATAACCTCCTTGCTCTTAAATTCAGTTCCTTAAGCAATGAAGGCCAACATTCCATTCACCTTCTTGATAACCTGTTGCACCTGCAAACCAACCTTTGCGATTCATGCACAAGCACTCCAAAGTCCCACTGCACAACAGCATGCTGCAATCTTTCACCATTTAAAAAATAATCTGATCTTCTACTTTTCCTTCCAAAGTGGATGACCTAGCATTTACCAACATTGTACTCCATGTGAATGCATGTGCAATGAACCTTGCAATGTCCACAGGTATAGTTCTAACCAATAATCCAAGAATGTATAAACAGCTTGGGAAAGTCTGGTGGCATTAGTGATGTCACATGATCAGGAGATGTTTGCTTATGAAGAGACTTTTCCACTGAATGGTGAGTCTCACCTTCAGACCAGGGTCATGTGCAGTGCCAAGGGCTAAAAGAGAAGACAAGACCCATTTTCTGTTATACAAGGATCCCTGACTGCAGAAAGGATGTGTGAACACTGTTTTCTCTTGAGAAATGTTTCTTTTCTCCGGCTTCTGGACTGGTTGAATGGACTTTAGGATTGGGATTGCAAGCTGTGCCAAGGGCTATTGAAAATAAGACGTATTATCAGATCAGATCAGATCTTTATTAGTCACATGTACATCGAAACACACAGTGAAATGTATCTTTTGTGTAGAGTGTTCTGGGGGCAGCCCACAAGTGTCGCCACGATTCCGGAGCCAACATAGAATGCCCACAACTTCCTAACTCGTACGTCTTTAGAATGTGGGAGGAAACCAGAGCACCCACAGGAAACCCACGCAGACACGGGGAGAACATACAAACTCCTTACAGACAGTGGCTGGAATTGAACCCGGGTCCCTGGCGCTGTAAAGCATTATGCTAACCGCTACACTACCATGCCTGCCCACACACTACTGTGCCTTCCCACAAGGTGGTTGTCCAGGAGTGCCCAATGACAGAAAGATTGTGAGAACTATGTATACTTCTTTAATGATGTAGAACTGTGCTGTTTTCTCTGACAGCACAGTTCTCTGTTTTCTCTGGCATGTGAGAATTGTTTTTACTTTTCTTAAGAACTGTTACTTCTTTCTTACTAATTTTTTATATGTACCACTGCATTTAGAACAGAGAACAGTACAGCACAGGAACAGGCCTTTTGGCCCACAATGTTGTAGTCTTTACTACTTACGAAGATTTAATCCTTTATTTGTATTACTGTATTCACTCATCTTTTATATGTATTATTGCACTTAACTAATACAATAATTTTCAAGCATATGGATTGGATCAAAATCATATTTGGTGAACCAGGCACTTGGCAACACAGGGGTGTCCATTACTACAGGTCACTGTCTCAAAATACAAGGTCAGCATTCAGGACAGGGGTAGTGAATCTTTGGAATTCTGTACCCACACTACAGAGCTTCAATCATTGATTGTACTCAAGGCAGAGATTAATAGGTTTTTGGCTATTAAGGAAATCAAAGGATATGGGATTAGTGCAGGAAAGTAATGCTTATTGAATACAACCATGATCTTATTGAATGACCGAGCAGACACAAGCCGTTGAGTGGCCTGTTCTTGCTTCCTTCTACCTTAAAGCTTTCTGTTCATATCCTTACTCACACCAACTTACATTCACTCATCACTCTGCAGAATGGGTCCATTCTTTTTTTAAGAAACCCACTGCTTTTTCCACATCCCTCCATGCCTTGTCACGTCGTAGTCTCTTCCTGCCCTCCAAATCCTAGGGATCTTAGTTCCATTCCCAGATCACTTTGCTTTTAATTGCTCCACTAGTAAGAGAGTATGGGCCAAGAGCAACGTGACGGCAAAGACCAAACTGTGAACTTACTCCATAGTAGGTTCAATAGGTTCAATCTTTAACAATGGTTCAATGTATTGGAATTGCTATTGGTTTATTATTGTCACTTGTACCGAGGTACAGTGAAAAACTTGTCTTGCATACCGTTTGTACAGATCAATTCATTACACAGTGCATTGAGGTAGTACAGGGTAAAAACAATAACAGAATACAGAGTAAAGTGTCACAGCTACAGAAGAAGTGCATTGCAGGTAGACAATAAGGTGCAAGGTCATAACGAGGTAGATTGTGAGGTCAAGAGTCCATCTCAGCGTATAAGGGAACCGTTCAACTGTCTTATAGAAGCTGAAGCTGGTATGTGCCCTCAGACTCTTGTATCTTCTGCCTGATGGCAGAGGGGAGAAGAGAGAATGTCCCAGGTGGGTGGGGTTTGATTGTGCTGGCTGCTTCACCGAGGCAACATCTTTTTCTGTATTTATTTTCTGTAGTTGTATAATCTAATCATTTTAAAAAACAGAGTAAATGGTTATAGATGGAGATGCAGCATTAAATAAAGAGTCCAACTAGGATGGACAATTTCACATTTACTCTGCAATAACTGCAGTTACAATAATTCAGACTGTTCTTATAATTGAAAATATAATTCACAGACAACACATTCAAAATAAAACCAAGTTCCTGATTATTAGAGACATAATCATCTTAGTTCTCATAAGACACATTGCATCTTAATACTCAGTTTCTAGTCATGAGAAAGGTCACTTTTGTTCATTAACTTTGAAACTATCTGTAATGATATATAAAGCAGAGTTAAAGCAACTATCCATGAATATTTAATTCAAAAATTATGACAGGACACCAACGTGGATCATGCTACAACCATCAGCTTCATGAAACTGATGACACCTGTGGTGGAATGATCACCTTCCTTGGACGGGTATTCTAGCCATAGAGGGAGTACGCTGAAGATTCACTGGACTAGTTCCATGTTGCCATGTAAGGAAACTGGGACTGTATTCTCTAGAGTTCAGCAGAATGAGAGATGATCTCATTAAGACTTCCATAATTCTTACAGAGTTTGACAGATTAGATGCAGGGACGATGTTTCCCCTAGTCGAGGAGCCTATAACCAGGGGCACAGTTTCAGAATAAGGTGTAGGCTGTTTAGGACTATGAGAAAAACATTCTTCACACAGATAGTGGTGAATCTTTGAAATTTTCTATCCAGTTAATGAGATCATCCAAAATGCAAACTGTACCATCAAACAACGATGAGTCGGAGTACAGGAAGGAGATAGAAAGCCTAGTGACATGGTGTCATGACAACCACCTTTCCCTCAATGTGAGCAAAACAAAAGAGCTGGTCATTGTCTTCAGGAAGGGTGGTGGTGCACATGTTCCTGTCTACATCAATGGTGCTGAGGTTGAGATGGTTGAGGGCTTCAAGTTCCTTGGTGTGAACATCACCAATAGCCTGTCCTGGTCCAACCATGTTGACGCCATGGCCAAGAAAGATCACCAGCGCCTCTACCTCCTCAGAAGGCTAAAGAAATTTGACATGTCCCCTTTGACCTTCACCAATTTTTATCGATACACCATAGAAAGCATCCCATCTGGATGCATCACGGCTTGGTATGGCAACTGCTCTGTCCGTTATCTCAAGAAACTGCAGAGGGTTGTGAACACAGCTCAGCACAACATGAAAATTAGCCTCCCCTCCATCAACTCTCTCTACACTTCTCGCTGCCTCGGTAGAGCAGCCAACATGATTAAAGACCCCACCCACCCCGAACATTTTCTCTTCACCCCCCTCCCATTGGGCAGAAGATACAAAAGCCTGAAACACGTACCACCAGGCTCAAGGACAGCTTCTGTCCCACTGTTATAAAACTATTGAATGGTTCCCAAGTACGATAAGATGGTCTCTTGACCCTACAATCTACCTTGTTGTGGCTTTACACCTTATCGTCTGCCTGTGCTGCACTTTAACTGTAACACTTTATTCTGCATCCTGTTATTATTTTACCTTGTACTACCTCAATGCACTGTGTAATGAATTGATCTGTATGAACGGTATGCAAGACAAGTTTTTCACTGTACCTCAGAATATGTGACTTTGATAAACTAATTTAACAGCCCAGTAAACCATCCTTGATGACCTGGAGCCTGATGTCCGCTCATTGGACAGTGATCAGGCAGATCCCACTGCATTAACGGCTCATAATCCAGGGAGGCATCTGAAGGCAGAAGTGGAGAACCAATAATGCCCACAGGACCACAAGGATGTTGACAGAGCAATTCGGAAATCATGTTTTAAGGTTCACATAAATCAGGTGAAGCACAGTTCATCAGGAGTCCCCTAAGACACTGAAGAAAGTTGCCTAAGGATACAGGAGGGCATAGATCAGCTGGAAAGTTGGGCAGAGAGGTGGCAGATGGAATTTAATCCAGATAAGTGGGAGGTAATGCACTTTGGGAAGTTAAATTCCAGTAGGACATTTAGAGTAAATGGCAGGAACCTTAGGAGTGTTGATGTACAGGGAGAATATAGGGCGCAAGACCATAGTTCACTGAAAGTGGCAACACAGGTAATAGGGTAGTAAAGAAGGTATTTGGTATGCTTGCCTCCATAAGCCGAGGCATTGAGTATAAGAGTTGGGATGTCATGATGCAGCTGTATAAAACACACAGACATACATGCACATGCACACACATGCACATGCACACATATGCACACACACACAGCACACATACAGTCAGAATACACAGCAAATGCACTCACAAACACACAGTACATCCACACATACATACCTACATGTATAAACACATAGAGTAAATTGGTAAATTGGTTTATATTGTCACATGTACCTAGGTACAGTGAAAAACTTTGTTTTGCATGCCATCCGTACACATTTTTCGTCACATCAGTACATCGAGATAGTACAAGGGAAAAGCAATAACAGAATGCAGAATAAAATGTGCTGATATAGTCAGAACACACAAAGCATTCACACGGATACATAGATAAATGGCAGATCCATACATGCCTTACACAGATACACACACTCATCAACTCTACATCCACCTGTACAAACTCACACAAACACAGCGGAACACCAAGTGTTCACATCCAGTTTGGTATTTTCTGGTTTTTCAATATTTGATATGTGTGCTTCATCTTGCTGAACTCACGGACTGAATCAGCAGTAACCCCGCAACAGGCTGACACATTTGTTCTGCTTGTTGGTCTCCGATTGACCCTTCTCAGTACAAAGATAACAGCCAGTGCTACTGAGGCTATACAGCACACTTTCTGAACCATGATAGAACTTCATTCACCAGTGCCATGTACCTGATTGATTTGGATGGTAGGAACATAGAATATATGGGTTAGACAAAACAATAAATATGCAATGCACAATTGGAACCGTTTAAGGCAATTTCCATTGATCTTACAAGCTCAATTTATAGTAATGAATTTCCTTTTTATTTTCAGCATTATATCATTTATAATCACAAATGGTTACCGCGTGGAAGGAGACCAATTAGTCTATCAAGTTCTTATCAGTTCCACGAAAGATTTGACACTTTTAAATTTAGCAAAGTTACTCTTTTCTTGTGTTCAGATTAGAAAGTGGGAGATACAGAACTTTAATGACAATATCACAGAGATGGGATCGGAACAAAATGATTACAACCGAACCTTCTCAAATTAACTTCTTATGACCTTTGACAGGTTGTAATTCAGGTCTTTTTGCTCCATCTTAATTTTACATTTCTATAGCACCTTTCACATGCCTTTGAACTTGGTATCCAATGAAATCTATATTAAATGAAGTCACTGTTGTAATAGAGGAAATCCAACAGCGAACTTGCACACAACAAGCTTCCTCAATTGGCCCAATGATAACAACGTATGGCTGTGTTGAGTGGAGGATAAATACTGGTCAGGATGCCAGGTAAAACTATCTTCATCTTCAAAGTACAGACATGGGATCTTCAGCATCCCCCTGAGAGAAGAGAGGTGATCTCAGCTTAATGTCTTATCTGAAAGACAGTGCTCACTCACTACTGCACTAGAACCAATCTCGACTTTTACGCCAAAGCATTTAGAGTCAGACTCTAACCCACAACTGTCTCCTTTGGACAGAGGAGGGCTATCACTGATCTACAGCTGGTATGTTAATACATCCATCAAGAGGAACTCTACAATTGACCATTTGAGTGTCACAAGGTTTTTTTTCTTTCCTCTTTTCAGCACTTTGCGCTTGAAGTTCAACTTCATTTACCAAACATTTTCTGGGTCACTTCTTCCGATTCACTGCCACTCACAGTTTGGTGTTGGTTGTAAAATGGACTGTTTTGTGCCCACCCTCAGTTCCCTTCCTCTCAAAGTAAGAACAGTAGTGTAGCAGTTAACGCAACACTATTACAGCACCGGCGACCCGGGTTCAATTCCGGCCACTGTCTGTAAGGAGTTTGTACGTTCTCCCCATGTCTTCGTGGGTTTCTTCCGGGTGCTCCGGTTTCCTCCCACATTCCAAAGACGTAGGGGTTAAGATGTCGTGGGCATGCTATGCTGGTGCCGGCAGCATGGTGACACTTGCGGGCTGCTCCCAGAACACTCTACACAAAAGATGCAATTCACTGTGTGTTTCGATGTACGTGTGACGAACAGAGGTAGATATCTTATAAGAAGGCTGCAATGCACTGCCCCTGTTACAGCTGTTTTCTGGAGCGATGCATGGGTTGTTACAGCTGCATGGTGAGTTTTCAGGAGAACCCCAGCCAGCTGTGGCTTGCCATCAGATGAACAACAAGAGGACAAAGTGGCGCGGAATGTCAAGGTGACACAGAGGCACATCAGTTAGTGCTGCTGCCTCACAGTTCCAGTGACCTGGGTTCAATCCTTACCAGAAGTGCTGTCTGTGTGGAGCTTGCACGTTCTCCCCCCAACTGCGTGGTTTTCCCTGGGTGCTCTGATTTCCTCCCACATCCCAAAGATGTATGGGTTTGTAAGTTAATTGACCACTGTAAATTGCCCCTAGTGTGAAAGTGGGTGGTAGAATCTGGGAATGGATGATGGAATAGGTTACAGAGAAATAAGTGGTGGAATAAGCACAGACTTGATGGGCTGAATGGCCTCCCAAGGAAATATGAAAACAAAAATGCCAATCCAACTCTGCCAGTGTTCATTGAAGGAGGGCAGCCAGCATGGAGATGTCCGCAAAGGTAGGACGTTACTCACTCCTCTATAGTTAACACAGCCCAGGAATTAAAATCTCAGAAACGGAATCAAAATCAGGTTTATTATCACTGACATATGTCGTGAATTTTGTTGTTTTACAGCAGCAATATAGTGCAAGACATAAAAATTATTATAAGTTACAAAAAAAGATAAATCGCGCAAAAGAGGAATAACGAGGTCGTGTTCATGGGATCACGGACCGTTCAGAAATCTGATAGTGGAGGGGGAAAAAGTTGTTCCTGAAATGTTAAGTGTGGGTCTTCAAGCAATGGCCAGCAAAATAAAAACTGCTGGAGGAATTCAGTGGGTCAGGCAGCATCTATGGAGGCAGATGGATGGTCGACATTTCAGGTCAAGACCCTGCATCAGGACTGAGAGTGTAGCAGGGAGAAAGCCAGTATAAAGAGGTGAGAGGGAGGGATAACTTTATCTCCCTTCCCCACGCTATTATGTTCTTACTTTGAAGCAAGTTCACCTTGCAAAAAACCTCATGATATTATGTTAGTGTTGGAAGTGATCCACTGATGTCTTTATTGTGGAGACTTATATTTGGAGATTGTACTTTCTACCTTCTTATGCAGAGTAGATTTGGAAAAAGGACAGTTCTACGTAGCCAATGAAAAGTCAGGTGTAGACAGGGCCCATGCAAGTACAATAGCCAGACTGGGGAAGGGTGGCAGACTTCCTTCCCTGGAGATCTCACCCGAAACGTTGACTATCCCTCTACCTCCACAGATGCTGCCCGATCCTCTAAGTTCCTCCAGCGGCATGCTCCAGTTTTGTACCATATTCTGTGTTAAAAAACTTCCTTCACGCATCTCCTTTAAACTTTCTCCTGGCCATCTTCCTTCTTCACTCTTCGTCCTGATGCAGGGTTTTGACCCGAAACATCGACAGTTCCTTTCCCCCCGCAGATGCTGCTCGACCTGCTGAGTTCCTCCAGCAGATTGTTTGTTGCTCCTTTCAACTTTCCCCCTCCCACCTTAAAGCTATGCCTTCTTGTATTTGGCATTTCCACCCTGGGAAATGGATTCTGACTACCTGCCCTGTCTATGCCTCTCTTAATTTTATAAACTTCCATCGGGTCGCCCCCTCAGCCTCCGACGTTCCAGAGAAAACAATCCAAGTTTGAGGAAACAACCCCAGAAGGAGAAGGCTCTTGGGGAAGTAGTAACGCAAGAGATGGCAGATGTTGGAATCTGGAGCAACACACAAGATGCTGGAGGAACTCAGCAGGTCAGGCAGATCTGTGCTATATCCATTTCTCTCCATAGATGCTACCTGACCTGCTGCATTCCTCCAGCCATGACCTCACCAACTTTAAGAACAGGCTCAAGGGGTGAAACAGCCTCTTCTATTTGCAGTGGTCCTATTCCCTTCAGAGAGGACAATATGTCCTTTCTAATGGAACACAGAATGCATAATTGTAATGTAGAGAAAATAGGAGCACCTGGGAATGGTGTCTGTACTGCAAGAAATTGCAGCGAGTTATGGACACAGCTCAACATGTCACGAAAACCAGCCTCCCATCCATGGACTCTGTCTACACTTCTCGCTGCCTCAGTAAAGCACCAAACATAATCAAAGAACCCTCATACCCCGGAACATTCTCTCTTCTCCCCACTTCTGTCAGGAAAAAGAAAAAGCTTTAAAACATGTACCACCAGGCTCAAGGACAGCTTCTATCCCGCTGTTATAAGACTATTGAATGGACCCCTCCGTTCAATAGTCTTATAACAGCGGGATAGAAGCTGTCCTCAATAAGATGGACTCTTGACCTCACAGCCTACCTCGTTATGGTCTTGCACTTATTGTCTGCCTGCACAGCACTTTCTCTGTAACTATAACACTTTATTCTGCATTCTGTTATTGCTTTTCCCTTGCACTGCCTCAATGTACTGATGTGATGAAATGATCTGTGCGGAGGACATGCAAAACAAAGTTTTACACCGTACCTCAGTACATGTGACAATAATAAACCAATTTACCAATTTGCCAGTGGTCTTAGTTAGTGTCCATCCAAAGTCTGAGGCGGAATGTTCAAATTAAAATCCAGTCAGATGACTGAACATGGAATTTTTATTATTCCCAATGGATGTTGGATTCAGCAACATTTGCTTGAAAATTTACTATCAATATGGAATGTTAAACAAGACCACAAAAAGCTTTAAAGTGGTTTGTGACCATTTATATCCATTCCCACTAATGGGAACAATTTGACTGGCCTATTGGATCTTGAGTGTTATTTATTTTGTGATGAAATAATCAGGTCACCGTCGGCCTCGGCAACAATTCAGGAGCACGCACAGCATGAAAGGATTCAGCTCAAGAAGACTTCAATATCATCATTCAACTAAATTAACTGCATTTCTTGACTTCAAGCTCATTGCCGCAATCTTGTTCGTGCTTGAAAATTTATGAACAAGTTTGCCATAATTCAGTGGCGTTAAATGCAAAGAAATAGAAGTCTTTCCACTGAAGCTTGGATCCAGCAATTGTCACGCTAGTAGGGCTAATGTAGCAATGAATTATGCTAATTAGATCTAATGTATATGGAAATTAGCTCCAATTAGCCCAATTTATGAACATTTCCTCAACATTACAATTATGCATTCTGTGTTCCATTAGAAAGAACGTATCTTCGTCTATGATCGAAAAGCTCTAATTTTTTTCAATGGTATGATTTCCATATGTAAATCAAGCCATAATTAACAATCTGCAGAATTCACTTCCTCGGTCATATAAGAACGAGGTTTAAATTCTGTGGGCGAATTCGCGGCATGTTCTGCTGTTGACCACTGTGGGTCAGGCAGATGTCTGGGTGGAGAGTTTACGCAAGTAGTCTTCCTCTCTCGCAGTAGTGGAACTGGTTCCTGCTCCTGATTGACATCATGAGGCAGAATCATAGAATCCTGGAAACTCAGAATGAGACCATTCAGCCCTAAACATTCATACTGGCAAAAAGAGAGCCAACAACCCTCACCCAGCTCTTGGTCCATAGTGAGGCAGGTTACGACTCAGCAAGTGCTCATCCAGGTAATAAGGACTTCTGTCTCCACACCCTTTCAACCAGTAAGTTCCAGAGCTCCCACTGCTCTCCGAGTGATGAAACTTTCCTCAACTTCCCTCTAATTAACTTAAATCTAGATACTCTTGGTATACAGGATCCCCTAGGATCCATTCTGTTAAGGAAAGTCCTTCCCAAACTCTCTATCTACACCACAAATCTACATGATTTTATATATTCTTTAATTAATTAACAATTCCCTTTGTCTAATAGAGTCAATCAAATTTATTATCACTGACTTAGGTGACATGAAATTTTGCTGTTTTGCAGCAGCAGTATAAATAAAATTACTGTAAATTACAAAAGTAAATAAATAGTGCAAAAAAAAAGGAATAAAGAGGTAGTGTTCAGGGGTTCATGGACCATTCAGAAATTGGTGGAGGGGAAGAAGCTGTTCCTGAATCATTGAGTGTGGATCTTCAGGCTCCTGTACCCCCACCCTGATGATAGGAATGTGAAGAGGGCATGTCCCGGATGGTGAAGATCCTTAGTGATGTACAGAATCTAAGTGATACATTTTCCTGGCTGTTGCTTTCCTTTGCTTCGCCCACCAGGAATATATAAGAATATAACAAAATAGAAGCAAGACCTGGCCCTTCAGCCCCTCAAGCCTGTCCTGTCATTTATTACGATCATGACTGATCTACCCCAGGCATGTAGACACCACGGCCAAGAAAGCTCACCAGCGCCTCTACTTCCTCAGGAGGCTAAAGAAATTTGGCATGTCCCCTTTGACACTCACCAACCTTTATTGATGCATCAATAAAGGTTGCATCGATAAAAGTTGGTGTGGTAACTGCTGGGTATGGCATCTGTTCTGCCCGGTACCACAAGAAACTGCAGAGAGTTGTGGACACAGCCCAGTACATCACAGAAACCAGCCTCCCCTCCATGGACTCTATACCTCTCGCTGCCTCGGTAAAGCAGCCAGCATAATCAAAGACCCCACCCACCCGGGACATTCTCTCTTCTCCGCTCTCCCATCAGGAGCCTGAGGGCACATACCACCAGGCTCAAGGACAGCTTCTATCCCATTGTTATAGGAATATTGAACGGTTCCCTATGACGATAAGATGGACTCTTGACCTCACAATCTACCTCATTATGACCTTGCACCTTATTGTCTACCTGCACTGCACTTTCTCTGTAGCTGTGACACTTTACTCTGTATTCTGTATCATTTTACCTTGTACTACCTCAATGCACTGTGTATGAACAGTATGCAAGACAAATTTTTAACTGTACCTCGGTACAAGTGACAATAATAAACCAATTCCAGTTCCAATTACAATCCCTTTCTGTGTCACTTCCCCAATTCCTGATCTTTCATCAATTTACTGACTTCTTTTTTATGTCCCCTGAATGGTCTAGCCACCAAAACTCTCCAAGACTGAGAATTCCAGAGACTCACCACCCTCTACAAGAAGAAACACAAATTCAGCCACATGTTCTGTGTGATATGCTGCTCTTGATGTTCACCAGGAGTGAAGGATCTCCAGAGAAATGGAGAGACTGGGACTATTCTTGAACAAGGCAGAGACTTAACAGCTCACATTTAATAGAACAGAGAACAGTACTGCCCACAATGTTGTGCTGAACTAATTAAGTTAATGACACCTAATCCTTTCTGCCTGCACATGGTCCGTATCCCTCCATTCCCTGCACATCCATGTGCCCATCTAAGAGCCCCTTAACCACCTCTATCTTTCCTGCCTCCACCATCACCCCTGGCAGCACATTACAGGGACCCTGCACTCTCTACATGAAAAAAACTTGCCCCACACATCTCCTTTGAACTTACCCCCTCTCACTTTAAATGCATGCCCTCTAGTATTTGACATTATGACCCTGGGAAAAAGATACCAACTGTCTGCTCTATCTATGCCTCTCATAATTTTATAAACTTCCATCAGGTCTCCCCTCAGCCTCCAATGCTCCAGAGAAAACAACCCAAGTTTGTCCAACCTCTCCATATACCTCATGGCCTCTAATCCAGGCAGCGTCCTGGTGAACCTCTTCTGCACTCTCACAAAAGCTTCCACATCCTTCCTATAATAAGGTGACCAGAACTGAATGCAATACCCCAGATGTGGCCTAACCAGTGTTTTATAAAGTTGCAACATAACTTCCTGACTCTTGAACTCAGTGTCTCGACAAGCATGCCGTAAGCTGCCTTTAACACCATATTGACTTGAGCGACCATTTTCAGGGAAGTATGGACTTTGACCCCAAGATCCCTCTGTACATCAACGCTGTTAAGGGTCCTGCCATTAACTGTGTACTGTCCCTTCTGAACTCACAAAATGCAACACCTCACATTTCCTGCATTAAACTCCATCTGCCATTCCTCTGCCCATAACTGCAACTGACCTATATCCTGCTTTATCCTTTTGCAACCTTCTACACTATTCACAACGCCACCAATCTTTGCAGCAGGTTATTAATACAGCAGCTTTCAGCTGATAAAATATTCCAATGTTCGTTACAGGGCAGATGACCAGAAATATTAAAAATCAAAGAGGATTTTGATAAAGTAAATCAAGAGGAATTATTTCCATGAGCAGGAGGATGTTAACCAGATTTAAGGTTGATTTTTAGTCATGTATCAGACATGGGTGCCATTGCCCATCCCTGGCAGGTGAGCTGCCACATTAAACTGGCCAAAGAATCATAAAGGAAATGAGGGGAAAGTCTCGTACAGGGTGAATTTTTGTGGTTTGGAGGGCATTGTCTGAAAGCCCAGTGGAAGCAGGTTTAATCAAGGTTTCAAAATTAAATTAGATAAACACTTTAAGGGGAAGAAGGCTATGGAATGTAGAAACACAAAAATAGGAGCAGGAGCAGGCCCTCCTATCCTTGGAGCCTTCTCCGCCATTCAAAGCAATCATGGCTAAGTGTTACGGTTAGCGTAATGCTTTTACAGCGCCAGCGACCTGGGTTCAATTCCAGCCGCTGTCTGTAAGGAGTTTGTACGTCCTCCCCGTGTCTGCATGGGTTTCCTCTGGGCGCTCCAGTTTCCTCCCACATTCCAAAGACGTACTGGTTAGGAAATTGTGGGCATGCTATGTTGGCACCGGACACGTGGCGACACTTGCAGGCTGCCCCCAGAACACTCTACGCCAAAAGATGTATTTCACTGTGTGTTTCAATGTACATGTGACTAATAAAGATAATCTTAATCTTCTGTCTCAATACCACACTCCTGCTCTCTCCCCATACCACTTGATGCTTTTTGTGTCTAGAAATCTACTTCCTTAAAAATATTCAGTGAGTTGGCCTCCACAGCCTCCTATGGTAGTGAATTCCACAGGCTCATCATCACCAGAGTGAAGAGACTTGTCTTCACCTCAGTTCTAATTGCCTTAACCTCCCCCACCCCACCTTCCTCCCCCATCCCGAGATAGAGAGAAAGAGTGAATTTCTGAGACTAATTGGAGAAGGAGAAGGATATGGTCCAAATGCAGGCAAGTGGGATTAGTGTAGATAGACAAAATGGTCAGCATGGACATGGTGGGCCAAATGGCCCGATTCTGTGCTGTGTGACTCTGTAGCTCTGTTAAAGATTTGGTATGGGCACAATGGGCCAATCACCTCATTCCTTGTGATTATTTTTGGTTCTATTATTTTTATAATATTGTAAGAATTGGGGATCTATATTCTGAGAGGTGCAAGTACACAATCTGTACTCATTATACCACATCACTCACCTCCACACTATATTTTACGTAGAACTCACACATTGTTTCCCTCGGCGACACTGGACCCGTGATCTAAATACAAACATGAATCAAGCCACAAAATCAAGTATTAGTTTAGGATCAGTGCTCTGGGAACAGTGGGGTGTAACAATGATTAAGAGAGGGAATTACACTGTGAATGTACACAAGCTCATAATCAAAGACCCCACCCACCCGGGTCACCCTCTCTTCTCTCCTCTTCCATCGGGTAGAAGATACAGGACCCTGAGGGCACGTACCACCAGGCTTAAGGACAGCTTCTACCCACTGTGATAAGACTATTGAACAGTTCCCTTATACAATGAGATGGACTATGACCTCATGATCTACCTTGTTGTGACCTTACACCTTATTGCACTGCACTTTCTATGTAGCTGTGACACTTTACTTTGTACTGTTATTGTTTTTACCCTGTACTACCTCAATGCGCTCTGTACTAACTCAATGTAACTGCACAGTGTAATGAATTTACCTGTACGATCGGGATGCAAGGCAAGTTTTGGAACAAGTGACAATAATAAACCAATACCAACAATACCAAATGTAACTTCAGCTAGTGAAGCTCCGTGCTTGAAACACAAATCAGACACAGAACAGGATGGAAACATGGGACCGGAGTTGAGTTTCAAGTTGGTGGGAGGTAGGCTGGGTGCTGCTGTTAAACTGGGATTCCTGGAAGACTGGGCTTCCTCCTTTGTTCAGAAGTTTTACATTTATGCCGACTGCCACCGATTTTTTTATATCCACCAGAGAGACAGGGAGAGCTCAGAGACAGCATAACAGAAAAAAATATGGAATGAGCTGCCATAAGAAGCTGTACAGGTGGACGCAATTACAACTTTTAAAAGACATTTTGACAGATAGGAAAGATTTAGAGGAATATGGGCCAAATGCATGCAAATAGGACCTCAGGTAAGCACCCTGGTTGGCATGGACAAGTCAGGCAGAAGGGCCTGTTTCTGTTCTGTATAACTCTGTGACTCTGTGACTCAATGACTAAAACTTCCTACCTCTCACCTTAAAGCTCTGCCTTCTGCTTTATACCCTGGCTACCTGCCCCTGGTGCCATCTCTGTTAAAAACTGAAGTGGGTGGGTTTGAGTTGGGTGTGTTTCCTGTTCAATATTTCAACCCATGACAAAACAAGACTTAAAAGTTCAGATTTTAACTTATCAGGAATCAGAATCAGATTTATTATCACTGACACATGACATGAAATTTGTTGTTTTGCGGCAGCAGTAGAATGCAAAGACATAAAATCCATAGATTACAAAAATAAATAAATAGTGCAAAAAAGAGGAATAACAAGGTAGTGTTCATGGGTTCATGGACCGTTCAGAAATCGAGGGGAAGAAGCTGTTCCTGAATCATTGAGTGTGGGTTTTCAGGCTCCTGTACCTCCTCCTCGGTGGTAGTAATGAGAAGAGGGCATGTCCCAGATTGTGAAGGTCCTTAACGATGGATGCCGCCTTCTTGAGGTACTGCCTCTTGAAGATGTCCTCGATGGTGATCCATCAGGTAAAACCACTTTCACAAAAAGCTAGGTTGGACTGCTACGTTGCTGGCTTTTTTTGACCAGAAATTATATGGTTATCATACAAAATCAGAGGTTCCTGCCCCCAAGCTCAAACCCCAACATAGCCTCACCCCTCCAACCACAACCAAATCTATAACCCTCCAAAATCTCCTCCATTTCCAGCTTATTTCACAGCCTCATTTCCCATTGGTCCATCATTTATGGTTTTGCCTTCGGTTGCTAAGACCCTAAACTCTGGAATTTTCTCTATTTGAAGAATTATGTAATTGTCATGCTGTTTTATTGTGTTCCCCTTTGAAGGACACTGTGCATATTTTCTCTTGGGGAGGGCAGTGTGTGTAGATCTGAGCGTGCCCAGTATCCCAGGAGTGGCACTAAAGGTAAGGACATTGCTTTACACCTCTGTCTTCTTTCAAGATGTTGTTTCAAACCTATCGTTAACTGAGTTTTGTGCACGTGTTACCTCTTTATATGGCTTATTGTCAAATTTTGGCTGATCGTAGTGTGCAAAGTCTCTTAGCATGTCAAAGTCAAAGTCGAGTTTATTGCCATCTGCACAAAACGTGTGCACAGGTGCAATGAAAAACTTACTTGCAGAGCATCACAGGCACATAGCATCAGATAAGCAGCAATCACAAGAAAAACATAAATTAAACATAAATTATACACAATTTTTACAAGAAAGAACACAATTTGAACAAAAAAAAACGTCCATTTTAGTATATCGTGATCAAAGTGGTCACAGTGTTGCTAAACTGCAATGATTAGGATTGTGCTGGTTTGTTCAAGAACAGAGTGGTTGAAGGGAAGTAGCTGTTCTTGAACCTGGTGGTGTGGGACTTCAGGCTTCTGCACCTCCTGCCCGATGGTAGCTGCTAGAAGATGGCATGGACCGGATGGTGGGGATCTTTGATGATGGACATTGCCTTCTTGAGGCAGCACCTCCTGTAGGTACTACCGATGATGGGGAGGGATGAGCCCCTGATGTATTGGGCTGAATCCACTACTCTCTGCAGCTTCTTACATTCCTGTGCATTCGTATTGCCGTACCAGCCTATGATGCAGCCATTCAGGATACTTTCAACAGTAAATCTGTTTTATTACATTAGAGGTGCTATATAAATGTAAGTTTCTATCGTATCATTACTGAGGAAGGTAAGCTGTGCAAAAAGCTTTCAGCAAAAGACTGAGGTGATAAAGTTTACTTTTGAGAAATTAAAGTGAAATATTTGTTCCTTGCTTCAGTGAACTGGCGACAAGGACTTGATTGGCTGGAGACCATTGGAAATTTATGTAAATTTGCATAAACAGCCTCTAATTAAACACGAGGCTGCACTCACATTCTCACAATACCAGCTAAACACTGCAGGCCATTAAATCATTCATGTTAGTGATCCAGCCATGTATAATAAAACTTTAGCTCACTTAATCAGAGGAAGTGCCTAAATATTATAACTCCTCTGGCTCCAAGGCAACTGATCAATCACTGATCCCCCAAAGGTGTTTGGAGGCCTTACCATTGGTGGACAATCTCACAACATGGACGTGGGTAGGTCCACTGAACATTAATCCTCCCAGGAGGCTTGGAGGTGAACTCTCCACAGCACCACTCGGTGTCCCAACCCAGCTCCCTCTTGAAGCCACTTCTTAAATAGGACCAGCCACCTGATATTGATCCAGCCTTACAACATAGAACATTGAACAGTACAGCACAGGAACAGGCCCTTCAGCCCACAATGTCTATGCTGAACACGACGCCAAATTAAACTGAATCTCTTCTACCTGCACAAGATCCATATTCCTCATTTCTTCCATATTATAAATAAATAAAGTCATAAAGCAGACAGCACATATACAGGTCCTTTGGCCCAATGAGTCAATGTTGACCATGGTGTCCACCCCACTGGTCCCAGTTTCCTGTGTTCGGCCCATATCCCTCTAAGCCCCACCCCTCCATGTACCTATCCAAGTGCTTCTTAAATGATACTTTTGTACCTGCCTCACCCACTTCCTCTGGCAGCTCGTTCCATACACTCACTACGCTCTGTGTGAAAAAGTTGCCCCTCAGGTCCCTTTTAGATCTTTCCCCTCTCACCCTAAATCTATGCCCCTAGTTTTGGACAATCCCCTACCCTGGGGAAAAGACCATTACCATCCACTTTATCTATCCGTCTCATAATTTTAAACACTTCTATAAGGTTGCCCCCATTCTCCTACGTTCCAAGGAATAAAGACCCAACCTGGCCAACCTCTCCCTATAACTCCGGCCCTTTAGCCCTGGCAACATCCTTATAAATCTTTTCTGCACTCTTTCCAATTTAACTACATCTTTCCTATAACAAGGTGACCAAAACTGTACACAATACTCCAAGCGTGGCCTCACCAATGATTTATACAACTGCAACATAATGTCCCAGCTCCTATACTGACTGATGAAGGCCAGCTTGCTAAGTGGCTTTTTCACCACCCTGTCTACCTGTGATGCCACTTTCCAAGAACTATGCACATGTACTGCTAGGTCCCTCTGTTCCATTACACTCCCTCGTGTCCTACCATTCATAGTACAAGTCCTATGCTGGTTTGAGTTTCCAAAATTATTCACCTCACACTTATCCCCCTGTAATCTAAAATAACCTTCTTCACTATCAACAACACCTCCTAATTTTGTGTCATCCACAAACGTACTGATCAAGCCTTGACATTGGCATCCAAATCATTTATATAAATAACGAATAGCAAGGGTCCCAACACCAACCCCTGCGGCACACCACTAGTGACCGGCCTCCATTTTGAGAAACAACCTTCAACCACTACCCTCTCCTTCCTACCTCTGAGCCAATTTTGAATCCATCTAACTAGCACTCCCTGGATTCCATGGGACCTAACCTTCCAGACCAGCCTACCATGTGGGACCTTGTCAAAGACCTTGCTAAAGTCCAAATAGACAATGTCCACTGCTTTTTTGGTTACCTCTTCAAAAAACTCTACAAGATTCATCAACCACAACTTTCCACACACAAAGCCATGCTGACTCCTCCTCATCTGTCTATCCAAATGCTGGTAGATCCCGTCCCTCAGAATTCCCTCCAGTAACTTCCTCACTACTGATGTCAGGCTCACTGGCCTGTAGTTCCCTGGCTTGTCCTTGTTACCCTTCTTAAACAACGGAACAACATTAGCCACCTTTCAGTCTTTGGGAACTTCACCAGTTGCTAATGATGAAGCAAATATCTCCGCACAGGCCTCCACAGTTTCTTCTCTAGCCTCCCACAAAGTCTGAGGATGCACTTGGTCAGGCCCTGGGGATTTATCCATCTTAAAATGTGCTGCAAAGCTGCAAATACCTCCTCCCTGGTAATATGAATTTCCTCCAAAGCATCTCCATTAGTTTCTCTTATCTCTTGAGCAACCATGATTTTCTCCTCAGTAAACACCAAGGAGAAATATTCATTAAAAGTCCCAGCCAGCTCCTGTAGCTTGAGACATAGACAGCCTTGCTGATGCCTAAGGGGACCTACTCTCTTCTGAGCCACTCTTTCACTCTTAATATAGCTATAGAACCTATTGGGATTTTCCTTAACCTTACCTGCCAGATCCATCTCATACGGTCTCTTTGCCCTCCTGATTTGCCTCTTAAGAGTATTCTTAATCTTTTTATTGTCAGCAAGGGATTCACTCGTCCCCGACCTCCTAAGCCCAATGAACGTTTCTTTCTTTTTCTAGACCAGAGCCTCAATATCCCTCGTCAGCCAAGGTTCCCTAAACTTTCCAGGCTTACTCTTTATCCTAACGGGAACATGCTGCTCCTGTACTCTTGATATCACATGTGCTATCACAAATTGATATGCATGTATTTGTCTAAAAGCCTCTTAATCGGCTCTATCGTATCGGCTTCCACCACAATCCCTGGCAGCGCGTTCCAGGCACCTACCATTCTCTGTGTAAAAAGCTTCTCCCACACATTTTTCTCTCACCTTAAATGCATGTCCTCTAGTATTTGACATTTCTACACTGGGAAAAAATTTCTGGCTGTTTATCCTATCTATGCCTCTCATGATTTTATAAACTTCTATCAGACCTCCCCTCAGCTTCCAATACTCCATAGAAAATAACCCAAGTTTGTCCAACCTCTCCTTATAACTCATACCCTCTATTCCAGGCAGCATCCTGGTAAACCTCTTCTGCACCCTCTTTGAAGGCTCCACATCCTTCCTGTGATGGGACAACCAGAACTGCACACAATGCTCCAAGCGCGGTCTAATCAAAGTTTTATACAGCTGCAACATGACTTCCTGACTCTTATATTCAATGCCCCAACCAATGAAGGCAAGCATACCATACGCCTTCTTTACCACCCTATCTATTTGTGTGGCCACTTCCAGGGATCCATGTACTCCAAGGTCCCTCTGTGCATCAGTGCTGTATTCCTTGGATCACCCTACATCTAGAGCAACACTTCTCATCATCCATCCTGAAACCTTGTTTCCTCTCCCGAATGGACTCAGCCAATTCACTTCATTAGACAGTGGGATGGCTCTGATCATAAAATCTGCTCTCCTGCCTTCCCGTTTATTTGCAAGCTACCACCTACCTCAGGAAATTAGACAATGACCCAAGTCTTCTTGACCTCTGCTTTTAATTTCCAAAGATATTGATCACTGCTCCTAAGTTATGCTTGGTGGACGGTCTTAAGTTGTCAATCAATCAGCACTGCAGTGTTATTAATTGGCCACACGATTGACATCCCTGTTGCCAGAACTACAACGGGGCCCATCTCTTGTTGTTCGCTTTTACCTCTGCCCAGTTTGGAGTGTCTGCACGTTGAAATACCAGCCTTGATATGGGTTTCCAACCCCTCCCTATCTCAATAATATCTTCCAGCCCCATGACCCTAGAGATGACACCACAACACAGCGGGCAGAGCTGCTGCCTCTCAGCTCAAGCAATCCAGGTACGATCCCGATCTCCAGTGCAGTCTGTGTGGAGTTTGCACGTTCTCCCTGTGACCACTTGGGTTACCAGTTTCCTCCCACATCCCAAAGATGCGCTGGTTGGCAGGTTAATCGGTTACAGTAAGTTACCACCAGTGTAGAAGCACGGTAGGAGAACTGGGGAGACTCGATGGCAGGTGTGGGTGAATAGGTAACAGGGAACTTAATGGGGGAATGGAACTGATGGGACGGTTCTGAGAAACAGAAGAGGTTTATTGGGCCAAATGACTTCCTTCTATATCATACACTCTGAATTATAAACTCCGAAATACACTCTGAATTATACACTTGGCTCCCTGGAAGTGGCCACGCAAATAGATAGGGTGGTAAAGAAGGTGTATGGCATGCTTGCCTTCATTGGTCGGGGCATTGAGTATAAGAGTCAGGAAGTCATGTTGCAGCTGTATAAAACTTTGGTTAGACCACGCTTGGAGTATTGTGTGCAGTTCTGGTTGCCCCATCACAGGAAGGATGTGGAGCCTTTGGAGACGGTGCAGAAGAGGTTTACCAGGATGCTGTATAATTCAGGATTACACTTGGGTCATACACTCTGAAATATGTACTCATACATTCATACACTCTGAAATCATACACTCTGAAATATAAGACAAGATAAGATCTTCATTAGTCACATGTATATCGAAATACATAGTGAAATGCATCTTTTGCATAGAATGTTCTGGGGGCAGCCCGCAAGTGTCGCCACCCTTCCGGCGCCAACATAGCATGCCCACAACTTCCTAACCTGTACATCTTTGGAATGTGGGAGGAAACCGGAGCACCCGGAGGAAACCCACGCGGACACAGGGAGAACATACAAACTCCTTACAGACAGCAGCGGGAATTGAACCCGGGTTGCTGGCGCTGTAATAGTGTTATGCTAACCGCTACACTACCGTGACTGCCATAAGCACTCTGAATTATTGAGGGTCCTCCAACTCTTGCCTCTTGATCTGCTCCATTTAATCATTCCAACATTGGTGGCAGTACCTTCAGTTACCAAGGCCCAAAGTCCCGGAACACCCACCTTAAACCTCTCCATCTTTCCTCCTGTCTTTCCTTCTTCAAGACAGTCCTTCCAGCCCAACTCACCCAGGGGTGGTAGTGGAGGCAAATACAACAGAGGCGTTTAAGAGGCACATGAATATGCAGAGAATGGAGCGATATGGACCTTGTGTAGGCCAAAGGGATTAGTTTAGTTAGGCATTTAATTAGTTTGGCACAACATCGTGGGCCAAAGGGCCTGTCCTGTGCTGTACTGTTCTATGTTCTTTGACCAAGCCTTTGGTCATCTGCCCTGACACCTTGGGTAGCCCTGTGTAAAATTTGTTTGACATTGGTAGTGTGCGACACCTTGGGCTGTTTGGATATGTGCAAGGTGCTATAGAAATGGATTTTTGTTCTTGTTGCTGTTGTTGTAGTTAGAGCCTGCAATATGAAGCACTTTAGGTTCAACCCTAAAACGTCCCTTAAAAGGGACATCAGGGGCAGCTTCTTCACGCAAAGTGTGCTGCGAACTTGGAATGAGCTGCCAGAAATAGTGGTTGAGGTGGGCACATTTGCAACATTTAAAAGCCATCTAGATAAGTACATGGATAGGAGAGGTTTAGAGGGCTATGGGCCAAATGCGAGCAGATGGGCCTAGCTCGCTGGGCAACACAGACAGCATGGATGTTGGGCTGAAGGGTCTGCTTCCATGCTGTGTGACTCTATGACCCAATAACGGAATGCAAACTCTCCAGGTCCGGATATAACAAGTTTGTTACACAAAGTTATCACATGGTGTCACAATGCTGGATGACGTTTTATATACTTAATATCATAATGTGCTCATCCTTGACTTGATGGGAACATTTTAAAAACTGGCAAATTTAACTAGCTGAAAACAATGAAAGGTGAGCTTGTACTTATCAAAGCAAAAGTATCCATTCCAGATGAAGGGTCTCGAACAGAAATGTCGACTGTAAATTTCCCTCCACAGATGCTGCCTGACCCACTGAGTTCCTTCAGCAGCTTATTATTCTGCTCCAGATTCCAGCATCTGCAGTCTCTTGTGTCTATTGTATTTATCAAGCCCATTGCACTACCTCAAAGAATTTTATGTCCAATCAAATGCTTCTAAAATCATGGTCACAGCTGTAATGTACAAAATACAACAACTGTTTTTCATGCTTTGGAACCATTGACTCAAAGTTAGCATTTGGAATTGGAATTGGAATTGGTTTATTATTGTCACTTGTACCGAGTACAGTGAAAAACTTGTCTTGCGTACCATTCGTACAGATCAATTCATTACACAGTGTGTTGAGGTAGTACAAGGTAAGACAATACACAATGCAGAACAAATTGTAACAGCTACAGAGAAAGTGCAGTGCAGGTGGACCATAAGGTGCAAGGTCATAATGAGGTAGATTGTTAGGTCAAGAGTCCATCTATCATACCAGGGAACCATTCAATAGTACTATAACAGTGGGATAGGAGCTGTCCTTGAGCCTGATGGTATGTGCTTTCAGGCTTTTGTATCTTCTTCCCAATGAGAGTGGGGAGAAGAGAGAATGTCTGGGGTGGGTGGGGTCTTTGATTATTCTGGCTGCTTTATTGAGGCAGCAGGAAGTGTAGACAGAGTCCATAGAGGGGAAGCTGGTTTGTGTGATGGACTGGGCTGCGTTCACAACACTCTGCAATTTCTCGCAGTTTTGGGCAGAGCAGTTGCCGTGCCAAGCCGTGATACATCCGGATAGGATGCTTTCTATGGTGCATCTACAAAAATTGGCAAGGGTCATTGGGGTCATGCCAAATTTCCTAATTCACAACCACCTGGGTAGTGACCTCTCTGCTGAGGGCAACAGGTTTTTCCTGTTCATCCTGTCCAAACCTCTCATTGACCTGTTTTCCTCAATCAACTCTTCCCTCAGTGTCCCATTTTCCAAAGAAAGTAACCAAGTCAGGATGGTCTTCCCCTGTAACAGTAACCCTCATGCCCCTGCAACATCCTCACAAATTTCTGCACCCTCTCCAGTGCCACATCACAATGACCAGAACTGTATGCAATACTCCATTAGTGGCCCAGCTGGTGTCCAATACACCCTGAACCTCCCTGCCCTTGTATTCCATACCTAGGCCAATGAAATTGGTCCTCAAATGCCCAAATTGATGATTCACCTCCCTTTCAATGAAGCAAAAATTTCTTCCCTTCAAACAAAAATCCCTACCTGTGATCTTTGTGTTGTCTTGGGCTTTGCACCATGATGACTGAAGCCACAGTAAGCGTTAGATAAGATTAATTTGAACCACTTCACCTGAGTTAGGTACAAAGACAGCCCTCAAATATAGAATTTCTTTATCAGATTTTAACATGTACTAATTTTCCAGCCTCAAGTATATGAAGATGTGCCCTGCTTTTATCTTTAACCAATTCTCCGGAAGGCCTTCGTATGAAATTAAGCTATCTCTGTAGAGACAATCAAGAATGCAGCATACTGTGGGTTTGATGAATGGTTGTCATGGAGATGATCAAACATCATTATACGAAAAGGTGTTTCAGAATGCAGTTGCAGATGACTTGAAGGACTAACAGTGTGTTTCAGAGAAATTATGTTGACCTTTGATTGAAACTGGTGCCTGGATGCAAGTACTCAAAGTATAATTTTACAATCAACATACTGATTACTTGCACTTGGGTCACCATCTGCTATATGTTTGCTTCAGTTTACCTTGGCAAAGGATGCAGCAGGTGCATTGCATTCCACAGAACAAGAGGTGTTCCCAATGTTTGCAAGCAAGTTAAAATAAAATATGTGCACTTCTATAGCTGCATCAGGGCCACTCCCATTATGACTTGCAGCTAATGAAATTCTTCAGAAGATCCACACAGCAAGATCCCCCAAACAGCAATGTGTTGAGGAGGAGATAACCTGCGTTAGGAATGTTGATTGAGAGCAGGACACCAGGGCATACTCTTCGTCAAAAGGTGCAAGGAGATCTTTTTATATCTTATGTTGTGACTATGGGTACTGAAAATTCAGAATACAATGCATACATTTTATGTATAAATCTCACAGCAAATCATTTTTGTGTATGTTTTAATAGATTTGCACGAATTTCTGGTTGAATTCCCACCCATCAGGAAATTGGACTGGTCTCTATAAGGCATAGCTCACCATAGTGTGCCTGTAATTTTCTTAAAGTTATTACTGTGTTTGATGACGTTACCAGTGTGTGTGAATCTCACCCCTGCTTTACCAGCAGAAACTGGAGCAATAATGTGCAACATATGACCTTCGTTTTTAATTCAGTCAGACCAGAAGCAAACCCAGCAGAAAGTCCCCAGACTGATATGAATCCCAGTATCCTGAGACTCAGATCCTTTGCTCTCCCCAGAGTTTTTACTGCTTTGAATATTGCAACCACCATTGTTGGCTCTCACAATGCTTAATGAATATAATCACAACAATTACACATACTGTGATCTCTGCAGGCTTACAAGTCCATGACTCAGAGTGAAGGCTGGAGCTCTTTTCCCTGGTGCATAGGAGGCTGAGGTACCTTATCGAGGTATATAAAACCATGAGGGGCATAGATAAGGTGGATGGTTACATTCTTTTTCCCAGGGTTGGGGAGTCTAAAACTAGGGGCATGGGTTTAAAGTGAGAGGGGAAAGATTTAAAAGGGACCTGAGGGGCGACTTTTTCATACAGAGGGTGGCGGGTGTGTGGAACGAGCTGCCAGAGGAAGTGGTAGAGGCAGGTACAATAACAATGTTTAAAGAACATTTGGACAGGTACATGGATAGGAAAGGTTTAGGGGGATCTGGGCCAAACTCAGGGTAATAGGACAAGCTCAGGTAGGCAACTGGATCGGCATGGGGAGTAGGCAAAGGGCCTATTTATGACTCTGTGACTCTTTGTCAAAGTCTGCTACCAATTGTCTCTGATAACCAACGGCATTTAGAAACACATTAAATCATTTGTAAAAAAAATTCAAGTACATTAATTCTAAACATTAGTAGTTGTTAAAATAAAGACAAATCACTTACCCTCACTTGCATTTTTAAAGAAGCTCTGAGACCCATTCAAACGAATGGGGCTATGGTAGATGTGCATTTAAGGCTGATGTAAAATTGACAGGCAGGATCGATGTATCTCCAGCTCAGCACACGATGGGACTCCAGGCACAATGGTCCATTCCACCTGACCTCCAGCGCATGTCGAGAAGACTCCGCGACACTTCCTGCAACCGGCCAGTTGTTCTCTCTGTGGAACTGTTGGCTTGCTATCAGTGTGAAATGACCCATTAAAAAGTTTCAATGGTTTTCATAAAGGTTCACATTCTCGGAAAGTATCTCAATAAAAATGAATCAACCAGACTGAAGATAAACAAAAATGAAAATAACATGAGAGAATAGGAAAGTATAAGTAATTTGGCCAGTCTAGATGAAACATCTCAAATGAGTTTACCCGCAATGCCCCATCCTCTAATCTGTCAGGTGGTAACACCTACAGCCACATGAACAGGAAGTTCAAGACTAAGGATGCTGCCCTCTCAGTGATGCTGAATTTCGGGCAAGATGTTAAAATAGGAGCCCAGTTGCCCTCTCCAATGCATGCAAGAAAATTCAACGGCATTATTTCACTGTATAACCCTGCTGCCCTGAACAACTTGAATCACTTGGTCACAACTAAAACAAATTAGCTGTTCATCATTACGTTGTTGATTGTGAGAGTTTGCTGTGTGTAAGTTTTCACAGGATGTCAGATTGTCCAAAGTGCTTTGGGACGTCTTGAAGGGTGCTTTGTAAATGCAAGTTTTTTTTCATCTTCCAAAGTAATTAAACACACCACATTAAATTAAATCAGGGAAACTGCTTCAAAGAAAACTGCTAACAATGTGGTAATCATGTAAAGCATTTGGTATTGATTAAAACCATACAAATGAAACCTGCCGCTCAAGGAAGTGATAATTCTGTCATCTGTTGTTGTGTTCAGATCTGTGTGTGTGTTTGTGTGTGTGTCTGCTTGTGTGTGTCTGTGTGAGTGTTTGTGTCTGTCTGTGTCTGTCTGTGTCTGTGTGTGTGTATGTTCTGCTGTGTGTTTGTATACATACATGTTTGTGCGTACGTGTGTGTGTTCTGCTGTGTATGTCTGTACATGTTTCTGTGTATGCTCATGTACTGTATATGTGTGTGTGTGTGTGTACGTCGGTATGTGTCTGCTGTGTGTGTTTTGTGTGCACGTGTGTGGTCTGCTCTGTGTATTTGTGTGAATATGAGGTTCTGTGTTCTACATGCAGGTAAATAATTTGGCACGGGGGTTTTTAGTGAGTTTTGTCGGTCCTTTACTCCACTCGATCCATGACCTATCTTCTATCTTATTTCTACACCAACCATTGCAGAATTTGGACATGCCCTGCAGACCCCAGACACTGAAAGGCACCACAAGGGAACAGTGTAGGGAGTGCAATTAAAATTCAGCTTTATCTTTGAGGAGTGGCTGCAATGCAAAGAAATGCATGATATTAGAATTACTAATGAGAGGTGCAAGGACCTGCTGACTTGTATTAGTTATGCAATTTAATAAAATAACTTTTCTTCCTCATTAATTTTATGCTAACCAAACCTCTTCGATCAACCTCAAGTTGTTCCTTTATATTCAGTCTTCAGGAGCTAAACATCCGATGCTGTGGATTTTAGACTTTTCCTATCTTAATTACTACATTGGCTTGCATTACCATCAGTTTACTTCAGGGGGTTTCTGGTCAGTTTTTGCTTATATTCATTAGTGGGATGCAGAATTCAAGAGCCCAGGTGAAAGGTCTAGACCCGATAGGTTGACTGTCCATTTCCTTCCATAGGTGCTGCCTGACCCACTGAGTTCCTCCAGCAATTTGCTTTTTGAGAGTTTTTTTTTGTGTCCATCGCTAATCATCGTGAATTCATGGAGAGATACAGCACAGAAGCAGGCTCTTTGGCCCACCAAATCTGTGCTCACATTCAACCATCCATTTACACTGATCCTACATTAATCCCATTTCCCCCACATTCCCATCAACTCCCCCCCCCCCAGATTCTAACATTCACCTACACACTGGGGGCAACTTACAGTGGCCAATTAACTCTTCAACCTGCATGTCTTGGGGATGTGGGAGGAACTCTGAGCACCTAGACGGAACCCCCATGCAGTCATAGAGAGAACATTGCAGACTCCACCTGAAGTCAGGATCGAACCCGGGTCTCTGGCGCTGTGAGGCAGCGGCTCTACCAGCTGCGCCACTGTACTGTCCATGAAGCGAGAGGATTGCTGGGCCATTTCAGTTAAGAAGCAAGCCCTTTCATCAGGGCCCAGAGTCACAAGCAGACAAGGCAGATATCCTTCCCAGAAGGACATCGGTAGAACAGACGTGGACACAAGAGACCCCACAGATGCTGGAATCTGAAGCAACAAACAATCCGCTGGAGGAACTCAGCGGGTCGAGCAGCATCTGTGGGAGAAAAGGAGTTGATGCCGACTTTCGACTCGAAACGTCGACAATTCCTTTTCCTCCCAGAGATGTTGCTCCACCTGCTGAGTTCCTCCAGCAGATTGTTTGTAGCAGTAAAACAGATGCATTTTGTTCACAACAGTCCAGCGATTTTCATAGTCACCGTACTGAGACTAAAGCAGAAATGCTGGAAGAACTCAGCCAGTCAAGCAGCATCTGTGGAAAGAGAAACCAGGTAACACTACTGAGACTAGCTTTTCATTCCAAATATACTTAATTACTTGAATTTAACTTCCCAGGTGGGATGGTGTGATTTCAAATCATGCCTCTTCATTAATTAACTTAACTATTCAGTGACCACATCATCAGCTTACCTAGTGGGTTAAAAAATAAGCAGCATGGTGAATATACAAGCTCTATGGTATTTCTTCCAAGTCGTAAGGTCATTATTCCTCCAGTCAGCTCATTGTTGAAGCTTACACTGTGTAGATAACAAAATCTGATTTATGTAACATCTCAGTAACTTAAATGAGGACCACGATACCTCCAGGCCAGGAATCAAATTCAACTGCACCCCTTCTCTCTTGACATTTTTTATTTATAGCAGACATGCTCGGCTTGAATTAAAATATAACATCATTTGGGAGGAGTTATCCTGCCATGGTTCATTTGTCAATCGAACTGCAAAGATCGGACATTCACATAAACTGCACAGAGACACAAGCAATGCTGATCAGTGTGTGGGACATCCCAGAGCCTGAATCCTATATGGAGATGCCCAAGGGTTCTCAGGCGTCATCAGAACTCCTCAGGGAAGGTGTGGCCACCAATCACACCCGGATCTCGAGGCAAATCCGTGAGGTGGGGAGGCAATGTTTAGTTTTTAGTTATCCGTTTCTGGAACATAAGGCCAGCATCTACTTCCATAAGACCATAAGATATAGGAGCAAAATTAGGCCATTCAGCCCACTGAGTCTGCTCCGCCGTTCAATAATGGCTGATTTTTTTCAACCCCGTTCTCCCGTCTTCTCCCCATAACCCTTAACCCCCTTCACCATGAGATTTCTGAACGTTCCATGAACCCATAAACACTACCTCATTATTCCTTTATTTTGCACTGTTTATTTATTTTGTAATTTATAGTATTTTTATGACCTTGCACTGCACTGCTGCCACAACACAACAAATTTCATGTCATAAGACAGTGATAATAAACTTGATTCTGATTCTGATGCATCTCAAGCTGTCCCGAACTGAGTGCCTTTCTCAGCCATTTCAGCATCCCCCATGTTGGTGGACCTGGACTTATATAGAGGCCAGCCTGGGTAAGGATGACTGGCAAAGGGAGGATACAGAGGTATAGCTCCAGCAACCAGTGTTAAATCTTGGCTGACCTGTCTGTGTGGAGTTTGCACATTCTCCCTGTGACTGGATTGGTTTCCCCCAGTTTCCTCCCATATCCCAAAAACATTATTGGTTGGTTAACTGGCCACTGTAAATTGCCCCTAGAGTCATAGAGTCATACAGCATGGACCACCAAATCCATGCCCACCATCAAGCACCCATTTGCACCAATCCCACACGGATCCCATTTTATTCTCCCCACATTCCCATCAGTCTCCTCCGATTCTACCCCTCGCCTACACACTAGGAGTAATTTACAGTGGTCAACTAACCTAACAACCCACAAGTCTTTGAGGCGTGGAACACCACATGGTCACAGAAAGAACATGCAAACTCCATTCCAACAGTGTCGGAGGTCGGAATCGAACCCAGGTCGCTGAAGCTGTGAGGCAGCAGCTCTGCTAGCACTTGAGGTTCTTAGAAAGACATATGAATATGTAGAGAATTGAGGGACGTGGACACAAGAGATGCTGGAATCTAGGGCAATGGACCATGTGCAGGGATGTGGACCATGTGCAGGCAGAAGGGATTAGTTTAATTAGGTGTCATTAACTTAATTAGTTCAGCACAACATCGTGGGCTGAAGGGCCTGTTCCTGTGCTGTACTGTTCTATGTTCCATGTTAATTCCACTTTCATTCCCTAACCTGTAAATCTGTGCCCCGTCCCTGGAATTATTAACTTCTCTACAAAGAAAAATAGGTCCTATCTGTTCACCTGTCCAGGCTTCTCATGATTTTATTCATCAAGGTTTTGAGGGTCAAACCAGTTGACTAACAAGTGTCTGAAACCTTTCTCTCAGGTAGTCATCCTGACCTTTGAGAATCACTGCAGATCGAACCACAATAGCCCTCAGCGAATCTACCACATGAAATTCACACACCGGTACCTCTTCAAATGATAATTAAAACATTAATTCTGCCTGCCATCTTGAAAGCAAGCCACTTTGATGAACTGTGAGCATCCTCGCATAACACTTAATGAAGTTGGCATCTTTGGAAGGTATATCATTTTTCAAGACAAAAACTGGACTTACTCGGAAACAGTGAAAGGAACAAAAACGTTGGCATTTAAATCAAAAAACTAAACAATTCCCTCCCCCGCCAGCCCCCACCAAAGTGGCTTTGCGGGGCTGTTGCACTAATGTTCAGCATTCCAGAGCGACTGTCCCCTTGGTACCTTCCTGGTCCACTCTTTCTTTTCCATCCTTCTTACAGCACTTTCTGATGTAACTACAGGAGCTGCATCAACTCCTTGGTTTCTTCATCCCATCCGGGGACCCAAATAGTCCTCTCCTGCCTATTGTGATTCACGTGTGACAATGGACTACTGTATAGAATATAGAACACAGGAACAGGCCCTTCAACCCACGATGCTGTGCCGAACTAATTAAACTAGTAATTAAATAGTAACTAAACTAATCCCTTCTGCCTACACAATGTCCATTCTCTGCACGTTCATGTGCCTATCTAGGAGCCTTTTAAATGCCTCTGTTGTATCTGCCTCCACCACCACCCCAGGCAGCACATTCTAGGCACCCACCACTCTCTGGGTAAAAGGCTTGCACTGCACATCTTCTTTGAACTTACCCCTTCTCACCTTAAATGCATGCTCTCACGGTAGTGTAGCGGCTAGCATAACGCTCTACAGCACCAGCGACCCGGGTTCAATTCCGGCCGCTGTCCGTAAGGAGTCTGTACGTTCTCCCCGTGTCTACATGGGTTTCCTCCAGGTGCTCCAGTTTCCTCCCACATTCCAAAGACGTACGGGTTAGGAAGTCATGGGCATGCTATGTTGGCACTGGAAGCGTGGCGACACTTGCGGGCTGCCCCCAGAACACTACGCAAAAGATGTATTTCACTGTGTGTTTCGGAGTACATGTGACTAATAAAGATACCTTATCTTATTTCGACCCTGGGAAAACAAAATACTGGGTGCCTACTCTATCTATGCCCCTCGTAATCTTATAAACCTCTATCTGGCCTCCCCTCAGCCTCTGCCACTCCAGAGAAAACAACCCAAGTTTGTCCAACCTCTCCTCATAGCACATGCCCTCTAATCCAAGCAGCAACCCGGTAAACCTCTTCTGCACCCTCTCCAAAGCCTCCACATCCTTCCTATAATGGGTCAACCAGAATTGAATGATTCACTTAGACTTCTTCCAACCTAATGCAACCTAATCAGGCGTGGCACAGTAGTGTAGCGGTTAGCGTAACGCTATTACAGCACCAGCAACCCAGGTTCAATTCTGGCCACTGTCTGTAAGGAGTTTGTACGTTCTCCCCGTGTCTGCGTGGGTTTCCTCCCACATTCCAAAAACGTACGGGTTAGGAGCTGTGGGCATGCTATGTTGGCGCCGAAAGAGTGGCGACACTTGCGGGCTGCCCCCAGAACATTCTAAGTAACGCAAAAAGATGCATTTCACTGTGTGTTTCAAGGTACATGTGACTAATAAATAAATATCTTATCTTATAGTCTTGTTTTCCTCATCCCTTCCCACCATCCAGAGACCCAAGTAGTCCTCTCGTGACTATTATGATTCACTTGCACTATTATAGTGCTCTTTATAGTGATTCACTTACACTTTTTCCAATCCAATCCAATGCAATGCGATCAGTGTTCAGTATATGGTCTTCTCTACAATGGAGACTTAAAATGCAGATTGGGTGATCACTTTATGTATCATCTCCATGCACCCTGCCATGGTGGCTTTGAGTTTCCAGTTGCCTGTCAATTTAATTTTCCATCCCACTCACACCGAGGATAGAGTTCACCTTCCAGCCTACCACCCTGCCTTCAACATGAAGACGCAAGAGACTGTGGACACTGGGATCTGGAGCAACAAACAAGATGCTGGAGGGACTCAATGGGTCAGCCAGCATCTGTGGAGGGAAATGAACAGTCGACGTTTCAGGTCAAGACCTTCACCTGGACTGAAGGAGTAGAGGGGAGATTGTTGTGTGTCTTATTATCATGTACAATACTGACTCTGTGAGCTTCATGCTGTCAGATACGGTTACTTTCGAATCCGCAGGTTCTTTCAGGAGTCGAAGAATGAGTTGAAAACAACTAGATGCTTCACAAAGTTTTATGGAAAAGTTTAAAACAAAGAAACAGCCACAGAGCACACGGCACTGGCTTTACTACTGGGAGATGAACTGAGACAAAGGAACTAAAATGAGTTAGAGGAGGGAGAAGAGACCAAGATAAGCAAGAGAGTGCAAGAGAGCGATTAACAAAAAATGACACCTTTTTATACCTGAGATAAGAGGTAATCCTTAGATAACAATAGTCCAGTCAGAAAACCTATTAGATACCTGTGGCAAAACCAATCAATGAGAAAACACAAATTCACCTGATGGACGAACCAATAAGCTAAAAAGCTGTTATACCTTGTGCAGCTACTTGAGGTGTATTAAACACCATACATGTTAAAAAAACTACTTAAAACAGTCGAATCCAACAGTGCAAACAGGGAACTTCATTGCACCCTGGTGAATATGATAAGAAGATACGATAAGGTATCTTTATTAGTCACATGTACATCGAAACACACAGTGAAATGCATCTTTTGCTTAGAGTGTTCTGGGGGCAGCCCATGAGTGTCGCCACGCTTCTGGCGCCAAGATAGCACGCCCACAACTTCCTAACCCGTACGTCTTTGGAATGTGGGAGGAAACCGGAGCACCCGGAGGAAACCCACGCAGACACGGGGAGAACGTACGAACTCCTTAAAGACAGCAGCAGGAATTGAACCCGGGTCACTAACGCTGTAATAGTGTTATGCTAACCACTACACTACCGTACAATCAACTAACCTAATCTCATACTGGAGGCTAGGGAAGGGTAATGTTCACCTGAAGGACTGCAGCTGCTCAAGAGATCAGCCCACCACTACCTTCTCAAGAGGAATTAGAGATGTGAATGTGCCCATCCCCTGTACAAAGTAAAAAACAAATTTAGAATTTGGCAGAATTAGGTTGGAGAATAAAGATCTAATTAAAGAATCACAATGGCTTCAATGGCTTTTAGCACTGTGAAATTCAATGGTTCATTTAAGATGCTTCTTTATTTTAACCAGAAGTAATAAGGAGCTCACAGATCTGCAGTTTGCCATCTATCCATCCATTGTTTTCGTTATTAATTGAAAACAGATTCCACGCTCCAGTTCCTTGACATGACTCCACACTTAGCAACCTGTTATGACATTTGACAAGCTGGGACCCATTTCATTTGGCACCTCCTGTATCGTGGAATCAATTATGAGAATCTTGTTCTTATTTTGTGGCCTTCTCTTTTTTCGTCTGGGGCCTCTTTACGATTAATTTCTTTTTTCAGATTTTTCTTCCTTGTGTCTTATAGATTTCCACCAACTATACAGAAAGCAATCATCGGATGAATTTTTCATTAGATTCTGCCTCTTCATTACATTTCCCATGTACATGGTCCATGTAACCAGCTCTCCACTGGTATCCTTCCATGTTGCTCACACTCTGTTAAATCTCAGCTCCACCACGCAGATGTTTCCCAGTGAATATTCACTCATGTCCTGCAGCTGAGATATGAAAACAATAACCTTTTGAGTTTGGTGTGGCAGAGAAGTCTTTTTCAGAAGCAGGCTTCTCTGACAATCAACAATGCTTAATTTGTGCAGCCACAGTTTCTCAAGAGGTTTTTCCTGTGTTCTATTGAAATGTCAAGACCATGAATGAGACTTTTATATAAGATTTCTTTATTAGTCACATGTACATCAAAACACACAGTGAAATGCATATCTTTTGCACAGAGTGTCCTGGGGGCAGCCCGCAAGTGTCACCACGCTTCCGGGGCCAACATAGCACACCCACGACTTCCTAACCCGTACATTTTTGGAATGTGGGAGGAAACTGGAGCACCCGGAGGAAACCCACACAGACACAAGGAGAACGTACAAGCTCCTTACAGACAGTGGCCAGAATTGAACCCGGGTCGCTGGCACTGTAAAGTGTTACGCTAACTGCTACACTACAGTGGATAAAGAGTATTAATTGCTAACACCATATCATTTTAAGGGGGGGCTCAGGGTGGTGGAAGGATTGTACTACTCTCAAAGTATGGTCAATCCAAAGCAAATAAGTACATTTGTTTTTGGTAAACAGTCTACTGAGGGAGAAGAGAAAACAAGCTACAGCAAATGCTCCCTGTAAAAGCAAGTAATTTCTTCAGAAAAAGAATTTCAGTGTGTTGCAGCTGTCATAAAACTTTATTTATGCCACATTTGGAGTATTGTGTGCTGTTCTGGTCGCCACACTACAGGAAAGATGTGGAGGCTTTGGAGAGGGTGCAGAAAAGGTTCACCGGGATGTTACCTGAATCAGAGAGTGTGAGCTACAAGGAGAGGTTGGACAAACTTAGGTTGCTTTCCCTGGAGCGTCAGAGGCTGAGGGGAGACATGATCGAAGTTTATAAAATTATGAGAGGCATCAATAGGGTAAACAGCCAAAATCTTTTTTCCAGGGTAGAAGTGTCAAATACTAGAGGGCATAGGTTTAAGGTGAGATGCAGAAAGTTTAAAGGAGATTTGTGAGGCAAGTTTTTTTTCACAGAGAGTGGTGGGTGCCTGGAACAGGCTGCCAGGGGAGGTGTGGAAGCAGGTACAACAGCAGTGCTTAAGAGGCATCCTAAACACACATATAACCAGGCAGGGAATGGAGGGATACGGACCATGTGCAGGTAGATGCAGATAACTAGGCAGTGTAGCGGTTAGCGTAATGGTATTACAGTACCAGCGACCCGCGTTCAATTCCGGCTGCTGTCTGTAAGGAGTTTGTATCTTCTCCCCGTGTCTGCGTGGGTTTCCTCCGGGTGCTCCGGTTTCCTCCCGCATTCCAAAGACGTACGGGTTAGGAAGTTGTGGGCATGCTACGTTGGCGCCGGAAGTGTGGCGACACTTGCGGGCTGCCCCCAGAACACTACACAAAAGATGCATTTCACTGTGTGTTTCAATGTACATGTGACTAATAAAGATATTTATCTATCTATCTATCTAGATGGGATGTGTTAGATTGGCATCATGGTTGGCACAGACATGGTGGGCTGAAGGGCCTCTTCCTGTGCCGTACTATTCTATGTTCTATGAAGGACAGTGACCAGACAAATTATGTGCAAGAAGCCAATTTCAGTCACTTACAACAGTGTGATTCCCAGGTTTGATAGGCAGGCAAATTACCCAATTGTCTCCACTCTGGCAGCTCGAGTACTGTCACAAATCACAGCAGATGGGAATGAGTAAAACTCTGCTGGATTCCAGTGTGATTCTAAACGAGGCGTTCTTCAGCTTTGATTCAAAAGGTGGGAAATTCAAACTTCACTTCTGACTTGTGCAAAAAATCTTGACTCTCAGACCAATGCGACACTGGGAAAGTGCTGCATTGCTGGAGGAGCTGCAGTTCAGATAATCCAAGGTTCTACTCACCTTTTCAAATGATCATAAGTGATGTTATGCACTTATATAAAGCAGAATCGCAGAGTGAGTCCTTGCCATTTTCCTCTCTTCAATCTGATGATTTGGAGTCATAGAGTCATACAACATGGAAACAGGCCCTTCAGCCCAACTGGTCCATGCCAACCAAGATTCCCATTTAAACTAGTCCCATTTGCCCACTTTTGCCCCATATCCCTCTGAACCTTTCCTATCCATGTACCTATCCAAATACCTTTTAAATGTTGTTAAATATACCTGCCTCAACCACTTCCTCTGGCAGCTCAGTGCATGTACTGACCACTTTCTGGGTGAAAGTGTTGCCCCTCAGGTTTCCATTAAATCCTTCCCCTCTCACCTTATACCTATGCCCTCTAGTTCTTGATTCCCTAACCCTGGGGAAAAGACTGTGTGCATTCACCCTATCTATGCCCCTCATGATTTTATACACCTCTATAAGATCACCCCTCATTCTCCTACACTCCAATGAAAAAGGTCCCAACCTCCTCCACTTTGCTCCATAACTCAGTCCCTCAAGTCCTGACAGCATCCTCGTAAATCTACTCTGCACATTTTCCAGCTGATTGGCATCTTCCCTATAGCAGGGTAACCAAACAGAACATGATATTCCAAATGCAGCCTCCCCAACGCCTTGTACAACTGCATTTAGTTGATCACTGTTTATGGGAACTTGCTGTGCAAAAAGTGGCTACTGTGTTTCCTACATTACAACAGTGAATACACTTCAAAAGTACCCTTCAAAGGAAAACAAAAATCAAAACTACGGCATAATTACCCAATATTATATCCTGCCATATACATTCTGGGCCAATTAACTTTCCTGGCACAGCACATCTGTGCTCCCAGTAGCCCAGCTCTATCATGTTCCATGCTGCAGTCAATTATCTAGCTCTACTTATCCTTCAAAACCTCAATCCCAATGTTAATGAAATATTCATCCAGTTCTATGTAAAGATTCATTGACATCCCATTAAATACTGCACCTGGGATTCTTCCAACACATACAATTCTTGTTAATTTTATACTTATGCCTTTTAGTTTTGTGTTCACAAACCAAGTTAAATAGCCTGCTAGCCTCAACATTTTCCATCCTCCTTAACACTTTGACAGAAGTGTGCCATGATCCTTCTTAATCTCGCTTTCTCCAATCCAAACAAGTTTAGTCTTTGAAGTCTCCCTGGGTAGCTTCAAGTTCCAAGTTCTGAAATCACCCTCACTTCTCTTTCCCCTACATTCTTCCACATTACTGTGCCCCATACAATGGTTGCAAACTCCACACAACAAAATGTGGTTTGCCAAATGATCTACCTAAGAGAGAATTGCGCTTATGTAAGGTTTTGTACTCCATTTGATAACATCCCAAACAGCTCTACAGTCAATAAAGTAATTTTGAAGTTGGTATTGCATTGTAGAAAAATAAAAGCAGGAAGAGATTATTCAACCCTTCAAGCCAGCTCCACCTTTCAATCTTTCACCTCCCATCAGTCAGAAGATGCAAAAGCCTGAAAGCACGTACCACCAGGCTCAAGGACAGCTTCTATCCCGCTGTTATAAGACTATTGAATGGTTCCCTAGTACAATAAGATGGATTCTTCACCTCACAATCTACCTCATTATGACCTTGCACCTTATTGTCTGCCTGCACTGCACTTTCTCTGCAGCTGTTACACTTTATTCTGCATTCTGTATTGTTTTACGTTTTGTCAACACACGGTGTAATGAATTGATCTGTACGAATGGTATGCAAGACAAGTTTTTCACTGTACCTCACTACAAGTGACAATAATAAACCAATTCCAATTCTAATTCCAGAAGGTAACTTTGAGCCATTGGTTCCAAAGTGTGGAAAAGCAGTTATTGTCTGCACTGCACTTTCTCTGTAACTGTAATACTTTATTCTACATTCTGCTATTGTTTTCCCTTGTACTACCTCAATGCATTGATGTAATGAAATGATCTGTACGGATGGCATGCAAAACAAAGTTTTTCACTGTACCTTGGTACTTGTGACAATAATAAACTGATTCAATTCAATACGACCATGTCTGATCATCCAAATTCAGCACTCCATTCCAGCTTTCTTCCTACATCCCTTGATCCATCTAACCTCAGAAAAATATCCAAATCATTAAACATATCTTGAATATATTTAATGATTTAGCTGCAACTGCTTTCTGTGGTAGAGAATTCCACAATATTTCTCTAAGTTAGCCAAGCTAGAACATCTAATTGTAATAACAGTCCAAAGACATGGAGAAGCCAGTGTCTGATTATTTACTCACTTATTTAAAGTGGAACATTTTATATTTATTTTAGCAAGATCCAAAGCCACATTTATTGTCCATCCCTAATTGCCATTCCAGATGTTTTCTAACACTTGTGTACAAAGACACATAGGAACATATGAATTAGGAACAGGAGTACAGGTTGAAACTCTCAGCATTCTGTGGTCCTGTGTTCAGGAATGTTTTGAATCTGTGGTACAGATCTTTACAAATTAACTAATTCTAACTCAGATCAAACTAAGATTTAAAATTAAATAAGATCTGTACTAATCTGTAGCTAATTAACATACCAGTGCGACTTTTGCGATCTCATCTGATAACGTTTCCGACTTATGGAAGCTTTGTGCTACGGGCCCTTCTCCGAACCCTTACGTAACCCAGGGAGTTAAAAAGAACAGTTGTCCTGCTCAGAAGAAGATGAATGGGGGCACGTTCTGTGGTTCAGATTTTCTGTAGTCTGGCACTTTTCACGACCAGAGAGTAACAAACAATCTGCTGGAGGAACTCAACAGGTTGAGCATCATCTGTGATGGAGTTCTTCCTGCAGATTATTTGTTGCTCCAGATTCCAGCATCTGCAGTCTTTTGTGTCTCCAGGTCCCAAGGGTGTTGGACTTGAGAGTTTCAAGCTGTACATCACTCAACTCTATGCCTGATCCATATTCAACAAGACCATAGCTTCTCTGACTATAACCCTGCCTTCCCACCAGCAACCTATCACCCCCTTGCTTATCAAGAATCCAACTATTTCTGCCTTAAAAATATCCAAAAACTGCCTCCAGCACTCTATGAGCAAAAGAATTCCAAAAACGAACAATCCTTCAAGGGAAAGAAAAATAATTGCCTCCCTGATGCCGGGACTGGAGGGCTTGGGTTATAAGGAGAGACTGAATAGGTTGGGGCTGTTTTCCCTGGAGCAAAGGAGGCTGAGGGCTGACCTTATAGAGGTTTATAAAATCATGAGGTGAACAGATTAGTTGGATGGCCACAGTCCTTTTCTCAGGATAGGGGAAGCAAAACCTAGAGGGCATAGGTTTGGTACAGGGGAAAGATTTAAAGAGGTCCTAAGAGGTAGCTTTTTCACACAGAGGGTGGTATATCTGTGGAACAAACTGCCAGAAGAAGTGGTTGAGGCAGCTACGTTAACAATACTTAAAAGACATTTGGACAGGTACACGGATAGGAAAGGTTTAGAGGGAGATCCCAAATCTATGTTCTCTTGTTTTGTCTACATCTGATATGGGGAAAAGTTTTCTGCATTCTACCCTCTCTATACCCTTCATAATTTTATATACCTCAATCATGTCCCCTCTCAACTGCCTCTGCTCCATGGAGAACAGAACCAGCTTCTCCAGTCTCTCCTCTTGACTGAACTGCTCCATCCCAGGCAACATTTGTGAATTTCTGCAGATGTACGGTGGAGAGCATTCTGACTGGTTGCATTACCGCTGGTATGGAGGCTCCAATGCACAGGATCGAAAGAGGCTGCAGATTATAGACTCAGCCAGCTCCATCACAGGCACAACCTCCCCACCATCGAGGACATCTTCAAGAGGTGGTGCCTGAAGAATGCAGCATCCATCATCGAGGACCCTCACCACCCAGGACGTGCCCTCTTCACGTTACTACCTTCAGAGAGGAGGTACAGGAGCCTGAAGCCACACACACAGCGATTCAGTAACAGCTCCTTCCCCTCCACCGTCAGATTTCTGAACGGTCCATGAACCCATGAACACTACCTCATTATTCCTCTTTTGCACTGTTTATTTATTTTTGTAACTTATGGTAATTTTTATGTCTTACACTGTACTGCTGCCACAAAACAACAAATTTCACAACATATGTCAGTGATAATAAACCTGATTCTGACATCCTGGTGAACCTCCTCTGCACCCTCTCCAGCACGATCACATCCTACCTTCGATGTGGTACCCAGAACTGCACGCAGTACTCCAAAATTGGTTTGACCAATGTTTTATAAAGTGGAGCATAACCTCCCTGCTTTTATGTGTAATGCTTTGCCTCACTGCTCCAGCGACCTGGGTTCAATCCTGTCCTCGGGCGCTGTCTGTGACCATGTGGATTTCCCTCGAGTGATTTGGCTTCTTCCCACATCCCAAAGGAGTACTCATAGGTTAGTTGGAGACAAAATTTTAAAAAATTGCCACTGGTGTAAGTGAGCAGGAGGAGAATCGGAAAGAGTTGATCGGCATCTGGGAGAGAATAGGAAAATGTGGAGGAATGGGGTCAATGGGATTGCTCTGAGGGCTGGCAGAGACTTGATGGATGAAATGGCCTCCTATTTTGTATGGAAAGAAATGAGAAACATGCTTTTAAATCTCCTCCATCCTCTCTCCGGTGCAATCACGTCTTTCCTGTAATGTGGTGACCAGATCTATACATAATAATTAAACAATAGCCTTATGATCATGTACAATTCTGACATAACTTCCCTGCTCCTATTACTATGCCATAGCATTTATAAATGTTCTCTATAAGTCCCCTGCTTTACTATTTCCTTCCTCCATTAAGAAATATTAGGTTCCTCTGAGACCTTTATAAGAGTCTTCTCAACTTGTCCTGTCAAAATCTTCTTTCTCTGTTCCTGCATCATGTTAAATTGTGCAATGCATTTATATTGTCTCTTAAATAAATAGAGGTGACATCAATGGAAACTCAGACTGCTAAATTAAAGTCCATTTAGCAGAAGCATAATTTAGTCCCTGTTATTTAACCTGACAACCATCGCTCTAACCATTGAGCTTTTCAGCACTCTCTCAATAGTCAGATGCATGTGATATTGAGAGAACTGATAAATGTGTTTTACCATCAATAGGAATTAGCTCTGTCTAAATACCATTACGTTTTAAAGTAACAGATAATTGAAGCTTTTCCAAACAGTACTTGAGAATCCTTTTAACTTTCTGCCCCGTTTCCAATGTGTAAACATTGGTGTAATTCACATTGCTTCCTCAACAAATATACACTGACTGATTGATGTACCAGATCGCAATCACAAGTAGTTTGAAAGCTACAAATACTCACAGGGTGCTCCCCACATAGAATTATTGCTCTTCAAACATTCGTTGTAAAAGGACAAGGAAGGACAGCAAATATAGGCTCAGGCAGAAAATGTGTGCAGAAGGATCTGTGGGCGAGCAAAATGCTTCATCCAGGTAGATGACTAGTTTTACATAGAAACAGTAAATGTTGGAAACACTCAGAAAATCAGTCGGCATCTGTGGAGGGGGAAACAGAGTTAACATTTCAGGTCCAAGACCCTTCATCAGAATCAGGAAAGAAAGAAATCAAGTTCATAGCTCTGACAAATGGTCTTGGACCTGAATTGATAACTCTGTTCTACAGATGCTGCCTGACCTCCTGAGTGTTGTCTGCATTTCCTGTTTTATTTCAGATTGGTAAATTGGTTTATTATTGTCACATTTACTGAGGTGCAGTGAAAAACTTTGTTTTGCATGCCATCCATACAGATCATTTCATCACATCAGTGCATCGAGGTAGTACAAGGGGAAACAATAACAGAATGCAGAATAAAGTGTTACATTTACAGAGAAAGTGCAGTGCAGGCAGACAATAAGGTGCAAAACCATGACAAGGTAGATTGTAAGGTCAAGAGTTCATCTTATCTTACCAGCGGACTGTTCAATGGTCTTATAACAGTGGGATGGAAGCTGTCCTTGAGCCTGGTGGTACGGGCTTTCAAGCTTTTGTATTTTCTGCCCGACGGGAGAGGGAAGAAGAGAGAATGTCCCGGGTGGGTGGGGTCTATGATCATGTCGGCTGCTTTACCAAGGCAGTGAGAAGTGTAGACAAAGTCCGTGGAGGGGAGGCTGGTTTTCGTGATGCGCTGAGCTATGTCCACAACTCTCTGCAGTTTCCTGCGGTCTCGGGCAGAACAGTTGCCGTACCAAACCGTGATGCATCTCGATAGGATGCTTTCTATGGTGCATTGATAAAAATTGGTGAGAGGACATGCAGAATTTCTTTAGCCTCCTGAGGAAGTAGAGGCGCTGGCGAGCTTTCTTTGCCAAGTGTCTATGTGGTTGGATCAGGACGGGCTAGTGGTGATGTTCAGTCCTAGGAACTTGAAGCTCTCAACCCTCTCGACCTCAGCACTGTTGATGTAAACAGGAGCGTGTGCACCACCCCCGTTCCTGAAGTTAATGATAAGATTTTTTGCTTTGCTGACATTGAGAGAAAGGTTGTTGTCATGACACCATGTCACTAAGCTCTCTATCTCCTTCCTGTACACCGACTCGTCATTATTTTAGATAAGGCTCACTACAGTGGTATCATCTGCAAACTCGTAGATGGAGTTAGAGCAGAGTCTGGCCACGCAGTCATGAGTATATAGGGAGTAGAGTAGGGGTCTGAGGATGCAGCCTTGTGGGGCACCAGTGCTGAGATAATTGTGGCAGAGGTGTTGCTGCCTATCCTCACTGATTGCGGTCTGTTGGTCAGGAAGTCAAGGATCCAGTTGCAAAGGGAGGTGCTGAGTCCCAGGTCAAGACGTTTGGAGATGAGTTTTGCGTGCAGTTATCGGTTTTGAGTACCTGTTTAGATTTTTATTTTAGTTTTTACATATTATGTTTTACTCATGGAATTCACCCTTTGAAGGGCTGCTGGCAGTGATTCCAACAGTAATTTTAAAAGGAAATTGGTCAAATTATGGAAGGAAGAGAAGTCATAATTTTGGATCAGGAGAGGAGCACTAAATGAACTGTTCTTCCAATGAGCTGGCACAATGACCTCTTTCCATGCTACATGTACCACCGCAACCACATTCAGAATGAAAAGCTGGGAACTTAACCGAACTCTGGACCAAAACCTAACCGGAGGACAAACCAGTCTATATTGCTCAGCACTACATCAGGAACTGAACTATCCCAGGCTTTAACTCAGCGCTCCTGTACACTGTGTTTGACGGGATAACATGCTTTCTTTAAAGGCCCATTCTGCTCAATGGCATTGTCAATGGGGGAACTAAACCTTTCATCATTCAATAGTGCTGTGCACCTGGATTTAGCAGCTTCTATTCCACATGTTCAAGACCAAGATCCACCTTAGCAGCCCCATCCTCAACCATTGCACTTGACCCTTAGTTCCTACAATTCTAATTCTTGTCTACAGCCAATAAAGTACACCAGTGCATCTACTTCCTCAGAAGGCTAAGGAAATTCAGCAAGTCCCCGTGATTTTCACCAATTTTTATAGATGCACCATAGAAAACATCCAGACAAGCAGAAATTTCACACTATTATATATTAGGAAGATCAAAACCATTGTTTGTCCTAACATCAAAACTCCACAGACTCTGGAAATGTGCAATTAAAAAAACAGAATCCTTATTAGGTCAGGCAGCTTCTCTGTCTAGAGAGAGAAATAGATGTACAAAGTGGACAAGTTTTCATACGAACTAAGAAATATTTTCCCCAGTTTCATCATTGACCTGAAATATTGACTCTGTTTCTCTCTCAACAGATGCTGCCTGACCTGCTGAGTAATTCCAGCAGTGTCTTTTTTTATATATCATTCCCTGATCCCCGACTCCCATCCCTCTCCCTGGCAGCCATCTGGAACTGCACCTCAGTGTCTGCAATATGAACATTATACCACTCAGAGGCACCATCATTAGGTCCATACACTTCTACCCCTGTAACACCCCCTCACTTGCTCTTTTATTACTCTTGCTTGACTACTCCCATGCTCATTTGGATAATGTTCCTCATTATACACTGCATAACTTGAGGCCATCCAAAACTCTGATGTCCATGGCTAGACTTCCTTTCATCCAACACCTGCATTGGGTCCAAGTTCAGTAACACCTCGATTCCAATATTCTAGTCCTTGTTTTCAAATCCGCCCATGATCTCACCCCTCCCGGTCCCTGTCCCGTCCTCCAGCCTCACAATCCTCCAAAACATCAATGCCACTCTAGTTAGGACTTCCTCATGAACCTCTGGGTCAATTCTTCTTCCATCAGCAGCTGTGTCACCAAAGCACGAAGCTCTGGATTTCCCTCCCTAAACTGTCTTCCCTTCCACCTCTCTCTCCTGCTTTAAGATTCTCCTGGAAACCTACTTACTTGACTATGTCTGCACTAATACCTCCTTCTGTTGCTTGGCATCAAACTTCTTTGATAATACTCCCGTGAAACAACATGAGATGTTTTGTTATTGATATGTTAATTTGACAATCAATTGCTTGTATTATTATTTATAAATGCAAGCAGTTGATTGTAGGGTTAAGATATTTTATACAATGACTCCACTTTAGGAATAACGTCAAGGCCTTGCTGGAGGTACAGAAAAATTTACCTGGATTTTTTATTCTTTTAAGGGACGTAGACATTACTGGCAAGGCCAGTACTGTTGCCCATCCCTGGTTGCCCATGAAAAAATTGTGACAAGCCATCTTCTCAAAGCCTTGCAGTGTGATGGATGTACTCCCACAGTGCTATTGGGTAGGGAGCTAAGATTTAAATCCCAGACAATAAAATTAGTAAGTTGGTTTATTATTGTCACGTCCCGAGGTACAGTGAAAAACTTTGTTTTGCATGCCACCCGTACAGATCATTTCATCGTGTCAGTACATTGAGGTAGTACAAGGGAAAAGCAATAACAGAATGCAGAATAAAGTGTTACAAGTTACAGAGAAAGTGCAGTGCAGGTAGACAATGAGGTGCAAGGTCATGACAAGGTAGATTGTGAAGTCAAGAGTCCATCTTATCGTACTTGGGGACTGTTCAATAGTCTTATAACAGCAGGATAGAAGCTGTCCTTGAGCCTGGTGGTACGTGCTTTCAGTCTTTTGTATCTTCTGCCCAATGGGAGGGAGGAGAAGAGAGTATGTCCGGGGTGGGTGGGGTCTTTGATTATGTTGGCTGCTTTACTGAGGCAGTGTAGACAGAGGTGGTAGAAGATATGTGTTCTAGTAGCCTGGGCAAGACACTACAGTGTGTTTTGTCTACAATACACTCTGCGCCCAGGGTGGATTGAGTGAATGTTGATGGTTGTCAATCAAAAGCTCTGTTGTTTGCGGGATATTGTCAAGTTTTCTGTATCCAAGCAAGCAGAAAGCATTCCATTCCAATTTTGCCTGCCGATGGTGGAAATTTTCTGGGAAGTAAGGCAAGCCATTTACTACAGGATAACCTCCTTCTGAGCAGCATCATAGTGTTCCTCCAGCATCATAGTGTTTTTCATCTAGATTCCAGCATCTGCAGTCCTTTGTTTCTCTAATCTCCTTCTGATCTGGTCTCAAAGCCACTTTATTTATCTGTCGTCTCTATTTAACCTTCTGCCCGTTGATGTCTCCACCATATTAATGGTGGGGTTTTTGACGATGGTAATTGTCATATATCAAGGAGAGGACAATAGTCAATTCTGTGTGGTAGAGGGGTGTTGCCTGGCACTTCAGTGGCCCAAATGTTACTTGCCACCCAATCACCATGCCTGAATGTTGTCTTGCTGGCATGGACCTTCTTACAGAGGAGCTGCAAATGAAATTGGACATTCGTTTGCAAGCATGCCCCCCTTTAACAGTGAGGAAAATGTCATTGATGAAGCTGCCTATCCTGACAAACTGCAACCTTATAAGTAGCAAGTACCCCTTTAACTATTCCCTAAGTACTCCTTTTACAGACCCTACATGAAAGGGGCTGGCTAGCTGTGCAGAGAAAACATGTTGTGACTCACACAAACAGAAGCATAATAATCTAACATATCACAAGGAGCCGATGGTTCCGCAATGAGCTTCCAAAGGACCAGCTGTGAAAGGAAGAAGTCATTGAGACATAGAGTCATGCAGCATGTAAACAGGACCTTTGGCCCAACCCGTCCATGCTGACCAAGATGCCCATCTAATCTAGTCCCCTTTACCTGCATTTGGCCCATATCCCTCTAACCCTTTCAGAAACAAAGGACTCCAGATGCTGGAATCTAGATGAAGATCTAGAGAGGGAGAGAGAAAGAGAGACCGTTAACCATTTGCTTTTCTCCACAGATTCTGCCTGACCTGCAGATTTCATCCAGTATCTTATTATCTTTTCATCTGGATTCCAGCATCTGCAGTCCCTTGTTTCTCTAGTATCACTGCTCCACTGCGAAGTCTCTTCAAGGATGTCAACTTTGAAGAAGTTTTCTTCCTCTCTTTGACGGGAGCTTTGTGAGTCTCTCTCTCACTGCGCCCCCTCTCTGATCTCCTCTGCTCTCTAGCTCCACCTATCACTGCTCTGCTTCTCCCACCCCCACCCCCACCCCCCATATATCAGGCTTCCCCTTTTCCTGTCTTCAGTCCCGAAGAAGGGTTCCTGACCCGAAACGTTGACCATCTGCTTTTCTCCACGGATGCTGCCTGGCCTGCTGAGTTCCTGCAGCATCTTGTTGTTTTTCCCTCTAAACCTTTCCTATCATGTTCCTGTGCAAGTGTCTTTTAAATGTTGTTACTGTACCTGCCTCAACCATTTCTTCAGGCAAAGGGATCCATGTACCCACCACCCTCTGTGTGAAAAAGTTGCCCCTCAGGTCCCTTTAAATCTTTCCCTTCTCACCTTAAACTTATGCCCTCTAATTAGATTCCCCTACCCTGGGAAAAAGACCGTGACCATCCACCTTATCTATACCCCTCATGATTTTATACACCTCTATGATGTCACCCGTCAGTCTTCTACGCTCCAAGGGACAAAGTCCCAGCCTGCCCAACTTCTCCCTATAACTCAGGCCCTCAAGTCCACGTAACAGTCTCATAAATTTTTTTTGTTCTCTTTCTAGCTTAATGAGGTCTTCCCTATAACAAGGTATCCAAAACTGTACACAATTTACTAGGTGTGGCCTCACCAATGTGTTATACAACTGAAACACAACATCCAAACTCCTATAGCTAATTCCCTGACTGATGAAGGCCAGCGTGCCAAACACCTTCTTTACCACCCTGCCCACCTATGATGCTACTTTCAGGGAACTATGTATTTGTACTCCTTGGTCCCTCCGTTCTACAACACTCCCCAGAGCCCTACAGTTTCCTGTGAATGTCCTACATTGCTTTGACTTCTGAAAATACAACACCACGCACTTATCAGGGTTGAACACCATTTCCTATTGCTTGGCCCACTTACCTAGATGATCAAGGTCCCTTTGTAATTTTTGATAACCTTCTTCATTATCTATGATCCCACCTATTTTAATACCATCTACAAACCTACTAATTATATCTTGTACATTCTCATCCAAACTGTTTATATAAATGATAAACAACAATGGGCCCAGCACTGATTCCTGTGGCACGCCACAAGTCCATGCTAACCATCAACCACCCATTTTAACACTAATCCTACCCAAAACCATATTGCTCTTTCCTCATTGACATCAACTCCCCCCAGATTCTACCACTCTCCTACACACTATAAACATGAATATATAATGCCATCTATAAATTCAACGATGACACCACTGTTGTTAGCAGATGGCAATGAGGAGGTGTACGGGAGTGAGATAGATTGGCTGGTTGAGTGGTGTTGCAACAACAACCTCGCACTCAACGTCAGCAAGGCCAAGGAACTGATTGTGGTCTTCAGGAAGGGGAAGTCAGGAGAACACACACCGGTCCTCATTGAGGGGTCAGTGGTGGAAAGGGTGAGCAGCTTCAAGTTCCGGGGCATCAACATCTCAGAGGAGCTATCTTGGTCCCAACACATTGACGCAATCACGAAGAAGGGCACGCCAGCGGCTCTACTTCGTTAGGAGTTTGAGGAGATTCGGTATGTCACCAAAGGCTCCTGCAAATTTCAACAGATGTACGGTGGAGAGCATCCTGACTGGTTGCATCACCACCTGGTATGGAGGCTCCAATGTGCAGGATCGAAAGAAGCTGCAGAGAGTTTTAGACTCAGCCAGCTCCATCATAGGCACAACCCTCCCCACCATCGAGGACATCTTCAAGAGGCGGTGCCTAAAGAAAGCGGCATCCATCATTAAGGACCCTCAACATCTGGAATATGCTCTCTTCTCATTACTACCATTGGGTAGGAGGTACAGAAGCCTGAAGACCCACAGCCAACGTTTCAGGGACAGCTTCTTCCCCTCCGCCATCAGATTTTTGAACAGTCCATGAACACTACGTCATCATTCCTCTTTTGCACTATTTAGTCATTTATAACTTGGAGTAATTTTTATGTCTTGCACTGTACTGCTGCTGCAAAACAACAAATTTCATGACATATGTCTATGATAACAAACCTGATTCTGATTCTGATTCACTAAGGGCAATATGCAATGGTCAATTAACCTACGGACCCACACATTCATGGAGATTCAGAAGGGTCTGGAAAGTGTTTGCTGAAGTTTAATCATCTCTGTTCATCTATAGCTTTTGCCTGTCCATAAGGCTTTCAACAAATTCAACCGTGCTCCTCTGTGTAAGGTATGACACCAGCCAGCGGAGTGTTTGCACCTAATACCTGTGGCAACAACGTTAACAAGACTTCCAGTTGAATGTAACCCTATAGAGGTTTATAAGATCATTAGGAGCATAATATGGTGAATGATCACAACCTTTTTCGCAGGGTAGGTAAGTCTAAAACTAGAGGACATAGGTTTAAGGCGAGAGGGAAAAGATTTAGAAGGGGCCTGAAAGGCAATATTTTCCTGCACAGAGGGTGGTGGTTACATGGAACAAACTGCCAGAGCTGCCGTTATACAGTTATAACATTTAAAAGATATTAAGACAGGTGCATGGATAGGAGAGGTTTAGAGGGATATGGGCCAAACACGGGGAAATGGGACCAGCTCAAGTAGACGACATGGTCGGCATGGACGAGTTGGGCCGAAGGGCCTGTTTCCATGCTGTGTGACTCTATGAATCTGTGACTTTAACCTGGAAGGGGAGTGACCCTCAGATCATAGCAGATATTCAGCCCTTTTTGTCCACATTTGTAGTACTGCCAAGTACTAAGTGGTCCCAGCAGAATACAAACTGAGCATCACTTGTACAGGGTTACACATCATCTCTTTCTTGCCTGCTGTTCCTAGTTCTATCCTTTGTTCTTATTTCCCATGTTCTGGGATAGCTTTAAAATAAGAAGAAAGCGAAGCCAAGAAAAAGAGTAGGTAGCCTCCCCACTGTGGCACAAGCTTCAATTTTCTTTCTCTTGTGATATTGAGCCACTTTGTCATCAAGTGATATTTTTCATGGTTTCAGAGGAAGTCCTATTTTAAGCCTATTGAACTTTGGATTCCTTTTAGTTAAGTGTATCAAGACGCTAGGGCTATTCAAGGACTTTGTGCTCACTTCAAAGCTTAAACTTTTTCTTGTGATTCAATCCCATCATTACCGTATGACTACGAGCAACATTCAATATACAATTCAAAAATGAACAGTGCAAATCTGTCTGCTTTTAAATGACCATTGTTATCAACTTGTGCTGACAGTGTCAAGAATGTTAAATTACAATATTTAATCTATTGTGGTTGGATGTTCTGTGCTGGTCAGTTTGGACAGTCTGGACAATTTATCAATTTATCAAAGACCCTCCCACCCCAGACATTCCCTTGTCCCCCCCTTCCCATTGGGCAGAGGATACAAAAGCCTGAAAGCATGTACCACCAGGCTCAAGGACAGCTTCTATCCCACTACTATAAGACTACTGAATGGAAATCTTGACTTCACAACCTATCTCATCATGGCCTTGCACATTATTGTCTGCCTGCAGTGCACTTTCCCTGTAACTGTAACACTTTATTAGGCATTCTGTTATTGCTTTTACCTTCTGCTACCTTGATGTACTGATGTGGTGAAATGATCTGTATGATGACAAGCGAAACAAAGTTTTGCACTGTACCTCGGTACATGTGACAATAATAAACCAATTACCAATTACTTCAGCTGGAAAGAGCAATAGCTAATGCCTAGACAGGTTACTTAGGCTACCAGTTTTTAAATAATTGTCAGAACGTAATAAAACATAAGATAAGATAAGATACTGTATCTTTATTAGTCACACGTACATCGAAACACACAGTGAAATGCATCTTTTGCATAGAGTTCTCTGGGGGCAGCCCACAAGTGTCGCCACGCTTCTGGCGCCAACATAGCACGCCCACAACTTCCTAACCTGTACGTCTTTGGAATGTGGGAGGAAACCGAAGCACCCAGAGGAAACCCACGCAGACACAGGAAGAAGGTACAAACTCCTTACAGACAGTGACTGGAATTGAACCTGGGTCACTGGCATTGTAATAACGTTATGCTAACCGCTACACTACCATGCCTATGATGAACATTAAAGAATTAAGTTGTAATACAAGAGCAGAACAGTGTAGGAAACTGAGGGGTGACCTTACAGAGGTGTATAAGATCATGAGGGTCATAGATAGAGAAAGGAAATCAAAAACTAGAGAGCACAGGTTTAAGGTGAGAGGGGAAAGATTTAAAAGGGACCTGAGGGGCAACTTCTTCACGCAGAGGGTGGTGCGTACATGGAATGAGCTGCCAGAAGGAAGTGGTTGAGGCAGGTACAATAACAGCATTTACCATTGATAGGAAAGGTTTAGAGGGATATGGGTCAAATGCAGGTAAATGGCACCAGCTTATATGGGCATCTTGGTTGGTATGGATGAGTTGGGCTGAAGAGCCTGTTTCTGTGTTGTATTGCTCTATGACTCTATGACTCTATTTCTCTGGGTCTGGATGTTGCTGGCAAAGCCACCATTTATTGCCTATCCCTAATTGCCCATAAGAAGATGGTAGTGAGAGACATTCATGAGCTGTTGTACTGATGATGGAGATGATAATGTTCCCATGTTAGACAAGAGCAGCAGGATTCAGACTAAAGGATGTCTACACTGGCAAGCTGATATAATTAAATTGGCTTCATTTAGGTATCGGCCTTGTCCTAGTCACATATACAGTGAAAAACTTTGTTTGCATGCCATCCAGGCAGATCATGCCATATATAAGTACTCTGAGGTAGTACTAAAGGAAAGCACTAACAGAATGCAGAATATAATGTTACAGCTACAGAGGAAATGCAGTGTGGGTGGACTATAAGGTGCAAGGGTCATGACGAGGTAGATTGAGAGATCAAGAGTTCATCTTTATCGTAGAAGAGGTCTGTTCAGGAGTTTTATAACAGCGGGATAGAAGCTGCTCTTGAGCCTGGTGGCACGTGCTCTCAAGCTTTTGTATCTTCTACCCAATGGGAGGGGGGGAGAAGAAATAATGACCAGAGTGGGAGGGGCCTTTGATTATATTGACTGTTTTCCTGAGGCAGTGGGAAGTGTAGATGGAGTCAATGAAGGGGAGGCTGGTTTGTGTGATGGACTGGGCTGTGCTCACAACTCTTTGCAACTTCTTGCAGTCTTGGGTAGAGCAGTTGCATCCGGATAGAGTGCTTTCTATGGTCCACTGGTAAAAATTAGTAAGGGTCATCAGGGACATGCCAAATGTTCTTAGTCTTCTGAGGAAATAGAGGCGCTGGTGAGCTTTCTTGGCCGTGACAACTATGTGGTTAGACTAATGTTTACACCGAGGAACTGGAAGCTCTCAACCATCTCAACCTCAGCACCATTGATACAAACAGGGGCCTGTACTCTGCCCTGTTTCCTGAAGTCAATGTCCAGCCCTTTTGGTTTGCTAACATTGAGGGAGAGGTTGTTGTCTTGACACCATGCCACTAAGCTCTCTATCTTGTAAATGTAGGATAATACTGTAAAAGGGAGCAGTCTTCTGGCATGCCTGCACTGGCTTTTTGAAAGAACTATTCAGTTTGGCCACTGTTCTTGCTCTTTGCCTATTGCGTTGCAACATTTTAAGTGCATTCCAATTTCCTTTTCAATATTGCTCTTGCATCTGTTTACATCATCCTTTAAGCCAATGCATTCCAGAGAGAAACTACCTGTGGCAAGAAATAACTGTCTCCTCAATTCCCCCACTGTTCCTTTTGCCAATTAACTGAAATCTTGTCCTCTCGTTGACAACCGCCCTGCCAATGAAACATTTCCTCCCTGTATCCTTCATCAAAACCGTTCAGAAGTTTGGATGCTTCAAGTATTTGCTGCCTCGTCTTGCGTGTTTCTCTGGAATTGCAAATCCTTTTGTGCTTTGGTGCCTGGACATTGTAAATCTCACATCAGCAGCTTCAGAATCTGCCTAAAGACCTCTGGATTCTCTCCCTCAAGGAATGAAGCTCTTGTTGGATTATGAAGGAGGAGTGTGACACAGAAGAGTTCTCTTGTTCCTTGACTTGCATGAAAGGTTAAAACAAATCAATTGCCAGGTTCTTTCCTCCCACATTCCAAAGACGTACGGGTTAGGAAGTTGTGGGCATGCTATGTTGGCGCCGGAAGCGTGGCGACACTTGCGGGCTGCCCCCAGAACACTACGCAAAAGATGTATTTCACTGTGTGTTTCGATGTGCATGTGACTAATAAAGATATCTTATCTTATCAGTCTTTGATCCTCTGTGTTTCATGGTTTTGACACAGAGACTACCAGGTAAAATTGCAGTCAGGTGTTGATGAAATCATTGAGGTGCATTGTAAACACTGACACTGTTGACCAGGAGTAGGTGATCTTCCTTAGTTACGGGGTTTGTCTTCCTTCTTCTCTTCAAGTACCTTATACTTGGACCCTTCTTGACCTTTCTTTAAGATTCTGATTGTCCACTATTCTGACACCACCCCATCCAAGCTTCAAGTGGATGTGCCTATGTGCATATCTAAGTCTTTCATTTCAAAGACAATGACCACAACTCCCTGACCTTTACCCTTGCCTTGGAGAGGGATAGAAGCAGATGGTATGGGAAAGTATTTAATTGGGGGAGAGGGAATTATGATGCTATTAGGCAGGAACTTACAGAGATTCACCTGCACCTCCCTTAATATCGTCTACTGCACTTGGTGCTCCAAGTGTGGCCTCCTCTACATTGGTGAGACCAAATGCAGATTAGGTGACCATTTTGGAGAACACCTGCGCTCTGTCCGTAACCACGATCTACATCTCCCCGTTGCCAGTCACTTCAACTCCCCCTCCCACACTATCACTGATACGTCAGTCCTCGGCCTTCTCCACTGCCAGGAGAATTCCAAGTGCAAACTGGAGGCACAGCACCTCATTTTCCATCTTGGAACCTTTCAGCCTAATAGCATGAACATTGAATTCACTTTAAGTAGGAGCGTCAGAGGTTGAGGGGAGCCACTTATAAAATTATGAGAGGCATAGACAGGGTAGACAGTCAGAAACATTTTCCCAGGTTCAAAGTGTCAAGTACAAGAGGACATGCATTTAAAGTAGATGTGCAGGGCATGTTTTTGACACAGAGAGTGGTGGGTGCCTGGAACGGGCTGCTGGGGTTGGTGTGGAAGCAGATGCAATAGTGGTGTTTAAGAGGCTCATGAATATGCAGGGATGGAGGGAAATGGAAGGGATTAGTTTAATTTGGTGTCGTGTTCGGTGCATACATGATGGGTAGAAGGGCCTGTTCCTGTGCTGTATGTTCTATGTTCTACCAGGCACGGTAGTCTAGCAGTTAGCGTAACACTATTACAGCACCAGCGACCCGGGTTCGATTCCGACCACTGTCTGTAAGGAGTTTGTACGTTCTCCCCGCATGTCTGTGTGGGTTTCCTCCGGGTGCTCCGGTTTCCTCCCACGTTCCAAAGGCGTACAGGTTAGGAAGTTGTGGGCATGCTACGTTGGCGCCGGAAGCGTGGCGACACTTGCAGGCTGCCCCCAGGCAACTATGCAAAAAAAGATGCATTTCACTGTGTGTTTCGATGTACATGTGACTAATAAAGAAATCTTATCTTATCTTAACACATCTTCCTATCTTTGCAGAGATAACAAAATGTAAACAGGGCATTTGCCAGAATAATTGACCAAGGCAGCATCAGTGAATGAGCAAATCGTACTCAAGACATGTCAAGTGTGGCACCTCTTCACCCCATGGCTACTCTTGCCTTTAGCGGCTGTGTGGCTCCCAGCATTCTTCAGGCGTTGTTGCCAGAGCCATGCTGAGAAGCAGAGCAGTCCACAACTGACAACAAAGCCTCGGGTGCTGACCTTGAGGCTCTGCCACCAGCTCTCCCCAGTGACCTGCTGACTGTTCCTGCTCTTAGGAGTTCTCTTCCACTGTCAGTAAATGTCACAAACAATTGAAGGCATTTAGAAACTACATCTAAATAATTAAAACAAATTAAAAAGTAAAATGATAAATTTATTTAAAAAACCAATTAGCTTATAAAACATTAATTAAAATAAAGAGAAAAAACAATCCATTTAACTTCACTTTTTCAATGAATTTAGCAACCCCATTCAAATTTCTGCATTCTGTTATTGTTTTTCCTTTTGTACTTCCTCGATGTACTTATGTACGGAATGATGTGTCTGGATGGCACGCAAACAAGAGCTTTTCACTGTATCTCGGTACATGTGACAATGTAAACCAATTATATTGGTTACCAAATGAACGACGTTGTGTTGGATGCAACCTTCAAAATGGCAGGACTGGACATGTGTCCAAGCCCTTAGCTGAGGACAACCAGGTACCAAACCTGGGCTCATTGCTGAGTTCAGGGAGAAAGTTTAAAGGTGCTCAGAATCAGAATCAGATTTATTATTACTGTCTTATGACGTGAAATTTGTTGTTTTGCGGCAGCAGTGCAGTGCAAAGACATATAATTACTATAAATTACAAAATAAATAAATAGTGCAAAAAAAAAGGAATAATAAAGTAGTGTTTATGTGTTCATGGACCGGTCAGAAATCTGATGGCAGAGGGGAAGAAGCTGTTTCTGAATCATTGAATGTGGGTCTTCAGGCTCCTGTACCTCCTCCCTGATGGTAGTAACGAGAAGAGGGCGTCCCAGATGGTGAGGGTCCTTAACAATGGATGCTGCCTTCTTGAGGCACCACCTCTTGAAGATGTCCTCAATGGTGGAGGGGATTGTGCCCGTGATGGAGCTGGCTGAGTCTACAACCCTCTGCAGCCTCTTACGATCCTGTGCATTGGAGCCTCCATACCACGGGGTGATGCAACCAGTCAGAATGCTCTCCACCGTACATCTCTAAAAATTTGCAAGTGTCTTTTGTGACATACCAAATTTAATCAAACTCCAAATGAAGTAGAGCTGCTGCCATGCCTTCTTTGTTATTGCATCAATGAGTTGGGCCCAGGATAGCTCCTCTGAGATGTTAACACCCAGGAACTTGAAGCTGCTCACCCTTTCCACTGCTGACCCCTCAGTGAAGACTCGTGTATGTTCTCCCAACTTCCCCTTCCTGAAGTCCACAGTCAATTGCTTGGCATTGCTAACATTGAGTGTGAGGTTGTTGTTGGTGTTGGCTTCTGACCTCCAGTGTTTCCTTCCTGCAGAGCGCAGGTGTGGAGGCTGGGAATGCACGGACACATGAACTGTGTACTGACGCTTCCTGGTGGAACTGGTGGCTGGCGACAAACCTCGAAGGCAAACGCAGGAAATTGGGAATGAAAAAGATTCAGAGGATATTGGAAATACTCAGCAGGTCAGGCAGCAACTGTAGAGAGAGAAACAAGAGTCCTTGCTGTGGAGACACAAGAGACTGCAGATGCAGGAACCTGGAGCAACAAACAACCTTCTGGAGGAACTCAGCTGGTTGAGCAGCATCTGCGGGGAGAAAGGAGAAAGGAGAAAGGAGTTGTCGGTGTTTTGGGTCAAAATCCTGCATCAGGACAGAGTCATTGCTGTGTTCAATTTGTGTACTTCTTCATTGGTTTCTGTTTCTCCTTCCCTCACCCACCCCCCCCGCCCCCACCCCACACAACTTTCACCAATATAAAAGTTTCCTTGCCTTTAACGTTTCCCTCTCTGGTGGGGGCACAGTGGTGCAGCTGGCAGAGCCGGTGTCTTGCAGTTTGAGCAGCGCAGGTTCAATCCTGACCTCCGGTGCTGTCTGTGTGGAGTTTGCACATTCTGTCTGTCACTGCGTGGTTTTCTCTCGGGTGATCCAGTTTCCTGCCACAGCCTGAAGACATGCAGATCAGTAGATTATTTGCCCCCTAGTGTGTCGATGAGAGATAGAATCTGGAGGGAGCTGTGAGAGATGTAAGGAGAATGAAATGGGATTAGTATAAACGGGTGCTTGAGGGTCAGCATGAACTCAGTGGGCTAAAGGTCCTGCTTTGGTGGACTCCATGAAGATCCTGAGGTAAAATCATTGACCTGAAACATTAACTCTGTTTTGCCTCCTTGTCCATCTCATTTCAGCCTCTGCTTCCTGTGCCCTGTGATGCCAACCTCCCCTTTAGTTTTCAGTATGTGGGTGCCATGGGCAAGGCCAACATTAAGTTATACCCAGTTCCCTGTTGAATATTACCATTGCATCTGCTGTGAGAAATCCACATGGTTGTCACGTGACAGTAACGACACTGACCCCCTCTGACCGGAGGACAGCATTGCTCCTCTGATCGGAAGTGATACTACTGTCAATCAAGGTGCGACTCCACCCACCCCTCAGGTGTGAAAGTACCTTTTGCCTCTGAACTCGCCTGACCACTCTGAACTTGCCGGACCATTGGATGCGGCAGGAGCCTTTGTCTTTGACTCCCACACCATTGGCTCATTTAAATCATAACAGTGAGGCTCCACCCAGCCTCCTATCACCATAAAAAGGGCTGCTTCCCCTACCTCTTCGTCTTTTGACGACCCCAGGAGTAGTGAGACAATGCTGCAGAGATCATTGGTAAGAGTGCATCACCACATGGTCAGGGAGCGTTTTACTCAGACTCAGGGAGCATTAAGAGCCAATGCTAGTGTGAGACGGACATTGAAGTGTTATATACTGAAGTTGTACATTGTTATTGTGTGCTTGTTTGTATCAGTGTGTGTGTGCGTGCGTGCGTGCGTGCGTGTGTGTGTGTGTGTGAGAGAGTGTGTGCATGTGTGTGTGTGTGTGTGTGTGTGTGTATTTTACCCCAGTTGCACTTTCCCCTCTCGTGTTCGTGGTATCCTGTGCGTGAGTGAGCGTGTGTCTGTTCCCATCCATTCCGTCCCGTGTTTGCCTTTGTGATTAAACTAGTTTTGGTCTACAAAGCTCGTGTCCAGAGTCCTTTATCCTTAAGACAGCAAAGAACGATTTCGCACAACAGCATCCACTTTCATCACCCTTTGAGTCAGGGCATTCCAGACAGAAAGTATTTTGTGATAAGAAGTATATGTCTCCTTATCTCCCCTGCTGTTTCCTTCCCCATCTCTAACTGTCCCTGAGCAGAATTCAGGGCCATTTCAGAGTCAACCACAGTGCTGTGGGTCTGGAGTCACATATAGAATGGTAAGGATGGCAAATTTCCTTCCCTGCAGGACAGTTGGTGATCAAGGTGAGATTTAGGACCATCTAGTAGTTTGGTGGTTATCATCGTCAAGACTAATTTTAACTTTTTAAAATTCTATGATTCTAATAGTAACTGAATTTGAGTTCCACAGCTAGCATGATTGAAACTTTCAAAGTCAATTTCAAAGTCGAGTTTATTGTCATCTGCACAAGTACATGTATGCACAGGTGCAATGAAAAACTTACTTGCAGCAGCATCACAGGAACATCGCATCAGATACACAACATTCACAAGAAAAACATAAATTAACAACATAAATTGGACAAGAAAGAACGCTATTAGAATAACAATAAAACAAAGCCCATTGTAGTACAAAATGGTCTTAGTTTTGTTATTACTGAGGTAGTGATTAATGTTGTGCAAGTTGGTTCAGGAACTGAATGGTTGAAGGGAAGGAGCTGTGTTTGAACCTGGTGGTGTGGGACTTCTGTACCTCCTGCCCGATGGTAGCTGTGAGAAGGTGGCATGGCCCAGGCACACAGCATTAAAGACAAAACATTCACAAGAAAAATATGAATTAAACATAAATTACACAAAATGTTACAAAACTGGGGATTCCTGGCTGCTAGTTGGGGCCTCTGGATTACTAGCCCATAATTTATCATTGTGTCACCACCTCATCAGACAGCAACCAGCCTGTATCTGTGACTGTCTGAGAGAGGAGTTCCATGAGCTACTGTTTGCTGCCCACGTTTGTTGTGCATGAAATCAAAGTGAGTAACCAACCAATTGAAAACAGAGCTATCATTGGCTCACGTTGGACTTGGTGGTTCTGTGTCCTATTGACCAGAGCACACTGCAAGAAAAAACTAACAAGGAGTTTCCACTTAAACCAGACTTTCAGAATTCTTAATTTCTGCCTTTCCTTTCATTCCGCTCTACTTCCTTGCCCCATTGTTTGAGACGTCCAGGTATAGATACAATATAGAATGCTACAGCACCAGAACAGGCCCTTCCGCCCATAATATCTACACCAAACACCATGCCAACTTAAAGTAAATCTCTTCTGCCTGTACATAATCCATATCCCTCCATTCTCTGCATATTCATGTGTCAACCTAACAGCCTCTTAATTGCCACTATTATATCTGCAGAGTAACTGACCAATCTGGAAGCAAATGAACGGCTGAGGAAATTTAAAAAAAGCTCTTGAATCTGCTTTCACTGTTGTATCAGGCATTGTATTCCACTTGCAACAACCCAATGAATATAAACATTCAGTATATTTTCCCACCTTTCCTCCCCAACCATGGTTCGTTTTCCAATTATCTCTTTCCCCTGGTTACTGACCCCTCTAGTCGTGGAAATAGATTCTCCTCATCTACTCTATCAAAGCCCTTCATAATTTTGAACACCTCTGTTAAATCTCATTTTATTTCCCCTAGCAACCTTCCTTGGGATATGCCTGAGTGAGACTGGCAATTAATGCAAAATTATGCGCTCTGGAATCACATCTGGTTGGAACTTTCACCTGATGTTGTCAGAATAATCTGTTCCATCTCATAAATATTTTAAATTTGAAAGTTTTACAAAAGATTACTGTCTTCAATCAATTTCCAACGCAAATAATAAAACTGTTAACAGACAAATTAAAATCAAATCTCTGGGGAGAGAACAGATAACATTAAAGCTTAAAAAGTAACCTTTGCATATTGCAGTCAGAGAATTTCAGCCCTCAGACTTAGAGACAGTCTCAGTGAGAGAACTGGTTAGTTGTGGGATTTAGTAGTGAAAGAAACTCTAATTAGCTGTGTTGGAGAACAGGAAGGAGCTGAATGTGGAAGGCAAGTCTCAGAACCTGTGAAGTTGAAGAAATGCATCCTTGAGCGATTACTGATTTGTTCAATCAGCCAAGGATTTGTCTTCTCTGAACAGAACACAGATGATGTCCTTGCTGCTGTTGTTTTTTCGGGATCAGAGCCATCCGCAGAGCAGGAGGCTGCAATCAGAAGGTAGCCGCTGTTCTCTCTTGTGGACCTCTTCACGGGCCAGTGTCAAATAGGCCTCACAACAATGATGATCCTGCTTCTGAAATTTGGTTCTATTGGAAACGTTGGAGCTAAATTTCACAATCACTGTCCAAGGAGCAACTTAGAGCAAGTGGCCTTTCTGTTGGGATAGGCAAGGAGACCTAAACTCTGTTCCCCAGAAAGATGGGGATCTCCATATGGATTTATCCTTAATCAATCAGATTTATTATCACTGACTTAAATGATGAGAAATTTGTTGTTTTGCGGCAGCGGTACAGTGCAAAGACATAAAATTACTATAAGTTACAAAAATAAATAAATATTGCAACAAAAAGGAATAATGAGATAGTGTTCATGGGTCCATGAACCATTCAGAAATCTGATGGCGGAGGGGAAGAAGCTGTTCCTGAATTGTTGAGTGTTGGTCTTCGGGCTCCTGTACCTCCTCCCTGATGGTAGCAACAAGAGGAGGGCATGTCTTGGGTGGTGAAGACCCCCAACACTCTGATATAATGCAAGAAGTAGATCAAACTCTCACTGTCCACTCTTTTACCTGGTTTCTGTGTGTAGTCAGTTCCAACTACACTTCGGATAGCTGTGTCTATTATAAGAAGTTAGAAATAGGTATAGGTAGCCGGTATATGGAAGTGAGAGGGAGGGGTGAGACAGGGGCTGGTAGGTGATAGGTGGAACCAGATGAGGGAGGGACGATGGGCAGGCAGAATGAGGTGGGGAGGGGGGAAGGTGTTAGGTAAAGGTGAACCAAGGGAGAAGAAACCCTGGTGGATAGGTATGTGGGTGGTGGGCAGATAGAACCAGGTGGGGGACGGTGAGGAGTCTTGGTGAGGGGGGGGGGGGGGATGGAAAAGGTGAACAAAGGGAGAGAGAACCTGGGTGGACTGGGTGGGATTGAGAATACAACACCTCGCCCACCTGGTTCCATCTCCCCTCCCCTCTATGGTTCCAGGGTATTCCTGAGGTCCCCACCATCACAGACGCCAATCACTAGTCAATCCAATTCACTCACGTCATGTCAAGACGCAACTGAGAGTCTTGGATACAGCAAAAGCAGACAACATCCCAGCTGTGGTGCAGAGGATGTGCGCTCCAGAACTAGCTACGTTTCTTGCCAAGCTGTGCCAGTACAGTTCCAACACTGGCATCTACCCCACAATGTGGAAAGTTGCTCAGCTACGTCCTGCTCACAAAGAACAATTGGGCTGATTACTGCCCAGTCAATCTGCTCTCCATCATCACCAAAGTGATGGAAGCTGTCATTGACAATGCCGTTAAGGAGCACTCACTCACCAACACCAAGCTTGTGTTTCACCACTCCACTCCAGATCTCATCCTGGTCCAAACATGACCAAAGGGTTGAATTCCAGAGGTGAGTTGAGAGTGACAGCCCTTGATATCACGACAACATTTGACTGAGAGTGGCCTCAAGGAGCCCTGGTAAAACTGAAGTCACTGGGCATCCAGCGGATAGTACTCTGATGGTTGGAGATATACCTCGCACAAAGGAAGACGGTTTTGGTTTTTGGAGGTCAATCATCTCACCCCAGGACATCCCTCTCTGAGTTCCTCAGGGAGCATCCTTGGTCCAACCATCTTCAGCTGCTTCATCAATGTTCTTTTCCATCGTAGGGTCAATGTGAGCATGTTCCCTGACAATTGCACAATGTTCACTTACTTACATCTCCTCAGTAAGTGAAGCAGCCCGTGCCTGCGTACAATAGACCAAGACAACATTTGGGCATGAGCTGGTAAATAGCAAGTAACTTTTGTGCCACAGAAGTGCCAGGCATTGCCAGTCAAAACAAGAGTCTAACCATCTGCCATTGAATGCCACATCATTGCTGAGTCCCCCGCCATCAAGAACCTGAAGGTCACCATTGGTGACCAAGGTCACCAAGGTCAGAAACTCAACAAGACCAGCCATATAAGTTACATTAGGGACATTTAAGAGACTCTTGGATAGCCACGTGAATGATGGAGAAATAGAGGGCTACGTGGATGGAAGAGTTAGATACTTAGAGGAGGATAAAATGCCGGCACAACATTGTGGGCCGAAGGGCCTGTACTGTGATGTAATGTCCTATGTTCTATGTTCTATATAAGTCCTGTGGCTACAAGATCAAGTCGAAAGCAGGGTATCTTGCAGCAAGTGATTCATCTCCTGGCACTCCAAAGCCTTTCCACCATCTACAAGAAGCAAAGCAGGAATGTGATGAAGTATGCTCTACTTGCCTGGTTGAGTGAATTTCCAGTGAGTCTCCATTCAGCACAAAGCATCCTGATTGTTTGACACCCCATCAACCAACCAAAAATATTTATTCCCTCTACCATTGGGCTCACAGTGGCTGCAGTGCATGTCAACTGTAAAATGCACCTCAGCTACTCACTCAAGTTACCCTGGAAACACCTTCCAAGCCGATGACTTCTGCTTCTATATGGACAAGCATGGGAGTACCACCACCAACCATCTCATCTCCAATTCACACACCATCCTCACTTGGGAATGTATCACCATTCCTTCATAGTTACTGGGTGAAAATCCTGGAACCCCTTTGCTCAATAGTACTGTGGGGGAACCTTCACCAGAAGGACTACAGCATTTCAAAAAGGTACTCACCCCCCATCCTCTCAAAGGCAATTAGGAATGGACAACATATACTGCAACACCCAGACCTTGGAAAACGAATAACTGTAAAAAGCAACAAATGAGAAGCTGGAGGAACTCGGCGGGTCAGACAGCATCTGTGAATGGAAATGGACAGTTGACATTTCGGGTCAAGACCCTTCATCTGGACCCTCCTTCACACAACAAGAAATGAACACCTGGAACTGTCCCCCAAAATGCTGTCAAGAAAGGGATCGTTGAAAGTTTCTGAAGTGAGATTGGTGGAGTTTTGTCTGGTCAGAATTTGAAAGTTAGGGAAATAAAGCAGGTGGAAGGAACCAAGATTCTGATCAACATTAACAGGACTATGTGGAAATTGAACCCTATCGACATCTGAAAAATGCAGCAAGAAGCGGATGAAAATGTTTCTCATCTCCATTGCTTAATCTGTAGCGCAACACACTATCCACCTGGATGAGTTCCCTTGACTAATGGACTAAACAGTGTTCAGTCTGGGGCTGCACACATAAATGTCCACTCTACAAGTTTAATTTAAAGAACCACATTGTATATATATATGTGTGTGTGTGTGTGTGTGTATGTTTCAATGTGTGCCTCTGTGTCTGTGTGTCTCTGTATCTGTGTCTATTCTGTATCTGCGTGTGTGTCAGTGTTTGTGTTGGTGTCTGACTGTGTGTCTCTGAGTCTGTGGGTGTCTAGTGTGTCACTGAGTTTGTGTCTGTGTGTGTTTGTCTGTGTCGTGTGTCTCTGTGTGTGCCAGTGCATACATGTGTGTCTGTGTGTGTGCCTGTGTCTATGTCTCTATGTGCGTCTGTGTCTGTGTGTGCGCCTATGTGTGTGCGTGTGTGTGCATGTGTGTATGTGCATGTATGTGTGTGTGCGTGTGTGTGTGTGTGTGTGTGTGTGTGCGCGCGCGCACGTGCGTGTGTATGTGTACGTTGATATGCCACAGACTAATAACCTGGATGAAGTGGATTTTTCATGAGGAAAGGTTGGACAAGCTAGGCTTGTATCTGCTGATCTGCTGGAGTTCAGAGGAGTAAGGGAAGACTTGTTTGAAACGTATCACATCCTCAGGGTTGCTGACAGGGTGGATATGGATTTGGAGAGGATGTTTCCTCTTGTGGGACAATCTAGAACTGGGGGTCACTGTTTAAAATAAGATAGAAATGAGGTGAGATTTTATCTCTCAGGGACTTGCCAGTCTTTGGAACTTTCATTCTCAAAGAGCAGTGGAAGCAGAGCTTTGAATGTCGATAAAGCAGAGATAGATCAATTTCTGGGAAGCAAAAGATGAAGAATGGAATGTCGATTAAGGTTTACAGTCAGAGCAGCCATGATCTCATTGAATGGTGGGGCAGGTTAGAGAGGCCGAGTGGCCTGGTGCTTCTCCTAATTGGCCTATCTCCCTGTGCATACTCATAGCTCCAGGCAGAGGCCTGGTGAGGGATGATGATGAAGGAGTTATGGAGTCACGGAGTCATACAGCACAGAAACAGGCCCTTCAGCCCATCTTGTCCATGCCGACCATCTATACTAATTCCATTTACCAGCATTTGGTCGGTCACCTTCCATGCGTTGGCTCAGTGTTGTGAGAGGACCTGCCTTCACCTCACACTCCATGAGCTGGTTCTGCCACATGAATGATACACAGAGGTGTAGAGAAGCATGGACTATTTGAGTGTGGTGCAGGGTCGAGGGGTGAACAGCCTTCTCCTGTTCCTACATTGTTAAGCTGGCTTGTCCATGACGCCCCCATGTGTACAGCCTGCCTTTAGGAAGAACACATGGACAACATGGGACCGGACATGGGACCCTCCCTTCCTGCCTGCCATCAGATTTCTGAACGGTCCATGAACCCATGAACACTTTTTTGTTATTCCTTTTATTACACTATTTATTTATAGCAATTTTATGTCTGTACTGTTACTGCAAAACAACAAATTTAACAACGTATAAGTCAGTGACAATAAACCTGATTCTGATTCAGCCGTACATTTCCCTCCATAGATGCTGCCTGACCTGCTGAGTTCCTCCAGCTTTTTGTGCGTAACTCGTGAGCAATGGCCACTCTATTATTGAGCAGGGACCTTGCTGGTCTCATAAGTCAAAACCTTCAGCAAAGCAGAGGATGAAAGCTGGGGAGAAATACATTAAAAATCATTCCAGTGACCACACCCCCACCATCCGTTCGAAACGTGAGTGGTTTCATTTGACAGTACGTCCAACACCTTTACCAGCACAAATAGGGAAATAATTGCTACATTGGCACGTAAGACTTGAACAAAATAATCATGAGGGAAAATATTAAATGCAGCTCACAGCTTCCTGATCTGTTATAAAGCAAAATACATTCAATTAAACAAATTAAATTATTCCTATTGTACACCTACAACAAATTACTGTCATTAACATGTAATTACATCAGTTACATTAACGTGATTTTGCATTTGTTTTACACTGCATCAACCACTTCCAGCAAACATATTTATCTAATTTACTTGGGTATTTATTACACATTAACTTCTGCTGGCATTTTTTATTGCCAGCCTCCACAGTGATGTAAATTACTGTCAGGTAGGTAGATGATCAAATGGTAATTTAACTGATGACCTGAAAGTAATATCAAGAGAATTCTAGTGTTGGAGTTTGGGCTGAGATTATATTGATGAATATACTTCCGTGTTGGATGGAGAAGGTGAGCGTATTAAGCAGCATGGGACCAGGAGAGTGGATGGGCAGCTTTGCCTTGATCTTATTGAAAGCCACAACAAGCTTGAGAGGCATAATCACCTCTGTCTGAACCATGAGCAATGGGCAAACTGCTGGAGGAACTCAGCGGGTCGGGCAGCATCTATGGAGGGAAAGGGATACTCTAGACCCTCCATCAGGACCTAAAATGTCAACCATCCCTTTGCCACCACAAATGCTGCTCAATCCACTGAGTTCCTCCAGTGGTTTGTTTTTTGCTCCAGTTTCCAGCATCTGCCGTCTCTTGTGTTTCCAATACATCTATGAACTGAAATGACCTGTTGTAGAGTCATAGAGTTATACAGCAAGGAAACAGGCCCTTCTGCCTAACTCCTACATGCTGACTAAGTTGGCGGCATGGTAGTGTAGGGGTGGCACAGTAGTGCAAGGGCAGCACAGTAGTGTAGCAGTTAGCATAACGCTATTACAGTGCCAGCAACCTGGGTTCACTTCCCGCCACTGTCTGTAAGGAGTTTGTACGTTCTCCCTGTGTCTGTGTGGGTTTCCTCCGGGTGCTCTGGTTTCCTCCCACATTCCAAAGACATACAAGATAGGAAGTTGTGGTCATGCTATGTTGGCGCCAGAAGTGTGGCGACACTTGCAGGCTGCCCCCAGCACATTCTCAGTAACGCAAAAAGATGCATTTCACTGTGTGTTTCGATGTACATGTGACTAATAATGACCTGAGCTAGTCCCATTTGCCTGCATTTGGCCCATATCCCCCTAAACCTTTCCTATCCACGTACCTGTCCAAATGTCTTTTAAATATCATAATTGTACCCACTTCTACCACATCCTCTGGCAGCTCATTCCATACACTCACCACCCTCTGTGTAGAAAAGTTGCACCCTTGGTCTCTTGTAAATCTTTCCCCTCTCACTTTAAACCTCTGCCCTCTAGTTTTGGACTCCCCTGCCCTGGGGAAAAGACTTTGGCCATTCACTTTATCTATTCCCCTCATGATTTTATAAACCTCTATAAGGTCCCCCCTCAGCCTCCTACACTCCGGGGAAAAAAAGTCCCAGCCTATCCAATCTCTCCTTGTAACCCAATCCCTCCTTTTTGCACCTCTCCAGTTTACTGACATCCTTATAAACTCATTCTTTCTTTCATTAAATCTGAGATTGAAGAAAGTTTATTTTTAAAATGTATTAATACGCATTATAAGGGGGAAATTAAATATCTTAATTATTGAAGGTAAAATAGAGGATCTTTTAAAATTTATTTTGTCCATCCTGTGAAAGTGAGCTGTTGCCTTGAAGTTCCACAGTCCGTATGGTGAAGGATTCATACAGCACTTGGCAAATATTGATACAACTCATCATTGGCTCCAACTTTGTTTTCCTTCCTGCTCCTGGATTCTCCTATCGTCCAAGATCAATGTTTGCCTTCAATGTGTTCAATGAATCAGTCGGCACATCTCTCCGATGTAGAGAATTCCGAAGATTCACACTCCTCTGAGAGGAGAAATAACTTCCTCATCTCTGTCTGATGCAGCAATCCCTTTATCCCGATACTATGCTCCAAAGCTCTAACTTCCCCACTAATGAGAAAAACTATACAACATCCTTGTTGCATCTACCCTGTCAAACCGCCAAAGAATCCTAGATGTTAAATGTAAGAATAACGTAATGTGAAAATTCTGCTGCTGGAATTCCTCAGAATTTTTATTCATGTTTGGCCAATTTGCCCATTTTCAAGATTCATTTGATTAATCACTGGAAAGTCCAAATAACAATTTCAAGCATCTGTTGGCCAGAAAAGCTACAGATTTATGACAACAGCACATCTGTGAGGGGAGGTAACCTGAGCCCAGCAACTGACATGAGCTGAAACTGGTTTGAATCAACCTGACTTTGGAATAAGCGACGGAAGAGGCAGGAGGCACAAGTCCTTATTTGGAAGAAGAGCAATGAGGGAATGCTGCCTGTAACCCTGGGTTAGATCCAATGAGAGGGGACACAGGCTAGCCAGATAAGACAGAACCAATAAAATCAAAACAATGGTGCAGAACCCATAAGAAAGAGAATAAGAATGGAGAGCTCTGTGGGAGGGAAGGGTTAGATAGATCTTAGAGCAGGATAAAATGTCGGCACAACATTGTGGGCCAAAGGGCCTGTACTGTGCTGTAATGTTCTATGTTCTATGTTCTATTTCAGGTGTAGAAGCAGTAAAAACTCCAGAGACTAACCATCGCGGGAGTTGATGATGCCACGTCGGAAATGTCGAGATTACGTGGGGATTAAGAGGAATGTCAGGCCAACATAAACTCCTGTTCCTGGGTATTGACCTTTCTATTCTGTTTGACTGTTCAGGGAGTGTTGAGAAAACCTAATGGGTGTGCGTATAGACAGTTAGTCTTGTATGAATTGCATGCTTACTTTTATCTAAACTGCATGAATTACATGCCTGTATTTAACTGAACCAGTAAAGATCACTAATAGTTAATACAGATTCCCACTGTGCCTAACCAATCATTGTTGTCGAGGGTGAATACACGGTAGTGTAGCGGTTAGCGTAACGCTTTACAGCACCAGTGACCCGGGTTCAATTCCGGCCACTGTCTGTAAGGAGTTTGTACGTTCTCCCCGTGACTGCGTGGGTTTCCTCCAGGTGTCCCGGTTTCCTCCCATATTCCAAAGACGTATGCGTTAGGAGTTGTGGGCATGTTATGTTGGTGCCGGAAGCGTGGCAACATTTGCGGGCTGCCCCTAGAACACTCTACGCAAAGATGCATTTCACTGTGTGTTTCGATGTACATGTGACTAATAAAGAAATCTTATCTTATCTTATCTTATCTTATCTTATCTTATCTTATCTACCTGCAACACATCCATGCTAACACCTTGCACTGTTGGACGGGGACAAAGGTCAGCATGGATGTGGTGGGCTGAAGGGCCAGTTTCTGTGCCATACGACTCTATGGCTCTGCTGAACCCTGAAGCCACCTCAGAGCCCACAGACACCGAGTGGAAACAAGTCGTCCTCAAGCCCAAGGGATGGTCTCAGCAGAAGAAGAATCAGAGAAGCCAATATCAAGTCAACTACATGACTTACTTCATGCCCAGAGCAAGATGTTCACCAGTAACACATAACAACTGGTAGATTTTCAGTCCCTCGATTAAATTTAGTCTTCTTTGTAAATGATTTATTTGTTGAAGAATTAACCCAACAGAGCAGCTTCATTGATTCAATTTTCAGTCCAATTTGACACAATCCTAATGACCACAAGCTGTTGAAATTTTTCTGGCCCAATGGTGTGGGAAACAGAAGCCATCCATCGCCATATGCCCACCATGTAGCCCTGTTAAATTTGCTCCATAGGTTGTACTGTAGAACAGTTCCAGCAGCGGAGAAGGCCATTTAACCCATTAAGTCTGCGGAAGATCTTTAAAGGAGACTAATCTGGAAGTTACAAGGAAGAGGGATTTCAGCTCCAGAAGGGGATGGAGAAACCGGGGCTGTTCTCTTTGGAGCAAAGAAGGTGGAGCGGAGATTCGAAAGAGATGGACAAGGTTATGACAGGCATGGGTAATGTAGACAAAAGTGGTTCCCATTAGCTATGGAGCAAAGACTGGGAGATACAGAGTTAAGCAACACACAAATGCAGGAGGAACTCAGCGGGTCAGGCAGCATCTATGGAGGGAAATGGACAGTCAATGTTTCAGGTTGAGACCCTTCATCTGGACTGAAAGATGGAGGGGAGATGGCTGGTATAAAGAGGTGGGGGGAAGGGGTGGAGCAGGGGCTGGCAGGTGATAGGTGGATCCAGGTGAGGGGGGGTGATAGGCAGATGGGGGAGGGGGGAGAGTGGGGATGGCGTCAGAAGCTGGGAGGTGATAGGTGGAAGTAACAAAGGGCTGAAGATGATGGAATCTGATAGGAGAGGAAGGTGGGGAGGGGAGCCGGTGGGAGGAGTGTGTGGGTGATGAACAGATTGAGATGCTGATGAGGGGAATGAGATAGGGTGACGGGGGCCTGGTGGACCAGATGGAGAGGGAAAGTGGTCCCCCAATCTGTGTCCGGTCTCACCGATATAGAGGAAACCACTCAGGGAGCACTGGATGCAATTGGTATTGGTATTGGTATTGGTTTATTATTGTCACTTGTACCAAGGTACAGTGAAAAACTTGTCTTGCATACTGATCGTACAGATCAATTCATTACACAGTGCATTGAGGTAGCACAGAGTGCATTGAGGTAGTACAGGGTGAAAACAATAACAGAATACAGAGTAAAGTGTCACAGCTACAGGGAAGTGCATTGCAGGTAGACAGTAAGATGCAAGGTCAAACAAGGTAGGTTGTGAGGTCAAGAGTCCATCTCATCATATATAAGGGAACCGTTCGATAGTCTTATTACCATGGGATAGAAGCTGTCCTTGAGCCTGGTGGTATGTGCCCTCAGGCTCTTGTATCTTGAACGTTTCCCTTGTACGATAAGATGGACTCTTGACCTCACAATCTACCTTGTTATGACCTTGCACCTTGATGTCTACCTGTAATGCACTTCCCTGTAGCTGTGACACTTTACTCTGTATTCTGTTATTGTTTTCACCCTGTACTACCTCAATGCACTCTGTGCTACCTCAATGCACTGTGTAATGAATTGATCTGTATGAACGGTATGCAAGACAAGATTTTCACTGCACCTCGGTACAAGTAACAATAATAAACCAATTCCAATACCAATATGTGCCTGTGATGTTGCTGCAAGTTTTTCTTTGCACCTGTGCATACAGGTACTTGTGCAGATGACAATAAATTCAACTTTGACTTTGACTTTGATGAAACGTCTACAACCTGAAACATTAACTCTGTTTCTCTCTCTGCAGACACTGCCTGACCTGCTGAGCATTCCCAGCACCCTCTGTTTTTGTTTCCGATGTCTAGCATCTGCAGTATTTTGCTTTTCCAATCCCTCAGAAAGCCTGATTCCCAGCCTGGAAGGCTGAGATAAATGAAGCGGTAGTTACACATTGTGTTAAAATGCATTAACAAGGCAGCTGTTTGATTGTGTTTGAGGTTGTCATGTCTCCAGAGTTTGAAAACTTTACCTTTCCACATGATTGGAAGATCACGGCCAAGGGAAGTAAGAGAAGGCATTGTCTGTCAGAACAGATTGATGCAATCACATCAAGATCAAAATGCAAAAGTTTGAAAATCGTGGCAGTGGGAAAGATGGGAAACAAAGAGAAAATAAATATTGAAATATTGACAACACACTCTGGGAATGAATTACAGAATTGGTTGACATTTCATGTGTGGACCTTTGCAAGATTTAAAGGTCTCCACCTGGAAGGAATGTCATATCGAGCTAGGACACCAATCCATCACATTGCTCTGCAGCTGTCAATGAACCTGCCGCGTGTCTCCATCAACACCTGCCTTTATTTCAGCTCCTGTGAAAGTACAAGTGAGATTAGAAGAGCTGCCTTGTGTTTCGAAGAATGGAGACGATCTCGGGGAACTGTAACAATTCTTACCGGGCTTGACAGGGTAGGTGGAGGAATGATGTTGCCTCTGGCTCTGATGTCTCGAAGCAGAAGTCACAGTCTCAGAATATGGGTCCCGTCATTCAGGACAGAGATGAGAAGAAATGTCTTTCCTCTGAAGGTAGTGAATCTTTGGCATTCTCTATGCATGAGGGCAGTGGAGACTCAGTATATTCAAGGCAAAGACTAATACATATTTAGATATAGAGTCATAGAGTTATGCAGCACGGAAACAGGCCCTTCAACCCAACCTGTCCATGCCGACCAAGGTGCCTTCCTGAGCTAGGTAGGCTCCTGTCCATGTTCCTGTCCAAATGTCTTTTAAATGTTGCAATTCTACCCACCTCTATGTAGCAGTTAGCATAACATTATTACAGCGCCAGTGACCCAGGTTCAATTTCGGCCACTGTCTGTAAGGAGTTTGTACGTTCTCCCCGTGTGTCTGCGTGGGTTTCCTCCGTGTGCTCCGGTTTCCTCCCACATTCCAAAGGCGTACGGGTTGGGAAGTTGTGGGCATGCTATGTTGGCACCGGAAGCATGACGACACTTGCAGGCTACCCCCAGGACAAAGTGTAGTAGTGCAAACTGAGGTAGTGCAAAAAGAAACACCAAGATAACACTAACAGCAGATGCAAAGTTAAGGGTTCGAGAACATGGCAGCACTGCCGGGAAGGGGATGTGAAAGCAGTGATTGGTTCAGGAGTCTGATAGCAGTGGGTAGCTTCATGATTGGCACAGGCTTGATGGGCTGAAGGGCCAATTTCCCTGCTGTACAATTCCCTCCTTAAGCCTTTCCACCTCACGAAGGGACATCTTAAAACCAACAGGGTCAACACAAGTAGATAGAGTAGTAAAGAAGGCATATGGCATGCTTGCCTTCATCGGTTGGAGCATTGAGTCAGGAGGTCATGTTGCAGCTATGTAAAACCTTGGTTTGGCCACACAGGAAGGATATGGAGGCTTCAGAGAGGCTACAGAAGAGGTTTACTCGGATGCTGCCTGGATTAGAAGGCATGAGATAGAAGTTGGACAAACTTAGGTTGTTTTCTCTGGAGCGTCAGAGGCTGAGGGGAGACCTGATAGAAGTTTATAAAATTATGAGAGGCATGGATATGGTAGGCATTCAGAATTTTTTTCTCGGGTTAGAAATGTCAAATACTAGAGGACATAGCTTCAAGGTGAGAGGGGGAAAGTTTAAGGAGACATGCAGGGCAAGTTTTTTACGTAGGGAGTGGCAGGTATCTGGAATCCACTGCCAGGGGAAATGGTGGAAGCAGATGCATATTCACCTGCATAGGCACATGAATATGCAGGATATGGATCATGTACAGACAGAAGGGATTGGTTTAATCTGGCGTCATGTTCAACACAGACATTGTGTGCTGTACTGTTCTATGTTCTAACTTTGTTCACCTGGGCTAGAGTGGCTTGTTATCAATTTCCTCTTTGAAGTGATTCTGTGAAGCATCTGTAAAGCATCTTAGTTGGTTTCTCTATGTTAAACATCTTTACAAACAGGTTGTCATTGCAGTCAGTGATCCTCCATACCACAGGCCTCCTGCATTACTCACATCTGATGAGCTGGAAATCCAGAGAAAGGTTTATGTTAAACTTGGAATGGTTTAGAGCACAGTCACACTGCTGGTAGAATTGCTGCCTGATAGATCCAGGGACCCCGGTTCAAACCCAACCTCCAGTGCCTTCTGAATTTCAACTTCTTCCTGTGACGGCGTGGGTTCTTCCTGGCAGCCCAATATCCTCCCACATCCTAATGACATGCAGTTTGGTGGATTAATTGATTGCTATAGATTACCACTCGACCATCGGTGCCTGGATAGAGAATTGGAGAGAGTTAATGGACGTGCGCAAAAAGATAGGTTACATGAGAAATAAATGGGAGATTGAAATTGATGGGAAAACTCTAAAAAGCTGACATCGACTCAATGGGCCAAATGACCTGTTCCTACGTCAGAAGTGTTGTGACTGTGACTAAGTCACTGGAGAAACTGAAGACACTGGTGGAGATGGAAGTCTTTAATCATCACGACAAGCAGACAATCTCTTGGAGACCCTCGCAGCAGAGTCTCCCAAACTCAAAGTAAGATAAGATAAGATATCTTTATTAGTCAGATGTACATCGAAACACACAATGAAATACATCTTTGCGTAGAGTGTTCTGGGGGCAGCCCGCAAGTGTTGCCACGCTTCCAGCGCCAACATAGCATGCCCACAACTTCCTAACCCGTACGTCTTTGGAATGTGGGAGGAAACCAGAGCATCCAGAGGAAACCCACGCAGGCACGGGGAGAACGTACAAAATCCTTACAGACAGCAGCAGAAATTGAACCCAGGTCGCTGGCGCTGCAATCGTGTTACGCTAACTGCTACACTACCATGCCTGCTGTACAATACCATACACCATATTTTTATACCCTTTTGATCAAAGGTAACAGCTGATGATTCAATACAATTTCAATAACTACAATGATATCATTTACTTCAATATTTTGTGTCTGACAAATGCTTCCATTGAAGTACATATTTGCAGTTGGAGCACATTGTAACTGATAAGACACCTCTGAAGGTTCAAACACCTTTTTTGGGACAAACTAATTCACACAGATGGTCTAAAAGCTTCTGAGGACAGAGAACCAGACACCCAGGATTAATACTGTGAGGGCTGACTCTCTGAGTATACAAATATCCCAGTTATCGATAGAACAAATATACCTTTGCCGGTGTTTGATATGCTAAGTGACAAAATTTAGTCTGGTCTCCCAGCCCTCTGATCTCTGGAAGAAGGGTGCAAAGTAACTTAGTTGGAGGTGCCTTGTTTGATGTAGGCCAATTAACACAGTCCATTGTATTATGTTTGGCTGATGCAGACGAGAACGTCTCATGGCCACCTCACTTTACAAACCATATCTTGAGCCGCCAGACCCCTGCTGTGGGCAGCGGCCTGTTCTCTCTAGAGGCCTTTTAATTTCAAAGCTGATTACTGCTTTTACTTCACATTTAAACAGGTTTTTTGAAGACTGGTTGGTTCTTGTTTGTATTAATACCTGCTACCCCTATTCCATAACCTCTAAAAGATCCATCGGACCCGCTCCATATTGGATCCCCAGATGAACTGGAAGATGGCATGGGTGATTCCCAAGCGAGAGGAGCGAGGGACAGACCACACCTGTGCCAAGTATAGCAGCCCTGAGAGCACCTCACACCTGATAACCAAGTTCTGGACAATGGGGGCAAAAGTGTCCCCAATGTCGCCCTCATCGTGATGACCACCTTCGTCTGTGGCTGCATTAGGCTGTGCGTGGAACCAAAGTACGTGGGCACCAAGCGTCACTACGTGCCGAGGTTCTACCTATGCCCGGTGTTATGAAAGATGGGCTTGGCCCTGTTGCGGCGCAACGTCCAAGTCATCTGGATATTGTCGCACTACCCGTCCTTCATGAAAAAGTTCTTCCAGACCAACACCTTTGACCACAAGTTCATCAGGCAGTGGTCAGCACGGAACATCTTGCAGACACTGCAGGAGAAGGACTCGATGGATACTGTAGGGTCTTTCGCTGAGCAGACTGTCCAGACCATCTGGCAGAATGCCTCAGTGCCAGAACTCACCAACAAGCACCAAGACCTCGCTTGGCTGGCAGTGAGAGGGGCCCTCCCAGTCAGATCCTTCCTGTATGGTTGGAACATCAGTCCCAGCGCGTGCTGCCCCCGGAAGGACTGCACTGGGGACGAGATGGTTGCCCACCTCTTTGCGGGCAGTGGGTTTGTGAGGAGGATGTGGCAAAAGATGTGAGGATCCTTGTCACGTTTCATCTCCAGCAGCTGTGTAACAGAGGATTCTCAGATCTACGGGCTGTTCCCAGGGACACACACGGACATCAACTGCTGCTGGAAGGTCATCAACTCGGTGAAAGACACCCTTTGGTCTGCCCGAAACTTGCTGGTCTCCCAGCACCGCGAGATGTCCGACTGGCACATTCCAGGCTGCAGAAGTACATGCTGAGGGACACACTGAAGCTGGGTGCAGCCAACGGAAGGGCTCGGTGGGGAAGGACTACAGTTTAGGGTTCCTCCGCCACTGGAGAGGGAGGGGCGGGGTCAGGCGAGGAAGCCCCTTAAATATTGTAAATACGGGATTGGGATAGCACCCCAGGGAGCCACACAAGTGGCATCGGTGCTGTGGTTCTTTATAAAAAGGTAACACTAATGATTGATCCGTACACGAACGTAAAGGTTTTGCACTGTTTTATTGTTGTATATATTTTGTTTTTTATGATGAATAAAGTTTATTTTGGAATAATAAAAAAAAGTAACCTCTAAAAGATGGCCCATGTCTGACAATTCCCTAACAATAAGAAAATATGTGGTATGAAAAAGGCATATACTTGACCCCTTTAGTTTATAAAGGAGTGACAGAAATCCTGTTTAAATAGATGTAAATAAAGCATACACCAACTTTTATCAATGCACCATAGAAAGCATCCTCTCTGGATGCATCACAGCTTGGTATGGCAACTGCTCTGCCCAGGACCACAAGAAAATGCAGAGAGTTGTGGACACAGCCCAGCGCATCACGGAAACCAGCTTCCCTTCCATGGACGCTGTCTATACCTCTCGCTGCCCTGGTAAAGCAGCCAGCATAATCAAAGACCCCATCCACCCTGGACATTCTCTCTTCTCTCCCCTCCCATCAGGTAGAAGATACAGGAGCCTGAGGGCACATACCACCAGGCTCAAGACAGCTTCTATCTCACTGCGATAAGACTATTGAACGTTTCCCTTATACGATGAGATAGACTCTTGACCTCACAATCTACCTTGTTTGACCTTGCACCTTATTGCCTACCTGCAATGCACTTCCCTGTAGCTGTGACACTTTACTCTGTATTCTGTTATTGTTTTTACCCTGTACTGCCTCAATGCACTGTGTAATGAATTGATCTGTATGAACGGTATGCAAGACAAGTTTTTCACTGCACCTCAGGTCAAGTGACAATAATAAACCAATACCAATACCAATACCAATACCAATACATCAACAGCAAAATAAAATCCAATGTAATCTTAAGGACGGGTTTGCCAGATCATTGTCTCTTTAAACAATATTCACTCACTGAACCGTGTTTTTAGTGTTAGCTTTGAAGCAAATCTTCTTCTCCTTGACTGCATCATTGAGCAAGGAATCCAGTAAAATGCTTTATCTAACTAAAGACCCTTCAAACCCAAAACTGGAAGGTTTTAGGTAAGTTACAAAAAGCTAACGGTGTATTTGGGACATAGCTGTTTTGTACTGACCTTTCACAGCAATTACAAAAGTTAGATCAATGGCCGGTGATCCAAGGGGTGTGACTTGCCCAATCACACCTTTCTCCACAAATGTTTTCAATGTTCATCAGCAGCATGAATTATAAATACCCTTGAGGGCAAGATTAAGGAAAGGTCAATGGTAGTTCAGTCTATGAACTCTTGATATTTCCCTGAATGAGACATTGGCCTAGATTGCCCTTGTTGAAGTAGCTAGCATGCTGGTAATGTTCTCATTATTTCCAGTAACCTCCAGCAAGGGCTTCAAGCTCAAACACCCACCAGCTCCACAAAAGTGACATCTTACTGTCTGCACCACTGATCTGCACAAGACTGCTGAACTTGCACTGCAGTTAGAAAGAAAACTCAGCATTGAAAGTTCAGTCAAATCATTTCAAGTTTAACGATCCTTTTAGCTACCAGAGCCAAGAGATTGAAAAGAGACATCAGGGCAACTTCTTCACGCAAATGGCGGTGCGTATTTGGAATGAGCTGCCAGAAATAGTGGCTGAGGCGGGCACATTAGCAAGATTTAAAAGCCATCTAGATAAGTACATGGATTGGAGAGGTTTCGAGAGCTATGGGCCAAAGGCAGGTAGATGGGACTAGCTCGCTAGGCAACACAGTCGGCATGGACAGGTTGGGCCACAGGGCCTGTTTCCATGCTGTGTGACTCAATGACCCTATTACTCTACTTGTGAAGTGTTAATCTCCACCATTCAATCTCTGAGGCAGGGAATTAACCAAATGTGGAGTCTCCATTCCTCAGGCTGTAATTTTGTCCAAGATTTTTCAAGATGTTACATTTTAAATGATGATTTTCAAACTTTCCATTCTTTTTCTTCCCCCTTTGTTTTCCTGAAGTGACAAAAAAATTACTCCACTTTAATTTGGTAATTGCCATTGGTTTATTATTGTCGCATGTACTGAGATACAGTGAAAAACTGCGTGCCATCCAGACAGATCATTTCATACACAAGTACATCCAGGTAAAAAACAGGGGAAATAAAACAAAATACAGGGTATGTATTGTTACAGTTAAAGTCAAAGTTGAGTTTATTGTCATCTGCACAAGTACATGTACGCACAGGTGCGATGAAAAACTTACTTGCAGCAGCATCACAGGCACATAGCATCAGATAAGCAGCATTCACAAGGAAAATCATGAATTAAACATATGTACCATTTTTACAAGAAAGAACACAATTAGAACGAAAAAAAAGTCTATTTTAGTGCAAAGCGTTGCTAAACTGTAGTGATTAGGGTTGTGCCGGATGGTTCAAGAACCAAATGATTGAAGGGAAGTAGCTGGTTTTGAACCTGGTGGTGTAGGGCTTCAGGCTTCTGTACCTCCTGCCCGATGGTAGCTGCGAAAAGATGGCATGGCCCGGTTGGTGGGGAGAAAATGCAGGCGGACAATTTATGCTTTGTTCTCAATCTTTGCCTGAAGTAATAAAAAGTCAGAGCATGAGTTCAAGTCTCTCTCCAGGAAGGTGAGTACAACAATCTAGGCTGGCATTTCAGTCCAGTACTGAAGGCGTGCTGCCCTGCCTCTTGGATAGAGGGCAGTACAGTGTCCACTTGCACAGAAAAGATCCACTCAGTGATCACAAGCCAATAATACAACATAAGTGACCTCAGCAAAGGGTGATCACAAACTCACCAGACAAAGGTGGCAACGCCTTGGTACGGCCATCATAACAATCCTTAAATGTGTATAAGATTGTAAGCCTTTGTACAATAAAAACAGAGAATGTTGGAAACACTCAATAGGTCAGTCTGTGGAAAGAAAAACAGTTAACATTTCAGGTACCACCCAAAAGGTGCTGGGAACAAAGTCTATGAATATCTTTTGAGGTAGTTTGATTCTTAATCAGCAAGTATGTGAAAGATCACCACAGGTAGGTGGGGATTCAGAGTTGAGATCACAAGCAGATCAGTCAGTCACCGAAGGGGGACACAGGAGACCGCAGATGCTGGAATCTGAAGCAACAAACAATCTGCTGGAGGAACTCAGCAAGTCGAGCAGCATCTGTGGGAGGAAAAGAATTTTTTTTATTACAAAATAAACTTTATTCATCATAAAAAAAACAAACTATATACAACAATAAAACAGTGCAAACCTTTACATTCGTGTACGGATCAGTCATTAGTGTTACCTTGTCTTATAAACCCACAGCACCGATGCCACTCGTGTGGCTCCCTGGGGTGATACCTCAATCCCATATTCACACCACTTAAGGGGCTTCCTCGCCTGACCCCGCCGTCGACGTTTCAAGTCTAAACCCTGCATCAGGACTGTGAGTGGAGAGGGGGAGATGGCCAGTATAAAGACAAGATAAGATATCTTTATTAGTCAGGTGTACATCGAAACATGCAGTGAATTTGCATCCAGTGTTCTGGGGGCAGCCCGCAAGTGTGGCCACGCTTCTGGCGCCAACATAGATGCCCACAACTTCCTAACCCATACGTGTTTGGAATGTGGGAGGAAACCGGAGCACCCAGAGGAAACCCACACAGACGTGGGGAGAACGTACAAACTCCTTACAGACAGCAGCCAGAATTGAACCCAGGTTGCTGGCGCTGTAATAGCTTTACACTAACCGCTACACTAGGAAGGGGAGGGATGAGACAGGAGTCCAACTGATTGGTGGACCGAGGAGGGGTGTAAGATGACAGGCAGGTAGTGCCAGTTAGAGGAGGGGAGTGGGGTGGAGTTGGGAGACAGTGGCAGGTGGATGATAGATGGAGGCAAACAGAAAGGGAAAAAATAAAGAGAGGCAGATGGTTTGGGGTGGGGGTGGGGGGAGTGTGAAGGTTGGGGATGGCTGCTGGAGGGAGATAAGCAGGAACACAAAGGGATCCCAGTGCTGGACTCTGATAAGTAAAGGAGGTGAGAGTGGGAACCATTAGGGGAGAGGTGTATGGCAGGTGGAACCAGAACCAGATGGGGGCGGGGGTGGGGGGGGGGGTGACCCTGAGGGTGAACTGTGTGTGTCGTGGCTGGATGGAACAAGGAGGGGGAGGGGTGAAGATGGGTGATGGGGGTCTGGGGGTTGGGGTGGTGGGGGGAAGTTGTTGAGGGCAAGTTGACACAAGCTTCAGGGACCGAGTGTCCTTCACCTCCTCCTAATGCATTTGTTCATCTGATACCCCAATGCAGCCCTTTTTTAATGGAGACAATCAACCACATATCCATCACCAGTGCCCGAGTCCATTCTCCATCCTGTGGAATGTGATCTGTTTCTCTGATGACTTACAGCTGTATCGTGTAAGCTGTCACTTACTTCATCAAATGTTGGTTACAGCTCATGACTGAATATACTTTCAGCACTGCAGCAGATTTATAAAGATTAGAGGTTACTTCCAACAGCTCAGATTCCTCTGACAGAGGGCAATGAGAGGTAATGATTATCCGTCTGAGATATATCACTGTAGTGTTCTGTCCGACTGCAGTACTTCCTCTCTTGAGCTCAGTCCTAATGGAGCTCCACGTACCAAGGTCCATATTCATTTTAATATTCATACTTAATATTCAAAACATTGAAAGGTAATCAGAATGAGCTGAGGATCCCATTGGTTAGTTCATCACCTGCAGCTTAAGGAAACTGTGGGCATTGAGATGCTGAAGCTCTGTATCTGATGCTACGTGTCTGTGATGCTGCTGCAAGTAAGTTTTTCATTGCACCTGTGCGTACGTGTACTTGTGCGTGTGACAATAAACTCGACTTTGACTTTTAAATACTAGAATCAGTGAAGGATAAGAAATCCCTTTAACCGTGTAAATTTTGCTCAACTGGTACACACTAAACCAATCATCGAAAACCCAACTTTAAGCTCAAAGGAACATTAAATTTACAACCATCTTGCCATCCTTTTATCTTCCTCCATTGGCCCTTTTCCCATTTGTTTCTTCATCATGTTTATAAGTTTTATAAGTTTAATGGAGTTTGGGTCCACCCTGTCGAATACTTCTTTTATTATTTGCCAAGTCTACACTGGGTGATCAGTGGTGGAGAGAGTCAGCAGCTTTAAATTCCGGGGCGTTAACATATTGGATGAACTGTCCTGGGCCCAGCACATTCATGCAATCACAAGGAAGGTGTGCCAGTGTCTTTACTTTCTTGGAAGGTTAAGGAGGTTCGGCTTATCACCGAACACTCTCACAAACCTTTATGGACTTACTGTTGAAGGTATCCTGACTGGTTGCATCATGGTCTGTGCAGCAATTCGAATGCTCAGGAACATTAAAAGCTGCAGAAAGAAGTGGACTCAGCCCAATACATCACAGGCACATCCCTCCCCATCATCAACATCTGCAGGAGGTGCTGCCGCAAGGAGGCAACATCTGTCATCAAAGATCCCCACCATCCGGGCCATGCCATCTTCTTACACTACCATCGGGCAGGAGGTACAGAAGCCTGAAGTCCCACACCATCAGGTTCAAGAACAGCTACTTCCCTTCAACTATTTGGTCCTTGAACCAACCTCAGTACAGCAACACTATGACCACTTTGACCATTTTGCACTACAATGGACTTTGTTGTTCTAATTGTGTTCTTCCTTATATAATTTAATTTATGTTTTTTTTTGCAAATGTCATGTCTCCCATGCTATGTGCCTGTGATGCTGCTGCAAGTAAGTTTTTCATTGCACCTGTGCATACATGTACTTGTGCAGATGACAATAAACTTCACTTTGACTTTTGACTTTGACTTTGAAATCACTGTTCCCTCACATCTCTTTGGCCCCAGTTGATCATCTGATGAAGGCAGCACAACAATCTGATTGGTCGAATCCACCTACCTATAACTTCCTCGAACCTTGCCTCAGACTCCTCACAATGTCAATCTCCCTTCACCTTCGAGGGGCTTCCTTTAATTGTACACCATGTCCTTGTCATCCACTGACTAACCGTGTATGGATCCATGAATTTATGAGAACGACTCCAGGTTCATTTCAGGTTCATTCTGGAGTCACCAAAAGAGCCAGACCATGTTCTTTGACTTTGCTCGACTTTGACTTTGACCGACTCACCCCAGATTCTACCACTCATCTACACACTAGGGGCTATTTTCAGTGGGCAATTGACCTACCAACCCAAATGTTTTTGTGCAGATCTGGTCGCCACACTACAGGAAGGATGCTATTGTGCTGGGGAGAGTTCAGAGGAGGTTCACCGGGATGTTGCCTGGAAGGGCAGGCACGGTAGTGTAGCGGTTAGCGTAACGCTATTACAGCACCAGCGACCCGGGTTCAATTCCGGCCGCTGTCTGTAAGGAGCTTGTACGTTCTCCCCATGTCTGCGTGGGTTTCCTCCGGGTGCTCCGGTTTCCTCCCACATTCCAAAGATGTATGGGTTAGGAGCTATGGGCATGCTATGTTGGCACCGGAAAAGTGGCGACACTTGCAGGCTGCCCCCAGAACATTCTATGCAAAGGTGTATTTCACTGTGTGTTTCGATGTACATGTGACTAATAAAGATATCTTATCTTATCTTATCTTACTTTACTTATAGGAGAGATTGGAAAGGCTGGGCTTGTTATTCCTGGAGCAAAGGAGGATGAGGGGTGACCTGATATAAGTATATATAATTATAAGAGCCATAGATAGGGTAGATAGTTAGTCTCTTTTTCCCGTGGTAGGGGTATCAAAAACAAGAGGACATAGGTTTAAGGTGAGAAGAAGAAGTTTTAAAGGAGATCTGAGGGGAAAGTTTTTTTTTACACAGAGAGTGGTTGATACCTGGAATGCGCTATCAGAGGAGCTGATGGAACTTGATACAATTATTACATTCAAAAAACATTTTATGTTTTACAAGAACGTTGCCAGGACTTGAGGGACACAGTTATAGGGAGTGGTTGGACAGGCTAGGACTTTATTCCTTGGAGCGTAGGAGACTGAGGGGTGATCTTGTAGAGGTGTATAAATTCATGAGGGGCAACTTTTTCACACAAAGGGTGGTATGTATGTGGAATGAACTGCCAGAGGAAGTAGTTGAGGCAGGTACAATAACAACTTTTAAAAGACAGTTGGACAGGTACATGGATTGGAAAGGTTTAGAAGGTTATGGTCCAAATGCTGGTAAATGGGACTAGCTTGGATGGAGCATCTTGGGTGGCATGGACCAGTTGGGCCGAAGGGCCTGTTTCTGTGCTCTATAACTCTGTGACTCCATGACATTTAGGCAGGCACTCAAATAAGCAAGACGTAGAAGGATACAGACCTAATGTGGGCAAAATAGGATTAGTGTAGATGGGCAAAAAGGTCAGCAGGGACATGATGGGTTGAAGGGCCCATACCAGTGCTCTATAACTCTATGACTCTCAATCCATTCTGTTCCACAGCACCTGTCTATACTGAACCACACAGTTTGCAAGTTTGATTTCTGTAAGAGGTTGTTTAGATGTACAGTAAAAGTTTTTAAATGTAGAAGCTGATTTTAAAGTATTGCTGTTGTGTCTTGGTGTCTCCATATCAATGTTGTAATGGAAGGGTGTTGTAATGATTGTTTAGTACTAAGGTAAGATAAGATATCTTTATTAGTCACATGTACATCGAAACACACAGTGAAATGCATCTTTTTGTGTACCTGCCTCAACCACTCCTCTGGCATCTTTTCGTGGCTTCCGGCGCCAACGTAGCATGCCCATAACCTTCCAACCCGTACGTCTTTGGAATGTGGGAGGAAACCGGAGCACCCGGAGGAAGCCTATGCAGACACACAGGGAGAACAGAGCACCCAGAGTCTCTATGTGCCCAGCCCTTCATTTTCCGCAAATTTATACATAATTCTGTTTTGGCAGATTCTTAGTTTTGTTCTTATCACCTCCCGGCCTCTGTCTCTACTTCCACTCTTCCCTCCTCCATCTGCATATCACCCCTCCTCACCTGGATTCTCCTCATCCCTCCCACGACCTATTTGTCCCACTGCCATCTAGCAAGCGGTACCCGGAGCATCCGTGCCAGAACTACTAGACTGTACAACAGTCTTTTCCCCAGGCTGTCAGGCTCCTGAATACCCTGGAGACAGTCTCAGACAAATGCCGCGTCAAAAGTCCTGGTTTGCACAACGGCGTATAAGAACTTTGGCTGCTGCTGAACACGTTTATACAATTCGTGCAACACACTGAGTTCTGCATCTTCTTCGTCCAGCTCGGTTTGCACTAACCCTGCACTAAGTTTGGATTCTGTACATACCATTTTTTGCACTATTTGTACTTGCACAATTTTTTTTGTCTGCATTTATTGTATGTCTTCTGTTCTATGTATGTCCTCTGTTGTGAGAGTCTGGGGGAAACGACATTTCGTTCCTCCGTGTGTTTTTATAGCATATGGGTGAATGACAATAAAGTAACTTGAACTTGAACTTGATCCACCTATGGCCAGCTCTTGCTCCACCCCTTCGCCTCACCTCTTTAGACCGGCTATCTCCTATCTACCTTTCAGTCCAGATGAAGGGTCTCGACCTGAAATGTCAACTGTTCATTTCCCTCCACATATCCTGACCAGTAGAGTTCCTCCAGCATTTTGGTTGTTGCTCTAAGTCTTGTTCTCTAACTTAACTGACTGTCATGCTTTGCCTTTCAGCCTTATGTCATAGTTAATACAGGTTGCATTTGCTTTATATTTGCTTTATCTAGGGCAGGCATGGTAGTGTAGCAGTTAGCATAATGCTATTACAGCGCCAGCGACCCAGGTTCAATTCCGGCCACTGTCTGTAAGGAGTTTGCACATTCTTATTTTATTTTAATGATAACAATAGTAATGTTAAACAATAATTATAACACTTAGAAGCAGACAGGGCACCATAGACAATGCACTTTAAATCTACCAACAAAGGGGCTAATACAGCATAGTACTGAAACAAGTAAAGGAGAGACAGTACTCTGAACGACAGAAAGAAAGGAGAGGTTGAAATATACAAAGAAATGTGCTACTGAAGCAGACAACTTGTGAAAGACTGCTGGACATTTAATATGGGGGTCCCTATTCAAGGAATAATTCAGTCTGCAAGAGAGCAAACAAGGATAATCAGCATCCTTCAGTAGAAAATGAAACAGGGTCAGTAATAAATAAAACATGGAATGCATTTTTGAAGTGAGATAGTTCAGGAAGTTGGTAATTAGCATAAAAGATCAAAGAGAAAATGGATATAAAGTTATAAAGTATGTGGTCAAAGAGAAAGAGAGCGAGAGAGAAAGAAAGCGAGTGAGAGCGAAAGAGAGAGAGAGAGAGAGAGAGAAACTCAGAGGGCCAGGCAGCATCTGTGGATGGAAATGGACAGTCAACGTTTCAGGTCGAGATCTTTCATCTGGACTTTCCAAGGAACAAACTGCAACCATCGTCTTTGCTTCTTTGTACTGGATGCAGCCCACTGATGAGTTTCCAGCCAATATACCTGTGACCACGTTGGTTTGTTGAAGTCATGAACAAGTCTCTTAAGTTAGCTTGGATTAAATCATGAAAGTAAAACAATATCACAAATTGGAAAATCCAACAGTCATTTTGAATCCAAGATGAGTTTCAGACCATGTTCTGTAACATGACTAAGAACACTTATTCCCACCTCTGTAACATTGACTGACTCCACCACAGCCAAGTGCATCTGTTGCGATAGTCTGAACTCCATTGTTCCAGCCAGAACTGACTCCGATGCTCATGGACATCTTCCCTCATTCAAACCTCCCAGAATACTTAAAATCTCCCCAAATTCTGCTGCCAATATCCTAGTGCACACCACACCTTTACTTGCTGACCTACACCAGTTCCTGATTAAGTCACATTCCAGATTTAAAATTATCAATCCTGTTTTCAAATCACTCTGTGGTTTTGACTCTCCCTAATCCACTACAACTCTAGAAACCTCCAAAGTATCTTCATTTCTGGCCTGTTTATTACCCTGATTTCCTTCAGCTGCCATGAGTACATGCTTCACAGTTCCCTCATTAAGCCTCTCAGCCTCTCTCCCCTTTAAAAGACATCCCTGACAATCAGGTGTCCTAAACTAGCTCAATGTCAAATTCCTGGTTGATAACATGCTTAAAATATGAGGTGCTATACAAATACAAGTTGTTGTTATCTCAGTCTGTGGATAATCACTCAATAAACCGATCCCGATCACATACAGCATTGATGGGAAATTGACCCCATCACCTCCACACTGGGCAGAATTGGAGTGGCAGAGATCATTGAGTCATAAGAGTGGGAAACAGGCCATTCAGCACATCGTGCTCATGTTAGCCATCAATCACCTACTTACACCAGGCAGGAAAGCTCACCAGCACCTCTACTTCCTCAGGAGGCTAAAGAAATTCAGTTTGTCCCCTTTGACACTCATCAACTTTTATCGATGCACCATAGAAAGCATCCTATCTGGATGCATCACGGCTTGGTACGGCAACTGCTCTGCCCAGGACCACAAGAAGCTGCAGAGAGCTGTGGACACAACCCAGCACATCACGGACACCAGCCTCCCCTCCTTGGACTCTGTCTTTACCTCTCACTGTCTTGGTGAAGCAGCCAGCATAATCAAAGACCCCACCCACCTAGGTCATTCTCTCTTCTCTCCTCTTCTATCAGGTAGAAGATACAGGAGCCTGGGGGTACATACCACCAGACTTAAGGACAGCTTCTACCCCACTGTGATAGGACTATTGAACAGTTCCCTTATACAATGAGATGGACTCTGACCTCACAATCTACCTTGTTGTGACCTTGCACCTTATTGCACTGCACTTTCTCTGTAGCTGTGACACTTTACTCTGTACTGTCATTGTTTTTACCTGTACTACATCAATGCAGTCTGTACTGACCCAATGTAACTGCACTGTATAATGAATTGACCTGTACGATCGGTTTGCAAGACAAGTTTTTCACTGTACCTCAGTACAAGTGACAATAATAAACCAATACCAATACCAATTATGGGGAGAGGTAAACTTATTTAAGAGGTAAGGTGAATGCACACAGACTTTTTCCCTGGGAAAGGGAATCAAAAACTAGAGGACAGAGGTTTAAGGTGAAAGGGGAAAGGTTTTTGAAGGGACGTGAGGGGAAACTTCTTCACACAGAGGGTGGTGCGTATATGGAATGAACTGCCAGAGAAAGTGGTTGAGGCAGGTACAATAAGACCATTTAAAAGACACTTGGATAAGATAAGATATAAGATATTTATTTATTAGTCACATGTACATCGAAACAGACGGTGAAATGCATCCTGTTGCGTTACTGAGAATGTGCTGGGGGCAGCCCACAAGTGTTGCCACGCTTCCGGCGCCATCATAGCATGACCATAGCTCCTAACCCGTGCGTCTTTGGAATGTGGGAGGAAACCAGAGCACCCAGAGGAAACCCACGCAGTCACGGGAAGAACGGACAAACTCCTTACAGACAGCAGCAGGAATTGAACCCAGGTCACTGGTGCTGTAGTAGTGTTACGCTAACCGCTACACTACCATGCTGCCCAGTACGTGGATCGGAAAGGTTCAGAGGGATATGGGCCAAATGCAGACAAATAGGTTTAGCTTGGATGGGTATCTTGGCCAGCATGGACGAATTGGGCTGAAGGGCCTGCTTCCGTTCTGTATTACTGTATGAATGTTTGGCTCTTATTTAATTCTGCTCACATTCCCGTCAACTCTTCCCAGATCCTACCACTCACCCTCACGCTAAGAGCAATTCACAGCAGACAATTAGCTGATCAGCCGGCACATCTTTGGAGGAAACCCACACGGTCACAGGGAGAACGTGCAAACTCCACACAGGCAGCACCCGAGGTCAGGATTGAACTCGGGTCACTGGAGCTGTGAGGCGGCAGCTCCACCAGCTGCCCCACTGTAATGCTCCAGCTTCCTACAGCCAAGGCTAAAAGCCTTTTAGTTGAAAAGGTTGACCATGCAAAATGTACACAGAAACACTGCTACCTACAGGTGCTGTGGCCTGCAGTGACTCAGAAGCGCCCTGTGTTTTGAGTGCTAATTACTCACCTAACTGCACATAGTCCTAAAAGCAATTTGATAGAAAAACACTAGTCAGCCCCAAAAATAGATTGCCCGCTATGAGCTGACGGCATCCAAACATCCATCCCAGCAGCTGAACCACCATTAAGCATGTTTGAACTGTCACCACCAATAAGAAAGGTGACATTTACAATGCAAGTCTCTCAATAAATAAGTAGATGTGAATTCAAATCATGTGAATCAGCATAAAGCATGATCCAATGGCCTGCAGCGAACAAGCATGCTTTGTAAGATTACCTGTCAGAATGTGTGAAGTCTTAAGTGTGCTGGCCCTTTGACAATTGCTGCAGGTGTCTGTCTCCATTTGTCAGAGCCAACACATAGAGTGTCATTTCCAGTTTGCAGATTCCCTGCAAAGCAGCAAATAAAAGACGTGATATTTTTGGTTAATGTTAACGGGAATGTTAATGGAAATTCACGGTGTCACGTTGTCGGAACCTGTATCATGTACTGATGTTAAATTCCATTACTCCGCTCTCCGAGAAAAGTCATATTTGGCATGAAATCTCCCCCGGGACATTCGTGCAGCATTTTCCCTCACTTAGAAAGGATATGGTGGCATTGGAGGCAGTCCAAGAAAGGCTATGGACCAAATGCAGGTTGGATTGTTTTCTCTGGAGCATCAGAGGCTGAAGGGAGACCTGATAGAAATGTATAAAATTATGAGAGGCATAGATAGGGTAGATAGTCAGAGCCTTTTCCCAAGGGTGGAAATGTCAAATACTAGAGGGTACAGCTTTATGGTGAAAAAGGAAAAAGTTTAAGGGTGATTTCTGAGGCAAGAGTATGGTAGGTGCCTGGAGCATGTTGCCAGGGGAAATGGTGGAAGCAGATACAATAGCAACGTTAAAGAGGCATTGAGACAGGCAGAGAATGAAGGGATATAGACCATGTGCAGGCAGATTGTATTAGTTCAAGTTGACATCATGGTCAGCACAGACGTCATGGGCCAATGGGCGTGTTCCTGTGCTGTATTGTTCCATGTTCTACGTTAAATGGGATGAGCATAGATAAAGGTAATGGTTAGCACAGACATGGTGGGCTGAAGAGCCTCTATAACTCTTTAGCTCTGTAAGATTCATCCTGGAATGATAATATTGTCCTGTCAAAAGAGGCAAAACAGTTCGGGTCTGTATTCTCTGGAGTTCAGAAGAAAGACGAATAATCTTATTAAAACATGTAAGATCCTAAGGGGGTTTTACAGGGTGGCTGTCAGGATGTTTTCACTGGTGGAAGAGTCTCGAATGAGGGGACACAGTTTCAAGATAACAGTAGTGTAGCGGTTAGCGTAACGTTGTTACAGTGCCAGTGACCTGGGTTCAATCCCGGCCGCTGTCTGTAAGGAGGTTGTATGTTCTCCCTGTGTCTGCGTGGGTTTCCTCCGGGTGCTCCGGTTTCCTCCCACATTCCAAAGACGTACGGGTTAGGAAGTTGTGGGCATGCTATGTTGGCACCGGAAGCGTGGCAACACATGCAGGCTGCCCCCAGAACACTCTACCCAAAAAAGATGTATTTCACAGTGTGTTTCAATGTACATGTGACTAATAAAGATATCCTATCCTATCCAGTCATTTAAAACTGAGGTATGCAGAAATTTCTTCTCACAGAGAGAGGTGCCTCCGGAATTCTCTGCCCCAGGGAGTTGTGGAGCCTGGCTCATTGGAAGTATTTACAGTGGAGACAGGTACATTATGAGAGATCAGGGAATCGAGGGCGATGGGGAACCAGCACAGAGTAGGAGTTGAGACCTGGGGTAGATCAGCCGTGATCGTATTGAATGGCAGGGCAGGCTTTAGGAGCCAAGTGGCCTACTCTTGGTCCTACTTTCCTGTGTTCTTCTGTTCTCTAAGAGGAGCAGAGATAGGAAGCACTAGAAATGGAAGGAGAAATTTCTCACCAAGGGCAGGAGTTATTGGAATTAGCAACAATATTGCAAAAATAAATTATTGCAAATTATTGGAATTTATTGCAATAAATTCCAATAACTGCTTTTAAAAGTCCTTCATACTGTACAGTTTGTAGGGGGGGTAAGATTGCCAGCAGATCACACACTGACACACCCAGCATGAATACAGGCCCTACCACCCACGAGGCAACCATCAAGAACCCATTTACACCAGTCCTACATTGATAGTGTTTTTTTTCTCTCAATGTGTCCCCTGGTTCCCCTTCCACCCACCTACACTGTTTACAGTGGCTCATGAACCTACCTACTGGCACATCTTTGGGTTGTGCAAGGAAAGCAGAGCAACCGGGGGAACCAATGCAGTCACAGGGAGAACATGCAAACTCCACACAGACAGCACCCAAGATCAGAACTGAACCTGGGTTGCTGGAATGGCTCTCACTAACTGTGTCACCTTCATGTGTGGTCAAGCACTTACATACTACCACGGTGTACTTATGATCTGTTTGGAGAACATGGAAGCAAAAGCTTTTCACTGTAACTCAGTACATGTGACAATAATAAACCAATTACTAGTTACATTGGTTTGCTTTTCCTGCTGTTGGATTTGGAGGATTTTTTATAGCCAGAGTTTGTGATCCCTCTCCAGTGCACTGAGTCACCTGTTGTGGTCTACACTCTGGTGTACGGGAATAACAGGGATCAAAGTCAAAGTCAAGTTTATTGTCATACACACAAGTACATGTGTGCACAGGTGCAGTGAAAGACTTACTTGCAGCAGCATCACAGGCAGACAGCATCAGATACACAACATCCACAAGATTCATAAACATAAATTATACACAATTTTTACAAAAAAGAACACAATTGGAACAAAAGAATACAAAATCCATTGTAGTGCAAACTACTCAAAGTGGTCATAGTGTTGCTGTACTGAGGTAGTGCTTAGGGTTGTGCAGGTTAGTTCAAGAACTGATTGTTTGAAGGGAAGTAGCTGTTCTTGAACCTGGTGGTGTGGGACTTCAGGTTTCTGTACCTCCTGCCCAATGGTAGCTGCAAGAATAGTGAATGATAGATGTTGCCTTCTTGAGGCAGCACCTCATGTAGATACCTTTGATGGTGGGAAGGGAGTTGCCCGCGATGTATTGGGCTGAGTCCACTACTGTCTGCAGCTTCTTACGTTCCTATGCATTCAAATTGCCATGCCACACCATGATGCAACCAGGATTTCACCTTCCAGCAAATTCACTCTAACTAATTTCCTTGACCCCTCTGTGCACTCACTTCTAATTTTATGTCAGTTTAACTGCATGTTCACCCACATTTAATTTGTTAGATCTGAGGGCCCCAGGCATAATAAGTAAACATGCAACAAAAGCCATTGAAGTCTGAACTCACTGAACAAGGAATGTTAACATTTTGCTTTGTTTAACAATAGACTGCAGAATTTAGTGTACAGCATCATTAATATTTTGCACGATAGATTACGGATCAGTTGGAAAGAGTCAAAAAGGTTGTTATTCTTGACACACTAATAATAACCCCATAATGTAATAGCGATGATCAAGGTGTTGTGGTCAGGGAGCTAATGAAGATCCTGAGGGGTTTTGACAGAGTAGAAGTGGAGAGGATATTTCTTCATTTGGGGAATCTAGAGTTAAGAGTTACTGTTTAAATATAAGGGTCACCCACTTAAGATAAAGATGAGGTGAAATTTTCCCTCAGAGGGCTGAGTCTTTAGGACGTTCTTCCTCAAAAGGCAGTGGAAGCAGTGTCTTTAAATTTATATTAATAGAATGCAGAGCTGGGCTGAGAAGTGGCAGATGGAGTTCAACCCGGATAAGTGTGAAGTGATACACTTCAGGAGATCGAATTCAAAGGCCGAATACAAGGTTAATGGCAGGACTCTTAGCAGTGTGGAGGAACAGAGGGATCTTGGGGTCCACGTCCATAGATCCCTCAAGGTTGCCACGCAGGTTGATAGTGTTGTTAAGAAGGTGTATGGAGTGCTAGCCTTCATTAGTCAGGGTATTGAGTTCAAGAGCCGTGAGGTGATGTTACAGCTCTGTAGAACTCTGGTCAGACCACACTTGAAATATTGTGTTCAGTTCTGGTCGCCTCATTATAGAAAGGATGTGGAAGCTTTAGAGAGGGTGCAGAGGAGATTTACCAAGATGTTGCCTGGATTGGAGAGCATGTCTTATAAGGATAGGTTGAGCAAACTAGGGCTTTTCTCTTTGGAGAGAAGGAGGATGAGAGGTGACTTGATAGAGGTGTACAAGATGATAAGAGGCATAGATCAAATGGACAGTCAGAGACTTTTTCCCTGTGTGACAATGGCTAACACAAGGGGACATAATTTTAACGTGATTGGAGGAAGATATAAGGGGGATGTCAGGGGTAAGCTTTTTACACAGAGAGTGGTGGGAGCGTGGAACGCACTGCCAGCAGAGGTTGTGGGGGCAGATACATTGGGGACATTTAAGAGACTCTTAGATAGACACATGAATGATAGAGAGATGGAGGGCTATGTGGGAGGGAAGGGTTAGATCGATCTTAGAGCGGGATAAAATGTCGGCACAACATTGTGGGCCGAAGGGCCTGTACTGTGCTGTAGTGTTCTATATTTTTCAGGCAGAGGCAGATTCTTGATAATCAAGAGGATGAAAGTTTACTGGGGGTTGGGGGGAGTACGAAGTCGAGGTTATGATCAGATCAACTACAATCTTATTGAAAGATGGAGCAGGTTCCAGGGACCTGGGTGGCTTACTTCTGTTCCTAATTAGTTTATTCATGTGATATAAGGAAGGAAAGGACAGAAGGATGCTGATGCAGCCTTCACTAATTTAAAAAAGTCTCCATGGATTTTTTTTTGCAGCAAGGCTCTTTCAGCAACAGTTTGTGCCCTGGTACATTTTCTCCAGAGAAATAAAACATACACTCTGTGCCAGCCAGGATGCAGATCAGGGACTGATGTGAATACGCTCAGACAGATAAGACAGTCAAGTCGATCAGTGTGACTTTAACAGAAGGAGTTGTCCAGACAGGACGTACGAAGACCATTTGAGTGAAATCAGGAAATTAGGAAGGGTCACATCTAGATTGACTAAGAAAAGAGGAGTTGGTGAGAGTACCCATCCGTTCATGAAGTCCTTAGCATAGTGATGGACAGGGAGCCTTGAAATAGGCTACTTAGGTTCACGGACAGGGGTTAGATAACCAGAAGTACCCAGCTCCTGTGTGCTAGCAACACACAAAACACTGGAGGGACTCAGCAGATCAAGCAGCATCTATGGAGGGAAATAGACAGCCGACTGTCCATTTTCCTCCACAGATGCTGTCCAACCCGCTGAGTTCCTCCAGCATCTTGTGTGTTGCTCCAGATTCCAGCATCTGCAGTCTCTTGTGTCTCCTGTGAGCTAGCCTTGATGTTACAACTTACTTAGATCTTATACACCCCACCATCCGGGCCATGCCATCTTCTTGCAGCTACCATTGGGTAGGTGGTACAGAAGCCTGAAGTCCCACACCAGCAGGTTCAGGAACAGCTACTTCCCTTCAACCATTCAGTTCTTGAACCAACCTGTACAACCCTAATCACTACCTCAGTACAGCAACACTATGACCTCTTTGACCAGTTTGCACTACAATGGACCTTGTATTTTTTTTGTTCCAATTGTGTTCTTTCTTGTAAAAATGGTGTATAATTTATATTTAATTTATGTTTTTCTTGTGAATGCTGCTTATCTGATGCAATGTGCCTGTGATGCTGCTGCAAGTAAGTTTTTCAATGTACCTGTACATACACCTACTTGTGCATATGACAATAAACTCAACTTTGACTTTGAACAAATGAAGAAGATTGGCAAACATAACAGCCGCAGCCCATGGTCAATGCTGAGATGTCTTGCTGTCTACTGTGTGACGGCTGAGTCCAGTGTCACATTATCACTCCTATTATGGGTGATGTGTTTGTTTTTGCATTGTTACACCATCATACTCACAGTAACTGTCATTTCTGTGCAAACCAATAAAACCGATTTAGGTTCAGAGGAGTTGACAGAGAATAATCTGGAGGGCCACAGAGAAATAATGAGAGGGGAAATATGACTCATGGGCACAGATAAGGTGAATGGCCGCAGTCTTCTCCTGAGGGTTGGGCAGTCTACAACTAGAGGGCATAGGTTTAATGTGAGAGGGGAAAGATTTAAAGGGGATTTGAGGAGTAAGTTTTTCACACATAAGGTGGTGGGTATGTGGAACGAGCTGCCAGAGGAAGTGGTAGAGGTGGGTACAATTACAACACTTCAAGGACATTTGGACAGGTAGGAAAGGTTCAGAGGGATGGGCCAAACTCAGGCAAATGGGACTAGCTCAGGTAGGCAAGTTGGTCGGCATGGTAGAGTTGGGCCGATGGGCCTGTTTCCTTGCTGTTTGACTCGATGATGATAGCCAGCCTGGATCTGAGGGGTTGAATGGCCTCTGTCCATGCAGTAATAAATAAGAGAAAAATATTCTCGGCCTGATGCAACCTGTAAGTTTTGCATTGAGTTAAAATCTTACAGGAGCGCCGTAACTGGGACCTAGGCTATCGAATGACACATCTAGTATCCTGTGAGGCTTTAGCAGTAGGATCCAACAGGTTTCCTTGTGACCTTGGATGATGGACTGAGGAGAGGTTTCATTGGGAGAGATTAGAAGGTAGACAGAGGAAATGATTCAAGGATGTGCTCAAAGCTTCCTTGAAGAAATGTGGCATCCAAACTGACGTCTGGGGATCTCTGACCCATGACCGCTAAAAGTTGAGATGGAGAATTAAGAATGGTATTGAGGACCTCAAGCCCATGCATCAGGACAGTGCAGAAGCCCTGCGCAAGCAGCAGAAGGAGCATACCACCTCTTTTCATCAAAAGAATATTTTTTTGCCAAAAAAAGACTGCAGATGCTGGAATCTGGAGCAAAAACTGAAGCTGCTGAAGGAACTCAGCAGAGGCCTGATGTAAGGTTTCAACCTGTAACATCACCAATTCCTTTCCCCCTAAAGCTGCTTCTCAACCTGATGAATTCCCCCAGCAGATCGCTCGTTGCTTCACTTTTTTTTAACAACACTTTTTCAAGACTTCATCAAATTAGTTTGCGAAGTTCTTCATCACCTCCACAGCTGTTTAATGGAGTATATCTTTGTTCCCACTGACACACAGTGCTGCACATGAAACAAAACCTCTCAGCCCATTGTGAAGGTTCTGTGTTATGTCAGATCGAGTCTTCACTTTGAGGATTATGGTGACAAGTCCATTCAACTTTTAGAACCTCTGTTATGACAAGTGTTGTTTGGTGTCCTCCATGTGTTGCTAGCAATGGGCCTTTCTGTCAGTCTGACTACTCTCAATTATCCTGTCATCTTTGCCTTAAATCTGCTGCAATTTAAGCCTCTAAGCTCCTGTCGTCTTGCTCAAGTATTACATTCAATTATACTCCAAAATCGTGTGACAGTTTCAATTATAACCGACAGGTGATTCCATTCTCCCTTATTCGCTTATCAATATCCCCGTATAATTCATCAAATAACATACCTTCAATAGAAAGTGAAAATTAAAAAAAACTTTCTCCTATAGTTTGCAATTAATTATACCCTTCTCGTGGTTTGAAAAATAAGTGCAGTGACAATACTTTAGCCCGTAATTCACAAATGCATTCCCAAAGCAGCATTTCACTCAGAGAATTAGCTGGTATCTTGCAAATTACTCTGTCCTTGATTATTGATTCTGTGGAGTTCACTGGACTGGTAGTTTGCTGTGAGTTGTTCATTTTGTTTACACATCTGAAATAATTAGGGAAGGTATTCTGCATTCCTATATGTGCAGTCTGGCCAGAACCCTAACACAGGCTCAGAACAAATGGTGGTGCCGGGTTTTCTCAGATGTTTGTGGTAACAGTGCCCTCTTATGTGGGGAGGAATAAACTACAACTCTGGACAATTTCGACTTGGCAACCATTCTGTGTACAAATAAGATAAGAGAAGATATCTTTATTAGTCACATGTACATCGAAACACACAGTGAAATGCACCTTTTGCGTAGAGTGTTCTGGGGGCAGCCCGCAAGTGTCGCCACGCTTCCGGCGCCAACATAGCATGCCCACAGCTTCCTAACCTGTATGTCTTTGGAATGTGGGAGGAAACCGGATCACACGGAGGAAACCCATGCAGACATACAGGGAGAACGCACAAACTCCTTTTTCCATCTTTTTTTCCTGAATTGCACAACAAACAGGCTGGCCACTTGTCGCTGCTGCCATTGACAATAACCTCTGGATATATCTGACCAAAAATTCCCTCCAAATGCTGACTTGCCCGGTGAGAAGTATTGCCTGCTGAGGGACTTGGTTTCAAGGTTCTAGTTACCAAAGGATAGGTGGTAGATCCCCGCAGGATGCATTTTCATTGAAGGATGGGTCTCATGTCACTGAAGATTGATCGTCAAGTAAAGAAAACTTTATCTACTTCAGCCTCCTCAAAAGACAGAGTATTATCCAAGCAGAAGATGCCAGAAACACACGGGCTGAGATGTCCTATCTACCTGCTGCTGACTTTTCATGAGCAATTGTTGGAAAATGCTCTCTGCTTCTGAAAGCATCTCCACCCACCACACCGCCCGGATTGAGATCTGTGATCCTCCAATTCTAGCCTCTTCAACGTCCCTAATTATCAATGCTCTACCAGTCCAGAGCCTCATATCCCAAGACCTTAAGCTCCAGACTTGACTTTCTAAATCTCCCCAACTCGCTATGTCTTTCCCTCCTCTTCTAAGTCATTCCTCAAGGCTTAGAGACCCATCATACAGCAGATGCTGGAATCTGGAGCAACAAACAATCTGCTGGAGGAACTCAGCGGGTCGAGCAGCGTCTGTGGGAGGAAAGGAATGGTCGGACTCAATGCAGGTCACGAGGCAGGATTTCAACAATTACTTTCCCTCCACAGATGTCTCTCAACCCGCTGAGTTCCTCAAGCAGATTGTTTGCTCCTGCTTAAAGCTTCTTCAGCCAAACTTTTAGACAGCACTCCCATTCCTTCTTTATGTGGCTCAGGGTCAAGTTTTGGTCTGATAACATCAAAGGCACCACACCAATGCGAGTTATTGTCTGAAGATGAGGGGAAGTCAAAAGCATCAACGGTTTAGCAGCTTTGCAGCTCAGTCCCGGTCCTATTTATTCCCACGTTCCTAAGGCTCCCCTAAAACTCCCCTCTTCCCTAAAACTCCCCTCTCAGAGGTTGGGATCTGAGAAGAAGGTTCCCTGAAATTCAGGGGAACCTTGATGTCCTGCCATCTTTCTCTTCCTGGGTGGTTGTACTAGGGATAGTTAACAGTGACTTTTGGGGAAATAATATAATTAGGCTGGTTAATATACATAAGCAGGTTAATAGAGTTAAGCAGATTTAGTGATGGTGCAGTACCACAAGTAAGGACAATGTGATCTTCTTGTTCTGCAATAAAATGTATTGTCACAACCTTATGGATGGCAACTGTTGAACAAATAGGATGCAGCAGCTAGATGTTAGACTCCTGCAGTTTGAAAAGACGTGTAGCATGTATGCTGATAGAATGGTGTTTGAGAAACATTGATTCCGTATGCTAAGAACTATAACAGTATACATTGCCACAACCCTGTAAGTCAAGCAGAGCGAGCCAGAAACATCTGAGTCGTTCTCCTGACACATCATTTAGGTTGAGCTCCTTAGAGACCACCTTGCTGTTAACAGCCCAACTCTAGTGTTGATTTCTGACTTGCTCCAACAGTGGTACTTCAGGCTTGAGAAGGTCTTGCTGCCATTGCATGCGTTAATGAGGCCAAGATGGGACCCGCAGATTCTGCCACAGGTGAGGCAGGAGGTGACATCAGAGAGGCAGGATGCTCCTTCCACAATTTACACTGGGCTTCTGTGTGCTCCCAATGCATGGACTCGAGGTTCTCAGTGCCAACCCCAAGTGCTCCTTCTCCATTTTGAACACCAAACTCCCTGATGCCAGGGATTCCCAGGCATCAGAGTCAGAGTCAAGTTTATCGTCATATGCACAAGTACAGATGTGCAGAGCTATAATGAAAAACTTACTTGCAGCAGTATCACAGGCACACAGCATCATATAAGCAGCATTCACAAGAAAAACATAAATTAAACATAAATTATACACCATTTGTACAAGAAAGAACGCAATTAGAACAAAATTTTAGTCCATTTTAGTGCAAAGTGATCAAAGTGGTCACAGTGTTGCTGAACTGCTGTGATTAGGGTTGTGCCAGTTCATTCAAGAATGGAATGATTGAAGGGAAGTAGCTGTCCTTGAACCTGGTGGTGTGGGACTTCAGGCTTCTGTACCTCCTGCACAGTGGTAGCTGTGAGAAGATGGCATGGCCCGGATGGTGGGGAGGGATCCATCTTTGATGATGGATGTTACCTTCTTGAGACAGCACCTCCTGTAGATACTCCCGATGATGGGGAGGGATGTGCCCGTGATGTATTGGGCTGAGTCCTCTACTCTCCGCAGCTTTTTCTGTGAAGGTGTGATGCTCTCCAATTCTCTTCTCTGTCCATCTGGTAATTGCTTGCCATGACTGAATTCAGAGTAGAGTGTTTCTGGAGTGTGGTGTCAGGCTTGAGGATGACGTTGCCTACCCCTCGGAGGAGACAGAGTGTTGGTAGGGCCGCAACGCTGGGGACTTTGTCCTGGGAGCAGATGCTGACATTGGTTCCTATATCCTGCCAATAGATTGGAAGGATTCTGTGGCGACAGTTTTAATGGTAGCTCCCAGTGCTTAAACATGTCTGTTGTAGTTGCCCAGGTCTACATCAGGATATGGATCACTGCTGTCTGAGCTCTGTGCCGGGCTTGACCTACAAACACACTTTTCCTCAGATGGCCAAAAACTGTGCTGATGCACTGGGGGTGGTGGTGAATTTCACCATCAATGTGAGGCAGCTCCCAGTATGTGGGAAGCGGCTGGCATTATCCGTGTTCCCGTTGTGAGCCATTGTTGTTGCGGGCTGTGGAGGGGGCGGGAGTGTTGCGTAGAGGATCTTCATCTTTCATGTGTTTGGCGTTAGGCCCATTCTCTTGTGTGCTTCAGGAAGCAATGACGACTTAGAGCCCAGACTCTAAGTGTGCACAGAGGCAAGAAGTGTCTGCGTGTTGAAGTCAAGGTGACCTTGGTTCTGGAGCAGAGCCAATGTAGGTTGTATGGTGTCTCATTAGTTCTGTGGATTAAATCAACTCCAGTAGGAAGCCTGCTGGAGGTGAGATGTGGTATTGTGGACAGAAACATTGAGCAAAGTGTTGGGATATTGGTGCATCCTGGCATGGCACCTGTCTATTCTGAGATTGGGTCTACTGTGGACCCATCAATCTCACAACACTTAAGAAGCTCTTAGAGGACCAAGGCATAGAAGGCTGTGGTAACTGATGGCCAGATTGAGTAAGGAAGGCTGAAGGATCACTTTCTGTAGCCGTATAACTCAATGAGTCAACCAAGACATTACTTGGAATCATTTTCACAACACTTTTGCTCCTCTAATTTGGAGAAACATCTTCTAAGGAGTATAAGCAACCAAACCTTGGCGTAAAACCACGCAAGGAGAATTTAGAGCAACAAACAATCTGCTGAAGGCACACAGCAGGTCACCGTTTCAGGTCGAAACCCTGCATTAGGACCTGCATTGAGTCCTGATACAGGGTTTCGCCCTGAAACGTCGACCATTCCTCTCCCCCCACAGACGCTGCTCGATCCGCTGAGTTCCTCCAGCAGATTGTTTGTTGCTCCAGATTCCAGCATCTGCAGTCTCGTGTGTCTCCAAGGAGGATTTAGGACAGGTGGTCGAAGGTGCTGTCATATCCAAAGGAAGTCTTAAAGGAGGAGCAAGAGCGAGAGAGCAAGTGAAGCTCAGTAAACAATGTCGGGCAGCCAGGAAGGTGAAGATTGACTCCATCACTCACAGTGTCGAGGAACCCTGCAGCCTCTGCATGCTTTTAATCTCTACCCATCTCCATCTGTTTTGAGTTTTCTTGCAGTTTTCGAGAAAGTCAGCATGAGTCCTACTCTTCCTAATGACCGCTTTCAATTTCTCCATCATCTGTCTGTCACTTTGACTTAAGCAGGTCTTGTCTGTGTCTCCTCTCTGCAGCCAGTCTTCAGCCTGCTTCACGTGAGTCTCACTGACTGATCTCCCTTGATGCTTTTAGCAAAACTGAGTTGTCATCCTACATGAATGTTATGTCTTTCATAGGTGGCTACATAAAACAAGCAGGAGACTAACTGACAGTGTATTCTCGTGTTATTGTCTGTACACCAGTAGCTACAAGCAAAGAATGATTGGTATTTCAGCTAAGTTTAGATTTTGTAAAAAGTGTAAGCTTCAGACATGCAGAAAGGTCCAAACCAAGAATCAAATGAATACAGATCTGCTGTCTGATGGGAATACCTGTCCTTCAATCCCAGATCAAATGAATGCAGGTTAGGAGGATATTTTTCTCTAATCAATAACATTTGAAGAAGAAGCATTTAACTCCACCAGGGAGGAGATAAATTTGTAGTTTGGTGGGATTTTGTAAGATTAAACAACTAGATTCACGGAGTGCCAGGATGCAGTGTAATGAGTTCCCGTTCTCAGTTGGGTGAGTATAGGTGAACTGTGAGTAGAATTCAGGTACTCACAGCACAGAATAGACCAGCACAAAATCGAACAACTAATCACTCAGGGCTAAGCTTCTAAGTATGTGCAAATAGATCGACATTGATAGGGGCCGGGCAGGAGGCTGACAACTCCGTTTATAGGATACATGCTGCAGAAAGCATTCAGCACAGCAGTCCATGCTCCACTTGAGCCTCCTCATAGAGTCATACAGCACAGAAAAAGGTCCTTCCACCCATCCTGTTACTGCTGACCATCAACTACCCCTCCATACTAAACCCATAAACCAGCTTCGTGATTGTATCCTTCTGTGCCTTGGCAATTCATGCGATCGTCTAGGTATTTCTTAGGTGTTGTGAGAATCTCTGCCTCCACCAGTCACTCAGGAATTGGAATTGGAATTGGAATTGGTTTATTATTGTCACAGCATAATATGAGGGATATGTGGGAGGAAGGGGTTAGATAATCTGAGGCGAGGTTTAAAGGTCGGCACAACATTGTGGGCCAAAGGACCTGTATTGTGCTGAACTGTTCTATGTTCTATGTTCTATCTGCAGTCTCTTGTGTCTCTATAATATCTACCTGATGGTGCACAAGGGAACTCAGTTTAACATTTTATCCAGAAGACATCACCAGCCTAAATTTATAAACTCACAACCCTCTTCCTCGGGGTCAGAAATGCTGCCCACCTGACTACAGGCATAAATTGTCTGTATTGGTTTATTATTGTCACTTTTACCAAGGTACAGTGAAAAACTTGTCCTGCATACCATTCGTACAGATCAATTCATTACACAGTGCATTGAGGTAGTACAAGGTAAAACAATACAGAATGCAAAGTAAAGTGTCACAGCTACAGAGAAAGTGCAGTGCAGGCAGACAATAAGGTACAAGGTCATAACGAGGTCGATTGTGAGGTCAAGAGTCCATCTTATCGTACTAGTGGACTGTTCAATTGCCTTATAACAGTGGGATAGAAGCTGTCCTTGAGCCTGGTGGTACGTACTTTCAGACTTTTGTATCTTCGACCTGATGGGAGAAGGGAGAAGAGAGAATGTCCAGGGTGGGTGGGGTCTTTGATTATGCTGAGGCAGTGCGTTCCAAACTCTAGGCACCCTTCCTCATTTCCCCTTTAAACCTCCTACTCTTTCCCTTAAACCTTTGGCCTCTAGTTATGCATCGCTCTGTTATGGGGGAAAGTTTACTGTATTTTTTCTCTAAAAATATATATCAGAATAATCTTTTCCTCCCTACTCGCTTGAGTATTTGTCAAACCTCCCTTTGTCTATCAATGGTTGCCATTTTGTGTCCCCAGACCAACTGGTGTACTGAAGAAGATTGCAGGCTGCTAATGAGTCCCAGTACAATTCTTTTGGCAGAGCAATTTCTTGAGAGTGAAATGGTTCCAGATGAGGTTTCGTGTTGAAAGGGCTTTACCTGCGCCTTGTCTCTCCCTAAGTCCATACAAGTAACGGACATAGGACTATAAGGAAAAGGAGCAAGAGCAAGGCTAGGCCATTTGGCCTCTCAAGCCTTCTTTGCCTTTCAACAAAATACTGCTGATCTTCTATTTTAACTCCATTTTAGAACATAGAACATTACAGCACAGTACAGGCCCTTCGGCCCACAGTGTTGTGCCAACATTTTATCCTGCTCTAAGATCTATCTAACCCTTCCTTCCCACGTAGCCCCTCCATTTCTCTTTCATTCATGAGGCTATCTAAGAGTCTCTTAAATGTCCCTAATGTATCTGCCCCCACCACCTCTGCCGGCAGTGTGTTCCACACACCCACCACTCTCTGTATAAAAAAACTTACCCCTGACATCTCCCTTATACCTTCCTCCAATCACCACATTATGCCCCCTCGTGTTAGCCATTGTCGCCCTGGGAAAAAGTCTCTGACTGTCCACTCAATCTATGCCTCTCATCATCTTGTACACCTCTATCAAGTCACCTCTCATCCTCCTTCTCTCTAAAGAGAAAAGCCCTAGCTCACTCAACCTATCCTCAGAAGACATGCTCTCCAATCCAGGCAGCATCCTGGTAAATCTCCTCTGCACCCTCTCTGAAGCTTCCACATCCTTCCTATAATGAGGTGACCAGAACTCAACACAATATTTCAAGTGTGGTCTGACCAGAGTTCTTAGAATTTGATCCCTTAACATCCAAAAAATCAACAAAATGAACAGTGACAGAACCTCCTCGGCCCTTTGGGAAAAAAATCATATTATTCTACTATACAAAGAAAATTCCCAGGCCCAGATCTGCCATCACAGGAACCACCTGGTGAATCTTTGCTGTACTCCCTCTAGAGCAAGTATATCCTCATTTAGGTAAGGAGACCCAAAGTAGACACAATATTCCAAATGGTATGGTGCATAACATCTTTTATACAACACCTGTCACACACACTCCACACCTGTCCACCTCCCTACAACTACTGATGTCAATGAAATGTCTTTACAATGATAATTACCAACCAATTTGCACACAGCAAGCTCCCAGAAGCACCAGTACCAAAATGCAATAGTTAACCAGCTTAACTGCGGTTAAGTGAAAGTTAAACATTAGCCAGCTGACCAAGAATTTCTTTGAAAGAGCAACATGAACCCACAACTGCTCTGCCCAAGACTGCAAGAAACTGCAGAGAATTGTGAATGCAGCCTAGTCCATCACGCAAACCAGCCTCCCCTCCATAGACTCTGTCTACAGTTCCCGCTATCTCAGAAAAGCAGCCTACATAATTAAGACCCCTCCCACCCTGGACATTCTCTCTTCTCCCCCCTTCCATCGGGCAGAAGGTAGAAAAGCTTGAAGACACATATCACCGGGCTCAAGGGCAGCTTCTCTCCTGCTGTTATAAGACTCTTGAACAGACCTCTTATACGGCAAAGACAAACCTTTAATCTCTCAGTCTACCTTGCCATGGCCCTTGCACTTTACGTAGCCCTTGTACCTGCGCTGCACTTTCTCTATAACTGTAACACTATATTCTGCGTTCTGTTGTTGTTTTCCTTTTTACTACCTTGATGTACTTATGTACCAAATGATCTATCTGGATGGGATGCAACAAAAGCTTTTCACTGTACCTCAGTACACGTGACAATAGTAAACCAATTACCGATTCTCATCTCAGTCCTGACGGCAGGCCCCTGATTTTGAGACTGTGACATCTAGTTCCAGACACTGCAACCAGGGAAAACATTAACTCCACAATCTCCCTGTCAAACTCCTTAAGAACTTTGAATTTAGCTTTACTTAAGAAGTATGGCTAATTACATCATTGTGGGAATACAGTGATTATTCCCTATTCTATGAAAAGCATAACTAGGATTTGAAAACAATTTGCACTTATATAAATTGGCAGAAATGTGCTTATATAATGTTTCTTCTCATTAGATGATTCAAGTTTAATAGACAGGTTGTTAAAAGTAGTCAGTAGTGTTATCCCAAAATGAGTCAGAAGAGTCTGGAAAGTGTCAGCTGTGGTTTAATGAGAAGCTTGTGTCCCACTGAGTCAGAAGTTCAAATCCCACAATGAACACTTCAGTGCAGGCCTGAGAGAGTGCTGCATTGTCAGGGCTGCTGTCATTTGGGTATGGCATTAAACAGAGGCACAGTCTGTCATTTTGGCTGGAACTATTTCAACCTTTATCACTCAAACAACAAGTCCTGCTTGGTTATCGTCGTATTGTTGTTGAGGGAGGTTGTGGTGTTGAAAATGGCTGCCATGTTTTCTGCATCAGAATTGTGACAACATTTCAAACAGCATTGCGTCAGTCGCAAAGCATAGTGGAGTTGTGAAAGGTGTTATAGAAATGCATAATTGTTTGTCTTTTCTTTATTTATTTTCTTTGTTTCCTTCTATCTCTCTGACATCTGGAAAGGGTGTAGAGGAGATTTATGAGAATGTTGCTGGGACTCGAGAGGACTGAGTTATGGAGAGAGTTTGAACAGGTTATGACTTTATTCATTGGAGCGTAAGAGAATGAGGGGTGATATACTGTATAGAGGTGTATAAAGTCATGAGGGGCACAGGTAGGGTGCATGCACTCAGTCTTTTTCTCAGGGTTGGGGAATCAAGAACTAGAAGGCATAGATTTAAGGTGAGAGGGGAGAGATTTAATAGGAACCTGAGGGGCAACTTTCTCACCCAGAGGGTGGTCAGTATATGGAATGAGCTGCCAGAAGAAGTGGGTGAGGCAAGTATATTTACAACATTTAAAAGACACTTGGACAGGTCCATGGATAGGAAAGGTTTAGAGGGATATGAGCCAAACGTGGGCAACTGAGACTAGCTTAGATGGGAATCTTGGTCAGTAAGGACAAGTCGGGCTGAAGGGTCTGTTTCCTGGCTGTATGACACGATGACTGTAAGTACAATCCATCAGGATGAGCCAGTTTATTCTGAACCCTCCACAGCCAGCTTGTATCCTCGTCAGCCTCTTTCACTCAATATCAAGGCAGTTTTCTAAAATTTTCATAAACATTAAAAGTGGCACAGTTTTTTTTGATCAATGGAAAAGGCAGGTGCATCTGAGCATTGAAGTGCCCCAATTAGGCCATCTCTGGCTATTCACTCAGTTAATTAGAACTGACCTAATTCAGTTTAATTCTCATTTAATAATAGGTAGCACAAATCCCAAGGGGTCGCACTATTGTTCAGCCTTAGTGTAAAAATTATGCATATGTAGAATGATTCTTCATCTATTAATACATTGGTAACTTCATTATAATATATGATTATCAATAACTGAACCTCCCTCCAAAACTAATGCAACTCTAAGCAGCTGTGCAAAGCATCCTCCTTAGATACAAGCCACTGGCTGAGATCCTTTGGATTTTCTCACTGGCATTCCTGATTAGATACAGCAATCTCTGCAGAGAACATTGATGAGACAGGATGTCAACAAAGTAACGACCTAGTGGCTAATAGCCCAATATCTGACTGGAACTGTTCTGAGAAGAATCATCACTTGTCTTTCAGGCTCGAACCACCTCTGGCACCTCTGGCCCTGCCCCACATACACGCTAGTGGTTGCAAGGCAAGCCTCTCCTTGTATTAACGCACGAAGTGCTGGAGCAACTCAGCGGGTCAGGCAGCATCTAGGGAGGGAAATGGACAATTGATTTTTTGGATCGAGGCCCTTCATCTGGTGGCTCCCCGCCATGATCTGAAGGACAATTTACCATGGGCAATATGTTCTGGGCTTGCCAGAGAAGTCCTGAAAAATGAATGCATTTTTAAAAAGAGCTGTATATGTGCATCCGATATTGCAGGTGATATCTTGTGTTGGGTAGAGCTGTGGATTGAGGTCCCAGCATCAGTGAACAGCAAAAATTCTCTGGTACGATAGGATCTCACCATCCAATCTCTAACACCTATCTCCTTGTGGCTGCCAACTCACCACACGTTGATCCCCACCCAACCTCCTCCTCAGCAAAGTTTGAGTCTTACAGCACAGAAACAAGCCCTTCGGCCCACCAAGTCAATGCCATCCATTGTGCCTACCTACACAAATTCCATTTACTCACATTAGGTCTGCAGCCCTCTATGTCTTGGGGATTGAAGTACTTGCCCAAGTGCTTCATAACTGTGAGACTCTCTGACTCTACCACCTTCTCAGAGATTCTAACCACTGATTGTGGACTTCAGGAAGGGGAGGTCAGGAAAACACAAACCAGTCCTCACTGAGGGGTCAGCGGTGGAAAGGGTGAGCAGCTTCAGTTCCTGGACATCAACATCTCAGAGGATCTATCCTGGGCCCAACATATTGACGCAATTATGAAGAAGGCATACCAGCTGCTCTACTTCATTAGGAGTTTGAGGAGATTTGGTACGTCACCAAAGACTTCTGCAAATTTCTACAGATGTACAGTGGAGAGCATTCAGACTGATGCATCACCGCCTGGTATGGAGGCTCCAATATGCAGGATCAAAAGAGGCTTCAGAGGGTTGGAGACTCAGCCAGCTCCATCACAGGCACAACCCTCCCTGCCATTGAGGACATCTTCAAGAGTCAGTGCCTCAAGAAGGCAACATCTATCATAAGGACCCTCACCACCCGGGACATGCTCTCTTCACGTTACTATTGTCAGGGAGGAGGTACAGGAGCCTGAAGACCCACACTCAACACTTCAGGAACAGCTTCTTTCCCTCCGCCATCAGATTTCTGAACAGTCCATGAACCCATGAACACTACCTCGTTATTCCTCTTTTGTACTATTTATTTATTTTTGTAACTTATAGTGATTTTTATGTCTTTATGTCTTGCATTGTACTGCTGCCACAAAACAACAAATCTCATGACATATGTCGGTGATAATAAACCTGATTCTGATTCTAATTCTTAAAATTCCCCCTCAGAACCCCTCTAAACCTCTCTTCTCTCATCTTAAACATATGTCCTCTTTTCTTTGACAACTAATCATGGAAAATAGATTTTTACTCTCTATGCTATCTATCTCCCTCATGATTTTACCAGGCCACCCCTCAGCCTACATCACTCCAAAGAAAACAAACCCAGCCTATCCAGTCTCTCTGTATAATTGAAGTGCTCCAATCCAGGCAACATCCTGGCGAATGTCTGCTGCACCTTCTCCAGTGCAATCACATCCTTCCCATATTGAATTGGATGACTCTCTGTGTTAACTCTAATAAGCAGCACACACTCATCCACAGTGCATCAGTTCATGCCTTCACTTACTTATTATAAGACAGAAGGAGCCCATTCAGCCCATTATGTCCATGCCAGCTCTCAGCAAAGCAATCCCATCAGTCCAAATTACCCGTATCCCATTCTCCTTCACAAGCCCATCAACTCCCTTCAGATTCTTTAGCCACTCATTTGCACTGTGAGCTTAAGTTGCAGTAGCCACTTAAAGTACCAGCACATCTTTAGGATGTCGGAGGAAACTGAAGCACCCGGGGGAAATCCACACAGACAGATGGAAGAACAGGCAAACTCCACGCAGACAGCAGCCAAGATCAGGATCGAACCAGGTCACTAGAGCTGTGAAGCATCAGCGGTGCCAACCATTGTGTTATCAGGCCACAGGGACACACTTATAAATGTGGTTATTAATGCAGTCATAGAGTAATACAGCATGGAAACAAGCCCTTCAGCCCAACTCATCCATGCCGACCAAGATACTCATCTATGCTGGTCCCATTTGCCCACCTTTTGCCATACCTCTCCAAACCTTTCCTCCCATGAACATTAATGTTCAGCCAAAGAGATGTATTTGATTTGGTTCTAAGAGTGGGTCAACCTTATCTGGAAATTTCCTTCCCAGCAGAACCTCCTTGTGCCCAACCCAACTACAAACTGAAGGAAAGTGCAAGATCCACAACATAATTTTATATTCATTTACAAGAATGTTTTATTAATGTTCTTTTACTGCCTACTACTTCATACCTAAATTGTTCCTTTCAATAGCAGCATCTTCCCATTTAATCGCTTCAATAATGTGCACTAAACCATTTGCAATGTTCCCAGTAAAGAAGTAAAAGACAAGAAACAGATGTATAGAAATTTGTGGCAGAGGGAAAGGATATCCAGCTCATCTGGTCCTGCTGGAAAATAAAGAATTATTAATGTTAATCCTGGCTCTTTAAGTAGACAATTCCGCCATCAAGCCTGTTCTGTCATTCAACAAGATTGGTTGCATCTACCACATAGACGCCATGGCCAAGAAAGCTCACCAGTGCCTCTACTTCCTCCGGGGGCTAAAGTCATTTGGCATGTCCCTTTTAACCTTCACCAATTTTTATTGATACGCCATAGAAAGCATTCTATCTGGATGCATCACGGCTTGGTACGGCAACTGCTCTGCCCGAGACTGCAAGAAACTGCAGAGAGTTGTGGACACAGCTCAGTACATCACAGAAACCAGCCTCCCCTCCATGAACTCTGTCTACAGTTCTCACTGCCTCGGTAAAGCGGCCAACATAATCAAAGACCCCTCCCACTGTGGACATCCTCTCTTCTCCCATCTCCCATCAGGCAGAAGATACAAAAGCCTGCAAGCACATACCACCAGGCTCAAGGACAGCTGTTATAAGACTATTGAACGGTCCACTAGTACGATAAGATGGACTCTTGACCTCACAACCGACCTCGTTATGGCCTTGCACCTTGCCAGAACACTCTACGCAAAAGATGCATTTCATTGTGTGTTTCGATGTACATGTGACTAATAAAGATATCTTATCTTAACTGTAACACTTTATTCTTCATTCTGTTATTGTTTTCCCTTGTACTACCTCAATGCACTGTTGTAATGAAATGATCTGTATGGATGGCATGCAAAACAAGTTTTTTCACTGCACCTCAGTACATGTGACAATAATAAACCAATTTACAAACTTACCTTGAAAACCACTTCCCTCCACCATACCCATATTCTTTGATTCCTCCAATATTCTGAAAGACATCAATCTCTGTTTCAAATGCAATCAGTGACTGAGCTCCCACAGCCTTCTAGGATAGAGAAATCCAGAGACTCACCAACATCTAAGAGAAGAGATTTCTGGTTTATCGCTGTCCTAAATGCCCTATACCATGATCTGATACTGTGACCCTTAATTCTAGACTCCTTAGCCAGGGGAAACATCCTTCCCACATCTCCTCTATTGAGCCTCCAAAGTATTTTATAAGCTTCATTGAGGTTACCTCTCATTCTTCTAGTTCTAATTCATCTAATATCATTCTGTCTCTTCTAAGAAATAGAGGCCTAATCTACTCAACCTCTCGTCTTATGACAGACCTGCCATCCCTGAAAACATTATGGGGAGTCTTTACTGCATTCCCTCTCTAGCAAGTCCATCCTTTTGGGAACAAGATTAGTCTATTAAACACGTCAAGACTGTTCCTTATTCAGCTAGATGATGGGGTAATATCTTCCTTACCCTATTTATCCATCATTGCCCCACGACAGAGATATGGGTGGTCCGAGAAAGACATAGCAGTCTCTTATACCTAGCAGATAGCCATGTAGCCCAATATCCCTGCCATCCCTGAATATAACACTGATTCCTATCATTTGTCATATATATTCATCTTTGCACTCCAGGACTTCTTTTCAGCTTAATTGACTAACCAATTAAGTCAACATTGTGCATGTAAACAAAAGCCTTCTGGGGAACATGCTAAAGCTGTGTCTTCCTTCGTAGTGGTTCCAGAAAATTAAGTAAAATTAATTAAATTGCCACCCCAGTCCATTGCTTCTGAAGTTGGTGCAGATTACAAATTTATTCTAGTCCATACGTTTACAAGTCATTGTCAATAACGAAAGAACCATGCCCTCAGTCCCATACCTGTAATACTGCATTCCAAATAAGATACTGGGAAAGCCAAGAGATTTTCCTGCAGGTCCTCAGCACAAATTCCATTCCCTCAACAGTGAAGATATTCCTCTCTTCATTCCTGGTCATTTTCTCGGGATTAGCCATAAAATACTGGGTGAAAATCAAAAAGATGCGGATGCTGCAAACCTGAAATTAGAACAGAAGATACTGGAAGTACTCAGCAGGTCAGGCAGCATCTGTGGGGAGAGAAAAACAGTCGATGTTTCAGATCTGACGAGGGGCCTTCTACCCAAAATGTTAACTCTGTTTCTCTTTCCACAGGTGCTGCCTGACCTGCTGATTGTCACAGAGTCACAGTGTCAGACAGCACAGAAACAAACTTCCAGATCACCATGTCCATACTGATTATCAATTACCCAGCTACACTATCAGCATTTACCAGCACTTTGCCTACTACCTTCCATGCCTTCAGAATCAGAATCAGAATCAGGTTTATTATCACTGACATACGCCATGAAATTTGTTGTTTTGCGGCAGCAGTACAGTGCAAGACATAAAAATTACCATAAGTTACAAAAATAAATAAACAGTGCAAAAGAGGAATAACGAGGTAGTGTTCGTGGGTTCATGGACCATTCAGAAATCTGATGGTGGAGGGGAAGAAGGTGTTACTGAAACATTAAGTGTGGGTCTTCAGGCTCCTGTACCTCCTCCCCGATGGTAGTAACGAGAAGAGGGCGTATCCTGGATGAAGAGAGTCCTTAATGATGGATGCGACCTTCTTGAGGCACCGCCTCTTGAAGATGTCCTCAGTGGTGGGGAGGGTTGTGCCTGTGATGGAGCTGGCTGAGTCTACAACCTTCTGCAGCCTCTTGCGATCCTGTGCATTGGATCCTCCATACCAGGTGGTGATGCAAGCAGTCCAAATGCTCTCCACCAATCATCTGTAGGAATTTGCAAAAGTCATTAGTGGCATACCTCAAACTCCTAATGAAGTAGAGCCACTGGCATACCTTCTTCACAATTGCATGAAAGTGTTGGGCCCACGATAGATGCTCTGAGATGTTGATGAGCAGGAACTTGAAGCTGCTCACCCTTTCAACCACTGACCCCTCAATGAAGACTGGTGTGTGTTCTCCCAACTTCCCCTTCCTGAAGTCCGCAATCAATTCCTTGGTCTTGCTGATGTTGTTGAGTGCGAGGTTGCTGTTGCGACACCACTCAACCAGTGGATCTATCTCACTCCTTGACGATACTATTAGCCTTCCTGAAGCAACCACCGTGAAGATGGACTGATTGGAAGGAAGTGACGAGCCTGTGGTGGACTGGGCTGGACACAGTTCCTTTGTGAAAAACACTGCATTAAAAGAAAATTCTACTGGTTACGTCACACTGGCAATCATTTCCAAGTTGAATAGCACCCAGATAGTAATTGGCCCAGGCCCTTCCTAGTGTGGCTGACCCTTGCCAGGCTAACTCCATAGAAAGCATCCTATCAGGATGTATCACAGCTTGGTATGGCAACTGCTCTGCCCAAGATTGCAAGAAGCTGCAGAGAGTTGTGGACACAGCCCAGCGCATTACGGACACAAGTCTCCCCTCCTTGGACTCTGTCTTTTCCTCTTGTTGTCTTGGTGAAGCAGCCAGCATAATCAAAGACCCCACCCACCTGGGACATTCTCTCTACTGTCCTCTTCCACCGGGTAGAAGGTACAGGAGCCTGAGGGCACGTACCACCAGACTGAAGGACAGCTTCTACCCCACTGTGATAAGACTATTGAACGGTTCCCTTATACAATGAGATGGACTATGACCTATGACCTCATGACCTCATGATCTACCTTGTTGTGACTTTGCACCTTATTGCACTGCACTTTCTCTGTAGCTGTGACACTTTACTCTGCACTGTTATTGTTCTTACCTGTACTACATCAATGCACTCTGTACTAACTTGATGTAACTGCACTGTGTAATGAATTGACCTGTACGATCGGTTTGTAAGACAAGTTTTTCACTGTACCTCGGTACAAATGACAATAATAAACCAATACCAATAAACCAATACCAATACAATACATTTCCTCCTCTGCTGGCAAAAATTGGAGCTTGTAGGCTTAAGCTACAAACCTTTCCTCCTGCCTCACCAGGAGCATATCATGGAGGGATGGAAAATGAGACAGCAATTAAAACATTGAAACCTATCCTCCGTGCCCTGTGTGAACTCCTTTCACCGATCACACCTCTCTCACATATCACAAATACCAAATCTCAGCTGCATGCCGCTATCACTAGCCCAGAGGTCAGCCCACATCATACAGTGGTGCAGGGCCAGTCTATTGGGTGAGGGGTGCCCACACACAGTGGAAAGGTGTCAACCCCTCTCCAATCTTTCCTATTCCTTCCAGCTTGATCTGAACCTTCAAACACAGTGCTGAGGTTCTTAAGGCCAGAATTGAGATTCACTTTTCGATTTCCTGGTGGACTTCATTTAATAATGAACTGTTTAACAAAATATATATTTCCTAAGAAGTACTTTGACATTAATTTCAAGGCTTTCGTCTGAGCTTGTCTTTGCTGCTTTCACTTGTTTCCTTTGGGAGTGCCTGTTATACACACCCTTTATTATTCCCACTTATAACAAGTGATCTTCAAACACGATTCTTACAAAAGCTTTCTTTCTTGCCTATTCCTCTGTGTAACTAGTAACGATAAAAAAGATTACCTTATTGGAAGAAACAGTTTTCTGAGACTCCCACAGCATGAATACAAGACTTTGAAGTTGTTTATTCTTATTTAGCACTGCTCCCTTAGTTTAAACATCACAAAGATAGTTTCTTGTAGGAAATACATAAATCTGCTTGTACAATACTTGATTAAAGAACCTATTAGAAAATATGCATAATTAGTTTATCCCGCTGATCTATTCCTCTTCAAGTTTCTCATTCTCTTCAAGGTGTGATTGTTTACATGACGTTATTCATAGAAGTTCAATAAAAGTTTCTGTAATGTCATTTTCTTTGAAGAATTTATTGTGTCTCCATACTTGACACTTCTACGTTAACTGGTACCTTATGTACTGCTCAGGATGTGTGGCAGGAGCAAGAGTGTTAATGGAATCAAGACTAAGAGAGGTCATTATGGCATTATAGATAGAGCAATGCCTTGCTGGTACTTCTGCTGCCAAGAGCTTGGTGCAAACTCTACCAACATCTGGTGCTCCTGCAGCAATGAATTGGCTCATTGTGATGAAGCTGGCCAGTGATGGGTGATGGAGGGAGTTGCAGCACTACCAAGGAATAAGGAATGGGACAATGGGCTGCTCTGCTGCGTGCCAGCATGGACCCAATGGGTGGTATGGCCTCTTTCTATTGTCACTGTAAATCTTTTTTAGCACTACTTCAGACTGCATTACTATCCTTGCACCATTCTGCTGTTTTGCACTCATCATTGTATCTATAGTTGTATTTATTCAGAAGGCTGAAGTCCCACACCACCAGACTTGAGAACAGTTACCTCCCTTCAACCATTCGGCTCTTGAACCAACCTGCACAATCCTAATCACTAATCACTACCTCAGTACAGCAACACTATGACCACCTTGACCACTTTGCACTACAATGAACTTGCTTTTTTTGTTCTAATTATGTTCTTTCTTGTATAATTTTCTATAATATGTTTATTCTGTGATTTTCTTGTGAATGTCGTGTCTCTAATGCCATGTGCCTGTGATGCTGCTGCAAGTAAGTTTTTCATTGCACCTGTGCACACATGTACTTGTGTAAATGACAATAAACTCCACTTCAACTTTGTATTTATTATTACCATGTATACCATTTACGCTGTGAACTCATGCAAACAAGGAACTTCATTGCACCGCGGTGCATATGACAATAAACTGATCTAATCTAACCTACAGTCTCTCTCATCACCTCCCATTGGACTTGATGGAAGCTGCCATCTCCACCTCCCTTTGCTTGGCTCCACAGCTCTCCCAAGCCCAGAGGTTACCGTGTGGTGACAAGCTCCACAGCCAGCCAAACCCCATTGTAACTGCTCTGCATCCCAACTCTATTTTCCTTAACACCCCAAGCTTAGCAAATATCTATCAATCTCAAATTTAAAATTATTAATTCCATCATCGCTTCACTAGGTGGGTCGAAGGGCCTGTTTCTGTGCTGTAGTACTCTCTGACTATATGACTCTATTGCAGAAGAGAGTTCCACATCAATACAGTGCTTCATGCTTTTATTCATTTACCTGATGTAGACTTCACTAGCGTAACAAGTGTTTCTTACCTACATGTAATTACGCTTGAGAAAGTGTGATGAGCCGCCTTCTTGAACTACTGCTGTCCTTCTGGTGAAGGTGTCCTCACTGCGCTGTGGGGAGGGAGTTCCAGGATTTAGTCCTGGTAACGAGACGAACAATGGTAAATATAAAAGTCACGAAGACACGTTTTCTACTATTCCTCTACTGAACGGCCCAGCCCGGATCTCAAGGTTTTGCCTCCTCGTCCTAGACTGCCCTCCCTCATCAGGCAAGAGGTACCAGAAGTCCCACACCACCAGGTTCAGGAAAGCTATCTTCCTACAACCATCAGGTTCTCGAACCGACCTGCACCACCCTAACCCTACCTCAGCAACAGCGCACTACAGACCACCTCTTGCACTACCGTGGACTTGTCTCTGTGTTTTCGCACTGACATCTTGTTCTGCACAGTCTTTTTTTCTCTCTTTAATGTTTGGTGTAATTTATGCATAATTTATGTGTTTTCTGTACCTACCTGCCTGTGGTGCTGCTGCAAGTGTTTCATTGTACCTGCTCCTCTGCTACTTGTGCACATGACAATAAACTCGACTTGACTCTCCCACAAGAGGAAAAGCTCCTCCCTATTTACCCTGTCCTTTTCCTTGCAAAGTCCTAAATCACTCTTTAACTCTTAACATTCCAGGTGGGTTGCCAACAGTCACATATTGGCCAGGATGCCCTGCACATCAATGATATCAGGGTGAGACGTCCTTCCTTATCTTTATTTTGATATGTAAGTTATGTTTAATTTATGTTAACTTCAGATTATATTAACATATGTATGTCCTCATCTTGTAATGTACTGTGCTGCTGCTGCAAAAAAGCTCATTTTCAAGGCATTTATACTCTGTGTATAAGATAAGATAAGGTAAGGTATTTTTATTAGTCACATGTACATCGAAACACACAGTGAAATGCATCTTTTGCAGAGAGTGTGCTGGGGGCAGCCCGCAAGTGTCGCCACACTTCTGGCGCCAACATAGCATGCCCACAACTTCCTAACCCGTACGTCTTTGGACTGTGGGAGGAAACCGAAGCACCCGGAGGAAACCCACGCAGACACGGAGGACGTACAAACCCCTTACAGACAGCAGCCGGAATTGAACCTGGGTCGTTGGCACTGTAAAGCGTTACGCTAACCACTACACTACCGTGCCTGCCCCCCATGACAATAAACTTGAACTGGAACTTCAACTTCCTGCTAATTTTCCCCACCTTGGCACTGCCCTACAAAGGTTCTGGCTAGACCCATGTGGAATAAGTTCAGGACAGTCTTTCTCCCACAATATCCGATAGACACAGTCAGCAATGAGCCCTGTTGTCCCTCCACTGACATGAGAAGACTTGTTCCTCGTGCTTGCTCCACCATTCAGCAAGATCAGGACTGATCTTTTACCTCAGCACCACTTTCCTACACTCCTCCCATATCCTTTGATTTCCTTGATATAAAAAATAACTGTTGTAACTCTAGTAAAACATACCTTCACACTCCCATTATAATTCCCATCCTCAATGTACCCCTCACCACAACACACTCTGTGAACCAACCTAGCCACCCCTAACATACCCCTTACCCCAATCTTCCTCACCCAACCCTTGACCCAAGTTACCCCCAGATAATGAAACCCTAACCCTGGCCCTAAGTAACCCTGACTGCTACATACCTCTTACCTGATGTACTTCCCACCCCAAATTCCAAATTAACCTGAAATCGTCAAGGATGCCTGCCACCCTGGGCCTTCCACCTTCTGGGAGAAGAAACAGGAGCTCGAAAGCCCAGATGACCAGATTTAAGAACAGCTTCTTCCCCACTGCTCTCAGACTTCTGAACCAATCCCCTCTTTCACATCCCCTTCCCGATGGTGCAACCACATTCTCGAACTCTTAGCTCTACTTCTTCTGTTATTGTCACTTTAGCATTTCTTCTTGCACTACCTCAGTTTGCGCTACTGTACTTGGCACCGTTCTGCTGTTTTATGCTATTGTTGTATTTATTGTTCTGTTTATTATTACCATGTATTCTGTTTACTCTGTGAGTTTCACACGAGCAATGAATTTCATTGTACCCTGGTGTATACGTGACAATAAACTAATTTAATCTAATTTATATCTCAGCAGGGACCTTTGGAAACCAGTGAAGGAATCTTGCCTGGTGAATAAGTTAAGCCACACCCACAGCAAGACTCACCCATAAAATGCTTTGCTCTCTTCCCAGAAGTCAGTCTCTCAACATCTACGCAATAAAATCCTCTCAGTGTCATATTTCAATGAGACCATGTCTGACTCTTCTAAACTTTAGATCCTCCAAACTCAACCCTACCTCAAAGAACATCTCCCCTATCCCAGACACCTCAGCCAGGTAATGTTGCAGCTCTATAGAACTCCGGTTAGACCACACTTGGAGTATTGTGTTCAGTTCTGGTCGCCTCATTATAGGAAGGATGTGGAAGCTTTAGAGAGGGTGCAGAGGAGATTCACCAGGATGCTGCCTGGATTGGGGAGCATGTCTTATGAGGATAGGTTGAGCGAGCTTGGGCTTTTCTCTTTGGAGAGAAGGAGGATGAGAGGTGACTTGATAGAGGTGCACAAGATGATAAGAGGCATAGATCGAGTGGACAGTCAGAGACTTTTCCCAGGGCAAAAGTGGCTCACATGAGGGGGCACAATTTTAAGATGATGGAAGGAAGCTATGGGAGGGGTGGGGGGGGGGTTGTAAGAGGCAAGTTTTTTACACAGAGAGCAGATGGTGTGTGGAACGCACTGCCGGCAGAGGTGGTGGAGGCAGATACATTGGAGACATTTAAGGGACTCTTAGATAGCCACATCAATGATAGAAAAAATGGAGGGCTATGTGGCAGAGAAGGGTCAGTTAGATCTTAGAGCAAGATAAAATGTCAGCACAACATCGTGGGCCAAAGGGCTGTGATGTTCTGTGTTCTATGAACCATTGTAGCTCCTTCAAGGTAAGCATTTCTTTCCTGAAGTATGGATTCCAATCCACACATAGTCTCCAGTGTGGTCCCATCAAAGTCCTGCACAACTGCAGCAGGTCTTCCTTACTCCAAACCCTGTATAGAGGACCACACACCATTAGTCTTCCTATTTACTTGCTCCAAATTTTGGTTTATCATGAGGAAGAGCAGCCATATATTTAATGGTTCCTTTACACTTGTCTTCTCTTCCTTCTGAAATGAAAAACATTACATTTCCTCACATTATATTCCATCTGCTATTTACCAGCCCGTGCATTAAACTGATCCTGCAGATTGCTTCAACAGTTTATCCCCACTGCAACCCTGACCTCACCCTATCAAAAATGTTCCCTTAGACCTCTCCAAATTCAACTTCAGTCCAATTCCTTTCTCTGTGCTGTTTCTGTAACTCAACAGAATACTTGGCTCCTGTGAAAAATTATAGCAAGTACTCCAACTACTGAAACATCAGTCGGTGATTATTTCTTGCCTAGTCTCGATACTGACACATTTCCCCTTTTCAATTCCTAGCACTCGAGAAGTTACCTATCATTAGTCAGTCCATATTTTGGACACCTTTTCTCACAAACTGTCTCATTTGTCTTGCATTATTGGTTTTACAATCACAATATTTAATTAAATTGCATTACGACAGTAAAATACCACAGATGCTGGAAGTCTGAAACATACAAAAATAAAGAGAAGGGTTGTTCCCTTGAGGTGAATCTAGAAGCACTGCTTCAGAATAAGGGGTCACCCATGGAAGATGAGGATGAGAAAGAATTTATTCTCTAAAAGGGTCACAAATCTTTGGCTTTCTCAAAGTCAAAGTCGAGCTTACTGTCGTATGCACAAGTACGCAGAAGTGCAATGAAAAACTTACTTGCAGCAGCATCACAGGCACATAGCATTAGAGACACCACATTCACAAGAAAAGCATAAATTAAACAAAATTATACAAGAAAGAACACAATTGGAATGAAAAATAACACAAAGCTCTACCCCAAAGCTGTGGAGCATTAATAATTAAATATACCAAAGACAGAGAAGACAGAATTTTAGACAATAGAGGAGACCATGAAGGCAAAGGTTATCCAGCTGAATGGTAGAGCAGGTTCAAGGGGTCTGCTCCTCCTTTTTGTTCTTACGTTCTTTTGAATTCAGGCTGCCTGTTCATTTGTTTTCCCAGGCAGCAGGCCGACTGTACCTGAGGTTCCCAACTGGTCTCTCATCTGAGTTCCCAACAGGCCTGAGTCAGTTTAAGAACAGGAATCCCCACTAAAACTTTGCATCATTGGACCTCTCCCTCTCCTGTATGTTACCAGGTTGAGCCATCTCTCAGAACAAGGGTGGCTCAGTGGCGCAGCTTGCAGAGCCGCTGTCTCACAGCAACAACGACCCGGGTTCAAACCTGAGCTCGGCACCTGTCTGTGTGGAGTTTGCACATTCTCCCTCTGACCATGTGGATTTCCTTCAGACACCCCTGTTCCTTCACACACCCCAAAGGTGTGCGGGTTGGTAGGGTAATGACTATCTATTGTCCCTAGTGTGCAGGTGAGTGGTAGAATCTGGGGAGAGTTCAAGAGAATGTGGGAAGAAGTAGGATTAATGTAAGATTGATCTAACTGGGCGGTTGATGGTTGGTGCAGAGTCAGTGGGCTGAAAGTCCTGTTTCTGCATTGCATCTCTCTGTGATTCTAAGATAAGATATGATAAGATAAAATATCTTTATTAGTCACATGTACATCGAAACACAGTGAAATATGTCTTTTGCATAGAGTATTCTGGGGGCAGCCCACAAGCGTCGCCACGCTTCCGGCGCCAACATAGAATGCCCACAACTTCCTAACCCCTACATCTTTGGAATGTGGGAGGAAACCAGAGCACCCGGAGGAAACCTACGCAGACAGGGGGAGAACGTACAAACTCCTCACAGACAGTGGCTGGATTTGAACCCAGGTCGCTGGCACTGTAAACCACTACACTTCTGTGCCCCTTGCCTCTAATTAATTATCTTGACTACAGAAGGGTGCAAGGTACATCTATATAATGCCCCGGCTAAATGCCATAAGGAGTAGATTGTTCAGATCTAAACACCAAAATGGAGTGGTGGGGGGTGTATTGGCCTTAAAGTTGATGTGACATATATTAACCAGGAGTATACTGAGTTGAAAGGGTTAAATTATGAATATATTCCGTACAGACTAGTCTTGGATGAGGAGCAGATGTAGATGTATTAAGCTTGTTGACATACTCTTCACTGTTAAACTATGACTTTAATAGGGTTCGTAAACTCAAGTCTATCCCAAGACTCCATCAACCTCTGAAGGCACCTCTGGTACAGAAACCAGTTCCTTCCATTCCTCCTCATCTTTTGTCACCCTTGCACTCTCAGCTTTACTCCCAGACACTCTTTGCTGTTAACGGTGTAAGTTTTTGTTCATTTGGAGCACCCTGCAGCACATCAATAGTGTTGGGTCCTCCTGTCAAACATTCAAATTACCTCAGACAGCGAAGCATCTTACCTCAAAGGTGTCCACTCACTTCACCAGAGCCTCAGTGAGAATCCGGATCCTACAGCCACAGAGAGAGGTTGAAATGTCATCACCGTACATGGAGTTTTCTTTTTCTGCATGACGTTGCTCCTCATTCAGAATTCCTCAGACTGGAACAGTACATTGGAAAATACAATGAACAAATTGGCATGAGCATTTCCCGGAATCTGATTGGTAAACATTGGCCTCATACCAAGTGGAACGTACATCCTCTGGACAGCATGCAGTCCTGATCGCCACACTGCGGGAAAGTTGTGACTAAACTGGAGAGGGTGCAGAAAAGATTCAAAAGATTGCCTGAATTGAAGGGCTTGAGTTATAAGGAGATGTTGGATAGGCTGGATCTGTTTTCCCTGGAGCAGAGGAGGCTGAGAGGTGACGTGAAAGAACATAGAACATAAAACAGTACAGCACAGAACTGGCCTTTTGGCCCACAATATTGTGCCGACATAGCTATTCCCTCCTACCTACAGAATGCCCATATCCCTCTATTTTCCTCTCATTCATGTGCCCATCCAAGCCCCTCTTAAAAGCCCCCAATGAATTTGCCTCCACCACCCTATCAGGCAACACATTCCAGGCATCCACCACTCTCTGAGTAAAGAACTTACCCCTAATGTCTGTTCTGAATGTGACACTTTACTCTGTACTGTTATTGTTTTTACCTGTACTACATCAATGCACTCTGTACTAACTCAATGTAACTGCACTGTGTAATGAATTGACCTGTACGATCGGTTTGTAAGACAAGCTTTTCACTGTACCTCGGTACAAGTGACAATAACAAACCAATAAAAAGATAGTGCTTGCCCACCCTATCTATGCCCCTCATAATTTTATACACTTCCAACAGATGCCTACACCACTCCAGAGAAAAAAGCCCAAGTTTGTCCAGCCTCTCCTGATAGCGCATGCCCTCTAATCCAGGCAGCATCCAAATAAACCTCCTCTGCACCCTCTCTAAAGCCTTGCACGCAATACTCTAAATGCAGCCTAACCAGTGTTCTATAGAGATGCATCATAACTTCTTGACTCCTATATTCAATACCCCGATTAATAAATGCAAGCATTCCATAAGCCTTCTTAACCACCCTGTCTTCCTCTGTAGCCACTTTCAATGAGTCATGGGCTTGCACCCCAAGGTCCAATAAAGGTAGATAAAATCACATGAGGCATAGATAGGGCTGATAGCCAGAGTCTGTTTCCCATTGGTACGGGAGTCTAAAACTAGAGGGCACAGGTTTAAAGTGAGAGGGAGGAGATTTAAAGGAGATCTGAGGGGTAAATTTTTCACATAAAGAGTAGCTGATGTCTGGTATGAGCTGCCTGGGGAAGTGGTGGAGGCAGGAACGGTTAAGACTTTACACTTAAGAGGCATCTGGACAGGTACTTGAATGAGCACTGCATGCAGGCAAGTGGGATTAGTATGGATGGACGTGATGGTCCGTATAGACATGGTGGACCGAAGGGCCTGTTTCTCTGCTGCACAAATCTATGATTCTATGACTTAATCTTACCATCACTTGGCCATTAACCGCTCCTGTCAGTTCCACTGCCACTGCACTGCCAGTATTCAAGCTCCAAGTTGTAATAAAATATCCTTTCTTTCCGACAGTTTCTCTCAGATTGCAGACATTCAGAAATCATGTCGGGATGGCACGGTGGTTGTCTGCAAGTCTGCTCTAATAGAAACCACAGCTACAGTTCAGACAGTCCTGGCCTTGTGAACTTAAAGCATTAATTGCCAATTCTGATTCTTTATTGGATTTCGCAAGATCAATAACGTCGCCTCTGTGCCTTTGTCCTGACCTCAGTAACAAGAATATATTCATATTCCACTGGGAAAAACCATCATTCCAGTGGAGGCCTTCGTGCTTCAGTTGAAGCAACTAAATTCGAATCTGCTGTAGTCAAAGGCATGGTGAATATATCGTGGCTCCAAATAGTATTTTAAAAGCAAACTCAACTAGTGATCACACTTGGAGTATTGTGTTCTGTTCTGGTCGCCTCATTAGAGGAAGGATGTGGAAGCTTTAGAGAGGGTGCAGAGGAGATGTTCTCCAATCCAGGATGTTGCCTGGATTGGAGAGAGTGCCTTATGAGGATAAGTTGAGCAAGCTAGGGCTTTTCTCTTCGGAGAGAAGGAGGATGAGAGGTGACTTGATAGAGGTGTACAAGATGATAAGAGGCGTAGATCGAGTGGACAGTCAGAGACTTTTTCCCAGGGCGACAATGGCTAACACGAGGGGACATAATTTTAAGGTGATTGGAGGAAGATATAAGGGGGATGTCAGGGGTAAGTTTTTTTACACAGAGAGTGGTGGGTGCGTGGAACGCACTGCTGGTGGAGGTTGAGGGAGCAGATACATTAGGAACATTTAAGAGACTCTCAGATAGACACATGAATGATAGAAAAATAGGGGGCTATGTGGGAGGGAAAGGTTAGAGTGGGATAAAATATCAGCACAACATTGTGGGCCAAAGGGCCTGTACTGTGCTGTAGTGTTCTATGTTCTATGTTCCCTGAGAACATCACTGTTGAGTTTAGTTAAGAATATTTTGCTGTTTTTGGTTGAATCTGCAGCTCACTGGAGGGACAGACAGCGATTTATAAAGGCGGCCATGAATCTGGGACGTGACAAGATATTTGGATTCTTTGAAAATCAGAAACTGCAAGTGGAAATCTGAAGTACAGCCACAAAATGCGAGTAAATGGAATTAATATCGATGGGTATCTTCTGGGTGGAATGGTCATGGTGTTAACTGGTAATTGGCAACTGGTTTATTATTGTCACATGTACCAAGATACAGTGAAAAGCTTTTGTTTTGTGTGGATCCAGAGAGATCATGGCATACATTGAGGTAGAACAAAAGGAAAACAGGAGAATGTAGAATATAGTGTTACAGTTACAGAGAAAGTGCAGTGCAGGTAGACAAGTAAATTGCAATGGCCACTACGAGAAAGATTGTGAGGTCAAGAGTTCATCTTTACTGCATAAAAGGTCCAGTTAAAAGTCTTGTAACAGCAGTATAGAAGCTGTCCTTGATCCTGCTGGTACATACTCTCAAGCTTTTGTATCTTCTGCCCAATGGGAGGGGGGAGAAGAGAGAATGACGGGGGTGGGAGGGGCCAAACATGTCCTGGGACACTGACCTATTTGGCTAGGGTTATTATCTCCTGTCCTGACATCTCCTGATCTAGCTTGGTTTGACATTTTATTTGATTATGCTCCAAACCATGTCAAAATATGCTAGATAAATACAGGTAATTGTTGTTTAAATGTCAGCTTCGTCAAGCTTTTAATCTCTTGTACATCACCTATCCCCACATTGCACCTCTTCCTCTGTTTTTACAAGCAAGATTCCTCAGGCAGGAATTTGAACTAGTTGTTAATCATATATCTCAGAATCAGTATTCACCTTTTAAACCTGTTTTAATCTCTCTTCTGTGAGCCTTTCCGGCAAAACCTTCTTAGCTCCCTGATTATCACATTGACAGAGCAATGATCATATTTAAAGAGGACTTTCCCTGAGAGAATTTGGGAAAACCACAAGGCAGTTGAATAAATTCTCAGTCTCAGCCAGTTGCAGATATCAGAAACTTCTCTTATGTCATGTGAACACAGCAGAGATTCAGGCATCTGTGAATCCATTCCCCTTTAGAGCAATACTGTAACTATGTCGTACTACATCAGCATAGCTTGTACTCTTGGTGGGAGAGTATGGTGGATACATAGAACAGTACAGCACAGGAACAGGCCCGTTGGTCCACAATGTTGTGCCGAACTAATTAAGCTAATGAAAGAGAAACAAAGGACTGTAGATGCTGGAATCTAGAAGAAAAACACGATGATGCCAGAGGAACTCAGCAGGCCAGGCAGCATCCCTGGAGAAAAGCAGGCAGTCAACGTTTCAGGTCAGGACAGTAACCGCGACCTGCATCTCCTGTTGCCAGTCAGTTCAACTCCCCTTCCCACACTATCACAGATGTGTCAGTCCTCGGCCTCCTCCACAGCCAGGAGAATTCCAAGCGCAAACTGGAGGAACAGCGCCTCATTTTCCGTCTTGGAACCTTGCGGCCTAATGACATGAACATTGAATTCTCCCACTTTAGGTAATCCCCACCCCCGCTTCCCAACAACCCCCCCACCCACCATGCTTCTTGTCTTCTTCCCTTTCTTAGCCCTTTTTTTTCCTTTCTCTCCTTCCCTTTGACCCATCCCCCGGGGGATCTGCTCTCCCCTCCTCCCCCACACCTGCCTATCACTATCTCTTACCTGCATCTACCTATCACCACCTTGTGCCCACCCCACCTCCCCTCTTTTGTCCACTTATCACTGCTCTGCTTTTCCCTCCTATATACTGAGCTTCCCCTTTTCCTATCTTCAGTCCTGAAGATGGGTCCTGACCTGAAATGTTGATTACCTGCTCTTCTCCATGGATGCTGCCTGGCCTGCTGAGTTCCTCCAGCATCATCGTGTTTTTAATTAAGCTAATGATTGCTAATCCCGTCTCTCTCCACGTGGTCCATATCCCGACATTCTCTGCACATCTAAGAGCCTCTTAAACGCCTCTAGCAGATCTGCCCTCTCCACTACCCAGGCAGCACATTCCAGGCACCCACCACTCTCTGTGCAAAAAAACTTGCCCTGCACATCCCCTTTGAACTTACCCCGTCTCACCTTAAATGCATGCCCTCTAATACTAGACATTTTGACCCAGGGAAAAAGGTACTCTAAATATGCCTCTCATAATTTTATAAACTTCTATCAGATCTTCCCTCAGCCTCCGCCAGTCCAGAGAAAACAACCCGTTTGTCCAACCCCTCCTTATAGGACATGCCCTCTAATCCAGGCAGCATCCTAGTAAACCTCTTCTGCACCCTCTCCAAAGCCTCCACATCTTTCCTATAATGGAGCGACCAGAATTGAATGCAGTTCTCCAGATGCAGCCTTTATAAAGCTGCAATATAACTTCCTGACTCTTGAATTCAGTGCCTCGACCAATAAAAGCAAGCATGCCATATGCCTTCTTTACCACCCTATCAACTTCTGCAGCTATATGCAACAGGACTAGTAATCTTGATGCACAGACAATAACTCCCCGGTTCCAAGTCAGATGAGAAAATGAAACTCAATTGTAGATAAATAAAACCTAGAACTAAATTTTTAATCAGATATTATAATCATAAATTAGCCAGTTGTCTTTAAATCCCATCTACTTCACTAAAATCTTCAGATAGAAAAATTCTGTTCTATATATGACTCTAGACTAACTGCTTTTTTGCTGACTGCAAATAGTGCCTGGAAGTTATATTAACTTTTACTTTATTAAAATACAGAAGAACGTCCCTACTACAGTACAGAGTAGTCTAAGGCCAATGAAGAAATGATGGAAGTTTTCAATATCATAATTCATAGAATGGCTATGATACAGAAAGAAGCCACTCTGCCCATTGAATCTATGCTGGTTACCTACTGATAAAAGCCCAGTGCTCTGTCTTAACGTTTAACTATGTTGCTTATTCTGGGCTGGATACTTTGCATTAATAACTAACTTATTGATTACTGTACAAAGTAATGTTTGTTCCCTCTTCTCATTGCTACCATCGGGGAGGGGGTACAGGAGCCTGAAGACCCACACTCAATGATTCAGGAACAGTTTCTTCCCCTCCGCCATCAGACTTTTGAATGGTCCATGGACCCATGAACACTACTTCATTATTCCTTCCTTTTGCACTATTTATTTATTTTGTAATTTATAGTAATTTTATGTCTTTGCACAGTACTGCTGCCGCAAAACAACAAGTTTCACATCATGTAAGTTAGTGATAATAGACCTGATTCTGATTCCCCATTCCCAACACAATAAATGTATAAATATTGGTGATATTTTTCTAATATTGTATGAAATAGGCTTTGTCTAGCAGTGGAGCAATGTTTGATACTGCTGTATCTCAATTTAAAACTTGCAATCAAAGAAAGCTTGTTACAGAATCAGACTCGCGATTGTGAAGACGATATGTGAGCCTTTGTTTTTTTACCAACTATCCAATACATTGAGGTGGCACAGTCAGTAAGGTAGGTGCCCCAAATCTCCAGAGACTCAGGTTCAATCCTGATCTCTGAGTGGAGTTTGTGAGTTTTCCCTGTGAATGAATGGTGCTCCAGTTTCCTCCCACATCCCAAAGATGTGCAGGTTGGTAGGTTAATTGGTCACTATAAATTGCCCCTGGTGTGTAGGTGAGTGATTGATCTTGGGGGGGGGGGGGGGGGGGGGGGAGTTGATGAGAATGTGGGGAGAATAAAATGGGAATAGTGCAGGATTAGTGCAATGGGTGTTTGATGGTCAGTGGGCTGAAGGGCCTTAAGACCATAAGACCATAAGATATAGGAGCAGAATTAGGCCATTTGGCCCATCGAGTCTGTTCCACCATTCAATCATGGCTAATTTTTTTTCAACCTTATTCTCCACCTTCTCCCCATAACCTTTAACCCGCTTTCCAATCTAGAGCCTATCAATCTCTGCTTTAAATACACCCAATGACTTGGCCGCTACACCCCTCTCTGACAACGAATTCCACAGATTCACCACCCTCTGGATGAAGAAATTCCTCCTCATCTCTGTTCTAAAGGGACGTCCCTTTATTCTGAGGATGTGCCCTCAGATCCTAGACTCTCCCACTGATGGAAACATCCTCTCCACGTCCACTCTATCCAGGCTTTTTGGTATCTGGATGGTCCCTTGAGATTTGGGGCAGTTACTTTACTGACTGTGGCACCATGCCACCTCAGTGTAGTGGATAGCTGGTAAAAAAACAAAGGGTCACATGTTTCTGTGCTGTATAATTCTATGACATTGGGCCAGATTGTTCTGGGGTCAGGCAGCCACCTCAATTTGCATCATGGTTGCCACCCAATCACACTTTTTCTCAATGCAGAGGGCTAACTATCTAAGGTCGAGTCCAAGGTGAAACTTAAATTCAGTTATTAATCTAGAATTTAAATATTTAAATAACTGGTCATTAGTTACGATGACCACTGAGCATTATAAAAACCTATCTGGCTCACTACTGTCCTCAGGAGAGGAAATCTGCCATCTAACCCAACCTGACCCAGATGTGACACCAGACCAACATGTGGTTGACTGTTAAACATCCTTTGACATTGTCTAGCAAACAATTCAGTTCAAAGGCAATTAGGGATGGACAGTGTAGGCCTGCAAGGAGGGTGTGGCGAAAGATGCAAGGGTCCTTGTCACATTTCAACCCCAGCAGCTGTGTAACAGAGGATTCTCAGATCTATGGGCTGTTCCCAGGGACACACACAGAGACGGACATCAACTGCTGCTGGAAGGTCATCGACTCGGTGAAAGACGCCCTTTGGTCTGCCCGAAACCTGTTGGTCTTCCAGCACTGCGAGATGTCCATAGGGGAATGCTGCTGACTGGCACATTCCAGGCTGCAGGAGTACGTGCTGAGGGACGCACTGAAGCTGGGTGCAGCCAACACAAGGGCTCAGTGGGGAAGGACTACAGTTTAGGGTTCTTCTGCCACAAGAGAGGGAGAGGCGGGGTCAGGTGAGGAAGCCCCTTAAATATTATAAATATGGGATTGGGGTATCACCCCAGGGAGCCACACAAGTGGCATCGGTGCTGTGGTTCTTTATAAAAAGTTAACACTAATGATTGATCCGTACACGAATGTAAAGGTTTGTACTGTTTTATTGTTGTATATAGTTTTTTATGATGAATAAAGTTTATTTTGGAATTTTAAAGAAATTAGGGATGGACAATTAATGCTGACCTTGACAGCAATGTCCAGGGCCCCTAAAGCTGAATTGAAGGAAACATTAGGTGACCTCCCACAGCTGAGAGGCACTTGTGAAAGAGAATGGACAGTGACATGCAAGTGGTTTGTATAGTATCCCTCGAGCTAAGTTGTGCCTGCCTACTCGCAAGTTATCAGTGACAAATCTTTGCTTGTCGCAACACTGCACTGTGGTGGTGGAAGAGGGAACTTCAGAATGTTTACACAGTCTCCTGTTTCTAGGCTCATATTCAGCGTTACGTTTTGGGGTCTTTCTATATCACAAGATCACAAGACAAGGGAGCAGAAGTAGGCCATTCGGCCCATCGAGTCTGCTCCAAGGAAAAGGGAAAAAAGAAAAAGAAATGAGAAATTGGGGGGCGGGGGGGTGGGGGGCAGGTGAAAAGAAAACACACTATCCTAACCCCAATTTCCAGCCTTATCCCCATATCCCTTGATACCCCAACTATTTAGATATATGCCTATCTCTTCCTTAAACGCCTCCAATGATCTGGCCTCCAATGATCTGGCCTCCATTGCTGAATTCCACAAATTCACCACCCTCTGGCTAAAGAAATTTCTCCTCATCTCTGTTTTAAACCTGTACCCTCTAATTCTAAGATTGTGCCCTCTGGTCCTGGACTCAGCCACCGAGGGAAACAGCCTAGCCACGTCTACTCTGTCCAGTCCTTTCAACATTTTAAATGTCTCTATGAGGTCCCCTCTCATTCTTCTGTACTCCAGTGAGTACAGTCCAAGAGCCAACAAACACTCATCATCTGTAAGCCCTTTCATTGCGGGAATCATTCTCGTAAATCTCCTCTGAACCATCTCCAACATCAGCACATCTTTCCTAAGATATGGGGCCCAAAACTGTGCACAGTATTCCAAATGAGGCCTCACTAGTGCCCCGTAGAACCTCATCAACACTTCCTTACTTTTATACACTATACCTCTCGAAATGAATGCCAAATATATGCTTGCGATACTGAGAAGTAGAGCATGCTTTCCAGCTCTTTAAGCTTGCTCTGACATCCAATTACATCATGTCGAAGGACAATCTATTAATGTCTGTTTTAAAATCCACAGTCTTCAGCTTTTTGAGGGAGAGAGTTTCATAGAGTCTTAGAGTAATATAGCACAGAAACAGGGCCTTCATAGAGTGACAGTCAGAGTCATACAGCACAGAAACAGGGCCTTCAGCCCAACTCGTCCATGCCGATCAAGATGCCCATCTCAGCCAGTCCCATTTGCCCGCATTTGGCCCATATCCCTCCAAATCTTTTCTATCCATATGCTATCCAAGAGTCTTTTAAATGTTGTTATTATACCTGCCTCAACCACTTCCTCTGGCAGCTTGTTCCACATACTCACCACCCTCCAGGTGAAGGAGTTGCCCCTCAGGTCCCTTTCACATCCTTCCCCTCTCACCTTAAACTTATGCCCTCTAGTTCCCTTTCCCTGGGGAAAAGACTGAGTGCATTCACCTTATCTATGCCCCTCCATAATGTCACCCCTCAGTCTCCTATGCTCCAATGAATAAAGTCCTAGCCTACCCAACCTCTCCCTATAACTCAGGCCCCTCGAGTCCTGGCAGGATCCTCGTAAATCTTCTTTGCACTCTTTCCAGCTTAATGCGTCCTTCCCATAACAGGGTAGCCAAAACTGCTCATGGCCACTGTTCAGATTTCCATTCACCATTCTGTGATGAAGTGACATAACCACTGAATGGGCTAGCTCTAATTTTAAGGTTAACAATCCATCCCACCACCCCTCCCCAACCAACCAACATGAGGTAATTCAAGTCCATTCTGTTCAACTCGTCTTTGTCATTAACTGTTTCAACATCTTCTGGTGAATCTGCAGCGGAACGTCACTGGGGATTGGAATTGGAAACGGTTTATTAGTGTCACATGTGCCGAGGTACAGTGAAAAACTTGTCTTGCATACTGTTCATACAGGTCAATTCATTACGCAGTGCATTGAAGTAGTACAAGGGAAAACAATAACAGAATGCAAAATAAAATGTCACAGCTATAAAGTGCAGTGCAGGTAGACAATAAGGTGCAAGGTCATAAGGAGTTAGATTGTGAGGTCAAGAGTCCATCTTATTGTACAAGGGAACCATTCAACAGTTTTATAACAGCGGGATAGAAGCTGTCCTTGAGCCTGGTGGTATGTGCTTTCAGGTTTTTGTATCTTCTGCCTGATGGGAGAGGGAGAAGAGAGAATGTTTGGGGTGGGTGGGGTCTTTGATTATGTTGGCTGCTTCACCATGACAGTGAGAAGTATAGACATGAGTCCATGGAGGGGAAGCTGATTCTGTGATTTACTGAGCTGTGTCCACAACTCTCTGCAGTTTCTTGCGGTCCTGGGCAGAGCAGTTACCATACCAAGCCGTGATGCATCCAGATAGGATGCTTTCTCTGGTGCATCGATAAAAATTGGTGAGTGTCAATGGGACATGCTAAATTTCTTTAGCCTCCCTGTGGAAGTAGAGGTGCTGGTGAGCTTTCTTGGCCGTGGCGTCTACGTGTAGGACCTGGATAGGCTGTTGGTGATGTTCACTCCTAGGAACTTGAAGCTCTCAACTCTCTGAGGGGCTGGCGCACAGAACTGGCTAATGTATCCCAGATGCAATCTAATCTGAATAATATATACCTGCAGTGTTCCTTTCTTATAAAGTCTCCTGATAATAAAAATCTTAATTATTTGTTGCAGCTTTACACTAGATTTCAGTAATCACATAATCCCAAGCACAATGGCAAATGCTGATGCTCTTTTGCAAAAGGAGCAATGGGTTCATACATCCACCTGATGGGGCTCCACCTTTAACATTTATTTTAATTTCAAAAACTTATTTTATTCATGACATATACACAGTGGGTACAATCGGTGCATTCACTGTATATCAGTTCAACGTACTGTCTTAACAAATGCTCAACATCACTCATGTTTTCTTCTTTAACAAAGCACCTGGAAGGTATTTGATCAGCTGTTATACAGGGCCCCTCAGTGTCATAGAACATATAACATAGTACAGCCCTTCAGCCCAAGATGTTGTGTTGAACTCATTAAGCTACTAACACCTAATCCCTTTTGTCTGCACAATGTCCACGTCCCTCCATTCTCTGCACATCTATGCGCCTATCTCCGAGCCTCTTCACTGCTTCCATCATATTTGCCTCCACTACCACCCCAGGCACCTACCACTCTCTGTGCAAAACACTGGACCTGCACATCTCCTTTGAACTTCCCCCTCTCACCTTGAATGCATGCATTCTAGTATTATACATTTCAACCCTGGGAAAAAGATACCAGCTGTCTACTCTATTTATGCCTCTCATAATCTTATAAACCTCTACCAGATCTTCCTTCAGCCTCCACCGGTCCAGAAGAAACAACCCAAGTTTGTCCAACCCCTCCTTATACAACATGACCTCTAATCAGGCAGCATCCTGGTAAACCTCTTCTGCACCCTCTCCAAAGCCTCCACATCCTTCCTATAATAGGGCAACCAGAAATGTGCAATATTCCAAATGCAGCCTAACCAGAGTTTTATAAAGCTTCAACATAACTTCCTGACTCTTAAACCCAATGCCTTTTCATAACCAATGATGAGGTAGATTGTGAGGTCAAGAATCCATCTTATCATACAAGGGGACCGTTCAATAGTCTTATAACAGTGGGCTGGAAGCTCCTCTCTCTCTTCCTATCACCAGGGATCAGGAAATTTGGTTGAGGATAGTTTGGGAAAGTGGGTTTCATCAGGGAGAGAGAAGCAACTCGTCCTGTTGTGGGAGACCATAACCAAAGGTCATAGATTTAATTATTGGAAAAAAATTTGGATTGGTTATTAAAAGATCTTTCTGCACTCAAGAGAATGGTCAGGTTCCGGAATGTTCGGTGGATGGTGATTAAATAAGAAATTTCATAAGGTACTGAAAAATGAGGAATTATAATGGTACTCTCACAACATTTAAAAACTTCTAGTCAAACAGTTGAATCATCAAGGCATAGAGGCTATGGTGCTCCGGTTTCCTCCCACATTCCAAAGACATACAGGTTAGGAAGTTGTGGGCATGCTACGTTGGCATCAGAAGCATGGCAACACTTGCGGGCTGCCCCCAGAACACTCTACGCAAAAGGATACATTTCACTGTGTGTTTCGATGTACATGTGACCAATAAAGAGATCTTAAAGTGCTGGTAAATAGTAATTGGTAATTGATTTATTATTGTCAAGTGTACCGAGATACAGCAAAAAGCTTTGTTTTGCATGCCATCCAGACAGATCATTCCATCGAGGTAGTGCAAGAGTAAAAGCGATGACAGAATGAAGAATATGGTGTCACAGTTACAGAGAAAGTACAGTGTAGGTAGGAAAAATAAGGTGCAAGGGCCATGACAAGGTAGACTGAGAGATCAAGAGTTCATCTTTATCGTACAAGAGGGTCATTGAAGGGTCTTATAACAGTGGGGCAAAGCTGTCCTTGAGTCAGTCCTTGAGGTTTAGTATAGATGGGTACTTGATGGGAGAAATGGATATGATAAGCCAAAGACCTTTTCCTGTGCTCTTTGACCCTGTGATTCTATAGTGTGAATGTTTTTCTCCAACAGCCAACACAGGCTCAACAGGCTGAATGAGCTGTAAGACTTTAACCCAGTCAGATGAACGGGACCTCTCTGCTTATAACTGTGGTAATTTTGAATAGGTCTCAGTCACACCGATGTACTCCTTGAGACCAGCAGGAAGAGATCATTTTCACAGCTTCATCATTCAAGATGTTCGCTCAGATTTGAAGCAATCAGCCAGCTGCACTTTTTATTTTAAATTTCCTTAATTTAGATTTGTGTTTTGTTGTATAATTTATCAGCTTTAATGTTTCTTCAGACAAGAAAACTATAAGTCCCCAAATCTGAGTCACTGACCTCCTGTCTAAAAGTTTGATGAAGGAGTTAAAATAATTTCATTCTGGTTTTAATAAAACTAGGGGAAATTACTGGTTGTTGCAACGTTCAAACATATACCAGAGATTGAATTTCATAGTTGATTTATCAATTAACCTGCAGTAAGGCAATGTGATCATTAAGCCTCTATGGTTAACGTCATTAACCACCGAAGCATCAGTTACTAACAGTACCAAGAATGAACCAAAGCAGAACTGAAATATGCACATGAAATTGAGACAACTGATACCAAGTATTCAGAGTCCAGATGATAGTTCACTCAAATTACACTTGAGTAATTTCTGAATTTGTCTGAACTCTGGTTAATTTGCAAGAGAGCATTAAGTGATCACAATTCACTCTGAAATGGCATGGACACCTCCTATCATATTCACAATAGCAGACATTTTACTGAACCCTAGCACTAACTCTCTGAGATAAGTGACTGGCTGAAGCCTTAATTAGACAATTTTACTTCATCGTAAATAAAGACTTGCATTTATGACCTCTTGAGCTACCAAAACATTTGACATATCAAATAAGTATATTTCGATGTGTGGTTATTATTTTATGTTGGGAACACAGGAACTAATCTGTGTATAGCAAGCTCCACGGTCCTAGACCTTTCTGGGCAGACATGATAGTGTACCGTTTAGCGTAACGCTATTACAGCGCCAACGACCCGGGTTCAATTCCAGCCACTGTCTATAAGGAGTTTTTACGTTCTCCCCGTGTCTGCGTGGGTTTCCTCTGGGTGTTCTGGTTTACTCCCACATTCCAAAGACATATGGGTTAGGAAGTTGTGGGCACGCTATGTTGGCGCCAGAAGTGTGACGACACTGGCGGGCTGCCCCCAGAACACTTAATGCAAAAGGTGCATTTCACTGTGCGTGTCGATGTACATGTGACTAATAAAGAGATCTTATCTTATCTTATCTTATCCAAGAGCACCAATGAGATAGTGAGCAAATAACACACTTTTCAGTTGTTGATTGCAAGACAAATATTGACTGGAACACCAGAGGTAATTCTAATTCCCTCCCTGAGAAAAGTACCATGGGAACTTTCATACCTCTCTGTAAGAGCAGACAGAGCTTCAATTCAAAATAAAAACAGGGAATTGTTGAAAAAACTCAGCAAGTCAGGCAGTGTCTGCAGAGAGAGAAACACCTATCGGTTCAGGTCTCGGACCCTGGATCAGAATTGGGAAAGAGGGAAAGACAAATTAGTTTTCATTGGGAGAGATGGTGGGAGAGGAATGGGGAATATCTCTGTTGGGGTGATGGGTTAATGGAGCAGTTACCAGCACCTTCTCTATCTGTGTAATGTGTTGTAAATGGCATTTACAACAGGCCAGCAGACCAGCAATATGAATCAAATTAATAACAGACAGAAATGGTTCTGATACAGACAGAAAGAAAGAGCGAGTCATCTAAAGTTGGCAAATTTGAGGCTGACCTGCAGCATGCTCGGATGGAAGATGAGGTGTTGATCCTCAAGCTTAAATTGGGCCTCATTGTTACAGTGCAGGAGGCGGCAGACAGAGACATTAGAATGGGATGGAATGGTGAACTAAAATGGCAAGAAACCAGAAGCTCAGGGTCGCTCCTGAATTCCGAATGAAGTTGCTCCACAAAGCGATCATCCAATCTGTGTCTGGTTTCAAGTTAATCTTAAGGACAGCACTACTAACAGTGCAACAGGCCCTCTGTACTGAAGCATCAACCTTAGACCATAAGACCATAAGATATGGAAACGGAATTAGGCCATTCGGCCCATTGATTCTGCTCCACCATTCAATCATGGCTGATTTTTTTCAACCCCATTCTCCCGTCTTCTCCCTTAACCCCCTTACCAACCAAGAACCTGCCAATCTCTGCCTTAAATACACCCAATGACTTGGCCTCCACAGCCCTCTGTGGCAACGAATTCCACAGATTCACCACCCTCTGGCTGAAGAAATGACTCCTCATTTCAGTTTTAAAGGGATGTCCCTTTATTCTGAGGCTGTGCCCGCAGATCCTGGACTCTCCTACTAATGGAAACATCTTCTCCATGTCCACTCTATCCAGGCCTTTCTGTATCCAGTAGGATAATAATCAAAGACCCCACTCACCCGGGTCATTCTCTCTTCTCTCCTCTTCCATCAGGCAGAAGATACAGGAGCCTGAGGGCACGTACCTCCAGGCTCAAGGACAGCTTCTACCCCACTGTGATAAGACGATTGAACGGTTCCCTTATACAATGAGATGGACTCTTGACCTCACAATTTACCTGGTTATGACCTTGCACCTTATTGTCTACCTGCACTGCACTTTCTCTGTAGCTGTGACACTTTACTCTGTACTGTTATTGTTTTTACCTGTACTACATCAATGCACTCTGCAATAACTCAGTGTAACTGCACTGTGTAATGAATTGATCTGTATGAACGGTATTGAAGACAAGTTTTCACTGTGCCTCGGTACAAGTGACAATAATAGACCAATACCAACACCAATATCTTAGGACCATCCCCAGTGAAGGCAGACGTCGATGATGAGTTTCACTGCGACAGCCAGTGCACAGGCACAGCCCTTGGCCATCTGAGGAAAAGACCATTCGTACTCCAAACACAAAGCTCATGGTCTACCAGGCAGCAGAGATCCCTTCTGTACACTTCGGAGGCATGGATCACCAGGCAACCGGGAAAGGTACCACCCAAAACCCCTCACCTTCATTAGCAGAGTAAGTAAGCTTACATCAGTATCTTCTCCCAGGTCAACATCTCGAGCATTAGGCCTCATTAGTGACTCCATGACTCTATGACGATAAGACAGAAGAGCAGAATTAGGCCATTCGGCCCATCGAGTTTGCTCCGCCATTCGATCATGGCTGATTTATTTTTCCCTCTCAACCCCATTGTCCTGCCTTCTCCTCATAACCTTTGACACCCTTACTAATCAAGAACCTAGCAACCTCCGCTTTAACTATACCCAATGATTTGGCCTCCACAGCCGTCTGTGGCAATGAATTCCACAGATTCGCCACTCTCTGGCTAAAGAAATTAGAGTGGTGTAGTGGTTAGCACAATGTTATTACAGCACCAGCGACCCAGGTTCAATTCCCGCTGCTGTCTGTAAGGAGTTTGTACGTTCTCCCCGTGTCTGCATGGGTTTCCTCTGGGTGCTCCGGTTTCCAAAGACATTCCAAAGACATACAGGTTAGGAGCTGTGGGCATGCTATGTTGGCGCCAGAAGTGTGGCGACACTTGTGGGCTGCCCCCAGCACATTCTCAGTAACATAAAAAGAAGCATTTCACTGTGTGTTTCAATGTACATGTGCCTAATAAATAAATATCTTAAATATCTTAACTTCCTCCTCATCTCTGTTCTAAAGGGACGCCTTTTTATTCTGAGGCTGTGCCCTCTGGTCCTAGACTCTCCCACTACTGGAAACATCCTCTCCACATCCACTCTATCCAGGCCTTTCAATATTCAGTTGGTTTCAATGAGATTCCCTCTCATTCTTCTAAACTCCAGCGAGTACAGGCCCAGAGCCATCAAACGCTCCTCGTAAATTAACCCTTTCATCCCCTGGATCATTCTTGCAAACTTCCTCTGGACCCTCTCCAATGCCAGTTCTATAGAACTCTGGTTAGACCACACTTGGAGTATTCTATTCAGGTCTGGTCGACTCATTATAGGAAGGATGTGGAAGCTTTAGGGGGGCTGCAGAGGAGATTTACCAGGATGTTGCCTGGATTGGAGAGCATGTCTTATGAGGATAGGTTGAGTGAGCTAGGGCTTTTCTCTTTGGAGAGAAGGAGAATGAGAGGTGACTCGATAGAGGTCTACAAGATGATGAGGCATAGATCAAATGGACAGTCAGAGATTTTTTCCCAGGGTGACAATGGCTAACACGAGGGGACATAATTTTAAGGTGATTGGAGGAAGGTATAAGGGTGACGTCAGGGGTAAGTTCTTTACACAGAGAGTGGTGGATGTGTGGAACGCACTGCCAGCAGAGGTTGTGGGGGCAGATACATTAGGGACATTTAAGAGACTCTTAGATACCCACATGAATGACTGAGAAATGGGGGGCTATGTGGGAGGTAAGGGTTAGATAGATCTTAGAGCAGGATAAAATGTCAGCACAACATTGTGGGCCGAAGGGCCTGTACTGTGCTGTAGTGTTCTGTGTTCTATGTTCTTAGATATGGGGGCCAAAACTGCTCACAATATTCCAGATGTGGTCTGACCAACGCCTTATAAAGACACATGGGTGGAGCATGTCCTGCCCCAGACTCCAGGAACAGCCACTTTATGAGATCCTTAACTGCAAAGGATTTCTAGGATGGTGGAGAGACTATGTCAAGGATATTCCCAAAGCCTCCTTTAAGGAATGTAACTTCTTCGCTGGCTCTTGACATCCCCGACCCACAACTGCTCAACGCGAAGGAGAACCAAAAATGACGGTAGAGCCCGACATCTCCCAAGAAGCCTGGTCTCCTTCCCCGTCCTGTGGGAGAGTCTCTGGATCCCAAGTGGGTCTCTTCAAACATCTCACACCCCAGAGTAATGGAGCAGGGGCTAGTCCTTGACCCCAAGGGATTGCAAAAGCAGAAGGAAGATTTGCGAAAATTCGTCTCTGTTTCCCTCTTGCTCCAATTACCCTTCACTTCCAGTTACACACAAGCAGTTCATCAAAAGATCATCCACATCTGCCAACCATTTACTTTCAAAGCTATGTTGAATTACAGTGTTAAACATCCACTCTCAAGACTCTTAGCCCAAAAGGTCTCACAGAATTATGCGATAACTGTCTAAACCCTCATTCTTCTTCAGGGAACAGGCCTGCCTTTTGCATATGAAATATAGCAGCAATGAATTCTGCTTGATCAAAGGCAGATGAATATTAACAAGGATCTTAATTGTGTAATGTAATTAAGTTCTGAACAAACTGTGATAGAATCAGAGATTAATTAATAAGTCTGGTAAGAGCTCATTTCCAGAACAGCTCATCAGTTTCTGAGTCCTGATTAATGCAAGTTCTTGCATAATGTTCTTATCAAGGAATATGAAGAAGGAGTAAGATGTGTAGATGAGGTACAGAGAGGGAGCTGCTCTATTTTTCGAAGAAATAAAACCAAAGGTACATTTCCTCTGTTACATTCTTGCTTACAAAACATAGCGTAATTATAGAAGCGTAGAAAATGGGAGCAGAAGTAGGCTATTCAACATTTCAAACCTGCCCCACCACTCAATATAATCATGGCTGCTCATTCAAATTCAGTCCCCTGTTCTTTTTGTAGATGCACCTATAGAAAGTCATCCTATCTGGATGCATCACAGCTGGGTACGGCAACTGCTCCACCCGGGACCACAAGAAACTGCAGGAAGTTGTGGACACAGCCCAGTGCATCACGGAAACCAGCCTCCCCTCCATGGACTCTGTCTACACTTCTCACTGCCTCGGTAAAGTAGCAAACATAATCAAAGACCCCACCCACCCCAGACATTCTCTCCTCTCCCCCTTCCCATCGTGCTGAAGATACAAAAGACTGGAAGCATGTACCACCAGGCTCAAGGACAGCTGTTATAAGACTATAGAACAGTCCCCTAGTACGATAAAATGGACTCTTGACCTCACAATCTACCTCGTTATGGCCTTGCACTTTATTGTCTGCCTGCCCTGCACTTTCTCTGTAACTGAAACACTATATTCTGCATTCTGTTATTGCTTTTTCACTTGTACTGCCTCAACGTACTCATGTGATGAAATGATCTGTATGGATGGCATGCAAAACAAAGATTTTCAATGTACCTCGGTACACGTGACAATAATAAACCAATTTACCAATTTAGCATTCCCCCCCATATCTTTGACCCTTCTACCCCTTAGAACAATATCTGACTTGCTCTTAATTATAGAACCATAGAACCATAGAACAGTACAGCACAATACAGGCCCTTCAGCCCACCATGTTGTGCCGCCCTTCAAACCACACCTAAGACTATCTAACCCCTTCCTCCCACATATCCCTCTATCCTAAATTCCTCCATATGCTTATCTAACAATCTTGACCAATGTATCAGCCTCCACCACCACCCCAGGCAGCGCATTCCATGCACCAACCACTCTCTGGGTGAAAAACCTCCCTCTGACATCTCCCTTGAACTTCCACTCATTACTTTAAAGCCATGTCCTCTTGTTTTGAGCATTGGTGCCTTGGGAAAGAGGCGCTGGCTGTCCGTTCTATCTATTCCTCTTAATATCTTGTATATCTCTATCATGTCTCCTCTCATCCTCCTTCTCGCCAATGAGTAAAGCCCTAGTTCCTTTAGTCTCTCCTCATAATCCATATTCTCTAATCCAAGCAGCATCCTGGTAAATCTCCTCTGCACCCTTTCCAAAGCCTCCACCATCTTCTTATAATGAGGCAACCAGAAATGGTCACAGTACTCTTAAGTGTGGCCTAACCAGAGTTTTGTAAAGCTGCATCATTACTTCACAGCTTTTAAACTCGATCCCACGAATTATGAAAGTTAACATCCCATAAGCTTTCTTAACTACCCTACCCACCTGTGAGGCGACTTTCAGTGATCTGTGGATATGAACCCCAGATCCCTCTGCTCCTCTACATTACCCAGAATCCTGCTATTTACCTTGTATTCCACCTTGGAGTTAGTCCTTCCAAAGTGTACCACCTCACACTTCTCCAGATTGAACTCTATCTGCCCAGCTCTGCATCCTATCAATAGCCCTCTATAAGCTTTAACAGCCCTCCACACTATCCACAACACCACCGACCTTTGTGTCATCTGCAAACTTGCTAACCCACCCTTCCACCCCCTCATTTAAAGTCATTAATAAATATCACAAAAAGTAGAGGTCCCAGAACCGATTCCTGTGGGACACCACTAGTCACAGCCCTCCAGTTTGAATGCATTCCCTCCATCACAACCCTCTGCTATCTACAGGCAAGCCAATTCTGAATCCACACGGCCAAGCCGCCCATTAAATATATTAAATATATTAATTATATTATTATATAATATATTATGATTAAGTTTCAGCTGCTTTCTGTGGTAGAGAATTCCACAGATTCACCACTCTCTGGAAGAATTTTCTCCTCATCTCAGTCTTACTCCTTATCCTTCGACAGTGACTCCTGCCTGAACTCCCCAGCCACTGGAAACATCCTCCTTGCGTCTTATCTGTCCAGTCTTGTTAGAATTTTACAGGTTTCTATGAGATCCCTTCCAACTCTTCTAAACTCCAATGCCTAACTGATCCAATTTCTCTTCATGAATCAGTCCTGCCATCCTAGGGATCAATCTGCTGAATCTACAGATGATTATTTTTCATATCAAGGTGAGAATAAATGATTTCCTGATATTTTCCTTAAATTTGCATTAAAATTAGGAATCTTGAAACTCAAAGGTAAAGAGCAAATTATTTCAGAGCTGAAGTGGAATAAATGGTGGAGTCAAGGAAATTTGGAGATCAGATAACATTAAAGCGTATAATCTAGCCCCTTCTACAGACCCTTTTTGATAAACCAAGGTGATACCAAATAAAATTTTACAAGCCCCGTAAAAAAATATTGGTTTAGATTGTGTTGGTGAATCCATAGAAAACCTTCAACTGGCAGCAGTGCAGGTCTTGGGGTGTTCCTGAACCCCACCCCTGTGCCTCCACTAATGGGCCCAGGAGCATTCCTTAACATAGTGACCCAAGGATGCACTTCATACCTGACCCCTCTGCTTGACACCAGCTATTGTTGCCTTATATAGCACAGTTGAATAGTTTTTCAACCTTATTTAATAGTTTTTTAGCTTTTTATTCTTTATTTCTCTATACAGTTACCTCTTTTTTGTTAATTAACCGTAATTTAATGTGTTTTTCAAATGCATTTATTACTTTTTAAGTTTTTCAGTCTTTTAATAATTTTAGTTTTAAAAATTACTTCAATCAATTCAGTTGTTTCTACTGTCTCTGATTAACAACAGTGAATCCCAAGGGTAGGGACTCAGGATATCGTGTCCACAAGCCTGGGCCCCACTTGCGACCCAGACTACTCACAACACGGCCACAGAATCAAGGCACAAGAGATTCTACAGATGCTGGTATTTGGAGCAACACACACAAAATGCCGGAGGAACTCAGCAGGTCAGGGTACTGGGGGAAATAAACAGTTGAGGCCTCAAGATCACTAGAAGCCGTTCAGCCATTGGACTTGCCCAGGCAAGGATGGACAGTGGGTTGGATTGAGTAGAGCAGATGCCCAAAATCTTGGTGAAAGAAGAAGATTAAACTTAGTGCTGCTCCAATGGGTTTCACTGCTGTTAATCAAAGCCAGTCAAAACAATTGAAATTGATTTAAATAAACTAATAACTAAAATAATTCGAGTCATCCAGCATGGAAACAAGTCATTTGCCCACTAAGTCTGCGCCAATCACCAAGCACCCAGTTACACTGGTCCTTCACACTAGGGCAACTTGCAGGGGGCAATTAATCTACTAACCCGCACATCTTTGGGATGTGGGAGGAAACCGGAGGAAAACCCACTCAGTTACAGGGAGAATGTGCAAACTCCACACAGACAGCACCTGAGGTCAGGATTGAACCTGGGTCGCTGGGAGAATGTGCATGGGATCGGCTGTTTTGGATTGGGTGCTGTGTAGTGAACCCGAGGTGATTAGGGAACTAAAGGTAAAGGAACCACTGGGAACAAGTGATCACAATATGATTGAGTTTAGTTTCAAGTTTGAGAAGGAGAAGCTGATAACTGGGTATCGATATTTCAGTGGAATAAGGGAAATTACAAAGGTATGAGAGAAGAGTTGGCCAAATTGATTGGAGGAGTAAGTTAGCTGGAGGGACGGCGGAGGAGAAATGGAAGAAATTTCTACAGGAAATAAGGAAAATGCAGGATAGATATATTCCAAGAAAAAAGGTTTTGAATGAAAAAAGGCACAGATGTGGATAACGAGGGAGGTGAAGGATAAATAAAGCAAAAGGGGCAGCATACAAAGTAGCAAAAATTAGTGAGAAAACAGAAGATTGGAAAGTTTTTAAAAATCTGCAGAGAGAAACTAAGAAGGTCATTAGGAAAGCAAAGATGAGTTATGAAAGGAAGCTGGCGGACAACATTCGGAAGGATTCTAAGAGCTTTTTTTAAATACGTAAGGAATAAAAGAGAGACACGGGTTGACATAGGACCAATTGATAACGGTGCAGAGGTATTATAATGGACGATAGTGAGATGGCAAGGGAATTGAATGAATATTTTGCATCGGTCTTCACCATGGAGGACATAAGCAATGTGCCGGTTAGTCAGGAGTCTCACGAATTGGAACTGAGTTCAGTTGAGATTACTAGGGAGAAGGGTGCTAGGAAAACTAAAGGGGCTTAAGACTGATAAGTCTCCCGGACGGGATGAGAATGCATCCCCGGGTTCTGAAGGAGGTGGCTGTAGAGATAGCGGAGGCAATGGCGATTATTTTCAGGAATCGATAGATTCTGGCATGGTTCCGGAGGACTGGAGGGTGGCGAATGTAGTTCCGTTGTATAAGAAAGGTGGGAGGCAGCACAAAGGAAATTACAGACCTATTAGTCTGACGTCAGTGGTGGGAAAATTATTGGAATCTATCCTCAAGGAGGAGGTTACCGAATACCTAGAGGCGCAAGGCAAGATTGGACCTAGTCAACATGGTTTTGTGAAGGGGAGGTCCTGTCTGACCAACCTATTGGAGTTTTTTGAAGAAATCACAGGTAGGGTGGATAAGGGAGAGGCGGTAGACGTTGTGTATTTAGACTTTCAAAAGGCCTTCGATAAGGTGCCTCACAAGAGACTGATTAACAAGATGAGAGGTCATGGAATTATGGGTAGGATAGCAGAATGGGTGGAGCATTGGCTGGTTGGCAGGAAGCAAAGGGTGGAAATAAAGGATCTCGTTCTGGTTGGGTTACCGGTTACTAGTGGTGTGCCGCAAGGGTCGGTGTTGGGGCCGCTCCTTTTACCTTGTACATCAATGATTTGGATGATGGAATAAATGGTTGTGTGGCTAAGTTTGCGGATGACACCAAGATAAGTGGAGGAGTAGGGAGCATAGAGGAAATAGAAAGGATGCAGAGGGACCTAGACAGTTTAGGAGAATGGGCAAGGAAATGGCAGATGAGATTCAATGTTGAGAAATGTGCAGTTGTACACTTTGGAAGCAGAAATAAGCGGGTAGATTATTATCTAGAAGGAGAGAAGATTGAAAGTACGGTAGTACAAAGGGACTTGGGGGTACTCGTACAAGATACCTTAAAAGTTAACCACCAAGTTGGATCGGTGGGTTAAGAAAGCGAATGCTATGTTGGCATTCATCTCGAGAGGTATAGTGTATAAAAGTAAGGAAGTGTTGATGAGGCTCTACGGGGCACTAGTGAGGCCTCATTTGGAATATTGTGCGCAGTTTTGGGCCCCACATCTTAGGAAGGATGTGCTGACATTGGAGAGGGTTCAGAGGAGATTACGAGAATGATTCCGGGAATGAAGCGCTTATGTATGATGAGCGTTTGTCGGCTCTTGGACTGTACTCACTGGAGTACAGAAGGATGAGAGGGGACCTCGTAGCGACATTTAAAATGTTGACAGGAAAGGATAAAGTAGATGTGGCTAGGCTATTTCCCTTGGTGGGCGAGTCCAGGACCAGAGGGCACAATCTTAGAATTAGAGGGTACAGTTTCAAGACAGAGATGAGGAGAAATTTCTTTACCCAGAGGGTGGTGAAATTGTGGAACTCCTTGCCACGCACAGCAGTGGAGGCCAGATCAGTGGGGGTGTTCAAGGAGGAGATAGACAGATATCTAAATAGTCAGGGTATCAAGGGATATGGGGATAAGGCTGGAAAATGGGATTAGAATAGTTTTTTTTTTCCCACCCATTTCTTTTTCCCTTTTCCTTGGAACAGACTCGATGGGCCGAATGGCCTGCTTCTGCTCCCTTGTCTTGTGATCTTGTGATCTTGTGAACATCCACACAGACAGCACCTTGAGGTCAGGATTGAACCAGGGTCACTGGGAGAACGTGCAAACTCCACACAGACAGCACCCAAGGTCAGGACTGAAACTGGGTGGCTGGCGCTGTGAGGCAGCAGCTCTATTAGCTGCACCACTGTGCCACCCAAAATTGAAAAGTTAAGAAATAATAAATGCACTTTTAAATGCATTAAGGTAATGATTAGAAAGATAAGCATGCAGAGAAATAAAGAATACAAAGCAGATAACTAAGGCTGCAAATGTCATTGGATAAGACTCTAGGAGAGATACAGGAGGGATTTATAAATTCTTCATTCATCCAGCAGCCTGCACTGCTGGAAGCAAGATCCAGACAACCTTCATGCAGTCACGGCCACTTGCTGTCCGATAAGAGAATTCTTGACAGTACATGCAGTCTCCTGGTCTTGCAGAGATGACACGAGAGTGAGAGTGGAGGAATGGTTTAAATTAGATTTCATCACTTCTGGCAACAATGGAAAAGTCAAACATTCTTTGTGTTTTCAACAAGGTTTTTTTTATTGTTCTGCAAGGAAACTCCGCTCTGAGGGTAAAACTTAGATTCTGCTCCATTGCTTCGGGATAGCCTGAAGGTGGGGAAGAAGTCTCATCATTTCAAGCAGGAAGATTGTCCCTCAAACATCTAAAGTACATGTCATCTGGAATGGGATCCAGTTAGCATAGTGGTTTAGCAATCAGTGTGGCTGTCTCAGAGTTCCAGGGATCTGTGTTCAATCCTGACCTCGAGTGCTGTCTGTATGGAGTTTGCACGTTCTCCTTGTGACCCTGTGAGTCCTCCCACATCCCAAAGGCATGTTGGCCGGTTGATTTGGGTGCTGTAAATTACACCTTAATGTCAGTTAAGGGCAAAAAGAATCAAAGGGGTGTTGATGAGTATGTGTAAGAGGGAATAAGTTGCAGGAGTGAAGGGAAGTAAGGTGAGGGGGATCACAGGATCACTCCCCGGGGAGCCGACATGGACCTGATGGGTCTATGGACCTCCTTCTGTTCCATTATAAGCGCAAGGTAAAACAAACACCAGCTAAGTGGGCACAAACCCTCTGGTGACTCAGGATGCGTCACAGCTTGGTACGGCAACTGCTCTGTCCAGGACCACAAGATATTGCAGAAAGTTATGGACGCAGACCAGTCCATCACGAAAACCAGCCTTCCCTCCATTGACTCTATCTACACATCTTGTTGCCTCAGTAAAGCAGCCAAGATAATCAAGGACCCCTCTCTCACCGGTCATACTCCCTTCTCCCCTCTCCCATTGGGCAGAAGATAAAAAAGTCTGAAAACATGTACCACCAGGCTCGAGGACAGCTTCTATCCCACTGTTATCAGACTCTTGAACGGATCTCTCATACACTAAAAGATGAACTCTTGATCTCCTAATCTACCTTGTTGTGGCCCTTGCATTTTATTTGCCTACCTGCTTTCACTTTCTCTGTATCTGTAACATTACATTCTGTTATTGCTTTTCCTTTATTACTACTTCGATGTACTTATGTACGGCATGATCCTCTCGGATGGCACACAAACAAAAGCTTTTCTCTGTATCTCAGTACATGGGACAACATTAAACCGATTCCAATACCAATACCAGCCTCACAAGAAATAGACTTTGAACAACCGTGGAGGTTTTTGACCCCAACTACTTATCAGGGAGGGCACTTATTTATCAACCAGTTTGCAGGAAATCAACAGTAGGGCTTATAAAAACTTGTAAGACATAGGAGCAGAATTAGGCCATTTGGCCCATCAAGTCTGCTCCGTTATTCTATCATGGCTGATTTATTTTTCCCTCTCAACCCCATTTTCCTACCTTCTCCCCGTAACCTTTGACGCCCTTACTAATCAAGAACCCATCAATCTCCGCTTCAAATACACCCAATGACTTGGCCTCCACAGCCGTCTGTGGCAATGAATTCCACAGATTCACCACCCTCTGGCTGAAGAAATTCCTCCTCATCTCTGTTCTAAAGGGACGTCCTTCTATTCTGAGGCTGTGCCCTCTGGTCCTAGACTCTCCCACTACTGGAAACGTCCTCTCCACATGCACTCTATCTGGGCCTTTCAATATTCAGTCGGTTTCAATGAGATCCCCCCTCATCCTTCTAAACTCCAGGGAGTACAAGCCCAGATCTCCTCATACATTAACCCTTTCATCCCCTGGATCATTCTTGTAAACCTCCTCTTGACCCTCTACAACACCAGCACTTCCTTCCTTAGATATGGGGCCCAAAACTGCTCACAATACTCCAAATGTGGTCTGACCAACGCCTTATAAAGCCTCAGCATTACATCCTTGCTTTTGTATTCTAGTCCCCTTGAAATGAATGCTAACACTGATTGAATTTGCCTTTCTTACGACCGACTCAACCTGCAATTTAGCAGTAGTTTTCGCTCTGGAATTACAGGCCTCCCTGAGTTACTAACAGCAAACTTACAGACATCCTACATGTGAATGAGCTATCATAATATTACTAAATTCAAAAGTCTGACATATGTACATACGTTGGGACCTATGAATGACAGAACTAGTTTCCTCTCTCTCTCTCTCTCCAGTTTTAGTAATTACTCTTTCTTCTCAGTCTTGTGTGCTTTTGATGCTATTCATTACAATACTGTGGAGGTGTAGTCACCCTATTGAGTGACTTCTGTGTATTTTCTGACATGAACAAAATCGACTCATGGACATCTGTGAAAACAGAATCCAGGATGGCCTGTACTGCAGAATTGGCCAGACGATTCCAACCTCTCCTTGTCAATCAGTCCCCACAGCAGTTTCAGAGTCTGGGCTTCTCTCAACTCGCTGTGGTCCACTTCACCGGAGCTTCCTCACTCTCTCTACCCAACCCTGCAAAAACCCCCTCATATCCTCTCTCCCCATCTCTCTCTTCCCAAACCCCATCCTAGTCAGACACCCACATCTAGAGAACATCCCCAACCTCTTTGATCTTCCAAAATATTTTCTGTCTCTTGAGCAAGCTCCACCTACTTACAGAAGCCCACACTAACGTCTTTGAGATTATCTTCATCCCTGGAAGTTTTCCCTACTCATTTCCCCTTCATCCAGGGTCTTCAACAACCAACTTCCCATCCATGGTATTCCCAAGCTCCTTCTGAACACACCCTGCTTCTTCTGATATCCTTGCCCTCTGTGCCAGCTTCCACGTTGACTGTCCCAAGCACATCCTCTGCTATCCCTTTGAACCACTAGATCTTCAGATACTTTGCCAGCAGCTGAGGCTTCTCTAACCACATTTTGTTTCCTTTATCTTAACACTCATTTGCCTGCCTGTGATTCCTGCATCATCACCATCCACATAGGCAGGAGGTATCCCTCCGTGCTCTCTAGTTTCCTTATGCTGTAACCTCCCTGAACCATGACCTTGCACCTTGGATTTCATAGATGACCCAACCAACTCATTGATCTTCTCATTCTCACCAAATCCAGGCTATTTCTCATCTCTAACATTTAGAGTCCTTCCCTGCCAGCCCCTCCTTGAACCAAGTTACAACATTTTCAGCTCTAATTGAGATCACACGTAAGGATTGGTAATGGCATTGGTATTGGTTTATTATTGTCACTTGTACCGAGGCACAGTGAAAAACTTGTCTTGCATACCGATCGTAAAGGTCAATTCATTACACAGTGCAGTTACATTGAGTTAGTACAGAGTGCATTGATGTAGTACAGGTAAGAACAATAACAGTACAGAGTAAAGTGTCACAGCCACCAAGAAAGTGCAGTGCAATAAGGTGCAAGGTCACAACAAGGTAGATCGTGAAGTCATAGTCCATCTCATCGTATAAGGGAACAGTTCAATAATCTTATCACAGTGGGATAGAAGCTGTTCTTAAGCCTGGTGATACGTGCCCTCAGGCTCCTGTATCTTCTACCTGATGGAAGAGGAGACTGGCCATCCACTGTCAAGTCCTCAGATCATCTTGAGCAGGAGATGGAGAAACTTCTCCGCTGCCTACTGGGTACTTTCCACCATGATTTCCATCTTCTCCTCGTGCCTGCAAGGAGCTAATGTCCAAAATCAAGGGAGCAACCACTCAGTTTTGCCTCAGTTCCATCTCCCCAGTCCTAAATCCTGCTCGGCAGCCTTGGGTCTATTGTTTAGCTTCTTCCTTTGAATATTGACCTTGGATCTTTAGCATCCAGCTGAGAGGACAGTCAGACACTCATGTTAAACCAAACGCAGACTAGGTGACCGTTTCGCAGAACACCTGCGCTCCGTCCGTAACCGCGATCTACATCTCCCCGTTGTCAGTCACTTCAACTCCCCCTCCCACACTATCACTGATATGACAGTCCTCGGCCTCCTCCACTGCCAGGAGAATTCCAAGTGCAAACTGGAGGAGCAGCACCTCATTTTCCATCTTGGAACCCTGCAGCCTAACGGCATGAACATTGAATTCTCCTACTTTAAGTAATCCCCACACAACACCCCCTCACACACCTACCCCCAACCATGCCTCTTCTTTTCTTCCCTTTCCTAGCCTATCTCTCTTTCTTCTACCCCCCTTGTTTCCTCCTTACCTTTGACCCATCCCCTGGTGGATCTAACCTCCCCTCCTCCCCCGCACCTGACTATCACTATCTCTTACCTGCAGCTACCTATCACCACCTTGTACCCACCCCGCCCCCCCTCTTTTGTCCACCTATCGCTGCTCTGCTTTTCCCTCCTATATATTGGGCTTCCCTTTTTCCTATCTTCAGTCCTGAAGAAGGGTCCTGACCCAAAACGTTGACCACCTGCTTTTCTCCACGGATTCTGCCTGGCCTGCTGAGTTCCTCCAGCATCATCGTGTTTCTCATGTTAAAACCTTCTCTGAGATATAACACCCTCAGCAGAGAGTGGTGGCTCTCTGGAATTCTCTACCCTGGAGAGTTGTAGAGACTGGGTCACTGGGGATATTTAAAAAGAAAGTGGATTCATTTTTGTAAGATCTGTGAACTGAGGGCTATGGGGAGCTGGAACAGAAGAGGCATGAGGCCTGGGGCAGATCAGCCATGATCGTGTTGAATGGTGGAGCAGGCTGCTCCCAATGTTCTTATATACTGGAGTGTCAGACGAACTATGTGCTCCAGTCTTTGGAATGGTGCATCAAAGCATCTGTCTGAGGTGATACTATAAGCCACTGAGCCAAACTTGTCAAACATATCCGGTCAATATCTCCATGCAATTTGAGTTATGGTTAAATTAAAGGTTCACTATCAAAATTCCCTGATTATAACTTAGTAGAATCTTGGGCTAATCTTCCCAACAATCTTGGTTATGAGAATGAAAAACACCATGATGCTGGAGGAACTCAGCAGGTCAGGCAGCATCCGTGGAGAAAAGCAGACGGTCAATGTTTTGGGTCAGGACCCTTCCTCCAGCATCATCGTGTTTTTCATCTAGGCTCCAGCATCTGCAGTCCTTTGTTTCTCTGGTAATCCTGGTTATAACATAGTTGTTCTTTGATGTTGACTTTGACCAGCATGTTTGGAAACTTTGAGGTCAATCCTTATCGACTTTATTACATCATTTGCTTCAAAGCTTAGAAGTGGAATTTACACAGACAATGCTTCAATGTGTCACAAAATGCACATAACTAAACCTGTCGCTGCTACTTACATCAGTATCTGTTCACATGAGTTTTCCTGATTTATTTAATCTATCATAAAACCACCAGAACGCACTAAATTCTCCAATAAATTTCAATTAGTCTTTCCTGTATCATTGCTCAAATGCATTGTAATATTTCTTTCATTTCATGGACAACCCAATTCCTTCCATAACATTAGGACCCATCCACCAAGTTATTTTATTAGCCTCGTGAAACTATTTCATTTTATTGCATCATCCCCTACTCCTGTACATCTTATGTGATGTATTTAGCATAGGATTACCACCTCTTACAATACCATTAACAATATGAAATGTCCTAAATTGTTGCAGATGGTATTATGAAGCAAATATGAAACAGTTAGAGTGCAAAGGTTATATGGGGTTACACAGAGAAAACAGGAGAATCTGTGTCCAGATGTTGGAAAGTCCTCTTGTATGAAATGTCTTCTATCTTGTAGCCTCCTTCATGTTTGCAGATTCTTTCACCCACCATGGGATCTCCCTCCCATGGGGCCTCTAGCTTATGATTTTCTTCTCAATCAAAGTCATGAAAAATTCAGCAAACAACCCTGGTTCATGAGACAAGCTGTAGGGAACACACCCCAGGACTAACCAAAATATCTGAAGCATAGTTTCAATATGAACATGTTGAACTCCATTATCATTACTGAATAGGCATCATTGCCTGAGCACTTAGGGCTTAGCACTTAGCACTACTCTTGAGCTACTCTAGGGTCAGGAGGTCCATCAGGATGACTTGCCTCTATCTCACTTCTGTGGGTTCAGAGGTAGCTGATGAGACCAATCTAGGACCCATAATCTCTGCCACAGTCAGAGCAGGAGGTGCCCAAGGGGTGGATACTTTGGGAGGTGGTGTGCTCCATCTTCTGGGCTTCTGTGTGATCCTAACAAGTTCCTCCACCCTATCTTGGATGCTCCTTCATCTTGAGTGGTCATGGGCCAGTGGTTGCCATGAGTAATTATGGGTGATGCACTTTCTCAAGGTTTTGAGAACATTCTTGACTCCTTTCTTCTGTCTGCCTGGGAATTTTCTGCAAAAACAGAGCTTGGGACAGAGTGTCTGGTTTGGGAGCCCTGTATCAAGTATATGAATAACATGACTTCTCAAAGGGAGCCAAGTGAATGCAATTAGAACCTCAGTGCTGTGTATGTTGGGCTTGGAGAGGACATTGACATTGATTAGCTTGTCCAGCCAGTGGATTTGGTGGATTGCTGATATGTCTCCTGTGCTACGTGGTGTCTCTTGTAGATAATCCATGATTTGAAGGAGTATACAAGATCAAGCATCACTGCTACCAATTGAGCTTTGAACTTGTTTTGGGGTCTTCATCTTCAAACACCATTTCCTAAGTCTAGTAATGTGAATTTTACCAGGAGTCCTGATGTAGGCTTTCAACCCGAAACTTCGACAATTCATTTCCCCCACAGCTACTGCTCGACCCGCTGAGTTCCTCCAGCAGATTGTTTGTTGCTCTAGATTCCAGCATCTGCGGTCTCCTGTGTCTCCACAGCAGGCCAGGCAGCATCTACAGAAGGAGGAAGAGTTAACGTTTTAGGTCAGAGAGCCTTCATCGGTATTGGGAAAGAAAGAACAAAACTAGTTCTACATTACAGAGAAGGTGTGGGTGGGAAGAGAGAGGGATGGATAGGATAAAGGAAACATCTTTGATAGGTTGAAGCCAGGGTTATGTGAGGACAAGCTGTTAATGGGGCAGTTCATTAACAACTCATCCCCCAAGCACCTGCAGCTATGGGAAATGGTATTGATCTCCCAGGAGTTGAGGGATACAGGGCTTTGTATTAAACCTTGTACTACCAGGTAAGTATTCATTCACATTAGGTGGTTCTGCTGGTCAGGAACTGAGGAGAAATGCTGAGCAACCCATCTAACATATGCCTTCAAAGTTCAGTTTCAGTTTAACTATGTCCAAAAATTAGAAACAATTATTAAACTGAAGACTAAGAACACCAAAGAGACAAAAACTAATTAAGTCATGACGGCTTGTTTACATAAACAAAATATTCCCTTGAACTGATGGGATGCTTGCCTCAAGAACATATGCCCAAAGATTGCTTATTAATGGGATATAAATATTTCATGCCTCATCTGGTGCCTTGCAAGACCCTTTGTTAAAGAAAGATTGAGAAGCTGGGGAGTTAAAGTGAGATCTGGCATGCCTAAGTACCCACGTCTCATTAACTTCCATCATTCGTCAGTGACTTACAAGAAAAGAGAGTGAGAGTTGGAAAATGAGTCACTTAAGTTTGTCAGCTGAACAGAAACAATGTTTTTTTTTAAATCTCTTACATTTCCTGAACTTTTTCTGGAGCAACCTTTTCTTAACAGTTCATGACTTTACAATGGCCAATGTAGTCCCAGGCCAAGGAGATGAATGTCAGCTGGCAGACCAGTTGCTAGCAGACCAGAGTTCTGTGTGTCCCTAAGGTTAGTGGAAACCAGCTGGTTTAGTTAGTCACGAGTGCGGAAGGTGGACTTAGCTCAGAGCAGGTCTGAGGAGCAACCGAGTGAAATTTATTGCCCAGTTGTTTTAGCAGGTAACAGCGTGGTCACAGGAGTACCAGAGGTCAGAATTGTCACATAATAGAGTCATACAGCAAGGAAGCAGGCCCTTTGGCCCACCGAGTCCATGCTGACCACAAACACCTATTTTATTAATCCCATTTTATTTTCACCAAGTTCCCATCAATCTTTCTTGCTCTACCCCTCACCTATGTCCAAGGGACAATTGACAGCGGCCAGTTAAATTCCCAGCCTGCACGTCTTTGGAATGTGGGAGGGAATCGGAGCACCTGGAGAAAACCCACACGGTCACAGGGAGAGCATGCAAACTCCACATGGACAGCACCCGAGGTTAGGTTTGGAGCCTGTTTTTCTTCAGTTGCAGCAGCCAGAGCAGCAGAAGGGAGGAGCTAGCAGCTTTTTTCTAAAGTTGTGTAATTGGCTAAGTGTGTGGCAAATCAGCCAATAAAAGAAAGGTAGGGTAAAGTGGAGTGGCCATCGTGAGGGGTGAACAGTGTAGGGGTCTGAGACTTTGGTGAGGAGGCACATGTGAATAGCAGGTAAGAACAGGTACGTTAGTAGTTAAATAAAAAGACACCAAATTGCAAATAATTAAATAAAGTAGGGATGCAGGACCAGGTGATATGTTGCAGCAGCATGATGTGGGAGCTGGTGAACCCCACTGTGGTTCCTGGTGACCACATCTGCAGCAAGTGTTGGTTGCTCGAGGAACTCAGGCTCAAAGTTGATGACCTGGAATCTGAGCTTCAAACACTGTGACGCATCAGGGAGGGGGGAGAGTTACCTGGATGCTGTGTTTCAGGAGGCAGTCACACCCATTAGATTAACTACTTCAAATGTGGTCTGTGGTCAGGGACAAGAGGGTGTGACTGTGAGTGAGGCAGGTAGGGGGGATCCAGGAGGCCTCAGCCCTTGAACTTGTCCAACAGGTCTGAGATTCTTGCTCCCTGTGTGGATGACAGTGGGGGCTGTAGGAAGGATGAGCAACTGAACTGTCTCACTGTGGTTAAGGGAGCCATTCAAAGGAGGGAGGGAATAGAAATGTGGCTGTGATTGGGGATAATATAGTCAGGGGAATAGACACAATTTTCTGTCACAAGGATCGAGAGACCGAAGGCTGTGTTGCCTGCCTGGTGCCTGGGTTTGGGGATATCTCATCTGACCTGCAGAGGAATTTGGAGTGGGAGGGGAAAGATCCAGTTGTCATGGTCCACATGGGTACAAATGACATGGGTAGAACAAGGAAAGGGGTTCTGCTGAGGGAATTTGAGCAGCTGAGGACTAAATTAAAAAGTAGAACCAAAAACATAATAATCTTTGGATTGCTACCTGAGCCACATGCAAATTGGCACAGTGTCAATAGTATTAAAGGTAAGTGTGTGGCTCAAAGATTGGTGTGGGAGAAATAGGTTTGAATCCATGGGACATTGGCACCAGTATTGGGGAAGGAGGGAGCTGTCCCAGTGGGACAGGCTCCACCTGAACCACGCTGGGACCAGGGTCCTGGCGAATTGCATTACTAGGGCTGTAGACAGGGCTTTAAACTAAATAGTAGGGCGGTGGGCTCAACAGATTGGAAAAGTATGGATAAAGTAAAAGGAAAGGATAATGCAGGAGAGGTTACTGAAGTCTCCAGAATAAAGAATAAGACAAAGTTTAGAAAGGGATAAGAATTTAACTTCAGGCAACATGGAGACAGATTTGAGAAGAAGGGTGGTGAATCCAGGACTGAAGGTGTTATTTGAATGCACGCAGTATACGAAATAAGGCAGATGAGTTCATAGTGCAGTTTAAAAATTGGCAGGTATGACATTGTGGGCATCACAGAGTCATGGTTGAAAGATCACAGCTGGGAGCTAAACATCCAAGGATACACATCCGATCGAAAAGACAGGCAGGTGGGCAGAGGGGGTGGGGTGGCTCCGTTGGCAAAAAATGAAATCAAATCCTTAGAAAGAAGTGACATAGGATCAGACGATGTAGAATCCTTGAGCTAACAAACTGAAAGGGTAAAATGACCCTGTTGGGAATTATATGCAGGCCTCCAAATAGTAGCCAGGATGTGAGGTACAAATTACAAAAGGAGATGGAAATTACAACAGGAGATGGAAAAAGCATGTAAAAAGGCAATGTTATGGTGGTCATGGGGGATTTTAACATTCAGGTAGATTGGGAAAAACAGGTTGGTATTGGATCCCAAGAGAAGGAATTTACAGAATGCCTATGAGATGGCTTTTTAGAGCAGCCTGTGGTCGAGCCCACTAGGGGAAAGGAAATTCTGGATTTGGTGTTGTGCAATGAACCAGAGTTGATTAGACAGCTTCAGGTAAAGGAACCCTGAGGAGGCAGTGATCATAATATGATAGAATTCACCCTGCAGTTTGAGAGGGAGAAGCTGAAGGTTATATGATAGAAGAATTAGAAGAATATGAAAGTAAACTAGCCAATAATATAAAAGAGAATACCAAAAGTTTTTTCGATTCATAAAGGGTAAAAGAGAGGCAAGAGTGGACATTGGACCTCTGGCAAATCATGCTGGAGAGGTAGTAATTCAGTCAGACCACATTTGGAGTATAGAGCAGTTTTGGGCCCCATATCTAAGGAAGGATATGCTGGCAGTGGAGAGGGTCCAGAGGAGGTTCACAAGAATGACCCTAGCGATGAAGGGGTTAACGTATGAGGAGCTTTTGATGTCTCTGGACTTGTACTCACTGGAGGTTAGAAGGATGAGGGGGATCTCATTGAAACCTACTGGATACTGAAAGGCCTGGATAGAGTGGATGGGGAGAGGATGTTTCCCGTGGTGAGAGAGTCTAGGATCAGAGGGCACAGCCTCAGAATTGAAGGAAGTCCCTTTAGAACAGAGATGAGGAGGAATTTCTTTAGCCAGAGGGTGGTGAATCTGTGGAATTCGTTGCCACAGACTGCTGTGAAGGTCAAGTCATTGTGTATATTTAAAGGGAGGTTGATAGGTTCCTGATTAGTAAGGGCATCAAAGGTTAGGGGGAGAAGGCAGGAGAATGGGGTTGAGAGGGAAAAATAAATCAGCCATGATCGAATGGCGAAGCAGACTCAATGGGCTGAATGGCCTAATTCTGCTCCTATGTCTTATGTTCTATGATAATGGGGAACAAAGAAATGGCAGACGAACTGAATAAGTATTTTTCATCAGTCTTCACTGTGGAAGACACCAGCAACATGCCAGAAATTCAAGAGAGTCAGGGGGCAGAAGTGGTGTAGACCTTATTACTAAGGAGAAGGTGTCTGGGAAGCTGAAAGGTCTGAAGGTGGATAAGTCACCTGGACCAGATGGACTACACCCCAGAGTCCTGAAAGAGGTAGCTGAAGAGATTGTGGAGGCATCAGTAGTGATCTTTCAAGATTCACTAGATTCAGGAAGGGTTCCAGAAGACTGGAAAATCACAAATGTCACTCCACTCTTTAAGAAGGGAGGGAGGCAAAAGACTGGAAATTATAGGCCAGTTAGCCTGATTTCAGTGGTTGGTAAGATGTTTGAGACCATTATTAAGGATGTGGTTTCAGGCTACTTGGAAGCACAGGATAAAATAAGCTGAAGTCAGCATGGTTTCCTTAAGGGGAGATCATGCCTGACAAATCTGTTGGAATTCTTTGAGGAAGTAAAAGGCAGGATAGACAAAGAAGAGTCAGTGGATGTTGTTTACTTGGATTTTCAGAAGGCCTTTGACAAGGTTCCACACATGAGGCTGCTAAACAAGATAGGAGCCCATGGTATTACAAGAAAGGTACTAGCATGGATAGAAGATTGGCTGACTGGCAGAAGGCAAAGAGGGGGAATAAAGGTGGCCTTGACTAGTGGTGTTCCCCAGAGGTCGGTGTTGGGTCCATACTTTTCACATTCTATGTTAATGATCTGGATGATGGAATTGATGACTTTGTGGCCAAGTTTGCAGATGATACAAAGATAGGCAGAGGCGCAGTTAGTGTTGAGGAAGCAGGGAGTCTGCAGAAGGACGAGGACAGGTTGGGAGAATGGGCAAAGAAGTGACAGATGGAATAAACAGTGTAGGGAAGGTACGGTCATGCACTTTGGTAGAAATAATAAAAGGTAGTCTATTTCTAAATGGGGAACCAATTCAGAAATCAGAGGTGCAAAGGGACTTGGGAGTCCTAGTACAGGATTCCCTAAAGGTTAACTTGCAGGTTGAGTCAGTAGTAAGGCAGGCAAATGCATGTTAGCATTCATTTCGAGACGACTACAATATAAAGCAAGGATGTAATGCTGAGGCTTTATAAAGTGTTGGTCAGTCCACATTTGGAGTATTGTGAGCAGTTTTGGGCCCCATATCTAAAGAAGGATGTGCTGGCATTGGAGAGGGCCCAGAGGAGGTTTACAGGAATGATCCTGGGAATGAAACGTATAAGGAGCATTTGATGGCTCTGGGCCTGTACTCGCTGAAGTTTAGAAGGATGAGGGAGATCGAATTTTGAAAGGCCTGGATAGAGTAGGCGTGGAGAGGATGTTTCCAGTAGTGGGAGCATCTGGGACCAGAGGGCACAGCTCAGAATAGAAGGACGTCCTTTAGAAATGAGATGAGGAGGAATTTCTTTAGCCAGAGGGTGGTGAATCTGTGGAAATCACTGCCACAGACGACGGCTGTGGAGGCCAAGTCATTGGGTATATTTAAAGTGGAGTTTGATAGGTTCCTGATTAGTAAGGGCATCAAGGTTATTCTGGAGAAGGCAGGAGAATGGGGTTGAGAGGGAAAAATAAATCAGCCACGATCAAATGGCAGAGCAGACTCGATGGGCTGAATGGCCTAATTCTGCTCCTATGTCTTATGGTCTTATGGTTCAACCCAGGCTGCTGGAGCTGTGGGGCCACAGCTTTCAGGGCAATGTTTTATAAACCAAAGCAAATGATACGAATGCCAGAAATAAAAACAGGAAATGCTGATAATGCTCGAGGTACCAAGTTATAGAGAGCTGTTGGACAGGCTAGGACTTTTTTCCTTGGAGCATAGGAGACTGAGGGGTGACCTTATAGAGGTGCATAAAATCATGAGGGTCATAGATAGGGTGAATGCACAGTCTCTTTCCCAGGGCTGGGGAATCAAGAAGTAGAGGACAGAGGTTTAACAGCAACAAACAATCTGCTCAGCGGGTCGAGCAGCATCTGTGGCCCGAAAGGAATTGTCAACATTTCTGGTTGAAACCCTGAATCGGGTGAGAAGAAAAAGAATAGGTTTAATAAGGTGAGAGGGGAAAGATTTAATAGGAACTTGAGGGGCAACTTTTTTAAGAGGGTGGTCAGTATATGGAACGAGCTGCCAGAGGAAGTGGCTGAGGCAGGTACAATAACATTTTTTTAAAAGACAGTTGGACAGGTACATGGATTGGAGAGATTTTAGAAGGATATGGGCCAAATGTGGGCAAATGGGACTAGCTTGGATGGGCATCTTGGTCAGCATGGACCAGTTGGGCTCGTGTATGAAAGTAGATAGATATCTGGGGCCTGACAAGGTATATCCAAGAACACTGTAGGAGGCTAGAGAAGAAATTGCAGGAGCCCTGATATCATTAGCAATGGGTGAAGTGTTGGAAGACTGGAGGGTAGTGAATGTTGTGTCCTTATTTAAGAAGGGCTGCAAAGAAAAACCTGAACTGTAGACCAGTAAGCCTAACATCTGTGGTCGGTAAGTTACTGGAGAGGATTTTGAAAGATTTACAGGTATTCGGAAGGACTGGATGATTAGGGGTAGTCAGCATGGCTTTGTGTGTGGGAGAACATGTCCTACAAATTTGACTGACAACCTTCAGTAAATGAGTCTTGTTGCTATCGCTTCATCCAGTATTAGCCTTAATGACGAACAGTAAAAAAGAGCCTTCAGAAAGTACATATGAAAACCTCAAAGAGTGAGTCTAGGTCCACAAGAAATTTAACAGTTACTCAATTAGGGGGTGGTTACTTAAAACTGAGTTGCATAGCAACTTCTTGCAGAGGGTGGTGAACCTCTGGAATTCTGTACCCCCGTGGAGACAATGTCATAGCGAATATTTGAAGGGAAAGTTTTGATGGCTACAGGAACAGGCACAGAAGAGGAGGTGAGGGCTGGAGTAGATTTGCCATGATCGTATTGAATGGCAGAGTAGGCTTTGAGGGACCAAATGACTTACTGCTTTTTTTTGTGTTCTTTTGTTCTTCTGCTCTGAAGGCAAAATATGTGCCTAGACCTCCTCTGGCCCATTATCTGAATTGTCCGGTCTGGGAGAACCATCTCCAGTCCTCTAAGGACAACAACAGGCCTTATACATGTCATTGGAAGCCAATCCTAACTTGCACCAAGTCCCATTCAGTCATTCACCCCTGTGCTTGTTAACCTGCATCACCTCCTGGTATGGCAACAAAGTCAAGTTTGAATTTATTGTCTCATATGCACAAGTACATGTATGCACAGATGCAGTGAAAAACTTACTTGCAGCAGCACCACAGGCACATAGCATCAGATAAGCAGCATTCTCAAGAAAAACATAAATTAAACATAAATTGTACACAATTTTTACAAGAAAGAACACAATTAGAACAAAGAAGTCCATTTTGGCGCAAAGTGATCAAAGTGGGCACGGCATTGCTAAACTGTAGTGATTAGGGTTACTCCAATTGGTTCAAGAACCGAATGGTTGAAGGGAAGTTGTTGTTCCTGAATCTGGTGGTGTGGGACTTCAGGCTTCTGTACCTCCTGCCTGATGGTAGCTGTAAGAAGATGGCATGGGCTGGATGGTGGGGATCTTTGACGATAGATGTTGCCCTCTTGAGGCAGCAGCTCCTGTAGATACTACCGATGGGTGGGGAGGGATGTGCCCGTGATGTATTGGGCTGAGTCCACTACTCTATGCAGCTTCTTGCATTCCTGTGCATTCGAATTGCTGTACCAGACCATGATGCAACCAGTCAGGACACTTTCAACAGTACTTCTGTAGAAGTTTGTCTGTGTTCAGTGACAAACACAACACTTTGATTTTAAGGAGACACAAGAGACCGCAGATACTGGAATCTGTTACTTTAATCTCAAAGTTCTTATCTTCACACCTCTCCATGGTTTTGTCCTTCCCTGTCTCTGTAACCCCCTCCAGCCCTACAGTCTCCTGGGATATTGCTCTTCCTCCAGTTCTGGACTTCTGTGCATTTCCAACCTTCCATCATTGGCTGTTGTGCCTTCACAAAGGTTCCAACCCTTGCGGTTCCTTTCCAAACCTCTCGCTTTCTCTCTCCCCCTTTAAGAAGCTCATACTTCAGCTGACAATTTATTGGCTAACCTTCCTTTCTTTTATTATACTTAGCCTATAAATGATTGACCACAAGAAGCTATTTCAGTAATGAAGGAAAGAATATTCCACTTCAACAGCCTTGTTCAATAAAAGGTGATTAAGAATTATTGGCCAGGAAATGGCTTGATCATTTAAAACAAGGATTTCAACCTCAGGCAACATCAGGATAGCAAACACAACCGACTTCATTGTCTGTGTGTCACTCATCTGCCCTAATACCTCCTTCCGTGGCTCACTATTAAACTCTGCTTGATGTTTACACAATCAGCTTTCATCAGGTAGTGCCCCAGAGCGAGCAGCTCTCTGAGTGACAAACAAAAGGCTGGATCGAGCTGATTTTGGCAATTCCAATCAAATTTAACTTACTGGCACTCATCCATTGAAAATAAAGTAAGTGCACTGACTGGAAACCCAACTGGATCAGCCACATGAAAACTTTGGCTACAAGAACAGGTTAGCTGCGGGGTAAGTAAAGAGAACTGGTCACGTCCTGATTCCCCAAGGCCTTTCCATCATCTGTAAAGCACAGATCAGGAGCATGTCTTCACTTGTCTAGCTGAGTGCAGTTCCAATAACTTCAAGAAACCCAGCCCCACCCAGGACAAGGCAGCCCACCTGACTGCCATTTCATCCACTACACAAAACATTCATTCGCTCCACCACCAGCCACAGTGACTGCAGTGCATGTCATCAACAAAACACCCTACCCTCCCCTTCTCCCCTGGATTCACTGATCACCCACCAGCTCCTGCTCCTCCCCCCTCCCCCCCCCTTTTATTCTGGCTTCTGCCCTCTTTCTTTCCAGTCCCGATGAAGGGTCTTGGCCCGAAACGTCGACTGTTCATTTCCCTCCATGGATGCTGCCTGATCTGCTGAGTCCCTCCAGCATTTTGTGTGTGACCCTCCAGTCTACTCCAGCAGTACCTCACAAACCCACATCATCTAACTTCCAAAAGGACAGGGACAGCAGGCTCATGGAAACACAGCACTTGCAGGTTCCCCTCCAAGTCACACACACGATCCTGACCTCAGTGTCACTAGGCCCAAATCCTGGAACTCCCCGTCCAACAGGATTGTGAGTCGTGATGGTTATTCAACACCACCATCTCGAGATCAGTTAGGAATGGGCAATGATGTCAACTATGTCCAGGTCTCAAGAAACAAATTTAAAACAAGAGTCCATGCGCTCGCTGTTAAACACAGAAGTCCAGAGCTTACTGACAAATAAAGGAGGAGAAATAAGATAAGATATCTTTAATTGTCACATGTACGTCGAACACACAGTGAAATGCATCCTTTTTGCGTCATGTTCTGGGGGCAGCCCGCAAGTGTCGCCACGCTTCTGGCACTAACATAGCATGCCCACAACTTCCTAACCTGTATGTCTTTGGAATATGGGAGGAAATCGGAGCACCCGGAGGAAACCCACACAGACACAGGGATGTACAAACTCCTTACAGACAGTGGCCGGAATTGAACCCGGGTCACTGGCGCTGTAATAGAGTTACGCTAACCACTACACCACCATGCCTGCCCAATCTTACATTCTGCTCCCCTGCTGGAGTTGAAATAGACCCCATTAATAGAGCTCAGTGTTGCTGGGACTTCGAGCAATACCTTGAGAAATCATTTCTCTGATCCTGTAGTAAGTGAGACCTCCCAGAGGATTCAAGAACTCATCTGTTTCATCATGGATAATGGGACAATAGTTCATTAGGCAGTGGAGAAACTAAGTTACTTCCTTAGAATTATTTTGTTTAAGTTATCCTTCCTGTACCCAGGCAGCCAGTACTGCACACTGTTTTCCAAATGTGGTGTCTTTAAAATTGGAGATGTCACAAACAGATTTGTATTGAAAGAAGCCTTTCAGCCCATCAAATCTATGCTATCTCTTGAAGCAATCTCATCAATTCCATTCCCCTATTTATTTCCCTCTCCTCTATTCTCTCTCACTTGCTCATCAACTACACGAGGGGCAATTTACAGTGGCCTATTAACCTACCAGCATGTCTGTGGGAACTGGGGGGGAAATAAGAGCAGCTGGAAGAAACCCAGAGGGTGACAGGGAGAATGTGCAAACACCAAAGAGTCAGGACTGGAGATTAGGATCAAACCTGGATCGTTGGAATCTGTGCATCATGTTACAGTTGTACAAGACATTGGTAAAGCCACATATGGACAACTGCATACAGCTCTGGTCACCCTGCTACAGGAAGGATGTCATTAAACTGGAGAGCGTGCAAAAGAGATTTAAAACGATGTTACTGGGACTGAAGGGCTTGAGTTATAAGGAGACGCTGGGGTTTTTCCCTGGACTGTAGAAAGCTGAGGGTCAACCTTGTAGAGGTATATAAAACCATGAGGGGCATAGATAAGGTGGATGGTGTTGTGAGAAATCCACATGGCTGTCACGTGACAGTAACGACACTGACCCCCGCTGACCGGAGGACAGCATTGCTCCTCTGATCGGAAGTGATACCACTGTCAATCAAGGTGCGGCTCCACCCACCCCTCAGGTGTGAGAGTACCTTTTGCTTCTGAACTTGCCTGACCAGTATCCTTTGTCTCTGAACCTGCTTGACCATTGGCTGTGGCAGGAACCTTTGTCTTTGACTTCCACACCATTGGCTCGTTCAAATCATAACAGTGAGGCTCCACCCAGCCTCCTAGCACCATGAAAAGGGCTGTGTCCACTAGCCCTTGCTCTTTTGATGACCCCAGGAGTAGTGAGACAACGCTGCAGAGATCATTGATAAGAGTGCATCACCACATGGTCAGGGAGTGTTTCACTCAGACTCAGGGAGCGTTAAGGGCCAATGCTAGTGTGGGACGGGCATTGAAGTGTTATATACTGAAGTTGTACACTGTTACTGTATGCTTGTGTGTATTAGTGTGTGTGTGTGTGAGTGTATTTTACCCCAGTTGCACTTTCCCCTCTTGGGTTCGTGGTATCCTGTGCGTGAGTGAGCGTGTGTCTGTTCCCATCCATTCTGTCCCGCGTTTGCCTTTGTGATTAAACTAGTTTTGGTCTACAAAGCTCAAGTCCAGAGTCCTTGATCCTTAAGACAGTTAAAAGAACGATTTCACACAACAGATGTTTACATTCTTTTTCCCGGGGAAAGATTTAAAAGGGACCCAAGGGGCAAGTTTTTCACACAGAGGATAGCGGGTATATGGAACGAGCTGCCAGAGGAAGTGGCAGAGGCAGGTGCAATTACAGTGTTTAAAGAACATTTGGCCAGGTACATGGATAGGAAAGGTTTAGAGGAATATGGGACAAACGCAGGCAAATGGGACTAGCTCAGTTAGACAACATGGCCAGCACAGATGAGTTGGGCTGAAGGGACGGTTTCCATTCTGTATAGCTCTATGACTCTGTGACTCTATCACCAGCACTAACTGTTGTCAACAGTGTCAAAGAAAAATACTAAGCTTGAAGAACAGCATCTCACCTTCCAGCAGGGTATATTTCAATAAGGGCTTCCCTCAATCTGTTAAACTCAGGAGAATATATGTCCAGTTCGCTTAATCACACAGCAAATCCACTATGGCAGGAATCAATGTGGCCAAACTTCACTGCATTCTCTCTATCACATGTATATCCTTCCTTCAGTAAAGAGACCAGAGGCCAGATCTGTACACCATGGTTCAGGAGCGGACTCACCAGGGCTCTATATAATTGCAGCAAATTATCTCTACTCTTGTATTAAATCTTCTTGCAATACAGCCTATCTTACCACTCACCTTCCAGCTTACTCTCTGTACCTGTACATTAACTGTTGGTAATACGTGTACAAGATCTCCCAGGTTCCACTAAACACCAGTACCTCGCAATCTCTCACCATTTAAAAAAAACTCTATTTTTCTAACTTTTCTACCAAAGTGGATGACTTTACATGTAGTTAAAGAAAAGGCTTCAAGGATATGGCCAAAACCACTTGGAGAAATGCAATATCTCTGGGAATCCTGGGCATCTTCAGCAGATGCCAATCAAAGTTGAAAAGGACATCCAGGATGGAATTGAGAACTTCTCGATCTTAATGGACAGTCACAATGTTGCAAATTGTTATAAGTATTGATATTGGTTTATTATTGTCACTTGACATACAGTGAAAAACTTGTCTCGCATACTGATCGTACAGGTGCAGCTACATTGAGTTAGTATAGAGTACATTGAGGTAGTACGGGTAAAAACAATAACAGTACAGAGTAAAATGTCACAGCTACAGAGAAAGTGCAGTGCAGGTAGACAATAAGGTGCAAGGTCACAAGGTAGATCGTGAGGTCAGAGTCCATCTCATCATATAACAGAACCATTCAATAGTCTTATCACAGTGGGATAGAAGCTGTCCTTAAGCCTGGTGGTGCGTGCCCTCAGGCTCCTGTATCTTCTACTTGATGGAAGAGGAGAGAAGAGAGAATGACCTAGGTGGGTGGGGTCTTTGATTATGCTGGCTGCTTCACCAAGACAGCGAGAGGTAAAGACAGAGTCCATGGAGGGGAGGCTGGCTTCCGTGACGTGCTGGGCTGTGTCCACAGCTCTCTGCAGTTTCTTGCGGTCCTGGGCAAAGCAGTTGCTGTACCAAAAAATTGGATGTACTTCCATGTAGAATGGCAAGTGGGTTTGATAATCCAAAAAAAACTGTAGATGCTAAAAATCTGAAATAAAAACTGAAAATGCTAGAAAAACTCAACAGGTCCAGCAGCATCCATGGAAAGAGAAACAAGTAACGTTTCAGGTTGATGACCCTTCATCAGAACTGAGAAGGAAAGAACGCAGGTTAGATTAGGTACCAGAGAAGGTGGGGAGGGCAGTGGGTGGATCAAGGGGAATGTCTGTACAAGGATGAAATGGACAGATGAGCTCCATTGTCCATGTCATGTGTTGCTACCATTGTGAAGTTTTGGCTGATGTTGTATCACCTGTGCTGAGCAGGACAGGTTACACAAATGAAAGGGAAATAAAAGAAGAGAGGAACGGCAAACAAAAATGATCAGTCCTGATACACACTGAAAGAAAGAGCAAGTTATCTGAAGTTGAGAACTCAACATTGAGGTAGAATATTAGTGGATTAACTGTGGTTGTACACTTGATTCATATATTGAAGACCTTCCTGGAAGAGGCACTGTGGGCCAAATGGTCTAGATCTGCTGTATCATTCTATGATTCGATAATATCCTACAGAGAGTTAAAACTGCATCATAAATCTCTTTTTCCACAAAGCCATCGAATTAAATGCTACAGGCAGAAGTTAAGATGGTTTCCTTAAACTTGAGAATTAAGTGTCTGGAACATCCTGTCACAGATGAAGTATGTTTGTTAGGTGAGCTCTGGCCCTCAGTAGGTTCATAAAAGACATCAATCCCATCAACAATGGATACAACGGAAACTGAGAATCCGATGGAGTACTGTTGAAAATTTAACTCCATCAAAGCAAGTTAATAATCATTGTTCTGATTACTAGGCCACAACTTTGATTGGATAAGTGAGTAATGTGTTTAGAAAAGCCATACTTTTTTCTTCAGTTCCATACAATATGACAAACTTACGGCCTACACAGGATAAAGGGGTACCTGAAACCAAAATGAGGAGGAACTTCTTGTGTCAGAGGGCTGTGATTCTGTGAAGTACCCCATGCCGGGCAACTAGTTAAGCTGAATCATTGAGTACATTCAAGACTGAGGTAGATGGATCAGGGTAATCAAGGGTCACAGGGACTGAGCAAGAAGATTGAGTTGAGGCCAACAATCAGACAATCAGAATGGTGGAACGGGCTCGAGAGGTCAACTCGTGTGTCTAGCCTCTTGGCCTCGATAAATCCTGGAGGTATTGAACTCAACAATCCAACGTCCCCCTCAATTCCCCACCAGATTTACCAGCGACTGTCTTTTATTCATGAACCCTTGTTTCAGTCTCCTCCTCAGATGTAGAAAATTTATCTCTGAATCCAACCTAACTTGCTGAGCATTTCCAATATTTTCTGTTTTTATCGCAGTTCATTCCATTGGCTCCTCTAGACTGACTCTGGAAACTTCCACAAACAATGTTGCAATCCAGTAAGCAGCCCTATACTTAAGAGGTGGTACTGAAGCAACAGCATTTAACAGTGCTACATATTCAACTTTAAGTTCCTAGGTGCAAATATCATCTAAAACGTAACCTGGTCCAGCCACGTAGACACTATGGTCAAGAAACCACAACAGCATCTCTAATTCCTCAGAAGGCTAAGGAAATGTGACATATCCCCAGTGACCATCAACAATTTTTACAGATGCACTATAGAAAGCATCCTATCTGGATGCATCATGGTTTGCTACAGCAACTGTTCTGCCCAAGATCGCAAGAAAGTGCAGAGAGTTGTGGACGCAGCCCAATCCATCCCGCAAACCAGCCTCCCCTCCATTGACTCCATCTGCACTTCCCGATGCCTTGGGAAAGCAGCCAACGTAATCAAAGACCCCGGTCATTTTCTCTTCTGCCCACTCCCATCGGGCAGAAGATACAAAAGCTTGAGAACATGTACAACCAGGCTCAAGGACAGCTTCTATCCCGCTGTCATAAGACTCTTGAATGGACCCCTTGTACAACGAATATGAACTTTTGATCTCTTATTCTACCTTGTCACATTCCTTGCACCTTATTTGTCTGTATGCACTGCACTTTCTCTGTAACTGTAACACTATATTCTGCACCCTGTTATTGCTTTTCCTTTGGTACTACCTTGGTGTACTTATGTATGGAATGATCTGTCTGGATAGCATGCAAACCAAAGCTTTTTACTGTATCTAGGTACATGTGACAATAATAAACCAATTAACAATTACCAATTACTCCCTATGTTCCAAAAATATAAGTATATAATGACTTAACCTCCACAGCTCTCCAGCATAAAGAATTACATGATTCACAACCCTTTGAGGAAAGGAAATTTCCCACCCTCTTGTCTTAAAGTGGGGAATGCTCTATTCTGAAACTATAACCCCAGTTCCAGATCCTTCAACCTGAAACTCTCAGATTCTTCATTAAAATAACTGGATGCAAGGGAGAAAGAAACAGAAGGTGATGCACAAGGGTTGTATACATTGGGAGTGTGAAGGAGGGTCATGATGCAGACCACAGAAGCTGGCAAATGGATGAAATGACCAACAACCTCACTGTGAGTCCTAAATAATTCCATGCAGAAGATCGATAGTGGCCACTGCAGGGACATACTGACCTACCTGCACTCTGCAGCAGTTTAATTCCAGTACCAGACCATATGTTTCCCTCATAGTTTCACCTTTCCTCTGCATCATTAGGTTCGCCTTTAGTTTTGAACATCCATTTTCTACTGATTGCAAAAGATTACCCCATCAGGCGTAAAGCAAAAGTTTGAATGATTATCAAATCTCCAGCAAGGTTGCAGGAAGCCGTTAACTGTAATGGGAAAGTAACTGAGGGATTGAAGGAAAAAAAATGTTTTTTTTATTTCCTTAAAAAAAATTGCTGGAAGTTGCAGAGAAATTTATATCAGCATCTCTTATTATGTCTCAGAAACAGAAGTCCAGAGACATCTTGAGTCTCTTTTTATTGGACGCTCAGACATGTAGTAATAAGGCCAATAGTCTCTGCATAACAAATGACTGCTTTATTTTGTCATTAGGTTTTTTCATCTTTGAATGCGCTGGTGTTTTAAGTGGCATTTAATACTGTGTTTTGAGATAAAAGGAAATGGGACCTAAAATATAGCACTTAATAAGGACAAGGACTTTTTTTCAGAAACCAGAAATGGGTTTTCTGATTCACTACAGAAAGAGATCAGACCAAATGAAACTCTGTGTCAGATGAGAACATAGCTACAGGGTGGCTCCTTGGGAAGACATTAGCAAGGTAAGGTTTGATTTAAATCTCTTCCTTTCATTTTTCAGCAGTGTATTTTGAAAGCCTAACAGTACAGGTAATAAGAAATGCCATAATACATATCAAAGCAATGAGAACTCTCATTTCTGGGCACAAGGCAACCTTGGATATGTGATAACCAATGGTTTAGCCACTCTCCGCTGCACTGGCCCCAGGTCCATCTTAATAGGATTTCCTAAGCCGTTCTTTGTCTTTCAGTTTCCTTTGTTTCATGCTTCAGGGACAGGCTTTATAATTGCAAAAGCAGTTCATCAATCTCTAAACAGCGAATTGGGCAAAATCACAGGGTTGCTATTGTTTCATCAATTCACCGTGAATGTCCATTGATGTTCCAGCTTTCCGTTTCGTGTGGAATATTGCACCACTGATGGATTGCACCACCTCCTTCTGGCGAGCTGCAATACCAAATTAGATTAAGTAGGGTAATTAGAGGCTACAGTCAATTAAGGCACTGTGAGACAGGGCAGATTTCCACAACTTGGTGGTGAAGAAAAAGGGTAGAGCAGATATTGTACTTTTCACAACTTGAGGATACCCCGAGCCTTTCAGCTGGGGTCAGGTTGTAGGTGAACAACACTACGGTACAGTAGTGGTGAGGACAGGTTTGTGAGTGTGTAACACTGGGCTACAGTAGTGGTGGGGACAGGTCTGTGAGTGTGTAACACTGGGCTACAGTGGTGGTGGGGACAGGTCTGTGAGTGTGTAACACTGGGCTACAGTGGTGGTGGGGACGGGTTTGTGAGTGTGTAACACTGGGCTACAGTGATGGTGGGGACGGGTCTGTGAGTGTGTAACACTGGGCTACAGTGGTGGTGGGGACAGGTCTGTGAGTGTGTAGCACTGGGCTACAGTGATGGTGAGGATGGGTCTATGAGTGTGTAACACTGGGCTACAGTGGTGGTGGGGACAGGTCTGTGAGTGTGTAACACTGGGCTACAGTGATGGTGGGGACAGGTCTGTGAGCATGTAACACTGGGCTACAGTAGTGGTGAGGACAGGTCTGTGAGTATGTAACACTGGACTACAGTGATGGTGGGGACAGGTCTGTGAGTGTGTAACACTGGGCTACAGTGGTGGTGGGGACGGGTCTGTGAGTGTGTAACACTGGGCTACAGTGGTGGTGGGGATGGGTCTGTGAGTGTGTAACACTGGGCTACAGTGATGGTGAGGATGGGTCTATGAGTGTGTAACACTGGGCTACAGTGGTGGTGGGGACAGGTCTGTGAGTGTGTAACACTGGGCTACAGTGATGGTGGGGACAGGTCTGTGAGCATGTAACACTGGGCTACAGTAGTGGTGAGGACAGGTCTGTGAGTATGTAACACTGGACTACAGTGATGGTGGGGACAGGTCTGTGAGTGTGTAACACTGGTCTACAGTGGTGGTGGGGACAGGTCTGTGAGTGTGTAACACTGGGCTACAGTGGTGGTGGGGATGGGTCTGTGAGTGTGTAACACTGGGCTACAGTGATGGTGGGGACGGGTCTGTGAGTGTGTAACACTGGGCTACAGTGGTGGTGGGGACGGGTCTGTGAGTGTGTAACACTGGGCTACAGTAGTGGTGGGGACAGGTCTGTGAGTGTGTAGCACTGGGCTACAGTGGTGGTGGGGACGGGTCTGAGAGTGTGTAACACTGGGCTACAGTAGTGGTGGGGACGGGTCTGTGAGTGTGTAACACTGGGCTACAGTGATGGTGGGGACGGGTCTGTGAGTGTGTAGCACTGGGCTACAGTGGTGGTGGGGACGGGTCTGTGAGTGTGTAGCACTGGGCTACAGTAGTGGTGGGGACAGATCTATCACCAAGCAAAACTAAGATTCAGGATTGCTGATCTGTCACTGATAACCCTGGGGATGAAGTGCAGCTACTGTTCTAATGTAAGCCATGCAATAGCCTCGCTGGGCACAGCAAGCTCCCATAAACTGTAATCGATTACGTCATGGTTTCTAAATAAGATGGATTGGGTGATGTTGGTTGAGGATTTAATATTTGGACCTGCACCGTGGATAGAGCCTGCTCTTCTTCAAAATAGCACCACGGCTTCTTTCACCACAACCTGTGTGGCAGACTGGCTCCCAGTTCAATGTCAGTTTTAAACCAGAAAACCAAACAGTACAGAGTTCCATATCTTGGGAGATTGACATAGACTTTTCTATCCCCTGTTATAAGACTATTGAATGGAACTCTTATGCAATAAAGCTGAACTCTTGATCTCTCAATCTATCTCGTCATGGTGAAAAACACTCTGATGCTGGAGGAACTCAGCAGGCCCCCCCACCATTCCCCACAACACCCCCCACCCCCATGCTGCTTCCCTTTCCTAGCCTATTTCTCTTTTTTGTACACACTTTTTCCCTTTCTCTCCTTACCTTTGACCCAGCCCCCAGTGGACCTGCTCTCCCCTCCTCCCCCGCACCTGCCTATCACTATCTCTTATGTACACTTATGGAGTGTTGGCCTTCCTTAGTCGGGGTATTGAGTTCAAGAGCCGCAAGACGATGTTGCAGCTCTATAGAACTCTGGTTAGACCACACTTGAGTATTGTGTTCAGTTCTGGTAACCTCAGTATAGGAAGGATGTGGAAGCTTCAGAGAGGGTGCAGAGGAGATTTACCAGGATGTCTTATGGAGAGCATGTCTTATGAGGATAATTGAGTGAGCTAGGGCTTTTCTCTTTGGATGAGAGGTGGCTTGATAGAGGTGTACAAGATGACAAGACATAGATCGAGTGGACAGCCAGAGATTTTTTCCCAGGGCGACAATGGCTAACACAAGGGGACATAATTTTAAGGTGATTGGAGGAAGGTATAAGGGGGTGTCAGGGGTAAGTTTTTTACACAGAGAGTGGCAGGTGCATGGAATGCACTGCCGGCAGAGGTTGTGGGGGCAGATACATTAGGGACACATGAATGATAGAGAAATGGGAGCTATGTGGGAGGGAAGGGTTAGATAGATCTTAGAGCAGGATAAAATGTCAGCACAACATTGTGGGCTAAAGGGCCTGTGCTGTGCTGTAGTCTTCTATATTCTATGATGGAATCCTCCCTGCTTGCCCAGGTGAGTGAAGCTAACACTTCTCAAGAAGCTCGACACCATTCAGAATACTAGGGGCCAGCACAGTGGCTGGGGTGGTGGTGGAGGCAGATACATTGAACAGGTTCAAGAGCTTGTTGCATAGGCATATGGAGGAGTGTGGGATGGGGGGATATGTGGGAGGAAGGGGTTAGGTAGTGTGAGGGTGGTTTGATGGACGGCACAACACGGTGGGCCGAAGGGCCTGTTTTGTGCTGTATGGTTCTATGGTTCTATGGCCCAGCTAGCAGAGTTGCTACCTCACAGCTCCAGAGACCCAGGTTCAGTCCTGACCTTCACTGCTGTCTGTGCGGTTTGCATGTTCTCCTGGTGAGCATGGGTTTCCTCTGGGTGTTCCTAACCCTCCCTGTGACATGCAGGTCGGTAGGTTAATTGGCACTGTAAGTTGCTCCCTGTGTGTAGGTCAGTGGTAGAATTTTGGAGGAGTTGATGGGAATACGGGGAGCATAAAATGGGATGCTGCAATGTTAGTGTAAATCTGCTTCTGAGAAGGGCCTGCTTCTGTGCTGTGACAAAGCAGCCCACTTAGTGGGTACCTCATCCATTATCCCAAACATTTGTTCTCTCCATCACGGGCACAACCCTCCCCACCATCGAGGACATCTTCAAGAGGCGGTGCTTCAAAAAGGCAGCATCCATCACTAAGGACCCTCACCATCCGGGACATGCCCTCTTCTTGTTACTACCATCAGGGAGGAGGTACAGGAGCCTGAAGACCCACACTCAGCGATTTAGGAACACCTTCTTCCCCTCCGCCATCAGATCCAGATCAGTCCATGAACCCATGAACACCACCTCGTTATTCCTTTTATTTTGTGCTATTTACTTATTTTTGTAATATATAGTAATTTTATGTCTTTGCGCTGTACTGCTGCTGCAAAACTACAAATTTTACCTCCTCTAAGTCAGGGATAATAAACCTGATTCTGATTCTCTCTGCAGCTGGTACACAACGACTGCTGTGATTGCCCTCTGAAACATCCAGAACATATACCCACCTGAGCTATTCCAACAATACCTCTAAGCCCACAACCTCTACAACCAAGAAGGATAAGGGCAGCGGGTACATGACAACACCACCACCTGCAGGTTCCCCTCAAGTCGCACACTGTTCTAGCTTAGAAACATAAAGAGATAGATAAAATAGATAGAACAGTACAGCACAATACAGGCCCTTCAGCCACAATGTTGTGCCGACCTTTAAACCTCACCTAAGACTATCTAACCCCTTCGTCCCACATATCCCTCTATTTTAAATTCCTCCATATGCTTATCTAGCAATCTCTTGAATTTGACCAACGTACCTGCCTCCACCACCACCCAGGCAGCGCATTCCATGCCCAGCCACTCTCTGGGTAAAAAAGCATCCTCTGATATCTCCCTTGAACTTCCCACCCATTACTTTAAAGCCATGCCCTCTTGTATTGAGGATTGGTGCCCTGGGAAAGAGGTGCAGGCTGTCCACACTATCTATTCCTCTTAATATTTTGTACACCTCTATCATGTTTCCTCTCATCCTCCTTCTCTCCAAAGAGTAAAACCCTAGCTCCCTTAGTCTCTCCTCATAATGCATACTCTCCAAACCAGGCAGCATCCTGGTCAATCTCCTCTGCACCCTTTCCAACGCTTCCACATCCTTCCTATAATGACGTGACCAGAACTGGACACAGTACTCTGATCCTTCATTATTGCGAGATCTCAATTCTAGATCTCCCTCCCCAACAGCACCGAGGCAGTATCGTCACCAGAACGACTGCAGCAGTTCAAGAAAGTGGAACTCAAATGTTTCTCTGGTTTATTCGCTCTAATCCCAGAGCAGGGTTTGATCCTGGAACTTTGTGATTCAGAGATGAGAACTATCAAAGAACCATCTCTGTTCTCTGGGAATTTTGCCAAGGGAACAGTGGGGGACTCAATACCTTTGTTTTTATCATTACATAAGTAAGAGTATTGTCAACAATTTTTCAGTTGAGAACAGGTTGATATTTACAATGAGCTGACATCAAATAGAGTTTATTTTATGGGAAATACAATCCCTTAATGAATCAAGCATCAAACTTTGAAAAGTCTTTCTACAAAAACGGAACTTGATAAAACAAAATGGCAAAGTCTCTCAATAAAAGCAGGATTATTCTTCTTGCAAAATGCAATGAGTGGAGGATGACTAAACAATGTAAATCTTTCTCATTTCCTTAATACAGTCTGGTCTCCAGCTCTGTTTGACAGGAACATTACCCAATTATCTCCATGCTGGCCAGATCTTGTAGTGTCAGCTTCAATAAATTTCTCCAATCAAATGCCATAACTAGGCCAGCAAACCGAGAAGAACAATTCTTATTAAACCATTCTTTTTGTTTAAGGTCTCATCCGAAAGATAAAACCATTGGCAGTCCTACACTCCCTCAGAAAGACACTCAAGTGTCAGCTTGTAATTGATAAATGAATTTCATCACAGAATAATACAAGACAGAGACAAAAGGAACCATAGATACTGGAATCTAGAGCAAAAAAGCACAAATACAAACAAAAATACAAGATGGTCTGTTTCGGTAGGAAGAATCAGAAAGTCAATGAATACATCAAAGGTGCAAATCTAGTTGGAGAATATGGGGTAAATAGAATACTAAATCAAAGCTTTATCACTCTATTTTTTCACATGGACATAAAAGATCCAAAGCAAAAACAGGATATGCTGGAAACACTCAGCAGGTCAGGCAGCGTCTGTGGAGAGAGAAATGGTTAACGTTTCAGATCTGGGGCCCTTTGTCAGAACACGGGAACAGTGAAATACAACTCTACCAATCACAAAAAGTTCCACCATAGAGTAGCAAGGCCACAGAAGTATTATTAGCCAAGCACCAGGATTTATTCCTCGCTGAAGAGAATTAAAAATGAAAGCAACATTTTGTTAAATCCGTATTGAACCTTAGTTTAACACATAAGAGTGCTCCATCTTATAGCTTATAGAAGTATTGGAGAGAAGGCAGGCAAAGCTAATGTCAGTAATACAAGTGAATTCATTTCAGGAAAGGACAAACAGACTGGATCTCTTTCCTCTTGAGAAAAGAAAGCTGAGGGGTGACCTTCAAAATTATGAAAGATTTTGGTGGTATGAATGCAGAGAGAATGTTTTCACCTGGAAGAAAAGGTGCAAAAGGAGATCAGGATTATACAATAGTCACCAAGAAATCCAATAAGGAACTCAGAAGGAACTTCTTTACGCAGGGAGGGGTGAGAATGCTGGGCTTGCACCCACAGAAACTGATTGAAGTGAATGGTATTGGCATTTTCAATGAGTTCTGGTCTGATACAGTATATGAGAGAGAAAGGAATAGAGAATTATATGATAAATTTAGATGAGGAAAGATAGGAGGAATCTCCAGTGGAACATAAACCCCGACATCGTCTGGTTGAGCTGAAAGGCCTGTTTCTATGTAGTGTATACTAGCTAATGGAAATGTAGAAAGAGTAGGAGTTGGCCACTGTCCTTCCAGCTTGCTCACCATGACATAAGTGTAACTCTACAGTCTTAGAGTCACAGGGTGATAGAATGGTAGAGTATGGAAGAAGGCCATGCAGCCCAACTTCCGTATTAATCCCATCACACAGCACTTGGTCCATAGCCCTCTATGCCTAGGTTATTCAAATGCTGATGTAGATTCTTCTTAAATGCTGTCAGCAACCCAGCTTTAACCTCTCTCTCAGATAGTATATTCCAAGTACGTACCACTCTCAGGGTGAAGAAGGTCCCCCTCACATTCCCTCTCAATCTCTTCCCCCTCACCCTAAATCTGTGTCCTCTAGTTTTATCTACCTCTGATATGAGGAAAGATTTCCTACAGTCTACCCTATCTATAGCCCTCAAATTTTCTTGGAATGAACCTCATGGGATTTTTTTTTTAAGAGAGAGACCAATAAATTAACAAGCCTCTTCTTCCTGCGGACCTCCTCATTTATAGGAAGGTCAAAAAGAAGCATATGTAAACCCCTTGGGTGAGGATGTATGCATTGAGCATGGAGAAATGAATGACAGCCAGTGCTGAAGGGAGCTGTTGGCTCATTGGGGATCTTTATAATGGTGTGACCTTAAAACAAGGGCTTGTCAGATATACCACTGGATTTCCATTGACAAATAGGTATAAATATCATCAAAAGATTGTCCTGGTCCAACCACCTAGACGCTATGGCCAAGAAAGCACACCAGTGCCCCTACTTCCTCTGAAGGCTAAGGAAATTCGGTAGGTCCCCAATGACTCTTCCCAATTTTTATAGATGCACCATAGAAAGCATCCCATCTCGATGTATCACGGCTTGGTATGGCAACTGCTCAGCCCAAGACCACAAGAAATTGCAGAGATAAGATAAGATAAAGATTTCTTTATTAGTCACATGTACATCGAAACACACAGTAATATACATCTTTACATAGAGTGTTCTGGGGGCAGCCCGCAAGTGTCACCACGCTTCTGGCGCCAACATAGCATGCCCACAACTTCTTAACCCGTACGTCTTTGGAACGTGGGAGTTGTCCAAGATGCAAACCATCCTCTCGTTATTGATTCCATCTACACTTACTACCTTGGAAAAGCAGCCAACATAATGAAGGACCCTTCCTACCCCAGCCATTCTCTCTTCTCTCCCCTCCCATCAGGCAGAAGATACAAAGGCCTGGGAGCATGAACCATCAGACTCAAAGACAGTTTCTATCCCACTGTCATTAGACTCTTGAACACACTTCCCATATGCTAAAGGATGATCCCTTGAACCCTTGAACTCTTGATCTCCCAATCTACCTCTTTGTGGCCCTTGCACTTTATTTGTCTGCCTGCACTGCACTTTCTCTGCAACTGTAATACTATATTCTGCATTCTGTTTTCTTTCTACTACCTTGATGAAATTATGTATGGAATGGTCTGTCTGGATGGCATGCAAAACAAAAGCTTTTCACTGTATCTCGGTACATGTAACAATAATAAACCAACACCAACACCAATACCAATACCGGTCCTAATACCAGTACCAATACATTCTGAATGAATAACAATGACAACTTTCACCAGCCTTTAACAGAGTAAAACATCACGAGGCTCTTCACAAAATTTGACTCTGTGCTACCGATAGGCCTTACCACACACAATCAAAAGCTTGGTGAAAGGGACAGGTTTTAAGGATTGTCTTTATGAGGGATGAGAGACAGAGTGAACAGAGAAGTATGGAGGGAAAGTCCAGAGCTTAGGGTCTTGGCAGACAAAGATACAGCCTCCATGTTGGCTTTGTAAACCATTGCTCAGCACTGTAACAAATGAGGTGTAATATGGGTGTCTGGAGTTTGTGCTCGGAACCCAGCGGCACGGTAGTGTAGCGGTTAATGTAACACTATTACAGCGCCAGCGACCCAGGTTCAATTCCCGCCAGTGTCTGTAAGGAGTTTGTACATTCTCCCTGCGTCTGCGTGGGTTTCCTCCGGGTGCTCCAGTTTCCTCCCATGTTCCAAAGACGTACGGGTTAGTAGGTTAACACGGGTGTAATTGGGTGGCGTGGGCTCATTGGGCTGTTACCGTGGTGGTAAAGCTTTTAAAAAACTTTTAAGTTTTAAAACCACTTGGACCAGCCTAGCCCAGACATTGAACAGAGATAAAGTGAGGGTGACTGCCCTTGACTGAGGACAGTTGATAAAACTGGTCAATGGACACCAAGGGGAAATCATATTTGAATATTCAGAGGACTTCTGACGGTTGGGATGTGCTCGCATTGTTCATATGTTATTCTGCAAAAGTTACTAGTTTACATTCAAAATGTTAAAGTTAAGTAGGTAATTATAGCCATTGAAACTGCAGATAATGGTTTATTGCTGTCTCTGTGTTTAAAAAGTATAACACGTCACTGTACTGTTGAGTGTGGGGAGAGGAGAAATATATCAGCTGTGTAGGATAAAGACCTTTAATATCTCTCATCTACAGTCTCTGTGTGGCTCGGGTCACAGTCAGAACAGATACATAGCAAGCAACATTTTACAACCATCACTGCATGTTCTAACCATATGACGAAAGGAAGTCATTGATGAAGAAGCTGAAGACGATAGGGCCAAGGAACTCCTGGAACTGGCGTGATAGGTCTTCAATCATCACAACTTCAACTATACAAGGAATGATTTCAAAGTTAGATATGCCCATTAGCCAGCTTTATCAACTGCCCTTGATGTCACACTCAACCAAGGGCAGTCACCCTCACCTTATCTTAGTTCTATGTTTGGGCAAGGCTGCAGTGAAGTCAGAGAATCTAACTAATGAGTCATTGCCCAGGCTTGTTGGCCGGAAAGCACAGAGGTGATGGGTGAGTGGAGCTTGTTGTGAGTTAGGGAACGGGCAGCAGGGATGTGAGTGTGCAAGGTGGGAGCTCAGCCACTAGACCTTTGTGAACCTCGAAGTAACCTAGCTGTGGATGAAGGAACCAGTGGCAGATGAGCAGAGGCAGAGATCTGTGCAGGTCCATGTTTCACACGTTTCATTACACTTCCTACTCTAGGAGTGTACCTAATCTATATTCAGAGTTAGAAGAGTCTGCAGATCTGGAATCTAGATCCTATCCCCCATAGATGCTGCTCGACCCACTGAGTTTCTCCAGCAGATTGTTTGCTGTACTTAATGCATTTTTATTTATTTCTTTAATCAATGTTGAAGTCTGTCTGGCCACCACCAGACAAATCCAGTCATGCAAGACATTTGGTCAGTAAACATGTCATCTTTATCTTCTCTCAGTACCATCGTTCCGTTCAGCACCACTAACTCCACAGTTGTCTCTCACACAGTTGTTACAGTGACCATTCCTTGATTAGACAATACACTGTCGTTCTCTCAGTAACTAGTATTTTAACAATTAATGTGAATACCATACTAAACAATACCAGCACCCTAACTAATATACATAGATATGGATATGCTAAATACTGCTATATTATAAAAACGCACATTTGGAAGCTTGGAAGATCTGGCTTAATATCTGTGATGAGTCAAAATACTTACGTACCTACATTTGCCACCATTTTACACAGAATGTCTCCTAATATCTCTCTATGTCTTCCTCGGTATGCATATATCTGCAAAAAATATATTGAATACATATCATCAATTTTGATGCAAAAATTTATAATTCATGTGTGTAATATCTATGAGTCTCCTTGAAAGTGGCTGCACAAGTCAATAGGGTCATAAAGAAGGCATATGACGTGCTTGCCTTTATTAGTCAAGGCACAGAGTTCAAGAGTCAGGAAGTTATATTGAAGCTTTATAAAACTCTGCTTAGACCACATCTGGAGTATTGCATTCAGTTCTGGTCGCCCCATTATAAGAAGGATGTAGAGGCTTTGGAGAGGGTGCAGAAGAGGTTTACCAGGATGCTTCCTGGATTAGAGGGCATGTGTTATGAGGAGAGGTCGGACAAAGTTGGGTTGTTTTCTCTGGAGCAGAGGAGGCTGAGGGGAGACCTGACAGAAGTTTATAAAATTATGAGAGGCCTAGACAGACAGTAGGTATATTTTTCCCAGCATTGAAATGTCTAATACTAGAGGGCATGCATTTAAGTTAAGAGGGGGTAAATTCAAGGGAGCTATGTGGGGCAAGGTTTTTTACACAGAGAGTGGTGGGTGCCTGGAACGCACTGCCAGGGGTGGTGGTGGAGGCAGATACGATAGAGGCATTTAAGAGGCTATTAGATAGGCACGTCAATGTGCAGAGAATGGAGGGATATGGACCTAATGTAGGCAGAAGGGACTAGTTTAGTTAGGTATTTAATTACTTTTTTAATTAGCTCAGCACAACATTGTGCACCAAAGGGCCTGTTCCTGTGCTGTACTGTTCGATATTCTATGAATTATTGGGCCCAGATTATGAAAAAAAATTATTTTAGTTCATCTAATTAAGATCTACAATGTTTTGGGTAAAGAAACTTAACTGAAGTGACTATGATGTTAATTTGTAATTATCATTCAACTTATGTTATTCCGTTTGACAAAGCAAATTGAGGAATGGTTGGTTTGAATTACAAAATGAGTCCTGCTGAAACTATATTAGAAAGAGTAGCTCAGCAACAGTTTAATCAAGGGATATATGTTGAACAAGTTCAATGACAGCTACTGGCTGTGAAACACTTTGTTATCCCATGGGGGTGCTGTCCTAGTTTAGATTTCTTTCATTTTCTTCGCTTTATAACCTGACTGCAAAGCTCCGACCTAGTAGATGTGATATTAGGGAGTACTTTGTCTGGTTTCATCCACAGTGCAATTTGTGTAGGATATTACGGCTCTGAGATTAGCAAATTATACATCAATCCTGGTCAAATCATGTAGATGCCACGGCCAAGAAAGCTCACCAGCACCTCTACTTCCTCAGGAGGCTAAAGAAATTCGGTTTGTCCCCTTTGACTGTCACCAACTTTTACCGATGTACCATAGAAAGCATCCTATCTGGTTGTATCACGGCTTGGTACAGCAACTGCTCTGCCCAGGACTGCAAGAAAATGCAGAGAGTTGTGGACACAGCCCAGCGCATCACGGACACCAGCCTCCCCTCCTTGGACTCTGTCTTTACCTCTCGCTGTCTTGGTGAAGCAACCAGCATAATCAAAGACCCCACCTACCCGGGTCATTCTCTTTTCTTTCCTCTTCCATTGGGTAGAAGATACAGGAGCCTGAGGGCACGTACCACCAGACTTAAGGACAGCTTCTATCCCACTGTGATAAGACTATTGAACGGTTCTGTTATACGATGAGATGGACCCTGACCTGATGATCTACCTTGCTGTGACCTTGCACCTTATTGCACTGCACTTTCTCTGCAGCTGTGACACTTTACTCTGTACTGTAATTGTTTTTACCTGTACTACATCAATGCACTCTGTACTAACCCAATGTAACTGCATTGTGTAATGAATTGACCTGTACGATTGGTATGCAAGACAAGTTTTTCACTGTACCTCGGTACAAGTGACAATAATAAACCAATACCAATACCAAATTGTAATTCCTAACTGCTGCCTTCTTAGAATGAACCTGAGGGTAATAATGATTGAGGACCCCAGGTCCCTCCTTGTTTGTCCAAAGCTTGATACATCAATTCAAAGCAATTTCTTGAACATTTCATAGGATTGTCAACTTCCTTGCTTGGTGTTGGAATATCCAGTGATTGAAGATTATTCTTAGACATTTCTGCAGACTCTCTCCAATGTTTGCAGATGCACCATAGAAAGCATCCTATCTGACACATCACAGCCTAGTACGGCAACTGCTCTGCCCAAGACCGCAAGGAATTGCAGAGTTGTGAACACAGCTCAGTCCATCACGCAAACCAGCCTGCCCTCCATTGACTCCGTCTACACTTCCCGCTGCTTTGGAATATCAATAATCGATATAATCAACTACCACTCCCGCCCCAGACATTCTATCATCCCTCCCCACCCCGCAATCGGGAAGAAGGTATCAAAGTTTGAGACACGTACCACCAGGCTCAAGGGCAGCTTCTATCCTGCTGTTATAAGACTCCTGAACGGACCTCTTGTATGCTAAAGAGGAACTCTTGATCTCCCAATCTACCTCAACCGTGGCCCTGGCACCTAATCTGTCCCTACCTGCACTGCACTTTCTCTGTAACTTGTAACTTTCTGTGTTCTATTTGTCCCTTCGTACTACCTCGATGGACTTTTGTATGGAACAATCTGTCTGATGGCATGCAAACAAAAGTTTTTCTCCACATCTCGGTACATGTGACAATAATAATAAACCAAAAAAAAAAAAGCCAAACCAATCCAAAAAATATTAAAATAAAGTACTGAGGTGGAGCTTTTGATGGTTAAAATTTTGGTGTATGCAAACATGTCTCTTACAGTTATAGAATCTTACATGAAGAAGCAGGATCTTCAGCTCACCATGTCAATGCCAACCATCAACTAACCATCTACACTAATCCCATTTACCAGAAGTTAGTCTGTAGCTTACTATGCCTTGGCAATTCAGGTTCTTATCCAAATATGCCTCTCATGATTTTATACACTTGTATAAGGTCACCCTAATTCTTCTACGCTCCAAGGAATGAAGTCCCAGCCTGCCCAACCTCTCCCTACAACTCAGGCTCTCGAGTCCCGGCAACATTCTCGTAAATTTTGTATACACTCTTTCCAGCTTAATGACATATTTTCTATAACAGAGTAACCAAAACTGTACACAATACTCCACCCCTTCGCCTCACCTCTTTATACTGGCTATCTCCCCGCTATCCTTCAATCCAAATGAAGGGTCTTGACCCAAAACGTCAACTGTCCATTTTCCTCCATAGATGCTGCCTGACCCGCTGAGTTCCTCCAGCAGTTTGTATTTTGCTCCAGATTCCAGTGTCTGCAGTCTCTTGTGTCCCTCTGACTTGTTTTCTCTGGAGGGGCGGAGGCTGAAGGGAGACCTGATAGATGTTTGTAAAATTGTGAGAGGCATAGTTAGACTAGACATCCAGTATCTTTTTCCCAGGGTCCAAATGTGTAATAGTAGAGGGCATGCATTTAACATGAAGGGGGATAAGTTCAAAGGAGATGTGTAGGGCAGGTTTTTACACAGAGAGTGGTGGGTGCCTGGAATGCGTTGCCAGGGGTGGTGGTGGAGGCAGATACGATAGAGGCGTTTAAGAGGCTCTTAGATAGGCACCTGAATATGCAGAGAATGGAGGGATATGGACCATGTTCAGAGAACGGATTAAATGTCATTAGCTTAATTAGTTCAGCACAACATCATGGGCCACAGGCCCTGTTCCTGTGCTGTAGGGTTCTACATTCTATGTTCAATGTTCTCCTCTCAGTTGGGTACTTTGGGCAGGCCACGGCACTTGCATGCCTGATATCGGACACCCGAAAGCTAAAATGCTTCATTCTGAGATCCGTCGCAGCAAGGGATTACTAAGTGGACAGGGGAAAATACTCCAGGATGTTCTTGAAACCACTTTGAAAAAAAATGCAACATCCCCACTGACTCCTGGAATCCCTGGCATGACTGCTCAAAATGGAGAAGGTGCACTTAGTGTGAGTCTGTCACTGAGAACCTCAAGCCAACATGCTGAGACCACAAATGCCTTAGAACCACATACTTAAAAGTGAAAGGTGTGCATCACCTCCCATAACCACCCACCAAGCACCTCCTGCCATGTTGGCAAAATCTGTGGATCTCACAGTGGCCTCATCAGTCACTTCAGGACCCACGGAAGTGGAGTGGAAGCAAGTCATATTCAATCCCGAGGGACTGCTTCAGAAGAAGCGCCACGTCAGGGACACAACAGACTGGTGACACTGGAATCTGGTGAAAAAAGAATAAAATGCTGGAGGAACTCAGTGAGTCCGTGGAGGGAAATGGACAGTCAACTTTCAAGTCGAGACTTTGCATCTAGACTACGTGCAGGCAGATGTGCAATTTAAATTGGCACCATGGTCAGCACAGACATCATGGGCTGAAGGGCCAGTTCCTTGTGCTGTACTGTTCTATTTTCCATGTTCTATGTTCATTGTTCCCATGAAGTATGGTAGTGTAGCGGTTAGCATAACGCTATTACAGCACCAGCGACCGGGTTCAATTCCAGCCACTGTCTGTAAGGTGTTTGCACGTTCTCCCCGTGTCTGCGTGGGTTTCCTCCGGGTGCTCCAGTTTCCTCCCACATTCCAAAGACGTACGGGTTAAGAAGTTGTGGGCGTGCTATGTTGGCGCCGGAAGCGTGGCGACACTTGTGGGCTGCCCCCAGAACACTCTACGCAAAAGATGCATTTCACTGTGTGTTTCAATGTACATGTGACTAATAAAGAAATCTTACCTTATCTTACGTAGCATGAAGAAAATTGGTGACTGGTCACTAAAGGTCTGGAGTCCTCCTGCTCCAGAGAAAACAATCCAAGTTTGTCCAACCTCTCATTATAGCTAACACTTTCTAATCCAGGCAACATCCTGGTGAACCTCTTCTGCACCCTCTCCAAAGCTTCCACATCCTTCCTGTAATGGGGCGACCAGAACTGCACACAATACTCCAAATGTGGCCTAACCTAAGTTTTATACAGCTGCAACATGAAGTCATTTAAAAATAGTCACCAACCTCTTCCCTGACTGCCTCCACTTATCTCCCCGATGACCAAAGAGCATAGCAGAAGTAAAATTTACAAACCTCAGGCCCAGGACCCACGCTCTTTTCAACCAGTTTCCTACAAGGGGCCAAAATCAGGCATGAGACCTTATTTTCATATTCAGAGGTTACACACATTAGAAAAGACTAAACAGGCTAGAGATCTTTTCTCCAGATAAAGAGTAGCTCAGGCCAAGGTCCTTAAAATTAGGAAAGAGCTCAAATGAGTTGCTACAGCAAAAATATTTCTACTCTTGAGGTGAGCGTCAGAGACATCAAAGTCACCAGTTTGGCTGGGTCCTTTTCCCAGCCATTGGTCGGGTAGTGGACATTGTGATCTGATATTCCCCCGCATTTATCTCATGCTATGCCCAATAAATTGCACAATTAGGGCCAATTTTGCAGCCAACCCACCCAACAACTCCACTCCCCACAACCGATTAACTTTAGAATGTTCCTGGACTGCTTGCCTAGAGAATTAAAATCAAGAAGACCAACTTTCCACTTTCCTTGTAAGTCTATAGTAGTTAATGGTGCCTTGTCCATTATTCATTGTGGACATATTTTACAAAACATGCATCCTTAATTAGTCCGTGGCCCAACTACTACTTCCAGTGTTAACATTTTGAATGGTTTTGTGTGAAATAATATTTTCCCATTCAAACACAGAACAAAAGAGGAACAAGACTTGTTTCCTGACTGCCTCAATAAACACTGCACAGTTAGATCTTGTATCAGACCTGTGTGTTATCGCCAGAGGGGTTTAATTCAGTGCCATCATCTCGGGAACATTGCATTTGTTACTGATGCAAACGATGTTACACAACACATGCCCAAAAGAAATTGTTTGTTTTTCCTCCACTTTTCAAGGTCAGGCAATGAACCACACTTAAACAGTAGTATGTTAATAACAGAAACTAAAAATACATGATTATAGTTACGAGCCTTTTTTGCCTGCAGGGGTTCTTATTGTGCATTCCTGTGTCCTTTAGATTTTTGGTATTCGAATGAGGGAACCGTTTGTCTTCTGCCTGTGTTTGTCACAATTAACCTTCAAAACCCAAAATACGGTAACAAAAATATTGTAAACTCAGACAACTTTAGAGGAAAATGATGGTATTTCTACAATGCAGGAAGAGCAGAGCTGGTTTTTCGAATTCCTTTCCCATCCTAAAGTTGGACTTACTATGCGTCGCCCCGTTGGATAGGGGAGCATGCTGGCTTTAGATCTTGCCTATACCAGTGTAAGAACACAAGGATGTTTGTAAGCACAGCATCCTCATTAGGCCTCACAAGCTTTTCTGAGAAACCTCATTTGCAACCTCACATTGACCTCCGGACACTCTCCACACACAATAGCACGCCGCAGCCTATTTTGTTGGACGCAGCCTTCTCTGCACTCTGCTCGAGGGACACAGATGCTGAACCCCAAGGCTATCGTTGAGAAGGAGAAAGCGTGAGCAACTTATCCAGGTGATGACAGATGTGCCAGGCACATCCTCTAGGAAGTTTTGCCGAGTCCAACTCAACCGCTGGAGAACTAGTGAAGCAGAGAATGGCAAAAATGTGCTTTCTTTTCATATACCTCAATAAAATGTAGTTTATTTTTCATTCACACATGGGGCATCACCAGCAGATCCAGCGTTTAAAGACCGTTCCCAATTGCCCTCGAGAAAGATGGTGATTCCTTGGTAAATTGGTTTATTATTGTCACATGTACCGAGGTACAGTGTGAAAAACTCTGTTTTGCATGCCATCCATGCAGATCATTTTGTCACAGCAGTGCACGGAGGTAGTTTATCTGGTGAAGTTACCCCCACAGTGCTGTTGAGTAGGGAGTTCCAGGATTTAGACCATTGACAATGAAAGAACAGGCAATATTTCGAAGCCAGGACAATGTGTGACTTGGAGGGGAATCTACAAGAGGCAGTGTTCCCATGTTCTGTTACTCTTGACCTTCTAACTTGCTACTATAGCACAGGAGAATGGCCATTCAGCCCATCTGGTTCATGCTAGCTCCCAGAAGAGCAATCCCATCAGTCCTGTTCTCCCCGTGCTTTTGCCCTGTAGCCCAGCAGGTTATTCTCTCTCCTGCGTACCAATCAACTCCCCTTTGATTCTTTTGCCACTTACCTACACAAAGGGGTAATTTACAGTGGAGCTGTAGAGTCATACAGCACAGAAACAGGCCCTTCAGCCCAATTCGAGTTGAAATATAGGAAAGACCGCTGCACCCCGTGAAAATCCACAGGGTGAAAGTTCCTGGGAGGACTGGTCTGTCAAATGAGGAGAGATTGAATAGGGTACACCTCAGTTCTTTTGAGTTTAAAAGTATGAGTGGTGACCTCAGTGAGATGAACAAAATTCTAAGGCTGATCGGGTAAATGCAGGAGAATGTTTCCCCTGGCAAAGGAGTCTAAAACCAAAGGTTACACCAAAATAAGCAGTAGGCTGTTTAGGACTGAGAGGAGGAGAAATCTCGTCACTCAGAGGGTGGTGAATCTTTGGAATTCTCTTCCCTAGAGGGGATTGATTGCAACCAAACATTAATGTTTCGAAATCTATTGATTTTGAAATCTATTGATCTTGAAATCTATTGTTTTTCATTCCAACATTTCAGAATCAGATTTATTATCACTGACAGATAATGTGAAATTTGTTGTTTTGTGGCAGCCCTTAAGCGTCATAAAAGACATTTGGATAAGTACATAGATAGGAAGAGTTTAGAGGGATATGGTCCAAACGAGGGCACCATGGTCAGCATAGATGAGTTGGGCCGAAGGGCCTGTTTCTGTGCTGTATTACTCTGTGACTCTATTGACTGAAACAAAAATCAATAGGTTTTAGACATTAGTGAAAATAAGGCATATAGGGTCAGGGCAAAGAAATGGTGTGGAGGTAGATCATCAGGATGACCTTGTTGAATGGAGGGGCAGGATTGAGGGGTCGACTGGCCTCCCTTGCTCCTACTTTCTTAGTTGTGTGGGTGCACACTGGCAGTGCAAAGATATCATTTTCAATGTAAGTTGCTGCCTATTCTGAAAGAAGAGGCTATCGCTTTTCTCCTTTATTTTAGCTTCTCTTCATGACTTCTGCATAAAACTGGGGTTAAAATGTAAACAGGTTGTTTAAGCAAATCAGTTCTGAGCAGCTGTTGTGTGTTAAAATAGACCACCTCACGCTGAGCGTCACTCCCAGCATCGCCAGAATATTGATTCTTTTCACGGAAACCTGCCATCTCATCATCTCAGTTCTAGGGAAGACGTGACTACCTCGGCTCTGTAAGCTTAGGAAACCCAAGAGATGCTGGAATCTGGAGCAAACAATGAGCTGCTGGAGGAACTCAGCAGGTCAGGCAGCTTCTGTGGAGGGAAATGGACAGTCTACGTTTCAGGTCGAGACACTTCCTCGATGAAGGGTCCCGACCCGAACATCCACTGTCCTCTTCCCTCCAAAGACTGGAAGTGGAACTGGTTTATTATTGTCACATGTACCGAGATACAATGAAAAACTTAGTTTTGCAAGTCAATCATACAGATCATTTCAAAACCTCGAGGTGGTACATGAGAAAAGCAATAACAGAATGCAGAATATAGTGTTACAGTTACAAGGAAAGTGCATTGCAGGCAGACAATAAGGTGCAAGGGCCATGACGAGGCAGATTGTGAGGTTAAGAGCTCATCTTTAACATACAAGAGGTCCATTCAAGAGTCCTATAACAGCAGGATAGAAGCAGTCCTTGAGCCTGGTGGTCCATGCTGGGAGGGTCAGACTAACAGGGCCCTTTAATATAGCAGCAGCTGTTAAAAGGCAATTCTGCATTCTTCAAGCATTTTTCTCAAAAAAAATTATTATGGAGGGGATCTCTGCATGATGTAGAAGCGCCCAGTTTTATTCTGAATTCTAAGAGTCACCATACATTTATGAGCTCCTGCAGCAGTCTTTGTATCAGAGTATCGTAGAGTTATAGAGAGACAGAGCACAGAAACAGGCCCTTCGGCCCACTGAGACCATGCTGACTATCAACTATCCAGTTACACTAACCCTTTATTCTTCCCCACGTCTTCAGCAACCCCTCCCAGATTCTACTACTCACCTGCACACTTACAGTGGCCAATTAACCTAGCAACCCACTCGGTAGTGTAGCAGTTAGCGTAACGTTTTACAGCACCAGCGACCCGAGTTCAATTCCGGCCACTGTCTGTAAGGAGTTGTATGTTCTCCCCGTGCCTGCATGGGTTTCCTCTGGGTGCTCCGGTTTCCTCCCACATTCCAAAGACGTACAGGTTAGGAAGTTGTGGGCATGCTATGTTGGCGCCGGAAGTGTGGCAACACTTGCGGGCTACCCCCAGAGCACTCTACACAAAAAGATGTACTTCACTGTGTGTTTCAATGTACATGTGACTAAAAAAGATACTTATCTATCTATCTATCTTATCACAAATGGGAGGAAACCAGAGCAACTCGAGGAAACCCAGGAGATGGAGCGTTTGTCCATGATGGGGCTCATTGTCCGGATTTCTACTCCAGGGTCTGTCCATCATCTGCAGCCCTTTGGTGCCTCCACCTATCACCTCCTAGCCTCTGTCCCCACCCTTCCCTCCTCCATCTGCCAATCAACCCCTCCTCACCTGGATCCACCTATCACCTGCCAGCTCTTGCCCCCCCCACCTCCATTATTCTGGCTATCTCCCTGCTACTCTTTCAGTCCTGATGCAGGGTTTCTCCCCAAAGTGTTGACTCCACAGATGCTGCCTGACCCACTGAGTTCCTCAGTTTGTTGCTCCGGATTCCAGATTCCAGCATCTGTCGTCTCTTGTGTCTCTCTGTCCATTGTCATCCACTCCGGGTATGGCAGCACCCTTCATGTGATCCACTTGTTTACTCTGAAGGTATTCATACAGGGGGGATAGGTGGTAATTGCAAGGCCAGCATTTATTGACCCTCTCTAATTGCCTGTCTTGTTAGCCTTTCATTTAAAAACTAGCTCCACTGTTGCGTCGATGTTGCATCTTGTGTGTTGCTCCAGATTCCAGCGTCTGCAGTCTCTTTGTGTCTCCATTCCTGTGTGTGTCTGGAGCCACACACTTGCCAGACTAGGTTAGACTGAGGCTAAAGTGACCCACCCAGTAGTGCAGCAGGTAGTGCTGCTGCTCTATAGCTCCAGTGACCAAGGTTCAACCCTGACTCAGGTGCCATCTGTGCGGACTTTGCCTGCCTTCACACGTTCTCCCTCTGCCCGCAAGGGTTTCCTCTGGGTGCTTCTGTTTCCACCTGCGTGCCTTTAGAGTTGTAGAGTCATAGGGCACAGGAACAGGCTCTTCGGCCCATCATGCTCATACCGATCATCTGGTGTCCATCGGGGTTAATTGGCTACTGTAAATTGCCCCTGGTCCAGGTGGGTGGCAGGAGGACTAGTGGAGCGTTGATGGGCAGATAAGAAAGGATAGGGTTCAGGGAAATATGTGGGGGAATGGGACTGGTAGGATTGTTCTAAGATCTGGTATTGGTAATGGTATTGATATTGGGTCACGAAGAATGTTCTCCAGCACCCCTACTTTCTTAGAAGCTTAAGGAGGTCCAGTATATCACTGACCCGGTAACAAACTTCTGCGGATGCACTTTTGAAAGTATCCTGCCTGGTTGCATCATGGCCTGGTACGGCAATTCCAAATCATAGGAATACAAGAGGCTGCAGGGAGTAGTGAACACAGTCTGGTCCATCATGGGCACAGCCCTCCCCACTATTGGCAGCATCTACAGGAGGCGCTGCCTCAGGAAGGCGGCATTTATCATTAAGTATCCCCACTTATGCCTTCTTCTCACTGCTACCCTTAGGGCAGGAGGTACAAAAGCCTCAAGTTCCACACCACCAGGTTCAGGAACAGCTACTTTCCTACAGCCATCAGGTTCTTGAACCGACCTGCACAACCCTAACCCTACCTCAGCAACAGAACACTACGGACCACCTCTTGCACTACCAAGGACTTGTCTCTGATTGTGATTTTTTTTTGTCCTGTTTTGCAGTCTTTTTCCTTCACTGTCTTGTTTAATTTATAAGGTATGTTTTGTGTGTTGTCTGAATCTATGTGCCTGTGATGTTGCTTCAAGCAAGATTTTCATTGTACCTGTACCTCACTGTACTTGGGCATATAACAATAAACTTGACATGACTTTATTATTCTCGCATGTACCGAGAGACAGTGAAAAGCTTTTGTTTTCGTGCCATCCAGACAGATTATTCCATACATAAGTCTATTGAGGTAGTAAAAGCGAAAATATAATGCAGAATACAGTGTTACATTTACAGAAAAAGTGCAGTGCATATAGCCAAATAAGTGCAAGGGTCACAACGAAGTAGATTGAGAGATCAAGAGTTCATTTTTTAGTATATGAGAGGTGTGTTCATGGTTCAAGTAGCTTCCTTCTATGTTGTGAGAAAATAAGGGAAAAAAACTGGATGATTTTTATGATGGATATCCTTCTGATAAGATTATAACTTCATGCATAAAGACCTGCAGGGCACCTGGAGGGGAACTTCACCAGCTGTTGTCAGGGAAGACTCTGAAGGCACTTTTGTAGCTGGAAGCAGGCAGAGATAGGTCAAAGTTCACCTTTGCAACCAATGGCATCAATGACGCGTAAGCAAAAGAGCTTTCCAAGTGCCAGCCTTGAGGATCACCATCAGTAACTTCACCATCAGTAACTCCACGGGACACCCTCGGAGTGGAATTTGAAACAGAATCTCTTGCCTGAAAACCCTCAATTTTACAGAGAAAGTACTTCCTGGAATCACTATTGGCACAGGTTAGTTTAGTTTCTCAGCAAGATATTGGTAAAGTTCCAAACAAATTACATGGAAACTAAAAGTTCCCGAATGCAGTGGATCAGAGTCATAGAGTTGTACAACACAGAAATGGGCCCTTCAGCCCACTACTCCCATGCTGACCCAGCTACACTAATCCCATTTGCCCACATTAGGTCCATACCCTTCTATGCCTTGTCTGATAGTTACTGTATAAATATCTCTAAAACATAGCAATTGTATCTGATTCCACCATCTCCACTGGCAGCACGTTCCAGCTATCAACACTCTCTGTGTAAAAAAACTTACCCCTTAGATACCCTTTAAAACTCTTTTCTCTTACCTTAAACCTATGCCCTCTTGTTTTTGATACCCCTATCATGGGGAAAAAGTTTCTATCGACTCTATCTATGGCTCTCACAATTTTATATATTTCCATCAGGTCACCCCTCAGCTTCCTTTGCTCCTGGGAAAACAAGCCCAGTCTATCCAAATTCTCCGCATAACTGAAGTCTTCCAATGCAGGCAGCCTCCTGGTGAATCGCCTCTGTGTTCTCTCCAGCACGATCACATCTTCTTGTAGTGTGGTGACCAGAGCTGCAGACAATGCTCCAAAGTGGGGTCTAACCTAACGTACTGAACCTTACATTCTATTCCCAGATCTGTGAAGGCAAGCATGCCATCTGCCTTCTTTGCCACCATATTGAACTGTGTTGACACTTTAAGGGAACTATGGATTTGGATGTCCCTCAGTCCCTCTGTTTATCAACATTTCCTGATGACCTACCATTTACTGTATATGTCCAACCCCTATTTGACCTTCCAAGATGCATCACCTTACATTTGTCAGGATTACATCTGCCAACACACTGCCCAACTGTCCGATTGATCTATATCCTGCTGTAGCCTTAGACAAATATCCTCACTATCCACAACATTACCAATTTTCATGCCATCCACAAACTTACTAATCATACCTCCTACATTCACATCCAAGTTATTAATATACATCACAAACAGCAAAGGTCCCAGCATCAGTCCCTGGGGTACACCACTCGTCACAGAGCTGGATTGATAATAAAATTATTTTAACTGTCCAGTTAATCTGCACTCATGCAAGACTTCATGTCAAAACGATAGAGAGGAAATATCTGTCGCTTTCTGTTATAAGTTAATGTCTTTCTTTGAGAAGTTGCAATAGTAAATTTCCATTTTCAGTGAATAAAGGACTAAGAAATCTGGTACAAGTGTGTAGCATGAAGGATCTTTCATCCATTGGTGTGACGTCACTGTTATCCCTATCCCAAATATCAGGGACAAAGTCATCTCCATGCAAAGGTGGGCATTTGACCACCATTAGTGCCCACTACTGGTTCACCTCTTCACCAGCTAGCCCACATTGACATGAAGGGTCAAACAAGCTTTTTCGATGTTGTACATTCTTTGAGTCTGTTCTTGGAACCCCAGCTCCCCACTGGTTCTCTCCTGTTGAGACCTCAGAACCACCAACCACAGCTCTCCATGTCAAGCACCTACTTTAGGAGTGCACTTTATCACAAAATGCCTATTAACCACAATGATCCTGATGCCATTCACTGAGACAGTTCTCTTAATTTATTAAATTTGCACTGTTTGCCAGTTCAAAGGTGAGTATTGCATTGGAGGAGCTTCAAACAAACGATTTCAGTTCATCTTAAACAGAGCAAAAGGAAATCTTCTTGTTAGCTGTCACTAAACTGATTCCAATTAAACCCTTCAGATATACTCCAGCTGTTATCTACCCAGAATAGAAGTGAACGCAGATGAGTTTTATGAAGCATTCAAAGTCAAAACTCTCATGGACATAAACATTTAATTTGTTCTACATTGTTTAACTGAGTATCCTCACAGTTTATATAAACCCTGCTTTGACATTTACATCAGATTTATTTAAAGGAGTGGCTTGCTCTAATTGTCATTGGAATTGATAGTATCTCTACTTCACTCCAATGTTACCCTCTTGTGACCTCTATCCTGAAAGAGTTGCCTCAGGCCATAAACTCACAGAACATTTGTAAGATACTGGTTGACCCATTGGGTCCATGACATTTGCAAAACCAAGTTCCACCCTCCAGCACTTGATCCATACCCTGTGAACCATAGCTACATAGGTCTTTCCACTTAGTCATGTAGAAAAGATTTCATGGAACTATTTGAAAGACCATAGGAACAACAGGAGGCCACTCACTTCCCCACAAGTTTCTTCCCCCACTCAGTGTGGCTATGACTGATGAATGAACTTTGCAGCTTTATAAAACTCTGGTTAGGCCACATTTGGAGTATTGCATTTTCTGGTCGCCCCATTATAGGAAGGATGTGGAGAGGGTGCAGAAGAGGTTTACCAGGATGCTGCCTGGATTAGAGGGAATATGTGATCAGAAGAGGTTGTACAAACTTGGGTTGTTTTCTCCGGAGTGACAGATGCTGAGGGGAGACCTGATAGAAGTTTATAAAATTATGAGTGGGATAGATAGGGTAGAGAGCCGGTATCTTTCTCCCAGGTCAAAATATCCAATACTAAAGGTATGCATGTAAGATTTCTTTATTAGTCACATGTACATCGAAACACACAGTGAAATGCATCTTTTGCATAGAGTGTTCTGGGGGCAGCCCGCAAGTGTCGCCACGCTTCCGGTGCCAACATAGCATGCCCACGACTTCCTAACCTGTATGTCTTTGGAATGTGAGGGGAAACCGGAGCACCCAGAGGAAACCCACACAGACACGGGGAGAACGTACAAACTCCTTACAGACAGCGGCGGGAATTGAACCCGGGTCGCTGGTGCTGTAATAGCGTTACACTAACCACTACACTATCATGAGAGGGGGAAAGTTTAAGGGAGATGTGCGGGGCAAGTTTTTTTACACAGAGAGTGGTGGGTGCCTAGAATGTGCTGCCAGGGTGGTGGTGGAGGCAGATACAACAGAGGCATTTAAGAGGATCTTAGATAGGCACGTGAATACGCAGAGTGTGGAGGGATATGGACCATGTGCAGGCAGAAGGGATAAGGTGTCATTAGCTTAATTAGTTCGACACAACATCGTGGGTCAAAGACCCTGCTCCTGTACTGTATGTTCTATGAAGTCACCTTTTGCACCCTGTCCCTCACTACATTTGGTTCACAAAAATATATCATCCTCAAAAGTATAAGTAAGGTGTTCCCCTCTGTGTCCCAACAAATATTGATTCCTCAGACAAAACTCTAAAAGTTTAGGATGGATCACTGAGGATGGATCGTTACAGTTTCAAGCATAGTTCAACATGCATTTGCGTCATAGCTAACAAGATCTTGCACCGTGCAGGCACGGTCCTTGAGCTGCAGGTAAACTAGAAGGCATACACTGTACATGGCAGAGCTCTGGAGAGTGTTGTTGACTTCGGGGTATTGGTATTGGTTTATTATTGTCACTTGTACTGAGGTACAGTGAAAAATTTGTCTTGCATACCGATCGTACAGGTCAATTCATTACACAGTGCATTGAAGTAGTACAGGTAAAAACAATAACAGTACAAAGTGTTACAGCTGCAGAGAAAGTGCAGTGCAGGTAGACAATAAGGTGCAAGGTCACAACAAGGTAGACTGTGAGGTCAGAGTCCATCTCATCGTAAAAGGGAACTGTTCAATAGTCTTATCACAGTGGGATAGAAGCTGTCCTTAAGCCTGGTGGTATGTGCCCTCAGGCTCCTGTATCTTCTACCCGATGGAAGAGGAGAGAAGAGAGAATGACCCAGGTGGGTGGGGTACAGGTACGTAGTTCCGTGAAAGTGAAGACAGATAGCCAGGGTGGTGAAGAAGGTGTTTGGCACCCTTGACTTCATCAGTCAGGGCAGAGAGCACAGAAGTAGGGACGTCATGTTACAGCTGTACAAGAAGTTGGTGAGACCACGCTTGAAGTATTGTATGCAATTCTCGTTACTTAATTATAGGAAGGATGTCGTTAAACTGGAGAAGGTGCAGAAAAGACTCACAAGGATGTTGCCAGGACTGGAAGGCTTGAGTTATAAGGAGAGACTGAATAGGCTGGAGCTATTTTTCCTGGACCATAGGAGGCTGAGGGGTGACCTTGTAGAGGTATATTGGTTGGTTAGTGGGTTTATTATTGTCACATGTAGCAGATACAGAGAAAAGTTTTTGTTTGAGTGCCACCCAGACAGATTATCATGAGGGGCATAGACAAGGTGGGTGGTCACATTCTTTTTCCCAGGGTAGGGGAGTCTAAAACTAGAGGGCACAGGTTTAAGGTGAGAGGGGAAAGATTTAGAGGGGACCTGAGGGGAAAGTTTCTCACACAGAGGGTGGTGGGTATATGGAATGAGCTGCAAGAGGAAGTGGTAGAGTTGGGTACAGTTACAACACTTAAAAGACATTTGATCAGGTACATAAATAGGAAAGCTCTAAAGGGATATGGGCCAGACACAGACAACTGGGGCTCACTCAGGTAAGCACCTCGGTCAGCATGGACGAGTTGGGCTGAAGGGCCTGTTTCTGTGCTGTATAACTCTATGACTCTAAGGCAGTGGGTGGTTCTACCACTAGCAAGTCTAAGGTATGTAGAGGGATCCTTATATCAACATGCCATCATCTCTTGTCCTTGGCAGAAGGAGATGGTTTAGTTCCTTCCATTCCTCCGCTGCCCCCACAGTCACCTACCATAAACCATGCTACATTGCTACTAGTGGGATCTTGGTAAGCACATATACATTGTCGTGTTTCCTACATTACCACAGCTACATGCTATCATTGAGCGTTTGATGTCTCTGGGCCTGTACTCAATAGAGTTCAGTAGGATGAGGGGGGAATCTCATTGAAACCGACTGGATACTGAAAGGCCTGGATAGAGTGGACGTGGAGAGGATGTTTCCATTGGTAGCAGAGTCTAAGATATGAGGGCACTGCCTCAGAATAAAGAGACGTCCCTTTAGAACTGCGGTAAGGAGGAATTTCTTCCGCCAGAGGGTGGTGAATCTGTGGAATTCGTCGACACAGAGGGCTGTGGAGGCCAAGTCATTGGGTGTATTTAAGGCAGAGATTGGTAGGTTCTTGATTGGTAAGGGGGTTAAGGGTCACAGGGAGAAAGCGGGAGAATGGGGTTGAAAAAAGGAAAAAGAAATCAGTCATGATTGAATGGTGGAGCAGACTTGGCGGGCTGAATGGTCTAGTTCTGTTCTATATCTTATGGTTTTATGGTCATTATAGTTACTATAGAAAGGCAAGTTGTTTTTCTTTGGAGGGCATCATGCTATGAACCCTTTGCTAACATATGTTGTCATAAGCCATCAAAGGATCACTGGTGAGTTCGTGCTCCATAGGTCACACCACATGCTACCCTTTCCCAACGGATCATGACCACAAATTCAAACATCTTCAAAGATCAGGAAGGTTATGAGAAAATTGCTACAAGCTAAATCTAGAAACCCTCAGGTGATCCCTCTTTTGGTACCCCAGACCGATCATAATTCCTCTCTACCCCCCAAACTGTGATCGCCTAACTTAGCCACGGAATCAAAGAGTTGTACAGCACAGAAACAGGCCCTTCAGCCCCACTCATCCATACCGACCGGGAGGCCTATCTACACTATTCCTACTTGCCCGCATTAGGCCCATATCCTGCTATTTCTTTCCTATCCAAGTACCTGTCCAAATGCCTTTTGAATAATGCAATCATACCTGTCTCCACCACTTCCTCAGGCAGCTCGTTACTTATACCCACCACCCTCTGAGTGAAAACTTGATGCTCAGTCCTTCTTTAGCATTGTAATAGAGGCCTCAGTAACAGGCTTCCACTGGACAGCTTTCAGCCTGAGTTAGCAGGGTACAAATAGAAATTGTCGGAAACATTCAACAGGTCAGGCAGCATTTTGAACAGAGAAACAGCGTGAATATTTCAGGAACTGATGAAAGTTTCTTCCTTATGAAACATTAACCCTGTTTCTCCTTCCACAGATGCTGGCTAAACTGCTGAATGTTTCCAGCCTTTTCTGTTTATATTTCAAAGTTCCACTTTTGGCAGTTTTGTGATTTAATAGATTATAGAACAGTACAGCACAGGAACAGGCCCTTTGGCCCATGATGTTGTGTCAAACTAATTAAACGAGTAATTAAATGCCTAACTAAACTAGTCCCTTCTGCCTACACAATGTCCACATCCCTCCATTCTCTGCACATTCATGTGCCTATCTAAAAGCCTCTTAGATACCACTATTGTATCTGCCTCCACCACCACCCTTGACAGTGCATTCCAGGCACTCACCATTCTTTGTGTAAAAGTTAGCCCAACACATCTCCTTTGAACTTAACCTCTCTCACCTTCAACGCATGCCCTCTCGTATTAGACATTCCGACCCTGGGGAAAATATACCGGCTGTCTACTCTATCTATGCCTCTCAAAATCTTATAAACTTCTATCAGGTCTCCCCTCAGCCTCTGCCACTCCAGAGAAAACAACCCAAGTTTGTCCAACCTCTCATTAGAACACATGCCCTCTGATCCAGGCAGCATCCTGTTCTGCATCCTCTCTGAAACCTCTACATCTTTCCTATAATGGGGCGACCAGAATTGAATGCAATACTCCAGATGTGGCTGAAGTAGAGTTTTATAAAGCTGCAACATAACTTCCTGAATCTTGAACTGGATGCCTCGACTAATTAAGGCAAGCATTGGGAAATGCCATCAGGGGATAATAAAGAGAGATCATGAAAGGACTGAAAAGTTTCACACCCTTCAACACAAAGTCAAACATTGGACTTATGAATAGAGTTTCAAGTACACCAAGTAAGCAGGTTATGATGAAAATGGCACCAGTTAATGGTTAGACCCAAATATAGGCAATTATTCATATTATTGAGGGTGTATAACTTAGATTAAACAAAATGCTCCTCGAGATGGGAATTGTGAAGTTATTTGCTTTTATTCATTATCGGGGTGCATGGCCTACATTAATTGACCATCCTGATTGCCCTTGAGAAGGTGATATTGAGTTATCTTTTTAAACCACTGCAGTCCTTCTGAAGGAAGTACTGTTGGGTAGGCAGTTCCAGGATTTCAATATAGTTACAGTATATTTTCAAGTCCGGATGGTGCGTGACTTGGAGGGAAATCTGCACTTGCAGGCATTCCATAACCTGCTCCCCTTGACCTTCAGGGTTGTAGAGGTCACCAGAGGTGCTATCAAAGGAGCCTCAGTGAGTTGCTACAGTGCATTTTGTAGATGATACTGCAACCACTGTGAACTAAACTAATGGGGTTATTTCCACTGGTGCAGAATTGGCTGTAAGGATATTAATTGACCAAATTTAAGATCATGATTGGGATTGGAAGAATCTTCCATTTTTCTTGCCAAGAGACCTCTTACATCTGCCAGTCATCATTCAGATAACCGGTTAATGCTTCCGTTAAAACAGAAGCTAAAGGAAACTAATCTGAATGTGATACACTTTGTGCTTTGATTAAACAGTAAGTTAGTTTTGATTGCTAAGTATTAAAATAAAGATGTTTACAATTTGCATTGATTCTAATGCTAGCAGACTGATAGTATATTTGATTTATGTTATATTAATCATGGATTATGTATAATTTGTCCTTTCCTTTAGTTAACAAAAGAGCCGTTTTATTTTCCAGTTGCATGTTGTAATTGCCCTAGTCTATAAATCTGCTTTTATAATAGTACCACCCACTTACCTTCCTATACATCTAGGCCGTGAATCACCTACACACTATAATGATTTAAATCTCTTAATAGTCACCTATTATTAGGTCAGGGATGTTTTCAGAAGCATTGGCGCCCAAGCCATTTTACGACCTGCTCTTGTCATGGCCAGATAGCACTATAAATAGTTTGGTTTTAAAGTTCTTTCATTAAATGCAATAAATTTCCTTTCGCTCTCTCTGGCTGATCGATCCGAGCACCTGGGATTGCACACTTCAGTATCAGTGCATTGGATTGTCTATCAAGGGACCCAGTGGAAACTACTAGCTCTTGAGAAAGTGAAAAGGTTGTTCATTCACTGGAAGAATTCACCATGTGGCATAGTGTTTCGATTCCCAGTGGATTTTTAACCATGGATTTACCATTACACAGCTGAGTTTCATCAGACTATCTCTGGGCTCTTTATTCGTTCACAGGGTGTGGGTCCTTTCCTTTCCTTCTCACCCTTTCCTAATTGCCTCAGAGCGAAGTGACTTGCTGGGCTATTCCGGAGGACAGGTAAGAGACAACATTATTGCTGAGAGTCTGGAGCCATGTATAAGAACACAGAACAGTACAGCACAGGAACAGGCCCTTCAGCCCACCATGTCTGTGTGCCAACCATTATGCCAATTTGAACTAATCCCGTCTGCCTGCACATGGTATATGTCCATCCATTCCTGGCCTGTTCTTGTGTCTGTCCAAATTTCTCTTAACCGTTGCTATCTTATCTACTTCCACCACTTCCCTTGGCATTGTGTTCCAGGCACCTACCATTCCGTGTAAAAAAACTTGCCTCTCACATCTCCCTTAAGCATTCCCCTAGTTTAAACTTTCCTCTAGTTTCTGACATTTCCAAAAACTAGAGAAAAGTTTAAACTAGAGAAGTTGAAACTTTCCTGGCAAAAAGACTCTCTCCTATCTATGCCCCCCACAATCTTATAAACTTCTATCAGGTCTCCCCTTAACCTCTGGTGCTCCAGAGAAAACAATTATCGTTTGTCCAGCCTCTCCTTATAGCTAATACTCTCTGACCCAGGCAAGATCCTGGTGAAACAACAAAGAATCTCAGCAAGTCGAGCAGCAGCTGTGAGAGGAGATGGACTGTTGACGTTTCGAGTCGAGACTCTGCATCAGGACCCTGGTGAACCTCTGCTGCACCCTCTCCAAAGCCTCCACATCCCTCCTGCAGCAACCAGAACTGCACATCCTCCAAATGTGGCCTAACCGAAGTTTTATACATAGACCTCTGTATAGGCCAGACCAGGTGGAGATGACAGATATCCTTTACTAAAGGACATTAGTGAGCCAGATGTGATTTTAACACCACCTCAGTAGTGGAGTTTCATGGTCAATATCACTGCTACTAATTTTTTAATCCAGATGATTTAACGAACTGAATATAAATATCCCAGCTCCTTTAAACTCCAGATCATTCTTGAGGAGTCTGTCTTTACCTTGGCAAAGCAGCCAGCATAATCAAAGACCCCACCCACCCGGGTCATTCTCTCTTCTCCCCTCTTCCATCAGGTAGGAGCCTGAGTGCACGTACCACCAGGCTTAAGGACAGCTTCTACCCCACTGTGATAAGACTATTGAACCTTATACAATGAGATGGATTCTGACCTCACAATCTACCTTGTTGTGACCTTGCACCTTATTGCACTGCCCTTTCTCTGTAGCTGTGACATTTTACTCTGTACTGTTATTGTTTTTACCTGTACTACCTCAATGCACTCTGTACTAACTCAATGTAACTGCACTGTGTAATGAATTGATCTGTACAATCGGTATGCAAGACAAGTTTTTAACTGTACCTCGGTACAAGTGACAACAATAAACCAATACCAGTACCAATTCCCAGTACAGTCACAGAACCACAGTGCTTACTTCAGAGTCAACATTACATTGAGTAAATATGGTGAAAAGTTACAGGGTTTAATCAGAGCATCCCAGAATGGGTACAGCGCAGAAGCAGGCCATTCAGTCCATCAGGTCTATGCCAGCTCTCTACCACTGGTTCCACCAACTGGCTCTTTCCCCACAGCAGTGCAAACTTTTCCCCAGCTTTTCTTTATCTAAATCCTTCTTGAAGGGCAAAATGGAACCTGCCTCCACAACATCTGCAGGCAGTGCATTCCAAATCCCAGCCACACACTGCTTAAAAAAAAGGTTTTCCTCACAACATCCTTAATTCTTTTCCCGTTTAGTTTATACCTGTACCTTCTAGTCCTCAACCCACCTGCCAATGGGTGTAGCCTCAAACTATCCACTCTGAACCTATTCAATCAAATCTCCTTTCCGGGGAAAACAGTCCAGTCTTTCCAATCTATCCTTGTCTGTAGTCCCTCATCCCAGGAATCCTTCTTGTAAATCTTTTCTGGACCTTCTCTAATGCCTTCACATCCTTCCTATTATAACAACGCAATACTCCAATTACCAGTCCAATGTTTTATAAACATCATCCATCTTTGTCCCCCTCCCATCCTGATTCCATCCACCCATAGTTCACCCACAAGCTTCCCCCTCTCCTCTATCTGGTTCTGGTTCCACCTGCCATACACCTCTCCCCTAATGGTTCCCATTCTCACCCCCTTTACTTATCAGAGTCCAGAACCGGGAGCCCTTTGTGTTCCAGCTTATCTCCCTCCAGCAGCCGTCTCCCAACCCGCACACTCCTCTCCTCTCACCTCGCTCCATCCACCTCTCATCTTCTTTCTCTTTGTCTGTCTCCATCTATCATTCGCCTGCCACTGTCTCCCCTTCCCTACCTGGGCAATCTGTCTCTCATCTTACACCCCTCCTCAGTCCACCAATCAAGAAAAGATAAGATCTCTTTATTAGTCACATGTACATCGAAACACACAGTGAAATGCATCTTTTGCGTAGAGCGTTCTGGGGGCAGCCCGAAAGTGTCGCCACGTTTCCGGCGCCAACATAGCACGCCCACAACTTCCTAACCTGTCCGTCTTTGGAACTTTCACCTCGGACTCCTGCCTCAGCACTCCCTTCCCACCTTTATACCGGCCATCTCCCCTCTCCACTCTCAGTCCTGATGCACAGCTTTGACCCGAAACATCAACTATTCCTTTCCCCCCCCCCCCCCCCCCCCACAGATGCTGCTCGACCCACTGAGTTCCTCCAGCAGATTGTTTGTTGCTCTGGATTCCAGGATCTGCAGTCTCTTGTGTCTCAATGTTTTATTCAGCATATCTTCCATACTTTTATACTCTATGCTTCTATTGATAAAGCTCAGAATTGTGCACAACTTATTAACCATTTTCTCAACCTGCCTTGTCACTCTCACTGACTTTGTGCGCCTACCCTCAGTTGCCTCTGTTCCTGCTCCCTTTTAGAATGGTCGGCTTTATCCTTTATTCTTCTCACCAAAATGCATTAACTGACATTCCCCCAGATTAAACATCATCTGCCATGCATCTGCCTATTCCTCCAAGAATACTGCAAAGCATTTATTCGTTCTTTGAAGTAAAACAATTTAAAAATGAAGTAAGCCTATACTTGGAAACAAAACGGTCAGCACAAAAGGTTTAATCCACTTTAACAAATGTTGTATCCATGGGAATTTTTACATTCTTCTTTATTGTGCAGTTAAACCTTGCATGTTTCTTCTGAATGCATTTAAATACTATTCATCATGTTCTGTTAATTTTGTATTAGTCCATGAGAAAAAAAAATCAATAAGGTGAATGTCATCCGCAAGGACAAGGAACAATAGGCTTATTACATCTTGGACTCATTACATCTTATGTGTGACACTGACTACAGATATATTTGGGTGTTCAAGATGTGTGCCCTTGAGGGGTATGATGCTTCTTCACATCTTTTATATTCTTTAATCAACACGTTCGTCTCTGCTTCAGGTATTAGACTGCAGGGGTTTCTGTGGCTCTCACTTCTGGTTCACCATTGCATATATTCACCAGATGTTCCCAGCTGTGGCATTAAGTAAGCACATCTCAGGTGATATTTGAAAATCAAAGCGTTATTAAAATAATGCAATAACAGAGCACATCAAAGAGTTGGGGGAACAGTTACTGAAGGCATTAATTCCATATTTTAATCCTATCCAGAAAACAGCTGAACTTTGTCTGTGTTTCACTGTACTTGGCAGGGAATGATCAGAAGATAAATCTTGCTTTCCTATCTTTCACAAACACAGGATTCTCCGGAGTATTTTACAGTCAATGAAGTTCTTTCAAAGTGTGGTCACTACTCTACACCACACTACTCTAAGTAAGCAGATTGGAATCCAACGTTACATTTGCTGAAATAAAAACAGAAAATTCCAGAAACACTCAGCAAGTCAAGCAGCATCTGTGAAGAAAGAAACAGAGTTAATGTGTCGGGTCAAAGACCCTTCATGAGAATGGGCCGTTGTACTTGCTGTGTCCACACTTTGACTACTAAAGCTGAAAATCCAGATTAACTAACAATGTGAAAGGCAAGAAGAGGAAACATTTCTATAATGCAGTGGAAGCCATAATCACTGCTCCCAGTGTGGCTAATGCAACCAATAGCACGGTGGTAAAATAGGACAGCCAACAGTAAATAACAAAGTTTGACAGCAGAAATTCATGCCAGTAAAACTTCCTACTCAGAGTGTTCATAAGGACAGCACAAAGAAAATATGGGAAGAACATTGTTCATTTATGGGTTACGTTAGACATCACCTGAGATCCTAATTAATTATGGGATGTTTGTGGGACCATGCAGATGAAACTTTATGATGCTGACACTTGGTGTTTATGAATCTGTTAGTCACTCTATCACTCTGTGCAGACATTCTTACTTTCAATGCATAGAAAATATATAACTAATCATTTTGGTCTCCTTGTCTAGGGAACGATATACTTGCCTTGGAGAGAGAGCAGGGTAGATTCATTACATGATTCACAAGGCAACTCCACTGTCTCCAAGCTATTGTCCCATGAATCAGATGGGTGAATATACTCTGCACTGTCTCTAAGTCATCATCCTGTGAATCAGACTAGTGGATCCACTCTGCACCTTATCCACAGCAAGCTTGTGTCTTCTTAGATGAGGAGACCAAAATAGAGCTCTACTCAACAGAGTTTAGAAGGAGAGGAGGTGATCGTATTGATACAAATTTCAGAGAAGGATTGACGGAGTAATTGTCTTTACTGGAGACTTTAGAACTTGAAGGCACAATCCTAGATTAACAGCTTGACCATTATGGACTACAATGAGGCAAAACTTCCTTGCTCAGAGGGCGGTGAATCTTCAGAACACTCTTGTCCCGGAGGAACAGGGATGTTCCATAACTGAGTTCATTCAAGGCTGAGGTGGATAAATTTTTGGACAATATGGGAATCAGGAGATGTAGGGACTAGATGGGGTTGACTTGAAATACAGGATTGGCCATGATCCTGCTGAAAGCTGAGGATGCCCATAGCTACCACTGCTCCTATTGCAGCCAAGTTCAGTTTCCAACAAATGTCAAATAAAATGACTTCACTTGCTGTGGCATAGAGTATAAGAGCAGGGAGGTCTTGCTAGAACTATGTAATATATTATTTTGTAACACAGATGGAATATTGAAAGCAATTCAAGTTGCCACAGTAGAGGAAGGACTTGACTATACTGGAGAGGATGCAGGGCAGATACACCAGGATGTTGCCTGGGATGGAACGTTTCAGTTATGAGGAGAGACTGGATGGGGTATGTTTGTTTCACTTGGAGCAGAGGAGGCTGAGGAAGGACCTGATAGAGGTGTACAAAATTACAAGAGCCATAGATAGGGTAGATAGTAAGAAACTTTTTCCCATGGCAGAAGTTTCTAAAACCAGAGGGCTTAAGTTTAAAGTGAGGAATAAGAGGTTTAGAGGGGAAATGAGGAAGATGTCTTTCACCCAGAGGGTGGTTGCAATTTGGAACGCACTGCCTGAGAAGTGGAGGCGGCAGGTACCCTCACAAAATTTAAGAAGCGTATGGACAACAACTTGAATCATCAAGGTATAGAAAGCTACAGACCAAGTGATGGTAATTGGGATTAGTATAGATAGATACTTGATGGCCAGCAGGGACATTAAGATTAAGATATCTTTATTAGTCACATGTACATCGAAACACACACTTCCGCCGCCAACATAGCATGCCCACAACTTCCTAACCCGTACGTCTTTGGAATGTGGGTGGAAACCGGAGCACCAGGAGGAAACCCACGCAGACACAGGGAGAACGTACAAACTCCTTACAGACAGTGGCGGGAATTGAACCCGGGTCGCTGGCGCTGTAAGGTATTATGCTAACCGCTACACTACTGTACCATAGTGGGCCAAAGGGCCTGTTTCTGTGCTATAAGACTCCATGACTCTCTGAAAACCTCCTGCAAACTGTATCAATTAACAAACCAAGTCCACAGGATCCTGTGTTACTGTAATTAATTCAGGAATTTCTGTAAAAATATCTTAACTAGGGAAAGAAAGGGAGACCACATTGAAAACTATAAGCTTTAGGCATGACACTCTGTGACAGTACAGGAGGCCGATTGCATACCTGAAGGAGGGCATTATGTGGCAATTACTGCTGCTGCCTCTGAGCTCCAGAGATGTGTGTTTGATCTTGACCTCTGGTGCTGTTTGTACTGAGTTTCCATGTTCTCCCTGCGGCTGCATGCATTTCCCCCAGTGCTCTGGTTTCCTCTCACATTAGATGTAGTGGCTCCTGTAAATTGCCCCCATTGGAGGTGAGTGGCAGGATAACCAATGGACTTGTGGGAGAGAATAGGTTACACTGGACTTTCATGTTTCATATTTCCTTATGACGTTGGAGTCCATTCAGCCCATTGAATCTATGCCAGCTCTCCGAGCAATCCCATTCCCCCATTATCTTCCCTATTGCCTGCTCTTTCTCACATGCCCATCAATTCCACCCTGATTCTCATCCTAATGCCACTCACCTAGCCCAGTGGCAAAAAATGAGAGAATGCAACTGCCCTGAGTGGTGGCATAAACCTGATAGGCCGGATGGCCTTTGTCTCTATTATAAGGAAAATATGTGATTCAGTGCAACAGTAAACAAAATGCCAGGATCATCTTCTGAATAAAAAACCCATCGCATCAAGTCGCATTTCTGTGCATGAATCACTATAGCAACACTGAGACCACTTTACATTACAACGTTCTTTGGTTTTTTTTTGTTCTAATTGTGTTCTTTCTTATAAAAATTGTGTATAGCATATGTTTCATTTATACTTTTCTTGTTAATGTTGTGTCTCTAATGCAATGTGCCTGTGCTGCTGCTGCAAGTAAGTTTTTCATTGCACCTGTGCACACATGGATGTGCATATGACAATAAACTCAACTTTGACTTTGACTTTGACTTTGACGTACCAATAAGTAAAACCACCTAGTTATCACAAAATATGCAACAAAACTTTAGGACTAATGCAGAAAAACTTACTGTCTGTACAGATTCTGATCATGCTTCCAGATATATCTATGCACATCTTGTGCACAACAACTGTCCTTGAAACAAAATTGCTCCCGTGTAAGAAAATATTTGAGGCACTATGTACACAAATGTCAATAAGGCAAATGGCATTTTGGCCATTATTGTGAGGAGGTTAGAGTTTCGAAATAAGGGGGTATTGTTACGATTGTACAAGTTACTTCACTGCCTTGGTGAAGCAGCCAGCATAATCAAAGACCCCACCCACCCGGGTCATTCTCTCTTCTCCCCTCTCCCATCAGGCAGAAGATACAGGAGTCTGAGGGCACATACCACCAGGCTCAAGGACAGCTTCTATCCCACTGTGATAAGACTTTTGAACAGTCCCCTTATACGATAAGATGGGCTCTTGACCTCACAATCTACCTTGTTTGACCTTGCACCTTATTGTCTACCTGCAATGCACTTCCCAGTAACTGTGACACTTTACTCTGTTACTGTTTTTACCCTGTACTACCTCAACGCACTGTGCAATGAATTGATCTGTATGACTGGTATGAAAGACAAAGTTTTCACTGTACCTCAGTACAAGTGACAATAATAAACTGAAACCAAAACCAAAATCTCTGGAGGTTAGAACTGTTACAATTGTACAGGTTACTGGGGAAGCCACACCTGAGGTACTATGCTCTGTTGTGGTCCCTTTATTTAAGGAAGGATATACAGGCATTGGAGACAGCGCAAAAGGCTAATTCCTGGGATGAGAGGGTTGTTCTTCAATGAGCAGCTACCAAGATTAGATCTGTATTCATTGCAGCTTAGAAAAATGAGGACTGATTTTATTGAAACATGCAAGATCCCTGAGGGGACATGACAGGGTAGATGGGCCAATCTCGAACAAGATATTGTTCAGCATGGCCTCGCTGGGCCGAAGGCATGTGTCCGTGCTGTATTGCTCTATGACTCTGTGACTCTATATGGGGGGCGGGGTGCACATTTAAAACCGAGGTGCACAGGAGCTTCTTCTTGCAGAGGGTGCTGAACCTCTGGGATTCTCAACCGCAGTGTTGTGGAGACTGGGTCATTGGGGGTATTTAAATTGAGGGCTATTTGGGACTGACGCAGAAGAAGAGTTGAGGCCTGGGGCAGATCAGCCATGATCATACTGAATTGCAGGGCAGTCCTGAGGGGGTGAGGTGGCCTCCTCCTGCTCCTATTTTGTTATGTTCTTCCAAAATTCAGAGGCGTAACGAATTCAACACTTAAGTGTGTCAGAAGTGACCAAAGGCCAAAACAAGAGCACAGACAGCATTCAGTGCAAGATACTGCTCAGGCGAAGGAGCTGAGTGCTCACTGGAAACGCTGCCTGCAAAGGCAGCTGATTGCCACTTAATTTTGTCTCATTAAGGAAGCTGAACAGCAGTTTAGTGGCTAGCACTTGAACTAATTCGATTTTATGGTAATCACCAACTACGGCCACAAATGATGTGCTAAAATCAGCCCTTCAAAAGGTGCACCTTCTACTGATAGAACATAGAACAGTACAGCACAGGAACAGGCCCTTCGGCCCACAATGTCTGTGCCCAGTATGATGCCAAATTAAAGCGGATGAGCTGGGTGAAATTTCGCCACTAATTTTCACCCAGCTCTCCAATTCGCTTGGACTGTCTCTGACACCTCTCTCTCCTTCCCCGATCTTTCCGTCTCCATCTCAGGAGATTCCTTATCCACTGACATCCACTGATGCCACAGCTACCTCGATTACAGCTCCTCCCACCCTGTCTTTTGCAAGGGCGCGATCCCTTTATCTCAATTTCTCCGCCTCCGCCGCATCTGCTCCCGTGATGAGGCTTTCCACTCCAGGACATCCGAGATGTCCAACATCTATTCCAACTGGGGCTTCCCCCCACCTGGCTGTGGTCGAGAGAGCTCGCACCTGTATCTCTGCCATTTCCCACACCTCTGCTCTCACCCCCACCCCTCCCAGACCCAACAGGGATAGGGTCCCCCTTGTCCTCACATTTCATCCCACCAGCCTACGTGTCCAACACACCATTCTCCACCACTTCCGCCATCTCCAACGGGACCCCACCACCAAGCATATCTTCCCCTCCCCACCCCTTTCTGCCTTTCGCAGCGACCACTCTCTCCGTGACTCCCTCGTTCACTCCTCCCCCCCACCCATCCCGCTCCCACCTTGGGAACTTTCCTCTGCCCCCACCATAGGTGCAACACCTGCCCCTGCACCACCTCCATCACCTCCATCCAGGGACCCAAACAGTCCTTCCAGGTGAGACAGAGATTCACCTGCACTTCCCTTAATATCATCTACTGCATTCGCTGCTCCAAGTGTGGCCTCCTCTACATTGGTGAGACCAAACGCAGACTAGGTGACCGTTTCGCAGAACGCCTGCGCTCTGTCCGTAACCGCGATCTGCATCTCCCTGTTGCCAGTCACCTCAACTCCCCCTCCCACACTATCACTGATATGTCAGTCCTCGGCCTCCTCCTCTGCCAGGAGAATTCCAAGCGCAAACTGGAGGAACAGCAGCTCATTTTACATCTTGGAACCTTGCAGTCTAACGGCATGAACATTGAATTCTCCCACTTTAGGTAATCCCCACCCTTCTTCCCCACACACCCCCCCCCCCCCACCACGCTTCTTCTCTTCTTCCCTTTCCTAGCCAATTTTTTCCTCTCTTCTTACCTTTGACCCATCCCCCGGTGGATCTGCTCTCCCCTCCTCCCCCGCACCTGCCGATCACTACCTCTTACCTGCATCTACCTATCGCCACCCTGTGCCCACCCTGCCTCCTCTCTTTTGTCCACCTATCACTGCTCTGCTTTTCCCTCCTGTATATTGGGCTTCCCCTTTTCTCATTTGCAGTCCTGAAGAAGGGTCCTGACCCGAAACGTTGACCGCCTGCTTTTCTCCACGGATGCTGCCTGGCCTGCTGAGTTCCTCCAGCATCATCGTGTTTTTCATCTGGATTCCAGCATCTGCAGTCCTTTGTTTCCCAAGTTCTATACGACTGTATTATGACTTCTTGACTCTTATACTCTATACCCCTAGTGATGATGGCATATGCCTTCTTTACCACTTTATCAACTAATATTGTCACTTTCAGGGAGGTATAGGCTTGGACCACAAGATACCTCCTTACATCAAACAAAACCAAAAATCCATCACTTCTTGATCTGCAATAGCCTTGGGAAATATTTCTTCACACAGAGTTTTCGAACTTTTGAAGAGAGAGTTCCAAAGTTCGAAAACTCTTTGTGTGAAGAAATACGTCCCAATCACCACCCTTGACAGCCCAGCGTAATTGAAAGGTTATTTCTCCATTTCTTGGTCACTGACATTAAAGGGAATAATTCCTCCCTGCCAACCCTTCAACTCCTTTAATCATCATAAATACCTCAATGAGGTCACAAGAAAGTACAGATGCTGGAATCTATAGCAACACACAAGATGCTGGAGGAACTCAGCTGGTTGTTAATTTACCTGCCTCAACCACTTCCCTTGGAAGCTCATTCCATATACGCACCACCCTCTGTGTGAAGAAGTTGCCCCCTCAGGTCCCTTTTAAATATTTCCATTCCCATCTTAAACTTATGCCCTCCTGTTCTTAGTGCCCCATCCTTGGAAAAAAGACTACTTGCATTCACCCTATGAATATCCCTTATGATTTTATACACCACTATAAGGTCACCCCTCGATCTCCTATGTTCCAAGGAATAAAGTCCAAGCCTGCCCACCCTCTTCCTATAACTCATGCCTTCGAGTCCTGGCAGCATTCTTGTAAATCCTCTCAGCACTCTTTCTAGCTCAGTGATGTCTTTCCTATAACAGGACAACCAAAACTGTACACTCGTACACTGTAGCTCGGAATAGAGTGCCTCTTTCAGGAGTCCAACATCCAGCATGCTAATGAAGTCATAGAGTCATACATCACGGAAACAGGCCCTTCGGCCCACTGGTCTGTGCCGACCAAGGGTCCCACCTAAGTTAGTCCCATCTGCACACATTTGGCCCATATCCCTGTAAACAGTTTCTGTCCATATACCTGCCCAAGTGCCTTTTAAATGTTGTTAATGTACCTGCCTCAACCACTTCCTCTGGCAGCTCATTCCATATACTGACCACCCTCTGGGTGAAAAAGTTGCCCCTTTGGTTCCTATTAAATCTCTCCCCTCTCACCTCAAACCCATGCCCTCTGGTTCTTGATTCTGGGAAAAAGACTGTACGCATTGACCGTATCTATGCCCCTCATGATTTTATACACCTTGATAGGATTGCCCCTGACTGATGAAGGCCAACGTGCCAAAATCCTTTCTCACCACCACCCTGTCTATCTGTGACACCACGTTCTGGGAACCATGTACTTGTACTCCTCGGTCCCTCTGTTCTACAACACGGCCTGCCCAATGGAGCTGTGTAAGTGAAACCAGGACCTCAGGGTTGGGTATGTTGGCCTGGGAAAGGACACTGACATTAGTTCACTCACCCTTACAGTGAAACTGGAGGGCTTAATGGAATCAGCATTGAAGTTACCATTCCAGTGCTTGAGATCTTGCTGTGCCCATGTAGCACTGCCCAATCAGTTGCAGAAATCTGGCACAACGTGAATATATTCCCATTCAAGGGCATATTCAATCTTAGTCTCCATCACAACACATCACTTTCAATATATCAGCCTCTAACAAAGACACAGTGACAATCATGTCTGAAATGATTACACAGAGACAATCCCATCTGTAATACAGGAGTATTGATCCAATAGACAACACAGGCAGTGAAACATCCTTTTCCACAGGAAATTGTCCTCCAGCCTAAAGTCTTTCACTTTGATTAAACTCTCTAATTGGCCCAGATTGTCAATGCAATGGAGTAATATTGCCCAACAATAAAGTTCTCAAAGCAAACAACTGCTCTCCTTAAATGTTTGGATAAGCATAGCTCAGAATGTTAATCGCAATGAAGAAAGGATACGAATCGTAAGTACTGGTAATTTGCTCTCCATTGAGGTTTAATTAATTCTGAACAGCTCAGTATTTTGGTTATTGGATGGAGTTCAATTCCTAATCAGTCCATCCTTTATTTGTCTATTGCCGTGGTGACTGGAAGCTAGATCCTAAATCCACATTCGATGGGCATGATGTCAACAACAGGAGGAATGGAAAGTTTCACTGCCTGTGTTATCCAATGGATCAATGCTCCTGTATTATAAATGGGATTGTCTCTGTGTAATCATTTCAGACACGATTGTCACTGTATCTTTGTTAGGAGGCTGATATATTGAAGATGATGTGTCTGTGATGGAAACCAAGATTGAATGTGCCTCTGAATGGAAAGTAAGGGAACTTGAGACTGGAGGAGAGGGGAGGTTGAGGGCTGAGGGAAAGAAGGAGGCTTAAGAGTGAGAGTGGAGGCTGGGGACTCAGGGAGAGAGGGGCAGACTGGAGAGTGAGGGAGAGGAGAGGCTAGAGAGTGAGGGAAAGAGGGGGTGGAGGGAAGGTGTGGGAGAGCTGGAGATTGGTGGAGAGGGAGGGAAACACTAGAAATCAGAGGAGAGAGGGGCCAGGGTTGAGGAGCGGTGACAGATGATTGGGGCGGAAAAGGCCAGAGGTTGGAGATCAGGAAATGGGGCGGCTGGAAGGGGGTAGGCAGAGTCTGGAGAAGATAGAGGCAGATTGGGGAAGGGTTGGCAGGAGACCATCAGGATGGATGCTGGAGATCGAGGGAGGGGGAATCTGAAGACTAGAAGAGGGGTTGGAGATTGATGGTTGAGAGGGAGGGGAGGGAAAGCCTGGAGATCAGAGAGGTGGAGGACACTGGAGACTGGGTGGGAAGAGGCTGGTAATTTAGGGAATAGTCTGAAGAGGAAGGAAATGGTGGAAGGGGCTGGATGGATCTTGAGTATAAGAGAAAGGCATGGGTTTGGGGGATAGGAGACTCAGTGGCAATGGTTGGGGAAAGCAAGACAGGAGATCAAGGGAGGTGGAGGCTGGGGGCTGGTGCAATGAGGAAAGGAGACAGCCCCAGACAGAGATTCAGAGAAAGCAGAGGATAAAGGTTAGGCATCCATGGACGTTAATCACTGAAGATGGCAAAATTGGTTGAGGTCTTTCCAAAGAGTAGATGGCATCCTTAACAAGGTTTCATTAATAAGGGTAAAAAGCTACAAAGCATTGTTAAACCCTGATAGAACACTGCTGGGACCTCAATTGGTAATTGATTTATTATTGTCACATGTACCAAGATACAGTGAAGAAAGTTGTTTTGCATGCCATCCATACAGATCATTCCAAATATCAGTGCATTGAGGTAGTACAAAGGGAAATGCAGTAACCGAATGCAGAATACATTTACAGAGAAAGTGCAGGGCAGGCAGACAATGAGGTGCAAGGGCCATGATGAGGTAGATTGTGAGGTCGAGAGTTCATCTTTATCGTACAAGAGTTCCGTTCAAGAGCCTTATAACAGCGGGATAGAAGCTGTCCTTGAGCATTGTGGTGCGTGTTCTGCCCATTCTGCCCAATGGAAGGGGAAAGAATAGAGAATGTCTGGGGTGAGAAGGGTCTTTGATTATGTTAGTGGAGTACCATGATCACTTTGAAGCACAACATATTAGTAAATAAGAAGAAAGTAGGAGCAAGAATAGGTCACTCAGCCCTTCAAGCCTGGCCTTCCATTCAATATGATCATGACTGATCTGCCCCAGGCATCTCTTCTGGTATTGGTATTGCTTTATTATTGTCACTTGTACCGAGGTGCAGTGAAAAACTTGTCTTGCAAACCGATCGTACAGGTCAATTCATTACATAGTGCAGTTACATTGAGTTAGTACAGAGTGCATTGATGTAGTACAGGTAAAAACAATAACAGTACAGAGTAAAGTGTCACAGCTACAGAGAAAGTGCAGTGCAATAAGGTGCAAGGTCACAACAAGGTAGATCGTGAGGTCAGAGTCCATCTCATTGTATAAGGGAACCGTTCAATAGTCTTATCACAGTGGGGTAGAAGCTGTCCTTAAGCCTGGTGCTACGTGCCATCAGGCTCCTGTATCTTCTACCTGATGGAAGAGGGGAGAAGAGAGAATGACCCAGGTGGGTGGGGTCTTTGATTATGCTGGCTGCTTCGCCAAGGCAACGAGAGGTAAAGACAGAGTTCAAGGAGGGGAGGCTGGTGTCCGTGACGCGCTGGGCTGTGTCCACAACTCTCTGCATTTTCTTGTGGTCCTGGGCAGAGCAGTTCCCGTACCAAGCCATGATGCATCTAGGTAGGATGCTTTCTATGGTACATTGATAAAAGTTGGTGAGTGTCAAAGGGGACATACCAAATTTCTTTAGCCTCCTGAGGAAGTAGAAGTGCTGGTGAGCTTTCTTGGCTGTGGCATCTACATGATTTGACCAGGACAGGCTATTGGTGATGTTCACCCCCAGGAACTTGAAGCTCCCAACCCTCTCGACCTCAACACCACTGATATAGACAGGTGCATGTACACCGTCCCTTTTCCTGAAGTCAATGACCAGCTCTTTTGTTTTGTTGACATTGAGGGAAAAGTTGTTGTCATGACACCATTCCACTAAGCTCTCTATCTCCTTCCTGTACTCTGACTCATCGCTGTTTGAGATACGGCCTACTGCAAACTTGTAGATGGAGTTAGAGCAGAATCTGGCCACACAGTCATGAGTGTATAGGGAGTAGAGTAGAGGGCTGAGGACGCAGCCTTGTGGGGCACCAGTGTTGAGAATAACCGTGCCGGAGGTGTTGCTGCCTATCCTCACTGATTGCGATCTGTTGGTCAGAAAGTCAAGGATCCAGTTACAGAGGGAGGTGCACCAGATCCCCATGGCCCTCGATTCCCCAATCTTTCAAAAATCTATCTACTCCCTCTGTAGGTATCCCCAATGATCTGGCCTACACTACCCTCTGAGCAGAGAATGCCAGAGACTCACCACACTATGCGAGAAGTAATTTCTACGCAATTCAGTCTTAAATGATCTGACCCTTACCTTGAAACTTTGACCCCTCATTCAAGATTCTCCCACTAGTGAAAATGTCCCGATATCTACGCTGTCAAGGCCCCTCCGTATTCAATAAGATCACCCCTAGTGCTCCTGAACTCCAAAGGAGCATGGATCACAAGGCCTTGGAGAAGAGGAGATGCCCTCCAGGAGTCCCTGAGATGAGGAATCTCGGTTAACTGGAGGTACTGGTGAATTTGAGTTTTTTTTTCTCCGTAGAATGTAGATTATTTGGGGAAATTTAGTCATATTTTTCAAAATTATGTAAATTTGATGGAGTAAATGGGGAGAGACTACTTTCGCTGACAGATGTACTTGCAGCCTATGGCACACAAATCCAAACCTCTGAAGGTGTCAGAGGATTCAGGTTTAGTACAACTGGGAAAGAATCCAAGCAGAGAGATGAGGAATGCAATGCCTGGGAGGGTGTTGGAAGCAGGTTCAATCACAACATTGGAAAGAAAAGTACTTGAAAAGGCAGGAAACTTACTCTGGTGCAGGTAAATAGTGGGGGAATGGGATGAACAGGATTGCCACTGATGGGATGAATGGCCTTCTTTTGTACTGTGTGATTCCCAGGAACACCAGACAGATATGGAGGTGGTATTACAGGTGAGACAGCAGAGATGTTGCAAACCCAGTTTCCTGAGTTTCACCCAGAGAACCAAGAACATTTCTTCAGGCTAGATAATCGGGGTATTGGCTAGATCATTTGGTCTTGGTTAGATCAATGAAGGCATTGGCTAGATCACTGGGGGTATTGGCTAGATCATGGGGGTATTGGCTAGATCATTGGGATACTGGCTAGATCGTTGGGGATACTGGCTAGATCGTTGGGGATATTGGCTAGATCATTGGGATACTGGCTAGATCGTTGGGGATATTGGCTAGATCATTGGGGTTACTTGAAGAGGAAGTAGATGAATTTTTGAAAGATCCTGGAATCGAGTGTTATGGGGAACTGGCACAGATGAGGTCTGGGGCAGATCAGCCATGATCATACCGAAAGTTAGGGCAGGTTTGAGGGGCCGAGTGGCCTACTCCTGTTCCTACTTTCTTATGTTCTGACGGTACCTGATGGTGATGGACCCTTGGAGAGCTCCTCGCAGTTTCTCAGGAAGTTATTGCTGAGCACAGAGTGACAAAAGTCACAGTGTAACTTTTCAGCAGCTTCAGTCAGGTAGCACGAACCACAGCGAGACAAGGTTTCAGTAAGTAAGTTACATTATAGAGAGGCAGTTAATGGCTGTCTATAAACTAGAATAATTGCTCTGCATTGAACATTGACAGAGACCATTCAAACCTTTATTTTTTTTGTCTTGGCATGGGCTTGCTATCCTCCAATTTCTTTACAAAAGTAATTGAATTCAATCTATTGAGCAGCGATTTACGTACACTAAAGGTCGCTCTTTACATCAAACTTTGGCAGATCCTGATAGTCTTATTCAGATGATGAAAAGCAGGTTTCAACATCTATTCAGTCAAGATATTATTATATATACTGTCTGAGACAACGTTCTTTCTGTTTTTCACATATTCCATTCCTCATTCTTTTGTGGGTTGAAATAGTATTTTAGGTGACGCAACAGAAACACATGAGCAACACTTGCCTTTTGCGGTTTTGTCCATTGTCCCAGTTCTTTCATCTTGATTCAGATGGACTGGGAAATGGTTTGAAGAATAAATTCATGAAACGGGTTCAGCACAAGGAATGAATAAAAGCAATGATCTACACTCAACCACAGAGGACTGTGCAGTCTCTGGGCCAGAGGGGACAATTTGGACAATCTGAGAAGGTGGTGGGAGCAGGGTCTTCACGTTCTACTTCTCCCGTTGCAGCCCTTAAGTGACCACAGGTCTGGACAGAGCAATGTCTTGACTCCATGGCAAGGAGATCCAAGATGATTGAACGCTGTTGAGAGGCAGGTTAGTTTTACGCTACTGATGATGTGTTGTTGCAATGGTGAGCCCGCTCAGTACGAGAGCGACCGCAGGTCTGGACGTTCGGTCTATGAGATTGGTGGAGGAGCCAATGGCACGAAGCGACCATGCGCAACGTTGTTACTGAGTCAGAATCCTGCTGAAATGTAACGACGCCTTCGTGACGCAGATCGCTGATTGGTCTGGGATAACCGACCACCACACATCGCAGGAGTCAGCATGAAGTGCTGCTCATATCTGGCCGGAAGCATGGACGGACAGACACCACCTCTCACCTGTTTAGTACACCTGGTGCTAAAGTATTCGCAGACAACCTGGTATATAAACAGGCATGTGTGGATATACACACACACAAGCGCACACACACACACGCACGCACGCACACACACACACACACACACACACACACACTGGCACACGCGTGTGTGCACATACACACATACAGAACACACAAACACATACGCACACTTTAAGCACACTCAGACACACTCTGAACCCTCTATATGCACACACTCAGAGACACACACACACGCATACTGATACACACCACAAACACACACGCACACACACACACCCTGGTACCTCTGCCTCCTTCCCTCTCAGCTCCCTCCCCCTTCCCTTCCTCCTTCAGTTCGCCAGCTTTTCCTCCCCCCCACCTAACCAGAGCCTCCCTCCCCACCCACACTCCCCAACTCCCCAGGTGCCAACTGCTCACTCTCAGAGAGTCAGGCCACCCACCAGCCACTCACCTCTGCAGAGCTGCTCCCTCCCGAGCACTGATCGCCCCAACACCCTCCCCCCCTGCACCCCCTTTCACCCCCCCCCCCCATACCCAGCAGCTGCACTACCCGTCATCTATGTCCTGGCCCAGAACACTTGGACTGACACAGAGTCAAAGTGGAACCGGAAACCTGCTCAGAGTGGAAATTAAACGATGGGCTTTTGAGAAAGAACAGAGGAATTGGATTAATTGTCCAGTAGTCAGCAGTGAAAACAATGGACTGAATGGCCTCATTCCGTGCTGTATCATTCTGTAATGTCAGGAAGGCACAGATTTCATTCCCAAGCAGTTCAGCAGAAGGTGTGGAAGTTGGAGTCAGGTTGCTCCATTCCCAAATGAAGAGTAAAAATGACTTGCATTTCTATAGCACCTTTCATAACTCCATCAATACGTGCTAAAGAGCTAGGAACATTGGCACAGCTAGTAGAAGCACTGCCTCACAGCGCCAGAGACCCAGGTTCAATCCTGACCTCCAGTGCTGTCCGTGTGGAGTTTGCACGTTCTTCCTGTGTCCAGGTGGGTTTCCCCCGGGTGTTCCTGTTTCCCCAAACAGCCCAACAATGCGCACGTCGGTAGTCTCATTTGGCCACTGTATGCATGCCACTGGTGTTTGGCTGAGTGGTAGAGACTGGGAGGAGTTGATGGGAACGTGGGGAGAATAAAATAAGATCCATGTAAAGGGGCGCCTATTACAGCGCCAGCGACCCAGGTTCAATTCCGGCCGCTGTCTGTAAGGAGTTTGTACGTTCTCCTTGTGTTTGCGTGGGTTTCCTCTGGGTGCTCCGGTTTCCTCCCACATTCCAAAGATGTACAGGTTGGGAAGTTGCGGGCGTGCTATGTTGGCGCCAGAAGCGTGGTGACACTTGCGGGCTGCCCCCAGAACACACTACGCAAAAAGATGCATTTCACTGTGTGTTTCGATGTACATGTGACTAATGAAGATACCTTACAGTTACACATCTTAAAGGGTGCTTGATGGTCAACACAGATCAGTGCCCTGAAGGGCCTGTTTCTGTGAGGTATGACTCTTTGACTCTAAGTGGTTGCGAGGAGGGACACAGCTGACACTGTTCCTGCTCAATGGTTTAGTGAACTTTTGCTTCAGCTCTTTATAAATCTTGTTTTTGTTCTCACATCTCTTCACTCTGAGAGCTCAGACACTGATGTTAAACGTTGTGAGAGGATCTGCCTCCACCACTTTCTCGGACAATGTGTTCCAGGTGAAAGAGGTTTTCCTCTCATCCCCTCTAAACCTCTTGCTCCTCTCCTTAATCCCCTCTGGTTTTAGACTCATTTTCAATCTATCTGTCCTATCTATGCCTCATAGATATACAGTGATGCAGTGGACTCAGCCCAGTATATCACGGGCACATCCCTCCCCACCATCAGTAGTATCTACAGGAGGTGCTGCCTCAAGAAGGTAACATCCATCATCAAAGATCCCCACCATCCGGGCCATGCCATCTTCTTGCAGCTACCATCGGGCAGGAGGTACAGAAGTCCCACACCACCAGGTTCAAGAACAGCTACTTCCCTTCAACCATTCGGTTCTTGAACCAACCGGCAAAACCCTAATCACTACAGTTTAGCAACACTATGATCACTTTGATCACTTTGCACTAAAATGGACTTTGTTTTTTTTTTGTTCTAATTGCAATCTTTCTTGCAAAAATTGTGTGAGATTTATGTTTAATTTATATTTTTCTTGTGAATGCTGCTTATACGATGAGATGGACTCTGACCTCACGATCTACCTTGTTGTGACCTTGCACCTTATTGTCTACCTGCACTGCACTTTTTCTGTACTGTGTCACTTTACTCTGTACTGTTATTGTTTTTACTTGTACTATTTCAATGCACTCTGTACTGACTCAATGTGACTGCACTGTGTAATGAATTGATCTGTACGATCGGTATGCAAGACAAGTTTTTCACTGTACCTCGGTACAAGTGACAGTAATAAACCAATACCAATATATGATGTGAATGCTGTTTATCTGATGCTCTGTGCCTGTGATGCTGCTGCAAGTAAGTTTTTCATTGCACCTGTGCACACATGGACTTGTGCAGATGACAATAAACTCGACTCTCTCTTAGTCAGGTATTACTGCTCTTCATCACAACACTAAAGGGCTTTATCTTTGATTTAAGACAATCTTCAACTTCTTATTAGCCATTGCTGGTTCACTTTTCCAATTGGCTTATTCGTGCCTTCAGACACAAATATTTGTTGTAAACTATGTATTAATTCTTTCAGTGTTAGGCATTGCTTGCTTATCACCACTCCACATTGGTGAGGCCACATTTGGAATATTGTGTTCAGTTTTGGTCACCCTGCCATTAAGCTGCCAAAAGTGCAGAGAAGATTTATAAGCTTGTTGCCAGGACTTGAGGGACTGAATTAAAGAGAGAGATTGAGCAGGCTAAGACTTGATTCATTAGAGCGTAGGAGAATGAGGGGTGATCTTATAGAGGTGTATAAAATCATGAGGGGCATAGATAGGGTGCATGCGCACAGTCTTTTTCCCAGGGTTGGGGAATCAAGAACTAGAGGGCATAGGTATACGTATTGATATTGGTTTATTATTGTCACTTGTACCGAGGTACAGTGAAAAGCTTGTCTTGCAAACCGATCATACAGGTCAATTCATTACACAGTGCAGTTACACTGAGTTAGTACAGAGTGCATTGAGGTAGTACAGGTAAAAACAATAACAGTACAGAGTAAAGTGTTACAGGTACAGAGAAAGTGCAGTGCAATAAGGTGCAAGGTCACAACAAGGTAGATCGTGAGGTCATAGTCGATCTCATTGTATAAGGGAACCGTTCAATAGTCTTATCACAGTGGGGTAGAAGTTGTCCTTAAGTCTGGTGGTACGTGCCCTCAGGCTTCTGTATCTTCTACCCGATGGAAGAGGAGAGAAGAGAAATTTAATAGGAACCTGAGGGGCAACTTTTTCACTCAGAGGGTGGTCAGAATATGAAACAAGCTGCCTGAGGAAGTGGTTGAGGCAGGTACATTAACATTTAAAAAACACTTGGACAAATACGTGTGCTGCTGCTGTAAAAAGCTAAATTTTCATCACGTTTATACCCGGTGTCTGTATGCCCATGACAGCAATAAACTTGAACTTGAACTTGAATTCTGGTCACCCCATTACAGGAAAAGTGTGGAGGCTTCAGAAAGGGTGCAGAGGAGGTTCACCAGGATGCTGCCTGGATCGGAGGCTATGAGCTATAAGGAGAGGTTGGACAAACTTGTGTTGTTTTCTCCAAAGCGTCGGAGGCTGAGGGAAGACCTGATAGAACTTTATGAAATTATGAGGGACATAGATTGGGTAGACAGTCAGAATATTTTTCCCAGGGTAGAAATGTCAAGTACTAGAGGATATGCATTTGAGATGATAGGGGGAAAGTTTAAACGAGGTGAGTGGGATAAGTTTTTTTACACAGAGATTGGTAGGAGCCTGGGACAGGCTGCTGGGGGTAATGGTGGAAGCAGATATGACAGTGACGTTTAAGAGGTTTTTAACAGACATATTGTTACGGACAGTGAAAATCCCTTTAAGATAGAGAGTGTGTGTGTATGTGTGTGTGGGGCGTGCTTACGTCAATAGAAGATAAAGGACGTAATGACGTTGTTGAAGAAGGTAGAAGAAGAAGGAGAGAGAGAGAGAGAAGGGAGAGAGACACCAGCCTGCTTGTTTTCTCTATCGATGGATGAGAAACAATAACTGTGTTTGCCACTGGAATCCATGTATGGAGGTTGGAAGTAATCCGGTGGAGTTCACTTTGTTGCTGACCTGTAGAAGGAAACAGGTATTTGTGTGTGGACGACCACGGTTCGGATGCTTTTCGGGGTGAGGAAGTCACTACCCAGTAAACACTGAAGTGTCGTTTGGGTTCCATCGTGGAACATTTGGATTTCGTATGTACTCTCTCTACGTTTTTCTACATCTACATCTTATCTTCAGACAACGGTGGTTGTTGAAGAAGCCCTTGCTCATGTTTCACCTTATGGCTTGCGGAACTGAACTTTAAGAACCATTCCGGAACTGGGAGTTTTGGACTTTGTCACACACACACACGAAGAGTTTAGTTTTGGGGTTAACGTTCAAGGTTTAACATTTTTTGAATTCTAACATACTAACATTTTTACTTCTATTTTACGTATTATCATAAGTAGTGATTAATAAAATAGTTTTTAACACTGAATCATGCTCAGTGTGTTTCTTTTGTTGCTGGTTTGTGACAATATGAACAGGCAGGGAATGGAGGGATATGGATCATGTTCAGACAGAAAAGATTTAGCTTAATTTGGCATTGTGTTCAGCACAGACATCATATTGGTATTGGTATTGGTTTATTATTGTCACTTGTACCGAGGTACGGTGAAAAACTTGTCTTGCATACCGATAGTACAGATCAATTCATTACACAGTGCAGTTACATTGAGTTAGTACAGAGTGCATTGATGTAGTACAGGTCAAAACAATAACAGTACAGAGTAAAGTGTCACAGCTACAGAGAAAGTGCAGTGCAATAAGGTGCAAGGTCACAACAAGGTAGATTGTGAGGTCAGAGTCCATCTCATCATGGGCCAAAGGGCCTGTTCCTGTGCTGTACTGTTCTATGTTCTATGAATTTTATTTTTACCCAGAGAGTGGTTGCAATCTGGAATGCACTGCCTGAGAAGATGGTGCAGGCAGGTACTCTCATAGTAATTAAGAAGCGTCCGGGTGAGCACTTGAATCGCCAAAATATAGTAGGCTACGGGCAAAGTTATTCCTTTTCTTTGCATAATTTATTCATTTTTGCAATTTACTGTAATTTTATGTCTTTGCACTGTACTGCTGCTGCAAAACAACAAATTTCACATCATCTAAGTCAGCGATAATAAATCTGATTCTGATTCTGAAGTGCTGGAAAATGGGATTGGTATAGGTGGGTACACGATGGTGGATTGAAGAGCCTGTTTCTATGCTGGATGACTTTATGAATCACTGTAAATTGCCCCTAGTGTGTAGGTGAGTGGCAGAATTTGGGAGGTGTCCACGTATATAAAGGGGGAATAAAATGGGATTATTGTAAATGGGTGTTTGATGGCTGACACAGACTCGATGGGCTGAAGGGACTGTTTATGTCCTGTCGGGTCAAGTCCTGATGCAGGGCTTCGACCCGAAATGTCAACAGTTCCTCTCCCCACCACAGATGCTGCTCGACCCACTGAGTTCTTCCAGCAGATTGTTTGCTCGGCCTGTTTAATTAACCCTCTCTTGCTGCACAATACCAGAATTAAAATAGCTGTTCTCTCGTCCTTTCCTTCCTTGCAAGATCTAACATTTTTGGGGATGCCAACAACTGCAGTTTCCTTCCACCAAGTGGAGCTCTTCCATTCACCTTGTGTTCAACTCTGCACCAGCCTACGACGTTTTTAACCATAAACTGCTGGTCAATGTTGAGCAGGGGCTCCCCCTGATGGACAGCCCTGGAAGAACAACTTCAGAATTGGAACATGTTATCAGGCAGCATGTCTCATACATTTGAACCGACATTTCTTCGTATGTTCATTCAAGGGACCTGGTCTTGGCAGGCCGAGCCACCATTTAATTGCCCATTCCTGGCTGGCCTTGTGAAGGTGGTGGACAGCTGCCTTCAGTCACATGTCCATCAAAATACACAGTGAAATGCATATTTGCGTAGAGTGTTGCGGGGGGCAGCCCACAAGTGTCGCCACGCTTCCGGCGCCAGCATAGCATGCCCACAACTACCTAACCCATATGTCTTTGGAATGTGGGAAGAAACCGGAGCACCCGGAGGAAATCCATGCAGACACAGGGAGAACATACAAACTCCTTAGAGACTGCAGGGGGAATTAAACCGGGTCTTTGGTGCTATAATAGCGTTATGCTAACTGCTACACTACCATGCTGCTGTTAGAGAGGGAGTTCCAGGATTTTGACCCAGCGATAGTGAAGAAACATGGAACATAGCACAGCCCAGGAACAGGCCCTTTGGCCCATGATGTCTGTGCTGAACACAATGTGGAATATAACTAAATCTCTTCTGCCTGCACATGATCCATATCCTTCCATTCCCTGCTTATTCATGTGTCTATCTAACAGCCTCTTAAATGTCACTATTGTATCTGCTTCCGCCACTCCCCCTGGCAGCCCGTTCCAGGCACCCACCACTCTCTGTGTAAAAAAAAATTGCCCTACACGTCTCCTTAAAACTTTTCCCCTCTCACCTTAAATGCAGGTCCTCTAGTATTTGACATTTCTACCCTGGAAAAAAGATTCTGACTCCCTGTCCTATCTATACCTCTCATTATTTAGTGTCTCATATATTTCCAAGTCAGGATGTTGTGTGGCTTGGAGCGCAACTTCCCGGTGGTGGCATTTTAATATCTTTTGCAATCTTTGTTTAGTTATTCATTTCCCTTCATCTATGAGTTTATCAATAGTCATGCTGTCATGCCTTTAGCTATAACTAATTTTTGCTTCCAATACATGGGACTAATGGGAGTGAGTTATTGAAATAAGATGTGAAATCAGTCTTTGTGAAAGAAAAACTAAAGGCAGAAACTGTTGGAAACGCTCTGTGGGAAGGTTCATTTTTATTTATTCAGTTTGCAGGATCTGATCATCACTGTCAAAGCCAGTCTCTCTTAACCCTGGGCAGTGGGCCATTTTGGAGCATGCTTTAACCACATTGCAATGGGAATATAGACAAACAGGGTTAGGATGTCAACTTCCTCCCTGAAGGACATTAACGAACTAGATGGTTTTTATGATAGCCTAATAGTTTTGTGGGCAACACTACTGAGATCAGTTACTTTTTGTTTTAAATCCAGTTTATTAACTGGAAGCGTGGTAAACAATGAGAGAGATAGCAATAGATTGCAAGAAGATACAGACAGGCTGGTAGGATGGACAGGAACGTGGCAGGTAAAGCTTAATAACAACTGCTCTGCCCCAGACCAGAAGAAAATGCAGATCCATCACAAAAACCAGCTTGCCCTTCATGGGCTCTTGTCTTCCCACTGCGTTGGGAAAGCAGGCAGCATAATCAATGACCCCTCCCACCCTGGACATTCTCTCTTCTCCCCCTTTCCAACGGGGAGAAGATACAAAAGCTTGAAAACACGCACCATTAAGCTCAAGGATAGCTTCTATCCTGCTGTTACAAGATTCTTGAACGGACCTCTTGTTTGTTAAAGATGGACTCTTCACCTCAAAATCTACCTCATCATAGCCCTTGCACCTTATTGTCTGCCTGCACTGCACTGCACTTTCTCTGTAACGGTAACACTATATTCTACATTCTGTTATTGCTTTTCCCTTGTACTACCACTTATGTTTTGAAATGATCTGTATGAATGCCATGTAAAACTAAGTTTTTCACTGTACCTTGGTACATGTGACAATAATAAACCAATCCCAACTCCAATAAAGAGAAAATGCATACCTTTTCAGAAAGAATTGAATTGAATTGGTTTCTTGTCACATGTACCAAGGTACAATGAAAAACTTGTTTTGCATGCCATCCATGCAGATCATTTCATCACATTGAGGTAGTACAAGGGAAAAGTAATAACAGAATGCAGAATAAAGTGTTACAGTTACAGAGAAAGTGCAGTACAGGCAGACATCAAGGTGCAAGGCCATAACGAGGTAGATTGTGAGGTCAAGAGTCCACCTTATCGTACTAGGAGACTGTTCAATAGGCTTATAACAGCGGATAGAAGCTGTCTTTGAGACTGGTGGTACGTGCTTTCAGGCTTTTGTATCTTCTGTCCAATGGGAGGGGGGAGAAGAGAGAATGTCTGAGGTGGGAGAGGTCTTTGATAATGTTGGCTGCTTTACCAAGGCAGCGAGAAGTGAAATCCCAATGGTTCAGCATGTGACTCACCAGGTTCTGGTTCCTACACTCCATTCCACTCACAGGCAGCCCCAGTTCCCACACTCCCTATCACTTGCCTGGGCCCCAATTTCCACACTCCCTCATGAGGGGCATGTGAACATAATAAGTCACAATCTTTATCCCAGGGCAGCAAAACTAGAGAACACAGGTTGAGGGAGAGAGGGGAAAGATATAAAGGAGATCTGAGTGACAAATTTTATCAGAAAGGGTAATAAGTAAAGCTGCCAGAGGAAGTGGTAGAGATGGGTCCAATTACTATGTTTAAAAGTAATTTGGACAAGTAAATGGACAGGAAAGGTTTAGAGGGAATTGGGCCAAACCCAGGCCAATGGGACTAGTTCAGGTAGGCACCTTGGTCCACTTGGTTGAGTTGGGCTAAAGGGCCTGTTTCTGTGCTGTTTGAATCCATAAATCTATGAATTTATAAAATACTTGGAATTCTATACATGACAGTGGTGTCCTCTTATTTAACTGCAGAGAGTTGTGAACACAGCCCCTCCATGGACTCTGTCTTTACGTCTCGCTGCCTTGGTGAAGCAGCCAGCATAATCAAAAACCCCACCCACCCAGGTCATTCTCTCTTCCCTCCTCTCCCATCAGGCAGAAGATACAGGAGCCTGAGGGCACGTACCACCAGGCTTAAGGACAGCTTCTATCCCACTGTGATAAGACTATTGAATGGTTCCCTTATACAATGAGATGGACTCTAACCTCACGATCTACCTTGTTGTGACCTTGCACCTTATTGTCTACCTGCACTGCACTTTTTCTGTACTGTGTCACTTTACTCTGTACTGTTATTATTTTTACCTGTACTACCTCAATGCACTCTGTACTAACTCAATGTAACTGCATTGTGTAATGAATTGACCTGTACAATCAGTATGCAAGACAAGTTTTTCACTGTACCTCGGTACAAGTGACAATAATAAACCAAAACCAATACCAATACCAATACCAATCCTCAGCTGATGACATTTTCTTCATGCTTTTCTTATTGGTGACAATTAAGTAAGGAAAAAGACCAAATAAATGTATATTTAATTCATTCTTTTAATGCAAGTTAAATATTCTCCATTTACCTCAGCCCATGTAACATGACAAAAAGGCTTGCATTTCTCTATAATTTTTCACATCCTAGGGACATCCCAGAGCGCTTAACAACCAGTGACGTATTCTTTGAAGTGTGGACTCCGCTTAATGGAGGGAATGTGACTGCCAATCCACAATCATAGAAGGAGCAATTAGCCAGATAATGTGTCTTTAGTTGCGTTGGTTGAAGGGTTAGTCGAAGGGAATACTAGGGAGTATAGGGAGTACAAATTTCTACGTATAGATGTACAGTGGAGAGCATCCTAACTGATTGCATCATAGCCTGATATGGAGGTTCTAGTGCACAGGATCGCAAGAGGCTACAGAGGGTTGTGGACTCAACCAGCTCCATCACAGACACAACCCTCCCACCACTGAGAACATCTTCAAGAGGCGGTGCTTCAAGAAGGCGGCATCCATCACTGAAGATCCTCACCATCCGGGACATGCCCTCTTCTGATTACTACCATCGGGGAGGAGGTACAGGAGCCTGAAGACCCACACTCAACGATTCAGAAACAGCTTCTTCCCCTCCGCCATCAGATTTCTGAATGGTCCATGAACCCAAAAACACTACCTCACTGTTCCCTTTTTGTTTTGCACTGCTTATTTATATTTGTAATTTATAGTAATTTTATGTCTTTTCACTGTACTGCTGCCGTAAAATGACAAATTTCACGTCATATAAGTCAACGATACTAAATCTGATTCTGATTCGGATTCTGAAAGTGAGAGGGGGAATGTTTAAAGGAACTCTGCAAGGCAAGCTTTCTACACAGAGAACACACTACCAGGGGAGGTGGTAGAAGTGGCTTTTAGGAGGCATTTAGACAGATACATGAAGAGGCAGGGAATAGAGGGATAAAGACCATGTGCAGGCAGATGGAATTAGACTGGCATCAAGGTCAGCACAGATATGATGGGCCGAAGGGCCTGTTCCTGTGCTGTACTGTTCTACGTTCTAAGGATAAACATTAGCAGCAGAGAGGGTTCCCCTGCCCTTCACTAGATAATGCCACAGGGTCTCTCTCTTGCATCTACAAGGACAGAATCCTACCATGTTTTAAGCTGTAATGCAAAACCCAGATGTCAAAGGAGCCTTGCATTTGTGGGAATGGTTCTGACCCTCCCATCTCTTTCCCACTGTCTCCAAAGTGTTCCGTGGGGAATGCAAGCAAACATTAGCTCTGGCTAAAAATTTTGACTGCGGGCTGATTTGCACAAGAATGTACCATAGCTTGATTGATTTTACGAATATGTCCAGCTGTGGCCTGAAATAACCATGCTGTGAACTGAAGACTATTGTGACCTTAACTATTGTGAGGTACATCAAAAAGGACGGCACCGAGGTGAAGCAGTTAGTGCTGCTGCCTCAGTGCTCCAGCGACCCAGGTTTGATCCTAACCTTCGTCATGGAGTTTGCATGTTCTCCCAGTGACCGCGTGTGTTTCCCCCACTGCCCCAGCTTCCTCCCACATCTCAAACAGGTGTTGCTGCCGTAAATTGCCACTAGTGTTGGTGGGCAGCAGGAGAATTGAGAAGGGTGTTCATGAGAAAATAAGTGGGGAGTGGGACTGATGGGAGAGCCGGCATGGACTCGATGGGCCAAATGACCTCCTTCACTGCCATAAGAAAAATAGGAAAAGGGGCAGCACTAATGGAACGGCTAGTGGAGCCACTGTCTCAGTGCTCCAGACCCCTGGGTTCAATCCTGTCTGCGTGGAGGTTGCATGTTCTCCTTGTGACCACATGGGTTTCCTCCAGGTGCTCTGGTTGCCTTCCACATCCCAAAGGCATGCTGGTTTATTGGTTAATTGGCCACTGAAAATTGCCCCCGGTGTGTAAGTGAGTGACAGAATTTGGGAGGTGTCCATGCGTATAAAGAGAGAATAAAATGGGATTATTGTAAATGGGTGTTTGATGGTCAACACGGACTCGATGGGCCGAAGGGCCTGTTTGTGTCCTGTCGGGTCAAGTCCTGGTGCAGGGCTTCGACCCAAAATGTCAACAATTCCTCTCCCCACCACAGATGCTGCTCGACCCGCTGAGTTCTTCCAGCAGATTGTTTGCTTGGCCTCACTCCAACAAGAAGAACATCAGAACATAAAGAACCAGGAGCAGGTGGAGACACACGGCCCTCAGGCTTGTTCAACCTTTCAGTAAGATCATGGCTAAACACGACCTCAGCTTTCCTTCCTGTTCCCCTTAACCCTTGACTCTTCCATACTCCAAAATTCTACCTGTGCCTCCTTTGAATATATTCACCGCCTCATCTCTTTGGGGAGAGAACCCCAAATAGTCATCGGGGCAATTGGCAGAGTTTGCAAAACATTACTAATTCGGAAGAATGAGAAGACTATTATCAAAGTTTCTGAATCTTTCTCACCGCAATGTTGCGCCTCGCCCCCCAGTGAACTCCCATGGGAGTGGAGCTAAAGGGAAACCATTGAACCTGCAGAGACTACAGTCCCAGAATCAAGGTCACCCCAACCTACAGTGCACAGATGAGACTTGGGTCTGCACTAATTCGGAGATCCAGATCATCTGTTCACCAAAGCAGAAAAGAAGACAGGCTTTACACCGAACATCCACAACACAAAGTACTCACCCCACTGCACCCTAACAATAAAGGTTCATAGCAAGACCCTGGAAAATATAGAACATAGAACACTACAGCACAGTACAGACCCTTCAGCCCACAATATTGGGCTGACATTTTATCCTGCTCTAAGATCTGTCTAACCCTTCCCTCCCACATAGCCCTCCATTTTTCGATCATTCATGTGTCTATCTAAGAGTTTCTTGAATGTCCCTAATGTATCTGCCCCCACAACCTCTGCCGGCAGTGCGTTCCACACACCCACCACTCTCTGTGTAAAAAACTTACCCCTGACATCCCCCTTATACCTTCCGCCAATCACCTTAAAATTATGCCCCCTTGTGTTAGCCATTGTCGCCCTGGGAAAAAGTCTCTGGCTGTCCACTCGATCTATGCCTCTTATCACCTTGTACACCTCTATCAACTCACTTCTCATCCTCCTTCTCTCCAAAGAGAAAAGTCATAGCTCGCTCAACCTATCCTCATAAGACATGCTCTCCAATCCAGGCAGCATCCTGGTAAATCTCCTCTGCACCCTCTCTAAAGCTTCCACATTCTTTCTATAATGAGGTGACCAGAACTGAACACAATACTCCAACACAATACTCCAAGTGTGGTCTGACCAGAGTTCTATACAGCTGCAACATCACCTCATGGCTCTTGAACTCACTACCCCGACTAATGAAAGCCAACACTCCATACACCTTCTTAGCAACCCTATCGACCTCCATGGCAACATGGACTACCTATATCTCAGGAGACACCTCCAGGTTAAGGCAGACATTGTTCACTACTTTCAGTGTGCCAGGACAGCCTTTGGTTGGCTGAAGATAAGGGCGTTCAAATATCAGCAGCTCAGACCTGGTACCAAACTCATGGTCTATCGGGAAGCAGTAATCCCTACCTTCCTGTATGGTTCTGAGACCTGGACTACCCCCAACAGGCACCAAAGGGTACCACCAGTGATGTCTCTGCAAACTCATTGGAAGGAAAAATGAATCGATGTCAATATCTGACCCCAGCATTGAAGCACTAATTACATTCAGTCAGCTACAAGGGGCAAGCACTTGGTTCACATCCCCAGCACCAGACATCTGAAATGGACACTCTTGTGTTCAAGTTTATTGTCATGGGCAGACATACCCAGGGTATAAATGCCATGAAAATTAGCACTTTACAGCATCACAATCACAAGAAACATTAATTACATAATTTTAAATTAGCATAAATTATTCACAACTTACATGACAAAATAAAACAAAAATAAAAATGACGACATTAACTCAAGTTGAGGGAAATATAGTCCGAGGTGGTGTTGGGGTTTGTCAGGTCGGCTCGAGAACCTGATGGCAGTGGGGAAGAAGCTGTCGTTGAACCTTGAGGTGTGGGTCTTCAGGCTCCTGTACCTCCTGCCTGACGGCAGCATCGAGAAGAGGGCATCGTGGGGGTCCTTAATGATGGATGTCGCCTTCCTGACACATCACCTTTTGTAGATGTCCTCGATGGTGGGTGGAGCTGTACCCGTGATAGAACTGGCCGAGTCCCACCACTCTCCGTAGCCTCTTGTGTTCCTGTGAATTGGAGTTTCCACACCAGGCCTGAGCCCTGTTGTGGGAAGAAATGACCAGGTGAACGGTGGGAAAAAAGTCAAGGATGAGGTCAAAGCCTCCTTGGAAAAAATTGTATATCCCCACCGACTCTTGGGAATCCCTGGCCCATAGGTGTTCAAAGGAGAGCATGAGCCTTCGGGATGCTATTGAGAACCCCAAGTGCATGGGTTGGGAGCACAAAACAGTGAAAGGAGTGCCCCACCACACAAATTACCCACCCGTCCCCTCACCCACCTCCTGCCTCGCGTGTGGAGGAGTCTGTGAGTTTCCACATTGACCTTAAAACATAGAACAGTACAGCACAGGAACAGGCCCTTCAGCCCACAATATTGTGCTGAACTAATTAAGCTAATGACACCTGCCTGCTCATGATCCATATCCCTCCATTTCCTGCATAATCGTGTCTATCTAAGAGCCCCTTAGTCACCTCAGACGCCACAAAATCAGAGTGGAAGCAAGTCATCATCAATCCAGAGAGACCATCAAAGAAGAATAAATAGGGTAGGACTAGGAAGGTAGATCTGATGAGGGCCAATTACATTGTGCTATTTCAGTACATTTCCCTTTTAAGAACAGTACGTGTGTTTCCTCTTTAAGACTGTCTGCAGTTCTGAGCATGCCTGGTATCTCAGGTAAGGCAATTAAAAGGAAGAAGCCGTCATCTTCATTACACTAAACAGTGGCTCTCCAAATATAAGGCGGCGTGTGCAGTGATTGTCAATGCACAGTGACCACCAATGCAACGCAAGTCGCAGACACCCATACTCACAGCCTAACTGTCCCATTGCTACACAAAAACAAAACTCAAGACAAATTTTGACCTCAGTTCCAGCACCTTGACTAGAGAGGAAACACCTCAAAGCATCGGGTGGGCATGAAATTCCAAAGCGACCTGTTTGTCAGAACAGGTTTTCTATAAAGTTACTGTGAAAGGAAAGGCTCAGGGATCAGGGAGGTGTGATCCCCTCCCTCGTTTGCTTATGATGCACCGTGATAGATTTATTGGGTCTCGTTGACGAAAAAGGGAAAGGCGGAAAATCACAAGGTCTGCAGAGCCCGATGGAGGGGTTGTTTACACAGCTCTTCCGCTCTTATCGTGGTCACATTGCACAAAGCGTTGTCATCTGTTTCACTGCCAATGTCTTAAAGGTCCGTTCGCTGTTAGTTGTTGACCCAGGTTGGTGGACGAAGTCTCGAAGAATTACCTCTTGGCGCTTAAATTGTATCTTTGCAAAGGTCATCACTTAATGGGTCCAGATAAAGAATGGGAGGATCTCAGCCGTGCAAGGTACTAAGTTTTATTGCTGTTTTACTAAGTTTAAGGAACTTTCGAGAGATTTGGTAATGGCGATGAGCCAGTTGTTTAAGTAAAATGGTGTGAGGCATTTAGCAGCACATCTCCAACTTTGAGGACTGATCTTGTCGCTTAATGAACTTTTTCAGTACCAGCTTGGTTGGTGCAAATCCTAGCTGAATGTCTTCCAACAGCTATGAACTTGTCACGTTATTTCCCTGTTTATGGAAAGGTTCAGAATGTTTTCCTACCATCCCTCTGGGACCGAGAACCTCCCACTTCTCAGTGTTCAGATAGGCTTTTGGCTCGGCGCGTCTGAACACTTGGTGTTCAGTGGAAGGAAACAGCTGCACTTTATAAAACGAACCCTTGCATCAAAAGGGATAACGTTGCGGGATGTCAGACTAAAGTCCTGTCTGCCCTATAGTGCATGGAAAAGATCTCATGGCTGCGTTTCCAAAAAAACAGCGGGGGATTTATCGCCAATAGCCTGGCCAGGAATCGCCTTCCACCACAACAGATCATTAGTCTCATTGCTGTTTGTGGGAGCTTGCCGTGCAGCTTGGCTGCCATGTTCCCCTACAATACAGCAGTGGCGAGAAACACTCTTAACTGACAGATGTGGTGATCCTAAGATCAGGAGGAGTGCTATAAATCACAATCTGCCTTGTTTGACCTTCCACCTTATTGTCTACCTGCAATGCACTTCCTTTACTCTGTATTCTGTTATTGTTTTTACCCTGTACTACCTCAATGCACTGTTGTAATGAATTGATCTGTATGAACGGTATGCAAGACAAGTTTTTCACTGTATCTCAGTACAAGTGACAACAATAAACCAATACCAAATCCTACTTTCTTTAAATTCAGATTAACTTCAAACACCAGAATATTGTCTCTTGTACCCCTTCTTACTTGGACATCACATTTCATTTATGGGTGAGCCATGTTAGAATTGTACAGCACAGAAACAGGCCTTTCGGCCCAACTGGTCTATGCCAACCAAGATGCCCATCTAAGCTAGTCCCACTTGCCCACGTTTGGCCCATATCCCTTTAAACCTTTCCAATCCATGTACTTGTCCAACAGTCTTTTAAATGTTGGATGTGCCACAACAATTTCCTCTGGCAGTTCATTCCATATACAGACCACCCTCTGGGTGAAAAGGTCACCACTGAGGTTCCTATTAAATCTTTCCCTTCCCACCCTAAATCTAGTTCTTGATTCTCCAACTCTGTGGGGGGGGGGGGGGGGGGGAAGATGTACATAAACAACATCACCCCTCCCCTTCCTGAAAACCAATAAGAGCTCTCACTCTCTGGAAACAATCCCTGTTTGGCTTTCATCCACTTTCCTTCCAGACACGCCACAGTTGTGTTGCAATCTGAAACCATCCTCTGCTGTCAACACCATTACGTGTGACTCCTTATCTCCTTCATTATGTCCTTCCCACAACCTCCGGGGCTTCGCAACTCAAGGTTCCTATTTCCTGATTTATGTTCTGTCTTCTTACCTTCCCTAGCCTCGGTGCCTCTTCACTCTCTCACGATGGTTTCCTTGCGCTGACTGCAAAAACTGCTGCTGCAGACAACCCCCAGGTTAAGAACGCCCAACTTGCCCTCGCATACAAACGAGCTCCCGTCATGTTATCCGAAGGATGTCATTAAGCTGGAGAAGCTGCAGAAAAGATTCACGAGGATGTTACCGGGACTGGCGGGCTTGAGTTATAAGAAGAAACGAGATAGGCTGGGGCTGTTCTCCACTGGAGTGTAGGAGGCCAAGTGGTGATCTTATAGGGGTTTATAAATTCATGAGGGGCATAGATAAGGTGGATGGTCACAGTCTTTTTCCCAGGCTAGGGAATTCTAAAACTAGAGGGCATAGGGGAAAGATTTAAGAGGGACCCGAGGAGCAACTTTTTTCCACACAGAGGGTGGTGGGTGTGTGGAATGAGCTGCCAGAGGAAGAGGTGGAGGTGGATACAATTACAACATTTAAAAGACCTTAAGACAGGTATATGGACAGGAAAGGTTTGGAAGGATATGGGCCAAATGCAGGCAAATGGGGCAAGTTCAGGTAGACAACTTGGTCAGCATAGATGAGTTGGGCCGAAGGGCCGTTTCCATGCTGTATTACTCTATGACTTAAATTCAAAAGGTCAGCTTGCATACATACGTTCATTCCTATGAATGGCAGAACTAGTTTCCCCTCTCTCTCTCTCTCTCTCTCCCCGCTTTCAGTAATTGTTCTTTCTTATCAGCCTTGTGCTTTTGATGCCACTCATTACAACACTGGCGGTACAGTTACCATATCGAGTGATTTTTGTGTATTTTCTGATTTATGCTCAAAATCGACTTGAGGACGTCTGTAAAAGCAGAACCCATTTGTTACCCAGGGACGACCTGTATTATCATGGCTCAGGTGCATGAGGTTTTCTCCAGAGTACCAGTTCTCCAGAGTACCTGATACAGTTCCCATACATTTTATCATTTGTTGTTGCATGTGAACTGGAAGCGCAGGTGAAGTATTCCCTGTGGTCAACCACATAGAAGCGGATTATGCTTATCGGCATTCCTCATCCTGCACCTGCGTGCTCTCCCTCACAACATGTACAGCAGGGAAGCAGGCCATTCAGTCCAATTGGTGCATGCTAGCATACAGGGCTACACAAGTTTCCTCCCACATACTTTATCATCCAGTAAAAATGTCCTTCATTATCCTTCCTCCGTTTTGTGTTTGCCTAGCTTCCTCATGAAGCATCTATGCAATTCATTTTTTGTTATATGTACGTGGGATATGGTAGCATAGTGGTTAAGACACGGGAATAATGTCCAAAAGAAGGGAGGCGGGGCAGGCACAGGGTGGTGATAGGTAGATGCAGGTAAGAGATAGTGATCGGCAGGTGTGGGGGAGGAGAGGAGAGGAGAAGAATTCTCCCACTTTAAGTAATCCCACCCCCCTTCCCCACTACCCCCACCCCCACCCCCGCACCACCACGCTTCTTCTCTTCTTCCCTTTCCTAGCCTTTTATTCCTTTCTCTCCTTCCCTTTGACCCATCCCCCGGTGGATCTGCTCTCCCCTCCTCCCCCGCACCTGCCTATCACCATCTCTTACCTGCATCTACCTATCACCTCCCTGTGCCCACCCCGCCTCCCCTCTTTTGTCCACCTATCACTGCTCTGCTTTTCCCTCCTATATATCGGGCTTCCCCTTTTCCTATCTTCAGTCCTGAAGAAGGGTCCTGACGCGAAACGTTGACCACCTGCTTTTCTCCACGGATGCTGCCTGGCCTGCTGAGTTCCTCCAGCATCATTGTGTTTTTCACCGTCGAATAGCATTGGTAAAAATTGACCATGGAAATACTGGATTTACAAAAAACAGCTGTTTTTCATGAATGCACTCAATTTCAGAGGTAGAGGGTTAATGTGAGTTAGGAACTAAAAGAATTCCAGGAATACTCAGCAAGCCAGGCAGCATTTGTGCAGGGAGAAACAGAGTTCAGCTATCATCAGAACTTCCTCCTCTTAGCTGCGACCTCATGATTGGGTGCGGGAATCTGACCGGTTCTGTTGTCTGTAGCATCACTGTGCTAATAATAGGGAGCTGCTTCCTTCACTTAGCATCATGGTATCATACTTCACCATATTTCAGTTTCTTATACTTCCATTCGATGGAGCAAGAGGCCATTCAGTCCAATTAGTACGTGCTAGCTTTTGACCAATCCCATCATTCCCAATCCCCCCCTGATTTTCCTCGTGACCAATTCTCTCTCACACCCCCATTGTCTCCCCCCAGACTCTACCACTCACCTACACACTGGGGGCAATTTACAGCGGCCAATTAACCTACCAACCCGCATGCTTTTAGGACCTGGGAGGAAACCAGAGCGCACAGTCGAAGCCCACACAGTCACAGGGAGAACGTGCCAACTCCACACAGACAGCACTGGAGGTCGGGGTAAAACCTGGGTCTCTGGAGAGGCGAGGTAGCAGCGCTACCTGCCGCAGCATCGATCTGCCCCGGGTCACATGTCGGATCTCAAATGTTTTCACTGCTATTGAAAGAATAGTGGGCAAACTGGGGTAAGGAAGGATAGTTACAAAGCAGGCTTGTACGCACGCAAAAAGGAGTCTGCATTTGTATAGCACCTTTTACCATCGAGTCATGGGGAGAGACAGCACAGAAACAGGCCCTTCAGCCCACCAAGCCTGTACCAACCATCAACCACCCATTTACATTAATCCTACACTACCAGCCTCCCCGCCTTGGACTCTGTCTTTACCTCTTGCTGCCTTGGTGAAGCAGCCGGCATAGTCAAAGACACCACCCACATGGGTCATTCTCTCTTTTCTCCTCTTCCATCAGGTAGAAGATACAGGAACCTGAGGGCACGTACCTCCAGGCTCAAGGACAGCTTCTATCCCACTGTGATAAGACTATTGAGTGGTTCCCTTATACAATGAGATGGACTCTGACCTCACGATCTACCTTGTTGTGACCTTGCACCTTATTGCACTGCACTTTCTCTGTAGCTGTGATGCTTTACTCTGCACTGTTATTGTTTTTACCTGTACTACCTCAATGCACTCTGTACTAACTCAATGTAACTGCACTGTGTAATGAATTGATCTGTATGGTCGGTATGCAAGACAAGTTTTTCACTGTATCTCGGTACAAGTGACAATAATAAACCAACACCAATACATTCTCATCACCTCCCCCCAGATTCTACCCCTCACCCACACACTAGGGGCAACACACACAAAGCACTGGAGGAACTCAGCAGGTCAGACAGCATCTATGGAGGGAAACAAACAGTCGACATTTTGGGCCAAGACCCTTCGTCAGGACTGGGTCAGTGGCCAATTAACCTACCAAGCCACATGTCTTCGGGATCTGGGAGGAGACTGGAGCACCTGGGGGAAACCCACATTGTCACAGGGAAAACATGCAAACTCCACGCAGACAGCACCCGAGGTCAGGATTGAACCCGGGTCTCTGGCGCTGTGAGGCAGTGGCACTGCTAGCTGCACCACTGTGCCACCCCCATCCACAGCGCTCTGGGAAGTTTCTGAAGCATAGCTGCTATTAATATTAATAATGCAAGAAACACCACATCCTCACAGGCAATTCCCACAAATAGTGTTGTGATAATGGACAGGTAATTGCTTTTCCTGATTTTGACTGAGGGATAAATAGCAGCCACAACACCAGAAAGGGCACATCTGCTCTTCCTTAAATAGCATCAGTTTCTTTATGCATTCAAGACCACAGTCTAATTTCGAAGTAAAACAGTCAGCAGCCTACACTCCCTCAGTAAAACCCTGGACATTGTCCTCCAATCTCTCGAATGGGGGTTCAACTCTTTCGCAGAGACAGCAGTATCACCTACTGTACCACAGCAGACATGATCCTTCAGAACTGAGTCTAGATTTTGGGATTCCCCACAGCAGAGGAAGTTGCCCAGAACCCTGCACCAGGTTTGACCTGACACAACCTCAGCCAATCCATTCATCTGATTGGAGAGGAACAGCCACCAAGGACAAAGCCAAGCCTTATTTAATATACATATATATTTCTGTTTAGTTAAACTTTTAGCTGTTTCTAATAATTTTTTTTTAGTAAAAATTATGTTTTTACAATTTTTTAGCAGTTTGAATACTTTTTGGAATAACATTCAGAGATAGTCATAGTTTTTAATGGCTTTAACAGCCAGCTATGCCAGAAGCAATGGTTGAGATAGCTTTTCACAGGTTTTTAATAGATTATAGAACATAGAACAGTACTGAACATTGTACTGGACATAGGACAGTACTTTTCTCTTTGGAGAGAAGAAGGATGAGAGGTGACTTGATAGAGGTGTACAAGATAAGAGGCATAGATTGAGTGAACAGTCAGAGACTTTTTCCCAGGGTGACAATGTCTAACGTGAGGAGGCATAATTTTAAGGTGATTGGAGGAAGGTATGAGCGGGATGTCAGGGGTAAGTTTTTTTTTGTACATAGAGTGGTGGGTGCGTGGAACGCAATGCCTGCAAAGGTTGTGGGGGCAGATACATTAGGGACATTTAAGAAACTCTTAGATAGATATATGAATGATAGAGAAATGGGGGCGATGTGGGAGGGAAGGATTAGATAGATCTTAAAGCAGGATAAAACATCGGCACAACATTGTGGGCTGAAGGGCCTGTACTGTGCTGCAGTATTCTCTGTTCTATGTTGAACATAGAACAGTACTGCACAAGAACAGGCCCTTCAGCCCAAGATGTTGTGCCAAACTAATTAAATGCCTAACTAAACTAATCCCTTCTGCATACACAAAGTTAATATCCCTTCATTCTCTGCACATCCATGTGCCTAGCTAAGAGTCTCTTAAACGCCTCTATTGTATTTACCTCCACCCCTGGCAGCACATTCCAGGCACCCACCACACTGTAAAAAAAACTTTCACATCTCCTTTGAACTTGCCCCCATTGGATATGGGCGTAATGAGTGGAGCTTTATCAGAACCCTATGCCATGCTTGGAAGGTCCTTATCACTGAGAAATTGACACCAGCGCATCTACACAACGTAAATTCCGCCTTTGAGTAGAGATCAGCAGTATGCATGGATGGTTCATACCTGACCACCCAATCTGGTCCAATCCTTTCTATTTTGGCCTGGTGGTTCGTAACACTTGTTCTGTTTCTCTTCCACTAGTACCCTTGATGTACACAAGAATTATGTTGAGATTAAACAATGCCTGGCTGGTTACAGTTAAATTGAACACTAATTCGACAATTTAAGCTGTAGGCTATACTATAAAACACATCGAAGGGATTAAACAAAAACAGAAAAGGCTGGAAATACTCTGCAGCTTAGCTTGTAGAAAGAGAAGCAGCTAATGGTTCAAGTAAACGAACTTCTGTCAGAACGGAAAGTGTTTATCATATTGATAAGGGACTGAACTGCAGCAAATTAAATGCATGAAATAAATGTTTAATGCAAGTCACAATATGAAATTGAGCAATGTAAAATGTCCTCTAATTATCCAACTCAAAACCAAACAAACTTTGACCTTGCATGGAGTGACACGCAGGAATAAATCAATCTGTATTATACATTGGGTGTTGCATTACAGGAAGTCTTTGCAAAGAGTTATGCCATTTTCTTACAAGCAGTGGAAGTTATATAACATCTTTCCCTATCTCAGAACTTCTCAAATTGCTAAATCACTAATAAATTGCAAACACTTATGTCACATACAACTAATCTGTGCATAGCAAGCTCCCATACATTTGAATGTTCACAGATTGCCATTGAGTCATAAGATAAGATATCTTTATTAGTCGCATGTACATCGAAACACACAGTGAAATGCATCTTTTACGCAGTGTTGTGGGGGTAGCCCGCAAATGTCGCCACGCTTCCAACGCCAACATAGCATGCCCACAATTTCCTAACCGTTACATCTTTAGAATGTGGGAGGAAACCGGAGCACCCAGAGGAAACCCGTGCAGGCACGGGGAGAACGTACAAACTCCTTACAGACAGCGGCGGGAATTGAACCCGGGTTGCTGGCACTGTAATAGCGTTACGCTAACTGCTACACTACTGTGCCTGCCCAATGTACAACGTACAGCACAGAAACAGCCCTTTCAGCCCCAATGTTCCATACTAACCCCATTTACCAGCACTATGTCTGTAGCCTTCTGTGTGTTGGCAATTCAAGTTCTCGTCTGGCTATTTCTTAAATGTTGTGAGAGTCTCTGCATGTACCGTCCCGTCAGGCTGTGCATTCTAAACTCCAATCACTGTCTGGGTGAAAAAAAATCTTCCTTATGTCCACCCTAAACCTCTTGCTCGTTAACTTAAACATGTGCCCTCTGATGAAAAACACGATGATGCTGGAGGAACTCAGCAGGCCAGGCAGCATCCATGGAGAAAAGCAGGCGGTCAACGTTTCCGGTCAGGACCCTTCTGCAGGACTGAAGATGGGGAAAAGGGGAAGCCCAAGATATAGGGGGGAAAAGCAGAGCAGTGATAGGTGGACAAAAGAGGGGAGGCAGGGTGGGCACAAGGTGGTGATAGGTAGGTGCAAGTAAGAGATAGTGATCGGCAGGTGCGGGGGAGGAGAGGAGAGCAGATCCCCCGGGGGATGGGTCAAACATAAGGAGAAAGAGGGAAAAAAAAGTTGGGGAAAAAAAAAGGCTAGGAAAGGGAAGAAGAGAAGAAGCGTGGTGGGGGGGGAGGTTGTGGGGAAGGGGGGTGGGGATTACTTAAAGTGGGAGAATTCAATGTTCATGCCGTTAGGCTGCAAGGTGCCAAGGTGGAAAATGAGGTGCGGTTCCTCCAGTTTGCGCTTGGAATTTCATCTAGATTCCAGCATCTACAGTCCTCTGTTTCCCTATGCCCTCTGACTACGGACGCCTCTGCTATAGGGAAACATTTACTACTGCCCACACTATGTCCCTCATAATTTTCTACACCTCCGTTAGGTCCCCCCTCAACCACCTCTGTCCAATGAAAACAAACGCAGTCTCTCCTCCCAACTGAGGCACTCCGTGCCAGGCAACATGCTGGTGAATTATGAAAGGTGCTACCATATTAATTTGTTTTCTACATGTTATAAGAACATAATGTTCTACATTACAGTTAATTTCTTTGAAAAGGTTTCTGTTTAATGCACCACTGTGGTTCCCTTCCCAGCATACAACGTTGTTTGGTTTCTCCTTCTGTAGTTGTCTCTGTGCCAAGTCTTCTCCCACAGACCCTATAATGTGAAATGTGTTTTAGCAATACTGGCCAAGGGCCAGATGTGGGTCAAGACTTTGAGAAAAAACTCCCCTGTTCTTCTTCAAAATAGTGGACTGTGATGTATCACATCTCGGGGACAGGACGGATGAAGCCTCGGTTTGATGATTATCAGACAGGCAACACCTCCAGAGGATCTGGCAGCCCAAGTTTTAGAGTTGTAGGGTCATGCGCCACGGAAACAGGCCCTTTGGCCAACTGAGTCCATGCCGACTATCAAGCTCTCATTTTAAGCTAGTCCTAGAGTCACAAGAGACTGCAGATGCTGGAATCTGGAGCAAAAAAACAAACTGCTGGAGGAACTTGACCCGCTGGCTTCCTCCAGCAGTTTGGTTTTAAGCTAATTCTACACTGATCCCATTTTATTCCCTGCATATTCCCATCAACAACCCCCCCCCTCCCCAATTCTGCCACTCCCCTACACTCTAGAGGCTACTTGCAGTGAACAATTAACCTGCCAACCCGCACGTCTTTGGGATGCGGAAGGAAACCAGAGCACCCAGAGGAAACGCACATGGGTCACAGAGAGAATGTGAAAACTCCACACAGCACCCGAGGTCGGGATCGAACCCAGTCACTGGAGTGAGAGGCAGCAGCCCTACCAGCTGCAGATAATGCTCCAATTCCTGGCCTGAGCCTCGCTGCTCAGAAGTATGTGTCAGAACCCCCACTCGCCTCCCTGCTGTCTACCCTACACTCAGCGCCTGAATACAAGGCAGTTAATAATCTTGACTTGTCTCCATTCATCTGAAATGTTAAACGCACTTTTTATTCTGAGTCTCTTTGAGTGCTGTAGGTTCTCTAAACTGAAGACCACAGAGGACCTGAATTAACATAAACAGCAGGATAGCTGCACGATGTTCAATTCCATTCACAGGTCCTCCGCAAACAAAGCAGCCAATGTCTGCTGGCAGCCAGACCTGGATGGCATTCCGACATAGAGTCATAGAGCAATACAGCCCTTCGGCCCAATCAGTCCATGCTGACCACAGTGCCCACCCAACTAGTCCCAATTTCCTGCATTCAGCCCATATCCCTCTCAGTCCCACCCCTCCATGTACCTATCCAATGCTGCCTAACTTGCTGAGTTCCTCCAGCACTTTTTGTGTGTTGCTCTCAAATGATACTATTGTACCTGCCTCAACCACTTCCTCCGGCAGCTCGTTCCAACTACCCACCACCCGCTGCATGAAAATGTTGCCCCTCAGGTCCCTTTTAACTCTTTCCCCTCACACTCTAAATCTATGCCTCCTAGTTTTGGACTCCCCTTCCTTGGGGAAAAGACTGTTACCATCCACCTTATCTATGCCTCTCATAATTTTAAACAAAGAACATCGAACATAAAACATTACAGCACAGTACAGGCCCTTCAGCCCACGATCTTGTGCTGACATTTTATCCTGCTCTAAGATCTATCTAACCCTTCCCTCCCACACAGCCCTCCATTTCTCTATCATTCATGTGTCTATCTAATAGTCTCTTAAATGTCTCTAATGTACCTGCCCCCACAACCTCTGCCGGCAGTGCGTTCCACGCACCCACCACTCTGTGTGTGAAAAAAGAAACTTACCTCTGACATCCCCCTTATACCTTCCTCCAATCACCAAACACTTTTATAACTTCTACAAAATAAAGTCCCAGCCTGGCCAACCTCCCCCTATAACTCAGGTCCTCTAGTCCTGGCAACATCCTCGTAAATCTTTTCTGCACTCTTTCCAGTTTAGCCACATCTACAACCACATGGGCTGATAAGTGCCAAGTAGCATTTGTGTCACACAAGTGCCAGGCAATGACCGTCTCCAACGAGAGAGACTCTGATCATCTTCCCTTGATGTTCAATTACATTATCATTGCCAAGCCCCCACTATTGACATCCTGGAGGTCACCATTGACTAGAAATCAAATAGTAGCAGCCACCTCCATACCATGGCTACAAGAGCACATCATACTCCTGTGCCTTGCAGATGCTGTAACCATCTGCTGCTTGTGTTCATTCAGTTCCTTTGTGGCCTTCTATTTAATGAACTTGAGGAGATTTGGAATAAATGTTGCTTTTAACGTTGCCAGCGACCCAGGTTCGATTCCGGCCACTGTCTGCAAGGAGTTTGTACGTTCTCCCTGTGTCTGCGTGGGTTTCCTCCGGGTGCTCTGGTTTCCTCCCACATTCCAAAGATGTATGGGTTAGGAAGTTGTGGGCGTGCTATGTTGGCACTGGAAGCGTGGCGACACTTGCGGGCTGCCCCCAGAATGTTCTGCGCAAAAGATGCATTACACTGTGTGTTTCAGTGTACATGTGACTAATAAAGATATCTTATTTGGATAAATGGAGATGCCTCAAGATATGAACTGCCTCCATTCCAACTCCAAACTGTAGGGTAGAAATTCAACCTCTCACTTCTGGATGTGCAGGAGTAAGGCTGGGGGTTTAAGGAAACCTAGGATATGGTCCCAGCTCTTGTCCGGTGAGGCTCTAATCCAGAAACTGGAACACAAAAACTAAACCAACAACAGAAGCTCAGAATCCAATGGCTAGTGAGACAAAGATGCATGTGTTTCGATGTACATGTGACCAATAAAGCTATCTCATGCTGTTGGTCTCACACTCTTCCCCACTATCCTTGCAGTTATTTCTCCTTCTTTCATGCAATTCCCTTTTGTTTAATTCATGTTTTTCTCGTGAATGCTGCTTATCTGATGCTATGTGCCTGTGATGCTGCTACAAGTAAGGTTTTCATTGCGCCTCTGCACACACATGTACTTGTGCATTTGATTCTGACTTGAAGGTTACCATTGCGTCTATTTAAGATATCTTTATTAGTCACATGTACATCGAAACACACAGTGAAATGCATCTTTTGCGTAGAGCGTTCTGGGGGCAGCCCGCAAGTGTCGCCACGCTTCCGGCGCCAACATAGCAAGCCCACAGCTTCCTAACCCGTGGGAGGAAACCGGAGCACCCGGAGGAAACCCACGCAGACACAGGGAGAATGTACAAACTCCTTACATTTAAGGAAGTATGCCTTAAATCCTAAATACTCAATGCATGTAAAATATTTTCCTGGTCTCCTCTCTGACCCCTTTTGCTAATCACCTTAAATATGTGCTTCCATGCAGTGTGATCTCAGTCGGCCTATGATTCTGATGATTCTATTGGAACTCAATGCAGTTTTAAGCATTGTGTAATAGCACCCTCTCATGGCTGGAGGGTAAACTACTGCTCTGTGTTATTTCTGTAGTAGCCTCGTATACACGGGTATGATATGTTTCTCTGGAAAATATAACCCACGTACACAAGTTGAGCTAATAGAAACAACACAAGATAGTAGTTTATCCCTCCAGCTGTCACAAACATCTCCATTGACAGTTAAACTTTGCCCACCCACAAGAGATTCAAGATTCAACCGAATTTAACGAGCATGCTTTAGTCCAACTGTTCTGGTTAGGGTAAAGCCTCAGCCATCATGTGATAATGCATCAAGTGTTAGCAAGAAGAAGCACTCTCCTCTGTGCCTGCGTTAGGTCTCCTGAATATCAATCCAATTAGTTCCTTCCTTTGCCCTTCTCTCTCACTCATGCACGCAATCTTTTAATAAAAGCAGAAAGTATTGGAGAAGAGAGAAACAGGGAATTAACATTTTAGAACCAAAAGCTGCTCAGATATTTTCAGTCAAGTGGGGAAGGTTGGGGTGGGATGCGGCAGAGACAATGGAAGGGAAAGGCTGTGATAGGTGTGGAAGGCAGGGGATATGTAATGACCAAATGGATGAGAGTGCAAGGGGAAGGGGTGAAAGGCAAGCTGCTAATGAAGAATAATTTGATACAGTAGTGTAAGGGGAGGAAGGTTTGGAAGAGACTGGGAATGTGGCAAGGAATTGTGGGTAAGACCCTTAAGGAGTAGCCTACAGTTCTGCAATGGGCCAGTGGAGCAGTCCCCAAAATTATCCCGCCCACCACAAACACATCCGACTCAAAACAACTGCCCTCAGATCAAACACCACCCGGTTCTCCACCCCAAACATCAAACGCCACCCTCAGCCACGAAACCTACCCCTCACACCGCCCCTCATCAAATACCATTCACCACAAACATTTCCCCCACACCAAACCACTTCCCACCCCAATCCATCCCTACCACAAACACGCCCAATCCCAGCCTAAATACCCACTCACTCCAGACACTCTCAAGATACAGGTAGACTTAACATCCAACCCACCAAAAGAAAGGCAGGCACGGTAGTGTAACGGTTAGCACAACACTATTACAGCACCAGCGACCTGGGTTCAATTCTGGCCGCTGTCTGTAAGGAGTTTGTACGTTCTCCCTGTGTCTGCATGAGTTTCCTCCGGGTGCTCCGGTTTCCTCCCACATTCCAAAGACATATGGGTTAGAAGTTGTGGGCATGCTACGTTGGTGCCGGAAGCGTGGTGACACTTGTGGGCTGCCCCCAGAACCATCTATGCAAAAGATGCATTTCACTATGTGTTTCGATGTACGTGACTAATAAGGAAATCTTATCTTATATAAAAAAAAGAACAGCCAGTTAGACACCAATGAAACCAGTCCTAGTGATGGCCCAATATATCCCGTACCCTTTGACACTTAAAAATAATACACTTGTCTGAAGTAAAACCAATATATGGAATCTTTAAGTTCTCCCCGTGACTGCGTGGGTTTCCTCCGGGTGCTCCAGTTTCCTCCCACATTCCAAAGATGTACGAGTTAGGAAGTTGTGGGCATGCTATGTCGGTGTCGGGAGTGTGGAGACACTTGCGGGCTGCCCCCAGAACACTCTACACAAAAGATGCATTTCACTGTGTGTTTCAATGTACATGGGACTAATAAAGATGTCTTAATCTTAAATATTCATGAGCCATCGATCTAAGCTTAATTTATCCCCACCTCTCAGGTCAGCACCCTTCAAAGACATCTCCCCTCTTTTTAAAAGCTGGATATTTAGCCTGAACTCTCCACAGTGTAACCCCATTCTGGGCTGGATAAAGGCAAGTGGAATTGGGCCATGGGAGTGAGGACGTGGTCCAGTTCCAAATGGCCATTACCAGCGAAGCTACTAATCTTGGGTGATGAGAATAACAAACACAGAAGGGGCAATTACACTGCTCCCCGCATACTGACACCCAAATACATCCTCAGCCCAAACATGCCACCCCAGCGTTCTAAACACCACCCACCCCAATCACCATCGCTCCAGGTCAAACACTCTCAGCCCCACTCCAGACACCCCAGTGTTTTATCCCAGCATTCTAAATGCCCAACACTGCCTTCGCCCCCACCTCAACTCCAACACCTCAAACCCCTGAACAATTCCCAATCCACTCACCTCAAAACCCCTCCAAACGCAAATTTAACTCCAGTTAACCTCATCCCCTCGCACTCATCCAGGCAAGTAGAGAATATCCCATCCCACTCCTGATTTGTCCCCAGTAGATGGTATAAAATACTCTGGAATGTCAGAAGATGTGTCACAGCCTCTGACCCTCAAAGGTAGGTGGTTAGACTCACTACATTTGGAGATGGTCTATTGCCTGACACTTCTGTAGCACTAATGTTGCTTTCTGGGCTACTTGATGCTACACTCAAATGCTGCCTTGATGTCAAGGGCAGTCACTCTCAGCTCACCTCTGGAAGTCATCTCTTTGGACCAAGGCATTGATGAAGTCTGGAGCCAGGTGATCCTGTCATGACCCAAACTGGGCAGCAATGACCAAGTTATTGGTGAATAAGTACTGCTTGACAACATCTTGATGACACCCAGCATCACTCCACTGATGATTGAGAGTAGCCTGATTGGGCGATGATTAACCAGATTGGATTTTATGATTGGGACATACTTGTGTCATTTTCCACAGTTTTGGGTAACTGCCAGTTTTGTAATTGGACTGGAACAATTTGGTCGGAGGCACAGCTAGTTCCGGAGCCCAAGTCTTCAGTACTACGCCTGGGATGTTTTCAGAATCATAGCCCTTGCTGCATGCAGCACTCTCAACCACTTCTTGAAATCAAGTGGAGTGAATTGAATTGACTGAAGAGTAGCTTCTGTGATGCCCAGGATCTCAAGAGGTAGCCTTGAATGATCAGCAATTTGGCACCTCTAGCTGAACACGTTTGCGAATGCATCGGCCATGTCTTTAGCACCTGTCCTGGTGACTGTATTTTACCAGTGGAATTGATTTCAAGGTAAAGAGGCCACGATTCATGTGAATTTATACAAACGTCAAATCACCTCAGCTCTGATACAAAGTGGGAGAAAGAAAAAAAATTTCCTGTCCTTCCTTTCAATCTCAGAAATCCCAAAATTTAATAAAATTCTTCAGGACACTATCGTACTGTAGGAAACTTAGCAATCAAGTCTTGCAAGGTCCCACAATCCTCAATTAGGTTTATGATCTGATATTTTTTTTAGAGCATATGAAATGGAACAGGAATGGACCGTACAGCCCCTCGGGCTTGTTCTGCCACACCATCAGATCGGGGTAATCCTGTGACTGCATTTCAGCTTCCCACTGTAACCCCTGGTTTTCCTAATGTACACCTCGGCTTTGAATGTACTCAGTAGCTCTGGGAAGGCGTTTTCCAAAGATTTGCATCCAAGTGAAGATCTTTCTCCTCTTCTCAATTTTCTCCTGAGACTGTGCCCCGAATTCCAGATCCTCCACCCTGAGACAATGCCTTTCAGCATCCACCCTGTCCGTCCTTCACAGGATCCCACAGACAGTGTTGGTGGAGAAATCAATGGGATCCAGTATACCAGCCTGACCTTCAGGAGGGGCATCAACTCCCTAGGACAGCAGGTAGATCGTATCATAGAATTATAGGGAGATACATCACAGAAACAGGCCCTTCAGCTCACCTAGTCCATGCCAAACATTAGCCACCCATTTACCCTAGTCCTACTTTGATCCCATTTTATTCCGCACCCCCCCCCCCCCACAACACCCTCATCAACTCCCCCCACAGATTCTATCACTGCCCGACACACTAGGAACAATTTACAGCAGCCAATTAATCTACCAATCCTTGCGTCTTTGGGATGTGGGAGAAAACAGGAGCGCCTGGAGGAAACCTGCGCGGTCACTGGGAGAACGTGCAGACTCCACACAGACAGCACCCGAGGTCGGGATTGAACCAGGGTCTCTGGCACCATGAGGCAGCAGCTCCACCAGCTGGCCTACTGTGCCACACACAGTTCCCCACGCAGAGGCTTGAACCCACGACTTTCTCAGCCAGAGGCAAGAGTTCTAACCGCTGAGCCACTACTGAGTGAACACCCTATCATAGAGTGTCATACAGCATGGAAGCAGGCCCTTTGGCCCAACTCGTCCATGCCGACCAAGATGCCCATCTGAGCTAGTCCCATTTACCTGCATTTGGCTCATTTCCCTCCAAACTTTTCCCATCCATTACCTGTCTAGATGTCTTTTAAACATTGTAATTGTACCTGCCTCCACAGCTTCCTCTGGCAGCTCGTTCCATATATGCATCACCCTCTGCATGAACAAGTTGCCCCTCAGGTCCCTTTTAGATCTTTCGCCTCTCACTTTTAACCTATGCCCTCTAGTTTTTGATTCCCTTTCCCTGGGGAAAAAGACCGTGTGCATTCAGCCTATCTCTGCCCTTTATGATTTGAAACACCTTCATACGGTCACCCCTCAGTCTTCTATGCTCCATGCAATAAAGTTCTAGCCTGCCTGACCTCCCCCATGACTCAGGCCTTCGAGTCCTGGCAATGTTCTTGCAAATCCTCTTTTCTCTCTTTCCGGCTTAATAACATCCTCCTATGACAGGGTGACCAAAACTCACAATATTCCAGTTGCAGCTTCACCAACATCTTGTACAACTGCAACATAACATCCCAACTTCTATACTCAGTGCCCTGACTGAAGACCAGCGTGCCAAAGGTCATCTTCACCACCCTGTCTACCTGTGACGCCACTTTCAGGGAACTATGCACTTGTACTCCTAGGTCGCCCCTGTTCTCTTTAAGTGAGCCTTCACATGCTGAAGTCTTGGTGAGATGTTGCCACCTGTCATTCAGTTTTGGAGGCAGCTTGCCAAGAATAAGGGACTCGCATAACGCGGTCACAGAAGCGGTCTCTCTTAAGATGAAGGTGAATAGCTGGCATCATTTCCCCATTGTGAAGCTTGACCTCAGCACTTAACAACCTTGTACTTCAGCTAACTTCCCTTGGCATTTGTGAAAGGATTGTAATGTGACTGAACAACTTGAACGAGAAACCAATCAGTAAGCAGCATTGAAAATGCCAAAAAAAATAAGCCTAGTGTTACTGTCAAGAGGTTACCTTTCAAACAATAGCATTAAGTATTAAGCAGTAGTCTATAATCCCTGTCACTTTGCTCATGCTATTCAAAGTGTAGCAATGGAATTTCATTCAACAAGCTTGATCAGACTTGGGATGATGCTGCCTTTATAGCTACTGTTAAATTGAGAAGCTCACCATTCAATCCAGTTGCAATCGGAGTCCAGACAATAGGCTGATTACAGCACTGTATCAAGCCATTTGGCCCATTGGGTCTGTGCAGGTCCCCAGTGAAGCAGTCCTTGCAAAGGAAGAAATCTGCTGTCCTTATCCAAAATGTCCTTCTCTGGGGTTGGGGATGCCCTCTCTTCTCACTGCTCCCATCAAGCACAGATTCTAGTGTGTTGCTTTTTGTAAATATCAGTGCCCATGCTGTCCTTACCTGCTCTGCTCTATATGTGACTCCAGTTCCACTAACGTGGTTGACTCCCCTCTCAGTTCAGTCCAGTGGGATGGGTAATAAATGCTGGCATTGCCAGTGACATCCACATTTTACAAATTAAGAATAATATTAAAAAATACCAGGAACTCAAATACCTCACTCTCTCAAAAAGCCCCGCCACTTTCAGGAATGCACTCAAGTGCTTCTGTTCCTCAATGCCTTTGAGCTGGATCTTCTGAATCACATATGGGCATCAGCTGGAGATCTGTAACCTTTCCTGAGAGCCACACTTCAGGAAGGGATGTTGAGATCCAAGGAGAAGTTACCAGACTGGCGAGAGGCACGAGGGGCTTCTATCGTGAGGAGACGCTGGGGTCCTCCTCCTTGGAGAAAAGGCACTCAGCATCAGTTGATGCCGGAAACACTCGGCAGGTCAGGCAACATCTGTGGAGAGAGAACCAGTTAAAGTTTCAGGTTTGGGACCAAATGCTGCCTGACCTGCTGAGTTTTTCCAGCATTCTATGTCCTTGCTTTGGATTTCCAGCATATGAAGTTTTCTTATTTAATTTTCATTTACAAATTTGTGTAGCGACTGGAGAGGGAATGGAGTTTTAAAAAAACAATAATAAGATTCTTCTGTACTTCTTTCTGTAAATATCTATGTCCATAGAGTTCAATGAGAATATTCCCTCAGAAATTAGTTCTTCGTGGGACCCAGGACTTTTATCCTGGGAACTCCTGCTCATAGAGTCACAGGTCCATAGTCATAGAGTAATGCACCAATGGAAACAGGCCCTTTGGCCCAACATCCATGCTGACCATGGTGCCCAGCAAGCTAGTCCCATTTGCCCGCATTTGGTCCAGATCCCTCTAAACCCCTCCTATCCATGTACTTATCCAAATGTCATTATCTGGGGTTGGAGATGACCTCACTTCTCACTGCTTCCGTCAGGCAGGAGGTACAAAAGTCCCACAGCACCAGGGTCAAGAACAGCTACTTCCCCACAACCGTCAGGTTCTTGAACTGACCTGTACAACCCTAGCCCTACCTCAGCAATGGAACACCAGGGACCACCTCTTGCACGACCGTGGAGTTGACTCTGATGGTGTTTCATTTTGCACTGTCTTGTTTTGCGGTCTCTTTTCTTCAATATCTGGTATAATTAATGTATATTTATATTCTGTGTGTTGTCTGAACTGTGTGTAACCTGTGATACTGCTGCAAGCAAGCTTTTCATTGCACCTGTACCTCACTGTACTTGTGCATATGATAGTAATCTCAACTTGGCCACTCCAATTGGCGGTGAGGTTACTTAGATACCAGCAAATTGGATTAACTTAAATCGGCATCTTGGTCAGCATGGACGAGTTAGGCTGGAAGGCTTGTTAATTTTATGAATCTATGAATCTAGATGCAGCTGCCAAAGTCAATCAATAGTTTGACGAATAATCTTTTCACACAATAAAAGTTGCAAAGCACGTTATGAGTCATCTGCACAGTGATTAAATCACAGAGTTTGTCACAATAGCAAACATGGAATAAAAAGACTTTGTATTTCATCATGTGTTAAAGTTTCCATGATCAAAGCTTAGGAGCGTTGTCAGAAAAGAAATTATCAAAGTAAGTATATTGTAAAGTAAGCCATGAAAATATCAAGCGCTCTGCAGGCTACAATAAAGAGCTGGGCGAGAGTTATCTTTTTACAGAGGAGAACTCATTAAAGGAAAAGTCCAAAGAGCACGAACTGGCAAAATCTTCAAACCAACCAGTTAAAGAATTAACAAGCAGGGAGGTGGAGAAACTCAGCGGCTCAGGCAGCATGTGTGGATGGAAATGGACAGTTGATGTGGTGGGTCAGATTGGAGGGTCTCAACCCGAAAAGTTGACTGCCCATTTCCCTGCCCACAGGTGCTGCCTGACCCGCTGAGCTCTTGTGTGTTGCTCCAGGTTCCAGTATCTGCAGTCTCATGTCTCCAGTCAAAGAGTTAAACCCGTTCCAGAGTTCCGTGTAACTTCAAGCTGCGCTGCGGATTACTTTTTCTTCGTGAGCTTGAGTTGAGCCGTTGGTATTTGTTGTTGGCCACCATAGATGTTGTACTTGTCGGTTTAGGGACGGAGGAAGCAACAGATGGGGTGGGATTTACAGCATGCAAGTGATAATGAGAAGAATAGTTGCCAGAACTATTGCACAGCTGTCGATGTTTAATGTATTTTATTAACAGATATTAAATATGTTGATGGATCTCTGAGCTTGGATTCCCATTCCTGAATGGAAGCACAGACAGGACTGTCCAATTCCCTCACCCACCTGATATTGACCACTGGACTTTATTAATATCCCACTGGCAGCTGTCACTCCATCATTACACTCTCAAAATAAAAAATTAAATCTAATTCCCCAGTGTACTGCAGCACTTGAGATGAGTTGGTGCATCTTTAACCCAGCTCACTGATTGGGAATGTGAGACCTTGCATCTCAACAGTAACTTTCACAGAAGTCAGGCCATTTCAAACATTGAGAGAGTTCCAAACACACAGATGTAACAAACAGTTTGTGTACAGTGGTATCCCACAGTCAGCACTTTTTTTATATATTTAAAAAAAATAAACTTTATTCATAATAAAAAAATATACAAAAGAAGAAATAGTGCAAAACTTTTACATTCATGGTCATTACATTTAATAGGGTTAACATATTTTTAAACCCATAGCACTATTACCACTCATGTGGTCCCCGGGATGATACCCTCTTTCATTGTCTGAGGGGCTTCCCCACCCAACTCGGCCCCTCCCTGTGCGGTAGCGGAAGAAGCCCAGACTGTGGTCCTTCCCCACAGAGCATTGGCCGCACCGAGCTTCAGTGCGTCCCTCAGCACGTACTGCCGCAACCTGGACTGTGCCAGTCAGCAGCATTCCCCGACGGACGTCTCACTGTGCTGGAAGACCAACAAGTTTCAGGCAGACCAACGCATTGTGGTAATGACCAAATGACCTGTTTCAGTGGTGGTGTGTGAGCAATAAATATCGAGCAGGACACCAGGGAGGAATCCCGTCTCACCTCAAGGTAATGTTGAGGGATCTTTTACACCCAGAGGACCAATTAGGTCCTGGATTAAGATCTCAGCCAATAGGCAGCACCTCCAACAGCAGCGCGCCCTCACATAACATCAGCTTGGAGGTTTTTCCAAAGTCTCTAAAGACAGGGCTTGATCCCCTTATCCAGATACCTGTGCAGTGCATACATTGGTAGTTACATTGATAGAGGTGAGCCATTCTCCCAATATTAATTGGCTCCAATAGACAGTCAATTAGTGATGGTTAAGAGCAGGGTTGCGCCCATCCCCATCCTATTGGTTATGGGCAAAGTAGGTTGAGATCAATTTGAATAAATTTTTTGAGCAAGTGTTCTGATGAGGGTGATGTGATTCATGTTGGCCACATGGACCTCATTAAGGCTTTTGACAAGGTCACACAATGGGCCACTAAAAGTCAAAGTCAAGTTTATTGTCATGTGCACAAGTACATGTGTGCACAGGTGCAATGAAAAACTTGCTTGCAGCAGCATCACAGGCACATCGCATTTGATACACAACATGCACGAGAAAAACATAAATTATACAAAATTACACAAGAAAGAAAACAAGTAGAACAAAAAAAAGTCTGTTGTAGTGAAAAGTGGTCATAGTGTTACTCTACTGAGGTAGTGATTAGGGTTGTGCAGGTTGGTTCAAGAACTGAATGGTTGAAGGGAAGTAGCTGTTCTTGAACCTGGTGGTGTGGGACTTCAGGCTTCTGTACCTCCTGCCCGATGGTAGCTGCAAGAAGATGGCATGGCCCAGATGGTGGGGATCTTTGATGACAGATGTTGCCTCCTTGCGGCAGCACCTCCTGTAGAGATATTGATGGTGGGGAGGGATGTGCCTGTAATGTATTGGAATGAGTCCACTACTCTCTGCAGCTTCTTATGTTCCTGTGCATTTGAATTGCCGTACCAGACCATGATGCAGCCAGTCAGAATACTTATTTTTGATTGTCCCAAAGGTAAGAGTCTATGGAATCCAGGGCAATTAGACAAATTGGCTCTGACGTTGGCTTAGTAACAGGAGGCAGAGGGTTGTGGTTGAAGGTTGTTTTCATGGTTAAAACCCCATAAACAGTGGCATACCACCAGGATCAGTCTGGTTCAGTATAAAACAACAGTTATGGGAGGGGTGCCGATGGGAAACAGAGCTGGAATCAAAGGGCATCAGCATGATCTCCCAGGACCAGCAAGCTGTGCCTGTACCATCAGGGGGTACAAGACTGGAACAAGATTACTGTGCACAGATGTCAGATGCTGGAAATCAAAAACAAAAATAGAAAAAAGAAATGACATTTCAGATTGTCAGAACAGGATTGGTAAACAGAACCTCCTGTGGAGCCAGGCATTTCAGCAAGCAGTTTGTACAGTACAAAAAGAACAAAGATTATCAATGGAAGAAAATCATCGACCGATCAATGGGAATTATTTTTAACACCCAGCTGGGCAATTAGACACCATTCACGTGATCATCCAGAAAATTAGAGCAACTAAGTTTCACGTATTTCCAAATATCCATTAAAAGAAATCACAAAGGAATAACAGTGTTGTACTGATCCTAAGGTCAGGATTGAACCCAGGTCTCTGGGCTGCTCTTCCAGTTGTGCCACTGTGCCACCTCTCTGGCCCCTGAAGAGATGCTTGGGGTGATAATTAAAGATATTTGGAAGGTGCTGATATTGTCTATAAAGTCAGTCACTAAACTGGGAAATGTATCCGTCAATACTGGCTCCAAGACTCTGAGCTTCTTGCCAGAATGAAGGAATCATGTATTGTCACAGCATGAAATGCCTGCTGAGGAATCACTTCAATCCTCAATGCTGTTTGCTTACACGATTCCTCAGTCACTAAACAATTGCCTGGCAAAGATCAGCACCAACCTAGTCCAACACTTGCCTGTTCTTGAGCGATCTCTGTGTAAAGAACAGCAGCCCTCAACATGTTGTGGACATCCAGCAGAAGGGGAAGGAGGTGGGAGATGGGGTAGTGGTCCCCCAGGCTCAAGGACAGCTTCTACCCCACTGTGATAAGACTATTGAACGGTTCCCTTATACTCTTGACCTCACAATCTACCTTGTTATGACCTTGCACCTTATTGTCTACCCGCAATGGACTTCCCTGTAACTGTGACACTTTACACTATACTGTTATTGTTTTTACCTGTACTACCTCAATGCACTGTGTACTAACTCAATGCCTCTGCACTGTGTAATGAATTGATCTGTATGAACGGTATGCAAGACAAGTTTTTCCCTGTACCTCAGTACAAGTGACAATAATAAACCAATACCAATACCACATTGTTAATCCAGAAGGGGTTAAAATAGGTTTGGAATTAAACAAAACATCAAAGATCCACATTTCTACAGCACCTTTCTCGTTTCCTCCAGAAGTGATACAACTAAAGAAGTGCGGTCACTTGAAATATAGGCTTTTGATACAAAGCAAGATCCCACAAACAGCAATGCGGTAATTGAGTGAAAGATAATTACTTACCAGGACCATAGGGAGAACTGGTGCTGTGGGATCTATAATATGACCCCCTCCCACTGTTCCCATCTGACCTCCCCACCGCTCACTTGATTCCATGGTCCACCTTCATCTCTGATCAGATTGCAAGATCTCCAGCACCTTGTCACTTCCACCCATCACCTCCCAGCCTCTGTCACTATTTCCCCTCTCCCCTCCTCCATCTGCTTATCAGCCCTCCTCACCTGGATCCACCTATCGCTTGCCAGCTGTTGCTCCTCCCCTTCCGTCACTGCTCTATACTGGCTACCTCCCCTCTATCTTTCAGTCTAGATGAAGGACTGAACCTTCCTCTCAACCCAAGACGTCAACGCTCCATTTCCGTCCACAGATGCTACCTGACCCGCTGAGTTCCTCCAGCAGCTCATTTTTATTTGCTTCAGATTCCAGCATCTGCAGTCTCTTGTGTCTCCCATAATATCTACCTGATGGTGCACAAGGGAACTTAGTTTAACATTTTATCCAGAAGACATCACCAGCCTAAATTTATAAACTCACAACCCTCTTCCTCAAGGGTCAGAAGTGCTGCCCAACTTACTACTGGCATAGATCGTCTGTACTGGTTTATTATTGTCACTTGTACCGAGGTACAGTGAAAAACTTGTCTTGCATACCAATCGTACAGGTTAATTCATTACACAGTGCATTGAGGTAGTACAAGGGAAAACAATAACAATGCAGAATAAAGTGTAACAGCTACAGGGAAGTGCAGTGCAGGCAGACAATAAGGTGCAAGGTCATAACAAAGTAGATTGTGAGGTCAAGAGTCCATTTTATCGTACAGGGGACCGTTCAATAGTCTTATAACAGCGACATAGAAGCTGTCCTTGAGTCTGGTGGTACGTGCTTTCAGGCTTTTGTATCTTCTGCCCGACGGGAGAGGGGAGAAGAGAGAATGTCCGGGGTGGGTGGAGTCTTTGATTATGCTGGCTGCTTTACCGAGGCAGCGAGAGGTGTAGATAGATTCCATGGAGGGGAAGCTGGTTTCTGTGATGTACTGAGCTGTGTCTACAACTCTGCAGTTTCTTGCAGTTGCCATACCAAGCCGTGATGCATCTGGATAGGATGTTTTCTGTGGTGCATCAATAAAAATTGGTAAGGGTCGACGGGGACATGCTAAATTTCTTTAGCTTCCTGAGGAAATAGAGGCGCTGGTGAGCTTTCTTGGCTGTGGCATCTATGTGGTTGGAACAGGACAGGCTATTGGTGATGTTCACTCCTCGGAACTTGAAGCTCTCAACCCTCTCGACCTCAGCACCGTTGATGTAGACAGGAACATGCGCACCGTCCCCCTTCCTGAAGTCAATGACCAGCTCCTTTGCTGACATTGAGAGAAAGGTTGTTGTCACGACACCATGTCCCTAAGCTCGCTATCTCCTTCCTGCATGCAACTCATCATTATTTGAGATATGGCCCACTACAGTGGTATCATTTGCAAACCTGTAGATGGAGTTAGAGCAGAATCTGACCATGCAGTCATGAGTGTGAGAATAATAAACCAATTTTAAATATTTTTTTATTTGTCATGGAAATGTTGGTGTAAATGGGAAGGACTGGGGAAAGTTGGAGGGTTGCCAACTCCAGTGGGATCTATTCCTGAAGGGTTCATCCCACTTCTAATTGCCCCATTCAGACATAGAATCAGAGAAAATTTATGAAATGGGGAGGAGGCCATTCAGCCCATTGTATCTGATCACAGAAGAGCTGCCCAGCCCAATCTCACCTTCTGACCCCAGGTCCGTAGCCCTGCAGGGCAAAGCTCTGTACACGTACAAGTGCTGTTTAAACATGATGAGGGTTTCTGCTCCACAGTCGTTTCACACAGATCCCAAGTTCCAGGCCCCCTCTCTGTCTTGGATGAAGAAAGATTTTCCCACATCTCCTCTTATGATTTCAGCAACTAACTTAAATCTTTGCCCCCAGGTTTTGGCCCTTTTGCTAAGGGAAATAGATCCTTCCTGTTTACTGCAACATTTCTACAATAAGTAAATCAATAGATAAATAAATTTAAACATGGTCCAGTGCAGATTATGTGGGTGAAATGGCTTGTTAATACTCTATACAGAATCATAGAGTATTACAGCACTTTGCCCTAACTTATCCAAGCTGACCGAGATACCCACCAAAGCCAGTCCTATTTGCCCGTGTTTGGCCCATATCCCTCTAAATCTTTCCTATCCATAGATGTATCCAAATGTTTTTTAAACATTGTTGTTGTACCTGCCTCAACTACTTTCTCTGGCAGCTCGCTCCATGTACACACCACCCTCTGCATGAAGAAGTTGTCCCTCAGATCCCCTTTAAATCTTTCCCCCTCACCTTAAACCTATGCCCTCTAGTTTTTGGTTCCCTTTCACCAGGAAAAAGACTGTGTGCGTTCACCCTATCTATGCCCCTCATGATTTTATACACCTCTAAGGTCACCACTACAGTCCAAGGAATAAAGTCCTAGCCAGCCCAAACTCTCCCTCTAACTTAGGCCCTCGAGCCCTGGCACCATTCTTTTCTCAATGCCAATTATATAAAATATCTGAGGGCATCAGTTTAACGTAAGGAATCTGCCAAAGAACATTTTCATCCAGAGTATGGTTGGAATGTGGAATGCCCAGGCTGAGTGTGTGGTGGAGGCGGAGACACCCACAAGAATGATCTCAATAAGCACTTGAATCACCAAGGTCCAAGTGTTGGTAAATGGGATCAGTATAGATAGCCCAGTCTTGGTCAAGGAGATACGAAGGAGCATCTTCAAGGAGGAAAGAGAGGCAATGAGGTATAAAAAGATTTATTCAGGAGCTTAGGGTTTTTGGCAGCTGAAGCCATGGTTGCCAACTATGGAGTGATTAATAAACCAGAGACACAAGAGACTGCAGATACTGGATTATGGAGCAACACACAAAGCACTGGAGGAACTCAGCGGCGTGGAGGATAATGGACGGTCGACGTTTCAGCTGGACTGAGCTGCTGAAGAGACCAGAGTTGGATGACAACAAATTATTTGGAGGATAATGGAGACACAAGAGACTGCAAGTAGAACAAAGAACAGTACAGCACAGGAACAGGCCCTTCGGCCCACAATGTTGTGCTGAACTAATTAAATTAGTAATCAAATGCCCAACTATACTAATCCCTCTGCCTACACCATGTCCATATCCCTCCATTTCCTACACATGCATGTGCCTACCAAAGGACCTCTTAAGTGCCTCTATTGTATCTGCCTCCACCAGCACCCCTGGCAGCACATTCCAGGCACCCACCATTTTGTGTAAAAAAACTTGCCCCACACATCTCCCTTGAACAACCCCTCTCACCTTAAATGCATGCCCTCTAGTATTAGACATTTCAACCCTGGGAAAAAGATACCGGCTGTCTATCTATGCCTCTCAATCTTATGAACGTCTATCAGATCTCCCCTCAGCCTCCGCCACTCCAGAGAAAACAACCCAAGTTTGTCCAACCTCTCCTTAAAGCACATGCCCTCTAATCTAGGCAGCATCCTGGTAAGCCTGCATGCTCTCCAAAGCCTCCACATCCTTCCTGTAATGGGGCGACCAGAATTGGATGCAATACTTCAGATGTGGCCTAACTAAAGTTTTATAAAGCTGCAACATAACTTCCCAGCTCTTGAACTGAATTCCTCAACTAATAAAGGCGAGCATGCCATATACCTTCTTTACCACCCTATCAACCTGTGCAGTCACTTTCAGAGGGCTATGGTCTTGCACCCCAAGATCCTTCTGCACATCAACATTGTTAAGGGTCTTGCCATTAACAGTGTACTGTGCCTTTACATTTGATCTCCCAAAGCGCAGCACTTCACATTAGGCCAGGTTAAACTCCATCTGCCATTTCTCCACCCATTTCTGCAAATCTGGCTGAATCTAGAGCAACAAACAATCTTCCGGAGGAGCTCAGTGGGTGGAGCACCATCTGTGGGGGGAAAGGAGTTTCCTAATACAGGAAATGTCCAAATGTAGGGTTTCAACCCAAAACATCGACAGCTCTTTCCCCGAACAGATGTTGCTCGACCTGCTGAGTTGCTCCAGCAGATTTTTTGTTACATTTGGAGGACGTTACTGGGAGAGGGAGATTTGCTGAGTTGCTCCGTGAGATTTTTTGCAAATAAGGATGAGAATTTGAAAATTAGGGTATTGTTTTAATGACAAGTGCTGGGATGATTGGTGGACTGGACAGTAAGACAGAGATTGGATAAGCATAGGCTTGGAGAGAGTAGACAGAAACGGGCTGGGAATAATTAAGCCCTCCATAGATGAAGATTACTGCAGCAGATGACCTAAAGCAGGAGCGGGTTCAGACAGAGTCACGGAGATGGATATAGGCGGTCTTCTGTGTTGTCATGGATACGAGAAGTAAAGGTCGTTTCAGAATCTAATTAAACACTAAACTTGAAAACAGTTGTTCAATCTGAGGCAGTTGCCAGGGAGAAGGGTGCAGTTGGGAGCGAGAGAACAGCTGGATGTGGCAATCAAAGACAATAGCTTCAGTTTTCCTGATAATTACTTGGGTGTCACACAAGCAATTTAGAGACAATGGCGAGGTTAAGAGGGGTGGGGAGGTGGAGTCAAATGTCAGCGCCTTACATTTGTTTTAAATGCTAACGTACCAATTTGATGTCATAATTGCCTGTTATTACCTGCATAGTAACTTCCAAAGGTTTGTGTAGGTCTCACAGCTCCTGATGATTGTCAATATTTCTCCAGTCTCTCACCATTAAAAAATATATACTTTTCTATTTTTCCCATCAATCACACAGCACGAAAGCGGCCCTTCAGCCCAACTGGTCCATGCCGACCAAGATTCCCATCTGAGCTCATCCTATTTGCCTGCATTTGGCCCATATCCCTCTAAACCTTTCCTATCCATGTACCTGTCCAAGCACCTTTTAAATGTTGTTAATGTACCTGCCTCAACCACTTCCTCTGGCAGCTCGTTCCATATACTGACCACCCTCTGGGTGCAGAGATTGCCCCTCAGGTTCCTATTAAATCTCTCCCCTCTCACCTTAAATCTATGCCTTCTAGTTCTTGATTCCCTAACCCTGGGAAAAAAGACTGTGCGCATTTGCCCTATCTATGCCCCTCGTAATTTTATACACCTCTATACAGTATATCACCCCTCCTTCTCCTACACTCCAGTGAAAAAAGTCCCAACCTGCTCAACTTCTCTCCATAACCCAGTCCGTCAAGTCCCAGCAACATCCTCATAAATCTCCTCTGCACTCTTTCCAGCTTAATGGCACCTTTCCTGTAGCAGGCTGAACAAAACCAAACACATTATTCCAAATGCGGCTTCACCAAAATCACCAAAGTGAATATCTTCACATTTCTCCTCTGTTATTGACTGAACACATCTACACATAGAGCCTCATTACAGCTCACAGTTCCACTCCAACTTTGTGCTATCAGCAAACCACACTAACCCCTCTGAGTTACTAACCCTCACGGCAATCCACTACTGACATCTTGCCTAAAGCTGCCTCAGGTGCTGCCTCTGTAGAGTTTGCATGTTCTCCCAGTTTCCTCCAGGTGCTCCAGTTTCCTCCAAAGTTCCAAAGATGCGCAGGTCAATCAGTTAATTGGCCACCATAAATTGCCCCTAGAGTGATAAAGTCTGGGGGGGGGGGGGGGGGGGGGAGAGGGGGGAGGGGGGTGGTGGTGGCTTAATATGAAAGCAGGGAGAATGAAATGGCATTAGTGTAGGATGTAAATAGTGTGCTTGATGGTCAAGATGATAGGCTGAAGGGCTTGCCTTCATGCTGTATGACTCTGGGAATCTATAATCCTATGATTCAAGCCATGGCACAAATGCAAAATACTGCACATCTGGAATTCGTAACGGCGCAGAAAATCCTGGAGACGCTCTTCAGAGAAAGAACCAGAGTTAGCAATGGCTCCAGGAGCCCAGCCTTCCCATAGACATATGCACATTTCTGCAGAGAAGTCCCAGAGTCCAGGGAGGGCACTGGTTTAAGGTGGCAGGGTTAACTTCTGCTGTGACAGCATTACTGCCAGACTACCTCAATGCACTGTGTAATGAATTGATCTGTACGAATGGTACGCAAGACAAGTTTTTCACTGTACCTCGGTATAATAAACCAATTGCCAATACCAAACTTCCACAGCCTCCCAGCTCTTTGAAATAAAAGGCAGGACAGGTTGGAAACACTCAGCAGGTCGGGCAGCGTCTATAGAGAGAGAAACCGAGTCAATGTTTCAGGTGGAAGACCCTTCGACAGAACTGGAAAAGAGAGAAAACAAGTTAGTTTTGAGTTGCAGAGAGGATGGGGGAGGGATGGATAGGACAAGGAGAATATCTCTGAGAGGGTGAGGTCAGGGTTGTCATGTGGATACATTATCAAGGTCACCTGTTCCATGGATAAATTGGGACAGTTAGAAAGTGTGCTGCGGAGTCTTGACATAAAACATCGACATACACCTTTCGCTGCCTCGAATGCTGATTGACCCACTGAGTTCTTCCCGCATTGTTTTTTTATTCTGGATTCCAGCAATATTGCAATTCCTCTTGTCTTCATTCACGGGATCATCTTTTCATTGACCTCACAATCTACCTCATTATGACCTTGCACTTTATTGTCTGCCTGCACTGCACTTTCTCTGTAGTTCTTACACTTTATTCTGCATTCTGTATTGTTTTACCTTGTACTACCTCAATGTAGTGTGTAATGAATTGATCTGGATGAATAGTATGCAAGACAAGTTTTGCTCTGTACCTCGGTACAAGTGACAATAATAAACCAATTCCAATTCATTGGATTTAATTCAAAATGATTAAATATATTTAGTTGTTTTAAAGTGTGTATGAATGTTCTGTAATATTTTAGATTTTGGAAATTTAGTGGCTACATAGAACACTACAGCACAGTGCAGGCCCTTCAGCCCACAATGTTGTGCCAACATTTTATCCTGCTCTAAGATCTAACCCTTCCCTCCCACATAGCCCCCCATTTCTCTTTCATTCATGTGTATATCTAAGAGTCACTTAAATGACCCTAACGTATCTGCCTATTTGTGACATTTTTATTTTTTAGTAGTTCCCCCGTGATTTTGAATGTTTATGATTCATAAACATGTGCAAGCCTTCAGATTCAGTGACGGCTTCGACAACCCATGAACTTGGGGTGTCAACCTGATTCTGTGAGGACAGCCTTCCTTTTTGCACTGGGAGAGACTTGTGCTGCCCCGGGCCATGACAAAGAACCGAGAGCTGTCTTTCCAGCAGAAGTCTGCCCCCAGGAAGGAGTCCTGCCCAAACATTTCCAGTAAATTGGCTTATTATTGTCACTGAGGTACAGTGAAAAACTTGTCTTCCATACCATTCATGCAGATCAATTCATTACAACAGTGCATTGAGGTAGTACAAGGTTAAACAATGACATAGTGAAGAATAAAGTGTTATAGTTACAGAGTGAGTGTGGTGCAGGTAGACCTAAGGTGCAAGGTCATAATGAGGTAGATTGTGAGGTCAAGGGTCCATCTTATTGTACTAGGGAACTGCAGTCAATGACTTATCATCGGTAGCCAAAGCTTTGGCCCTGGATCTGAGTCTGCAGATGTTACCTGACCGGAATTTCTGGGCAGTACAATGGCGCTGCTGCTGCCTCATAGCTCCAGCGACACGGGTTCAACCTTTGTGCAGTTTGCACGTTCTCCCAGTAACCACGTGGGTTTCTTCTGGGTGCTCCGGTTTCCTCCCACATCCCAATGACGTGCGGGTTGGTAGATCAATTGGCCACTGTAAATTGCCCCCCGCGTGTAGGCGAGTGGTAGAATCTGAGGGGATATTGACAGGAATGGGAAACAGACAAACTTAGTGGAGAAATGGGAGAGCTCCGTGAGCTGGCAGAGATAGAATCAGTTGAATGGCCTGCTTTGTTGTAAGGAAATATGAAATTCGGATATACTGTACATCTCTGTAGGGATATAAAATAGGATGGTAAAAGATCTTTAGGGCATCTTTGGAGCAGAACACATCAGCAGGTATGTGTTACTACAAAGCAGTGAAGAGGGGTGAAAAGTTGTTTCATGGCAACTCTCAACTTTTTGACCAACTCTTTGGTCAAGTTAAAACTAACTTATTTCTCTTATGCCCAGTTCTGGTGAAGGATCTTGGAGCAAATTGTTAACCCTGTTCTCTTTCTACAGACGCAGCCTGATCTCCTGAGTTATCTTTGAACTAGAGGATTGTTTAGCTTTATCTCTTAGAGAGAACTAATTGTGGAGTTGGTCCAGAATGAAAAGTAAATGCTTATTTCAAGAGCCATTTCAAAGCAACAAAGCACTCCAATTAAGTGGATTTTTCATCTTACATTGACATTTAGTCATCAAGTATCAGAACAATACAATACAATACAATACAATAGATAAATACCTACTCAACCTCTGTTGTGTCTGAGAGGTTTTCTTTGGCTTTATCCCGATTTTGCATGCAATGTGCCGTTCCCCTGCAGAAGGAAGTCGTCTATTAATTGTTCACATTGATAATAATCAAGGGAGAGTGAGTGACAAATGTAATCTGTAATCATTTCTACAAAGCTTCAGTAGAAAATGCACTATCTGGGCCAGGATTAACGTCAAAGAATGGTTAGGGAAGTCCTGATGAAGGGTCTTGTGTTATGGACTCAGTGAAAGTCCCTTTAAGATAGAGAGTGTGTGTGTATGTGTGTGTGGGGCGTGATTACGTCAATAGAAGATAAAGGACGTAATGACGTTGTTGAAGAAGTCAGAAGAAGAAGAAGGAGAGAGAGAGAAGGGAGAGAGACACCAGCCTGCTTGTTTTCTCTATCGATGGATGAGAAACAATAACTGTGTTTGCCACTGAAATCCATGTATGGAAGTTGGAAGTAATCCAGTGGAGTTCACTTTGTTGCTGACCTGTAGAAGGAAACAGGTATTTGTGTGTGTGGACGACCACGGTTCGGATGCTTTTCGGGGTGAGGAAGTCACTACCGAGTAAACACTGAAGTGTCGTTTGGGTTCCATCATGGAACATTTGGATTTCGTATGTACTCTCTCTATGTTTTTCTACATCTACATCTTATCTTCAGACAACGGTGGTTGTTGAAGAAGCCCTTGCTCATGTTTCACCTTATGGCTTGCGGAACTGAACTTTAAGAACCATTCAGGAACTGGGAGTTTTGGACTTTGTCACACACACACACGACGAGTTTAGTTTGGGGTTAACGTTCGAGGTTTAACATTCTTGAATTCTAACATACTAACATTTTTTTTTTACTTTTATTTTACGTATTACCATAAGTAGTGATTAATAAAATAGTTTTTAACACTAAATCATGCTCAGTGTGTTTCTTTTGTTGCTGGTTCGTGACAAAATTGGGGGCTCGTCCGGGATCGTTCCCAAGGTTAACGAGTGTCGTCTGGGATCGTTCCCCAGATTGACAAGATTTGTTCGGGATTCAATCCAAATTCTTTTTAATTGGCTTGTGTGTGTGGAAACCAGCAGCAATGGATATTAAGGCATTTTTGGAGTCACCAACCCAAAAGGGATTGGAGGTGGCGAAAAAGGATGATTTGATAAAGATTGCTACCAGGCTAAACCTTACAGAAGTAAAGCAGTCTATGAGAAAGGCAGATATTCAGAGATTGATAGCTGGCCATTATGTGGAAAAGAAGGTGTTTGAGAAGGAAGTGTTAAAACAGTTTCCTGGCAGTGAAATAGCAATTTCTGAGGCACAGGTGCAGCTGGCAAAGATAGAAGCTGAACGAGAACAAACCCAGTTAAAGATAGAGGCTGAACGAGAGCAAAAGAGATTAGAGGCCGAACGAGAACAAAAGAAATTAGATGCCGAACAAAAGAGATTAGAGGCTGAACGAGAGCAAACCCAGTTAAAGATAGAGGCCGAACAAAAGCTAACTCAGATGAAGATAGAGGCTGATCTAGCAATGAAGCAGATGGAGCTGGATAACGAGGAGAAAAAGAGGCAGCATGAGTTACAAATGAAGCGTAGGAGTTCGGAATCTGATTCTGATGATGATTTTTCAGCCAGCAGGGAGGTTCGATTAGTCCCTCCGTTTGAAGAAGATCAGGTTGATCAGTATTTCCAACATTTTGAAAAGGTTGCTGTGAGTTCAAACTGGCCAAGGAAAGGATGGGCTCTTATGGTACAGAGTGTGATTAAAGGTAAAGCTCAAAAAGCTTATTCTGCTTTGTCTGTTGAGGATGCAGCTGATTATACCAAGGTAAAACAAGCTATATTGAAGGCCTATGAATTGGTCCCTGAGGCTTATAGACAAAAATTCAGAGACTTGAGGAAATCTGCAGATCAGACTTATATGGAATTTGCCAATGGAAAGAGAATATGTTTTGAACGATGGTGCCTGGCTAAAAATGTAGATGGGGATTATGATAAATTGACAGAATTGATACTGGTGGAAGACTTTAAAAGATGTGTTCCAGCTGAATTAACAACATATTTAAATGAAAAGGCAGTGGAAACTTTACAAGAAACTGCTAGGTTGGCAGATGATTATGCTTTAACCCATAAATCCAAATGGGGACAACCTAAAACCTTTCAAAAGAGTTACAAAGACAATCCAGGTAAACCAGAGATTAAATTGGGAGGTAATCAAAAAGGAAAAGATGAAAAGAAGCCAGGGCTGGAGAAATCTGTTGAGCGTACTTGTTATTACTGTAGGAAACCTGGCCACGTGATATCTAATTGTGCCCTTTTGAAGAAAAAGAAGGAAGCTGGGCCCAATGCTTGCTTTCAGGCAATTAAAAATCAAAAAGGTTTAGGAGATGCTATTAAAGATCAGTCCTTGCAAGAGGTAAAAGCGGAAAAGTTGGAGGAGGTGAGAAAAGAATTCCGTTCGTATGTATCAGAGGGTTTTGTTTCACTGAATGATGAGTCACCCCAGGTGCCAGTGAAAATTCTTAGAGATACTGGGGCTAGTCAATCTCTCTTGCTGGACAGTGTTTTAAATTTTGGTGAAGAAAGTGACACTGGTGAGGTAAATCTAATACGAGGCGTTACAGGTGAGACCATGTCTGTCCCTTTTCACAGGGTGATTTTAAAGTCAAAGTTCGTAGAAGGACCAGTCGAGATAGGGATAAGACCTAGTTTGCCAGTGGAAGGAGTTTCTTTGTTATTGGGAAATGACCTTGCAAATGGAGAAAGTGATCCTGTGGTACGGTTAACAACCAAACCAAGGATTGATGAGTCTGAGGATGATTCAGATGTTTACCCATCATGTGCGGTGACTCGAGCTAGAGCTAGAGAATTAGCCAAGACAGACAGTCCGGTGCAGTCTGATGTAGTTCCTTGTGACAGTCCTAAACAGGAAGAAAATTTTGATGCCTTATCTGAGACTTTTCTGTCTTCACTGGAGGATCAACATCCTTATAGTGAGCCTGAATTTAAAGATTTGTCTTTGTCAAGGAAGGATTTTATGGTGGAACAGACAAAGGACCCTGAGTTGACAGAATTGACAGAAAAAGCTCTCTCATGTGAGGAGATTGAAAAAGTACCAATTGGATACTATGTCAAAAATGGAGTGTTAATGAGGAAATGGAGACCTCCTCATGTTCCTGTTACTGAGGAATGGGAAGTTATTCATCAGGTTGTTGTTCCAAAAGTTTATAGGGATGAGATTTTAAACCTGGCCCATAGTATGCCTTTGGGTGGTCATTTTGGTGTGAATAAAACTGTAGGGAAGATCTTGAAACAATTCTATTGGCCTGGTTTGAGAAAAGATGTGGTGATGTTTTGTCGAACCTGCCACACATGTCAGATGGTAGGTAAACCAAAGCAAAAACCCCCTGTGGCTCCTTTGAAACCAATTCCTGCTTTTGGTGAACCCTTTTCGAAGGTGATTGTGGACTGTGTTGGCCCATTACCAAAGTCTAAGACTGGAAATCAGTATTTGTTAACCATCATGTGTGCCACTTCTAGATTTCCAGAGGCAATACCCCTTAGAAATATTAAGGCCAAGACGGTGTCAAAGGCTCTTGTAAAATTTTTTACCTTGTTTGGTTTGCCAAAAGAAATCCAATCTGATCAAGGTAGTAATTTTATGTCAAAAATTTTTCAACAAATAGTCTATGAGCTGGGAGCAAAGCAGATTGTATCATCTGCATATCACCCAGAATCTCAAGCAGCTCTGGAGAGATTTCATTCTACTCTCAAAAATATGCTGAAGACTTATTGCTTTGAAAACACCAAGGATTGGGACGAAGGTATCCATTTACTTTTGTTTGCCGTTAGAGAATCGATCCAGGAGTCAATCGGATTTAGTCCGTTTGAGCTTGTGTTTGGACATCGGGTGAGAGGACCTTTGGAGTTGTTAAGAGAGCAATGGGTTAATGAGGAAGTTCACTTGAGTCTGTTGGACTATGTCCAAAAATTTAAAACTCGGTTGGAGAGAGTCTGCCAGCTAGCGAGAGAGAATCTGAAAACAAGCCAGATAAGAATGAAGACATATTTTGATAGACGTGCTCGGCCTAGGACATTCGCAGTGGGGCAAAAGGTGTTGGTATTTTTCCCTAGCCAAAATAATCCCTTGCAAGCTCGTTTTTCTGGACCCTATGTTATTGAATCTCGAGTGACTGATCTAACATATATAATCAAAACACCAGATAGACGCAAGAAAACACAACTCTGTCATGTAAACATGCTAAAACCTTATTATGAGAGGGATTCAGTTGTGGCCTTGGTGGATGGTGAAAAGGTTGTTTCTAGAATGCCTGATGTTGATGTTGAGGAAGGCCAATTTAGACCAAATATTGTTCCATCGAAACTGAAAAACCAAAATATCATGGAGAACCTTGAAACGAAGTTGGACCATTTACAAGTTTCACAAAAACAACAGATGAGAGAATTAATTTTAAAATTTAAAAATCTGTTCCCAGATGTTCCAAACAGAACATCGATAATTACCCATGATGTTGATGTTGGGGATGCAAAACCAATCAAACAACACCCATATCGAATGAATGTGGAAAAAAGTAAACTTGTTGATCAGGAAATAAAATACATGTTGGAAAATGATATTATTAGACATTCTACTTCAAATTGGAGTTCGCCCTGTGTTATTGTACCTAAACCTGATGGAACTGTTAGATTTTGCACAGATTACAGGAAAGTGAATGCTGTAACAAAGTCAGATGCTTACCCTATTCCTAGAGTGGATGATTGCATAGACAGAGTGGGAAAGGCAAAATTTCTTACAAAGATTGACCTATTAAAAGGGTACTGGTGTGTTCCATTAACAGATAGAGGAAGGGAGATTTCAGCCTTTGTAACCCCTTCTGGATTGTATGAATACAATGTTTTGCCATTTGGAATGAAAAATGCTCCAGCAACATTTCAAAGAATGATTAATTCAGTGATTCATGGGTTAAAACATACAGATGCCTACATTGACGACTTAGTGACTGGGAATGATACTTGGGAAGATCACATCTCTGCGTTAGAAAGGTTGTTTGAAAGACTTTCCAAGGCTAACCTTACAGTTAACTTGGCTAAAAGTGAATTTGGCCATGCCACTGTGACGTATCTTGGTTATGTTGTAGGTCAAGGCAAGCAAGCTCCTGTTCAGGCAAAAGTTCAAGCAATATCTGAGTTCCCTATTCCCACAGGTACGAGGACTGTTAGAAGATTTTTGGGAATGGTTGGATATTATCGAAAATTTTGTAAAAATTTTGCTGATATTGCTCTTCCCCTAACTAATCTTCAGAAGAAGGGAGTAAAGTTTGTTTGGACAGATTCTTGTCAAGAAGCATTTGAGAAGCTGAAAGCCATTTTATGCTACCATCCTGTGCTCAGAACACCTGACTTTGAAAAGCCATTTTCATTAGCAGTAGATGCCAGTGATGAAGCTGCAGGAGCTGTGTTGTTGCAGAAGGGTGACCTTGATGATATTGACCATCCTGTAGCTTACTTTTCAAAGAAATTTAATGAGCATCAAAAGAATTATTCCACCATAGAGAAAGAATTACTGTCGCTTGTTTTAGCCTTGCAACATTTCAGTGTATATGTTTGCACCGCTCAGAAACCATTGACTGTGTATACAGATCATAACCCATTGGTGTTTCTGAGCCGAGTCAAAAACAAGAACAGAAGGCTGTTAAACTGGAGTTTAATTTTGCAAGAATTTGATCTCATGATAACTCACATTAAAGGCAAAGATAATGTGATTGCTGATTGTCTTTCCCGATGTTAAATGGGAAACATGTATCTGTACTAATCTGATATTCTGTAGTTGTGTAGCATGATAATTATTAACATTACTAACGGTATGCGCGGTTGAATTTTTCTTGGGAAAAATTTTTTTTAGGTGGGAGGTGTTATGGACTCAGTGAAAGTCCCTTTAAGATAGAGAGTGTGTGTGTATGTGTGTGTGGGGCGTGATTACGTCAATAGAAGATAAAGGACGTAATGACGTTGTTGAAGAAGTCAGAAGAAGAAGAAGGAGAGAGAGAGAAGGGAGAGAGACACCAGCCTGCTTGTTTTCTCTATCGATGGATGAGAAACAATAACTGTGTTTGCCACTGAAATCCATGTATGGAAGTTGGAAGTAATCCAGTGGAGTTCACTTTGTTGCTGACCTGTAGAAGGAAACAGGTATTTGTGTGTGTGGACGACCACGGTTCGGATGCTTTTCGGGGTGAGGAAGTCACTACCGAGTAAACACTGAAGTGTCGTTTGGGTTCCATCATGGAACATTTGGATTTCGTATGTACTCTCTCTATGTTTTTCTACATCTACATCTTATCTTCAGACAACGGTGGTTGTTGAAGAAGCCCTTGCTCATGTTTCACCTTATGGCTTGCGGAACTGAACTTTAAGAACCATTCAGGAACTGGGAGTTTTGGACTTTGTCACACACACACACGACGAGTTTAGTTTGGGGTTAACGTTCGAGGTTTAACATTCTTGAATTCTAACATACTAACATTTTTTTTTTACTTTTATTTTACGTATTACCATAAGTAGTGATTAATAAAATAGTTTTTAACACTAAATCATGCTCAGTGTGTTTCTTTTGTTGCTGGTTCGTGACACTTGGCCCGAAACGTCGACTGTTTAGTTCCCTCCATGGATGCTGCCTGACCTGCTGAGTTCCTCCAGCACTTGTTGTGTATTGCTCCAGATACATCCAGCATCTGCAGAATTTCCTGTGTCTCTATACATCCATGCCCTTTACTACAAAGGAAATTTAGAAGGAAACAGGGTGTTGAGCTCTATTTCATCAGAAGGCTAAGGAAATTCATTAAGTCCCTGATTACTCTTATAGATGATTTTATATTATCTATACAATTATTTTTATAGATGCACCATAGAAAACATGCTATCTGGATACATCACAGCTTGATCTGGCAACTGCTCTGCCCAAGACCGCAAGAAACTGCAGAGAGTTGTGAATGTAAGTTAGTCCATCACACAAACCAGCCTCCCCTTCATTGACTCCATCTACACTTCCCACTGCCTCAGGAAATTAGCCAACATGATCAAGGACCCCTCCCACCCTGGTCGTTCACTCTTCTCCCCACTCAAATCAGGCAGAAGATACAAAAGCCTGAGAACACAAAGCACCAGACTCAAGGATGGCTTCTATCCCACTGTTATCAGACTCTTGAACGGACCTCTTGATCTCCAAATCTAATTCATCAAGGCTCTTGCACTTTATCTACCTAACTGCACTGCACTTGCTCTGTAACTGCAATACTATATTCTGAATCTGTTTTCTTTTTACTACCTCAATGTAATTATGTATGGAATAATCTGTCTGGGGGGCATGCAAACCAAGAGCTTTTCACTGTATCTCGGTCCGTGTGACTATAATAAATAAATTCCAATAAACCAATACCAAGTGGGGGTAAAGTTGTAAGTAGGGAAGTCTTGCTACAACTGTATAGGATCTTGGTGAGAGTACACTGGGAGTGCTGCATCCAAGTTTGGTGTCTTTATTCCGGTGACTGATACCTAGAATAAGGTGTTGTCTTATGAGGAACAATTGAAAAGGTTGGCCCAGTACTAATTGGAGTTTAGAAGGATGAGGGGTGGTTTTATTGAAATGTGTAAGATTATGATGGAGACACGAGAGATTCTGCGGAGCCTGGAATCTGGAGCAACACGCACAAAATGCTGGAGGAACTCAGCAGGTCAGGCAGCGTCTATGGAGAGAAATAAACAGTCAACATTTTGGGTCGAGCCCCTTCATCAGGACTGGAAAGGAAGAGGGCAGAAGCCGGAATAAGAAGGTTGATAAGAAGGAATAAGAGTTGACAGAGTAGGTGCTGAGAGGGAGAATCTAGAATTGGGGGGCACAATTTCAGGATAATGGGTCACCCATTTAAGATAAGATAAGATTTCTTTATTAGTCACATGTACATCGAAACACACAGTGAAATGCACCTTTTGCGTAGAGTGTTCTGAGGGCAGCCCGCAAGGGTCGCCACGCTTCCGGCGCCAACAGAGCTTGCCCAAATCCGTAATCCGTATGTTTTTGGAATGTGGGAGGAAACCAGAGCACCCAGGGAAAACCCATGCAGATACAGGGAGAATGTACGAACTCCTTACAGACAGCGGCGGGAATTGAACCCAGCTCGCTGGTGCTGCTATAGCGTTATGCTAACCGCTACACTACCATGAGGAGGGGTTTCTTCTCTCAGAGGGTCATGAATTTTTGGACCTTTGTACCCGAGAGAATTATAGAGGGAAAGTAACTGAACACATTCAATGCCCAGGCAGAGAGGATGAAGTCAAGGTTAGATCAACCATGGTCTTATTGAAGGATAGAGCTAGCTTGAGGACATATGGCCTGTTCCTATTTCTTACATCCGTCCTCCATCTCCTGCCCTTGCCAAGGATGGAGCATGCAGAGAAGCACAAATAGGACTACTTGGATGGGGCATCTTGGCCGGCACGGACCAGTTCCGTGCCGTATGACTCTATGTGCGTTGGGGACCGGCTTGGAAGTGTGGGATGGGGATGTAGGGTCAAGGCTGAAATGGTGGTGGAAACACATTCAATAGCAATTTCCAGGAGTGAATTGGATGCTGGGATTTTGAATAAGAGATCCTTGAACAAGAGTTCCCATTAATCCCACTCCCCTGCTCCTTCCCAAAGCTTCTAGGATTTTTATTTCTCAAGGAGGAAGCAGGAATGGATTATGGAATCATAGAGAGAGACACAGCATAGAAACAGGCCCTTTTCAATCCTGTCCACAGATTCAATAAGCATTTGCCTGAACTTTTCCATCAACTTAGAGTCGTAGAGAGATAGAGTCATAGAGATAGGCCTTTTGGCCCACCATGTCTATGCCAACCATCATGTTGTCAATGCTAATCCACTTGCCTATGTTAATTCCATGTCCCTCCATATCCTGCTCATTCAAGTACCTGTCAAGATGCCTCTGTAAATGTCATGAGGCACAGCACAGAGGCAAGCACTTCAGCCCACTGAGACCACGCCGACCATCAACCAACCATTTTACAGTAATCCTGCATCAATCTCATTTTATTCTGCCTACATTCTCATCAACTCCCCACAGATTCCACCACTGACCTACACACTAGAGGTGATATACAGTGGCCAATTAACCCAGCAAATTGCAAGTCTTTGGGATGTGGGAGGAAACCTACATGGTCACAGGGAGAACATGCAAACTCCACATTGACAGCACCTGAGGTCAGGATTGAACCCAGATCTCTGGCCCCGTGAAGCAGTGGCTCTACTAGCTGTGCCACTGGACTGCCCCATAGGAATGCCCTTCCTAGTCCCATAACCCTTGGTAGTATCCAAAAGTTTATCAAAGACTACGTATATATATATATATATATATATATATATATATATATATATATATATATATATGTATGTATGTATAGGACTTTGGGGAGTGAGCAGGGCAATGGGATGAATTAGATAGTTCATTTAAAGGGTTAACACAGGCATGATGAACTGAATGCCGTTCAATAGCTTATAAAGTGTCTCTTCCAATGGCGGAAGTTAGTTAACTCTTGGCTCTTTCGTGCTATAGGAGAATAACACTGAAGTACTGAGATTTTGTTTTCAACCAAGTTCTCGGGAAGTATCACAAAAGGCTGTGCTGCAGGTTGTGGTTCCCATCAAGTTAGCTCTGCTAGCCTCTGAATGCAAAGTGTGAAATGTTAATTTGGATGACTTCTCAACCCTTTCATTCAGCCACTTCCTGCCCACCCACTAGCCCATCACACCTCTCCTCTTCTACCCCAAAGAGCTCAATAGAGACCTAACCACCATCTATCTAGTAAAAATCAGGAAAATTCTTGATGAGAATTGATGAGTAAATGAATAACATGCTACTGCAAATTGTTCATACCTGCTTAGAGTCATTGATCACAGGAGGAGGAGATTCAGCCCATCGAGTCCATGACAGCGAAGAAAGAGGTGATTAGCTAATCCATTTGGTCTATGACCTCAAAAATTACAACATATCCACTTTTTAAGTGTGATGAGAGGTTTTGCTTCCAGCACCCTTTTGGGCAGTGAGTTCGAGATCCCATCACTCGGTGGGTGAAAGAATTTTATTCATTTTTAGCAATGTCCTCTCATTGTTGTCTTATCTCCAAAGGAAAATAGGACCTTCCTCCTTAGGGTTCTCATAATTTTATTCACCTGGAATAAATATGCTCTCAATTTCTTCTGCTCCAAAAGCCCAGCCAACATTTCCTCACAATTAAACTTTTCCATCACTGTAACCGTCTCTCTCTCGCCTGTACCCTCTCACTCGTGATGTACAGCGACCAGAAGTGTACACTGTAGGCTAGATGTGATCTTATACATATTTTATATGGCTCCAGCATGACTTTCCTACTCCTGAATTCTGTGTCTTATGCCCCCCAGTATCCCTTATGCCTTCTCACCACTTACTTATTCTCCTACTACCTACAGGGATTGTGGAAATGGATTCCAAAGTCATTCATTGAAGAGGGTACAGAAGAGGTTTACAAGGATGCTGCCTGAATTTGAGGGTATGAGCTATAAAGAGAGGTGGGACAAACTTGGGTTGTTTTCTCTGGAGCGTTGGAGGCTGAGGGGAGACCTGATAGAGGTTTATAAAATCATGTAAGGCATAGACAGGATAGATAGAGTCTTTTTTCCATGATAGAAATGTCAAGTACTAGAGGACAAGGTGAGAGGGGGAAAGTTTAAAGGAGATGTGCGGGGTGTTTTTATTTACAAAGGGGTGGGCGGTAGGTGCCTTGAACAAGGTGGGGGAAGCAGACACGATAGTGGCACTAAAGAGGCATTTAGACAGACACATGAGCATGGTGGGAATGGAGGGATACAGATCGTGTGCAGGCAGATGGGATTAGTTTAATCTGGCATCACGGTCAGCACAGACATCGTGGGCCGAAGGGCCTGTTCCTGTGCTGTACTGCACTGCTCTATGTTCTATGTTCATTCTGTTTCCCTACAGTCAGTTTCCTCCCATTTATCCCTTGGGTGGTTTGCTCTGTCTAGATGCACTAACTCACAGTTCTCCGGATTGAATTCCATTTACCTCTTTTTTGCCCATGTAACCCTCCTGCAACCTCCACCCTTCTTCCTCACTGCTAACCTCATGGCTAATTTATCTATCATCAGCAAACTTCTTCATCACTGCCATCATCACTTAGAGTCATGGAACAATACAGCATGGAAACTGCCCTTCAGCCCAACTCGTCCATGCTGACCGAGATCAGAACCATTCAAGTATACCATGAAAAGGAGGAGACTTGACACTGAGCCTTGTGGCACCTCACTACAAAGCTCCTGCTAATCATTGCAATGCTTATCGATCAATAGATGCGACTGTGTTGCTGCTGCCTTCCAGCTCCTTTAACCCAGGTTTGGTCCTGATCTCCGGTGTGGAGTTTGCACCTTCTCCCTTTGACCAGCTGGGTTTCCTCCAGGTGCTCCAGTTTCCTCCCACATTGGTAATTGGTACTTGGCTTCTTATTGTCACATATACAAATTTTTGCATGCCATCCATACAGACCATTCCAAACGTAAGATAATCGAGGTAGTACAAACGGTAAAGCAATAACAGAATGCAGAATATAGTGTTGCAGTTACAGTTACAGAGAAAGTGCAGTGCAGGCAGACAATAAGGTGCAAGGCCATGACGAGGTCGATTGAGAGATCAAGAGTTAATCTTCATCATGCAAGAGATCCGTTCAAGAGTCTTATAACAGTGGGATAGAAGCTGTTCTTGAGCCTGGTGGTGCACGTTTTCAAGCTTTTGTATCTTCTGCATGGTGAAAGGATGGAGAAGAGAGAATGACCAGGGTGGGAGGGGTCCTTGATTATGTCCCAAAGACCTGGGGGTTGGTAGGTTAATTGGCTCCTGTAAATTACCCTTAGTATATGTGGGTAGTGAGAGAATCAGGTAGTGTTGATGGACATGTGGGAGGGTTTCTCTGCAGGTAGAAGCCAACACTATAACCTTAAATACATGTCCTTGAGCTGTGTTGGGCATTATTGGCAAACACTCCCTTTTAATTAAAAGTTTGGCTCTCCTATCACCAACCATGTTGAAAACACTGGAACACGGAAAGTTCCAACTAAATTTATTTCTCCTTGAGCTGATTATTTGAATAATTGCAAAGAGACAGCTTCAACTGAGATTTCGCATCAATAACGAGTTTCAATAAATTGCATTGTATCCCATTAGAGTGCAAATTGTGCCTAACATCCAGTTAAATCAATGACATTTTTATTGTCACATCATATGTAAATTTGTTTTTTCTGTTCTCAAAGGATTTTTCTATTTATATATCCCGGATTTGTTTGAAGCAATCTAGCATTATTATTGAGAGAGAAAGATCTTAGATTCTATACTGGAAATATCTATCGGATGGAATTTATTTAATTATAGCCATCATTTCACATTAAGATCTTGGTCAGATACTCTTGTATTTTGCATTGATTATTTTCTTTACTCACCTTGAATCAAACCATCAATCACTTAAGCAAAAAAATAGTGATGCATTCATTATTATTACTGCAAAGACAAGGTTCTCATGGAGTATGAGGTTGGAACTATAATTCACCTAAAGCAACACCATTGAAAGCTAAAGACATTCTTTAGAATGGATAGCACAGATAAGAGACCATTGCACCTGTTTGGTCTACCTTGTGCCTCCACACCCTACAAGCCTCCTCCCACCTTATTTCTTTGTTCCAGGGACAAGGAATTTCAGCTAGAGAGTTGGAAGGGAGAAGCTGAAATCCTTCAGCCCTGGAACCACAAAGAAAGATAGGAAGAGGCTTGTGTGGAGCAGAAGGTTGAGAATCACTTTGGGGCAAAGAAGGCTGAGAGGAGATTTGACGGCGGTGGGCAAGATCAAGACTGGTTTAGATGGATAACAAAGGGAAGCTCTTCAATAGATGATTCAGGGACCAGGGAATGCACATTTACAATTTTTGGCCAAAGATACAAGTGGGGAATTTGAGAAAAAAAAACTGTTGTATTCAGAGAATGATCTTGATCCAGAATTCAGTGCCTGTAGAGATGGTGGAAATAGAATGGAAATGGGATAGACATGTGAAAGAATAACTTGAAGGGCAATGGGGAAAGTCATAGAGTCATACAGTACAGAAACAGGCTATTCAGCCCAACGGGTCAATGCCAACGAAGATTCCCATTTTAAGCTAGTCCCAATTGCCCGCGTTTAGCCCACATCCCTCTAAACCTTACCTATCCATGTACCTGTCCAAGTACCTTTTAAAAGTTGTTAATGTACCTGCCTCAACCACTTCCTCTGGCAGCTCATTCCATATACTGACCACCGTCTGGGTGAAAAAGTTGCCCCTCAGGTTCCTATAAAATCTCTCCTCTCTCACCTTAAACCTATGCCCTCTAGTTCTTGATTCCCCAACCCTGGGAAAAAAGCCTGAGCGCAATGACCCTGTATATGCCCCTCATGATTTTATACACCTCTATAAGGTCACCCCTCATTTTCCTACACGCTAATGAAAAAGGTCCCAACCTGCTCAATCTCTCTCCATAACTCTGTCCCTCGAGTCTCAGCGACATCCTTGTAAATCTCCTCTGCACCCTTTGCAGCAGAGTAATGGAATTGGAGGAGTTGTTCTACAAGGAACATGCATAGACTCAATGGATCAAATGGCCTTTTTCTGTGCTCTACCAATTCTGTGGTTCTATAATTCTGTAAGTCCAACAATTTTTTCCCCATAACTTCACCTCTCATGTATGTACCTTATTACCATTACTCTAAGTGCATTGATACTATTCACCTCCTTTCTTCATACTGGTAGTGAGTTCCACATTCTAATCACTCTTTGCAATGAAGTGGTGAGGTAGAACAGTCCTGGGCCATTGATCGAGAGACATTTCAAATATCAGCACCGCACCTGAGGAGCTTAAATTCAGTTAATAGTGAGCCGGATCGTACTTACTTTGGACTGCAGTTCTGTAAAGAATCACTGGCTATCTGCCATTTGCTGTTCAGCTTTTCTCCAACTTTCATGCCTGGACATCAGATACTGGCGCTGCACTCATTACTGAGCCCAAAATCGGAACACCGGAGAGGGAGGGAGGATGTAAAGCTCATCTGAATTTGCACCAGGGATGACTGGTGTAAGAATCATGGCTTCACTCTTTTAATAGGGTTGCGATCAAGAGCATGAGAGGTAGCGGGGAGACCTGATAGAAGTGCAGAAAAGGGTCATCAGCATGCTGCCTGGATGAACAACCATGAACAATACCACATTATTCCTCTTTTGCACTATTTATTTATTTTTGTAATTTATAGTGACTTTTAAGTCTTTATGTCATGCACTGTACTGCTGCCGCAAAACAACAAATTTCACAACATTTGTCAGTGATAATAAACCTGATTCTGATTCTGCATAAAAGTAGAAATGAAACTTGTTTACTTACTTTACTTTACCTTAAGGTTTCAATTACTCTAATCTTTTTTAAAATTTCTTTCCCAAGTGTTCCAACTGTTTTTAAATGTTGCTATCAGAGGCATTTAAAGATCGTTCAAAGACCTTTGATAGTGACCGATTGTCAAAGACGGTCCATGAACCCATGAACACTACTTCGTTATTCAGTTTCTTTTTTACGCAGTTTATCTATTTTGTAATTTATGGTTATTTTTATGCCTTTGCACTGTACTGCTGCCGCAAAACAAGAAATTTCATGACGTACAAGTCAGTGACAATGAACCTGATTCTGACATTCCAGAGACAGAACCTCAGGACCCAGACTTGAGGCCTAGTTGCCAACTCTGCTCCAGGGACACCCCTCTGGAACAGAAGGTCAGCTCGGCTGGTCCTCAGAGTCCAGTTCAGGTTAGTGTGGGTGGGTACTGTGGGCAGTGTGTTTGAGAAATGGGTCAGGTCCAGGACAATTCCATGAGGTATAGGAGCAGAATTAGGCCAGTCGGCCCATCGAAACCCTCCATCATTCAATCATGGCTGATTCTTTTTAAACCCCATTCTCCCTGTAACCCTTAGCCCCCTTACCAATCAAGAACCTATCAATCTCTGCCTTAAATATACCCAATAACTTGGCCTCCACAGCCCTCTGTGGCAACAAATTCCAAAGATTCACCACCCTCTGGCTGAAAAAATTCCTCCTCATCTCAGTTTTAAAGGGACATCCCTTTATTCTGAGGCTGTGCCCTTGGATCCTTGACTCCCCTACTAATGGGGACATCCTCTCCATGTCCACTCTATCCAGGCCATTCAACCCATAATTAATTAAACCAACATTAGTCTAGATGAGCATGAGACCACAGGAAGTTCAAGAGCAGGAGCCTCCATGAACAAACCTGTGCTCCATGACAGCAGTCAATGGAAGCTGGAACCAATGGAATTGAATTTTAGAGACAGTCTACTCTCCACTGCTATTATTTGGAGAATTCTCAGCAGAGGATAAACTTATGAGGATAGGTTGAGCGAGCTCGGGCTTTTCTCTTTGGAGAGAAGGAGGATGAGATGTAGAGGTGTACAAGGTGATAAGAGGCATAGATCGAGTGGACAGTCAGAGACTTTTTTTCCCAGTACAACAATGGCTAACACAAGGGGACATAATTTTAAGGTGATTGGAGGAAGGTTATAAGGGGGATGTCAGGAGTAAGTTTTTTTTTACAGAGTGGTGGATGCGTGGAATACACTGCCGGCAGAGGTTGTGGGGGGCAGATACATTAGGGACATAAGAGACTCTTAGATAGACACATGCATGATAGAGAGATGGAGGGCTATGTGGGAGGGAAGGGTTAGATAGATCTTAGAGCAAGATAAAATGTCAGCACAACATTGTGGGCCGAAGGGCCTGCACTGTGCTGTAGTGTTCTTTGTTCTATATATGTTCTAACAATGTTAACCAAGCACAAGTGCTCTGTGCATTTATCAGAACTTCCTTCCTCCATTACATTGGTGGAAACATTGGCTTTGGTCTCCGCTCCATTGCAGTGTGTGAGTGGTCAGACAGATCTGCACCTCAGCAGTTATCTGGAGGTACAAGTCAGGGCATAAGACTGGAGGTCACCAAGAGGAGACAGTTGGGGTCATATTATTTATGCCACCCACTCAAAACACACCCTCCACGTGAGAGGGAAGTGTTTAAAACTCACCTCAATTAACTTTTAACATGGGAGAATATTTTCCAATCAGCTGGCGTGAGAGAGAAATCTTACCAAAAAAAATCAGCATTCAAATGTTAATATTGCATGGAATAAGCTTAGGGCTGTGTATACTACTCCAGGTGCAGACGCACCAAGGTTGCAATAATAAATTTTTACTCAAAGGAAGAGGAGAAAGATTTAAAGAGCATTTGAGGGGCAAATTTTTCACACAGAGTGCAGTGGGTACATGGAACGAGCTGCCAGAGGGAGTGGCAGAGGCAGGTACAATTACAACATTTAAAAGCCATTTGGATGGGTACATGGATAAGAAAGGTTTAGAGGGATGTGAGCTAAATGCAGGCAAATGGGGTTAGCATAGGTAGGCACCTTGGTTGGTATGGATAAGTTGGGCCGAAGGGCCTGTTTCCATCTGTACAACTCGATGAAATCTCTGAAAGTTGGAGAATCCATTGTTCATTCAAGGTTGTAAAATGCCCAGATGGAAGATAAGATGTTCTTCTAGTTTACTTTGGGCCTCACTATGGCAGTGGAGGAGGCTACAGACAAGTCGGAAAGAGAATAGGGTTGAGAATGAAAGTGGCCATGCAACAGAAAGCTCAGGATCCCTGCTCTGAACTGAGTGCAGATCCTCCACAGTGTGATCACCCGATCTGCATTTGGTCTCTTCGATGTAAGGGAGGCCACATTGTGAACACCAAATGCAGTACACCAGACTGGAAGAAGTGCAGGTGAATCGCTGCTTCCCCTGGAATGATTGTTTGGTCCCTGGGTGGTGAGTGTTCACATTGTTCTGGGAGCTCAGCACTGGTCACTTTACAGCTTAAATACAACAATTTAAGGCCCCCTCTGCCATTAAGATTCACCTCTGGAGATACTAACCACAAAAGATCATTTTTGCTCACTCCCTTGGGATGGAAATCCCAATGTGCCTACTAGATACTGGATCAGTAGAGTCATAGAGTCACAGAGTCATATAGCATGGAAACAGGCCCTTCAGCCCAAATGATCCATGCTGACCAAGATTCCCATTTGCCTGCATTTGGCCCATATCCCTCTAAACCTTTCCTATCCTTGTACCTGTCCAAATACCTTTTAAATGTTGTTAATGTACCTGCCTCAACCACTTCCTCTGGTAGCTCATTCCATATACTGACCACTCTCTGGGTGGAAAAAGTTGCCCCTCAAGTTATTAAGTCTTTCCCCTCTCATCTTAAACCTCTGCCCTCTAGTTTTTGATTCCCCAACACCAGGAAAAAAGACTGTGCACATTTACCCTATCTATGTCCCTCATGGTTTTATACACCTCCATAAGATTACCCCTCATCCTCCTATGTTCCAATGAAAAGCGTCCCAACTTAATCAATCTCTCTCTATAGCTCTGTCCCTCAAGTCCCAGCAACATCCTCGTAAATCTCCTCTGCACTCTTTCCAGCTTAATGGCATCTTTCCTACAGCAGGTGACCAAAACTGAACATAATATTCCGAATGCCGTCTCACCAGTAGTGACAGACTATCTCTTGTAACAGCATGCTTGAAATGATAACTCAAATGAAAGGGAAGCTTGTCACAATATTTTCAATCACTTTTCCATTCCTCTTTCCCAATAATGAGGTCAAATAAGGTAGGAATGATTAGCCCACAAACTGAATGTGAAACATTTGCATCAAAAAATGTGACTAGCATCACAATAGAATCACACCCGCCTAAACATTGCTTAGAACAGGGAAGCACAGTCCTATGTTCCAGATATGCATTTAAGCCTTTACAAAAATCTTCATTTATTTTTCTCCAAATCCATTGTGAACATTTTCCACATGGCCACAGAAATCAGAAGAGTTGGACCTCTGTAGGAAGCTGCAGAAGAACAGCAATGCAGATCTAGAATCCACTTGTTAATTTACTGGTGACTTCAACAGTTTTGTTGCACTTGAGATCCTATCTGTTAATTGAGTGCAATAGATGTTGTGTTAATAAATTTATTTTTGTACACAACTACAGAGCAAAAACCCATGGTAGTGTAGCGGTTGGCATAACACTTTACAGTGCCAGCGACCCGGGTTCAATTCTGGCCACTGTCTAAGAAGTTTGTATGTTCTCCCCATGTCTGCGTGGGTTTCCTCCAGGTGCCCCAGTTTCCTCTCACATTCCAAAAGAAGTACAGGTTAGGAAGTCGTGGGCATGCTATGTTGGCACCGGAAGCATGGTGACACTTGCGAGCTGCCCCCAAAACACTACACACAAGATATATTTCACCGTGTGTTTCAACATACATGTGACTAATAAAGATACCTTATCCTTGTCAGAGTTTCATTTATGGAAGCTAGTGATTAAACTGCAGATTTGTCCCCATTTTAATGATATTCTTGCCAAACTGCGAGAGATCAAGTTTATCTGAAATACTTCCCCATTTCACAGAGTCGTAGAAAGAAGACCAGCATTCAAAGAGGCCATTTGATCCATCAGTTCCATGCCAACTCCTTGAAATGCAATCCAGTCAGTCCCATTCCTCTTCCGTGAGCTGCCTGTCCAATTCCTATTTGAAAGTCCTGAATGATTCTGCTTCCAACATCCCTTGTTGCAGGCCCATCGGCCCACAATGTTGTGCCGACATTTTATCCTGCTCTAAGATCTATCTAACCCTTCCCTCCCACATAGACCTCCATTTCTCTATCATTCATGTGGCTATCTAAGAGTCTCTTAAACGTCCCTAATGCATCTTGCCCCCACAACCTCTGCAGGCAGTGCATTCCACGCACCCACCACTCTGTGTAAAAAAAACTTACCCCTGACATCCCCCCATACCTTCCTCCAATCACGTCAAAATTATGTCCCCTCTTGTTAGCCATTGTCACCCTGGGAAAAGTCTGACTGTCCACTCAATCTATGCCTCTTATCATCTTGTACACCTCTACATCTCATCCTCCTCCTCCTCTCCAAAGAGAAAAGCCCTAGTTCACTCAACCTATCCTCATAAGACATGCTCTCCAATCTGGGCAACATCCTTGTAAATCTCTGCACCCTCTCTAAAGTTTCCACATCCTTCCTATAATGAGGCAACCAGAACCGAACACCATACTCCAAGTGTGGTCTAGCCAGAGTTCTATAGAGCTGCAACATCACCTTGTGGATCTTGAACTCAATACCCCGACTAATGAAGGCCAACACACTATACGCTTTCTTCACAACCCTATCGACCTGCGTGGCAACCTTCAGGGATCTGTGGAGGTGGACCTCAAGATCCCTCTGTCCTCTACGCTGCTAAGAGTCCTGCCATTAACCTCGTATTCTGCCTTCAAATTTGATCTCCCGAAGTGTATCACTTCACACTTATCCAGGTTGTACTCCATCTGCCACTTCTCAGCCCAGCTCTGCATTCTATCAATATCCTGTTGTAATCTACAGAAACCTTCTACACTATCCACAACACCACAAACCCTACCACCAAGCAAACTTACTAACCCACCCTTCCACATCCTCATCCAAGTCATTTATAAAAATCACAAAGAGCAGGGGTCCCAGAACAGATCCCTGTGGAACACCACTGGTCACCGACCTCCAGGCAGAATACGCTCCATCTACCACCACCCTCTGTAGTTGAAACTGGTAAATTGGTACAAGGGAAAACAATAACAGAATGCAGAATAAAGTGTTATTGTTACAGAGAAAGTGCAGTGCAGGCAGACAATAAGGTGCAAGGCCACAACAAGTTAGATTGTGAGGTCAAGAGTGTGTCTTATCGTACTAAGGGACCATGTAATAGTCTTATAACAGCAGGATAGAAGCTGTCCTTGAGCCTGGTGGTACATGCTTTCAGGCTTTTGTATCTTCTGCCCAATGGGAGAGGGGGGAGAAGAGAGAATGTCCAGGGTGGGCAGGGTCTTTGATTATGTTAGCGAAATCTTGCATCTCTGCAACCATTCCAGTTGATATTTTCTGCACTCTTTTCAAAAGTGAGATGATCACACGTGGAAGCAATACTCCAGCCCAGCCAATATTTTGTACAGATTCAACATAACTCCGCTATGTTGTATCTTCAATACAGAGATTCAGCTGCACCTCCCTTAATATCATCTACTGCATTCGGTGCTCCAAGTGTGGCCTCCTCTACATTGGCGAGACCATACGCACACCAGGTGACCGTTTCGCAGAACACCTGCACTCTGTCTGTAACCGCGATCTGCACCTCCCCGTTGCCAGTCACTTCAACTCCCCCTCCCACACTATCACTGATATGTCAGTCCTCGGCCTCCTCGACTGCCAGGAGAATTCCAAGCGCAAACTGGAGGAACAGCACCTCATTTTCCATCTTGGAACCTTAGTCTAACAGAATGAGCATTGAATTCTCCCACTTTAGGTAATCCCCAACCCCCTCCCCCTCTACCATGCTTCTCTTCTTCCCTTTCCTAGCCTATTTTTTCCTCTCTCTTCTTCCCTTTGACCCATCCCCCGGGGGATCTGCTCTCCCCTCCTCCCCTGCAGTTGCCTATCACTATTTCTTACCTGCATCTACCTATCACCACCTTGTGCCCACCCCACCTCCCCTCTTTTGTCCACCTATCACTGCTCTGCTTTTCCCTCCTATATATTGGGCTTCCCCTTTTCCTATCTTCAGTCCTGAAGAAGGGTCCTGACCTGAAATGTTGACCGCCTGCTTTTCTCCACGGATGCTGCCTGGCCTGCTGAGTTCCTCCAGCATTATCGTGTTTCTCTGCCATTATATATTGCTTAATGCCTCGGCTCCCATGTGCTTTACTGAACACCCTCCCAACATGCCCTGCCACTTGTAAGTATTTATGCACACCCAGTTCCCTGTTCCCACAGACCAGTTAGAACTGCTCTCTCATTATCCCTGCAGAAATGTATAACTTCTCTGTGTTAAATTTCATCAGCGCTTTGCCCATTCTTTTATAGAATACCAAATAAAAAACAGAAAATGCTGGAAAAACTCAGGTCAGGCCTCATCTCAGGAGCCTGAGGGCACCTACCACCAGACTTAAGGACAGCTTCTACCCCACTGTGATAATACTATTGAACGGTTCCTTTATACAATGAGATGGACTCTGACCTCACCATCTACCTTGTTGTGACCTTGTACCTTATTGCACTGCACTTCCTCTGTAGCTGTGACACTTTACTCTGTACTGTTATTGTTTTTACCTGTACTACATCAATGCACTCTGTACTGACTTAATGTAATTGCACTGTGTAATGAATTGACCTGTACAATCAGTTTGTAAGTCAAGCTTTTTACTGTACCTCGGTACAAGTGACAATAATAAACCAATACCGATGCCAAGAGAAACAGGGTCAAAGTTTCAGGTCAAAGACCCTTCATCAGAACTAGGATTGGGACAAAAGAGGCTCGCTAAGCTGCAGGGAGGGTGGGAGTGGGGGATTTTTCTCCCCTTTTGCTTCCTCTGGGAGTGAAGGACATGCCCAGCCTGACCTGCCAGGCACGTCTTCCTGCTCTGCGTTTTGCAACTCCCACATTCTTTTGTCTATGTTCTCACTCTCTAACTGCTCCCATCCACTCATTGACCAGATACCGTTGTTTACAGCTGATTCCCATGGTCACCCTGGTTTTACCCCGTGAGGAACATTCACCTCCTACCCACACCCTCCCTGAAGTTTAATGAGCTTCTTTTGTCTCGTTCCCAGTTCTGATGGAGGGCCTTTGACCTGAAACATTGACCCTGAATCCCTTCCCACAGACGCTGCCTGACCTGCTGAGTATTTCCAGCATTTTATTTTTATTTCAGCTTTCTAGCAGCTGCAGTTTTTTTGATTTTCACACATAGAATACCACAGTCTTCTTCCAGTCTACTGTTACCCTCCTCAGTACTTACCACCCCTCCGAATGTGATCACCATTACTGACCCCATGGGTTACACCTCTGACCCCGTGGTCCACCTCTAAACCTAAGGGAGCACCTCTGACCTCGCAGGAGCACCTCTGACCCTGTAGGAACACCTCCAACCACATGGGAGCACCTTTTCTCCCCAAGGGGAGCACCTTTCTCCCCCCCAAGGAGAGCACCTCTGACCGTCATCCACGAATCTGTAAAACAACCATTCATCCCATTCCCAGCTTTCTGTCCATAAGCCAATTTTCGTCCAAGCTGTCATTGATCCCATGGATCTCAATTTTGTTGGTCAGTCTTTTGCGTGGAACATTCTCCCCTGGTTTGTGAAAATTCAGGTAGACAATTTAACTGCATTCCTTTCTCTAATTTCATCAAAATAAAACACTTAAGTTAAACAAAGGTGAGTCGCCTTTAAGAAATCACCAACGGCACTTGGTCATCCAGTCAGATCTCCTCTTGCGTGTCATTCATTGAAAAACAACACTGTAGCTGTTGGAAATCTGAACCCAAAACTTGACAAACACTCAACAGGTCAGGCAGCATCTGTGCAGAGAGAAGCAGGGTTAACATTTCAGATTAATGACCTTTCATTTGTTCTGATGAAAGGTCATCGACCTGAAACATTAAGTCTGTTTCTCTATGCACAGATACTGTCTGGCCTGTTGAGTATTTATAGAAATTCCTATTTTCTTACCTCTTTTTACCTGCTTAATATTTCTAAAGGCTTCCACACCAGTGAAGTGAAACTGAGGGTCTGACTACTGACACTACTTTTTCACTGCCACCGACATTTTACAATCAGCCTACTCAACGGAGGTCCAACAGGTCCTGACTTTGGGTTTGTGTGGAGTCAGGTACATGTTTCAGTAAACCATCCCAGCTGAGTACTTTATCCAGGTTGGGATAATTTGCTCAGTGCTACCTCCTATGTCCTCCGTTCTTGATCAACGGCAATGTACGTGCAGCATTGCAATTTTTTTCCTCTTGCTTTTCTGCAAACAAACCTGGTCAGGTCAGTTTGGGTTTGGAAAATGTTAAAAAATATTCAAGCTCAGGTTAAATTTGGATCGGTGGGGGGTTTTAATTCTATTTCTTGAGGATTTTTATCACAAACATGCAAGAAGATGTAGAACAGCAAAGGATTCTGGTGTATAGAGAGTCTGTCCAAAAAAAAATTGCCTCTCAATTATTCAGATCCTTTAGGCATCTATGTCTCCGCATCTGTTTAATATTCCACCATAGAATTTTTGATCTTGCCCCTGGAATTCTGATGACTAACTTCCAAGGTAAACCCACAGCAAGAGAGTGTAAATTTTGCAACATCTCTGCAGGTCTTCATTATCAGTGTACAAAATATCTGAATCATATTTATACAAACACAGAGCTAAATTAATAGGTTTTGTTTTGGGAAATGTGTCTGTTAAAGAGAATACATAACACCCGGGACATTCTCTCTTCTCTCCTCTTCCATCAGGTAGAAGATACAGGAGCTTGAGGGCACGTACCACCAGACTTAAGGACAGCTTCTACCCCACTGTGATAAGACTATTGAACAGTTCCCTTATACAATGAGATAGATTATGATGGACTCACGATCTACCTTGTTGTGACCTTGCACCTTGTTGCACTGCACTTTCTCTGTAGCTGTGACACTTTACTCTGTACTGTTATTGTTTTTACCCGTACTACATCAATGCACTCTGTACTACATCAATGTAACTGCACTGTTACATTGTAAAACAGTTTGTAAAACAAGCTTTTCACTGTACCTCGGTACAAGTGACAATAATAAACCAATACCAATAAAACCAATGTTGCCTCTGAGGCCCCAGTAATAACTCGATCCTAATAGTTTCGCATCGTTTATCCATTCCCCAAGTGATGAGTGGCAACAATGAGTAATCAACGTCCGATAGATCAATGACCGTAACACGAATTGTAATCACGTTGATTGACTCATTCTTTGGCCCACATTCACTTAAAGTTTACTTATCCCCGTTTATCCCTATTTATACTTACATGGGATGTGGCTGTTGCTAGGAGGGCCAACATTTATCGTAGTGTAGCAGTTAGCGTAACGCTATTACATGCCAGCGACCCAGGTTCAATTCCTGCCACTGTCTGTAAGGAGTTTGTACGTTCTCCTCGTGTCTGCGTGGGTTTCCTCCGGATGCTCCAGTTTCCTCCCACATTCCAAAGACATAATTTTAAAGGTGATTGGAGGAAGATATAAGGAAGTGCTGAGTCGAAGTCCTAGAGTCGCACCTTCACTAGAATAACTACAATGATTGAGGAAGGTGACTTATTATCACCTTCTCAAAGGCGACAGGAGATGGCAGTGCCTATAACCCAAAAAATTCATTAAAGCAATATTTTACTGATAACATTGAGCTAACTGGTGCGTCATTCCAAAGAGTCAGAGTTATACAGCACAGAAACAGGCCCTTCGGCCCAACCTGTCCATATCGACCAAGATGGTTTCCTGAGCTAGATCCATTTGCCTGCATTTGGCCCATATTCTTAGATGCTTTTTCTATCCTTGTACCTGTCCAAGTGCCACTTAAATATTTTGTAACCACCTCTACAGCTTCTTCTGGTGGTGCATTCCATATACCCACCACCCTCTCACCAAGTAATGAACCTTTAGAATTCTGTAGGCATGAGGATTTGGTTTATTATTGTCACTTGTACCGAGGTACAGTGAAAAACTTGTCTTGCGTACCGATCGTAAAGGTCAATTCATTACACAGTGCAGTTACATTGAGTTAGTACAGAGTGCATTGATGTAGTACAGGTAAAAACAATAACAGTACAGAGTAAAGTGTCACAACAACAGAGAAAGTGCCGTGCAATAAGGTGCAAGGTCACAACAAGGTAGATCGTGAGGTCAGAGTCCATCTCTTCATATAAGGGAACTGTTCAATAGTCTTATCACAGTGGGGTAGAAGCTGTCCTTAAGCCTGGTGGTACGTGCCCTCAGACTCCTGTATCTTCTACCTGATGGAAGAGGAGAGAAGAGAGAATGACCTGGGTGGGTGGGGTCTTCGATTCTGTTACATTTGATTTGGGGGGACAGTCCTGTGTAAACTGAGGACAGAGGTTAATAGATTTTTGTACATCAGGGGAATCTCGGGGTATGAAGTCAAAGCAGGAAAGTGGACCTGAGGTAAAAGGTCAGCCAGGAGCATATTTGAAAGGTGGGGTAGGCATGAGGGGCTGAATAGCCTGTTCCTGATTCCGTTTCTTGTGGTCTTTTCTTACTGGGGCAGATAACACGAACAGCTATAGAGCCCTGCACTAACCCAGCATAGCTGAGCCAATGCTTCAGCAATCTCTGCACATCATCCTGGGGATGCAGGCTTTCAGATCCTGGAATTGGGATTTAATCCCCCTTTGTTTGTCCACTTCTTTGTCTTCAGCGATCAAGTCAGGTTTATTGTCATGTGCACAAGTACAGTGAGGTACAGGTACAATGAAAAATTTGTTTGAGGTACAGACACACAGAATATATTTTATACATAAATTATACCAGACAGTGAAAAGAGAGAGAGAGAAAAGACCAGGTACAAACAAGACCTGAGTGCAAAATAAAAGACACAATCGGAGACAAGTCCACGGTAGCGCAAGAGGTGGTCTGTAGTGTTCCATTGCTGAGGTAGGGTTAGGATTGTGCAAGTGCGTTCAAGAACCTGATGGCTGTAGGAAAGTAGCTGTTCCTAAACCTGGTGGTGTGGGACTTCAGGCTTCTGTACCTCCTGCCTGATGGTAGCAGCGATATTAAATACTTTGAGTTCCTCAGAATCATTTTACACTTGGATCCCTTGTATTTCTGTTACGTTTGCTTTGTCTTCTGCATTGAATTATTTGTTTAATCCCTTCTCAATTTTATTTTATTCACTTTTATATCATCTTCTGGTTTTATCTCCATGGGACTCATTTATTTTTTTCCACTTTTATCCTATATATTTTCCTAAAGTAGAAATGTCAAATACTAGAGGACATGCATTTAAGGTGAGGGGGATAGTTTAAAGGAGATGTGTGGGGCAAGTTGTTTTTTTTTTACAAAGAGAATGGTGGGTACCTGGAACAGGCTGCCAAGGGTGCTGGTGGAAACAGATACAACAGTGGCATTTAAGAGGCTTTTAGGTAGGCACCTGAACATGCAGGAAACAGAGGGATATGGATCATATAGAACACCAGAGCACAGTACAGGCCCTTCAGCCCACAATGTTGTGCCGACATTTTATCCTGCTCTAAGACCTATCTAACTCTTCCCTCCCAAATGTTAACCCTTCTCTCCCATTTCTCTATTATTCATGTGTCTATCTAAGAGTCTCTTAAATGTCCCTAATGTATCTGCCCCCACAACCTCTGCAGGCAGTGAGTTCCACACACCCACCACTGTGTGTAAAAAACTTACCCCTGACATCCCCCTTATACCTCCCTCCAATCACCTTAAAATTATGCCCCCTCGTGTTAGCCATTTTCACCCTGGGAAAAAGTCTCTGACTGTCCACTCGATCGATGCCTCTTATCATCTTGTACACCTCTATCAAGTCACCTCTCATCCCCCTTCTCTCCAAAGAGAAAAGGCCCAGCTCACTCAACCTATCCCCAATCTATCATGTGCAAACTGAAGGGATCAGTTTAATTTGGCATCGTGTTCGGCACAGATGTTGTGGGCTGAAAGGCCTGTTCTATGTTTATATATAGAGTCATTAAAAACTCATCCACAGCACGGCGAAGTGGGTTGACAGTGGCAGATGGAGTGCCGAGGATTGTGAAGTGGATCAGTTTTGAAAGAGGAATAAAGTGATAGAATCAAACAGCAGAGAAATAGGCCCTTCGGCGCATTATATCCATGCCTACCATTGAGTAGCCAAATATACTAATCCCATTTTCCAGCACTTGGCCCGTAGCCTACTATTCCTTGGCGATCCAAGTGCTCATCTAGATGCTTCTTAAACATTGAGAGAGTCTCTACCTTCAATGCCCCCTCAGATAGCGTGTTCCAGGTTCCAACCACCCTATGGCTGAAAAACGTTCTTCCTTACATCCCCTCTGAACCTCCCACCCTTTATCTTGAACCCTCTGGTTTGAGACCCTTCTGCTGTGGGGAAAAGCATTTCACTATCTATGCCATTCTTAATTTTGTACATCTCAGTCAGAACGCCCCCCCCTCAACTTTCATCGGGAAGAAATTGTCTGGAGAGAGGATAACAGAGGGAAGAGAATTTCTGATGTGTGGATGTTTTATGCTTGCTGGTCATCTCATGAAAATAAGAAATTCCAGCCTTGTAAATTGCCCAAAGCTTTTTCCACTGAGAATAATGTGCCTTGTGAAGCGGAGACCAGATAAATCTGAATCTCTCTCTGAACTAAATCTTGCAATACCACAGAACAAAGCCCATTCTACACATGGAAGCAGGAGCTTACAAGAGGAGGAAGCACATTCCTTTGTGTTAGACAGGGGCAAACAACACAGGGTTAGAAAATGTTATTGTCAATGAACAAGTACTTCACATAGCGCGAAAGCATTCTCGTTTGGGATTTTAGGTTTGCCCTTTTTCCTCTGTGAAGACTGGGAGAGTGACGGTGCTGGGGCATTTTATCATTAGGGGGACAGATAGGTGCTCTGTGGCCACGAACAAGACTCCAGTATGGTGCGGTACCTCCCTGGTGCTGGGGTGTCTCAGAGGGGCTGCAGGACTTTCTGAAGGGGAAGGGCGAACAGCCAGCAGTCGTGCTAGATATTGGTCATAGATTCAGAGCACTACAGCACAGAAACAGGCCCTTTGGCCCATCTAGTCCTGGTTTTCTGCCCAGTCCTATCTACCTGCACTCAGACCATTGCCCTCCACACCCTTCTCTAGCATGCACCTATCCAAACTTCTCTTAAGTGTTACAACTGAACCCTCATCTACCACTTCTGCGGGCAGCTCACTCCACACTCACACCACCCTCTGAGTGAAGTAGTTCCCCCTCAGATTCCCCTTAAATATGTCACTTTTCACCCTAAACCTACATCTAGTTCTAGTCTCACCCAACTGAAGGAAAAAAGCCTGCATGCGTTCACCCTATCTATCCCCCTCGTAATTTTGTATACCTCTATAAGATCTCCCCTCGTTCTCCTGCGCTCCAGGGAATAAAGTCCTAACCTTTCCCTATAACTCAGATCCTCAAGTCCCGGCAATATCCATGTAAATTCTCTCTGCACCCTTTCAAGCTTATTGATATCTTTCCTGTAGGTAGGTGACCAGAACTGCACACAATACTTTAAATTCTGCCTCATCAATATCTGGTACAACTTCAACATAACATCCCATCTCCTGTACTCAATGCCCTGATTTATGAAGGCCAATGTGCCAAAAGCTCTCTTTACAACACTATCTACCTGTGATGCCACTTAAGGAATTATGGATCTGTATTCCCAGAATCGACGACATAGGTAGGAGAAGGGATGGGGTCCTGCAACGTGAGTTTAGAGAGCTAGATAGCCGCTTAAAGAGCAGAACCTCAAAGGATGTAATCTCTGGATTGCTTCCAATGCCACGAGCTAGTGTGTATAGGGATAGAAGGATATGTCCGATGAACAAGTGGTTGAAGGGATGGTGCAAGGGGAATAGGCTTTAAGTTCCCGGATCATTGGGACCGTTTCTGGGGAAGATGTGACCTGTACAAGTGGGATGGGTTGCACCTAAACTGTAACAGGACCAACAGTCTTGCAGGGATGTCTCCAAGTGTTATTGGGGAAGGTTTAAGCTGAGTTGGCAGGGGATTGGGACTCAGAGTACATGTTCAGACGGAGGGGAAAACTAATGAGATGGTGTTGGAAAACAAATCAGATGCGGAGTTCCCTAGAGGAAAAAAATTAAGTCCAATGGAGAGAGTAGGCAGATAAATGCAAATGAGGGGAATACAAGACTAAATTGCATCTATTTTAATGCAAGGAGTCTAACTAGTAAGGTAAACGAATTCAAGACTTTAACACATGGGACCACGATATCATTGCCATGACTAAGAGCAGCTCAGGATCCTGAGGTACAGAGTTTTCTGGTGAGACAGAGAGAGATAGGAGAGATCAGCTGGCAGTGCACTGTTAGTCAAGGAATGCATTACTTCAGGAGGATATCCCAGAAGGTTCCCCAAATGAGGCCATATGGGTGGAGATAAGGGACAAGAGTGGATGTGTACTGCAGACCTCCTAAAAGTCAACAGGAGATAGTGGAACAAATATGTAGGAAAATAGCAGAGAGATGTGATAAATTAGGCTAAGGGGATTTAAATTTCCCAAATATTAAGTGGGACTTCCTTAGCCTAAAAGGCTCAGAGGGGTAGGAATTTTGAGGTGTGTCCAAGACAGCTTCCTGATGCAGTATGTAGATAGACCAACGAGGGAAGGGGCGTACTTGATTTTATTTGGAAAAGTGTGAAGTGATACACTTTAGAAGATTGAATTTGAAAGCAGAATAAAAGGTTAATGGCAGGACTCTTTGCAGTGTGGAGGAACAGAGGGATCTTGGACCTTGGAGTTGCCACATAGGTTGATAGGGTTGTTAAGGTGGTGTATGGTGTGTTGGCCTTCATTAGTCAGAGTATTGAGTTCAAGAGGCAACGTTGCAGCTCCATAGACCTCTAGTTAGACCACACTTGGAGTATCGTGTTCGGTTCTGGTCGCCTCATTATAGGAAGGGTGTGGAAGCTTTAGAGAGGGTGCAGAGCAGATTTACCAGGATGCTGCCTAGATTGGAGAGCATATTTTGAGGATAGGTTGAGTGAGCTAGGGCTTTTCTCTTTGAAGAGGAGGATGAGAAGTGACTTGATAGAGGTGTACAAGATAAGAGGCATAGATTGAGTGGACAGTCAGAGACTTTTTCCCCAGGGCAACAATGGCTAACACGAGGGGGCATAACTTTAAGGTGATTGAAGGAAGGTGTGGGGGGGGATGTCAGAGGTAAGTTTTTTTTTATACACACTCAAGATTCTTTTGTGTCTATGACTATGACTTGGATATCTCTGGAGCAGAGACTTCCAAAGGTGTGTATATATATATATATGTGTGTGTGTGTGTGTGTGTGTGTGTGTGTGTGTGTGTGTGTGTGTGTGGAACACACTACCTGCAGAGGTGGTGGAGGCAGATACATTAGGGACATTTAAGAGATTCTTAGATAGTCACTTGAATGATAGAAAAATGGAGGGCTATGTGGGAGGGAAGGGTTAGGTAGATCTTAGAGCAGGATAAAATGTTGGCACAACATCGTGGGCCGAAGGGCCTGTACTGTGCTGTAATGTTCAATGTTCTATGTTATCTTGGGAAATGGAGCTGGTCAAGTGCAGGGAATGTCAGTGGGGGAGGCATTTTGGATATAGAGACCATAACTCTATATATTTTAAAGTGGTTACGGAAATGGATAGGGATGAACTGGAAATAAAGGTCTTAAATTGGGAGAAGACCAATTTCATTAAAATAAGACAGGACCTGGCAAAGGTGGATGGAGTGCGTCTACTTGTAGCGACATCGGCACAGGGGGAAGCATTCAAAGCAGAGGTAGAGAGAGTTCAGGACCATCACGTGCCTGTACGGCTGAAAACCAAGGGTAATGGGGTAGTAAAGTACAGGGAACCAGGGATGTCAAAAGATAGAGGGTTGGATAAAGAATGGAAAGGAAGCACATGAGAGGTATAAGGAACTAATGAGAGGGGAGGCCTGTCAAGACAATAAAAAGTGGAGAGAGGCACTTAAAAAGGTAACTAGGAAGGCAAAGAGGGGTCACAAAATATCACCAGCAGATAGGATGAAGGTAAATTCAAAGGCATTTTATGAGTATATTAAAGACAAAAGAATAACCCAGGAAAGAGTAGGGCTCATTAGGGACAACAGGGTCAAATCACATAGTAGAGGCAATGGAACACAATTTGTGGAGGTGGAAACCTAATTCCTCCTTCTAGGTTTTGTGCTGTTGTCTTAATATCATCTCAATTTAAAAATAACAGGCCAGGCTCACTATCAATAGTGCAATTGGTAAATGTCATATGCAGCCTTAATAAGATGGAACTCAGTCCTAATAGTCTGTTCACATCATTGCTACAACATAAAGAGAACACTAAAAGGATCAAACATCATTATCTGCCAATAAAAAATGGAAATGAATAGCTATTTTCTAAATCCCTGCAACATTCCCATTGCCTGCAAAGGCTTTGGTTAGAAGAGCAACTTTAATTTACAGCCTGGAGGTTCTGTTTAATCATCCGTACATGTTCCGCAGAGGATTTATCAGGGTGTGTCTGCAGATCATCATTTGCAGTTGGTGATTTGTTTGTTGATGCTGCTCTGGTGGAGATTTACTGTTGATTGTCAACAGGGCTTGAATTTTTGCTTTTAACTGCTCAAAAACAGAAATGAAACACCTGCAAAACTCTACCTGGATTTCTTTTTGTTTGCTTTCCACTGATAAAACTCAGTGTTGACAACAAATGTCAATCATGCAGAATTTATATTGCTTTGAGAATGCCACATGTAACTTTAAAAATGGCAGGTGGATTTCTGTCTAATCCATTTAGGACTGAAGAGTTCACTCAGTACACTGTCAATCTTTGGAAGTCTCTGCTCCAGAGATACAAGTCATAGTCATATACTCAAAGTATGCTTACAGCATTGAAGCAGGCCCTTCAGCCCATCGAGTCCACACTGGCTATCAACTACCCATTTACACTAATTCTACATTAATCCTATTTTATATTCTGTCCACATTCTTGATATTGGTTTATTATTGTCACACTTACCGAGATACAGTGAAAAGCTTTTGTTTACATGCCATCCAGGCAGATCATTCCATACATAAGTACATCAAGGAAGTAAAAAGAGAAACAGAATGCAGAATATAGTGTTACAGTTACAGAGAAAGTGCAGTGCTGGTGGACAAATAAAGTGCAAGGGCCATGTCAAGGTAGATTGAGAGATCAAGAGTTCATCTTTGGCTCATCAACTCCTCCCAGATTCTACCAGTCACCTACACACTGGGGGCAATTTACAGCAGCCAATTAACCTACCAACCCGCACGTCATTGGGATGTGGGAGGAAGCCAGAGCACCCGGAGGAAACCCACACGGTCGCAGGGAGAACGTGCAAACTCCACACAGACAGTATCCAAGGTCAGGGTTGAACTCAAGTCTCTGGAGCTGTGAGGAACACTGTGGTGTTCAGTTAAAGATTATATCCATTGATACACTTTGGGATTGAGGGATAGGGGGAACCAAGCAGGAAAACTAGCGATAAGATAAAATATCAGCCATGATCTTAGTGCGGTAAGGTAGTGGCTTGAAAGGCAGTATTCCAAGTCCTCATGTTCCAATATTAACAGGGGACTTTTGGATCCCTTCATGGTTAAGAACTTTTCTGTCCACTGCTGAGTGGACCCCGTGGAATAGCAAGATTGGAATATTGTGTTCAGTTTTAGTCATCCTGTTATAGGAAAGATGCAGAGGAGATTTATGAGGATGTTACTGGGACTCGAGGGACAGAGTGATAGAGAGATGTTGAGCAGGTTGGGAATGTTTTCATTGGAGTGTAGGAGAATGAGGGGTGATCTTATAGAGGTGTATAAAATCATGGGGGCATAGATAGGGTGAATGCACAGTCATTTTTCCCACGGTTGGGGAATCAAGAACTAGAGGGCACAGGTTTAAGGTAAGAAGGGGAGAGATTTAATAGGAACCTGAGAGGCAACTTTTTCACCCAGAGAGTAATCAGTATATGGAATGAGCTGCCAAAGTGGTTGGGGCAGGTACATTAACAACATTTAAAAGACACTTGGACAGGTACAATGGACAGGAAAAGTTTCCAGGGATAATGGCCAAATGCAGGCAAATGGGACTAGTGTTGCTTGTTTGGCAAGATCATTTGCTCACTGTTTAGTGGATGTTAATTGTACTAGTGTTGACAACTGGCATTAATTTTTTTTGAGTGGGGAAACCAGCATTCTGGTCTCAGCCTGATATCCAATGGTTTCTGCTGGGAAGTGTTTATTCACTGACGTTGGGTGACAATACAGCAGCCTCACGCATAGGGTGTGAACGGATGACCCATTATTCACTCTATGATTTCAGCATGGCACAATGTATTGTGTTCCCAGAGAGCAAATGGAGTGCAGAACTCCCCACCACAAGGAAGGGTGGTTAGATGCATTTACAGGGAAGCTGGAGAAACACACAAGGAAGAAAGGAATAGGTGGATGTGTTACGAAGTGAGTAAAGTTACCCACAGTGCAGAATCATGCCAAAATTGGCCCAACTGGTTACTCCCAATGATTACACTCCACAAGATCCTTTCCATAAGACACATGAGCAGAATTAGGCCATTCAGCCCATCGAGTCTGCTCTGTCATTCGATCATGGCTGATTTAATTTTCCCTCTCAACACCATTCTCCTGCCTTCTCCCCGTAACCTTTGACGCCCTTACTAATCAATAACCTATCAACCTCCACTTCAACTGCACCCAATGACTTGGCCTCCACAGCCATCTGTGGCAATGAATTCCACAGATTCACCACCCTCTGGCTAAAGAAATTCCTCCTCATCTCTGTTCTAAAAGGACGTCCTTCTATTCTGAGGCTGTGCCCTCTGGTCCTAGACTCTCCCACAACTGGAAACATCCTCTCCACATCCACTCTGTCCAGACCTTCCAATATTCAATGAGATCTCCCCTCATCCCTCTAAACTACAGCAAGTACAGGCCCAGAGCTGTCAAATGCTCATACATTAACCCTTTCATTCCCGGGATCATTCCTGCAAACCTCCTCTGGACTCTCTCCAGTGCCAGCACATCCTTCCTTAGATATGGGGCCCAAAACTGCTCACAATGCTCCAAATGTGGTCTGACCAACATCTTATAAAGCCTCAGCATTACTTCCTTGCTCTTATATTCCAGTCCTCTTTAAATGAATGCTAACATTGCATTTGCCTTCCTTACTACCGACTCAACCTGCAAGTTAACCTTCAGGGAATCCTGCACTCGGACTCCCAAGTCCCTTTGCACCTCCAATTTCTGAATTTGCTCCCCACTTAGAAAGTAGTCTACACCTTTATTCCTTCTACCGAAGTGCATGACCATGCACTTCACTACGCTGTATTCCATCTGCCACTGCTTTGCCCATTCTCCCAACCTCTCCAAATCCTCCGCAGACTCCCTGCTTCCTCAACACTACCTGCCCCTATCCCTACATCCCGCATCTGCCCCTATCCCTACATCCCATATCTTCTGGAACATGCTGTTAGGGAGGTGGTAGAAGCAGATATAATAGCAACGTTTAAGAGACATTTAGACAGACACATGAACCAGCAGATGTGATTAGTTTAGATTAACATCATGGTCAGTACAGACATGGTGGGCTGAAGGGCCTGTTCACACACTGTACTGTTCTACATTCTTTGTTCTATCTTCGAAAGATCAGGGAAAGGTATTATGGAGTTTAAACGGTGCACTGTTTGCTGGGTTGAATGGTCCATTTCTGTGCTGTAACACTACATATACGGTAGGCACGGTAGTGTAGCAGTTAGAGTAGCGCTATTACAGCACCAGTGACCCGTGTTCAATTCTGGCCACTGTCTGTAAGGAGTTTGTATGTTCTCCCCGTGTCTGCGTGGATTTCCTCTGGGTGCCCTGGTTTCCTCCCACATTCTAAAGACGTACGGGTTAGGAAGTTGTGGGCGTGCTACGTTGGCGCCGGAAGTGTGGCGACACTTGCGGGCTACCCCCAGAACACTATGCAAAAAGATGCATTTCACTGCGTGTTTTGATGTACATGTTAAAAATAAAGATCTTATATATGCAAGGTACTACTGAAGTGATTGGAATGTGAGATTGAGGTGGGGATTGGCTTGTGATACAGCTGCAAGTTCTTCATTGTACCTGTACTTCACCGTACTTGTACACATGGCAATCAATTCAACTTGACGACTCCACATCCCCATCCCACCCCCCCCCCCTCCACACCAACCCACCTCCAGTACCTCCACTCCTCTCCTTCATCTCCCAAAGAAGTGAGCCATCAGTGGACGACCCCACAGCAAGACAGGAGGTATGGTAATAATGTGATGTTGTAATCACTGAATAAACCTCCTTTGGAAAAGGAAAAAATTATGAGAGCTAGATCCAAATTCTCAAGACTCTGAGAAAAGATATTTCTCCTTTAACTCCCTGCTGGATTTCAAGTAAGATAACTGATTTTAAGACTCCCCCATGAGTGGAAACATCTTCTCTACATCTACCCCCTCAAATCATTTCAGATGTTGGAAGATAACTATCAGGTGTTACTTCTGGTCTTTTCTTTAGAAAATGGCCTGTCAGTTCAAACTTTCCTTCCATTAATAATTTCTCATTTCTGGTGTCATCCTTGAAACACTTCCTCCAATTCTTCTGCATCTTTTTTTGGTATTGGTATATTATTGTCACTTGTACCGAGGTACAGTGAAAAACTTGTCTTGCATACCGATCATACAGGTCAATTCACTACACAGTGCATTGAGGTAGTACAGGTAAAAACAATAACAGTACAGAGTGTCACAGCTGCAGAGGAAGTGCAGTGTAGATAGACAATAAGGTGCAAGGTCATAATGAAGTAGATTGTGAGGTCAGAGTCCATCTCATTTTTATGACATTGGAGGCCCAAGTCGTTCACAGTACTCTCAACACAATCTGATCAAAATGAAATACTTAAATGAATTTCATCCTGTTGTGTTTTTTTTCAGATATTTAGCTTCCACTTCCTGAAGCAGAGAAGATTCTTGACAATATGGAAAACTGTAGAAAGGACAAGACTGCCACATCAAGAAAATGCCTTTCCTACTCCTTGCTGAAGAGTAATTCTGTTTGAATTTTACCTGGGATGCCCAATGTGACAATGGCAGGATTTGGCACCTCACTGGGTTCAAATGGCACCTTCTCTGTGCTCCCAGATGTCACCCTCTCTCCACAGTCACATCCCACCATCTCCCCTTGGTTGCTGAATGGAGCGGAGGCTGAAATAGATGCCAGCAACCAAACCAATGTGAATGCCACGAAGGAGTGCACCCAAATCGAGATCCCCAACGAGGTCTACCTCATGCTGGGGGGAGTGAGCTTGGTGGAAAACCTGCTAGTGGTCATTGTGGTGATCAAGAACAGGAATCTACACTCTCCTATGTACTACTTCATCTGCAGTTTGGCAGTTTCAGACATTCTGCTAAGCCTATCCAAAGCCTGGGAAGCACTTACAATATTGCTGGTAAAGCACAACAAAGATCTGTTCACGGAAGCCGTTTTACTAAAACTGGACTATGTATATGACTCATTAATATGCATTTCCTTCCTTGCCTCCATTTTTAACTTGGCTGCAATCACAACAGACAGATACGTCACAATTTTCCATGCTTTGAGATACCACAACATCATGACAGGAAAGCGAGTGGCTTTTGCCATTGCAGGGATCTGGGTCTTTTGCACTTCCACTGGCATCATCATGATCACTTTTAACAAGAGTCACGGCATTGTCGGCTTCTTTGTTATATCGTTCCTGCTAACACTAGTTCTTATCGTGTCCCTTTACATCTACATGTTCTTGTTGGCGCAGATGCACGCCAAGCAGATTAGAATACTTCCAGGTCACACAGTCCACCAAAGAGTCAATTTTAAAGGAGCCCTCACATTAACTGTCCTCCTCGGGGTCTTCATTGCTTGTTGGGCCCCATTATCGTTGCATTTCACCCTCTACTTATTCTGTCCTTCAGACCCATACTGTACATGCTTTATATCCCTCTTTCAAATTGACCTCATCTTTATCATGTGTCACTCAGTCATTGACCCTCTTATTTATGCATTCCGAGATCCCAAATTATCCAGTACTTTTAAGAAAATGCCGTGCTGTCTCAAAAGGCAATGGTACGTCCATGCATCAGGCAGATTTTTGAACGCTTAGTTGATCCACACAGACTTAAAGCAAGCAGCTATATGGTGTTTGCTGATCTTGGGAGGAGCAGGTGATAAGAGCCAGAATGCAATGATTGAGTCAAAAAGATGTTGGTGAGTCCTTCAGAGAGTCAAGCACAAAATTCATCGTAGAACTGAGAGGAGTGCCGTCTTTCAAATTAAGTGTTAAACGGTGTGACACCCAATAGTAGCCCCAAAGGGCTGCAACATTCTGGCACAGATAAAACAGTTGTTACTGTTTCCACAATCCAAGCCATCTTTTTTCAGTGATCACTTTGTTGCCGTGTGGAGTTTCTTTGTCTCTGTCTGTTGCAAGCAAGTGTTGGCTGCTACCTGCTCGACTATGAGTTGACTCAGCCCATTCAGTGTCAACCATAATAGCTTTACATTGTTACGTGGCTTTCTTTTAACCTTGGATTATACACGGCCTCATTCTGTGATATAGCTTTAAGGGGAACCTGTTTGCCTTCAGTATTTGATTGCCAGATGAATCATCGAGAGGAAGGGAGAAAAGAAAACCAGCAGCGTTGATCCAAATGATTTTAAAGATCAATAAAATTCATGCAGTTTTTGCGTAATGCTGATGTGAATGTGGTGTACACTGTGATGTCGTTAGTTCTTGTTGCTCTAGATAACTGAGCATCACGTGTGAGATCCTCCACTTTGGACTAAAGGTCAGAATATTTTCTCAATGGTGAAATGCTAGAATAAGGGGTTGTGCTCAATTTCTTAAGGGACCACGTGCCAGATCATTAAATTGTCATGGGCTGGTATAGAAAATAGTTGAAGAGGATTTTTGGCTCTTATACTTGGGCAACTACACTACAGTGTTGGTAGACCAAACCTGAAGTACGGAGAGTAGTTCTGGGCACCAAACATTAGGAAAGGTGCATTTGTCTTGGAAGGAGAACAGTGCCCATTTAACAGAATGATATCTGGACTCCAAGTGTTACGTTTTGGGGGAAGGACACTGAAACCAGGAGTGTATTCCCTGGAATTTAGAATGATAGAAGTTTCCAAGCCAGGATAGAACGAAGATAGAGGTTGGTTAGAACATTAGCTTCAGAAAATGACCTCCTCAATCTAATTTTTCTTCTAAGTACATGGGAAGAGGAGGGATTCATTTGGTTGATCCACTAAACCATCCAGTTCAAGGTCATAGGGTAAGAACTAAAGTGGGTCTCTCAGGAGTGAAGTTTGGAAAATCTTTTACAGAGAAGATTGGGACTAGCTTCTGACAAAGGCAGTTGTTGCGAGATGTCAGGTTTGAGACTGATAGCTTTTGTTAGTCAAAAATATTAAGAGATGTTAAGGAAGGAGTTAGGTTGAATGCTGGAGCTGAATATTTTTTCAGCATTTATGGTCCTTCCTGAATTTCCCTTGAACTGAGTGATTCTCTACACCATTCCAAAGTGCAGTTAAGGATTGGCCACAGGTTTTCCTCATTCCAATGAGATTTACAATAAACCATTAGATTTAAGGTGGGTTTTTTTGGTGCAAACCCTCAGGAGAATCAAAGGGCAAAAATTTGATTTCCAATGTTGGGTATGTGCCACCCATCATCTCCAGCTTGCCCATCTGATGTCTGAGGTTCACTGTTACTAACTTAAAAAAGTTCCCAACATTCTGCAAATCCCAGTTGCTTCACTGGAGTAAAGGGACTTTCTCCCAAACACTAAATCACTCGCAAGAGTTTGTAATGTCTTGATGCAGGGTCTCGGCCCAAAACATCAACCATCACATTGCCTCCACAGATGCTGCCTGATCCACTGAGTTTCTCCAGCAGCTTGGTTTTTTGCTCATGTGCAGTCTCTCCTGTCTCCTTTGTAATGTCTCAAAGCATGAAAGGGGCTTGACAACCTTCCAGCATCTGCAGTCTCTTGTGTCTCCCACTTACTTTATGCTTGTCTGCTAAGCAGATCCATGGATGTTCCATGTCATGTTCATATCACTGGAGTATCCATCAACAACAAGGACCTTCACAGGAAAAGGTGGGACTATTTTTCATCCAACACCCATATGGTGCATGTGTTAGAAAGTAGACAGCACCATCTACTGGTAGAAACAATGACCCACCAAAAGGTGGCAGAGGGCTCTTGAACCTCAAATGGCTCCCAGGAATCAGTCACACTTTTGGCATGCGCAGGGGAATGCTGGTTTGGCATCAAAGTCTATGTGCAGGGTCCTGTGTACAGGCACCATTGTCACTGTAGCATGGCACCCTCACTGGAGCATGGGTCAACGATTACCAATCACTTGGTTAAACCTTGCTTGCATTGCAGTTTACTTGTACAGTGCAAGATATCCAAGCCAAATCCTTTGGGACCAAGCAGTATTCCAGCATGGATATCTTCTGATCATGGATGTTGATCTGTTAATATTTAACAGTGGTGTCCTTGTATATTGTGCTTTATATGTAGGCACATACAATATAGAACAGTACAGCACAGGGACAGGCCCTTCAGCCCATGATGTCTGTGCTGACCATGATGCCAGATTAAACTAAACCCATCTGCCTGCATGTGTCTATATCCCTGCATGTTCATGTGCCTGTCTAAATGGCCCATAAATGCTACTATCGTGTCTGCTTCCACCCCCACCCCTGGCAGCGAGTTCCAGGCACCCACCACTAAAAAAACCAACCCTGCACATCTCCTTTAAAAACTTTCCCCCTCTCACCTTAAAACAAAACATTTTGAAAGCATTTATTGATTTTATTTATAATATGGGATCTGAAAAAACCTGAAAACTAATTGATGAATTCCATAAATAATTTGTGGGAATACTGAATATGCTCAGTAAAATTCTGGATGTATATATACACAGAAGCAGAGGTATTTTGCATCGAGCCCCAGCCAAACCCAAGCTTGACCTCACCCATAACTACTTCCTCCAGGGATATACACACTGAACAGCTCAGATCATCCTGACTAGGTTTTGGTTCCATGATTTGTGCAGATATCACTGAAGTCTCATTGCCCATACAATGGCTCAAAGGTACTGAGGAGCCATTATCCTTTAAACATAGCAGAATTTATGATTGGCAAGATGAAACTTACATTTTGATCTTGTATTTGAAGGGGGAACATTTACAGAGCTATAGGTAGGCAGTGGTGTGGACCTGCTGGGATTCTGTGATGAATTCTTCCAGAGGTAGCACAAGCCTTTTGGGCTAAATGGACTCTGTCTGTTGCTGTCATTTGCTGCTGTCTGGATTGTCTGTAATTTATGTGGAATCTGCAGCATGTTAATTTCTTCTGCATAATGGCATGATTCAATGTAATTCATTCATATTCTGCTCATACAGTTCACACTGATTTTTGATTCATCTATTCAACATCTCCAATTGGATGAGGCTCCTTATTACTGTTCTGCTAAGCAAATCAACAAATGTTCCCTAACATTTGCATTCTGCTTAAATTAGTGTTGTGGTGTACTTAATCATAATTTCAGTGAGATGACTTAATAAAGAATATTTAATAATATTCAATGCTATTTTTATTTTATTCCTAAAGAGGTCATCTGCACCTTGCAATGAAGTTCAATGTAGAGTTCAGGCACAGTGTCTGACTTAACCCTTTAATACAGTTGGAAACCAGATGAAACAGGACATTAGCTGAAAGCCAGCAGTAGTGAAACCTCTTGAGACAATAAATTACAACAAAATTAATCACAAGTCTGAGGAACATAGGTCAATAACAGACAGGAGGGAGTTGCGCAAGGCAAGTTGTGCTGGTTAATTTTGAGAAGAAATGGGGAGGATTGACGAAGGCAATGTTGCTTGTGTGCCTTTCCGAAGGTGATTTACAAACTGCCACATAATTGTCCTAACCAAAGTTTAAACAAGTTGAATTAAAAAGAAAATGGCAATATAGATATAAAATTCATGAAGAGGAAGAAAGCAGAGAGCAGTGGTGATTGGTTGTGTATCACAGAGGAAGAATACATAGATTATGGGCTCCATGCAAAACTGTCCTGCAAAGGTCAGAACAATTATTGATTAATTAACAAGGTGAACCTGGGTACATGGGGCATTAGATGCAAAGCTTGGAACTGTGAGTAGCAGCAACCAACACCAGAAGCATGCAGACAGACTGGTGAAATGAGGCAAGTTGAATTTAATATAGAGAAATGAGACCTCAAAAAGCAAGAGATTTTTCAGCTCTGACTTTAGGCCGCTTAGAGTGGAGTCCCCTTTTCCAATGTTCACCTTGATTCAGATACAAAACAGAACAGGAACAGGCCCTTCAGCCCATGATGTTGTGCCGAACTAATTAGAATCAGAGTTATACAGCCTTTTAAAATGCCTCCAACCCAACTTTTAACAGGCCAGCTTTTCAGCTGACACCAAGGGGCAAAATGAGTGAACTTACAAGATGGAATTCCCTGCCCTGAATTTGAACTTGTTCCTGGACGCAACTTCTGCCTCCCATCCTACTCCCAACTTTGTTCCACCTTTCCTTCTGTCCCCTCCGCCTTTCCCCAAAACCCCATCGCAGTGTTAACGCAAGGCCACTTTAAGAGATGAAGAATATTGCGATCCTTTTGTTATTAATACCCTCAACTGGATGAGTGCACAACACAGTAAGAAACAGTAGCTCCTTGCACAAAGTTTCACCGAATCATAAATGTTGCTTTATTCTATGATTAAGTACATTGAATAGTATGATACCATTGCCTGAATCCCCATTGGAAAGTGATAGAGTTTGGATTATTTGCTCTCAAGTTCATATCAGTACAATGGGGATTGCCAACATATGAAAATGAAGAAAGAAGGATTTTCTTCACAAACTGAATTTATTTGATGCAGTTCAATGGTGGACGAACTTATAGTGCAGTGTAGAGAGCCTGAACCCATCTATCCAAACAATACATCACAACCAAACTCCTGTTTCAATCAAGCATGAAGGTAGTTAACTGCTGCAGACACTAAGACATGCACTAATTTATGACTTGCCTAACAGTGTGGCTTCATCAATTTCCAGGCAGAAAATAGATTTTACCCAGTATAATAAGGCATGAGCATTAGTCACTTCATTATCTTTCCCACCTCACATCATTTGTGTGTTATTGACACAGGTCAAACACTGAGAAGTTCTCTAAATGGCAGACAAATGACAAATGACGTTGGCAGATGCAAATATAAATTGGAGCAGCAAGTTAATTGATCACTTCACTGACAGCAATGCCTTCAGCTGCTGAGATGCTGGAATTCCTTCCCTAAACCACTTGGCCTCTAATCTCCCTGTTCATTCAAGTACCTTCTTAAAACTATTCTGCCCTAACCCCCCCACCTATATGGCCCAGTGACAGACTCAGTTTCTTAATACACCTACAAAATGGCTTGGAGCATTTTCACAACATTACCTTGCACTTATGTAGCACTGCTAACGTTAAATAACAATAGAAGATGCTGAAAATACCAAGCAGGGCAGGCCACATCTGTGGGAAAAGAAACAGTAAACATTTCACTTCCCACAGATGTGGTCTGACCTGTACTTCCAGCATTTTGTTCTTATTTTAGACTTCCAGCATCTGCAGTTTTTTTTATTTTCACTTGCAAGGTATTGTTGATGTAGTACTGGTGATGGATGCTTACTTTTTAAAAGCTATGCATCTATTTCATATTTATATTTCCAGAGTTCAGTCGAGTGCAGATCTTCTTAGAAACACAGTAGAAAGCACAAGTTCCTCAGTTCTGACAAAGGGTCTTTGAACTAAAATGTTAAGTATTTCTTTCCACAGATGCTGTCTGACTTGTCAACATTTTGTTTTTATTTCTGATTTCCAGGATCTGCAGTTTTTATTTTCACTTGAAAAACACAAGCCCCTGTGTAATACGAGTTGCATTCTCCTTTTCTCTGTACCCCCACCTTCAGCTGCCATCCCCACTCCACCAAGTATCAGCCTTTGTCTCTTATTCATTTTTAAGATCTGAATGTCACTGAAAAGGCCGGCATATAATGCTCGTCCCTAATTATCTCTGAGTCATAGAGTCATACAACACAGACAGGTTCTTCAGCCCAACTGGTCCATGACAACCAAGATTCCCATCTAAGCTAGTCCCATTTGCCCGCATTTGGCCCATATCCCTCTAAACCTTTCTTATCCATGTTCCTTTCCAATATCCCTGTGAAAAAGACTGCACATTCACCCTATCTACGCCCCTCATGACTTTATACACCTCGAAGATCACTCTTCATTCTCCTACACACCAATGAATAAAATCCCAACCTGCTCAACCTCTCTCCATAACTCAGTCCCTCGAGTCCCGGCAACATCCTCGTAAATCTCCTCTGCACTCTTTCCTGCTTAGTGGCATCTTTCCTATAACAGGGTGACCAAAACTGAACACAATATTCCAAATGCAGCCTTAATGTCTTATACAACTGCAACATAACATCCCAACTTCTATACTCAATGCCCTGACTGATGAAGGCCAGTGTGCCAAAAGCCTTCTTTGATCCCAAGGGACTGCTTGAGAAGATTATTAAAACTTTTTTCAGAATTCCATTTCTTAATGAGTTTAGATGCCCCAGCTGTATCAGTGGGATTTGATTTCAGTTCTCTTGATTGTTAGTCTTGTGACTTAACCTCTGCAATACCATTTCCTGAAGATTTGGCTTTTAACTGTTTGTTTTGATAAATCTGATGCAAAGTACCTTGTGTGTGTTTTCTTTAAAAAGGCGGCAACATCCATCAGATTCCCACTGCCATCTTCTCGCAGCTACCATAGGGCAAGAGGTACAGAAGCCTGAAGTCCCACACCACCAGGTTCAAGAACAGTTACTTCCCTTCAACCATTCAGTTCTTGAACCAACCAGCAAAACAATAATCACTGCAGTTTAAGCAACACCATGACCACTTTGATCACTTTGCACTAAAATGTTTGTTCTAATTGTGTTCTCTTGTAAAAATCATGCACAACTTATGTTTAATTTATGTTTTTCTTGTGAATGCTGCTTATCTGATGCTGTGTGCCTGTGATGCTGCTGCAAGTAAGTTGTTCATTGCACCTGTGCACACATGTACTTGTGCATATGACAATAAACTCGACTGACTTTTAAGTGGTCATAGTGTTGTTAAACTGTAGTGATTAGTGTTTTGCCGGTTGGTTTAAGAACCAAATGGTTGAAGGGAAGTAGCTGTTCTTGAACCTGGTGGTGTGGGACTTCAGGCTTCTGTACCTCCTGCAATTATTGTTTGAGCGGGGATAGTTTTGACTTATTCAGTCTCCACAGAACACTAGGGTGGCTGTAACACTAATAACAGGATTGACATGAGTAACAGCCCAGAAATTGAAATGAAATCTATTGCCTCTCCTCATCCTTCCCACTAACAGGCATGACTTTGCATTTTCTTCACATTAAATTTCATCTGTCATGTGTTGCCTCCCTATTCGACCAGCCTCTATATCCTAATTCAATCTATCACTATCTTCCACATCATAATACTGAATTAATAGCATCAATAGAAAATAAAAACAGAAAATGCTGGAAATACTCAGCAAGTCAGGCCACATCTGTGGGATGAGAAACAGTCAGCATTTCTGGTCAAAGACCCTTTGTCAGAACACCTGGCATAAATCTTCAAAATCTCACCTGAAACAATGACTGTTTCTCTTCCCACAGATGCTGCCTGACCTGCTGAGTATTTCCAGCATTTCATCTTTTTAGTTGTTTTCCAACATCTGCAGTTGTTTTTTTTTTAAAGATTCTCTTAGGAAGTTCAAACCCTTGTGTAATACAAGTTCCCTCTTCCTTTTCTCTGTAACACTGCATTCAGCTGCCTGGATATTAACATTTGAGGTGACCTCATCCCCACTACACCACCCCCCCCCCCCCCCAAAAGTCTATCTTTTCTCTGAACTTGTTCATTTCCAAGATAAGAACATAAATAGGAGCAGGAGTAGGCCATCTGGCCCATCAAACCTGCTTTGCCATTCAATAACATCATGTCTGATCCAGCAGTGGACTCAGATCCACCTATCTGCCTTTTCCCCATAACCCTTAATTCCCCTACTATGCAAAAATCTATGTCTTAGATATATTTAATGAGGTAGCCTCTACTGCTTCCCTGGGCAGAGAATTCCACAGATTCACTACTCTCTGGGAAAAGCAGTTCCTCCTCATCTCTGTCCTAAATCTATTCCCCCAAATCTTGAGGCTATGTTCCCTAGTTCTAGTCTCACCTACCAGTGGGAACAACCTTCCTGCCTCTATCTTATATATCCCTTTCATAATTTTATACATTTCCATGAGATCCCCTCATTCTTCTGAATTCCAGCGAGTATAGTCCCTGGTGACTTAATCTCTCCTCATAGGCTAACCCCCTCATCTCCAGAGTCAACCTGGTGAACCTCCTCTGCACCACCTCCAAAGCCAGTATATCCTTCAAGTAAGCAGACAAGAACTGCACGCAGTACTCCAGGTGCAGCCTCACCAGTACCCTGTACAGTTGCAGCATAACCTCCCTGCTCTTAAATTCAATCCCTCTAGCAATGAAGGCCAGCATTCCATTCGCCTTCTTGATAACCTATTGCACCTGCAAACTAATCTTTTGCGATTCATGCACAAGCACTCCCAATCCCTCTGCACAAAAGCATGCTGCAATCTTTCATCACTTAAATAATAATCTGAACTTCTATTTATCCTTCCAAAGTGGATGACCTCACGTTTACCGACATTGTACTCCATCTGACAGACCCTTGCCCACTCACTTAATCTATCTATATCTCTGCAGACTCTGCACAATTTGCTTTGCCACTCCGTTTAGTGTCATCAGTAAACTTAGATACGCTACACTCGGTCCCCTCTTCCAAATCATTAATGTATATTATGAACAGTTGCAGGCCCAGCACCAACCCCTGGAGCACCCCACTCACCACTGATTGCCAACCAGTGAAATACCCAATTATCCCTACTCTCTGCCTTCTATTGGTTAACCAATCCTCTATCCATGCTAATATATTACCCCCAACTCCATGCATCCTTATCTTCTGGACAAGTCTTTCATGCAGCACCTTATCGAACACCTTCTGGAAATCCAAGTATACAACATCCACCTGTTCCGCTCTACCCACTGCACTCATTATATCCTCAAAGAACTTCAGTAAGTTTGTCAAACAGGACCTGCCCTTCCTGAATCCATGCTGTATCTGCCTGATGGAACCACTTCTATCCAGATGTCTGGCTATTTCTTCCTTCATGAAAACTTCAAGCATTTTCCCCAACTACAGATGTTCAGCTGACTGCCTATAGTTACCCACATTTGCCTACATCCTTTAATCAAACAGTGGCGTGACATTTGCTGTCTTCCAGTCGGCTGGGACCAGAGAATTTTGGTAAAATCATCATAAGTGCGTCTACTATAACTTCCGCCATTTCTTTCAGTACCCTGAGATCCATCCCATCAAGACCAGGAGACTAATCTACCTTTAGGCCCACTAGTTTGCTCATCACTACTCCTTTGTGACAGTGATTTTAGAGAGGTTGTCACTTTCCATTGCATCCATAACACCTCTTTGGCATGTTAGACATGTCCACCACCACGAAGACCGACACAAAATAGTTGTTCAAGGCCTCGGCCATTTCCACATTACCCAATATTAATTCCCCCTTCTCATCTTCCAAGGGACCTACATTCAACTTAGCCACCCTTTTCCGCTTCATATAATTGTAAAAACTTACTATCTGTTCTTATATTTTGTGCTAGTTTACTTTCATAATCTATCTTCTTTGTTGCTTGCTTAGTTGTTCTTTGTTGCTTTTTACAGTTTTCCCAATCTTCCAGTTTCCCACTACTCTTTACAACTTTGTACACATGAGCTTTTAGCCTGATGCCTTTTATTTCCTTAGTTATCCAAGGCTGGCTCTCCCACCCTTACTGTCCTTGCTTTTAACTGGAATATACTTTTGTTGAGCACCATGAAAAATCTCTGTGAAAGTCTTCCACTGTTCCTCAACTGTCCCACCATAGAGCCTGTGTTTCCAGTCTACGCCAGCCAACTCCTCCCTCATCCCGTTGTAGTCTCCCTTGTTTGGGCATAATACACTGGTTTTAGATTGAACTATTGCACCCTCCACTTGTATGATTAATTCAGTCATATAATGGTCACTCTTTCCAAGAGGATCCCTAACTACAAGGTTGTTAACTTTACCTGTCTCATTGCACAGGACCAGATCTAAGATAACATTTCCCCTTGAAGGTTCACTAACATGCCGTTCAGGAAAGCTATCACGGATGCATTCTGTGAAGTCCTCCTCAAGACTGCCTCGACCAACTTGATTCGCCCAATCTATGTGGAAGTTAAAGTCCCCCATGACAACTGCCATTCCATTCTCACATGCATCAAATATTTCTTGCTTATTGCCTGTGCCACTGGAATGTTATTATTTGGTGGCCTGTAGACAACTCCCACCAATGATTTGTTTTCCCCTTTACTATTCATAATCTCTACCCTGATGGACTCAACATTCTGCCCCTTATATCTTATATTGTCTCTCACTATTGCCCTGATCTCATTGTTAATTAAGAGCACTACCCCACCGCCCTGCTGTTGGATTTGACTGTTTAAATTAGTTTTTTTTAACATGTATAGTGTTTAATACACTCCAAGTGGCTGCACAAGAAATGGCCGCTTACCAGCTTATTGGTTCGTCCATCAGGTGAATGTGGTTTTGTCATTGGTTGATTTGGCCACAAGTATCTAATAGGTTTCCTGATTGGACTATTGTTAGCTAAGGAGTACCTCTTACCTCAGGTATAAAAGGTGTCGCTTTTTGATAATCACTCTCTTGCTTGCCTCCCCTCTGACCTGAGCTCATCTTTTCTTCCTTTTTGTCTCGGCTCATCTCCTAGTAGTAAAGCTAGTGCCATGTGCTCTGTGACTGTTGCTTTGTTTTAAACTTTTCCAATAAAACTTTGTGAAGCATCAAGTTGTCTTCAACTCATTCCTGGACTCCTGAAAGAACCTGCGGATTTGAAAATAACCGGATCTGACACTGCCTATCCTTCCATATTACCTGATACCCTTTGATATTTAATTCCCACTCATCTCCACCCTGCAACCACGTTTCTGTAATGGTCACTAAATCATACCCCTTTGTACTGATTTGTACCACAAGTTCACTGACCTTGTTTCGAATACTACGGGCATTCAGATAAACTTACACTCATTGTCCTTTTAGAATCCAGTAACTTGTGTCCTTTGAGTTTGACTTTTCTGTACTCCACTCTCACTTCTCTTTTCTAACTTTTGCTCTGGTCTCTGCTTTGCTTCCCTCTGTCTTTCTGCATGGATTCCCATCCCCCTGCCATATTAGTTTAAACCCTCCCCAACAGCACCAGCAAACAATCCCCCTAGGACATTGATCCCAGTCTTGCCCAGGTGTAGACTGGGCGATTTGTACTGGTCTCACCTCCCCCAGAACCGGTTCCAATGCCCCAGGAATTGGAAACCCGCCCTCCTGTCCCACTGCCCAAGCCACATATTCATCCTAACTATGCTGCTGTCCCTACTCTGACCAGCACCTGGCACAGGTAGTCATTCTGAGATTATTACCTTTGAAGTCCTACTTTTTAATCTATCTCCTAGCTCCCTAAATTCAACTTGTAGGACCTCATCCCACTTTTTTCCTATATCATTGGTACCTACATGCACCACGGCAACTGGCTGTTCACCATCCCCTTCCAGAATGCCCCGCAGCCACTCTGAAACATCACTGACCCTTGCACCTGGGAGGCAACACACCAACCAGGAATCCCATTTACAGCCACAGAAGCTCCTGCCTATTCCCCTCACCATGGAATTCCCTACCACTATAGCCCTACCACTCTTTTTCCTGCCCTCTTGTGCAGCAGAGCCACTCACGGTGCCATGATCCTGGCTACTGCTGCCTTCCCCCGATGAACCATCTCCCCCAACAGTAGCCAAAGCAGTAAATCTGTTTTGGAGGAAGATGACCGCAGGGGACTCCTGCACTACCTTCCTGCTACTGCTTTGCCTGTTGGTCACCCGTTCCCTGTCTTTCCCTGTCCACAACATTCACAGCATCACAGATGCTCCAAAATGAATCCATGCACAGCTCCAGTCTGCAGTCCGTCAGGAGCTGCAGCTGGACACACTTCCTGCACACATAGCCATCAGGGACACCGGCAGCCTCCCTGAGTTCCCACATTGCACAGGAGGAGCACGACACAGGTCTGAGCTCACCTTGGTATTGGTATAGGTTTATTATTGTCACTTGTACCGAGGTACAGTGAAAAGCTTGTCTTACAAACCGATCGTACAGGTCAATTCATTACACAGTGCAGTTACATTGAGTTGGTACAGAGTGCATTGATGTAGTACAGGTAAAAGCAATAACAGTGCAGAGTAAAGTGTCGCAGCTACAGAGAAAGTGCAGTGCAATAAGGTGCAAGGTCACAACAAGGTAGATCGTGAGGTCAGAGTCCATCCCATTGTATAAGGGAACCATTCAATAGTCTTATCACAGTGGGGTAGAAGCTGTCCTTAAGTCTGGTGGTACGTGCCCTCAGGCTCCTGTATCTTCTACCTAATGGAAGAGGAGAGAAGAGAGAATGTCCCGGGTGGGTGGGGTCTTTGATTATGCTGGTAACGAAAGGTAAAGACAGAGTCCAAGGAGGGGAGGCTGGTGTCTGTGATGCGCTGAGCTGTGTCCACAACTCTCTGCAGTCTCTTGCAATCCTGGGCAGAGCAGTTGCCATACCAAGCTGTGATACATCCAGATAGGATGCTTTCTATGGTGCATCAGTAAAAGTTAGTGAGAGTCAAAGGGGACAAACCAAATTTCTTTAGCCTCCTGAGGAAGTAGAGGCACTGGTGAGCTTTCTTTGCTGTGGCATCTACATGATTTGACCAGGACAGGCTGTTGGTGGTGTTCACTCCCAGGAACATAAAGCTCTCAATCCTCTCAACCTCAGCACCATTGATGTAGACAAGTGCATGTACACCACCCCCTTCCTGAAGTCAATGAACAGCTCTTTTGTTTTGCTGACATTGAGGGAAAGGTTGTTGTCATGACATCATTCCACTAAGCTCTCTATCTCCTTCCTGTACTCCGACTCATCGCTGTTTGAGATACAGCCTACAATGGTGGTGACTTCACCTGCCATGACTGAAAAGTTTTGAGGGAAGTTAAAGAGACAAAAGAAGAATAAGAACCTACCATCACCTTAGTGTTGCTCACCCTCCTCACTGAAGCCCAGTATTCACCAAAGCCCACACTTACATATCCAGCAGCACTTTGACTGGACAGCAGCCCCACTCAAAATGGCCACACCTCTTGACTTCTTTTTATTAGCTGCTGATAATTAGCTAATTAGCCAATCACCTATTAACTAACAATTAGCTGACTTACCTCTTCAATTCCTGCAAGTGAAACTCACAAGCAAGCAACGAGACTCACCCTTTTTTCAGTTCTCCCGCTCTCGCTCCGTCCCAAACTCCTGCAAGTGAAACTCATCTTGGTGTCACTGACAGGGCCAGCAATTAACGCCCATCCCTAATTATCTCTTGTAGAGGTGGTGGTGAGCCACCACAACTGGGTCAACATGGAGTGGGTCTGGAGTCACATATAGAGTCATACAGCACAGAAACAGGTCTTTCAGCCCTACTCAACCATGTTGACTGTGCTGCCCAGTGAGCTAGTCCCATCTGCCCGCATTTGGCCCATAGCCCTCTAAACCTCTCCTCTCCATGTGCTTATCTAGGTGGCTTTTAAAGGTTGCTGATGTGACCATCTCAACCACTATTTCTGGCAGCTCATTCCAAACATGCACCACCCTTTGCGTGAAGCTACTGCTCGTGATGTCCCTTATAAATCTCTCACCTCTGATCTTAAACCTATGCCCTCTTGTTTTTAGCACCCACTCCCTGGAAAAAAGACGATGTACCTTCGTCCTGTCTATGCCCCTCTTGATCTTAATTACCTCTATCAGGTCACCCCTCAATCTCTTACATTCCAGGGAATTAACTCCTAGTCTATGCAACCTCTCCTTGTAACTCAGACCCCCAAAGTCCAGGCAACATCCTGGTAAATCTCTTCTGCACTCTTTCTAGATTAATAACATCTTTCTTATAGCAGAGTGACCAAAACTGTACACACTACCCCAAGTGCAGCCTCCCCAACATCTTATATATCTGTAACATAACTTCCCAACTCCAGGCAAAGATGACAACTTTCTTCCCTGATGAATCTGATGGATATTTTATGATTTGCATAAATAGAAATCTAGTTGGAATTACTGAAACATGGTTACAGTGTGGCCAAGAAAGGAAATAAATATTCTGGGTAACTTGACCATAGAATAATAGAGAGAAGGGGGATAGCCCTGATAATAAAGAACATGATAAAGGCTATAGAGAGAAAGCAAGATAACCCAGGAAAAATCAGTATAAGTGGAGCCCTGGATTAATAATGGACAAAAAATGCTGAGAGGAATAGTTTATAGAAATCGTTGAGCTGAATAGAAAATTAATAAGGAAACTGGGAAAACATGTAACGATTGTAGTACAATAACCATAAAATATTTCAATCATCTGGAAAATCCTTCTTAGACAAAGTAAGCTAAGGAATTAATCATAGGGCACGTTCAAGATAGTTTTCCAGAACAATATATCGAGGGAGTAAACTGAGAAGAATATTGTGTAATAAAGTCGGGCTAATTAGTAATCTTGGCAAAGATTCCTCTGCGGAATAGTAGTAAAGATAAGGCAGAATTTTAAACTAAGTTTTAGGGTCACAGGTTACATTTGAAATTTGGGGTCACAAATCTGTTTGGTCAAGTGAGTTAAAGTTTTGGCTTCAGGGGGGAATTTTTTTGTCAAAAGACCTGTATAGGAGCTAGAGGAAAGATCTGCCTATTGAGACCTGAAGCTTTTGGAAGGATCATACATCTTGATCCTCACCCATCTCCTTTGTCTGAAAGTTTTCAACTCAAATGGACATCGATTGGGTGAATGCGCACAGCCTTTTTCCCAGGGTTGGGGAATCAAGAACCGGGGGACATAGGTTTAAGGTGAGAGGGGAGAAACCTGAGGGGCAACTTTTTCACCCAGAGGGTGGTCCATATATGAAATGAGCTGTCAGAGGAAGCAAATAGGCAGGTACATTACCAACGTTTAAAAGGTACTTGGACAGGTACATGGATAGGAAAGGTTTAGAAAATGTGGGCCAAACATGGGCAAATGGGACTAGCTTAGGTGGGAATCTTGGTCGGCGTGGACTACTTGGGCCGAAGGGCCTGTTTCCATGCTGTATGACTCTATGACTCTAAAGGTCCAAAAGTCCATGGGAATGGCCACGAATTCTCTGCCCAGGTTCTGATAATTTTCTGAATCCTTTTACTTAGTTCAGTAATAGTAATTGGTAGTTGTTAGCTAACCAATTTCTGAATAACAAGATTGAGTGCTAAAGTCTCACTCCAGAGACTTGTACATAATGATCTTGATCGATACTCAAATGCAGTACTGAGGGAATACACTTCTGACTTTCAGATTAAAGCCACGCCTCATCTGATTTCTAAAGTGCTCCAATCCCCAGAAGGTGAGCAAAAATCTCCCAGACAATGTTTATCCCAATACCCCATTAAAAAAATCCAATTGGCTGGGCACTGTCAGTGTCGGAGCTTCCTGTATGTAACTTGACTTGCTTCTGACAATACAACTGCGACAACATTTCAAGATTTCTTTATTGGCTGTAAAGTTCCTGGGATATCCTAAGGTTGTGAAACATCTTTCACGGCATTCTTTACTACCTGCCTTTTGAAGCTGAGACAATAATGTAATTTTGATAATGAATACTTTGTAGAACAATGAGGCCTGGAAATGAAAATAAATAGCTCTGGCTGATGTATTAATATTACTATGTGCTGCACCAGTGTTTTAACATCAAGACTCTCTGAATATGTATGGGTTAAGTCCGTATGAAACATTATTAGATTAAGTTGCCATTCACTACTTATTTAAATAAGAAAACACATGGTATTTCAAAGGTAATTCCTTATTTGCAACAAAGCAATCGCTTCTTGGACAGATAAACCACTCCATATACATTGAGATCTTCCATCGCTAATGCTTTCAGTATGATGTATAATTTACTTTAATACAAACAGTAAAACATACTTTTCTGAACATAAAATCTTCACTTAAGATACACGTACACAGTTAGATGGGAGTGCATTACATTTGTTAATTTATGCAATAACACAAAGCAAGCGCATAAAGTCTTCACATGAAATTGTTAAAGGCATTATCTTGGATGAAAATTTGTTACTGACAGCTGGATAGAGAACAACATATTTTCTTTCGATTAAATACAAATGGCCACAAAATTTCCAAACGTACTTTGAAATGTTAAAGACAGAAAAAAAGGTATTTGTTTCTATATCAATTCTAAATACACAAAGAACTATAGGGAATTTATAGTTAGCATATTAACAAAGCATTTAAGATATGAAAGGGAATACACATTAAACATTAGTTTAAACAGATGTTGCTCTGAGGAATATTCAACTGTGAGCAGACTGAATACTAATTTTGATGAATGAAGTTTTCAGATTTAATGAATGTTTTATCATATCTCTTTACATATTGAAAGCTGGAGTTCACTGATTACACTGGAGGTATTAAACTGAGAATCACAGTTATTATTTCCTCCAAATGAATTTTCTCAAGATATTCTTCCCTTTTATTCCCTCCTCTCCTGAAATAGACAACCTTCCCTGCACTAATTTGCCAAGTGGCTCTATTCCCAATCGTAGATAATGGATGTCAGCATCTTCTTAAGGAAATCATTGGAGCCTAGACCAGTGCTTTTCAAACCTCATACAAACATGCAAGTTAAAAGCTAGAAGAGGCCAATTGCCCCTCAATATTTCAGGACATTTAATAAAACCATGTCTGACCTGATTGTAACTTCAACTCTATATTCCCGTCCACCTCTATAAGCTTTCATGCACTGGCACGGAAACTCCAATGGACAGGAACACAAGAGGCCACAGAGGGTGATAGACTCAGCCACCTCTATCACAGGTACAGCTGTCCCCACCATCGAGGACATTACAATAGGTGATGTGTCAGGAAGGCGACATCCATCATCAGGGACCCCCACCATCTTCTCGATGCTACCATCAGGCAGGAAGTACGGGAGCCTGAAGACCCACACCTCCAGGTTCAACAACAGCTTCTTCCCCACTGCCGTCAGGTTCTTGAACTGACCTGAAAAACCCTATCACTACCTCAGGCTATATTTGTTTTCCTCTCTCTCAACTTACACTAGTGTCGTTATGTTTATTGTAAGGTTCATGTAAGTGAAGTATTTTTTATGTTAATTTGTTGATGTTCATTTATGTTTTGTCAGGTTTGTAATGCACTGTGCTGCTGCTGCAAAAAGCTAATTTCCATGACATTTATACCCTGTGTACGTATGCCAATGACAACAAACTTGAACTTGAACTCCCTTGCTTATCAAGAATCTATCGACCTGATGCAGAGTCTCATTGACCACTTCTTTCCCTCCACAGATGCTGCCTGACCCGCTGAGTTCCTCCAGCAGATTGTTTTTAGCTCTAGATCCCAGCATCTGCAGTCCCTTGTATTTCTATCTGACTAATTACTTCTTTTAAGGCCATGTATGTTAGTTAACAATTTAGGTCTGATAGTTAAATAATAGCTTTACTTTAAAAGTAAAAGATTAGAATGTTAAAAGCTATTACTAAAGACAATCCAGCAGGGCCCTTAGAATAATTCAAGGTAATTAGACAAAGTTAACGTGTTTTTTGTGAGAGCAAAATCACGTTTGACCTACTTATTGGAGTTCTTTGAAAAAGTAACGTGTGGTGTTGATTATGGGGAACTGGTAGATGTAATATACTTAGATGTCCAGAAGGCATTTTGACAAAATGACACATCAAAGGTTACTGTGGAAAATAATGGTTATGGGCCAAACGCTGGCAAATGGGACTAGCTTGGATGGGGCACCTTGGTCGGCATGGGCCAGTTGGACCGGAGGGCCTGTTTCCGTGCCTTATAACGCTATAACTTATGGTGTAAGAGGTAACACTTTGACAGGCATAGAGGACTGGCTAGATAACATGAAACAGGGAGGAGCATAAATGGGTCTATTGTCTGGTGAGATGCAACAAGTGATGTGCCACAGGGATTGGCACTGGAGTCTTGACATTTTACAATTTATATACATTTCTTGAATGAAGGCACTGAAGGTACAATGGCTAAAATTGCTAATGACACAAAGATAGTGGGAAAGGTTAGTGCAAAGAGGACATAAAGAGTCTACAAAGGGAAATTGCACTGAGAATAATCTGGAAAAAAGAAGGGTCCAGTCATTTAAATCCGAAGTACATAGAAATTTCTTCTCTCAGAGGGTAGTGAATCCCTGAAATTCTTTGCCCCTGAGGATGGTGGAGGCCAGATCATTAGATATACTTAAGTTGGGATGTTATGTTGCAGTCATACAAGACATTGGTGAGGCTGCATTTGGAATATTGTGTTCAGTTTTGGTCACCCTGCCATAGGAAAGATACCATTAAGCAGGAAAGAGTGCAGAGGAGATTTACGAGAACATTGCCAAGACTCGAGGGACTGAGTTATGGAGAGAGGTTGAGCAGGTTGGGACTGTTTTCACTGGATTGTAGGAGAATAAGGGATGATCTCATAGAAGTGTATAAAATCATGAGGGGCATAGATAGGGTCATTTTTACACACAGGGTTGGGGAATCAAGAACCAGAGGGCATAGGTTTAAGGTGAGGTGGAAGAGATTGAATAAGAACCTGAGGGGCAATTTTTTCACCCAGACGGTGGTCGGTATATGGAATGAGCTGCCAGAGGAAGTGGTTGAGGCAGGTATATTAACAACATTTAAAAGGTACTTGGACAGGTACATGAATAGGAAAGGTTTAGAGGGATATGGGCCAAACACAGGCAAATGAGACTAGCTTAGATGGGAATCTTGGCTGGAATGGACCAGATGGGCCAAAGGGCCTCTTTCCGTGTTGTATAACTTGATGACTTTATGACTTAAGGTCGAGATAGATAAATATTTGAAAGATTGAAGAATTGAGGGTTATGAGGAACTGGCACAGAAGAGGAGTTGAGGCCAGTATAAATCAACCGTGATCATATTGAATGGCGAGGCAGGTTTGAGGGGTCAAGTGGCCTGCTCCAGTTTTCTCGTGTTAATGTCAGCTGATCTGTCTGACCAAGGTATAAGTGGAGGGACAGGAATGGGGACAGAGGAGAGAGAGAAAGATCTAATGTTGGAAGCGGGAGATACAGAACAATGCAGTCACTGGAAATTTGAAGTGAAGGGGAAGGTTGGAAACTACCCAGCCCATCACACAGCACTGTGTAAAGAGAGAAATAATGTTACAGGTTGACAACCTTTCATCAGAAAACAGTAACTGGCCGTCCCAGGGCTTTATCCCTCTCCTCTCTCCTCACTCTTCCCCCTCTATTTACACCTCCTCGGGGTAGGTCAGCAGCAGTTGAGAAGCTTCAACCTCTCTCAGACAGCACCACTGTCATTTGCATCACTCAGTCTCTCATGGTCTCAAACCCTTTACAGATATTCCACCCCTCCCCCTTCTCTGCATGTTTTCTAATGCTTCCTAGTTCTGGTGAAAGTCACCACAGGTGCTGCCTGACCTGCTGAGTATTTCCAGCACTTTCTGTTCTTATTTCAGGTTCCCAGCATCTGCAGGGTTTTTGTTTTCACTTTTTTTTTGGCAGATGATGTTCAACACAAGGTGGTACATCCTGGTGGGAGGAACAGACCCGGGTAGGGACTGAAAGCTCCTCAGAGTACAGGTACACCAATCAAGTTAGCAAGGCTATTAAAAGATGCAAACCAAACACTAGGGTTTATTCCTAGAGGGATGTCATAAGTAGGGGAGTTATGCTAAAACTGTATTAATTAGGCTATGCTTCCTCTGCATTTAGCTGTAGGGAGCTTTGAAAGCCAGCCCTCATCACTCGCTGCAGTGTCATTTGCCAGTAACTCCACAAGCCGCCCTTAAACCGTAGCAGCAAATTATCTCCTTGAAAGTCTTCCGCATCTCTTGACTGCGGAAGGCATAGATGAGTGGGTCAATGATTGAATTACACATGATGAGGACCAGGTACAAGTTGAAGTGTGACATGAAGCACACACAATACAGGTTCCCGGGGCAGGAGATCATGAGGATGAGGTGAAGGAAGAATGGAGCCCAGCAGACGATGAAGATGCCAAGCAGGATCGTCAAGGTGATGGCGCCTTTCATGCTTGCTTGCTGATGAATGGAGTTGTAGCCCGACATAGCAGCAATCCGCTTGGCATGGGAGCGAGCCAGCAGGAACATGTGGCTATAGAGGGAAGCCATAAGAAGCAACATGATGAAGAACATGGTGACAAGACAGATGATGACAGTTGGACTTTCGGAGTAGATGATGAAAATGACACCACACCCGGTGCATAACGTCCAGATCCCTGCAATAATAAAAGCCGCTCGCTTCACACTCATAATGTGGTGGTAGCGCAAGGCGTAGAATATGGTGACATACCTATCGACAGCAATGGCCAAGAGACTGCACATGGATGCCACCACAGAGGTGCAGATCATGGAGTCAAACACATTGTCTACCTGTTTGATAAAGCTGTCCTTGACAACCAAGTGCCTGTTGTTGAGTAAAGTTATCACAATGGTTTCCCATGCATTGGACACACTCACCAACATGTCTGCCACTGCCAGGCTGCAGACAAAAAAGTACATGGGCGAGTGCAGATTCCTGTTCTTAATAATCGCAGCAATAACCAGAATATTTTCCAGCAGACTCATGATACCCAGAGTCAGAAACACCTCAATGGCTACACTGACTTGTTCACATAAAGCAGGAGAACTTCTCGTCCTGTTCATCACCGTCTCAGCCAGAGTTAGACTCGCCAGGGAAAGCTCGGTTAAGTTCATCCTTAACTCCTGGGCTTCATCCTCTTCTGCTTTCACTGTGAGATGCTCGTAGAGAAAGATGTGTGATCTACCTCTGGTATTGCCTAGGTTCAGAAGAGAAACATGAGTGTCTGATGAGGTTTTGCTTGGGTTTGAAATTCCACTTGCAGGATGTGGAATGACTGTCAAGGCCTGGTACTTATTGTCCGCCCCTATAACTGGCCCCTGAACTGCTAAGTGGGTCTGGAGCCAAGTATCTGCCAGACCTGGCAGGGCTGACAGATTGAGTCATAGAGTTGTACTGCATAGAAACAGGCCCTTCGGCCCACTGTGTCTATGCCGACCATCAGGCCTAGCTACACTAATCCCACTTGCCTGCATTAATTCCATATCCCTCTGTGCCCTGCTCATTACAAGGACCTGTCCAGATGCCTCTTAAATGTTGTTACTGTTCCTGCCTCCACCACCTCCTTCTTTTCCTTAACTGGACCATCAATATCCTTCGTCAACCAAGGTTCCCTACTCCTGCCAGCCTTGCCCTTCACTCCAACAGGAACATCCTGGCCCAGAGACGATTAGAGGACATGCCTTTCACTCCTCACTCTTGCATTCCCGGGTAAACCGGACTTGACAGCTGGAGCCTAGAGCAGGATGACTGCTGGTGCAGCCACTCTTAGACCCATCCCCAGGTGTAGGGCTGGATCGGATGGAGACAGTGGGTTTATTTTTGTTTACAGGTAAACCAGAGGTAATAGACCCTCTTGCCATTTGTTACGTTAAATTTGGAGACAAGTTCAGGGTTTTCTTTTTCAGTTTTTACTCATTCATACATAGGATAGGGATGTAAGGATAAGGCTTGGTATTTATTGTACTTAATGGTTCACCACCATCAACTTAAACATTAGACCAGAGAACAGTACAGCACTGGACAAGCCATTCGGCCCATGATGTTGTGCCAATCTGGATGCCAATTTATACTAAATGTCATCCTCCTCCTGTGTGACGCTATTACAGTGCCAGTGACTGGGGTACAATTCCGGCCGCTGTCCGTAAGGAGTTTGTACATTCTCCCCGTGTCTGCGTGGGTTTCCTCCGGGTGCTCCGGTTTCCTCCCACATTCCAAAGATACATGGGTTAGGAAGTTGTGGGCGTGCTATGTTGGCGCCGGAAACATGGCGACACTTGCGGGCTGCCCCCAGAACACTCTACGCAAAAGGTGCATTTCGATGTACATATGACAAATAAAGATATCTTATCTCACTTTTAAAAGATTTCCATGTCAGTGAACTGGATGGAATTCTCCAACAATCCTATGGCTTCATGCTTGCTATTCATGATACCTGGTTTTTACTCCGGAATTATTTCATTACAATGATTTAGTTTTGCCAGCTGTCCTGGTGGGATCCAGTCTCACGTCACTGCATCTGGGTCTGGACACTAGCATGATAATTTAACCCTATGTTGGTGTGTCCTTAATTCTCCAACTGCTCAGAGGAGGAGTTAAAATGTGAGGAGTTAACATGCAATTCTTTAACACCTATTTCTACCCTAGACATCCTAAAGCACTTTACAGCCAATTAAGTTATAAAACATAGAACAGCACAGCACAGAACAGGCCCTTCAGCCCACAATGTTGTGCTGAACTAATTAAGCTAATGACACCTAATCCCTTCTGTCTGCATATGGTCCATACCCCTCCATTCTCTGCATATTCATGTGCCTATCTAAGAGCTTCTTAAATGCCTCTATTGTAACTGCCTCCACCACTACCCCTGGCAGCACATTCCAGGCACCAACCACTCTCTGTGTAAAAAATTGCCCCACACGTCTCCTTTAAACTTTCCCCCTCTCACCTTAAATGCATGTCATCCAGTACTAGACATTATAGTTCTTCTGTTAGACATTGTAAGTTCCTCTACGAAGATAAGTCAGGGTTGTGATATAGAAAATATAGCAGCTGATCTGTGCACAGGTCTCCTTCAAGCAGCAAGGTGATTCGTGTTGGAGAGTAGGAACATAAGAACAGGAGATGCTCCAGCTTCCTCCCACATCCCAAAGACATGCAGGTCGATCGGTTAATTGGCCACTGTAAATTGTTCCTAGTGTATATCTGGGGATGTGCTGAGAATAAAAATCAGGATTTATGTAGGATTTTGTGTAAATGGATAGTCGGTACAGACTCAGTGGGCCAAAGGGCCTGTTTCCATGCTGCATCCCCATGACTTTATGGGGAGAATATGCAAACTCCACAGAGACAGCAGCCGAGGTCAGGATTGAACCCAGGTCAGGATTGAACCCAGGTCTCTGGTGCTGTGAGGCAGCAGCTCGACTAGATGTGCCGTTTGCTGCCCTAATCCATTTATTTACAACGTAAACGGGTATTGTAACACTCTTATTTATTCATTTTTGGGGTCTGGGCATCACTGGCAAGGCCCAGTAGCAAGGCCCATAGCCTGTAGCAAACTGCCCTGAACAGAGTGGCTTGCTCAGCCATTTCAGAGTCCACCACATTATGTAACTCTAGACCTACTGAGAAGCCCAGACTAGTTAACAGCGGCAGGATTCCCCCTCCCTGTGGGACACCAGATGTGTTTTTACAACCACCCAGTCATTTCATGGTCTTGCCTAAAACAAGCTTTTTCTTTAATTCCATCTTATTCAAAGAAACACCGCAGCTGAAGTGGGATTTGAACTCAGGTGCTTGCATTGTCAGCCAGGCATTTGAATAACTAGCCCAGCAAAGTAACCACAGCACTCCCACCACACTTGACATGTTACCTACATTTTGTCTGCATCATTTTGGCGTTGCAAAGAATTTCCTGTGCTAAGTGCAGGCAGAAACAAAAACAACATTTAAAAGACATTTAGACAGGAACATGGATAGGAAAAGCTTAGAAGGTCATGGGCCAAATGCAGGCAAATGGAACTAGCTCAGGTGGGAATCTTGGTTGGCATGGACCATTTGGGCCAAAGGGCCTGTTTCCTTGCTGTATTACTCTATGACTCTCTGACTCTACAATGGATTTTGGGTTTTTTTGTTCTAATTGTGTTCTTTCTTGCATAATTTTGTATAATTTATGTATAATTTATGTTTTTCTTGTAAATGCTGTGTATCTGATGCTGTGTGCCTGTGATGCTGCTGCAAGTAAGTTTATCATTGCACCTGTACATACATGTACTTGTGCATATGACAATAAACTTGACTTTGACTTTAACTATGACTCTAAATGGGGTAACACCAAGGGAAAGGTTGGAAATCATTGGTCTAGACCTGAGAAACCAGACACTAAAGATCGGTATCTGTGGCCTCTATGGGATGTGGGTTTGCACTGTGTAAAACTAATTCCTAGGCCATCCTATTGCCCCCACACACACACACCCGCCCCGCCCCTATTCTGGATAAACCTACGAGACCGGACTCCTCCTCCTCAGCTGAGGGGAGACCTGATAGAGCTTTATAAAATTATGAGAGGCATAGACAGAGTAGAAAGTGTCTTTTTTCTCAGGGAGGAAATGTCAAATACTGGAGTGCATAGCTTTAAGGTGAGAGGGGGAAAGTTTAAAGGGGATGTGGGGGGTGAGTGTTTTAACACAGAAGCAGCTGCCTGGAATGCATTACCAGAGGAGGTGGTGGAAGCAGATACAACAGCAATATTTAAGGGGCAGTTAGATAGGCATACGGGGAATGGAGGGATAGAGACCATGTGCAGGCATGTGATAAGTTTTGATTGGCATCATGGTCAGCACAGACATTGTGGGCCGAAAGGCCTGTTCCTGTGCTGTACTGTTCTATGTTCTATGTTCTACGTAACTGGGCCTCCAGGCTACATGAAGAGCCAGTTTCTGTCTTGGTACCTGCTGGTTTAAGGTGGAGCAAGGAGGTGTAGACAAGTCGGTCAACACCTTTTCTTCAGCTGCATTCCCCGGGTGTGATGGACCTGGAAAGGAAAGGAAAGAGTTGAGGGTTAGAACTCAATGGTGAGGGTGAGAGGAGGTATAGGGAATGATGTCACGTTGCCCAAGGTATAGCTAAAGTTACTTAAGTTCAAAGCATGACTTTATAACGCTCTGTCACAAGGGAATGTTTGGGAAGATATGTTGAGGAGGAGAGAAGATAATGCCAGAGGAGTCAAACTCTGCGGGGCATATCGTCCAATTTCACTGGGTGAATTGTCCTTAACTAGAGTCACTGATTCTGCAGAGCTGTACTGGAGACTCGGGAAGATTGAAGAGAATGCAAGACAAAGGCACTTCGGAAGGACAAACTCCAAGGCAGAGCACAAAGTTAATGGCAGGATTCTTGGTAGTGTGGAGGAGCAGAGGGATCTGGGGGACCATATCCACAGATCCCTGAAAGTTGCCTTACAGGTGGATAGGGTAGTTAAGAAAGCTTATGGGGTGTTAGCTTTCATAAGTCGAGGGATCGAGTTTAAGAGCCACGAGGTAATGATGCAGCTCTCTAAAACTCTGGTTAGACCACACTTAGAGTACTGTGTCCAGTTCTGGTCACCTCATTATAGGAAGGATGTGGAAGCGTTGGAAAGGGTGCAGAGGAGATTTACCAGGATGCTGCCTGGTTTGGAGAGTATGCATTATGAGGAGAGATTAAGGGAGCTAGGGCTTTACTCTTTGGAGAGAAGGAGGATGAGAGGAGACATGATAGAGGTGTACAAAATGTTAAGAGGAATAGATAGAGTGGACAGCCTGCACCTCTTTCCCAGGGCGCCAATGCTCAATACAAGGGGGCATGGCTTTAGGGTAATGGGTGGGAAGTTCAAGGGAGATATCAGAGGAAGAATTTTACCCAGAGAGTGGTTGGGGCATGGAATGCGCTGCCTGGGGCAGTGGTGGAGGCTGATACGTTGGTCAAATTCAAGAGATTACTAGATAAGCATATGGAGGAATTTAAAATAGAGGAATATGTGGGAGGAAGGGGTTAGATAGACTTAGGTGAGGTTTAAAGGTCGGCACAACATTGTGGGCTGAAGGGCCTGTATTGGGCTGTACTGTTCTATGTTCTATGTTCTAAAATGGGAAGAAAATCATCACATTACTAAAAATGGAGACACACAATGTTTTTTTAATTAAAAATACAGTGGTTTTCTTTCATTACTTACAACAGTACAGTACAATAGACAATCAATGAGAGTCTAACTGAGTCTGTTCAATAGTCAATTGGTGAAGTGAAGCAGGATCCCATGGACATGTTAGATGACCAATAAGGGAAAGACAGGGGTGGAGCCAGCCACGAGATGAAACCTCCTGAAGTGTTTCCAACCAATATTGGTGAATCTAATCTTGGCATGCATTACCATTGCATTAGCTCTGGTCGCCCCATTACAGGAAGGATGCAGAGGCTTTGAACAGGGTGCAGAGGAGGTTCACCGGGATGCTGCCCAGATTTTAGCTATAAGGAGACATTGGACACACTTGGGTTGTTTCCTCTGGAGCCTCAAAAGCTGAGAGGAGACCTAATAGAAGTTCATAAAATTATGAGGGGCACAGATTGGGTACAGTCAGAGGCTCTTTCACGGGGTAGAAATGCCAAATACTAGAGGGCATAGATTTAAGGTGAGAGAGGGGAGGTTTAAGGGAGATGTGTGGGGCAAGTTTTTTACAAGAGTGGTAGGTACCTGGAACGTGCTGCTGGAGGAGGTGATGGAAACAGGTACATGAGTAGCATTTAAGAGGCATTTAGATGAACACATGAACAGGCAGGGAATGGAGAGATATGGATCATGTGCAGGCAGATAGGATTAGTTTAATTTGGCATCATGGTCGGCAGAGAAATTGTGGGCCGAAGGGCCTGTTCCTGTGCTCTACAGTTCTATTTTCTATTATTGTCTCCTCAAACAGACCAGGAACAGATGGATGAGAATTTTTTCCTTATATCTGCTGCTTGTAGGAGAGCTGGACATACAAGGATGCAGGAACCATGTTGTCTCTGATCCACAGGGGAGAGTAGCTCCCATCACCTTCCCCAACAGGATTTCTAAACGTGTGTCAGAAAACCTGGAGAGGAGGGATGGGGAATGGGAGGCCAGAGTTCTGGCAACACATTGGCCTTTCCATCTATCCAATTCAGATGCTTGCAAACCTCTCAGAATTGATCCAGTCTTTAAATAGTATTTTAAATAGTAAATAATAATACTATTAATAATAATAATAATAATAAAAATACTACTTTTAATATTTTAAATAGTAAAATAGCGGGCTATGGGTAAGCCTAGTAATTTCTAGGGTAGGGACATGTTTGGCACTGCCTTGTGGGCTGAAGGGCCTGAACTGTGCTGTGGTTTTTCTATGTTCTATGTTCTATGTTCTAAATTGCCTCAGCTCCTGCCACCTCCTTCCTCGAGCTCCATTCCTTCCTCACGTGACCCGAGGAAGATTTGATTCTGAAAGCCACCCAGGGTTGAATTTCTTCAGGAATAATTTCACAAGTCGGTTCACCCAGACGATCACTCAAAACTCCCATCATGCATTTCCCACCGGACACAGCTTCATGCCAAGGATGAAAATGACCCTGATCTTTCCACTGCAGTAAATTCATTAGTCAACATAATTACCCATTTGAATGGAATTTGGCAAATCAGTCTCCCTGGCATTTGGGAATCTCTCTCTAAAACCCAGTTGCTGGGTCTGAAACTTATTAGCCGAGGTCAAAACTGTTGTCTTTTTCCCTCCTGTCTGTGATGTCAAGACGTTTCCCCAGTTCCCCAGGTATGTCAACAATTCCTTCTCCTCCCACAGATGCTGCTCGACCAGCAGACTATTCAGGGTTGCTCCAGATTCCAGCATCTGCAGTCGCCCTTGACCTCACAATCTACCCCGTCGTAGCCCTCGCACCTTATTGTCTGCCTGCACTGCATTTTCTCTGTAACACTTTATTCTGCATTCTGTTATTGTTTTCCCTTGTACTACATCAATGCACTGATGTGATGAAATGATCTGTATGGATGGCAGGCAAAACCTCAGTACATGTGACAATAATAAACCAATTTATCTTGTGTCTCTCCACAATTCTGATGATGGCTCCCATTCTGTTTTTTCATTGCCTTGTCTCCTACACAGTCCCGTTATTTATTATCTAAGTTAGCTGAAACACACTCCGACTTCAGAATTAACTGATTGGTTACTGGACAAGCGCCCAGAAACACAGGCAATTATCCAGAGACATGTGGACAAACCACGGCAGCTGGTGATCTGAGTTCGACCCTGGAATAACCAGCTAGTGTTAAGTTGTGACTGTAACACACGGGATCGTTGCTGAACCCCTTCTTGACCGTCAGGGAAGGAAACCTGCCAATCCTTACCCCGTCTGATTTGTATGTAACTCACAATTGAAATCGCCCACCGCTGTGGTCAGGGGGCATTCAGTTATGGGTTATAAATACCGGATTTGTTAACAGTGCCCTCATCCAATGAAAGACATTAAAAAATAAAATTCGAGTATCCAATGCAGAACAATCAAATGCTTTAGCGCAGATATCAACGTTTCAGTTGTAAATTGTACACTGCTGGTTTCATAATGGATTAAGGTCTGAAAGAGAGGAGATAAGCGCACAAGACATCTGAAAGTTACTGGAAGACCTGCTGTTAACCGCCGCTAGCCCACTGCCGTCTTCTCACCGAGCACCACCCACCTTCACTTTGCTCCTTATCCTACAGTTGGGAATGAGACCGATAGGAATTGGAAGGCAAATTCCTCTGCTCTGGTCAGGCACGGCTCGCGTGAAGTCTAGAGGCAGCCTGGGTTTTTCACCAGCACCTTCCGAAACAGCAGCAACTTAACTGAATGGGTGGTTCCTCCCTCCGTCAGAACGCACGCCAGGGTCCGCACAGCGGGATACTTGTTCGGTTCTCAGCCACTTACCGGGAGATAATCCAGCCTGCCCGCCTTTTAAGGGAACTGCAGGGACATCTTCCAGCTTCAGAACAACTGGAAGCTGCAGCGATGAGCCAGGATTGAGAATTGCGTTCTAGGTCCAGGTAAACTTTCAAAGATGGAACAACAGACACTTTACTCTGTATTCTGTTATTGTTTTTACCCTGTACTACCTCAATGCACTGTGTAATGAATTGATCTGTACGAACGGTTTGCAAGACAAGTTTTTCACTGTACCTCGGTACAAGTGACAATAATAAACCAATACCAATACCAATTTTCCCAGCAGACTTATTCCATTCAGAAAGAAAATTCAGAGATCTCTCCTGATACAGAGGGACATCAGATGTTTGAACTGAATTGTCCACCAGAGATTGCAGCTTTAGAACAATTCCTGTTGTCCTTTGCCGGCCTTTCCCTATTCCAGTTTGGTACTGAAGACGCTTTCTCAGAATGTTTCCATAAGACCATAAGACATGGGAGCAGGATTAGGCCATTCGGCCCATCGAGTCTGTTCCACCATTCGATCATGGCTGATATACTTTTCCCTCTCAATCCCATTTTCCTGCCTTCTCCCTGTAACCTTTGATGCCCTGACTAATCAAGAACCTATCAACCTCCACTTTAAATATACCCAATGACTTGGCCTCCACAGCTGTCTGTGGCAACAAATTCCACAGATTCACCACCCTCTGGATAAAGAAATTCCTCCTCATCTCTGTTCTAAGGGGATGTCCTTCTATTCTGAGGCTGTGCCCCCTGGTCCTAGACTCTCCCACTACTGGAAACATCCTCTTCACATCCACTCTATCCAGGCCTTTCAATATTTGATATGGTCTCCCCGCCCATGGAAGAACATAGTAGGAGACCAAGTCACTGGGTATATTTAAAATGGAGGTTGATGGGTTCTTGATTAGGAAGGGTGTCAAAGGTTACGGGGAGAAGGCAGGACAATTGGATCGAGAGGGAAAAATAAATCAGCCATGATCGAATGGCAGAGCAGTTTCAATGGGCTGAATGGCTTGATCCTGCTCCTATGTCTTATGGTCTTATACCTGTCCACAGTATTCCATGTGCGATCACCAGTGCCCTATATAAGTGGTAGTTGGTTTATTGTTGTCACTTGTACCAAGATGCAGTGAAAAACTTGGTTTTGCATGCCACCCATACAGATCATTTCACAACATCAGTACACCGAGGTAGTTCAAGGGAAAAGCAACAACAGAATGCAGAATGTAGTGTTACAGTTACAGAAAAATGCAGTGCAGGCAGACAATAAGGTGCAAGGTCATGACAAGGTAGATTCTGAGGCCAAGGGTTCATCTTTGTCATACAAGAGGTCTGTTTAATAGTCTTATAACGGCGGGATGGAAGTGTCCTTGAGCCGGATGGTGTGTGTTTCAAGCTTTTGTACCTTCTCTCTGATGGAATCGGAGTGAGATGTCTCTTCTCTTGTACTCAAGGAGACACAAGAAATTCTACAGATGCCAGAATTCTGGAGCAATACACGAAAAGTGCTGGAGGAACTCAGCGGGTCAGGCAGCATCTATGGAGGGAAATAAACAGTCGACGTTTTGGGCCAAGCCCCTTCATCGAGACAGGAAAGGAAGACGGCAGAAGCCAGAATAAGCAGGTGGTGGGAGGGGGAGGAGCACTTGCAGGCAGGGGATAGGTGAGTTCAGGTGATAGGCGAGTCCAGGTGAGAGGGGGAAGGTAGGTGGGTGGGGGTGGGGGGAGAAGATGTAATAAGCTGAGAGGTGATAGGTAGAAGAGGCAAAAGGGTGAAGGAGGACGAATTAGGTAGGAGAGGGCAGTGGACCATGGAATGAAGGATGGAGGAGGGGAGGAGAGGAGATGGGCAGAACTCAAAACCTCTTGCAATAAAGGCCAACGTACTGCTTGCCTGTGAAGTTATATCCTTCAGTAGGACAAACACAAAGGCAGAATATTATTTAAATGGTGACAGATTGGGAAATGTTGATGTACACAGGGATCGATGTGCTCTTGTAGACAGGGCACTGGAAGGAAACTTACACGTCCCACAAGCAATTAAGAAGGCAAGTGGTATGTTGGCCTTCCCAACAAGAGTACAGAATGAGCAAACAGGTTGAGAAGAGATTTGAAAGGGGAGACAGGTTTAGAGAGAAGCCATTCCCATTAGCAGATACTTCAATGACCAGGGCAAAAGATGAAGGGATTTGATTTAAAAAAACTGTTGTACACGGAGGGTGGCGATGAGAGAGAACCCCTGACCCACAGGAGTGATGGGAATCAAGCCACTCAGGCATTCAAACAGGAGTTGGATGGGCACTTGAAGGAAAATAATTCCCAGGGCTAAGGGGGAAAGAATGTTGGAACAGGACAGAATAGCTTTCTCTGCAGGGAGCATGGACAGAATGTCCCCTTTCTGTGCCATAACATTCTGCAATTCTAATTGTGTAACCTCTCTGTGTAATTTAATATTGTCCAGAATCATTCTGGTAAATCTACTACCCTCCCCACCTGCCCTCCTCCAAGGCCAATATAGTCTTACTAAGGTGTGGTCTCCAGACCTGACATAGTGGTCAGGGTGAGATCTGACCAAGGCTTTGTGCATAACTTCTATGGCTTTATATTCCTGTTTATTTGACATCATTTGAAGAAAAGAGAAATGAGGTTCTGTATTGTAGCAGTTAGCATAACGCTAGTACAGTGCCAGCGACCCAGGTTCAATTCCGGCCGTTGGCTGTAAGGAGTTTGTACGTTCTCCCTGTGACTACGTAGGTTTCCTCCAGGTGCTCCGGTTTCCTCCTGCATTCCAAAGACGTACAGGTTAGGAAGTTGTGGCATGCTATGTTGGCGCCGGCAGCATGGCGACACTTGCGGGCTACCCCAGAACAATCTACGCAAAAGGTGCATTTCATGGGTAAGATCATATAAGGTAAGATAAGATATCTTTATTAGTCACATGCCCATCAAAACACACAGTGAAATGCACTGAAATGCAGTGAAAACACTGTGTTTTGATGTACATGTGACTAATAAAGATATCTTATCTTATCTCCAGTGTTCCTGCAGTTTTGACAGAGTTCACCAGACCTAACCTGAGCTGTGCCAAAACAATAATCCCAACAATTTTTCTTTATGTTTCAGTAATATTACTTCAGCCCAAATGTGGACTCCACTGTTAAAATAGATACAATAATTTCACTAAACCTTGGATGCACCAAATTCCAATAGAAAGTGGCTGCCTGTTTAATGGATGAAGTTAAAGGTTGAAGGACCCCCCCCCCCTCCCAATTCAGTATTTGATGAACAACAAGCAGAGACTTTCCACTTCCGCTCTCAGTCTAAATCCACCAAACGCTGTTGAATCCACAACTATCCCTGGCCAACCTCCAAACAGCCTGAAGGTCTAAATTTAAACAGCTGATACTAGACAGTATAGCATTAAGGGGGTGGGGTGGGGTGGGGCAAGTTTAAAGGAGATTTCTGAGGCAAGTTTTTTTACACAGAGAGTGAGAGGTTGCCTGGAAAAGGCTGCCGGGGGAAGTGGTGGAAGATGATACAAAAGCAATGTTTAAGAGGCTTTTAGACAGGCACATGAACAGGTAGGGGCTGGAGGGATATGGATCACGTGCAGGCAGATGGGATTAGTTCGGATTGGCATCATCGTTGGTGCAGACATCCTGGGCCAAAGGGCCTGTTCCTGTGCTGTACTGTTCTGCGTTCTGTGTTCTAAGTTCTGATTGGATCTTGTTTAGCTGCAGTTATAAAATTAAGAGAGGCATTGATAGAGTAGACAGCCGGTATCTCTTACCCAGGGTCAAAATATCTAGTATTAGGGCAAGGTGAGAGGGGTAAGGTTCAAAGGAGATGTGCAGGGCAGGTTTTTTACACAGAGTGGTGGGTGCCTGGAATACACTGCCAGGGGTGGGGGTGGATGCAGATACAATAGATGCACTTAAGAGGCTCCTGGACAGGCACATGAATATGCAGAGAATGGAGGGATGTGGATCATGTGCAGGCGAAAGGGATTAGGTATCATTAGCTTAAATATTTTGGCACAACATTGTGGGCTGCAGGGCTTGTTCCTGTTCTGTATGTTTCCTATGTTCTATAAAGTTGTCAGGAATAAGTAACCAGAAGACCAGAAACGCAACTGCGTACAAGTGATCAAGTCCTACAGCACAGAACAGGCCCTTCAACCTATCACACCATGCCAACCATCAATTACCCATCTGAACTAATTACATTTACAAGCACTTAGTCCACAGCGTTCTATGCCTTGGCAATTTGAGAGCTTGTCTGGATTCTCCTTCACCGTTTGGTGAGGCTTTGCCTCCACCATCCCCCCAGGCAGTGCATTTCAGAACCAACCACCGTCTGGGTGAAAAAGTTCTTTCTCAGATCCCCTCCAAACTTCTTACCCCTTACCCTTCAAGTTTTAGATACCACTGCCATGGGGAAAAGTTTCCTACTATCTACCCTACCTATGCCTCTCGTAATTTTGTGCAGGTTAAAACTCTCTGGTCTGGCAACTCCCGTGGTCTGATATGTTTTGAATCTGTAGTATAGATTTGTCTTAATTAACTAATTCTAACTAAGATTTGGACATTTCTGTCACAATTTGGGCAATTTCTGTCGTCCGGCACCAGTTAGGTCCCAAGGGTGCCGGACCAGACAGTTTCAACCTGTATACCTTTATCAGGTTCCCCCTTAACCTCCTCTGCACCAAGAAAAATAAACCCAGCTTATCCAATCTCTCTTTATAATTGAAACGCTCCATCCCAGAGAAAATCCTGATGAATTTCCTCTGTACATTCTCCAATGCAATCACATCCAGTGCATACCACAATCACAGTGCATACTATGGCTACAAGAGCAAGTCAGAAACTGCATTAGGGATAGCGAAGTCAAAGTCGAGTTTATTGTCATACACACAAGTACATATACGCACAGATGCAATGAAAAACTTACCTGCAGCAGCATCACAGGCACATAGTATCAGATACGTAACATTCACGAGAGAAATATAAATTAGACAAAATTTTTACAAGAAAGAACACAATTAGTACAAAAAAAGTTCATTGTAGCACAAAATGGTCATAGCTTTGCTCTACTGAGGCAGTGATTAGTGTTGCGCAGGTTGGTTCAGGAACTGAATGGTTGAAGGGAAGTAGCTGTTCCTGAACCTGGTGGTGTGGGACTTCAGGCTTCTGTACCTCCTGCCCGGTGGTAGCTGCGAGAAGATGGCATGGCCCAGGTGGTGGGGGTCTTTGATGATGGATGTTGCCTTCTTGAGGCAGCACCTCCTCCAGGCAAGTATGGTAGTCTTGCGGTTAGCGTAACGCTTTACAGTGCCAGCAACCCGTGTTCAATTCCGATCACTGTCTGTAAGGAGTTTGTACGTTCTCCCTGTGTCTTCGTGGGTTTCCTCTGGGTGCTCTGATTTCCTCCCACATTCCAAAAATGTACAGGTTAGGAAGTTGTGGGCATACTATGTTGGCGCCGGAAGCGTGGCGACACTTGCGGGCTGCCCCCAGAACACTCTACGCAAAAAAATTCATTTCACTGTGTGTTTCGATGTACATGTGACTAATAAAGATATCTTATCTTATCTTAGATACTACCGATGGTGGGGAGGGATGTTCCCATGATGTATTGGGCTGAGTCCACTACTCTCTGCAGCTTCTTACATTCCTGCACATTCGAATTGCCGTACCAGACCGTGCTATGTGACTGCAGCATGTTACATTAGCAAAACCCACTACACTTCCCTGTCAAGGCTACTTTAACACAACATCCCAGACTATGACCTTTGCCTCCTAGAAGAACAAAGGTTGAAGGCACATTGGAAACAGGTTTCCATCCGGCTCACACACGGCCCATTGTTTGCCATTGCTGGGTCAAGTTCCCCCAACATCATGTGGGAGTGCCTTCGCCACAGGAATGTAGGGATTCAAGAAGGTGGCTCAGCTCCACGGTCTAAATCAGGGGAGGGAATTAAATGCTGACCTTGTGAGTGACATCCATATCCCAAGGATGAATTAATAAAAGATACTCTAATTAACTTTCCTAATTGAATATCAAATGCAGCTACAATTCTATGCCACAGTAAGAAAATGAGCAAAACCAGAATATCTATTGATCTTTCAATTACTGTTTGCATTTAACACTGAATGTAAACTGTTCAATTTCATACTTTTATAGTAAGAATACCATTTAAAAAAAAACATTTTTTAAATTAAATTCCGAACTTTTTTTTTGTAAATTCCTAACTATGAAAACACTAATTGCATCACTTCAATTTACACATCATTTGAACATCATGGTAATTGCATTTTTTTTAATCATTTGAAAATGTATGTCTCCTACTTAAGACCAATGACTCAGTGTAGGTTGCCAGGTAACAGGGCAATGGTTACGTGATTTCCTGTGAATACAAGTCTACCTTTTATTTCGATTCCTGCTGTTCACCTTTACCAATTCCTGAAAAAGCATAACATTTACATTTCGTAGTATAATTCCGGTGAATCCAGTACATTCAGAGAAAACTGGAATTAAGAGCTACCTGAAATATACACAAGCAATTATGTTACGTGGCTAAAATTTCTCCCAGGTTCAGTTCTAGAATATTTCAATGGATTTTAAATTGCTACGAGCATAATTTTTTTCAAGAGAAAGGCTTCCGCTTGGCTCTGTGCAACTAAATTGCAACCTCTTCCTTTCTAAGTGACATAGAGCTAGGAAATCTTCCACTCCCTCCTCCATATCAAATCTTTTAAATCGTCTTTCTGATTGACAATCTTAACAAGGCAGCAACAGTGACAAGATATTTTTCTCTACTGTTTTAAAGTTTTGTGAAAATCGCTAATAATGTATAGGCGCAAGTGTAGGCCATTCAGCCCTACTAGTCCGTGGTGGCATTTGTCTGCTCCTCACTACTTCCTTTGATCTTCTTTCTTTCTCCTACTCGCCTAACACCCTTTTTTAAAGGGCAATGCAGTGGTGCAGCAGATAGTGAAGGATCTCCGACCTGAAAGGTTGTCTCTGCTTCTCTATCCCTAGACGCCGACTGGCCTCCTGAGTTTTCTCCGGCATTTTCCGTTATTGTAGCATTTAATGGCTGCTGCCTCAAAAGTTCCAGCGTCCAGTCCTGATCTGGGGTGCTACCTGTGTGGAATTTACACGTTCTCTCTGTGAATTTCCTCCGGGTGCTCTCGTTTCCTCCCAAATCCCAAAGATATGCTGGTAGGTCAATTGGCCACTGTAAACTATCTCTAGTGTAGTGGGTGGGCAGAATAATTGGCCAGAGTTGACTGGCATGTGAGAGGTGAGAGGTCACAGGGAAATAAGTGAGACTGATGGCCCCGACTCAAGAGACAGCCTAAACTTGGTGGGCAGAATGGCCTCCTTCTCCATGATGCCACCGCAGTTAATGCAACTGAATCACAGCCCCAGTGACCTGGGGTTTGGTTCTAAGCTCTGGTTCTGCAAGCGAGCAATTTGCACGTTCTCCCTGTGACTGCAAGGGGTTTCCTTCGGGTGCTCCGGTTTCCTCCCACATCCTAAAGACACGCTGGTCATTACGTGGAGCGACTATTGTAAGCTGCAATAGTTTAGCTGGGGAGTAGGAGAATTGTACAGGTGTTAAAAGTCATATGAAAGAGAATAGGTTACAGGGAATTAAGTGGGGGCATGGGACCGATGGAATTCCTCTGAGAGCCAGCATACACTCAATGGGCCAAATGGCCTTCTTCTAAGTCATAAGGAAATATGAAAGCATCTAAGCCAATTGTCTCAACTGTTTCCTGCAAATTCCACATCCAAACTGAATAAAGCATTACATCCATTTTTCACTTTTGAATTTATTAGTAACTCTCTATATTTTTTAAATGCCCTATAGACTTAGGATCTCAAACCAACAGAAACATCCTCTATGTAATCACCCTGTCTTGCACAGGCAAAGTTAACAGAAATCTGTTTTCTTTAAAATCTCCCCTGAAGTTTTAAACAAAAAGAAAAGACTGGAAAGACTCAGCTGGTCAGGCAGCATCTGTAGAGTGAAGAAATGAGTTAATGTTTTCAGTTGAAGGGCTTTCTGATGAACAAATTCATTTGATAAATAAAGAAGTGAAAAAGCTACAAAATAGAGAGATTTGTTCTATTTATTTAAAGGACGTGGGCTTCACCGAGGACATCTTCAAGAGGCGGTGCCTCAAGAAGGCGGCATCCATCATTAAGGACCCTCACCATCCGGGACAAGCCCTCTTCTCGTTACTACCATCAGGGAGGAGGTACAGGAGCCTGAAGACCCACACTCAACGATTCAGGAACAGTTTCTTCCCCTCTGCCATCAGATTTCCGAACAGTCCACGATCTCATCGACCTCATTATTCCTTTTTTTTTGCAATATTTATTTAATATTAAATTTATAGTAATTTTATGTCTTTGTACTGTGCTGCTGCCGCAAAACAACACATTTCACCTCATCTAAGTCAGTGATAATAAATCTGATTCTGATTCTGATTCAGATTGGAAAGGTCAGCATTTATGGCCCACTTCAAAGAGCCATTAATTATCAACTATATTGTTTTGAGTCTGGAGTCACACATAGGTCTGAATAACTAATGACAGATTTCCTTCCATAAAAGACTGAAGTAAGTCAGACAGTTGGTAATTGGTAATTGGTTTATTATTGTCACATGTACCAAGGTACAGTGAAAAACTTTGTTTTGCATGCCATCTGGACAGATCATTCCAAACATCAGTACATCATGGTAGTACAAAAGGAAAACAATAACAGAATGCAGAATATAGTGCTATAGTTACAGAGAAAGTGCAGTGCAGGTAGACAATAAGGTGCAAGGGCCATGATGAGGTCGATTTAGACATCAAGAGTTCACCTTCACTGTAAAAGAGGTCCATTCAAGAGTCTTATAACCGCAGGATAGAAGCTGTCCTTGAGCCCGGTGTTATGTGTGCTCAAGCCTCATTAGAGAGGGAAGAAGAAAGAATTACTGGGGTGGGAGGGGTCCTTGATTATGTTGGCTGCTTTTCCGAGGCAGCGGGGAAGTGTGGACAGAGTCAATGGAGGGGAGGCTGCTTTGAGTGATGGACTGGGCTGCGTTCACAACCCTCTGCATCTTCTTGTGATCCTAGGCAGAGCAGTTGCCATACCAAGTTGTGAGGCATCCGGAGAGGACTGCAAGAGTCAGATACCTTCAATGTTACTATACTTGATGCTAATTCTTTCATAGAATTACTGTAAAAGCAAAGGAGGCCATTCATCCCATAGCCTATTCCTGCTCGCTCAAGGGTAATCCCATCAGACCCATTCCCCAGTTTATTTCCCAAACCCCTACAAATGATTTTCCCTCCAATTTTGACCCAATTCCTTTACATTCCAAATTTATTAAACTCCTTGAATTTAATTCTCACAGCTGCTATGCGATTTAAACCTGTGTCTTCAAATCATTAGTTCATTTCCCTGCTTAATTTCTAGAAAAAATCTCTATGCCACCATTTTCCAAAATGAATGACAGTGATTTTAAAACTGGTTAATTACAGGGTTTGTGTGCAAGGGTCTGTGTTGCCTGAATAGAAATAGCTAGGATGTAGCAAGGCTTTAATATTCAATGCAACACACTAAAAGTATTGGTATTGGTTTATTATTGTCACTTGTACCGAGGTACAGTGAAAATCTTGTCTTGCATACCGATTGTACAGGTCAGTTCATTACCCGGTGTAGTTACATTGAGTTAGTACAGAGTGCATTGATGTAGTACAGGTAAAAACAATAACAGTACAAAGTGTCACAGCTACAAAGAAAGTGCAGTGTAAAAAAGCTGGAGGAACTCAGCAGGTCAGGCAGCATCTATGGAGGGAAATGAACAGTCACCATTTCGGGTCGAGACCCTTCATCAGGACGGGTCTGATGATGATGATCCAGTCCTGATGAAGTGTCTCAACCCGAAATGTCGCCTGTTCATTTCCCTCCACAGATGCTGCTTGACCCGCTGAGTTCCTCCAGCTTTTTGTGGGTTGCTCCAGATTTCCAGCATCTGCAGTCTCTTGTGTCTCTAATATTCAATGGTTGGGTCCCAACCCAAGAATGATACAAAGGAACTATGGAAATCACAAAAATTACAGTGTAAACGTACAGCACAGAAACAGGCCCTTTCGATCCACCTCATCCAACCTAGTCCATGTTGACCATGACGCCTACCTAAGCTAATCCCTTTTGCCTGCATTAAGCCTTATCCCTCTATGCCTTTCCTATCCAAGAACCTAACAAAATGCCTTTTAAACATTGTAAATATATCTGCTTCCATCACCTCCTCTGGCAGCTTGTCTCAATAACCACCTCCTTTTGTGTGAAAAACTTAAGGCTCAGATCTCCTTTAAATTTCTCCCTTCACACCTTAAACCTGTGCCCTCTAGTTCTGGACTCCCCTGCCCTGGGAAAAAAAGACTATTTATCCTAGAATTTGCATCTCATGATTTTATAATCCTCTATAAGGTCACCCATCAGCCTTCCACATTCCATAAGACATAGGAGCAGAATTAGGCCATTCAACCCATCAAATCTGCTCCGCCATTCGATCATGGCTGATTTATTTTTCCCTCTCAGCTCCAGGGTAAATAAACCCAGGGTATCCAATCTCTTCTCCTAACTGCAGCCCTCCATTCTAGGCATGGAAGGAGATGAGTGCATAGCAGCTCTTTGCAAGAGCAATCTAACTGCTTCACTTGGAATGATTGTCTGGGTCCCTGGATGATGGGAAGGGGTGAATGGACAGGTGTTGTATCTTCTCCAGTTGCACGGGATGGTGCCGTGGGATGGGCAGTGGTGGGTGGGGACAGAAGAGTGAGCACAAAGTGAGCAGCCACCGTGAAATGCAGAAAGGGGAGGAGAGGGGAAGGTGTCACTGGTAATGGCTTCATGCTGGAGCTGGCAGAAGAGAATTGGGAAGGATAATGTGTTGAAAGTGGAGTGGAAAGTGAGTACCAGGGGAACTCTTACCTTTTTTCTGTCTTGGGGAGAAGGGGTGAGAGCAGACATGCGGGGAATAGAGAAAATAGAGGTCCGTCCCCCATGGCAGGGTTTTAGGATGGAGGAGGACGTTTCCGAGGCACCAGAACAGAAGGTCTCATCATTGGAACGATTGTTATTCTGTTTGTTCTCCAACTATAACATCCTCCAAAGCGAAGATCATTTACAACCTCACCTGCATTCTCCTACTCCATGCACACATCACCTCTTTGGAACCTAATGGACTCATTCCTTGGAAATATCAACTAACCAAGTCCAAAGATAATGGTAAATGCAGATAAGAATTGTTGCAGCTAAAATTGATAGAGCCCCATCTCAATTTTGTAATGCATTCAAAACTTTAGCCTCTGGACAAAGACTTGGATAGACAACGCCATTGGAATCAAGCACCTTCCAAACCCACAACCTCTACAAGGTAGAAGGACAGGTTTTGATGTACACGTGACTAATAAAAAGATATCTTATCTTATCTAAACAGCATGGGAACACCACCACCCAGAAATTGGCCTCCAAACCACACACCTTCCTGACTGGAAAATATGTCACTGTCCCTTCACTTGGTCAAAATCCTGGAGCTCACTCCCTCACACCATTGTGGGTCTACCAGCACCTCAAGGACTGCAGTGGTTCAAGAAGGCAGCTCACCACCACCTTCTCAAGGGTAACTAGGGATGGGCAGTTAAATTCTGGCTCAGCCTGCGAATCCCACATTCCTTGAGTGAATTAAAAAAATTAAAAATTCTTAAAGGAAATTATTAGCTGGAATTGGTCACAAACTGAGTACCGTTCACTAAAATCGGTTACAGGCAATCCCTGGGTTACGACAGGGCTCCGTTGCTGAGAACTGTCCGTAATTTGAACTGTTCGTAAGTCACAACTGAACAGGCACTGAGTGTGGGAGAGGGTCACAGAGACAGCGGTGACGGGAGAGCGAGCAGGAGCAGGAAGAGTGGCTGCCAGCCAGCCTCAGTGAGTGAGCGAGTGAGTCCGCTCAGCGCTGCCGGCTCTGCCCACCTCCACCCAACTCCCCCCCACCCCCCCCCCCCCCGATTGTTGCACCTCAGGGTGTGGTGGAGAGAGAAGGCACACGGAAATGCTCTGTTTCCACCTGGCAGCAATGGGCAAAGCCATCCCCATCCAAACCACCATTCTCCAAAGCATTTGTATGTACAGGGGATCCATAAGTCAGTGTTCATTACAGGGGACCTGTAACAAGCAGACTGAATTGGTGCAAGTAAAGAATAAATCCAATGTAGAGAAATAACTTAAATATAATACAATTTACCACTAGACTTTAGAACACCGACAAAAGCAAATTGGGTCCCAGGATTTACCATGCTCTTAGTTTTACTCACAAAGCTTATTCTGTGGCTGGAGATTTGCTTGGAGATTTGAGCTCCAGTGCAATGCATTAGTAAAGAAGCCCCGTGAACCATAAGTACAAAATAGTTGCATTTCCACATTAGAAAATGGGTAGCCATTGAAAATTGACACCCTGGAGCAAGGTTTCATATTACAACTTTAAGACCCTGTATGTAACTAGGGACAGGGAGATGAGATGATCAGAATCAATAGTTTTGATGCTTTCACCATTCCCTTGAAGCAGATATTGATTTACCTGTAATTTGATATCAAGCAAAGTTAACAGTGGTTGTGAGACTGAGCAAGTTGATGGGAAAATGGAGTCAAGTGTATTCATCATTTGAATGAAAAAGGAATGCAGAGAAACCAAAGGAAGGCAAGATAGAAGGTTAGTTCATGAACATCTTTCTAACTTGGGATTAATCCAACGTTCCTTGATTAGAAATTGATTTATTATTGTCACGTACTGAGGTAAAGTTAAAAACTTGTCTTGCATACCGTTCATAACGATCAATTCATTACACAGTGCATTGAGGTAGTACAAGGTAAAGCAATAACAAAACGCAGAATAAAGTGTCCCAGCTACAGAGAAAGTGCAGTGCAGGCAGACAATAAAGTGCAAGGTCATAACGAGGTAGATTGTGAGGTCAAGAGTCCATTTTATTGTACTAGGGAACCATTCAATAGTCTCATAACAGCAGGATAGAAGCTACCCTTGAAACTGGTGGTACATGGTTCCAGGCTTTTGTATCTTCTGCCCGATGGGCGAGGGGAGAAGAGAGGATGTCCGTGGTGGGTGGGGTCTTTGATTATACTGGCTGCTTTACCGAGGCAGAGAGAGGTATAGACAGAGTCCATGGAGGGGAGGCTGGTGTCTGTGATGCGCTGGGCCATGTCCACAACTCTCTGCAGTTTCTTGCAGTCCTGGGCAGAGCATTTGCCATACCAAGCCGTGATGCATCCAGATAGAATGCTTTCTATGGTGCATCAATAAAAGTTGGTTAGTATCAAAGGGGACATGCCAAATTTCTTTAACCTCCTGAGGAAGTAGAGACACTGGTGAGCTTTCTTGGCCATGGCGTCTACGTGGTTGGACCAGGACAGGCTATTGGCGATGTTCACTCCCAGGAACTTGAAGCTCTCAACCCTCTCAACATCAGCACCATTGATGTAGAAAGGTGCATGTACACCGCCCCCCTTCCTGAAGTCAATGAACAGCTCTTTTGTTTTGCTGACATTGAGGGAAAGGTTGTTGTCATGACACCATTCCACTAAGCTCTCTATCTCCTTCCTGTACTCCGACTCATCACTGTTTGAGATACGGCCTACAATGGTGGTATCATCTGCAAACTTGTAAATGGAGTTAAAGCAGGATCTGGCCACGCAGTCGTGACTGTATAGGGAGTAGAGGGCTGAGGACGCAGCCTTGTGGGGCACCAGTGTTGAGGATAATTGTGCCAGAGGTATTGCTGCCTATCCTTACTGATTGCAGCCGGTTGGTCAGGAAGTCAAGGATCCAGTTGCAGAGGGAGGTGTTGAGTCCCAGGTCTCGGAGTTTGGTGATGAGTTTGCGATGGTCATTCCACAATACTTGGCCTATCTGTCCCACAAGAAAGATGCCGTTCCATCCTAAACGATACTTGTTTTAAGCAGCCCCACAAGATCTAGCACATGGTACTTGTTCTTAAAACCATTTAGATGAATATCAGCTGTGGACAACCATTCACTATTTCCTTCTCTTGTGATTAGCTTAAGCAATTAGTGAGTGCATCATTAACTTCAGGCCTGCAGGCATTCTACAAAGATCTCATTACTTAAGGCAGTTAAGTTAGAGTTCTTTGCCATTCCATGTTCCTTCACCGACGCTAATTTAGCTACCCTCAGTTTATGTGCAACACCTGCACACAAATATTTCTTAATCTTTTCCAAGCTCCTTGAGCTGAATTGATGGTACACCTACCACAGTAATGTGAAGACAATTCCATGGTAAAGGCCCAGGAACAACACATGTCCAATTTTAGTAAGGTGTTTGACAAGGTCCCTCATGGTATGGTCATCCAGAAGATTGAGATGCATAGTATTCACGATGACTTGGCCATTTGGATTCAGAATTGGCTTTCCCATAGAAGTGTAGTGGTCGATGGGTCTTTTTCTGGCTGGAGGTCCGTGACCAGTGATGTTCCACGGGGATCTGTACTGGGACCTCTGCTGTTTGTGATATGTATAAATGCTTTGGATGAAATAGTGGATGGGTGGGTCAGTAAGTCTGCAGATGACACAAAGATTGGTGGCGTTGTGGATAATATAGAAGGTTGCCAAAGGATACAGCAGGACATAGTTCAGTTGCAGATGTAGGTGGAGAAATGGCAGATGGCATTTAATCCAGACAAGTGTGAGGTGTTGTACTTGTAAAATGTAAAGACAAAGTGTACAATTAATGGCAGGACCCTTAACAGCATTGATGTACAGAGGGATCTTGGGGTCTAAGTCCAAAGCTCACCAAAAGTGGCCACACAAGTCGATTGAGTGGTAAAGGTATCGCTCGGCGCACTTGCCTTTATTAGTCGAGGCACTGAGTTCAAGAATTAGGAAGCTATGTTGTAGCTTGATAAAACTCTGTTTAGACTGCATCAGGAGTATTGCATTCAATTCTGGTCACCCCATTATAGGAAGGATGTCGAGGCTTTGAAGAAGTTGACCAGGATGCTGTCTGGCTTTAAGGACATCTGCTATGAGGAGAGGTTGGACAAACTTGGATTATTTTCTCTAGAGTGGTGGAAGCTGAGAGGAGACCTGATAGAAGTTTATAAAATTATGAGAGTGGTAGATAAGAATAGACAGCCAGTATCTTTATCCCAGGGTCAAAACGTCTATTACTAGAGGGGATGCATTTAAGGTGAGAGGGGGTAAATTCAAAGGAAATGGGTGGGGCAGGGTTTTATTTTAAGACAGAGTGGTGGGTGCCTGGAATGTGCTGCCAAGGGAGCAAATACAATAGAGGAGTTTAAGAAGCTCTTAGATATGCACATGAATATACAGGGATATAGATCATGTGCAGGCAGAAGGGATTAAGTATCATTAGCTTAATTAGTTCATCACAACTGCATGGGCCTGTTCACATGCTGCACTGTTCTATGTTCCATGAATAAAATGTTGTTTTTGCACATTGTTGTCTTACCGTTCTTTGTGGGAGGCAGCTCTTCCCCTAGAGGTTTCTGAAGTTTAGTCCATTCAACACTGTTATCCTTGTCATTGTAAAGCTTATTCACCTTTGCTATTTAATTCCTTTTACATTGCTGCAGAGTATTTGAGAAAGAACTTCAAATGGGACTAGGCACAAGTTAAGGAGATGAACAGCAGAGCTTTGTATGAGACCAAGTTTATAAAAGATCGAATGTGGGAAGCTTATCAGGAGAAAACTCTTCAAGTTGCATTGAGGGAACCAGGGCAAAATAAAGGTTTCAGCAACAGGACTGGAAAGGGGCAATATTTCTGGGGTAGAAATTGGTAGTCTTGGCAACAAAGGAAAAAAAAATTCATCACCTCATTGAAAAACGCACTTTGGTCTGCCCAAAACTTGTTGGTCTTCCAGAACAACCACGTGTTCATAAGTGAATGTTGCCCACTAGCATATTCTAGGCTGCAGGATTTCATGCTAAGGGTCACTCCGAGGTTCAGTATAGCCAAGGCAAAGGCTATAGAACATAGAACAGTACAGCAAAGGAACAGGCCCTTCAGCCCATGATGTCTGTGCCAACCATAATGCCAAATTAAACTAAACTCTTCTGCCTGCACACGATCCATATCCCCCTCCTCTGCATGTTCATGTGCCTGCCTAAATGCCTCTTAACCTCCACTGTCATATCTACTGCCACCACAACCCCTAGCAGTGCGTTTCACGGATTTACCACTCTCTGCATATAAAAAAATACTTTGCCCCCCTCACCTTAAAGCTATGCCCTCTAGTATTTGACATTTCCACCCTGGAAAAAGACGCTGCCTATCTACCATATCTATGCCTCTCATAATTTTATAAACTTCTATCAGGTCTCCCCTCAGCTTCTGACAGTTCAGAGAAAAACAGCCCAAGTTTATCCAACCTCTCCTTTTAGCTAACACTCTCTAATCCAGGAAGCATCCTGGTGAACCTCTTCTACACCCTCTCCAAAGCCTCCACATCCTTTCTGTAATGGGCTGACCAGAACTGCACACAATAATATGAGGAAGGACTGCAATCCAAGGTGCTGCCACTACCACCACAGGACCCCGAGGGGCTGGGGCCTGTGTAGTAGCATCTCAAATACTTGATGTTCAAAGGAACCATGAGTGGCATTAGTGCCTTATGACAAGATATCTTTATTAGCCACACGTACATCGAAACACACAGTGAAATGCATCTTTTGCATAGAGTGTTCCGATCATGCTATGAATGTAAAAGACAGACATGCATTGATTGCATTTCCTGTATAGATCTTCAAGAATAATATTTTTTAAATAAACAAAAAAAAACCATCATCTCCTCATGGATTACAAGTTTGCCAAGGCGGCCTGGAAAAGGATGCAATGCTCCTTGCCAAGGTTTCTCCCGAGCAGCTGTGTAATAAGAGGACTCTGTAATCTGCGGGTCATTACCACAATACACACTGAGACACTCATCAACTGCTGCTGGAAGAATATCAAATTGGTGAAAGACGCACTTTATTCTGCTTGAAACTTGTTGGTCTTCCAGTGCAAGATGTCAACAAGCAAATGCTGCTGACCAGCACATTCCAGGGTGCAGGAGAATGAGCTGAGGGATGCACTGAAGCTCGGTGTAGCCACCACAAAGGCTTTGTTGGGAAGGACCACAGTATAGGGTCCTGCTGCCACTGGGTACCAAGGAGCTAGGCTTCATATAACAGTCTAACACAAAAAAAAATCCCACCAATGCTCTTTTCTACCATCTCATCCCCTGCAGACCTACTGCATTAGAGCATGCCTCAATACCTAGAAGGGGTCAGGTTTTGCTGAGCAGGTACATCCCAACTCCAGTATACTCAGACTACCCAGGTCAAGAAATAAGGATTGAACCTTCAACTAAATTTCTACTTAAACAGTACTTTCAGATTGATGGTAGGACCATATGAATTCTGACAAATTTAAGTATTTTCCTTCATATATGTCTAGATTTCTAGAATTAAAAAGGCGTCTAGATGAGATGTAAACCAAGAACATGCAAGCATATTTTTTTTTACTTACAGTCAGTGGGCATCCTTGGCAAGACCAACATACCCCTAATTGTCCTCAAGGTGGTGGGGAACAGATTCAGTCCATCTGAACAATCTACGCTGAGTAAATGTTTTAGACCAAGTTTACATCAACTGATTGGGTTTTAATGAAAGGAAAAGCAGGGTGATCGGGAACAGTGAAACATCAGGTGAATCCTTCAGGCAAATTTTAGGGGATTAGTTGCAAAGAGCCCAACCCTATAAACCTCGATGCCAACTGCAAAATTTATCCATGACAAAATATAGTTTTCAAGTGACAAAAAAATGTAACAGCTTATAAATCTGGAAGAAATAAACCCATCATCGTAATATCAATTTGCTTCAACAAAAAATTGCAAGATGCCTTTGGGACATTCATAGTGAGAGAACAAGATTTATTTTTCAGATGCCCCACCACAATTAATTTACTGCATTACTCTTGACTGCCTTTATGTTCTACAAGGAAAACAGAAGATATTACATTTATATCATTAAATGACTTTAACAAGAATTGACTTTAGAGAAGCCATAGTTTGAAGATGGCAAGGTGGCAAGTGAGTGTAAAATACTCTGTAGGAAACAGGGAAGTCACCAATAAGTTTTCCAAGTTGAAACTGATGCATGTGGGCATGCACCACGAGGATCTCATATTTGTTGAGCATTCTAAAAGCAAGTATGGGAAATAAAAGCTACTTGTTAGATTATAAAACTGAAAGCAGAATAGTCAAGAAATTAATCAAATGCTATTTGACATGGAGCCAGTAAAATAACAGATTCCTTTATTGCTACATTGGACATTGACCTACAATGCCCAAAGTTGGAACCAATGTAAAGATGTTTTTGGTCTTTCAAAAGCTACACAGTAAGTTTTGAGCAAAGGGTCAAAGAAAATGGTCATTCTTACAAAGGAGGGGAGGGGATGGAGAAACAAAAAAAGTGACTCAACTGGAATAGTTGTCAAACTTATGGAAGAAACTGATAGGCCGTAATCATGTTGAACTGTGGAGCAGCCTCAGGTGGCGTATGGTTTACTGCCGCCCAAGCTGATGTAGATAAAACGTGCATGAGGACAAGAAGTTCGATCATTAGAAAAGTAGAAACAAGCAGGAGGTGGACGCCAAACTACTTCACGATCACTGAGCAAGATTGAAGTAAATAATTTAAATGGTGTCAACAGATAATTTTCATACAGAGAGCAGACAGAAATGATCTACACTGCCCCATCCCAGTTATGTTCAAAAACTCAAACAAGCAGTGAGATCTTTATTTAACAAGCTATGTGATCACCAACTGGTCTAATTTTCTAATATTTCTGGAAGGGCCCATCCAAGTAAAAAGTAAAATGCTCAGTATTCAAAAATGTTTTAACAAAAAATATATACTTGCAACTGAAACATAAGTATTGTACAAAGAAAATGTTTAAAAATGACATATTCCATCAAGATATTGCTTCTTGTACAGCTAACAACTCTGTGCTGATCACCTGGGACTTCAGCTTAAATCGACAATCTAAAATAGCTTCCATGCCTAATAGGCATTCTTAAAATACTGTCTTCAAAACAGTCTTCAAAAGGATTAACTTCTGTCACTATATGTCCTTTTACTGGAATTTCACAGCTTCAGGTTCTAGCGAAGTTCCCAGCGAAAAAAAACAAGAGGTTTTTGCTTAAGGCTGTTTCTCAAATGCGAAAACCAAGTATATACCTGAGAAGAAAACATACAAAAAGGACTGTTACTCTGGCTCTAATAATAGCACAATGATCACACAGCCATGGCCAGTGCACGTCAACACTTCCACAAACCTCCTACTTTGTTCCTCATCTCTGGTACAATGGTAAACCATTCTGGGATGTACTGAAGATGGGAAGCTTCAATTTGCTACACAAATGCAAATTTGGGGGGAAAGAATGATAGGACACAAAGCCACAAGCAGAGGTAATGGTGTGTATAGTTATCACTACAAAATATTTTGTTGTTTAAAGATAGTCTTCAAGAGGCTAATTAACTGCTGTCTGTTTAATAAAATTTAATTTTTTTTTAATCTAATTTTGTTGGCTAGGATTAGAGCTACCTGCTTATGGTTTCACAGTGAAGGTATCAAAATAACCAAGTGTGCATTCATTCTACCCTCTTTCTCCACACCTTAACTAGGCTAGTTTGGAGTGCAGATCCTCCCCAGCTTGCAAAGCCTGGTCTTATGTACAGGCCATGTACATGAACAAGCACTTGAACAACTAGTGGGATGGATTTATCGGATGCGAGTGGGGGTGGGGTGATTGGGGGGGCCACGGGGGTAGCTGCAGGCACCTTTGACTGCTCGGAAACTCGGTTCATGGCCGCATTTCTGACCTGCAAGCTGTTTGGGTTACAAACAGTTCACAGGAATGGAGCTCTGCCATAATCCAGGGACAAACTGTATGCATTCTCTAAGCAAATATTGAATAGATCAATAGCTTTTTTGTGATGAAACAGTCATAACTCTGATGAAGAGGTGTTATTAAAACTTTAACTGTTTCTGCCCGGTACTCCTTCACCGCCTGGTATGAAGGCTCCAATGCCCAGGATTGCAAGAGGCTGCAGAGGGTTGTAAACTCAGCCAGCTCCATCATGGGCACAACCCTCCCCACCAGAGGACATCTTCAAGAGGTGGTGCCTCAAGAAGGCAGCATCCATCACTAAGCACCCTCACCATCTGGGACTTGCCCTCTTTGTGTTACTACCATCCGGGAGCAGGTACAGGAGCCTGAAGACCCACACTCAACGATTTAGGAACAGCTTCTCCCCCTCCGCCATCAGATTTCTGAATAGTCCATGAACCCTTTTTTTCTTGCACTATTTATGTTTGTGCTCGCATCCGATAAATCCATCCCACTAGTTGTTCAAGTGCTTGTTCATGTATATGGGCTGTACATAAGACCAGGCTTCGCAAGCTGGGGAGGATCTGCACTCCAAACTATATTGACTTAGATGAGGGGGTGGAAGGGTGGGTTAGCAAGTTTGCAGATGACACAAAGATCGGTGGTGTTGTGGATAGTGTGGACGGCTGTCGAAGATTGCAGAGGGATATTGATAGGATGCAGAGCTGGGCTGACAAGTGGCAGATGGAGTTCAATCCAGAGAAGTGTGAGGTGGTACACTTTGGAAGGACAAACTCCAAGGCGGAGTACAAGGTAAATGGCAGGATTCTGGACAGTGTAGAGGAGCAGAGGGATCTGGGGGTTCACATCCACAGATCACTGAAAGTTGCCTCGCAGGTGGATAGCATAGTTAAGAAAGCTCATGGGATGTTAGCTTTCATAAGTCGGGGGATCGAGTTTAAGAGCCGCGAAGTGATGATGCAGCTTTACAAAACTCTGGTTAGGCCACACTTGGAGTACTGTGTCCAGTTCTGGTCGCCTCATTATAGGAAGGATGTGGAGGCGTTGGAAAGGGTGCAGAGGAGATTTACCAGGATGCTGCCTGGATTGGAGAGAATGGATTATGGGGAGAGATTAAAGGAGCTAGGGCTGTTCTCATTGGAGAGGAGGAGGATGAGGGGAGACATCATAGAGGTATACAAGATACTGAGAGGAATAGACAGAGTGGACAGCCAGCATCTCTTTCCCAGGGCACCAGTGCTCAAAACAAGAGGACATGGCTTTAAGGTATTGGGTGGGAAGTTCAAGGGAGATGTCAGAGGGAGGTTTTTCACCCAGAGAGTGGTTGGTGCATGGAATGCGCTGCCTGGGGTGGTGGTGGAGGCTGATACATTGGACAAGTTCAAGAGATCATTAGATAAGCGTATGGAGGAATTTAGGATAGAGGGATATGTGGGAGGAAGGGGTTAGATAGTCTTAGGTGTGGTTTGAAGGGCGGCACAACATGGTGGGCCAAAGGGCCTGTATTGTGCCGTATTGTTCTATGGTAATTTATAGTAATTTGTGTCTTGCACTGTACTGCTGCCGCAAAACAACAAACTTCACGTCATATGTCAGTGATAATAAACCTGATTCTGATCATATACACCGTTAATTTCCAGTTTTTGCTTCAGATTTTCAGCATATGTAATACTTTGCTTTGCAATATTTAAAAACCCTGAACACACTGCACAGAATCCACCTAGGGGGAAAATAATGTTGGCCGTGTGAGACAAATCAACTTTGGAACACTCTAGCATGTGCACAGTACCTGTGCCATCTAGTGGCTGCAGTAACATTAAAAGTTACAGGTCCTCATTTGCTCTGATTCAGATAAACAATAACAACAGCCCATCTATTACAGTCAATTTCTAAATTAATTACAGTTACGTGTAAACCCAGGATCAACAACCTCCTTTATAATTGGATGCATGAAAAGGAAACCTTCAACATACAAAAGCCTAATAATATTCTAAACTCAGTATCCATACGAACAGGTACTTGTGGAGGAATAGCAATATGAATGGGGCCTCATTTAGCTCACTAAAGGTGAAGTAAAAATCATTCACAACTTCATTTCAGCTGCATTTTAAATTGTTATACTTACTTGTAGCCTCCCACTCAGATTTGCTTAACGTTCCCTGTGAAATAAATAACACAGAAAATAATTTTTGTAATGACAAAAGCCAAGTGAAAAATTCATATAATCATATGCCAGGAATCACTGAGTATTATCCAACATTTAGAATATTTTGTTCCTTTTATACTCCCCATAGGTTTGCATTTTTGCAAGTAATTTCAACTATTTAAATATAAAATTGCTATTAATTCTAATGTTAGAATCAGAGTAGCATACACAAACAGGCCCTTCAGCCCACCACGTCCATGCCAACTATCGAGCACCCATCTATACTAATCCCAGTTACCAGCACTTGGTCAGATTGAGACTTCCATATTTTGTTCTGAAATTAGTCACCTTGTGTGCTTCTAGTTGCTGCTGTCACTTTGCTCTGCAGTCGAATGCAGATGGAGAGGTGGGAGTGAGAAGTTGAACGATTAACTATTCCAACATTTAAACATTCAAGGTGTGGAGTAACCCCAAGGCAACCCAATAGTTTTAAGCACACTGCTCGAGATCTGTCCATCAAACTTGTATGCATCCACAACCTAGCACAGTTAGACATCCATACAAGGGGTCTGAAATATTACAAATGTCTAGCAGTTACTAAACCTGCAGACTTGGTGGATTCATCAGTTCTGCGCGAAGACAATTCCACATACTTTGATGTCTTTGGTATTGTTACAATGCCGTAAGGACCTAGTACTAAGCCAATTGGCCGCTCGAGCCTGTTCCGCCACTCAAGAGACCATGTCTGATGTGATCGCAGCCTCAGCTCCACTTGCCTGCCTCTTCCCTATCATCGATGCCCCTAAATACCTAAAATCTACCTCAGCTTTGAATATATTCAGTGATTCAGTAAATCTTTGGCATTCTCTCTCAGACCCAAGGAAGAAATTCTTTAACATCTATAATTCAAATTGATTATCCCTAACTCCAAAACTATACCCTCCTAGTTCTAGATACCCCCACAAGGCAAAACATTCTCTCACCATCTATCTTGTCCAGCACCTCACATTCCTCTGAACCCACATGAACATAGGCCTAATCTGCTCAACTGTACGTCATAAGACAGGCCCTTCATCCCAGGAATCAACATAATGAAGCTTCTCTGAGCTTCTTTCAATGTAAGTATGCTCCAGTCTGAATTTTTTCCAATAACTTCTTTACCACTGACAAGACTCACCGGCCTGTTATACCAGGCATCCCTTTATTTTCTGTTGGAGAGCCAATCCTTTATCCATGCTAATATATTACCCGAATGACATAAGCTCTTACCGTGTGCAGTAATCTCTTATGTGGCACATTACTGTATTACTGAAAACTTTCTGGATATCCAAAAATTTACATTTACTCCCTTATCTTTTCATCTATCTTCCCAGTCCTTCCAATGTCTTCAGACGCAAGTTTCTTGCTCTCAAAGGGATATGAAATTCTCTCAGGATCACCCTTTGCCAAAAGATCCTGTCTTCCAATCTTCCTATCTCACCCCATGATCAGATCTAATTTAGTCTGCACCTTGGTCAGTTATACAACCCAAGAAACAGTTCCCGAGACATGAGCTCAGATGAAAGCTCATTGACCTGACATATTAACTCCATTTCCCTCTCCAAAGATGTGGCCTGACCTGCTGAGTATTTCCAGCAATGTGTTTTGACCAAAATACACCATGAACACATCCTCAAGACTGCCTTTGCCAATTTGATTTGTCTAAACTAGCACATACCACCAGACTTGAGGTCAGCTTCTACCCCACTATTGAACGGTTCCCTTATATGATGAGCTGGACTCTGACCTCACGATCTACCTTGTTGTGACCTTGCACCTTATTGCACTGCACTTTCTCTGTCGCTGTGACACTTTACTCTGTACTGTTATTGTTTTTACCTGTACTACATCAATGTACTCTGTACTAACCCAATGTAACTGCACTGTGTAATGAATTGACCTGTACGATCAGTATGCAAGACAAGTTTTTCACTGTACCTTGGTACAATCAACAATAATAAACCAATACTACAGACCCCATTTCTCAATTTATACCATCCTACAGTGTAGTCATTTTTAAAAGACCTATAAATTATTCCCACTAGAGAATGCTTTCCCTTACAATTTCTTGTCTCAACCCAAACTGATTCTACATCCTAATCTTCTGAGCCAGGACCATAACTACTGTACTGATCTCATCCTTCGCTAACAATGTGACCCCCCCCCCCCCCACCCCTCTTTCTTTTCTGCCTATCCTTCTAAAGGTGCTACAAATGTACCAAACAATTGGTATTTGACAGAGATATTTGACCCTTTTCTTTTAATTCTCTAGGTGAATTCATCCTCATAAGACTGGTCAGAAAGTTAAGCTCCCTGCATTCTTTCCAGTTTGTGCCTTTTACACATTACATACTAGCTGATGCTAATCTCAACTAAGCTTCTTATTAGCAGAAAATAAAGATCTCTATACTGTAAAATGATTTGTAAGGTCCAAGTCAATTAACCAGAAACTATTAAAAAGATGCAGCTTATTTATTAAACTGCTCAAGCTAAAAATGACCAAATTTCAGCTTACGACTGGTGCTTTTGCTTGCGGATTCCTCAGGTAATCTTCTGCATGTTCATAATCATCCTTATTAGATCCAAAACTGCCACTGTTCTCTGGAATGGGATATTGCTGGAAAATGTAAACCAGAAGCATTAAAAGGCCTCTTACAGAAAAATTTTTAAAAATTAATGATCAATTTAAACACAATTCAGGTTGCAACTTATTCTAATGATCACTGCAATCGGGCTTTCTCATGGCATTCTTTAAATAAACAATTTTAAAAATATTTAGAAAAGCTGGGGAGTCTCAATACAAATTAAGGTGGGAAGACTTGTATGCTATCGAAACACCTTAAACATCATCAAAACACTGAACACAACATACAGCTTTCAAGACTCACTAAATACTAACTTGTAACAGCAAAGTGTTTGAAAGTGCTCTCAATTATACTTCAATGTTATACACAACAGGATATTATTGAAAGCTCTTGGGTTTAGATTTTTTTTTACAATAAAATTATTCCGATTTAATTGTTATTAAATAACTATCATTTTTGTTTAATACAGGGTATTGTGATTTTAAGTATGATTTAACACAATGTATTCTGTAGTATTTTGTCTTTTTTATGATTCATGTACTCTGTATTTTCTATGTGGAATTAATAAAAAATATTGTAAAAAGAAAGAAAGCTCTGTACTAACTATTGCAGCATAATATATTACATCCACCAGCACCAGCCCTTCTAGTGGCACAGTTAGCTGAGCTGCTGCCTCACAGCTCCAGTGAGCCAGGTTTAATCCTGACCTCCAGTGCTGGCTGTGTGGAGTTTACACATCCTCCATGACTACCTGGCTTTCCCCTCAAAGCTCCAATTTCCTCCACACACCTCAAAGATGTGCTGGTTTTAGGCTAATTGGTTACTGTAAATTGCCCCTACTGTAATTGTGGGTGCTAAATGAATCGGGGGGTTAATGGGCATGAGAGAGAGAACAGGTAGCAGGGAAATAAGTGGGGGAATGTGATTGTTCTGATAGCTAGCATGGACTTGAAAGGCTGAATGGCCTCCTAAATCATAAGGAACAACAAGAATATGAGAATTCAATTTGACATGGCTTATCTATACCTCAATTCCATCCACCTACCATAGTTCTCCAACTCTTTTGAAAAATCTACTTCAAAACTGATTATACAAAACTTAGTACAATGGAATAAAAGCTCTCATATCAAAAGGAAAGAATGAGGCTAAAGAGATTTGATCTATATTCTTTAGAGTATGAAAGAATGGGGGGTTGATCTTATACAGTGGCATGCAAAAGTTTGGGCACCACTATCAAAATTTCTGTTACTGTGAATAGCTAAGCGAGTAAAAGATAACCTGGTTTCCAAAAGGCATAAAGTTAAAGACGACACATTTCTTTAATATTTTAAGCAAGATTACTTTTTTATTTCCATCTTTTACAGTTTCAAAATAACATAAAAGGAAAAGGGCCCAAAGCAAAAGTTTGGGCACCCTGCATGGTCAGTACTTAGTAACACCCCCTTTGGCAAGTATCACAGCTTGTAAACGCTTTCTGTAGTCAGCTAAGAGTCTTTCAATTCTTGATTGGGGGATTTTCATCCATTCTTCCTTGCAAAAGGCTTCTAGTTCTGTGAGATTCTTGGGCCGTCTTACATGCACTACTCTTTTGAGGTCTATCCACAGATTTTTGATGATGTTTAGGTCGGGGGACTGTGAGGGCCAGGGCAAAACCTTCAGCTTGTGCCTCTTGACGTAGTCCATTGTGGATTTTGAGGTGTGTTTAGGATCGTTATCCTGTTGTAGAAGCCATCCCCTTTTCATCTTCAGCTTTTTTTTTTACAGACGGTGTGACGTTTGTTTCCAGAATTTGCTGGCATTTAAATGAATTCATTCTTCCCTCTACCAGTGAAATATTCCCCGTGCCACTGGCTGCAACGCAAGCCCAAAGCGTGAGCGATCCACCCCCGTGCTTAACAGTTGGAGAGGTGTTCTCTTCATGAAATTCTGCACCCTTTTTTCTCCAAACATACCTATGCTCATTGCAGCCAGAAAGTTCTATTTTAACTTCATCAGTCCACAGGACTTGTTTCCAAAATGCATCAGGCTTGTTTAGATGTTCCTTTGCAAACTTCTGACACTGAATTTTGTGGTGAGGACGCAGCAAAGGTTTTCTTCTGATGACTCTTCCATGAAGGTCATATTTGTGCAGGTGTCACTGCACAGTAGAACAGTGCACCACCACTCCAGAGTCTGCTAAATCTTCCTGAAGGTCTTTTGCAGTCAAACGGGGGTTTTGATTTGCCTTTCTAGCAATCCTATGAGCAGTTCTCTCGGAAAGTTTTCTTGGTCTTCCAGACCTCCACCGTTCCTGTTAACTGCCATTTCTTAATTAATTACGAACTGAGGAAACGGCTACCTGAAAACGCTTTGCTATCTTCTTATAGCCTTCTCCTGCTTTGTGGGCATCATTTATTTTAATTTTCAGAGTGCTAGGCAGCTGCTTAGAGGAGCCCATGGCTGTTGATTGTTGGGACAAGGTTTGAGGAGTAAGGGTATTTATAAAGCTTTGAAATTTGCATCACCTGGCCTTTCCTAATGATGACTGTGAACAAGCCATAGCCCTAACAAGCTAATGAAGGTCTGAGACCTTGGTAAAAATTATCTGAGAGTTCAAATCTCTTGGGGTGCCCAAACTTTTGCATGGCGCTCCTTTCCTTTTTTCACTCTAAAATTGTACAAAACAAAAATAATACACTAATCTTGCTTAAAATTTTGAAAAGAATGTTTCATCTTTAACTTTATGACTTCTGGAGGTCAGTTCATCTTCTACTCACTTAACTATTCACAGTAACAGAAATTTTGACCAGGGGTGCCCAAACTTTTGTATGCCACTGTAGAAGCATAGAAGATCATACGGAGGCATAATAGATGTTGAGACGTTTCAACTTGTGGAAGGAGTCTTGAACAAAGGGAAAATTACAGGATTAGGGGATGCTCATGAGGTCCATGGAAACTTCTTGCAAAAAAGGTGACACATTTCTGGAAGTATCCACCACAGAAAATTGTGGAGGTGAGATCATTGGGGTATCCAGAGAGAAAGTAGATAATTTTCTGAAAGATCAGAGAATTAAGGGTTATGGGGATCTGGCACAAAAGAGTTGAGGTTTTAGGCAGATCAGTCATATCCATAAGATACAGGAGAATTAGGCCAATCGGCCCATCAAGTCTGCTCCGCCATTCAATTGTGGCTGATTTTTTCTTTTCAACCCCTTTCTCCCGCCTTCTCCCCGTAATCCTTAATCCCCTTACCAATCAAGAACCTATCAATCTGTCTTAAATACACCTAATAATTTGGCCTCCACAGCCCTCTGTGGCAGCAAATTCCATAGATTCATCATATTGAGTGGTGGGGCAGGCTTGAGGGGTTGAGTGGACTACTCCTGCTTTTTCCTTGTATTCTAATGCTGTTTTTAAAAGATCATGGAAATATCCGTTGTGACTGTCGCTACAGTAAAAAACATCTGTATTTACATCACGTCTTTCATATATGTATCGACATTCTAAAAGTATTTTACCAAAGTGGAATAGGAAATTTAAACTTTTTCTTTACTAAATTATGTCCCAACACCATGAAGGCTAAATAGCTTCAACTTGCTATGGTTTCACATTACCTCTAATGATTTCATCTTCTTCAACAACATTTTATGCTCTGGATTCTGGACTTTGTCTTTGAAAAATTCTGCAAAAGTCTTTTTCAAGACCAGCTTCATCTTGTGCCTTTTAGCCATCCTAGGAAGGAAAAACATTGGAATGAACACCAGAGGAGCAGAAACTTTAAAAACTGACCAAAGGCCTCAAGTACGACAGATCAGTTTCTCACTGTTCATCCCGATTTACTAACCCGTTAAAACAGCCATCTTTAGCAAGGTGAAAACTAGACTGTGGGCCAATATATTCCTCTTTAATGCATCAATAATCCAGCCTATTAGAAGATTACAATCTGTTTCAGATTTTGTAGTCTTCAATTACTTCATAAAAGCAGTGCTGCAAAATTTGAAAACTTCATGCAAGTGACTAGAGTAAAACTTTACAAAAAAAAATCCTTTACATTAAAAAACTGTCACCAAATCCATTGCAATTATGTTTTATACTACGTTTAAATATTTAACCATTCATAAAAAAAGGTTAATGTAAATAAAAGTGCAACTTCTCAAAATAAACATTGATTGAAGAGACAAATAATGGGACAAACTACAATAGAACATAGAAGGCTGAGGGGTGAGAGGTTTATAAAATTATGAGGAGCACAGTCAGATCTTTTTCCCAAGGCATGGGAGACTAGAACTAGAGGGAACAGGGTTAAGGTGAGAGAGGAGAAATTTAAAGGAGATTGAAGGAGTAAATTTTCACACAAAGGGTGGTGAACATCTGGAACGAGCTGCCAGAGGAGGTGGTGAAGGCAGGTACAATATTTAAAAGACATTTGGACAGGTACTTGGATAGGAAAGACGCAGAGGGATATGGGCCTAATGTAAGCAAAGGTGATTAGCGTAAATAGGCATCATGGTTGGCATAGACAAGGTGGGCCGTAAGGGGCTGTTTCAATGAAGAGTAATTTTTTTTAGTGCAAAAAGTCAAAACACAAACTGTGCTGTAACTCAGTTCAAAAAGTAACTCCTACAAGATCCCCAAAGTTATAGAACTCAATCTCAAATTCTGTTGATAGTGAAGGAAGCCACCAGTAACCTGACACCTCCCCATCTTGCAACAAGTGTTGCGTTGAACTTGGTCTTAACTGCACCATCCTCTTCAGTAGGTGGTTCTCCTGTGAGTAGATCACTGCATAATATCCCATTTTGAAAATAAGAGTTGGCTGGATGCGTCTCCTAATAACATAACATTACAGTACCTTGCACCTTCTGGTTTTTAACTTCTATACTGCATAGGCAGTACTGATGTTAAACAGCGCAGAAGTTACATTCCCCATGTCTTTGCATCAGTTCTCTTCCAAATTATACCTTTTACTGATACACAGCATGTAATTTTAAAAAATCTAATTAAAACATCAAAGGTGAAATTTGACCCAAAGGTTCTTTTCTCACAAAGCAATACTTGGCCATAGCTTGTATTTATTTCCCACCCCACCACCCAAGATGACAGTTTTAGGACAAAGTGACACCTCAATGAAAAAGGAGTTTATAGAAATTTCCAAAGCAGTAAATGCAATGAGCCAGTAGTGGTAATTCAGGCCGGCTGATTTTCAATTAGAACTGTTCTATTGACATTACAATGCAGCCAGAGAACCTACTCTTCAAACAACGGAAAGTAGACAAGGAACTCAGGGACGTTAACAACTCCTTCCAAGTTAAAATCATACTGGCAGCCGAAGAGTGGGTATTCACCCTTCTTCTGAAAAGTTACGCTATACAATTTGTTTCCAAAGGAGTTGGTTTCTGATGCTTCCAGACGTTTCCTGAAGAACAAGTTAAAGGAACATTAATGCACAACCACAAGCTGTCATTTATAAATAACATGCAGATTATAAAAAAAGATCATATTGTCTTAAACTAGATGACCCACACAGATTGCAATGCTATAGAATTACGTTATTGTAATAAAGCTTTGATGGATGTGTTAGATTCACTTAATTTAGGATGGGAAAATAATTAAGGATCAAGAGAAGGCACAAGAGACTACAGATCCTGAAATCTGGAGCAAAAAAGCAAACAGCTGGAGGAACTCAGTGGGTCAGGCAGCATCTGTGGAGAGAAATGGACAATCCACGTTTCGATCGAGACCCTTCAACTGGATTCGGATCTGGGGTCAGACAATGGTTCTTGACCAGGAATGTCGACTGCCCATTTCTGTCTAAAGATGCTGAATTCCTCCAGCCATTTGTTTTTTTGATATGGATTAAGTGGCTTGGCTGGAAACCAGAATCACCCATTACTAGGCATATACAAAACAAAAATCAAATTTGAGAGATCAAATGGCTAAATATATGGAAAATGGAATTTACAAAAGAATTCAGATGGGTTTTGATAGGGATGCTTAAGTTTGTCCTGCTAGAAAATTTCATTGAGGATAAAGAAATGATAAAAAAAAAAGTTGTCCATGTCAGCAATTAAGGAAAAAGAATAGAGGAGTAAGAGGAAAAATATACATTTTGATGGAAAGCCAACCAAACGACAGGGAACTTGTGGAAAGCAAATAAAAACAAGCTTTTCAGGTTTGAAAAATTACAAGGCAGCTCCTTTGGGACCAATCATGGAACTCTTGTCAATCTTTAAGAAAAACAGAGCTTCAACTTACATGGTGATTAGAAGCAAGATTGCAAAAAAAAAAAGGACTAATATCACTGAGCCAAATTCAGCAACGTTGTTTATATATTTAAAAAAAAAGCAAAATTCTGGAAATGGTTATCTGGTGAGGCAGCATCTGTGGGGGGAGAAAGACAGCTTCAGAGTGATGAGATTTCATCAACTGAAAAAAGCTAGAGGAAAAGTATTAAAATACAAAGAAAGTGGGAAGGAGAGATGAGAATCAATTAGAATGTCAACAATACAATAGAATTAGACTTTATAAGAAACCTTAACTAGGTGGGAGACACAATTAAGTGCAAAATAAAACAAATTCTATCAAATCACATTGAAGGAACACAATCTCAGAATGTGGATAATCTCCGCAGAGCCAACAACTGTTGCCCATCTTGATCTAACTTTGTGTAAATAACTTCTGACTCACTTCAGTATGTTAAATTGGTTGAGGTGGGGTTTTAGGATTTTGATCCAGAGCTAGGAACCTAAACCAGGGTGGTATGTGCCCTGGAAGGAAACATGAAGGGGGTGGTGCCACCACACATCTGTCCTTCTGGCTGGTGCTGAACTTGGCAAGTCATTGCATAGTATAATGTAGAGAGTACACACTCATTAATGTATGAGAGCGAAGGAACAGTTTTCTTGAGCAAGTGTTCTTGTTGATATTTTATTCTTGCATCTACAAGTGCATAGAAGCTTATTCTGCTAAGCACCAGCAAATGGTGGAGGAGATTTAAGAGAAATCAGGAAGTGAGCCATTCACCGGAGGATACATAGAGAAAGAAAAAAATGAATGCAATTCATTCAAAAAAGCAAACACTCATATACCAATGGACTCAAGTGAAAGCAGCACAGCAACATTTTTTTCCCCACTCAAAAGACATCATTATCAGGGAAGGTGAGCAGAGAAAACCTGAAGCAACAGTATACCCATGTTTGACACACAACTAAACTAATTTCCTGTGTCTTATTTATGTTTTAATGCTCCTTATTTCCCCTCACTATTTTGGATTACTGTCAAAAATGGTTTGCACTTAGGACAAATTTAGGACTCACACGAGCTCAAAAGCGTTTGGTGTGGTACCAATGAAATATCCTCCTGGTCGCAAGTGATCGCAGGCATTTCTTAGCATGGTGTCTGCCTGTTCCAGTGACTCAAAGGAATAGTGGTAGACAAACTGACAGCTACAAATATCAAAGGTAACATTTGGATCCTTATATTTCTCAGTCAGCAGCTCCTGGAAAACATGTAGCAAAAGCATCTAAATTAAACGTACATCTGAAGTGAAGCTAAACAAGAGCAAAACACTACATTAAGAACACATGAACAATATATTTGTTAACCCAAGTGTCACTTCTTTCCTAAATTCATCCATTAAGTAACTTTCCAGTTATGCCAAGTAAATCTTTATCCGCCTTGCCCTTTCTCCTGTTAATGAAATTTTGTTTAACAGAAAACATTTGTGATGTCTGTCAAGGCTTTAATGAGTGTAAAGGGATTACTATTGAAATGGTGGGCAGGCAGCATCTGTGGTAAGAGAAATGAGAGTCCATCTTTCATGTCAATGACCCTCATCCGAACTGGAGAAGCAAGAAAATAACAAAATCTTAATTCTTGTCATTAACCTCTCACATTCTACTGTTACACTAACATTCCACTTTGCACTTTTATACTCGTTGTTCTCTAGCTCACCAACCTGAAGCTTTCATTCTTTCTCCCACCACAGATGCCATTCACATTGTTGTTTTATTGCATAAGACAATGTTGCTGAATGTTTTAAGTTGCAGAGAGGACAAGGGTGGAGAGAACGAAGGTAATGCCCAGGATAGGGTGGAGACCAAGATTCAGGTGGCAAATGTTTTTGGTACTGTCCAAGAGAGGGAATGAATGCTTCTCAATCCTAGCTTATTGTTTAGAGTAATGCAAATAGAGGAAAACGATATGAGGGAGTAGAAAAAATTGAGTATTCCCAACATTCTCTTTTATTTCCGATTTCCAGCAATCTATATTCCACACTTCACAGTTCCAGTATGTTTTTGTTTTTTCTTTACAGCCCTCATTCATCTTCCTCTATTTATAATACCTCAGACTATGATCACCAAGCACCCATCTCCCTCTCTTGGAGGCAATATGTCACCATGATTGGGACAACTCTATCTGAAGTAGTGGTGGAAGCAGATTTGATAGGAAAATGGATTAATACTTAAAAGACAAAACTTTGCAGGACCATGGGAACAAAGGCGAACAAGGTCAATGAGGCAGCTCTTTCAAAGAGCCAGCACACAGGCAAGAAGATCCAACTGCCTTCCAGTTTTTGTATCATGCAATTATATTTCTTTAGTTAAAGGTCAATTTTGGTGCATTCATAAATCTGTATGTTTCAGGCTGGTTAGAAATATCTAATGTCCCCCAGTCACAAGATTAAAAAAAAATCCAACAAAGCAGCAACTAATTTGGCTTCCCCTGATGAAAACTAAATGTGCTCGATGCTATAGACAAGAAGTGAATGGTTGCACATGTCTGCTTAGCTAAGTAAAATTGAAATTCTGACCAACGATGAACTGCAAAAATTTTTTTAAAGCATAGATGTATTATATATATTAATACTTATCATGGACCAAAGGGCCTGTTGCTATGCTGTACTATTTCATGTTGGCTATCAGCCCATTTATATTAGTTATTAGTTCCTTAGTAAGAGAATATAAATACAGGGCAGTGGGGTTGTCTTTATTTTAAATCAGTGCAAAATCCAATTCACAGGGGTTTATACACAGTTTACTCCTTTCTGTTTAAAGTTACTTACAAAAATGACCAGTTTTTAAGAACTATATTCCAATTTAGCTTAGTCAAATTATTGGCTGAAGCATTAAAGATGTAAATAAGAACCCAAATGTATAAATTGTAGACTATAAAGACCACATCATTGGTCACCAGAGTTCTTGTTATCCAAACAGAACACAACTCTTCCAGAATTCATGCACACTATAATCATTACTGCTAATTTTTGTTTTGCTTTGAAAGATCCACAGTTACAAAGCTTTTCACGAGATGCAAGAATATCTTAGAAGGCATTTGGAACTAAACCACATGAGCAGATATTCCGATAGTTAAAGTGTCATACCTTGGTGCAGTCTGCTCTTATAAAATCTGCAGTAAAAAGAGGTTCATTAGAGTAGCTTCTGTTTCTCATGTCAGCGTATCGCTGAATGCACTGTTCCACAGAAACATCAGCAATATCTATTGGAGAAGGAAGGGTGAAAAGAATCCAAGAATTATCCTCAAATTTGTGCATAATATTCAATGAATCTTGTACATTAGCTCATACATCTTTCTCTAAATTTCTCAAGAAATTCAGTGCTGGAGACACCATCTCTCAGGGACAACAGACCAATGCCCAGTCGCAGTCTGACGGCAATAGGAAATCCCGAGTCTTGAGTAGGAACGGCAGACCAGAAAGAGAGAACTCCTTTACAAGACAATCAAGTTCAACGTCATGCAGGACGAAGTCTCCTTGATCAACACCCAAGCCACAACCCTGACCGTCTACTCCCACCACCCCAATGCAGTAGGGCTGTCACTTGCACCTACTTGCAATGGTTTCTTCATCAGCAAGGAACAAAACCACAAACTCAGCTACCAAGAATACAACAGACATGGGTTCCCCACTAAATCACCTACCATCCCAACTTGCAAACATATTGCCATTCATAGAACAAAACAGTACAGCACACAAACAGGCCCTTCAGCCCACGATGTCTGTTCCCACCATGATGCCAAAATAAAATTATCCTGTCTGCCTGCTCATGGTCTGTATCCCTCCATTCCCTGTCTGTTCACGAGCCTGTCTAAATGCCTCTTAAATGCCACTATTATAAAGGCTTCCACCACCACCCCTGGCAGCCTGTTCCAGGCACCCACCACTCTGTGTAAATATCTTACTCCGCACATCTCCTTTAAACTCCTCCGCTCTCACCTTAAAATTATTCCCTCTAGTATTTGACATTTCTGCCCTGGGAAAGACCCAGACCATCTGCCCTATGCCTCTCATAATTTTATAAACTTCTGTCAGGTCTCCCTTCAGCCTCTGACACTCCAGAGAAAACAATCCAAGTTTGTCGAACCTCTCATTATAGCTAACACTCACTTATCCAGGCAGCATCCTGGTGAACCTCTTCTGCACCCTTTCCAAAGCCTCCACATCCTTCCTGTGATGGGTCAGCCAGAACTGCACACAATACTCCAAAGTTTTGTACATGACTTCCTGAATGTTATACACAATGCCCCGACTAATGTAGGTAAGCAAGCCATACACCTTCTTTACCACCTATCTCTACAAGTTCTGTGTCCAAATCCTGTAACTCCCTACCCAGCATCAGCACAAGAAGGGAGCTCACCACCACCAAAAGGGTGGCACAGCAGTTAGTGCTGCTGTCTGAAAGGTCCAGGAATCCATGCTCAGTCTTCACCTCAGGTGTTGCATGTATGGAACCTGCACATTCTCCCGAGACCTTGTGTTCATTAGGTATTCTGGTTTCCTCCCACAAAGACAGGCTGCTGAGTTAAATGGCTACTGCAAATTACTCCTTAGTGCAAGTAGGTGATAAAAATAATAAAGGGAATTTGATGAGCATGTGAGAGAGAGAATAAGGAGAGGGGAAATGGGGCTGCTCTGTTGGTGCTGGCCCCTTCTATATCACATGAACAAATGCATTGTCACTAATACTAAGATCTAGCAAATAAATCTACGAAAATCTTATTCAACAGTTTAAATCCTAATATATTTTTAAAATGTAGAAAGAGAAAATAAGCACTTCACAAAGAGGATAATGAATGGAGGAAGAAATACTCTGAACTGAATGTTCAGAACTTAGTTCAAGTACAACAAACTTGCTTAATAGAAGCTAACAAACAAAATTTTGAGAAAATAGAAAGTCATTATCCAGCAATCAAATAAATTGTGCACTAATTTAAATCCACTCGTTTTAGCAACTCCCAAAAGATTTCCAGTCATGAAAAAGTTCAAGTGCAGATGTCTTGGTTCAAGTAGCAAAACAAAACAGGTCAAGCTCCTTCTTTTAAAATTTAAAGGGTTAACAACAGAAAATGTAATATCACTTCACTTGGAATGTGCACATGACTCAAACAAGCTATATTTTAATTACATTCGTTGAATCCTTTGAACATCAATGTGTATCAACTCAGAAGATAAAAAGCAAACAGACACAAATCAATTATTTTGTTAAACTCTTCCAGTTCAATTTCCTTAAACAAAAGACATGTTGCCTCTCCAACAAATTACTTACCAACACAAACCAGTTTGTTAATTTGACCTTTCTTCCACTTCAGCAAGTCACCACCTTTCCCACAACCCAAATCCAAGACAGAGATGTTATGCCTATTCTTCCGCCTCACCAATTCGAGATACTCTCCTAAGTAAAAAGGCAAGATGTAGGCAATCAGTCGAAAACTCCATAATTTGCTTTCCTAAAAAAAAACTACCAATCACATTTTTATCTACAGAGAGAAGAGGACTATAAAATGCTAGAAAACTTTACATAGGCCCAGCAGGAAGTTGGGTTAACTTGTGATCTTGCTTGAATTAAAGCACTCACACTTTAGAAATTTATGTTTCCTTTTCAGCTCCTTGCACTTTGATGAAGAATAGCAGCACATTTTCAGAGTTCTACTAGTTAGCGGTGTAAACAACCCACTGGATGACAACTTCCTGAGAACACAAACCAGGCTCATGGACAACTTGTAGCCCACTGTTATTCAACACTTGAACAGACCTCTCATACACTAAAAGATGAAGCCTTGATTTCCCAATCTACTTCATCGTGGCCCTTGCACTTTATTTGTCTACCTGCACTGTAAGTGCCACACTATATGCTGCATTGTTCTCTTTTTACTACCTCGATGTAATTGGGTATGGCATGATGTCTGGAAAGCACACAAAACAAAACTTTTTACTGTATATCAGTACATGTGACAATAATAAACCAATAAATAAATAATTAATAAGTAAACAGCATTGCCTGGCCATCTAAGATCACAAATCACTCAAGCTTGGAAGTATATTTCAATAATCAGTATTCACTAACAAATCCCCTTACATACCACCAAGAACAAAAGTGCCCATATTTCTATGAAAAATAGATGTATAATGATACAGGGCAGTGATTTTTCAGCGTCCCTACATTGAAAGAATGGGAATCAACATCACCTTCATTTGTGTATTTAGGATTATCTTCTGAACTATACCCAATAATCACAGATAATCCAATGCAAATAATGCAGCCAATTTCAAGGTTTCAGTTCAAATTCAATCCTGATAGCCCATGATTTGGATGCCTCCTGCTGAATCAATAATTCAGCAATCAATCCAACATATTCAACCTGTGCTCATTTTGTTTGAAGCTGCCTCCAGATTATTTGCACGTCAACAGAAAGTTCAAATTCTTGAAGTGACACAAAAATCAAAGCCTTCTGCAATTGAAGTGACTTTTTTTTTTAAAAAATTGTGTTTAGAACAAGAGCAAGTCACTACCATGTTTCCCAAATTACTAAAGTGGCTAAATTTCTTCCTTTGCTCAGAAAGTCCCAAGGTTGTGAAAAGTATACACAAATGCAAAGTGTTTCATTTTCCTTACGATAGAAAGGTAATACAATTCAAATTTCAAACCTACCAATAAGAACGCTCTTGATCCAGTTGTTGAAATTGCGTAAGTAAAAGATTCTGCTCTGACTGCGCACTGCCAATCCGCATTCTTGGAGCTCATTATAGTGTGCAGCCACTTTACTGCAGTGACCCCCATCTACTTTCTGATTAAAGGAACAGAAATAAAAGATTAACAATTTCTTTTTATAGTGGACAAAATCGTTATAACTCCTGCACCAAACCTACAGAAACCAAAAAAAGTACGAGTGCCCCTAACATTTGAAAGTATACCATGTAATAAGCTTGCCCACATTATGAGCAGCAAAGACAGGGTAGATATTCAGAGTCTTTTTCCCATGGTAAGGGTGTCTAAAACTAGAGGGTGTAGTTTAATGTGAGAGGGAGGATGTTTAATGGGGATCTGAGGGGTAAGTTGTTCCACACATAGTGTGGTATCAGGAATCAGCATCAGGAATCAAGCAGTATCAGGAATGAGCTGTCAGAGGAGGTGGTGAAGGCAGGAACAGTAACAACATTTAAGAGGCATCTGGACAGGTACTTGAATGAGCAGGGCATAGAGGGATATGGAATTAATGCAGGCAAGTGGGATTCGTATAGACAGGCATGCTGGTCGGCACAGACACGCTGGACTGAAGGGCCTGTTTCCATGCTGTACAACTCTATGATTCTATGACAAAGTTGAAGCCTCTGGAATAAAGGAGGTAGGGACAGCGTTGATCCAAAACAGGCGTAGGGACCAAAAACAGCAGCCATGGTTAATGACCGATTTTCTGGCTGAAGTAAAATATGCATTGTTGTCAGAGCCACCGTTTTCCTTAACGTACAATTAATAACTTGGACTTGGTGAACAAGATTTCCAAATGACAAATCTTGATAAACAGCAAAGATGGTGATACATCTCAAGTGGGCATAGACAGGGTGATGACATGGGCAGACACATGGCACATAAAACTTTACGCAGAAAATTGTGAAAATAATATGAAAGGTGGTAATATAAATGGTTCATTTCTAAAAGGACTGTAGGAGCAAAGAGACCTGGGTGTATAAATCTTTTGAAGGTGTTAAAACACATTCAAAACCAAATTAAACTAGCACACATGATCTTGGATTGAAAAATAGAGGAAAAGAGCACAAATTGAAGAGATTACATTGAACCTCTATAAAACTCAGGTATGATCACATCTAGTTCTGGTCACTGCAGCTTAGAAAGAACATGAAGATTTTAGAGAGAATGCAGAAAAAATTTAACAGAATGGGACTCGGATGGACAAACCAGTTAACTTAATAAATTGGAGAAACTAGGGTTGTTCTCCTTAATAAAGTGAAGGTTGAGAGGTGATTTGATTTGAGGCCTTCAAAAATCATGAAGGGTCTAGAAGTTAATAAAGGGAAATTGCTTTGAATGGCAAAATCAATGAGAAACGGAGGAAATAGATTTAAAGCAATTGGCAAAAGAATTGGTGACGACATGAGAGAAACATTTTTCCCCAGAGAAAATAGTCTGCTCTGGAATTCCTTGCTTGAAAAGCTGGTGGCAACAGATTCAATTCTTACTTTCAAAGGTAATTGAAATAGATGCTTGAAGAAAAAAAGCTGCAGGGCTTGGGGAGAAGGAACTGGTCTTGATGGACTTATTGTCCTCTTTCCATGCTCTAATTTTTTATGATTTTATAACATCCATAGGCAATTCAGCAGAAACAACATTGCCCAAATTGTGGCGAGAACGCGGAGTACATTACCTTAAGCCGAAGTTGGGACATACTGAATAGACAGTCAGCGCCTCCTTCCCAGGGCACCAATGCTCAAGACGAGAGGGCATGGCTTTAAGGTTATGGGTGGGAGGTTCAGGGGAGATGTCACCAACCCAGAGAGTGGTTGGTGCATGGAATGCACTGCCTGGGGTGGTGGTGGAGGCAGATACATTGAACAGGTTCAAGAGCTTGTTGGATAGGCATATGGAGGAGTGTGGGATGGGGGGATATGCGGGAGGAAGGGGTTAGGTAGTGTGAGGGTGGTTTGATGGACGGCACAACGTGGTGGGCTGAAGGGTCTGTTTTGTGCTGTATGGTTCTATGGAATCTTTTAAGGGTATAACTTGATAAACACAAGGGAGAAAATGAACAGTGATAGAGACAGCTGACACACATGGAGCACAACAATCAACATAAACCAATCATACTTGTGCTTCAGACCTGAAGTAATTATTCTGTCCCACACAAACAAGTGTATCTAAACAGTAGATGGATGGTCACACATTTAGGGAAGCAAAGCCTTACAATTTTATTTTAACAGCAAGCTTCCATGCTGCAGCAACAGTTTATATCAACCATAACAAGGGTTAGAGATAAAATTCAAGGCCTGTCAACACACCCACCTCTCCCTGATAATAAATTCTAACTTCAGCTTCCAAGCCATCCAGGCAACCTTTTCCCTACTTCAAGTAATCAGAAATTGGGTGGGCAGTTGGGGGGGGGGGGGGGGGTGTGCAAGGAGGGTAGATGTGAGAGGAAAGTGAATGCTGGGGGATGGGAAGAAAGGGGCATGAGTCTTGGAGTGGTTTTGAGAGGGGGGCATTGGGGAAGAGGTGGCAGTGGGGGAGAGTGGGGAGAATGGGCATTGGGGTGGGGAGGGGGAGAGCATTGGGATGGGTGGGTTGAGCCGGGGTAGGGGGGAAAGATGGGTCAGGACGAGGAGGGGAGAGGGGGGGGAGGGGAGGGGGGAGGGGAGGGGGGGAGGGGAGGGGGGGAGGGGAGGGGGGAGGGGAGGAGGGAGGGAGGGGAGGGGGGGAGGGAGGGGAGGGGGGGAGGGAGGGGAGGGGGGAGGGGGGAGGGGACCACCGAGGCCGAGGAGGGAGGGGGTCGGGGCGGGAGCCGGGGAATCGAGGGGAGGAATCGAAGAGGGAGTGGGGTCGGGGAGGGAGATCATGGGGAGGGGGTCGGGGTGGGGGGGGGGAGAGCGGGGAAAGGGGGGTCGGGGAGGGAGATCACGGGGAGGGGGTCGGGAGGGTCGGTGTGGGGGGGGGGAGATCAGGGAAGGGGGGTCGGGGGGGTGTCCGGGCCCCGGCCTCACCTGGAACTTTCGGCCCACTTGCTCCTCTCCCTCCTTCTCCCCCTCGCTGCGCTTGCGCTTCCTGGGCCTCTCGCTGCCGCTGCTGCTGCCGCCGCCGCCGCCGCCAGCCCCCGGAGCCTGGCAGCCCCGCTCCCCGGCCGAGCCACTCATCCCCCGCCCCCCGTCCGCTCCCGCGGCCCCCGACTGCATTTGCAAAGCGCCTCAAGCGGCGGTCCTCCCGCGACTTCCGGCACGCCGGTCACCTCTGACTCTTGAACCTCCCTTCCGGTTCAGACCGTTGCCATGGCCACCGGGCGGCGGCGGCGGGGGTGGGTGGGGTGGAGACGCGCCCAGGAGGAGCCGGGTCCCTGCGGCGCCTCTCGGTCGGCGAATCACCCGGTGACGGGCGGGGTGGGACAGGGGCCGTCCCACCTGTGCACAGCAAGATCCCACAAACGCCGCCACCACCCGCAGGAGGCTCCCAGACCCGCCTGCTGGTGTCATTGGGTCCCAGCCGGTGGCCCCTCAGCAACCTGCTCCAGTCTGCGTCGGGGGATCGGCGTGGGACAGAGTCGGCAGCTTTAAATTCCTGGGCGTTAACATATCGGGTGAGCTGTCCCGGACCCAGCACAGACATTAGTATTGTTATTGGTTTATTATTGTCACTTGTACCGAGGTACAGTGAAAAACTTGTCTTGCATACCGATCGTACAGGTCAATTCATTACACAGTGCAGTTACGTTGAGTTAGTACAGAGTGCATTGATGTAGTACAGGTAAAAACAACAGTACAGAGTAAAGTGTCACAGCTACAGAGAAAGTGCAGTGCAATAAGGTGCAAGGTCACAACAAGGTAGATCGTGAGGTCAGAGTCCTTCTCATTGTATAAGGGAACCGATCAATAGTATTATCACAGTGTCCTTAAGCCTGGTGGTACGTGCCCTCAGGGTCCTGTATCTTCTACCCGATGGGAGAGGAGAGAAGTGAGAATGTCCCGGGTGGGTGGGTGGGGTCTTTGATCATGCTGGCTGCTTCGCCAAAACAATGAGAGGTAAAGACAGAGTCCAAGGAGGGGAGGCTGGTGTCCGTGATGCACTGGGCTGTGTCCACAAATCTCTGCAGTTTCTTGCGGTCCTGGGCAGAGCAGTTGCTGTACCAAGCCGTGATGCATCCAGATAGGATGCTTTTTATGGTGCACCGATAAAAGCTGGTAAGAGTCAAAATTTCTTTAGCTTCCTGAGGAAGTAGAGGTGCTGGTGAGCTTTCTTGGCCATGCAATCATAGAACACAGAACACTACAGCACAGTACAGGCTCTTCGGCCCACAATGTTGTGCCAACATTTTATCCTGCTCTAAGATATATCTAACCCTTCCCTCCCACATAGCCCCCTATTTTTCTACCATTCACCTGTTTAAGAGTCTCTTAAATGTCCCTAATATATCTGCCCCCACAACCTCTGCTGGTAGTGTGTTCCAAGCACCCACCACACTCTGTGTAAAAAAAACTTACCCCTGACATCCTGTATTGTGGAGGGCTATAGCTGTCACATGACAGCACTGCCCCCTTACCTGGTCAGAAGACACACCACTGCCATACAAGGTTTGGTTTGGTTTGGTTTGGTTTGGTATGGTATGGTATGGTCCCGCCCCACCCATCAGCACACACACCTGACCATTGGCCTTTGTAATCGATTAGTCCTTGCTGGCACCGGGCCATTGGCCTTTGTAAATCGCCTGGGCTGGACTCCCCAGCCCTCCAGCACTATAAAGAGTGCCACATGTGCTTTGCTTGGCTTGGTCTCTTTGACTGTTCAGAGGGGTTCATCCTGCTTTATTTCAGGCTGCAGACCGTGGGATGGTGCTGGAGAAATCGTTGGTGAGGTATGCACTGTTAAAAGGGTTGGGAGCATTTTAGTTAGTGCCCCTAGGTCAAGGGACACTAATCTTAGTGCAGGCCCTAGCCTGCACTAAGTCAAGGGGTGGCAGGTATCATATTGTTTTTCCTTGATTGTATGTACCCAGTTCGTTGTGTGTGTGTATTTTACCCCTCTTGTGATTCTCCCACACTCGCTATAAACTGTGTGTGTGCGTTATCCCTGTTACCATTTCCCTTCTTTGTCCTTTGTAAATAAAATCCTTTCCTGTCAGACTGTGTTCAGAGTCCTTGCCTTCTGAGACCCCGAATCTGTTTCACAACACATCCCCGTTATACCTTCCTCCAATCACCTTAAAATTATGTCCCCTCGTGTTAGCCATTGCCGCCCTGGGAAAACGTCTCCGACTGTCCACTCAATCTATGCTTCTTATCATCTTGTACACCTCTATCAAGTCACCTCTCATCCTCCCTCTCTCCAAAGAGAAAAGCCCTAGCTCGCTCAACCTATCCTCATAAGGTGATCACAAGGAAAGCGCACCAGCGTCTTTACTTTCTTAGGCGGTTAAGGAGATTCGCTTGTCACCGAACACTCGAGCAAACTTCTACAGATGTACTGTTGAAAGTATCCTGACTGTTGCATCATGGTCTGGTATGGCGATTCGAATGCGCAGGAACGTAAGAAGCTGCAGAGAGTAGTGGACTCAGCCCAATACATCACGGGCACATCCCTCCCCACCATCGGTCGTATCTACAGGAGGCACTGCCTCAAGAAGGCAACATCCATCATCAAAGATCCCCACCATCTGGGCCATGCCATCTTCTTGCAGCTGCCATCGGGCAGGAGGTACAGAAGCCTGAAGTCCCACACCACCAAGTTCAAGAACAGCTACTTCCCTTCAACCATTCAGTTCTCGAATCAACCTGCACAACCCCGATCCCTACCTCAGTATAGTAACACTATGACCACTTTGCATTACAATGGACTTTTTTTGTTCTAATTGTGTTCTTTCCTGTATAATATTGTATATTCAGTTTTCAATTCAATTTTTGTTTTGCTTGTGTTTGTTGTGTCTCTAATGCGATGGGCCTGTGATGCTGCTGCAAGTAAGTTTTTCATTGCACCTGTGCATATATGTACTTGTGCATATGACAATAAACTCGATTTGACTTGACTAGACTTGGCAAAAGGATCACGAGGGAAGAGTGGAGGCACAAGGAGACTGCAGATGCTGGGACCTGGAGCAACAAACTAACTGCTGGAGGAACTCAACGGGACAGGCAGCATCTGTGGAGGCAAGGGGACGGTCAAGACCCTGCATCAGGACTGAACAAGGATTGCCTAATGAACAGGATAGTTGGATAACTCCTTCAAAGAGCAATGAGCCGAACAGCATCTGTTGGGGGGAAAGTAATTGTAAATGTTTCAGGTCAAAATTCTGCTGCAGATTTCAGCATCTGCAGTCCCTTGTGTCTCCAACTCTTTCAAAGAGCTGGCTCCACAATTCCATAGGATATAGAGGAAGGCCATTCAGCCCATTGTGATGACTGTCAAAACAGTCCCATTTCCCCATTTATTTCTCTGCAACCTACTCTCTCATGTGCTCATCAACTCCCCAGTTGTTTGCCCACCACCCACCTACACTTGCCATCTCCGACTTGTCTGCTCACTCTCCCAGCCTTTCCTACACTTCCTTGGTGTCTGTTATTGTCCTCTATAAACAACACACTTCACGTCACATGTCACTGATAATAAATCTGACTCTGATTCCTCATGACTTCCTGTCCTCCTCAGAGAACTTCAGTGTTTGAATTAAGTTAGCTAACCCTGAAGACACTCCTGGAGATAGGCTACAGATACAAAAGAACCTATGTTATCATATCCTTTCCCCTCCCCTTCTTATCCCGTTACATCAATGATTAATCCCACCCCTGCAGCAACTTGATCATCAGACATTACTTTTGTCTATAAATAGTTGCAAGGCTAGATAGATTTCACCTCAGCAAAAAAATTCTTATTCCTACATCACCACATGGTGGCAATAGTCCATTAGCTGAATTCTAGAGAGTAAGAACAGATATACTGATCATTTCAAATTTGTAATAGTTCAGCAAGGAATAAGTCAGTCAAAAGTGAAACATAATATTTGTGTACTGTTACTCGAATACTAGCATCAATGGTGGAGTCAGGGACAGGAAAGTGAGTGATTTGGGGAAGGTAGTGTCAGTTTTTCAGTACTCACAACATGGAGAGAGAGAGAGAGAAAAAGAAAGAAAGAAAAGTGGGGGAAAAAGAAATTTGAGGAGAGGGAGAAAGAGAATCACCAGGGAATAGGATTAGGAGACTGAGGTTTTCGGAGGAGTGGGAGAAGAGCCTTATTTTCTCTGGAGAGGCTTAGATTAGATTGCACCAAGGTGCAATGAAATTCCTTGTTTGCATGAAGCTCACAGAGTAAACAGTAAACACTTAATTCCAGCCAATGGTAGTTATATAGATCCCACAATAAATTCTACAATGTTGTTGGCTTCTCTGCTCTACTAAAGTCATTTGCATCTTCCATGATCTTATTTTAAAAGTAAAATACCTAAAGGTCTGTTCAAAAGATTTGCTGTAAGTTTGCAATTATAAAACCTCATCGTTTAATTTGCGCATAACCTCAGCGCGCACCAATTATCACTGCTATTTGACATTGTCACAGAAAGCACTGGATCTGTCTCAACATTGGTCAAAGTAGTCAGCTTGAACATTTCAGTATCATTGATCTGAAGGAAGAAGAGTTCAGGCAGGGGAAAGAAAGGTGGATCTGTTCACGTTGCGGACAACTGACAGGAACTTAGAAATACTCTAAACCCAAAGTTTCATCCCCAAGCCTCAGAAGTTTTTGTTGTCTATGTTTCAGAAGAAAGATTGTCCATTGTCATCAAATTACTTCAGATCTGGCATAGGAAGGATCTCCACATTGTTGTGAAGGTCACCACAGTATTGAAACTTTACTCTGCCACCAGTGCTATTTATCAGATTAGCTAAACCAGTACATTAAGCAAGTTGAATTGTTTCTCAGGGAATATACAAAGCTGCAGAATGATTACCTGTTGACATGCAACCCATCAGTGCAAGCACCTGTTCATGGCAGGCATGGATTCATCAAAGCCCAGCACATAAGCCTGTGGCAGAAGTGCATAGTGAGCCTTTTCATTCAGCTGAGTAGAACAATATGCGTTATTAAGCAATGCCCTAACGGTAGCCAACGTACAGTAGCTTTAATCTGTGGCATTCCCACTAGACCCATTTCAGGATCAAAATCAGAATCAGGTTTATTATCACTGATGTATGTCGTGAAATTTGTTGTTTTGTGGCAGCAGTACAGTGCAAGACACAAAAATTACTATAAGTTACAAAAATAGATAAGTAGTGCAAAAGGGGAATAATGGGGTTCATGGACCGTTCAGAAATCTGATGGCAGAGGAGAAGAAGCTGTTCTTAAAAAGTTGAGTGTGGGGCTTCAGGCTCCTGTACCTCCTCCCCAATGGTACTAATGCGAAAAAGACAATGGACAATGGGCCACTGAGGACCAATTCCTGGAGTGCTGCCTACCAATACCAATGGGTAATCCTCCTCTAGATTCATTTCATTTGGGCCTCTAAATCCACGATGGGCAAGGTATTTATCCAACAAAAGGAGAGGTGCTTCTTAGCTTTACCTTTACTTGTGTACAACAATATATTAGTGTGTTGAAACAGATTCCAGTGTGTCAACAGATCAAACATAGTCTGTGACCATGAGAAACTGCAGAGAGTTATGGACGCAGCTCAGCACATCACGAAAACCAGCCTCCCCTCCATAGACTCTACACTTCTCTGCCTCGGTAAAGCAGTCAACATGATCAAAGACCCCTCCCACCCTGGACATTCTGCCAGTGACAATGGGCCACTGAGGACCAATTCCTGGAGCGCTGCCTACCAATACCAATGGGTAATCCTCCTCTAGATTCATTTCATTTGGGCCTCTAAATCCACGATGGGCAAGGTATTTATCCAACAAAAGGAGAGGTGCTTCTTAGCTTTACCTTTACTTGTGTACAACAATATATTAGTGTGCCAAGGCAGAAGATACAAAAGCCTTAAAGTACATACCACCAGGCTTAAGGACAGCTTCTATCCCACTGTTATAAGACTATTGAACAGACCACTTGTACATTAAGATGGTCTCTTGACCTCATAATCTACCTCATCATGGCCTTGAACCTTATTGTCTGCCTGCACTGCACTTTGTCTGTAACTGCAACACAAAATTCTGCTATTGTTTTTCCCTTGTACTACCTGAATGTACTGATGTGATGAAAAGATTTGTATGGATGGCATGCAAAACAAAGTTTTTCACTATACTTTGGTACATGTGACAATAATAAACCAATTTACCAATGATTGCTTTTTCTTGAATCTATTTGTAATACTGTGAGAACTTCTTCAGCTATAGAACTCTGTTTAACCAATAACCATGAAAGAGGAGGAAGGAAATGAAGAGGAAAACAAAACAACCATTGTCAAGTGAATTGTGTTTTCTTTATATGCCAGTCCTATGAACTTCCTAACTTATTAACAATATGCTCCCAGCTATTTAGCACTGCCTCAACTAATCAATTTGCTGGTATGCCATTAAAAGCAACATTAATAAGTTATTCTTTGCAATTATGCAACATAAATCTTCCACCTTTCATTAATCCCTTTTAAACTCTTGAAGTGCACTTCTCTGTTAATACCTGAATGCACTGTGTAATGAATTGATCCGTATGAACGGTATGCAAGACAGGTTTTTCACTGTACCTCATTACATGTGACAATAATAAACCAACTCCACACTAGCCATTGGGTGAGATTCTATCTCCCTCTATTGTACCCTTTCTGAGCACTAGCTCAATGTTTGGACCAGGTACTTCCACTGAGCCCTTTGATACACCACAGATTTAGGTACCCTTGTTTTTAAATTGTCTCTATGCCAGCACTTCAACTAGTACATTGACTGGTTCTTTCAATCTTGCCATTTTCAATTGTTCTGCAAAACACTATGCAGAAAACTTAGAAGATTCTTAAAGTACTCTTCTGTAATAAAATGTCCCTTCGGTATACACCACCCATAAAGTACATTTGTACTATAAAGGTTACCTTTACTTGGTTGCTCCTTTGCTTATTTCTTGCTGGTGCTGCATGTTTCAACAGCTGCTCACTAGTATTCTCTATCTGATTTCCCAAAGTGAGAGTTCATGTACTGGGAGATGAGGAGTCTTTGATTGATGCTTGTAATGGGCCATCTTTCTCTTGATTCATTGTGCCTTGCTGCATCTTATGTGGCTACTGTGTAAAGAGAAAGGGAAACTAGCTGTGTGGAATGTAGCAAGACCGATATGGTGCAATGCTGTTTATAGATTCAGATTAGTTTATTCTCATATACACAATGAAACTCCTTGCTCGCACAAAGCTCACAGAGTAAATAGATAGAAGTACCTGTGTATTTCTCACCATCCATTGCAGATTAGATTTGGAGGAATACTGAATTCTTGAGGCATCATCAGAAGAGGAGAACTGAAGTCTAGAAGGGATTTCAACATAGGAATGAGAACTTTAAACCTTGAGGACAGAGGAGACGTGAGAGACTACAGATGCAGGAAATCTGGATCAACACACACAGGAGATGGAGGAACTCTGTGGGTCAGGCAGCATCTATGGAGGTAAATGGACAGTTGGCATTTTGGTCAAGACCCATCATTTGTGTGAGAAATAAAGGACCGCAGATGCTGAAATCTAGATCAAAAACACAATGATGCTGGAGGACCTCAACAGGCCAGGCAGCATCCATGGAGAAAAGCAGGCTGAGGGTCCTGACCCAAAACACTGACCGCCTGCTTTTCTCCACTGATGCTGCCTGGCCTGCTGTTCCTCTAGCATCATAGTGTTTTTCACCCATAATTTGTGTGTTGCTTTAAATCATGAGTTGATGGATGAAGAATCAACATAAGTCAATGAGAACCATAGGACTTAGTAATGGTTAGAATATGGCCAGTTTTAGACAAAAGACTTATGAAGAGTGGAAAGTGGCCAAGTGGCCAGGAGAGCATAGAAATTATCTAGAAGTCAGAAAAGAATGAATGAAGGTTCCAGCAGTAGGTTGCCTGAGGCAGGAGCAGAGAAGGGCAATGTTGAGTTGGAAATAGGCCTTTTTCTGGGGATAAGGATATAGGTGGTAATTTAGCTCAAGCTCACATGGTATGGGTCATCACAAGGCAGTGGCTGGGGAGTACCTAGTGTCAGAGGTCAAAGACAACAGCTTTAATGGGAGGAAATTGAAGCTCATCCAGGGGCAGATAAAATATTTTTTAAAAACTGCAAGTGCTGGAACCATGTCACAAAAATAGAAAATGCAGGAAATAGTCAGCAGACCAGGCAGCATCCGTGGAAAGAGAAACAGAGTTAGCACTGCAGATGAATGAGCTTTCATCAGACATTGGAAAAGTCTGAATCCAAAAGGTTTGAGGTTACAGAGAGTGCAAAGGACAAAGAGAATGTCCAAGGGAGACCAAACTGATGGTGGTGCTGGCTGAGAGGTGGTGGTTAAATGCATTTGATCTGTCTGGAGATGTAGATAAAAATAGGTGAATGAAGATAAGAGGAGAAAGATAATAAAATCTTGGAAGTGTGAGACAATTTTTATCAGCCTGTAACTTTAACTCTTGTTTTTCTCTCTCCACAGATGCTGCTTGGGCGTGGTGGCTATTTCCAGCATTCTCTTTAATTGCAGATTTCCAACAACAGAAAGAGAAAACAAAATGCTGGAACTGAGATACAAAACACAACAGTTCCTGGAAATCCGAAATAAAAGAGCATGCTAGAAATACCCACCTCGTCGGACTGCATCTGTGGAGAGATTAAAAACGTAGTTAATGTTACAGAGTGATGATCTTTCACAAGAACAGGTCAGTTCTGACAAACTGGAAGGCTGGTTATCTGAAATTGTTGAACTCGACTTTGAGTTCCAAGGTCTGTGACATGCCTAGTCTGAAGATGAGGCATCCTTCCTCATATTTACATAAAACTTCATGGGAACAGTATAACAGGATGCTGAAAAAGCAGGCTGTCACCCTATAAGCAGTCAAAGAGTCAACAGAGATGGCGAGGTAGAGCCAAGTGTCTCAGCCAATATGTAGAACCAATGTCTTTTCATATGCTGATGTTGTCAAGAAATAATATGCAAATGAGAAATAGGAAGGGGGTCAAGCTTAGGCAATTGGGGGAGTGCAGGATAAAGATGAGATATCTTTATTAGTCACATGTACATCGAAACACACAGTGAAATGCATCTTTTGCATAGTGTTCTAGGGGCAGCCTGCAAGTGTTGCCACGCTTCCGGCACCAACTTAGCATGCCCACAACTTCCTAACCTGTACATCTTTGGAATGTGGGAGGAAACCGCAGTACCCGGAGGAAACCCACAGAGACACAGGGAGAACATACAAACTCCTTACAGACAGTGGCCGGAATTGAACCCGGGTCACTGGCACTGTAAAGCATTACACTAACCACTACACTACTGTGATGAGAAACCATTGCAGGAGGTCCTCTAGCAAGAGTCAGCACACTATTTTAAGTCTTCATTAGTACAAAATTCTACATAACTTTGGCACAATAAATTACTAAACTGTCATGATTTTGTACACAACTTCTAAGAAATCACTAATTTACGTTAATCAAAAATGGAAATGGCTCTGCGGAGAAATAAATTTTTTTTTATGGACAAGTGAAATCAAACATATTTCTCAGGAAATAAGTATATTTATTTGAATACAAACAAGAACAGTTGAAATCCTCCACTAATTGGTCCGGATAAAGAGAATGTTCTTTTAAGAGTTAATTGTGTGAAATAAGTTTAATTAAAAACAACACAAAAATGTAAAGGTTTTATTTGGAAGATTGTTCATTCAGTAGAATAAATAAATGAAAATGTACATCTCAATATTTGTTGTAAGAACAGATATGATTAATATTTACAGCTTGTGTCAGCAAAGTACAGCAGTTAATTGCTTACCATAGAGTTCAGAAACCACTATGTCTAATGTGATCAAAAATGGGGAAAAATGAACACGGGGAATAGAAATATTTTTCCCAGGGAACCAGAACCTGATGGCATTCATCGCAGAACAATGATAAATCATGCATCATCACGTCCATGTACGTATTATTACCCAAAGCTAATTTTAAGATGTCATTTTAATAATCCTTAAATACATGAGTGTTTTCTCATATTGTGCTTAAGTCAAGAGTGACATGTTTATATATTAGTGTATTTCCTTTGAAACTTGAACTGAACATGAACTCACGATTGTCTGTCAACACGAATGTAAACGATCGTGGAGCCTGGATATTAAGTTCCTGGAATTTTACAAATTTGTTTTTCTTGGTTTCCCAGCGGTAGACCTGGGTGAAGGAATAATCACTGCCAAGAATGGCATACTGCCAGCCATTTATTCGCAGAGGCTGAAAGACCATGGCACCACGCGATGGAAAGGTCTGCTTTTCCACAAACCTGGAGGTCTCCCATTTCATCACCTTGGAGTCTCCGATGAACCTGGTAAGGCAAATGTAAATATCATCCTTGACCACAAAATGTTTCACTGCATACACGTCCTCCATCTCAGGGATATCGGTGCGCCACACAAACTGCTTCTGGTTTTTGTTCCACTGGAATATGACAGGACGCTGGGAGCTACTTGACAAGATTAAGTGTGGTTTATTAGCTATTTCAAGGTACTCCACATCTGTGTCTCTGAACCAGGAGTGCAGACTCTGATGGGAGTAGAATCCATTCCCATTCCACTTGTACACTGTAGTTGACCCAGCCTTTGAGGTGTCTGCTATAACAAAGTACCACTCTCCTTCTATTTTGAATGTCTCAATGTCATTCGGTTTCCTGATTTTAATGTTGTCTACGTCTTGCATCTTGATGAACTTGTTGGCAAAACTATCCCTCTTATAGATGTGAGAGCCACCGAATAACTGGGCCATAACAACAAACAGCTGGTCATCAATAATCAGTGGCTTGCAGAACACAGTGGAGCTGCCTGCATCGAGAGAAGGAATGTTAGCCAGAGAAGACATAATCTAACACCACTATCATACCTCAAGCTATTACATTTTATATAAATTCCAAGTTTAAATGCACAGAGTTAGAGCATACATTTCTGGCCATAGATTTTAATATAAATAAGTGGCATAGAATTGAAGGCAGAAGAATTAAAAGGAGGTATTCCTCACTCAAAATGTGGTGAGGTTCATTATCGGCAACAACTCTGAATGTTCTCTGGTTCTATCATAATCTTGCCTACGATGAAGAGATTTAATCACTAGTAAAAATTGTTTTGGCTGGACTTGTTTTCTTAGGAGCAGAGGAGGCAGATGGTAGATTTAATGAAGGTACATGAAACTTATGAGAGGCCTTAAATGGGATGAACAGGAGGACCTAACAATAACTAGCTTTAGAATAATGATGGAGATGAGGGGGGATTTTTTCTCTTCTCTTGGATCTGCCGCCTGTGGAGGTGGAGTCATTGAATGTATTTAAAGGCGAGTCATCAGACACATTTAAACGATGAGCGATTCCAGGGGTACGAGGAGAGAAAGGGAAAGTGGAGTTGAGACCAGCTGTGAGCTGTTGAATGATAGAGCAGACTCATCAGGCTGAGTGGCCTACTCCTGCTCGTGTTCCTTAACTTGTTTTAAAAAATTAAATGGCATAGAGTTTAAGGTAGAAGAATTAAAATTTGGTGAGGATCTGGAACTTACTGCCTGAAAGAGTGGCAAAAGCAGAAACCCTTGCCTCATTTTAGAAGAACTTGGTTAAGTTGTGGGGTGAAATATGGAAAACAGGATTGGCCTGAAAAGCAAGAAGCAAACAGCTGGAGAACTCAGCAGGTCGAGCAGCATCTGTGGAGGCAGAGGGGTAGTCGACGTTTCGGGTCGAGACCCTGCATCAGGACCCCAGTGGCCTCAATAGTTCTGTTACAGCCAACAATCGACATGATGAGCCGAATACTCTGCTGTGTCACAAATTTTCTACGATCTTGAGGTTCCTAGAGTGTTAAGGGGGAGAAGACTATAATATTAAAAACAACAGCTTGCATTTATGTATGTAGGAAACTGTCCAAGGAACATCATCAGACAAAATTCAATCCTGAACCACGTAAAGAAATAGCAGGACCAAAAGCTTGGGCAAAGAGGGAAGCTTTTTGGAGCAACTTAAGATAAAGGTAGAGATCCACTGCAGGGGAATTTCAGACACAAGGACTAGGAGGTGTTGACACAGCAGTTAACGGTAGCGCAGTGAAAACTGAAGACCTTGAACAGAGCGATCTCAGACAATCTGGCCACAAACAGAACAGGTAACAGCGCTGATAGTTGTTTCCTAGAACTGATGGTCCATACCAATAATGTTGTCATAGTTTCTGAAAACCATCTCCACATGATCCCATTCAAAAAAACTGCACTTCCCCACAATAGGCTGAGCGATGACGACATTGGCATCATTCATGAAGGTGAAGGCTTCAATCGAAAGAGACTGAAATGGTAGGGTCTGATCCACAGCAAACTCTACGAGATGAAAGGGGAAAGGTAACCGCTGGGGGTTAGTTAATGCATCAATCAGGTTTCACCACTTCAATCTGATAAAGTGGTTTGTCGCAATCACCTGTTGTTATGCAGTCAAATTCCTTCAGTGAAAGGTTATTAATTTTACGACCCTGATACTCCACCGGACTGGCACAGTAGATCTGATCAACCGTTGCATTTGTACTGCTTAACCATTCCACCAGCCACTTCAGTTTGCAGCCACAGTGAAAAGAATTCCCTCTAAGATCTCTGCAATTAAAAATAATTCCTAATAAGAAATTTTCTTTAGAGATTCATAGTTAATGAAGCAACAAACACACTGTCCCTGTACTTGGAAGTAGGTACAGAGTTCATTTTGCAAATGGCACACTTGAAAGCTCAGAGCTAGAGTACTCCTTGCATTTCAGTATGTTAACTAAACTTAATTCCTTTCATAATTTTAGATGTCTAAATGCATCCTAGTGGAATCTGGGATGGTGAACAAGGGAACCAGGATCTCAACAAAACAGGGAATGACAGACAAATGCAAATAGCCTTGGTCAAGGGCTGGGGAATGTTGAGTGCCCCATTCTCTGTAGACAGGGAAATGATACTACACCAAACCAAGACTAGAAATGACAATTTTGGGCCAAGGCAGCTGAAACAAATGGTGGAGCAATTAAAATAGGAGTTGTGTAAGAGGGCAGGAAGACAGTAGAGATTTCAGAGAGTTGATGTATTCGAGAATATTGTGCAGATAAAGAAGGGCAAGTTGGAGAAAATTTCTGCTCGTCCAATATAGGAGTCAGACAAGAGGTGTGTCAAATTAAGGGCTGTGGAGGGATCAATTGAGGTAATATTAGCTAGAGTTAAAAGACTATGAATGAGAAATAAAATGGGTCCAAGGATAAAATTCAGAGGCAACTGTTCAGGAGTGGGAAGAGAAACCATTGAAGATTGTACAGTTGTGACTCAATAGGCGAGTAAGGTACAAAGACCCAGCGAGAAGTCATGGAAAGACAGTGGAGGGGGATGATACTGAAGGCTGTGGATAGGCTAAGAATGATGAGGAGCAACTGTTTACCACAATCATGGTCAAACTAGTATAAACATGGACACAAACCTTAAGAAGCTTCACTGTATAAAGAAGAACAGAGACATCACATTAGTTCACAAAACAAATACAGAGATCACCAGCAGCCTATCTTAATCAATAAAGAGTTTGCCATCAAGGTCCAGCAGTCAATGAAGATCATCCAGCTGTCTGCTCACATCTTCATTTGCCAGAAGAGAATTAGCACAAGCTGGTTATTCTGATCTCAGCAAATGGGATTCAAAAGGCAGGCAAAACCTACAATCTGACTTCATCCCAGGGCGAGATAGAGACTTAAAATAACAGAAAAGGAAACCTGGCAATGTGTAAAGTGGGCTGTCCTTTCGCTATCAACCTTATTGCACCACCAGTTTCAATCCCATTCTACCAGAGATTAAAATACATCGGATAACATGTACAAAAGCAAAATGCTGCAGATGCTGGAAATCTGAAACAAAATATAGAAAACGTTGGAAATGCTCAGCAGGTCAGGCAGTATCTATGGAGGTAAAAGCAGAGTAAATGTTTCAGGTTGATGACCTTTCATCAGAACTAGAAAGCTCCAATGAGAAAGCTCTCTGCTGGACCTGCTGAGTATTTCAAGTACTTTGTTTTATTTTAGTCATTTAAAGTATTATCTAGCATTATCGCTAAGAAAATCATAATTACAGGTAATTCTTACACATTAGTCAAAGCATCCAGCCCTTTGAATACATCCTTTGGAAGTGTTTGAAGGTTGTTATTTGCCAAGCTTCTGTCAAAATAAAATGGTAAAATTCTGTTAACGTTAATTGCTTTGAACATTATATTTAACTATGACATGATGCACTGTCTGACAAGTCTAAAACTGGGAGACCAGTTTTGGGACACATTGCTTTTAAGGAACAGAAATGCAACTGCCCTGGCTGCAGCAGCCTCATTATTTCCTTCCTGCATCTTGCAACCTCCTGCATTGTCTGCTGAGAAACTTTAGTGCACCCCCAAGGTGCATTGGATATGCACAACAGCAGAGCCCAACCATTGTTTCGATCATTGGTCTTAAATCATTTCTCATATTTTCTTATGACAGAAGGACTTCAGAACAACTCCACCAATCCCATTCCCCCACTTATTTCCAATAACCTATTCTCTCTCACATGCCTATCAGCTCCAGTTGGAAATCTTTCTCCAAAAACTTCAAGGCCTAGACTTTTGGAGCTAAAACAAAACTGCATGAATCCTCTTTTCCAAAACTGGGGCTCAGGAGCAGGGTAGCCAAAGGACCTGCCCTGTGCTGTGGGAGAAAAGCACAAGGTTCTGATGGAGGGAGAGAATTGGGAGATGAGCACTCAACATTGTGGGAAGACTCGCACTTGTTGTTAGGGGATTCAGAGAGAGACTGGCACTTGGTGTTGGGTAGGCAAAGGAAAGCTAGACAGCTCTGTCATCAACTTTTTGGGATAGACCAGCATTGTGTTGGGGAGTTTAGGGGAGAGAATTGCATGGTCTTGTAGGGTTTGGGAGAGAGACCAGCATTTGGTATTGGGGAAGTACAAGTGGAGGTTGAGCTTAGTGTTGGGGGCACAGTGGAGACACAATGTTGGCGTTAATTGAGGGAAAGGCTGGCACTTGGTACTGGACGGTACAGGGAGAAACTGCCACTTGGTGTTGGGGATATGGGCAAGAAACCAGCATGATGTTGAAGGGTTCAGCAGAGAGTCTGACACTTGATATTGATGGGGGCTACAAGTTGGCACTTGATGTTGGTGGATACATGGGGAGGGACTAACATTTAGGATTCTGAGGTGGTTGCGGGAGATACTGCCGATTGGTGCAGGGGATGAAGAGACCAGCACAATATGTTGGCTGTTTTGGGTATGACCAGGGCTTGGTCCTGTGATCAGTTAGAGAGAATGAACTCCTGGTGCTGGGGACACTGAGGTTCCAGACCATCGCATCTAAATTCACTCAACCAGTGACCCGGGTTCAATCCTGACCTCAGGTGCTGTGTAGAACATAGAACATTACAGCACAGCACAGGCCCTTTGGCCCACAATGTTGTGCCGACACTTTATAGTGATCTAAGATCTATCTAACCCTTCCCTCCCACATAGCCCCCCATTTCTCTATCATTCATGTGACTAAGAGTCTCTTAAATATCCCTAATGTATCTGCCCCCACAACCTCTGCCGGCAGTGCGTTCCACACACCCACCACTCTGTGTTAAAAAAATTGCCTCTAACATCCCCCCATACCTTCCTCCAATCACCTTAAAATTATGCCCCCTTGTGCGAGTCATTTTTGCCCTGTGAAAAAGTCTCTGATTGTCCACTCGATCTATGCCTCTTATCATCTTGCACACCTCAATCAAATCACCTCTCATCCTCCTCCTCTCCAAAGAGAAAAGCTATCAACTATATCAACTCAACCTATCCTCATAGGACATGCTCTCCAATCCAGGCAATATAGTGGTAAATCTCCCCTGCACTCTCTCTAAAGCTTCCACATCCTTCCTATAATGAGGCGACCAGAACTGAACATAATACTTCAAGTGTGGTCTAACCAGAGTTTAACAGAACTGCAACATTACCTCGTGGCTCTTGAACTCAATACCCCAACTAATGAAGGCTTCTTAACAACCCTATCAACCTGCGTGGCAACCTTGAGGGATCTATGGATGTGGACCCCACGATCCCTCTGTTCCTTCACACTGCAGGGTCCTGCCATTAACCTTGTCTAAGTTTGCACGTTCTCCCAGTGACCGCAAGTGTTTCTTCCAGGTGCCCCATTTTCCTCCCACATCCCAAAGACATGCAGGTTGGTGTGTTAATTGGCCATTGCAAAATGCCTCTAGCGTAGGTGAGGGGTAGAATCTGGGGAATTCATGGGAATGTGGGGAGAACAAAAAACAGGATTGGTGGTTGATGGTAAAGTGGTTGTGAAGGGCCACAGGACCTGTTTCCGTACTGTCTCTCTCTATGACTTTAAAATAACTGCATTGTGCAATGGAATTTCAAGGCAGTTCTTTTTCTAATTCATGCTTTCCTACATGTCACTATTTCATAACCCTTTACTTCCCAAGTCTTCTGTTCCTCCAACACTTCAACTAAAATGTTGGCATCATCTAATTTCTTGATTCATCTTGTTTTCTGTCCAAGTGTTTTCAACCTTGGCAGTGCTTTAGCCTACATGCAGGTTGGCCAATCAAAAATAGCAGATATTATCAGTGAGAGAATTCAAAGCAGTAATCCAATCTCTATCCATGGATAACTATAATCTATGCCTACGTAACCTTTGTAGTTTGCAAAGCCCTTTAAAGCTCTTGATTGGATTACCACTTAATAATTAAGCATATCCTTTACACATCATAATACCATCCATTATGCCAGTAAGAGGGCAAAAGTGTTGTGGAAACTATATGAGATTGTGGCAATTTATTGCCTTTGACTGAGACAGTTCACCATGATCTCATTGGAACTTCACCCAAGGTTAACACTGTAAAATAACCTTAACTCCTAATTATGGTTATTTTAACCAGCCTCGTTCGCAAATCCTGTTGAGGGTTGGACAGGAAGCTCAAGCAACACTAGACTGGTTCCAATTCTAAATCTGACTGTCAATTTCAAGTCCTAACAAGCTTGTCAGATAGTATGACCTGTGTCAAAAATGAACCAGATCTCATCAGGTACAACAAACGAGCACAACTTCAATAAGAGAAAAAGTAAAACCAATACTTCAAAGCATAGACTGTAAGCATAACATCATTCATCTATTTGGAAGAAGCACATTACCCAATAGTAAAATATAAGTTACTATTGATTATCAGTAAAAATACTAGGTAGCAGAAGTGAACAAAAATACCCTTGTTTCTCTGTTTAAATATGAGCAGTAGAGCAGTAACGGCAGGAGTTTTTGGGAGTAATTCAGAAGACGCAGGATCAGTTCATCCCAAAGAAGAGGCATTCTAAAGGGAGGATGAGGCAACCGTGGCTAACAAGGAAAGTCAAAGACAGCATAAAAGCAAAAGAGAGGGCACACAATATTGCAAAAATTAGTGGGAAGCTAGAGGATTAGGAAGCTTTTAAAAACCAACAGAAGGCAACTAAAAAAACAATAAGGGGAGAAACAATGAAATATGAAGGTAAGCTAGCCAATAATATAAAAGAGGATACCAGAAGTTTTTTCAAATATATAAACAGTAAAAGAGTGGGCATCGGACCACTGGAAAATGACAGAGAGGTAGTAATGGGGAACAAAGAAATGGCAGACAAACTGAGTAAGTGTTTTGCATCTGTCTTCACTGTGGAAGACACCCAGCAACATGCCAGAAATTTGAGAGTCAGGGGGCAGAAGTGAATGCAGTCACTATTACTATGGAGAAGGTGTTTGGGAAGCTGAAAGGTCTGAAGGTGGATAAGTCACCTCGACCGGATGGACTACACCCCAGGGTTCTGAAAGAGGTAACTGAAGAGATTGTGGAGGCAGTAGTAGTGATCTTTCAAGAAGCACTAGATTCAGAAATGGTTCCAGAGGACTGGAAAATCGCAAATGTCACTCCACTCTTTAAGAAGGGAGGGAGGCAAAAGACAGGAAATTATAGGCCAGTTAATCTGACTTCAGTGGTTGGTAAGATGTTATCCACTATTAAGGATGAGGTTTCGAGCTACTTGGAAGCACAGGATAAAATAGGCTGAAGTCAGCATGGTTTCCTTAAGGGGAGATCTTGCCTGACTTATCTGTTGGAATTCTTTGAGGAAGTAACAGGAAGGATAGACAAAAGAGAGTCGGTGGATATTGTTTACTTATATTTTCAGAAGGCCTTTGACAAGGTGCTGCACATGCGGCTGCTAAACAAGATAGGAGCCCATGGTATTACAAGAAAGGTACTAGCATGGATAGAAGATTGGCTGACTGGTAGAAGGCAAAGAGGGGGAATAAAGGGGGCCTTTTTTGGTTGGCTACCAGTGACTAGTGGTGTTCCGCAGGGGTCAGTGTTGGGTCTGCTACTTTTCACGTTATATGTTAATGACCTGGATGACGGAATTGATGGCTTTGTGGCCAAGTTTGCAGATGATACAAAGATAGGCAGAGGGGCAGGTAGTTGTTGAGGAAGCAGGGAGCCTGCAGAAGGACTTGGACAGGTTGGGAGAATGGGCAAAGAAGTGGCAGATGGAATATAGTGTAGGGAAGTGCATGGTCATGCACCTTGGTAGAAGGAATAAAGGCATTGACTATTTTCTGAACGGGGAGCAAATTCAGAAATTGGAGGTGCAAAGGAACTTGGGAGTCCTAGAGCAGGATTCCCTAAAGGTTAATTTGCAGGTTGAGTCGGTAGTAAGGAAGGCAAATGCAATGTTAGCATTCATTTAAAGAGGACTAGAATATAAAAGCAAGTATGTAATGCTGAGGCTTTCTAAGACATTGGTCAAACCACATTTGGAATATTGTGAGCAGTTTTGGGCCCCATATCTAAGGAGGGATGTGCTGGCATTGGAGAGGGTCCAGCAGAAGTTTACAAAAATGATCCCAGGAATGAAAGGGTTAACATGAGGCGCATGTGATGGCTCTGGGCCTGTACTCACTGGAGTTTAGAGGGATGAGGGGGGATCTTATTGACACCTCCCGAATATTGAAAGGCCTGGATAGAGTGGACGTGGAGAGGATGTTTCCAATAGTGGTAGAGTCTAGGACCAGAGGGCACAGAATATAAGGATGTCCCTTTAGAACAGAGATAAGGAGGAATTTCTTTAGCCTGAGGGTGGTGAATCTGCAGAATTCATTGCCACAGATGGCTGTGGAGGCCAGGAGATTGATAGGTTCCTGATTAGTAAGGGTGTCAAAGGTTATGGGGAGAAGGCAGGAGAATGGGGCTGAGAGGGAAAAATCAATCAGCCATGATCGAATGGCGGAGCAGACTCGATGGGCCAAATGGCCTAATTCTGTTCCTATGTCTTATGGTCTCTGCAAAGCAGTAAGTTTTAATGGAATGTATTTGAAATTTAAGAGCAAGGATACTAGCTCTGGTTGGGCGTATTCCAAGAAGTTACAACCTCCCTGCTTAGTCAAACAGCCTTAGTACTTTTAAATTTAATCAATAACAATGTTTAAACAAATTGAAATCAATTCATTAATTTTAATGCGCCCATGATTTTTCTCCTGGGTTGTCTGTGACCAGGAGATCAATCCTCATTTCTTAAAGTCTTTAGTGCAACCCTGGGAGGTCAACAACACAACTCACGAGCAAGTTTGAAGCTATTCATTCATTCCCTCCCATCTCTTGTTCTATGCTGCTGTGACAACAGAGGTGCAATTAATTAATTCCACTGGCCATACTGTTACAGCCTGAGAAAATAAAAAGTGCTGATGGAAATTATAATCGGGCAATGGAAACGTGTTCCGCTTCAGTTACAATTCTTCAATAAGGGTGAGTGTCCTTGTCCCAAGCATAGACTATCTGATTGTGCAAAACCATGGTCATTTTAGACCTACAGATTGCATTACAAAGGTTAGCCATGAGGGAGAGAATATGACCTGTTAGCTTATCCCTCCCGTCCTTTACACGCTAGACGGTATTGATTAGTGCCTTCAGTTCCCTATAACTGGAGCTATCAATCAGGGCAAGACCATAAAGGGGCAGAAAACCAATTAAGAGACAAATGCTGGGATCGCTGGTCTGGGTCACACTATCACCGTTGTTAATGGCTGCTTGCTCCGTATTAGATTGAACATACAGCTCTAAAACTGGCCACTTACTGTCCACGAGCCTCCACTGAACCTACATCTCACCAAAAATATCCTTCTGTGTCTCCCTCCCTCCCGCACACACCTAACTTCCTTTTAATGTTGTTTGTTAAATAACAAATCATATTACTGAGATTTTGTAAACAGAAAAACAAGTCTTGCAGACTCCAATACAGCCCTTGAATTCATTTAGTTAAAAAAACACTGTAATTTAGTGAAATTTAGTGAAACTATTAGGAGTTCACACACTTCCACTGAGTGAATAATTTTATCTTTTGAAGTCTTGTGTTATATGTTGACATCTATTTCTTATATTTCTCATTTCCCAGCAATTGGCTAAAGAATCATTTACATCTAGCCATGCATTTGCACTCTGTCAAAAAGTCACTGTTTATCAGGGCTGTTTACATTTTTCTCCCAAATCATTACTTTTTTGGCACTCAAGAAGTTTCCTTCTATCAATGATTTTAAATAAAACACCATTAGAATCAATATGTAGTCAACAGGACTAAATGGCAGGAGGGGTGTACAACAGGCAGCTGATCACCAGCTATGTTTAGGCCTAATGACAAAGGTGAAATTTTACCCCAGGGAGACTGTAATAAATTTGAACTTCTTTGTTATCCATCCCACTAACGTAGAAACCAGAAATTCAAATGAAAAGACTATTGCTGCACGATGATATATTGTTGAGGAGATGCTGATCCAAAGTCTGGCCCCTTTAAAACTAACTCATCTTTAACAATTTCATTCCATGAACAACAACATGTAGTAGAATGTTCTCAAAGGATCAGACAAAATGTTTCTGAAAGCTGAAAGCAAGAAGTAGCAAGATAGAAAAAAGCTAACTAGAAAAACATTTGGCAAGAAAATCTTTGATGCAAGTCATAAAAACTCTATTTGAAAAACACAAGTTAATATTTTAAATTGTCACATTCCTGAAGAGAAGACTTTCTGTAAAGGTCATCACCCCACCCTCTTAAGCAATATTTAATTTCCTCTGTGCCTCTGATCAAGACTGGTAGACAATGGTGGTTTTCCCCTGCAAATGAACTCACATCCATTTCAAACTGGGATTGAGAGTCTCCCACTAATTTTACATTCAAAAGAAGCAGTGATTCTGAGAGTTTATGGATCAGCTACCAATTCCCTGCTGTAGTTCCAGTGAAGAGCTGGCATAAACCCCAGGAGAGTAATGTAAACAGGTGGGGAAGAATGATAAGTCTAGATAACAAGGGGGAAAGAGAGATGGAAAACGTGAACAAAGGGAGAGAGATCGTGGGTATAACACCTGGCTTCATCTGCCCAGCAATCACATACCTATCCACCTGGGTTTCTTCCCCCTTGGTTCACCTTTCCTATCACCTCCCCCACCTGGTTCCATCTGACCATCACCCCTCTCTTATCTGGTTCCACCTATCAGCTGCCAGCCTTTGTCTCTCCCTTCCCCTCCTCTACCTGGCTCCACCTGCCCATCATCCCCTCCACATCTAGTTCCACCTATCACCTGCCAGCCTGTCTCACGCCTCCCTCTCACTTCTAGATACTGGCCATCTTCCCTCTACACTCTCAGTCCTGACGCAAGGTCTCGACCCAAAATGTCGGCATCCCTTTGCCTCCACAGACGCTGCTTGACCAGCTAAGTTCTTCCAGCAGTTAATTTTTTTTTGCTCCAAATTCCATCATCTGCCGTCTCTTGTGTCTCCATTCACCAGGATGTTGTTTGCTTGCTGTGTATGAGCTATAAGGAGAGTTTGGACAAACTTGGATTGCTTTTTCTGGAGGGAGACCTGATAGAAGTATTTAAAAATATGAGAAGCATTGATATACACTCTTTCCCAGGATGGAAATGTCAAATACTAGAGGACACAGCTTTAAGGTGAGAGGGGGGACAGTTTAAAGGGGATAGGCAATGCAAATTGTTCAGCACAACTTTGTGGGCCAAAGGGCCTGAATTGTGCTGTAGGTTTTCTATGTTCTAAATTTTTTTTTAAACCCACAGAGAGTTGTAGGTGCCTGGAACATGCTGCCAAGGGAGGTGGTAGAAGCAGATACAAAGCAATGTTTAAGAGACATTTAGACAAACACATGAACAGGTAGGGAATGGAGGGATACAGACCACGTGCAGGAAGATGGGATTAGTTTGGATTGGCATCATGGTCAGCACAGACATGGTGGCCCGAAGGGCCTGTTCATGTGCTGTACTGTCCTGTGTTCAGTCTCACACTGTGTTAGGCAGAAAACCAGTGGAACTTTGAGAGAAATCGCAATAAACTGATGTCTTTCAGCCTCCATGCTGTCTCTCCAGATGTTCCACTGATCTTCCCCCAGAGGAAATTCCAGCTGAACAGTTTTAACAATCCACAGATGAACTTAAAGAGAACAATAAACTTGAACTTTATGTGAGGTGAATTGGAATGGAAATAATTTATTTCACTGTTTGTGCTCCAACTGAACTTATCTTGGCCAAATGGACTTTTTTATGCCGTTTGTATAATTATTCCTAACTGCACTTAGATAGTACGTAACATTATGATGGGTTATTTTGATTTTGTACTTTACCTGTGTAACAGCAGTAAACAAAGATGTGAAAGAAATTTCATTGATTTCACCATAACTGAACGGCACATTATTGGCAGCTATTAATACGTATAGATTACTTCAATTTCTCAAACATTTATAATTATGGCACAAAATATAACACATAGGTTGCGCTGAATGAGAAAGGATATACTTACAGGTGAATAAGAGATTTCAGTCCTCGAAAAGCATACCTGGAGATGGACTGGATTTTATTGTTTTCTACAAACCTGGGAGAAAGATTGGCATTTCAGTATCATTCTTGGTGGCACTCAACTACTACATAGTGTGGATGAGTCCAGAGTTGTCAGTTACTTACAGATACTCAAGCTGAGAGAGACCAAGGAAGGCATCATCCCCAACAGTATCAAACGAGTTGGAAGTAAACAAGCTGTCAGGAAAAGAATCAAAAGGATAGTAATTTTTCTTTTTAGAAGGTATGTTACATCATTATTGTTGCTGATAATAGGCATGTAATTCACTGTAATATGCACTGTTTAAAAAAGGAGGGAGATCAATCTTGTCTGAAAGGGTGGTGAAAACACATTCAATGCGTAATGGAGAAATAGGCACATAATGTCCTAGTTATTTGTGATGTTGCGAAAATTGAAGATGTTGCATCATCAGGCCCTATTGCAATGGACATTTTGTCCAACCGTTGACCCTGCGTTTCATAACGTCACCAATAATCTGCTCCAGAGGTCTCTGGCCTCTCTCTCGGCTGTTCCCCCGGGTCTCCAACCTCTTTCTTGGCCCTTCCCAGGGTCTATAACTTCATCTTAGCCATTGTCAGGAATCTCCCTCTTGGCCCATTCTTGGGCATCCTCTTGGTCTCTAACCTCCTACTCTAATGACTTTAGCAAATCATTCTAATTAACATCAAGTAAGTATTACTTCTCCGCAATTACGTTGGTCTTGTCCACGTCACAGCCACAAGTTTTTTGAAATGCAGCTCACAGTTTGGGTAGGGCAAAACTTGCAAAGAGAATTTCAGGATTATTGAAAATAAGCAGAGGTATTCTGATCAATTGGATCACTCCTTCAAAAGCACAAGTGCAATGGGCAGAATGGACTCCTTATGAGCAGGATGAGCCAGCATATACCACCAGGCTCAAGGACAGCTTCTATCCAGCTGTTATAAGACTATTGAACGGTCCCCTAGTACAATAAGATGGACTCTTGACCTCACAATCTACCTTGTTATGACCTTGCACCTTACTGTCTACTTGCACTGCACTTTTTCTGTAGCTGTTACACTTTATTCTGCATTCTGTTATTATTTTACTTTATACTACCTTAATGCACTGTGAAATGAATTGATCTGTATGGATCGTATGCAAGACAAGTTTTTCACTGTACCTCAGTACAAGTGACAATAACAAACCAATTCCAATTTCAATTCTATCATCCCCAACAAGGTCACTGCTGGGAAACAGTTCCATATTTTGATACCAAAGATCAACATCAAAGGCTTCCAAATCAGATGCAACAAAACCATGTAGGCAGCTAAAAGTCTCTTACCACATCATTTCACTTTAAAGTAACATGAGCTGACCGGGCTTACTGAATGACTGCCATTTCCTGTGTCAAAATGACTTCTCTGATGGAGCTGCCTATTTGGTGCCAAGTTAATGGATATTCTGTTTCATCTCTCCCAAATCTCTGGAAGAAAGAATGGTTATTCTCCTGGTATTGCCAGCTCAGGCAAATTTAAAATCACAAGCGGCACTTGGTCAACACCCTCTGAACATTAATTATTTCTGTGCTGCTTTTAGACAACAGAATTTATAGCAACTGCAATCAAAGATTGTAATCTAAACATATTTAAAGTGGAGGTATATACATTATTGAAAGACTGAGGAATTGAGGGCATGGGGATCTGGCATAAGAGAGGGGTTGAGGCCAGCACAAATCAACCATGATCATGTTGAATGGCGGGGCAGTCGAGGGGCCGAGTGGCCTACTCCTGCTCCTCTTTTCCTTGTGTTATGGTTTTGTAGCTGCAACAGTGACCTACTGTAGTGACACCACAATTGTAGGATTATTTCTTTACTTCATATATTACTTTTTCTTTATAGGATAACAGAAAGCAGTCCTAGGAGCTAACCACAATAAGGAAGGCTCATTCATGAATACAGCCCCATTAGGAGCACAGACAAACCTGGGAAAATTGTACCTCAGGATCCACAGGCATCTCACACACTTTGTGGAGCATACTAGGGCGGCACAGTGGTGCAGCCAGTAGAGCCACTGCCTCAGTGACAAAGACCCAAGTTCAATCGTGACCTCAGGTGCTGTCTGTGTGGAGTTTGTACGTTCTCCCTATGACTGTGTGGGTTTCCTCCAGGTACTCTGGTTTCCTCCCACATCCCAAAGACATGCGATTTGGTCGATTAATTGGCCATTATAAATTGCCTTTAGTGTGTGGGTGAGTGGTAGAATCTGGGGGAGTTGATGAGAAAAATTAAATTTGGTAAATTGGTGTATTATTGTCACGTGTACGGAGGTACAGTGAACAACTTTGTTTTGCATGCCATCCATACAAATCATTTCATCACTTCAGTGCATCGAGGTAGTACAAGGGAAAAGCAACGACAGAATGCAGAATAAAGTGTTACAGTTATGGAGAAAGTGCAGTGCAGGCAGACAATAAGATGCAAGGCTGTAACAGGGTAGATTGTGAGGTGAAGAGTCCATCTTATCGCACTAGAGTACTGTTAAGTAGTCTTATAACAGCAGGATAGAAGCTGTCCTTGAGCCTGGTGGTACGTGCTTTCAGGTTTTTGTAGCTTCTGCCCAATGGGAGGGGAGAGAAGAGAGAATGTCCAGGGTGGGTGGGGTCTTGATTATGCTGGCTGTTTTACCGAGGCAGCGAGAAGTGTAGACAGAGTTTGTGGAAGGGAGGCTGGTTTCCATGATGTGCTGAGCTGTGTCCACAACTCTCTGCAGATGTGCAGCATGTGGGAAGAATAAAAAATGGGATTAGTGTAGGATTAGTGTGGTTGATAGTCGGCATGGACTTGGTGGGCTGAAGGGCCTGTCTCTATGCTGTATGTCTCTCTGACTCTACTTTAAGGCAACACATGTCTGTCAAACAGCTAACTGCAGTTGAACTTTCAAGTGATAGAGCTGTCTGCAATCATGTTCCAGATGTTTAATCTCCACCCTGACTTCCCCTCAGCTATGCAATGGTAAACTTTTCTGTTCAGTGACACTATTGAATTACCATGCAGGACCCTTGCCTTTACTGGAGGTTTAGGGTACAAAAGCAAGAAAGTTATGAGGTGTCAGGTATACTGAAGAGACCTCAGGTAATATTCAGAATCAAATTTATTATCACTGACTTAGATGACGTGAAATTTGTTGTTTTGCGGCAGTGCAAAAGGCATAAAGTTACAAAAATAAATAAATAGTGAAAAAAAGGAATAATGAGGTAGTATTCACGGGTTCATAAACATTATTAACCAAATATAATTAATTCCCTTAGGTCTGTAGATCCATAAACTGATTTTTCAATATGGAAAACATTGATTCATTATTGTCACCTATACTGAAGTACAGTGAAAAACTGTTTTGCATGTCATCCATAGAGATCATTTCATCTCATCAGTAAATCAAGGCAGTGCAGGGGAAAAACAATAAGAGTGCAAACATGACTTGAACCTAAGTTTAAAACATTTATCTCACCCACTTAAACCAAATCAGATACTTGACTGAGAGGGCGAAGGGAGTAGCTGTGAGACCAGAATGGCCATTTCTCATCTGGGATCATTCATATTATTTTCAAAAAATGACAGCAACTAAGTTATGCAAATTTCCCAGTGGCCAGCCCAACAATAGGCAGCAGCAATGAACCCACCAAATGCAACCCCTCTCCGGTCTCAGCTCCTTCCTCTTTGGAGCTGTTGAGTAGAGTCATAAGAACATGAGAAATAAGAGCAGGAGGAGGCCATCTAGCCTGCTCCGCCATTCAATAAGATCATGGGTGATCTGGCTGTGGACTCAGATCCACCTACCTGCCTTTTCCCTGTAACCCTTAATTCATACAATGCAAAAATCTGTCTAACTGTGTCTTAAATATATTTAATGAGGTAGCCTCTACTGCTTCCCTGGGCAGAGAATTCCACAGGTTCACTCCTCTCTGGGAAAAGCAGTTTCTTCTCATCTCCGTCCTACATCTACTCCCCCAAATCTTGAGGCTATGTCTCCTAGTTTTACTCTCACCTACCAGTGGAAACAACGTTCCTGCCTCTATCTTATCTATTCCTTTCATAATTTTATACATTTCTATAAGATCCCTTCTCATTCTTCTGAATTCCAGCAAGTATAGTCCCTGGTGACTCAATCTCTCCTTATAGGCTAACCACCTCATTTCCGGAATCAACCTGGTGAACCTCCTCTGCACCACCTCCAAAGCCAGTATATCTTTTCTCAAGTAAGGAGACCAGAACTGCACGCAGTACTCCAGGTGCGGCCTCACCAGTACCCTGTACAGTTGCAGCATAACCTCCCTGTTCTTAAATTCAATCCCTCTGGCAATGGAGGCCAACATTCCATTTGCCTTCTTGATAACCTGTTGTACCTGCAAACCAACCTTTTGATTCATGCACAAGCCCTCCCAAGTCCCTCTGCACAGCAGCATGCTGCATTCTTCTATTTATCCTTCCAAAGTGGATGACCTCACATTTACCAACATTGTACTCCATCTGACAGACCCTTGCCCACTCACTTAACCTATCTATATCTCTCTGCATCCTCTACACAATTTGCTTTGCCACTTAAGTTAGTGTCATCAGCAAACTTATAAAGGCTACACTCGGTCCCCTCTTCCAAATCGTTAACGTATATCGTGAACAGTTGCGGGCCCCGCACCAACACCTGCGGCACCCCGCTCACCGCTGATTGCCAACCAGAGAAACACCCATTTATTCCAATTGTTTGCCTTCTATTGGTTAACCAATCCTCTATCCATGCTAATACATTACCCCCAACTCCGTGCATCCTTATCTTATGAATAAGTCTTTTATGCAGCACCTTATCAAACGCCTTCTGGAAATTCAAGTATACAACTTCCACCTGTTCCCCTCTATCCACTGCGCTCATTATATCCTCAAAGAACCAATATGTTTGTCAAACAGGACCTGCCCTTCCTGTATCCATGCTGTGTCTGCCTGATGGAATCACTTCTATCCAGGTGTCTCACTTTTTCTTCCTTAATGATAGCTTCAAGCATTTTCCCGACTACAGACATTAAGCTAACTGACCTATAGTTACCTGCCTTTTGCCTACATCCTTTATTAAACAGTGGCATGACATTCGCTGTCTTCCAATCTGCTGGAACCTGCCCAGAGTGCAGGGAATTTTGGTAAATTATCACAAATGCCTCTACTATAACTTCCGCCATTTCTTTCAGTACCTGGGATGCACCCCATCAGGACCAGGGGACTTGTCTACCTTTAGGCCCACTAGTTTGCTCATCACTACCTCTTTAGTGACAGTGATTGTATCGCAATCCGCACCTCCCATCGCATCCATAACTTCTCTCTTTGGCATGTTAGATGTGTCCTCCACTGTGAAGACTGACACAAAATAGTCATTCAAGGCCTCAGCCGTTTCCGCATTACCCAATATTAATTCCCCCTTCTCATATTCCAAGGGACCTATGTTCACTTTAGCCACCCTTTTCCGCTTTATATAATTATAAAAACTGTTTCTATCTGTTCTTATATTTAGTTCTAGTTTACTTTCATAATCTATCTTCTCTTTCCTTATTGCTTGCTTAATGGTTCTTTGTTGCTTTTTAAAGTTTTTCCAATCTTCCAGTTTCCCACTACTCGGCGACTTTGTATCCATGAGCTTTTAGCTCGATGCTTTCTTTTATTTCCTTACTTATCCAAGGCTGGCTCTTCCTTACTGTCCTTGCTTTTAAGTGGAATATACTTTTGTTGAACACCGTGAAAAATGTCTGTGGAAGCCTTCCAGTGTTCCTCAACTGTCCCACCACGTAGCCTGTGTTTCCAGTCTACACTAGCCAACTCCTCCCTCATCCCATTGCAGTCTTCCTTGTTTAGGCATAATACACTGGTTTTAGATTGAACTATTACACCCTCCATTTGTATGAGAAATTCAATCATACTGTGATCACTCTTTCCAAGAGGATCCCTATCTACAAGGTCGTTAATTTTACCCGTTTCATTGCACAGGACCAGATCTAAGACAGCATTTTCCCTTGAAGGTTCACTAACATGCTGTTCAGGAAAGCTATCACGGATGCATTCTGTGAAGTCCTCCTCAACCAACTTGATTCGCCCAATCTACGTGGAAGTTAAAGTCCCCCATGACAACTGCTGTTCCATTCTCACATACAGTACATTTGATATTTCTCGGTTTATTGCCTGTGCCACTGGAATGTTGTTATTCGGTGGCCTGTAGACAACTCCCACCAGAGATTTTATTCCTTTTACTATTCCTAATCTCTACCCAGATGGACTCAACATTCTGTTCCTTAGATCTTATATTGTCTCCCACTACCACCCTGATCTCATTCTTAATTAAGAGCGTTACCCCACCTCCCTGCCTATCCTTCCATATTACCAGATAGCCTTGGATATTTAATTCCCACTCATTTCCACCCTGCAACCATGTTTCTGTAATGGCCACTAAATCATATCCCTTTGTACTGATTTGTGCCACAAGTTCACTGACCTTGTTACGAGCATTCAGATAAAGTTCCCTTATGGTCATTGTCCTTTTAGAATCTAGTAACCTTTGTGTCCTTTGTGTTTGACTTCTCTGTACTCCACTCTTACTTTTCTCGTTTCTAACTTTTGCTCTGGCCTCTGCTTTGCTTCCCTCCATCTTTCTGCATGGATTCCCACCTCTTTGCCATGGAAACAGGCCCTTTAATCCAACTCATCCATGCCGACCAAGGTGCCCATCTAAACTCATCCCATTTTCCCGCGTTTGGCTCATATCCCTTGAAACTTTTCCTAACCATGTACTTATCCAAGGAGATGGATAGAAGCTGGTGAGGCATCTCTGGGACACACTTGCCAACAGCAGACAATCTAAAAACCAATGACCCACGCTGAGGCATTTTGGATTGTCTGTATATCAGTATCCGACTGATGATCCCACCAGTGTCTCCCCAGCCCTCTGCTCTGTCATTTTCCCACTCCCAGGAAAATGCCAGGAGTGTTGAATACTATCTCTCGGTTACTGTGACCTGATTTCTCAGGAAATAATCAACCCATGGGAGTAGGAGTCAGGAAAATTGGCTCCAATATAAAGATGAACTTCTTTGCAATTATACCCAGTGCTTGAATTAATCATTTCTTTACATTGCCCTTGGGATGTGGGCAACACTAGCAAGGCAGTGATTATCGTTGAAGATTGTTGACTCCTTGACGTCCACAGGTCAACCAAACAGCCAGCAGACTGCAAGATTAACCCACTCAATCACTGCCTATGGAGACAGTGAACCTCATTCAAGCTGCCCGGAGGATGGAACCCATTGTCATGAATGATCAACACTGGGCAAAGCCAACCTGCAGCACTTAAATGGGAGCTGTTGCTGCAACTGATGCCAGATTTCCCTGATGGCATCTTTACTGAAGCATGTATATCTGATACACTGAGACTCAGCACGAGGACTTCACATAGAACACTACAACACAGTACAGGCCCTTCGGTCCACAAATTTGCACTGACATTTTATCCTGCTCTAAGATCTATCTAACCCTTCCCTCCCACATAGCCCCCTATTTTTCTACCATTCATGTGTCTATCTAAGAGTCTCTTAAATGTCCCCAATGTATTTGCCCCCATAACCTCTGCTGGCAGTGCGTTCCATGCACCCACCACTCTGTAAAAAAAAAACGTACCCCTGACATCCCCCTTATACCTTCCTCCAATCACCTTAAAATTATGTCCCCTCGTTTTAGCCATTGTCGCCCTGGGAAAAAGTCTCTGACTGTCCACTCGATCTATGCCTCTTATCATCTTGAACACCTCTATCAAGTCACCTCTCATCCTCCTCCTCTCGAAAGGGAAAAGCCCTAGCTCACTCAACCTATCCTCATAAGACATGCTCTCCAATCCAGGCAGCATCCTGGTAAATCTCCTCTGCACTCTCTCTAAAGCTTCCACATCCTTCCTATAATAAGGCGACCAGAACTGAACACAATACTCCAAGTGTGGTCTGACCAGAGTTCTATAGAGCTGCAACATCACCTCTTGAACTCAATACCCTGACTAATGAAGGCCAACACACCATACACCTTCTTAACAACCCTATCGACCTGTGTGGCAACCTTGAGGGATCTATGGACATGGACCCCAAGATCCCTCTGTTCCTTGATGCCTTAAGCACCTTTGAATGTAATGTCCACCTATTGGAAGCTGCCTTCTCCTCCATCTGCAAGCAGCCTTCCCTGCTTTGCACACCCGCTGCTTGTTCCAAGGAGAATTCCTCGTTGCTCACCCACATCTGGGTTTTACAGATGCCCTGAAGGCAACACAATGAACAGCACCTGTCACATCACTCCCTCTGGATTTTAACAACTTCAGAGAAGCCCTGAGAGCATCGATCAGTTGTGGAGTGGTGGCAACAGCTGACTGAAATTAATTTGGCTGCAAAGCAGATGATCTCATTAAGCATTGCTCACAATGGCAAGGGGTGGGCATAATCCTTCATGATGCTGAATGGCTGTCTTATGTTTAGAGGATGGTGTTAGTCAGTTTGTTGTGCTCCAAAACACCAGAAGGGGCTTCAGATCAGCACTGCATGATGACTGAGGTCATGATCTTCGTACTATCCATCTTTGTGGCAGGTGTTAGCAGTGTGAGAGTGGATGACCTCACCAATATGGCTGAAAGTGGATGCCCTCATCAATATGGCATCCAGCCAGACTAAACGGGTAGCACCAACATGCACACTAAGCACAAAGGAGATCCTGATTTTGTGACCCAAGAGGTAACAGTGAGAAAATGAAGTCACATTCTGATAGATATATATTCCATTCCCATATTCATCCACCAAGATCAGAGGTCTGTCCAGTGCCAGGAACAATGCAAAAGCTTGTAAGCTGGCCTTGGAAAGATCTCTAACTCTGCATGGACTGTCCCTAAGCAGTGGGCAGACTAAAGGATGGTGCATACTACAATCAGAGATGCAATAGCCTGACCTACTCTTACTTACAGAATCGTACCCTACATTCCACATGCCAGACTCCTCCACCACAATACCTTTATAGGTCCTGTCCTACCTACAGAAGGAGGCGCAGTGGTATACAGGCAAGAGGGAGCAGCCAATGGGCATCAACGGGAAAACACTCCAATGACTGGAGTCATACCTCGCACAAAGGGAGATCATTGTGGTTATTGGAGGTCAACCATCCCAGACCCAGAACATCACTGCAGGAGTTCCTCAGGGCAGTGTTCTGGATCCAACCATCTTCAGCTGCTTCATCAATGACCCTCTTATCATTGTAAGGTCAGAAATGGGGACAGTCATTGAGGATTACACAAGATTCAATTCCATTCACAACTTCTCAGCAAAGGAAGCAGTCCATGACTGCATGCACCAAGACATGGTGAGTGGCAAGTACCATCTCCAACATGGCAGAGTCTAACCACCTATCCTTGGTATTCAACAGCATGAGTATCACCAAAATCCCCTCCATCAATATCCTGGGAATCACCATTAACAAGAAACCCCATTGATTAGCCCCAAGGGCTACTAGAGCAACTCAGAGACTGAGTATCCTGTGGTGACAAACTCACCTCCTGACATCCTAAAGTCCTTCTGCCATCTGCAAGTCACAAGTGTGGAGACTAATGGAATATCCATTCACCTGGATGCATACAGCTCTAATATCGCTCAATAAAAGCAAAGTAGACCCCTGATTGGCAACCCATCCACTACCCTAAACCTGGTGCACAGTAGCTGTGTACCGTCTACAAAATGCACTGTAGTTACTTACCTTATAGCTCATACACTCCAACCAAGCAGTTTCCTCCACCCTTATAACCTTCTGAGATCTTCCACTCCTGATGACCCTGACCAATTTTTACAGATGCACCACAGAAAGCATCCTATCCGGATGCATCGTGGCTTGGTATGGCAACTGCTTTTTCTGAGACCCCACAAAATTGCAGAAAGTTGTGAACGCAGCCCAGTCCATCACAGAAACCAGCCTCCCCTCCATGGACTCTGTCTATACTCCCCACTGCCTCAGGACAGCAGTCAACATAATCAAGGACCCCTCCCACCCCAGCCATTCTCTCTTCTCCCCCCTCCTATTGGGCAGAAGATACGAAAGCTTGAGAGCATGTACCACCAGGCTCAAGGACAGCTTCTATCCTGCTGTTATAAGACAATTGAGTGGACCTCTTATACGATAAAGATGATTTTTGATCTCCCAATCTACCTCGTTGTGGCCCTTGCACTTTATTTGTCTACTTTGCACTCCACTTCCTCTGTTACTTTAACACTATATTCTGCAGTTTATTTTTTCCATTTTGTACGACCTCGATCTACCTATGTACAGAACGATCTGTCAGAATGACCTTGCGAACAAAAGCTTTTCACTGTATCTCAGTACGTGACAATAATAAACCAATTACTGACTCATTCTATCTCCGGAATCATCGTCTTCAGTTCATTAGCCCCTAACACCTAGAGTTTCATTCTTAATCACCTCTATTTTTCTCCCTGCATTTAAACCACATCTTCACATCTCCTAATGTAGGCTGGAGTTACACTGAGTTTGATGACATTCCTGTGAAACACCTTGGGACGTGGTACTACATTAAAGGAGGTCACAATAACGTAGCGGTTAGCGTAACACTAGCGATCGGGGTTCATTTCCCACCGCTGTCTGTAAGGAGTTTGTACATTCTTGCCGTAACTGCGTGGGTTTTCTCCGGGTGCTCCAGTTTCATCCCACATTCCAAAGATGTATGGGTTAGTAGGTTAACATGGGTGTAATTGGGCGGCGCGGGCTCGTTGGGCTGGAAGGACCTGTTACTCTGCTATATAAATAAAGTTTAAAGGTTCTCCATAAATGTAAGTAGCTCCATACTTCCTTATGACATAGGAGGCCACTTGGCCCAGCAAGTCTACGCCAGCTCACAGAGCAATCCCCTTCCCCCACTGATATCCCCTGTGACCTGTTGTCCCCAACAGCTCCCCCTAGATTCTACCACCCACCTACACTAGGAGCAACTTATGATGGCAAATTAACTCTACCATGCTTCCGGGACATGGGAGGAAACCAGGACACCTGGAAGAAATCCAGAGGGTCACGGGAAGAATGTGCAGACTGCATACAGACTTAGACTTAGGAATTGATAATAAATGAGCATCCCTGCCATTGATCATTAGACACAAGCTAACACTGAATGTGAATGTAGAATAACGTCCAATGACGATACAATCAGAACCAGGTTTGATTATCCCCGTGGTGAAAACACACAAGGATTCATCATACAGATGTGAATAATGCCTACTTGGAATGGCCAGTAGACCAAGCCATTAAAAAAAGCAAAAAGTCAAAGACAGCTGTATTTCCCTCAAAAAAAAAAGACCCACCACTTCCTGGCCATCTCCTCACACAGCACAGCCGACATTAGGGAGTCAGTGGCGTTGGAAGATGAATCAGTGCACAGACATCATAGGGAAGACCAGGGGTGACCCTGCTTCATTCCAGCAAGCAGATCCAACAGCAGTCTGTTCATTACAATTGCTGCCCGTTCACGTTTTATAGATATGGCCTGAAATAAATTACATTTTTTTTTGCAGAAACTATGGATTCTGCTAAATTAGGCCTCTGCCAGATATGTTGGCCAAATGTCAACAGTGCTGAGTGGCACTCCCTCGCATACTGACTCTCTCTCTCTCCGAGACACACACACAGTCTTTATCCCTCCCTCTCACACAAATGCAGACACACGCCTCTCTCCCCCATACACACAAACACAGACACACCATCTCTCTCTCTCTCTCACACACACACAGACACACACACACAGGAGCTTGGGCTTGAGTCTGCGACCATAAATTTAAAAAATGTTGAGCATACTAAACTTCCTGCAGAGATTGTGACAGTGAGGGGCAATCGGAGTGCAAGGGAGCAACACAGCCCCACCCTCTGGACCCTTGTGCTAAGTGCAGCCCCCGGCCCTTGCCGAATAATGACAACTGAGAGACAAGGAAAGACAACAGCAGGTTCTCAACTGGAGAAAAATCAATGCCATTATCTGCAAATATAAAACGCTCCTATAGTTTAAACTCCTTTTCTGCCAGAAAGAAGTATTGACGTTTGCCAATTACCTCAATTATTAAAAGTTAGTGTTATTTTTCTGAAATTGTGTCCACAATTCAGCTGGAATGTTTTGAAGTTCATCCTACAATTTTGGTAGGGTAATTTTTATACATGATTTGAATCCAATTTAAAATTCCAGCCAAACACAATTTTTTTTAACCTAGTTTGCAACTGCAATATCAGGTTGCTGAGTATTCCCAGGCTGCTGTGTTCCCAGAATTTTGTGTTTTTATTTCAGACTCCCAGCATGGATGATATTTTGTGGTTTGTCCTGCCAACCTACTCAATGTGCCAGTGCAATAACAGCTTCAAGATTTCTACATATGGAAAATATTATTTCTGTAAATAACTGTACAAACAAAAAAACATTAGTTTAGACCATTCAAACATAGACTAGAACAATGCCTTGAACATAAAATTCTAGACTGATCTAGATCTAGAAATCTAGATCTACTCCGCTGCAGTAGTGAAGGAATCTACGTTATCAGAGGTTCTCTCCAGAGATGCTCAACTGAAGCCCCAACTTCCACCTTAAGAGCAGCAGACTTATCTCTGGTCTCCTGGCTGTAAAGCACTTTGGAAGATCCTGATTTCATGAAAGACACAAAAGAAATTCAAGACCTTTCCTTGAGCACAAGAGTCAAAACAGTTCCAATAGAGAAATGGAAAGACTCAATGAATGACCCCTCCATGTAGAATCATAGAATTGTTCAGGCAGACGAGACTGTTCTACCCATTGACAGTTTGCCAGCTCCTAGTAGAACAATCCTGTCAGTTCTATTCCCCCACACTTGTCCATAGCCCTGCCTTTGCTTCTGAATGTACTGATTAATTCGATTTCCACCTTTTGTTTTAAAAATAGGCCATAAGTTCAAGATCAGGGCTATTAACATAAAACATAGAACAGTACAGCACTAGACAGGCCATTCGGCCCACAATGTTGTGCTGATTTTGATGCCAATTTATACTAAATGTCCTCCTCCTGTGTATCATCCGCATCCCTCCATTCCCTTCAGATTAATGTGTCCATCTAAAAGCCTCTTAAACTCCACCAAACTGCCTGCTTCCACTACTAACCCCGGTAACCCATTCCAGGCATCTACTCTGCTGCAGTAGTGAAGGAATCTACGGAAAAAAACTTGCCCCTCACGTTACCTTTAAGCTTAAACTTTCTCTGAATAAAATAGTTTTTCCCAAATCCCTCGTGACTCAAAATTTCTTATCTGTTTCCCTCCCTCTTATGAATGAGGGCTGCTCCCTATAGCTACCCTATCTAGACCCACCATGATCTTGTACATCTCTGTTAAATGTCCTCTGCACATTCTTTATTCCGAGGAGAACTGCACCAACTTCTCTGGTCTAACCTTACAGCGAAAACGTAAACCTTATTACAGAAGTAAAGAGGAATCAAAAAACAACTGAACACAGGACAAATACCCAAGGACTTTAATTAGGCAAAGGAGTATCATCCTCTGGAGTAGGTTCAGTAACAATCCTTCGCAGTGTACTTATATTGAAGAATTCAAACACTTTTGTGTTTATCATTGGCATACATTGTGTCCACACTGGAAGGGTACAGGTTGATGTACTATGAACACTTTCCAAATAATGAAATCTTAAAGCACTTTGCTCTGCTGAAAACCTGAACAGGTGGGAATTTAAATGAACAAACTGCTCACAAACCTTTCTAAAGGAATGAGGCAGACTATCCAGTCTTGTGGCTAACAGGAGGGGACATAATTTTAAGGTGATTGGAGGAAGGTATAAGGGGGATGTCAGGGGTAAGTGTTTTTTTTGCACAGAGAGTGGTGGGTGCGTGGAACGCACTGCTGGCAGAGGTTGTGGGGGTAGATACATTAGGGACATTTAAGACACTCTTAGATAGACACATGAATGATAGAAAAGTAGGGGGCTATGTGGGAGGGAAGGGTTAGATAGATCTTAGAGCAGGATAAAATGTCGGCACAACATTGTGGGCCGAAGGGCTGTAGTGGTCTATGTTCATAGTGGCTATTTGCCAATTCATACTCCTGCATCACTGATGCTCTGTACAACTAGGGGAACATCAGAAGTAACAAAGAATCTGCTGGAGGAACTCAATAGGTCAAGCAGCATCTGTGGGGTGGGGGGGGGGGGGGGGGGGGGAGAAATTGTCCACATTCCTTTCTTCCCACAGATTCTGCCCGACCTGCTGAGTTCCTCCAGCAGATTGTGTGTTGCTCCAGATTCTAGCATCTGCCGTCTCTTGCGTCTCCGGGGAACATAGGAGATGTACGTGCGGCACAGCTGCTGCAAATTGTTAATTTGATGGTGTGCATGATTAGCATCACATCCTACCACAGAGTGAAACCTGGATCTAATTGTGGAGAGTTGGGGAGAATTTTTTTAGCAGCAGAAGTGATACTAATGGCTGATTTGTGATACTAACAACTGATTTTATTGGAACATGCAAGATTCTGAGGGGAGTTGACAGAATAGTTTCCTCCCATGGGAAATCTAAAACTGGAGATCGAACTGAGGAGGAACTTCTTGCATCAGAAGGCTGTATATCTTTGGAATTCTCCACCGTGGAGAGCTGTGGAGGAGGAGTCATTGAATGTATTGAAGACTGAGATGGCCAGAGTTTTGAGCTAGATAGGAATCAAGGATCATAGGCAGGAAAAGGAAGTTGAGGCCAAGTTCAGATCAGTCACGATCTTACTGAATGGTGAAGCTGGGTCAAGGGGCTACGTGTCCTACTTGTGTTCATTCCCAAGAAATTTCTGACACCCCTCGTTCATGTATTCCCTTGAGAGGAGGAGAATCAGAAGGAAAACCTCAGGGCCAATAATAACAACAACTTACATTTTATCAGCGCCTGTAATGCAGAAAAGCACTGCAAAGTATTTCACAACAGCAATCACCAAACAGCATTTGACCCCGTGTGACATACGGAGACATTAAGGAGGTGATCAGACGTTTGGTACGAGAGATGATTTTATGGTTTAAAGGGGGAAAACATAGAAATGTTATGAGTGCAAATTCCAGAACATTGGTTGAAGCAGCTAAGGTAAGGTTGCCAATGGTGAAGTAAAGAACATACAAGATTCCAGGGTTATTGTGCTGAAAGAGGTCAGAGAGAAAGGAAATAAAAGATTACACCAGGAATTCCTCTCTGGCTCCTCAGGCTACCTGTAACCAGACCCAGAGACAATATTAACCATATGTTAACGATAGACATCCTTTCCCAGAGGTTGCCACACTTATTTTTTTGCTCTACCTTAGAGGTATAGAGCAGTGGGTACAGGAGCCTGAAGACCCACACCTCAAGGTTCAACAACGGCTCCTTCCCCACTGCCACCAGGTTCTTCAGTCGACCCAGAAAACCCTAACATGACCTCAGATTATATTTCTTTTTCTCTCTCTCAATCTAGAGAGATTATGTTCATTTTGCTGTTTATTTTTGCGCATGTGTAAGTTATGTAGAATATGTTAATTTAAGTTTATGCTTGTAATGTACTGTACTGCAAAAAGCTAACTTTCATGGCATCTATACCCTGTGTTTGTATGCCTGTAGCAATAATAATCTCGAACTTGATAAAAACATGCCCTTCAACCCACCATCCAAGTACCCCACGTCAAAGAGCTTTGGTCAATTTTGCCCAAGCTCCTCTTCATTCTTCTCTCTAATTGTAAAGAATGGACTTGAAGTTTACCTGCCTGTCTCCCTGAAATTCCTAAAAGGGTTGTGGAGTTCAGCAGGACCGTTTAACAACTGGCATCGTCAGCCTGCCTCCTGTAGTGCCATGCTGTTGCTGTAGCTCCCAAGCATCTAGACACACACAGCTGACAGGTCGTCAGCCAGCCCTTACAGACACGCAAGCGCTCTTCCAGTTACTGGAGAGTGTCTCCTGCCCTGTGGCTTGCTTCAGTGATGGCTGAGGGCAGGAGCTTGCTCCCAGATTACCGAGAGGGACTTCCAGAGACTGATGGATCACATCACCTCTGGAGGCTACGAGGACCCCCCCCCCCCCCCAGACAGGTGCGCCTGGAGGATATTGTCAGGGACGTCTCTACGAGTTCTGGCACATTGGAGAAATCTGCAACGGCAGCAAATGCCCTTGGCAGGTCCATCTGCTCCTGTGGGCTGATGGAGAAGGAGATGAACTCTCTTGTGACCTCACTGATGCCCTGCCGATCTAAACTCTGAAATGTGGCATATATCAATAGCATGTCACCCAATACTCTAACAAACTTCTACAGATGCACTGTTGAAAGTATCCTGACTGGTTGCATCATGTCCTGCTACAATTGCAATGCACAGGAGAGCAAGAGACTGCAGATAGTAGTGGACACAGCCTGATCCATCGTGGACACAGCCTGGTCTGTCACGGGCACAGCCCTCCCCACCAGTGACAGCATCTACAGGAGGCGCTGCCTCAAGAAGGCACCGTCTATCATCAAGGATCCCCACTATCAGTTCATACCCTCTTCTCGCTGCTACCATCAGGCAGGATGTACAGAAGCCTGAAGTCTCACACCACCGGGTTCAGGAGCAGCTACTTTGCTACAACCATCAGGTTCTTGAACCAACTTGCACAACCCTAACCCTACCTCAGCAATGGAACACTATGGACCACCTCTTGCACTACCATGGACTTCTCTCTGATGTTGTCTTTTTCTTTGCACTAAGCTCTTGTTTTTGCACAGTCTTTTACTGTCTAGTATAATTTGTATTCTGTGTGTTGTCTGTACCTACGTGCCTGTGATGCTGCTGCAAGTGTTTCATTGTACCCGTACCTCACAGTACTCGTGCACTCGATAATAAATTCAACTTGACTTGACAATGTTGTCTTCTGCTTCTCCTCTGGCAGTCCGTCGCGAACAAGGACGACTTGCTTCCACTCTGGTTTCGTGGATTCGCCAGTGGGTTGATGTGGGAGCTGCAGACTCTGCCACAGGCGGCTGACGGGACGGGTGGGTGGGTAGTGAGGTGGGACACTCCATCTGCCAGGTATACAGGTCTCCCATGTATGCTCCTGACGCACAGCCTTGAAGTTCTCAGTACCATCCCATACACTCCTTCTCCACTGGGAGTAGCTATGGGCCAGAGGTTCCCAGGAGACAATTGGGAGGTGGTACACTTCTTCATGGAAGCTTTGGATAGGCCTGGTAACTTCCTCCCATGAGAGAACTCAGAAGTCCTCTGAGCCATATTTTCCACTTGTCATTTCATCACTTGTGTCACTTTTACATAGAAACATAGAAAACCTACAGCTCAATTCAGGCCATTCGGCCCACAAAGCTGTGCAGAACATGTCCCTACCCTAGAAATTACTAAGCTTACCCATAGCCCTCTATTTTTCTCAGCTCCATGTACCTGTCCAACAGGCTCTTAAAAGACCCTACCGCATCTGCCTCCACCACCATTTCCGGCAGCCCGTTCCATGCACTCACCACTCTCCAAGTAAAAAAACTTACCCCTGACATCTCCTCTGTACCTACTCCCCAGCACCTTTTCTGCATGAAAATTAGCAGATCCACATCCTTTTCCTCCCCCAAAAGCGGCCACATTTAAAAAGTATTTTGTCAAGGTATGTGGAATGAGGAAGCGGCAGAGGCAAGTACATGCGCAACATTTAAAAGACATTTGGACAGGTAATGGATAGAAAAGGTTGAGAGGGATATGGACCAAACGCAGGAAAATGGGACTAGCTTAGATGGGCATCTTAGTTGGCATGGACGAGTTGGGCAGAAGGGCCTGTTTCTGTGCTGTATGACTCTAAGTACTTTGAGACTCACTGAGGTCCCAACGGTTCTATATAAATGTAACTATTTTCCTTTGAGAAACTATGATATCTGTGGTCACCTTAAGATCCACCTCCGACTACTGACAAGGGTTGTATTGCCCCTCAAGCTTCCAAGTAACGCTTGAAGGTTTCCCGGGGTCGCTTTGCAGGATAATTTTTAAATGAGTCTGCAGAATGCTGCTATAACGCTATCTGACGAGTCTTAGACTCGTTTAAAGCAATTTCAATTTTTACGATGCTTTTTCTCCTCTTCCCCTGCAAAGAATTTAAAGCATTCTTGCCGTAATTTAGAACAAAATGTAATCTTGCCTCATTAGAAATTTTGCTGCAGTCAAATGCCATTGCAGTCCCGATAGCGTTGAAGTGCCAACAATATATGATTCCCCTCTCGAGTTTGGATGCGGTACGCAGCTTTTTAAATGCTTGATTTCCTTCCTAAAACCGCAAAATTATTGGAAAGAACTTATTTCTCCGCTGCATCCACATCCAAACCTTTGTTACAATACCCAGTGTGAAGAATAATAAACTGTATTTTTGTTTTAAAAATCCTGAATAATTTGGTCCAATAACGCGGTAAATTACCCCCGCTGCGTTTCAGCTTCCATATAACCATCGATTATCTCCCCGTTGCTGTAATTGCATGACAATTTAAAACAGACTTGTTGAGTGCTAGTCTTAATATAAACCATGACCGCTGCAATAATAAATATTCTTGGCCTGTTCTGTGTACTGTTCTACGTTATGTTCAAACACAGCCGTCGCTTCCACACAACAAAATATGAAGGGAAATTAGATATATAATAAAAGACACGGTTGTCCACGCGAATAAACACGGAAATAATCTTACAGCAGCTGCAGAGACGGCATGAGTAAGAAGCTGCCTTCTGGGATTTCACTGAATCCAGACTTCACAAATGATCTGTAAACAAAATAAATGCATTAAGATGCCAGAATTGTGAATACTTCAATCAGTGGACGTTGGTATACATTTCCATTTGGCGATGAAATCTAAATATTTTGTAACTTAGGTATCTGTATTCACGATGGTCTATTTTTAGCTGCTGCGTGACAAGGATGCAACATAGGTAGGACCCTTGTATCTATTTATTCGTTCCCTGCCGTACAGTGTTAATGCACCATTATATAACCAGCATTTCAAGGCGTTTCCGCTCCCATTACAGTTAAATAACAGTCACATTGCACACCACAGATACAGTACTTACAAGGAGACCACACCAGGAGGAAAACTGTGGGGAATGGATTTTCTATTTTCACACAAAGCATTGTCCTTAGAGCAAGTGCATCCTGCAGGACATTTCACCGCCTTCTTCGCTTCTACTAAGAGCCATAGGTAGATAATCCACAAGAGCAAGGAACACCATTTTGTGTTTTTACTTGCATTTCCCATTCTTCAACGCACACTTGATGGCAATCGCGTCAAGCAATATCCCAGCTCATGAACTGGTTCGAGCTGTTACCTCTTTCTCGCCTCTGAAGCCAAACTCTCTCCTGCTTAACAGCACCGTGGAACTGCAACTGAATTGTGTTCACTGGTGCTGCAAAGGTCCTCAACGCCTGGTCTCCTTCCATTTCATCATAGCCCAAGAAATTGTTCCAGTTGGCAATACTGAACTGCAAGTCTTTTTTTAATTTGCATTTTTTAAATTGCCAATTCCTGCTTTTCCTTTATCGAATCTGAATCGTCTGTTGTTTAATTGCATTGTACGTTTTTGTATTTGCAAAATATCTGGATGGACCCTTCGCGATGAAATGGAACATGCTGGTCCTCGGGGAAATAAATAGAGGAAGTGTGTTGGATGGATACACCGCTCATCGATTGCATGTGCAGAGGTGGAGTGAACGAAATTAAATGGAGCATCGTATAAAATTGGGATTGGCAATCAAGTGCATACTCCACCATGGATGGACATTCCCATTCAATAAGAATTGATTATGTTTATCAAGCACTTTGGGGAAATAAAGCCATTATATAAAGCTGACAAATTCAAGTGTATTAATTCACCCTGAAATATTACAATATAGAGTCTTAGCGTGGTACAGCATAGAAACAGACCCTTCGGCCCACCGTGTCTATGCTGACCGTAGGTTTATCTATACTAATCCCACTTGCCTGCATTAATTCCATATCCTTCTATGCCCTGATCATTCAAGTAACTGTCCAGATACCTGTTAAATGTTGTTATCGTTCCTGCCTCCACCACCTCCCCTGGCAGCTCATTCCAGGTACCAACTACTCAGTAAAAAATATATTTCTCAGATCCCCTTTAACCCTTCTCTCTCGATACCTGCATTCTGATATAATTCGTTGAAAGCCTATTTACCTACAACATTAACTCTGTTTCTCTCTCAGGTGAGAGCTGAGCCTTTGAGTATTTCTAATGTAATTTATGGCAATGATATGCATTCCATCCTTGGGAACATTTAAATGATTTACAGTAAATTAACATCAAAGATTACAAGCTGCAGGCGTCCAGTTCTGTATCTTTAAAGCTATATATAGATTTGAACAGAGAAATTTTGTCCTAATGTTAATCTGTACTTTAGCTTGCAGATCTAAATTTAATGCATCATTTGGTAGAAGGCATGCACAAAACAGACATGTGAAATGATTTATATTCTTAGTCACATCTTATTTCTTAGGCTGGCCCTTAAGAGTCAAGGATGACCAGCTTCTACCACAGTTCAATAGGTTCTGCTAAGTGCAGTGTGGGATCCCCAGACCCAGATCTTGATGGGGTGGATAACTGGGTTGTTGTGCAATCCTTCCACTACTTGCTCTTGGCCTCCCTGTGCTCCCTATAGAGAGACTCTGTGCTTTACGTCTCCCCAGCTGCTTCTTTGCCTGAGCAGTCTTTGCCTGTTTGAGAAGCCTTAGACCAGGGATTCCCATGAATGAGTCACTGAGGACTTTTACATATTTTCAAGGAGGCTTTAAGGGCATCCTGTCCTCCTGGAATTAGCAGCTTCAAATTCCTGGCCATTAACTTCTCGGACGACCCGTCCTGGGCCCAACATATTGATGAAGGTGTGCAGAGCGCCGCTACTTTCTTAGAAGCTTAAGGAGGTTCAGCATATCACCAAATACCCTAACAAATGTCTACAGGTGCACTGTTGAAAGTATCCTGACTGATTGCATCACGGTCTGGTACGGCAATTCCAACGCACAGGAACACAAGAAGCTGCAGAGAGTAGCGGACACAACCCAGTCCATCACGGGCACAGCCCTCCCCACCATCGACAGCATCTACAGGAGGTGCTGCCTAAAGAAAGCAGCATCTATCATCAAGGATCCCCACCATCCGGGTCATGCCCACTTCTCACTGCTACCACTGGGCAGGAGGTACAGAAGCCTGAAGTCCCACAAAACCAGGTTCGGGAACAGCTACTTTCCTACAACCATCAGGTTCTTGAACTGACCTGCACAACCCTAACCCTACCTCAGCAACAGAACACTACAAACCACCTCTTGCACTCTGTGGACTTGTCTCTGATTATGTGTTTTGTTTGCACTAACGTCTTGTTTTGCACAGCCTTTTTCTTCACTGCCTTGTATAATTTATGTTCTGTGTTGTCCAAATCTACATGCCTGTGAGGCTGCTGCAAGTTTTTCATTGTACCTGTACCTCACTGTAATTGTGCACATGGCAATATGCTCGACTTGACTTGACACAACAGAGCCCTCAGTGAAATATTTTATTTGGCATTAGGCATTCAGAAAATGTGGCTTGCCCTCCTGGACACAAAGACGTGGATAATTTACAGTAGGCACCTCAAAGCACTGAAGAAAAACCAACAATGCTCAGATTAGAAACACATTTTTAAACATCACATTTCTCTTGCAACAACAATTCAATTGATCTTCCACAAAATTTAGTTGGATGCTTATAATTTTAATCGGACTCAGCGGACTTCAGCAGGATTCAGTATAGGATATGCTATTCATTCATTCATGCAGGAGTTTCTACAGAAGCAACATACAATCTGCTGGAGGAACTGAGCATGTCAAGCAACACCTGTGGGTGGAAAGGAATTGTCGACGTTTCAGGTCGAAACCCTGCATCAGGACATTGTACAGAATGTTGAATGCATGTTTGTCTTTGTTTCCCTTGTGAGATCATTAAATCTCATCTTCCACTTAGGGAGGAGTCCAATGGGCCAGTGAGAATGCGGCGGGTGGGAGGGCAGATTTACTGCTCCCTGACCATAACATTTCCACATGCTCCTGGATGATATACTTGTGTCTCTCCTACCACCCAATTCTGATACCTCATTCACCTCCCTGATGCCTACACTTGGTTAGGAAAATATTAGTTTGAGACTTTCCATTTAGTTCCAAGGTTTCAGATTGCGGCCTGCTAATTCTTTTTAGATGATTTAAGCTTAAAATCCCATATGCTGTAATCTTAAGTGTTTCCTTTCCAATGTTTGACATGTATTTTCCAGGCCTCACAGTGTAGATACCTGTACCTGTGATGCTGCTGCATGTAAGTTTTTCATTGCACCTCTGCAATACATGTACTTGTGCAGTTGACAATAGCCTTTGACTTTGAGGTAGACAATTGCTGATATGAAATAAACAATTTTCTTGCGTAGCAACAGTGAAATTAATTGACCACAGAATTTCCAACAGAGGTCAGTGTTGGGACAATTGGCCAAGCCATATCTCCACACTTAAGCAGTTGATTACTTGTCTCAGAAATCTAGGCCAACAAGATTCTAGATAACATACCTTCAGCAGCAAAATTTGATGACAAATCATTAGCCCTGTTTCTTTCTCCTGCTGAGTATTTCTCTGTTTTTTATTTTTATCATCAAAGCTTCAAATCATTTGTTCAAAGAATTATAATAATCAGTTAGAGATCTGGCACAGAAACAGAAAATGCTAGAAATATTCAGTAGGTCAGGCATGAGGAGAGAGTTGATGACTTAATATGACCTTTCTTTAGAACTGGAAAATGCCGAATACATTTTAAGATGTAGTGACAAGGAGGACCATATTGCGGTATGTTAAGGACTCTCACCACCCGGGATATGCCCTCTTCACATTACCACCATCAGGGAGGAGGTACAGGAGCCTGAAGACCCACGCTCAATGTTTTAGGAACAGCTTTTTCCCCTCCACCATCAGATTTCTGAACGGTCCATGAACACTACCTTGTTATTCCTCTTTTGCACTATTTATTTATTTTTGTAATTCATAGTAATTTTTATGTTTTTATGTCTTGCACTGCACTGCTGCTGCAAATAGGCCAGTACAGCACAGGAACAGGCCCTTCAGCCCATAATGTCTGCGCTAAACAGCTAAACACAATGCCTGTACATGGTCCATATCCCTCCATATTCATGTATCTATCTAAAAGCCTCTTGAACAACACTATCATATCTGATTCCACCACTAGCCTTGGCAGCCTGTACTAGGCACCCACCAGTGTCTGTGTAAAAATCTTGCCCCACATATCTCCCTTTACCTTTCCCCTTCTCACCTCAAATGCATTTTCCTGGGTGTCAACATCTCAGAGGATCTATCTTGGGCCCAACACATTGATGCAATCAGGAAGACATGCTAGCGCCTCTACTTCATTATGAGTTTGAGGAAATTTGGAATATCACCAAAGACTCTTGCAAGTTCTACAGATGTACGGTGGAGAGCATGTCTGTAAGGAGTTTGTACATTCTCCCCGTGTCTGCGTGGGTTTCCTCCGGGTGCTCCGGTTTCCTCCCACATTCCAAAGATGTATGGGTTAGGAAGTTGTGGGCATGCTATGTTGGTGCCGGAAGCGTGGCGACACTTGCGGGCTGCCCCCAGAACACTCTACACAAAAAGATGCATTTCACTGTGTGTTTTGATGTACATGTGACTAATAAAGAAATCTTATCTTATTCTGACTGGTAGCATCACTGCCTGGTATGGAGGCTCCAATATGCAGGATCAAAAGAGGCTACCGAGGGCTGTAGACCCAGCTCCATCAGGGGCACAACCCTCCCCACCTTGGGATAGACTTGAGAACTTATTCAAGAGGTGGTGCCTCAAGAAGGCGGCATCCATCATTAAGGACCCTCACCATCCGGGACATGCCCTCTTCATGTTACTACCATCAGGGAGGAGGTACGGGAGCCTGAAGACCCATGCTCAATGTTTTAGGAACAGCTTCTTCCCCTCCACCATCAGATTTCTGAACGGTCCGTGAACACTACCTCGTTATTCCTCTTTTGCACTATTTATTTATTTTTGTAATTTATAGCAATTTTTATGTTTTTATGTCTTGCACTGTACTGCTGCTGCAAAACAACAAATTTCACGCTATATGTCAGTGATAATAAACCTGATGCTGATTCTCTGGTATTTGACACTTTTATACTGGGATGAAGATTCTGACTATCTATGCTATTTCTGCCTCTCATAATTTTATAAATTTTTATCAGGTCTTCTGTCAGCCTCCGACAGTCCAGAGAAAACAACTCAAGTTTGTCCAACCTCTCCTTATAGCTCATAGCCTCTAATCCAGGCAGCATCCTGGTAAACCTTTTCTGTAGCCTTTCCAAAAGTCTCCACATCATTCCTGTAATGGGGTGATCGGAATTGCACACAATACTCCAAGTGCAGCCTAACTAAAGTTTTATATCGCTACATGACTTCTTTACTCTTATACTTAATGCCCCAACCAATGAAGGCAAGCATGCCATGCGCCTTGTTTACCAACCTATCAACTTGGGTGGCCATTTGAAAGAGCTATGGACTTGGACTTCAAGATCCCTCAGTACATCAATGCTGTTAAGGGTTTTGCCATTAACTGTATATGTTCCCCTTACGTTTGACCTACCAAAGTGCAACACCTCACACTTGCTCAGATTAAACTTCATCTGCCATTTCCCCGCCCATATCTATATTTTGCTGTATCCTTTGACAGCCTTCTACACCGTCCACAACCCCACCCATCTCTGTGTCGTCTGCAAACTTAGTAAACCACCCATCAACATTTTCACCCAAGTCATTTATATGTATCACAAACAGGTGCCACAGGTTTAAGATGAAAGGAAGGAGTTTTAAAAGGGATCTGAGGGGATCTGATACATTGTCAGCACAAGATCAGTTGTGAGGAGGTACAGTAACTACCTCTAAAAATGAAATCATCCTAAATCTTATTTTACTTGAGAAAATTTATTACAGTTTATCTTTTTATTGTTTTATACCAGCTTATGATCTTGTTAGGATCTTAAAACTTCCAAGTATGTAGGAGCAATAGGTCACCTTCCGTGTAACACCCTGCCAAACATCCTCCAGGATTTTAGACCACCAGCATGCTCTTCATATCTCATTAAGATTGCAAATGTTAAAATGACCTAAATTTTCAGATTGGAAACATTTCACTCTAAATATTTTTCTTGCAAGAATTCAATCCAATTTTCATCAAACGCACGTAGATGGTAAGGAAGCTTAAATCTAATGCAAATGGATCTCTCTGGCACAAATATCTAAAGCCATTACATTTCTAATGTAAAGTTCCTAATACCACACAGCTCAGCTGAATTCAAACTAATTAAACCAACAACCAGTGAGTAAATCACTTAAGATTTGTTCAGTAATCTAGTTAAAACTCACATGCCAAATTTTTAACCTTACCTTTTTCGATGATGTTCATGTACTGTAAAATGACAGTGCAGATAATATTCATTAAATATTTGTAATTATCTTTTATAAATAAAGTTTGTTTCTTGCTGGGCCACCTGGAATTAAGTCTAAATGGACAGAAACACTGTTCAGTTCAATTTAGATAATCTCAAATAACCAATTAAGCCTGCTTAACAAGTAGTTGTAGAATTTAAACTGGGTAATTCTTCTTTAATTTCCAACATGAAAAATAGCTTCTGCAAAACTATCTAAGGATATTCCACTTATACAATGCTCATTTTTTTATCATTAGCAAGGACTATAGTATATAACCTTGTATTAGATGGTCCACCAATCACAACCATTGCTCAAATGGGAGTTGCACTATTTGTTTATAAATTAAAAGGGATGATCCACAAGATTTTAAATAACAATAATACTATTAAGATCTTTGGCAGTTGAAGGAATAGATTATGTAAATTGAGGATGAGCAAATGACAACAAAGAGGACTCATAGACACTATGGAAGGTTGTGAGTCTGGAGAGATTACTGAGAAATGGAGAGTAAGGCCATAAAAAGAATGAAAATTCAACGATCAAAATTTTAGCCTAACTAGGAGCCACTGTAACTCAGCAAGCATGGGAGCTGGTGCAAGTTAGCGCATGGAAGTAGAAATTTAGATGATCCCAAATTTATGGATCTAATTCAATTGCATTGCAACAAATATCCAGGAAGTCTAGAAGGGAGATCTAGAACAAGTCGCTCACATAAACACATGCATGTCTGTAATGAATCTCTCTGGTCCAAAACTTGTCTATGCAAAGTACTACTGCACCTCCAAATGGCTTTCCTCCCCAAATTCCTTCAATGCCTTCCAACTCTATCCCAATTTTTCACACACCTCACTGTTTGAATCTGTTCAATTAGATTGTGCTGTGTGTCACAGTATCATATGGAGCCTCAACCAGAAACACAACATAGTCTGTGATTGTGATCAGAATGTATTACCTTTATTCATCCTCTTGGACCCTTCAATAGTCATTGACATGGTTGCCCACACAAGTCATAGCATTATCAGATTATCCAGTCCACTAATGCACTTTAGGGAAGAAATCAACTACCCTTACTCACTCTGGGCAAGGTATGATATTAGGCCTACTGCAGTGTGGTTGATTCTTCACTGAACACACCCTTCTCCTCCCCCAAAATAACTTAGTTCACATTCAGTGAGGGATATGCAATAAAAGCTAGCATCTCCAGTGGTAGCCAAATTCCATGAAAATATACAAAGACACAAACGCCATGAGTGGTCTAAAGCTGCACGCTTCCACCTTCCCAGACCATTTAAGGATGGTGCCTCTGAAATGATCCAGCGGGCCACACATTGCACCAACCTGCTATGATTCAAGAAGGGATGGGCAATAAATGGAGACACAAGAGGTCCTGCAGATGCTGGAAGTCTGGAACAACACACACAAAATGCTGGAGGAACTCAGCAGGTCAGGCAGCATCCATGGAGGGAAATGAACAGTCGACGTTTCGGGTCGAGGCCCTTCAGCAGGACTGGAAAGAAAGAGGGCAGAAGCTAGAATAAAAGGGTAGGGGTAGGGGGAGGAGCACGAGCTGGCAGGTGTTAGGTGAATCCAGGTGAGGGGGAAGTTAGTTAGGGGGGGAAGTGGGAAAGATGTGAGAAGCTGGGAGGTGAAATGTGGAAGAGGCAAAGGGCTGAAGAAGATGGAATCTGATAGAAGAGGACCGTGGAGCATGGAATAAAGGGAAGGAGGTGGGGAACCAGAGAGAGGAAGGTGTGGGTAATGAGCAGGTCATGAGGTGGGGAAGGGGAAAGAGAAGGGGTAATGGGGCCAGAGGAATAAGGGAAAACAAAGGGGGAGGGGGGGCTGAGGGGAGTGGTTACCAGAAGTTAGAGAAGTTAATGTTGATGCCGTCAGGTTGGAGACTCCCAAGACGGAATATGAGCTGTTGTTCCTCTAACCTGTGTCTAGCCTCAACTTGGCAGTAGAGGAGGTCGTGGAGAGACATGTCAGTGGGGGAATGGAAAGTGGAATTAAAATGATCTTTTATGAACAGCCTGCAAGACAAGTTTTTCACTGCACCTTGGTTCAAGTGCCAATAATAAACCAATACCAATACCAAATGGCTGGCCGTTGGGAGATCCTGGCTGTTACGGCAATAAATACTGGCCTTGCAAGTGAACCCAAATCTTAAGTAAAAAAAGGAGCAAGGGCAAGCTAAAAGCAGCAAATCCCATTGAAGACCCTCCCTCATCTGCCCATCCCCCTCCATCAGCCTATCACCCTCCTCACCTGGATCTACCTGTCACCTGCCAGCTTTTGCTCCACCCCTTCTCTCCACCTGTTCATGCTGACTGTCTCCCCTCTATCTTTCAGTTCAGATGAAGAGTCTTGACTCAAAACATTGATTGTTCATTTGCCTCCATGGATGCTGCCTGACTCGCTGAGTTCCTCCAGTGCTTTGTGTGTTGCTAAAAGCAGCAAATGCTGAAAATATTCAGCAGTGAGGCAGCAGCACCTTTGGAAAGAGAAACAAAATGAGTATTTCAGGTCAATTACTTTTCATCAGAACTGGTATATGTTAGAGATCAAAAAAGTTTTGAGTTGGAAAAGGGTGGAGAACCATAAGATAAGGTATCTTTATTAGTCACATGTACATCAAAACTCACAGTGAAATGCATCTTTTTGTGTAGAGTGTTCTGGGGGCAGCCCGCAAGTGTTGCCACGCTTCCGGCGCCAACATAGCATGCCCACAACTTCCTAACCCATATGTCTTTGAAATGTGAGGAAACCGGAGCACCCGGAGGAAACCCATGCAGTCACGGGGAGAACATACAAACTCCTAACAGACAGTGGCCGGAATTGAACCCGGGTCACTGGCGCTGTAAAGCGTTACGCTAACCGCTACATTACTGTGCCTACTCAATGAAGAAAGTGTAAGGTTTCCTCAGTCTGATACAAAACACTGTGGATGCCAAATATCTTATTTTTTTAAAAAATGTTGGACACCTACAAACAGAAAATTTTCAGCAGTTAGGTAGCATCTGCTGTGCATGAACTTCTCGAACCTGATGTTACCTGAAACATTAACTGTTGCTCCCTCCACCCATGCTTCCTGATCAGCAAGATATTTCCTGCATTTGATTTGTTTTTAAACTGCAAATGCTAGAAATCTGAAATAAAAACAGAAAATGCTGGAAATACCCAGCAGATCAGGCAGCATGTGTGGAAAGAGTGGCTGAGTTAATGTTTCAGATCACAGGCACAGTAATGTAGCAGTTAGCGTAACGCTATTACAGTGCCAGCAACCTGGGTTCAATTCCGGCCACTGTCTGTAAGAGGTTTGTACGTTCTCCCTATGTGTCTGCGTGACTTTCCGGTTTCCTCCCACATTCCAAAGACGTATGGGTTAGGAAGTTGTGGGCATGCCTTGTTGGCGCCAGAAGCGTGGCGACACTTGCGGGCTGCCCCCAGAACACTCTACGCAAAAGATGCATTTCACTGTGTGTTTTGATGTACATGTGACTAATAAAGAAAATCTTAAAAACAGAAAATGCTGGAAATACTCAGCGGATCAGGCAGCATGTGTGGAAAGAGTGGCTGAGTTAATGTTTCAGATCAAAGATCCTTCATCAGAACTGGGAGAGAGAGAGAAAATAAGTTACTTTGAAGTCGTGAGGAGGGATGCACAGGAATATCGCGAACGGTTCACAACCTTTTTTTGTTTTTTGAGACTTGTGAATTCGATCAGTTTTTGATTCCATGGGTTCCACCCCGCCCGTTCCCTACAACCGTCTCTGATGCCTCTGCCTCCTCCTGCAAACACGTGGACCCAGGGGGAGCAGGGCGGGGAACAGGGCGGGGAGCTGAGACCGGGCGCGGTGCACCCTGGGACCTGTAGTCCGCCGGCCGCGGTCCCGGCTGCCGCCCCCGCCGAGAAGGACTACAATACCGGGAGTTCCCGCTGCCCGACGGCTGGCGCATGCGCGGCGTCCGCCATCTGCTTTGCGAGCGGGCGGCGAGGAGTGGCGGGCTGGCGGCTGAGGGGAGGGGGAAACCGTCCCTCGGAAGGTGAGGTGGCCTCAATGACGGGGGGGGGAGTGAAGGAAACTGCCTGTGGCTCGGCCGGTGCCTGGAGTAGTGGCGGCGCCTGAGGGGGAGGGGAAGGCCCGAGGGAGGCGGCGTCTGTGGCCGCGGCCTGTGAAGGGCTTTTAAAGGGGACCCGCGGCCGGCCCGTCCCCTCCTCTCCCCTCCTCCCTCCCTCCCTCTCCCCTCCTCCCTCCCTCCCTCTCCCCTCCTCCCTCCCTCCCTCTCCCCTCCTCCCCTCTCCCCTCCCCCCCTCTCCCCTCCCCCCCTCTCCCCTCCTCCCCTCTCCCCCCCTCCTCCCTCTCCCCCCCTCCCCCCTCCTCCCTCTCCCCCCCTCCCCCCTCCTCCCTCTCCCCCCCTCCCCCCTCCTCCCTCTCCCCTCCCCCCTCCTCCCTCTCCCCTCCCCTCCGGGGGTGGCGAGAGGAGCAGCCCCGGCACCTCTGCCCAAATCCGGGCAGCCTTCAGTCAAGTTCCACCCGAGGGATTTGATTTAAAGTGATTACATTGGATTAAGGGGTGGCAGTATTGGTTTATTACTGTCACTTGTACCGAGGAACAGTGAAAAGCCTGTCTTACAAACCGATTGTACAGGTCAATTCATTACACAGTGCAGTTACATTGAGTTAGTACAGAGTGCATTGATGTAGGACAGGTAAAAACAATAACAGTACAGAGTAAAGTGTCACAGCTACAGAGAAAGTGCAGTGCAATAAGGTGCAAGGTCACAACAAGGTAGATCGTGAGGTCAGAGTCCATTTCATTGTATAAGGAAACCGTTCAATAGTCTTATCACAGTGGGGTAGAAGCTGTCCTTAAGTCTGGTTGTATGTGCCCTACCTGATAGGAGAAAAGAGAGAATGACCCGGGTGGGTGGGGTCTTTGATTATGCTGGCTGCTTCGCCAAGGCAGCAAGAGGTATAGATAGAGTCCAAGGAGGGGAGGCTGGTTTCCGTGATGCGCTGGGCTGTGTGGTGACCATGAAACTATCAGGTTGTGGAAGCCCAGAGGGGACACGAGAGGGACTGCCGGTGCTGTGATCTGGAGCAACAGACGATCTGCTGGAGGAACTCATTGGGTACAGCACAAGAAGAGGCCCTTTGGCCCAACTGGTCCATGCCAATCAAGATGATAATCCATTGGCCCATAACCTTCTAAACCTTTCCTATCCATGTACTTGTCCATGTGTCTTTTAAAATTGCTTTATTATTGTCACATGTACTGAGGTACATTGGAGAAACTTGTCTTGCATACAGATCAATTCATTTCAACAATGTTATTGAGGTAGTACAAGGTAAAACAATAACAGAATGCAGAATATAGTGTTACAGTTACAGAGTAAGTGCAGTTCTGGTAGACAATAAGGTGCAAGGCCATAAAACTTCTTTAGCCAGAGGGTCGTGGATTTATGGAATTTGTTGCCACGTACAGCTGTGGGGCCTGATCATTGGGGGTATTTAAGGCGGAGATTGATAGGTATCTAATTAGTCAGGGTATCAAGGGATATGGGGAAAAGGCCAGGAATTGGGGCTAGATGGGAGAATAATTTAGCTCATGGTGAAGTGGCGGAGCAGATTTGATGGGCTGAATGGCCTACTTCTGCTCCTTTGTCTTGTGATCTTGTGATAACAATGTGGATTGTGAGGTCAAGAGTCATCGTATTGTACCTGCCTCAACCACTTCTTCTGGCAGCTCACTCCACATACGTGACACCCTCTGTATAAATAAATAAATTGCCCCTCAGATTCCTATTAAATCTTTCTCCTTGCAGGCTACCCCTAGAAAACTCTATGCAAAAGATGCATTTCACTGTGTGTTTCGATGTACGTGTGACTAATAAAGAAATCACCTTAAACCTGTACCCTCTAGTTCTTGATTCCAAAACCCTGGGGAAAAATAACGAGTGTTTTCATCCTACCAAGGCCCCTCATGATTTTATATACCTCTATAAGATCACCTCTCAGTCTCCTAGGAGGAATGAAGTCCTAGCCTGTACAACCTCTCCCTGTGACTCAGTCCCGCAAGTCCTGGCATCCTTGCAAATCTTCTCTGCACGCTTTCCAGTTTAATAACATCGCAGCATCTATGGAGGGAAATGGACAGACAGTGTTTCGGTTCAAGACCTTTCATCTGGACTCTGAGTCTGTCCAGTGCTTTGTGTGTCTTGCACCTTATTGCACTGCACTTTCTCTGTAGCTGTAACACTTTACTTTTATTGTTTTTACCTGTCTTACATCAATGCACTCTGTACTAACTCTATTTAACTGCACTGTGTAATGAATTAACCTGTACGATCAGTATGCAAGACAAGGTTTTCACTGTACCTCGGTACAAGTGACAATAATAAATAAACCAAACCAAAAGCAGCGAATGCTGAAGATATTCAACAGTCAAGCAACAACATCTTTGGAGAGAGAAGCAGAGTTAATGTTTCAGGACAATTACTATTTGTCAGAATTAGTGTATGGTAGCGATCAAAAAAGTTTTAAGTTGCAAAGAAAGGGTGGAGAAACGTCAGCCAATGAGGACAGTGCAAAGTTTCTTTACTCTGATACAAAAAAAACCCACAGATGATAAAAATCCTACTTTTAAGTTATAGAAGTCCATCTGGGTACTTAAAGTCATTCTGTTAAGATCTGATGTAATAACAGAAAGTGCTTGAAAAACTCAGCAGTTATAGTGAGAGGTTGGGGAGGATCGGACTTTATTTCTTGACACATAGGAGACTGAAGGGTGATCTTCAGGAGGTGTATATCGTGAGGGTCTTAGACAGGGTGAATGCACACAGTCTTTTTCCCAGGGTTGGGGAATCAAGAACCAAGGTTCATTTAAGTTAGGGTGAGAGGGGAGAGATTTAATAGGAACTGAGGGGTAATCTTTTTACACAGAAGGCAATGGACATATGGAACGGCTGCCAGCAGAAGTGGTTGAGGCAGGTACAATAACAACATTTAAAAGACAGTTGAACAGGTAGGTATATGGATAGGAAGGGTTTAGAAGGATATAGGCCAAATGCAGGCAAATGGGACTAGTTTGGATGGGCATTTGGTTGTCATGGACCATTTGGACCGAAGGGCCTGTTTATGTGCTGTCTGATTCTAGGTCAGGCAGCATCTGTGGAAAGAGAAGTAGTTAATATTTCAGTCGAAGACCCAAGAGACTGCAGCTGCTAGAATCTGGAGCAATAAACAATCTGCTGGAGGAGCCCATACAGGGTCATGATGCAGGGTTTTGACTCAAGAAGTTGACAGTTCCTCTCCCCCCTACAGATGCAGCATGTCCTGCTGAGTTCTTCCAGCAGATTGTTGCTACAAGTAGAGAAAGCAAGGTAGCTTAAGTAGTAGGGAAGATGGCAGAGGGAATATCTGTAATGTGGAGAAATGGTGTAGCCATTGAGTGGACAGGTAAGCTCCTTTGTCTATGTAGTTTGTTGCTAATGTTATGAAGTCTGGGAGATGTTGCAAAGTTTGGCCAACTGGGATGTGCCCAGAAGGGCAAAATAAAAGGAATATAAGATTATCAAGAACAAATGGCCAGTCCTGATACAAACAGAAGGAAAGAGCAAGTTATCTGAAGTTGGAGAATTTATTATTGAGTCCTGCAGACTGCAACATGCCTGAACAAAAAAAAGGGTATTATTCCTCGAGCATGTAAAATCTGACACTTTCCCCAGGCTGGACAGGGTGTGGCTCCATACCCAGTCAATGCTTAACTGTTCTCTGAAATGGTCCAGCAAGACACTCAGTTCATGGACAGTTAGAGACTGTAAATGCCAACTTTGTCATTGATATCTACATCCTGTGATGTGAATTAACTCCTTCATAGCCTAGCTGGTCTGAGTCTGCACTTAAGTAATTTTCTCTTGATAACTGTTTGCATTTTTAAAATCCCAAGGAACATTATCAATCTAAGTTTGATGCGCAGCCACTCCAGAAGATTTAAAAACCAAAAATGATGCAAATGTTCAGCAGCACAGTCAGGCAGGAGATCCAGAGATGATTCAGGTCAGTGTGAAGATAGACAATCAGAAAGCTTGGTGGAGTGTTTTGGGAAGGAAACTTTGGAGTTTCATACTGTAGCTCTTAAAGGCACAGAGTGGACTGATTTAATATTGGGGTGACACCAAGGCCAGAAGTAGAGTACATACATTTGAGTGATTTGGGGCTGGAGGAGATTAGAGAAGTCAACATGGGGTGAAACTGTAGTGCAGGAGATGCAACACCTTTTCCCTTCCCTTCTTCCCTTTGCATGATCCAGGGACCCAAACAGCCCTTCCAGATGAAACAGAATTCACTTGTATTTCTTCCAATCTGGTGTGCTGCATTCAGTGTTCACAATCTGGGCTTTTCTTTGAAGAAACCAAACGGAGATGGGTGATTGCTTTGCAGGATACCTCCATTCAGTCTGCAGGAGTGACCTTGAGCTTGTATTTGTCTGCCACTTTAATTCACCATCCCACTTCTACTCTGACCTTTCTGTCTGTGGTCTCCTGCACTATTACAGCAAGGCCCAATGCAAACTTGAGGAACAACACCTTGTCTTCAGTCAGGGCATGATAAAGATTTCTGGACTCTATGCAGAATTTTTCATTATTAGGTACTTGCTCTTTCTACCTGTCATCATTTGACTGAGTTCTGTTTTATTCTGTTTGTATCTTCTGGACTGCTAGGCATATCCCTCAGCCTCGCCGTAAACAACACATTACACAAGGAAGTTTAATGTGCTTATAACTGCACATGTTGTCCATTTGGTCTCAACCTATCCTCCTTCTGCCCCACTTTCTCTCCTACTGAAAACTAACTGGTTTCTTTCTTTCCCAGTTCTGTTGAATTGTTCTGGACCTGAAAATATGAACTGTTTCTCTTTCCACAACTGTGACCTGACCTGCTGGGTGTTTCCAGCATTTTCCTTTTTCATTTCTGATTTCCAACACCTTAAATTTCTTCTTGATTTTCATGAGACTAGAGAGAAGTGCTTTAAATTAACAATCAAAGCAGTATAGGTCAATGACCCATTATCTCTATGTTCAATTTGAATAGGAATTGGTGTGAGCTAGAACACAGCAGATTTTTTGATGACCTTAAATTTCCAAAAGTGGGTGCACAGGACAAATGAAAGTGAGATATGCATTTATAAGTGTATTTTTTATCATCCTGGACACTCCTCTTCTTCAAAATAATACAACAGATCTTGTACATGCATTGAAAAAGCAGAAGGGGTCTTAGCTTAAAATCTTGTTTGAAAGATGACATTGACAGTGCTGTACTTGAGTTTCAGTTTGTACCTATTTGGTGGAGGAAACACCCGCTCTGATCTTGTGTTTTCCCTAACTCTCAATACATTCTACTGAGCTTTCAAAGTAGTATTTTTGTGTACTCAACCTGTGTTATTTTTCTTTCACTTACAACTCCTTGCTACTCCTTGTGTTTGTATTCTTTGATAGACGTCTGGGCTCTGCTCATTAAGAATTAGAAGATTGTGTTGACAATGATAGGATATAGTGTTGTGGAAGGAGGTTTGCAAGGAGCATGAAGGTCAGGATTGGGCAGAAATGTCTAAATTCCATGTTAATGTATATACATTTGTGCAAAGTTGGCTCAGGTTTAACTTGTATAAGACATGCCCTAACAGAATTTTACGTCCCCTGCCCCAAATCTTCAGCTTGGTGGGGGGGGGTGGAATGTCCTGCAGTTTGCTGGAAATGTGAGTTCAAACAAAAATAAATGGATAACTGGGACTTTGGTGCCAAATGGGACCAATAACCGGTCTTCTTTACTGTTGAGATTTCAGAATTGAGAAAGAAATGAGTGATAGAAAGAAATAGGGTGCATTAAAATCCAAACTGCCACAGAAAGAGAACTAGAGGACAGAAGAAACCTTGAATTAAGCAAGAGGTGATAGGAAGGTTAAGTAAAAGATTGAACAGTTTAATTGTTTGTTTTCTGGGCACTGAGACTGGAGACACAAATTGGAGGTTTGCTTGGATATGAAATTAAAATCCAACCTGAAACTGATCAGATCATGGCCAATCCAAATCTGAGCCTGATTTTTTTTTCCATTATATGACCGGACCCAGAGACATTTGCATAAAAACACAACGAGAGGGATCGTTCTGCTGTGTATAGATTGCTTTTGATCAAGAACCGAAGACATGCAGTAAAACTAAGCAAATAGCAGCTTTAACCCTGTAGTGAGTTTAAAGTGTAATAGCAACACTTAATCTATTAATGTTTCTTTGTAACTTAATTCTTCCACCTAAATTGCTGAATATGTTGTCCGTCAATTGGTATTGTCAGACTTGGATACCTGGCTTTCTAACCCATTGTATTAAGTTGTTTGTAATTAAGGAGAATCGTTAATGTCCTAACATAGGTTCTTAGAGGACGCCACAGGTCACATCTTGTTAGTTTGAATACCTGATCATTACTCCTAATCTCATTCTCCTGTCACTAACTAATTTCTTCAGCAAATCAGTAATTCACCTTCAATTCTGATTTTTTTTTTAACTTCGGTTTACAGACTTTTCACATGTTTTCTGGAGTTTATATCAATATCTACAAAACGTCCATCCTTCAGAAACTTCAACTTCTTTGAGCATGACCTACAGTTTACAATCCACGTTCGCTCTGTCTGATCAGCTGAAAATTTTCAAGGTGTCCAGTCACTGTATCCTTCTCTAGATTACCTCTTGCTTCTTTCTTAAAAGCAGAATGATGTGCCTGATTTGCCACTTTAATGGAACAATTCCCAAATTGAGAGAACTTCTAAAGAGCATGTCAGCATTGTCACTAGTGGGGTGGGAAAGAACTTTTAAAATGGCGAGGGAGCACGGTAGACAGCAAGGAGACGAGATCTGAGAGAAGAAACTGAGTGAATCTAATGAGAGCTCAGCAAATTGAGGCTGAAATGGATAAAAATGTCAGGGAGTGAAAGAGGTGAAAAATTCATCATAACTTGGATAAAAGTACTAGCTTTCTAAAACAAAATAAAATGTATTACTTGTAAGTGACCCTCAAGTTCTTTGGATTATCAATCTTGCCTTCCTAATCAAGGCAAATGGTTCCGTTTCTATAAGGGATTTCTGTATTGTTGAGAAAATATTGTCAGATGTGTCATCTTGCTGATTAAACTCTATTCAGGTGCAAGCAAGAGTTGCCATGACCTAATTTGAAATGTCCCATCCCCCTTAACCCTCAAAAAAACACAACACAATGGATGAACTGATTGCTTAGCATGGTCTCTCAAATAGCAGCATAAATTGGCTGGCACGTACAACCATGAAACAATGATTGCCCTTCAGAATAGGTAATTGACTGTAAATTCGGATGTAAAAGTTTATATTGAAGAGAGAGCAAATAAAATTGTATGGCATTTCATTTATGAACATGAATAACTTCTAACTATTGGTCATTATATCTATAGCAGAGGAAGATGCACATTCCTATTAACAAGGTCTCCTATAAGTGGAAGAGGAGGAAAAGTTTTGATTTATTTTATTCAAAATAAAATGTAATATCAAGTGTGTTTTACTGAAAGTGCAGGAAAAGCCCAGAAGGTGCAATGACTGAAAAACTGACTGGAAAATGTGTTTTGGTAATGCTTTGTTTTCTTTCCAGTTCTTCCATCATTAAACCAGAAATTATCAGACTGGAAACTTAAACATGCAGAGTTACTTCCTTCAAACTGTCCTTTGGCACTCAAAGCAAGCTTGTAATGTCCGACAATGCGTCACTCGCATATTTCCAGCTACGTGTGGGAAGATGCCTTTTCTTATACCTCACCAGGGACAGCTCCTGCACATGACCCGCCCAGTTGTTGCCTTGGAACAGAGAAGGCCAAATTTCCAAGTAGAACCATCGGCCACAGAGCACAAGGACACTGACAAAGCCGAGTCAGATGACCCCAAGTCTTTACCAAGGAGCGATCCAGATCAAGACACCTTGTCGGACTCAGTTCAAGAAACATACTTTTCCAAGACAAAACCAAATCAAGACGTAGCAGATGTGGAAAACGATCCTCTCCATGACCGCTCAATTGGCCTATATCAGCGATTCAAAAAGACATTCAAACAGTATGGGAAAGTCATGATCCCAGTGCATCTGTTGACATCAAGCATATGGTTTGGTACATTTTATTATGCAGCATTAAAGTAAGTATGTTGTGTGTTAAATTGTTTACAAGTTTTAAGCTAACAAGACAGATTATAAATTGAAAACTCCTTGGTGGAGCATCACTACCAAATCTAAATTTAGAATTTTGCATCAATTGCTGGGTTTTTTCCCTTACGATTTTTTTTGTAAAAAGCTGTTTAAAAAGTTAAAAATTTTCTTGGGCCAAATTCACAATGGTGGACCCCTTCAGTGAGACCTGAGGCTGTTCCACAATTGGTTTCAGTGCAGTAGCTGGGCTTATACAATGTCACATCTCTGAAAACAGCTGTTGGGCTGCTTGTCTTCTTGGCTAAGCTGCCAGGTACAGAGTTTGATTGAGGACCAGGTAGAGGTGAGAAAAGTGATCACATTGATGGTCTTACACAAGGCATATCTAAACCTGGAAAACCATGAGTACAGTAGGGCAACAATTTTAGTCATAGGATGATACAGCAAGGATACACACCAGTCCATGCCCCTGCAGTGTCTTTCAAAGAGTTAGTCTATTAATCCCACTGCCTTCTTTCCTTGCAGTCCTGAAAACATTTTACTCGTTCCCTCCTCGGTTTGTGTCCTTTTGTCATTTACCTATGTCTTGTACCCTTAAACCAGTGGGAATAATTTCACCTTTATTTTATCATAATGAAGACCTCCTTCAAATTTCAAGAAAAACAAACCCTGTCTCACAGCTGAAGTCACTCATCCCTGGTGCCATTCATGTAAATTTCTATGAGGCCTTTTATAAAGTGTGGTGCCAGAATTGCCCACCAAACTCCAGTTAGGGACTCACTAGTATTTAATAAAGGTTTTAGCAAGTCTTCCTAGCTCTTATACTTTCTACCTCTAATAATGTCCAGGATCATCTCCTGCCACCTTCGAATTTGTACGGGTACACTCAGGTTTCCCATCTTTTATACCACATAATCATTGATTTATGTCAAAGGAAATTATTCTGTTGAGTTGTCGTATTCTGTCACAACCTAAGGTGCTATAACAGGAAGTAATTCCGAGTAACCTCCGATTTATATTAGTGTTTTAGTTTGTAAGTAAAACATAGCTCCTCATCTGCTGAGGATTTAAGTTATATGCACGTCTGCTCTTCAGCTTGTGTTAATGTACGTGTTATGTGCTGGGAGAGTCTGTAAGTTTTAGTTGCATGGAATATTGGATTCAAAATGTACAGAACATGCCCAGGTTTTAAGAGTCGATATATTCCAGGAGTAAGTACTTCTGAGGAAGATATAGAATGTTATTCAGAATCTAATTATTACCACTTTCAATTTGATTTTTACTTAAAGCCTTATTTTGGACATTATTTAAAATTCAGTAATTTGACAAGTCCAGGAATTGTGACTTTGAACATTGACAACAAAAGGTAAAATAGCAGTAATTACATTTGAAAACTTAACTGTGTGTCCATAGATTATGACTACCACCAGTTTTGATGGGGGAATACCATACTTCATGCCAAAGATTATTAAAATACAGATATACACTGCCAAATCGAGTTGTAATTCAAAGTAGGTTATAGCAATTTAATTCTGGAATTTTCTTTCTCAAACTTTACACACTGTATCAGACAGAGTTGTAATATGACCCATGAAATGTACTAAAATGTAGCTGACAGTTAGAAATAAAACTGGCATTAACTATGAAGGGGCACTGAATGGAGGGATGTTAATAGGCTATTTAGCTCTTTAAGTGAACTGGCATTCACTGAGATCACAGCTGATCTGTGACGTAACTCCATCTGCCAGCTTTTGGCCCATGTCCCTTTACTACCTTGGAATAAAAATCCTTATTCACTTCAGATTTAACATTAAATCCTGACCTCCCGTTACTAGCAGTTTGTGAAATAGAATTCCAAACACCTAACATTACGACTGAAAGTTTCCTCGTTTTACAACCGAAGCCCTGGCTCTACCTCGCCTCTTTCTAATCTTACCATCTAGCAGCAGTAGCTTTTATTGGTTCTCTTTAATGATGCATATCACCTGCTTTTAAAACCTCAGTAGGCAGACAGTTGGGATATTCCCCAGAGCAGCCTGATTTGCAGCTTTCCTCTGCAGTTGTCCTGGCCCCTTGGATGCCTGTGCTGTACCGGGGAACTCTTCATGGAGTCCAAAGGAGTTGCACTGACTTGTGCAGATTTCCCAGCTGACAGATCTGTCCGCTGAGATTACCTGGTAGCAGTATAGTGGTCCCATTCATTATCTGAACTGTGACTGACCTAACTCAATCATCAATTAAATGTTTATGTAACCAAGAATAGAATGCGAGCATAACAATTAAATGCACTATTGGATTGCAACATGTACTGCAGTCTGAACCAGAAATTGATCTCATCCTAAAGTCAAGTATAATGTGATTTCTACCGAATATCCATCAGATTTAATGGGGAGCTTGAATAAGCAATCAATTAGTGGCCAAGCAAGCCCTGAATATTTATTGTAAATGATGTATCATTAGTGTTGAGCATTAAATCTATCATCTGCTTATCTCCATAGCTAGGAGGATAATGTTTTAATTCTGCTGACATTCAATTTGCTAGAAAGTTTAAAAGGAATACACTGTCTGATCCTGATGTGAACAACCAGAATTTTCTGTTGTATGTCATACTTCCATCATTTGCTGTTTATTTTTTAAATTTTTTATTCTAATTTACCACCGAGAATCATTTGCTTTACAAAAAAACATTTAATACTGTTAATATTAACAGAAGAGTGGCTCAGTGAGATTGTTCTGTTATAACAGACTAATGTTTGTGATTCTGAAGAGATTCACAAGCTTTGGATTGCATTGGCAGCATCAACAGCCGATGAACCTGGAGGTGGAGGATTGTCAAAGCCATTCTGAATTGTGTTCCATCTTTCCATGTTCATCCCTATTAATTCAAGGCCATGCCATGTTCCAGAATGGAATTAGGTTGCGTGTAGTTCACATCTTACATCCCCACCAGGTACTCTAATTCCCAATATTCTTGACGGACAGGCAAAGATTTTAACATTATTGCAGTTGTTGATCACATCCTCTTGATAGGATGAACAAGAAGTGGGAGCTAGAATAAGCCATTTCCCCCTCTCTTTCCAAGCTGGTCCACCATTCAACAAGATCATGGCCAATCTTCTCCCTCAAGTACCATTATCCTGTCCTATCCCCATAACCTTGATTGCTTCAATGTCTAGAAAACTATTGATCTCAATTTTAAATGCTATTAGTGACTAAGTCACATTGACATCTGGGATAGAGAATTCCAAAGGTTCATCACTTTGCTCCTAGTTTTAGATCCTTCAAACTCCGGGAAAATATCAACCCTGTAGAGCCCTCTGAGAACCTTGTGTGTTTCTATGAGGTCATCTTGAATTCTAAATTCCAGAGGATAGAGGCCTAGCCTGCTTAATTTCTCCTCATATGACAGGCCTTCCCCAGATCCAGTCTGATGAATCTTCAATGCATTCCTTCTACAGCAAGTATATCCTTTCTTTATCCATAACTTTTTTGGATCTTGGAAAAATCATTGATAAAGAATATGGATAAATGGAGCTCAAGCATAAATCCCAAGCATAAATCCCTCTGTTCCCCCATTAGTCACAGCCTGCCAATCTGAGAACTGTTAACCCCTACAGTGGTAATCTGTTAACCAATTTTCAAGGCATGTTTGTAGATTACTGTCAGCTCCATGTGCTTTAACCTTGATCACCAACCTCCTATGCAGGACCTCTTTGAAAGCCGCCTGGAAGTGGCATTTTACATCCACTTGTTTTCCCCCTCATCTAATCTATTAAATAAATATAGAGGTATATAAGATCATGAGGGGTGTAGACAGGGTGAAAGCACGTAGTCTTTTCTCCAAGGGAGAGGGTGCTAAAAACAAGAGGGCATGGGCTTAAGATCAGAGGCAAGAGATTTAAAAGGGACATTGGGCGGCCTCTTTATCCAAAGGGTGGTGTGTATTTGGAATGAGCTGCCAGAAATAGTGGTTGAGGCAGGCACATTAGCAACATGTAAAATCCATCTAGAAAAGTACATGGATAGGAGAGGTAAGACAAGGTATTTTTATTAGTCACATGTACATCGAAACACACAGTGAAATGCATCTTTTGCGTAGAGTGTTCTGGGGGCAGCCCGCAAGTGTCGCCATGCTTCTGGCGCCAACATAACATGCCCACAACTTCCTAACACATATGTCTTTGGAATGTGGGAGAAAACCAGAGCATCTGAAGGAAACCCACACAGACACAGGGAGAACGTACAAACTCCTTACAGACCCGGAATTGAACCCGGGTCACTGATGCTGTAATGGTGTTACACTAACCGCTATACTACCATGCATGCCCCTGTGGGCCAAATGCGGGCAGATGGGACTAGCTCGCTGGGCAACACAGTCGGCATGGACAGGTTGGGCTGAAGGGCCTGTTTCCATGCCATATGAATCTAAATCTTCAAATAGTCAACTAGCATTTCCCTTTCATGAATCCGTGTTGACTCTGTTCAATCATCCTCTTTTCAAAGTATCTTGATATCACATCCTTTATTATACAATCCAACTTTTTCCATCTGACCAGTATCAGACCAAGCAGGTAATTCCATGTGCGCTCTCTCCTTCCTTCCTTAAACAGTTTGGTCACATTTGCTCCCTCCCTAACTTGCTGGAACCATTCCAGAATCTACAGAACTCTGGAAGATTGATAACCAGTGTCCCCTAGACATAAGACACTGCAGATGCTGGAATCTGGAGCAAAAAACAAGTTGCTGGTGGAACAGTGAGTCAGACAGCATCTGTGAAGGCAAAGGGATAATTGAAGTTTTGGGTCGAACTCTACATCAGGATCCTAATGCAGGGTCTCGACCTGAAACATTGACTATCCCTCTGCCTCTACAGATGCTGCCTGACCTGCTGAGTTCCTCCAGCAGCTTGTTTTTTGCTCCAACTTCTCTGTTAGTATTTCTTACCTAATGCATTACCTTTATTTCCTCATTTACACTGGACCCTTAGTTCTTTACTATTTCTCGGCTTTTTTTTGTATCTACAGCAAATGTGTGTTTAACCCTCTTGGTCAATTTGCTTGTTTCCGATAAGTTCTTCTGCGTCTATCCATAAAGGGCCCACGTTTCCCCTTTTTAATCCATTTTACATTCCCATAGAGGCTTGTGCAGTATTTTTGATTCTCATGAGCTTGCTCCCATATTTTCTTTTTCCTTTATCAAGGACAGAAACAGAACTGTTGAAACCATCAGTTTTTTCCTTTTTTTAAATATATCTTTTGTTCCTGCTTTTACTCCTGTCTTTGATTTGCATTCTTCAGTGCAGCCAGTCTTGGAGCAAGCACAGCCAGGCACTTGCGCAAGAGAGGCCCTACACTGGTCATGCAGTCAGCTGGGAGCTAGTCTCTCTGCAGAAGACTGCTCCTGAACCATACTGATTCTTCTAGCTTGCTCCCAAAGACAGTCAGACAGCAGCAGCTTGCTATTAGAGAAAAATCTGTTCCAGTGTCTTGTAAACTGAGATCATATCACCCCATGACTCCCTAAACTTCAGGGAATACAACCCTTGTTTGTACAATCTCTCCTTGTGATTTAACCCTTGATGGCAATCTATGTTGCATTCCTTTCAAAGTCAATATGCCCTTTCTAAGGTCTGGTTCTCAGTACAGCTGATTTAATCTTTATTACCTGTAGCACAACTTCTACCTTGATTATATTCTGCTTCTCTTGATATATATATGAAAAAAACACTGATGAGACTTGTGGATTATTTCCTCGTGTCTGTGAAGGTTTAATGATCCATGTGAATGAATCCCAAGTCTTTTAGACCTCCATTGCTTTGTTTTTCACCAGTTGGAAAGTATGGTTCTGTCTTTTTGACCTCATAACTCTGAGGTTACAAGTGTATTGCATTTGCTATGGATTAATCTGTCCACTTAATACATTCATCTCTCTGTAATTTAGTGTCACCAGTAAACATGGCCTGTCCTTTTATCCCAATGTCTGAATTATTCATAAATACAGTGAATAGTCAAGACCTCAAACAGTAAAACCCAGTTTGAGAACCTGCCATTATCCATTTTATAGACTCAGCCAGTTTCCTAACCAGGTCAAAAATTTCTCTCAATTCCTTTAGCACTGAACCTGAATTAGCAAAAACACAGGCAGCAGCACAAGATTTTGAATGCATAGGTATTATTTATCACCATTAGTATCTTAGTGGTAAATTGCTGTGGAAACTAGAAATTTAAGCAGTTGCCTTAAGTTTTTTTTAAACTCATACTCAATTATGGCAATGTGATAATTGGCCCTGAACTAAACCAAAATAAAAACCAGAACCTTCAAAGCTTATTCAGTAAAAGCATTGTTAAAACAGCTTTTGCTAAAAACACTAATGCTGATTTTTCTTTTTACTTTCAGAGGTGTTAATGTGGTCCCGTTTCTTGAGTATGTAGGAGCACCTAAAGGAATAATACAAATTTTGAACCATTCGACAGGTGGAAATGCACTGACTGCTTATGCATTGTATAAGGTGAGTAAAGTGTTACATTGGCCGGTCTTTCCATTGTTATACAGGCAGCTCTGCTATAACGCGTTTTCCATAATGCAAATTGGATGTAACATGATCAATGAATTAAGGAACACCATTTGTATAATGCGGGCCAAATTGGTTGTAATGCAGTTTTAGTCGGGAATCAGACGCAGGTACCAGTCTCAGCGCAGGACACCAATGGAATTTAACACACAGTCACTTCCATTGATGCTTTGTTTTTGCGAGGCTGAAACTCTAACCCCTAACTGCTTTTTTTCCCATTGACACAATTGTTTTTATAACGTGATTTTCTATGACGCAGGGTTTCTTAGGAATGCAGCTACTGCGTTACAGCAGAACTACCTGTGTATGCCATCTGTGTATGGTGCTTCTGCCAGCATGGGGGCCTCACCATCTGCAGATTCCCCTCTAAATCTCATACCTTCCTCACTGTTCCTTCAGTGGTGCTGGGTCTAAATGTTAGAGCTCCCTACAGTTCTGGGAGCAATCTCATGATGTGAGCAGCAGCTGTTTAAGAAGACAGATCATCCCCACCCTTCTGAGGGTGATGGGCAGCAACATCCACTTCTTGGAAATTAAGAAAAAGATTGGAAACGGGCGATTTGCACTGTAGATCCATGGCCTCCCATACCCAGTTTTATTCTTTATAAGATAAGATATCTTTATTAGTCACATGTACATCGAAACACACAGCGAAATGCACCTTTGCGTAGTGTGTTCTGGGGGCTGCCCACAAGTGTCACCACGCTTCCAGCGCCAACATAGCATGCCCACAACTTCCTAACCCGTACGTCTGTGGAATGTGGGAGGAAACCGGAGCACCCAGAGGAAACCCACGCAGTCACAGGGGGAATGTACAAACTCCTTACAGACAGCAGCGGGAATTGAACCCAAGTCACTGGCGCTGTAATAGCATTATGCTAACCGCTACACTACTGTGTCTGCCTGGTGCTCCTGATCTTGTCCAGATTTTTCCTAAAAAGCCTCAGAGCTATTCATCTCAATTCCTCTGTGTGTATCAAGTTCCACCCTCTGGGTAAGCACATTTCTTTTGAATTCTTAATTGGATTTATTAATGTGTATCATTTAAAGCCAGAAGTTGTTGTCAAAAAAAATCCTCTCATCATGAACCTGTCAAATCTTTTCATAATCAGAGAACTTAGTCCAGCCCTATTTTGTTCAGCCTTCTCCAGTGGGTATTACACCTTGTGTACGAACATAAGCAGAAGTACGAGTAGCGAAATCATCCCTCGTGCCTGCTCGGCTGTTAACTATGGCTGACCTAATCTGCACCTCGGCTCCACGTTCTTGGGTCATTCCCCAGAACCCAAGACTCCCCTGTGAACCACACTGTCAACCTCAAATATATTTAGTGACTCAGTCATAGAGTAATACAGCACGGAAACAGGCCCTTCAGCCCAACTCATCCATGCTGATCAAGATGCCCATCTAAGCTACTCCCATTTGGCCTGTATCCCTTTATCCCTCCATGTACTTATCCAAGTGTCTTTTAAATGTTGTTTGCTTTATCTGCCTCAACCACTTCCTCTGGCAGCTTGTTGCAGTAGAGAATGTCAAAGAATCATCGCTCTCAGAGATGAAATTCCTCCTCATCTCAGTTTTAAATGGATGCCCTCATTCTGAAACTCCCCCTGTGGTTCCATACGATCCCTCTAAATGAAGCAACCCTCTGAATCTCGGTTGGTTTCAATAAGATGCTCTCTCATTCTTCTCGACTCTGATGGGTAGAGATTTGACCTGGTTGACCTTTCCTCATGGAAAACCCCTTCCTTTCAGGAATCTAGCTGGTGGACCTGCTCTGAACCGCCTTGTGAGGGAGTATGTACTCTTTTAATTAAGTGGACAAAAATGGGTGTGATCTCACCAATGCCCTGTACACTTGCAGCAAGTGTATCGTTGGAAATGATTTTGATCTTTTAAGTGGCCAGATGGATAGTTGGCAAATTTGATAGCATTGAATGTAAAGTAATCCGATTTTGGAAGAAGGAATAAGAAACTAACGTACAAAGACATCAAGGGATACCTGAGACCCTCAGAAACCGGATCATTTTCAAAATCCAGTGCAGAGGTGGGCAACCAGATCATGACCACACAGGGGACTAGAGTCGTACTTGTACAGCATGGAAGCAGGCCCTTTGGCCCAACTCGTCCATGTCGACTGTGTTGCCCAGCGAGCTAGTCCCATCTGCCTGTGTTTGGCCCATAGCCCTCTAAACCTCTTCTCTCCATGTACTTATCTAGACGGCTTTTACATGTTACTAATGTGCCCACCTCAGCCACCATTTCTGGCAGCTCATTCCAAATATGCACCACCCTTTGTGTGAAGAAGCTGCCCCTGATGTCCCTTGTAAATCCCTCACCTCTGGTCTTAAACCTATGCCCTCTTGTTTTTAGCACCCCCTCCCTGGGAAAAAGACTGCGTGCTTTCACCCTGTCGATGCCCCTCATCCTGTAGCAGGTCACCCCCCAATCTCCTATGTTTCAGGGAATAAAGTCCTAGTCCAGGCAATCTCTCCTTGTAACTCAGGCCCACCAAGTCCAGACAATATCCTAGTAAATCTTTTCTGCACTCTTTCTAGTTTAATAACACCTTTCCTATAACAGGTTGACCAGAACTGTACACAGTACTCCATGTGCAGCCTCACCAACGTCTTATATCGGGAGTAACGTATTCCTGTTCTTAGCAGTGCTGTGTATCATGGACCAACTTCCTGCACGATGACATTTCTGCACCTGTTCATTGACCCATGTCCCTACTGTGGTGCAAGAGGCTCATTAAGGTCCTGTTTAAAACCACAGTGCCCCAGGGTTTGCACAACAGCGAACCAATGTTCCAGAGGTTAGAATTCACGTGTCCCTCCCTCAATTATGCATTTGGTTATTAAAGTACGTTACCGTTGTGTTGATGGGGTTGCCTGTTTTCTTGCTGAATTGCTTTTATAGTAGAAAGGAATCTTCTCAAGAGATTCATCAGATCCCTAACCCATCCCTGTTTATCCCAGTCACTACCTCAGTATAGCAAGACTTTGACCACTTTGCACTACAGTGGACTTTTTTTTGTTCTAATTGTGTTCTTTCATGCAAAAATCGTGTTTTTTCTTGTGAATGTTGTGTATCTGATGCTCTGTGTCTGTGATGCTGCTGCAAGTAAGTTTTTCATTGCACCTGTGCACTCATGTACTCGTGCAGATGACAATAAACTTGATTACAACTTCAACTTAAGAGAACAATTCTGAGAGGCCTTGATAGGAGTAGTGAATAAATGAAAACACAATGATGCTGGAGGAACTCAGCAGGCCAGGCAGCATCCATGGAGAAAAGCAGGCGGTCAACGTTTCGGGTCAGGACCTTTCTTTGAGACCTATGTTTCTCTAGAAGTGGGTATCTCAATGACATGGCTATGTTGTAGATTAATTGGCAGTGAAAGCAGCATTCTTTGGGTGTGGAGGCAGAGACGATATGTAACTTGTACCACTCTTCAAATTTTGATTATTTTTACTTCTCCATTTTAAAGCTTGCCACACCAGCCAGGTACACGGTGACCTTGGGAGGAACCTCCCTCGCAGTTAAGTATCTCCGCTCTCGTGGTTACTTGTCGACGCCGCCTCCAATGAGGGTTTATATACAGGACAGAATGGAGGAAACCAGGGAGCGATTCTCTGAAAAAATGGAAGAAACAAAGGAACTGCTAACTGAGAAAATCCAGGAAACCAAAGACATGGTCTCCTTTAGGAAGAAAAAGGAATAAAAATGTGAGGGTACACTAAAAAAATTCCAACTGTATTAAATCTAAGAACTTCCATCACCTCCTGTAAAGTTGAAATGCTGTTTATTTTGTGACATAAATTGAAAACTGCTGCTATCAAGGAATGAATTTGTTATGATGCAGAGATACTGCTGAAAAACCATTCCTGAACAATTGTGTAATTTTTGGCAGTAAGATTTTTAATAACTTGAGTGGAAAAGTTGCCAAATGGTCCAACAAATGGTCCTACATTCACTGGTGTAAAGAGAAAAGGAAACACTGAGGCTTGTACGATGGTTATAAAAGGGACTGGTTTACATTAACTATTTCGAGACTTGTTTGAGTTTTGGTCACTGAATATCAGAAATGTCAGCTGAAACTTTATTTGTGTATTGTGACACCTTCAAGCTAAATAAACTCCAAATACTTCTAATATGAAGTACACAAGTGCTGTCCAGCAGCGTGTAGTAATAAAAATGCTTGAAACACTCAGCAAGTCAGGCAGCATCTGTGGAAAGAGAAGTAGAATTAACATTTGTGGTCCAAGGCACTTCATCTTCAACCTGAAACAGAAATTCTGTTTCTTTCCATAGATGCTGCCTGACCTGCTGAGTGTTTCCAGCATTTCACATTTTTATTTCAGATTTCCAGCATCTGCAGTTTCTCAATTGACACTTAACACTAACCTGCTCACTGCTGCCCAGTTTAGGTTTTGCTAGGGTCACTCAGTTCCAGATGTCATCAGAACCTTGGCCCAAACAGGGACTAAATCCCATCACCTGATTAGGTGAGCTGAGAGTGATTGCCTTGGACATCAAGAAACCCTGCTAAAATTGGTCAGTGAACAGCAAGGGCAACACCCTCCAGTGATTAGGGTCGTAGCTTGCAAGAAGTGTAGCGGTTAGCGCGACGCTATTACAGCGCCAGCGATCGGGGTTCGATTCCTGTCACTGTCTGTAAGGAGTTTGTGTGTTCTCCCGTGTCTGCGTGGGTTTCCTCCAGGTGGTCCGGTTTCCTCCCACATTCTAAAGTTGTACGGGTAGGTTAATTTGGGGGTTTAAAATGGGCGGCGTGGGCTCGTTGGGCCAGAAGGGCCTGTTACCACACTGTAAATAAAATTTAAAAAGAAAGGTGGTTGTGATTGTTGGGAGGTTCGTTATCCCAGTTTGAGGACATTATTGCAGAAGTTCCTAAGGGCAGTGTCCTACGGCCAACCATCTTGAAGCTACTTCTATCAACGATTTTCCTTCCATCATAACATTAGAAGTGGGCTTGCTTGCTCAAGATTGCACAATGTTCAATTGCATTTACAACTCCTCAGCGAATTAAGCAGCCCATGTCTGCGTGCACTAAGACCTAGATCACTTCCAAGCATAGGCTGATAAACTGGCAAGTAACATATGAATCATAAAAAGTGTTGGGCTGTGCCTTGATGTTCAACAGCATTACCATTACCAGGTTCTCCCACCATCAACAGGTTGGGGGGGGGGGGGAGGGGGTCACCATTCACCAGAAGCCCAACTGGACCAGCTACAGAGATATGATGGCCACAAGAGCAGGTCAGAAGCCAGCTACCTTGCATGAATGACTCAGCTCCTACCACCTCAAAGCCTTGCCCCTGTCTGCAAGGCACAAGTCTGTAGTGAGATGGCATACTTTCCACTTGCCTAGATGAGTACCAGATCCAACAAGTGTTAAGAAGCTCATTGCCATTCAGGATAAAGCTGCCCACTTAATTGGTCCTGTTATCATCCACCTGAAATACTCATTCCTCCAATGTCAGCGCACGATGACTGCAGTGTGTACCAGCGATAAAAAGCATTCAATTACTCACCCAGGCTACTCCCAACGGTACTTCCAAAACCCACAAGTTGTACCACCAAAAAGGCCAAGGGTAGCAGGCACCTGGCAACACCACCCATCCAAGTCACACTGTGGCGATTTGGAATTACATTACCAGTCCTTCATTGTCACTGTCTAAATTCTGAAACTCTCCAGCCAACATCACAAGGCAATGGTTCAAGAAGTTGGCTCACCAACACCACCTTTTCAACAACAATTAGGGATGGCAATAACTGCTGAGTTTCCAGTGATCCCAGAAAATGATATATATATATATATATATAACTTCAAGTGATTTCATGATCTCAATGTTAGTTACTCAAACCTGAGTATTTGTAATCTGCTCAGAATTATCTGATATACTCCGCTTTACAATCAAACAAATCGATCTATACCTGTGTGTGCTTTAAAACACTACCCCACCTTAATGGAAATAAACACATATTATGTGGTATGACACATGTCTTAACACTGCGAAGTACGATTTCTTTAACTGTGAGAAGAAGGGCAAGAATTGACTCTCACTGTTCTGTTACCAAAACACTCAAATTCTGGTTTGTCTTCATTATATCTGCATTACATCATAGAAATGTGCAGATCTTAAAAACAGCATTGGCATGGCCAAAGTTTGAGTGGCTGGTGAAGAGTGTGATCCAGTTATTCATTTGCTCATTCAGTTGAGGATTACAGAATTCAGGATCAGGTTTATTATCACTGCCTTATATGACATGAAATTTCTTGTTTTGCGGCAGCAGTGCAGTGCAAAGACTGAAACATACAAAATAAATAAATAGTGCAAAAGAAAGGAACAATGAGGTAGTGTTCATGGGTTCGTGGACCGTTCAGAAATCTGATGAGGGGAACAAGTTGTTTCTGAACTGTTGAGTGTGGGTCTTCAGAAAGATAAATTTTTTCCACTCACATTTCTTGACACATGCACAGGCTTCGCATTACAGAAAATTGAGATATGGACCGTTTTCATGAACATAACTCTTCCATAATGTGGGTGGTGGGGGGGGTCACCTTTATTAAAATCACCAGGCAAGATTTCCGCATGACTGCCAGTAACTCAGTTACCAGCCATTATAAATGTAAACAAGCAATAACATGACAAGCCCACTCTGTGGCTGGAAAAGATATTTCAGACAGATCCATCTTTTCAGCTCCTGCACTCTAATATAACCCTTGCTTATTTTTTGATTCTCTCATGAGCGATACTGATAAGGCCCAGACCCCGACTGCCCTTGAGGAACCACTGTTGAGCTACCTTCCTGAATTGCAGCAGTCCATGCAGTCTGTCATATTCGGGAGGGAATTTAAGAGTTAACCATATTGAGTACATTTGTAGTTTCATATCGGTCAGGGTAACACATTTCCTTCCCTGTAAACCAGGCAGGTTTCTACATCAGTGTGATTGTTTCAAGGACACCATTATTGATACTAGCTTTTTAATGCAGGATTTAAACAGAACCTGAATTTGATTTTCCATCTAGACCATATCAAATACACTATCTGTATACATTCTTCAAAAAAATTCCTTTTCAAATCTATACAGATTGTCCTTGATTAGCCTGTGCCTTTCTAAATGATAATTTATATTGTCAAATGCAACTGCATAAACATTCAGTGAATGACAACTGTATTCTGCTGGAAGGCCTAAAATAACCTGTGTTGTGGGTCTGGCCATGGCCATTAAGGGTGCTATTGGCTTAGCAATTACACTCATGCTTATTGACTGCCAATATTTTCTCATACATTCTATCTTTCTAATTTACTTCTTAATATCACCACTGCACCTTCTGCACCCCTCTCGGCTTTCTCCAGTATTGAACTCAGGATATCTGACATAAGCTTCTCTTTTTGTGTTATCTCAAGCTTTTCTACCTCCAAGGAAGAAATAGATTTAGAACTTCCATCCTCCTTCTTAGTGGGAACACATTTGCTCTTAATGTACTACATCAGTACTATGCTTGGCACTATCCTGCAGAATACTCATCCATTAACAGCACTCCTGGTCTGGGGATACCAGGCATTACATCATTGGACCTTGGCCAATGAGAGTGCAGTGCATAATTTAGTACCCAGCCAATAAGTGGACAATATGGATTATTGGTCAGCCAATGAAACTTCAGTAATATATTTTGTTGATATAGCCTAGGCTATTTTAACTGGGGACAGAAGAGGAGGAAGCAGAGGTTTTACTCTTCAATTAGTATTTTACAACTTTGGGATCTTTCAAAAACTTGTGTCAAGCAAAGTACAAATTAGAAAAGAACACTATTTGCAAAATTGGCACCACTGACTTAAGTGTCTCTTGTTGACCTTAGTGATAAAGTCAGTGCTGAGAGGAGGATGAAAGACAGTGAATTCTACAAAGATTTACTTAAGCTGAAAGTATAATGAGTGGGGGGAAGATGCCCCAAAGATACAAGCTACTCATGTTCAACTGGTAACTGTTGCTCAACTGAGGGGAATGCAGTGAAATGATTTGTTGCATTTGTCAGTGGTTCACCTGCTGCAGTGTCTGTATTTTTGTGAAGGGACTCCTGCTACAGTATCCGAGCCCATAATGTCTGGAAACTGGTCAGCAGGAGATGGTGCGGGGAATCACAAAGAGTATCACAATAATTGGGAAAATGCAGGAAATGGAACAACACAGAGTTCACATGGAGGCCAGTGACACTAGAACAACGCAGAGTCCAGCTGAAGGAAGCCTGATCACAGGCATCAGGAGGTAATGAGTTATGTTCTGGGAATGACCCAGACTGGGAGCACAGATGCTCAGTGAAGAAAATTGGGCTCAATGGTATATTAAGTGCCTCTTGTTGACCTAAGTGATGAAGTCAGAGCTGAGAGGAGGGTGGGCAGATTGAAAGGCAGGCACAGTAGTGTAGTGGTTAATGTAACGCTATTACAGCGCCAGTGACCCGGGTTCAATTCCGGCCACTGTCTGTGAGGAGTTTATATGTTCTCCCCGTGTTTGCACGGGTTTCCTCCGGGTGCTCCGGTTTCCTCCCACATTCTAAAGACGTACAAGTTAGGAAGTTGTGGACATGCTATGTTGGTGCCGGAAGCATGGTGACACTTGCGGGCTGCCCCCAGAACACTCGACGCAAAAGATGCATTTCACTGTGTGTTTCAATGTACATGTGACTAATAAAGATATCTTATCCTGCTATGATGCAATGTTCTGTGAGAAGGAGGCAGGCAAAACAGTTAACCCTGGATCTCTTCATAAAGGAAGAATTACAATCTGGTCCCTCTTCACAACAAGGTGAACCACAGCCTGGCTCATCATCCCAGCTACATCCATTTCACCTCCTACTCCTACGGATGTCTTTGTGGGTTCACACTGTACTTTGTATTAAATCCCATTACATGTTCACTGCTTAATAAATAATATAGTAATACCCTATGGTTTGTCTTCCATGAAACCGTCATTTATCACTCATAGATAGAAAAATAACACTCTCAGCAACATATATCTATACATATCAGGTTGTAATGACCCTTTCTTTTTAAAGAGCTGATTCAACTAACACTCTTGTTCCCAGGAATCCATCGTGACTGCCAGGTGAGGTGTCGGGGTATCAGGTATGAGGAGCTTTTGATGTCCCTGGGCCTGTATTCCATGGAGGTCAGAAGGATGAGGGGGGATCTCATTGAAACCTACTGGATACTGAAAGGCCTGGATAGAGTGGACGTGGAGAGGATGTTTCTATTAATAGGAGAGTCTAGGATCCAATGGCACAGCCTCAAAATAAAGGGACATTCCCTTAGAACTGAGAATGAGGAGGAATTTCTTCAGCCAGAGGGTGGTGAAGCTGTGGAATTCATTGCCACAGAGGGCTGTGGAGGCCAAGTCATTGGGTGTATTTAAGGCAGAGATTGATAGGTTCTTGGTTGGTAAGGGGGGGGGGGGGTTAAGGGTTATGGGGAGAAGGTGGGAGAATGGGGTTGAGAAAACAATCAGCCATGACTGAATGGCAGAGCAGACTTGATGGCCTAATTCTACTCCTAGATCTTATGGTCTATCTCCTCATTGAATGCCTTCTTCCACAACACTAATTCAGCTACTAAAGTGCATCTGTGTCATAAAATTGGCCCTTTTAGGAGTCTATTAGGAACCTTTTTTTCCTGGTTTAACTTTATCCATTATTTTGTTAAACTCAAAATTGAATTTATTGATCTCTACGCAAGTACATGTACGCAGAAGCGCAATGAAAAACTTGCATCAGCATCACAGGCACATAGCATCAGATACACAACATTCACAAGAAAAACAAATTATACAAACGTAACCAATTCATAATCACTCCCACCGTTTTGTTCTTGCTGACACCGCTTCCACTATTTCATTCCCTGAAACCGTTGAGAACTGCTGCTTTTCTTGTCAGAATTGTTAAATACTGATTAAAACATTCCTCTTCCTGCATGTGTTCTAAGAATTCTGCACCAACAACATTTTGGTTGCAATTAAAATTCTATTAATAGAAATCCCCCACTTTAATTAATCTGTTATTTTTGCACTGGAAATTTGCCTGAGTATTTGTCGTTCTGTCTCCTCCTGATTACTTGGGGGGTCCATAAGGCGCTCCCAGTATTGTGACTGGCCTTTAACGGTGCCTCAGGTTAACTCATTTGTTGCCCTTTCCCATCACTTCTCACAGCTGTAATTAGTTCTTTAAACAATATTTCAGTAGGTGGTTGGTGAACCGAAGCGAGGTGAAGGATGACAGGCAGGTGGAGCCAGGGGCAGGGGAGGGGGAAGGGGTGGAGTTGGGGGACAGGGGCAGGTGGGTGATAGGTAGAAGCAGTCAAAAAAAGGCAGACGGAGCCAGGTGGGGGAAGGGGGGAGGTTTTATTTGGTTCCATCCAGGAGATGGAGAGTTCACTACCCCCTCACCTGTAACAAAGAACATTGAACTGTCATTACAGTCCTTTTAAGCTGTGTTATGGTAAGAATTGTACTTCCACTTGTCGATCTATGCCTCACTCATTGACTGCATTCCCTCAATTAAAGAATTCAATTATCAACCATAAAAATGACCACAGAAGCATGGCCAACTCCTTCGTCTATTATTGTGCCTTTGTTTTCTTCTGCTGTGCAAGGTCCCTTTCAGTGCAGATCACCTCATCCAATATTGCCCTCTCCATCTTGAGAGTCAGCTTCCCACCTCTTGCCAAGCTAGTTGAATCCTTACCAATAGTAACCCTAACTCACTGGATGACAATGGTTCTTGTTGAGGTGCAATGATAGTTTGCACATATTCCACCTCCCAAAGAGCTCATTCCCAATGAACTTTCCAGACTTCCACAAGGTGGCATTATAATCTCAACTGTAACAGATTGTTTCATCAGTTTATTACTTAAGGCCCATCTTAAATTTTTTTAAAATTTTATTTACAGTGTGGTAACAGGGCCTTCTGGCCCAACGAGTCCGCGCCACCCATTTTAAACCCAAATTAACCTACCCGTACGTCTTGGCAATGTGGGAGGAAACCAGAGCACCCGGAGGAAACCCACACAGACACGGGAGAACATACAAACTCCTTACAGACAGTGACGGGAATTGAACCCCGATCGCTTGCACTGTAATAGTAATCTAATATGTAATATTGTAGATTATCCAATATCAGATATCTGCTGCAATGGGTCAGATGATTTCTGGGGTCTCTGCCTCATCTTACCTGTTTGTCTAATCAATCCCAGACATAGTAGTTTCAACAGCAGAGCCTGTGAACCAATCACATCCCAAGATGAACTCAGATGCACCAAGGATGTATAGTGAAAAATGGTAAAGTACTCTACAAACATGGTTGTTTAAAACAAAGACAAATGTTTATACTGTTTTCCCCAGTAAAATATGTCTACTGCCTTTCAGAAATTACCACTATTAAAAACTTACACAACTTTGTCTTTTCAACAACCTGGTCATAATTTTTTGAAGTTGATCCTCCAGTTTGGATGGGGACTTACTGGTGCTTCATTGCAAGTGTTGATGGCGAGACAGAGGCATTTAAACATTTCACCAATTAATTTTGTGTGTCAAATATAACATAGGTTTGGAAGGGCTGCTCCTTTTGAATGAACACCTAATAAATCTTACATGGTGTCAATTAAATGTTTAATTCATAGATTTGCTTTCAATTAAATATGGGTTCACAACTAGCAGTTGATCTCTAAAATCCATTTTACTATTTCTTTCATTACCTTCAGAAAGGGTCAAAATTCACTCACGGTGCTGCTGATCTGTGTACATTCTATATTTTTTTAGTTTAGGGCATCTCTTATTTAGAGTATTGCGTGCCTCTTAGCCAGATGAACCGATTATTGGAGCATTTGGTCAGATGATGGTGCTTCTGGGAGTTTTCAATAGAGACTACATCTCATGGGATTTCTTGACTTCTTGACTTCTTGCCAAGTCTAAGTCTAAGGTGATTTCATGGTCTTTATATACTCCATTTCCCTATTTAACATCAAAAAACAGAACTCACCAATAGTTATCAAAACTCAGTATGCTTTCCATGAAATCCAACTGGATACAAGAATGTAATGTCAGAGAACTCAGTCTAACAGCTCTCAACATCAAGTCCAAGATGAACTTGAATGAGACATGAAGCCCTGGCAAATGGAAGTCAGAGAGAAAACCTCTCAGTACTGGACTTATCCCTTACACAAATGAAAATCAAGTAACTGCAAATGCTAGAAAAATGTATAAAAAATTATCAAAACATCAATAATCACAACTTTAAGATATCTCCAGGATAACATCCTTGGACCATCTTTACTTAGCTGACTGATCAATGGCCTTCTAATAGATTAGTTATCAGCAGCACAAGTTTAAACTTTGCAAGAGCAGATACCAGCTGAACATCAGATAGTTTCCCTAAAACAGTAAAGCTTCAGAATACATCATTGATTGGTGTGTGGGTGCCTGTCTACGTTTGTAAGCTTTCCAGCACCTTGACCACTTCAGAGATTGTATTTTAGTGTCTTTATGGATAATACATTCATGAACTCCAAGAGGTCAGTATTAGATGGCCACGAATTTTATAACACGTCTATTATGTTTTTTGTATTAATCTTCTGGGTTATATAGCTGTGAAGGTGGTGGTAGGGAGCAGCAATGAGGAAGTGTATTGTCATAATGCCCACACCACTACAGTGGTGATTACACACCTACAAACTCCATTTTAATAGTTTGTTCAAGGATACTGCAGAGACTAGGTATTCTGCAACAGGTGGCTCACCTAATCACTTCAAGCCTCCCATTTTTTCCCCCACTCATTTCAAGGATGTGATAGAGAACTTGCCTGCAAATACATTAGGGCAGAGAAGTCTGCTTGAGTTCCTGCTACTGGACCAGCCACTGTTCCAGGTTTAGTCAGAATGGACATGGTGAGCCAAAGGGCCTGTTTCTCTGCTCTGCAACTCCACCTCATGACTCTGCCGTAGGAACTTGCCTGCATTACCTCAGCAACAGCTCCAAGCCTGTCAACTTCCAGCATTGGCCACAAAAGGAGCAGGGTCATGGCATTATCATCACATCCAAAGCACACTTCATTTGCACAGGGTACACATTTCAGGTTTTATTATTAGTGGGCCCACAGCCTGTATTTCTCTGGATAATACCTTTAGGGGGAGCTTGCTGACACTATAAAGATCACAGCAATTCAAGGCAGTCACCAATATGATCAACACAGCACATTTTTTACATATATACACAATTGGCTTCAACAGGGAAAATAACTACCGGCAAGGAAAATAAAACTAGTGATTCATGTACTCTTGCCATTAAAATGTAATGATTAAAAGGCAACTTGAAATAAACCATATTAATTATAATTCATGTTTGTGATTGCATTTTTTAAAAAAAAACAGCCACAGTTCTTTTTCAATCCAGAACATTTAATGCAGATCAAAAGGTATAAAAATACAACACAGTGAAATGACTGAAGTACAAAGCCTTCTTTTTGCAAGGTGCAGACTATAAGCATTATAAAACATGTGACAATACATGAAATCCACCCTCTGCAGAAGTCCCGTGGGGTCAGGTAAGTGATTTGTCTCCTGCATCTAGTAGTTTACGCTGTAAACAGTTACATGTGAGGTCCCCTGCATAGCAGACCTCACTGTCCTTGTATGGTATTTTTCTTATTTTCCACGGCTGATAAAAATAGGTGCAGAATGTGGCATCTGTTGTGTGGAGTTAGCAGTCAGACAGTCTTTAGCCTATGACATACAATACAGAACATAAAACATTTATTCAATGCAACAGTTCCACTGTATCGACACATTAACAAGTACTTCACAGGCACTGCAATTAAGAAACCAATGGAAAAAAATCCTGGTCTTTGGATAAAAGTTATTGATTTCAAATTCTTTCAGATGATCTCTAAGTAGAATAGCTGGCTTGTGTAACTTGACATCCAGATAGTTTGAAAGAACAGTTGTATTAATAGTTAATATATGGATGATGATTTGTAAGCAGCTTGGATTTGTTCCCACTTCATGCTAACTGCTTTATTCAATAACAGTGAAATCAGTTGAGTTAGCTTGACTGTGGGGGTCTGGCAAATACAGAACCATGTCAGTATTCCCTTTCAGGGAATGGCCACAATACATGGAGAATGCAGTGAGGTGAACGCTTCACATAAATTAGGATAGATCCTGAGACAAAGGGACGGTTTAATAAAAGAGCTGAACTACAAATTTCAAATCATTTTCATACTTTGGGGAGGAAAAAGATGTACACCATTACAAAAGGAGATTATCAACTTGGATTGTACTTTAATAATTGATTTGGGAGAATAGTAAATTGGTGCACCTGAAGATTTCCAATTACTTTGTTTCACAAATGAAGTCTATCTATAATATTTTCACTAATCTACTTTCTGCCAGTTACCAGCCTTGTGCACCAATAGAATAAGGGGATATATTTTTAAGCCCATATTTACTGACTCAGTCAAGCCCATATAGTGACTTGACAAGCCACCTACGAATCAGTTATGCTTTAAAGCCAGAACAAGATCTCTTGAATCACAAGACTGGATGGTTAAGAAAGCCCACGTAGCCAATTCTTCCAAAGTGAGTCTTGCCCATCGCAGGTTCCAAGTGTTTGTTGAATGTTTCAGTGACTTTTGCCCACCTGCACTGCTCTGTCCAGAAACTGTAAGCATTCCATCAGCTAAATACTTTTTGCATGAGAAAATACCTGATATTAATCATATTACTCTTGTTGACATCACATCCAAAACATGCAAAAATTCTCTCTAAAGGCCACAGGAATTCATTTAAATGTTGCAAGAAATCTTTAAGCCTTTCATGATCACAACGAAAGGTTTGCAAAAGATGTTAAGTTGTCTTTTATTACATTACTCCAAAACTGTGCTATGTCTTTATGGGATTGAAAAATTAAAGTGCAAACATAAATTATATTAAGTATATTACAGAACATTAGGAACATGGTCACACTTAATAAAATTTAAGATGCACCACAGACAACCTTCATTTAAATGTGATTTAAAAGCTTTAATTTTCCTCATCTTTCCTCAGGTTGGACCTGCAGTTGAAGAGAAACATTTTGCTTTTAATGTGTTGTTTACTTAAATAACTTATCAGAAAAGAAACTTAATTCCTTACAGATTTGAATTCAAACTTAATCATATCGTTTGAAACTGGAACCAAAACCTATATTAAAATCCTTGTGCATGATGTTCCTGTTTACTGGCATGACTTATTATTGCAGCACATCCTTTACTTATTAATGTTTAACAATAAATTTGACATGAGCAGTTTTGATGAAAATATGAATGGAAATAACTGGAAAAATCTCAGCTCAACATGCCAAATTTTTGTCGTTATTTTTGATGGTCAACCTAATAACTCAGTAAGTCAAATAAACAATCTCCATTTGTTCCTTTCACAAAATAACTGAAGATAATTACGTTCCTTCATATCTTTAAAGATTTTAAAAGCCCATGTTGGGATGTTTCCCAGGGTGCAACAGCCAATGATAAAATAAGAAAGGAACTATTTCAGAAGAATCTAGTTACCAAGGTCAAATATTTTAAATTATTGAGGAAACAAGAACATATGGATTACTTCACTGGCTGAAAAGCATTTTGGAAGGTCCTGGGCTCATAATAGGCAATATATAAATGCAAGTCTCTATTTCTTCCTTTTGATATGCAATTGGTTTGAAAGCCATTCAGGTAAAGGAGAGGAATACAGGAGAGAAAACTAAAGAACAAATAAAACTGATAACTCAGAATAAACTGCAATCAAGCTTTTCTACTCGTTTTTCCTTTTTTAAAAAATCAGTATTAGATCCACCAGCAGAGTGCTTACTAAACTAGATGATTCAATATAACACTACGACATTTACATGGTATTTTCATGTCAAATCTCACGAGTTGATTATTTGAACTTGTACTTGCTTGTAAATCTTTATTTACCACTATATCATACAAAATTGTAGCCAAGCTCATTAAAGGGTGAAGTTTAGTGCATTTTAAAATTGCATCTATTTTTCTTTTCATAAATTCATGAGATTTTAATTTGTCAATCTCAAGAAATCCTACACTTTTTCAATAATAGCATCTGAATTTCTCCAGCTTTACCCTCACAGCTCTATAATAGCTTAACACTTGAAGGATGTTTCAGGCAGTGCTCCTAATTTCCTTTGGACCCGCTTGAACTTCTGTGTCATTAGAATTTTTTTCAGGTCACACACCCAAGTTGTACTCCATTTGATCTAGAACTTCCCCTACAGTTATCTTCAGAGTCCAAAGGTATCTCAATCTTTAATTTTAATTTAGAATATCTAATACTGGCAGTTTCACAATCATCCTTGTATAACCCACTAGGCTCAAGCAAGATGAGTGCAAGTTAAAGAAGTCTTCCAAACATTAAGAGCTGGGAACAAACCTTCTAACTACTTTAAACAAATGAACTGAGATATTTCACATCAAATACACATTTCAATTTCTGTTCCTATTTTAACATTTAATTTTAAGTATGTTTTCTGATCACACACCACTAATATTATTCCCAGCAATTTTGCTTTTATTGTAGATAAGAGCAAGTGACAGCTCTGGGCTCAGACCAACAGAGAGAGCGTTAGGCACAAATTTGTATGGCTTCTAGCCACTGGCTGATCAAGTGATAAACTTGCAAATCACATGTCTGTTACATAATAACATCAGCCTCAAGTTCTGCCGAACAGACTTTGTCCTGAATCACTGACAAGAAGAAGATTGCTCATCCGATACATGAAGATCAAGCATTGCCGACTAATGTCACCCGTCACATTCATGAAACTGGGCATAAAATACTTGGCTTCAATGCAAAGAACAGTGCTGGATATTCTTAATGCAATACATCCTGCTTATGGTCGCTAGTTATTACTCATGATTTTGGTACAAGCCATTTTCAGCATTAGTGCATGATTTTCAAGGCTTAGAACTTCTTTCCTACCATTAGCCCCCTCTCCTCAAGTTTGGAGGAAGAAAAGTCTGGCCCAAAAAATAAAAATCAGTATTTTCTCTTTTGAAGACGTGCATAAATATTCTGAAATTCAAGGGACACATCAATAAATAATAATCTGTAATGTGCAATACCAGATTTCCATCACTAAAATGTTCATCTATTTACAAAGCTCACTAATCATATCAAGTGGCGGTGATTCAGTAATAGAACAGTACACTGCAGAGTGAGGTCAACACAATTATGTCAGGTTCTGACATAGTTTACAAGAACCCTTATAGTATGATGTATCATCTCCAACACAGATGTACAATATAATACGATACTACTCCACAGCAAATTTTATTCAGCCAGTCTTTCTGGAATGTAAAGCTGTCACAAATTTTAAATTTGATCATGTTATTTTCAACAGATTACCCCTTTCCTGCCCAATACACAAGTGTGGTTGTTTCAGTTTGGGATAGTCACATCATTAACCAGCACTAGCAAGAAACACTTCTCAACTCATTAACCCACAGAAGCAACTTTGGATGTCCTGCCAGCATTTATGCATCAATCTCTTTACAAAAGAATGAGTACTTCTAGTAAATTAAAAACAGGACATATCTCTAAAGGTATTTTATGCCTGTGAACTAAATAAGAATTGCATTGAAAATTTCCAGGTAAAAGTTGAGAAATATACTTCACAGGACTGTGAAAGTGAAAATCTTGGTGACAGAAAATTAAGAAGTCTGCTTTTTTGAAGGAAACCTCTATGGGTTAAGGAATTAACTAGTATTTTAGACATCCACAATGATACAGTAAGTAATCAACAGTAATTAGATCACTTTGTTTAGAAAATTAAAAAGTGTATTTCAAAAGACTTCCAAATGCCTTTCCCAAACAAATAGCTGTACTCTACATACAGGACTATAAACAACAAAATGGAAAAAAATATTTGACTTAAAATAATGAACTTTGAAATTTTTAAGCCAGAGATGATATTTTTAATCCAAGCAAATGTTTTAAGTGCACAGGAATTTTTCTGATCGGAAAAAAGTTTGGAAAAAATGCAGAACATCAGTAGGCTAAAGCAGTAAAGAACCCAGCGGCAAGGCATGCAAAGAAGTTGGTTTCTGTTCCTTGCTGGTTTAAAATTTATGGGCATGGATATTTAAACCTTCCTACCAAATTAAATGAGCTTTGCAAAATGCCCAGGCGACTGGGTACAGGTGAGCCACATGGAGCAAAAATAAAACATCAACATCCTTTTGGAAAATCTCAAGAACAGAAAGACTGCTTTTAATGGAAGCACAACTTTTAACCAAATGTTTATTGCAGCACAGGTCTGATAATTTATTTACAACAGGATTTTTTTTTGTCTGGTGGTTTTGATTATTCAAACATCTGACAGTACAAGTACCTGAGAATCTATGTTGCAAACTTTTGAATAAAACTAAACAGTTAGCTCCACCCTAGTGCATTCTTTTCTGACCTGTCAATCCTGAAAAAACATTCAGTTCTTGTGCAGGGGAGGTGCCATTCCTCAGCATCTGAAGTCTCAGATGTGATATGCTACTGTATGCCATTAAATGAAGTTACAAATTGATCACTGATAATACATAGAGCAACAAACAATAGCTCCAATTGCAAGAGTAGTAACTGCAGCAATGTTAATGAGAATAGGTTTCCAATATAACCACCTTTTTCGTTTCACCTCGGTTTCATTAAGCTTCTGTTTCATTCGCTGTACTTTCTGCGCTGTACTTGCTATCCGATCCTCACGGTGTCGTTTACGAACATTACTGAAAGACAAACAAGAAAATGATAGTGAGAGTAATAAATAACAAAAGAAATGTGTTGAGTGTAGTTCTTTAATACACAGCATTTTAAAAAATGGTCATGCCAGCATAGTAAGCGATGTTCCTATTTTCCATGCATTAAGATGGGGGAAGTTAAAAATTTCGATGTTACAGCATGTCCTCATTCTCCCAACTAAAGCAAAAAATAAACCTGGTCTTGAAGGCAAAGATGGATTAAAAAAAAAAATTACTAGCACTAGCTATAATATTACAAAGAGGATCAGGTCCTAAAATTTTAATTTCAGGTTATTTCAACAAATCTCATGCAATTTTGTCAGTCATAATGAGCAACATGGGAAGCGCCAAGGCATGGAAGCCAATTAATTACAGCAGGGGCCACACAAGTATCAACCACACACAATCACTTCTCAATCCCAAAAGGAATCCAAAGTTAGGAAGCCTGAGGTATAAAAGGGGTAGATAAAGAACAGGGTGACTGATTTAACTGTTGTTTAGAAACACAAGACTCACTTTACATACTTTGTTTTGATATCTTTCTTTTCTTGTACAGAACTTTCTTCTGTGGAAATGTTGTTTTCTGCATCAGTTGCTTCCTCTGCTGATAAATGAGGGACCCTATTCTCATTATGCCGCGGAAGGGCTCGCTTTGGAGGTTGGGGAGGTGGAGGCGCATGGTCTGGTACAGGTTCCTGGTCTTCATTGGAAAGTTCTTTCCATCTTTTCTGATAAAAGGCAAAAACATTTAAATCGTTCTTTGTTCCATTATCACATGAGCATAAGAGCAACTTGCAGCAAGTAAAAACAGATGCCAAGCAAAAATATCAAAGTAAAAATATTAAAAACCTTAAAAAACCTTTTCATCCTACGAAGGCCTCGACAATCCCTCACCCAGTTAAGACACAGCAGGAACTTCACAAACATAATTACTCAATAGATCAAAATTCATAATGTTGCTTCCTCATCAGAATTTCAGATCACAATGTTCCTATTAAGCCATTATCCAAAGATCAAGTATCTAACCCATAGGACACCATCCTGTAACAAAGCATTAATACATTTTTCAATGCACTAGGGAATGAAATGAACTTAAAGAAAACAGTTAAAACAGGCAAAACACCAACCTGTTTCAACTTTAAATGTAGCACTCTACACGAAAGAAAAATCTCAAAAAGGTATGATTTGTGCTTCAAAGGATTTAAACTGTATTTTAGCTCAGTCAAGTTTCCAGAAATTGCTCTGTTTGTTTTGACTTGACAGGGCTGCAGGAAATGGGCCCTAGAATTTAAGGTTCCTTTTAAAACTATGTACTGTCATGTTAAAGTGTGATATTGGGATGAAGAATAAAGTTGAAAGGAAAATACATTACAGCTGATTCCAAAGAAAACTTGTTAATAATGCAAGTTTTAACTAGTTGACCAGTAGACAATCAAAAAATCTGAGATAATAATAATAATGGCAAATCTTCCCAAAATAAATTGGGAGAGCTACAATTCACAACAAGGTTGATGCACATGATCCATGGAAGGAATTGATTTGATGAAAACATGCTTCAAGGCATTGCATGCTGTGTTTTTAACCAGGACCAGTTCAGAGGCAGTCAAGTGGCAAGGCTCTCCTGCACACGTGATATTTTCCTTTTACAAACATATAATAAAGCAGCCTGTGGATGACTGGCTTTGCTGCCAATTTGTTACTCACAGCAACTCCATTCTCAGGCTTCAAACTTTTTTTTAAAAACTTAATTTACACAATCATTTTTGCAAAAATGTCTTCAACCCTATTATGAAGGTGGTTGTCACATGGATCATAAAGCAAATAAATATAGGATGATCCTTAAAAGGCTGTAAAGAAGTGGTTCAAATAAAAAAAATTAAAAGGACAGAAAGAAAAGCACAAGCTGGATCAAATAAACTGAAAATAGGAGATTCTGCAGAGCCACCCTTGCAGGGAAAGATGATAATTCAATGAAAAGCTGATTTGAATACATGACAGCTCTGAATTATTATTCTACATTAGAAATGTCTCTGATATACTTGCTAATCATGTATGGACAAAGCATTAGACTGGTAATGTTCAAAGGCAAACCACTGCAGTGAGCCTTATGTAAGTGGTAGGGAAATTATTGGAGAAAATCAGTTTATATGCACAGGTACATGTCTGCATGTATACTTGCAGCAGCATCACAGGCACATAGCATCACATAAGAAACAGTCACAAGAAAAACATAAGTTAAACAATTTTTGCAAGAAAGTACAATTAGAATACAAAAAACAAGGCCAATTTTAGTGCAATGTGATCAAAGTGTTCAGTGTCGCTAAACTGCAGTGATTAGAGTTGTATCGGTTGGTTCAAGAACCAAATGGTTGAAGGGAAGTAGCTGTTCTTGAACCTGGTGGTGTGGGACTTCAGGCTTCTGTACCTCCTGCCCAATGGTAGCAGTGAGAAAATGACATGGCCTGGATAGTGGAGATCTTTGATGATGAATGTTGCCTCCTTGCGGCAGCACCTCCTGTAGATATTGACGGTGGGGAGGGATGTGCCTATGATATATTGGGCTGAGTCCATTTCTCTCTGCAGCTTTTTATGTTCCTGTGCATTTGAATTGCTGTACCAGACCACGATGCAGCCAGTCAGGATACTTTCAATAGTACATCCACATAAGTTTGTTACAGTGTTCGGTGACAAGCCAAACCTCCTAAGTAAAGGAGATGCTGGCGCGTCTTCCTTGTGATTGTATTTACGTACTGGGCCCAGGACAGGTCACCTGATATGTGAACATCCAGGAATTTAAAACTGTTAACTTTATGAATTTATGTACATTTGAAAAGGCAGGGGTTGATCATGGATAGTTAGTATGGCTTTGTGTGGGGAAATCCTCCCTCACTAATTTGATCAAGTTTTTTTTTTGGAGGAGCTGATGAAGGCAGGACAGCAGATGTTTATATAGACTTTAGTAAGGCATTTGACAAGGTCCCACAGGTTGGCTGGTCTACAAGGTTAAGACACGAGATCCAAGGTGAGCTGGGTAATTGTATCCAAAATTGGCTTGTTGATAAGAGACAGTAGGTAAGGCTTGCTTCTGTGCAACTGTATGACTAACAAACTGTACACAGCAATGTCAAACAGGAGAATAAATAGCTTTTACCTGCACTGATGAGTCTCCCATGATACATTTTGCTCCCTCTATAACTGCCATGTATGAAAATCTCAATTGATCTGGAGTCTGTATGAGTCCCATCCGATACTTTCTCATTTCTAACAGTACTTCTCTGATATCCACAGAAGAGGGATCTTTGCGCTTTTCCATCTGCAAGAAATACATGCTTCTCAGCTGACGGTTTTTAAAAAATGTCTATATTTGTTTATCTGTACAGTGATTATAACCACTACAGGCACCTACACAGTATACAGTATCAAGTTGCTTTAGTTGGCAAGGCTCAATATCCTCCAAACCACATTCAGATTTCCACCATTGCTTTGGTTCTGCATGGAAAAGGTTGGGAAGGGATAACTGAATGAAAAAGCAAGAGCAATGTCAATCAGTGATTGGCATTAAAAAAGGACCTGGTAGTTGATTTCATGGGCAGTTAATCTGCTAAGTTTATCATACTATAATGTCAAACTGAGCAAATTTCCCCAAAGTCACTTTATCATGATTTGAAAATTTGTTGAATTGGCCGGAATATTAATCAACCTTGATTTTACATGATGTGCAAAAATAATAGGATATGAAATGATATCTTGAAGAGAGGTATACAGTCAAATTTTTTAAATCCTTTTCTGATCTTCTCCCCCCCTGGTTAGGTAAAATTTTTAAAGATGCCCTATCAGTAGGTAAATTACCACAATCTTTTTATGAAGCAACTCTCTCTTTAATTTTGAAAAAGGATAAAGATCCTACTGAATGTGCATCTTACAGACCTATTTCTTTATTGAATGTGGATTCCAAAATTTTCTCCAAAATATTGGCTTCTAGACTGGAAAAGGTACTCCCACAAATTATTTCTGGATTTATTAAGAATCGTTATTTGCATTTTAATATTAGGAGGTTAATGAATATTGTAATATACCCCTGCATTTACAGTCCCAGAACGTGTTATCTCGCTAGATGCCGAGAAGGTGTTTGATAGAGTTGTATGGGAATATTTCTTTAACACACTTGAGAAATTTAATTTTAGTCCAAGTTTTATATCCACGATTAAATTGATTTATCATACACCTATGGCTTCAATACTTACTAATAATCAAAGATCCCCCTTTTTTAGGCTTTTTCGAGGCACTAGGCAGGGTTGCCCTTTGAGTCCTTTACTATTTGAGATTGCCTTGGAACCCTTGGCGATTGCCCTTTGGGACTCTTCTAACATATTTGTTATTACTGGTGGAAAGAGGATCCATAAGATAACACTATATGCAGATGACCTGTTACTCTATATCTCTAACCCAGAGAAATCTATCCCTGCAGCACTATCATTGCTTGCTCAGTTTAGTGTTTTCTCTGGTTATAGATTAAATCTTAATAGGAGTGAATTTTTCCCATTAAATATGCAAGTCCCAATTTATAGGCAATTACCATTTAGATTAGTGACTGATTATTTTACGTATCTGGGTGTTAAAATTACCAAGAAGCATAAGGACTTATTCAAAGTTAACTTTTTACCTTTGATCATGTTAAACAATTGTTTACTAAATGGTCCCCACTGTCTCTATCATTGATTGGTCGAATTAATGCGATTAAGGTGAATATTTTACCAAAATTTTTCAACTTACTTCAGGCGGTTCCAACCTTCATTTCGAAACCTTTTTTCGATTCTATTGATTCTAAAATTCTTTCATATATATGGCAGAATAAAAATCCAAGGTTAAGTAAGAAATATTTACAAAAATTAAAAAAGGATGGTGGTATGGCTTTGCCTAACTTTAGATTTTATTATTGGGCAATTAATATTAGATACTTAATTTTCTGGGCACAAGATTTAAATGTAATTCAATGTCCTCGATGGGTGTACCTTGATTATGAATCAGTGCAAGGATTTTCATTAGCTTCTATTTTAGGAGCCTCACTCCCTTTTGCACTTACTAAATTGAGAAAACAAACGATTAACCCAATAGTTAAACATACAATACGAATATGGTTTCAATTTCGTAAATTTTTTGGATTGAATAAATTCATTTTATCAAGTCCTATTCAATCTAATTTTTTCTTTCAACCATCTAGAATTGACTTAGCTTTTTCTTTATGGAAAATGAAAGGAATAACATGTTTTCATGATTTATTCACTGATAACTGTTTCATATCTTTTGAACAGTTGTCTAATAAATACAATTTACCTAGATCACATTTTTTTGATATTTACAGATTAGAAACTTTTTAGAAGTCATTTTACCTTCTTTTCCGATACTATACAAAACTGAAGTTACAGGAAAAATCTTAGGTTTTAAATCCTTATCAGAAGGGCTTGATAGCAATAATTTATGATCTGATTATGAAAATACGTCTAGAGACACTTGATATAATTAAGAATGAACGGGATAGAGAACTCCAGATACTTTTACCTACAGAGACATGGAAGAAAATTTTGCAGTTAGTTAATACATTTTCAATGTGTGCCAGACACTCTTTGATACAGTTTAAGGTGGTCCACAGGACCCATATGTCAAAGGACAAGTTAGCCTGTTGTTATCACCATATAAACCCGACACGTGACAGATGTAATTCGAAGGTGGCTTCCCTGACACATATGTTTTGGTCCTGTCCTCTTTTGGAAAAATATTGGAAAGACATTTTTAATATTATTTCAACTGTGTTGAATATTGCCTTACAACCCCATCCTATTACTGCAATTTTTGGGTTACCAATGATGGATTCCGGCCATTTATCTGCTTCTGCTTGTCATATGATTGCTTTTGTTACATTAATAGCCAAGAGATCCATTCTATTTAACTGGAAGGACCCTATACCCCCTACTACATTTCAATGGTTTTCTCAAACTATAATATGTTTAAACTTAGAAAAAATTAGGAGTGGTGCTGTTGATCCTTCGCTTAAATTTGAGGAAGTTTCGAGTCCATTTATTCAATATTTCCATACAATATGAGCAGACCTTTTTTGAATCCCCTACAATAACCTTTGAATATAGAGGAGCGGAGCTGATGACATAAGAATGTGTTTTTTTTTAATTGAAGAAATATCAGTCCAGTTTTTTTTCTTTGAAGTTTTTTGTTTATGTTTAATATTATACTTTTACTTTGATCTGGGGGTTTTCTCTTTATATAATTAAATTTCTTTTCAATTATTTTGTTTCCCATCATGTACACTTAGCAAGAGTGCAGGAGGTCTAGATTACATATTTTACTCCTTGTGAGTATAAATACTAACTGTTATTATTGTTATCCCGATCTCTTTGTATCATATGTATAATCATTAATGTTATGTACATCAATTTGAATTGACTTGAAATTCAATAAAAAGATTGAAAAAGAAAGATATCTCGAAGAGGGGTAACCATGTGGTACTTTCAATAACTCGTTAACTTTATGATCACTCACCAAAACAAGGCAGGTATCGACCAAAGAGAAAGTACCAGATCTTCCGATGCCTGCACTGCAGTGAACTACAGCAGGTCCACAATCAGAGTTCAAGCAGCCAGACTCTCTCACTTTGAACAAAAAATTTAGGAATGAAGCAGGGGATTCAGGTACTCCAAAGTCTGGCCAAGTGGTATAATGAAAGTGGTAGATTTCTCGCGTCTCTCCAGTCTATTGGCACAAAAGAACAAGAAACACAGGTTAAATCAGTAGTGACGTTGAAAAAAAAATGTGGGTAAAACATTTCCAAATATGGTTCTCCACCTTTAAGCTTCAAATAAAAAACTGAAGTCAAAAATGAAAAAAAAATTCAAACTATAAAAGGTTTCTCCAGAACCATTACCTAAAATTTTCAATGTATTTTAAGTTGTTACATTGCAAAGTTTTAACTTTCAGGAAAGCAAACACTTAAGCTTTAGGCTTCCTATATCCCAATAAGTAAGCTTCGGAAACACTTAACAGCAGAGAAACAAACATCAATTGATAGAAATTTTGTTCCAACCTAGTATCATAATATTGATTCAGAAGCAAAAATGCTACAGATGTTTGTGGTACATCTTAAACAACAACAGAAAATGCTGCAAGTACTCAACCAGTCAGCAACATCTGTGGCAGAAGATCAAAATTATTTCAGGTTAATGACTTTTCATCATGAAACTAATTCACCAGTCAAACTCTCATTTGCATTTAATGGTGCCTTATGTTAAAATATCTGAATACAAATCCATACATGGCATTTTCCATAAATTTATTTCTATCTTGATGCCTATAACCTCATCTTTAAGTTTCCACGATTTGACCAACAATTGACAACTCACTCAATGGTCTGGAATCCCCTTTTACAACTTCTGTTGTAGTTCCTAATATAGTAAAACACACTTAACCCAGGATGCTCAGGACTATGGTGGTGCAGAACTACTGCATGTTACTCCTGTTAATACCCCAACACACTTACAATTCACACTTTATAAGAAATTACACAGTAGGACAATACATTTTCAAGGGACCCCAGTGAGTTTAAAGGGTACTCAGGGACCAGGGCACCAGCAAGTTTAAAGGAAGCCTGGGAAACAACACCCAATGAGCCAGATGTCAAACTATCAGGGATTATCAAACAGTAGGATAGCAGATTATTGGTGTTTTACTGCATCTCTCGCCCATTATTAGTAATTGTCCAGGATTTCCTGAAATTTACTCCTTTATTTTCAGTACCTTCCTTAAATACAGGCCAGTTGCTTGAAACAAATACTCGAAGGCCATGTAAACAAAACAGGAGTGGCTTCAACTAGATCACCAATTTGCAGAAATCTGAATGGAACAGTGTCTATAATTGGACAAGTGATATGCAAAGGTCCCTTCACAGCGAAGGCTCTGGGACGGGCAAGCTCAAAACCAGAGAAACTGAAACTGTTTTCTGGAAGAGTACAATCAGAATTGGAAATGGATGCTTTTTGGCTTTGTGCCAGCATCAAAGCCTCTAGCGGCTGAACAAAACTCTACTGTGTAGCAAAAATAAGCATTAGGCAATGATATTATTTTGACACACAAGAACAGATTCAGGTCTGATAGGATGCAAATCAGTTGTGCTATGGCTAACCTGTGTTGTGATGGGAGGTGCAGAACGGGAGGACATGGGTGACCATCAGGAAGGTCAGTCAGACAGTGCAGGAGACCCCGCAGTCATTCCCCTTGCTAACAAGTACACTTTTTATTGTTGGTTGGGGCAGGGGAGGAGAATGGGAAGAACTACAGCCCAGTTAAGGCGCTACAGTGGGCATTGCTGTACAGAGGGTGGGGTAAAAACAAGAACAAGACTTGGAGATCAATAGTGGTAGGGGATTCTATTGTCAGGGGGTCAGGCAGGTGTTTCTGTGGCCACAAAAGAGACTCCAGATTGGCATGTTGCCCCCCTGGTGCTAGGGTCAAGGATATCTTGGACCAGCTGTAGAACAATCCGAAAGAAGAAGGTGAACAGCCAGAGGTATCAATGACATAGGTAGAAGGAGTAAGGTGCTGCAACATGAGTATAGGGAACTAGGTAACTGTTTAAACAGCAGGACCTGAAAGGTTGTAATCTCTGTATTGCTTCCAGTGGCACGAGCTAGTGAGTATAGGAATAGAAGCAGCGATCAGATGAATATGTGGTTGAAGGGATGGGCTATAGGTTCCTGGATCACTGGGACTACCAATATACAAGCTGAACAGGTTGCACCTTAATAGGAGTGGAACCAACACCCTTGCTGGGAGGTTTGCCAGTGTTACTGGAGAAGGGATTTCAGAGTAATTGTTCAAATGGAGAGGGACAATCACCAAGAAGTGAAATAGGTAGTAAGTGCAGTAGGTAGAACAAGTAGATGTGCATCAAGGGAATTCAAAGCTAAATTGCATCTACTTTAATGCAAGGAGTATAACTAGTAGATGAACACAAAGCTTTAATTAACATAGTAAGGGTCTATGATATTGTTGCCATCACTGAGACATATCTGAAGGATGGTCAGCAAGGAAACTCAATATCCTAGAGGATACAATTTTCAGGCGAGACAGATGGGAGAGTAAAAAGGGAGGAGATATTGCACTGTTAGTGAAAGACTGCATTACTTCAGTGCTGAGGGACGATATCAAGCAAGGCCATATGGGTGGAGATTAGAAACAAAAAGGGTGTCAACACTTTGTTGGGGATGTATTACTCCCAAAAGTCAACAAGAGATAGGGGAAGAAATACGTAGGCAGGTATCAGAGAGATACAATAAAATTAGTGTTATCATACTGGGGATTTCAATTTCCCAAATATTAACAAGGATTGCCTCAGCATAAAAGGCTCAGGGGGAAAAAGTTATTGAGGTGTCAAGGAGAGCCTTTTAACACAGTACGTAGATAGGCCAAAGAGCATTACTGGACATTATCTTGGGGAATGAAGTTTGTCAAGTGGAGGGAGTGTCAGTGAGGATCATTTTGGAAATAGTAACCATAATTCTGCATAAAGTGGTCAAGGAAAAAGATAGGGACGGACCAGTAAAGCTCTTAAACTGAAGGAAGGCAAATTTCATAATGTAAGGTAGGACTTGGAAAAGGTAGAATGGGAGCATCTACTTGCCGGCAAGTCCACATCTGCACAGTGAGAAGCATTCAAAGGAGAAACAGCAATATCCCTCAACATCCAGGCTTCCCTATATGTGTTAGCCCTGGCTTTTACTCTTACAGGAACATGTTAGTTCAAGGCCAACATGTTCCTGAGAGAGTAAAAGCCAGGGCTAACACACATAGGGAAGCCTGGATGTTGAGGGATATTGAGATTTGGATAGAGGAAAAAAAAGCACATGAAGGTCCAGGGAATTAATGACAGGGAGGCCTGTCATGAGTATAAAAAATGTAGGGAAGCACTTAAAAAGGAAATTGGGAAGACTCAGAGGGGTCACGAGAAATCACTGGCAGACAGGATTAAGTCAAGTCCAAAGGCATTATCTAAGAGCAAGATAATAACCTGGAAATAAAAAGCATGGTCCATTAGAGACAATCGATGCATGGAGCCAGAAGATATAGGCGAGGTTGAGATGAATACTTTTCAGTGTTCACAAAGTAAATAGTCTTTATAGTTGAAGAATTCAGTGAAAGTCAAGTGCAAGACTCTAGAAATTCAATGCCTTGGCAGGTTTACAGATGGATAATTCCCCAGGACCAGATGGGACATATGACAGTTTGATACAAGAGCAAAGGGAAGAAATAGCTGGGGCTCTGGCTGAGATTTTTAAATTTTAGCTGGACACATGAAGTACCATATGACTGAAGGACAGCAAATATGGCCCCACTTTTCAAGAAAGATAGCAGAAAAATCCTGGTAACTACAGACCTGTGAGCATAACATCAGTGATAGGGAAGATCATAGAAAAAATTCTGAGGGAGAGGATTAATGATCACTTGGAAAGGCAGGGACTAACAGAAGCAGCCAAAAGGGCTTTGTCAAAAGCAGATTCTGTCTAACCAATTTGATTGAATTCTTTGAAGAGGTAACAAAGTGGATCGATGACAGAATTGCAGTAGATACTAACTCAATGTAACTGCATTGTGTAATGAATTGATCTGTACGATCGGTATGCAAGACAAGTTTTTCCCCACTGTATCTCGGTACAAGTGACAATAATAAACCAATACCAACTTAAATGGATCTGCATGGGAGATTAGTCCAAAAGATTAAGCCCATGGGATCTTGGACAAATTGGCAAACTGGATCCAAAACTGGTTTGGCAATAGGAGACAGAGGGTGATGGAGATAGCTTCCGCGATTGGATGCCTGTGACAAGTGGTGTCCCACAAGGATCTGTGCTGGGACTGTTGCTATCTGTAATATACCAGAAATACTTGGATGCAGATGTGGGAAGCAAGATCAGTAAATATATGGATGACACAAAGATTGCCAAAGTTGATAACATGGAAGGTAGCCTTAGACTGCAGAGAGATATCAGTGTGTTGGCTGAAAAAGGGCAGATGTGTTTAATCCAGACAAATGCGAGGTGATGCATTTTTGGGAGCACCTAATGAGGCCAGGACATATACCAATGAATGGTAGGGCCTTAAGTAGTATTGAGAAGCAGGGGACCTTGGTGTACACAAGTAGATAACATGGTTAGGAAGGCATATGGGATACTGGCTTTCATTGGTCAGGGCAGTGAATACTGAAGTAGGGAAGTTATGTTCTTTATAAAACTTTCTTCACCCAGAGAGTGGTGAGCACCTGGAATTCACTGCCTAAGAGAGTAGTAGAGCACTTGAATTGCTTAAGCACAGAGGGCTATGGACCAAGTGGCAGGCAATAGGATTAATATGGAAGGATGCCCACCGGTCAGTGTGAATGAGTTAGGTTGAATGGCCTGTTTCTATGTTATACAATTCTATGAAATCAAACCCTTTTAAATATCACAACCACAACTTCAGTTAAGAATGCCCTTACAGAGGTTCTCTGCAATAGCAGCTGCCGCACAGTGTAGTATGATTTTATATCTTCACATAACAATCTTAAACTGAACTCAGTATCTCCAAATGACATTGTTTCCTCTTTCGTGCTTGGCCAATACTTTTCACATTTTACCTGCAATGCAAAAGATTACATTTAAGTTCCACGTTCCAACAAACCACATCATTTAAAAAGCTGTAAATAGTTATTATGGTACAGGCACATTAATTAAATTGAATTCAGATGAAGTCTATTTGTACTCAATATTTTACTTGGCAGTTGCACAGGAGAGGAGAATAGAAAATTCAACAGGAACTTTATCTAATCTTATCTGGAGGAAGATCTCTAATATTCTGTGCTACCTGTTGCATGTTAACACTGTCAGCATGATGGCAAAATATAAAGTCATACAAGCACTGTTTCAATTAAACATGTCTACATTTAAGTTTTAGGGCAATCTCAGGGGGCAATTTATTGGGAAAGTTATGTCACTTACTTGTCAAAAATTATGAGATGCCTCTAATTCTGTCAGTTTGGAGAAACTCTAACCAAACTTTAGAATAAGAGCACAAAATTAGAAAAAATCCTCACTGCATTTGGTAAAAAAATGTAATGATTGTAGTACAAATTGCTGGGAAAAATTTATTATTTTGGGTCAGAAATGAAAATGATCAACAGAGCAAGATAAATGGAGGTCTCATGGAACCATCCAGCAGGGAACACCAACGCATTTAGTGGGTGATTGTAGGAAGTCAGCTGTAGTTATGTGCTTTCAGATAAACGTTTTCAACATGCATTTTAAGAAACACATTGAGCAGCTGATTACATTGCTTCAGCATTGCTAAAATTTTCAAAAAATTGGGAAACAAATTCTCCTATCTTCACCTACTCCATCATGTGGCAACGTTATCATAAAAATTTTTCTTACTGAGATCCAGATTGTCTTGCAAGAAAATCCCTTAATAAGCAATATTGTTAGCTGGACAAGCAGGAACATGTCTACCAGTATATTGACTAAGTTTTACTGTTACATTTGCATAAAACTTCAGCAGGCCTAGATTCCCAAGCCATGGTTCTGCCAATGTACACTCAAAGCTCTCCAACTTTCATTAAAAATTGTCTGTTTTACTAAGAAGAATATGTACTTGATATTGGGCAAAAACAACCCCACAAAGTCCACAAGTACAGACTTGTCTGTAGTTTTCTTAAAGAGATCTGCCAACAAGATGATGGATTTCAATGGAACAACCACTTGTTAGTAAAATAGTTAAAATGTCTAAGGTTAAAAATACAAATCTAAAGGTGCTGTATCTAAAAGCATGAAGCATCCGTAATAAGGTGAACAAATTAACAGTGCAACGTAAAAGATATGATTTTCATTACAGAGATATGGTTGCAACGCAACCAAGGCTGGGAATTGAATATCCAAGAACATTAAATGGTTAGGAAGGACATATAGAATGGAAAAGGAGATGAACGGCATTATTAGTAAAGGATGAAGCTAGTTTAGAAAGATTAGTTCAGAATATTAAAGTGGAATGAGTCTGGGTGGAGCCAAGTAGTGCAAAGGGCCAGAAGATATTGATAGTTGTCTGCAGACCTCCTAAGAAGCATGGTGTCAAACTGGAAATTAAAGATGCATGGAAAAAGGGTACAACAGTAATCATGAATGATGATAACCTATACAATTATAAACAGTGGTAGGCTACCAGGGGTAGTGGTGGAAGCAGATACAATAGTGGGGTTTGAGAGGCTGTTAACCTCAAGATCCAAAGTTATACACGATTGCCAAACAAAACAACAAACCTGAGCACTGGGGACAGTTTAGTTTACAGCAAGAGAAACATAAAAAAAGATTAAAAGAGCAAAAGTAAAGTTGCAGGGAACAGAAAAGTAGACTGTAAAAGTTTCCAAAATTATATAAAAAAAGTGAAATCAAGTATTGGTCCCGACAGTGAGAAACAGGAATTCTTAAAAGGGGAAAAGCCAAACTACTTAAGCAAAAGCTAAAGGAAATTACTATTAGTAAGAAAATAATTTAGGGGAAATTAATGACAATGGAAGCCAAAAGAAAAAAAAATCACCAGGCCTGGTAACTTGCATCACAGAGTACTAAAGGAGGTAGCCATAGAAATAATTAATGCATTGGTTATCATTCATCAGAATTCATTTTATCATGAACAGTTCTTGTATATTGGAGGGTAGTAAATAGAACTCTAATTTATAAAAAGGAGGGAGAGAAAACAGGAACTACAGACCAGTCAGCCTAACATTTAAAATGGACGAAGGCTAGAGGCTATGACAAAGGATTAGATAACAGGATACTTAGAAAATACCAAAGGGATTAAACAAAGTCAACACAGATTTCTGAAAGGTAAACAGTGTTTAACAAACCAACTGGAATTATATTTTTAAGATGTAATTGAAAGAACAATTAAGCACGAACCAGTAGATATGATATACTTGAATTTCCAGAAAGCTTTTGATAAAGTCCCACAGAAGTTAGCATGCAAAATTAAATTTGATGGCATTGGGAGTAATGTCCTGGCATGGATTGAAAATTAATTATGGACAGGAAGCAATAATAATACAGTAGCCTTTTATTTGGGTGGCAGGCAGTAACTTGTGGGGTAGCAATGGATTCAGTGCTTAAGCCACAAGTTATTCAGAAAATACATCAACGATTTAGATGAGGGAACCAAATGCAATATTTTGAGGTTTGCTGATGACATTAAACTGGGTGGAATTATGAATTGAGAGGAGAATTCAAGGTAACTTAGATTGAGTGAATAGGCAAAAATGTGGCAAATAATGTGGATAAATGCGTAGTTATCCAATTTGGCAGGAAAATCAGAAAGGCAAAGTATTAGTCAAATGGTGGTTCAATGTGTTAATCTATAAAGAGACTTGGGTTTTTTTGAACACCAATCACTGCAAGCAAGCATGCAGGTACAGCAAGCATGAGGATACAAGTACATGAGCAAGAATGACTTGTTACAATAATAAAAGAACCTTGGCGTGACCACCCTTAGTACTACATGGCGGTGCAAGTTCAGAGTTCTGAATGGCTACTCTTGCTCATATTTTCTGTGTTTCTGTATAACTCATCTTTCCTGACAAAAATCATAAACAAAACAACCTGTCAGTTGACAATATGCAATAGCACTGTCAGTAATGCTTCTCAGGCACAGCAGTCATTACTCAATGCCTTCTCAAGGTTGCATACACGAGAACAGGAAAATCATGCAAGGATTCTGCTTCCAAACACAAATCAACATCAGGCCGATTAACTCATTCATCTCAACACAGTGGAAGGACAAGATCCTCCTATGTTCACACTGTACAATACAAATGGAAATTACAAATTACTATTTACATAAACTTAATTTACAAATATTAATACTTTATCTTTCACTTACTGATCCCTTTTCCATGACACGATTGAGCATCACAACTGCTCTGCTTTTTTGTTCCCATACCATTTGCCAGAAATGTCCACATGAATTGGGAAGTGGACCCTGTTAGAAGAACACAAACAATGAAATTGATGTAATTTTTTTTAAAAAAGTACTGCATGTATAATATGAGGGACTGCTGTACCTACGAATCTGAAGTTTTTCATTTTCCAGTGACAATAAATGATACTTTTAAATTACTTTGTGATTTTACTGAAACACCAAACACAACTAATAAAAAGGCAAAACTTTCAGTTTAGCAATGTATGGGGTGCTCTCAGCTTCTGTCTGTCCCAAGTTGCCCATGAAATTCTGCAATTGCTGCAGTAAAGTTGTAACAGAACAGAAAAGTACACAAAATGGTGGAGGAACTCAGGTCAGGCAACATCTACAGTAGGGAATGAACAGTCAACATTTTGAACTTCTAACTCACGTACAGTCTCAAAGGCCAGATGATGACCTCCTGTTCCTAAGTCCTTACATTCCGAAGTCGAGACCCTTCATCTGCCAATTGACAATACGTAACAGCAATGACAATAATGTTTCTTCGGCACAGTCAGGATGAAGGGCCTCAACCCGAAACATCGACTGTCCATTTCCCTTCTTAGGTGCTACCTGACCCACTGAGTTCCTCCAGTATTTTGTGCGTTTTGCAGCAGGTTCCAGCATCTGCAGTCTCCTGTAACAGAACAGAGTACATGATGCAAAAATAAATTTTACTACTTTAATAAAAATTATATTCCAATTACTTTTTTTTGGAAAGGTTTAGATTTAAATAAAAGCTTTCAGAACTTAGATAAAACATTTTTTAAAATTCCATTTTTTCCTCTTTTTATTTTGTGACGAGTACATTTGAAGGTATATTCCCATGGGTAGATCCTGCTCTGTTACTCCAGCTAAAATAGTAACGAGGACAGACTAGGTGTCAAACATTATTAGATTTCAAAATATTCCTTTAAATTAGTATTCAGTTACTTCGTTCACACAATCCCCCCCCCCCACCTCAAATATGCAAGGGTAATATGAAGTTCTGCTTGTGTGCATTCTCTTGAAACCTAATCGAGTGAGCAACAAGATGAAACATTGAAAAATGAGCTTTGGTAGAGAACACAGAAAAGCAGAATAGTTTTTAAAATGTTGAGAAATTGGGAAATTGTGTTCAAAAGAACCTAGGTCCTTGTACACAAGTTACTGAAAGTACAGCAAGGAATTGGGAGCACAAATAGAATCTTGGCTTCCATTGCAAGAGGATTTGAGTAGAGGAATAAAGGTGTCTTACTGCGATTATATAGGGCTTGGTGAGAATGCACCTGGGAGTATAATGTATATTTTGGTCCTCTTATCTACAAAAAGATATACTTGCCACAATGTGAGTATAAAGATTCACTAGACTAGTTCCTGGGATGGCAGGTTTGCCATATGATGAGGGATTAAAATTCAGTAGTCCTTCATTTTTCAGAGTTTAGAGAAATTAAGAGGTGATCTCATTGAAACTTACAATTTTTAATATCAGCAGAGCTCAACAGAATGGATGCAGGAAGGTGGCTTCCCCTGGCTGAGGAATTGAGAACCAGAAGGTAATAATCTAAGAATAAAGGGTAAACTTTTTACAAATGAGATGAGGAGAAGTTTCTTCACTCAATGAGTACTGAATCTTTGGAATTCTCTCTGAGGCTTGAGGCTTAGTCATCAATTTCATTTGAAAAAGAGATAAATAGAGTTCACGATTTTAAGGGAATCAAGGGATATGGGATAGTGCAGGAGAATAGCAATGAGTTAGAATTTCAGCCATGATCTTGATGAAAGGCAGGACAGCCTCAAAGGCCAGATGATGACCTCCTGTTCCCAAGTCCTTATGTAATTTACCAATTAATTTAAATTGATGCCCTAAAAACCACTGACTTCTTTGCTAAGGGAAAAAAGCTGTTTTATCTTTGTGCATTTCAGTTTTGTGTACTTCAACTAAATATTCTCTCATTTCTTGCTAAAAGCTTGAAAATAGCAAACATTTAATTGTAGATGCACTGCAGTCATGATTATCATGACTGATAATGATGCAAGATCATTCTGAAATATGAATTGGCCCTTATTTCTCTAACAGAAGGCTCGCATCTGTAAAGAAACTTTAAGGCAGATAGTGATTTAAGACCATGAATAGCTTGGACCAGTGGTGTCCTAGCAGTTAATACATGTTGCTTCAGAAACATTTGTTTAGTAGTTGACCACAGCACTTGCAGCAGTACAGTAACTGTGTATTCTTTCAAGAGGAGCTCGTTTTTAGACAGCATCAAATTAATCATCTGTTCAGCTACAAGTACATGAAGTATTTATAATATTTTGTTTTATACGTATGTTTAATACAATACTATTCAAAATAAATTGGACTTTTGTTATCAACCCTATTGCACCAGTGGTTCCACAAGCAGCAGACTGAATTTTTTTTAATTGCAGTGGAACAAAATGATTATATAAAGAACTGAAGATTTAAAACTTAGATGCAATATGATTTTGCATCAGAAGAAAATTGAAGAAAACTTCAGGCCAAAAGATCAGTTGTGTTGACATATCTTCAAATTAAAAGAAATTGCCCTTCTGCTATTTAGAGCTAATCAGCAGTGCTAAAATGATACCAGAACATTAAGAGTTGTCAGTGTTAATACCAGAGTGCAAGCATCTCAGAATACAAGCTGTAATACTTCTACACTGTGACATTGTTATTTGTATCCTTATTTAGTCATGAAGTTCACAATAAATCAAAGAGCCAGTGAAGGTCAATATGCTAAATTTCAGTACAACACAATTGATTTACTGATGCAATATTAACCTGTCAAATAGAGCTCAAGTCCCACTCACAACAAGGCTTGTATTTGAACATAGAACACAGAACAGGCCCTTAAGCCTACAATGTTGTGCCGACATTTTATCCTGCTCCAATATCTATCTAACCCTTCCCTCCCAAATGTTAATCCTTCCCTCCATTTCTCTATCATTCATGTGCCTATCTAAGAGTCTCTTAAATGTCCCTGATGTATCTGCCCCCACAACCTCTGCTAGCAGTGCGTTCCACACACCCACCACTGTGTAAAAAAAACTTACTTCTGACATCTCCTTTATACCTTCCTCCAATCACCTTAAAATTATGCCCCTTCATGTAAGCCATTTCCACCCTGGGAAAAAGTCTGAATGTTCACTCGATCTATGCCTCTCCTCATCTTGTACACCTCTATCAAGTCACCTCTCATCCCCCCTTCTCTCCAAAGAGAAAAGCCCTAGCTCACTCAACCTATCCTCATAAGACATGCTTGCCAAACCAGGCGACAGCCTGCTAAATCTCCATTGCACCCTCCCTAAAGCTTCCACATCCTTCCTATAATGAGGCAACCAGAACTGAACACAATACTCCAAGTGTGGTCTAGAGTTCTATAGAGCTGCAACATTACCTCGCTGCTCTTGAACTCAATACCCTAATAACCCTATTGACCTGTGCGGCAACGTTGAGGGATCTATGGACGTGGACCCCCAGATCCCTCTGTTCCTCCACACTGCTAAGAGTCCTGCAATTAACCTTGTAATCTGCCTTCAACTTTGATCTTCCGAAGTGTATCACTTCACACTTTTGTGGGTTGAACAGATTAGTCTTGTGGATGGCAAGTTTCTTCAGTTTCAATAACATCACTACCAGCTGGCATGTAGGATTAACCTTGTCAAAGACAATCCGCGCTTCTGGAAAGAATCAGACAGCAGAAGAACCAAAGAACTTACGATAAATGCTTTATTAGCTTTCGCTAGCAGGAGTAAGAAAAATACAGAGACAGAGTAACCATGTAACTCTAACTCTATACCGACACCCACTCAAAGAAGGCTCGGCTACAGCATATTTTTATACCCTTTTTCGTGGGAACACTAGGTGAGAAACTACTCTTACACAGGCAATTGTTTACATAAAGTTTCATACATAACAAGATATAGGTATAAAAACTTCTTCCTACTTGCACCTGCTATTAAAACTATACATAACTAAATCACACCATAATGAAATCATTCTTTACCTTGAAAATCCTTTCACAGTGAGAACCATACTAAAAAGCATACTATTAACCCTTACACTGCAAGTCGTTAACCCTTGTGTTCCCAGCTGTCTTTCACAACCTCAGAAGCCATTTCCCAAACTGCCAAAACATCAAAGTGTGTAAATTCAATAACTTTACCTAGAAACCAAGAAATATTACAGATATACGAGAAGGAATGAAATGGAAAAAGGACCTTTTTTTTTTAAACTTTTTAACAAGTACCCAAGGATTTCAATGTTATCACAAATTCAAACAAGATTTAAATAAGCTCCAATCTAAGTATGGGAGTTTATTTGGCAACCATGTTCACCTGAATTTTTTCCTCTTCCTCTTCCATTTCTTATTGTATTGCAGTACAATGAAAGCTGTTCAAATTTTCTACACTCATCCAAGTGGCTATTAAAAGGTCAGTTATGTAAAAGCAGACTATCACTGTCAACTTTGTCTTTGTGAAACCTAGGCTCATACATGGAATTGTGTCACAGGACATTAACAGAGGGTGGAAACCTCGATCAAATTTTCCCTTCATCAGCACAAAAGTACACTGCAAGCTTTGAATGGCTGCATGGCTGAAGTCAACTCACTCCAAACAGAACCACAATCAAATGCCAGATCTTCCATTCTGTAAAACTTGATACCCTCACCTGTTATGTAATCAGGGAGTCTGCATCTCTCTCTGACACAGACAAAAATGGCACAGCGCAATAAGGGCTGGTGGCCATTTTCAGCAAGGCACAATCTGGTGAAAGTAACAATTTGACAGTGAATACAACAGTCAATCTGACCTTCACACAAGGTACATGTATACTATTTAATATACATAGCCTTCCACCAAATCAGTGTATGGAGACCTTATCTTAGGACCTGTTTTTTTTAAACAAGTATAGAAATGATTCAGATTCCTTCAGTGCAAAAAGAACATACCCATCATGCTTTAATAAGGTAGCCAAACCACATCCACAGAATGAGAAATCGAAAGTAACATCTGCAATTCTTCCTCAGGCTCCATTTATCCTAACCCTTCTATTCAATTTCCACAGGGAAAGTGATCTTTTAAATATGGAAATGACATATCATTTAGTTTCAAGGCTATCCTAAGGCAGGGAACTGCAAGAACAATTGCAAAGTTTACTTAATTGGTGATGTGCCTGATATGGAGAAAGTCTTCACCATACTACTGGAAAATGAACATGCAAAACTTGTGTGGCAAGTATCTAACCTTCTTCTCCCATTGCATTTGGTAACATAGCGACACACCTAATGTTTTATTGTTGTGCAGAATTCTGCACATTGGAATTCAAGGTCTGTGTGTAAAGCATGACATAAAAATAGACTTGAGAGAATTTCTTTGCTGAGAATAAATGAATTTATATTTCTTCACACCAGATTATGTCATAGTGAATCTGTGCTTTTCTTTCTTGCCTCAATAATCTTCTACTATGCTCCAACAAAAGTCTCGACCTTTGTATTAGATCTCTTGCTCTACCCCATGGAGAACTTTTAAAAAAAACAATATATTTTTAGACACCAGGGGAATGAAGATGTATGGAATTAGTGCAGGAAGGTAGCATGGAACTGAAAGATGAACCATGATCTGACCGAATGGAAAAGCATGCTAGAAGGGCTGAAGGGCCTTCTACATAAATACAAAACAGAAACAGGCCCTTTGGGTTCATGCCAGCCATCAACCCATTTACACTAATCCTACATTTTTTATGTTCTAATTTTTTTTTAATGCCTTGTAAAATTCTGTACTGTTTTCCAAAGAGTAAAATTAAAACCAACACAAACCATACCATTTCAGATTTACTGACCTCAAATTGCAATTGTCACCACCTTGCCAGTATGACCACCTTACAGTATTTCTTTGCAACTTCCTGGTATCTTGGTTATCTTAAATTTTCAGATCATTTATACTTTGGACATTAACCCCTCTACTCCCAAATCACTGACATAAACACTTAACAATGAAACACCAGGAAATGCTGCAAAATACTTGCAACCACTTTGAGAACAAGTCTTGGCCAGGACTGCTTTTCTCTCTTTCAACAAGTTTGCTCTCCTATACCAAGATATTCAGAGGAGACTCACTTCATATACATAGTGACAAATCTCAGAGTACAGTTACGACACAGTGGTTAATTTACCAGACCAGTTACTTAGATGCCTGGACTAACAGTTCCAAGAAGCAAGTTCAAATCCTACAGTGGCAGTTGTGGAACTTGAATTCAGTGAAACAAATCAGCTACGATTTAAATCAAAACAACCGGTCTCAGGAATAGTGGCCATGAAACCACTACATTGCCACAAACTCATGCCACTGTGTCATGTATACTCTGTCCACCAGCACAACAGTCCACTGTACTGCAGGAGGGTTTAATCCTGAGAGTCATTAACATCAAAGACTCATGACAGGTGACCAAACTTGAGAAAGGAAACCTGCCATACTCACTCAGCTGATAAATGAGTGTTCTTCCATGGTGAAGAACGCTAGGAAGATTCACTGAAGTTAGCAAAGACACAAAATATTCTCTGGATTTGGGGGGGGGGGGGGGGGGGTGGGAAGAGAAGGGGGGCATGAGAGAGGTCCTAAGTGTCTGACACTGAGAGAGCCAGGGGATTCCCCCCTGATCAATACAGAATACACAAGAGCAGCAACAAACATGCCTTACTTACTATGCTTGACACCGAAGTGCATTTGGCCCATCAGATCCATACTAACTCCCTACACACCAATCCCAACAATTCCATTCCTTCTTATTTCCCTGTAGACCCACAATTAATTTTCTCCCACATGCCTATATACTCTCCATTTATCTACATTAAAGGGCAAGTTACAGTGACTAACTAACCTATGAATATATCTTTGGGACATGGGAGGAAACTGGAGCACCCAGAATCCCATGCAGTCATGGGGAGGATACGCAGACTCCACATATTCAGCACCCAAGGACAAGTTCAAACTCAGGCCCATCAAAATTCAAGGCAATACCCAAACTGATGAGCCAACCATGATGTTGCAAGGCAGGCAAACTAAACAGGAAAAACCAATCCAGCAGAGCAATGTATTCCCATAGCCAACAGATTGTATCAAAGCTCTGCAGTTTTCCCACATCTAGTCATTAGCAGTGGCAGACTTCAACAAAATGTTCATCTTCAACAAAATGCAGAACATTCTACGATTGCTAAAATAAAGAGCAAAGCATTTGCAACTTCAATTTGTAGAGATCCCCACTATCACAGATCTTGAGTCAATATGATTTGATCCATGTGTCAGTAAGAAACTAAAGTTCTGGTACAGTAAAGGCTGTGGGAATGGACAATATCCAAGCTATAACACTGAACACATCTGCACCAGAAGCAGTTGCACCTCTAGCCAAATTGATCCAGTACAATTTGAAAACTGGTGTGCACACAATGTGGAAAATCGTTGAGGTACGCCACGTCAACAAGAATCCAATCCGGCTAATTATTGTTCAGTCAGGTATCAAGTGATGCAAGAATCATTGAAAGTGCCTTCAAGCAGCTCTTAAATCACCAATAACTTGTTCAGAGATGCTTAATTTACATTTCACCAGGAGCACTCATCACCAATCACCACAACTTTGGTACAAACTTGGGAAAAAGGTTGAATGTCAGAGACAAGGTGTTCTTCAGGAGCTCCTCAGACCAGTGTGCTAGGACCCAAGCAACTTCAGCTGCTTCATCCGTGGTCCTCCTTTTAAGTCAGAAGTGGAGGATGTTCACAGATTACACAAGGTTCAATTCCATTTCCAACTCATCAACAAGTGAAACAGTTATGCATCAAGACCTCAACTACAATCAAGCATGGGCTGATATCTGGCAAGTTATATTTGCACCACAGGAGTAATGGGAGACTATTACTAACCAGACAGCATCTAACTGAATCAACTTGACATTCTATGATCAGGAGAGAGGCTGGGTATACTGCAGTGAATGATTCACCGAGGACCAAAGCCTTTCCACCATCAAGGAGAAATTAGGATCATGAAAGAATACATTCCACTTACCTTGATGAATGCAGCTCCAAAAACACTCAAGCAACTCAACACCATCTAGAAATAAAGCACCCTACCTGAATGGTATGACACTTACTACACTAATCAATTATTGGTTCCACCACTGGCGCAGAGCAACTAAAAAAAAAAATCATAGAATTATAGAATGGTTACCGCACAAGAGGTGATAATTGGGCCTCATTATATCTGTGACCAGAGCAATTCTATATTTCCACTTTCTCACCTCTTCTCCATAGTCTTACAACAACTTCTCCACCATGCATCTACCCAATTCTCTCTCGAAAGCCACAACGTAACCTGCCTCTACCATATTTGCAGCATTCCAGGTTCTGACCAGAGGGCACTTTTCCTCAAATCACTCATAATTCTCTTCCCCTTTACAGGCCATCCCCGGGTAACAAATGAGTTCTGTTTTTAGTGACGTCTGTACGTTGATTTTATCCTCAAGGTGGAAAATACACAAAACTCACTCAATATGGTAACTACACCTCCACAGTATTGTAATGAATGGCATCAAAAACACACAAGATTGATAAGAAAGAGCAATTACTAAAAGTGGAGTGAGAGAGAAAACTAATTCTGATGTTTGAATGTATATACGTGTACGCCAGACTTTTGAATTTAATATTATGGGAGCTCATTCATCTGTCGGGGACGTCCATCAGTTGGCTGTTCTTAACCCAGGGATGCCCTGTATTTTGTTCCTGTGATCGCTAGTCCTCAACTGCTCCAAAGGAAAGAGTCTCCCACTACCCAGTCAGTGCAGACACCTTATCATTTTATATACTTGGATCAAATCTCCCCTTAACCTTCCTCCCTCTCCCCAAAGAAAATAGTCCCTGCCTCCCAAATCTATCATTCTAACTGTATAATCTCATCTCAGAAACCATTCTCACAAATCTTAACTGGACACTCTCTAATGCCTTCACTTCCTTGCTACAAAAGGCAGAAACCAGAATTTATCAATAATAGTTCTACTGGCAATTCTAGCTATTATCCCTGCCTCAAGAGTTTTCTCAATTTACCCTATGTCCAATGATTTATGCACACTTACGTTAGGATGACCTGATAGATTTAGATGGAGAGGGAGGAAGCTTGAGTGGAGCATAAATGGCCAGTATGGACAGGTTTACACTGAATGGCAGGCTGTGTATCCTGCCTTATGAATGTTTAATCCATAGTCCCAGATCCTTCTGTTCCTGCAGCCCTTTCAGAACAGGATGCTTTATTCTATATTGCATCTCCTCATTCTTCTTATGAGGATACATCACCTTACACTTCTCCATATTAAACTGCACATTCTACCTAAATATACCCTACTGCAACCCATCATTATCCTCTCCACTATTCACAACACTATCTAGTATTTTTTGTCATATACACAGGAGCAGTTCAAGGTGGCAATAGTTGCTGGTCTTGCCAGCATCACCTAAACGCTGTGAAAACAAAACCAAATTATGCATTCCAACAAGAAACACATAGAAAAACAATATTGCCTTTTATTAGATGCAATAAAATCTCTCCACTTGTCATAATTTGTTTAACCAAACTGAAAGAAGTTGGATGAGGCTGCAAAGGTCTCAGTCAAGCACTTGTGATCATGAGAAAAACAAGTTTCAGGAACAGTGAATTTGCAAAGTTTGAAACTGCTAAGAAGTTAAGCCAACCTCCCCACACATAAATACCAAAATAAATGTCCTCCCCAAACCAGGCATGGAGATATGCTGTTAGTGAAAGCTCGTGTGGCATTACAATTTTACAAGTAACATTACATTTTCCCTGTTCATTTAGGGTGAAGGTAAAATAATTGGATATCAACACAGTTCCCCCTCCCCCCACACACAATCCTACAGCAGAAATTTTAATATTCTCAATCACACCAGGCAACATTCACTCTTTGTGGCTTATTCTGTGTCTACCTACCTGGGTTAAAATGTAGTTTCTCTGGGCCTCTTCCATGATAATTAGACTTGCATTGATATAATCATTATCTGCTTTCTGAAGCTTAACACGGCTGTGGTCAACTACAATTAAAAAGTAAAAAAAAAATTAACAGATGTCAAACCAAAATTAACATTCTGGACCACGTTATTTTATATTGAATATTAAACTGTCGTTATTATTAAAACTTCAAAATGGTTGGTGGATCTGGATTGGAATTTCAGGCAGCAAATGGAATTAAATAAAAGAGACTGAGCAATTTCAAATCAATAGTTTTGTTCAGAATACACTTGTCCTGGGAGTAGTGGATAATGGCTTCTTAAAACAGGTGGCCTAAGAAAATGCTTAATTCTTATTAATTCAAGAAGAATAGAGCATTGGAAATTGAACATTCACATGAACTCAAAACAAGTTAGAATTTCTCAGAGACAGATTGGGCAGCCACCAACCCCACTCCTGACCCTTCTCTGATCGTCCCAAAGTTCTGGTCCATTTTGTAGTGGTATTAAGCCTGTGGGTTGCAAAGCAAAATTTGGTTTCCCCAAGGTATCCCGTAATCTCTGGCAGCCACAATATTGTATTGACTGAAGAACAGATCCAGCAGCCTAAGTGAGCACCTCTCACTGCCCCAGTAATATCAAAATACAGAAAAAAATTACTGTGCATCCTCTTTGACTGCACTGTCAGTTGATATAAGAGAAACCACAGAAGGTACACCACACCAAGCACAATCCTAAAATAATAAACTGTATGCTAGGCACATCATAAGATCCAACTTACACATTAAAAGACAAGCATTCCAGTCAGCATTGTCCAAGATGCTTAATTAGCCACAGCTAGTAAGCCACAACCTGAAACCAAGTGTCACTTACCACCAATTTTAGTTGATCATCTCCACCATGCAGATGGCCTCAAAATCTATTCCCAACTAACATCTTTGAACACCACTCCCCCACCCCACAAAATGTTCTCAACTTGATAGCCTGTATATTCTAATTTGTAGAAACTATCTCACACTCACAGATGTAGTTTAAAAACTGCAAGTTTTTTTTCCCTATTATTCAAAGGAGAAAGGGAATCCTACATTCAAATTATGCTTCATTACCAGGGATCTTTTAAAATGATGCACTGCTATCCAGCAAACTTCAGACAGTATTAAAACTACTTCAGAAGTTTAGTCAATTGCTGAAGCAAGTCATTTTATTTCCAGCAAAGTCACAAAACAGTAAGCAATATAAAATGACCAGTTAGTCTGTTTGTGGTGGCATAATGTGAGCAATAAAGATTAGTTAAATACTTCCAACTCAACTGGAAAGCAGAGCACTGCACTCCTGGAGCACTGCACTCCTGGAGCACTGCATGGAAATATCAATTCAGACAATAGGAACATCATATGAAATTTTGTTAAAGAATATTAAAGTCTATAGATGGGTTTGACTTTGCAAGTTGGACGCATCATCGACAATTCTTTTGAACCCAGTGACTGCTTACGCATTGCAATTAATTATTTTTCAGAATCCTGTGACACCCTTACATGAAAATCACATTACAAAACCCTAAAACACAACCTTCCTATTCCAGACATCTGGATCTGTCTACACACAGAATCTAGACTCAAAATATATTGAAAACATACAGAACACAAACTCAAAGTGAGCAATCCCAGAGTAAAAGCAGAAAAAATGATTTGGCAAAAGTCCCAAAACTTTTTGTAGCACATGGTCTGAATGGAACAATGGAGTGCATAATGAATGACATATACATGTGGGATCCCACAAGCTGACATTATAACCACACAAAAGCAACAAAATGTATTTTATATCTATATTTCCCTCCACTGTATTTTAATACTAATCAATTCAAGATAAAGTTGAAAACAGAAAGGCTCAATCTGCCTACCAGTATTTAAAATCAAAAATGATCACAGTAAAAGTAAAATGTTCCTCGAATTAAAAAATCTCATTTTGAATTAGAACCTGCATACTCCTGATAATTAAACATTTCCTTACGAGATTCTTAGTCAAATTACATAATAAAGAATGCTTATGCTTGCTTCCTCTCCAAAAATGGGGATATTTTATTCTTTCAAAGTTTATTTTTAAACATTTACAAAATTAAGAGTTTAAATGGAATATCTCCAATTTAAGACTGACTTATGGACAATACAAAGTTATTATGGATTGTTATACTGTATAAAAAAGGTTTTTATTCATGTAACAGCAGCAATATACAAGTTATATAAATAAGCCATAGTTTCCAAAAAAAATTTTTTTTAAATATGCATCATGAAGAGGCCAATAAAATTTCCATAATCATGTTTACAAAGGTTACATTGCAGATGTCAACAGGAAAAGTTCTACACTTTCTGGTAAATTGAAGCTCTGGTGTTCTCGGAAAGATGACATCACTGTTTCAGAAAAACGAACTAATGTAATACTATGAATAGTTCCTGATGCGACCTACACATGAACACAGCTGCTTAACCGTTTCACTGCTGGGACAGCACATTCATGAACTCGAATAATTTCTTAAATTTTCTTTAAAATTGTTAGCCAAAAGATTAATGCATTTTACCATCACTAAATGAGGTATACATCCTGTGGCTATTCTCATCATGGACTGTGCATAGTCCTTATGAGGCAGTTCTTAAATCAGCTGTTACAAACTACTTTGAAAACATTGTAAGTGAGCAGAGTAGGCGATTTGGCCTTTCGAGCCTGCTCTGACATTCAATAGGATCATGGCTAATCATCCCTTTCAATACCATATTCCTGCTCCCTCCCCATACCTCAATACCTTTTGTATCTGGAAATTTATCCAACTCTTTCCTAAAAATATTTAGAGAATTGTCTCTACAGACACTGTTAGCAAATTCCACAGGTTCACCACCCAACAAGCGAATTTCTCCTCATCTTAATCCTAAACCACCTGCCCTCTGGATATGATGAAGAATGAGGAATCACAGCTTCATGTCAGAGTTTCTAGCCATGACAGAATTCCATTAGATCCCTTCTCATTCTAAGATCTGGCAAATAAGACAAGCCAGTCTTCAGTTTCCCATTTTCTCTCCTCCTTTCTCTTTAAAAATAGGTGGGGTTAGATATGCCACCCTCCAATATGCAGGATCTATTCTAAAATGCTATAGAATTTAGAAAATAACAATCAATGCAATCATTATTTCCAAGATTACCTATTTTTCAATTCTCTGGAATGCAAATTCAGGCAATTTCAGTGCCACTACTTTCTTACTAATGCTAATTTCTTTTAGTTCCTCACCTTTGTTAAGGAACCAAGAATCCAACATTTCTAGAAGATTACTTGCATCCTCTTCTCCGAGGACAGAACCGAAGTATTTGTTTAATGAGTCTAGCATTTCCCTCTTCCCCATTATGAATTCCCCCCCTTTCTAACCACAGGGGCCTACAGTCCAATTTTATGTTTTCCAAAAGTTGACTTTCATACTGTTTTTGTTCTCCAAATCATTTTTTAATCCTCTGTGCTGAGAACTAAACTGCTCCAATACTCAGGATTGCTACACTGTGTGGAAATCTTATGACTCCTCTTTGGATCTCATACTACGCTTCCTTTGTTAGCTAGCTACGGTTGGGTCACTTTATTGATTTTTTTGTGTCTACACCAGTCAGGAATGAATAACTATTATAGTTCTTCCATTCATTCTTTAAATGCTAGCCATTGCTTATCCACGAAAGCCTTTCAATGAAACTCTCCAATTTCAAAGGACCACATACAGGAGGATTGCACAATACCTAGTCAAGATAATCCACTCCTTAATTGGCTGCTCAAGATACTGGTCCAAAAAGCCATCCTGCATACTCCAGGATTCCCCCTCTTCAAATATTATTACTGATTTGGTTTCATCCAGTCTATATGTAGATTAACGTGATGCATAATTACTACAGTACTTTAGTTTTTACACACATCTTTAATTTCCTGTTTGATATCTTTTCCAACATTACCAGTACCATTTGTAAGCCTTTGACACCTTTCTCATTGTCATAGAATTGGAAAGACAAAGCATATGGCCTTTCATCGGCCCACTGTGTCTGTGCCAACTATCAACTACCAATTTACACCAATCCTATATTAATCCCTTTTTAAAAAAAATCTCCCCACGTTCTCATCAAAATCAGATTCTACCACTCACTACACACTAGGGACTATTTACAGTGGCCAATTAACATGCCAACCCACACATCTTTGGAATGTAGGAAGAAACCAGACCATCTGGAAGAAGCCCACAAAGAGAATGTCCAAACTCCACAGACAGCACTCGAGGCCAGTGCTGAACACAGGTCTCTGGCACCGTGTGCCACTATGTCACACAACTTCAAAGTTCCAGATATTGTTTTTGCACATTCATTCAAGTCCATAATTACATTTACCATGAACTGTTTCTTACATTTATCTATCTAGATTTCTGTGGGCATTGTGCTCCATCAACATCAACTGATTTGTCATAACCACATCTGACCCTTTTTCTACAATTTTGTCATAAATGCTTTTTATACTGATACATCTGTGTGTGATGCTTGCTGTTCTAAAACAGCATGTGTTATAACATATGCCCAGTTACACAATTTGCCTCTCTTCTAATGTATTCTGATTTATCCCTTTGTACAATAAATAAATGAATAAATAAATAGATACAACAGAAGACTCCCAACTAAGGATCCAAACCCTTGAAGGTAGGCACTCCAAAAAGAAATGAGACTCAAGAGTCAGAGCACAAAAACAGACCCAATGGCCCACCATCAAGTACTTATCTATGTTAATCCCATTCACTTGATCTATAGACAACTATATCTCGATAATTGAAGTGCTTATACAGAAGCTTTTTAAATGTTGCAAGAAAAATTGTTGCCACATATCTTACCCATTGTCTGTATATGTAGCCACAACAAAAGTGCTAATGACCTCACTTGGCAGGAGGCACGATAGAATGGTGTAGATTATGAAAGAGGACAATCGGAGTAATGATTGAATCATATTCCACATATTTGCCAAAGTTACCAGACTTGTTTTCTGGACTTTAACTATTTTATAGTTAGAAGGAACCATTACACCACCCAAACGTGAACACATATCCTACACCTATCCCATTTGATTTATGACCTCACTTGGCAGGAGGCACGATAGAATGGTGTAGATTATGAAAGAGGACAATCGGAGTAATGATTGAATCATATTCCACATATTTGCCAAAGTTACCAGACTTGTTTTCTGGACTTTAACTATTTTATAGTTAGAAGGAACCATTACACCACCCAAACGTGAACACATATCCTACACCTATCCCATTTGATTTGTATTTCTTTTCAGATTTCTTTCAAAAGATATCTGCCAAAAGATAAATCAAATTGACTCAGTTCTCAAAAAAGTAAAGATAAACCAACTTTAAAAAACATAAAATGGTATTAGTACAGAAAACAATTATTTAACTTTGGACCCAAGAAAAGGAGTCCAAACGATGCTAATCATAATGGTATAGGAGAATAGAACACTGGAAAGTTGGAAATAACCAAAAGTGAACCTGCTGATTTTGTTAAAACAATTTTGTTAAGTAATTTTAAGTGCAAAGTGATACATTTTTAAGTCAATAAGGTTAGTACGTACCTAATGAATAGTACGGCCCCAAGGAGTACTGAGAAACAGAGGGACCTTGACAAGTAAAAAAAAACTCTCAAGATAGCAGCACAAAAGAGAGTGATAAAGGCAGCATTCAAGATGCTCGCCATCATCAGTCGAGGTACAGAATATCATTTGCATGGCTTTGTGGGGAGAGGACATGCCTTACAAACATGATTTTGTTTTTAAAAAGGTGTCGAAAATGATTGATGAGTGTAGGGGAGTGGATGCTGTCCACGTGGACTTTGATAAAGCCTTCGACAAGTTCCGTCATGGCAGGCTGATCCAGAAGATTAAGACACATGGGATCCACAGAGACTTGGTAGATTGGATTTAAATATAGAAGACAGAGGGTAGGGATGGAGGGGTGTTATTCTGACTGGAGGTCTGTAACCAGTAGGGTTCCACAAGGATCAGTGATGATTTGGACAAAAATGTAGGTGGGCTGATTAGTGAGTTTGCAGATAACAATTTTTTTTCACTCAGATGGTGGTTGGAAGTTGTAACGCACTGTGAGTGGAGGCCGAGACTCCCACAACATTGAAGTATCTAGATGTGTGCTTGAATCATTAAAGAATAAAAGGCTACAGAACAAGTGTTGGTAAATGGAATTAGTGTAGATGGGTGGGCTGAGGGCCCTGATTCTGTGCTCTACGACTCTGTGATTCAATGTTATTAATAGTGAAATTGCCATTACTTTCATTACTCTGTTCTTTTTAACTACTGTGAGTCACCGTGGAAAGTCCCTGCCAGCATAACAACAGTTTCACTAGTTAAATGACAATAAAGTCATACATAGGAAGCTGGATTTACCAATTACATGCCTGCATTGGCTTCATTTGCCTTGTTAATTATCCAGATCTCCAGGATCATTTAAAGACCAGGTTCTTTATTTCAGTACCAACAGCACCTTAAGTATTGAAATATCGTCAATGTGCATAGACTTGCTTGTCACACTCACTTACCTGCTACAAGGTGAAAACGGGAATCTGTAGGGGAGAGGTGAAAGCAAGATGGAACCAGGAACAGGTTGGGGGGTGGGGGACAGGAAGAAGAAAACGAAGACAGCCAGTGGGCAAAATGTGTGGGTAGTAGGGGAAGGGGGACAAAAATAGTTGGACTGAAGGATCAAAAAGGAGATTTTGGGGGGGGGGGGGGGCGGTGGGTGTGTGTTGGAGAGGGAGATAAAAATAGGCGAGGGTTACCTGAAACTGAAAAATTCAGATGTTCATACCACTGGGTCGTAGACCATCCAGGCAGAATATGAGGTTTTGTTCCTCTAGTTTGCGTTGGGCCTCATGAATGATAGTGGACAATTAAACAACTAACAGGAGGGGGAAGCGCCAGGAATATTCACATCCTCAGCAACAGAGAAAGCCCAGCATCTGAGTGCTACAGAAAAGGCTGAAGTATCACAAGCATCTTCACCCAGAAGTGATGTGTGGACAATACATATCCCCTCAATAGCCACCATCGCAGAAGCCAGTCTTCAGGCAATTCAATTGACTCCATATGATAACAAGAAATGGAAGAGAGCACTGGTTGCAGCAAAAGCCATGGAATCAAACATCCCAGCTTTTATACTGAGGCCCAGAACTCCAAAATTAGCTATGCCAAGCTGTCTTTTACAGTCACAAAAGGCCAACAGGAAAATACTTCAACAGTTATCTTATGAGATAGGTTGAGTGAGCTGGGGTTTTTCTCTTTGGAGAGGAGGAGGATGAGAGGTGACTTGATAAAGATGTACAAGATGATAAGAGGCATAGATCGAGTGGACACTCAGGCTTTTTCCCAGGGCAACAATGGCCAACACAAGGGGACATAATTTTAAGGTGATTGGAGGAAGATACAAGGGGGATGTCTTTTTTTTTACACAGAGAGTGGTGGGTGTGTGGAATGCACTGCCGGCAGAGGTTGTGGGGGCAGATACATTAGGGACATTCAAGAGACTCTTACATAGCCACATGAATGATAGAGAAATGGATGGCTATGTGGGAGGGAAGGGTTAGATAGATCTTAGAGCAGGATAAAATGTCAGAACAACTTTGTGGGCCAAAGGGCCTGTACTGTGCTGTTATGTTCTATGTTGGAATCGTATCTTATACAAAGATAGACAAATATGACTGTCAGTGGTCAAACAGCCCAAGCTCCAGGTGGATCTTTGCTCGGTGTCCTCTGCCCAACCCAGCTGCTTTGCTAATGACTTCCTTTGCATCAAGTTCAGAAATGGGGATTTTAGCTTGTTAATTCCATTCCCAATTCCTCGACAAATAAAGTAGCTTTACCTGCACGCAACAAGACCTAAATAACATCCAGGCATGGACTGATAAGTAATATCAACACCACAAAAGTGCCAGATGATGATTACCTCCAACAATAGGGAGTCTAACCACCTACACTTGACATTCAATGGCATTATCATCACCAAATCCTCTACCGTCAAGAACACATGTCACCATTGCTCAGAAATGAAATCAGATTAGCTACATTAATGCTGTGTCCACAAGAACAAGTCAGAGGCTGGGTATCCTGCAGCAAATATACCAAACACTTACCATCATCTACAAGGTACAAGTCAGGAATGTGATGAAATACTTTCCTGGAAGAGTTCAGTTTCAGCAACACTCAAGAAGCTCGACACTATCCATCTACAAAATTCTTTGCAGTTACTCACTTTGGCTACTCTGATGCTACCTCCCAAATCCACAGCCTCTTTTGCAATGGGAGACAAATGGTTCAAGCATACACAAACACTACCACCTGCACTTTCCACTCCAAGTTGCACACCGTCCTGATTTTTAAATACTTCTTCATCGCTGCTTAATTTTTCTGCTGCAACCTCTTGTGCAACAATACTGTGGGCACACCTTCACCAGAAGGCCAACAATGGTTCGAGGTGGCAACTCACAACTACCTTCTCATGGGTAATTAATACCAGCCCTGCAAGCTAAAAAAAAATAAAGTTCATCATCCCTCCTGACACTTTACAACTTTACACGTGTAAATTCAGAAATATTGTAAGGAAGTGCTGGTTTGCTAAGGTAGCCCTTGCATGGTTCTATATTTAGCTTTAAAAATCAGGGGCATAGAGAGGGTGAATGCACACAGACCTTTTTTCCCCCAGGACTGGGAAATCAAGAAGTAGAGGGCATAGATTTAAGGTGAGGGGAGAGATTTAATGGGAACTTGAGGGACATATTTTTCACCCAGGTGGTCCATGCACGGAATGAACTGCTAGAGGAAGTGGTCTAGACATGTACATTAACAACATTTAGAAGGCTCTTTAACAGGTACGTGGATAGGAAAGGTCTAGAGGGATATGGGCCCCAACACAGAGAAATTGGACTAGGTTTGATGGGCATCTTGGTCGGCATGGACCGATTGGGCCTAAGGGCCTGCTTCCATGCTGTAGGACTCCATGCTATCGCATCTTCCAGTTCAAGGTCCTTAACTCTGCAGGCCACAGCTCTTCAAGTGCACATCCAATTAGTTTTTAAATGTGCCGAGTGCTTCTGCCTCTACCACCCCTCAGGGAGTGAATTCCAAACCGCTATCACTCTCATAGCGAGATCAGTTCTACTTTTGACTGCTCTTCTCACTACAACATGGCTCCTTCACTTCAGGGATGGATGAATTACTGTATCCTGCTTTATCCCCAGTCTCCTCAAAATGCTCAACTGCAATTGGTTCCTTATCAACAGGCATGGAGACATCCTTCATAATACACCGATGGCACTAAGACCCAACTATCCATCACTAAGTTGTCAGACTTAACTGGGATCCAACTGCTGAGCCATAATTTCAGCTACATACTATAGAATTCAACTTCAACTGCTGCCACAAGTGGCAGCATCGATGGGGTCCAGAAAAGCTGGTTTTAGTGTTGCTTAATTTAATTAAAAGCAACTTTGCACACCAGCCACTTTAAATCTGACGGGGGGGTCATCAACAAAAATGACAGATTGGTCGACTTTATATTAAAAAAAAATGTACAAATTACCAAAGACTTTTAGAATAACCATAATTTTAATGTTGCCTCTGGCACAATTAATGGCACCTCTGGTTCATCAAGTCTCAAGAAGTTTAAAATAGAAGCATAATTTTCAAATTCCTTATAGGAAAATGTTATGCACAAGCCAAATTCATGCTCCTAATGTTTTGTTTCATCTTGCTCTCTTATATTCATACAACAGAAGCTTAATAATTGTGTGCATTGAGATCAACAGCTTTGTTTGGGTAGCACGTGGATCAAGTTAGCAAGAAAATTTCCACAACCCAGAGAAAGATTCTCTAGAGCGAAGACGTCAGTTTCGACTGATCACTTAGGACACACGAAGTCTCGATCTAGGTTTGGATATGAAGTGGCCAAGGTGCATTGATAGTTTAATTGCATTTGAAATAAAATTTCTACATTCCCATCCAAGTACAAGAGCTTTTAGATAGCTGCATGAAAGTGCAGGGAATGGAGGGATATACATCATGTGCTGACAGAAGATATTAGTTTAATGTGGCATAATGCTCAGCACAATGTGGGCCAAAGGGCCTGTTCGTCTGCTGTCGTGTTATATTCTAGTTCCTCAAACTAGAGAACAAAATATCATAACCTTACAAAAATCAAACACCCAGTCTGAAAAATCCCAACCAGCAAATATTTAAACCTGCCATGGGACTTTTACATGACAAGCCTTCAGAAGGAACACTAATTCATTAGAACACAGAAGTATTTCCAAAGACATTATCTAACACTGTGGTGCAGCTGGTTCTTTCTCCCTCATTTCCAATTGCTATACCACAATACTGGGTAAAAATATAATTTACATTCCTCATGCATATTAAAATCTGAAAATCTTGTACATGGCATGTTCTTCTATCCATAATATTAAAAGTCATTTGGGAGGCAAAACTTTACATCTATAAATGCAAGACCTATATTTAAATTTACTAAATTATTCAAAAATGCTGTTTGAATAATAATGTTTACCATTTTGTCACCTCAGTAACTGAAATCCACATCCAAAGTAAGACTTTAAACAATACACCAGTGCTCTGCTTAGCACTACCCTGCAGAGCACCAATTCTTTGTTGCAATCTTGGTCCTGGTGTCTGAACATTCACAGGGTATGTACATTTAAAAAGACGTGCTTGGGCAATGCACTGCCACACTAGAACCTGGCCTACCTTCTGCTGGCACTCTACAAATCCCATATGGTTCAGTGCAGAGAGGCAGCCGTTGGGCAGACCGAGGCAAACGCTGAATATGATGGAATCTTATCACTCCTCTATTGAGTTGCACGGCTTACCCCAATCCAGAGATCCAGAGTAAAGATGCTCAACAGTGGCTGCTGGCCAAGTGCAGCCTCGAGTTCTACATGTCCACCTAAGCACTGAGTGGCCGCACTGCTCATCCTGCCCAACAGCACCCCTCATAGGCACCCTCTCCATATTGAACCATGGGTTGATGCATGGCCGGTGTCATGCCAGATTCTCAGCCCAGTGGTACAGTAACATATCTTTAAAGTGTTCTCACAACCCCTTTAAGCACTAATTCTATTCACAATTGTTCTTGGAAACATCCTGCAAATTAGGCAAGGTATCAGTATAACAACAAAGTGACCAATTAACCAAGCCTGTGCATCTTTTAGCACTTCCAGAGTTATTATTTCATATCCTCAGACTACTTGAATTGTCAAGAGATTTGACTAGATACATGACAGGTCTTTCCAATTACATCTGTGTGTTCTCAGCATCTGCATTTCGCAGAATTCCCCAGCACTATTGGCCAAACCATTGTTACAAAAGTTAACTAGAGTCTCCCTTTGTTTTATTTTCTTAAAATAGTCAGGCTTTGTGAAATGTAAGAAAGGGGAGTATCTATGGATGTTTTATGGACTTCTAGAAGGTATTGATACAATCCTTTCACAAGACTATAAACAAATATTGAAGCCCACTGAACTGAAAGCAAATTATTGATCGAGTAGGCAAGTGGCTGAATGCACCATTAGTCAAGATACAGGTCCTCCCCAGATTAAAGCAGGGTTGCTGATCAGTTTGCAATTTGGAAATGCGGCTGCGAGGCAAGTTCCCAAATGGCAGAAGATGCATGCAAAGGTGAGCTGTGCTCTGGGAATAGACAGTCTGGAAAAGTATTTTAAATCTTCCTTTGCCATTTTTCATAATAAAGCTGATAGAGGCATTTAAGAGGCTCTTAGATAGGCAGATGAATATGCAGAGAATGGAGGGATATGGACCACATGCAGGCAGAGGGGATTAGTTTAATTAGGCGTCATTAGCTTAACATGCATCGTGGGCTGAAGAGCCTGTTCCTGTGCTGTACTGTACTGTTCCATGATATTAACACCAATGTGTTAACTAGAATGTATTCTTCTTGGGTTTGATGTGGCAAAATTCCAGCTAGTGTCAAGAACAGTCACCTGCAGCAGTCACCAAATCCATCCTGCCCGCCTCCCAAACACTCATTCACATGTATGGGCTGTACACAAGTTGGGCAGTCAGAAGCTTGGGAGCACCTATATATTGTGACTGCAGGTGTCCTGCAAGAATCCACGTTAAGACTTCAACTATTCACTATATAGTTTGCTGACAGCACAAGCATAGGCAGGATCATAATTAGCAAATAAAAATACAAGGATAAAACTAAAAACTGGTTATAATGGAATCCAATGAAAGTACTTAAGGATACAAGAATGAAGGCAATTGTTTATCAGTTGTGATCTAAGTAAACAGCAAAATAGATCCAAGGGCTAAGTGGATTGCTGCTGTTCTCGTTAACCATCCTATTTTTCCTCCATTACAAGCTGGTTACAAAAATTAGGGCATTTTCTTTTAAATTTAAAACTCAGTCATTATTTATTAAACTTTGATATCTGTACTGGAAATTCAGTTAACAGGGTCTTTTCTAAATTACATTCACTGACTTAAGGTTTTAAAATTATGTAGAGGTTAGACTATAATGTAAACATTTTCTTTTAAAAAGATAACATACTGACAAATTCACTAGGGATACTAATACATATTTTTTTTATTTTAACACAATATAGGAAAATGCACACTTCCAGTTCGCAATTTTCCATCAATTTTAAAAAACAAAACATTTATCTTTAAGTCAGTTTTTGGGTTATATATAAAACCTAGTAACAATGATAGAATACCCAAGAAGCTATGTTAAGTATTTAAGGATAACATTAAGATTTTGAACCCTTCTCCTACAACTATCACTACAAGATTTCTTATTTCCCTCACAACCAGATATAGTAATAACCAGTTCTTCAAGACTGGGCGCACAAGCCCCTGTCTAGACTTGAACTCTCCCTATCTCTGCTCACAAATCACACTACCATAATGTTCACTGATCCAGAGACCATCTAACAGAGTGTCAAATTTAAGATTGCATCTCAGCACTCCACAATCTACTTTTTGATAGTTCCTTCCATCCCCTTGTTCAGACATTGGGACTTCCTCCTCAACACACTGCCACGTTACATTCCACTCTTGTACTGAGATTCCAGTTCCCTAACAGAATGCTTCTACACTGATAAATGAATGACCTGTAATGCTGCTGAACACAACTGCTTCTACTACCACCAAATGACAGAGGTGGAGTTTAGCACAGCAAGGGGGCGAATTGGCAGATGAACAAGTTGTTTGGATTACCACATTCTCCTTCTGCTCTTTGCACTTCACTTCTACGTATTCCACATCTTCGAGGATTCTCTCCATCACTTTCAGTGGTCTTGTGCTAGGGGTCCTTAGTTGATGAAGATATTACATTCCCTCAAGGTTTTGAAGACACCATTGAAGCCATCTTCATGGAACTTACATGCCACGATGGGGATGAGTATAACATTTCCTTTGGGAGTTTGTGTTAGGCATGCAGATGATATGGTCTGTACACTGGAACTAGTTAAGTTTGATCAGATCCTCAATGCCAAGGATGGTCCGAGAGAGGATGCCGGCATTGGTTGACCAATCCTGCTAATGGAATTGGAGGATTTTGCAAAACAGCTTCGTCAAGTGCCTTGTGATATCAACTATAAGTGTCCACATCTCCAATAGAAAGTTGGGCAGGAATCTTGGCAACTTGATACACCAAAAGCTTGGTGTTGGATTTAAGACCTTGGTGTTCAATCACTTTTCTGCTGACAGTCAAAGGCTCTGCTGGCATGTCAGAACTGGTGGTTGACTTTGATCAGGATCTCAACATGAATATTCACTGTTTGGGAGTGGTGTTCTGTAGCAGTATCAGGTTGGTGACAGGATTGGTCTTTTGGATGTTTAGTGCGAGGCTTGTCCTTTTATACACATCAGTGAATGAACTGACAATAGCTTAGAGCTCAGCCTCCAAGTGTGCAGCATCATCTGTGCACTCATACAAAACTGAAATTGATATGATCTTTATTCTGGACTGGAGGTGACAGAGGCTGAACAGTTTGGCCAGGAAGCAGTCAGTTCCAGAACTTAAACAGCAAAGCAGGCACTTCTTAAAATGTTCATATCCGTGCAGAATTGAAATTCTTCTGACCCACAGTAATAACACATTTAACCTTAGAGACGCATATAAACTTTAAGAAGAATCCTATCCAGTGCTTCTGTTAGATAAATGTACCACTAAGGATGAATATACACCCCCTAGTATTGCTGACATAGGACCAGGGATTCTCAGGTTGTTATTGGAGCATTGTGGGTAATTTATAAGCTAATATGCAATGAAGCTCAGTGCAGCCAATGCAAAGGCTCTATGGGGAACGACCACAGTCTTGGCTCCTTCTGCAACTGGGCATTGAGGGGCTGAGCCCAGTGGAGAAGCCCCTCAAACAATGGAAGGATGCATCACCCCAGGGATCCAAATGGGTTACAATGGTGCGAAAAAAGATGTGTTAACACTTTTATATATAGAACCAGCAACACTGAATGTATTGACCAATGACTCTAAGAATGTAAAGAGCTTTGCAGTGTTCTTCTCTTGTATAATTTTTTATTATAGAGTCATACAGCATGGAAACAGGCCCTTCAGGCAAATTGTCCACGCTGACATCTCAGAAGCTGCTGTGATGGATTTGGGCGATGATCTATCTGCCAATCACCCTTAATTCCATCTCTCTTTCATGACTTCAGCAGGTTACTAAAGAACTACTGAAGCAATTGGTCTTGGTTTGTTGTCGTCACTTGTGCCGAGGTGCAGTGAAGGACTTGTCTTGCATGCTGCTCATACAGGTCAATTCATTACACAGTGCAGTTACATTGGGGGGGCTATGTGGGAGGGAAGGGTTAGATTGATCTTAGAGCAGGATAAAATGTCAGCACAACACTGTGGGCCAAAGGGTCTGTACTGTGCTGTAATGTCCTATGTTCTGTGTTCTATATCCAGAACTGTTGGGAGACACGAATCACATTGCAATAGCTGGGGAATCTGAATTCAAGAAATTAAGTAAATCTATAATAAAAAGATAGTATCAGTAAAAGAGTCCCCAAAGCTACCAGACTGTCCTAAGAACCTATCTGGTTTGCTCAAAACTTCTTAGAGAAGGAAATTTGCTTCAAGTAATCTAAACTGTGTGTAACTGTTAATCGGATCTTCACTGAAAAGGTAGTTAGGAATGGACAATTTAATAATGGCTTTGCCAATAATACCTACATGTCAATAATAAATTAATTTTTTTTATGAAGTGTAGATCATGAGGATCTTTGAGCCCGTCTACTATTCAGTAAGATTATGACTGATCTGACCTTGGCCCCAGCTCCACTTTCCCATGTGTTCCCTTTAACTTTTGGCTCCCCTACAGTTCAAAGATCTACGTCTGTCACGAATGATTCGGCCTCCACAGCTCTCTGAGGTAGGGATTTCCAAAGTTCCAAAATTCTTCACCAACTTAAATAGGCGATCCCTTATACTGAAACTATGGATCTAGATTTCCACAATTACCCAATAAAGCCCCCTCAGAATTTTATGTTTCCAGAAGATCATCTTCTATTCTACTGAACACCATGAACAATGCAAAAAGGCCCAACTTCGTTCTATTGTTGTTCAAAAGCCCCTCCAGCCCAAGTATTAACCTAGTGAACGTTTTCCGAGTTGCTTCCAAAGAAAATACGCCTTTACTTACATAAGGAGACAAAAACACTCCACAATACTACAGATGTGGTCTCACCAACATTGTGCACAGTTGTATTTTTAATACTGCAACTCCTTGCAATATAGGTCAATATTCAATTTGCTTTTCATAATAACTTGCTGCACCTGCATGCTAACTTTGTGTTTCATGTTGGACACACAGATACCTCTACACTGCAGCATTCTGTGCTTCCTTTCCTCTTCCATTTTTCTATTCTTCCTACCAAAATGAACAACCTCACATTTCCCTACATTATACTCTGCCAACTTTTTGCCCATTCATTTAATTTTTTATATTCTTATGCAAACTCTCTGGATCCTCCTCAACCTGCTAACCAAACCAACTTTGCACCATTAAACTTGGCTACAATACACTTGGTCCCTTCATCGAAGTCATTAGTATAGATTATAAATAGTTGAGGTCCCAATATTAATCCATCATTTGTTACAGCTTGCCAACAGGAAAAGGATTCATTTATCCCAATTTCCTGTTTTTTCTTCATTAGCCTACCCTCTACCATTGCTAAGATATCACTCCAAATACCATGAGCCTTTAGCTTGTTCAGTAACTTTTTACTGATACCTATCACTTTCCTTCCAGAAATCCATCTATTGGTTCCCACCTATCCAATAACTACTCTCTCAAAGAAGACTAATAAATTTATCAAACACTATTTCCCTTTTATAAAACCATAATGATCCTGCATGATTTCCCCAATAATGCTCAGGAACATCCAGATGAAAGAACAAGTATCTATATCCTGCCTCCCATAAATTTAGGCCATTCCAAATACTTCACAGCTAATTAAGTATTTAGAAAGTAACTATCACACAGGCAACAATTTATGGAAAGTAAGATCCCACAAAAAAAAATCACAAATTACAAGCTAAATTATTTTTGGTAACATTGGAGGGAGGATAAATATTGCCTTGGTAAGACAAGAGTTGCCTTGTCTTCTTCAAATAGTACCCAAGAGCTTTTACATCCAAATGAGGGCAGAGCAGGCCTCAGTGTAATATTTTCTAGAGTTTGGACTCTTTACCTTTTAATTAAGGTTCGAGAATATTTGAAAAATGAGGAACAATTGATCATTGCTAAAAACATTGCATCCTGCACTCATGATCTGACAACTTTTGCCATTTTAAATTCCCATTTCCATACTAGAATGGAGACTTCCCATGTAACCTAACTCTTTGGACAAAGCACTGCTGTGTAGCACTAGCAGGAAGATGTAGTTATAATAGGACAAGTAAACATTGGCAATTTCTATTATAAATTTGCACTCAGAATTTGAAATGGGAAATTAATGTACTTGTGAAAAGTGACAGCAAGATATCTCTCTGAACCCTGCAGAAATCAAGTTCTGCCCACTTCACACAAAACTTGTACTTATTTTTGACTTTACACATACAAAAGCAGAAATGATAAACAGGCAATCAGATGTTCATCTTATTATTAATGTTTGTAAAAGAAAAGTTACAAAATAACTTACAAGGGCTGACATCCCTGTATCTGTTCCGACTTCGGTTTTCTGGATATTTGGCTACTTTATAGGGAAAGTCCTGGGACTCATTTCGAATTTCCTACAATCAAAAACAAAAGTCATTAACATTTGTGGACAAAAATCAGAACGTACAAACAATGAATCTTAAGTGTCTGGTGAATTCATACAAATTACATTAAAACTCCAATAACCCAGTATCTTATTGTTGGGAAATTCCACTGGTTCATTATCTAGCTACCCTGTAGTCCGGAGTGTGAGCAGGAGTTCCAGAATGCGGACTGGGTGTACAGCTGGGGCTCAGGGACATGGGTAGGTTTGAAGTTGGAACCGGAGTACAGAGTGCTTTGATGTTTCAGCTTGTTTCAACTAGCTGAGACACACCAAATTCTATTTCCCACTCCCTTTAAATTCACCATTACTCAGTTTCCTGTTCCCTTTAAACTCAACAGGTTCATTTGAAAATGCATTATACTGTGTAATATGCAAAAAAAAAGTGAAATAAATATGTATTGGGTTATTAATAGGAGTAACATCCAATCTGATGATCTGGTACCACCAAAATCCTAAAGATGTTGGATTAACAGAACTTTAGTGTACAAACTTTTGGTATTTTACCCAAGAAAGAGTTTGCATTGAATAATAATCTAGTTTCCCCAACAAGTTGATCATACTAGCTTTATTCTATAAGATTACACTGTTTTGATAGATTCCATGAAACCAAACAAACCATTCACAGTTAAGACCATTTAATAAAATCAAAACTCCAAAAGAAAAAAACTGGCTAATAATGGAGGAACATTTCTGACATTGGAAATATATTAATGCTTTTTTCTTTCCCCCTCAGAAATATCCCAAAGTAGTTTACATCCAATGAATTACTTTTGAAATGCAGTCATTGTTACAAAAAGATAAATACCAACACTTATTCACAACTAAGTTTCACAAACAAAAATGCTGTTTTCTCTGGAGCAAGAGGCCAAGGGGAGATGTGATAAAGGTTTATAAAATTATACGAGGCATAGATAGAGTAGACAGCTGGTACCTTTCTCCCAGGATTGGAATGTCTGGTACTAGAGGGTACGTATTTAAGATGAGGGAGAAAGTATAAAGGAATTGTGCAAAGCAAGTTTCTTTTTGAAAAGTAACAGGGTGCTGGGGGTCTGGAGTGCATTGCCAGGAATGGTGGTAGAGGCAAATAGCATAGAAGCATTTAAGAAACTCTTAGATAGGCACATGAATATGCAGAGAAGAGAGGGACATGGTCAATGTGTGGGGAAGAGGGATTAGATTAATTAGGAGTCATTGGTTTAATTAGTTCAGCACAACATCAAGAGCCAAAAGGCCTGTCCTGTGCTGTACTGTTTTATGTTCTATGATAGAATAATTTGATCTAGATATTAGTTACAGAGTACACGAACTATAAATTCAAAACATTAATCTGATTTTTATATAAGCCATCTTCATGTGCATGATTAACATATGAACCTACTACTGTATGCAAAGGATACAGTATGCAATATATTTATACACTTTATACCACAGCACCTATGCCATTGAGGGATCTAGATGAAATCCTATATGAAACAGTCATAACACCCACCATATATTTCCCTCAGAAGTCCACGGATACATCTTAATTGTCAAACAAAGAATAAACAATGCATGTTCTGAACTAACTTCATTATGTTGCGGGACACATCTTGCTTAAAAACAAGAAATCAAGGGTATCTTTAATATAATCATAAAAAAAACAAATGGATAAGTTGGCTCAATTAGTCCATGAACACTTTATTCAAGCCTACTACCATCATACACAACATCCAATTCAACTAATGCTCTGCCAGTATCTGAGTAAATATAAACAAAAACTGCTGGAAGAGTTCAGCAGGTCAGGCAGCATCTATGGAGGGAAATGGACAGTCAATGTTTCAAGTCCAGACCCTTCATCTGGACTGAAAGAGGGGAGATAGCTAGTATAAATAGGTGGGGGTGGGGGAGACTAAGAGCTGGCAAACAACAGGTGGATCCAGGTGAGCAGAAGAGCAACACCTTGTATTCCACCTGGGTAGTCTACAACTCAACAGCATGAGCACTGAATTCTCCAATTTCAGGTTATCTGTTCCCCTTCTGATCAACCCAAGTCCATAAGACCACAAGATATTAGAAGCAGAATTAGTCCATTCAGCCCATTGAGTCTGCTCCACCATTCAATCAAGGAAGATTTTTTATTTCAACCCCATTTTCCTGCTTTCTCCCCATAACCCTTAACTCCTTTACCAATCAGGAAAGCAATCAATCTCTGCCTTAAATACACCCAATGACTTAGCCTCCACAGCCCTTTATGGCAACAAATTTCACAGACTGACGACGCTCTGGCAGAAGAAATTCCTCCTCATTTCAGTTTTAAAGGAACGTCCCTTTATTCTGAGGCTGTGCCCTCAGATCCTAGATTCTCCTACTAATAAAAGCATCCTCTCCACATCCACCCGATCCACACCTTTCAGTTTTCACTAGCCTTCAATGAGATCCCTCCCTCATCCTTCTGAACTCTATCAAGTACAGTCCCAGAGCCATCAAATGCTGCTTCTTTCTAACTGACCCTCCTCCCCTTCAATCCTCCCCCACCTATTCCATCTGCCCACCCTACCTCTTATTTGGTTCCTCTTCACCTTCCTTATCAGATTCCATAATCGGCAGCCTTTTCTTGCCTCCCCCTCACCTCCCAGTCTCTGTCACTATCTCCACTCTTCCCTCCCCCATCTGACACCATCCACCAATCACTTGCGAGCTCTAGCCCCACACCTCCCCTTAAATCTTTATATCAGCCATCTCCCCTCTAACCTTTCAGTGCAGATGAAGGATCTGGATCCAAAATGTCAAATACCAAAGGGCCTGTTTCCATGCTGTATTGCTCTATCACTGTCCAATTCCTCCTCTCCCCACTGTCCCCTCACATATCACACCTGGCCCACTAAATTCCTTCAACAGTTTATTTTCTGCTCCAGGTTCCAGCATCTGCAGTCTCTTGTCTCCAACAAGTGAAACAGTCTGTGCCTGCATGCACCAAGACCTCAACAATCAAGCATGGGCTGATATGACAAGTTATATTCACATCATAGAAATAACAGGAAATAACTATTGCTAAACAGACAACATCTAATCAACTCAACTTGACATTCTATGATTAGAAAGTCAGAGACTGAGTATCTTGTCGCCTCTGGTGTCTCTGATTAAATATAACCTGGTAGTTCTTCCATCATCTTTGCCAGTCTTTGGAACCACTCATTAGAATGATCTGCCTAATTCAGAGCGAGCCCTGAATACTGATGTGTAAGAAGCAAAACTAGGTAATTTGGCCCCTCACACCTGCTCCACCATTCAGTAAGAGCATGGCTCACCTTTATCCACAGCATCCCCTTCCTGCACTAACCCTAAATCTGTTGAAATCCAAAAATCTAAATAGATTACATACATTGCAGAATTTTGCAAATCCCAGTCCTTAGTCCACAACTGAGAACCAGAATGAAATAAAGAGGAACGATGAAGAGCATAAAATGTACTCTCCAGTTTAACATGGTCAGGCAGCCTGTGTTCGCACTGTCTCTATATTTATTTTATTGTACGACAACCAGAACAGTGCACAGGACTCTGAAAGATGTCCAACTAAACTAAGTTACTTGTTAAGCACAACTCCTCTACATTTTAATTCTTTCCCTGGAAATAAACCTCAGGGGTTCCTCCCATAAAATCCAGTAACATTACTGAGTTGCACCACTACTTCAGTCATTTATTCATTTGTACTCAGATCCTTTTGCTCCTCTATCTCATTTTGACACTTTCCCCTAAATTTGCAAATAGGTTTGTTTTATTAAGTCTGTTACATTAAAATTTCTTTGCCAATTATGCAAGTTTACAGATGTTTTCCTGTAGGGTGTTACAGTCTTACTCAGTATTAAGCACACCCTCCCTCCAAGCCCTTCCACTGCTATCTCCGAGTTTCTGCTCATAATGCTAAAGTCCATATTGTTATTATGAATGGTAAACATAAATAGTTGCAACATTGATCTTGCAGAGCATTACTTTTGACATAAGCCGCTTTGATCAACTACAAATTATCCTTTCTCTCCACTTCCTCCGTTCTGAAGCCAGCTGGTTATTCCTTTTTCAGCTTGTATACCAGCTCTGCATGCTCTGAGCACATTCATTAGTTTATTACATGATAGCATACCAAAGATTTTTTTTGGAAATATAGATTATATTGTAACCATTACTCATAACTCATGAAAGAATTCATTGAACTTGGTCATTCAAGATCTTAGAAATCATTGCAGTCCCTTCAGCATTATCATTTCTTGTTTTATGTTTTTTCTATTGTGTCCTTCATTGGAGGTTTAATTAACTTTCCAACAACAAATTTCACAGTGACTAGCTAAACATTCCCCAGATGCATCAGATTTTTTCATTCTGCATCTCACTTCACCCATGTTCTTTATCCCTTGATAAAGGGATTGACTCAACAAAATCTAATAATCTCTTCAAAATTTCAATTAACATCCTCACCAATGTTTTTTTTTGGTTGGGCAGAATGACTACCAGTGCATCAGAAAACTACAGATTTCCAGTATATCACAGAGTCAGAGTTATACAGCATAGAAACAGGCCCTTCGGTCCATTGCATCCATGCTGAGCATCCTGCTCATCTTATACCAATCCCATCTGCCTGCATTAATGTTATTATATGTACTGCTAAATGGCCAAGCACTACCTTGAACCTACTCTTAACCTACCTGAAAGTTCTTCCCTGTGAGACTAACCAAATAGAAAACACTCATTCATCTGATTATGTGTTGCTTAGTTCTTCTAGTCTTGCACCAAATGGCAGTGTCCAATTTCCAGTAACTGTCCAGTTTCATTTCTGAGGATTTGGGGACTGATCTGCACAATTTCCATGAAAACTATAAGGAATTAGCAAAAATTGCTGTAACAGAACAAATATTTAAATTGCCCTAATAACAAGTTTTGGGTCTTATATTTTAGTTTTATACTTTTAGATATTTCTAAGAGTGTTATTCAATTACAAGGTTCTATCGATTTAATTTTAATAGTTTGTAAAAATTCCTTGAATGTCAGAAACATTTAAAAACTTAAAATCAATGACTGTTTTGACAGAAGACAATACGCTATTCGCAACTTTGCCTTCTGTACAAGACAGTCCAGGGACAGAACCCATGCAGTACAGATGTAGGTGCATTGCCTGACTTCAGGGTGCACAGAGTTAGTGAGATTACATTCCCACATCCAGCTCAGACAAGTGCAAGCATGAGTAACAATTCTGGGTGACTGGCCAGGTCCAGAAAGATCCAACTCCAGAAAGCTAGATTTAACTTATCTGTATCTGGGATTGTCAAGTGCATTTATTCGTTTGTAGGAACTGTCTCTCTAAATTTTTGGTGGCAGTAATTGCAATGACTAATTCTACATACAATACGTACCAAACATAGCTAAATGCAACTCACATACCTATACTAAAACATCTACCACCAATTCATAACCAAAATAATGCACTCAATGAACAAAAGAAACATGAATATAATCTGTCTTTACCCAATTATTTCTCCAATAAATGCAACTTATACAGTAACTACACAAACATGCATTTTTGGATAGCATGCCTGCAATTGTGTTCATGTTTTAATTTATCAACATTAAGTTCAAGTAGCCACAATGTCTAATGGAGTATTGTTAAAAAGAATGTATTTTATAAACAGGTGACATTAGTTTGGAAGTCTCTTCCACTGGCAACAACTCATGCAAAGTCAATTCCAAATATGAGATTAATATCTTTGATTAACAACATTTCGATTAAGGGATATGGAGAGAAGGTGGGTTTATGAAGTTCAGTAATAAATCAGCCATGACCTGATGGAGCGGTGAAACAGGCTTGACTGGCCATAGGGCCTGTCCCTATGCATTAAAACAGTACAACACAAGAATGCCAGTACAAGAGGAAAAAGGACTTCATTAAAATACAAGATCAGGAAAAAAAGGAACCAGGTGGTGGAAGAACAAAAGTAGAATATGGGTAGGATGAAGGATTTCATGTACATGAATGACATGCTGGTGAGCTACAGCAGCATCAAGGGTCACAAAGTTATGAGAAAAGATATTAACTTTAAAATGTTTTTAAAAAAATTTAACCAAGGAAAGGGCATTAACCTGCATCTATACAATACCTTAACTGTAGAAAAATAAATTGAGGCACCTCACCAATGTAAAAGTAATGGTTGCTAATCTGAAGGAAATGAACAGGGATAGAACGCAGCCTTTCATTGCCCTTAAGGATTTTAAAATGTTGCTCGAAAAAAAAAATCGGGAAATGCACAGAAGGCCCAAATGAAAGGAACAGACTGGGGGCATGGGTTCTCACAAGGCCCAAGGGAATGTGTACAAAATGATGAAAGATTTGAAGTACAGATCCCAATTTAGTTCAAATAGGGATGATGGGCAAGTAGAAGTTGATGTGGTGTAAAGAGAACGTAGATTGAATTTTCAGTGAATTTTACATAACATGGATAAAGGGAAAGCAGGTCAAAACAAAAATCACTGGAATCTCCTCTGGAGGTAACAAGGCTCATCTGTACATTTCATTTACAAATTTGAGAAAGGTAGGTTGGAAGACGTCAAGATAAAAATCAAATGGTGTGCGGGATATGGTCAGAATCTCAGACGGAACACAATAGGTCAGCAAGACTACGGAGTTCTTTAAGAGAAAGAAATAGAATTGAAAATTTAAATATAAACTGCAAATGCTGGAAATCTGAAATCAAAACAATACTGAGGTCAGGCCACAAGCGTGGAAAGAGAAACAAAGTTAACATTTCAGGTCAATGACCCCTTGTCAGGACTGGAAATGTGAGAAAAGCTAGTGTTACGTTGCAGAGAGGTCAGGGAGGGATGGACAGGATCAAGGGAATGTGATTGGTAAGGTGATATTAGGGTTTCTCAGATGATCCTGAGGTTTACAGCTTAATGGAGAATGATGAAACAAAGTAATATGTTAAAGCTATGAAATGCAGGTTAGAGCAGTTGGTGAAAGTGAAAGTTCCTGTAAATGCCTGGCAGATCAGGTAGGATCTGCAGAGACACAAAACAACTACTATTACAGACAGAAAACCTCACAGCAGAAATTCCCAGTCTGAGGTAGTAGTACTGAGTTTATCCGTTGCAATTCAGTACTGGGGGGAGGGGGAGGGGGGAATTTCACAATAAATGACAAAGGAATATTCAGAAATATGAAATAAAAACATAAAATTCTGGAAATACTCAGGTCAGGCAACATCTGTGGAAAGAGAAACAGTTGACATTTCATGTTCAAGACCCTTTAATCAGACCAGAATGAAGGATCAGTGAAAAACAGCAGCACATGACAAAGTAGAATTTTGACAAGAAGGTGAAGAAAGTGTTCCCACAACATTGTTACTCGTCTTACTTATGAAGGTAGGAAAGGCAGAGCTGCTTAAGATAAATGAGCCAAGATGGAAATACCCAAAATTTATCTGCACGAGCAAGTACCTGAAACAATGCAAAGGAATGTAGGGTGTGCCATAACCAGGACACAGGTTCCCAGGGAACGGTAGGAGCAGGTAGTGTCACAATGTTTGGGCCCAGACACCGAAAGACAGTAATCCCTCTATTGTTTGTACTTCAATCATCCCTTTCAGAAAAGTGCATTTTACTGTCATTTAGTTCCGGGAGAACAATATCCACATGCACACATGCTTATAATAAACAAATCCACCAACTCTAAAATAATAACTACAGTAACTGCACTGCAAAAGCACTTGAATGTTTAAAGAAAACCTGCAGATTCTGGAAATCTGCACCAAAAATAGAAAATTATGATAATACTCAGCAGGTCAAGCAGCATTGTCGCAAGAGAAACAGTTAACATTTCATATCCAGGACCCTTTGTCAGAACTTGTTATGTCTCTGATCCGAAACAAACTTTTTCTCTTTTCACAGATGCTGCCTGACTTGCTGATTTTACTGCAAAAAGTACTTCGCCGCCTATAAACTGCTGAGAAAGGAACAATATTCTTCCCCTTCCTACTTTAATTTGTGAAAAGCATTGGCTCTGAGTGTTTAAATGCCAGGATGCAAGTGATGGTCACACACAGTGAGACTTGCAAACGACCAAACTAGCGTGAATTTCCACGTTACAACAAACAATCTGCTGGACAGAAGATGCCTCCAGCACTTTGCGTGCATTACTGGAACAACTCAGCGGATCGAGCAGCGTCTGTAGCGGGTGGGGGAAGGAATTGTCCACGTTTGGGGGTCTATGACCTCACGATCTACCTTGTTGTGACCTTGCACCTTATTGCACTGCACTTTCTCTGTAGCTGTGACACTTTATTCTGTACTGTTACTGTTTTTACTTGTACTACATCAATGCACTCTGTACTAACTCAATGTAACTGCACTGTGAAATGAATTGACTTGTACGATTGGTTTGTAAGACAAGTTTTTCACTGTACCTCGGTACAAGTGACAATAATAAACCAATACCAAACCCTACACCAGGATTCCTCCCCCCCATCAAGATGCCGCTCGACCCGCAGAGCCCCTCCCAGCAGATTGTTTTGTTGCTTCACATCCCAGCGCCTGGAGCCTCCAACTTCAAGTTACAACCTGCGGCAGCCCCGGCCTCACCTCCCCTTTAAACCCAAATTAACCGTCGGTACACACAAAAAAAAGAAAGGAAGACCCTTAAGGACACGCAGGCGTACTGCGGCGGGGAGCTGGCACCTCCAGCCAGGCCCCGAGTCCGTTCAACGGGCAGAAAGAGCGGGACGCGGCGCCGGGACGGGACGAAGCCGACAGGAAGCTGAACCGCCGGCGCCCGGCTTCACTTTCCCCTCACAAACTCACCAGATAAGACTGAGGCCAGCGGCTTTCCTTGTCTATCTCCGCAAATTTCTTCTCCATCTTTGTAAGGGTTGGGGTAGAGGATTCCGCGGTGCTTTCTCCGCGCCTGGGGTTTTATTTTTTCGCCTGCTGCTGCTGGGGGGAAACTTTTCTTCCCTCACACCCACGTCTCTGTCCTCAGGCCATGAAGCTCGACGACTGTCGGCGACGCGGGGCCGCGGACATGAGACGCCTGCGCATGCGCAGTCGGCGCCGGGCCGCCCACCCGGTGCGGGCGAAGGGCGCAGGCGCAGGCGGCGTGGGCGGGGCCTGACGCGGAAGCGCCATCTTCAGGGAGAGCCCACGCTGTGGGGCGGCATCTCGTTCGCTCTCGGGATGAGACGCGGGGACTGTCCCGGACTCCGCCGTAATGACTGGTGCTGTGGTACTGAGCAAACTGTCGGGGCCGTGGGTTACTAAGTCTCAGTGTCTTGATCCTCAGATCTTGAAAGAAGAAGCTAATGAGTCATAAAGTCATACAGCACGGAAACAGGCCCTTCGACTCAACTGGTCCATGCCGACCGAGATGGTATTGGTAAATTGGTTTATTGTTGTCACTTGTACCGAGGTGTAGTGAAAAACTTGTCTTGCATACTAAGTCATTACACAGTGCACTGAGGTAGTACAGGGTAAGAGCAATAACAGAACACAGAGTAAAGTGTCACAGCTACAGGGAAGTGCATTGCAGGTAGACAGTAAGGTGCAAGGTCATAACAAGGTAGATTGTGAGGTCAAGAGTCCATCTCATCATATATGGGAACTGTTCAATAGTCTTATCACTGTGGGGTAGAAGCTGTCCTGGAGCCTGGTGGTACGTGCCCTCAGGCTCCTGTATCTTCTGCCTGATGGGAGAGGAGAGAAGAGAGAGTGACCCAGGTGGGTGGGGTCTTTGATTATGCTGGCTGTTTCACCAAGGCAGCAAGAGGTAAAGACAGAGTCCATGGAAGGGAGGCTGGTTTTTGTGATGTGCTGGGCTGTGTCCACAACTCTCTGCAGTTTCTTGCAGTCCTGGGCAGAGCAGTTGCCATTCCAAGCCGTGATGTATCTAGATAAGATGCTTTCTATGGTGCGTCAATAAAAGTCAGTGAGTGACAAAGGGAACATGCCAATGCCCCATCCAAGCTAGCGTTTGGCCCATATCCATCTGAACCTTTCCAATGCAAGTACCTGTCCAACTGTCTTTTAAATTTTGTAATTGTACCTGCCTCAACCACTTCCTCTGGCGGTTCATTCCACATTGATACCACCCTTTATGTAAAAAAAAAGTTTCCCCTCAAGTTTCTCTTAAATCTTTCCCCTCTCACCTTAAACTTGTGCCTTCTAGTTCTTGATACCCCAACTCTTGGAAAAAGACTGAGTGCATTCACTCTATCTATGCCTCGTATGGCTTTATATACCTCTATAAGATCACTTCTCAGTCTCCTATGCTCTAAGGAATAAAGTGCTAATGAGTTAATGTTTTGGGTTTAATTTTCCAATATTCCATAAATTTGGGCAAGGTCTCATTGAACTGGAAAGTAGCAAATATAACTCAGCAGGCAGGCAGTATCAGCAGAAAGAGAAACAGTTAACACTTCAGGTCAATGATCCTTTATGGCAAAGGGGAAACTTAGAAAAAGAAGAGGGTTGGTGATGGATGGATAGAATAAAGGGATGTCTGATAGGATGAGGCCGCGGGTATATTCGGAGATGTTTATCGTTTAATGAGGGCAGTTAGAAAGAGAGAAAACAAGTAATGGAGACGCAAGAGACTGCAGTCGCTGGAATCTGGAGCAACACCCAATCTGATCAGGGAACTCAGCAGATTGAGCAGCATCTGGGGGTGGGGGGAGGTGGAAGAAGTTGTAAACATTTTGGGTCAAACCTCTGCATCAGGCCAAGTAATTGGCTATGTTAAAACTGTGAATACGCTGGTCAGAACCATTGCAAAATTCCTGTTATCATCAATGAGATTCCACCTCCAGAAACCTTTTACATTTGCCTCCCCTCCCTTCCAGCATCCAGAAGTGATTATTCCCTTCACAACTTGCTGATCTGCTCATGTATGTTCACCAAACACTCCCCTTCTCATGGCCCACTCCCAAGCAACCCCAGGAGGTGCAATACCTGCAATTTTACGTCATCCCTTCCCACCATCCAGGGACCCAAACAGTCCTTTCGGGTGAAGAAGTGATTCACATGGACTTCTTCCAATGTAGTGTTGTGCATTCAGGGCTCACGATGTGGTCTCCTTCACAATGTAGAAACTAAGAGTAGACGATGTGACCACTTTGCGGAGTACCTGCCTCCCACCCACACAATTCCTGAGAAGGGTTAGATCTGTAAGCTAACAATAAAGTAGAATCTAGGAACGTCTGCTGGCCAACTACGAATCCTATACACCCTTACAAGGCATAGTTACACAGCAGAGAAACAGGCCCTTCAGCCCCACTCATCCATGCCAGCCAAGGTGCCTTTCTCAGCTTGTCCCATTTGCCTACATTTGGACCATCTCTCTAAACCTTTCCTGTCCATAAACCTGTCCAAATGTCTTTTAAACTTTGTAATCATGCCTACTTCTACCCCTTCCTCTGGCAACTCTTTCTACCCTCTGTGTGGAAAAACCTGCCCCCCCAGGTCCCCTTTAAGTTTTCCCCTCTCACTCCAAACCTATACCCTCTAGTTTTAGATTCCCCTACCCTACGGAAAAGCCTGTGACCATCCACCATATCTATGACCCTGGTGACTTTATAAACCTCTAATAAGGTCACCCCTCAGCCTCTTTCGCTCCAGAGAAAACAGTACCAGCCTATCCGGTCTCTCCATATAACTCAATCCCTGCCAAGCCTGGCAACATCCTTGTGAATCCTTTCTGCACTCTCCAGCTTAATCACATCCTTCCTTAAGTGTGGTGACTTGAAATGGACACAATATTCCCAGTATGTTCTCACCAACGTCTTGTACAGCTGGAATATGACGTCCAACTCTTATACTCAGTGCCCCATCCGACGAAGGCAAGTGTGCCAGGCACCTTCATCACCACCTTGTCTACCTGTGTTGCCACTTTCAGGGAAGCATGTACATATGCCCCTGGGTCTTTCAGTTCTACAACACTCCCCAGGACCCTATCATACCGTATATATGTCCTGCCCAGGTTAAACTTCCCAAAATGCATCACTTCGCTCTTACAGTCATAGAGTCATAGAGCACTACAGCACAGAAACAGGCCCTTCGGCCCATCTAGTCCATGCTGACCTGATCTTCTACCTAGTCCCATCTACCTGCACCCAGACCATATCCCTTCAAACCCCTCCCATCCATGTACCTATCCAAACCTTTCTTAAATGTTACAATTGAACCTGCATCTGCCACTTCCACTGGCAGCTCGTTCCACACTCGCACCACCCTCTGAGTGAAGTAGTTCCCCCTCAGATTCCCCTCATGTATTTCACCTTTCACCCTAAACCTATGACCTCTAGTTCTAGTCTCACCCAACCTGAGGGGAAAAAGCCTGTATGCATTCACCCTATCCATACCCATCATAATTTTGTACACCTCTATAACATCTCCCCTCATTCTCCTGCACTCCAGGGAATGAAGTCCTAACCTATTCAACCTTTCCCTATAACTCAGGTCCTTATGTCCCAGCAACATCCTTGTTAATTTTCTCTGCACTCTTTCAAGCTTATTGGTATCTTTCCTTTAGGTTAGTGACCAGAACGGCACACAGTACTCCAAATTCGGCCTCACCAACATTTTGTACAACTTCAACATAACATCCCATCTCCTGTACTCAATGCCCTGATCTATGAAGGTCAAAGTGTGAAAGTGGCGTCATAGGTAGCTAGGCTCTTTATGACCCTATCTACCTGTGACGCCACTTCCAAGGAACAATGGATCTGTATTCCCAGGTCCCTTTGTTCTACCGCACACCTCAGAGTCTTACCATTCACTGTACAAGTCTTACCCTGGTTTGTCCTCCCAAAGTGCAAAACGTCACACTTGTCTGCATGAAATTTCATCTGCCAACCTCATCCTATTACTGCAATTTTTGGGTTACCAATGATGGAATCTCGCCATTTATCTGCTTCTGCTCGTTGTATGATCACCTTTGTCACATGAATGGCCAAGGGATCCATTTTGTTCAAATGGAAGGATCCAATACCTCCCACCACTTTTCAGTGGTTTCCTCAAACTATAACATGCTTAAACTTAGAAAAAATTAGGAGTGGTGCTGTTGATCCTTTGCTTAAATTTGAGGAAGTTTGGAGTCCATTTATTCAATATTTCCATATGATATAAGCTGACCTTTCTCAGATCCCTTTCAATAACCCTCGAATACAGAGGAGCGGAGCTGACGACATAATAATGTTTTTTTTAATTGAAGAAATATCAGTCCAGTTTTTTTTTGAAGTTTTTGGTTGTTTTTTGGTTTATTATCAATTTTTGTTGATTTGGGGGTTCTTTTCTCATATAATTAAATTCCTTTTCAATTTTTCCTTTTGTATTTATTCACTTAATAAGAGAGCAGGAGGTCTAGATTACTTTTTTTTACTCCTTGTGATTATATGAACTGTTATGATTGCTATCCTGATCTCTTTGCACCATAGGTATAATTACTAATGTTATATATATTATTTTGTACTAATTTGAAGATTAATAAAAAGATTGAAAATTCCAGCTGCCATTTCTCAGCCCATTTTCCCAGCTGGTCAAGATCACACTGCAAGCTTTGATAGCCTTCCTTGCTATCCGCTACGCCCCCAATCTTGGTGTCATCTGCAAATTTGCTGATCCAGTTTACCACATCATCATCTAAATCATTAATATATATGATAAATAACAACGGATCCAGCACCAATCCCTACGGCACATCACAAGTCACAGGCTTCCAGTCAGAGAGACAACCATCTACTACCACCCTCTGGTTTCTCCCACTAAGCCAATGTTGAATTCATTTGGCTACTTCATCCTGAGTCATGTCTGAGTTAAGTTCCATTTTCCATTCCTTTGCCCACTATCCCAGTTGATCTAGATCCTGTTGTAACCTTAGACAACCTACTTCACTGTCCACCACACCACCAATTTTGGTGTCATCTGCAAACTTACTAATCATGCCACCTACGTTCTCATACAAATCGATAATATAGATGACAGACAACAGGCAACCCAGCACTGATCCCTGTGGCACTCCATTGGTCACAGGCCACTAATTTGAAAAACAACCCTCCACTACCACCCTCTAAATCCTCTCACCAAGCCAATTTTGTATCCAATTGGGTAGCTCACCCTGGATCCCGTGTGACCTCACCTTCCAGACCAGTCTACCATGTGGGACTATCGAAAGCCAAACTAAAGTCAACGTAGACAACATTCATCACCCTGCCTTCGTCAATCCTCTTGGTAACCTCCTCAAAAAACTCAATCAAATTCATGAGACACAATCTCCCATGCACAAAGGCACGCTGACTATCCCTAATCAGTCCTTGCCTTTCCAAATTTAGATAGATACTGTCTCTCAGAATTCTATACAATCACTTTCCCACCACTAATGTTAGGCTCACGGGCTCGAGATCCCTGGCTTGTCCTTGCAACCTTTCCTAAATAAAGGCACAACATTAGCCACCCTCCAATCTTCCGATACCTGACCCATGTCAAAGAAAGACACTGTTACGGACTCAGTGAAAGTCCCTTTAAGATAGAGAGTGTGTGTGTATGTGTGTGGGGCGTGCTTACGTCAATAGAAGATAAAGGACATAATGACCTTGTTGAAGAAGAAGAAGAGAGAGAGAGAGAGAAGGGAGAGAGACACCAGCCTGCTTGTTTTCTCTATCGATGGATGAGAAACAATAACTGTGTTTGCTACTGAAATCCATGTATGGAAGTTGGAAGTAATCCGGTGGAGTTCACTTTGTTGCTGACCTGTAGAAGGAAACAGGTATTTGTGTGTGGACGACCACGATTCGGATGCTTTTCGGGGTGAGGAAGTCACTACCGAGTAAACGCTGAAGTGTCGTTTGGGGTTCCATCGTGGAACATTTGGGTTTCGTATTTACTCTCCCTATGTTTCTCTACGTCTACATCTTACCTTCAGACAACGGTGGTTGTTGAAGAAGCCCTTGCTCATGTTTCACCTTATGGCTTGCGGAACTGAACTTTAAGAACCATTCCGGAACTGGGAGTTTTGGACTTTGTCACACACACACACGAAGAGTTTAGTTTTGGGGTTAACGTTCGAGGTTTAACATTTTTGAATTCTAACATACTAACATTTTTACTTTTATTTTACGTATTATCATAAGTAGTAATTAATAAAATAGTTTTTAACACTGAATCATGCTCAGTGTGTTTCTTTTGTTGCTGGTTCGTGACAAAATTGGGGGCTCGTCCGGGATAGTTCCCAAGGTTAACGAGATTCGTCCGGGATCCAATCCAAAGATTTTTGAGTGTCGTCTGGGATCGTTCCCCAGATTGACGAGATTCGTTTGGGATTCAATCCAAAGATTGTTGAGGGAGGTCTGATAAATTCTTTTTAATTGGCTTGTGTGTGTGGAAACCAGCAGCAATGGATATTAAGGCATTTTTGGAGTCACCAACCCAAAAGGGATTGGAGGTGGCGAAAAAGGATGATCTGATAAAGATTGCTACAAGGCTAAACCTTACAGAAGTAAAGCAATCTATGAGAAAGGCAGATATTCAGAGACTGATAGCTGGCCATTATGTGAAAAAGAAGGTGTTTGAGAAGGAAGTGTTAAAACAGTTTCTTGGCAGTGAAATAGCAATTTCTGAGGCACAGGTGCAGCTGGCAAAGATAGAGGCTGAACGAGAGCAAACCCAGTTAAAGATAGAGGCTGAACGAGAACAAAATAAATTAGAAGCTGAACAAAAGATAACTCAGATGAAGTTAGAGGCTGAACGGGAACGAGAGATAACTCGGATGAAGTTAGAGGCTGAACGGGAACGGGAACTAATTCGGTTAAAGTTTGAGGCAGAGGAGAAGGAAAAACAGAGGCAGCATGAGTTACAAATGAAGCGTAGGAGTTCGGAATCTGATTCTGATGATGGTTTTTCAGCCAGCAGGGAGGTTCGATTAGTCCCTCCTTTTGAAGAAGATCAGGTTGATCAGTATTTCCAACATTTTGAAAAGGTTGCTGTGAGTTCAAACTGGCCAAGGAAAGGATGGGCTCTTATGGTACAGAGTGTGAATAAAGGTAAAGCTCAAAAAGCTTATTCTGCTTTGTCTGCTGAGGATGCAGCTGATTATACCAAGGTAAAACAAGCTATATTGAAGGCCTATGAATTGGTACCTGAAGCTTATAGACAAAAATTTAGAGACTTGAGGAAATCTGCAGATCAGACTTATATGGAATTTGCCAATGGAAAGAGAATATGTTTTGAACGATGGTACATGGCTAAAAATGTAGATGGGGATTTTGATAAATTGAAAGAATTGATATTAGTGGAAGACTTTAAAAGATGTGTTCCAGCTGAATTAACAACATATTTAAATGAAAAGGCAGTGGAAACTTTACAAGAAACTGCTAGGTTGGCAGATGATTATGCTTTAACCCATAAATCCAAATGGGGACAACCTAAAACCTTTCAAAAGAGTTACAAGGACAATCCAGGTAAACCGGAGATTAAATTGGGAGGTAATCAAAAAGGAAAAGATGAAAAGAAGCCAGGGCTGGAGAAACCGGTTGAGCGTACTTGTTATTACTGTAGGAAACCTGGCCATGTGATATCTAATTGTGCCCTTTTGAAGAAAAGGAAGGAAGCTGTGCCCAATGCTTGCCTTCAGGCAATTAAAAATCAAAAAGGTTCAGGAGATGCTGTTAAAGATCAGTCCTTGCAAGAGGTAAAAGTGGAAAAGTTGGAGGAGGTGAGAAAAGAATTCCGTTCTTATGTATCAGAGGGTTTTGTTTCACTGAATGATGAGTCACCCCAGGTGCCAGTGAAAATTCTTAGAGATACTGGGGCTAGTCAATCTCTCTTGCTGGACAGTGTTTTAAATTTTGGTGAAGAAAGTGACACTGGTGAGGTAAATCTAGTGCGAGGCGTTACAGATGACACCATGTCTGTCCCTTTACACAGGGTGATTTTAAAGTCAAAGTTCGTAGAAGGACCAGTCGAGATAGGGATCAGACCTTGGTTGCCAGTGGAAGGAGTTTCTTTGTTATTGGGAAATGACCTTGCAGATGGAGAAAGTGATCCTGTGGTACGGTTAACAACCAAACCAAGGATTGATGAGTCTGAGAATGATCCAGATGTTTACCCATCATGTGCGGTGACTCGAGCTAGGGCTAGAGAATTAGCCAAGACAGACAGTCCGGTGCAGTCTGATGTGGTTCCTTGTGACAGTCCTAAACAGGAAGAAAATTATGATGCCTTATCTGAGACTTTTCTGTCTTCACTGGAGGATCAACATCCTTGTAGTGCGTCTGAATTTAAAGATTTGTCTTTGTCGAGGAAGGATTTTATGGTGGAACAGACAAAGGATCCTGAGTTGACAGAATTGAAAGAAAAAGCTCTCTCATGTGAGGAGATTGAAAAAGTGCCAATTGGATACTATGTCAAAAATGGAGTGTTAATGAGGAAATGGAGATCTCCCCATGTCCAAAAATTTAAAACTCAGTTGGAGAGAGTCTGCCAGCTAGCGAGAAAGAATTTGAAAACCAGCCAGATAAGAATGAAGACATATTTTGATAGACGTGCTCGGCCTAGGACATCTGCAGTAGGGCAAAAGGTGTTGGTATTTTTCCCTAGCCAAAATAATCCATTGCAATCTCGTTTTTCTGGACCCTATGTTATTGAATCTCGAGTGACTGATTTAACATATATAATCAAAACACCAGATAGACGCAAGAAAACACAACTCTGTCATGTAAATATGCTAAAACCTTATTATGAGAGGGATTCAGTTGTGGCCTTGGTGGATGATGTAAAGGTTGTTTCTAGAATGCCTGATGTTGATGTTGAGGAAGGCCAATTTAGACCAAATATTGTTCCATCGAAACTAAAAAAACCAAAATATCATGGAGAACCTTGAAACGAAGTTGGACCATTTACAAGTTTCACAAAAACAACAAATGAAAGAATTAATTTTAAAATTTAAAAATCTGTTCCCAGATGTTCCAAACAGAACATCGATAATTACCCATGATGTTGATGTTGGGGATGCAAAACCAATCAAACAACACTCATATCGAATGAATGTGGAAAAAAGTAAACTTGTTGATCAGGAGATAAAATACATGTTGGAAAATGATATTATTAGACATTCTACTTCAAATTGGAGTTCGTCCTGTGTTATTGTACCTAAACCTGATGGAACTGTTAGATTTTGCACAGATTACAGGAAAGTGAATGCTGTAACAAAGTCAGATGCTTACCCTATTCCTAGGGTGGATGATTGCATAGATAGAGTGGGAAAGGCAAAATTTCTTACAAAGATTGACCTATTAAAAGGGTACTGGTGTGTTCCATTAACAGATAGAGGAAGGGAGATTTCAGCCTTTGTAACCCCTTCTGGATTGTATGAATACAATGTTTTGCCATTTGGAATGAAAAATGCTCCGGCAACATTTCAAAGAATGATTAATTCAGTGATTCATGGGTTAAAACATACAGATGCCTACATTGACGACTTAGTGACTGGGAATGATACATGGGAGGATCACATCTCTGCGTTAGAAAGATTGTTTGAAAGACTTTCCAAGGCTAACCTTACAGTTAACTTGGCTAAAAGTGAATTTGGCCATGCCACTGTGACGTATCTTGGTTATGTTGTAGGTCAAGGCAAGCAAGCTCCTGTTCAGGCAAAAGTTCAAGCAATATCTGAGTTCCCTATTCCCACAGGTACGAGGACTGTTAGAAGATTTATGGGAATGGTTGGATATTACCGAAAATTCTGTAAAAATTTTGCTGATATTGCTCTTCCCCTAACTAATCTTCTGAAGAAGGGAGTAAAGTTTGTTTGGACAGATTCTTGTCAAGAAGCATTTGAGAAGCTGAAAGCCATTTTATGCTACCATCCTGTGCTCAAAACACCTGACTTTGAAAAGCCATTTTCATTAGCAGTAGATGCCAGTGATGAAGCTGCAGGAGCTGTGTTATTGCAGAAGGGTGACCTTGATGATATTGACCATCCGGTAGCTTACTTTTCAAAGAAATTTGATGAGCATCAAAAGAATTATTCCACCATAGAGAAAGAATTACTGTCGCTTGTTTTAGCCTTGCAACATTTCAGTATATATGTTTGCACCGCTCAGAAACCATTGACTGTATATACAGATCATAACCCATTGGTGTTTCTGAGCCGAGTCAAAAACAAGAACAGAAGGCTGTTCAACTGGAGTTTAATTTTGCAAGAGTTTGATCTCATGATAACTCACATTGAAGGCAAAGATAATGTGATTGCTGATTGTCTTTCCCGATGTTAAATGGGAAACATGTATCTGTACTAATCTGATAGTCTGTAGTTGTGTAGCATGATAATTATTAACATTATTAACTGTATGCGCGGTTAAATTTTTCTTGGGAAAAATTTTTTTTTAGGTGGGAGGTGTTACGGACTCAGTGAAAGTCCCTTTAAGATAGAGAGTGTGTGTGTATGTGTGTGTGGGGCGTGCTCACGTCAATAGAAGATAAAGGACGTAATGACCTTGTTGAAGAAGAAGAAGAGAGAGAGAGAGAAGGGAGAGAGACACCAGCCTGCTTGTTTTCTCTATCGATGGATGAGAAACAATAACTGTGTTTGCTACTGAAATCCATGTATGGAAGTTGGAAGTAATCCGGTGGAGTTCACTTTGTTGCTGACCTGTAGAAGGAAACAGGTATTTGTGTGTGGACGACCACGATTCGGATGCTTTTCGGGGTGAGGAAGTCACTACCGAGTAAACGCTGAAGTGTCGTTTGGGGTTCCATCGTGGAACATTTGGGTTTCGTATTTACTCTCCCTATGTTTCTGTACGTCTACGTCTTATCTTCAGACAACGGTGGTTGTTGAAGAAGCCCTTGCTCATGTTTCACCTTATGGCTTGCGGAACTGAACTTTAAGAACCATTCCGGAACTGGGAGTTTTGGACTTTGTCACACACACACACGAAAAGTTTAGTTTTGGGGTTAACGTTTGAGGTTTAACATTTTTGAATTCTAACATACTAACATTTTTACTTTTATTTTACGTATTATCATAAGTAGTAATTAATAAAATAGTTTTTAACACTGAATCATGCTCAGTGTGTTTCTTTTGTTGCTGGTTCGTGACAACACAAAAATCTCCGCAGGGCCCCAGCAATTTCTGCCCTTGCTTCTCACAACATCCTAGGATAAACTTGGTCAGGCCCTAGGGATTCATCTACCTTTCTGTACATCAAGACCACCAACACCTCCTCTTTCATAATATTGATATGTTTAAGGACATCACTATTCTCTTCCAAAATTCCCTAGCTTCCATGACCTTCTCCATGGTAAATACAGATGAGAAGTTTTCTCCCATCTCCCGTGGCTCCACACGTACAAAACCACCCTGATCCCTAAGGTCTCCTATTCTCTCCCCAGTTACCCTTTTATTCTGAGTATACTTATGGAATCTTTTAGGGTTCCCCTTTACCATCTCTTCCAAGGAGTTCTCATGTCTCCTCTTTGCCCTCCTGATTTTCTTTTAAGTGAACTCCTAGATCCTTTATACTCCTCAAAGGATTAGCTCAGGAAGGCACGTTGATCGGCATGGACGAGTTGGGCCGAAGGGCCTGTTTCTGTGCTGTACAACTCTATGACCCTATTTTTCTCTGTATTGGTTGTTCTATCGAGTCTTGTTTTATCAGTTGATAACATTGATCTGAATTAATAAGCACCAGATTTCCACAATGGTCATGTGTAATTCCAGTTAACGTTAAGTTATGTGAGAGTCTCTACTCCTGGGTATGAGATTCCCACACATTAAAAATTGGAACTTCTGAATTTTGAATTGGTATTTTGGAAAATAGTTTGGAAACAATTGAGATGTTATCTCAAATATTGTTTTACTTAATGAGGTTGATTTCTTTTCTGAAATCAACACTGATAGTTGTGCCAACTTTAAAAGTCAAAAAACAGTATAAAACCATATAGTCACACAGACTAACACTCCACATGTTGATGGATCAGCCTGCAGAGAGGTTAACTGTTTCCACTGACAGGTCATCTGTTCAAGTTGTTTAATTTTAAATGGGTATTTTTCTGACAGTGACAAATTAAACTTGTGGGCTGTCAAGCAGAGCCACAATGGTTTCTGTTCTTTTCTTTTTAAACAGGTGATGACTACTTTTGAACCAGCTATAGGACCGAAGACCTGTACTCCAGAACTAGCTGCATCTCTAACCAAGCTGTTCCGGTATCGTTGCAGTGGTGGCGTCAACCCAACGTGTTGGGAAATTGCCAGCTATGTCCTATTCATGGCCCAATCCATCTAAATTATCGACAAAGTGAGGGAAAGAGCCATAGACGGTACTATGAAGTACTTACTCATCGATAATTTGCTCATCATTGCCCAGTTTGATGTCCACCAGGATCACTCCACCCAAGAGCTCTCCACAGCCTTGATCAAAACATGGACCAAAGGACTGAATCCTAAAGATGAGATGAAAGTGACCGCCCCTTACAACAAAGCAGCATTTAACCAAGTGTGATATCAAGGAGCTCTGGGCATTAAAAGGAAGATACAGATACTCTGCCAGCTTACAGCAACTTTAAAAACTCAACTCCAGGACGCAGCAGAGTGATAATTTGGATTGACCTATAAGAGACTTGGCCCAACTGTCTTCAGTTGTTTAATCAATGATATTCCCTACATCATAAGGTAAGAAGTGAGATGTGTGTTGACAATTGCACAAAGTTCACCTCCATTAATAACACATCAGCAAACGAAGTAGCCCAGGTCTGCATGTAGCAAGACCTGAACATTCAGGCACAGGCTGATAAGTAGCAGGTAATATTTGTGCCACCAAACTGCCAGGCAATAACCACAGAGTCTAACTACCTAATGCTGAACATTCAATGGCTTTACCATCAACATTCTTAGAATCACCATTGACCAGATAAACACCTGGACCAGCCACATAAACGCTGCAACTGCAAGAACAGGTCAGATGCTGGGTATCCTGCAGTGAGTGACACCAGAATCTGATAAAATAAAGTTTAGATGTGCAGCAAGAGCTTACAGCAACTTTAAAAACTCAACTCCAGGACGCAGCAGAGTGATAATTTGGATTGACCTATAAGAGACTTGGACTTCAGCCATTGTTTTTTACTCTCTGGAATAAAATGCACGAAGGGGAATTGACCTGAAATCTAAGGGAATAATCCCATCTTGTTTCCAAAAAAAGTGTGCTCTGGAGTTTTGCTACATCTTAAGGAACAAAGCTCTAATTGGGGCAACAAAACTAAACTTTGACAAAAACTGTCAACATGATAAGCAGAGAATCCAATATAGCTTTATCATAGACTATACAGCACAGAAACAGGCCCTTCGGCACAACTTGTCCACGCCAACCAGGTTGCCTACCCATTTGCCTGCTTTTGCTATATCTCTCTAAAACTTTTCTTTCCATATCCCTGTCCAAATGTCTTTTAAATATTGTAACTGTACCAGCCTCTAGTACTTCCTCTGGCAGCATACACCCACCACCCTCTGTGTAAAACAACGTGCCCCTTCCCTTTAAATCTTTCCCCTCTCAGCTTAAACCTGTGCCCTCTAGTTTTAGACTCCCCTACCCTGGGAAAAAGACCGCGACCATCCACCTTATCTATGCCCCTCATTATTTTATATACCACCTCTTTCTGGGAAGCAGGTCCTCAGGATTCATCAGTTTTCAGGTGCATTAACTTCTCTTGTAGTATTTATTCACTGGTACTTTTACTACCTCAGTTGCACGGAATCCTTTGTTCTCTATTTCCTTGAAGATTTTTTATGTCTTTTCTGTGGATAAAGTATTTTAGTCCTCTGCCATTTCTTTATTCTCCATTATAAATTCCCACATCTGTCTCTAAAAAACCCACATTTCCTCTTGACAGTTTTGTTTTTCCTCATCTGCAGAGTTCTCATGTTTTTTGTGAGTTTACTTTAATCTTTTGTTTTCCCTTTCTTTATCAATGTCTTGTTCATCTTTTGCTGAATTCTCAAAAGCTCCTGACCCTCAAGCCCCCTGCTTTTATGAACAACTTCACAGGAATTTTCCTTCCCTATAATAGTATCCTTAACTTCTGTAATCCACAGCTGAATCACTTTTCCTGTTGTGTTTTTGTGCCAAGCCAAACTATCTGAAAAGTGTCAGTATTTATATAGGTGTTACAGAAATACGATATGGAACAGTGAAGGTTTTCCACAGCTACTGAATAGTATGAAATGGTAATTTCACATGTATATCTTCAGTCATAGACTGAGAAATTACACCAGCAAATAAGTTTTACAATATCATGAGGCATTGACAAATATTCCATAGAGAAACTGATTTTGAAGCGATCAAGTTTGAGTCAGAGTATATGCACCTCACTGAGACAAATCACAATTGTGAGAAGTAAAATACAGAGATTTTAGATGGGAATAGTTGAAGGCCAAGGAGAGGAAATAAGATGAAACATTAATTTCACTTGTGTACCTTGCATAAACGTCCACTAAATGGATACAGGGACACTGCAGGTGGGAAAATTGTCTCATAGCTCCAGCAGCTGGATTCATTTCTGACCTTCAATATCATCTGTGCAGAGTTTACACATTCTTCCTGCAATCATGTGGATTTTTCCTGGGTGCTCTGATTTCTTCCTATATCCCAAAGGCTTGCTGGTTATTAGGTGAATTGGCTACTGTAGAATACCCCGAGTGTAGGTTGATGGATGAATCAATGGGCCTGTTAGTGGGCATTTGTGAGCGGACAGTTACAGGGTCAATAAGTGGGGGGGAGTGGGATTGAAGGAATTGCTGTCAGAGCTGGCATAAACTCAAGGCCAAATATTTCACTTTGCACTAAAATGGACTTTGCTTCTTTTTGTTCTAATTGTGTTCTTTCTTGTAAAAATTGTGAATAATTTATGTATAATTTATGTTTTTCTTGTGAATGCTGCTTATCTGATGCAATGTGCCTGTGATGCTGCTGCAAGTTTTTCATTGCACCTGTGCGTACATGTACTTGTGCAGATGACAATAAACTCGACTCTGAAATGGGCTGCTTCTGTGTCGTAATGAAATACAAAATGAAATATCTTTTATATCCACAATTGCAAAGAGTCATTATCAATTTGATTTTTGTCTGCATGCCTGATTTACTTCATTTACTGAAGAAGTTAGGGAAGGTTTAAGAAAAAACAAGGATTGGGTGAGTGAATCAGTATTCCTCCAGCTGTGGGGAAGCTGACTGTAACCAAATGGATGTTGATTGTATGCGGTAACACAACGAGATAATGAGGTCAGTTACAGGGCATGTTATCAGGACTGAGCAGAGCTCACAAAGGCACAATTTCAGAACTAAATCAAAACCTCCTCACCTTCAAGGATGAGGAGGAGCTATTCACACACACACAGACAAGTAGTTAAACCTTTCAGGAAACTGAATAGAATGTTTCTAAAGTAACCTTACACACCAATTATGGGACCTGTATACTTGATCACAAAAAGCATCGCCTAAATGATAAGATACCTTTATTAGTCACATGTACATCGAAACACACAGTGAAATGCATCTTTTGCGTAGAGTGCTCTGGGGGCAGCCCGCAAGTTTCGCCACTCTTCCAGCGCCAACATAGCATGCCCACAACTTCCTAACCCGTACGTCTTTGGAATGTGGGAGGAAACCAGAACACCCGGAGGTAGCTCATGCAGACACAGGGACAACGTACAAACTCCTTACAGACAGCGGCTGGAATTGAACCCGAGACGCTGGTGCTGTAATAGTGTCACACTAACCGCTACACCACCATGCCATGACATGGAAAACAATTAAACCCAATCTTCTGTGAATGGTTGTATGATTGGAAGATAGTTTATAAATAATAACAATACTTGAGTGAAGAAGAGTGTGAGACAATATGAGTTATCAAGCAAAAGGGAATAGAATTCAAGGGGAGGCTGTGATCCATGTGATACTAGTGGGACTATAGTTACCTTGCCCACATCCAAGGAAAGAATGGGAGGATTTTTAAGGTTGGGTGTTACAAGCCAGGGTGCTACTTGGTGAATGTCCCTTTAAGGCACCTGGACAGTAGAGTAGTAGTGTGTGTGTGTGCGCGTGTGTGTGTGTGTCTGTTATCTACAAGACGGCAAGAATAATTGGAGTGTGCTGGCTGTTTGTACGGAGAGTCGGTGAGTGAGAGAGAGAGAGAGACTGACTGCTGGTCTCTGTATCGCTGGATGAAGAACAATAGCTGTGTCTGTCACTACAATCCATGTAGGGATTTTTGGAGCAATCAAGTGGAGTCCACTTTGTCGTTAACCTGTACTGGAAAGCAGGTACTTCTGTGGGCGGCCACGTACCGAATGCCTTCGGGGTGGAAGATACTTCGGAACAAAGCAGTGGAGATCATCAGAGATTGAGGTGCTGTATGGATTCCATCGTGGAACATGTGGATTTGGTAAATTCTCTCTACATTCTCTCTACATTTTCTCTTCCGTCAACTGTGGTTTTGCAAAAGCCTTTGCTCACGTTCTACCTTATGACTTGCTAAACTGAACCTTGAGAACTATTCCTAGACTTGGGGTTTGGGAATTTGCCACACACACACTTCGAGTTTAGTTTTGGGGTTAATATTTAATATCTAATGTTTTTACTTTTTTATTATTACAAGTAGTTATTAATAAAATAGTTTCTAACACATACATGGCTCGTGTTTCTGTTGTTGCTGGTACGTAACATGGGTCAACTGGAATTTTGGATTGAGGTAGACCTACAGAATAGGAAGCCCAACTTCTGTTTGGATTTGAAGTGGACAAACTGAGGATAAGCCCAAAATTTAATGCTGCATTGACTGTGGGGAGTGTAGCCTCAAAGTCAAAAGAACTACAGAGGCCGGAAATCTGAAATAACAACTAGACATTGCTGTAAACACTCAGCATGTCAGGCAACACCTGTACAAAGAAACAGAGTTAATGTTTCAGGACAAAGTCCCTTCACGAAGAGCATAGCTTTGTTGTTGTGATGTCAGCCTGTGGCTTCACTGTGGATCCCAATCATAACGCAATTTTGGTATTGGGATTGATATTGGTTTATTATTGTCGCTTGTACCGAGGTACAGTGAAAAGCTTGTCTTACAAACTGATCGTACAGGTCAATTCATTACACAGTGCAGTTACATTGAGTTGGTACAGAGTGCATTGATGTAGTACAGGTAAAAACAATAACAGTACAGAGTAAAGCATCACAGCTACAGAGGAAGTGCAGTGCAGGTAGACAATAAGGTGCAAGGTCACAACAAGGTAGACCAGGAGGTCATAGTCCATCTCATTGTGTAAGGGAACCGTTCAATAATCTTATCACAGTGGGGTAGAAGCTGTCCTTGAGCCTGGTGGTACGTGCCCTCAGACTCCTGTATCTTCACCAGATGGAAGAGGAGAGAAGAGAGAATGTCCCGGGTGGGTGAGGTCTTCAATTATGCTGGCTGCTTCACCAAGACAACGAGAGGTAAAGTCAGAGTCCAAGGAGGGGAGGCAGGTGTCTGTGACGTGCTGGGCTGTGTCCACAACTCTCTGCAGTTTCTTGTGGTCCTGGGCAGAGCAGTTGCCGTACCAAGCCGTCATGCATCCAGATAGGATGCTTTCTATGGTGCAGACATGAGAACAAGATGTGTCACATCCACAATACCACCTTTTGCTTCAAGCTCAGCAAAACAACAATAAGAAGCTGTATGTTGTTTTTCGTCCTGGCCCAGAAGCCTACAGATTGGAAGGTGAATGCGCTCATGTAAGATGGGTATCAAAGCTATTTTGTAATTTGGCCAGTGCATTCCCACTTTTTCTTCTAATCTGAAATTGATTTCAGAAGGAGAAACTTTGGACAGATTGTGTCGGGCAGTGCTCTCATGATGGTTGCATGCTCTCCATCAGAGGGAGACAAACTGTGAGGTTGGGGCTGATGCACACTTACTGTCAGAAGGAGAACTGTGTGTGAGACTGGGATGTCCTGCCTCACTGTCAGAGGAGAGCGAGGTTGGAACTGATCCACACTGAGTGTCCTGGTGAGACAGTGTGTGAACTGATCCACGTTCACTGTTCATAGGGAGAGAAAGTGTGTGGGTGGGGATACCCCACTATCACTTTCAGAGTTAGACAGAGTGTGAGGATTGGAGTGCTCCACATTAACTTTTCCAGGAAGCAGTGTGAGGCTGGGTCTGACTGCACCAACTGTCTGAGGGAGACACAGTGTGAGGTTGAGACTGCCTCCAGCTCACTGGCTGAGGGAAGCTGTGCCTCATCTGCACCCTCTGCCTCAGATCCACTGTGTGAAGTTGTGACTGCTCTAGAAACAGGTTGCTGGAGTGGCACCATTGCTCATTAAAGGGCGGCCATCTTTACATGACCTTAAAATCTTCCTCTTTCCCATCCACCCAACTGCAGGGAGTTGTGGACACAGCTCAGCACATCATGGAAACCAGCCTCCCCTCCGTGGACTCTGTCTACACTTCTCGCTGCCTCTGTAAAGCAGCCAGCAAAATCAAAGACCCCTCCCACCCCGGACATTCTCTCTTCTCCCCCCTTCCACCGGGCAGAAGATACAAAAGCCTGAAAGCACGTACCACCAGGCTCAAGGACAGCTTCTATCCCACTGCTTAAAAACTATTGAATGGACCTCTTTTACAATAAGATGGACTCTTTGACCTCATAATCTACCTCATCATGACCTTGCACCTTATTTTCTGCCTGCACTGCATTTTCTCTGTAACTGCAACACATTATTCTGCATTCTGTTACTACTTTTCCCTTATACTATCTCAATGCACTGATGTGATGAAATGATCTGTATGGACAGCATGCAAAACACTGTTTTTCACTGTACCTCAGTAAGTGTGACAATAATAAACTGATTTACCAATTTTGGGTCTGAAAATGATATTTGTCATCAAAACACTGATACTGAATAAAGCTTATTGGGATTAATAACAGAATTTCATTTATGGAGTTTTACCAATATTCTGGTAGTGAAAGATTCATTGGCAAAGAAACATAAGATCCCCACCAATATATATGCATCACAGTAAAGAAACAAGAGTAAAACATCTCAAGGCACTTTCTAGGAATCTTAACAAAATCTGACACCAAGTCACAAAAGGAGCTGTTAAGAGAGTTGATCAAAAACTTGATCACAGATATTGTTTTATGAGGGAGAGGTAGATAAGTGAAGAGGTTCTGTGAGGGAATTCCAGAAATCAGGACCTTGGCAGGTGAAGGTTAAACCACCAATGAGGGACGAAGAGAATCAAGGGATCCCCAAGAAATAAAAGTGGAGGAATTCAGAGATCTCAGAAGATTGTAGGGCTAAAGGAAGTTGCAGAGACATGGAGGGGCTGGAATCGTTGAATAATTTAAAAACGAGAATGTGAATTTTAATTTATGATATTTCTAGATTGGGACCAGTGATAGTTGGTAAGTGCATGGATGACAGGTGAAAAGGAACATTTGGCTATGGATATAGGCAGCAGAGCTCAAGTTGATAAAGGATAGAAGACTGAAGATTAGGCAAGAGAACCAGAAACAGTCTGAGGAATATTAATCTGAAGAGAGTTAATCCTTTGACATGCTGGACTGTGGAACACTGAAAGTCAATGTCACTGTCCAAAAAAGGAAAAACTTTCACATATTTTGCAACTTCTGCCTCAATATGTCCCAAAGTGCTTTAAGACATTCATATGGTTTCATAAGTTTTACCAAAGCACCATAGAAAGCATCCTATCAGGATGTATCATGGCTTGGTACGGCAACTGCTCTGCCCAGGACCACAAGAAACTGCAGAGAGTTGTGGACACAGCTCAGCGCATTACAGACACCAGCCTCCCCTCCTTGGACTGTCTTTACCTCTCATTGTCTTGGTGTAGCAGCCAGCATAATCAAAGACCCCACCCACCCAGGACATTCTATCTTCTATTCTCTTCCATCGGCGTAGAAGATACAGGAGCCTGAGGGCACGTACCAGCAGACTTAAGAACAGTTTCTACCCCACTGTGATAAGATCATTGAACGGTTCCCTTATACAATGAGATGGACTATGACCTCACGATCGACCTTGTTGTGACCTTGCACCTTATTGTCTACTTGCACTGCACTTTCTCTGTAGCTGTGACACTTTACTCTGTACTGTTATTGTTTTTACCTGTACTACATCAATGCACTCTGTGCTAGCTCAATGTAACCGCACTGTGTAACGAATTGACCTGTACAATTGGTTTGTAAGACAAGTTTTTCACTGTACCTTGGTACAAGTGATAATAATAAACCAATACCAATACCGAGTGTTGTGATGTAGCAAAATTAACTTCTGACCAGTAGAGTCTCAATTGTTTTACCTCATATTTGTAACAATTACCACATATTTTATTATTTTTAACCGTTTTGTACCTGGAATTGTTATCTTTTATTAATTGAAAATTTCTAGTATTTTTAAGAGCAAAATAGTTCTTTGGTTCACAAATGAAGTCCCTGCTAAGGGTTGCTAACAATGCTACTTTCTGAAACAGGCAATGTCAGCACAATACCTTACGCAGTGCAACTATTCTATAGGGAAGCAGATATCCTTGTGATCCCCATTCCTGAATGAAAAGAAAAATGTGAATCAATGCAGTCCCTTTCACGACATCAGGATCTCACAGCCAATGACGTACGTTAAAAATATAGTCACTGTTGTGAGGTAAGACATGCAGCAACCAGTTTGCATACAGCAAGCTCCCTCAAACAGCACTGGGGTAAAGATCAGATAATCTGTTGAGTGAGGAATAAATATTAGTTGCAAAACTGCAGGGAATTCTGAAATACACTTATTTAAAACAATATTGCGCTCCCACAGTATTGAAGGGTGACAAGGTGGTGCAGCAGTTAGTTCTGCTGCTGCAAAACAGCTCCATCAGCCCGGACTCAATCCTGATCTTGGGTGCTGTCTATGTGAACCTTGCACATTCTCCCCAGGACTACGTGGATTTCCATTGGGTGCTCTGGTTTCCTCTCATATCCCAAAGATGTTCTGGTAAATCAATTCACGACTGTAAACTAACCCTTAGAGTACGTGAGGGGCAAAAACAATCAAGAGGAATTGAAGGGCCTGTGTGAGAGAATAAGTTGCAGAGCTACAGCTACAGGTGGGAGTAGGGGTGATGAGATTAATCCACTGGGAGCCAACAATGACATGATGAGTCAAATGGCCTCCTTGTGTACCATGAGTAAGTAAAAACAAGTATGTCTGCTTAGATTTTTTGTGCTCAAGTCTCTGCAGTGAGTTTCTGATGTTGTCCTTTCCAAGTTTCTCTCAGCTCCTGCCCTTCAACCCCCAACACAGGCAACAAAACCTCTGCAAACATTCAGAGCAAGCATCAACACTTAAATTGGTAAATTAGTTTATTATTGTCACTTGTACCGAGGTACAGTGGAAGACTTGTCTTGCATACTGTCCATACAGATCAATTCTGTACATCAGTGCATTGAGGTAGCACAAGGTAAAACAATAACAGAATGCAGAATAAAGTGTTACAGTTACAGATATAGTGCAGTGCTGGTAGACAATAAGGTGCAAGGTCATAATGAGGTAGATTGTGAGGTCAGGAGTCCATCTTATCGTACTAGGGAACCTTATAACAGAGGGATAGAAGCTGTCCTTGAGCCTGGTGGTACGTGCTTTCAGGCTTTTGTATCTTCTGCCCGATGGGAGGGGGGAGAAGAGAGAATGTGCGGGGTGGGTGGGATCTTTGATTCTGCTGACTGCTTTACAGAAGCAGCAAGAAGTGTAGACAGAGTCCATGGAGAGGAGGCTGGTTTCCATGATGTGCTGGGCCATGTCCACAACTCTCTGTAGTTTCTTACAGTCACAGGCAGAGCAGTTGCCACACCAAGCCATGATGCATCTGGATAGGATGCTTTCTATGATGCATCAGTAAAAATTGGTGAGGGTCAAAGGGGACATGCCAAATTTCTTTAGCATCCTGAGGAAGTACTTTCTTGGCTGTGGCGTCAACATGGTTGGACCAGAAAATGCTATTGGTGGTGTTCACTCCAAGGAACTTGAACCCTCTTGACCTCAGCACCATTGATATAAACAGGAGCATGTGCGCCACCCCCCTTCCTGACGTAAATGACCAGCTCTTTTGTTTTGCTATGTTGAGGGAAAGGTTGTTGTCATGATACCATGTCACTAGGCTCTCTATCTCCTTCCTGTACTCCAACTTGTCATTATTTGAGATATGGCCTACTAAGGTGGTATCATTTGCAAATTTGTAGATGGAGTTAGAGCAGAATCTGGCCATGCAGTTGTGAGTGTATAGGGAGTAGAGTAGGGAGCTGAGGACACAGCCTTGTGGGGCACCAGTGTCAAGAATAATTGTGCCGGAGGTGTTGCTGCCTATCCTCACTGATTGCGGTCTGATTACTGTCCAGATGCTCCAGAGATGAGTATAGGGCCAGGGAGATGGCGTCCACCATAGACCTGTTTCAGCAGTAGGCGAATTGCAGTGGGTTGATGTTGTCTGGGGGCTGGAGTCAACGTGTGCCATGACCAGCCTCTCGAAGCACTACATGATGGTGGATGTCAGAGCCACCGGGCAGTAGTCATTAAGGGACGTTACCTTGTTTTTCTTAGGTACCGGGATGATAGTGGTCTTCTTAAAGCAGGTGGGAACCTCACATTGAAGCAGGGAGAGGTTAAAAATGTCTGCAAATACCCCCACCAGCTGATCTGCACAGGATCTAAAGACATGGCCAGAAACACCATCTGGGCCAGTTGCTTTCCGTGGGTTCACTCTCCGGAAGACTGATTTTATCTCTGCAACGATAACTGTGGGTTCAGGTGCATCAGAGGCTCTTGGGGTGGGTGGTGACATTCCAATCCCCTTCTGTAAGGGGTATGACGAATCCACAATTCAGATTGCCATCAAAAATGACGCAAAGGCAAAATACCAGAGATACCTAAGATGTGAAATATGCACAGTGCACAGGCTGTATCTACGGCAAGAGGAACAAAGTTACATTCCCCAGGAGTTTGGCCTTTCACCAGTTCTGACAAAAAGGACAGACCTGAAACAATAACTCTGCTTCTGTTTACATAAGTGCTGCCTGGCCAGTTTGAATATTGCTTTTCAGTATTGTCTGTGTGATCCAGTAAAACTCTGATAATCTGCAATCTGGCTGTTGGGAAATCCCAATGGTCCAGCATCAAACTCACTGGGTGTGGATTTTCACGATCCCTTCCACTGATTGGGACCTGAGTTCCCACATTCCCTTGAAACTTACCAGGATTTATTTCCTGCACTCCTTTTAAACTTACTGGGTTCAATGGAAAATGTGTTATTCTGCAAAGAAACATCTTAAAAACAAAGTGAATTAAAAGTGTGTTAATGGAGTAACATCTAATAGTCCAGAAGAATCTGCTGGTCACCACCAAACTCCCGAGCATGACAGAGTTTAACTTTATTTGCCACAGGAGCTGCCTTGAACTCAGTCTAGGACGAATGCATTGAATTGTATTGATCTGTGGCCTAGTCTGAATCAGATATTCAGCATCATTTCATAGTTAAACCTTGACGAATTCTTGCAAAAGCAGGTTAAGAAATGCAAACTCCAAGAATTCAGGGATTCAAAACATTCCAAAGACTGAGTTGAGAAGTGTTACATTCATTGCCAGGTATCTATGGAAACAGCAGCTGAACTTTTCTAGCTCAACACTAAGCTCCACACTGAATTGTGGTATGAAGGAGACACAACTCCTTCAGAAACTCAAAGGAAATAAAACAAATAAATCCTCCATAAAACAGAAAATGCTGTAAGTATAGAGTCATTGGTATTGGTATTGGTTTATTATTGTCACTTGTACTGAGGTACAGTGAAATACTTGCCTTGCATACAGATCATACAGGTCAATTCATTACACAGTGCAGTTACATTGAGTTCGTACAGAGTGCATTGAGGTAGTACAGGTAAGAACAATGACAGTACAGAGTAAAGTGTCACAGCTACAGAGAAAGTGCAGTGCAGGTAGACAATAAGGAGCAAGGTCACAACAAGGTAGATTGTGAGGTCAGAGTCCATCTCATCGTATAAGGGAACCATTCAATAGTCTTATCACAGTGGGATAGAAGCTGTCCTTGAGCCTTGTGGTACATGCCCTCAGGCTCCTGTATCTTCTATCTGATGGAAGAGGAGAGAATGACCCGGGTGAGTGGGGTCTTTGATTATGCTGGCTGCTTCACCAAGGCAGCGAGAGGTAAAGATAGAGTCCAAGGAGGGGAGGCTGGTTTCCGTGACACGCTGGGCTGTGTCCACAACTCTCTTCAGTTTCTTGCGGTCATGGGCAGAGCAGTTGCCGTACCAAGCCGTGATGTATCCAAATAGGATGCTTTCTATGGTGCATTGATAAAAGTTGGTGAGTGTCAAAGGGGACATGCCAAATTTCTTTAGCCTCCTGAGGAAGTAGAGGCGCTGGTGAGCTTTCTTGGCCATGGCATCTACGTGATTTGACCAGGACAGGCTATTGGTGATGTCACTCCCAGGAACTTGAAGCTCTCAAGCCTACCGACCTCAGCACCATTGATGTAGACAGGTGCATGTACACCACCCCCTTTCCTGAAGTCAATGACCAGCTCTTTTGTTTTGTTGACATTGAGGGAAATGTTGTTGTCATGACACCATTCCACTAAGCTCTCTATCTCCATCCTGTATCCCAACTCATCATTGTTTGAGATACGGCCTACTACGGTGGTATCATCTGCAAACTTGTAGATGGAGTTAAAACAGAACCTGGCCACACAGTCATGAGTATATAGGGAGTAGAGTAGAGGGCTGAGGATGCAGCCTTGTGGGGCACCAGTGTTGAAAATAATCGTGCCGGAGGTATTGCTGCCTATCCTCACTGATTGTGGTCTGTTGGTCAGAAAGTCAAGGATCCAATTGCAGAGGGAGGTGTTGAGTCCCAGGTCTCGGAGTTTGGTGATGAATTTCGATCCTTCAGTCCAACTTGTCCATGCTTAACAAGATGTCCATCTAAGCTCATCCCGTTTGCCCATATTTGGCCCATATCCCTCAAACCCTTTCCTATTCATGCACCCATCCAAGTACCTCTTAAATGTTGTTATTGAACCTGCCTCAACCTCTTCCTCTGGCAGCTCGTTCCATATACCCACCACCCTCTGCGTGAAGAAGTTGCTCCTCTTGTCAGCAGTGTCTTTTGAGAGGAACCCGAGCTAATGTTTCCGGTCGATGAACTGGGTAAAGTTAGAATTGGGAGAAGTTAAAAATTGCAAAGATAAAGTTGAAGGGCAGAAGGAACGGAAATGAAGAACTGTGATGGGGTGGAGACTGGGAGAAATTGACTGACATGCCTGGTGACGGTGTTGGCTGAGAGAGGGTGCTCATGGCTGGTGAATACAGAAGGTGTTTCTGGGGAGGTACAAATTCCCAGCTCACTGAAGGAGACAGGGTGAACTCGAGAATGCAAGCTCTTCATACCGCTAATGTGGTAGGAAATGGACAGTCAGAACTGAGCTCCTCCAGCATCTCGTGTGTTGCTCCAGATTCCAGCATCTGCACTCTCTTGGGTCTCCGTAATGTGGTGCATGTTTTTCTGAATGACAAAACAAATCTAGCAAATTTATCAATCAATGTTATCAAAAGACAATGCTGATCTCTAAAAGATCAGGAGATTCAGCCCCTTCATCTCCCAAATTGCTTTTAAACTGATGACTCTCTCAGTTTTACCATCAATTGAAGTATTATTGTCAGGGGTCTAATGGGATTGTTAGCCTTAAATACACCTTTTCCTTTGATGAGGTGTTATGCTTGTTTCACTCTTGTGTACTCTGCACGAGTCCAAGAGTTATGGAGTCATTAGAGCACAGAAACAGTCCCTTCCACCCATCATGTTCATGCCAGCCCTCAATTACCAATCTACACCAATCCCATTAACTGGCACTTGGTAGATAGCCATCTCTACATTGGCAATTCATGTGGTCACCTGGATACTTCTTAAACATTGTAAGAGTGCCTGCTTTCACTATCCACTCAGGCAGTGCATTCCAGAGGGTTTCTGAAAAGATTACTCTTCAAAGAATGGTACTTTTCTGATTCTCCCAATTCACTAAGTGTCCTAATTTTGCTTGGCAGATTGACTGATAGGCACGGTAGTGTAGCAGTTAGCGTAACGCTATTACAGTGCCAGTGACCTGGGTTCAATTCCCGCCACTATCTGTAAGGAGTTTGTACGTTCTCCCCGTGTCTATGTGGGTTTCCTCCGAGTGCCCCGGTTTCCTCCCACATTCCAAAGACATACAGGCTAGGAAGTTGCCGGCATGCTATGTTGGCGCCGGAAGCGTGGCGACTCTTTCGGGCTGCCCCCAGAACACTCTACGCAAAAAGATGCATTTCACTGTGTGTTTCGACGTACGTGTGACTAGTAAAGAAATCTTATATCTTAAATGTACAGGCAGTCCCCGGGTTACGAAAGGGTTCCGTTCCTGAGAACTGTGACCAGAATTCAGAACGGAACAGGATCTTGGAAACAGCTGTGACGGGAGATCGAGCAGGTGCGGGTAGAATGGCCTCACTGACTCAGTGAGCGAGCTTGCTCGGTGTTCCCAGCTCTGCTCAGCTCCGCCCAGCCCCCAGATGCCGCAGCTTGAGGGGGGATGGTGGTGGGGAGAGTAGGCACGCGGAAATGCCCCGTTCTCACCCAGCAGGAGATTGACTGCAGCCGCCGACAAATAAGATATCTTTATCAGTCACATGTACATCGAAACACACGGTGAAATGCACATTTGCCGCCGACAAATAAGATATCTTTATCAGTCACATGTACATCGAAACACACGGTGAAATGCACATTTTGTGTAGAGTGTTCTGGGGGCAGCCCGCAAGTGTCGCCACGCTTCCGGCGCCAACATAGCATGCCCACAACTTCCTAACCTGTAAGCCTTTGGAATGTGGGAGGAAACCAGAGCACCTGGAGGAAACCCATGCAGACACAGGGAGAACGTACAAACTCCTTACAGACAGCGGCCAGAATTGAACCCGGGTCGCTGGCGCTGTAAAGTGTTCTGCTACATTACCGTGCCTGCCCAGCTCCCCCCCCCCCCCCCCATACAGACCTCCAGCGCCATAATCCAGATGTACGGGTAGGTTAATTTGGGTTTAAAATGGGCGGCGCGGACTCGTTAGGCCGGAAGGGCCTGTTACCACGCTGTAAATAAAAGTTTTTTAAAAATTTAAAAATATTGCTTCTGCCTTGGTAGCCCTCCAGCCTCACAGTCAGGCTCCAACCACACAGTCAGGCTCTAACCACACTGGCTCACTCCAAATCACTTGATTCACCTCACGTTCACCTGGTGAAGCTCCACTATACAGTTAGGGAGGCTTGACTTGTTTCAAAAAATTGTTTAAAAATTAATCAGGAAATTTTCATAAAGTTGAAAATTCGTACGTCAGGGCCTTTGTAACTCGGGGGCTGCCTGTCCTGGGAGACATGAAGCATGAGAAGGTAATTATGGATGCAATGTATCTTAAAAGTTTTCATATACTTTCTCATCATTAGTTAGTTTTATTCATTTTTGAGATCTGGGCAGCACAGTTAAGGCCAGAATTTGTTGCCTATCCCCATTTAGCATTGAGATGAACTGTCTCAGAGTCATAGTCACACAATACAGAAGTAGGCTCTTCAGTCCACCACGACCATCCTGACCTTGATCTTCTTGAGCTGCTGCCAACCTTCTAGTTAAGATGCTCCCAGGGTGCTGTTAGACAGGGATTTCCAGAATCTACAGCTAGCTGCGATCAACCAGACAAAAGATTTTCAAGTTAGTATCTACAATTAAAATTGAAAACATGAATTGAAAATAAATTATGCACCAATGATAGCATGGTACACCTTTATCAGTACGTAAGGCTGTGTCAGTGGAAAGAATACAGAAGGAAATATTGACATATCACTCATACCCAACATCTAAACCCAATCTGCTGTCTTTTCTGACTCAGTCACAGGACGTGGGCATTTCTGGAAAGGTCAGTGTTCAATGACTGTCCCTGATTACTCTCGAAGTGAGCCATATCAGAGGTCATTTAAGAGTTAACCACATAGCACCCGGTCTGTAGTCAAAAGTCGGTCGGACCAAGTAAAGGTAGCAAATTTCCTTCTCCAGCTGGTTGAATTTTTAACAACAAAATGGTAATCTCTTGACAACCATCTCTTAATAACTTGCTAATTTCAGCGTTTATTTAATGTCAGATCCTCTGCTGTCGCTGTGGAATTAGGACTTGCGTTGATGTATCATAAGTCTCAGTCTCTAGATTGCTAGTTTAGTAACTTAACCACTGCATTACCCTTTCTAACATTTTCCCTTTACATTCAGTTTTGGATTTGACTCAGCGATTTTATTTTGCTTTTAGCAATTTAGAATGTTACTGATTTTGTAATGAGCTGTAAATTTCTACGATCATAATCAAATTTCTAAAAATTTACTGCACATAACAAAATCAGTAACATAATCTATAAGCATAGAAATTTACTGCACAAACAAAGTCATTTGGCCCATCATGTCCATGCTGGTGAAAAATGGCTCTTCGTACATAGCCTTGCATTTAATACCCATTCAAATGCTCTTCCAGGTACGTTTTAAATATAATAAGAGTTTCTGCCCACACACTCTTCCAGGCACTGGGCCCAGATCCCCATCATTCTTTGGGTGAATTCATTTTTTTCTTCAAATTCTTCCCAATTCTTCCACCGCTTTTGTTTCCTAGCTGGTAATGTCTCTGCCAAGGGAATACAAACAGAGAATGCTGGAAATTCTCAGCACGTCAGGTAGCACCTGTGGAAAGTGAGTACATGTTACAGATCTGAGAGCATTCGTCAGAGCTGGGAAAGAGGGAAAATGTTAGTTTTCAGTGACAGAGAAGGTGGTGGCTGGATGGGTAGAACAATGGGAATATCTCTGATTGGGTGAGCCCATATGAGTTCTTGCAGTAGTAGGAACAGTAGTTCCTGTCAGGTTATGCTTCCTTGTCAGTGTAATGTGCAGATAACAGCAAGGCTAATAGCATACCCAACAGACAAGACGATACAAAGCGAACGAAAAACTGGGCCAAAATGATGACAGGTAGAAATATCCAGTTCTAACACAGCCAGGAAGAAAGAGTGAGTTATCTAAAGAAGGCGAATTCAATATCAAGTCCCTAAGGCTGCAGAGTGTTCAGCTGTAAGATGAGGTGTTGTTCCTCAAGGTTGCATTGGACCTTGTTGTAACAGTGCAGGAGGCCACAGACAGAGGTCAGAGCGGGTGTGTGATGCTGAATGAAGGTGACAGGCAGTCAGAAGCTCAGGGCCTGTGGACTAAAGGCAAGTGCAATGTAGAGCCTCCAATGTAGAAGAGGCCACATTGTGAACACCAAATGCCCCACGCCAGATGGGAAGAGGTATGTATTTCAAATGAACATCCTTCCATTATGTCACCAGTAAGCCTTAATAGTTGATGAAATTGTGCTCAGCAGCTTATGTAATTGGTGTCAACACTTGTGATGTACATCAAGGTTTGTTTACCCCGCTGCCTGCTGTGTGACAGACCACCCTATTTTCTCCTTCGATGGCAGACTCCCAGAGGTCCAGGAATACTTGATTCCATTCCAGTTCCGAGGTGACTGATGAGGGATCTGCAGACTCTGTGCCACAGTTGGCAGGTGGTGCTTAACCAGGTATGTGGGTTACTTGGGAGTTTCTACCATGTGCCCCCTGCTAGCTGCTCTGTGACATCCCAGCCTACCACTGACCAATCACAGAAGGTCACACTATCTACTTATGACAGGAATAGCCTCTTGAGCTGTGTTTTCTCCCCCCCCAATAAAAGCTAAAGGTTCCCTCTGCCTGCTGTGTCCACTACAACTGATCATCCAGCTACCAGCCAATCTCCTTAAGGCAGTCACTTATGGTCATAGGGTCATACAGCATGGAAACAGGCCCTTTGGCCTAACTCGTCCATGCCGACCAAGTTGCCAACCCCTGCTAGTCCCATTTGCCTGCATTTGGTCCGTATCCCTCTCAACCTTTCCTATCCATGTACCTGTCCAAGTGTCTTTTATACATAGTAATTGTACCCACCTCTACCACTTCCTCTGGCAGCTCATTCCACACACCCACCACCCTCTGTGTGGAGCATTTGCCTCTCAGGTCCCCTTTAAATCTTTGCCTCTCACTTTAATCTTATGTCCTCCAGTTTTAGATTTCCCCTACCCTGGGGAAAAGACTGCGACCATTCACATTATCTACAGCCCTCATGATTTTATAAACGTCACTTGAGTTCTGTGGCTGAAGAATCCCACATAGGATCCAGGACTCTGCAGCAGGTGGGTTGGTGGTTCTTGGCAGGGGAAGTGGGAGTATTTTGTGCTGCTTCTGGTGTTTGCGAATAGCCACAAGCTCCTGTTTGGCTGTGGTGACTTGAGGTGTTCAGTACCATCACCAATGCTCTTCTCCATTTTGGGTGGTCACAGGCCAGAGATTCCCAAGCGTGAAGGTTACACTTTTCCCCCAAGGAGACTTTGAGGACCTTGAAGGTTTTTTTCCCCTGATTCTTGGAACCTCTTCCTGTGACAAAGAGAAGAGTCTAACCTCCTCCCCCTCTGTCTGATCTACCCAAGTCCTCCTAACACCATCCCCCCAGCCCCCTATCACCCTACTTCTTTCACCTTCCCCACCCACTCTATCTGCCCATCACCCACACACTCCTCCCACTGGGTCCCTCACCACCACTGTTCCCATCTGCCCTCCCCGCCTCCCTTACTTAGTTCCAGGCTCCACTTTCCTTTCCTATCAGATCCCACCATCTGCAACCCTTTGTCGTCTCCACCTGTCACCTCCCAGCCTCTGTCACTATTTTCCCTCCTCCACCTACCAATCACCCCTCCTCACCTGGATCCACCTATCACCTGTCAGCTCTTGCCCCATCCCTCCGCCTCACCTCTTTATACAGGTTACCTCCCCTCTACCCCTTCACTCTAGATGGTGGGTCTTGACCCAAAATGTCAACTGTCCATTTCCCTCCACAGATGCTGCCTGACCTGCTGAGTTCCTCCAGCAGTTTGTTTTTCACTCCAGATTCCAGTGTCTGCAGTCTCCTGTGTCTCTGCTTCAGGAGCCTGGTGTTGGGCATATAGATGGCCCATTGGACCAGGTTGATTCTGACCTTGATGCTGGGGTTGTTGGCCTGGGAATGACACTGGTTTGCCCATCCTGTCAGTAGATTTGGAAGATTTTGCAGTGACATCGTTGATGTTATTTCTCTGTCGCTTTGAGGTTTTGATTGTAGTTTGTCCATGGATCTAATTAATAAAGCAAAGCAGGAATCACTGCTGCCCAGTAGATCATGATCTTACCACCGGGTCTGGGTTCTTGGTCTATGAGGGCAGCCCAGTGGCAAGGCATGAGTGCAGCTGCCTCACAGTTCCAGGGACCCAGGTTTGAATCTGACCTCAGGTGCTGTCCAAGCAGTTTTTACTTCTTCTCTCTGTGACCACATGGGTTTCCCCTGAGTGCTCCATTTTCCTCCCACTTCACAAAGGTGTGCTGGTAGCTTTGTGTCCTAATGTAAATTAGCCCTTAAAACATAAAAACAGTACAGTAGAGAAACAGGACCTTCGGCCCATGGTGTCTGTGTCGACCATGATGCCAATTTAAATCTGCCAGCACGCTGTCCATATCCCTCCATTCTCTGCCTGTCTAACTGCTTCTGACATTTTGCTTTCATGTCTGCTTCCACCACCTCCCCCGGCAGCATGTTCCAGGCACCCACCACTCTGTGTGTAAAAAATAATTGCCTTGCAATTCTCCTTTAAACTTTCCCTCCCTCACCTTAAAGCTACGCCCTCTAGTATTTGACATTTCCACCCTGGGAAAAAGATTCTGTCCACTCTAACTATGCCCCTTATAATTTTATGTACTTCTATCAAGTTGCCCCTCAGTCTCCAATGCTCCAGACAAAACAACCCAAGTTGGTCCAACCTGTCCTAATAGCCAGTGTAGGTCTGGGAAAAATAATCAAAAGGGGCACATGTGTGAGAAAATAAGTTGCAGGGGTTCAGGGAAATCAACAGAGGGAGAATAGAACAAATGAGATTACTCCACTGGGAGCGGGCATGGACCCAATAAACAAATGGCCCTCTGTGTCATTACAGGTGTAAGATATAAGAACACCAATACTGTGCTAAGTGCTGGAGACAGTGCTGGATTTCACTGTCGGAAGCTGCCTTTGCTCAGAAGGGGCTCCCAAGATATGGGAAGTGATCCACATTATTCAGGGTCCACTTTGGATCTTGATTGTCAGGGAGCCGTGATGTGTAGGGGGAGCAGGTCCTTGTCTTCTGATGTTTAGTGTAAGGCCCATTTTCTCACACACTTCAGTGAAGGAGTCAACAATTAATTGGATTTCGGTCTCTGAATGTGCACATACTTGAGCGTTGTCTAAACATTGCAATTATCTTTGGAAATGCTAATAGTTGAACAGTTTCCCACTTGTCTTGCAGATTAACTCCACCTCAACTACTGCTGGAAGCAAGATGTAGCATTGCAAATGGGAAGGTTGAGGAGGTGGTTGGAACAATGATTCTGGTATGCTTGGCACAGTCTGTGCTGGGATTGTGTCTGTCGTAACCTGTTAGGAACACAGCTTGCACGAAGAATGTTAATGGAGAAGGATTCTCCGTAATACCTCTTGATTGACAGAGTCAAACGCTTTTATGAGATTGGGAAGGGCCATGTAAGGTGCTGCTCCCAACATTTTTTCTTGGATTTACCGTGCACTGTCCTTTGTATCTCTTGATGGGAGGATTCTGCATTGAGGTTCTGGGAGGAACCTCTGGCGACTGCACTCTTTCCAACCACCATTTGTTCAAGGGCTCAGGCTCTTTGTTGGATTATTTGTTTCTACTGTTGGATGTAGCGTCACCTGCCTGTCAAAATAAGCTACAGGAGATGGATCTCGCACCACCTCTTGATTAATATGGTAGGGTGGTGCTTGCTGCCAGTGACTGCAGATAATGCCAATGATGGCATTCAGAAGCCAAGCTCCAAGCCATTATCAATTTGTTCACTGAAGCATATTAAAGAATGGACCATCTACAAATCTTCTACAAACCTGCCCCCACCGTACAACCCTACCATCTGACAAGGTCCACAACGGGACCCTGGTAAACGTGGACTGCTCCCTATCTCTAAGGAACATCCTCTCAATGAAGACAACCATTGATGACAAAAGTCATCACGGCCTTTAGTGCACCAGCACACCCTTTGGCTCAATGGAAAGAGGGTTTGGAGGTCTAGATCTCAAGCCTCCCGATAAAGCTCATGATCTTCTGGGCAGCAGTGATCCAAACCCTCCTGTCCAGTGAGCCTTGAACCTTTTGCAACAGGCAGCTCAAAGCACTGGGGAGATCCCACCAACATAATCTCTGCAAAATATTATCTTAAATTCCCTGGTGGATATGCAACCCAATGCGAGTGTCTTCACCCTGGCCTTGGCATTGAACCCCTAATTACACTCAGTTGGCTCTGTTGGGCAAACCATGTTGTTTGCATGCCTGAGACTGGACTCCCAAAAAGAAACACTATTCCAAGCTCTGTTATGGCATGAGATTGCCAGGTGGATGAAGCTCTCAAAGCTTCCCTTAAAAAGTGCAACATCCACTGGCTCCAGGAATATCTGGACAACGACCATAGAAGATTCTGAATGGCACTGTAAAGCTCAACTCTATGCAAAGGGAGCAGAAGGTGTTACCTGCCAGTCTGCCTCCTCTGTTGCCTCTGCTTATAAGGCATATGGCGTGCTTGCCTTCATTGGTAGGGGTGTTGAGTAGAAGAGTAAGGAAAGTCATGCTGCAGCTATGGAAAGCATTAGTCAGACTGCACTTGGAGTATTGTGTGCAGTTCTGATCACCCCATTATAGGAAGGATGTGGAGACTGTGAAAAGGGTGCAGAGGAGGTTTACCAGGTTGCTGCCTGCATTAGAGGGCATGAGCTCTAAGGAAAGGTTGGACAAACTTGAGTTGTTCTCCCTAGAGTGTCAGAGGCTGAGGGGAGACCTAATAGAGGTTTGTTAAATTATGAGAGGCATAGATAGGGTAGACAGTCAGAATCCTTTCCCCAAGGTAGAAATGTTAAACACCAGAGGACATGCTTTTAAGATTAGAGGGGGGGAAGTTTAAAGGTGACGTGAGTTTAAGAAAAACAGAGAGTGGTAGGTGCCTGGAATGGGTTACTGGGGGTAGCAGTGGAAGCAGGCAGTATGGTGGAGTTTGAGGCTTTTAGATAGACACATGAAAATGAAGGGAATGGAAGGATCTGAATGGCAGCACGTTAGTGTAGCGGTTAGCGTAACGCTATTACAGCGCCAGCGACCCGGGTTCAATTCCCGCCGCTGTCTGTAAGGAGTTTGTACGTTCTCCCTGTGTGTCTGCGTGGGTTTCCTCCGGGTGCTCCGGTTTCCTCCCACATTCCAAAGATTCCAGGTTAGGAAGTTGTGGGCATGCTATGTTGGCGCCGGAAGCGTGGCGACACTTGCAGGCTGCCCCCAGCACATTCTCAGTAACGCAAAAAGATGCATTTCACTGTGTGTCTTGATGTACATGTGACTAATAAGTAAATATCTTATCTTAAACAGGAAGAGTACATATAGTACAAATTGGCATCATGATCAGTACAAGGTGGTGGGCTCAATGACCTGCCCAGCGCTGTACTGCTCTGTGTGATGCAGACTCCACATGAGCCTCATCAGTCACCCCAGACCCCGGGAACTGGAGTGGGAGCAAGTTGTCCTGGAGCCCAAGGGCACTGCCCAAATCTCCGTTACAGCGCCGCCTGCCGGTCACAGCGCGGTACTACAGCGGGGGTACAGCGCCGCCTGCCGGTCAATGTCCTGCGCGACACCGGGGGTGTGGCGCCGCCTGTCGGGGCCCTGCCGCCATCGCAGCTGGAGAGAGCGGCGCCAAAGCTGCGGCCTCGCTAATCGACGCCCGGGGCCGTGCGCTGTCGCTCGGCTTCGCTTCGCTGCCTTTTCCCGCCGGTTGAGGGGCGATGTTCGTGGCTCGGAGCATCGCGGCCGATCACAAGGACCTGATCCACGATGTTTCCTTCGACTTCCACGGGCGACGGATGGCGACCTGCTCCAGTGACCAGAGCGTGAAGGTGGGGAGGCCGCGGGCGGGGGCCTGAGGCCGGGCCCTGGGGCTGGGTCCCCCGGTCCCCAGGACTGACTGCAGGCCTGGGCCGCGGCTGCAGGGCCGGGAGTTTGCCGACGACCTCTCTCCGGCAGCGGGATTTGGCCCCGGGGGCTGCCGGAGACACCGAGGCTGCAGGGGGTGGAGATGAACCGCGGCCGCCGGCTCCGGGCCAGGCCGAGGCCTCGGAACATGGAGCCCGTTAAATCCCTTTTGTGTGTCGGCCTTCAGCGAGAGGAATGTGTTCTGAACGACACCCGGCCCGCCCAACTCTACCCCCACCCAACCCTACCCCGTCACCCTACCCCCACCCAACCCTACCCCCATCCAACCCTACCCCCGTCACCCTACCCCCATCCAACCCTACCCCCGTCACCCTACCCCCATCCAACCCTATTCCGTCACCCTACCCCCACCCAACCCTACCCCCATCCAACCCTACCCCCGTCACCCTACCCCCATCCAACCCTACCCCGTCACCCTACCCCCACCCAACCCTACACCCATCACCCTACCCCCCCAACCCTACACCCATCACCCTACCCCCCCACCCTACCCCCGTCACCCTATCCCATTCACCCCGTCACCCTACCCCCATCACCTAACCCACCCAACCCTACCCCCCATCGCCCTACCCCACCCCTCTACCCTCTCTCTCCCCTGCACCCTCTCTCTCCCCAACCAACTCCCCCCAACCCTCTCCCCCCACCCTCTCTCCCCCCCACCCCCCCACCCTCTCTCCCCCCCACCCTCTCTCCCCTCCCTCCCCTCCCCCACCCCCCCAACCCTCTCTCCCCTCCCCCACCCCCCACCCTCTCTCCCCTCCCTCCCACCCTCTCTCCCCTCCCTCCCCTCCCCCACCCTCTCTCCCCTCCCTCCCCTCCCCCACCCTCCCACCCTCTCTCCCCCCCCCACCCTCCCACCCTCTCTCCCCCCCCCACCCTCCCACCCTCTCTCCCCCCTCTCTCCTCCCTCCCCCCCACCCTCTCTCCCCCCCTCTCTCCCCCCCCCCCTCTCTCCCCCCCACCCTCCCACCCTCTCTCCCCCCCCCACCCTCCCACCCTCTCTCCCCCCCTCCACCCTCCCACCCTCTCTCCCCCCCTCCACCCTCCCACCCTCTCTCCCCCCCTCCACCCTCCCACCCTCTCTCCCCCCCTCCACCCTCCCACCCTCTCTCCCCCCCTCCACCCTCCCACCCTCTCTCCCCCCCCCACCCCTCCCACCCTCTCACCCTCTCTCCCCCCCTCCCACCCTCTCTCCCCCCCTCTCTCCCCCCCCTCCCACCCTCTCTCTCCCCCTCTCTCCCCCCCTCCCACCCTCTCTCCCCCCCTCCCACCCTCTCTCCCCCCCTCCCACCCTCTCTCCCCTCCTCCCACCCTCTCTCCCCTCCTCCCACCCTCTCTCCCCTCCAACCCCCCACCCTCTCTCCCCCCTTTCTCCCCACATCCCCCAAACCACCACTCCCCCACCCTCCCACCACTCAAATCTGTGGAGGCAAAGAGATAGCTGGCATTTCAGGTCGGGACCCTGCATCAGGCCCGGATGAAGGGTTTCAATCCAAAACATTGACCATGTCTTTGCCCCCACAGATGCTGCCTGATCTGCTGAGTCCTCCAGTGGGTTTTTGCTCTAGATGACAGCATCTGCAGTCTCTTGTGTCTAACGTGCAAGGTCAATGACCTTTCACATCATCATATTGGTTCAAGTGCTTTGTGGTCTGTTAAGTTTTTACGAAAGTAATGTGGCAGCATTTGCACACAGTAGTGTTCTTCAGTCTACTGATGAAAGGACCATTGATGCGAAGATCATGCTGAATGGAACACGCTGGTAATGTGGGAGGAGTGGGATGGCTCTGAGAACCAGAATGGTTCAAGTGCCCCCTGTCTTGTTAGAAGAAAGAAATAAAAATGGGGTACAGACAGATTAAATGAGTGGACAAGATGGAGTATAATGTGAGGTTATACACATTGGAAGAAAGAATGATAAAACAAATGTATTCTTTAAATAGAGTGAGAGTACAATGGAATTTAACAGAGTGCTGATGAGATCTCAAGGAGCGATATGCTTCCATTGATAGCGATGCAGTAATGCTATGTTGATTCCTGGATTGAAGGGGTTGACATTTGAAGAGAAGTTGAACTTATGTTTATTTGAATTTAGGAGAATGAGAGATGACCTTATTGAAATATTTATGATTCCAAGAGTGGTTGGCAGGGTGGATGCTGAGAGAATGTTTCACCTAGTGGGGTTATCTTAGAACTAGGGGGCATAGTTTCAGAATAAGGGGCACCCATTTAAGAGGGAAATGAGGAGGAATTTATTCTTCTAGAGTCATGAATCTTTGGAATTCTCTACCCTGGAGAGCTGTGGAGAGAAGTCATTGAATGCTTTCAAAGTGAAGATTGACTGACATTTGAACACCCTGGGATTTTGAGGGATATGGGGAGAGAGCAGGAAAGTGATGTTGAGGCAAGTTTGGCTAAACAATGAACTTACTGGACAATGGAGCAGATTCAAGGGATCAGTTCGGCCGCTCCAGCTCCTGTTTCTTGTGTAGCCTTGGTTGTGTGCAGTACGTTCAATGGCTTTGAAGATCAACAGTGGTTTCAATTTCTGATGGAAGTGAATGAAGTTCTGATGCTATTTTGATGAAGAGCAGGAGAGTTAACTCCGATATCCTAGCCCATAGATATCCCTTACTCAACATCACCAAAGTATATCACTAGTTGTTCAGGCCTTCTGTGTGCAAATTGCCTTCCATGTTTCCTACATCACAAAAGTGACTACACTTAATATTTCACTAACTTGAGTTATTTAGGAAAAGACTCAAAATGTGCTATGTAAATGCAAGCCTGTTTGTTCTGGGTTTCTTCCATTATTAGGTAAATTATTAGGAAGACAACCACTTGGGTAGTTTTCTCTAGAGCGGTGGAGGCTGAGGGGAGACATGATAAAACTTCATAAGATTATGAGAGGGGAGGCATAGTTAGAGTAGTCCGCCGGTATCTTTTTTCCAGGGTCGAAATGTCTAATACTAAAGGGCATGCATTTAAGGTGAGAGGGGCGTAAGTTCAAAGGAGATGTGCAGGGCAAGTTTTTTTTACAGAGAGTGGTGGATGCTTGGAATGCGCTGCCAGGGTGGTGGTGGAGGCAAATACGAGAGAGACGCTTATGAGGCTCTTAGGTAGGCACATTGATATAGAGAGAATGGAGAGATATGGACGTTGTGTAGGCAGAAGGGACTAGTTTAGTTAGGCATTTAATTACTAGTTTAATTAGTTTGGCACAACATCATGAGCTGAAGGGCCTGTTCCTATGTTGTACCGTTCTATGTTCTATAATGGTTGAATCTACTGTCTGGCATTTGGGAGCAGGGAGGAGAGAGAGTGCCTTCCTATTCATGCCTGTGGGGGAAACACATGGCCACAGATCAGGTAAGATATGTTACAAAGGCATCCATTGCTCCTTCAGTGGCCTTTTGTAATGATTACATGTTGCACACATCTGTGTGGTGTACAGCTAGTAAGGTTCCATTTCAGGAGCTCTTTATGATAAAAGTATTGCAGATTTATGACAGGATGGGCAACTAATGACGTAATGCTGTCTGTGACTGTTGAATGTGTGTTTTTTTTAACCTTTGTTGCACTTATTTGGCAGGTATGGGACAAAGGTGAAACTGAAGAATGGCACTGCACAGCTAGCTGGAAGGTAATGAGATGCTTCCTGATGCTTATTACACAATGTATTAACATGTATTCCAAATTGTAGATATTTGTATGTGCATGCACTCATTTGTTCACCTGTGCATGTATGCCTTCAAATGTTATTCACTCATTGAGTTTGCAGATGGAAGTAGATGCTAAATGTTGATACTTTCTAATTATTTTTAAAATCAGTGATCCCCTTAACTAACTGACTTTGTATGGTATTCTTTAACAATAATTTTTTTAAAATGTTCTTTGAATTAATAGTATTTCTTTAGATAAGTTGAGTCTATAATTGAGGCTCTCTTTAACACTGAGTCAATATCTATATGTGTGATACTATTGTTCACATACTAAAATAATTTAGATAAAATCCTGTTTCCTATTGGGAATAGGTCTCCCTAGCCTGGAGCTCAGAGATTCAGGCAGTGATGCTCGCTTCAATCTTTTTTTTTCCTTCTCTCTCTCTCTCTTTTATCTGCATGAAGGTCCTCCAAGATCCCTGCAAAAGTAACTGCACACATTGGCTCTGTTTATTATCTGGATCGTGGTGAGGGTGGGTTGTATGACTGGTGACACTAACGTTCTGCTGTGCGGACGAGAATGTTGGAGTGCTGTGTCGTCTTGTTGAGAATGTTTCACGTTTTTGAAGGGAACGAGGGGTGGGGATGAAAGAAACCTGTTATTGCAATAATATGAAAAGTAAAGTGGCTGCAGCTTGAATTGGTCAAAAGTGAAGTGACTGATGGCAGGGTAGAGGACCGTAAGGGAGAAAGAAACAAACGGAATAAGGACACAAAGCCACGTACGTGAAAGGTCTGAAGTCTCTGATGTCATTCAATAAGGTGGCCAATTTGTATTTCTCCCCATTGCCTTGACTCTGATTGAATTATTGATTAAACATCCTAAACATCTATTGGATAGATAGTCAGAGGCGTTTACCCAGGGCTGAAATGGTTGCCACAAGAGGACATAGGTTTAAGGTGCTGGGAAGTAGGTATAGAGGAGATGTCAGGGGTAAGTTTTTTACTCAGAGAGTGGTGAGTGCTTGGAATGGGCTGCCGGCAACGGTGGTGGAGGCGGATACGATAGGGTCTTTTAAGAGACTTTTGGATAGGTACATGGAGCTGAGAAAAATAGAGGGCTATGGGTAAGCCTAGTAATTTCTAAGGTAGGGACATGTTTGGCACAGCTTTGTGGGCCGAAGGGCCTGAATTGTGCTGTAGGTTTTCTTTGTTTCTAAAGGACTTGCCATCCACAGCCATCTGGATTAGATAATTCCAAATTATCACAACCATGAGTGAAGAACTTTCTCCTTGTCTCAGGCCGAATATGCCATCCCCTTGTCCCGAGGTTCTGACTCCTTGTTCTAGACTCTCTTGCCAAGGGAAACAGCCTCTGTACATCTCCATCTGTCATTAACGAGCTTTCAGATGACCTAAACTGTTTCTCTCTCTCCACAGATGCTGCTAAATATTTCTTGCGTTTTGTTGTTTTTATTTTGGATTTCCAGCATTTGTTTTTTGAACTATCCAGTCGATTTCACTAAAAATTATGTATTTCAATGAAGTGACTTCTCATTCCTTCTAAACCGGAGAACTTAGGCCCTATCTACCCAGATTTTCCTCATGACACAATGCTCTCATGCTGGTAGTTAGATGAAATAGGGTGGGAGGATGCTTGTGTGGAATATAAACACTGACCTGTACTGATTCCATGGGCTCAATTGTACGTTTCAATGCTATGAATGCCATTCTAACTCGGATGCATATCGTTCGAGCCACTCTGCTCTCCAGCTCCTAATACAGATTTTTTAAAATTTAAACCTCCTTTGCAGACACACAGTGGATCAGTATGGAGAGTGACGTGGGCCCATCCTGAGTTTGGCCAGGTGCTGGCTTCTTGCTCATTTGATCGGACTGCAGCCGTGTGTGGGAGGAGATAGTGGGAGAGTTCTAACGACAAACTGCGGGGTCAGAGTCATTGGTGGAGTCATTGGATCTTTTCACCACCTGTGTGGACATCAGTTGATTAGGTCAGACTATAAGTCAAATCTTGTTATCAAATTACTGTTGCAATATATACACAATACTCTTGCGTATTCAGTTTTAGATCCAAATGGTTTTGATCACTTGGGCCCATTTTCAAAGCAATTCTAGCCACATTATCCAGTGTACTTCATTTTCAAGAAAATGCATTTTTATCTCGATGTACAATAACACCTGTTTCCTAGAGGAATAAAGGGCTGCAGATGCTGGAACCTAGATGAACAACATGATGATGCTGGAGGAACTCAGCAGGCCAGGCAGGGTCCTGACCCAAAACATTGACCGCCTGCTTTTCTCCATGGATGCTGCCTGACCTGCTGAGACACCTGTTTCCTGTTGCATTCTGCCCAAACCAACCTTGATTTTAAGTGTGCCCAACAGTTTCCAGCTCTGCTTATGTGTCTGTAAATGCTTGAGGCTGTGTACTAATCTTCTAGAGCTTGTCTTTTCACAGCACTTTCAGCCCTCTACCATAAGAAGTTCCAGCATAGCAATCAAAAACCATGTCTCACCTAAAGCAATCTGATCTACTCATTTCACATGTTCCAGTACAACAGGATTGGGTTCATTTATGATTCTCCCCCAGGATCCAATAACCAACACTTTTTGTATAGGTCCAATCAGAAGTGTATCATTGCAATTGTCACCATCTTGAGGTAGCATACTAGAATAAAAATGTTAGCAACTTGCATATTAAAATGCCTGTTTCCAAACAGGTGAAGAGGACTACACTGGTGGACAGCAGAACCTCAGTGACGGATGTGAAATTTGCCCCAAAACACATGGGCTTGGTTCTAGCCACCTGTTCTGCAGATGGTGTTGTGCGGATATACGAGGCGCCAGATGTCATGAACCTCAGTCAGTGGTCCTTACAGCATGAGATCTCATGCAAATTGAGCTGCAGCTGCATTTCCTGGAACCCCTCCAGGTGAGGAAAGTGCATGCACTGTGTGGGTATTTACACCAAACCATGTTTTGAGTAAGTTTATTTAACCAATGAACTGTTGTATATAAAATAGCAATTGCCCGAAAGTACATGCATAACTTTTTGTTAATAGAGATACTTTTTACATATTATTACAAATAATTAAAAGTGCCCTTCAGAAGAAATTTGTGCTTTCAAATTATTTTGGAAGACTTATCCCATGAGTTCCATTCCCATTGCTTTTTCCCCATGGCAATGATCCCCCATTTATCCAGTTCTCCTTTTAAAGTTATTTTCGAATCTGCTTCTGGCACCCTTACGGGCTGTGCTTTCTGGTTCAAAGCAACATGCAGTATTTGAAGAGTCTCTTCACCTTCCATGCTCTCTCCCTCTCTGCTCTGAGAGGAAAGTAATGCAGTTTGAATCTCAATGGCTGGTGGAGCTGTTAGTCCAGTCATATTAACTGGTTCTGAATCAGACAGTGTGAGTGTAGAATCAGCAATGGTTTCAGCCCATCAATTTGAAAATAACTCCTTTAACGAACAAAAGTGCAGCTTTCAAATACAGTGAAAGTTAACACATTGACTGGGCCTCTTCTTGTACAGAGGTAATTGCATGTTTGGTAAATATATATATACACATATGGTTTAAACTGTCTCCAATGCTGTTTGTTATTACAGTTCCCGTTCTCATCCCCCTATGATAGCAGTGGGAAGTGACGACAGCAGCACAAACATAGGTGGCAAGGTTCAAATTTATGAATACAATGAAAACACCAGGTATGCCACAATGCAGAGCGTTATAGAGATTGTTTTTGATGCTTTTCTCCCATCTTTTCCTAATTTGTGTAGTGGCATAAAAGCTATCTTATTGGGCCAGTGATCACCAGGTGTGTTTCAATGATCCAGAAACTTAAATTCAGATCTCACCATGGTAGATGTGGAACTTAAAGTCAGTTAACAAACACATCTGGAATTAAAAAAGCTAGTATGAAGAATGAGCATAACACTACCAGATTTTTAGCAAAGCCCATCTTGTTTGCTCATTCCTTTTAACAGAGGAAATGTAGATATTAGTCTGGTGTGTTGTCATCCACAGTAATGAGGTAACCTCCCAACTGTCCTCTGAAATGGATCAGCAAACCACAATGTACAGTGGGAGTGTCTTCACCAAGTGTACTGCAATGCTTCAAGAAGATGGTTCACCATCACTTTCTCAAGATCATTTGGGAATGGCCAATAAATGTAGGTTTTTCCCTGGAACTGTAACGTTCCAGGAATTATTTTTTAAAAAAAAGAAAGGTAGTATTCCACACATGCTCGAAGAAAGTTTGGTGAACAGATTCTGCACCAGATAGCCAAGTGTTCACAGGAAACCTTGACAGTGAGCGTCAGCAGGCTTCCTCCCACAACTCCATCTTAACCTTCCAACTAGCACGTCCTTAGCATGAAGGAAGAAAATGAAGCACCCAGAGGAAACCCATCCAGTCACAGGAACAAGTGCAAGCTCATACAAATGACACCCAAAGTCAGCATTGAACCTGGGTCTCTGGAGCTGTGAGGCAGCAGAGCTAACTACTGTGCCACCTATTATCTCGAGTTCACAAGCAAAGATTCTCATTAAGTGGGGACTTTGGAAATCAATTGTAGCTTTATTTCACTGTTGTCCCAACTGGGATCAATTTAAAACACAGGATATTGATGAAGGATTCTAACTATAGAGCCCAGAATCTATCCCCAAGCTGCACTTATTTGCATGTTTCAATAATAATTTTTTTAATGTTATTTCTGTTTAGCCCTGTTGTCTTACTGAACCCAGCATTATAACAAAGCACAAATGTATAATAACAGAACACATGAAAAGAATTCACAATGTTCCTGTATCTCCCTCTCAGAAGTCATGACTGTCAAATGCTAAGGTGTGAGTTTAGGGTTGTAGACTGAATATAATAAACTCTGTAACATTGTGTAATTAAAGTTATAACCTTTATTGTGTGGGTATGATTGATCACACTTTCCTACATGTAGATAATTAATATATAAATAGAGGTGCTCCAGTTCATCTAAGGTTTGAAGTCTGCAGATTTTATATGTTTTAAGTGTATTTAGAGCAGTTGCTTTAATCTGTTGAGGCACATTTTGTCATTCTATTTTTTTGTCCTCAAATGAGTGACAGCATTCATAGAATGTGCATCTGGATCTTTATTTGAGGATTAAATTGAAAAGAAAATAGGGGCAAAGAATAAATAAATGAATCCTAATTTGATATTTGTGTTTTTTATTTCAGGAAATATGCAAAAGCAGAAACCTTAATTACAGTTACCGATCCTGTGCATGATATTGCTTTTGCTCCAAACCTTGGAAGGTCATTCCATATTCTTGCAGTAGCAAATAAAGATGTTCGAATTTTCACACTAAAACCGTTAAGGTGGGAATACTTGCATCCTAATTTCTTAATGGCGTCATTTTGTAGTATAAGTTTCTTTGAGTTAAACAAAACTGAAAACGTCATCTTGATGAATAATTTCATACCCAAAATAGCAGTATTTGTTTCATCCTGATCTTTCTGTAGTTATCTTTTGACTTCTAACCAGTTGCATAGCCAATATAAAAATTACTATTTTAAATCTTCATCATCTTTTCCCCCAGAAAGAATTGAGTAGTTCTGGAGGTCCAGCAAATTTGAAATTCAGACAGTGGCACAGTTTGATAATCACAATTCGCAGGTATGCGTGTGAGCTGGAACATCACTGGTACGGTCTTGGCGTCCTCTGGAGATGATGGATGTGTCAGATTATGGAAAGGTGATCTGAATTTCTTAGTCCAGTTAGAGTTATCTAAAGCCATTACCTTCAATATATAGTATTGTAATTCAGAAAGGTTTTGTTGAATATTGTATCTTGCTGATTTCAGTACAGGAATAGATAAGACTGTGAATAACTATCACTGAGGTGGTTTTATTACTCTGACTTTCCTGTTACATTAGCTGTCACATGAGCATTTAACTTCACGAATTGCTCATTGCAAGTTTTATATTAATATCACTTTTTCAGCGGTTTAAATAATTTGGGAAGTATCGTTAAACCTTTGGCATTCATGTTGCAGATGAAACTGAAAGACTGATAATAATTAGTTGGTTAGTTATCATTTAATGGTCCTACCAGATAGTTGTTGTTGTTAAGAGACAAAAGAACTAGAAAGAGGGATGCTACTTGAAAAGCTGATTGGTGCTAAACTGAGCTTCAGAACGCCAGATGACATCCGGTTCTACTACTTTCCCTTCTTGTGCTATGTGTGTATTCTAATTCAGCCTTGCAATTTAATTACCTGGTTATGAAGTCAGTCTTCTGGATATTTCAAGTCAGTTTCAGAAATTAGCATGCACAGACAATATTCATCTGTACAGATCCATTTCCTCATGATTATTAAAAGTTTGACTGGTGGCTCTTTCAGTTGCCTGCATGACATATCTGGTGAGCAATTCGGTTTATGGGGTATGCAGAAGAAACATTACACATGATGCCCTGGATTATGCAGGGGAAAAGTGGCTAGGTTTCAGCTCCTGATTTAACATTGTAGTTGGGGGTAAATCTGGACAAGTGACAGGTTCAGACATGACCTTGAACAACTACACAACGTGGAAAGTCTGTCTGCGAACAACTACACAACGTGGAAAGTCTGTCTGCAAACAACAAGGACCCACCACCTCAAGAGAAGAGAATGAGGTTGAATTAGTGAGAATCAAAAAGCTATTACAGGCAGAGGATGAACGTAAAGGGGAAGTCCTGGATAATCAAGTAGTACTTGGAAACCGAGACCAGTGGAACATATCTTGTCAGCTCAGCAGTTTTTATTCTACATTGATTGGAATCATTCTTAGGACAAGATGAACCTATAGATGAATTTAATAGAGCCAGGTGGAAAGTAAGATTTATACTAGAGAAGGGCTGAAGCTGCCTCAGCCCACTGCTGCTGATATCTTTGCTTTTGGTTTTGCTGTCTCTTGACTCCACAATTCCAGTGCTCTCTTGGTCATTTTCCATCTTCCACCCACTGTAAGTTCGAGCTCTGTTCACCCATCACCCTCTACTCAGTGGCCTTCATTGGCTACCATTCCAGCAGTGCTTGAATTTAAATCCATGTAGTTAATCCTTCCATGGCCTTGCCTTCCCTTTTCTGTAATCTCTTTTGGTTCTCTGAAAACCTTGTTCTGACGTCCTCGATTTCCTTTTCCTCTCCATTGGTTCTGTACTTCCTTCCTGAAATCTCTCCTCTCTGCTTTGGCCGGCGTCTTGTTCTGATTGTTTTGTGCTCAGTGTCAAATTTTGTCTGTTAACACTGCAGTGATATCCTACGATAAAAGGTAGTTTTTAGAACTATGGTATTGCTGATGGGTCGACAGCACACAGATTTACCCTGGAAACTCAATGAAATGTTCATTTCTGTTCACTGGGGATTTAAAATCCTTAAAGTTTGAAACGTTGACTGAAGTTCCGGTGCTTTTAATTTTGCAGCTAACTATATGGATACTTGGAAATGTACAGGCATATTGAAAGGAGATGGAAGTCCCGTAAATGGTGCCTTAAACCAACATCAATGGGAATTCTTAATCCTTCTGCAGTATTAAGCAATTCATCCTTACAGAATGCATTTAATGGAACATCCTGCCGGAGGGAGGTAGGTTGAAGGTCCCTTCAGTTCAGGTGCTGAACTGTTGCTGTTTTGGAGAAATTCAGGCATCATGTCGACCTTTGGGGGCTAATAAATTTGACTTAACTGTTGTTTACCCAGTGTAAGCCAATAACTGAGCAGAGCAGTCTCATGAATATGAGGTACCGTGTATCAAAACCGGCAGCAAATACTCATTGGATCACTGAACTTTGTCTTTACACTTGGGCAAGAGGTCCTTTATTATGAAGACTAAGATACGATGTATGTGATAATGTGATGAGAAGGTGGGTGGGTAGTCAGCATTTAGTGCATTTGGTAGCCCAATTTTGCAATTGCTGCTAGATGCTATTGGCTATCCTCGAGCTTCTGGGCATTTCCCCCACTATGAACCTGACAAATGTTCTTTTTGGAGTACTGTGACAAATTGTGTTCACAAATTATGCAATCATGCTGCTGCAACTTCTGTTATTTAAAATCATTTCATCTGTTTGATTTGCATTATCTCTGACTTTTGAATCATAAAGTCAGCTTTTTAGTTATACATATTTATAAAGAGAAATCTCTTTGAATAGACCTCTGACCCTGGTGTAATTTTAAAACTGAATGGGTGTGGTCTTAAATTCTTCAAATATGGCTACGATAATTTCAAAAAACAATACAGTTATAACCACATACTAGATACCATGACTTCTCAAGATGGAAGAAATAACAGTAGAAATTGAGTGCTTTACTCACTGCATGGTGTCCATGGTTACCTTGAATGGTTGATGTTTGTAGCACTAAAATAGTAAAACTCATTTGAAATAATGTATAAAGTTATATTAAAAAAGTATAACAGCCACCAAACACTGTTTTGTACATTTATTGCAAAAACTAGAAACTGTTTTCATGACATACAATGTCCATTACAGTAACAGTACAACTGTGAGCTTGTGTCTAAAGTAAAATAATTCATAATTTAATTTGCCTGATTGTAAATCAAACCTCCAAACTTTAGGTAGCAGTGGTCTAGGAGTTTACATTGAAGTGTATATGTTTTTCAGATTTAGGTTGGATGTTTTAGAGTATATGTTTTTCATTCACTGTTAGAAATGGGTTGCTTGCTTATGAATTGGAATTTACTCTGCCTGGGAACCCTGTCCAGATTCTCCTTGCGAATCCAGGGAGGTCGGTACTCTCCTGGGTGGTCGGTACTCTCCTGGGTGAAAATTATTATAATCTGCTGGAAGAACTCTGGGTCAAGCAGCATACTGCCTATCCTTATGCAGGGTTTCGACCCACAGATGCAGTTCGACCCGCTGAGTTCCACCAGCAGATTGTTTTTTGCTCCAGATTCCAATATCTGCAGTCTCTTGTCTCCCCTGAAAATTATAATAATTTGGGAAATCTAACTACATGTTGTAACTTGCTAAGGGGTCCTCTGGAACTACAAATACTTTGAGCCACTTACCTCTTTAATACTAAGGTAGTCACTAAGTCTCTTTAAAGTGCAGAGATTTCTTTGTTTTCAATGGATCTCTGAAATTTGGCTGCAAAGTCCTATAGACCTTAATTATAAATCCATGTTATGTTCTTGAAGAAACCCAGACATCAAACAATGTAATTAAAAGAAACGGGGAACCAAATTTCTTAGTCGGGTGTTTTTAATTTACTTAGTGATTCTAAGCAGGAATAACTATTTCAACTCTTCTGTTACTTTCTGGAAGCAATTCATTAATATCTGTTATGTCTATACTAGAGAGGTTTTGTGGAAAATATGCAGCTTGTCAGTCAGGAATGCTTTGTTCTTATTTTTGACCCAGATGCTACTGATGAAATACTATCTTGTATTCATAGGAAAGAAAACAATGAGTGTATTTCCCCTATCATTATTTGTCTGTGATGTGTTCACTCAACTTATTGGAGAAGTAGCTTCTGATTTCTTTTTTGAGGAAGTGTACCTAGTTTAGTGAAACCTAGAACCATGGCAGTGTGCAAAATTGTAGGGGTAAACAAGGTGGCTCAGGGCATTGATTTTCCCAGCCCTCATTCCCTTGGATATAATTTTTTTGAGTTTGTAGCTGTGGGCATTGCTCGCACATTCACTAAAACATTTACAACGACTTGCCCAAGAAGTAGAACTTCAGAACTATCAGAAGATAATTTGTGTTTTACTACCTAATTGTAGAAGTGAAAGATTAAAAAAAGTATAAGTTGCATTTAAAACATTTTCTTTTCCCCTATCCAAAAATATTTAATCAGACAGAATTGTTTGCAAATTTGAAATGTGGTTAAGCAAAGGTATATGTTCATTTTTTTTCTTTTAGGAAACTCTGATACATCTCACCTTCTACACTCACAATGCCCTTTTCAGCAGAAAGAAAACACAACTGATCTCGAGCTAACTGGAGTAACCTTGCTGTTTTGCTGCTTGTTGCATGCACACAGGAATGGAATGTGAACTCCTTTTCCCCCTTCCCAGTGACATCTGATATCTCCCAAGACCAACCTGCTTACTAATAACCTTGGATGGAAGGCTTCATAAAATTAAACATCTTTTGTCCCTGTTTGCTAGTGTTTTTTTTGAACAGTTGGCATCTATGTACAAGCAACTCAAAGGAGAGGCACATATTGCCTTACAGTACAGAAGCAGCCTTGAAACCTAATTTTCAACTTTGGAAGCCATGTATATATAACATTAAAATGACCAAAATTACGGAGAATGCTTCAAAGTGAATGAATAGAATTTAAATTGATCTTGCGTCACGGTACACTTCATTCTAAATAGCAACTACGCATATGATGCAGTGGGCACTCCAATGTTACGCATTTAAGATACTGATGAGGATATAGAACCCAAGCAGATATGCACCCTCTTTCCAGTGTGGGACCAAGAATGTTATGTGTTCTAATTGGAACAGGTTAAATAAACTGAGGTTTACATTGTCAGTATTGTGTGTACTTTTTTTTTAGTCATTGTATTTCTAACTTTTTTTTCTTTCTCCAAACTCTGGTAATATTTATATTGATTCATAATTATTGTGTTTACATAATGATTTATGAACTGTTTGAAAATAAAAGTGAAAAATAGTTAAAGATCATTGAATTGTACATCAAATTGCTTTACTGTGGTCATTTTCCTAACCAAGACCCAATGTTTTACTTTAATTATTTTAGGCATTTGTATCTTTCATTTTCTTATATTCACCACTTTTCTCTTTGTCTTCTGTTCTTTTCTCCCGTTTTTCTCTCTCGCCTGTCTTCCTCTACATCGTTTCAGGTCTTTCTTTCCCACTCCGGACCATGCTCGTGCTGGATCGAGATGGTCCACTTATGCCCAGCTTCCTCTTCCTCCTCTTCCTCCTATGGCAGAACAGTCTTGTGATGCTGACACAACCCACCTTCAGTATCGTAACTCTCAAAGTCGATACTCCAACAGGTCTCTTAATTCCTTGGTTGAGAATGAGGGGGTGCAATAAAAAACATCTACTTATGCAGAGGTGATAATTGTCTATGTTTCTGCTAACTTATTTCTACCCATACTTCTGATGTACAGAGAAAGTTTCTCAATGGATACCTTATTATCTTAATTCATATTTGAGTGACATAACTATGTAGATAATCTGATGTTGAATAGTTTATTCATCTAATGCTACCAGAATACTTAAGATTGGAAATCTGCAATTGCTGGCTGTATTCAATGATGGCTGATAGACCACGTTAAACTGAAAAAGTTATGGGTGTGCCTTAAGAATCAATGCCTACTGTTAGAAGATTTTTTTTTAATTGGGATAGTTCTGTTTTATAAGGGAATTTTGGAAGAAATGTACATTTTGAAATGATTTGACAATGTCAATTTTTTCTACATACAGCTTGTGTTTTTTGAGAAAAAATTCTCTTATGTTTTAAATATATTAACAACCACAAATGGAGTGATGCATGCAGTGTGTCTGTTAGCAGGATGATCGTATAAGCTGTGCTCATATTTGACATTCCTGTGCTTGAGCTGGAACACACCACCCTGTAGTCTGGGGTTTGACATATTTATCCAGGTAGAGAGTTACACCAGAAAATGGATTGAGTGTAAAATTAATTATACAGTTTTGTTAAAACAATAAAGGTGTATGCATAAAAACTGATTCTGTTATATTTTTGTGTCAGTAATCAAGCAGTTAAGTTCTATTCTCTCATGGAATAGATTTTACTTAATATTATTTGTCACTTAACTGAAAATTGATAATATTAAGCATTTCTTATGGGACTTGACAGGATAGAGGCAGAGATGATGTTTCCCCTGGCTAGGATATCTGGACCCTGGGGGTCTCAAAAGAAGGGGTGGCCATTTAGGAGCAATGAACAATGCTGGAGGAATTTATTGGGTCAAGCAACATCTGTGAGGTGAAAGGAATTGTCAACAATTCCAGTTGAAACCCTGCATCAGGACTGAGTGTGGAGAGGGCCATTTAGGGTTAGTTGGAGAAGTAATTTCTTCATGTAGGGAATACTGAATCTTTGGAATTCTCTGCACAGAGATATTAAGGATGTTGAGGGATATGGGGTTAGTGCAGGAAGTGGCACTGGAGTAAAGAACTGAATGGCAGAAGGTGTTCTTATTCTAGTGAGATTTTGAGATGACAAATGGGTAAATACCAGTAAATCAAAGTATTTGAATCATAGACCTATTTCAGTATTCCCACATGCAGAGTAAGAAGTTGACTGACAAAAACAATAAGTGTCTTTGTTAAATTATAGTATAATTTCAGTGTGTTTAAATACCATGTTAAAAGAGTATAAAGTTTTTTCCCATTGATATTGAAAATAAATGCCTGAAAACGTACCTTTTGTATGTCAGATACTGTGGTGGACCTCATATTGACACCATCCAAACTTAATAAAATAAGTATCCCTTCCTAAAAAATCCAAATGAAGAAAACAAGAGGTGTAGTAGTATTCAATTCCTGTATATGGATTTCCAAAAAGTCTTCAGTAAAGAGACATATAAATGGATATAAAATGATTGTTAGAGATAACAATGGGCTTTGGATTAGATTCTACTATTGGTAGATTTATGCTTCGAATAGTTCACTCTATTAATAATTCCTATCAATAACCTGGTAGTGTATTCCTTCAGTTTATTTGTGTGGGAATTTTGGATAAGTTGCACCACAAACTGGGGGGAAAAAGCAGAAAATGCGGGTGAAAAGGTGAGTTGGAGAAATTGTAGGGAGGACTTTCTAGCACCATGGAATTAGTCATGCTGAATGTTGTAATCATTTTCTACAAGGCCTGTGTCCCCTATACAAAGAAGCTGAGAAAGGTAGGGGAAAAAAATCCACATATTGCAAGAAAATAAATAATATATGAAGTGATCACATTATGTCAATAGAAGAATAGGAAAGGAGGCATGATTAGAGAAATTAAAGATGTAGACCAGATCCTGAGAAGGTATGAATAGTTAATTTAGGTTGCAGTAGCATTACTGGACTACCATCCAAAGTTCTAAACTATTGAACTGGAGTTATGAGTTAAAATCCTGGCATGGCAGCTAGGGAGTTTAAATTCAAGTAGTTCAATAAATCTAGGGAAGGAAACAACATCAATTATTGGTTTTTCTTTGTTTAAAAAATCCATTTGGTTCACTTGTGCCCTTCAGAGAAGGAAATATGCCATTTTGTTTAGCCTGGTATATACAGTACATGACTTCAGACCTTTCAAGGTGATTAGCTTTTGAAATGGCGAAGAAAGCCACAAGTTCGGACGCAACTGGGGATGGAAAGAAGATTAAAATGCTATGTGAAATATACCTTCAATGTAAGGTTTTTCATGGGAGTGAAACCAAACAAAATTTAACACATTTCTACATGAGCTAAAGGGATAGGTGATCAAAATACTTGACAAATTGGAATAGGGTTCAATGAAGGCACAGACTACAAGCCAACTGTGTGTCACTGAGCAGTTCTGGCACACAAATAACACATCCCCCTGGCTTGGAGACATGCAGTAGAAAAACAAACCCTTTGGCTTACTGTGTAATGCCAGCAATCCAGTATTTGTCCATACTAATCCCATTTTCCAGCATTTTGGCCTGTAGCTCTTCAGGTTGCTGTTGTGAAAGGGAAAAGTTTCTAATTAATAATATGTATGCCTCTTAAATTTTGTACACCTCAGTCAGTTTCCCTTTCCTTTTCCCCTCTGATCCACAGAATACAACCAACGTTCCTCATAGTTGAAATGCACCATCTCAGGCCCACATCCTTGTTAATCTCTACAACTGCTCCAATGACATTCTTTAAAGCCCAAATTCCTGATTTCCAGCATGTACAATCAAAGGGGAAAATTGTGCCAGTGATTAACAGTTTGCTGTGCAAAACTGCCATTTGTTGCTTATCTCTAATTTCTCCCTGAACTGGAGTGGCTTGATTGGCCATTTCAGGGGGCAATTTGGAGTTAACCACACTGGAACTGTGGAGTCAAATCCAACTCAGACTGCATAACAGTAGTAGATTTCCTTCCCAGATTGTTTTAGGACAGATGTTTCAAAGCCACTATGACAGATGCTAGCTATTTCTTTCAAATTTAAATTATTAAAATTACCCAGTTTGACATGCTGAACTTCAGACTGTAGTCTTTGGATCGGTCCGTCCAAACTGCTGATCGTCCAAAGTTCAGTAACTTTGATACCATAGTTGTGAGCTAGATTACTTTGGGTTTAGGACCATAGTGTTTGTGTTAGTTTAAATATTGGAGGAAAGGGAGGTAATGGCTTTGGCTAAGATATTGGTTAAGGACACAGGTTGGTCTCTGGTATAGCTATTGGGGATGGCTAACTTCTAGCAGTAGAAAAGGTTATTTGACAGTGCCTAGTTTTATTTTCCTTGGCTTTGCTGTATGATACAACAAGACAAATGACACAGTGACCATCAGAACCCAAAGGTTCATGACAAACCACTTGCTCCAATGCAAGCAAATGGTTGTCAATGTCCTCCAATCTGGCAAATCTAATTCCCAAAACAGAAAACAGGGAAAAGTTGCCAAAAATATACAAATCAATGCTGGATGTTATGTTAGTTTTTGGCTTCAGGGACAGTTTTGTGGTGGCAAAACAAGACTGCCAAGGTCTACAATTCCTTGGATTACACTAAGAAGATACTTTTCGGTTGAGGATCTTTAGTGGAGTTTGAGTTCAAGGCAAACAAAAGACTATCACTATAATAAAAAAAATGCTGGAAACACTCAGCAGGTCAGGCAGCATCTGAGGAGAGAATCAGAATTAACATTAACATGTTCTCCTCCACAGGTGCTGTCAGGTCTGCAGAGTGTTTCCATCATTTTGTTTTTATTTCAGTTTTCCAGCATCTTCACACAGCTTGTCCTCGCAATAGGGTTTTATAATGAAGAAAAGAACGAAATGACATCGGACAGAGTAAGTGTTCGGTGTTTAATTTAATCCCGGGGTGACGGTTTGGGGGCAGCGGCGTTTCAAATGAGTTTTGGCGGTTTGCTCGTGCTCCTGTCTCAGGGAGCGCGCGATGATGGACCGGGGTGTGACGTCGCGCTCGCGCGCGCTCCATAACCAACGAGGGTCCGGGCTCGGACGCGATGACGTCACGGCAAATAGACGGCGCGCCCCCCCGTGCGCGCCCCCCCCCCCCCGTGCGCGCGCCGAAACACCTCGCGCCCTGATGAAGTGAACTCGACCGTTTGTCGGAGGTGCCGCGCATGCGCACATCGACAGCACCCACCCACCCCCCCCAAACTTTTGAGCTGCGCGCCTCTAGCTCCCGGAGCCCAGGGCCTACCCCGCCGGGGATTGCTTGTTGTGTGGGCGCTTGGTTTAAAGTCTCACCGAGCACAGTTATTGACCAGATGAATTTACGTAAGTATCCTCTGAGTTAGAAGTTGAACTTTATTAGCAACCTGTCCGGACTTTTTATTGCTCGGAGTGCTTTATTCCCCTTGAGTAGTTGCTGAAAAGTTTTGTGTGAAAGCAAAAGTGTGCGGATTAGATCGGAGGATGAAACGCAGTGCACTTCATAGTATGCACAAAGAGTGATTACAATGCAGATTGGTAGTAGATTCAATAATAGCATTTAAAGGAGAATTAGGTAAATATTTGAATCAGGAAAACCTGCGGGATGCGAGAGAAGGACAGGAGAGGGGGACTAACTGGATTAGAACAGCCAGCTCCTCCTCTTCTCTGTTATTCTGTTGTTGCTGTTAATGTTGAAGGAATTTTTAAGGAATATTAATGAAGTCTTGATTGCAAAAGCTTTTGTAACTGCAAACGTTTGTTTCAATGTATACTGTATACTCTCACAGGCTTTATAAAAATAAATACACATTTTTGATAGCTGTTGTAAAGTTCTGATTGTATGATTTACTGCATTTTTACTAAGAATTTTAGAATTGTTAAAAATCATTGCAAGGGTTTAAGAATAAAGTTTAACCCTGTTGACAAAGCAACAGCAATTTGCTTTAAAACATATTGTCCCAAGTTGCTTCAGATGCATAATCCTGGTTGCCAGATCTAATGGGTAGACATTGGAAAATGAGGTGTTGGGATATAACATCATGTGTTGGTTGCAATTCAGTTGGCGGTAGTTTTGCAGTGGAGTCAGTAAGTTGTGAGTGCGAGTCTCTGGTTTAGGCATTTAAAAAATCCAGACTGACATTCCAGTGCATACTGAGTGAGTGATATTATCTCAGGGGTGTCCTACCTACTTTAGTTGTAAAAGATCTCACAATACTGTTTTGAAAGTAGGGATGTTATCTTGGTTGCAGCTAATTGCTCGGTGAATGCTGCCAAAATAAAGTTGGCCATTATCAAGCGATTGACCACTCCAGAACTTTCTGTATTTCAGATTTTCAGTATCTACCTTTTATTATCTTCATTGTCCATTATCATGTTATTCATGCAAGGCCAGGCTTTTGCAGCTTTGATTGTATAAAAATAGACTATGCTTTTAAGAAGTACCACCACAGTTTATAAAGGATCTGATAGATCCTGAAATCATGAAAAGCACTTTTGAGATGCAAGTATTTTTTCCCATGGCTTTTAAATTGCAGTTACTTTTGTGATGTGGGAAATGTGGCAGAAAGTTCGTCCATAGTGAGCTCCCATGGGCAGGACCCTAAGAGTAACTGGATTTTTTTTGAAAAAATAATTATTGGTTTGGACTAGAAAAAATTCAAGAGTGAAGGGTTTAGGTGGTCAAAGGTACAGCCTACAATACAAGAGGGATGGGGGAAGCACAATTGGGCAGAATCAAAAGAATGAATGGGAATAGAAGGTTGTGGGGTTACAGGGATTCGAGGGGCAAGTCCTTGTGTTTTTTCTTCCTCAACCCTTCAGGATAGCTTTAAATTTTCAGCATTGGAGGACCCAGACAAGGTACCTCCTGTGAAAAAAAAAAGTTTACTTTAGTAAACCATCTAATAAGTTCTATTCATGAATAATTATGTTTGTGCCATGATTGGGAAGTGTGATTTGATTTCCACTTGTGGCTGATCTATAATGACTATTTTGTCCTAATTAAATTGCAACCTGACAAATTTTTTTGTCCTTTGAGAATAAGGTTACAGGCATTTCACATGCAAATTGTTGTAGAGGATGTATTTTTATTAAAATCTGAATTAGTTTAAATGCAAATTGTTGAATATTTACCCCGGCTGAGAAACTTCATTGAACTGATCTTGGGGTGGCATCTCATAGCTTTCAGGATTCTAAAATCATCGTGTATTTAGAAACTGCCAGTTGGCTCATAAATATTGTTATTGAGTACACGTACATGTTCAACCGTTAGTTGTTCAGTTTAACAGGTGGTTAAAATTGGTGAGAGAATTCTTATTCCATATCCCAAATTTTTTGGTAGTGATTTCTGAATTTTGTTGGAGTGTATTTCTGTTACCTAAACTGCCATAAGTGGGGGTCGCCTGTATGTAGGGCTTTAGTGAGGCTGTTTCTGAGTAGCATGTACAGTTTTGGTCTCCTTATCCAAAAAAGCATACACATGCCATTGAGGAAGTGCAAAAAGATATTTTTTTCTGATTTTTTTTTTCTCTCAGCTTTGACAAAAGGCCGTTAACCTAAGATGTTATGTTTCTCTCTCCACAGATGCTGCCGACCTTAATAGAATTTTCTCTTTTTGATTGTATAAATATTTTTAAATTTAATTTCTGGAATACAAAAAAAGAACTCAAGTTTTGATGTTGTATTTTGAAATAAATTTTGTTTGTTTACTATTGCATTGTTATTTCTGACTTGGTCAAACTGCTACTATTGAACTGAGATGACACAGATGTAATCAAAACTTGAGGTTACACTGTTTTTGCACACATCTTGTATATTTATTTCTATTTTTGTTTTCAGGTGACTATCAGATGCCCCTAACATAATGGAAAGTATCAGGAATCTGGAGGATGAGACATTTCCTAGTTTTCTATTGCAGTCTGTCAGGAGTAATGGCAGTGAAATGCTGGAAAATGTTACTGTTTCTTCAAATTTTGGACTTCCCGTGGCTGCATCAACAGTTGCTAAAAAATCAGATTTGGGGTAACAGGTGAGGTCTTTGTCTAAATATGCATGTTTATATGGAAATGGGAAAATCCATTTAGCCTACTGGGACTGTTCTGGCCTTCAGTGAAGACATTCCATATGTCATCCTCTTGTCCCTACATCTAGAGTAATAGAGTTGTCCAGCACAGAAGCAAGCCCTTTGGCTCACAATGTCCGTGCCAACCTATTTGCCCATTTACACAAATCCCATTTGCCCACCTTAGATATGAATCCTTCTATGTCTTACCTATTTAAATATCTGTCTAAATGTCTTGTAAACATGGTGATTGTATCTGAACACACCACCTTGTCTTATAGTGAGTTTCGGATATCAACCACTCTGTGTGGGGAGAAAAATTTTCCCCTCAAATCCACTTAAAACTTCTGCCTCTCACCTTATATCTATGCCCTCTGCTTTTGAATGCCCTACCATGGGAAAAAGATCTATCCTACCCTATCCATGTACCTTATGTATATAAGAGTCATAGATTCATACAACACAAACAGGCCCTTTGGCCCACCATGTCTATATCGACCATCTATACTCGTCCCACTTGCCTGCATTAATTCCACATTCCACTATACCTTGCTCATTCGAGTACCTGTCCAAGTGCCTCTTAAATGTTCCTACTGTTCCTTTGGCAGTTCATTTCAGATACCAACTCATCTTTATGTGAAAAATTTTCCCCTTGGATCCCCTTTTAAACATCTTTCTTTTTGCTTTAAGCTATGGCCTCTACTTTTAGATGTTGCAACCAAGGTAACGAGACACTGACTATCTATCCTATCCTAATTTTATATACTTCTATCATATCACCTCTCAGCCTCCAATGCTCCTGAGAAAACAGACCCAGCCTATCCAATTTCTCTTTATAACTTAAACTCTCTTAATGAGGCAACATCCTTGTGAATCTTTTCCAGTTTAATCACATCCTTCCTGTAGTGTGGTGACCAGAGCTGCACAAATAATCCAAGTATGGCAGTCACCAATGTTATAGAACATTACAGCACAGTACAGGTCCTTCGGCCCACGATGTTGTGCTGACCTTTTAACCTACTCTAAGATCAATCTAAACAATTCCCTCCCCACATTGGCACATGGATGATAGAAAAATGGAGGACTATCTAAGAGGCTCCTAAATGTCCCTAATATATCTGCCTCTACCAGCACCCCTGGCAGCATGTTCCATGCACCCAGCACTCTCTGTGTAAAACAAAAAAACTTGCCTCTGATATCCTCCTTGTACTTTCCTCCAGTCATCTTAAAATTATGCCCCCTCATGTTACCCATTTCCACCCTGGGAAAAAGTCTCTGGCTGTCCACTCGATCTAGGCCTCTTATCATCTTGTACACCTCTATCAAGTCACCTCTCATCCTCCTGCTCACCAAAGAGAAAAACCCTAGCTCACTCAACCGATCCTCATGCTCTCCAATCCAGGTAGCATCCTGGTAAATCTCCTCTGCACCCTTTCTAAAGCCACATCTTTCCTACAGTGAGGTGACCAGAACTGAACATGATATTCTAAGTGTGGTCTAACCAGGGTTTTATGGAGCTGCAACATTACCTTGTGGCTCTTGAACTCATTACCCCCACTAATGAAGGCCATATGCCTTCATAACAACCCTATCAACTTGTGTGGCAAACTTTGAGGGATCACTGGACTTGGACCCCAAGATCCCACTGCTAAGAATCCTGCCATTAACCCTGTATTCTGCCTTCAAATTCAACCTTCCAAAGTGAATCACTTCACACTTTTCCGGGTTGAACTGCCACTTCTCAGCCCTGCTTTGCATCCTATCAATATCCCGTTGTAACCTCCGACAACCTTCTATACTATCCACAACACCACCAACCTTCGTGTCATGGATAACATTTGCCACCCTCCAATCATCTGGTACTACTCCTGTGGCCATTGAGGCATCAGTGAGTGCACCTTATTTGACTACCTGCACTGAACTTTCTCTGTAACTATAATGCTATATTCTGCATTCTGATGTTTTTCCTTTTGTACTACCTTGATGTACTTGTGTTTGGAATGATCTGTCTGGATGGTATGCAAAACAAGCTTTTTGCTGTATCCCAGTATATAATACAATAAACCAAATGGCCAATTATTCAATCCTTTGGCCAGTGAGTGCAAGCATGTTATACATCTTCACCACCCTGTCTACTTGCATTGTCAGTTTGGGGAGCTATGTACTTAGACCCCAAGGTCTCTTTGGTCAGCCACACTTCCCAGGGTCCTGCTATTCACCATCTTTGTCTTTCCCAAGATTAACTTCCCAAAATGCATCACTTTCCACTTGTCCAAGTTAAATTCCATCTCCCATTACCTTGTCCACTTTCCCAGTTGATTTAGATCTGTTATAACCTTGGACAATCTTCACTATCCACCATACATGATCATACCCCTGCATTTGCATGTTCATGTGCCTGTCTAAATCCTCTTAAATGCCACTATCATATCTACTACCACCAGACCCTCACCTCCCCAGCAGCGTGTTCCAGGAACCTACCAGTGTGTGTGTGTGTGTGTGTGTGTGTGTGTGTGTGTGTGTGTGTGTGTGTGTGTGTATTTAAAAAAAACTTTCCTTGTACATCTCCTTTAAACTTTCCCCCTCTCACCTTAAAGCTATGCCCTCTAGTATTTGACATTTCCACCCTAAGGAAAAAAGGCCCTGATTATCTGCCTTATCTTGGACACTGAACAAATTCTACATTCATCAAGGTCACCCCTCAGTGTCCTTCACCTCAGCAAAAACAAACCCAACCTATCCAATCTCTCCTTGTAATGAAATCTTCCATTACCAGCAATATCCTGGTGAATCTCCTCTGCACTCACTCCAGCACATCCACATCCTTCCTGTAGTGTGGTGAGCAGAACAGTATGCAATACTCCAAGTGTATTCTAACCACTATTTTGTAAAGTTGCAACAGAACATTCCAACTATTATATTCTGTGCCCTGACCTATCAATGCAAGCAGGCCATATGCCGCCATCAGCACCCTGTCTACCAGTATTGCTACGTTCAGGGAAAACATTCCTTACCATCCTATCATCTATATATGTCCAACCCTTATTTGATTTCTCAAAATGCATCACCTTGCACTTGTTGGGATTAAATTTCATATGCCAACACGTCACCCAACTTTCCATCTGATCTATATCCTGCTGTAGCCATGGATAATCTTTCTCTCTAATCATAACACCACCAACTTTAATGTCCTTTGAATACTTAATCATACTTCCCATGTTTGTGTCCAAGTTGTTAATATTTATCTCAAACAAAAAGGATTCCAGCACCAATTGCTCTGGTACGCCACTGGTCAGTCTTACAATCAGCAAAAAAATCCTTCCACCACTGTCCTCTGCCTCCTGTCACCAAGCCAATTTTGGATCCAGTTAGGCAGCTCGGCTTGGATCCCAGATGCCTTAACCTTCTGGACCAGCTTATCATGTGAGACCTTGTCAAAAGCCATTCTAAAGTCCACGTAGACAAGTCTACTGCCCTGTTTATACCTTACTGTTAACAAAAAGTTATCAATTTCAAATTTTAAATTGCCTTTCATCAATTGCTATTTGTGGATGAGTGTTCCACATTTCTATGACCTTAAACTCCTCAAGTAATGGAAAGAGCGTCTTTCTTTCTCTATCAGTTCTCCTGGTATCATAAAGCTTAAATCACTTATTTATTCTAAATTTCAGAGAATACATTATCAAACCCTCTAATCTCTCCTTGTTATTTAGCCCTTTGAATCCAAATATTCCAGTAAAGATGGGCAGCACTCCCTCCAGACCTAGCATATCTTTCCCAAAATGTGGTGCCCAAAACTGTTCAGTGGTCCAGGGCTGGTCGGACCAGGACTTTGTACACTATCTTGGTATAAGAGGCCAGCATCCTATTTAGTGTTTTTGATCATCTATGTACGTGGATCTCCTCCAATGCTTTTATCTTTTCATAGTTTAGAAAGTAGATGACTATGCATTTGCTTGAATTGAAATTCATTTGTCCCAGCTGCATCCTTCACTCAATCAATGCGTCTAACAATTTGAGGATCTGCATATTACCTCTGTTATGTCTCCTGCTACCCATTTCCCAACCAGAGAATTACATTTCATTCAATTTCATAGACTTCATTTTTAGCTAATAGCACCTTATCGGGCACTTGATGAATTGCCTTCAAGAAATTCTTGTTCACAGGACCCATATGTCAAAAGATAAGCTAGCCTGTCTTTATCACCATATAAATCTTATATGCGACAGATGTAAATCGAATGTGGCTTCTCTGACACACGCTTTGGTCCTGTCCTCTTTTGGAAAAATATTGGAAAGACATTTTTAACATTATCTCAACTGTATTGAATATTGATTTACAACCTCACCCTATCACTGCTATTTTTGGATTACCAAGGATAGAGTCTGGCCATTTATCTGCTTCCGCTTACCGTATGATTGCCTTTGTTACATTAATGGCCAAATGATCCATTTTGCTTAAGTGGAAGGATCCAATACCTCCTACTACTTTTCAATGGTTTTTCTCAAACTATATCATGTTTAAACTTGGGAAAAAATTAGGAGTGGTACTATTGATCCTTCGCTTAAATTTGAAGATGTTTGGAGTCCATTTATTCAATATTTTCATATGATATAGATCCCTTCTCAGTAACTTTTCAGTTTAGAGGAATGGAGTTGACGACATAATATTGCTCTGTTTCTACTGAGAAATTTCAGTCCAGTTTTTTTTTCTTTGTCTTTTTTTGAAAATTTTCTTTGGTTTGTTATTTACGATTTTATTGATTTGGGGATTCTTTTTCTTTTTTTTTATATACACAAATCTTTTTCTTTCTTTTATATTATATTCATCTGCTAAGAGATTGAGATCTAAAGATTTGTTTTTTTTAATATTTTATTATTCTTCATGATTATCTATGTCATGATTGTTCTCTTGATCTCTTTGTATTACATGTACAATCATCGATGTTATATATTAATCTGTATTAATTTGGAAAATTAATAAAAAGATTGAAAAATAAATTCTTTTTTTTAAACTCCATTAATCCGGTCTACTACTGTCACTTTCAAAACAAAAGTCTGAGATTTGTCTTTGGTTCTTAACTGGATTGATTGGGGGTGGGGGGAGGCTTTCAAAATTCTGTGGACATATTGATGCTCTTGAGGAAGGAGGTGTTTTTGAGAACTTTGAGTCTGAACTTCTATTCTGACATCACAGCTGATTTACATAGTTGAGCTTTAACTGTTTCAAATGGATATCTGGGGGAAAAAGAAGTGTTCTGATAGTTCAAGTTTGGAGAGCGGCAATCAGTTTTAAATTAATCATTTATAAATAGTCTAAATTGACACGTCCACTGTAATCCTTGCTGTTGGCTGTAAGATGACTCCTTTTGTGGACTGTTAGGGAGAAATGAAGTGTTGTAACTCTTTCTCAAGGTCACAAGTTATAGTATTAACATTATCCTCTTGATACTTTGCGCCTGTACTTTCTAGGAAATTTAGCGGTTCTGCACAGAATAGTTGGCGTTGCAGTCATAAATGCCAGCAAGTTTGGGACCTATCTGCAAACGCTGAGCTACCTTGGCAACTTCCTGCCTGTACTGTGCCACGAGACTCTGTATAAAATCCCAATAGCAGAGCATGAACTTAATGGGGAATCTGACTTCAGAAGCTTCTCCAGATAGATCTGACATGAGGTCAGCAAGCCCACTTCTTTTTGATTGGAGCTTTTAAGCTGAGGAGTAAAGGATATTAAAAAGCGTGGGGGTGGGGGGGATGACAAATTCAACAGATGGCAAAGCTGGGAGGGTAGATTTGCACACTGTCAGATTTTGCAGCTGTTTTTTGGTAGGTCGTCTTCTTTCCCAACCGTGTAACTTGATTACGTCATGCATGCCCATTAGCCTTGTAAAGCCTTGCAGAACTGGCCCTGGATGCTTTTGTCCAGAAAGGTCTGTCTAACACATGAATCAGTTAAGCCTGAAACCTTTTGCAAGGCAAATTCAGAAAGTTTCAGAAAGCCATTGAAATAACAGCATTATTGTTCCTAACAAAAAATTATATATGTTATTGTGCAATTTGAATGTGAATTTGTATTTTTCTTGTAGAATTCCAGATACACAAGCTTCATACTTGGAAGAAGGAAGGTTTTCTGTCATGGAAATGCATCCCCCAAATGTCTCAAATTCTGAAACCTGTAAAAAATTTGTCCTTAGTTTTAAAGATGATTTGTAAGTATCTGGTCAATACCAAGCTTGATGTGTGCATATTCAGACAGATCTGACAGGTCTTAGCATTTGTATTCTAAATACAAGTGCTAACCTATAAAGCCAAGAAAACTGTTTCAAGGAAAATGACAAATATAAGCCAATGGCTAATAACACTGACTTCATCATTTTTTACATCAAATTTGCATGCTCATTTTCTTGCCCAGTTCACCAATGTGTCTGCTTCCTGGCATCTGCTGTCCTTTTCACTTTCTGCTACAATTAAGTTTTGTTTTATCTGTGAACTCGTATTATGTTCTCTCGTAACCAAGTCCAATGCAATGTGGATAACGAATAAGCAGTGACTCCTGGGTCACCTCACTATACTTCCCTCTTGTCTGAAAAGTGTTTGCTGCATTTTTGCTCTGCTTTCTGCTCTCAGCATATTTCATATCCACATTGTGATTTCCTCTTTAATCCCCTGAGCTTCATTTATTTCATTATATAGAAAGTCCTGATTTTTTTTTAAACTACACAGAGGGTTTTATAAATGTGTTTGAAGATTGAGTGAAGCATTTGAACTCAAGATATAAACAATTTCCTTGAACTCAGTTTGCCAATATTGAATGGCAGTCTTTCTGCAACACGAATGGATGTGCCTTGTATTTCAGAACTTCCGAATAAAATTTTCTGCTTGTTTGCTTAATTTAGTTGTCAGTTTGACCTCAGTCAAGACCTGGGTGCACATTAACTGATTCAACTATCAGATTCAAATGTGTACAGATATCAAAACCATTATCCTATGTGTTGTAGCTACCAAAAAATGACTTTATTAAAGTAGTTGATATGCTTTAGAGTAAATAGATAATCTCTAATGCTAAATTAATATAATTGCAAACCTGATGCATTTCACTATAGGATGTGGGAATCTTCTGGAAGTTTCCACTACATCGTGTAATCTGAGCTGAAAAGCATCATAGGTATTTATCATATTGTGTTTTGTTTGCTGCATTTGACAGTATTAAGGCATGGATGAAACTTTGGAGAAAGTGTTTACAACTTTGATAGTAGAAGATTAACCATTATTGAATTGATGGTGGTTTATAATTTGTTCAACTTGCAGTATAAATGTTGTACTTGTTAAAATATTGTGGTGTCACTGCATTTCTGTCATTTCATTTTGTTTGGTTTTTGATAGAGAAAATGTTGATGATTTCATTGGTGCTCACTGTATCTCTGCTGTGAAAAAAACGCATAGATGAACTTGATTCTTCTGCATCAGAAGTAAAGCCACAATATGGATTATCAAGGCAATTCAACCACAGTCGTGATGCCAAATCTAGGATATCTATTGAAAATCTAGATGGTATGTTTGAAATCACCATGTATATACTCTCTTTAAGCTTGTAGTACTGTGTAAGTGTAATAACTAAACTTTGCAGGTATGCAAAGGATTGAACTGTTGAATTCATTCAACAAAGTTAACTGAAATCAACTAAGGCATTGTAACCAAAATTAAATTTGAATAACAAGGGAAAAATGAATGGACTTTAAAAAAATTTTTTTTATCACATTTAAATACAAACTTGCAAAGTGAACATCAAGTTATATCTTGTTTTGCATGGATCCATGCTGTTGGGAAAGTTAGTTTTTAAGTAGACTGACTGGTTTGTTGCTCAAACAGTTGACACCAATTTAGTGAGCCAAATTACAGCCTCCTGTGTGGAAATAGTGATTTGACCTGGTACATTACAAAGTAATTTGCTGCAGGAAATGTTTTTACTGTGTTGGAGGGCTTAAATCAATATGCTAATGACTTTCTCCTAAGAATGCTATAAGTACGTCATTTGCTATCTCTCAGTACTGCTAATGGCAAACAATTAGTTATGTCTTCAGCAGTAATGATGAGATACCAGATATTGAAAACTTGATCATAGTAAACTTTTAAATGTTCAGTCATTGATTGAAGTCTTCGTAATGTATCTACACTTGCATTTGGATCTAATTGCTGCCCACCATTAGTGTACATGGTGCTTCCTACTTAAGATCATCTAACTTAGATGGGCCAAGGTCCAACTTGAAACTTTACAGTCTACAAGCTTGGTGCGCCATCATCTGGTGCACTAGCTACTGAATTGTTTCAAAATCCAAAGTAACTAAGGTATTACACTATAGTGGTAATAGAAGTGGATAAATAATCCAAAGGCTTTGACTGACCCAGAAACTGAGACCATCCATCATAGTTTGAAAATTTTTAAATTTAGTTTTAAAAATATCTGCTAATAAAAGTAATATCAGGAAATGAAGAACATTGATTTACTTATGACCTTGTCCAGTGTGACTTCTGTCTTTTTACCAAAATGGTTGGCTCAATGATCCACCAAACCACTAGGTGCATTCAATGACTTCAGTGTTTATTGCATTGTGAAGCAGCATCGCTTGAAGAAAGTGGCCAACTGCTACCTACTTAAAGATGGCCAATAACCCTGGACTGCAACCATATTCATATGAGTAAATTGACATATTTATAAAGATGTTATTTACTAAAATGAACCGCTTGTTTTTGCAGAGATTTCTTCTGGGTCAAGTACTTTGACTGACCCATACCAACAATAAGAGAATGAGGTAATTGCAGAAAATGTCTTTTTTTTTGTATTTTTTTTGGAACTGAAGCACGGTCTACTTTAAATTCAAGTTCTGTTAATTTAAATTAAACAAATACTGAGGCAAATCAGGCAGCATCAATGCAGAGAGAGAAAGAGAAACAGTTTTTTTCAGGTCACTGACCTTTCATCCACTGAGTAAAGTTGAGAAACAACAGGTTTTCAGTTGCGGGACAAAAGGAAAGTGTATGATAGGGTAGAAACCAGAGGAAGCTGAATAACAAATGATGGTGCCAGCTGAGAGAGGGTAGTGCAGCTTGCTATTTTGCAGCTGACCTGTCTGGAGAAGGTGTAAATAGATGGAGATGAATGAAAACCAAAAAGAAATAAAAATAGCATTTCTGGAACTATTGATGCAAAACACTGCACATATTGGCAGTCTGAAACAAAAACTGCTGGGAATTCTCAACACTTGGGGAGAGAGTGTAGCTAAGGTCATATTACAAGTTGATGACCTTTCTTCAGAACAAGCAACTTGTGATATGTACTGGAAAGGCTGTTTATCTGAAATTGTTGGGTGAGACACTGTTCAGTTCAGAACTGTAATATGACAAGTTGGAAGATGAGATGCTGTTCCTGTAGCTTGCTTGGTATATATGAATCCTTTTGATTGCCCACTTATGCATTATAGGATAATTCAGCAAATGGTTAATGTTTAAGCGGTTCAGCAGAAAAAGTCACCATGAATGGACTGAATTATTTGTCTCTTGCACCCATGATATGCCTTTAGCATGAAATGGTTACAGAAGCTGCTAATTTGGAAGAATGGAATTTTCAGAGATTTTCTGAGCATATTATATTTCTCCTCCTGCAGTTGTTTCAAGTTGCCTTTGTAAATTCTTTTCAGCAATTTGTATTGCCGTTATTTCAAGAAAATGGGTATCATTTTTGAGGAATAAGTATATAGCCTGCAAAATATTTCAACCATAGCAAAAAATTGAATCAGAATCAGGTTTATTATCACTGACATATGTCATGAAATTTGTTGTTTTGTGGCAGCAGTACAGGGCAAGATATAAAGACGTTAAAAATTACTACAAGTTACAAAAACAAATATAGTGCAAAAGAGGAATAAGGTAGTGTCCATGGATTCATGGACAGTTCAGAAATCTGATGGTGGAGGGGAAGAAACTATTCCTGAAGCATTGACTTTTGGTCTTCTGTATCTCCTCACCGGATGGTAGTAACATGAAGAGGACATGTCCCAGGTGGTGAGGGTCCTTTATGATGGATGGCGCTGCCTCTTAAAGATGTCCTCAATGGCGGGGAGGGTTGTACCCGTGATGGAGCTGGCAGAGTCTACAACCCTCTGCAGCCTCTTTCGATCTTGCACGTTGGAGCCTCCATACTTGGCGGTGATGCAACCAGTCAGAATGCTCTCCACTGTACATCTATAGAAATTTGTAAGTGTCTTTGGTGACATACCAAATCTCCTCAAACTCCTAATGAAGTAGAGCCACTGGCATGCCTTCTTCGTGATTGCATCAATGTATTGAGCCCAGGATAGATCCTCCGAGATGTCGACGCCCAGAAGACTGGTATGTGTTCTCCTGACTTCCCCTTCCTGAAGTCCACAATCAGTTCCTTGGTCTTGCTGACGTTGAGTGAGAGGTTGTTGTTGGGACACCACTCAACCAGATGATCCATCTCACTCCTATATGCCTTCTCATCACCATCTGAGATTCTGCCAACAACAGTGCTGTCATCGGCAAATTTATAAATGGTGTTTGAGCTGTGCATAGCCACACAGTCATGAGTGTAGAGAGAGTAGAGCTGTAGGCTAAGCACACATCCTTGAGGTGCGGCTGTGTTGATTGTCAGCGGGGAGCAGAAGTGGTCTCCTCATAAGTCAAGGACCCAGTTGCAGAAGGAGGTACAGAGGCCCAGGTTTTGAAGCTTGTTTATTAGTACTGAGGGTATGATGGTTTTGAACACTGAGCAGTAATTGATAAACAGCAGCCGACGTATGTTTTGCTGTTGTCTAGGTGCTCCAAAGCCGAGTGGAGAACCGTGAAACTGCATCCGCTGTAGACCTGTTGTGGCAGTAGGCAAATTGCAGTGGGTCCAGGTCGTTGCTCAGGCAGGAGTTCATTCTAGCCATGACTGGCCTCTCAAAGCACTTCATCACATCAGATGTGAGTGCTACCCGGGTGATAGTCTTTGAGGCAACTCACCCTGCTCTTCTTGGGCACTGGTATGATTTATGCCCTTTTAAACAGGTGGGAACCTCCGACTGCAGCAGTGAGAGGTTGAAGATGTCCTTGAACACTCAGCCAGTTGGTTGGCACAGATTTTCAGTACCACTGCCAAGTACAACCGTCGGGGCCTGATGCCTTGCGAGGGTTCACCTTCTTGAAGGATGTTCTGCCGTCAGCCTCCGAGACAGATCACAGGATCGCCAGATGCTGTGGGGATTCGCACGGGTGTAGTGTTATTCTCCCTTTCAAAGCGTGCATAAAAGGCGTTGAGCTCATCAGAGAGTGAAGCATCGCTGTTAGGTTTCACCTTGTAGGAAGCAATGGCATGCAAATCCTGCAACAGCTTCGTGCGTCGATTGTGTCTCTAACTTCACACAGAATTGCTTTCCGTAGGTCATACCTGAGGAATTCTTGTACGGTTCTGGGTTGCCAGTCTTGAATGCCACAGGTCTAGTCCTCAGCAGACTACGAATCTTCTGGTTCATCCAGGGCTTCTGGTTTGGGAAATGTTCTCAACAGCACACACTCATCCATGCAGGTCTTGATAAAGTCGGTGACAGCCATGGCATATTTGGATCCGAAGATGAATCCCTGAATGTGGTCCAGTTCACCGATTCAAAGCAGTCTTATAAATGCTCCTTCACCTCCCTTGATTATACCTTTGTGGTCCTCACCATGGCAAAAATTGTTTTTGCAAAGTCATGAAGAAAGTAAACTATTTATTGGAGCTTGCAATGATCCATGAGGGATTGAAAGATATGTAGTTACCAGGGATAGGAGGGAACACAGAATTGAAGTTGTGATCAGATTAGCATTGCTTCCTGCTCTCTTTAAGCTCGCTGGGTTCACTGAAAACTTTGCGTAATGTGTCAAAAGGAAAGTGAATTTATGTTGATGTATTAGTAGATGCAACATCGAATAGTCTGCCACCAGACTAGCAGGTTTTTTCAAAGTCCCAAGGTTGCCAGGTTATCAAGTTTTACTATAAAACCTGAATATGTAATATTTTGTTTTAATCACCAGGTTGCTACCATGAGGGAATCTGGAATTGTCCTGCAACAAGACGAACTGAGGAGGAACTTGGAGCAAGGCAACATAGTGACAGCCTAGCTAGTTTGTTAGAAGATGAAAAGCTCTTGTCACTGGCAAGTTTGGAAGAACAGTCTACAGTATAGTGCATAAAGATGTTACCATTGCTTCCCCTTACAGTGATTACTGTAATTAAGCTGTAAAACATAAAATATAATATGCATAAATAATCTTTAAAATGTAAGGTGATCATTGTGGGTTTGATAAACTTTTCATTACAGCATCAATTTTAAATGGCATGGTGAGTTTCATATGCAGGGAAAAAACATTTCTATACATGATGCTGGAATGTTAAATTCTTGCAAGAGCTTTTCAATTACATTAAACTCTGATAATCTCGCACCCTTGGGACCAGCAGATTTTCTGGACTAGTGAATTTTGCACTATTAATGCTGGAACACACTTCTAGTTTGCATTGTTTTTAATCTCGCACAGTGGTATAATAAATTTTTCAGTGAATCTGGGGAGTTTAAAAGGGAATGTGGGAAAATAGAACCTGGTGAGCCAGATACCAAGCTATCAGATTCTGGATAATCAAATACTAGATTATTGGGGTTTACTGTTTTTTTCCATTCACCATCTCCTCTTCCCCTTGCCTTGCATCTTCTTTCTGTTGCTGTCAGTGCAAAATTTTTTGTAAATTATTATTTTGTGTTTAAACATGTTTTTGGCCAGTTCATTCTGGATCGTAATGACTCATATATCAAAAATGTTATCTTCGCCTCGTCATCTTGCACTTTTGACGTTTGCAAGTATTTGTCTTAATTGTTGTGAGTGATTTCACTATAATTATTCCAACAGAATGATGAGTTTTGATGCGGAGGCTTTTCGGGATGAAAGACTAGAAGCTTATTTCAAGAAGTTCATACCACTAGGAATGCAGAGGGGTCACATTGAAGGACAAGAGCTTCCTGAAGTCCATTCTGCAGTGTCAGGTAATCAGTAGTACTTACAGTCAGGGGGTCACCAGGAAAAGCTTTGGTAGTCAAACCTGTACACCACACATCAGTGCCAAATGTTTCATCAAGTAGTAACAAGGCAAATAAAATTTAATTTGCTTTCAGTGTACTCTGAGGACAACATTACAGCTGTCTTGGTTCTGCAAATCAAGAGCATTTATCCCAAAAGGAGTTTTTTTTTCTGATTTGTCTTTTATCTTGCTTCTTTCCCTCCTTGACTTAAAGTTTTGTGTGGTTTGGGCCTAAAATTTTCTCCAGGTTACTTTTGTGCAGGAACTCCCACTGGTTTCTGTCCTGATCTCACCAGTGAGAACCTGAGCTCAAATTTTCCAAGAAATCCATTCTGTTCATTTCGTAATCCTATTTTTAAAAAAAATTCTCAGAAGTTGTCATCTTTATTCTAATTGCTGAATTTGAAATGGCTGGGCAGAGACCCAATTAAGGGTTTATTTAATTATGTCTAATTAAAATGGAAAATACTTGTATAGCATCTTACAGCATGGAAACGGGCCCTTCAGCCCAACTGGTCCATGCTGACCAAGATGCCTGTCTAAAGCTGGTCTCATTTGCCTGTGTTTGGCCCATATCCCTCTAAACCTTACCTATCCATGTACCTGCCCAAGTGTCTTAATGTGCTGATAGTTTTATCTTACTTAATATTTCTTTGATTCAAGTGCTAATATTATTTCCTCTGATAATCCTTGGTAAATGAAACAAGTTCCGGAAGCCCAGAAAATGTATCAAATTCACTTAAGTATGTATGACCTTGGACAAGAACAAGAAGAATCTTCCTTCTGTCATTTCTGACTGAAGAAGGGTTATGGATGCATCGGCCTTCTTTTTTGGTTAACCTTTGAATTCCTGAGTACATATTGCACCTATTACAGTAAACTGCCAATGTAACACCAAGCTGGCAAATCTATCTTTTTGGTTGGTCATATGGGACAGCTGTTAACACTGGGAAGATTTAAGTCCACATCTCCCTTTATATAGTATGGAAATTGTCACATTATTTCTCACTGGTACATGATCTTCAAAACCACAGACAAGTAATGTTTGAAAGATGGTGCCATCCAAAGTCCCAGATCACTTCACTGACAAGGACTTGGGTTTGCTGTGCGATCACAAATATAATGGAAATAACCACACCTATGTATTGGCAATCTTCTACTGTGCAGTGATCTTCCTGAGTTCGCAGCCTGTCTGCCTGTTAAACCCTCTGTAGCCTGGATTGGTTCTGCCAGCACAAACTATATACATTAAGCCAATCCCAAGCTGATTGGTGAGTCCTTGCCCAGCACAGCTTTTATGAATGCAAACAGCAAACCCTACTTAGAGAAAGGTATGACAGCTGATTAAGCCACACTCCGGGTTTACCCGCTGTCAAAACTATCAGAGATTGAATGTTCAAATGTCTACTATTCACAAACAATAAAATATTTTAAGATCCATTACTTAAATACATGGAACCAAAGTAAGTAAATAAAAATCACCTAATATTTGCCTTCCACCCTTGCAGCCATTCTTCTCCATTCATTTGAATGGGCTCACTGAACTTGCAACAAGTTCAGCTGATAATTTCCATCTTAACTGCTGCTGGGTTTCATAGCAAATCAACAACAGCGCAGACAGACTTCTGCATTTGCACCCAAGGAAAGGGATGGTGGTATTCTAGAGTAATGTGAGCATGCCAGGGGAGGAGGAGGTGTTAGACGTCTTGGAGCAAATAATGTGGTTAAATCCCAGGGCCTGATGAGGTGTACCCCAGGCTGCTAAGGGAGAAGATTGCTGGGGCCCTGATGGAGATTTTTGCATCTTTGCCAGCCACAGATGAGGTACCAGTTGACTCGGGGGTAGCAACTGTCGTTCCTTATTCAAGGAGGTCATCAGGGATAAGCTGGGTAACTAGGCCAGTGAGTCTTGCATCAGTGGTAGGGAAATTATTGAAAAAAATTCTCAAGCTATAGGATTTATTCACACTTGGTAAAGGCAGGGATTGTTAGGGATAGTCAGCATTGTTTTATTAATGGGAAAACTGGTCTCTCTAATTAAAAATTTTCTAAGAGTGTAATGAACTAAATTGAGAGCAATGCGATAAATGTTTGTCTGCATGAATTTTAGTAAGGCGTTAGGCTGGTCCAAAATGTAAGAGCCAGTGGGATCCAAGGCAAGCTGGCAGATTGGATCCAGAGATGATACTAGGAGGTAAAGGGTGGTTGTGGAGAGTTTGCTTTTGTTTGGAAATCTGTAATCAGTGCTGCACCACAAGGATTGGTGCTGGGAACCCTTGGACATTTGTTATATATGTTAAATGACTTGGATGTGAATGTAGAAGGTATGATTAGTAAATCTGCAGATCACAGGTCAGTTTGTGATGGTGTAGAGAATGAGGAAGATTGTCTTGGGCTGCAGCATGATATTAATTTGCTGGTAAGATGGACAGACCAATGGCAGATGGAATTAATGCTGACAAGTGCAAAGTGATGCATTTTGGAACATCAAATAAGTGTAGGAAGTAGACTGTAATGGGCCCTAGGAGGTGTTGATGAACAGAGGTACGTTGGGGTAGAGTCCGTAGATCCCTGAAAGTGGCAGCACAGGTAGACTAGGGTGGTGAAAAAGACGTGGATGATTGCCTTCATCAGCTATGGCATAGAATATAAGAGCAGGGACGTCATATTACAACTTTATCAAACCTGTTTAGGTCATTCCTGATGGTGTGCTGTTCTGGTTGCCACTCTATAGGAATGATGCAAAGGAGTGGTGCAAAGAAGGTTCACCAGGGTGTTGTGTGTCTGGATTGGAATTTCAGTTATAAGGAGAGATTGTATGGGCTGGGTTTGTTTTCCATGGAGCAGAGGAGGCTGAGGGGTGACCTGATAGAAGTATATAAAATTAAAGGGGATAGATAGGTAGATAGTAGAATCTTTTTCCAATGCAGGTGGGGGGTGAGTTTAATATGGTATAGGTATATGATATGTATCTGGTGAGAGTACATGTTTAGAGAAGATCTGAGATGAATTTTTTTTTCATTGAGAAAGTGGTTGGAGTCGGGAATGTGTTCCCTGAAGAGGTGGTGAAGGCGGGTAGCTCTCAACATTTAAGAAGCATCTAGAGAAGCACTTGAATCACCAAGGTATAGAAAGCTATGGACTAAGTGTGGGTAAATGGGACAAGTCTACGTAAGTACAATGGTCAGCATGGATATGATGAATCGAAGGGCCTGTATTACCTAATGACACTGGAGTCCTCAATGTCCTTACAGTTAGAGATTAGTACAGACCATGGCATGACAGCAGTAGGTAACCATAAATAGGCTATGATGTTTTGATTTGACATGTCCCACTGACATGAAGGTTTATTAGCAGATGATCTGTTTTTCTCTGTCAAGCTTTGATGTTTCATTGCCTTTTATTTTCAAAGCACTGTAGATCATTTTATGATGCTATTATACTATGACCCTCTAAACTGAAAAGTGTGGAATGTATTGTTGCTATTTACTTAGCCTAGCCCTGCACAATAATGAATGTATCTGAAGACATTTGTAATGATCTACTGCATAAAAGAGGAGAGGTTTTGGCCGAGAATTCTCAATTTGTCTTTACTGTTTTAGATCGATGAACATGAATTGGATTCTTATTTGAGGAAATTAGACAAAGATCCTTGCAGCCATTGGATTGTGATGAGGTAGGGAATGTTACTATTCAATAGAAGTTTAATTATTGAATGATATTGCTGATTTTTAACTTAAGAACTTTAGTAAGCAAAGGCTATAGAGAATTTCAAAAAAATAATTTAACCTCTCCTCATAGGTGATTAATGATAGGCAATGCAGTTCAAAATAGCATATTTCCCTCACATTATCATAATTCAACAAATGAGCACACTTAGAATAAAAATTTCACAAAGTTCATATTATTTTCATTTTAGTGGCTGAATTTGTACTGCCTGAAGAACTCTAAGGTTGATGCCAATATCAATCTAGCTAGTTTCATGTGAACTGGCAATCAAATTGAAACCTGTAGGTGGTAGTTCTCATTACCTTTTATCTCTGATTTGAACCTATTCAGGTGAACTAAAGCAAGCTAAGACTCCAAAGAACAGCACAACTGGAACTCCATTTATTGAAACTAATTAACGTTATGAATAAAATATGTAAAATACTGCAAAAGATATAATGTAAACTAATATTTTAAATATTAAATAGTTGTGACCTAGGATAATTTTCTCAGGCATTCCTTGAGATCTGTGATTACTTGCTTCCAGTCTGGTTTTGTGGTGCTCTGAGGACAATGCAGGACCATAAACTATGTGATGAGGTTAATTTGGTAAAAAAATGCTACAATCTCTACTGAATACTGCTGCTGGTTTAGTGCTCAATAATCTTAGACAGATTTTAATTTAAATTTATATGTAATTAGCTTTAATTCTGAGAATTAGCTCCAATTCTTCTGCGTGCATCTACCCGTAGTCAAATGAAGTAGAGAGGCCCAGTTTGGTGACAGGTTGATTTGATTTGTCCGTTCCTTTTCAAGTTGTCCAATTTCAACCCCATTTTTATAAAACAATAGAATTAGGCCATGACATTTGACTTAATGCAGTTCCCTTGGTTATCCCTTTCATGCCTAATTTTTTAAGTCCATGCATCTTAACTCACTAAAAAAATTGTGTGATGGAGAAGAGCTCTGAACTTATCTGTGCCTGGAGGAATTGTTTTTAGGGATATTCCACAGATTTTGCTATAGTCTCTGAAAAGAAAGAAAAAAAATGTAAATTGTGTCATTGAGCTAATCTTGTTTGTGAAAGAAAATGACTTTACTCGCAAGCTCTGTTGCTTCATGCCTGGGTTCTTAAAATGTTGTTTTAAAAAAGCTCTGGTCTTTCATAGCATATTTAGAACTGCAATTTGTCCAAATTTTGGTTCATGTTGATTCATTAGGAATTAAATGGATGTTATGCTGCAAGTCTCTGCGAGGGGAGGAGGTATTTGTGGGCTAACTCTTGTCAACTCTGTGGGGGGGGGGAAATGCCACAAACAATTATTGCTATTGCTGCATTCTACTCCATTGTACAGCAACAAAAATACCACTGCAATGGACCTAAATTCCACCACTACATTCAGTTAAATTCAAGAATTATTTGCATGTTAATCACATCTCTTAATGAGTATTTATACAATCAATATCCATTTTTTTTTTGAACCTAGGGAACTACATATTCATAATTCAAAAAGAATGCAAGATTTTATCTTATTCTGCTCACTAAAGGAATTTTAAATTTAATAATTTTTCCACAATCATTCTGACTGACTGTGTATCCCCAGCATTTGTTTTTATTTCATTTCAGATTCCCAGCTTCTCTAATATTTTGCTTTTGCATTAGAGGGAATGTAATTTACATTAGAATTGTAAGAAAACTCAGTATTTTTTCACATCTCATTCAAATTTTTCTGTCTTTGCTACTTTGAAAGTAGTCTCAGTATCTCAAGCCTCTCCTTGAAACTGCAGTGACCTATCCTAGACACAATCCCAGTCGGTATATATTCTTAATTTTAATGCTCTATTAAAGGGCATAACACTTCAAGCAGAAGAGTATTTGAACAACAATGTTTCTCTTTCTGTAGATGCTGCCTAACCTGCTGAGTGTTTCAAGCATTTTCTGTTTTGTTGTTAGATTTTTCAAAGGGTGGTTCATGCTTGGTAAACCTATGGTGTTGTATGGAGGAACAATCAGGGAAGGTCAAAACTAGGGGGATGTCTTGGGATATGATTTGTTCATGGTCTTCCAAAGGGCATTTGATTTATTAAAACATAAACTGATGTTCATATAATTCATGGCAAATTTAGCTCTGTTTAAGAAATTGGCTGAGCAGTAGGAATTCCATTTGGCACAATGTAACCTTGCAGCGTTCAGCAAGAATTCACGTTAGGGCACAATTATTCAATATTTATTCATGACTGTAGATGATAAAATAGAAAACCACCTATACAATTTGCTAATGGCACATAGAGTGGATGCATGGTAAGCATTGTAGATAGAAGTATCACATTATAAAGGTATTAGAAGGTAGTGAATTATGAAAATTGTGACAAATAAAAGTTTAGTTATGTGAAGTCCTGAAACTAAACTAAAATGCAAAGAACAGAATACTTTCCAAATGATGAAAAGCTAGAAACATTGCATTGCAGAAGATTTGGAAGTCTATGCACATCATTAAAATGTCATAAATACAAAAAAAAAAGAAATACTGGCCTTTTTAGAGGACTGGAGTATAAGGATTTAGGAATTAAACCACAGATATTCAGAGTCCTGCCTAGAGCACAACTGACATACTAGTAAGCATTTTGGACACTCGCCTCAAAGGATTGTTTGGCCTTTGACAGAGTACAGCATAGATTTACCAAAGTCTAGACTCTGAGGGTTAAGTTACATGTATTCCCTAGAATTTCAGATGATTGAGGGGTGGCTTGATTGATTTTCAAAAATATTGAATAGAGATGAACGATCAAATTTACTTCTAGCAGCATGGAGTCTAGGGACTGGGGGATATCGTCTTAAAAATACAGCTAGGCTGTTAAGGAAGCAGCTAGGCTGAGACTGCAGATGATGGAATCTGGAGCAAAAAATTAAACTGCTGAAAGAACTCTGGGTCAAGCAGCATCTGTAGAGGCAAAGGGATGCTCAATGGAGTCAAGACTCTGCATTAGGGCTGAGAGTGTAGAGGGAAGAGAACCAGTGCATGCAAGTGAGAGGGAAATGCAACACTTCTTAATCTGATCCTTTCCTACCATCCAGTAACCCAAACAATCTTTACAGGTGAAACGTTGATTTATTTTTGTTTCCAAGCAACCAAACACAGATTGGCAGACAGCTTTGCCAAGCACCTGTGTCATTCCAGAGGATGACTCTGAGCTTCCAGTTTTGCCTTTCGCTTCAATTGTCTATTCCACTCCCATGCTGACACCATCTCTCTGTTGCTTCTGTCATGTTCCAGTGAAGCCCAACGTAAACTTGAACAGCATCCCATCTTCTGTCTGCATGTTGTCTGTTTAGTTCTCAATATCAAATGAAACAACTTCCTTTTATTTTTGCATCGGAATTTGTCTGTTCAACAATTTAGTTATCCATCTTTAATGTTCAATCAGTTTTCTTCTCTCGACAGACACTGCCTGATGTGCTGGGCATTTTCAGCAATCTCCTCGTCTCGGCTTCAGAGACAGTTCTGCTCTGCATTTCACAGATTTAACATGTCTTTTTGTTTTGTTTTTGTCCCTAATTGCCCTCATTCATCTGTGAACCAGATGGCTCTTAAAAACTTCAGAATCACCTGGATAACCCTGGCTTCATCCAAACAGAAATATTGCCATTGACCAATCCATCCCTCCACAACCCACTCTGCAACTTAACTTACTGTGCTTTATCACTTTCCCATTCTTCCACCTGAAGCATTAATTCTGTTTCTCTTTCCACAAATACTGCAGGACCTATTGAGTGCTTTCAGCATTTTCTGTTTTATTTCACATTTCCAGTGTCTGCAGTTTTGATTTACAATTTTACATACTGTTGCTAATGTTTAAAACTGATAATTCTGACATTAGGATTTTTCAGAATCCAGTTTATTATCACTGACATGTTGTGAAATTAGTTGTTTTGCGGCAGCAGTACGGTGCGAGACATAAAAAAATTACTGTGTTACCCAAAAAAAAGTGCAAAAAAGGAGTAATGAGGGAGTGTTCATGGGCCGTTCAGAAATCTGATAGCAGAGGGGAAGAAGCTGTCCCTCAAACATTGAGTGGTTAAGAGTGTTTGTAAGTGTGTTGGCCATTTAAAGGATCATTTGCAATGTTACAGGATAACTTTCAGATGCCACCTGTTCGACAAGCAGCAACTGGAATGGATTCTGCACCATCAAGTGGTGAGGATACAGATGATGAGCTGGAGGCTATTCAGCAACATAATACTTTGGCAAGAGACTCATTGTCCTGTGCAGCAAGGGAGTTTGGTATGGATTTCCTTGGTTTTTTTTGTAGTGTTGGGGGGGTGGAAATATTATTCAATGTCTGTGATAAAATTGCTGGAGCTACATAAAGTCATAAAAATTTAATAGTTTACATGATCATAAATCATATCCTTTGGTTTACATGAGAACTAATAAATAGAAGCTGGAGTATAGCAGTCAGCCCTCATACCTACTCTACCATTTATTTTACTTGAGTGCCACTTGCCTGCTATACCCCATACACCTTGATTCCCTGAATGTATAAAGGTCCGAATTTCAGTCCTGAGAATACTGAGCTTCCACAGAAAAATTGCCTGTCCTGAATAACTGACCCCTTATTTTCAGTGTGTCACCTGGTTCCAGATGTCATACCCAAGGGAAGTATCAACTTTGCATCTACCCTTTCAAGCCTGTGACAATTTTGTATGTTTTAATGAGATCACCTGTCATTCTTCTAAACCAAACGATATGGGTCCAAACTGCTTAACTTCTCATGACAAATCCATTATCCCAGGAATCTGATGAACCTTCACTGCATCCCCTCCATCTCAACTATATACTTCCTTCAGTGGGAGATCAGATGTATGTGCTTTCCAGGTGCAGCCTTGCCAGGATCCTTTGAAATTGGAGCACTTTCTGTTTTTATGTTGGTATCTGATATATCAACTCCTGTGTTTTTGGATAAATTAGATGATTAATTTAATTCAGATTACTCTTGCATAATATTTCTTCTCGGTCATGGATGATCCATCTCAGATGGAACAATTTTTCCTGAGAATGATTGGGGTTTAAGTACAGTTGATACTGCCACCTTGTTTTTGGCAGCTGATGTTAGAAAGGATAGACTAATTAATTTCATTAGATATGAGCACAGACCTGTTCTTGTTTGGTTTCCTTGCACATGCATTGTCAACCTGGTTATGTAAGTTATTCTGCAATAAAGTGGGACAGGTATAAATGTCTTTTCACTTGGATATTACACTAATGTGACCAGAATCAGATTTATTATCACTGACTTATGACGTGAAATTTGTTGTTTTGTGGTAGCAGTACAGTGCAAAGACACAAAAATCCATAAATTACAAAAAGAAATAGTGCAAAAAAAAAGGAATAATGAGGTAGTGTTCATGGACCGTTCAAAAATCTGAAGCTCAATTGTTTGTTGTGACTGTGAACTGAGTCACTGGAGTGACACTGAAGCTGGTTGATATAAATGGTCTTTATTCATCACAACAAGCAGGCATTCTCCTGGGAGATCCTCTCAGTATTGTCTCAAACTTAAAGTACATAGTTTTTAAACTCTTAAGAACAAAGGTAACAGTAGGTGATTCAATACAATTTCAATAGTTTCAGTGACATCGTTGATCTCAATATCTGAGTCTGACGATGCTTCCACTCGAGTTACATATTTACAATGGGAGACACTTCTGAATATTCAAACACTTTTGCTAGGACAAACCAATTCACACAGATGGTTTTAAAAGCTCCTGAAGACAGAACCTAGACACCCAGAATTAATGTTGTGAGGGCTGACTGTCTGAGTAGACAAATATCCCAACTATGGATAGAGCAAATATGCCGGTAACCATGTTTGATGTGCTAAGTGACAGTATCAATCTGGTCTGCAAGCTTCCTTGAAACTTGGTCATAATGGTGCAAAATTACTTAGCCATAGTTGTTTGGTTTGATGCCTCATTTGGCTAATGCATATGAGAATGTCTCATGGTCACATTACTTCGCAAATAATATTTCTTGAGCAGCCAGTCCCCTGCTGTGGGCTAGTAAGCCTATTGCTGTGTATCAGTACTGTTTGTTTACAAAGCTGTCCTTTCAACTTCAAACTGATTACTGCTTGCAATTTACATTTAAACTGAAGACTGGTTCTTGATTGAATTAATGCCTGTTATAATACACATAATTTCATAACTCCTGAATCCCTAACATTGTTCATTAGAAGAAACTAGGAATATCCAAAAAATGTGAACCTGCTGTGCATGAATTTCCATTGCAGCTTGGAGAGAGCAATCAACCCAGCTTTCGGCCAGGATTGGAAGGCGGTAGTTCTGATGAGTCCATTGGACCACTTGATGAAACTAAACGAGGTTGGATTTGAATTCAGAAGATCAGTGGAGGGTCGAGTCATAAACTCCCCGATTGTAGGTAAGTGCATAATGGAGTATTTCAGCTAACAATGTTCTTCAGATTTAATTTTGATAAAATGATTGGCTATAGCTAAAAATAAAGGATTATCCGAATTTGTTACTTATCCAACTTTTTCTCCGAAACTATTATTCTGAGATTTCCTATTAAAATCTTGACACAAGATCAATGCTACGGTCTTAGAGTTGGTTTGTGTTATTAAGTAAGTTATGTTTGAAAACCTGAGATTCCAAATACAAAGAAGTTTTCCATTTCTGGTTAGACTGGGAAGTAAGCGTTAGTTTGTAGCACTTTCTCGGTCATTCAAGGTATCATGGACACTTGTTGTTTCATGGAGAACACGTTGTCGATAGTTCTTTTGATTCAAATTGGCATCTCTCTCAAACTGTTCTCGCCACAATTGAGTTTCACAACTTGAATGGATGAATTTAAACACTTTGAAATTATTACACTCCCTTGACTGTGATTGATCCTGTTTTGCTAGTAAGAGTTGTATAGTTTGCTATTATTTGCTCAACATCTCTGGAACCCCACGTCATGGATTCTCAAACTTCTTTACAGAACCACTCTTCAAAGATTCATGTCCTAATTGCCTCCCTATTAGAAACAGGGATCGGAATTTATTTTGCTTCTGTTCACGCTCTTGTATTTGAATACATCTTGATTAGAGTGAACACTATTAGCTGCCTTCTCCAGTACCGTGACCTAAATAAGTTTGCTGTCATCTATATTGTGAATGAGTCCATCTTGAAAATTGCCTCCCCACCACTTTTTTCCTCAGCTTGCCACCACCTTGTCTTCAAGTGTTCAAGTTAATTTCCTTTTAACTGTTATAGAAACTGCATTGGACTTTTGTAAATGGCTTAAAGCCACATTAGATCCAGTTGAGCTCATTTTCAAGTTTGAACTTGTGATTGTGTGTGACTCAATAGTGTACATGTTGATACCACTTTAAAAAAAAATGCACTGATATTTCAGGTGATGGAGGGGATGGTAGCAGTGGAACGAAGAAGATGGAAATGGTGTGTCAACTCATCCATCTGCAAACCTCCAATCGGTGGGGAAGTGAATAGTGGACAGAAATATAGCAGGAGAAGAAGATGACAATGACAATATGCCAAATATGTCTTCTAGTAATGCAATATTTGATAATTTCCAAGGCCTCAGAATAGTGGATAGGAATATAGCTGGACAGGATCAAACATTTGGTACACTTCCATTACAAGCAAATAGGGAATGTATTCCTGGTCAGAATGAGGTAAGAAAATTAAGTTTACTATTTTCTGTCTTATTTGTCTCTCTTGCTAAGCTTGATGTTGCATCTTTTGATTGAATTGTGCTGATCAGTTTTTTGGAATCATCACATTGTTTTACCTTCACCTTCCTATATCCTATAACTTTAGGCAGAGGTTTGTTTAGGCCAAATAGGCAATGGAAAAGGCATAGGCAATGGAAAAGACATCACCAATGTTCCTGGAGCAGCATCAACTTCTCAAATAGTAGTTCAACTGAGTACTGAGAAGCTTTACTAAGTAAAGTAGTTGCAGAGGTAATGATATATTGAAGGAGCACTATGCATTACACAGATAATGCATTTGACACGGCAAATATGGTCCAACTTAAACATGAACATGCCTCCTTTTTCATTGTTTACTTGCCCACCTTCATCCTAATTAGACTGTGTAGATGGGGCAGAATTTGATAGGTGTGTCCAGGGAAGTTTTCTGAAGCAATATGTCAGTGGCCCAAGAGAGAGGGGCTACACTTGACTCCCTCTTAAAGATGAGGCAGGGCAAGTGGTTGATGCGTTGGTGGGCAAACTACTTGGGGGCCAGTGACCATAATTTAACTAATTTCTAGATAGTCATGGAAAAAGGTGGGAGTGGTCCTCTAATTAAAGTCCTAAATTGGAGGAAGGCTAATTTTGATGGAGACAGGAACTCTCAAATACTTAATGGGAGAGGCTGTTTCCAGGTAAAGGGATGTCTGACAAGTTTTAAAAGTGAGGCAAGTTCAGGGCCAGCACATTCTTGTTGGAGTGAAGGGCCAGGCTCGCAAACTTGTCAAAATTCTAGGTTCTTTGGAAAGAATTGACATCCTGTTGAGTTACCATGAGCTCTATCCAACAAAGCTAATTTGCTGGATTCCTTTCAGTTCATGAATAGGATTATAGGGTTAGTTTTCCTTTCCTTTCCCAGTGTGCTATGATCTTTACTAGGAGGAGCACCTTGCCTCTCACGTGTACTACTTATTGTGGTAAAACAGCTGAAGTACTGTGAGTTTTGTGGTAGTTTCATGGACCTATGCAAGTTGGACCTAGATTGAGACTTGGCAAAATAATTTTGTGGAAGGATCCTTGAAAATGCTGGCAATATAGCATACCTCAGTATTCTGGAATGGACTGAAACCAGATCGAAGATGTGTTTGTGCTGCGGATTGCTGTTCAGTTTTGTTAAATGTCCTTAATTATTTTACATGCTCCATTTGCCAAATTAAAATTAATGTAATGGTCCTGCAATAACCTTGGTTTTGCTTTAAGATTTAGAAGGTCTTGAAGCGTATTAATTTGTTCAATTGATTGTCTTATTTGGCTGCAAAGCTCAGGGCATTTGATGGCATTTTATAATTTTTGCGCTTCAAATATTTATCTGGCTGAACCAATAATAGCCAACTATTTTGTTCTACAGGATACTTTGGATACTGGTTTGAATGATGAAATGAAGCTGGATTCTGTATATTTCCGTTCTGGCGGCGGTAATGATACCGCAGCTGATCAGTTACTTTCCACACCTCTTCATCTTTCACAGATCACCTGCTCACCAAGTGCTGACAACAGCTTGGGTCTTAGAGATGGACCTTGTGGGGTTGCAACGGTAGAACAGACGTACGTTACGGAAAATGATGATGATGCTGACCAGACTTTGAATGGAGGTTCAGACCCACCTCTTGCAGCTGTCTACTTATCCCCAGTGTATCCAGATGAAAGCGCAGAAGAGATGTGGCAAAATTCCTCAAAAAATACCCTGTTTCTTGACCAGCAGAAAGCTGAATGCAGCACTGGATGCTCCAAAATGGATAAAAGCAAAGGTACTTTAATTGTTGTTTCCAGATAATGGCAGTTACAATTGTGACCACAATGGTCTGTTTATTTCATCTGTTACTCATCTGTGTTCTTTGCCATAGATAAAATTATGTTTGTAGCTGACAATATTCTGTCAGCTTTACCCTAACCATCTTAAAGTTTTTGTTCTGTGAATGCTGCATTTGGAGAATGCTGTCGCAAAAACACACTTTGCCTTTAATTGGTGCCGCAGTTTTATAAACAGCGCGTAGAAATGTGCTCCAGCTTTTAGTAATTTGTATGGATGAGCCTCTTTGACTTCTAGCCTTGCAGTTTTATCATTTTGCTCTGTATGTGCTCATTTTCAGCTTTCTGGCTCCTTCTTCTGAACTTCATGGCTCCTAATTATTAATTGCATACTTGCAAGTTGGTATTCTTTTATGTAAGTCACTTCCATAGATGTGAAGCTGAAGTCCCAGTATAGATCACTGGGAAATACCATGTTCAACCAATCAGAGTACACTCCATTTATCCTTTGTCATCAAAGGACTTTTTAAACTCACGGGGCTTCTGATCCTGTTCCTTTTAAACTAATGTGCACTGTGGATAAAAGGGAACCTGTGGATATGCTATATTTCCAGAAAGCACATCAGGTGCTGCTTCAAAAATTACTGTGGAAAATTCAAGCTCATGGTACAGGAGTTAATAAATTGTAAAAGCATAAACGGGTCTTTTAGTGGTTTTTTAAAGTGTAATGGTCTTCTGCAGAGATCTGTGCTGGAATCTTTTTTAACTATCTATGTGAATGACTTGGATGGAGTGTAGGTTGTGAAGAGGATGTATGAAGGCTACAGAGAGATGTAGATGGGTTAAGCGAGTGGGCAAACATCTAGCAAAATGTGAAATTGTCCATTTTGGCAAGGGGAATAAAGAAAAGCATATGATATAAATAGAGACTGGGGAACTCTGGGATGCAGCGAGCATCTGTGCATGATTTACAAAGGCTAGAGTATAGGTACAGCACACACCATCAGGAAAACTAAAAATGTTATCATTTATTGCTGCAGCTTCACAGCCCCAAGTAGATACTTGGTAAGGGGGTGATTGAGATGGATTCCACTGAAAATGAATTTGACGTGCTTTGAGGATTCCTGAACTTTCAGATAAATCAACAGAACTTAATTGTAAGCAAATTCAGACCATGGCTTGAATTCAGATTTCAGAGTCTCACTCATACTGCCCTCTGAGCCACGATCTTATTAAATGTGGAATAAACTTGAGCAAGTGACCTCTACACTTTGCATGTTGGATTTTAACCTTGGGTCCTGCAGCAGTAACTAAAAGTCTACTGAATAACATTACCTGAAGAATGTAGAATTTGAGATTTGGTATCTTGGATCAACTGTGGTTCCAGTAGCTGCACTGCAGCTGACTACAATGTAACTGAAACTGAAGGTCAGGGTATTACTCTGATCAGATCCAATAATCATGTGTTCATGTCAAGTGAACAGTGTGTCTGATCCACTTGTATTTCTGTTAGTTATTGAGATTGGACATATGATATAGTTAAAGTCATGGATAGTTGTTGGTACCAAGAATTGTAATGTAAAGTTGGCATCTTCAGGAAAAGATGGGGGTAAAAACACAAAGACTTGTTAAGCTTTTTCTCCTTTTGCAGAGGTGAAACCTGGTGTGGTTTACCAAAATGAAGAAGGGTGCTGGGTGACTGACCTAGCTTATTATTATTCACTGGATCAAGAACAGAGTCAGTTCAATTTGCCAACTGATCTAGCTAGTAGTATTCAGAAGAAGAATTTATAAGTGGTGGTAAGCTTTTTGTCAATTATAAATTATTTTTAAAGAAATAATTTTGAAAAGATTGTCCTGATTTAGTTTTGGTATTTTTTTACAGACAAAGCTGCTGCATTAATTGAAGAAGATCAGGAAGAATTTGAACAAGAGCACAAGTTCATACAGGTTTGAGAGAAGGTTATTCTCTTCTTTAGGAGCACATTCATGCAAACTTGGCAAGTGTAGATGCCTTTTAAGATCTCAGGAACTGAGCCTTGTCTTTGAGAACAAACTAATAATTAGAGGCTGAGGTCCAACAAAAAAAAAACTGTGACCTCGACAGTAGATGGTTGGTTCTAAGAATGCAAGAGGTCTCTCAACCTGTTGATAGCCATAGCATGCATGGGTTTTTCAGTGCTGTTCAAGGGCATCTGCAGTCCAAACACCCAAGACTCCAACCCAAGAACAGCTGAACTTTTCATGAATAGAGTCAGTATCTGCTGAAGGAACAGTTTGAAGATGTCAGGGTTGCGCTCTGTTGTAAGTCTCTGGGCTCTGATTCCTGTAGTACCCCACTAGTCACTGCTTGCTTCTCTGAGAGTCCCATATAGTACTTTTACCTGACTGTCAATCAATTCTAAATTCATGCCAGTATATTTCTCCCAACCCCATGTGATTTAATTTTGCACATTAACCTTTTACGTGGGGGGTTATCAGAGGCCTTCTGTAAATCCAAAAATACCACAGCAACTGGTTCTCCCTTCTCTATTCTACCAGTTACATTAAAAGTAAACCAAATTTTAATTCTTCAAGCATTCCATTGCTAAGACTCATGGCTTTTGGTTTTTACAGCTATGACATTTTGAACATGGTAACTGCAAATATATCAGTGCATCCACTGGCAAAATTACTTAGTTATAAAAGCTGCAATCATTATTCCCCAGCGTCTATGACCAAAGTGTGCAAACGTGCTGAGAAATTTCTCGTCACTCAAAGTTTGTAATTTGGTGTTTGTTCATATTCCCTGCAGGAGGATAAAATGGATGCAATGATTACTGGTGAGTCACTTGGAAATGATTCATGGAAGATGCCTTCTCACGTGAAATTGGGAGTATCACCAGCAGCATCTGACTTTGTGCAAGAAGATCAGAGTTACCTTCAGCTTACTCTGGGAGAGTTCTTTGGTGAAAGATCAGAGGCTCTTGGATGTCTTGGGGAAGAAAACAGTAGCGTAAAACGGGTTAGTTCAAGATTCAACTACTACAATCGCTATTAATTCTAGTTTTGTGTTTCTCCTTTAAGTAGAACTTTGATTAATTTTGTGTGAAATTAAAAGCCTACACATCTGTTTGTGTTTCGCTGAAATTTTATTTTGGTAAAATTTCATGACATTTGACTGCAATGAGTTGTGGACACAGCTAAGCACATCACAAAAACCAGCCTCTTCTCCACTGACTCCATCTACACTTCTCACTGCTTCGGTAAAGCAACCAAGATGATCAAAGACCCCTCCTACCTTAAATGTTCTCTCTTCTCCCCCCTCCCATCAGGCAGAAGATACAAGAGCCTGAAAGTGGGTACCACCAGGCTCAAGGACAGCTTCTATCCCGCTGTTATAAGACTGTTGAACAGTCCCCCTTGTATGATAAGATGGACTCTTGACCTCACAATCTACCTTGTCAAGGCCTTGCACCTTATTGTCTGCCTGCACTGCACTTTCTTTGTAACTGTAGCACTTTATTCTGCAGTCTGTTATTGCTTTTCACTTGTACTACTTTCTATGTTACTGATGTGATTAAATGATGTGTGTGGATGGCATGCAAAAAAAAGTTCTTCAGTCTACGTCAGTTTGTGACAATAATAAGCCAGTTTACCAATCTACCAAATTTCCTAGCCATCGTTTGGATATTCCATAACATCACCAAAACGAGAGAACACCAGTACCTTTAATTCAGCCTACCGATTGTCAGAAATCCAGGAAGAAGGCAGACAGCTGTCCAATGATGACACACACCATTCAGGTAAAATCAAAATTAAGCTTCAGTTTATACAGTTTAAATGTACTGTAATAAATGCATGTGACAACATTTGAAAGGTTTTGGTGGTATACAAATAAGCAGAAGTTGTGTTATAGCTGTACAAAGCTCTGTTTTGACTGAATTGCATGCATTTCAAGAAGCATGAGCTTATGGGGGGAGATGTGCAGGTTCACTCGAAGATACCAGTGAGTTTTTTGTACGGGTGACCACCAGGTTACAGTGGCGGGGTTTAGTTCTGAGAAAACGGTCCATATCATGATTTTTCATAATTGCAATTGCTGTTTCATTTTTGCACGCGTCAAGAACACAAGTAGACTAAAAAGAAATTTGTTAATTTACTTTTTTTCCCACAAATTCTGTGAGAGAATTTTATTCCGTACCTCATTTTTTTAGTAGTGATTAGTGAATTCTGTAAGGGTGAATTTCTGTACCCAACTGACCATAACGTAGGGGCTGTCCGTATAGAAGATTTAGGAGTGACTAATTGACCATTGAAATGATGGGTTTTGCTAAGAGGACGTTTCATCTGGAAGGATTATTCACAACGAGTGAATGTCACCTTAGAATTAGAACCAAACCATTCAGGAGTGATATTTGGAAACACTAAAAGAAAGTGGAAGTATGGCGTTCATATGATCAGTAACTTTCTGTAAAATACAATGTCCCTACATTTAACTTTGGCTATCACTTTTTGTAATTTTTTGTTCAATATCTCCTGGTTCTCTTAAGCTTTCTGCTTTGAATACCCCATCCTCTTGGGCCAAGTAGGTTCCTTAAACACCTCTGTTAAATTGGCTCAAAGTTCATCATTTTCTGAAGCATCCTGGCCTTTTCAGTTAATGTTTATTGATCAGGGTTGATAAATTAGATATCGGTCTTGCCTTTGGCTGTTATAGCAGGTGAGGGAATCAAGATGCCCCTTAGTTTCATTTTCTGGTAACGTGAAGAATGTTTGCCTGGGACTACTCATCAATTGCAGTTTGCTTATTGGTAAAGCTGTCATACTGAAGTCTTCTGAACAGTTGGTCATTGAGGAAAATGCATCAAAATAGGATGCAGTTGTTCCTCGTTGCATATATACTAACTTGAAACATGTTTACCCAGCTGAAGGTTTTGTAATACTAACTGCATTCTGTGTTAGACTGGTGGGAACATTTCACCAAACTTGATAGCAGCATTAAAATGTTTTTTTAATTGCATTTCTCGTATAAGTTTAATATAGATAAACTTGAAATGTTGACATGTTTTAAATTGTTAAATAATCTCAGCTTTCACTAGGCTTATTGTATTGGGTAATTTTGCATTGCCTGATAAACATTTCACTTGTTTATATTGCACTGAAGTAGCTGTTACTGTTGGTTCATTATTCTGACCTTTTTTCATTTGTCATGATGTTATGTAATGATGCATCAAAGACTTCATTTTCTTGCAGAAGATCTGGACCAAACACTCCATGGAACTCCAACAGAGTTTTCAACTACATTTCTGGTTGATAAGCAGACAGAAAATCACAGTTTTAACAAGGAACAAAGTTCAAATATCCAAAAGACTGAAAGTATGGTCAGTAACATTTTTTTGAATCTTGCATATTTTAACCTTGGTTTAAATGCAGTGAAAACTTTAATCTGCATGGGATTGAGGATGAGCTGGTTCCAGTCCAGTTCAACAATCTGCTGGAGGAACTCAACAAGTGGAGCAGCATCTGTAGGGGTGGAAAGGAATTGTTGAAGTTTTGGTCTGTAGGTTCTGAGGTGTGCACAGAAGCTGATGTAAGACTTGTCACAGATGGGCTAAAATGGGTTTGGTGAAGAAGGTGGGTGAATTGTGAAGTGGTGTAGCATTCAGAGAATATCATTTGGGTGTTTAAATTGCACTGAAAAGATATCTGAGAGCTATTTTCTTTATTTCTTAGAATACAGAATTGAGTTCGAATTTGAAGGTTAAGGAAACTAAATGGAACACCACAGATTCGGTCTTGAGCATAAGTACAATTGCTTCTGCTATTGCTGATGCTTCAGTAAGTGCTGATCCTGCTCAGTTGGCATCTATGATTTTGGAACTTTCTAATAAAAACAGGAAGAAAAATAAGCTGAGAGCAACTGGTGGAGAATTCGCTGCAGAAGTGAAGAGCCAGAAAAGCAATGTTATTAATAATGTGGAGAAAAAGCTTGAAAACTCAGAGGGCAGTACGAGTGAGACTCTGAAATCTGAATTCAAGCCATTGTCTGAATCTGCTTACAATTTAAGCTCTGATTTATCTGAAGTTCCAGGAATCCTCAAAGCACATCAAATTCATTTTCAGTGGAATCCATCGCAAGTAGCACCAGCAAGCAGGAAACCAAGAAAATGATACACTCAAAAGAGAAGTTGCAGAAACTAAATGTTATTGAAATGGCTAATTCGCGTAGATCGGTTGAGGGTGATATTGGATTCTGTAGTCAGAATGAACACACAAATGAAGCCCGTGTACTCAAGACTCAAAAACCATCTGGTCCCAACATAGTGGTAGTAAGTCGATTGATGTGAATTTAGTTGTTACATGAAGTTTCTTGTGATAACACACTTTTTTCAAGCGTTGGTAAAGTCCATGAAATGCCAGCCATGAATGGCACAACCATAAGAGTGGAGAAACAAGACAAAACACAAAACATTTGTTCAAGGGAGAATGAATCAAGTTGGATAAAACTGGATGTAAAACAAAAACTGAAAGTGGAAAAGGAATGAATCAAGTCATTGAAGAGCAGTCCTCAGAAAGGATGTCTGGGAGCATGTCCAGAACAGGACAAAATTTAACTCAAATGATTGTTGCTTCTCAGCCCTCTGCTGTTCAAGGTGTAACAAGTAATTCCAGGTTGCATTGCCTGAATAGACAAAATGTTGGCCCGGTGGGAGCAAAGATTTGGGGAATCAACAAGTGAGACAATATATGAAAACGATAGAGTAATCATTAAAACTTCAAAACCACAGTTGGGAAGAGATGTACATGAAACTCCAGATCTCCATGGCCAGGAAAAAAGCATCAACTCTGAGCAATCTAATTGCACTCCAGTTACACCAAAAACCTGTAAATCTGGTGAGCTATTGATAAATCATGTGCCCAAAGCTTCATTTATGATACTGACCATTATTAATTAATGTATGTGATAACTGTTTTTCAACAGCTACCTCGAGAGCTGTTGAAAATAACTTATTTACGGAATGTAATAACTTCCCACAGATGATGTGTGTATAATGCATGATACATGATTTTTAGTAGAGGAGCAGCTTCTGCATAGGGACCTAAGAAACAGATGCAGAAGTAGGCATTGGTTTTCTCAAAACCGTACCAATGTTAAATAGAACCATGGCTGATCCAGTTTTGGCTTCAAGACCACCTTCCTGTTTTCTTTCTCTCTCTTTTCCATTCTGGTGTTCCCCTTCCAAAAAAAAATCAAAGTCTGCAGATGCTGGACATCTGAGATTAAAAGCAGAAAGTGCTGGAAACACTCAGTAGTACCTCTAAGAAGGCAGATCAATGAATTATCCTTCTCAATTTATGCCAGCTTCAACAAGATTCCACCACCAAACGTATCTTCCCCTTTCCCCTTTCAGCATTTCAAAGGAATCACTGCCTTCGGGACTCCCTTCTGCTGTTCCATCCCCGTCAATTACTCCCATTCTTATGGCACTTCCCCATGCAATTGCAGCTTGGTGCCACATCTGTCCTTTTACCTTTTTTTCTTCTCCACCACCATCCCCCCCACCCAAATCCAGGGACCCAAACAGTTTCTTCCAGTGATGCAGTGAATCACATGCACATTTTCTAATTTTGTGTCTCCATTTCTGTTCACAACATGGTCTTCTCTACGTTTGGAGAAACCAAACGAAGATTGGTTGACTGCTTTGTGGAGCACTTGCATTCAGTCTTCACAACTCCATGTTACCTGCCCCTTTAATTCTCCATTCTACTTCTACTCTGACCTGTCTGTCTGTGACCTCCTATACTGTTATAAATACCCAATGTAAACTTGAGGAACAGGACCTCGTCATCCATCTGGGCAATTGTAAACTTCTGGACTCCATATCAAATTCTGTAACTTCAGAGAGCTACTTTGTCTCTATGTATCAAAACTGGCCATTTCTCCTGTAACTCTGTAATATTGGCTCAGTTTTTCTTTCTCCATTAGCACAGTCTGACCAGCAAGGCATGTCCTGCAGCTCTGCAGTTCACACTTTTCATGTTCCTTTCTCAGTGTTCTCTCTAACTGCCCACATCTCAGCTTTTTTCTCGCTCTCGCTCTTTAACCCATTGACTGGGTGACCTCTGCAACTTAACCTTGCAGCATCACTGCCTATCAGAGATGTTCCTTTGGTCTCTCCTTGATGTTCTGCACCTCAGAACCAACTTGTTTTTTCTCTCTTTCCCAGTTATAATGAAGAATCTTTGACTCTCTTTCTCTTTCCACACATGCTGCTTAGCCTGCTGATTGTTTCCAGTATTTTCTGTTTCTAATACTCTTGACTTCCCTGTAGTTCCCATCACTGCCTTGAATATATTCAATGACTCCAGCTCCATATTTCTCTGGGGAAGAGAAAGATTCATGACTCCCTGATATCAGAAATCCCTCCACATTTATCATAAGTGGGTGTCCCCTAGTTCCAGACACCTCCACAAGGGAAATGTGATCTTCAGAATCTTGCATGTCTTATTAAAATAACTCTCACTCTTCTAAACTCTTAATGAGTACAGGAAGTCCCCGGGTTACGAACGAGTTCAGTTTTTGAGACTGTTCGTAACCCGATTTTTGTGTGTAACTCGGAACAGTGTCTGCACATGCGCACTTGGCCCGGGGATCGCGGCTGTGCATGCGCACTTGGCCCGGGGATTGTGGCCCCGCCGCACATGCGCACTTGGCCCGGGGTTCACCTACCGCACGTGCTCACTTGGCCGGGGGTTGGGCCAAAGAAGGTGTACCACCGCCGTGGTAGGATCGGGGGCTGGGCCCACTTACCAACCGACCACGAAGGTTGGTTCGTAAGTACAGATGTTTGTAAGTCGGGCGTTCGTAAGTCAGGGACTTCCTGTATAGGCGCCACTGCTTTTCGTGTGTCAATCCCTTCACCCCAGGAATCAATCTGATGAATCTTCTGTGCATTATGTAATTATATCCTTCCATAAGTATAGAGAGCTAAGCTGGACGCAGTGCTCCAGGTGTGGTCTCGCCAACATACTGTAAAGTTGTATCATAATTGGCCCATTTTTATACTCCATACTCTTTGCAATAAAGGGCAACGTTCCATTGGGTTTCATAATTACTTTATGTACCTGCATGCCAATGCTTTGTTGAATGTAGTAGGAGTCCCCATCATCCCCTCCTGATCCCTTTTATATTACATGTTATAGTCTCACTCCATTTTAATCACTAATTTGCTCCTTCATTTTTCATTACATAGTAAATAATTTTACATTTTCCCACATTTATACTCCATCTGCCAACTTCTTGCCCGCTCACCTAACCAACCTGTATTCTTTTGCAAGCTCTTTGTGTCCTCAACTTGCCAATCTGCTTATTTTTGTCATCAACAAATCTAGTTATAATACACCCACTTTCTTCATCCATGTCATTAATGTAGCTTAAAAACAGAGACCTCATCACCAATACCCTGTAGTAACCAATAGTTATTGATTGACAATCCAAGAATACCCCAACATTCATTTCTTTGCGTTGGCCAATCTCCTATCTATGCCAATATAGTATCCACACTCCTGTGTGGTCATATCTTGTGCAGTTGCCTTCTATGTGGCACCTAATCAAATGCCTTGTGGAAATCCAAATACACTACATCAACTGATTCACCATTTGTTAGATCATAAATGCCCTCAGCAAATTTGTCAGCCCCAATTTACCCTTCCATAAAACTCAACTCTGCTTGTTTGTCTCATGATTTTTAAATGTCCTGCTATTTTGTCCTTAATAATGGATTCCAGCATTTTCCTAATGACATGTTAGGATAACTAGTCTATATTTCCTGCTTGCCATTGCCTTTCTTGGGTAGTGGTGTTACATTTGTGGTTTTCCAAACCTCTGGAATTCAGGGAATTTTTGGTAGATTACAACCAATGCACGCACTGTCTCTGCAGCCACTTCCATTAAGACGTAGGATGCAGGTTATCAGGTCCGGGGACTCCTTAGCTTTAAGCTCCAGTATTGTGTTTCCAATGATAGAGGTAGCTTTGAGTTCCTTCCTCTTCTATAGCCCCTTGCATGTCTGTTATTTTTGGGATGTTTTAAGTGATTTCCGCTGTGAAGACTGATCTAACGTAATTTTAGTGTCTGCCATCTTTCTATTTCCTACTACTGAATCTGCTGTCTCATCCTTGAAAAGGTACCAATGTTTACTTTAGTTGCTCTCCTTTTAATATACTTGTAGAAGCTCTTACTCTCTGTTTTAGTATTATTTGTCAGTTTACCTTTCATAGTCACTATATTACGACAAAAATTAACTATATGTGATTTGTTTTGCTTGAAATTCTGGTGTAAATTCATGAATGATCAGACTTAATTTACTTAGTAAAGCTGTGTAAGAGATCAAGACACTGCTGTACTTTGGTGTCATATTACTCTTCAAATGCAGTTAGTCTGTATCTGAAACATTTTAATATAAATGTGCATAATATTCAGCAGATAACATGTCTTTCATTATAGAATGTGTATCAGAAGCAGATCAGCTAATTTTGAGGCCATCAACTTCTCCATTGACTCATTCTTCACCAAACAAAGTCACAGAGCTACCAACCTCCACCAGGTAAAGAAATCCTCTTGTATATCCCTATTTGATTTTAGGAACATAATCTGTAAATTTGTCACATTCTAATCAAATAAATACTTGAAGGCATTTTTAACATTTCTAATGTACAATTCTCTACTAAATAGAATATAGAATATATTAGGCAAAATACCTGTGAACACCACCAGAAGTCATATGTTGACTATATTAATTTTGTGATAGAGGTAACAGAATGCTGGGACAGCAATCTAGTAATGAGATCCCTAGCCATTGTGAAGTTGTAACCACTTATCAATGGGATGTTGTAACAATGTCTGAAATAACAATTTATAAACATTTGTTTGATATTTTCTTCAATATGGTTAGAGTTGGTTTCTAATGTACACCTTATTTTATAAGAAATTACATCTAAAAAGCATCCTTGGTGCATTTCATAAATTCAATGCTCTTCATAACCTTGAAACCTTGAATCATGTGACATAGTTCTAGTTGGATTCTGGAGGTATTTGGGCTTGATGGAAAATTAGGCAGCATTCTTCCACATTTTGCTGCATAGTTTGAGTAGTATGACTATGCTGGTTCGGTTGAGGGAGGAATCTAATTCAGCTATAGTCCCTTTGTTCTGCTTTCTAATAGCTCTGTTTGGAATAGCTTGTCACCATATTGTTCACACTGGGCACTGTATTGAATCGTCAAGTTCTTCAAACGTCAGCTTGAGTGAGGTGGGGAAAAATTGGCCAACAAAAAATAGCATTTGTCACATAACAATCCAATCAGGCTTAGGGGATTTTGTTGGTAGCTATGAACCACCCGTTCTTTTTTCAGTTTGTCAAAGCCCATCAAATTTCAGCACAAAGCTGTGCCATAGTTTCAAAAATGATCACGTTATCCCCTCATTGATCATCATCCTGCCGACCTGCACCGATTTTTATCGATGCACTATAGAAAGCATCCTATCTGGATGTATCATGGCTTGGTGTGGCAACTGCTCGTGACAGCACGAAACTACAGTAAGTTGTGGACACAGCTCAGCACATCACAGAAACCCAGCCTCCCCTCCATGGACTTTGTCTACACTTCTTCCTGCCTTGGTAAAGCGGCCAGCATAATCAAAGACACCACCCACCCTGGACATCCTCGCACTCTCTTGCGCGCGCTCGCTCGCTCTCCCCACCCCAATCAGGCAGAAGATACAAAAACCTGAAAGCACCTGCCAACAGGCTCGAGGACAGCTTCTGTCTTGCTGTTATAAGACTATTGAACAGTTCCCTAGTACGATAAGATGGACTCTGACCTCACAATCTACCTTGTTATGACCTTGCACCTTACTGTCTGCCTGCACTGCACCTTCTCTGTAGCTGTTACACTTTATTCTGCATTCTGTTATTGTTTTACCTTGTGCTATGTCAATGCACTGTGTAATGAATTGATTTGTATTAACGGTATGCAAGACAAGTTTTTCAGTGTACCTCAGTACATGTGACAATAAGCCAATTCCAATCCATTTCAACTTAAGGCTCTATGAACGGTCAAAGTAAAGCTAAAACTATTCTGGCACTCAAGCTTAAAAATGGAGGTGAATTGTGAGCAAATAGTTTACTAGTAATGTTCTTTGAGGTAAATATCTATTCAACTGATTTCTTGAGTAATACTATTACCTAGTGTAGAATTAAACCAAACTGAATCAGAGCCCAAATTGATTTCTGGTCTTATGGGTCTGATGATCACAGCTGAATTAATATCCAAATTGCTGCAGTCACCTTGATTGTCCAAAATGAGGTTCAGTTTGGGGTGTTACAGTATCCTACATGTTCAGTACTTGGCTGACATTCCTCGTCTCATGATGCTCATGAAGCATAGCCATTTGGGAAAGTACCCTAGGTCAATCAATGTCAAAGCAGCCATAGAATTTGGGGACTGTCGGGAGAGCAGAAAAATAATCAAGGGAACAAAAACTGCCACATTTCTGCATTGATTTTGCTGTGAATGTTAGTTGATTGCAGTGCCGATCTTCCTGAAAATATACTTTTTTTTCCCCCAGCAGTTCGTCCTCTTTGATGTACTCTAGCTCAAATCTGAGCAGACTGAGTTATATTTCTGGTATTGATGCAACACTACAGAATAGCACAGCCATTGGCAGTCCCATGGATGCTAAGGTAGGAAAAGCTTATGAAACTTAAATTGGATTCTTGGCTGAAACCATTCCCTTTTCCTATAACCACTTTAACGTGTTTCACAAAAACATTAACAGCAAAATCTGCCTTTGAGGCACATAAGGAGATATTATGGCAGATGTCCGAAAAATGAGATTTAGAAAGGGAATTCCAGAACTTTTAAGTCAAGGAGTTGAAAGCAGTGGCATCAGTAGTGAATAATGAAAGCCAAGAGATGTAGAAGTTGTCAGAATTTGATGTGTGAATAAACCTCAAGGTTGAAGGAATGGAGGAGGTCACAAGACTTGGGGGCAATGCCATAAGAAGTTTGAAAGCCAGGTTGAGCATTTAAAAAAAAATTAGGCTTTGCCAATTCAGTGGTCAGTCAGCAAGCATGGGATATTTGGTGAATCAGTCTTAGTGCAAGTTAAAATGTGCGGCAGAATTTGAGATATAATTCACAAGACTGGCCAAAGTGTTGGAATTGTTGAATCTGGTAGTACAAAATGCATGAGAACTGACTGTCCTGGAAGGCATTTCAGGAGCAACAGTTTCAGAGATCACAAGTTATAAACCCTACACAAACTTTTAATTATGACAGTTGTTTGAAGAAAGACTGCAAATATACAGCAAGTCAAGCAGCATCTGTGGGGAGGTCAATGGTTATTTTCAGTTTATTAATAGACATGTATTGGCTGAAGTCAAATTTTATGGAACATTCTCATAACCCTTAATATCCAAAAGTCTGTTGATTTCTGTCTCAAATGCTTTCCAACACCAAGCATCCACAATATTCTCAGGGAAGATAGTTCAAAAGTTTGCAGTCATTTTTGAGTCACCATGTTTAAGAAGCATTTAAACAGGCACATACAGACATATTGTGGGCAGATGGGATTAGTGTAGATAGCAACATGGTCGATATGGTTGGGCCAAAGGGCTCATTTTATGGTGTACAACTGTGACTCTATTTCAGATTTCCAGCATCTGCAGTTTTTTTTAATTTCTGCTTTGTATCTCACATTTCCAATGTTGTTCTTTTATTTTACCCCTCTCACCAACTCATTCTTCTATTTTTATTTCCTCCACAGATCAATTGCAGTTAGCAAGACACCCTGCCCATGCTGACACTAATACTGTTTGTCATTCATTCTGTTATTCTCCAACTGACCCACAGGCATTCCCTTCAATTTTTTTCACACCTCTTCCTCTGCTTCTTAAAACATGTTTGATTTCAATTTTTTTCCTGATACTGAGATCCACAACCCTGTTTTCCTCTCTCCACAGATGCTGTCTGACCTACTGGATGTTTCCAGTTTTTGCTGTTTTTCTTGCGAATTTCAAGCATCTGCACTTATGGCTTGATATTTTACTGACTTTTAATTATCTTTTTTCCTCTATCAATTATTTTATCGTTCTTTTCTGAATTATGGGATCCTTCTAATCCTTAAGCATGCTCTTCAACATTATAAGCCTCCTTAATCTAAGACTATCAAGACCTACGGAAAATGTATTTTCTTCCTCAGGAACATTCTCAAATATTGCATTGTGAATTTACTATTTATTTGCTTCATTTTCGTCATAGGTATGTATTCAAAAATAGCATTTGTGGAAATAATTGACTGGTCGCACAAAGTTACCCAAAGTTCTGAAATGAACTTCATAATATTGGGTCTTGACTTACTAAACCCAGAAGACCAGATAACAGCATCGAACCCATAAGCATGTGTGCAGTCTTCGGCAACCAATGATTTTTGTTCCATGCCATTGCTTTTGTATATTTAGATAGCCCTTCATTTTAATTTAACTCGTTTACTATATCTAAAAAAAATTTCATTTTCTTCCACAGAATGATAAAATTATTGAACTAAGTACTACAATTATTCGAGCAAGTCCTACTGCCAACACCAGATCAAACTATAGTTAATACAAGTGAGCTGACTTTGCCAACTTCATTGGATGGATGTAAAAATGTTTCTTTGAATCCCAGTTCAGAACCAAGAAGATCATGTTATGATAAACAGCAAAGCAATGAAAGCAGAAGTTCTGTGGGTAAACACGAAGATGGACAGGGTTCATTAAAATCTAATAAGTTACCTTCTCCACAATCTGAGAGTGTCAAGTTGCGGCAATCGGATGCTCCTCCATCAGAGTCAGGCAAGTCAATAATGTACAAAGGATCACCTGCACAACAAAAAACTGATAATGTTGGTGCACCTCCACAGACCAAGATGAATGAAGGGCATTGTGTAGAATCCCTGAATGCAGCCTGCACAAATACCATTGGAATGGGTGGCAAATATATGCCTATTTCAAGTTTTAAACCTCATGGAACTGTTTCAGATACACCTGCAGTTCCCACATTACTTACTGCAAATTCATTACTAACAACGCCACTGGCCCAGCAATATCTGGGCAATCTGACCACCAGTTCCAATTGCCTAAATGTACCTTTGACTTCATGTTACTTGGGGAACACTTTGTCATCTAACATGTATACTCTTCCAGGTGGTTTGCCTGGTGCTAATTTGTTCATGGGAAATATTCAAGCCTTTGGAACTCATCTTGATCCCAAATTAGGAATAAGGATGCAGGACCCAGCTCAGTTCTACAATGCACATGCCATACCACTGGATTCTAATTTTCAAACACAGCCTGTTGGTTATCAGCCTTCAAGAATGGGTATGCTTGATCATTGGTCAGGTGGACTTCAGATGAGAGATGTTGGTAAGTACTTTTTTCCCACCCAAATAATCTTTAGAATGATGTTGCTTCTTGAATCATATCTGTTCATCTCTTTTTTAGTAACTCAAGAAACTAACTGTTTTTATTCATTTTCTGAGATCTAGGTATTGCTGCCAAAGCCAGTATTTCCTGCTTTGCCCTTGACTGAGAAGGTGGTGTTGAATCACCACTTTGAACCACTGCTATCCTCAATGAAACAGGGTTGATTCCCTGGCATAATAAGGATGGTAGAGTGAGGGATGTGCGGAATCATGAGATTGCAACTATGGTGGCATGTGTTTCTGCTGCTGCCAAAGACCCACATGCTTCATTCATGCCCAGTTTTGAGCTGCCAGAGCAGTTCTGAGTCTCTCCCATTTAGCACGATTATACACAACACAGCATGATGGAAGATATCTTTGACATGAGAATGGGGCTTTGCTTCTACAGGGACTATGCGCTGGTTACTTCTACCAATGTTATCATGGACACTTGCATCTGTCAGAGGTATATAGGTGAAGATGAGGTCAAGACAGTTTATCATTCATGTTGGCTCACTGGCCACCTGGTCCAGACTCTATCTTCTTCAGGACTTGGCCCACTTGGTTAGTGATGGTGCTACAAAGCCACTGCTGGTGATGGGCATTGAAATTTCCCCACTCCCTCCCAGAGTACATTTTTTTTTGCCTTTGTTTCTTTCAGTACTGCTTCAAAGTGCTGTCCTATGAGAGAGCTCTCCCAATTTAGACATAGTCCCCAGATGTATGTTAGTTGCAAGGTTCACTGGGCTGGGATTGACTTTGCCATGTCTGAATTTGGTGCCAAGGTCAATGCCAGATGGCTTGTGCAGTTTTATTCTTGCTGATAATGATAGAATTGTGTAATTGCTAGGTCATTAAAGAGGACCATTGTGTTAATCACATGAGGTGAATCTGGAATCTTGTATAGGCTGGACCAGTGAGAATGACTTTAGTGAACCAGTTGGTTTTTTATGACAATCGGGTAGTTTTGAGATGATTATTCGGCATAATCATCACAAAATTACTGGATTGTCATAAAAATTATGATAATTGTTTTTCCAAATTCCAGATCATTAACTGAATTTAAATTCCACAGCTGCTGTAGTGGAATCTGTACTCTGATGTTTAACTGCTGTGCGACCACTGTACCCATTCCTCATTGATGTCTTTGATATACTGTACTGTTGCTTTATTGACACTTCCCATTGTCATAGGCTGTGCTGAGGGCCATTTGGAAATATAGTGTGCATGGAAAATGTTGCATGTATCTTGTGAAATACAAAATCACAAAAGTTTGATCATTTTGTGCAGCGGTTTTTTTTTTGGCTCATATTTTGTCCTCTACCACCTGAGTCAAAATCCCATAGCTCTAAAAGTTTAGATTTTATTCAATTGATGCAAATACACTTGCATCTAAATGACCCAGTGTATGCTTTTGCTCCCTTCACTTGATTCTTCTAAATACAAGATTTTTTTCATGTCAAGTGGTGAGATTCTTGGGAAAAAAAGATTGCATTCCTGCACACATGAATAAAAGGTAATGGCTATTGGAAATACCAAATGCCCTGTACTATTAAAAGTGCAAACATTTAATAATTAATTTTCAAACCAGTGCCATTTGAACAGGGTTTACCCTAGTTAGTTTTGAATGGAATATATGTTCCACAGATAACATTATCTAGATAAAATAAAATTACTATCTCTAAGTTAATATCTAAAATTAATTGTGGAACATAATTACAGTAAGGTAAATATGTAAAGACCATTGGCTCTCACTAGTATTAAATAATTGTATTGAAGCCCTGTGTTAATTGAAACGAGTACAAAATGCATAGAGAAAATATTGTACCTGGATATTTCGGCATCAACTAGTCCTGCTGCACCATATTATAAACAAAAGGCAAATTATACCTGTTCTCTCCAAGAAGGTAATTAATAGTCTAGAACCTTTTAGTTTGAAGACTCACTGTAGATTACAGAATCAGCAGGAAGATGACTACTGAAGGAAGCCAACGAGCCAGGTGGTACCAGCATTTCTTCATTTCCTGTACCACCAGAAGTAATGCTGCCAACCTGTAAAGCCATGCCCTGCAACAAAGGCATAGCTACTGATCTAAGCTTCAGAGCTTTGTGCTTTAAGCCCTCACTAAGGATGACCTGTGGTAATCTAAATCAAGGAATCCTAATCAACACAGTTTGAGGAACTTGATGCATTATCTGTTGGCTTTTCAACTGAGTCAACAAAAAAAAGACATGAATTTGTATACCACCTTCAACAACATGAAAACATCCCAAAGCAATTTACATCAAATCTAGCACTGTGAAATGTGATTTACTGCTCTAGGATTTGACTGCATTCATGAGATGCATCATCTTTACAATGAGTAAAATTAGGCATCAAAAATCTGTTGAGACACAAGAGACTGCAGATGCTGGAATCTGGAGCAACACAAAAAACCGGAAGAACTCAGCGGGTCAGGCAGCACCTATGGAGGGAAATGGACAGTCGACGTTTTAGGTCAAGACCCTTCATATGGACCAGATGAAGGGTCTCGACCCAAAACATCAACTGTCCATTTCCCTCCATAGATCCAAAGCCTGTACATTGGAAAGCCACTTTTAGAGCTCCCTCTGCCATCAGAGAATAGAGGGGAGGAATCAAGTGGTGGTGAGTTGCCCATGGGCACATTTTTTAAAGTTCCAAATATACTTGAGTATTTAATTCTTGAATGAACACTATGAAGTCTTGGCTGACATATAATGCAAGTGCTATCTGATTTCTCATTCAGCTGCTCTGTTGGAACTTGTGTTTAGATCGATTGTCATGCCACCTATTATTACAGGTCTGCAATTAACAAAAAAAAAGTGGTTAATTGGCTATAATGCACAAGTATGATCAGAAAGGGATGTGAAGGGTTTTAACTAAATGTATTATTTTAGTGAAAAGGAACAGAAGAATGAAATGGGAATGGGATTAAAGGGATTGCTCCCTGGATACTAGCATGAATACAATGAGCTAAATGGCCATGTTATTATAAATTAAAGCCCTGAAGAATGATGTGGTTTAATAATTTCATAAATTTATGAGTCTTGTAATTTTTCTTTAACCTGAACTTTTAATTTAGGTCACATATTGGTCCCTGAGGAATTGAGGTTTCCAAATTCCTGCTGTGTTGGAATAGCATCACAAACCTCACTCAGCATGTTCAATCCAACTGAGCGGTGGATGCAAGTATCGATTGGAATAGTTAGTGTTTCACTGAATGGGGAGAAGGTTTGTATTATTTTCAATATTTAAGCAAAAATAGGCTTTACGAGTTCTTAAGATTAATGCAACCCAAGATTTGTTCATATTTACATTTTGGAGAACTTAAGGCATTTTATTCTGTTTGGTTGGCCTTCAGCCATTACTAATCTTGAGTGTTTCCCTAAGTCTGACTAAGGTTGGAGTAGTACTGGCATAATATTTGTTCCTGGATACCTATTTCATACTTTTTTTTTTGAGGAAGCACAGCTCCATAATTCTACACTAAATGGAAATTTTATGATAGTGCTGAACATAAATTGTGCTGATTTTCAGAGGTAGATGTGCTTTGCTGAAGAAGGTCATTTAACCCAACCAGTCCACATTCTCTCATGCTGTAATTGTCATAGGTGTGCAAATCTTCAATGTCATTGTCCACCATAGACTTGGCACAGGGCTTTTAGTGAAATAAGTTATTTGAAGATCCCATATATATCGAAGGCCTTAGACCTAATCTTTGGCAGTAGGATAAGGCAGTGTAGCTCTTTATCCACCAGCTCAAATACAATGGCCCAAATGGTTTCCTTTGTTAATAATTTTCAAAGATTAATGATTTGCTCTTGAGATCTTTCCATCGGTGTTGTATTAGCATTTGCTGTTTACATAGGATTACTTGGGATATACGGGACAGAGAGGTTATTCAGCCCAACATATCCACATTGATATTAATAACCCACTCAAACCTCCTCCCATCCATCCTCATCCAAATCCATAAGTGTTGCCCTCTTCCTTTCTCCCTTGCATGCTTGCTAGATTCCTTCCCCTTCTAAATTATTCACTCCAGCCATTACCAATAGTAGATTGTTGCCACTGCTTTTGGGTTTAAAATAAAAATTCTTCTGACACTGGAAAGAATTCTTAGTATTACTTGTGTTCTGTACATGCTCCATGATGGATTTCAACACTGGGTAAATACATTCCAATGTCCAAAGTCCCTCTCTAAGTCGATTCTTCTTTTAAAGAAGAATCCACAACAATTGACTTTTTTGTTCCCGAACAAATATCTGAAAAGCTGCTCCCTGTCTATTTCTGAATACTTGCATCTCTTAAGGGCTGATATGCATTCATTGTAACTAATTCCAGGTGTCTTACCTTAGTCCTAAGAAAAGTATTATCTTTTTAGGAGGAAAATAAACCAACTTTTAAACTATTTGATCAGATTTATCAGTTCATGAAGCACTTCCCCTGCAATCCAGAAAAAACATTTTAAAATCTTACCCTGCTACCAAGTGACCTGGAACTACATGCTGGCTATCAGCCATGTAAGGAAATTATGCACCTAACATCAGGATAACAATAATTTAACTCAATGCCATTTATGATGCAACTTTCAGGGATGGTGTTAAAATTTTAACAGTCACGAAGTGAATTTCTGTGTTAATAGCCTGACTTGGGAAAGCTGTATTTTTTTCAGCAATTCTATTGTGTTTGGATATGTGACCTCATAGCTGATCAGATTTCAATTAACCATTCAATTCATTTTATTTATTTTGAACTTTCCAGATGGAAGCATTCGCTCACCAGTGTTGGATATTCAAGAACAAAACTATAATTGGCCCTCATGTCACTGAAGATTTAAAACTGATGTTCCTTCCACGTCATCCTGGAGTTTTTCAGTGTGTGCTCTCTATCTCATCGTATCCAGTCTCAGCAGATGCCAATACAATTGCCAGAGCAGAAGCACTTGCAGTCAGAGTGATTGTTACAGCTGTGGCAGAAGATCCGTTGATTGAGGTGAAGTACAGTTTAATATATAATTTACACTTTATAGGAGTTGATCCTGTTATATTAATCCAATCCAATGTTTCACTCACCACTTAAGATATCCCTTAGTTCTCTGATCATCTGAAACTTTCCACCCTTAACATTTTGCACATGGAGTTATTTTGACTGCCTGAGGTGCTTTTCTGAAAGTCTTTCTGTGAAAGTGGACACCATTTGTACTCCAGTATAAGGAAGTATGACTTTTTCATTTGGATATTGGTATTTTTGATTCCCTTCCACTTTGTTTAGAGGAAATGTTTCTGCTGTGTGACAGCTGATCTTGTCGGAAATCAAATTTAACTCCGTGGCATGCTGAGATATTGCAGTTGATGAATTTCACTTTGCCTATCTGTTCATTAGTCTCTTTCAGTACATAAGAATAAAACTTGAATAATATATATCTGCTTAGACAATGATTGCAAAGTTCAATGTCCCTAGTTGTCTTGAATCCCTTAGCATTTTGACCAAAAACTCTCACTCTTAGGATTATGGAGTAGTTGGTGTACTGGTAGGTGTATTAAAAGGAACAACCCACAAGCATCTTCTAGTCAGTTTTGGACCTAAAATATCAGGATCCAATCAATGAAAGACTTGAATGTCACTTTACTATCATAGCCTAAGAACTAAGTGGAAGAAACACATCACTTCTCGTAACTGACTACCTATCCTGCCAAGCACTTCGTGCCCCATGTAGGATTCGTTCACCCACCTCAGAATTTACAGAACTGGAATGGAAAGCATATCACTCTTGACTCGAAGCACCTGCTTAAAGAAATAAATATTTCAGATATTGTACATAGCCACCTGACCTAACAGGCAAGCAAGTGTCCTAAAAATATTAAGTTAATGAGATCTTTTCAATCAGGATTGGGACGAGGTTAGTGGATAAGGAAACAAATTGAAAAGCAGATAAATGTCCAACTAAGGTTCATCCAACTTGACCCCTGTAAAATTCTTGTTCCTATATTTTACGAAGTATACGGAGACGTAGGAGAAGTTGCAGTTTAAGCCTTGCAAAGGTTATGTCTTAGCTATAAGGTTATACCTATAGAGAAGGATGAATACTATGGGTGTCCCTTTATTTGAAAAGAGGAAGCCATGTTGAGACTTGGATATTTCAAAAAAAAATTAATTTTTAAAAGATTTTTAAAGAGTAGATGCAAATGGTTTCCATTTGGGGATAAGCATAATGAGAGGCCATTAATAAAATACAAAAAAATACATTTGGAATTTTGGAAGGAACTTAGTAAAATCATGTAGATTATATGGATGGGAGTGGTTCATATAAATTTATAAATACATGTACTGTTTGTGCAATATGATCTGTATATGCTCTCTTTGAAGTATTTGAAAGTATAATTGAAATATTCTTTGAGTGCAGTAGGAGTGATTGTGTTTTGTGACAGTTTGCAGATCGTATGAAATTGATCAGGTTGCTTGTTTTCGGGTGGAGGATGTGCGAGTATCTCGGATAGTCAAGGAACGATCCTACATTGGTCACTGTCCAATTTTTTTTCTCATTAACAACTCATTGTTAAAATTAATAAAATAATGCTTAGGAGGTCATAATGCTTATAGAAAAAATAATAATTGAATTAGTAATCTTTCACAAAGAATTCTCTACAGTTCCAAAACACATGATTTTGTACGAATGTAAAATGCAGATCAATTCAGTAATGTGTTTAATGTCTACTTCCAGATTTTGGCAGGGAAAAGAGGATGCTTGGATTTTGGTGACTTAATACCTGGTGATGGTAAAACACTCTCTCTCAAACTGGTCAATGGGACTCATGCCACCATTCCCATTCGGCTTGTCATAAGTGCAGTAAGTTTTTTTTCCCCTCCAAAATAACTGCTTTGGTGCTTATCGTCATTTGGATTCAAACTTATTTAAATTTGTTTTTTTTATTCCTTCAACAATTTCGGAGTAGTGGTCATTACTGGCAGGACCAACATTTATTGTCTGTCATTAACTGCTTAAAATGTTGCATTTGTTATGAAACAAGTGAATGGCCTGCACATAATGCAGAGGGTAGTTAAGTGAAGCAAGTGCTGTTGCATAAAGACCAGACTAAATAAGAACAGCAGATTTATTTTCTCAAAAGAAATGGGTGAATCAAATTAGTTTTAAGGCAATCCATTAGTCTTATGGTCACCATGAATGAACCTGTCTTTTAAAATTCCAGATTATTTAATTAACTGAACTCTTAAATTACCCAACTATCACAGTGGGATTTGAACCGGAATCTGTGGATTGTTAGTACAGGCCTCTGGATTACTACCTGATTTTAAGCATTCACCAAAACCAGATCAGTTAGCCATTTTCTTCAGGTAAAAGCAGCAAAGATAAATTTATGCGATGATGGGCTTTAAGCATTGTGCCAAATATTGATGAGTTTTTCTGGTCTGAGCAGATATTCCTACGGTTTGATCTGGCTAAACTAATGTAAATGTTATGTAATACCTGCTTTGTTTTAACAACAGAAGAAAGATGTCTTGGCCCACAATGTGGGAATCTCTTTTGAGAAAATTAATGCTACAATATAAATTTGTAGCACTTAATAATTTCCCAACATAGGTAACTAATGTTCCATTAGATTGACATTGACTGATTTATTCTGTTCTGGATTAAGTACGAGTAAAGGAAGTACTTTTATAAAGAAGGAATACTTTCAAAGAGACAAATCGATTTCTTCAGTGTTGAATACATGGAGTATGATTAAACAAATCTTTTGAACTGTGAAACTCCAGGTAACTTGATGTTTCTCTTGAGGGTTAGTACTCCATTTTATCGTGATATGAGAATCAATCCATTTAAGTCAGACAAGGCAATGTTTTATCTTTAGAGGCATGTGTTTTTGGAAGTGTGTTCCTCAAAGGACAATTGAAGCGGAGTCTTTGAATATTTTTAAAGTAAATAGGTACTTAAAAACAAGAATGTGAATGATTACCACAAATAAAAGGGAATGCGCAGTTGAAGTTTCAATCAGATCTTGGCAAAACATGAGGGCTTGAAGGGCTGAGTGGCCTATTCCTGCTCCTAATTTGTATGCATGCAATCTTTGAGGCACACTGGAAAAGTTAACTATTTCTAATAACTCTAATTATTTCTATGCTATGTAGAACGCTGCTGCATGGAGATGTTTTACATTCTCCAAATCGGACACAGTGACAGAAACAGCGCTGCAGACTGAAAGACTCTCTCCACTGGTGGGCCCATCTGTCATGAATCACGTGCTGCAAGCAAGCTATGATGGAGAGGTGATGAGAAATTCCAAACTTCAGTGTATTTTGTGATGTTAATTTTCAATTTTTTGCATTCTAATGCAATATAAAGTGGAGGAATGTGAAGTTAACCACTTTGGTAGGAAAAATAGACTATTATTTAAATGGTGATAGATTGGGATATGTTGATGGACAAATAGAGCTAGATGTCACTGTACAACTGTCACTGAAAACAAACATGCAGGTGCAGCAAGCAGTTAAGAAGGCAAATGGGGTGTTGTCTTTCCTGATGAGGTTTTGAGTACACAAGTAAGAATGTCATTCTCTGATGAGATAGAGTTCTGGTGAAACTGCAGATGACGTATTGTGTGCATATTTGGTCTCCTTGCCCCAGAAAAGATGTATTTACAATGGAAGGATTGCAATGAGGGTTCATCAGACTGATTCCTGGGATGATGGGAGTGATTAGATTAATTAAATCTAGTTCTCCCAATCTATCTGTGTGGAGTTTGCATGCTCTCCTTGCGAGCACATGAATTTCCCACAGGTGCTCTGATTTCCTCCCAATTTCCAACCAGGTTGGTAGGTTAATTGGCCACTGTAAATTGCCCCTTGTGTGTACGTAAGGTAGAGAATTTGGGGGGAGTTAAGGGAGAGTGAAATGGGATTAGTGTAACTTAGTGTTTGACGGTCAATGCAAACTCAGTGGGCTCAACTGGCTGTATGGTTCTGTGACTTGTCTGAACTTGTCAGAAGACCACAATCTTGTATTTCAAGGTATCTGAAGCACAAAAAATTTGGTCTAATATTCTGGCTTGGACTGTTTAACAGACAAAACAAGAAATAAACAGACCCTTATTGGGTTTGAAAGCTGTGAGTATATTCAAGACAAAGATAAGCCATGATGTTATTGAATGGTGAAGCAGGCATGAGAAGCCACATGGCTTATTCTAGCTTTTACTTGTGTTTGTAACTCAAAACTTAAATGTCTGAATGACAATTGTAATATTGTGGGTGGACGGTATGCTTAAGTTAATTATTTCTAACTAAAGGAGAGTAGATTGGAGAGTCCATTGTCCTTGGCTGACTTTGACATTGTCACAGTAATTAAATGTTATCGGGGAGTTTTCACTCAGCTGAAAGGATCATAGTTTTTCTAGCTGCAAAAAAAAATTTATAACTTATCACTAATAATTTATATCCCTGGTTAAAATGCATTTCTTGATTTTAATTATTGTGAATAGTTGTTAATTTTCCAGTTTCAGTTTTGACATGATCTTAAGAGTAGAGTGTGGAATAATTGCAACTGTTTCTACAGGTTTGTTAGTTAGGGAGACATAGTTTTTAATCCTCCTTTGCGGATATCTATCATGGGATGTCCCATTTTACCCAGTCTTAATTAGTCACAGCCAACAAAGAATGCAAATTTCTCCCCAATACATTCAAAAGGTGTTTCTAGAATGAGAAACCACTCAAACTGCAGTCTTTTGCCAGTTGAATCTCTCAGACGAGTACATTCTCTCAGATCAATTATTCTCTGGAATGTCCGGATGCAGGTTGAGTTCAGATGCCGCAGTATTTTTTTTCTGTCTTAATGGACCTCAGAATAATTTCTGCTTCGTTTTATAGGATCCTGAAAGTCTTGTTGTGTGGGTTCATTTTCAAGCACCACAAAAATACATCTATAATACAGGTATGTATCTTTTCAAGTTTGAAGTTAATGTTTAAGTATTACCCCAGCTATGTGTGAGTGATCCTTCCAGAAAAGGGCAAGGTTTGTTCGTACAGAATGATATTTTCCTCACATGGTGATGCATGTTGGAGTACTGTCCCATGGGCATTTGAAATCTACTCGTCCATAACCGCTATTTTACTTGTGGAAGTAGATAAGGAACAGAGTCATAGAGCTGTACAGCACAGGTGGTAAATATCTGCAGACTGTTTGACCAGCATTGTACGAGCATATCTCTGTGCAGCAGGGGTTATTGAATAACTATATTGAATGGGTATTTCCCTTCTCCTCCTCCCGTCACAATTCAAGGTTGATTGTAGTGAACTTCATTAGCCGGAACTGTAATTAGTTAATGCAGTGTAATAAAAAAAGGATATATGACATTTTCTTTTAAAGAAGGCTTTACTGCATACAGTATGTTTGCCAAAACAGCTTCTTGCATGTAACCAATTGAAGAAGCTACTATGTCTAACAATTTGATTTGCGTCAAATGGAAACACCTCGCCTCTTTAATAGCTAATTATGACCAATCCATCTTTTTTGATAATCAGCTTATCTCTGAAGTCTGGTAGGCTTGGGTGTAGATGGCCTTCAGCCAAAACGAGCTAGAGGAATTCATTGTTGATTAGGACACACAGATTCTGCAGGTGCTGGAACCTAGAGCAACACATGGAGGAACTCAGCAGGTCAGGCAGCATCTATGGAGGGAAATAAACAGTCGATGTTCAGGTCGAGACACTTCATCAGGACAGTTTACCGATGTAATTTTCATTGTTTCAATGAAAAAACTTAATTGTGTTGATGGATTTTCTTGTCAGAGATAATTATTGGTCTGGGTCCTACTGGCTGAAGACTACCTGTAACTGCATAACCACACCTCCCAAAGCCAATGTTCAGTTGTCTGGGTGTGGTGAGTGGGTCCGTCTTGCTGACCTGAAAAATCTTTCTCCAGCAGCACACTAAAGAAATTATAACAGAAAATAGTGGAAACACTCAGGAGGTCTGACAGCATCTATGGGAGGAAAAACACTTAATGATCAAGTCAACAACCTTCTGTCAGAACTGAGAGAGGGAGAAAACAAGTTAATTTTAAATTGTAGAAAGGATGTGGAAGGAATGGGTAGGACAAGGGAAATACCTCTGACAGGGTGCAGCCAGAGTTGTTGGGATAAGCCTGAGATGGAGTTCTCTAATTGGTAGGTTAATAAGGGCACTTGGAGAGACCATGAACGAAGGTATATTAAACTCCTGAAATATTGAACTTTTACAAAAGTAAGTACTGTAACTTTTTTCCAGATCCCATTGGTGAAGCAGAGGACTACTTTGCAAGGATTGATGTAGAAGTTGATACTCCTGGTCCCAGCAATGTTATTAACAGCATACCACTTTGTTCCAGAGTTGGAATTGTCAGAATACACGCACCCAAGCACCTGCAAGTATGCTGGCATAAGTATTTGAAGGAATTATTTTGCTTTGGGTTTGATGACAGTGTGGAGGGCAGGGCTTTGCCAAAGTAACAAATGCCAAAAGAGATGATGGGAATGGAAAAGATTGTGAATTTAAGGAAGAAGCTCCAAATGCTGGTGTGTGTAAACTTACGCTTTTATACAGCGGCTTCATGGACTGCAGTACTTTCCTGAATCAACTGAGTTATACAAAGGATGCTTAGCACTGCCAGTAAGAGATCAAGTTCAAACAGAATTCATTGTTAATCAGACAATGATGCAGAAGAGGTTTACCAAGATGCTGCCTGGATTACAGGGCAGGTGCTATAAAGAGAGGTTGTTTTCTCTGGAGCAGCAGAAATCTGATGAAATTTTATAAAATTATGAGAGGTATTGATAGACAACCGGTGTCTTTTTCCCAGGGTTGAAATGTCTTGTACCAGAGGGCATGCATTTAAGATGAAAGGGGGAAAGTTCAAAGGAGATGTGCGGAGCAAGTTTCCTTTTACACAGTAGTGAGTGCCTGGAATGTGCTGCCAGGGGTGGTGGTGGAGGCGGATATGAAAGAGGCATTTAAGAGGCTCTTAGATAAGCACATGAATATGCAGAGAATATAGGGATATGGACCATGTGCAGGCAAAAGGAATTAGTTTAATTAATGTCATTAGCTAATTAGTTCGGCACAACATTATGGGTCGAAGGGCCTATTTCTCTGTTGTACTGCTCTGTGATCTAGTTGCTCAGCATTACTGTTTAATTGCAGTTGCCGTTTACGTGGGTTTGGGTACTCTACATTTTGTAGCCCTAAACTTCCATCTGAACTTAAACTGAAGGTGGTAAAGTATGGAAGTCTGAGTAACAATGAATTTTGGAATGTATATTTTACAAAACTCTGCGATGATTAGATAGAGTATAAACTTGCAAGCAGCATAAAACAGGACTGTAAAAGGATCTGCAAGTATATGAAAGGATTAGTCAAGACAAATGTAGGTCCTTGACATTCAGATATGGGAGAATATATATGAGGAACAAAGAGATGGCAGTGCAATTAAACATATCTTAGTTCCCTCTTCATGGAAGAGGACATAGATGACTTCCCAGAAATGGTAGGGAACCAAGAGTCTAATGAAGAGGAGGAACTAATGAAAATTAATAATTTTTTTAAAAAGTGCTGGATAAACTAATAGCACTGAAAGCTGACAAAATTGCCAGGGACTGAGAATCTGCATTCCAGTACACTGAGAAAGATACCCCTGCAAATAGTGGATGCATAGTTTGTCATTTTCCCAAATTCTGTCAGATATGGAGCAGGTCTTGTAGGTCATAGAATGGCAAGTATAACCCCATTATTTAAAAATGGGGGAAGAGACTGCTACAGGCTGGTTAGCCTAATGGGAAAATACTGGAAGATGTGATAACAGAACATTTGGAAAATATTGATGGGATTAACATGGAATTATGAAAGGGAAGTTGTGTTTTATAATCAGACTGCAGTGGGAGAACTAGTGGATATGGTATATTTGGATTTTCAGAAGACTTTAAGTCCCACATAAGGGGTGACTCTGCAAAATTAAAGCACGTGATTTGGGGGAAATATAATAGCATCAGTTGAAAATTGGTTGGCAAACAGGATTTTCTCATTGTGATAAGCAGTGACTGGTGGGGTACCACAAGGATCAGTGCATAGGCACCAGCTATTCACAAAATATATCAATGATTTGGATGGGGGAACCAGATGTATTATTTGAGTTGGCCAATGACACCTAACTTTGTAAGGAGAACCTAAAGAGGCTTCATCGTGGTTTAGACAAGTTGAGTGAGTGGACAAATACTGGTACATGCGGTATAAAGTGGATAAATGTGATGTTAACCACTTTGGAAGGAAAAATAAAGGAAGAGCATTATTGAAATGGTGATAGATTGGTATCTAATGTTTTTGTTCAAGGGGACCTCTGTCATTGTATACCATTTTCTGAAATCAAACATGTAGGAGCAGCAGGTAACTAAGATAACAAATATTATGGTTCATGAAAGGAGGTTTAGAGTACAGAGGCAAGGATGTCTTACTACAGTTCTACAGGACTTGGGGAGACCACATTTGGACTATTGTCTGTAGTCTCTCTGCCTAAAAAAGGACATACTTGCCATAGAGGGAGTATAATGAAAGTTCACTAGACAGATTCCTGAGGTGGGGTGCTGTTGCATAAGGAGAGTGTGGGTCGACAAGGCCTCTACCCACTAGAATTTAGGTGAATGAGAGGGGATCTCATGGAAATGTTCAACATTCTGATAGGGCTTTATAGAGTGGGTTGAGGGAGGATGTTTCCACTGGCTGGTTGATTGGGTCAGGATATGGAGTAAGGCATATGGAGCTGAGATGAATGGGTAATGAACCTGTGGAATTCTCTACCACAAAGGGTGATGGAGGCCTAGTCACTGAATATGTTTAAGTACATAGATGGATTATTAAATAGAAAAGATATCGGGGGTATGGGAAGAGAACAGGAATATGGTATTGAAACACAAGTTCAGCTGTGAGCATAATACCACAACAGGATCAAAGGGCCTTATGAACTACTCCTGTTCCTATTTTCTAAGTATTTGTCATATCTATGAGTCTGAAAGTCATACACAGAAGTAGGCCCTTCAACGCACCATGTCTATTGAGTATCCTGTTCTGCCAATCTGATTTTCCAACACTGGGCCCACTTGTCAGTTCAAGTACTTATCTAGATACTCCATAAATATTGTTTGGATTTGCTGCCTGTCCCTCGGGCAATGTGTTATAGATTCCAACACCCTCTGGATGGAAAAAATTCTGCCTCAAGTCCACTCTAAACTTCCTACCCCTTTTCTTACACCTATGTTCTTTGGTTTTGGACACCTCTGCTGAGAGGAAAAATTTCTCACTTTCTAGCCTGTATATGGTTATCATAATTTTGAACATCTCATTCAAGTTTCCCCTTAGCCTCCTCCATTCCAAGGAAAGCAAACCCAACCTATCCAGTCTTTTCTCATAACTGGAACACTCCATTCCAGGCAACATCCTGGTGAACTTCCTCTGCACCCTCTCAATGTAACCATGTCCTTCCTCTAAGTGGAGCTTATGAAAAGTCATATGCATGACAAAAATGTATTGAGGACTTCCTTGTAACTGCTTCCCTATTATAAAGCCACACTTGTTATGTTTTGGCACTGCTGAAATTAAAGTGCATTCTTTTTATGAAATCTATATTGAAGTCTGTGTTGCATACACTGTGAAATTTTCAATGTTTTTGCATTTAGACACTCGTAATTTCTGCTGAACCAGGCACGACAGCTAAACAAATCCTACCTCTGAAAAATGCAGGAAATATCAATGCACAGCTAAAGATTCAGGTGAGTTATCAATCACCTTCCAAAACAGCTTCATGAGTGAGTAATGAAGATAACTTACATAAGTTTCCTTAGTTTTTTCTTGGCATAACATTAGATGGTGCTGTTGCCCTCAATTATCATTTTGCTGATAAGTGAAGTATCATAAAACAGATAACCCATATTCACACCTTTTAGTCATGCCATTGCCAACTCTGTCCCAAAGTATGCTAAATGTTGGTATCAAGTTATCTTTATTTCCGTGTTTAAGCATGCATGTTCCTGGTCCAGAATTGATAGTCAAATTTATTGTATTATGAAAGAGAGCAGCATTATTTATCGCACAAAAAAAAGCAATCCAATTTTTCTTTCAACTCGTGTCTGCTGCTTTGTGCACTTTTTTTAATTCCATTGGTAAGGTTACTGCAATCTGTTCTCCCTGGAAGTGGCTCCAGTGGAAATAATCACAGAATTCTGGTACCAAAAGAGAATACTTACCTTGTTTTGCTGTGCTAATTCTTCTGTTTTAATACTAATCCTTGTTACCAGTTACGGATACAAACTTTAATCTTGGTTAGCCAAGTACACACTAATAACTAGTTCGTGTCAAAGTCTCTTGGCTTAAATGTCTTAAATTATAGTGTTTCTCTCTTTTTCTGAATCTGATTTGCATTAGTCTATGTTATAAGAATTCAACCTGTTAATGTAGTGTGAACTACCAATGGAAAATACAAATCCTGAAATATTCCTTTGCATTTATCCTTGATCCAAGAAATTATTTCAGATATGACAAGGCACACGATGATAGAGTTAGAGTTATACAACACAGAAACAGCCCCTTCGGCCCAACTCGTCCATGTCCACCAAGCTAGTCCCATTTGGCCCATATCCCTCTAAACCCCTCTGAGCCATGTACTTATCCAAATGTCTTTTAAGCATTATTATTATACCTACCTCAACCACTTCCTCTGGTAGCTCATTCCATATATGCACCACCCTCTGCATGAAGAAATTGTCCCTCAAGTCCCTTCCTCTCACCTTAAACTTATGCCTTCTAGTCTTCAGTTCCCCCTCCCTGAGAAAAAGATTATGTGTGTTCACCCTATCTATATCCCTCATGATTTTGTACACATCTATAAGGTCATCCCTCAGTCTCCCACGTTCCAAGGAATAAAGTCCCAGCCTGCCCAACCTCTCCCTATAATTCAGGCCCTCGAGTCCTGGCAACATCCTCGTGAATCTTCTCTGCGCTCTTTCCAGTTTAATGATGTCTTTCCTATAACAGGGCAACCAGAACTGTATGCAATACTCCAAGTGTGGCCTCACTGACATCTTGTACAACTGCAACGTTACGTCCCAACTCCTATACCCAAGGTTCGGACAGATGTGCCAAACACCTTCATCACAGGCACAAGAAAGACTATAGATCCATAGAACAATACAGGCCCTTCAGCCCACCATGTTGTGCTGACCTTCAAACCACTTCTAAAACTAGCTAACCCCTTCCTCCCACATATCCCTCTATCTTAAATTCCTCCATATGCTTGTCCAACAATCTCTTGAACTTAACCAACGTATCAGCCTCCACCACCACCCCAGGCAGCGCATTCCACGAACCAACCACTCTCTGGGTGAAAAACCTCCCTCTGACGTCTCCCTTGAACTACACCCCCCCAGTTACCTTAAAGGTATGCCCTCTTGTATTGAGCATCGGTGCTCTGGGAAAGAGGTGCTGGCTGTCCACTCTATCTATTCCTCTTAATATCTTGTATACCTCTATCATGTCTCCCCTCATCCTCCTCCTCGCCAATGAGTAAAGCCCTAGCTCCTTTAGTCTCTCCTCATAATCCACACTCTCTAATCCAGGCAGCATCATGGTAAATCTCCTCTGCACCCTTTCCAACGCCTCCACATCCTTCCTATAATGAGGCAACCAGAGCTGGACACAGTACTGCCAAGTGTGGCCTAACCAGAGTTTTGTAAAGCTGCATCATTACTTCGTGACTCTTAAACTTGATCCCACGACTTATGAAAGCTAACATCCCATAAGCTTTCTTAACTACCCTATCCACCTGTGTGGCAACTTTCAGTGATCTGTGGATATGAACCCCCAGATCCCTCTGCTCCTCTACACTGCCCAGAATCCTGCCATTTACCTTGTATTCCGCCTTGGAGTTTGTCCTTCCAAAGTGTACCACCTCCACACTTCTCCGGATTGAATTCCATCTGCCACTTCTCAGCCCAGCTCTGCATCCTATCAATATCCCTCTGTAAGCTTCGACAGCCCTCCACACTATCCACAACACCACCGATCTTTGTGTCATCTGCAAACTTGCTAACCCACCCTTCCACCCCCTCATCTAAGTCATTAATAAATATCACAAAAAGTAGAGGTCCCAGAACTGATCCTTGTGGGACACCACTAGTCACAGCCCTCCAATCCGAATGCACGCCCTCCACCACAACCCTCTGCTTTCTACAGGCAAGCCAATTCTGAATCCGCATGGCCAAGCCTCGCTGGATACCTTGGCCTCTGACCTTCTGAAGAAGCCTACCATGCGGAACCTTGTGAAACTCCTTGCTAAAGTCCATGTAGACCACATCTACTGCACTACCCTCATCAATCTTCCTGGTCACCTCCTCAAAGAACCCTATCAGGCTTGTGAGGCAAGATCTTTCCTTCACAAATCCATGCTGGCTGTCCTTAATCAGTCCATGATTCTCTAAATGCTCATAGATCCTATCTCTTAGAATCCTTTCTAGCAGCTTACCCACCACAGACATAGGCTCACTGGTCTGTAATTCCCTGGACTATCCCTACTACCTTTTTTGAATAAGGGGACAACATTCGCCACCCTCCAATCCTCCGGTACCATCCCCGCGGAAGCGAGGACTCAAAGGTGCTAGCCAACGGTTCAGCAATCTCCTCCCTTGCCTCACGAAGCAGCCTGGGGAATATTCCGTCAGGCCCCAGGGACTTGTCTGTCCTAATATTTTCTAACAGCTCCAACACATCCTGTCTCTTGATATCTACATACTCTAGAACATTACCTTTACCAACACTGTCCTCAGCGTCATCAAGACCCCTCTCCTTGGTGAATACTGAAGAGAAGTATTCATTGAGAACCTCACCCACTTCCACAGCTTCCAGGCACAGCTTCCCACCTTTGTCTTTAATTGGACTTGCCTTTACTCTAGCCATCCTTCTGCTTTTAACGTACGAGTAAAAAGCCTTGGGATTCTCCTTAACCCTACTTGCCAAAGCCTTTTCATGTCCCCTTCTCGCTCTCCTCAGCCCCTTCTTAAGTTCCCTCCTTGCTACTCTATATTCATCACGAGCCCTGTCTGATCCTTGCTGCTTATACCTTACATATGCTGCCGCCTTCTTCCTAACTAGTTTTTCCACCTCTCTTGTCACCCATGGTTCCTTCACCCTGCCATTCCTTCTCTGCCTCACCAGGACAAATTTATCCCTAACATCCTGCAAGAGATCCCTGAACATCAACCACATCTCTATAGTACATTTCCCTTCAAAAATGTCATCCCAATTTACACTCTCAAGTTCTCGCCTTATAGCCTCCTAATTCCCCAATTAAATTTCTTCCCGCCTTCTTTGCTCCTATCCCTGTCCATGACAATTCTGAAGGTTATGGAGCAGTGGTTGCTGTCTCCCAAATGCTCACCCACTGATAGATCTGTCACCTGACCCGGTTCATTACCTAAAACTAGATCTAATATGGCATTTCCTCTGGTCGGCCTGTCAACATACTGTGACGGGAATCCATCCTGGACACACTTAACAAACTCCGCCCCGTCTAAGCATTTGGCACTAAGCAGGTGCCAATCAATATTTGGGAAGTTGAAGTCTCCCACTATAATAACCCTGTTATTTTTGCATCTTTCTAAAATCTGCCTCCCAATCTGCTCCTCAGTATCTTGACTGCTACCAGGGGGCCTATAGAATACTCTCAGTAGAGTAACTGCTCCTTTTTTCCTTCCTAACTTCCACCCACATTGACTCTAGAGAGGATCCTTCTACATTATCCACCCTTTCTGCAGCTGTAATAGTGTCCCTGACCAGTATCGCCACCCCTCCCCACCCCACCATCCCTTTTAAAACACTGAAAACCAGGAATATTCAATATCCATTCCAGCCTTGATGTCAGCCATGTCTCTGTTTCCCCCCTACTTAGTTTTTTCCTACTTAAATATTTCTAACAGATAAACCTTACCTTGACTTACCAGCTACTCACCTGCCTTGCCCCTTTACGCCGAAGCCCCTTGAGCCAAAGCCTAATCACTCTGCTGCCCGGTCCAACACTGCCCGCTGGATATGGCGGTTTGCTTTTTAAACTGCCCGCGCTTTATCTGCTGACGTCAAGTGCCAGCGCAGTCCTGCCCCCACTATTCCCGATGAGAACTTATATAAAAACTTATAAAAAAGAACCTTATAAAACAAAACCTTATAATAAAAACCTTATATAAGAAAAAAGAAAAACTTATCTGTTCCGAAGTCTCGACGCCTGCCGAAGCGAAACCCACGAAACCATGTCACTAATAGTTCTCCACACTCTGCATCTTCATTCTTTGTATTGGCAAAGCACAATTGTATACTGTTCAGTCTTCCTGAGCTGAGCCTTCCTCTCTACAATGGTCGACTGAGCCCTTGACACATCTTTGCTCTCACCCCTGTCCTCCTGGACAGAACCGCCCTGGTCCTCGCAATCCCCACCATCAGCCTCCATGTTCAACAGATCATTCATGGCAATTTCCACCACCTTCATTGCAATTCCATCACCAGATAGATCTTTCTCTCCCAACATTAAGAAGGTTCTATCCCCTTTATGGTTCAGTACTACCACAGGAGAGGCAATACCTGTCCTTTTACCTCTTCTCACCATCCAGGATCGTAAACCGTCCTAGGTGAAGTAGGGTTCACTTGCACTTCAATCTAGTAAGTTGCATTTGGTGTACATGATATGGCCTCTTCTACATTGGAGAAGCCAAATGCAGATTTGCTAACAGGTTTGCTGAGCACCTGCATTCAGACCCAGAGATTTCCTTTGCTTGCTACTTAAGTTTTCCATACCACTGCACTCTGACCTATCCTTAGTGGGGCTTCCTGCACTGTTATGAAAGGTAAACTTTAGGAACAGCACCACATCATCTATATGGGCATATTACAACTGTTAGGATGCTATTGTGATTTCAACAGCTTCGTATAACTCGCTTTTTCTTTTGTTTGACAACTGGTAGTTCTATTGTAGTAGGTCATCCATCTGTAATATTTGCTCAGTTTTTTCCCCTCTCCATAGTATGGTCTAACTTTATAGGTGTTCTCTGAAGTTCTGTATTTTGCAGCTTTCCCATTTCTTTCTTCATAGTCTCTCTCTCTCAGTCTCTGTAACTCTCCTTGTTTATCTGGTTACTTCAGCAAAAACTTATTCCCATGGTAACCCTGGTCTCACCTAATCAGAGAGAGTCCCTTTGCCCTGCCCATTCCTCTCCCACACTCTCTGCAACTTAAAATTAACTTTTCTCTCATTCGCAGTTCTAATGAAGGGTCTGTGATATGAAAAGTTAACTCTGTCACTCTGTGGAAAGAGTCTGGTCTTTTCAACATTTTGTTTTTATTTCAGACTTCCAGAATCTGTTTTTTAAAATAATTATATTCAACATCAACTTATCTTATTTTACCATATTTTACCAATGTGTTTATTCACTGAAAAGCTCGATTAGATATTTTGATTGTTTGTATAATGTTATGTGATGCTGAATTTTCCTTTAGGCTGCAGAATCCAGCTGTTTTCTAGCACAGCCGGAAAATATCCTCATTCGTCCTGGGGAAGAATCTGAAGTAGTTGTTTCATATACACCAAAGGATGCACAAAGTGAAACGCAAAGGTATAACTTCAGTCTTTTTTTGGATACAACTGATATTCAAATTCAATTGCAAATTCCACTTTGTTTCCACCCTTCCTTAGCAAATGCATCTAGTTTGCGAAGACTGTTACCATCGTGTTCAATCCCACGTCCTTATTCTGAGTGCTTACCTCCGTCTACACACGACCTGTGATCCTTTGCTGATAAACTATGTATGTGCTCAAGATTCATCTTCCGATTTGACTTCTGTTAAGCTGACTGTCCTTCCTCCATCTTCTGTAAACTTCAGCTTGTTTAACATCTGCCACATGCATGTTACTCTGCACCAAATCATGCTCTCCTATCACTCCTGCCCTCACTATCCACTTTGGCTTTTGGCCTTAATTAAAAGTATTATCCTTGTTAATTTCTCCACTTTAAGTTATCCATGTCCTAGTCTAAGGAAGTTCCTAACTAAATCTTTGTCCATTTTTTAAAAACTGTCCAAACAATTTTCTTCAACCTATCTGTTGGACAACCCATGTAACCTTTTCCTTGTCTCGGCATCCCCTTTCTTTATTTACATTAGTGAAATGGTTGAGACATTCCTTCAAAAATATTCTAGAACACAAGAAAATAGTAGGCTACCGGGCCCCTCAAGCCTGCCCCAGCATTCAATATGATCATGGCTGATCTTTGCTAGCCATGACTCCTATTGTGTCAGTTGCCCATAACCTCTTAATCTTTCAAATATTTATCCATCTCTATATTGAATATACTGTATCTCATGATTTGGCCTCCACCACCCTCAGGCCAAAGAATTCCAGAAGAAATTTCCATGCACCCCAGTTTTAAATGACCGGCTCCTTATTTTGTAGCTTTGTCCCCTTGTTTGTGATCTCCCACCAGTGAAAACATCTACCATGTCAAGCCCCCTTAACATCTCACATGTTTAAACACCGTCATGCCTCATTCTTCTAAACTCTCATGAATACAGATTCAAACTGTCTAACCTCTCCCCTTCCCTCCTGCAGATTATTCATGTAAATAGTGAATAATTGGAGGCCAAGAACTGATCCCTGGGATACTCCACTAGTTGCATCCGTACAACTTGAAAAGCACCCATTTACTCCAGCTATTTTCTATATGACGGCCAGTTTTCAATCCATGCTGACACACTTCCCCATCATACATTGGGCTCTTAATTTATGCACCAGCCTCTTGTGTGGCACCTTATCAAATTCCTTTGGAAACCTAAATACACTGCATCTACAGGTTTCTGTCTATCAGCACTCCCTGTCACATTCTCAAAGAATTTGATCAAATTTGTCAAACCTGATTTGTCCTTCATAAAACCATGTTGATCAGGTTTGATTATATGCAGATTTCCTAAATGACTAGTTACTTCCACTTTGACTCTAGCATCTTACCAACAATAGATGTTAAACTGACTGATCTGGAGTTCCCCACTTTCTGTCTTCCTCCATTTTTGAATAAGGGTGTCACACTGGTTGTTTTCCAATCTTCTGATACCATCTTGGAATTTAGCAAGTTTGGAAAAATTTGAACTGTCTCTGCAGCCACTTCCTTTAAAATCATTGGGTGCATGGCATCAGGTCCCACCAATTTGTCTGCTTTTAGCAATGTAATTTTCTGTAATACTTTATCCCTTGTAATTGGGATTTTTACAAGTTCCTCGTCATTTGAAATTAGCCCATCTGTTATCTTGGGGACATATACAGTATCCTCCATAGTGAAGCAATATATACAATTTAGTGACAAAGTTGTATGTACTCGGTTTTCAAGGTTTGTGATGCAAAGTCCATCTGATATATTACAGCACCAATTTGGGTAGTATTAGTATCCTAATGAAAGAAGACTTGCCTGAACTGCATGTGGGGACAAGAGAAGTCCATTATACATCACAAATACAGTAATTTTGTATTTCATTCTCTTTGGAGAGAGGAAGAGAGTTATTGTTTCATTTCAATTATCTTTTTTCAGGAGGCTAAGGGGTGACCTTGTAGAGGTTTATAAAATCATGAGGAGAATAGAGAAGGTTGGTTAGTGAGTCTTTTCTCCAGAGTAGGGAAGTCTAAGACTAGAGGCAAGTTTAAGGTGAGATGGGAAAGATATAAAAAGGACCTGAGAGGTAACTTTTTCACAAGGATGGCGGGTATATGGAATAAGCTGCCAGAGGAAGCAGTAGAGGATGGTACAACAACTGTTTAAAGGACATTTGGGCAGGTATGTGGATAGGAAGCATTTACAGAGATATGGGCAGGGAAATAAGAATATCTCAAGTAGTCAGCATAGACGAGTTGGCCCAAAAGGCCTGTTTCTCTGCTGTATAACTTTGATTCTAAGAATTGTTTCTTTCTCCACAGATATTGCTTGTAATGAGCATTTTTTATTCTAACTGTATGGTATCTACAGTATTTCACCTTTTGGATTTGCAATTATGTTCACTCCATTGATCTTGTTTTAAAGCTGCTCTGTCAATAAAATAAGTGAACAAATTGTTATTATGATGTTTGAAGGTAAAGTCATTGTAAATACTAAGCATTGCAACAGAATTATTCTCTTTTAGCCACTTGGCTATTCTGGTTCAGCCTTTTGGTCCCCAATATGAAGTTGGCTTGAAAGGAATGCTTTGGAAACCTGAATTGGATCAATCCGTTTCTTCACCATCAAGCTCCTCAGTGGAGATACCACCAATTCTGTCCAACAAGCAATTTATGGCATGGGGAGGAGTTTCTCTTGGAAGGACAGTGTAAGTACCATTTTTAGTGACTTCTCCGGTGAAAGACGCTGTCCATATTTACACCACTATTTCTAGCTACATTGAAGTGATAGGGTAATTCCTATTTATATTTTTCATAATTTCTCACGATCTAAGAGGCAGTCATTTGAATCATACTAGGAATCTTCTAAGAGCCAGCAGTTGCATTGCCCCACTTACTTCCCTGTAATCCAGTCTCTCTCCCATGTCCATCAACTCCACCCTGATCTTCCTGCTACCCACCTGTACTGGTTGTAATTTACATTAGCTACTGACCAGTATGTCTTTCCACCATCAGTAAAATAGCTTTTTTTAACTATTTATGTTTTAACCAGCTTGCATATTTGCATACATTACCTACTGACCAGTATGTCTTTCCACCATCAGTGAAATAGCTTTTTTTAAACTACTTATGTTTTAACCAGCTTGCATATTTTCTCAGTGTGCTGTTCTTTTTCATCTTGCAGTCATCAGAAACTTGTGCTTAGAAATAGTTCGACTGTTGCACAGCAGTTACGCCTGTTGATCAAAGGTCAAGATCAAGACTGCTTTCAAGTAAGTTTTAACTCAGATTCTGTGATGTAATTTGCATATGGGAATGAAAGGAAATAACCATACCCTAAAGATTATCTTTGTTTCGAAGGAGATGCATTTTCAAAGTGCCACTTCATGTTGTTTTCATGTTTGTTATGGATGATAATTTTTTGCCTCTGTGACAAGTCAGTGGTGATATTAAATGCTGGAAGTAACTTGTGTGAGATCATGCAGTGTATTTTCAATGCACGTTGTTGGAAAATTGATGTAGTTTAGAAGAAATTGTCATGACTGTCAAATCTATTTGGTCAGAATTCAGGGCCAGCATGTTCCTGTGAGGAAGAAAGATAAGGATGGCAAGGTTTGGGAACCTCAGATGATGAGATTTTGTAGAAATTTAGTCAAAAAGTAAAAGGAAGCATAAATATGGTTTAGGAAGCTAAAATTGGGCAGAGCCCTTGAGGAATATAAAGGAAGCAGGAGAAAACTTGAATAAGGAATCAGGAGGGCTAAAAGGGGGCCATGAATTGTCCTCGGCAAGTAGGACCCCAAGGCATTTTATGCATGCATTAAAAACAGCAGGGGAGCAAGGAAAAGGGTAGCTCCAGTGGAAGACGAGGGGGAATTTATGTCTGGAGCCAGAGGGAGCAGGCAAGGTACTAAACGAGTCCTTCGCATCAGTGTTCACCAAAGAAATTGGAGGAGTATGATATTCTAGGGCACGTTGCTATAAAGAAGGTGGTGCTGTTAGGTCTCTTGAATATTAAGGTGGACGTCCCCAGGTTCTGATGAGATCTTTCCCAGGTTATTGAGGGAGGCAAGAGAGGAGACTGGGCCGTGGCAGAGATCTTTGTATCCATTGCCAAGTTCTCAGAGGATTGCAGAATAATCAATGCTCTTCCTTTAAGAAGAGCAATAGGGATAATACAGCAAATTATAGGTTAGATACTCGCATTTGGAAAAGCATGGACTTCTATGGCATAGTCGGCATGGGGCAGGTTATGTCTTGCGAACTTGATTGAGTTTTGTTGAGGAGATGACAAAGCTGATTGATGAGGTTAGAACAGTGGATGATGTCCACATGGACTTCAGTAAAGCATTTGACAAGGTCCCTCATGGTAGGCTGATCCAGAAGATTAAGGAAGAGAAATGGCATATGAAGGTTAATCCAGGTAGGTGTAAGGAGTTACACTTTGGGAGGTCAAATGTAAGAGGAAAGTAAACAGTAAATAAGACCCTTAAGAACATTGATGTTATTAAGAGATTTTGGAGTGCAAGTCCATAGCTCCCTGAAAGTAGCAACACAGGTGGTTAGGGTGGTAAAAGATATATATGGCATGCTTGCTTCATTTGATTGGGGCATTGAGTATATAAAAAAAAAATTGGCACGTTATGTTGCAGCTGTATAAAACTTTGGTTAGGCCACATTTGCACCATTGTTTGCAGTTCTGGTCACCGCATTACAGGAAGGATGTGGAGGCTGGGAGGGTGCAGAAGAGATTCGCCAGGATCTTGTCTAGATTTAAGAGTATTAGCTATAAGGAGTGATTGGACAAATTTGGATTGTTTTCTTTGGAGCTGAGGCAACCTAATAGAAATGTATAAAAATTATGAGAGGCACAGATAGGGTAGAGTCTTTTTCCCAGTGTGAAACTGTCAAATACTAGAGGGCATAGGTTTAAGGTGAGAAGGGGAAAGATTAAAGGAAGTTTATGAGGCAAGTTTTTTGTTAAACATCAAGTGGTAGGTGCTTGGAATGTGCTGAGGGGAGATGGTGGAATCAGATATGATCTCAATGTTTGAGGTATTTAGACAGGCCCGTGAGCAAGCAGCAAATGTAGAGATATAGACCATGTGCAGCCAGATTGGATTAAGTTACTTTGGCATCATGGTCGGCACAGACATTGTGGGTCATAGGGCCTGTTCCTATGGTTTACTGCTCTACATTCATGTAGTATTTTTTAGGAGTATTTGTCAAACATTTTTTAAATGTCTGAAATTGAGTTTTGATTGAATGTCTGTCTTTGTAGTTACAGAGCATATTTGGCCCTGAAGAGAGGTTGACCAGTAATCGTGAATTGATGGTTTGCCCCAAAGAAGATGTTTGTGTGCATCTTTTGTTTGCACCAACAAGGGTTGCTTGTATGTTGGCAAGACTTGAAATTAAGCAATCAAGGATACGGTCAACTCAACCAGGAGTAAAATTCACAGTATGTATGTGGTGCTGGATTAAAGAAAACAAAGCGAGCAAAGAATTCTGTAAAATGGATTGTTTTAATGATTTGAGTTGGTTCTTGTCCCTTGTCAAAGGGGCTAATAATCCTAAATTGCTTCCCCTGTACATGTCAAAAACTCAAAACTGCTAGATTCTGCTCTTAGATATAGGGTAAAAGACAATGCCAAGTGTAGTCAAACCGGATGTGCCATACCCAAGTTACATTGACAGAAAAAAAGTGCAGAACCAATCAAAATAAAATAGGAATGGGCATGTTCAAAGATATATATGAACAGGGCAGAAACCACAGTAACAGTCTCATATTAAATTCATGTCCTTTTACACAAATTAATAAAGGCCTTAAACTTGTTCCTGTATTATGTAATTGCATCATGTGATTCACAAAATTTAACCGAACAATCAATGTGGTTGTACCAGAATGGTGGACTCTGCAAATGACCAGTAAATTGGGACTAATAGTCTGGAGACACGAGACTGCAAACGCTTGGTCTTGTCAATGTAGAGTAGGCCACATTGGGAGCATGAATGCCATTGAGGTTGGAGGAGGTGCGCCAAATCTTTGTCTCATCTGAAAGGGCCCTGGGTGGTGGCAAGGGAGGTGTAAAATCAAGTGTTGCATTTCCTACAGCTGCAGGGGATAGTCCCATGGGTCAGGGAGGGGTAGGGAGAAAGGGATGAGCAGAGAGAGTGGTCCCTACGGAAAGCAGAAAGAGTTGGGGAGGAGAGATGGCATTCTGTTGCAGCTGGCAGATGTGGGATCCCGTGGTGGGATCCCATTGCAGCTGGCAGACGTGAAGGATGAAGTGCTGGATGTAGAGGTTGCTAGGGTGAAAGGTTGAGACTTGAGGAACCCTATTTCTGTTCTGTCAGAGGGGAGGGGATGTGAGTGTGCAAGTCCAGAAAACGGAGGAAATGCAAGAGAGGTCCTCATCAACCACAGTTGAAGGCAGGCCATGTTTCCTGAAATTGGAAGACACTTCAGATCTCCTGCAATGGAAGGCCTCATCTCTGTTTCTGCAGATGCAGCGGAAACAGAGAAACTGAGAGACAGGGATAACATCCCTGCAGAGTAGGAAGGGGTGAAGTCCAGGTCAATGTGGGAGTCAGTGGGTTTATAGTAAATGCCAATGAAAAGTCCTGAGAGAGAGGAGCAGAAAAAGGGAGGGAAGCATTGGAAATGGTCCAAGTGAATTTGACAGCAGAATGGGAAGTTGGTCACGAAGGTGATAAAATAGATGAGTTCCGCGCAGGTGTAAGCAGCAGCACCAATGCAGTTGTCGGTGTAATGGAGAAAGAATTGGGGAGTGGTGCCAGGGAAGGTTTGGATCAAGGAGTGTTCCATATAGGCAACGAAAAGACAGTTATAGTTGGGGCCCATGCAAGTGTCCATGGCTACACCTTGGATTCGTAGGAAGTGAGAGGAATCAAAAGAGAAGCTGTTCAGGGTGAGGACAAATTCTGCCAGGCAAATGAGTGTTGTGAAAGGGAACCGGTTGGATCTTTGTTGCAGAAAGAAGTGGAGAGCTTGAAGTCCTTCCTGATGGAGGTGTATAAAGGTGGGCACCCAGGGAATTGGAAGTTGTCAAAATGATGGAGGGTTTGCGAGGTGTCCTGGACGTAGGTGGGAAGGGGAAAAAGAATAGTCAAAGTATGAGAAGATAAGTTGAGTGGGGCAAGAGCTGGCAGAAACAATCGGCCTTTTGTTTGCGAATCTTGGGTAAGAGAGAGTGCCCAAATATGGCATTTCTTCTATCAGGTTGGAGGCTGTGGAGTGGATTTCTGATGTGATGGGATCTTTGACGGTGGCTGGTGTTCGATAGTGGGGTTGTGGTCTGGGGTGGTTATGAGGAGATGTCTGAGAGCTTCTGTCTGACCTCTAAAGTTAGAGGTGATTAGTTAGTGATTGGTGCAAAAAAATGACAGTCTGCATGGTACAAAAATGATTGAAGTTTTATTATGTTAATGTTAAAGGGTTTTTCTTTCTTCCAGATTCCACTTTCAGGTTATGGAGGAACAAGTAACATTATACTAGAAGATGTCAAAAAAACCTCTGGCAGCTATGTGCTGAATTTAAATGATATCACACCAGACAAAGTCAGCAAGATCAGTTTCTATATGAGAAATACAGGTTCTCGAGCTGCTTATGTCAAGGCAGTTTGTTTCGAGGATTCACAGATAAAAAACATTATGAATACCAAAGTTATAAAAGTTTCTCCAGCCCAATTTGTACTCAAGGAACGGACTCGACAGGTAAGAGTGGTTTCTTTAACGAACATCCACAATTTGTTTCTGCTATAGCGGAATCTGTTCTAATGTTACTGATCGGCTTTTACAGATACTGCCCTCCCCATCCTTTTCCCTTTTTGAAGCACTTATCCATGCAACACCTGCCTTTTTACTCAGTCCCTTCCCACTATTCAGGGATCTGATCGGTTTTGCAGGTGAAGCAGCGATTCATTTGCACTTTTTTAATCCGATTTATTGCATTTGGTGCTCAGAATGTTGTCTTCTCTGCACTGGAGAAATCAGATGCAATTGGGTAACTTCTTTGAAGAACATCTCTGTACAAGGATGATGCTGTGTGTTTTGTCACCTGCCACTTCTCTACGCAATCCCCACTCTTGACCTCTGCCTAACTGTTCCAATGAAGCCTAACTTAAGGAGCAGCACTACTACTTCTGTGTCAGTGCGTTGCAGCCCTCAGAACTTGGTACTGAGTTCAATAATATCAGGTAACCAGGTTTGTGTCAGAATTGTCCAATTCTGATGCAAGGTCATCCACTTAAACTTGGTTTCTCTCCCTCCACATTTCTGCCTAAGCTGCTGAGTATTTCCTGCATTCTATTTTATTTCAGATTTCCAACAACTGCTGTGCTTGCCTCTGAGTTCCAGCAAGTTCTTTTGTTTCACGGATCATGTCCTGATACATCTAATAACTCGATGGCTTCAAAAGCATTGTGTCACCTGGACAGCCTTGGTCTCCACCCTAGTTATTTCTACCACTCCCTCTGTCTGCAACTTAAAACTCATCTGTTTTTCACTTTTCTGATTCTAATGAGGGTCTTTGGCCTGTAAAGTTAACAGCAGTTTCTGTTTTTCAGAGCATCTTTTATTTCACTTGGGAGCAATGGGGAGGGTTATAGGTAGAATATCCTTGTAGCACCACAAAAACAGTGCCCTGAAGGTGCAAGTTCTCCAAGACCTGGTCACAGTATGTTGTAGGGCCATGGCAGGCTTCTTTTATTATGCATCTCTCAGAGCAATGCTTTTTGTCATTTAGTGGAATATATAGTTGGTTTCTACAAAAAGAAAATCCCCACTGTGGCATTGGCTGAGATTAGTGTTTTTTTTACTCTATCTGCTATTGACCGAGTTTATTGTAATGCAGTTTTGGAGCTTTCATAATCACATTGGCCTAAATATTGAATGGTGTGAAACGATAAAAGTAGTATACATGTGCAGCTTCTCAAATGTACCAGGACTGGTCAATAGTTATACCACACAGAAACAGGCCTTTTGGTGCAACTCATCTATGCTGATCAAGATGCCTTCTTGAGCTAGTGCCATTTGCCTGCATTTGGCCTATATGCATCTAAACCTTTCCTATCCATGAACCTGTCTAAATATCTTCAAAATGTTGTTATTGTACCTGCCTCAACCACTTCCCCTATTATTATACCCACCATCCTGTGTGGGAAAAACTTGCTTCTCGGGTCCTGTATAAATCTTTCCCCTATCACCTTAAACCTATGCCCTGTAGTTTTAGACTCCCCTACCCTAGGGAAAAAGTCTGTGACCATCCACTTTATCTATGCCCCTCCTGATTTAATAAAACTCTCTAAGGTCACCTCTCAGGCTCCTTCTTCACTTGGGGAAAATGTCCCAGCCTATCCAGTCTTTCAAGCCCGCCAGGATAATGTAGCTCTGAGTAAAGATTGGATAAACTTGAATGGTTTTCTTTGTAAGACTGGAGACCAAAGAGAGACTTAAATGAGGTGTTTTAAATTTTGAAGTGGCGTAGCAGAGGAGGGATCAAAAATCTAGGTTGTAGATTTGAAGTGATGGGGGTGGTCGGGGGGGTGCAGGGGGTGAGAGGATTTTTTCCTTCAGCCAAAGGAAGGTAGCGGTCTTGAATTCACTACCTGAAAAATGTTAGAGGCAAAATACTCACCATTATTGGTAAATTGGTTTATTATTGTCAGATGTACCAAGGTACAGTGAAAGACTTGTTTTGCATGCCGTTTTACATTTAAGCAGTAGATGGACGTGTATTCGAAAATTGTGATATGAAACACGACAGACCTGAGATTAGGCTGGCTAGCTCTTTTTTGACAGGAAAAGACATGGGATGACTACCATCCTATGTTGCAAATTTTATATCATGTGCCTTATTTATAGACTATTAAAGGGAGCAGATATTTGGAATGTATACAGATTTTTAAATAAATTATTGAGAAACATGGCTTACCTGAAGTCCCATCTTTGAACTAGATGGGATCTCAGATAAGACTGGTTTCTCGATGTCCAATAATTCCAGATGGTAAAAAGCCCCCAAGCCCAATATTTGAAGGAGAAAAGCATGTTCTGCTGATTAACGTTTCCATTTTTTTTGTAGGGCCTTGTTATGTGCAAAGTAATATTCCCCATTTTTGTTGCACGAAAGCGACACTGCATCATTGATTTCAGATCAACTACCTTTTTATTGTGATAACTGCCACTCTTAATTTTGTTCTAATTTTAAGAACAATTTCTTTTTGCCCCCAAAGCTTTTCACTTTTGTACTCTTGGTTTCTACCTTCAGCATTGAATCCTCCATTTGCTGTAAGGGGCCCATATTGTCAGTTAGCATTGCCTGAATCAACTGCTAACCACTTGGACGTGACACAAACCAGCTCGCATTTTGACACAATACTCTGTTGCATATCTAAACTGGACTGCTCTTGGAAGGGCAAGTATATTCTGCTGATGTTACATATGATAATGGAAGTTGCAGTTGCATTTTCCTTCATGCTCTCAATGTTTTCTGAAATTTAAATGGCTTCCTTGCCTTTGTTCAGTCCAGACCACTTGACATGCAAGATAATTTTGTTTCAATCCACCAAAAGTTTCTCTATCTCTTCAGGCAATCACGGTAACCTGCCATGCCAGTCCAAGAGAGCGCCTTCAGTATGGAACTGATACAGCACTGCTTTGCATGATTTGCTTCTTTTGTGGAGACGAGGTGGCACGACAGCAACTGAGAAGGTATGTGATTTGAGATTTTTTTTGTCCTTTGTGTTCATGATACTGGTAACATTTTGCAATTTCTTCTAAGTTGTTTCAGGGCATTGAATTTAATTTCCAATCTCATTTTGATATGCTGCTGACTAGTTTTACATAGTCCATGCCAGTAGCTTATCAGGACATATGGGCTATAGAGGGGAAAAGTAATGAAGTTTTTTTAACTGCCTGGATAGATATTGGCCCCTGTTTATGGTGATGTGTTGACATCAAGTGGTAAATCAGAATTTGGGAATGGTGACTGAATAATCAAGACTTTCAGGGTCATTTAAGAATAGAATCTCGCAAAGGCCATCAGGGCTGCTTACAGCAATAGGTCAAGAAGCTGTCTGTCTGTCTTCATAGTCTAGAGTTGCATTGACAGAGTGAAATGATTGAGATTGGGTGTGCAGTCTGTAAATTTAGTGCCTGAATATTTAATAAATTTTGGCACTTTTCACCCCAGTTCTATATTAATATTCTATGGGTGATTTTGTTCAGGTTCGTTGACCTAAATAAAACGTTTATTTTTTTTAGTGTAATGTCCCATTTGAGGACAAACTGAGAGAGATTGGCTTATTCTCATTCAGAAGAATGAGAACAGAATTGATAAAGACTTATGATGCTAAGGAATTGTCAGGGAAGTGCCTGGATTACAGTTTCTTCAGGCTGGAGAATCTGGAAATAGGATATATAAGCAAAGAATAATGTTTAAGTATATAGGAGAGATGAAAATTTTCTTCATTCATGTTTGTGAATTTTTATATTTTTCTGCCTTTAGAAGGCTGTGAATATCATCATACTGATGAATCTTAGTGTGCTAAGTGAATTAGTAATAAACTAGTGTGCAACTAGACTGAAGCCATAGGATCAGTCTTGATGTTCAGTGGCAGAGCAAACTCAAGGGCCTGCTTCCACTTGTATATCTTTTATGTTCGGCGTTTGTGATTAGGCTTATTGAAGCAATGGGAATTTTATTCACTTGCTGGCTGTCCTGAGGCTGAAATGAGAGCTTCATTTTAAATATAAGTATTTTCTTTGAGAAATCATTATTTTATGCTTAAAATGCAATAAATCCAATCCTCTATTGCCTCCCAACCCTTGTGTTTATCACAGAGCACTTGCCTGCAATCATCAGGGACTCAAGCAGATCATTAGTGGAAACAGTCCACTGCAAAAGATAGACTTCACTCAAAAGTTTCCTGGTGAAGAATTGGTATCAGAAGGTATTGATTTTTTTTTTATTTTCCAAATTAATTAGTCACATGGTAGTTTTAGTGGATGCTCTTGAGTTACTGACACTGAATACTCAATTTCTACCTGTTAACGTTTAAGGTTTTTCAAAACTATTTGATCAGCCACTTTGTGTCTGGTGAAAAGTATATTTGATTTTTACCTTTTCATCTTTGTTTTGAATTTGTGGCAAAATAATAAAAAAAAATCTTGTATTTGGGGTTGAAATATTTACATCTAACCTTTAGTTCTTGAGTGGAAGGTTTTATGTTAACTATTTTTTAGAGTTTATGCACAGATGTAAGTCAGTTCAGTAGGGGTCTGAAAATCCAACTTTTTCGCTTCTTCTGAGAAGCTGCATTTGGCAGTATCTTGTCGTTAAGGCAGCAAGAATCTGGGCAGTGCAGACCAAGAAGAGTCGGGCTTCATTCAGTCAGTTAATTGATATCAACCAGATCATTGAGGATGGCTTCAGCACCCATGACTTTTACAGATGGGTTTTTGATTGCATTTCCTAGAATGGACGATTGAGCAGACACTGAAGGCAAATGTTCATTATCGTACGGTTGCACTGTATGTAAAAGCAGAAATTTGTTTGACAGAGCTTTCAAAATAGTAAACATGTATTAGAATAAAAATAATTACACAAAGCTTCAAACGGACATACTAAAGTTACTGTTTGTGATTTGCTTCTGTGTAGTCTATGACATACCGAAAAGACCAAATGATGTCCATGTTTTTTATGGAAGTCAGAAGAAAGTGATGCTTTCTGTAATGACAAGTTCTGCATTCCGTGAGTCTGATAATACAGAAGGCTTGGATTCATTTTCATCTTCTCAAGGGATGAATGTAGGTTCTGAAAGGTACTTGAAGTTTCTCGATTATTATTTTACTCGGGATATTTAGCTGTTTTGTATTTTGTTTACTTTATTCATGATAATTAATTACCTTTTCATTTGAACTATATTTAAGATTAATATGGTGAAATAGTAATTTGTTGCTGTGTAAAAAGAAAGATTTAAATGCTTATTTAGAAGTAAATTGAATTTTGGAAGTTTTTTTAAATGGTAAACCTAATAAAAGTGCTTAAAAATGAAAAAATAAGCTAATGTAATTTTCATTGCAGTGTGCTTGGAAGTTCAGAAAGAAATCCATCTAATGCATCATTGGATGTTCTTCCAGTAAGAGGACCACAAGGCTCTCCATTGCTTTTGCATAATTCTAATCAAGTGCCAAACCAGTCACCCAAGCCCAAGTATTCATGGGCAGTGCGGCCTGAGCATTTAATTCTTACTGTGCCGTCAACAGGTGAGTTATGTGGCAATGTAGTTACCTTGAAGTTAAGAATAAGGAAAGGTATAATGGAGGACTTCTCATTAGTCATCTCTAGAATGATACCACAAGACAACTTGTCTGCATCCTTTCACCAGAGGTAATGGTCCAATTCAAATTGCCAAGAAAATAGTTCATTTTAAATAAGCATTTTTAACCTGCAAACACCTTGAAGTGAAGGGTTTAAGCTGTTTTCTCTTTTTCTTCTGAACAGTACATAAGTCTTTGAATTGAAAACGTGTAGTCAAATAGTTCTATCTGGTTTCATTATCTTTCCCAACCTTTCATCTTTCCCATTAGGTCTTTGCTATTAAGTTATTTTTCCCATTAGATCTGCCAGGGCATGTAACCATTCCTTCCAGGTGAAACAGCAAGTTATTTGTATTGCTTTAAATTTAATGTACTTTGGTGCTCAAGCCATGGTATCTTTTTTTTGTTGCAAATTACTACTTCTCATGCAAATGGAGTGACCACTTAACTGACCTCCTCCATTGTCCATAACTGTAACCCTGCCTTTCTGGTCACCTGCTCTGCATTGTACCTTTCACTGTTATGGTGATGCTCAACAGAAGCTCAAAGAATAAAACTTAAATCTTTTGATTAAACATATGAAGGGTTCCTGCTCTGACAGATTAACTGTTTCTCTTTCCACAGATGCTCCCTGACTTCCTGAGTTTTTTTTTGCAGCATTTTCCTGTTTTTTTTGGAGAATTTTGATTTAGTGCTGGAAATTGAAATAGTATATCTCATATTTCTTATGACACAGAAGGAAGCTATTCGACCTATCAAGTCCATGCCACTTCTCAGAGCAATCCCTTCAATCCATCGTCCCTCTTATTTCCCTGTAATTTATTTTCTCACGTGCACCCATGAACTCTTCTCTGATTCTCCTACCTCCTGTCTTCACTGGAAGTAATTTTAGGACAGCCAATTAATCTACTAAACAGCACATCTTTGGAATGTGAGAAGCAACCAGTGAACTGGAGAAAATCCACACGGTGACAGGACAATGTACAGACTCCACACAGATGGCATCAGAGATTGTGATTGATTGAACCTGGATTGCTGGAGCAGTGATTTCTCCGTTCCTGTGGATTTGCTAGCTATATTGGATAGGGTATCCATGCACTTGATAAAAATCAACTAAATAACCATCACCAGATAGTGGTGGATTCTTGGTCTATTTGCCATAATGTTACAAATATGTGGATAGTTCTCTTTGAACAGCAAAATCACATTCAGGTCACATGTATATATGACAAAGTGCAGATAAGAGGCTTCCATGTACCTTCACTGGAGGTTTAAAATTGGCTACATAGCTTTGCTTCTAGCAGTCTAATTTGGGTGGCACAGTAGCGTAGTGGTTAGCGTGATGCTATTACATTGCCAGCGATCGGGGTTTGATTCCTGTCGCTGACTGAAAGGAGTTTTGTACGTTCTCCTGTGTCTGCGTGGGTTTCCTCCGGTGCTCCAGTTTCCTCCCACATTCCAAAGACGTATGGGTAGGTTAATTTGGGTTAAAATGGGTGGCGCGGACTCGTTGGGCCGGAAGGGCCTGTTACCACACTGTAAATAAAATTTTAAAAAATTTAAAATTTCCACTTTTATAGATGGATCAGTACCAACTGGGACGGGTACAGATTATAAACCACTCCGCTCGGTCTCTGTCTTTCGAGCTGTCTTGGCCAGCGCACTCTTTAACAGTGGACACCCCAACATGGAGTTGTTGACCCAGAGTATGTATAAATTTGTTTAGCATTTAAATGAGAAGAGTTTTTTTTGACTATGACTTGATGTGCAATTTATTTCCACTTTAGATAAAATCAGGAAAAATACATCAGAATATCAGTAATTTGATATAAAACTATTTACGTAACAATAAAAAGATTCACCAGTTCAGAATATTGGAACTCCCAACTTACACCATTGGAAATCCATGTAGTAGCAGAGTTGAAAAAAGCAGTTTACCACTCTCTGCTAGTAGTTAGGGGATAGGCCGTAAATGCTTTCCTTTGCAGCATAATTTTTTTATTCCACTAATTAACTGAAATAGACAATACTTGTTAAATTAAGTTGTGAGGCTGTAATTAAGTTTTAACACAGTTAAAAGTTCACCTGATTGCATGTGCTTGAATTCTTTCTACCATTTTCCATGGTGTTGCAATGTCACATTTGTTTTAATACTGAATCTAACAACAAAATACCAGTGTTGCAAAGCTGGTCTTAGAGCTGGACAACATGAATACCAATTTCTGGATTTCCACATTTAATTGTGTATACAGCTACTGGAAATTGCTTTCCAATTTATTTCATAACAATGACCCCTGATTAGCTTTACTATTAATTCCTCCTTGCAAAATCCAGGTCAACATTTAGTTGCTTATTTTTTCCCCTTTCTTTAAGTGTGGTCTTGATTAGTATTTAACTAGAAGAACATGCTGTTTTAATTAATCTTTCTTAAACAGTTGACAAATGTATAATCCTGGACTTTATGAACAAAACATTAAAGTATGAGAAGTAGTAGGCAGCTGGATTGAAACCTGGAAAAATTTGTTGTCTGGAAAACTTGGCACAATGATTATGAATTTGTAGTTTTTTTTCCCCTCTCTTTTACCTACACAGATGAAACAATGTGTTATGTAATGGGAAAATCTGTGGGAAAGGCAATCGACTTTGAGTTTGATGCCATTATGTCAGAATCACAAAACTGCAGTGCAGATGAAGAGCACAGCAGAGCTGCGCTCTGAGACCCCTGCTCACGTGTCCTTGGACTGGAGGGAGCATCGCAAAGGAGGGCTCGGCTGTGACTGACAACCCACTCAACGGAGAGATGTCATATCCAAATCTTATTGCCCCAGAGTGTTGAGTGACTAAAATTTAAAAATTGACAACATTTGTTTCTTTTGCATTTTGTGTTACTTACTTTTCCCCACAAATTCTGTTTGAGCGAATTTTATTCACCTCTCTAATTTTTTGGTAGTGATTTGTGAATTTCAGAAGGGCAAACTTCCATAACCTGAATGGCCATCACATGGGGGGTGGGGTCGCTTGTAGTATTTATTTGTAAGGAGGATTGTAGTGCATTGAAATTTTTCATGTAGAGAAAGGCCTTCCCATAGTTACATAATGCTTTGCTTTTTTTCCATCAGGAGCCATTTACTAATTCTTGTGAGTCCAAATCCTTCTCTTGTTGCGAAACCTTCTGCTGTGCCATGGAGTGGACAGATTTATGTACACTGTGATAATCAGCAGCAGGTAAGGAATGTACAGTATTATTTGGGGTTAATTAATTTTTGATGTGGGGTTTCCTGTTTTATTCTGGTGACTACTGCCTGTGACAATGCAGAATGAAGTGGGGGTGGAAGAGGGAAAGTGCATGGCGAAGGATTTTCTTTTATCTTTCACGGGATGAGGAAGTTGCTGTTAATACTAGTGTTACTTGTCCATCATTAATTGCCACTGGAATGACCACAGTCAGTTGTGGACATCAAGGAAGGTTGTCTAAGGCTATAACAGCATATAGTTCAGATGGAAATTACTGTGGAGCATTGGCACATGGAAATTAATCCTAACAAGTGCAAGGTTGATGCATTTTGAAAAGGCAAATTAGGGTAGAACATATAGAATAAATGGTAGGATGCTAAGAAATGTTGACGAACAGAGGGGTTTTGGAGTTCAAGTCCATAGTTCCCTGAAGTGGCAGCACAGGTAGATCAGGTGGTGAAGAAGGCATTGGCATGCTTGCCTTGATTGGTCAGGGCTTAGAATATAAATGTTGTTTTACAACTTTTAACAAAATCTTGGTTAGATCATACTCAGAGTATTGTGTGCAGTTTTGGTCACTACACTACAGGAAGGATGTGGTTCCACTGGAAAAAGTACAGAGGAGATTCAGGATGTTGCCTGGATTGGAGGACTTTAGTTATAGGGAGAGATTGGAAAGGTTAGGCTTGTTTCCCTCTGGAACAAAGGCAGGCTGTGGGGTGAACCTGATTGAGGTGTATAAGATTACAAGAAGCAGAGATAAGGGTGGATTGTCAGAATCCCTGTTCCACAGGCAGGGGTATAAAAAAACAAGAAGGCATAGGTTTAAGGTGAGAGGAAGAAGTTTTAGAAAGTTCCCCCAAAATCCCTTTTATCAGAAGAGGTGGTGGAGTCGGACACGATCACTACATTTAAGAGACACTTAGACCGAGCATTGGGAATGCAGCATTTCTGTGAATAAAGGAATACCTGAGGTTTTAATACTATGTGGCGCAAACACTTTTAAATTAAATTTTGCATTCTCATTTTGATACTTTAAAAGGTTGAAGCTTGAGTATAGCCAAAATGAGCAAGGTCATTTGAGTATTATTACCAAACTCACCCTATTATGTCCTTTTGTTTCAGTATTATGCAGAGTTTAACTAGTAACTTTTTTTAACTTTTATTTTCAGTTAATTAAAGTACAAATTCGGGGAAGATGTCACAATGGACACTTCAGTAGCTGTACAAAAGCCCAAATGTGGTACTGGACTCGAAACCTTGGACTCCTAACGTACATCCATCAAAGATTCCATCTAAGTCTCCACCCAGCAAACTAAAGATAAAGAATCGAACTGTACATTTTCCTCTAACGGCAGCTGGGTCAAGCTCGGGTAAACTAATGGAAAAAATTTAATTACTCTATTGTCTATGTTTCCTGATCATATACTGCTCATAGATAATTGGAAGACTGCATCCTAAAATCTGGTGGGAACTTTCCATCAGTCTTCCATCACCTGATCCTCTAGCATTGACTTTGACACAACCATTTTGTTCAGCTGATAAGAAATGTCATGTAGAGACAGATAAATTCTGTCCTCTTAGTCTCTCTTCCCTATATTCTCATTGAAGAGGTTCAAAACAAAAAGTTTCTGCAAGTTCGGCATGCATGTGGGAGTCTTCCAAAATATTCAAAGGATTTGTAAAGCAAATAGAGGTTGGAGGTAAGCCAGTAGTTTGGCCAATAATTGAGCTCGTAGGTGATAAGATTACAGTGGAAAATTTTTGAATGGGAGTGGGTGCAGTACTTGCAGAAAGAACACAGAACATGATGCCCATGAAGTGGGGTGGTCAGGAGTTTAGGAGAAGTGGCGTTGATGGGTTAGGCCATGAGTTTCGTGGACAAAATGAACTTGGAAGAGTGAGAGGAGAAAGGGTTCACCAGAAAAGCTGGGAAGAGCAGTGGACATTCGGTGTGGAAGATGAGAAAATGGGAGCAAACTGGCAGAGGTTACTGACTGGATGGTTGTGGTCTTGATCATGAGCTCCTTGCACCCACTGGAAGATGGAGGACACAGGAGATTGGTTTAAGGTCATGGCTTGCAGTGGAAGAACAAAAGAAATAAAAACAATAGGCCATAAGGCCCAAATCAAGTTGAGTTTGTCATGTGCACAAGTACAGTGAGATACAGTGGCATGCAAAGTTTGGGCACCCCGGTCAAAATTTCTGTTAGCGTGAATAGCTAAGCGAGTAAAAGATGACCTGATTTCCAAAAGGCATAAAGTTAAAGATGACACATTTCTTTAATATTTTAAGCAAGTTTACTTTTTTATTACCATCTTTTACAGTTTCAAAATAACTAAAAAGGAGAAGGGCCCGAAGCAAAAGTTTGGGCACCCTGCATGGTCAGTACTTAGTAACACCCCTTTGGCAAGTATCACAGCTTGTAAACGCTTTCCGTAGCCAGCTAAGACTCTTTCAATTCTTGATTGGGGGATTTTCATCCATTCTTCCTTGCAAAAAGGCTTCTAGTTTTGTGAGATTCTTGGGCCGTCTTGCATGCACTGCTCTTTTGAGGTCTATCCACAGATTTTTGTTGATGTTTAGTTCAGGGGACAGTGAGGGCCAGGGCAAAACCTTCAGCTTGTGCATCTTGAGGTAGTCCATTGTGGATTTTGAGGTGTGTTTAGGATCGTTATCCTATTGTAGAAGCCATCCTCTTTTCACCTTCAGCTTTTTTACAAAAGGTGTGATATTTGCTTCCAGAATTTGCTGGTATTTAATCGAATTCATTCTTCCTTCCAGCAGTGAAATGTTCCCCATGCCACTGGCTGCAGACAAGCCCAAAGCATGATCGACCCACCCCCGTGCTTAACAGTTGGAGGAGGTGTTCTCTTCATGAAATTCTGCACCCTTTTTTTCTCCAAACATACCTTTGCTCATTGCGGCCAAAAAGTTCTATTTTAACTTCATCAGTCCACAGGACTTGTTTCCAAAATGCATCAGGCTTGTTTAGATGTTCCTTTGCAAGCTTCTGACGCTGAATTTTGTGGTGAGGATGCAGGAAAGATTTTCTTCTGATGACTCTTCCATGAAGGTCATATTTGTGCAGGTGTTGCTGCACAGTAGAACAGTGCACCACCTACTCAGACTCTGCTAAATCTTCCTGAAGGTCTTTTGCAGTCAAACGGGGGTTTTGATTTGCCTTTCTAGCAATCCTACAAGCAGTTCTCTCGGAAAGTTTTCTTAGTCTTCCAGACCTCAACTTGACCTCCACCGTTCCTGTTAACTGCCATTTCTTAATTAAATTACGATCTGAGGAAACAGCTACCTGAAAACACTTTGCTATCTTCTTTTTGCTTTCTCCTGCTTTGTGGGTATCATTTATTTTAATTTTCAGAGTGCTAGGAAGCTGCTTAGAGGAGCCCATGGCTGCTGATTGTTGGGACAAGGTTTGAGGAGTCAGGGTATTTATGAAGCTTTGAAATTTGCATCACGTGGCCTTTCCTAACGATGACTGTGAACAAGCCATAGCCCTAAACAAGCTAATGAAGGTCTAAGACCTTGGTAAAAGTTATCTGAGAGCTCAAGTCTCTTGGAGTGCCCAAACTTTTGTATGGTGCTTCCTTTCTTTTTTTCGACTCTAAAATTGTACAAAACAAAATAATACACTAATCTTGCTTAAAATGTTGAAAAGAATGTTTCATCTTTACTTTATGACTTCTGGAGATCAGTTCATCTTCTACTCAACTATTGACAGTAACAGAAATTTTGACCAGGGGGTGTCCAAACTTTGCATGCCACTGTACAGGTGCATTGTGCCTGCTGGAATCTGCAGCAACAAGCAGCCTGCTGGAGGAACTCAAGTGAGTTGAGCAGAAAACTGTGTGTGTGTTGGGGGGGGGGGGGGGGGGGGGGGGGGTGGGGGGGGGGGGGGGGGGGGGGGGGGGGGGGGGGGGGGGGGGGGGGGGGGGGGGGGGGGGGGCGGGAGCCGTGGTAGAACTTGACTGCTGTTGCCCAAAGGCACCTTAACTACTAGTTCATCAATAAATCATCTCTTATACACTCCATGAATTTGTCCTCTACACTATTGCTGCCAAATTTAGTTTGCCCTGTCTTTATGTAAATTTAGTCCCCTGTGATTATTGTTGTTACAAGCACCTCTAATTTCCCTGATATATACGTGTCCTTAAATACCATTACTGCTTGTGGCTCAATATACAGCTCCCATCACTGTTTGTGTCTTTGCTGTTTCCCCACCCCCCCCCCCCCCCAACCCCCCCCCCCCCAAACTGATTGTACATGATTTTACTGAGCTCAGATCTTTTCCTCCTGCTGCCTTTATCCCATTATCCCATTCTTCAATGGTCTTTTCCATTTTGCTTGTCTCTTCTAAGAATCAAGTATGCTGGAGTATTTAATTCCCAGCTTTGGCCACTTGGCAACCATATCTTATTGGCTGTTGGATTTGCATCCATTGATTTCTACTTGTGTCATTACTTCAGTCTTGCTGCAAATGCTACAGCAGAGAAGAGCCTTCAATGCTGCCATTGCGCTGTGTTTTCCTGTTCTCTCTCGAATTGGAGATTTACTTTGTTTTGTATGCACTGTCCCCTTCCTCAATACTCTGATTGTCATTATCCATTTTGTTACCCTGCACTATTGCTTTGCCACTTCCCTTAACTTTCAAAGTTTCATCTCCAGATTCTCCCACTCTCCTCAGTATTAACTTAAAGCCTTTAAACTGCAGCCCTGATGAATCAAATGACTAGGACAATGTAACCTGGCCCAATTCAGGTGTCGTCAATCCCAATGAAACCGCTCTTTTCCCAGCACTGGTTCTAGTGTGGCTTTAATTGAAACCCTTTTCTTTCATACCAGTCTTTGGGCTATGCATTCAGTTCTCTGATCTTATTTGCCCTATGCCAAGGAAAGAAGTCAGGTTGCCTTTGCAGTCCAGATACGTAATCCTGGTATCCCACATTGAAGAGAGCAATGCACAGTAACACTTTGTGCTCTGGTCAAGATCTGTTGATTGAATGGCAAAACCTATTGTCTACCATATCCATTTACATCTATATCCTTGTGATTAATGCAGGATGAAGGATAGATGTCAGGCAGGCACACCAGGAGAATAACCCATACTTGTGTTTAAGTAGGACCATGGAATAAGTTAAATTTAACTGGGAGGGCTGGCGGTTGCTTACTTTAACTGAATGAAATGAAAGGATCTTCAGCAATGTACCACTCTTTCAACACTAGATTCTTGTCAGCCTAAATTATTTGCTGCAGGGTCATGGTGTTTCAATCTCCAGTCTTCTCAGCTGAGGGAGTTACCATTGAGCCAAGACTATATAGCATAAAAGTGCAAAGGATTTGTCCTTGTAATTTTTTATTTAAAATTTACAGTCTTTTAATCTCAACACAGAATCATTATTAGAAATTGAAAATGATGGAGAAGAAACTGTACAGTGGTTTTTATCATCGTTCGCACCTCCATATGTAAAGGTAAGTTGATCCAGAAAAATTCACATTTTGGCCATTTGTGATTTTCTGCATATCAAAATTTGTAAAACAAACTTATTTTTAAATTGGTTTATTATTGTCACAGATACCGAGGTACAGTGGGGAAAAACTTCATTTTGCGTGCCATTCATACAGATTATTTCAGTACAACAGTGTGTTGAGGTAGTACAAGGGAAAACAATAACAATGCAGAATAAAGTGTTTCAGTTACAGAGAAAGTGCAGGCAGACAATAAGATGCAAAGCTATAACAAGGTAGATTTTGAGGTCAAGAGTTCATCTTATCATACTTAAATTATCCTAAACCTTGTAAATTTGCTTTTTTTTCCACCAAGATTTCTACAACTATTGTGATTTAAAGGACAGTTGCTACCTGATTCATTGACAGTTGTACATACCTTCAAAAAACTTGGAAAAACTGGACACTGCACTAAAGATGTACGACCTGTACGATCGGTTTGTAAGACAAGCTTTTCACTGTACCTCGGTACAAGTGACAATAATAAACCAATACCATTACCAAAGATGTGCTTTATGCTGATGATTGGGAAATCCGTTGAATCCTGTAATAGAGTAACAGAAAGAGGCCTTTGGCCCAGCATCCATATGTCAGGCAAAAAGGAGTGATTTAAATTGCTCTCTCTTCCAAGCCTTGTGTCTTGTAGATTATTGTAAGTAGAATTATAGGTAGAAATAATGAGAATATTGGCTAGGGGGTCCTGTGCTTAAATTCAAAATAGTGTTGGACATCTTTTATTTCCATCCACAATGGATTTAAACTCCTTCATCTTCATATTCTTCTGTTGCGTTAAACTACACTGACTTTACAGTTTGTAACAGATTCATGTTACAAGCTTCATTAATCATGTCCTGCGTTTTCTTCATTCCTACCTCTCCTCCCGTGATGGTGACATTTAGCTGTATGGTTCTTATGGGAATTCCTGGTCTATATTCCTTTCAATAAAGCCTCTTCAGAACTCTTGTTGGTAATCTGAAATGCCTGCCATCCATTTCTAAACTACATTGGGATTTATTTTAATATTAAGATGCCACAAAATTAAAGTTTATTTGAGTTTGTTAAATTCTTCATATTCCAGCTAGTAGGTAAAATATTTATTTTAACTTAGTTTCAATGTTATTTTGTAATTTCCTCCCTGCTAAATCTTCCATCAAAAGAGTCTTGCTTTGGTTTTTACCTTATAGGCTTGTCTTCCTTGGTGTCCTTTTACTTTTTTTTAAAAAAAAGCAAATTTTGTTTCTGTAAATTCATAAATTACTATCATTTTTGTAAAATTTGTCAAGTTGTTTTTGCTCTAATTTTATATTACTCCATCTATCTTGGATACTGCTTGTACTTTTGTATTTACTTTCAGCTGTGTAATTTTAAATGTTCTGTTTATCTTGTGTTCAGATTGAAATTTAGCCTTCAGTGATTATTTACCAGTGAGTTTACTTTTGTACCTCCTGCTCTTTTCAAGTTTGCCTCATCCTGAAGCTTCTGGATATTGATGGCCAGAAATTTAATTGTTGGATCATTGGTTCCTGAACTTCTAATCTGACCATAAAGCGGAAGTCATGTAGGTCATTTGAAAGAAGGGGCAAGATCTAAGTTACCAACAAAGGCTTCATTCAGCATAGGGAATCCTGTACCCAATCTAGAAAAATAAAAGTTTTAACAAATATAGCAACATTCTTAAAGGATGTAACTAACTGGCTAAGTGAAGGGGAACCAGTGGATGTAGGGCTTCTGAGTTTCCAAAAGGTAGTCACTGAGGTGTCACATAAAAGGTTACTGCATATCAGCAGGGCTCATGGGGTTGTGGGCAACATATTAGCTTGGATAGATATTAACAGAAGAGGACAATAGGATTTAGCAGGTCATTTTCAAACTAGCAAGTATAATAGGAAATGAGTGGTTATGTGCTTGGGTGGGAAGAATAGAAAAGCAGCATATCATTAATGGCTGGAGACTCTTGCATGTTTTTTTTTTGAAGTGTATCATTATCTTGTCCTTCTAAGTGACCTTAAGTTCGAGGGGGAAAGAGAAATAAAATAGTTTAAAGCTGGAAATATGAATGACAAGCACAAATTGTTGTAAACTTTCAGTGGATCAGGCAGCATCAGTGAAGAGAAACAACCTCAATGTTTCAGCTCAGTAACTTTAATATTCTTTCCTGATCTGAGTATTTCCTACATTTTTGACTTTATTACTGTTTCTTTAATTACAATATGTGCAGTTGCTGCCTTCTGTAATGACACTGGTAATGGTGTAATAAAGCATGTATTTTCCTTACTCTGAGCCCCTCAGATGTCTGTGGCTTTTATTCTTTTGTAAACATTCTCTATTGATAGACAATTTTTTTTCTTATGTATAACTTTTTGCTATATTCAACAGTGGGTAGATGAGAGTGGAGATATATATAGAGCAACCTACACAGCCTTCCGATGCTCGAGAGTGTCTGGAACGCTACAGGGGCACAGCACAGAAGAGGTAAGAACCTATTTTGATACAACTATTTTACTCTGAACACTTGCTTTTGATTACGTTCACACTATATTGGAGTGAATAAAGTTGTATAATTTTGTTTACATATAATGCGTGCAAATTTGTTTTGGGGTGGTAAGATGCAAAAACAGCAGTTCAAAGGAATAAGTTCAAGAAACAATGCCTGGCAGCTACACAGAATGCAATGATCAGCATGCAGAAAAAAATATAATTGCCAAATGGAAAGTGTTTGAGTTGCTTCCTCACACTGTTTCCATGCCCAATACCCTTCTCTGCTGTGCTACTCTCCTGTAAGTCCCTACTCCCATCATTGTGGGAGGGCCATCAGCACACAGATACAATGGTCAAAGCTCAAGGCCCAGTATTACTCTCCACCTTCCCAGGGCAAAGGCACAAAATGTACCAGTTTCCTCACTATAGGAAAAAAAACTCTGTTGAACTTGCATTTCAGTTGATTTGTCAGCAGTTGTTCTGTGGTGTTGCAGATCCTTGAGTAAGCTGGTTGCAAATGGCTTAACTGTTGAGAATTATTCTATTATTTATCTCAAATCATAATATACATTAATTCACAATCCAGAAATAGAAACTCTTGGGTGCTGCCTTCATAATATCCCTTCGAAATTTTTAGGTTGGCCCATCCATTTGCATATGGAATCAGTCATACAGCACAGAAGGGGACTCCATGTCAAAGTAGGCCATCAAGTACCCATCTATGACTAATTCTATTTTCCAGCACTTGACCCTTTGCTTCTATGCCTTGATAATTCAAGTGCTTGTCTAAAATGTTATGAGAGCCTCAGCCTCCACCACCCCTCAAGCAATGTGTTCCATATTCTAAACATCCTCTGGGTGTAAAAATTCTTGCTCAGATACCCTCTACTCCTCATCTTAGACCCATATGTACTTCTTTAAAATACGCCTAAGGCATGGTGAGTTTCTCACTCTCTATCTATGCCCCTCATAATTTTATATATCTCAATCAGGTCTGACCTCTGCCTTCTTCACTCTTAAGAAAAACAACCTCAGCCTATTCAGTCTTATAACTGAAACACTCCATTCTATGCAGCATCCTGGTGAGTTTCCTCTGCACCCTGTCCAATGAAATCACATTCTTCCTGGAACGTTGTGAGCAGAACTTGATATTCCAATTCTGTCTTGATCAATGTTTTATTAGTTAACCTCCCTATTCCTGTATTCTATGTCCCAGCTAATAAAGGCAAGTAACCTGCATGCCTTTTTGTAACAACCTTATCTACCTGTGCTGCTAATTTCAGGGGTCCTTGGACTTGTACACAAAGATCCCCCTGTTCTAGATGCTCCCTGGTATTTTACCACTTTGCAGTTTTGTACTAGCCTTATTAGTCCTCCCAAAATATACTATTTCACGCCTTTTGGAATAAATTTTTTCTGCCATTGTTCTGCCCATGGCCCTCATTCATCAGTATCATTCTGTAGCCTTAGATTACCTTCCTCACTATCAACACCGCCAGTTTTAGTATCATCTGTGATCTCGCTAATCATTCGTCCTACATTCACATGCAAATCGTTCATGTACACAATCAGTATGAATCTCAGTACAAATCCCTAAAGTAAACCATGGTCACAGGCTTCCAATCACAAAAATAGCCCTCCACCATCCCCCCCTCTGTCACCATTTACCGATACAGTTTCTGCCTCAATTCGCTGACCTGCCTTATTGGGCCATTTTCCCATGTGGGACATTGTTAAAAGTCTTGCTGAAGTCCATATAGACGACATCAACCACACTGTCCTCATCAGTATAGAGCAGTGCAGTTGATGTAGTCTGTGGAATTCAATAAGGCCTTTGTCAAGGTCCTGTGCAGGAGACTGCTCCTGAAGGTCAGAGCACAAGATCAGCTACATCCAGAAAATGTTTGGAGTCTAATTGCATTCCTTAAAATTTCTGAATTGCTAATACTCAAAAGAAGCAGAATTAATCACTGCACTTAATGAAATTACTTTGGATGATCTCTTCCAGTTGCCTGTCTCTTTTATGCCTCGAGATAAGGGGGACTATGCTCAGTTTTGGGATCTGGAATATCGTCTGGTTGCAGAGCCACATATAAAAAACAAGATTCAGTTTCAACTTCATGGTGTGGTAAGTGAAAACGATAATTTCTGCTGTTGAATGGAAAAGTGTGATACATTTGGGTGGGTGAGAGAATAATGTTGCACAGCATGCAATTTAACATAGGTATGAAAAGCTGTGGTCCTGCAAAGGAAACTTAGGGATTTGGGTAGAAAGTTGAAAAGCAGGACCTCTAGGGTTGTAATCTCAGAATTACTCCCTGTGCCATGTGCAAGTGACTCTAGAATATGAAGAAAGGACAGATGAGTGCAGGTTCAGGAAGGCCGGCTTCAGGTTTCTTTGGAACATTGGGATCTTTTCTGGGACAGGGGTGATTTGTACAAGGAAAGGTTGCACCTAAACTGGAGGGAAACCAATATCCTCAGGGACGTTTGCTAATGCTAGTTGGGAGTGTTTAAACTAGTGAGGCAGGGGTGTGGAACTCAAAAGACAGCCTCCCCACCTGCTACACTACCTAGTGTAGAATGTAGAACTGGCAAGTCCAGTGGTATGAGTAGGTAGAAACAGGAAGGGAAGCATGAGAGGGTAAGTAGGCTCAACTACATTTATTTTAATGCAAGGAGCCTCATCAGTAAGATGATGAGTTGAGTGTGAATCAACACAAGGGATTATGATACTTCTGCCATCACAGAATGTGGCCATACTTGGGGAAGATATCCTGTAGGGATCAGCCAATGAGGCTATAATGGGTAGGACTTAGTACAAAGTGAGGAGCAGTCACTTTGATGGAGTTGTAGAATAGTCCTCCCAATGGCCTATAAATGAGGAGAACAGATGTGTAGACAGATGGCAGGAGGGTGTAAAAGCAATAGGTTTGTAGTAGTAGGGGAATTTTAACTTTCCCAATGTTGACTGGGATTGCCTTCCTGCAAGGGGCTTAGATGAGGAGGAATTTGTAAAATGCATTCGAGGGTTTTCTGAAGTAATATGTAGAGAGTCCTACTAGGAAGGGGACTGTGCTTGACATTATTTTAGGGAATGAGGATAGGAAAGTGATCTGAGTTTCTGTGGAGGAACACTTTGGGAATAAGATGAGATTTCTTTATTAGTCACATGTACATCGAAACACACTGAAATGCATCTTCTGCGTAGTGTTCTGGGGGCAGCCCGCAAGTGTCGCCACGCTTCTGGCGCCAACATAGCATGCCCACAACTTCCTAACCCATACGTCTTTGGAATGTGGGAGGAAACAGAGCACCCGGAGGAAACCCACGCAGACACAGGAGAACGTACAAACTCCTTACAGACAGCGGCCAGAATTGAACCTGGGTCGCTGGCGCTGTAAAGTGTTGCGCTAACTGCTACACTACCGTGCTTGCCCATATGTAGTGAATTGTACATGAACCATATGTACTGAACTATAATGACCATAGTTCAGTTAGCCTCAGGGTAGTCATGGAAAAGATAAAGTTGGCCCTCAATTTGGGGCCCTAAACTGTGAGGGCAGATTTCAATAACGTGAGACACGACCTGGCAAAAGTAGCATCTGCTGGAGGGAAAAAACATTTGATAAGTGGGAGATATTTAAAAGCAAGACAGTAATAGTTCAGAGTCAGCATGCTCCTGTAAAGTTAAAAGGCAAAGATGGTAAGTTTGGGGAACTTTGGTTAATGAAGAACATTGAAGGCTTGGTCAGGGAAAAGAAGGAAGTGTATGTCAGGTATAGGAAATTGATATCAAACAAGTCACCTGAGGTTTATAGGTGATGTGGGAAAGAGCTTAAGAAAAAAAATTAGGGCTAAAAGGGGCCATGAAATGTGAAATGACCTGAGACAGAATCCTAAAATCAGTTAGAAGAGCAGCAAGAGCATGTCTGTAATAGGAAGGAGGAAGAGCTAGGAATATTTGGAGCACATCAAGGTGGCTAATTCCCCAAGGCCTGAAAAGGATCTATTCCAGATTGGTAAGGGAAGCAAGAGAGGATTGCTGGGGCTCTGACAGAGATATTTGCATCTACGTTAGTCATGCATGAGATATCAGAAGACTGGAGATGGCTAATGTTGTCCCCTTGTTGAAAAAGGACAGTAGGGGTAAGCCTGGAAACTACTGGTCAACTGACGCCTTGTATCAATGGTAGGGAAGTTGTTGGAGAAGATTCTGAGGGGACAGGATTTATGTTCACTTGGAACAGTGTGGACTGATTCAGAGGACTCAGCATGATTTGTGCAGTTTGTTTTTTTGAGGTGGTAACTAAGAAAATTGATGTGAGCAGAGAGGTAGACATGGTATACAAGGGGATGGACTTCAGTAAGGGCTTCTGACAAAGGTCCGCAATGTAGGCTGATCCAGGAGGTTAAGGCACAAGGGATCTGAGGTGTGTTGGCAAACTCGATCCATAATTGGCTTGGTGATAAGAAGGCAGAGGGTAATGGTGGATGAGTATCTGCAATAAATGGTGTAACCACAGGGATTGGTGCTTGGACCGTTTGGTGTTTGTGATGTATATAAATGACTTGGATGAGAAAGTAGTGGGTATGATAAGTTTGCAGGTGACACGATAATTGGTGATATCAGAGAGATAGCAAAGAAGGTTGGTGAAGGATACAGGATATGGATCATCTGGAATGTTGGGTGGAGTGGTGGCAGATGGACTTTAATCTAGACAAGTGTGAAGCCAATGCACTTTGGGAAGTCAAATTCTGGTAGGACATATCGAGTGAATGGTAGGGACCAATAGAGAGAATGTGGAAGTGATTCACCAGGCTATTGCCTGGAATGGAGGGCCAGTTACAAGGAGGAGATTGGATAGGCTGGGGATAATTCCCCAAGGCCTGAAAGGATTCTCACTGGAACATGGGAGGCTGAGGGGTGAACTTATAGACATTTTAAAAAAAACATTGAGGGGCATAGACAGGATAAATGGTCAGAATCTTTTTTCCCAGGGCAGTGGAGTCTAGAACAAAAGGGCACAGGTTTAAGATGAGGGAAATTTAAAGGAGAGCTGAAAGGTAAATTTTTCACAAGGCAATGGTGAACTATCTGGAATGAGCTGCCAGAGGAGGTGGTGGAGACAGATACTGTTACAATGTTTATAAGGCATTTGGACAGGTACTTGGATAGGGAAGGCATAGAGAGAGACAGACCGAATGTCGGTAAATGAGATGAGCATTACAGTCAGCGTGGAGAAGGTGGGGCCAAAAGAGCCTGTTTGTGCTGTACGAATCTGTGATTCTATGAACAATGAATGTAAAGCGGTGCACTTTGGGGGGGGGGGGGTGGGGGGGTGGGGGGAAAAACAGAAATCTAAATACTTGAAGTGAAGAATAGAGTTCGGGGAATGTGAAAAAATAGATGTTGGAAATCAGAGCTGCAGATAGAAAATCCCAAAAGAGCATGATTAAATGTGAATGAAAGGAGAAATGGAAAGCTCTCAGGATGCAGTAATTATTTTTATTTATAGAAGGTTAAGTATTGACATGAGTGTGGACACTTTTTCCTGTTTAAAGTGTGAATAACTGTGTAATAAACACCTTTCTTTTTAAGGGAACAAAACCCAAAGTGAGCTCTAAGGAAACTGATTCAGCCACACAAACTGGTTAAAACAGAAGCAACAGTGAAAACAAGAAAGTCTCTGTCAGAAAGATTAACTAAAACTGGGTCAGTAAAAGATATTTGTTGTAAGTCATTAAATCAGGGTAGGACATAGCTCTCATTCAAGCTATTGGTTTTTTCTGTGCAGTGTAACAAGCTTCATATTCTTTGCTACAATTCTTGTTCATATCTTGGTTTTGATTCTTTAATAGCAGGGGCCACCCAAGTGTAGTTACAGTATGTGAAACACCTGTTTTATTGTGAACATTGCTGTCTGATCTTGTCATTGCCTGAAATCAATCAATTACATTCACTTCTTTACCATAGTGTCACCTCTGAACCCTGAACATTAAGGCTTCATGAATGATAATCTGTCACAGAGTCACATTAATGTGGAAGCCACTCTGTGACTCAGTGACTCTTTGCAAGAGCAGTACAACTTCTGCCACTCCCTCCCTGTAGCCCTGAAGAATTTTTTTTCCTTTCGTGTATTTGTCTAGTTTCCATTGAATCTACCTTACCTCCAACACCCCTGCTCCTTAACGGCAAACCCCCACCTCCCCGCAGTGCTTTCCAGATTCTAACCACTCCATTTAAAAAAGATTTTCCCTTGTGTCATTTTTTTTTTTGACCTCTTGCTAGTTGACTTCATTCTATCTTTTCCCCAACCCCCCCCCACCCCACCACACACCACAAACATTCTCTTACATAAGTAAAACAACATCGCCTTCTGCAGATTACTCACACAACTCAAGTTCCTCATCCATGGAATCATTCTGGTAAACCTCTTCTGCAAACACTCTTAAGGCCTTTGACTCTTTCTTGCTGTAGCATTCAGCACTTAAAAACAAAACTCCAGTTGTGGCCAGAGGAGTGTTTTATGAAGCTTTATCACAATTTCCTTGCACTCGTTCTCTCTGCTTCTGTTTAACCCCAGGATCCTGAAGGTATCTATATCTGCTTTTTCAACCTACCATGCTACTTTCAATGATCTATGCACATACTCCCCCAGATTTCTCTACTATCCCCTTATTCTTACGATATTTCCTTGTTTTACTAAAATGTAACATTTCATACTTCTCAGCATTAAATTAATCTTTCACTGACCTGCCTGTATCCACTTGAAATCTACAGCTATCTTCCTCAGTTCACTGTGCTTCCCAGTTTTGACAGCTGAAGATTTGTAAGCTGTGTCCTATACACCCAAGTCCAAGCCGTTAATACATATTGAGAACAGCAATGGTCCCAGTACTATCACTACATTTTCCTCTAGCCTGATAAACACGATTATGTCTACTTCTCACTTAGTCAGTTTCCTATCCGTGACCCCTTTATTCCATGGGCTTCAATCTTCATAACAAGCTTTCCAAAAAAGTGAGGATTTGAGAATTGAATCTGAAGTCACTGAATGTTTCTTAGTCATCAAATATACTTCAGAACCTTTGGGTGAAGATATCCAAATTTTTGATTTAACAAATATCTTAAATTGCAGGGAAAAAGATTCTAGATTTTTCAACTCGTGTTTGATCAGTATTGGTATTGTCTTTCCAATAAATAATGACTGAGGTCAGTAAATTTTAGATATTGACAAGTAATGGTTCTGAGGCAGATAAACATTGAATTATACAGAGAGAGAAATTTTGGAGTATCCCTACCCCTCTATTAAAAAGATTGAATGATACAACCACTTATCCCTAAAACAGTAGCTATCACTGTGAAGTCTACTGCCGGGAGGATTCTCTTTTCATTCATGGAGGTACTTTTGGGGATGAATGCTGCTGCCAATAATTTGCATATTTCTGCTTTCCCAAGCCATTAAAATAGTTTTGTTGAGGTGAAAAAACTTTTGCTGTTTCACCTGTTTCATCATGGCTTGGAGATGGTTTTGATCTCTTAAGGACCAAAAGATAGTTGGACGATTTCAGTCTTGGAAAACAGATGAGAAGCTCAGACTGCCAGTGGTAATTTTGTACTGTTTTGATTGACTGATGGTCTTGAACTGCGAGTAGGAGGAAATATGCATGGACGTATGATGCTTTTAATGCAGGCCAGTAAAGTACTTCGGTGATTGACTTGTTTAACCCAAGTCCTCTCTGATCTTTTAAACTATTACAATTCTAAGAAAAATTGGGGGGAAATGCAGCTTAACCCAGTGTTGGATTTATAAATTTGTTGAATGTAATAGAAATGGTCTTGCCATTAGTGATCCATGTAGGATGTATGCAGAATGAAACCCAGTGTTTTGGTAGCTGTGTGGGCAGTGAAGCTGGTAGAATCTTGGAATCCCACAGCATTCTGCTGCTTTGTTGATGTATAGTCTTTTACCTTGTACATCAAGGTAAAAGAAATGAAGTTTCATAGGTAATTTTTTACAATCACAGTATCATTACAGCACAAGATAGGTCATTCATACTGTTGTGTATGGCAGCTTTTACTTAGAACATAGAGTACAGCACAGGAACAGGCCCTTCGGCCCACAATATCTGCACCAAACACCATGCCAGTTTAAAGTAAATCTCTTCTGCCTGTACATGATCCATATCCCTCCATTCCCTGCATATTCACGTGTCTATCTAAAAGCCTCTTAAACATCACTATGGTATCTGCTTCCGCCAATACCCCTGGCAGCCCGTTCCAGGCACCTACCACTCTGTATTTTTTTTAATTTGCCCTGCATGTTTCCTTTAAACTTTCCCCCTCGCTCCTTAAATGCATGTCCTCTAGTATTCGACATTTCTACCCTAGGGAAAAGGATACAGACTGTCTACCCTATCTACGCCTCTAATTTTATAAACTTCTATCAGGTCTCCCCTCAGCCTCTGACCCCCTGGAGAAGACAACCTGTGTATGGCTAACATTTTTTTTTTGCTCATATCCTGTAATCCAGGCAACATCCTGATAAATCTCTTCTGTACTCTTTCCAAAGCCTCCACATCCTTCCTGTATTGGGGTGACCAGAACGGCACACAATACTCCAAGTGCGGCCTAACCAATATTTTTAATTGCAAACGTGATCTCCTTATTCGTACACTATAGTGCAGCAATCCATTCCATTCATTTCCCTCGTTTCTCCCATTGATCTTCTCAATTTTTAAATATTTATCTATTTTTGAAAGCGAAGATTAAATTTGCTTTCAAGCAGTGCATTCTAAATCATAACTACATACTGCACAAAGGTTTTCCTTGTGTTACCCCTAAAACTTTCCCCAATTTGAATCAGTGTCCTTTGGACCTTAAACAAATACTGTAATGGGAACAGTTTCTATCTAAATAAGTCTAGATTTTGTGCACCTCGATCAAATCTTTTAATCTTCTCTGCTCGAGGAAGAAAATTAGTTTCTGTCATCTGTCCTTACAGCTGAAATTTCCCTGTCCTTAGAAGCTTTCAAATAAATCTTTGCTGCAGTCTCTTGGAGACCTTCATTCTTCCCAAAGTGCAGTGTCCAAAATTAGATGGAGACCATTTGTAGGCTCACCATTTTTTTAAGGTTCAATAAAACTTTTTTACTTTTGTATTCAATGCCTCTATTTAAGCAGCACAGATTTTCATTTACTTCAGTAATTGCTTTCTCGCCCTATGACCAGGTCTTTATTACTGCTCCCCTTTCAGAACTATACTATTCGCTGTATAATTTTACACTTCTCTGCATTGTTTCATTTGCCAAGTATCTGCCCGTCCCACCAGTCTCCTGAATTTGCCTTTCTTCTTTGGCCTTCACCTCGTTTTCAAGCTTTGTGCCATCACTGAAGTTTGAAATTTTGCCCTGCAAATGCACGTCTAAGCCATTAATATTCCAAAAATAACAGTTGCTCCAGCACAGAGCAGTGGAGAATGCTACTGTCTATTTCATTCCAATCTGGAAAAGCTACTGTTAGCTACGACCCTATTTTCCAAGCCAGTTTTTTTTTAACCATTGCTGTTTTTATTCCATGAATTTCTGTTTAGCAAATAATCCATTTACGTGGAATTAAATCTATATCACATCTATGCAATTATCTTTTCCTGAATATATGCTTGGTTCTGAATTCTGACAAAATTATCATCAGTTTTGATACTTAATATAGAGAAAATGCATTGTTTGTGCAGAACTGTTTAGTTCGATTACATTGTTGCACTGAAAATTCTGTTCTGTGGAATGAATGTATTGCAAAAGCTTTCACTGAAAACCTGAACTTATGGGAATAACTTAAATTTTGCTATTTCCAGACGAGAGTTGCCATACAAGGGTGTTTATGCTCCTGAAGATTCATACTCATTCCCTGCAACCCCTGTTCGGGAATCAAGCACATTAAAGGTTCATTTACGCAATAGTTCCTCTGTTGCACATTCGGTGAGTTTTCCTCCTGTACAGTAAGTTTAAGCATAGTTTAAAAGAGCATGTAACTTTCAGAATTATGTCACAGCAAACTTATGGTAAGTTTGTAACAACAGGATTGCAATATACAAAGGCGCAAATGTTTCTTCACTTGAATAACTTCTATAAGAATAACTCATTACATGATACCCTGAACAGAGAAAGTACTCTCATCTCATGCAGACATCCTAGTGCAGGCAATGAATTGTGTTGACATGCTACACTATGCAGGTCAACCACCACTTGTGTTTGCATTGAGTGGACGGCATTGTGTATGTGTTTAAAATAGTGTCATGAGCATGCTGATCAATGGGACTGCTGCAGCGTCAAATGCCTAAGCCTACATACTGTGCTTGGAAAAGCCTGTTTATAAATTTTACGTACTGACTCATCTGCTGTTTTAGAATCTCTCAGTGGAGCCCAAGCACACATGGTACAGTTAATACAGAGAAACGCCAGATATTCATCAGCTTAAATCATTTTTATTTATTAATGTAATATCAATATTGCAGGCAAAGTCGATCTCTAATTACCCTCGGCAAGGCAACCTTCCCTTTGAATTACTGCTGTCTGCCAAATAACGAATGGGGAGATCCAAAATTTGAACTTAAGGACATTGAAGGAATGGTGATATATTTCCAATTCAAGTTGGTATGCAACCTGGAGGGTCTTGCAGGTGGTACCATTCCCAATCATCTGCAGCCCTTGTTCTTCAAGGTCATAGAGGTTGGGATTTATTGTTGAAGATGTTGCTGGAGTGCATTGTGTAGGTGATATGCATTGCAGCCGTAGGGCCCAAATGGTGGAGAGGATTTACCTTTTGGGTGGTGGATAAGTTGACGATCAAGGGGGTTGCTCTGCCTGAATGTTAGCAAACTTCATGAATGATGTTAGAGATGCATTCATTTTAAACACTCACTGATTTTTTTTATATATATAGATCGGTATTGAGACAATCTTCACTATACTCAACTGTTCCAACCCTCTGTAGACAATTCCAAGACCTTATAACCTCCTGTGTAAAGAAATAACTTCTCCAATTAGTAATAAAATAGATAACCCCTGATTCTAGAATAAAAACAGAAATTCTGGAAACACTGGTCAGACAACAGCAATCTAAAGCGAAACAGTTAATTTCAGATTGAAGACCCTTCTCAAGTGATTCTGGACAGGAAGGGGGGGGGGGGGTAAAAAGGAAATTGCTTAAGTTAATATATGTATTCCAAAGATAAAGGAGATTATATTTTAAATCTTGAGAGAAAATTGCATACATTTTGTATTGGATCTGCATTTTGGTAGATCAAGTAAGCTGTGTTTTCTTGCAATAAAAGATTGTTAAAGGAATATTGTCTACTTGGTAATTGCAAAAGCAGCTGGTGCAATGACATATTCATTCTAATCAAACATTTTTTTTTAAAAGTAGAACTTGTATGTTCTAAGTCAACAACTTAAGTAAGAAAGAACCATGGAAAGTGGTTTGAGGAAAAAGATTAGGGTTTGACAGGCGATGATAAGCAAGTGATTATGGTGTTGGACAAAGAAAGGAAAAACAGGATATTAAAGATAAGGTTCGGTGTACCTAAAGCTTGCCAGTAGCTTCATTGGAAAAGTGCTGGAGGCCAAGGACTTGGGTTGTTGGCCCTTGTTATTTGGTTCCGTTATTGTTAGCTTTTGGTTTTATTTGCAATTTGTTTATTAACCATCTTCTTTCAGTTTTTTTGCATGATACATAACACCATTGGGAATAGTCAAGTTTTGGTGAAATCCCCAATAAATGTAGCCTAGTTTTCTTTTCTGCACAGAAGTCATTGAAGAAAGAAGAATAAATGAAATGAAAAACTGTTAATGCTGATAATTTGAAGTGGTGCATGTGCATTTGATTTGCAATCATGCTTCATGCCATTAACTAAAATAGTGTTCAAAAGCTTTTCAGATATAATGTTTGGGCCCATTGCTGACTACTTACAACTATTGGATAAAACAGTAATTTTAAAATGTGTTTGTAATGAGCATGTTTGTATTTGCTTGCAGCTATGCTAATGCTTTTGGTGTTGATTTTGCAGCTGAAGTTTGTAAATCCCAGAGAGCCATTTTATATCAAGCATTCCAATTATTCATTGCGGTGAGTGACCAATAAAGAAGTAAATACTCGAGTAAACTAAATTTCAAACCTCCATGTTTGAACTGCTGCACAAAAAATCCTGTCCCTTGTGTTTATGTTAAGTCCTCAGCTTCATGCTTTAATGGTTGAAGAGAATGCATCTTTCTGTGTGAATGGACGATCAATAGAATGTGCACGTCATTCTTATGGACAGAATAAGCTCCAAGGCTGAGAAAATTAAAAGTCGATGATGGCTAAATGGAATGTAGTGGAAAAATTGCTTTAATATTTCAAATTTGACTGCAAACCCTAATCAACAAAATTATCCTAATGAAATTGATTCAATAACACGTTTGATTTACCTTTCCCTGGGACATGATTACTGAAGTAATAAATTTTACCAAATCTCTGAGATTACCAAATAACACCAACCATTGATTGGATACATCATCATCCTGATCAGAGAGTTTGCCTACAAAGGAGTTTTACACTTCCAAAGTGTAAAGTGATTTGGAATACCTTTTGGACTTGTAAAGCATATGTTTGCTCCCTGATCCTCCATGTCCCAGAAGTTGAATAAGAGCTCCATTACAAGATAAATTTGTGTCTTACAATGCACCAGTGTGTAGATTTTTCAGTCCTTCACTTTTATTTTCTCACTAACTTCCTAATGTGGCATTAGTGATCAAAAACAATCTAACATGTTCCTTTCTCCTACTTACCACGATATAGGAGGAGGTGATTCTGTCCATCAGCTACATGTTAGCTTCTAGCAGAACAATCCCATCATTCTCCTGGAGCTTATTCTCTAATAACATGCCCTTCAATTCCTTTTTTCCTCATCTATCTTGCCTACGTTAGAGGCAGTTTACAGCAGCCAATTAGTCTGCTGACTAGCACACCTTTGGATATGGGTGGAAAACTGGAGCACCCAGAGGAAACCCATGTAGTCACGGAGAATTTACAGACTCACCACCGACAGCATCTGAGGTCAGGATCAAACCTGATCCCTGGAGCTGTGAAGCTGCAGTGCTAACCACTGGACCACTACATTGCCCTGCATTTCGTCCTCAAAATTGATTAGAAATGGGAAGAATGAAGCTGATAATTTTTCAATTGACCTAACCCCAAGAAATCCTGGGAGGAGCTTTCAAAGTTTCCAGTTTTCTTTGTGTTAATTGCTTCCTAACCTAGAGACTAAGGTTGTGGCTCACATTTTTATGAACTATCCCCTCAATACATAAGTCCTCATGAACATTTCAATTAGATCACCCCTTAATCTTCTATACTCAAGTTAAATGCAAGACTAATCTATATAACCTTTCTTCATAATTTAACCCTTCCAGCTTTGCTGCATTACTCTTGTGAATCTGTGTTACACCCCTTGAGGATACAGAACTGAATGCATTCATGTAATGGGGTGTAACCTGAGCTTTGTATAATATCATCTTTTCCTTTATATTTCAGTGCTTATTGAAATTAAGACCAGTATTCCATTTGCACTTTTTCTTTACCGTTCTTTATCTTTTTTTTAAAGAGGCTTCCAGACTTGGACCTTTTAAGATTCTTGTTTCTCTATAGTTCCTAGCTTCTAACCACAGAACAATACAAAATGGAGTTCTTGCAGCAGTACTTCTAAACCAATGGTTCCCCTACTTCTAAGACTTGTAATGTTTGTAAGGACATTTGTGCAAGCAACCACGTTTTAAGGACATTTTATTGGTCAGAAAGTTGAGGAGAAAAAAACTTTATTGTTTATTCCTTTCATTTAACATCTTTGCTATTTTGTCTAGTGCTCAACACTACATCAATCTACCTGTCCAGTTCAAACCAGAGTTAGAGGGAGGATTCGAGGCATTGCTCGTGGTACAAACAGATACATGTGGAAGTATCCCTATTCGACTTGTTGGTGAAGCTGTTGCAAAAGAATGAACAAAGTCGAACTGCTTTATCAACTGAAGTATTAATTGTAGAACTAACCTGGAGAAAATATTTGACACTCTCTAATGTAATGTAGAAATCTTGTAACAATATGAAAAAGCACCTTCTGTATACAAGATTTAAAACTAATTTGTAAATTTAAGCTATTTATACACTGGTGCCATTTTGATTTAACACCATCACTGTGACTTTTGAAAAGGAGAGAAGTATTTTGGTAAACATTTGTACCATACTAAAAAAAAACCCAGCCTACTGTGGCAGGGCTGTACAGGTTTCTGCTCTTTCCTTCAGTATTGTATAACAAATTATTTTGCACAAGCTTTATTTTGTGGCTGGTTTTATATTTTGATGTATATTTGAAATAAAGTTAGAATTGTATATTTACTTGGTTTTTGAGACATGTTTTATGTTTTAAAAGTTAAGCAGAGTATAATCCAATAGAACTGAGTTTGCAGCTGTGATTTTTTTTTCAATATCAAACACTGTATGCATACATACCATTCTTCAGGAATAAGCCTTTGTTATGCAGCACATCTTTTTGCTCTCAAAGCTATTGAGTCAAATGTGAGATTTAAAACAAAATTATCTCAGACACTCCAGGCCCACTCCTGGGGTTAACACAATTAACAGGTGCCCATATTGTCAGGTCCAAATGTGGATAAAAGTTGATCCTTGGTCCTCAGTTGCATGCGTGGTGAAATCATCTTACCTCCAGAGGTAGATTGTCTGACTAGAACATTGCAGTCAGGCTGTCTACCTCCGGAGGTAAGATGATTTTCCAGTAGTAGGTACCAGGGTCCAAGTGGGTTCAAAGGGAGCATGGCAACTGGAACCTGGTGAATTTCAGAGGAGTGCACAGCAAGGGCTCATGAGTTTAAGGGGAACACAGGAACCAGGGCCCTGGAGAATTTCAGAAGGGCAGGAAACATCTGGGTTTCTCAGTTACTGTATTGGATTAAGTGAGTAGCACTGGGAAAGATGAAGGTGTGTGAAATTGCATTAAAAGTTTCAGGATAGTGACGTGGACAAGGCAGAAAGATAATGGGATGGGAGAAGCAGAGGGTAGTGAGTCATGTGCCTTTTTGCTTATTTAGCATCAAGGTGACCCCTATTTCTCATTTTACTTTCTGCAACATATATGACTACCTTCCTTGAGCTAAAAAAACAACATTGGAAAGGGATCACACTGACATGTAATCAGGATACTGTCATTCTGGCACATAACAGCTTCCTGCTGTGGTGCAACTTCATAAATAAGATACAATTACTTCAGTTACTCAAGGTTGTAGACTCATAAAGGACATTGAGTATATCAATTGAAATTTGATTTAGTGCAGAAATGTCATTAATTGACACATTTCTAAAGAGTATGATAGAACAAGGAACCTTATGCACTCAACTTCCTGGACTCTCAGACAATAAATTGTGCTTAGGCAGAGCATTTAACTACCAAGAATGTTTCTTTTTCTTAAATGGGTGCAAAAGTGATATTAGGAGAGTTTACCAAAAGTTTCATCAAAGAGATGAATTTTGTCTTATTGGAGGAAAGGAATGCAAAAGCCCAGCTAGGTCTTGGGGGAAAGTGTAGATTGTGAGGAATTCTGTTACTCATTCAATGGCATCACTGCAAAGCCAACATTTATTCTCCATCACTAAATGCCCACGAGAAGTTGTTACTGTGATTGATCTTGAACTGGCATAGCCTGTGTGGTGAATGCTCTCTCTCAGTGCTGTTTGGAAGGACCAGAATTCTGCTCCAGCAACAATGAATAAATGCTGATTTATACCCATGTCAGGATGGTGTAACTTGGAGGAGTACTTGGGCTGATGGTGTTCCACAGATAGAGGCATAACTGCTTCTGGTGGTGGTTCAAACTGTGAAATTACAAACAGGAGGGAAAAAATGATTTCTTTGCAAGGGAAGGGAACATGTCAGCCTGAGGAAGGTCATTTAATTCATTGCTGTTTTGAGTCAAATAGCACAGGAACAGGCCCTTCAGCCTATCAAGTCCATTATGACTGTCCATATTGTTACAGACTAGGTTAGTATTGGTGAATGTCCCTTTAAGATAGAGCATAGTGGTGTGAGTGTGGCATGATGATGACAACAGAAGATAAAGGACATAATGACATTTTTGAAGCAGTCAGTCGGAGGAGAGAGAGGGAGACCAGGCTGCTAGTCTCTCTCGATGCATGAAAAACAGTAACTGTGTCTGTCACTATAATCCACATAGGGATTTTTGGAGTAATCCGGTGGAGTCCACTTTGTCATTAACCTGTAGAGGGAAACAGGTATTTGTGTGGATGGCCACATCTCAGTTGCTTTTCGGGGTGGCAGGTACTTCGGAACAAAGTAGTGGAGTTCACTTTGTTGTTGACCTGTAGAAGGAAACAGGTATTTGTGTGGACGGCCACGATTCAAGTACCTTTCGGGGTGAGGCAGATGCGGTGGAGTAATCACTGCTGAGTGGACACTGAGGTGTCGTTTGGGTTCCAAAGTGGAACATTTGGATTTCGTAATTACTCTCTATTTCCTCTCTACATCTACGTTTTGTCTTCAGTCAACGGTGGTTGTTGAAGAAACCTTTGCTCACGTTTCACCTTATGGCTTGCTGAACTGAACTTTGAGAATTATTCCTGGACTTGGAGTTTGGGAATTTGCTATACACACACTTCGAGTTTAGTTTTGGGGTTAATGTTTAAGATTTAACATTTTTACTTCTAACATTCTAACATTTTTACTTTTATTTTTCTTATTATCATAAGTAGTTATTAATAAAGTAGTTTTAAACACTTATACATGACTCGGTGTGTTTCTTTTGTTGCTGGTACGTAACAATACTAATCCCATTTACCAGCATTTGGTCTGTAACTTTCTATGCTTTGGCAATTCAAGTGCTCATCCAGATATTTTTTAAATGTTGTGAGAGGACTTGGCTCCACCATTTTCTCAGGTAGTGCATTTCAGATTGCAACCACCCTCTGGGTGAAAACATTTTCCTCACAACCCCTCTAATCCTCTTTCTCCTCACCTTCAAACTATGCCCTCTGGTTTAGATATCTCCACTAAAGCAAAAAGTTTCTCACTATCCAGCTTATCCATGCTCCTCATAATTTTGTGTTTTTCCTTCAGCAGCCCCTTCAGCTTCCTCCACTCCAAGGAAAGCAAATCCATCCACCCAGTCTCTTCTCTGAACTGAAATGTTCCACCTCAGGCAAGATCCTGGTGAATCTCCTCGGCCATTTTTCCAGAGCAATCATGTCCTTCCTATAGTGTGGCAACCAGAACTGCACACGATACTCCAGCTGTGGCCGAACGAAAGTTTTATAAGGTTGTACCACAATCTCCATATCTTATATTCTCTGTCCTGGTAGGAAGGACCTTTGCTGTGGACAGAGTGGATACAACTTTACCTGCTTGCAGAAGTGACTGAACTTTAAAAAATACTTCATTGACTTTAACCAGTGTTTAAGACAAGACTCCAAGTGAATAAAGTGGGTAAGTTTGTAAGTGAGGGAAAAGTCAAGAATTTAAAATATTAAAGTTGCAATGGAGACACAAGAGATTGCAGATGCTGGAAACTGGAGTAACAAGCAAACTGCTGGAGGAACTCAGCGGGTCAGAGACCAACAAATCGAGGTGAAGGGTCCCAAGCCGAAACGTCGCCTGTCCACTTCCCTCCACAGATGCTGCCTGACCCACTGAGTTCCTCCAGCAGTTTGTTTTTTGCTATTAAAGTTGCAAGATGGACAATGTTAAGCAGTGATATAGGAACTGAAAGGGTTAATGGAAATGATGTACCAGTAAACAAAGTCAATGTGAAAGCCCAAAACAGAGAAACTAATGGCATTAAACAGACAAATGTATTTGATGTAATAGCTGTTACCAAGACATGATTGTAAGGTGACTAGGAATGAGAGTTAAATATTCGAAGTACCTATTCTTTAGCTCGAGCATATAAAGGAGAAAGCAATGTGGGGGATCCCTTAAAATAACATATGAACATAGGAACATTCAAATCACATAGGCCACTCAGTCTCTGCCATTTAATAAGGTTATAACTGATCTGATTATAACTTCAACTCTACATTCCTGTTTAACTGTCATAACCCTTCACCCTCTTACTTTTCAAGATTCTATTCTACCTTTGCCTAAAAAAAATTTCATGTCTTGCTTCCACTAACCCCTTGAGAAGGTGAATTCCATGGACTCAGAACTGTCTGAGAGAAAAACTTTTGCCTTATCTCTCTTAAATGGACAATTCCTCATTTTTAAACCATGGACCCTAGTTCTGAATTCTACCACAAGAAGAAGCATCTTCTCCACATTCACCCTGTCAAGGCAACTCAGGATCTTAAAAGTTTCAACCAAGTCTCCTCTCTCTCTTTTAAACTGTAATTGATACAAGCCTGGCCTGTCCAACCTCTCCTCATAAGTCAACCAGCATTAATATCCTTCCTTTAATACAGAGACTAAAAATGTACACAATATTCCATATGTGGTCTCACCAATGCCCTGTGTAACTCAATCAAAACCTCCCTTTCCCACTTTTGTATTTATTTCCCCTCATAATAAATAATAGCATTCTGTTAATTATCCCAGTTACTTGTTCTACCTATAGCTAAGGTAATACAATAATCTTTGGGGACTTTAATCTTAGTATAGATTGTGCAAATCACATCAATAAAACTAGTTTGGAGGATTAATTCATAGGATACATTTTGAGGTATCCTGGAACAATAGCTCACAAAACCAACTGGAGATCAGACTCACATAGATTTTATTGCATAATGGGACAAGGTTAATTAGTTATCTCATAGAAACGGGAATAGTGAACGCAACAGAGTGGCTTTTTGCATGCAATTTGAAAGCATCACAGATCAGTCCAAGACTAGAGTTTTGAATTTAAATAATATTTAAATTAAGGAATGTTGAGTGCTTTTTCCAAAGCAGATTAGGGAATTAGATTAAAAGGTTTGTCAGTAGATAAAAAATGGCGATTTTTTAAAAGAATATTTCAAAACTCTCAAAGAATGAACATTCAGTTGACAAAATCTCCACAAGTGGTCCTTATATGTCTAACTTGGGAGGATAAAATGGCATTAGATTAGGTAGGATTGATGGTTTATGTTGAGAAGCTGTGTTTAGCTCTTTCAACTAATCAAGGAATTGGGGATGAAGCAGGAAAGTGTAATTGAAGTTCAAGATCAGCAATGGATCCATTTAATGGCAGAGTTGACTCAAGAAGCCATGTGACCACTTCTGGTTCTACTTACGTTCTTCAGGATTGGGGGTGGTTCTCTGGTGGATATGTGGCACCATATTAAGTTCTTTCTATCTACGAGAGCTACAGCACTGAAACAGGCCCTTCAGCCCATTGAATCCACACTAACCATCCATTTTGCACTAATCCTATATGAATTCCATTTTTTTATTTCCACACATTCCCATCAACTCTCCCACATATTCCACCACTCATCTACACAATCCACAGTTAGCAAACAACCTACCAGCCTGCACGCCCTTGGGACGAGGAGGGGAACCAGAGCACCCGGAGGAAACCCATGCGGTGCAAACTCCACACAGAGAGTGCCTGTGGTCAGGATTGAACTGGGGTCTCCGGTGCTGTGAGGCAGCGGCTCTACCTGTTGCGCCACTGCGTTGCCCTATTGTTAGGGAGAGGGGCGGGTATTTGGGACTTCATATTGAGGTCTTGAGTGATCAGATATCTCAGCAGGAACGTTAATAACCACAGGCCAACTGTGCTTGATGCTAGACAGAACATGGCACTGTGTGTTTCCATGTACAGGTGACTAATAAGATCTCTTAGAATAGATCTTATTCACATACACTTCAGACTACTAAAGCAAGTTCAGTATACAAGGGAAACAATCTGAAACCAAAAATCTGTAATAAAAATTGAAAATACTGTAAATACTCGGCCGATCGGGCAGCGGCTGTGGAGAGAGAACCAGATGACGTTGACACTTCATGACAGGGCGGTGGTGCAGTGTCACCATCTGGTCCCGCGGGTGGCGCTGCAGCGTCCGCGGTGGGCGGGGCTCCGCCTTCCCGCGGGCTTTATCTTCCCGCCCGCCTCCAATTGTTCGGTGCGGTTGGTGCGATGGGAGCTGCGCGGCGGCCGGGGGAAGTGACGACAGCAGGGAGCGGCGCGGAGGCTGTGAGAGACGGTTAGGACCGTTGGATTTGGCGGGAAGGGGAGCTTGCTGCTGGTGTGAATTGACAGGCGTTCTGTGGACCTGGATTAAATTGCTGAACAGATTCTCTTAGATGATAAAACCCTTAGATACTCAGTGGCTTCTTATTATAGTTTAATGCTATAATTCTAAAATGCATTTAAGAAGTTATAGCATCCATGCATTATAACATCCAACCAAAAAACACGTTTTGATGTTAATTTCATTGTTGGCCACTTTTTTTTGGCTACAAATAGCTGGTTTCCTTTTTAAAACCATATTTTGGGTGTGGATACTGAATGCACAAGGCCAATGTGTTAATAAATAACTTTGTGCTGTATGAAGGGTCTAGCTGCAATTTTAAAAGCAAGGATTTATTGCAAAAGAGCATTGACTTCAGGAAGATTCACCTTGGATCCCAGTTGGCTTTGGATTGTAGAGCACCCATGAGTGATAACCAAGACCCAGGTTAAACTCATCTCAATTTTTTTTTAATTTCTCCTGTTTTTCAATGTTGTGGTGACTCCAGGATTTCACTTGCGATGCAGGGAGTTGTACACTTTATGAATTTTTTTGTGTTGTGCATAGTGTTTATTTGGGTGTGGATGCTCTATGGAGATCTCAGTTTTGTCATTTGGAACTGGAAGTTTCTCATGTCCTACTTAAAGTTTGAAAGGTTATTCAGTTTGAGTGTTTTTTTTGCTTTAAACAACCGGAAAAAGCATGTCAATTCCTGTCAAGCTTTCCAGATATTCCAAACTAATTGTCTCCCATGTTTTCTCTGCCTAATAAAGTTTTGTATTTCTAATCTAAAAGATTGTGGTCACAAATTTGCATTCCTGGAATTTTCAAATCTTCGATTATTTTCACTTGAGTTATAGAGTCATACAGCACAGAAACAAGCCCTTTGGACCAACTCGTCCATTGCTGACCAAATTGCCTGTCTAAACTAGTCTCACTTGCTTGTGTCTGGTCCATATCCCTCTAAAACCTTTCTTAGCCATGTACCTGTCCAAAATATCTTTAAATGTTGTTCCTGTACCTGCCTCAACCACTTCATCTGGCAGCTCATTCCATATACACACCACCCTTAGTGAGGAAGTTGCCCCTCCTTTTAAATTTTCCCCTCTCACCTTAAATTTGTGCCCTCTACTTGATTCCCTTCCCTGGGGAAAAAGACTGTGTGTGTATTCACCCTATCTATACCCCTCACGATTCTATACACCTCTATAAGGTTAATTAATTCAGTTTAACTGAGATTAGTCATCCTTCACTTCTGGGAACAGTTTAGAAAAGGATAACTGTGTTCATTTAATTGTAATGAAATGTCTGTTTACCTGAGTTTTATAGTGGGCGTGGATATACTAGCATAAAGAACAGGGCAGCCCTGATCTCTGTACTTAATTTACCTTGAGTAAGAGGTTAGTGTTCTTAATTGTATATTGGTTGCTCACAGTTGTAATGGCTGAGCAGCTAATTGTAGTGGCAGCTGCTGCAGTAGTTTATTGGCCTGAAGAGATTACCTTTAGAATTTTTATATAACTAAATATCAAGGCTTTTTATAAGGATCTGCAGAGCTGTTTAATTCTGACTTGGAGAATTCAGGATTCTGGGAAATTAAATATAAACAGACATTAAAAATTTGCGACAGGAGTAGGCCACTAAAGTGTAAAAGCAAAGGAATAGGAGTAGCTAGATGGCTGTACCACTTGCTGGAATATTGAGTAATTTTTTTGCCAGACAGATCAAATTGTCACTGGTCGTGCAACTATGCATTGGCTGCTGATTTTGCATGTATAACAATATTGTGATGCTTAAAATATAAATAGATATTATACGTACTGAAGCCTGCTAGAGGTGCAACAGGTGCTACCTAAATGCAAGTCTTTGTCTATGATAATACAGAGGGGAAAGGAACTGAGGTTGCATCTGCAGTATTGAATTAAGCCAGCAGGAAGTTGAGCGATGCAGTCCCAAGGGTGCCAGGTTTTAGTAGCTTTTTTCTCAAACATATACTACATGTATTGCATTCATAAAAAATTTCCAAATTATGTCACTGTTCATACATCAAGACTGATATTCATTCTGCACAGTACAAAAAGGGTGCCTTATTCCACTTGCAAAATTAATTTTACACCAACATGTGTTACTTGCTTAGCATGTACTCCTCTATCCTCTATTTCTTCCCCTCCCAACACCCTCTTTCTTCAACCCTCCCACCCCAGGTGTTTGCAGCACCTCATTGTGCGATGGCAGGAGGATCTAAAGCTGTGTATTTTCACCATTTATTTAATGTGTCCATTATCAATAGCCCATAGTCCTCGGTTGTGGGATATACCACTCTGTAGCACAGTTTGGTCTGGAAAAGCAGCAAGTAACGGGCAGAGCAGAGAATGCCCTTCATAGTAATAATTCTCCAACAGCATTTGATGTTTGTCTTGGTGTGTGTCCTTAGGAACAGCTTATGCAGTGTGTAATTGTTGAGGAAGAACCTTGCCAAGGCACCATCTATTTCCAGCCCTCACTTGGCAAACACACACTCAATGAGGGTCGATGGTTTCAGTTACACTGGGGCTGCCCTGGAGACAGCAACGATGGTATTGAATTCTAGTCGGGCTGAAGAATTTAAGGGGGGTGGGAGGCTGTTCTCGTCACCAGCCAAGCCAAGTCTTTCTGCTTGTTTGACAGCTCTGAGGCATTCTGCCAATAACTCTGACAATCTGCTCAAGGAAGATCTAACAGGATCCACCATCTCCTTTTCCCACAAGGGCAAGAGGACATTCAGTGCAGACCTTGCATGATTGACTTGTCATCAAAGGTGTGTTGCTCTGCAAACTTTACTTCAAGGAACAGTGGGGCAACATTCTGGCAAAATGACTGAATTTATCCTTTCCGACACTAGGGATACAGAGAACCTCAGCCTGTTGTGCATGCAAACAGTTTCATACAAAGTAGCTGTCAGAATAAGGGGTCAGACTGGGTGCATTTTCACTAGCAAAATCTGGAAATTTTACACAATTCATTTTGTATCTCCAGATGAAGTAGAAGATGGCTTGCAACAGTGTGGGATATTGCTGCATATACAACAGAAACCACTCTACAAACCCGATGACCAGGTTCTTTCCTGCAACTGAGAGGGTATTCCACCCCCACAATCCCTACTTCTGCTTTACTTTGGTTTTTTGTCCCACCAGTGCTTGATGCATTTGGGCTCCTCCAAATTCTCAGCTCCTTTCAGTCGTTGGACCTGACGTAGTGGATTAAAGGATCAGTTGGCTCTTGGCCTTGTTTTTCCTTGATTAACTTGTGGCCGCAAGGTTTATTCAAACCGGTTGCTGGTCTTCAGTCTGCAGACCAGTAGTGGATCCAAGCAGAAGATGACCAAATCATTTATTTACAGGAAGGCTTTAACCTGCTGCATGGGATCATTGCTTTCTATGCCTTTGTCCTTCCTGGCGGCCTTGGCAAAAAGCTCAAAACGGCACACAAGAAAGACAGATATAGAGAGCAGCCTTGCTCAACTCCAGGCTTGATTGAGAAGCTTTCTGACTTTAGTTTTCACCTAGTGATTAGGATTTGTGACTGATGTCTTTGTAGAGCATTTGTATTGAATTGAAGATTTGCTCCTCAAACCCTAATTTGGAGAAAATGTTCATATTTGAGTGTGACATTCCATCAAAAGTCTTCACCTGGTTGAAGCTGATTAATCAAAGTGTCCACCCCACCTAGAATAGAATATATCTAATGTGCTGAGAAATTGAAAGAGGTTTTTTTGTTTAGAGGGACCTAGGTGTTTTAGTCACTGAAAGTTAATATGCGGGTTCAACAAGCAGTTGGGAAGATCGGCAGTATGTTGGTCTTTCATTGCAAGAGGATTTGAGTACAAATGGGTGTCTTACTGCATTTACCTTGAACCCTGGGAAACTGCATCTGAAATATTATGTACAAGTCCCTACTTGCAATTGAGGGAATGCTGTGAAGGTCAAAAAGGATTTCTGGCGTGATGGGTAGGTTGTATGAGGAGTTTAAGCAGACTAGGCCCATTCTCCTTTGGTTAGAAGAATGTGAGATGATCTTATTAAAATATACAGAATTTTAATGGGGCTTGATAGAATAATGTGGGAATTGAGTTTGGCACAGATGTTGTGGGCCAAAGGGCCTGTTCCTGTGCTATACTTTTCTATGTTCTACGATGTACTCCCCTTCACTTAAATTTGAGGAAGTCTGGAGTCCATTTATTCAGTATTTCCATATGATATAACCAGACCATTTTTGAATCCCTTTCAATAACCTTTGAATATAGAGGAGCGGAGCTGACGACATAATATTTTTTTTAACCGAAGAAATATCAGTCCAGCTTTTTCTTTGAAGTTTTTGGTTTACTTTTGTTTATTTTTGTTTTAATTTGGGAGTTCTCTTTTCATATAATTAAATTTCTTTTCAAATTCTTTTGTATCATCTTCACTTAGTAAGAGATTGGGAGGTTCAGATTGTATATTTTACTCCCTGTGAGTGTATATATTAACAGTTATTATTGTTATCCAGATCTCTTCACTAATGTTATGTATATTAATTTGAAATTAATTTGAAACTTAATAAAAAGATTGAAAAGAAACATGTTACTCCCCTGTCTGAGGTATCTAGGACTATGAATCACAGTCTCAAAATGAGAACCATTCAGTACAAAGATGAAGAGAATTTTTTTTTCTCTCCAGAGCTCCCTTTATGAACCTTCTAGAAGTCTAGGTCTTGCCCTGCTTCATGGAGCAGAACATGGATCTTGCAGCATAGTCTTGTTATTTCCCTAGGATCACTTCCCAGCAGGGAATCGGTGCTTTCAGTTATTCGGCAACCACAATCCCAAGTTTTCTGGGATCATCAGAAAAATCGTCCATGTCCTGTCTGCCAATAGCTAACAGGCAATCAACGTCAGGCAGTGGTCTGAGAAGATCTGACTGCAGACATTTGGAATACAGAATTGGAAGTCTATCTTGCAATGGACTGCTCTATCAGGTCTGACCAGGTGAACTGCCATGGTGTTCCATCTACAGGATTACTGAAGATTTTGCATAATTTGGCATCATTTCTAACAGGAGTCTGACAGTGTCCAGTTTGATTATCCAGTTGTATCAATGAACCCAGGTATACATCTTGATGAGCTGGAATGGAGTATTTTTGTACATGGTGTTTGCTATGAGGAGATAGCCAACAGCATCTTTGACTTCAGTGATGAAGATGCCTCCCTCCAACCAAATCCTCAAAAGAACTGCAATTATTCTTTCCTGAGCAGATGAATTGCCTGTGGGACCACCATTGCAATTAACCTTTTCCAGCTGATGTCAAGGTTGTCTTTGGATTGCAACAGATGGCCTCCTTTCTGTTGGGTGGGGAAGGATGTCTCCACCCTGATTAATTTTTCCAGGATTTACTGAGGGACGTACCTGATTACATGTATAAATGCAGTTTATTTCAAAACACTTAAACTATAGTGCCATAAAATAAATATACAATCTATTACTGATTTTTGCTTCCATACAGTTTACAACGTACTAAAGACACCAAACCTCAACCAGGCTATCTATCAAACTAGAAGATCTGCATCGACTGATCCAAATGATACAGAAGACTTTGATTCATTTTCATCTTCCCTTGGAATGAGTCTTTGTTCAGAAAGGTATTTGCACAATCAGAAGTAGCAGTTCAAAATTTAGAATTGGAATAATTGTTAATCATTTGTTTATGTAAATTTGTTGAATTCAGTTCAAATCTGGGGAACTTTTTGTTTGGTCTCATTAGAACTATTCTGTAAAATGATCTGATTCTTTGTTTTTTTTTCGTTGCAGTGTGCTTGGAACTTCAGAAAGGGATCCTCTCGATGCCATGTTGGATGCTCATCCAATGAGAGAACTACAAGGCTTTCCATCATTTTTGCATGCTTCAAATCAAGTACAAAACCAGTCACTGAAACCAAGGTCATGGACAGTGCAGCCTGAGCATTTAATTCTTACTGTACCATCAGTGGGTGAGTAATGGGCCAATGTGGTTTTCTTGGTTAAACATGGAAAAGTGCACTATTTGGAGACTTCTGATGTTAACAAGCATCACTTAACAACTCGTTATTGAATACATTCTTCAATATTCATAAAACACACCTTCCCCTTCCAAGCAAAATTAAGGAGAAAGTACTCCAGGTTCTGTGAATCTGAAATGATCAGAGAGTATCTGTGCTCAGATGGTTAACATTTTGGCTCAAAAGACTTTCATTGGAATATTTCTTTTGAAGGGAGTTCAAAAGTGGGGAAATTGTAGAATGGAGTAAAACAAAGAAAAAGATGATGAAAGGCAAGGAGGGATTGAATGACTAAAGGGGAATGATCATAAAACACAAGTTTAGGGTTTGGGTGGGGTGGGGGAAGATGAGCCTGGTCTAACTGTAAATTTCAACAGCAGTGTGATGACTAGTGTTGGGAGGGTGGAGTTGAAATGGCCAAGTCCATTGTTTGTCATTTATCTCATCAAAAGATGTGCTGCTCTTTGAGCTTCTGAGTTTCAATAGGACGAGGCTGAAAACTGATTGGGGCAAAGAATTAAAAAGGCAAGTAATGGGAAGTTCAAGATCACACATGGTAACTGAATTAAAGTGTTATTAAAAGTGATCACTTGATCTTCAATTGAAACACTAAATGCTTGGGATACTCAGCAGGTCAGGCAGCAGCTGGGGAGAGAGATGGTTAATATTTCAGGATATCTGTAATGTTTTAAATTGTGGAGAATGGGGTGAACACAAGGAATGTCTCTGATAAAGTGGAAGCCAAGAGAAAGTGGATGATGCAGGTGGAGAGAGAGCTTGTTAATGGCAGCTCATCTGTCTAGAGAAAGAATAAATAGAGGGACAGCGACTCTAAAACGTAATCTGTACTGGATCGTAGAATACAGAACACAATAGTTGGTGGAAATCTGAGCAAGTGCTGGGAAGCCCAACAAGTCAGGTAGCATCGTAGAGGTGGAGAAACTACAATTTAATGTCTCTTGGTCTTGCTTCTATTACAAACATTCCCTTTTTTTTTCTCCACCTATTCTCCTATTTGTATACAGCTTAAAACATTTTTGATTTCTAACAACTTTTTATCTTTGAAGTTATCAACTGGAAATGTTATCTGTTTCTCTTTCCACAGCTGCTGCCTGCCCTGAGCATCCCTGATTTTATTTCTGATCTCTAGTATCTGCACTTTTTGGTTTTGATTGCAAATCGGCTACTTAATTAAATCCCCTCACATTTAATCCCATATGTATTCTGAACTCTCATGAAGCTTGTAAGCATCGATTGTCCTGCAATGGTGGCCCAAAAATATAACTTGTTAGGCAAAGTTTGTGACCTTTAATTCTTCAATTAGCAAAAGGAAATTCCTTATTGTAGCCCAGATTAGAAATTCTGACAAAATGCGCACATTGATTAAAATATCATCCATTCTTGTGGATTTGATAGCTACATTGACCATGATAAGTGACTCTTTGGAAATTGCACAATCTCTCCACTTGTTCTCCAAGAGAACTATTGTACCAAGTACATAGATTTCAGTTAAGAACTGACAATCTTAACTACAGTAGATTGATAGAGCTAATAGGATGTTGCAAATGTGAACGACAGCTTACTTTGGAAAGTAATGTAATTCTAGGCATTCCTTCTGTGTTAAATACATATGCTTGTGTGAGCACTAAGACATTCTAGCGGTGTAAGATTGAGAACTGGATACAAAACATTTTAATAACCTTTTTTCTGTAATTATTTTCTCTATTTATAGACGGATCTGCAGAGAGGGTACAGATTATAAATCACTCCACTCGATCTTTGTCTTTTGAACTTTCCTGGCCAGCACACTCATTAACAGTGACACCTCAGCATGGAGTTCTTGATCCAGAGTATGTATAAGGTCATTTATTTACCAATGAAATGCATCTTAAAAGGTTTATCTTTCTAGTTTATGATATTAATCAATACTAATGATTAATATCATAAACTCCTTTCCCCCATAGTATCTCTGTGTTCTTTTATCAACTACTTCAGACTATTTCTAGCAGTGGTTGAGTGGATTTAAAATAAAAGTATACTATGTACTATATTCACAAAACTGAGATTAAAGATGTTGAGAAACCAGGCACTGGGGAATGAAATATCCTTTTTATTTCGGGTTACATGCAACCATGTAACTACAACTGGATTGTTACTTCACCGATATCCTCAAGGGAAGGCAGTCTGCTGTTCTTTCCCTCTCTGCCTTTTATATGACTACAGCCACTGGAAGTTATCTGATTTACACCATAGTGTGAGCAAATCCTCATGGCCTCGATGCTTTTTCTATCTCAAAATCTGGTCCAGTGTTTAATTCCTGTTCTTTCAACAATAGGTTTACTTATTTGTATTTGGTCACAGCGACCTGTAGCCTTGGTTGAGTATTGTAATTATTATTTCTAGTATTCTATGTTCTTTGGCATCAATTTTTTAAATTTGATTTAAGTAAGCAACTGCAAAATGATTTTAAAAATGGCAAAATATATAAACTGAAACACTGATGATCAACATAAGGATTGTGAATTTTGTTTTCCTCTCTGCTTTGAAAACTTATCTCGTTTTTGAAGGCTACCATTCAATCTTTATCCATAACTTATTGTTATTCCATTTCAAATCCTAACCAGTCAAGTAAGAAATGGATTTTGTTCTTTAACCGCCTGATTTAAAAAGTTTGTCCCTAAATTGCACTGTTATTTTCTGCACCTATTAGCATATCAATCTACCTCGTCATACCCCTGCACTTTATTGTCTACCTGCACTGTATTTTCTGTAACTGTAGCACTATATTCTGCATTCTGTTATTGTTTTTCCTTTTGTACTACTTTATGTACTTGTGTATGGAATGATCTGACTGGATGGCATACAAACAAGCTTTTCACTGTATTTTAGTACATGTGATGACAATATAAATTTTGCATGAAGTTATGGATTAGTGCACATCAGAATTAATTTTCCCCAAAGATGTAGTTCCCAGTTCCTGTGGAAGCTATAATGCAGTGAGCTTCTCCCATAAAAGGGGGAAATTATCATTGGGAAGCTGTTTTGAGAGCTAAGCATGTACTGCAAGCAGATTTTTTTATTTGTCATTTACAGAGAAGGTCTAATATTATTTGTTGGGGAGGTTATTCATTGTCTGTGTCTCGTGCTGCGGTTGACCACACCATATATACATTGAAAGCAATTATTTGATGTTCCATTACTTAGAATTGTCAAAATTACTTAAAATTTGAACATCCTTTGATTTATTACAGTGGAAAATAAACTTTATTTTTCCATCAGGAGCCACTTGTTAATTCTTGTGATTCTAAAACCTCTGATTGCTAAAGCTTCTGTGCCACGGACTGGACACATTTATGTGCACTGTGATAACATGGAGGAGGTAGGAAATAATCTCATTTGGCTGTTAACAATGGTTTCAACTAGGATTTAATCTTGTAGGAAACCTTTTCCTGTAGACCGATGTCTGCTCAGGTTAAAGTTAGCAATTTGACTAGCTACGCACAAGCAGATTTGATGAGAACCTTAATGCTGTAGAGATTCCTGGCAGGTAATATGTTTGTATAAAAATCAATTGTATATTTACAAATGGTTACATATTGTTTTATTTAAATTGTATAAGAATTGCATGGTTCACCAGGATGTTGCCTGAATTAGGGTATTAGCAATAAGAAGAGGTTGGACAAACTTGGATTGTTTTCCCTCTAGTGTTGGAGGCTGAGGGGAGACCTGATAGAAGTTTATAAAATTGAGAGGCATAGATAGGGTAGACAGTCAATCTTTTTCCCAGAGTGGAGATGTCAAATACTAGAGGGCATAGTTTTAAGGTAAGAGGGGGAAAACTTAAAGGAGATATGTGGGGCATGTTTATTTTTACACAGAATAATAGGTGCCTGGAATGTGCTGCCAGGGGAGGTGGTAGATATTGCAGATATAATAACATTTAGGAGGCATTGGGCAGACACATGAACAGGTGGGGAATAGAGGGCATAAAACCAACAGCAGGTAGCTGGGATTAGTTAGACTTTGTTCTTTTTACTGTGGTCAGCGCAGATGTGGTGGTGAAGGGCATGTTCCTGTGCTGTATTGTTCTATATTCCCAGGTTATTTACAGGTGAGATATTACCTTTCCTGGGTAGCTTGTGCATCCCTGGAATTCTATCCCTTTCTTAAGAATCTCCTTAAAACAAACAACATGCAAAGTTTTTAGTCACCTCTCCTGATAATCTTTTTGTTTTGCCTGTTTTTATCTAATTACACACCAATGAAATACCTTGGGGTATTTTCCTATTGGTATTTCTACCTACAAGTGCAAGTAGTTATCAAGCAGTTTTGTCTACCTGAACAGGGGCATCAAAATTGGAATCAAGGATGTGACTAAATAGATATTTGCAGAAGTGACGATAACAGGATCAAAGGGTGAATAGTAGAAATTGCTGTTGTTGGTGACTTAGTGGAGATTTTCCTTTCTCATATAGTCGTAGAGCACTACAGCACAGAGACAGGCCCTTTGGCCCATCTAGTCCTGTTTTTTCTGCCTAGTCCCATCTACCTGCACCAGGACCATAGCCCTCCATACCCTTCTCCTGCATGCACCTATCCAAACTTCTCTTAAATATCACAATTGAACCTGCATCTACCATTTCTGCTGGCGACTCATTCCACACTTGCACCACCCTCTGAGTGAAGTAGCTCCCCCTCAGATTCCACTTATATGTCACCTTTCACCCTAAACCTTTGACGTCTAGTTCTAGTCTTGCCCAACCTGAGGGGGGATAAAGCCTGCATGCATTCACCCTGCCTATACCCCTCACAATTTTGTATACCTCAGGAGAATGAGGGGACATCTTACTGTGCTCCAGGTAATAAAGAGTTCCATTGAAAAGAGCTGGAAGGGAAATATGACAGAGGAATGTGTGGTAATGGTAGATAACAATGGGAGCAGGGAGGCTATGTAAGGTGGCAGAGTTGATGGGATGATTGTGAATACTGTATGAAATTTTTATTGAGGGCCAGAGGTTGGGAGGTTTGGAAAACATTGTAATGAAGATTGAAATCATCTGTCACAAAGGGTTCTCAATTCGGGGCAGATTAGATCACCTTGGAAATGAGAATGCTGAAGATTACAGATTAATGGCAGGAAAATAGGTGATCTATTGATTTTTTTTATTACTCAGTGCAGCAAAGATGTAAAGCAATAGATTTGAGAGAGATTTGTGGAAGTAATATTCCTAGTGAAAGGACAAGAGCCTGGGGTGTAATGTATAGAATTTTGAAATATGGACTAAAAATGTAGTAACATACATTTTAAATTTAAAATCAGAAGTAAAATTTAGTTCACTCAGCACATTGTGTGCACTCGTGCTGTTGTGGACACGCCAATGTTAGAAGAAAATTGGCATCTTTTTTCGAAGGCTCCATCAAGTTCCCAAAATTGGTAAAACTAAAGGGTTGTATAACTCCAAATGAGGACTCAAACAGTAGGGACTCTTTTCCTTCCTCCCCCATTTTCTTTCATCCACCCTGCCACCCGCCACCCCACCCCCCCAAACAAATTGGGTTAAGGTAAGAAAATGCATTTTTAATATTGAAGTATTTGCCTACTGTGTCCCAAGGGAAATGTGTGAAATGTGTAAATAAATCAAACTCCTCAGTTTTGACACATTACTAATGAGGTCAGTGACTCAGGATGAGCACTGAAGAAAGAGGGCCCTTGAAGTTTTTGTCACAAGTCATGGGGGCATGAGCTGCTTTGTAATAAGTAGTGGAGGCAAAGGTCTTAAAAGTTGGAAGAGTTCTTCGAAAGAAGGAGCAACAATGAAGAAAATAGATGGCTTCAGCTGCAGAATAGGTTAGAACAAATTTCATCCTTCTGCCATGCAAATCCAGATTTGAATATTGTGTGGAATGTACATTTTTTAAATTTGAGACAAATATCACTTGCATTTTCTCATTTTGGTACTTCTGTAAGGCTGAAACTTCCATATTTCTCAGAGTGAACACCATTAGTTCAGGTTGGTTATTGCTGTCTGTACTATCATTGCCAAATTGTTTCAGTTATGTTGTTTCTGTAAATCCAGTGTGGTTTTTCAATTGTATAGAAGGATTTTGCAGATACCAATATCTTTTATTACAGTATTAAATGTTACCTGATTTCGTAACTTGGTTTTCATTTTCTCTTCAGTTAATTAAAGTAGAAATTCAAGGTGCTGTGATGAACAATTGTACAGCTATACAAAGCCCAAAAACAGCACTATGCATGGAACCTTGGACACCTTATCGCCGTTCATCGAAGATTCCATTACAGTCTACACTTACCAAACTGAAGATAAAGAACAAAACTATAAAATTTCCCTCAATATCACCTGGGTCTAGTTCAGGTAACTTGAGGAGAATTTAATTATATTGTTATTTTTTTATTTGTATAATGTTTGTAGATAATTAAAAGACTGCAAGTTATCTCTTTACACATCATTCCATAATTTTATCTTCAAAATCTGACTTCAAAAAGTTAATTGTTTTTTTAATGTTGATTCAAAATATCCACACAGATGCATTAACTCATAAAGGTCTAAGATTTCCATTGCCATATGCTTTGGCAAGTTTAAAACTAAGTTTCATGTAAGATCAGCATGAGTTTGGGGATGTGCAAGAAATTGAAAGACTTTGGAGATAGGGTGTTAGTTTCTGAAGGTGGATTGGTGAAGTGTTAGTTTTTGAGATGAGGGTTCAAAAAGGAGATGTGCACATGTGAAAAGAGTTACTGATGTCTAACCTTGGATCTGGAAAGTGAAGTTGTCTGGTTAACAGCTCCATGGGAGAAGGGTTGAGAGAACAGGTAAGATCTCATCAGTAAAGTGAGCTTGAATGAGGCACGAGGGGGATCTAGAGGAGAAACACAAGAAAATGCAGACTCTGAGTACAAGACTAAAATGTCAGCCTAAATTTAAATACTCTGGAGCCTAGGCCAACATGGCAGGAAAGTTTTTTTTTGTTTTGGCTTGTTTTTAAATTTACAAATTGTACTTTTGTTGATCTCAACACAGAATCATTACTGGAAATTGAAAATGATGGCAAAGAAACTGTACAATGGTTTTTATCATTGGAATCTCCATATGTAAAGGTGAGCTGTAATGGTTTTTCAGACAACTAATGTTTGTGACCTTTATTGAAATGCTAGGTTTTGTCGTTTGAAATTTGTTGTAATTTTCATCTGTATGATCTTGAAAGTGCTGATATAGCCAATGGTTGAAGTGAGTGGGTTTTTTTTCTTCCCTGAGCAATTTTACCAAACCTTGTCTTTCTCTCTGGTAGCAGAACTAAAGCAAGTAACTTGCTGGGAAGGATAGTAATGTGTTGGCAAGGTGGTTCTTGCACACATCTGCATCCCTTGTTTGGAATGCATCTTCCTAAGGAGCTGGTATTAAGATAGTCTTCCACACATGCTGACCCATCAAACCTTTTCTGCTATTCAACACCAAGTTAGTGTCCTTCAAGTCTATTTCTGGCTTGACTGCCACGTCTCTTTTTAATGATCTATCTCCATCTCTGGTGCTTAGACATGGTTCCCCTCAGTGAACATTGTTGCAAAATATTTAATATTCTGGTGTAAGTAAGGACTCTTAATTTGGAGGACTGCTCTGGAATTAATGGCTATCATTTGAGGACAAAATCCTTTTTTGTTGCATCTGTTTTTTTTGTATTAACAACTGTTATATTTCCATTTATATATAGTGGGTGGATGGGAAAGAAGACATTTACGGAGCAGTTTATCCAGTCTTTAAATGCTCTAGGTTGTCTGGAACACTGCTAGGACACAGTAAAGAGGAGGTAAGAACTCATTTGAATACAAATGTTATTTGCTTGAATGCTTGCTTTTGTGATGGTAACTTAAAAATATGCCTACAAATTCTAGTGTACGTTAATGGGTGCTTTCAAAGGGTACAGCAGTAAACAATCAGCAAACCTGGGTGCTGACTTTCATTGATCCAAAAATGTGTGAATCAGTGTACCTTCCCGATGTCTTCAGCAGCTTGGGTTGGAGTGCCCTCCCTGGACCACGCAATCTTAATTGCACAACTTCAGATGAAGGTGATCAAATTTGCCTTTGAGTCCTGAGCAGCACCCAGATCGCCCATCCCTTAAACCATCGATGCCCATTGCGCCCTGTTTGGAAAAATCCTGTCTCCATCCCACTCCAACCAAATGCAGGATTCCAGTGCCTTCTGTCCCATCTCATCCAAATTTCAGGCTATCCTCAGAACAAAGCCCAAGTTTACTGCTAATGTTCTAAAGGGAGTATTATGTATTGAATAATGTCATCGTATGCACCCTGACAGAACCATAAAAAGCTACAGCATAGTAACAGGCCCTTTGGCCCATCAGGTCTGTGCCAACCATCAGGCATCCTGTTTTTTTAAATTAATCCTACCCTAACCCACTTTATTCTCTCCACATTCCGATCAACTTCTGTCGGATTCTATTGCTTATCTACACATTAGGAGCAAGTTACATTAGCTAATCCACCCGTCTTTGGGATGTGGGAGGAAACCAGTTCATCTGGGGAATCTCATGTGAATCTCACTGAGAATGTGCAAACTCCATGCAGAGAGCACCAGAAGTCAGGATCGAACCAGGGTCACCAGAGCTGTGAGGCAGTATCTCAGCAAGCAGCACCATTGTATTACTCTACAATGTGAAAATTTGATCAGGGTTGCAAGGATGACTGGCCTGAAATGTGGGGTTGACTTTCCGGAGTGATACAAATGGGTATCATTGTGTTTAATTTGGGGTGGAAAGGAGGAATCAATTCTGCATAATACTCCAGGTGGCATTTGCTTTTATGGAAGTCTTGAACCCCAGCATACATCTTTGAGAAGGGGTAGTGAAGTAAAAACTTCTGACTTCATTGGACCAGAGTGGCAGACACTAGACAGAAGTGGTTATTTTGTGAAGAAACATTTAAATATCAAGTGGGAATTGTCTCAACAGGATCAATTTATTTGAACATGCAACATACAGTATAATCTGCCTGGATCAAACTTTCCAATTTCTTATTTGCCATTGTCAGCACAAGAGTGCAATGGTGAAGGGCAAAGGCTGGCTGACTAACAGCCATTAATGTCTTGAGGAGGAAAGGGGAACTGAGATGTATCATTTTACCAATGTAATTTACCTGTGAATGTTCAGGGTGAGGAGGAGACATTGAGATCCCATATTGCTTGATTTAAAACTTGCTCTAATGAAACAACTTTGTATTATCTCTTGCAGTTGCCAATAATATTTATGCCAAGAGGTAGGGGAGAATATGTTCAATTCTGGGATCTGGAATATCATCTGTCTGCGCAGCCACACATGAAACACAAGATTCAGTTTCAACTTCACGGTGTGGTAAGAGCAATTTCCAGATTCATCTTGCAGTCTTAATTTATCTGGAAATTGGTGGGAGGGAAAGAACTAGCTGCTATAGCCAATGCAGCACTAAATTTTCTGCAGCAAGACGTACATGTCAACAATTTGAATAAAAGAACATGATGAATTGAAAGTGGATGAGTGGATAGATTTGAACAACATGCAAGTAAATATAAAGTAGTCAAGTTTGTCATAGGCTTATATACCCAGCATATAAAAGCTATTAAGTTAGCTTTTTGCAGCAGAGTATATTACAAAAGTTAAGAGACATAATTTTACATAACCTGCATGTTATGTAAACATAACGTTAGTGCAAGTTGAGAGGGGAAAAAAAAATGTAGTCCAAGGTAGTATTGGTTTGTCAGGTTGGTTCAAGAACCTGATGGCAGTGGGGAAGAAGCTGTTGTTGAACCTTGAGATGTGGGTCTTCAGGCTCCTGTACCTCCTGCCTGATGGCAGCAATGAGAAGAGGGCATGGCCTGGGTGATAGGGGTTCTTAATGATGGGTGTCACCTTTCTGAGACATCACCTCTTGTACAGTAGATGTCCTCAATGGTGGGGAGAGCTGTACCCATGATGGAACTGGCTGAATCTACAACCCTCTGCAGCCTTGTGTTCCTGTGCATTGGAGTTTCCATACCAGGCCATGATGCAACCAGTCAGAATGCTTTTCATCATACATCTGTAGAAGTTTGTCAGAGTCTGCTAAGAAAGTAGAGACACTGGAGTGCTGCCTTCATGGTTGCATTTATGTGCTGAGCCCAGGAATAGATCCTCCAACACGTTGACACCTGGGTGATTCCTTAGGAAAAGAACAAAATGGAAGTACTAATTTTGTGGTAAAAGTCTCACTGAAGAGAACTTTAGCAATGCAGATGTATCTTGAATCTCAGAAAACAAATATATTTGAGGTTTTATGGGCAGTAAACACCAAGCATAGAAACTTATTAATCTGTTTAAGACTTTGGTTAGATAGTGCTGTGGCAAAACTTCAGTATTTCAGCCTATCATATATAATTTGTTAAAGATGCTTGGAACTTGGAGATCTCAATCAATTGGCATACTCTGGATTGTCTTGTTCACTTCATTCTTACTGTTAGGAAACACAATGGGGAAATGCTGGTCAACCTGTGGTTTAAGAGAATGTTCAGTAATTAATGTATAGTAATCAATGTTTTTTTGGCTACTGGTTATAAATGTTTTATTATCGCATTACTGATTGAGACTTTCCTTAGTTGTGTGTCAATGATCAGCCTGTAAGGAGGTATTGGATGGTGGTGTTTAAAATGCAACCTAACAGAAGTGTTGGTGTGCTTGTCTGCTCATAAAAGCTGGACTTCAGATTTCCCTCTTGCCAATCTCCCCTTTATCCATCAATTATTCCTGTCTAAAGGGGAGAGAAAATGTAAGTGATTATGAATGTTCTCAAACAACCACTATATTACTTGTCATGCCAGCATTGTCCTGGGATGTTCAGAGGGGCCAAAATTCCTATTGAGTTGGTTTAAACTGAAAACAAAAAGAAAATGATTTAAATATAAAGAGGGGAAAAAGATGGAATAAAATATAATCTGCATACCTTTAATTTTCTATAAGCCAAGATGTGTTTTTGTTTCCTTGAAAATAATTGTGCAACAAATGCCACTCTTCTCTCTTCAGGGAACAATACCCACAGTGAACTCCAGGAGAACTGATTCGGCCACGGAACTGGTAACTTGGTCAGTAGGAAATGTTTGCAATGTTATTAAATCAGTGAAACAATTGCCACATGCAACCTTCTATGTTTTTGCTTAGTTGTGGCAATTTCTTTTTGCTCAATTCAAGATGCTGATATAGACCAGAAGTCGCTGGAAAAAGCTGTGGAAATCAGGAGCAATCTCTAGTGTCCTTTGAGAAAAGAAACCTTTCTTTCCTTTACTTGGTCTGACCTGTGTGTGAATCCAGGCCTTCAGCTCTGTAACTGAAATGAACTAGTAAGCCCCTAAGTTCAAGGCCAATTAGGGTTGAGTAATAAATTGCTTAGATGCTCACATCTCATGAATTGGAAAAAAAAATCTGTAGAGCGACTAATGTTTGATGTTTTGCATTGTTGACCAAGCATTTCAACTGAATTATTCTGAAACCTCAATATTTCTTCTCTCTCAACAGATGTTGCATGGCCTGCTAAGTATTTCCACTACATTCAGCTTTTATTACACATTTCCAGCATCCAATTTTGATTTTTGCAGTGATTTACATTGTAGATTTTGTGGTGAATTTGGATTCCTCAGGCAGTAGCAAAGTTCACTGCACAAGTGTGTGATCGTGTATGCAAATCATCTCTGCTCAAGTGGACATTATGACCGATTCTGATCTTATTTTTGCTGAAATTAAAGAATTACTTTTGCTTCCCCTTGGCTGTGACCTCTTCCTCGATCATGAGGGTCCCTGAGCACTAACTCAAAGTGGAGGTTCCCTGGTTCTTGTACTGTTGGTCATTGAATAAGCTCAATCAGGATTTTGATTTGGAAAATTACTGAAAGAATGCAGGGGAAAAAATATGTGAAGATTTATTTGAACTGATGTTGGGTCATTACAATGTAGCAGCTGTTACATTGGCCCAAGCCAAATCTATTCATGGCTAAGGTCAGTCAAGTTTTGGTTACAGGCAAGTGATAGTTCTGAGGTAGATGGACTTGGTTTAACCTAGCTACATTAAATTTTGTATGCAGAAAGCCTAAATTTAGAATAGGGATCTACATCTTAAATTTCCCTGCATTTCTACCCGAAGTGTTAACATTTTTCCCTATAACGTTAACAATCATCGTAAAGCCTGCTGAGTGGGGAAGTCTCTTCGTTCATCGGAATGTAGCTAAAAAATTTAAGAGCAATTGCTCTTAACCCAAAACCCAAGTGTCTTGGGGCAACAAATTGAAGTTGTTGGGCTAAGGAGAGCATTGCTGCTTCCATGATTCCTTCATGGATCAGACGTTTTAAATCCCTTTGAGATGAGCTTTTGAACAGTTCCATTCTGAAGAAGCAAGTTAGAAGGTAAAATTATCATGCAGAATTCTGCAAAGTTTTAATTGATGGCATCTCTTTGATCTCTAGGTTACATGTTTCCATAATGGAAATGCTGGAAATAGCAGATCAGGCAGCATCAGTGGAGAGAGGAATAGAATTAACAATGGTGTAGTTTGGCACTTCAACTTGAATTCTCAGCCACCATTCCATGAATGAAAAGAATCTTTCTGACTGCAGTGATTGCAACTGTATTTGTGAAAGTAGTGATCCAGAATGACAATTGAGTAGTTTGGAACCAGAGTATCTAATCCAAATTGACCACATTCAATTAAACTCAAATTTTAGGTACTTGCACCAGATTCTTCAAATGCAGTATAGTAAAGAATGTCATAATCTTTATGAAGTGTGTAAATAATTGGCTTGTTTAATTCAAGGTCTCATCAATGTCTAGAAGGGACAATGGCAATTTCAGAGAAAATACGTCCAGTAAGAATGATGCAATTAATCCATATGATGTGCATGTGGCTGATTCTGTGCTATAAGTGCAAGTCTGTTTTGAGGATGTTGCAAAATGAAACAATCCCAGTAGACAGGTGAAGATGAAACTAGAGAGATCTGGAATGCCCTTACCTACCTGCTTATCCTTTATGTCAGTGTATGGTGCATAACATAGAGGAGGAAATATTAAACTATTTTTTAATTGATAAGGACATTTTAAAATGCAGACTGGAAGCTTTTCCTGTTCAATTTGCTACATCCTTTAATTAAGGCAAAATTCTAACTGCTATTTCAGATAATTACATCTAACAGATTTAGTTTAGGCAAATTTGTGTTGTATTGACAAAATTTCCTAATTTGTTTTCTTTGAATCATAAAATATTTTAAACTGTAACCTAAATGGAGGAATAATTCATACCAATAATGTACATTTTGTTTTCAGTCAAGAAAAGGCATCCTACAATTGCGTGTTTGCAGCTGAAGATTTTTACCTATTCCCTGCCACTGCAGTGGGGCAAACCAGCACATTAAAGGTGAACTTGCGTAATAGTTCCTCTGTTGCACACAAGGTGAGATTTCTTTTCTGATTACATTGAATGTATTATGAATGAATCTGCAGATTTTTATATTCTCATGCTCTCAAAAGCTATCAAAAAATTCATTACATTCTATTTTATAAAATTAGAATTATAGTGCATTACACCACTTAATTATGAAGGCACTAAAGATCTAAGTACCATATTCAAGCATGGCAAAGTTGCTCTGTCCAATCAACCTTGCAGTTCTTCTTGCAAAATCCTCCTTGCAATCATCTGGGATTGGTACCTGAACTGGGGAGCTGTCCCACTGACTAGTCAAGCTAGGAGTAACAAATACGGTGCTTGAAGAACTCAGTGGATCGAGCAGCATCTGTGGGAGGAAAGGAATTGTCGACATTTCGAGTCAAAACCCTAATTTTGATGTAGGGTTTTGATCCCAGATGTCAATGATTCCTTTCCTCCTACAGATGCTGCTTGACCTGCTGAATTCTTCCAGCACATTGTTTGTTTGTTCCTCCAGATTCCAGCATCTATTGTCCCTTGTGTCTCCCTGATCAAGCCAAAGCTTGGCATGGCAATACTCATAGAATTGTACCTTGCAGTCAATGTGCTGGACTCTTCCATCGCAATCCCTGGGCACATTCTGGCCTATTGTCAGAACCCACACACAACAATAATAGTGGCCTGGTGGTATACAGGTGGGAGGGAATAGTCCTTGAAGTCCTTGGCATTGATTCCAGATGTCTCATGGCACCAGACTGGACATGGGTAAAGACATTTCTGCTTGATTATCACCTACTGTCCTCCTTGGTTAATGAATCCATGCTTCTTGTTGAACAACACTTGGAAGAAGCACTGAAAGCAGCAAGGGCTCAGAATATACTCTGGAAGACTTCAATATCTGTGACCAAGAGTGGCTTTGTAATACAATGGCTGACCAATGTGGTGAAATACTGAAAGATATAGCTTCAAGATCTGATCTGCAGCAGGAAGTGTGCAAACCACCTCAAGGGATAAACCTACCTGACCCCCACCTCACCAGTTTACCTGAAGCAGATTCATTTTTCAATGATGGCATTGGTAGAAGTAACCATAGTAGTGCCTTTGTGTCTTCATACAGAGGATGCCCTCCATCGTGCTGTGTTACTGTTCAGTTGTGCTAAATGGAATAAGCTCAGAGCAGGGAATGACAGTGGTGCAGTTACTAAATCTGCTGCCTTGGTTCTTGTGACCCATGTTCAATCCTGACCTCTGGTGCTGACTGTGTGGAGTCAGCACATTCTGTCTGCAACTGAGTGGGTTTCCCCTGGATGCTCCAGTTTCCTCCAACTTTCCAAAGATGTGCAGATTGGTAGGTTAATTGGCCATTAATTGGTAGAATCTTGCATGCTTGCACATTGAGACCTAGATCAATCATTGAAGTGTTCAGTCAAGCATGAGAGGATGCATTTTGCACCCAACATTTGCAAAATAACTATCCTCTTCCAACTGGCTTCTGTTGTTCCAACTGGCACCTTCTGACAATAAAGGTTTATGACAAGACCCTGGAAAAACAGGAACCACTTTCCATATTTTGAGAGCCACCTCTCAGCGAAGGCAGGCAGTGATAATGAAAGGCACCGTTGCCTTCAGTGCACCAGTAGTGTTTATTCAACCTAAGGGAAAAGGTGTTTGAAGGTCAAGTCCTCAAACTCAGCACAAAACTGAGACTTGTTAATGTAAAGCTGCTACTGTATATAAACAAAGTGATTGATGTGCAAAGGATTGTGTAGTTGAAGCTGGATATGATTGAATTGGTAAGTCTGTGTGTGAAGTAGAGGCATCTAGGTGTTCTAGTACATGAATCCTAAGGCAGGTCCAACAAGTAGTTTAGAAGGCAAATGGCATTTTGGCTTTCATTGCAAAGGGATTGGAGTTTAAAAATAAAAAGATTTTGTTGCAATTGTACAGGATGTTGTCAAGGCTGCACCTGAAATACTGTGTACAGTTTTTGTACCCCTATCTAAAAGAAAGATGGAGTAACGTTGGTGGCAGTACAAAAGAGATTCACCAGGATAATTCCTGGGACAAGAGGGTTGACCTACCAAGAGAGACTAAATAGTTTGGGTCTTGAAGAACCTTAATCAAACAAGAGGGCTTGACAGGGTAAATGTTTGCACTAGTGGGAGAGTCTTGAACAAAGGACGTAGCCACAAGAAAAGGGGCTGGATATTTAAGACATTTTCTTTTCATAGAGGGTGGTGAATCTCTAGAATTCTCTGCACCAGTGGGTGGTGGAAGCTGATCATTAGAAGTATTTAAAGTGGAGGTGGATGAATATTGGCGATGTTAGAATATAAATATTAGATTGAAGGATATGGAGAAATGACACAGGAATTGAGGCCAGCATAGATCAGCCATGATCATTTTAAAATGGGGGTGGGGGAGTGGGGGGGCAGGCTTGAAAGGCCTGATGACCTACTCCTATTTTGTGTTCTTGTGTGTGCTGCTAGGATATTTGTTCAGTTTTCAACTCTTGGTCTACAACTTCCACTGTTCTCGTACTGAATCTCAATCGTCATACCAGAAATTATGACATTTATTTGCAATATCTTCCAGAGAACACAATGGTATCATTTAAGAAGCACTTGGATGGTATATGCAGGGGCGGGGTTTAGAGGGAAATGGGCTAAACGCAGGAAATTGGGACTAGCCAGGTGGCACCTGGTCGGCATGGACTCGATGGGCCGAAGGGCAATGCAGGCTCTATGACTTTGTTTTTACTGTTCATATACCAGCAAGTGTAGCAGGAATTCGAACATTGGAGTAAAACCATGGAGAAACTTAAACAAGATGCTTTTTGACTCCCAGTTCCCCAATGCTTCAAAATCAATGTAATTTGATGGTTGAATAAGATGTGGGAGGTTGAGTTTAGAAGATTAGGAGCAGTGGAATAGTCAAGAGTGGCGAGGCAAAAAGGCATGTATTCTTGTTGTCACAATAGCAGTGACAGCAGCTGTTGTCATGGCAATTTCATGTGATTTAAAGTATTGCATAACACTTTAAATCAGCTTCTGGGACATGACAGAAGGTGAGGTTTTAGGCTTTCTATTATTGCTAATTCCTCTCCATTTTCTTTCCATTTCTTTCTCTGTTAAACTGAGTTGGCTGTGCAAACAGTGGGACACTCAGGATTTCTTTTGTTTTGGTGAAAGTGGTCTTCACCCCAATGAACACACTGTCAGACGTTTAGTAGAGGTAATACACTATTCAATGAATAAAAAAAATCAGGCAGATGATATGGAAAGCTGACCTTTCTATTTGTTGTGATGCCTTGGTTGGGAATATGATTGTGTATGAGCAGGTTTCCAATAGTGCTATAGAATTACAAATAGTTGTCATACACCACTAAATAAAGCCACATTAGGCAATGGCACACAACCTAAGAACATAAAAGCAGGTGCAGGCTCTTCAGCCCCTTGCTACCTCTGCCATTCAATAAGATCATAGCTGATTTTTTTAAATCTTGGCCCTACTTTTCTGCATTAAACCCATGCCCCTTGGTTGCTTTAACACTCAAAATTATCTATCTCGCGCGCAGAGGATTCCAAAGCTTCACCATTGCTCTATTGCTACTTCAGTCAAGACATGACACCAGCTGTTCTGAAAATGAAAGATTTTCAATCTGTAGAATATTTTGAGATGTTATAATATAATTGAAGCTAGATTTTTATTTCTAAGGTCTTGTTTTCTGCCTTTATTTATTTGACAATTTCCATACAGCTGCTATTTTTGCTTTTATCTCCATTTCCTTGAATTGATGATGCTCAAAAATCCATCTTGCAAATATTTGTACTTGTCAACTTGCCTTTCATAACTTTCTTGGGTGAAGAACGCCAAAGTTCACACTGAGGTGAAGCTTCTCGACCCAGTGCTAAATGGCTGATCTCCTATCTTGGTCATGGCCAGAGTTCCACACTTTGCTAGCACACAAAAACTGCTGGTCAGGCAGCATCTGTGGAGGCAGAGGGATAGTTGGTGTTTCGGGTTGAGAACTGGCATTGGGACTAAGAGTGTAGAGGGAAGATGGCAAGTATAGGGAGGGGTGATAGGTGGTGAAGAGCGGTAGAATTCAGAGGGGGAGCAGTGAGAAAGGGCCTTGCAGAACTCTTGTTAAAGGGAGGAGGAAGACTTCAGAATAGAACCATAGAACCATACAGCACAAAACAGGCCCTTCGGCCCACCATGTTGTGCTGGCCATCAAACCACCCTCATACTATCTAACCCTTTCCTCCCACATATCCCTCTATCTCACATTCCTCCATGTGCCTATCCAACAAACTCTTGAACCTGTCCAATGTATCTGCCTCCACCACCACCCCAGGCAGTGCATTCCATGCACCAACCACTCTCTGGGTGAAAAACCTCCCCCTGAACCTCCCACCCATAACCTTAAAGCCATGCCCTCTCGTCTTGAGCATTGGTGCCCTGGGAAAGAGGTGCTGGCTGTCAGAGTAGACTATCTATTCCTCTCAATATTTTATATACCTCTATCATGCCTCCTCTCATCCTCCTCCTTTCCAGTGAATAAAGCCCTAGCACCTTAAGCCTGTGCTCATATTCCATACGCTCTAATCCAGGCAGCATCCTGGTAAATCTCCTCTGCACCCTCTCCAATGCCTCCACATCCTTCCTATAATGCAGCGACCAAAACTGAACACAGTATTCTAAGTGTGGTCTAACTAGAGTTTTGTAAAGCTGCATCATCACTTCGCGGCTCTTAAACTCAATCCCACGACTTATGAAAGCTAACATCCCATAGGCCGCCTTAACTGCTCTATCCACCTGTGAGGCAACTTTCAGTGAACTGTGAATATGAACCCCCAGATCCCTCTGCTCCTCTACACTGCCAAGTACCTTGCCATTTACCTTGTACTCTGCCCCGGAGTTTGTCCTTCCAAAGTGTACCACCTCACACTTCTCCGGATTGAACTCCACCTGCCACTTGTCAGCCCAGCTCTGCATCCTATCAATATCCCTCTGTAAGCTCCAACAGCCCTCCACACTATCCACAACACCACCGATCTTAGTGTCGTCCGCAAACTTACTAACCCAGCCTTCCACCCCCTCATCCAAGTCATCTATAAATATCACAAAAAGTAGAGGTCCCAGAACCGATCCCTGCGGGACACCACTAGTCACTGCCCTCCAATCCGAGGGCACTCTTTCCACCGCAACCCTCTGCTTTCTACAGGCAAGCCAATTCCTAATCCACACAGCCAAGTTTCCCTGGATCCCTTGGCCTCTGACCTTCTGAGGAAGCCTACCATGAGGAACCTTATCAAACGCCTTACTAAAATCCATATAGACCACATCCACCGCACTACCCTCATCAATCTTCCTCGTCACCTCCTCAAAGAACTCTATCAGGCTTGTGAGGCAAGATCTTCCCTTCACAAAGCCATGCTGGCTGTCCCTAATCAGTCCATTATTCTCCAGATGTTCATAGATCCTATCCCTTAGAATCCTTTCTAACAGCTTACCCACCACAGATGTAAGGCTTACCGGTCTGTAATTCCCTGCACTATCCCTACTATCTTTTTTGAATAAGGGGACAACATTCGCCACCCTCCAATCCTCCAGCACCATCCCCGCGGACAACAAGGACTCAAAGATCCTTACCAGCGGTTCAACAATCTCCTCCCTCACCTCTCGAAGCAGCCTGGGGAAAATCCCGTCAGGCCCCGGAGATTTATCTGTCTTGATATTATTTAACAACTTCAACACATCCTCTCTTGATATCTACAACCTCGAGAACATTACCCTTACCAACACTCCCTTCTGCGTCATCAAGACCCCTCTCCTCGGTGAATACCGAAGAGAAGTATTCATTGAGAACTTCTCCCACTTCTGCCGCCTCCAGGCACACTCTCCCACCTTTGTCTTTAATCGGACCTACCTTTACCCTAGCCATCCTCCTACCCTTCACGTACATGAAAAAGGCCTTAGGATTTTCCTTAACCTTACTAGCCAATGCCTTTTCATGTCCCCTTCTAGCTCTCCTCAGCCCTTTCTTAAGTTCCTTCCTCGCTACTCTATATTCCTCACGGGCCCTGTCTGAACCTTGTTGCTTATGTATGCTACCACCTTCTCCCTAACTAGTCGTTCCACCTCTCTCGACACCTACGGCTCCTTCACCCTGCCATTCCTTCTCTGCCTCACCGGGACATATTTATCACTAACATCCTGTATAAGATCCCTGAACATCATCGACCACATCTCCATGGTACATTTCCCTTCAAAAAGGACTTCCCAATTTACACTCCCAAGTTCTCTCCTTATAGCCTCATAGTTCACCCTTCCCCAATTAAATATCTTCTTGTCCTCTCTGCACCTGTCCCTGTCCATGACAATTTTAAAGGTTATGGAGCAATGGTCACTGTCCCCCAAATGCTCATTCACTTGTCCCGGTTCATTTCCTAAAACTAGATCTAGCATGGCATTCCCTCTAGTCAGCCTGTCGACATACTGCGTCAGGAATCCCTCCTGGACACATTTAACAAATTCCGTCCCATCTAAACCTTTGGCACTAAGCAGGTTCCAATCTATATTTGGGAAGTTGAAGTCTCCCATTATAACAACCCTGTTATTTTTGCTTCTCTCCAAACACTGCCTGCCAATCTGCTCCTCTATATCTCTACTGCTACCGGAGGGCCTATAGAATACTCCTAGTAGAGTAACTGTTCCTTACTTCCACCCATACGGACTCTAGAGATGATCCTTCTACAACATCCATCCTTTCCACAGCCATAACGGTGTCCCTGACCAGTATCGCCACCCCTCCTCCTCTTCTCCCCCCTTCCCTATCCCTCTTAAAACACCGAAAACCAGGAATATTCAATATCCACTCCTGCCCTGACTTCAGCCACGTCTCAGTAATAGCCACGATATCATAGTCCCCCGTACTTATCCAAGCCCTCAGTTCATCTCCCTTATTCCTGACACTTCTTGCATTTAAGTAAACACACTTCAGTCCATCTACCTTACTACTTTTAAAGCCTGTATTCTGCTTCTCCTTCCCCAAAGCCTCTCTACCTGTTTGATCTAACTTTTCCCCATCCCCTTCTTCCTCTGACCTACTTCTCCGGTTCCCTTCCCCCTCACAAACTAGTTTAAACCCTCCCGAGCCACCCTAGCAAACCTAGCCGCAAGGATATTGGCCCCCTTCTGGTTCGGGTGTAACCCGTTCTCTCTGTACAGGTCCCACCTTCCCGAGAAGAGATCCCAATGATCCAGAAATCTAAAACCCTCCATCCTGCACCAACTTCTCAGCCACGCATTTATCTGCCACCTCCTCCTGTTCCTGCCTTCACTATCGCGTGGCACCGGCAGCAATCCCAAGATTGCTACCCTTGAGGTCCTGTTTCTCAGTCTTCTGCCTAGCTCCCTGAACTTGCTCTTCAGGACCTCATCCCCCTTCCTACCTATGTCATTGGTGCCAACATGAACCACAACTTCTGGCTGCTCTCCCTCCTGCTCAAGATTCCTGTGGACCCGATTAGTGACATCCCAGACCCTGGCACCTGGGAGGCAACATACCATCCGGGATTCATGCTCACTGCCATAGAACCTTCTATCTGTTTCCCTGACTATCGAGTCCCCTATCACTACCGCATGTCTCTTTCCCACCCTTCCCTTCTGAGCAGCAGTACCAGTCCCAGTGCCAGAGGCCTGGTTACTGCAGCTAGGCCCCTGCAGGTCATCCCCCTCAACGGCCTCCAAGGTGGAAAACCTGTTACTGAGGAGAACAGCCTCCAGGATTCCCTACTCTGTCTGCCTGCCTGACTTCTTCCTCTTCCCTCCCCTGACAGTCACCATTCTATCTGCATCCTGAACCTCAAATGTACCTGCTCTAAGAGGGGTGACTGCCTCCTGATGGACCGTGTCTACATAACTCTCTCCCACCCTCGCAGTGTTTGTAGCTGCGACTCCAGCTCATCAACTCTGAGCTGAAGTTCATCCAGCCTCAAGCACTTACTGCAGATGTGGCCATTGTGGACCGGAGCAAGGTCCACGAGTTCCCACATCAAACAGCTGCAGCATATGATCATGTCCTCCATCTACCTTGTTTTATTTTCCCCCTAGTTAATCCCACCTACAAATCTATAATAGACAACAGGTAAACCTTACCTTTACCTACTTACCAGCTACTTACCCTCCTTGCCCCTTTACGCCGAAGTCCCTTGAGCCAAAGCCCGACCACTCTGCTGCCTCTCACTCAGCTGCCCGCTCCGACACTGCCCAGTCTATAGGCTGTTTGCTTTTTTAAGCTGCCTGCACCGTGCCTGCGCAGTCCAGCCCCCACTCGACTAGTTAGAAAAAACTTTTAAAACACTTACTAAAGAAAGTTATAAAAATCTAATCATTACACTTAAAACCCTAATAAAGGTGATAAACAGAAGAAACTTAGCTGCTCCAAATGGGCATGCCTTGAAGAGACTAGCCAAGTTAATAGCCTTCCAACATCTACACTGTCAGACCTTTAGGAATATTACATTTTGATGAAATCTATTTTTTTCCTAAACTCCAGAGAATGTAGGTCCACTCTAATCCATGCCTTTTAGTGATGTATTGGACTGCGTCTAGTACTCTCTAAAGCTTTTTGCATTCCTGTGCATTTGAATTGCCATACCAGATCATGATGCAACCAGTCAGGATATTTTCAATGCACATCTGTAGAAGCTTTAGTGATCAGTGACAAGCCAAACCTCCTTAATCATCTAAGAAAGTAAAGATGCTGGCACACCTTCCTTGTGATCACATCTATGTGCTGGGCCCAGGACAGCTCATCTGATATGTTAATGCCCAGGAATTTAAAGCTGCTGACCCTCTCCACTGCTGATTCACCAATGTAGACAGGTGCATAGTTGCCAATTTCACCCCCCCCCCCCCCCCCCACCGCCCTCTGAAGTCAACAATCAGTTCTTTAGTTTTACTGATTGTCCAGCGAGAGGTTGTTGTTCTGACTAGTGGTGTACAATGGGAATTGGTGGTGGGACCCTTGTTGTTTGTGATATACTAGTGACATGGATATGAATATAGGGAGGTATGATTAGTAAGTTTGGTGTGTATAGTGATCAAGGCTACAGCAGGGTCAAGATTAGGTGGAAAGTTGGGCTAAGCATTGGCAGAGGGAATTTAATCCTGCTAAGGTTTAGGACATGTGCAGTAATGGTAGTTCGAACAACAACTTTCATGTTCAAATCCATAGTTCCCTGAAAGTTGCAACATGGGTAGATAGGCTCGTCTTGAGGCAGATGGCATGCTAAACCTAATAGGCTGGTGCATAGAATCTAAAAGTTGGGATGTTATGTTGCAAATTTACAAAACACTGGTTAGATCACACTTGGAGTTTTCTGCAGTTCTGGTAGTCACACTATAGGAAGGATGCAGTTGTGCTGGAGAGAGTAGAGATGTGACTAGATGTGGTCTAGATTGAAGGATACTTGTTATGGGGAGAGATTTGAATAACTGGGTTTGTTTTCCCTAGAGCAAAGAAGGTGAGGGGTGACCTGATTGAGAGGCATAGATAGGGTAGATGGTCAGAATCTTGTTTTTAATTCCCCTACTAAGGGGGGGGGGGGGAAAAGAGGGCATATCTTTAAGATGAAAGGTAGGAGATTTTAAAGGGGACTTGAGAGGAAAGTTATTGTTAGTGGCTGCTAGAGGAGGTGGTGCAATCAGATTTTTGTTTAAGAGACATTTAGACTCCTTCACAAGTAGGAAAGGCGTAGAAGGGTATGGACCTAATGCAGACAAATGGGGTTAGTGTGGATAGGCAAAATGGTCGGCATGGACATGGTGGGCCGAAGGGCCTGTTTGCACTGTATAAATCTGACAAAGATCAACTTGCCATCCCAGGAATTGATCTGGTGAGCCTTTTGTTACACATCCACTATCACAAGTGTGTACTTCCTTGGACGGAGAAAACAGATGTGTACCTAATATTCCAGATGTGGTTTTGCTGGGGCACTATATAATTAGAGCAAGGTGTATGTAATCGTTCGCTCTAATCCTCTTGCAATAGAGACCAACATACTGTTTGCTTTCCCAACTGCTTGCTGTACCACTGCAATAAAGAGTTTGGCATTACCCCTCTTGTATGTGCCAGAGAAGGGGCTAGGGAATTATTGTTGAAGGACTGGACCAGAGTGACACTGAACTGAGAGCATAAATAGCTGGACTTTCCAAGGCCCTTGCTCCTTCAATCCTCTACCCCACTCCTAAATCCTTGGCTGCTCATAGGATTCAAATGAACTTCATTTTGAAGAAAAGCATCTCACCTGTGCTAGAAATGCACTACAACTATTTACTTTTTGTGAGCAGTAAACAAATTTTTTTTAAAGCTGCATTAAGTAAACAACTTTTTTTTAAACAATGATTTTTAAACCATATTATTTTGTATCATACAGAACTGTACTTGGGTTAATGATAGACTATGTAAAAGTTCACTGGGTCTCATCACTTCCTCTTGAGTTTTTTCATCAGTGATTCGGGAAGAAAATCATGAAATGATATTACCTCATGCTGTTGACTTGAAATGGTTCTTGTGACTTGAAAATTGATCTTTGCTTCATGCCATAAGATAAAATAGTGGTTAAAATTTCTTCACTTATGTTTGAGTGAGTTGGTGGTGATTTAAGTGAGTTGGTGGTGATTTAAAAGTACTTTTCAATCCAGTAGCTTTAAAAGTAGATTTTTTTCACTTGCAAGCAGCTATACTAATGCTTTTGTTGTTGATTTGCAGCTAAAGTTTAGAAACCCTAAAGAGCCATTTTATATCAAGTATTCCTATTATGCACTACGGTGAGTGGTAAATAAGAATCTAATCAGAAGGCAAATTCTTGTGAATGGAATTACTGAGCAAACTAAATTTCAAACTTTGGGTAAATGAAAGCACAGGAACTTGGAGGGTATTCTATTTGATTGTAAACAGTGTCTTTACTCCATCTAATAAAACCAAGGTAGATGATCTTAAGCCCCTTTTTATTATCCTTTTCCATCTGTTTTAATAATTTCAGTTTATTTCCTCCAGCCTTTTTTGTGAGGGAGTTGGGCTGGTTGTGGATAAATGTTTCAGATTTTGACTATCTTTCTGTGATTTTTTTTTTTCTCTCTGTTTCCTACAGTCTAGCTCCAATACTGAAGTGCAGCTTGTTCTGACTCCATAGGAAAAGTCTCTGTCTCTGTCCTCCCCACCCCCTGTATAATGTTAAGGGACAAGTGTTTAGGTTTTATCACTGGGGAAAAAAAATTGAATCCAATTTGGTTCAAGTATCTTCACTGATGTCTGTCTTTGTTCTAGGTCTCAACACTACATCAATCTACCTGTCCAGTTCAAACCAGAATCAGAGGGAAGATTTGAGGAACTCCTGGTCATACAAACTGACATATGTGGGAGGCTTCCTATTAAACTTATTGGTGAAGCTATTAAAAAGAGCAAATAAAACTTGAACTGTTTTGTCATACGAAATGTTGTATTGAACCCTGGAGGAAAATTGAAAATTACCAGCTTTGTGTTGCAATCTTGCAGCATCTTTTCTGTACATTTTTTAATGTATACATTTTGCATATCAAGCCAGTTTGATTTGACACTTCCTCTTGGAGTAAAAAATATTGTAATATATATTTATACATATTGAGTAAGAAAACCACCTTACTGTGGAAAGGAATTGTATGTTTCTACCCTTCCCTGCAACATTATTTAACTTTTTGTGACTGTTTTATGTATATTAGAAATAAAGTTAATTTTGTATATTTCTGTTTTCAAGGCTTTTGTGACTTTTCCTAAATTTGATTTGATGTTGAGCAGTGAACAGTTCAGCAGCTGAAGCAGCTTCAGTGTGTTATTTTGTGGTGTAATAGACCTAATCAAAAGGTGTTGGATATAGCAGGGATGTTGTCCACTTGTACCGCTTCCTGGAAGAACAACAGATTGTTGGGTCAAACAATTGAGGTCAAAGTCCTAATGCTTTACATGGGTTAGAATCCATGCTGTAGATCTTGGCCCAAAAAAAATGGTAGATGCTGGAAATGTGAAATAAAACAGAAAACGCTGGAGGTCGTGCTGCTTTTTTGAAGACAGTTAATGTTTTGGCTCCCTTGCCTTTTCGCCTAGATTGGGGGGGAAAGTTTAAATTTTAAATGAGCTTAAAGTTGTAGAAAAAGGACCAGGAGGTGAGAAGAAGACAAAAGGGTGGGTTTGTGAACAGGTGGGGGTCAGAGTGGGAAGCATTGATTGCAAGATGTGTCTGGAGAAGGTGTAAATGATGAATAAAATCTAAAATTTCCAGAAAAAGATGGTTGGAAAAAATTGAATGCTGGAAATGTTAAATACAAGACTGGAGTAGTTATTTATCAGAAATTGTTGAATTCAATGAATCTTGAAGGCAATTAATGTGCAAGTTGGAGAAAGTGTTCTTTGCTTTTGGTGAGCTTCATTTGGATATGGAGGCAGAGGTTGGAATTGAAATGGATGGGAGAAAGGAAGGACTGGATCACTGGAAGATCAGGATCACCCTTGGAATGAGTTGTTTGGTGAAGCAGCTGCCCAAGCAGCATTTGTTTCCCTGCCCATTTAGAGGAGATCTGGTTGTGAGCACAATACTAAATAGGGAGAAGTACAAATAAATCTCTGCTTCACCTGGAAAATTTGGGGTTCTGAATGGCAGGAAATGAGGAGGGGAAAATACAGGTATTGCATCCTGATGATGAGGGAATTTGAGTTTGTAGCAAAGTGGGGGAAAAATTGTTTTCAAGCTAAGCTACAATGGAATGAGTGAGATTTTTTAACCACAGTAAATTTGTTTAAAGTGCATTTCCTTTGTTCTTCCGTTTACTTTTGCTGTCTTCACCTGTTTTGACACAAAATTCACTATTTGGACTGTACTTTCACAATTCTTGTCTAGTTCCAGGTTCACATGGATCTGAGCATTCCTGTAGAGGGTGCTGTTTCTCATACACTCTTAAGGAACCTCAAGTTTCATGAAAAATAAATGGTCAAGGCCAAATCTAGTGAAAGATGTCATTTAATAGCTGCAATAGATTCTACACAAGCTTGGTCAATTTTAGAGCTTTACATATTAGCTAAAAGATCAATAAAATGCAAATATTCTTGTTTGTCAGAAGAGCAAGACTAATTAATGATAAAATGTACAATCAAATTCACTATAACTAAATTAAATTGTTTGTATGTCATAAGATGATTAGGTTAAAGATAATATAGGCTCATCTTTATTTTGTGGACACTTAAGATTGTAAATATACATGTTTTCTAGCAAATGATACTTATTAGATCCCAGTGGGTAGTTTTTAGTCTTTCATTTGATAATTATTTTGGGATGTTCTCACAGGGGCAGCTATTTGAAGGAATTGACACAATGATAGCACTTGCTATTTTCTGCAGATTCATAGGATGTGTGTGATCCTAACATTTCATTTAGGTTCTGGAAGTTATTTTGTTGGACATGTCCCAATGATGTGAGGGAAAAGTAAGAAGGCATTGATTTGTATCCTTGGTCAGTTAACCTTTACATTTGTCCTTTGCCTGGAAACCAAATCTTCAGCTTTGCTTTATTCAGGATATTGCAGAATGTAATTTTTCTGTATGCTTTTTTCCTCCCTCTTGCTCACCAACCCTCAACACTTCCCTACCAAACCCTATATTGTATCCTTACCTTTTTGCATTCATGAACGATTCCACAATGTATTATTGTTTTACCTTAATGTGCAAAACAGGCAGGTACGGTAGTGTAGCGGTTAGTGTAACGCTTTACAGCTCCAGCGACCCGGGTTCAAATCTGGCCTCTGTCTGTAAGGAGTTTGTACGTTCTCCCTGTGTCTGCGTGGGTTTCCTCCGGGTGCTCCGGTTTCCTCCCACATTCCAAAGACGTACATGTTAGGAAGTTGTGGGCATGCTATGTTGACAGTGGAAGCATAGTGACACTTGCAGGCTGCCCCCCAAATCACTACGCAAAAAGATGTATTTCACTCTATGTTTTGATGTACATGTGACTAATAAAGATCTTATTTTATCTTAAAACAAAAGGTGGAGTTCAGTTTTTGACCTTTAGGACATTTCTTTTCTTCAAGCCTGTCAAGTATATCTGTCTGTAAACACAGCCAAAATGGCAACTGCCAAAGAACAAAACTCAAGGTTAGAACATCTGGGTCATCTGCACACGCATCAAGGAATGTGAGTTGCAAAAAAAAAAAAATTTATTTACCTTTCTCCCCCATATCAATTCCATGAGAATGAATTTTATTTCATAATAGTGTTTTGTTCTGGTTGCCTCATTATAGGAAGGATGTGGAAGCTTTAGAGAGGATGCAGAGAATATTTACCAGGATGCTGCCTGGATTAGAGAACATGTCTTATGAGGAAAGGTTGAGTGAACTATGGCTTCTCTCTTTGGAGTGTAGGCAGATGAGATGCAACTTGATAGATGTATATAAGATTATGAGAGGCATGCATAGAGTGGTCAGCCAGCACTTTTTCCCAGGGTGGCAATGGCCAATATCAGAGAACATCTGTTTAAGGTGAGAGGAGGAAAGTTTAGGGGAGATGTCAGAGTTAGTTTTTTTTTACATAGTGGCGGGTGTCTGAAACGCACTGCTGGGGGTGATACAATAGGGGCATTTAAGGGACTCTTAAATAAGCAGATAGATGTAAGGAAAACTGGAGGGTTAGATTGATTGTGGGGTATGTTTACGTATATAGGTTGGCACAACATTGTGGGCCAAAGGGTCCATACTGTGCTGTACTGTTCTATGTTCTATCTTGGACTTTTTCTGCAATGGTGAATTTCCATTACCTGAACAGCCGTAACATGGGGGTTGCCTTTGTGTCCATAAATTATATGTACAACTGTATAAATTACATACATAACTACATATTCAGATGATCCATGATCAGCATTTGGCCCTGTATTCCTTCATAGCAATCATCTTTGGCACCAGAAGATGACAAAGTATCTGTGTTTCCATGGTATCTCTGTGCTCATGTTCACATACTCAAGGACAAGTCTCTGAACTTGTGGGGATACCATCTGAAAAACCAGCTTTATTTCATGGAACAGAGAATTGAGAGTTAGTGATCTCTGTCAATGATGATGTCCATATGTGCTTAGGAAATAGTTACACAGTGAACACACATTGGCTAAACCTTCTTTATCCAGCTGAAGGTACTATTTCTCTGCTGCTCTCCAGGTTCTGGATGTAAACCCTGTCAACTGTTCAGGACCATCTGATGGGGCAACACAACACCAACAGTGTTTGGTGATACGTCACCTGATAAAATCAGCTCTGTCTGAGTAATAGATTAGCACATCAGGAGGTTGTAGCAATTATTTGGAATGCACAATAGACTTTTCCTGAACTTCAGTTCACCTCCATTTCACATTTTTGCATCAATTAGTGCAAGTGCATTGCAAAATTTAACAAAAGTTGATTATAATAATTCAACAATCTCAGCTGTACCTTCAGCTCAGTTACATTAGTTGGGATAGCAGGAACAGATAAAACTCCAAAGGTAGTTAGCTATATGAGAACATGCCTTGTGTGTTGTCACTTCCTGGACTGATTCCCCAACACTACCTGTTGACTTGCACAACTCGTGTCCAACCTAGTGAACTGCTACATTCCAGACAAAACTGCTATTCTCGGAATGGAATGCTATTTCCAGGGATAAGATTTGATTAACAGTTATAATCTCCACATATCCTGAAGGTCCATCATGCTTTTACACTGGCAAAATAGGTACTCCCCATATAGAGTATCTCATGGTTTAATTACTTTCTCTATGAGAAGCCTGTCAATCGCTGCCTCCACTTTTGATTTCATTGCATAAGGCATTGACCTTGAAGAACCATGTTGGAGCATCAGGATCAACATGAATTTTGGCTTGGGTGCCCTTCAATGTGCTCAACTTCTCTGTGGAAAGCTCTCATGGCTCCCTAATGCCTCCTGTAATATTCTCCATTTCCTTCTCTTAACATCCTGAATGTTCTTCCAAACCAGGGGAATTTTTTTTCAGCCAGCTTCTTCACAACAGCTTTGGTCTCGACCTTGCAATAACTACTAGATTTCAACTTGTCTTTGCTATGTCACTGTCACATCAGTGGTTCCAATGACTGCACTGTATACCTGTATATATTTGCAGATTTATCTGGGCTACCTTAAACTTAGCTGTAGTGCTTTCTGGCCACCCAGAACATATTCACTCTGGTTCATCAGTGAAACACTGCACCTAATTTCAAGCTTGGGTGCCATATCTCTGTTGTTCACTTTCATGATGACAATCCGTGGTTCTACTTTTGTTAAGTCAGTCTCCTTTCCCCTTCCCATTACAAACATTTCTTCCGTATTAAACTATTCACTTGTTTCCTTTACATGAAGACTTTGAAAATTTTAAGCATCTTCCTTCATTCTCTTACTTTCATTTTGTTTACTCAACTTTACTTCATGTTATTCCTGCAATCTCTGACCATGTGACATTTCAAACCGTGAGTGTGGCACTTTCTTTTTCCAGAACCAGCATTAGGGCGATGTATGTTTCTCTCCACAAGTGATAACAGCCTTTGATTACCTTTTTTTAAAATGATGTACAATTTGCTTTGGAACAGTGTGCTTTGCAACTTGTCATGTGTGCATGCTATTACTTGGAACAGCTAGGTTCTTTTGCATGTCCTGTATGTTTTCATTTGCCATTTCCACTGTTGATGCAATTTTCAGTGTGTTCTCAAAGGTCAGATTTACTCCTGATAACAACCACTTCTGAGTCTGGTCTTCAGTGATTCTGCACATTTGCAGTTTTGTGATGACTTCCTCAGTTCAACTACAAACTCAGCCACTGTTTCATTAGGGTTTTCTTAACCATGAATAAAACATAAACCTTTACACAATCTTGCTTGGCTTTGGGTTAAAGCAATTCCTCAATAAATCCACAAATTCCTTAGTTTTTTTTATCACTGGGTTTCTCCAACTCAGGAGATTTTTTCCATTAAACCCCATGTAGGTGCTCACACTGCACCAGCTTAGATGGACCTCTGTTCATTCTCATTGTCGATGTAGTTTGCAGCAAAGAATTGCGACATTATCTCGCAATATTCCTTCCATATGTGACTTTGTGAGCTAAATGTTGCAATCTAGTCTGTTTTTATAACCATTTTCTTTTCCTTACTACCTTTTTTTAAAATCAGACAGTTGTTTGACTTTCCTTTTTGCCTCCCCTTCCCCCACTTTCTTGGAAAAAGAGTTTCTCGTGTCCTGTCTGATTTCGGGCAGCATTTTCCTCACCACTAACGCTAAAGTAGTGGAGGCTGTGTTTTATTATTTGGGAGGTTTATTTTCTTCAAGCCTGCTGAGTGCACATGTCTGCAAACACTGCACCAGTGATTGTACATATTGGGTGCAGCCCAAACGTGATGACTTCAAACATTAGTGTTGTTTCTCTCACCCAGAAGCTGCCTGACCTGCTGAGCATTCCCAACACTTTCTGTTTTTATTTCAGATTTCCAGCATCTGTAGGTATTTATTTTTGGTTTGCCAAATGACAAATTGTTTTGTGCTTGTTTTAAACCAACAAAATACCTACAGATTTCTACCATAGATGATCTGTTTTGGACAGCCAATTAATAGCCTTGAACCAGATTAATTACGTATTCATTAATGCACCAATTGTACCTTGCAAAATTAAAGTCAGCACGGAAAAAGGCCCTTCGGCCCATACTTGTCCATGCCGACCAAGATGTATATTCAAGCTAATCCCATTTCCCAGCACTTGGCCCAAAGTACCTATGCTTTTATTAAAGATTGGATTCAGCAGCATCCCTGGGTCATGAGTCTCCTCCAGCTGGGTTCTAAAATCCAACGATTCAATTGTTTTAACTATAGCTTCTGTGTGGTCCTAAAGCCCACCAACTAAATGATCAATGTCATCAACCTATCCTTATGTTAAATACCTTAGATTTTGTCATTTTGAAAAATTAATGGCTATTAGTTAATCACCATTTACAAAAGATTTAAAAATAAAATTTAAAATAAGGTCCTACCTATTGATTTTTGAAGTGAAGGGGGAACTTTGGCATGAATTTTGAGTTGTGAGGAGTGAGTGATTCTGGCTTCATGAAGAAGTTTCAGCTCAGTTTCCAATTTCCCAAGCCCTCATTGCTGGAGGCTGTACCTTTGTACACTGATCCCAGAAGGCTAGCAAATGGATATGGAAGCTGAAATGAAACCGATCTCACAGTGAGGAACTTAAAAGCAATTATGCAGGTTGGAGAACCAAGTTAAACCTTCTTTGATTCCCTGATGGAGTGATGGGAACTTCAGGAGGTTCTCCACTCTCAATGGTGTTCATAAGGTGAGCGTTAGAGGGAGACATCCCACCTCCAGAAAAGTTTGCAGAATCTGATCCTGTTGCTGGGAATCAATGTTCAGGAAGTAAACAATGAGCGAGTCTTTCTCTTTCGTATCTCCTTTTTTCTCATTCTCCCACACTCTTGAGAATATACGCCATCCCCACTAATTTCTCTTTCTAGGTCAATGGCCCCAATCTAGTGAGTCTGCATGGATTGCATTTGAGGCAAATGTATCCCTATGTAAGCACAGAACCAAGACTTCACATAGAACTCCAGATGTGTATGCATTTAAGGTGAGAGGGGGTAGGTTCAGAACAGATGTGAGGGATATGTTTTTTTGCTGAGAGAGTGGTGGATGCCTGGAGTGTGTTGCCTGATAGGGTGATGGAGGCAAATTCACTGGGGGCTTTTAAGACGGGCATGGATGAGCACTACAATTCCTCTGAACACCAATAATTACTAGTTTTTCTCCAGCAAAGTGAATAGTCTCACCCTTCTTTGTTTTATACTCCATCTGTACTCTCTTGCCCACTCATTGAGCTTGTCTACATCCTCTGCAGACCCTGCATTATCCTTGGGGGAGGTTGAAACATGCTCACACTTCTTCTAAAAGGTTCACCTGGAAGCTCTGATATCAGTAGCCTTTAAGGAAGTGATGGCTCAGTAATGTCCCCACAGCCAAACAAACTCTGTGTCCAGAGACTATCATTGAGCTTGTTTCCATAAAGAAATCTCCAGGCTGGGGAAAATTGTTCAGCCAAACAGAGAAGGGAGACGGTGGTTTCTATCCCGTCCACAGGAAGTGATGAGAGAGACCACAGGATCAAGGTGGTCTGTCTGTCCATGGAGCCGGGTCCTGGCAGTCCCCAGTAAGGGTCCACACTCATCATGCTGGCTAAGGTGCAGCAATCACACCTCTCACCAGTCCTCACAGGCAACCTCTCCACACGAAGGGGCGATCCGCTGTTGGGAAGGTGCTAGCGGAGGGCAGGTTCCTGGCACAGCAGCACTGTCAGTAATCGGGAGACACCAGAGACTGCAGACGCTGGAACGTGGAGCGAAAATGAGCTGCTGTAGGGACTCATAGGGTCAGGCAGCATCTGTGGAGGGAAATGGACAGTCGACGATTCTGGTCCAGATGAAAGGTCTCAACGTGAAGCATCAACTGGCCATTTCCCTCCCCAGATGCTGCATGAACCACTGAGTTCATGGAACATAGAACAGTACAGCACAGGAACAGGCCCTTCGACCCACAATGTCTGTGCCAGAACAATGCCAAATTAAATTAAGTCTCTTCTGTCTGCACATGATCCATATCCTTCCATTCACTGCATGTTCATGTGTCTATCTAACAGCCTCTTAAATGCTACTGTTGTATCTGCTTCCACCAGTCCCCCTGTCAGCCCATTCCAGGCACCCACCACTCTCTGTGTAAAACACTTCCCCGCGCATCTTACTTAAATTTTCACCTCTCACCTTAAATGCATGTCATCTGGTAGTCAACACTTCTACCCTGGAGAAAAGATTCTGACTGTCCAGTCTATGCCTCTCAGAAGTTTATAAACTTCTATCAGGTCTCCCCTCAGCCTCCGACGCTCCAGAGAAAGCAACCCAAGTTTGTCCAACCTCTCCTTATAGCTCATACCCTCTAATCCAGGCAGCATCTTGGTGAACCTCTTCTGCACCCTCTCCAAAGCCTCCACATCCTTCCTGTAGCTTGCTCTTTACTGTCAGTAATCACCTCTCTCTACATAACGTTCCCTTTTGGTGCTGATTCCATTTCCCCCTTGTTTCTGGAAAAGCATTGTAAGCACAGACCAAGGTACCAGTGTACTGTGAATGGTGACGCTGTATTACTTATTTGCAAATTCTGTGAATGCAATAAATTTCTGGAAAAAAAAACCCTGTTCCTAGAAATTGTTATTAAGATCAGCCCTACAAAACAATTTGGTTGGAGTCATCAGATTTTCCAGTGTGCAAATCCAAAACAAACCATTAGGCTTCATGTTACAACCTACTCAGAGAGTGGGTTGGTGTGGAACATTCACAGCGTCGGTATCACAGGGAAAAGGGAGGAGAGGGGAGAGAGAGAAGTACAGGAGGAGGGGGAGATGTAAAGACTGATGACAATGGAGTCTAGACTTAGCTTCATTGGTTGGTTGGTTGGTTTCATTCCTGACTCTGGCTGGGTCAGCACCAGCTTTGGGACAGTTTCCAAAAAAAAACCCCGCCCCCCCAACCTCCCCCCACAACCCTCGCATCCGAAGCCACAGCTCTGTCAGATATGATGTGGACCTGAATCTCATCTTTCAAACCACCCTTAAACCCAAGAGGTTGGACAAACTTGGGCTGTTTTCTCTGGAGTACTGGAGGCTGAGGGGGGACCTGATAGAGGTTTATAAAATTATGAGAGGCATAGACAGTCAGAGTCTCTTTCCCACGGTAGAAATGTCAAATACTAGAGAGCACAGCTTTAAGGTGAGAGGGGGAAAGTTTAAAGGGGGATGTGTGGGGCAAGTGTTTTTACACAGAGAGTGGTGGGTGCCTGGAACACACTGCCAGGGGTGGTGGTAGAAATGGATACGATAGTGGCATTCAAGAGGCTTTTAGACAGGCACATGAACATGCAGGGAATGGAGGGATGTGGATCATGTGCAGGCAGAAGGGATTAGTTCAAATTGGCATTGTATTTAGGACTGAAGGGCCTGTTCTATGTTCTATGTTCTATGTTCTAAATTGACTGGATCAATCATCAAATACCCTGAGGAGTGGAGAGGGAGGGATTGATCTAACCTGGTCTTCACTGCTCATTCTCAGCTTCCTGTTCCTCTGCCAGGGTTCCTTACCCCTCTCCCCTTACAGCATTTCATCCAAAAGAGAAACTCTTTTTAGTGTTTGAGATTAGCAATGAGTGTAACCAATTGATTGAAAAAATGGGCTGCACAGTCAGCAATAATGGGGCTAAGAATGTCGAGACTGGAACAAGGCAGAAAGTTGTGGGTTTTAAGACTGGAGGAAGTTACCATGATGGGAAGAGACAGACTTATGGAAGGAATTGAACATCTTATGAAAATTAAAAATACTGCAGATGCTGGAAATCAGAAATAGAAGAAAAAAATTAGAAAATGCTGGAAACACCCAGCAGGTCAGGCAGCATCTGTCTTTGGTCAGAAAACGTTAACTGTGTTTCTCTTCCCACAGATGCTGCCTGACCTGCTGAGTGTTTCCAGCATTCTATGCTTATCCTGACACAGAGGAGATCATTTAGCCTGTACAAGCTCTCAGGGTAGCAATTCCATTAATCACATCCCCTTTCTCCTTAGTTCCCTGCACCCCTGCAACCTATTCTATCTCATGCATGCCCATCATAGGGTCACAGAATCATAGAGTCACACAGCAGTGAAGCAGGCCATTCGGCCCAACTCGCCCATGCCGACCATCTAAGCTAGTCCCATTTACCTGTGTTTGTCCCATATCCTTCTAATCCTTTCCTATCCACGCACCTGTCCAAATGTCTTTTAAATGTTGGTATTGCTCCCTTTCTTTGATTCTTTTTGCCATGAACCTGCACTAATGGGTAACTTACAGCGGCTGATTACTGCCAGTACATCTTTGCAACGTAGGGTGAAACTGGAGCACTTGGATGAAACCCACGTGGTCATAGATCTCTGCACGGACGGTACCCCGAGGTCAGGATTGAACCCAGATCCCTAGAGTTGTGAGGCAGCAGCACTAACTGCAGCGTGCCACCCATGATGGGAATCTTAAATTACATTGTTAGATCATTAGAGATTAAAAAGGCAAAGCTTATTCCACTGGACCATTCACAGTTAAAGGCAAAACATTCTCCAATGGACTACTCCAAAATATTTGTATTCTGTTGTTGTTCAACAGAATGATGAAAACAGTAATTATCTTGTGTTTTTTTAATGAGTCAATGGTATATTCACAAATACAGTACTTTCAGAATATTCTTTGAGGGTGTATTGACTTTTGAAAACAGCACTGGTGTGTTTCCACAATGAATTGGTTGGTATGTACGCAGTGTGTTAGAGGAAGCAGATTGACCAGAAAATCCCAGGGTTTGATCACTAGTCCAAGAGAAGCTGATGCCAGCCAAGACTTCAGTTTCTCCATTCCAGGCAGCCAGAGAATGGTACAATTACTGCTGTTCCTGAAAGCTATCCGGTGACCCTAACCTGAAAACCTTAGAATATTCAATACAGACAGTGTTGATCTCAGTTAAAATGCTGCCATGGTAAAGTTTTGGCAGTATTCACTGTCTAGACATGCATTTGGATAAGTAGGGCTGATGTATCAAAGGACTGGCAGAGTAATTGGAACGGCACCCTGAGTCATCATGTTCAAAATGCAAGGCAAAATAGAACAAGCTAATTTATAGGTTTAAAAGAAAAAGCAAAGTAATGAAATAAGACAGGAAATGCTAAAAGTACTCAGCAGAGCAACCTGCAAATGGCTTTCACATGTAATAGACTTAAAGCATTAAATCTATTTCCAATGTATAGATGCTGCCTAACTAACTGAGCATTCCCACTATTTTCTAGCTATTACTTTGGCTACTTTACACCTTTTGCAACTCCGGGAAGATTCTTGGTGGATAACATTTAAAGATATTTTATCATATTCCACCAGTAATATATGGATATCCAACTATCTGTTGCAATTCATGAACTGAAAACTCACCATTCATATCTTGTGCAGAATTCTGACCAGCCAGAAATTTGAGAAGATTAGAAAATTCTTATATTTAGCAACCTTGACGGCCCAAAGTGCATCTACAACCAATGAAGTACAGAGAAGTATTTAAATCTGTGCTCAGTGATATTGTATATCTGGCATCCATTTTGTGCATCACAAGTTCTTATAGCAATGAGATAACAACCATAGAGCGAAGAACAGTCAGCATGGATTAGTGAGGGAAAGTCATGACTGAATAATTTGATTTAATGTTTTTTAAGAAGGTGTGTTGACGAGCATGGTGCATTTGATGTTTCAAGCATTGTGTCAACCATTCATTTGGAAATGTTACCCCCCCCCCCCCCGCCCCCCCACACACACACACACACACCCATGTCTAAGTCTGTGTTGTAGAACCGTGGCCGTATTGCTGACCTTGGGGAACACCACTGATTACTTCCCTCCGGTCTGAAGATTAACCATCTATTAGTACTCTCTGCTTTCTGCCCTTAAGCCAATTTCCTCTTCGGGCTGTTATGATCACAGGCCTTAATTTTGCTAATCAGCCTTTTTGTGTGGGATTTTATCAAATGTCTTTTTGAAGACCATGTTGAGGACTTCTCTCCTTCTCAAACAGTCCCTCAGGGTTGAGGCTGACCTGCTTGTACGCCAGTTCTGTGGGTCCTGAGGTGGTTGATCAGATCAATGTGGGACCTGCAGACTCTGCCATCTGTGGGTCAGGATGTATTTGACAGGGTCTGCACACCTTCCATTATTTACACTGGGCTTCTGATGAATGGACTCAAAGGTCTAAATGCAATCCTGAATGCTCTTCGCCACTTTGAGCAGTCAAGAATTCCCGTCACTTAGGAGAAATATCATTCATTCTCAAGGAGGTTTTGAGCGCCATCCTTGGGTCTTTTCCTCTGTCCACCTGGTAATTTTTTACCGTTAAAGTGTTCTGAACAGAGTATCTGTTTTGTAGGTCCGATGTCAGGCATGCAAACAATATGGCCCGTCCATCGGAGCTGAATGTAATTATGGCCTCAGTGTTGGGAGAGGATGCTGACGTTGATTTGCTCCTCCTGCCATGGATTTGGGGGATTTTATGGAGACAGTGTTGGCAGCACACCTCTGGTACTCTGAAGTGCCTCCTGTAAGCAGTCAATGTATCAGACACAAATAGAGAGCAGGGATCGTTGCTGCATGGTATAGCATGAGCTTTGTGCTGGGTCTGAGGTTTAATCTTAAACTCGTCCTCAAGTGGACAAAGTTGATGCACCGACGGCGATGGTGAATTTCATCATCCGTGTCAGGGCAGAGGGGAGTTGTGGGGGCGGGGAACCAGTGGGACGAACAGATAGAAAGGGGGGAGGAGGGGAAAGAAGCATGGAGGTGGGAGCCGGGTAGATCAGGATGTCATTATTGACAAGTGGCTCCTGAGGTATGGGATGTAGACTTCTTATGGACTATTACAGTCAGGGAGACGGTGTTTTACATGAGGGTCACATTGGTAAAGGACATTTGTTCTGCAGATGCTTAACATAAGACCCATCCTCCCAGTGATAACATCCACACAGCTTTCCGCTGAATGTGTGTATATGCCACCATCATCTCTCTACTCCAGCTCAATGAATGAGGTTGGTGACCTTGGTTTAGGAGTGGAGGCAGCGTAGATCGAACGGTTTCCCATTAGCTCTGTTCCAGCGACAGCTTTGTTGGAAGTGAGTCAGAAAACATTTCTGTCCTATTGAGATTTCTGCAGCATCCCCTTCCTAGCAGAGACCCACACAAAGGACTCATTCATTGCCTCAACTCTCTGTATGGATCACATTCTGTATTGATCCCTCTTTAATCAATGAGTAGACTCAGAGTTGTTACAAGGCAGAACCGACTTTTTTTAAAAAGGTAAAGTTACAAAAAAGACAGAATTGAAGCAGTGCCAGACATATTTGTTTGCCATCTCACATTAGCACTCTCTGGAACAATAGAAATACCAGACCAGATCCTGTGACCTCACTGATTAAAGCCAAAGTGTTTATGCAGTGATGTTGCACATCTTGTTACATTACTCGCCTCTGAAAGAAATAAGATATTATTGTTTGACTAAAACAAACACAGAGAACATTGACAATAGACACCTTAAATGCACATTGTCCTTCCATTACTCTGGGAGCTGGGACTGCCATCTGAGTCTACAGTCAGTGATTGGTGTTCGACTTGTGTGATCCACACCTGTTGATTTAATTAATGTACCTTGTTTTGCAGATTGTGGACAGTTCAGAGAAGGTGGAAGCATCTGTAGATAAGGTGGTGAAGAATGTATACAAGACACACTGAGACACGAGAGACTGCAGAAGCTGGAATTTGGAGTGACACAAAAGATGCTGGAGGAACTCAACGGGTCAGGCAGCATCTACAGAGGGAAATGGACAGTCAATGTTTCGGGTTGAGACCCTTCATTCGGAGATAGCCACTATAAAAAGCTGGAAGGGTGAAGCAAGAGCTGGCAGGTGATAGGTGGATCAAGAAGGGGTGGGGGGATGGAGGGTGGTAATGTTGATAGGCAATTAGGGGAGGGAGAGTGGGAATAGTGCCAGAAGCTGGGAGGATGTCATTAGGAGTGACAAAGGGCTGAAGATGGTGCAATCTAATAGGAGTGGAAGGTGGAGCATGGAATAACAGGAGGGAGGTGGGGCGGGCAGAGGGGAGTTGTAGGCGAGCGGAACCAGTGGGAGGAGTATGTGGGTGATGGGCAGATGAAAAGGGAGGAGGAGGGGAATGAAGCGGGGAGATGGGGTCCAGGTAGTTCAGGAGGGGAGAGAAAGGAGATGGAGGGGGAGGAGGGAGCAGTTATGGGAAGTTGGAGAATTTACAGTATACAGGACACCTGGCTTCATTAGCTTGGGCATAGAATAGGGCAGTTACAGTACAACTTTATGAAACTTTGGACAATGAACACAGCTGAAACACTGTGTACAGTTCTGGTCACCGCACTATAGGAAGGACGTGATTGTCCCAGAGAGAGTGCAGAGGAGATTCATCAGGATGTTTTCTGGGATGGAGTGTTTCAGTTATGAGGAGGGACTGGATAGGCTGGGCTTGTTTTCCCTGGAACAGAGATGGATCCTGATAGGTATATGAAAAATTGTGAAGGGCTTAGATAGGGTAGAAAGCAGGAAATTTCTCCCCATAGCAGAGGTGTTTAAAACTAGAGGGCATAGGTTCAGGGTAAGTGACAGAAAGTTCAGAGGGGATCTGAAGAAGAACATTTTCCCCCAGAGGGTGCATAGAATCTGGACTGCGCTGCCTGAGTAGGTAGTAGAGGCAGGTACTCTCACGGTATCACCTGGGTGTATTTCTTGAAGTGATTTTGCATTCTTCTTACTGTAATATTCTCAATAATACTTCATGCCAATCAGCAGACAAATGCTTTCTTCTGTGGAACACCAAGCGGTGCTGTACCTGCAGTGGGAAGTGGAGAAACAGGAGACTGCAGCTGCTGCAGTATGGAGCCAGAATCAAACTGCTGGAGGAACTCAGTGGGTTGAGCAGCATCAGTGGAGGCGGGACCCTACCTCAGGACTGAGAGTGTAGAGGGGCGATAAGCAGCATAAAGAGGTGAGAGGGAGGCATGAGGCAGGGGCTGGTAGGTGATGGGTGGAACCAGGTGAGGGGGGAGATGATGCGCAGAGAGATCCAAGTTGGGAAAGGGGATGGGTGGGCTTGGGTGACAGCGGCTGGTGGGTGATAGGTATAGACAGATAAGGAGAGAGAGAGGGAGCAAAAAAAGGATGGAACCAGGTGGGGGGAGTGGAGGGAGGAGGTAGGGATAGAGGCTGGAAGGTGATAAGTGGAGACGCAAGAGGCTGCAGATGCTGGAATCTGATGTAAAGAAGGTGATAAGTGGAAACAGATAAGGGAAGGATAATGGGCAGAGCGAACCATTTGAGGGAGGGGAGAGTCCATGTATTGCCTATTGATATATATATAGAACATAGAATATAGACCACAGACCATAGAACACTACAGCACAGTACAGGCCCTTTAGCCCACGATGTTGTGCTGACATTTTATCCTGCTCTAAGATCTATCTAACCCTTCCCTCCCACATAGCCCCCCATTTCTCTATCATTCATCTGACTATCTGAGAGTCTCTTAAATGTCCCTAATGTATCTGCCCCCACAACCTCTGCCAGCAGTGCGTTCCACACACCCACCACTCTCTGTGTAAAAAAAACTTACCCCTGACATCCCCCTTGTATCTTCCTCCAATCAGCTTAGAATTATGCCCCCTCGTGTTAGCCATTTTTGCCCTGGGAAAAAGTCTCTGACTATCCACTCGATCTATGCCTCTTATCTCCTTGTACACCTCTATCAAGTCACCTCTCGCCCTCCTTCTTTCCAAAGAGAAAAGCCCTAGCTCACTCAACCTATCCTCATAAGACTTGCTTTCCAATCCAGGCAGCATCCTGGTAAATCTGCTCTGCACCCTCTCTAAAGCTTCCACATCCTTCCTATAATGAGGCGACCAGAACTCAACACAATACTCCAAGTGTGGTCTAACCAGAGTTCTATAGAGCTGCAACATTACCTCGTGGCTCTTGAACTCAGTACCCTGACTAATGAAGGCCAACACACCATATGCCTTCTTAACAACCCTATCGACCTGCACAGCAACCTTAATTGATCTACAGACATGGACCCCAAGATCCCTCTGTTCCTCCACACTGCTAAGAGTCCTGCCATTAACTTGTACAGTTCAGACAACACTGGAAAACACAATTGCAGAGTTCCTTGATTTGTGCAGATCTCATCTCTGTTTCTATTAATGCCTTTGTTGCATAGGAAATAACTTGTCTATTTTGCTCTGCCCATACCTCAGTGCAGCAGGTTGTAAAGTTACCTCCTCCTTAAGATTATAATTTTTAGGAACTGGTGTGCAAGTGGCCACTATGCTTTTGCAACATAACTTCTTGGAATTCTCGCAGAGCTAATCTGTAACTTCCCACTATCTGAACAGCTTCACCATGTCTAATGCATGTGGAAGAAACTGACTCAAGTATTGAGGAAATCTAACTGGATCCCTGTCGCATGTGTTGGAGTTAGCATCTCCAGAGTCACTTTAACTTTGACCGGATCAATGCAAAGAACTTGGCCCATGGCAATATGTTCAAACTTCTTGCTTCTAATGTTTTACTTTATCTCTAGTTAGTATTCCTCCCTGCTCACTCTACTGAAGAAGAAGTGCATCTAGATGGTTATCATGCTCTTGAATTGCTGCTTCTAGCTTTTTTCCAAAACCTGCTGCCACAAGATTGACTGCAAAGATTTCTCTTCCTTTAAGTCTTTGCACCTACTCCTTTAGAACACTTTTGATGCAGAGCTGCTCCCCAGTGGGACTGCCCAAAAGGTCTGTCAAAATTAGTTAAACATGACAACCATTCAACTGACTTTGCATGTCGAAGCCCGTTTCAAACATATAGAATCATGAAAGCATTAGCACCATGCAGACATGCAGCTTAATCCTCAATTGTTGGCAATGGCTGATGCTCTATTTAATAACTTTATTTCAAGTCTTTAGGATCTAAACATAAATGTAGTAACCCATCATTTTAGCTATTGAAATGGTCCAAATATTCAGTGTTTTTGTCAGAGCCAGACTACCTTGTCTGACCATATTGTCTGGTTTTTCTTTCAGCTGATCCTTTGCAGCCACTTTCACCTGATGGTGGATCAGATCTACTGTTTTATCAAGCTTTTACCACTAAACAACTGTTATTTCTGCATTAAACACTCCCTGGTTACTGTTTATATTCAGTTATCATGTACATCATGACCCTCACTGGAAGGTATTCTTTTCCCTTTATTCTAACATTGTTCCAACAAGACTGAGGTAATTGAAATCACCCATTATCACCACTTTATAGCTTGTGCACGTTTCTGTGATTTCCCTCTCTTTGAATGGTGGCATGAGGAAGGGGGAGGTAGCAGTTTTCATCACATCCAATAGGAGGTGATGAGAGAGACTGTCAGATCCAGGCATGAGAAATGGTGTTCAGGTCTGCACCTTGACCAGTGCCTAGCAATGGCCTGTGCTTACCATGCTGGCCACAGTGCAGCCCTGAGTCCTACTTCCCTGCACACTGCTACCCAGGTCCAACCAACACCAGACTTCACAGGCAGCCTCTGGACAATGCCTTGAAGGTTCACTCCACACCAAGCTGTGTGGAAATGATATCACCGTGGGAGTGCCAGTGGGTGCAGAGTTCACACCAGGTCCCAGGCACAGTAGTGCACAGCATGCAGCCTGAGCTGATATCTTTTTTAAGGTGGTGGTTGCAGTTTATACCTGTACATGCTATGACTCCAGGACCTAGTGAGCTATAACAAATCAGCGTTCTATAGATTGGTGCTAAGCAGGGTCCCAGTGTACCTTAATTAGTACTGCCACTCCACTTCTTTTTTTTATCTTTTTATGAACACCTTGTATCCTGGAATATTAACTGCCCAGTGCTGTGCCTTTTTGAGCTGTTTCAGTGATTGCAAGCATTATGATGTATGATTTCATTTTTATTTTTAAATTAGATTGGTGGAGGGACAATTATTGGTAAGGATGCCAGGGACAATGCTCTTGTTCTTTGAAAAAGGCTGGAAAATCTTAATGTCCATCTGTGGAAGTAGACTACAGGACATTGAAATATGCAGCATTCTTTCAACATTGCAAGGAAATGCTGGTCTCAATTATGGGTGTAAGTCTCCTTCTGACTTGGATGAAAGTGTTACCACTGAACCAAGGCTGAAGCCTATCCACAAACTTAATTTGAAGCAAGAGTGTTGGTGAAGGAAGACTTATTTTTGAGATTACTCGTCCATGCAAAAAGTTGATAGTTTACCTGAAAAAGATCTTGAAATATTAAGAAAAGATTGTTAAACATAAACTATTTAGCTGCTAAATCAGATGTAGAACCATTAGAAGCTTCTCAGCAGTTTCCTTTTGAGTCCCTGAAAGTTACAGGAAATATAGAAGTTGGAAGAGTTTTCAAAAATTCTAGTCGGTGTTTCTTCATTGTTGCATTTTCATGATATCATTAAAAAAGTAATTTGTTTTCCAGTCTAGTAGCTGCAATGCACACAGATTGTATAAAAATAAATTATTCCCAGTGTACTTCTGTTTTACTGAGAATGTAAAGTTAAAGTAGGATCCACAATTGGTCAAACGGCCACTTGAATATCTGCCTATCACCCACACACTCCTCCCACTGCTTCCCCACCCCCACTGTTCCCATATGCACTTCCAACCTCCTTCACTTGATGCCACGCTCCATCGTCCTTTCCTATCAAATTCCATCATCTTCAGCCCTTTGTTGCCTCCACCCCTCACCTCTCAGCCTCTGTCACTGTTTCCACTCCCCCCTCCTCCTCCATCTGCCTATCACCCTTGCTCAGCTGGATCCACCTGTCACTTGCCGCCTCTTGCTCCACCCTTTCCCGTCACCATTATATACTGGCTATCTGTCCTCTGTTGTTCAGTCCAGATGAAGGGTCCTGACCCAAAATGTCAACTGTCCTTTTCCCTCCAATAGTTGCTGCCTGACCTGGTGAGTTCCTCTAGCATCCTGCGTTGCTCCAGGTTCCAGCATCTGCAGTCTCTTGTGTTTCTGTGTGGCCACTTGAACTTGCTCTGCAATTCAGTACAATTGAATCAACGTTGACCTGAACTCTACTTTCCTGCCCAAGCCCCTTAACCCTTGATTTCCTTAGACTTTAAGAACTTCTCGTTGTAGCCTCTAATGAATCTGACTATAAATTTTTTTTGCATACTTGTGTCAACTCTTATAATGCTTTTATAATTCTTGCACATTTACTCTATTTCTACTTTCTTTTTATTTTTAATTTTAAGCTATCTTTTACCTGTTTCCAATCTTGAGCCCAAGTACTCTTCTTATCAACATTACAAACCTATTGTTTAAATTGAATGATATCCTGAGTTAGCCATGGATGGGTCACATTTCTCTGGGAGCTTTCTTAATGTAATGCAAACTGATTTAGAATTATGAACTAGTTCTTTAAGTGCCCTGCCCTGCTTCACTACCATCAGAAAAGAAAGACTTTTTAATTCAATTACCTCAGATAATTCATTCCTATTAGCTATGAGACTGATTTTATTTAAATTAAGCTAGTTTACTGCAGTTTTGTGCTTAAGTACATCACTTTCAAATAATGCAAAATTCCAGAAGATTATAATAATCCTTAGAGGATTTTCTATGAAATTATTAATTAATCCAGTCTCTTTATACAAGACAAGATCTAAACTAGCCATTTCCCTGGTTGATTTCATACTATATGCTCTTGGAAATTACCTCAAATGTATTCTATGAACATATCTTCCAGACTACTTTTGCCAGTTTGATTTTCCTGGCCACATTGAAAATCTCCTGACGATTGTTGAATTACCTTGGTTATGGACTTTGCTTATATCTGTACTAATGCATTATCCAATAGCTACTGTTAGAGGGCCTCTGTTCTATCGCCATCATCTATCGTCTCTTCTCACACTGTTCCTATTGCAGAGATTCTGAAAATTTTACAATTTTCCCCTTTTCACTGACAAAACTTAGGATTTCTGCTTTGGTTAAAAGTCACAAAACAGAGCTATCACCAGATTTTATATTTTTGAGTATGCAAGCTCATGACTAGTAGTGGGAAGATGGACACTATCAGTTCAGCAACAAATGTGTGCAACACAAGCACTTCCATCTCTGCAAAAAATCATGTGCCCACTAATGCTGGTAGACAATAAATAGTTTATAACCTAACCTGACCTAACCTATTTAAACCTATTTATTTTGCATCATGCGGGATTGCCAACTTTTTGGAGTGCCCCTGGGTTTCCAGGAATTAAACACTAATCTCCAAGATATTGCTTTAAGTAACTTAATAGAAAAAAGTCATGGGCATTAAAAATAATGTGGAAGTAGATAGGTTCTTGATTAGCAAGGGTATCAAAGGTTATGAGGAGAAGGCAGAAGAATGGGGTAGAGACGGAAAAATAAATCAGCCATGATTGAATGGCGGAGCAGAGATGATGGGCCAAATGGCCCAATTCTGCTCCTATGTCTTATAGTTTTAGGGTAACTTGCTTTCTCTGTTTGTAGCAGAAATGGCCAGTTCTGCTGTAAGGCTATCCATTTACAATATTAACTCAGTTTTTTTCTTTCTCCACAGACACTGCCTGACTTGCTGGGCAATACCAACATTATCCCTTTGGTTTCGGTTTTCTACCGACAGCTCTCATTTGTATTTCATAGCCTTTTTCATAACTCTCTGAATTTTCTCTCTCTAACTGCCACTATTAATCTACCAATCAGATGGTTTTATAACCTGTGATCCATGTCTCACCCTCTCAGAGGTATTCCATCCCTCAACATCTCTGCAATTTAAACCCTTTTTTGTCCTCTATTTCTCACTTCTGATGAAGGGTCTTTGATCCAAAACGTTACCTCTGTATTTTTGGGAGTTTAGAAGAATGAGGGGTGATCTTATTGCAACATCAGGAAAGGTGACAAGTAATGTTGAGATGATTCCATTAATGGAAGAGTCTAGAATGAGAGACATAGTTACAAGATTAGGCGGCAATTATTTAAAACTGCATAAGAACATCTTCTTGCTGAGGGTGGTGAACCTCTTGTATTTTCTACCCCAGAGTCTCATCGAGGCCAGATCATTTAAAGAGGAAGTAGATACATTTTTGAAAGATACATTCAGAGACTTTTTCCCAGGGCGGAAATGGCTAACACAAGGGGACATAATTTTAAGATGATTGGAGGAAGGTATAAGGGGGATGTCAGGGGTAAGTTTTTTACACAGAGAGTGGTGGGTGCGTGGAATGCACTGCCTGCAGAGGTTATGGGGGAAGATACATCAGGGGCATTTAAGAGACTCTTAGATAGACACATGAATGATAGAAAAATAGAGGGTTATGTGGGAGGGAAAGATTAGATAGATCTTAGAGCAGGATAAACTGTTGGCACAATATTGTAGTATTCTATGTTCTATGTCATTGAATTGAGAGCTATGGGGAACAATCACAGAGGAAGAGATGAGGCCTGGGGCAGACCAGCTATTGAATGGTGGGGCAGATCTAAGGGGCCAAGTAACCTCCTTCTGTTCGTATTTTCTTTCCAGAGATACAGCCTGATCTGCTGATGACCAGCATTTTCTATTTTTATTTCAAATTTCCACATCTGCAGTTTTTTGATTTACAATAAAAAGTGATACATAAATTATCTCACCCCTTAATCTTAACTGTTTTCATTGTTTAGTGTTGTTCTCCCAAATACACATTTTCTCCACTTGGTTCTTGTTTTATTTTGCACCTCCTCATATTTCCCTCTGTCACAGACTGCTCTCCAACCAAAACAGAAAGTGGGTGGCTGACTTCTGCTGCTGGTTGGCAAGGCAACTTTCTTCATTGGGTTGGAAGTATTTAGTTTATGTTCTTGACAGCACCAACCTGATTACTTAAGATCTGGGGATCGCCCAAAGAAGAAACCAATATGCTACCATCATGGAGACACGAGAGACTGCAAATGCTGGAATCTGGAACAAAAAACAAGATGCTGGAGGAACTCAGCGGGTCAGGCAGTATCTGTGGTAGAAAGTGGACAGTGGGCATGGAGATGAAGGGTCTCAACCCAAAATATCACTATCCATCTCCCTCCACAGGTGCTGCCTGACCCGCTGAGTTCATCTGGCAGTTCTTTTTGTGACTCTGCCATGCTGTATTTGTGCTGTACTACATGCTGTATTAACAAGTGCAAGGCTGTCCGCAAAAGCATGTTTTTAAAATAGTGACTTGGGTACAGTTTGATCTCCAGTTTTTCCATGAGGAACTCTAACATTATCCATTCAGAACCTACACCTCAGCAGTGAGTGGGATGAAAATTTGAACCTATCTCAACAATTTCCACTTATGTATAGCCTTTAACAAAATAATCCCAAAGCGCTTCACAAACTATGAATAATAAATTAGGAGGAGAGCTTGGTGATCTGCTGTCTCATGACCTCAGGATGTTCCAAAGCACTTTAATGCCAATGCAGTGCTCTTTGAAGCGGACTCACTTATGTAATGTAGAAAATGCAGCAGCAAGTTTGTACACAGCAAGCCTTCATAAAGAGCAATGAGATAATGATCAAGTAATATATTAATGATAATGATTGAGAGATATTGCCCAGAATTCCAAGAGAATTTCTCTGCTCTTGTGCCAAGGAATCTTTTATCTCCACCTAAGAGGGTTTAACACTTTATCTAAAAGAAATACAGATCGATAGTATGGGGACATGACAGTAGTTTGGGAGGCAGTTCTAAGTAGTCACAGCAAGGCATCTAATGAAAGGTCAAAATAAAGGAGATGATGTACAAAGTACTCAGGTGAAAGGAGTTGAGCATTTGCGTTTGGATAAAGGATTGGAAGAGTGTAAGGTCATCAGTGTACAATGAAATAGGTGTCCTTGCAGGTGTACCTAAGGCTACAAGAACATAAGTCAAGTCAAGTTGATTGTCATGTACATAAATAGGGTGAGGTACAGGTACAATGAAAAATTTGCTTGCAGCAGCATCACAGGCACGTAGGTACAGACAACACACAGAATATAAATTATACATAAAATTATACCATACAGTGAAAAAATATACTGCAATCACAGGACCTTGGTGCAGAAAAAAACAAAGCCACTATCAGATACAAGTCCATGGAAGTGCAAAGAGATGGTCGATAGTGTACCATTGCCGAGGTAGGGTTAGGGTTGTGCAGGTCAGTTCAAGAACCTGATGGTTACAAGAAAGTAGCTGTTCCTGAATCTGGTTCAGGCTTCTGTACCTCCTGCCTGACGGTAGCAGTGAGAAGAGGGCATGACCTGGATGGTGGGGATCCTTGATGATTGATGCCACCTTCCTGAGGCAGCACCTCCTGTAGATGCTGTCAATGGTGGGGGAAGGGGGGTATATCCACAACTCTCTGGAGTCTCTTGTGTTCATGTGTGTTGGAATTACCATACCAAGCAGTGAGGCAACCATTCAGTTAGAACATACAAGTACTCTCAATCCTGGCTCCCGCCACAGATTCCTAACCCCTGGTGTTCCCAATCCCGACTCCAACCCTCTACCCAGCTCCAGATGTGTACTGTACCCACACTTCAGAACTTTGGAATCTGGCTCCAGCTGCAAATGTAACTACACTACTGAACCTCAGTGTTGCCAACCCTGATTGCACACTGATTATTGAGACCTCACTGCATGCTAGCTCAAGACATCAAATGCAATTCATCTAATGGCAAAGAAGATTCACCGGACACTGTAAGAGAGGTCTCTAGAGGAACACACCATACTTACCAACATGTCCAGTAAAGCACAATCAATTTGACAAGTACACAGATCCAAGGATAGTAAATCAGTGAATAACAAGGATTTGATGTAATACTTTGCATTTCTGTTTTTTCTACCAAAGTGAACAACCTCACATTTCCCCGCATTGTACTCCATCTGCCATTTTCTTTTTCTAATCATTTAATCTGTCTTTATCCCTTTGCTTTTATTCTCATAGTTTACTTTCTCTTCTGTCTTTGTATTATCAGTAAACTTGGATATGTTGCAAACAGCCCCTCAATCCAGAATCTTACTCCCAAGCCCTTAGATAGAGATTGGAGGTGGTTACACAGTTGTTCCCTTGTAATTTTTATCAGGAACTGTGGTGTCTATGTTAATGTTTGTGCTCAGATTGTGGTTGGTGTTGCAAAACTTGTCAAGGAAGTTGTTATTCCCTAATGCCCTGTCTGGGTTTGAGCCAAATTGTCTCATGAAGATTAGTTGCACAGACTCATGTGTTAGCCTTGATTTCAGAATCTTAGTCATCCGGATAATGACAGTAATTATTTTTTTCTTTCACTCTCTCTCTTTTCTACTGCGCTGGCAAATTGCACAAACAAGCAAACATTTCAGAAACCTAAAAAAAACCAGAAAATGCTGGAAATACTCAGAAGGTCATACAGACAGATACTGCCTGACTTTCTGAGTATTTCCAGCATTTTCTATTTTTATTTCAGATTTCCAACATCCGCAATGCAGTAAAACACTGATAACCTGACGCTCTTGGAAATATGATAGTGCCAGAATAGCAGATTTTCTGGATTATTGGATCCCCAAACACATTTTTATTTCTTTTTTCACATGTTATACAGCAGTATAATAAATTTACCAGTGAACTAGGCTAGTTTAAAGGGCACAGGTAATATACAAGCATTCCGGACCCTGGTTCCAGCTGTAAACTTACCCACATTCTTGCCCTTGGTCATAGAATCATAGAGTTATACAGCACAGAAACAGACCTTATGGTACAACTCATCCAAGCCGACCTAAATAAATATTGTTTATTGACTACAGCTCCGCCTTCAATACCATAATTCCAAACAAACTCATCACCAAACTCCGAGACCTGGGACTCAACACCTCTGAGAATGTGTATAAGGTATAATGAAAGGTTAGGTGAGTAAAAGATTGTGAGCCCTGAAAAGAGAATTTAAGGGTACATCACTATGGCTGTAATAGACTGCTTGAAATAGCTGTGCTTCGCTTTGTAGTGCCTTGCTTCAGAGATTTTGCTTGCTTCAGCTAGTTTTCTTCAGCCTTGAGATATGATTATACAGTAAAATCAGTTCTTGTCTCAGCAAGTCTGCAGACTTGACTCTTGCTCCACTAAACTGACCCTGAGCCCACCATGAGAAACCTTATGTATACAAAGATAACTGGTGGAACAAGATGGTCTGAAAAGATTAAGGAACTATAGCTTTAGTAACTTTTTTACTTTTCCTTTGTCTGTAACCAATCAAGATGTAGAAAATAAGTGCCATGCTGCCTGACTAATGCACGATCATTCCTTGTATGGTAATCGTTTGCACCTCTGAAAAAGTATAAGAATGTATGTAGATCAATGTATCTCAGAGACCACCCGGTCCAGGACGTAGATGCCTGGCTTGGTGCTCTCTCCTTGGATCAAGTAATAAAGAGATTGAACGAGAACAGTGGTCTTTTGAGTCTTCTCTCTGACCTTGATCCTTGATTTTCTGACCAACAGACCGCAATCAGTGAGGATAGGCAGCAATACCTCCAGCACGATTATTCTCAACACTGGTGCCCCACAAGGCTGCGTCCTCAGCCCTCTACTCTACTCCCTATATACTCATGATTGCGTGGCCAGACTCTGCTCTAACTCCATCTACAAGTTTGCAGATGATACCACCGTAGTAGGCCGTATCTCAAATAGCAATGAGTGGGAGTACAGGAAGGAGGTAGGGAGCTTAGTGACATGGTGTCATGACAACAGCCTTTCCCTCAATGTCAGCAAAACAAAAGAGCTGGTCATTGACTTCAGGAAAGGGGGCGGTGTATATGCACCTGTCTACATCAATGGTGCTGAGGTCGAGAGAGTTGAGAGCTTCAAGTTCCTAGGAGTGAACATCACCAATAGCCGGTACTGGTCCAACCATGTTGACACCATGGCCAAGAAAGCTCACCAGTGCCTCTACTTCCTCAGGAGCTAAAGAGATTTGACATGTCCCCTTTGACACTCACCAACTTTTATCGGTGCACCATAGAAAGCATTCTATCTGGATGCATCACAGCTTGGTATGGCAACTGCTCTGCCCAGGACCACAAGAAACTACAGAGAGTTGTGGACACAGCCCAGTGTGGCACAGAAACCAGCCTCCCCTCCGTGGACTCTATACCTCTCACCGCCTTGGTGAAGCAGCCAGCATTATTAAAGACCCCACCCACCTGGGTCATTCTCTCTTCTCTCCTCTCCCATCAGGCAGAAGATACAGGAGCCTGAGGGCACATACCACAAGGCTCAAGGACAGCTTCTATCCCACTGTGATAAGACTATTGAATGGTTCCCTCATACGATGAGATGGACTCTTGACCTCACAATCTACCTTGTTATGACCTTGCACCTTATTGTCTACCTGCAATGCACTTCCCTGTAGTTGTGACACTTTACTCTGTACTCTGTTATTGTTTTTACCTGTACTGCCTCAATGCACTGTGTACTAACTCAATGTAATTGCACTGTGTAATGAATTGATCTGTACGATTGGTATGCAAGACAAGTTTTTCACTGTATCTTGGTACAAGTGACAATAATAAACCAATACCAATACTAAAAATACCATTGTCTGAGGATCTGCAAATGGAAATGAACTCCATGCAATTATCAGCAAACATTCCCACTTCTATGCTGGCAGGGAAGTGATTGTTAAAGCACCTGAAAATAGTAGAGTTTAAGGCAAAGCCCTGAGGAACTGCTGCAGCGAGGATAACTGTGCTCCTATAATGACAACTATCTTCCTTACTGATAGATATGACTCTAGACAGTTGTTCTGGTTTTCTTCTTAGTTCTCTTTGACTTCATTGTGGATCACATGTTTGACAAAATACTGTTAAGGTCAGGCCAATCATTCCCACTTCACCTCTGGAATGTACAGTACAGCTCATCTCTAGTTGGCCACATCTCCCTTGTCACAGTAACAAGTTTCTTTCTTCCATTGCTGGGCAAGAGTATCTCACTTCTGCACCTACTTCCCTCAACAGTACTCAAGTGAACCATTGTAAAAGTGGAGTTCAGTCATTTAGTCCACGTTTGGAAATTGCTGAGTCTGTCCATCTATGAATTGATAATTAGGATCTATATAATAAGTGAAGACCATTTAGACCCCTCAATCCATATATAAGTACTGGAAATTAAAACATGTCGTGGATTCATATTTCAGACACAGCCATGCATTCAATGGTAAACACAAGAGGTGGCATGTTTAAATACCATGGACAGAATATAAAACCATAGAAAGATACAGTATGGAAACAGATCCTTTGGTCCACTGAGTTCACACTGACCATCAAGCACCCATTTACACTAATCCTCCATTAATCCTCATCAACTCTCAACAAAGTCTGTATGTTGAAATTATCCACACTTCACTTTCATCATTGAGTTTTCAATTTGATTTTATTCTGGGAAGTTCATGTGCATGTTAACTTTACCTTTTCCACATAATCATATCTTATGATAATTGCCCTCCTAGTTGGATTTTGTTACTCTGTTTAGCTATTCCTACTTAGACCATAAGATATAGGAGCAGAATTAGGCCATTCGGTCCATCAAATCTGCGCCGCCATTCAATCATGGCTGATTTCTTTATCAAACTCATTCTCCCGCCTTCTTGTAACCCTTAACCCCCCTTACCAATCAAGAACCTATCAATCTCTTTCTTAAATACAACTAATGACTTGGCCTCCACTGCCGTCATTGGCAATGAATTCCACAGATCCACCACCCTCTGGCTGAAGAAATTCCTCCTCATCTCAGTTTTAAAGGGATGTCCCTTTATTCTGAGCCTGTGCCCTTGGATCCCAGACCCTCCTACTAATGGAAACATCCTCTCCACATCCACTCTATCCAGACCTTTCAGTATTCGGTAGATTTCAATGAGAACCCCCCTCATCCTTTTGAACTCCATCGAGTACATGCCCAGAGACATCAAATGCTCCTCATAGGTTAAGCATATTTAAGCACTATTTAATTTTTTATGCACACAGATCTGGTTTATTTTGGAATGATTGCCTGCGTTTACAGTTCTTGCTTAATAATAAGCAATAACTGCAATGAGCTGTGTACACAACCAAACAATTAGTAGACATATATACAGTAAGTGCAGTGAGCAAGTAGTTGAAGAATAAATCATTAATGGAGAGAGTTACTTAAAATGACAAGCATAAGTTAAATGGGCAATTCAGGGTTCCACTGTAAATCAGTATTAATGATGATGGGCATTAATTTTCTCAGCGCCCAGAGTCCAAGGTTATAAACCGATAAGATTATTTCAAAAACCTGTTTTTCATATAGCTGACAAGTTAACAACGTGGAAAAGCCTGTACATCAGATAACTCATCTATCTTTGAATAATGTCATTCAGAGCTTACAAGACTACCTTCACAAGGAGGAAGATTGTGTTATCTCCACCCTTCCCTGGGTCCTGGAATGTTAAGTTTATTTTTTAAAGCATATTTAATAAATACTTCCTTCTTGATATAGGATATAATCAGGGGAAATTCTAAATAGATTGTATGTACAGGCCATTCTCGGGTTAAGAACACCCAACTTATGGACACCCCTTACATATGATCGAGCTCCCATAATATTATTAAATTCAAAAGTCTGACATATATACATACATTCGTACCTATGAGTGGCAGAACTAGTTTCCTCTCCTTCTCCACTTTTACTAATTGTTCTTTCTTATTAGTCTGATATGCTTTTGATGCCATTCATTACAATACTGTGGCAGTGTGGTCACCATATTAGGTGATTCTTGTGTATTTTCCAACTTATTGGACAAAATTGACCAAAGGACGTCTGTAAAACCGGAACCTGTTCATTACCTGGGGATGACCTATAAATTGTTGTCAAATAGGGAAGTCTGAAAAGAAAAATTTGTAATTTTACCCATCTTTCTCTACTTTTAATTTGCCCTATCTAAGACTAGAAAAACATCTTCTCTGTAAAAGATCCAGAACATCCTCTCATTGACTGTGAACATTGCATTGTGCTTTTGTGCAGAATATCATAACTCATAAGTGCAGTACGGGAGAATTATTGCCTTTTCTCACTCATGAAAGAACTGCTGTAACTGACATTCACCAGAGAGATGTTCCTTATTTCTTATGTTCCTTCCTTCTGCAACATAATGGATTGACTCTGTCTTCCCTGATGGAGACAGTAAACAATAATTATAGGATTACTGACATGCGATCAGGGTACTGTCATTCAAACAGAAATACATCTTATTACTGTGGTGCATCTTCATATATAAAATATAATTACTCCAGTTACTGAAGCTTATGAACCCATAAATGATATTGAATATATATCAGAGGATTTAATTTAGTGCAGAACTTGCAGGAATGCCAATGGCTTACACAGTCTGAAGAAACTTATGCCCGTAACTTCTTGGATTCTCTTGCAACAGGAAAGTGTACATGAAAAGCATTCAATTTGTCATGGAAAATATTCTACGGTAGGCATATAATCTGACTGAAATGAATGCATGACAAAGAAAAAGATATGAAGAGGGATGACCAAATAATCTGTGAAAGAGGGGATCTTTATGGGTGTCTTAGAGGGTGAGAGGAGGGTGAAGAGGCATAGAGGATTAAGGAGGGAACTGAAGAGTTTGGTGTGTGAATTGTTTTTCTTCATTTAGTCATTGCAGTCGAGCAATGAGAACTGGGAAGATGGTGGTAAATTTCCATCTTGATCCATTGCAGTTCACATGTGTCGATTATCCCACGCAATTGTTTGAAAGGGATTTCCAGAATTCTGCCCCATGCACAATGAAGGATAGTGTGTGGCTTCGAGGTAGGCTTGCAGCTGATGGTGTTCTGTGGCTGCCACTTGTGACTGCTATGTTTGTTCTTCATCATGAGACAAACTTGGCGTGGGTTTAACATCTGAACATTTATTAAAACAACAAAACAACAACAGGCTGCACAGACTTACAACAGGGAGGCTGGCTGCTTTTCCTGCTCTTTCCAGCCACTTCCTGTATCCCCATGTGACCCCTTGCATTGCCTGCTGGGAACTGTAGTTCTTTATTATAACTACATAATAACACATAATAACACATCTTCCCCCTTTAAAGAAAAAACAAACACAATACTTATAAATCTGCCAAGAACCCTTGTCCACTCAGCAGCTTTCAATCAGTCTCTGAGGTGGTTTTATGGTCCTTTTTGGTCTGGTACTTGTTTCCGCAGGTGTGTTGTTTTCATTTGCTGCATTAGTGTTTTCCTGGGGACTCTGGTCCACGTGTTCATTTTCTCCGTTTGCTGGCCCCTTTGGTGTACTGACAGGAGATGGGTCACAGCCATGGGTTGGAGCCATGGTCGTAGATCCATGCAGTTCCTCCTCAGAGGTATCCCTCGCTCCATCTGGATCTGGTATGAATGTGGATTTACTTCCTCTTGCACAGCTCATTGCATGGACCGTGTGCCAGAATCATGATCTCAGATTCGCACTTGATCCCCAGGCTTCAAGACTGGTAGGCTTTTCGCTGTCTTGTCATGATTCCATTTTTATTTTTCTTTCCCTTCCTCTTTAGCCTGTTTGACCTTGTGTGCTCCTTCTGGTGTCAACAGGTTTTCATGTATTGGAAGGTTAGTGCGTATGCGTCGACCCATCAGCATTTGGGCTGGTGAAAGGCCGTCCTGCAGTGGCGCACTTCTGTAAATCATTAGACTTCTATGGAAATCTTCTCGTCCATCTTGCGCTTTCTTCATGAGACCCTTCACCACCTTAACTGAACTCTCTGCTAGGCCATTAGATTTTGGGTGATGTGGGCTTGAGGTTATATGTCGAAACCCCCAAACATTGGTAAGGGATTCAAATTCACTGCTCGAAAATTGTGCACCATTGTCTGATACTACTTCACATGGAACTCCATGCCTCGCAAACACAGCTTTCAAGAACGTGATAACTGCTTTGCTGGACGTTGATTGTAGTGTCGCAACCTCTGGGTAATTGGAAAAGTAGTCTGTTACAACAATATGGCTCTTCCCATTACAGTCAAACAAATCCACTCCAACTTTGAAATATGGCCTGTCTGGTACAGGGTGTGGTGTAAGTGGTTCTGCTTGCTGCATTGGTCTGTAGGTAAGGCATATTTCACATGAAGCAGTAGTCTGGCTGATGTCTTGGTTCATTCTTAGCCAGTACATCACTTTACGTGCTCTACGTTTACATTTTTCCTCCCCAAGATGTCCTTCGTGTATCTTCTGGAGCGTCTCCTTGCGTAATGACACTGGAATCACAAACCTGTTCCCTTTGAAGACCATATCTTTCACTACTGACAGTTCAGCTCTGCATTCCCAATAATCCCGAATACACATTGGACAGTCATCCTTTGCTGCTGGCCATCCTTTCCATATTGTATCCTTGAGTACTTTCATTGTTTCATCTGCCTCTGCTGCTTTCCTAATCTGCTCTGTTCTATCCGGAGATACTGGAAGAGAGGTGACAATCATGTCAACATAGGCCTGTATATCTGCATTAACCTGTTGGTCACTTTTTTCTGTCCTGTCGACTGCTCGAGACAGAGCATCAGCAGCAAACATATATTTTCCCGGTGTGTAGATCATCTTCACATCATATTTCTGCAGCCTTATCAGCATGAGCTGTATCCTCATGGGACAGTCATTCAGTGGTTTGGACATAATTCAGACCAATAGTTTATGGTCTGTCTCCACTTCAATAGCTTGCCCATAGATGTATTGATGGAACCTTTCACATGCATATGTAGTGGCGAGAAGCTCTTTCTCTATTTGTGAATAGTTGGCTTCTGCACTTGTTAAAGCCCTTGATGCATAGGCCACAGGTTGCCATTTGCCATCATGCCCTTTCTGGATCATAAAGCTTCAGCATGGGCTCTTCAGTTAGGACCCTTTTCAATGTCTGGAAACACTTTTCTTGCTCATGAGACAAAATCCATTCATTTTGTTGCTCAAGGAGTGACCTAAGTGGTGCTGACACTGTTGTCAGTCGAGGGATGAACTTGGCCAGGTAAGTCACCATCCTTAAGAAACGTCTCACCTCCTCTTTGTTTTGAGGCCTCTCCATATTTTTAATGGCTAACGTCTTTCTTGGGTCAGGCTTCACTCCCTCTTCAGATATGACACCTCTTATGAAGGTCAGTGTCTTCACACCAAACTCACATTTCTCTTTACTTAATTTCAAATTGACATTCCTTGTCACGTCAAGCACTTGTCTCAGTCGAGTATTGTGTTCCTCCTTGGTGGACCCCCAGACGATGTGGTCATCCATCATGGTCTCGACACCAGGTATGCCCTCCAAAATCATGTGGATGGTTTTATGGTAGACTTTTGGTGCGGACAGGATCCCATATGGCAGCCGAAGATAGTGATATCTTCCATGTGGTGTGTTAAAAGTGCAGTCTCGAACTTGCCTTGTCAAGCTTCATCTGCCAAAATCCAGATGATGCGTCGAGCTTGCTAAACCATTTGGCACCTGAAAACTGGGACATGATCTCCTCCTGTGTTGGCAATTTAAAATGCTCTCTCTTGATGGCTTTATTGAGATCTCTTGGGTCTAGGCATATCCGCAATGCTCCATTTTTCTTTTGCACAATGATCAGTGAACTCACCCAATCTGTTGGTTCTTCAATTTTCTGTATGACATTCATTTGTTCCATGCGTGCTAGTTCTTGTTTAAGTTTATCTCTAAGTTGAAATGGAACTTTCCTGCATGCATGGACAACAGGAGCCACTGCCTCATCTATGTGAATTTTGTGTACACCAGGTAAGCATCTGAGCCCCACAAAGACATCTGCATACTCTTCCATGAGTGTTGTGTGGTCATCTTTGGTATGTGAAGCTACTATGAAAACTCTTTTCACTAGGTTGAGCTTTTCACATGCACTCAGACCTAATATTGGCTGTACTCTCTTTTCTACAATCAGTAACTGTGATTTTAAATGCTGCCCCTTGTGCTTAAAGGTCACCATACAGCCCCCTTTCACTGGAACTTTCTCTCCAGTGTAGCCTGTCACTTTTAACTTCACAGGGTAAATCTTACTCTTTACTGTGAGAGTCTTATAATCATCCATGGATAACAGATTCACCTGAGCTCCGGTGTCAAGCTTGAATGGAATTACTGTCTCATTCACAGTTACTGGAACAATCCATTCTGTTTTACCAGCAGCCACAGTCTACAAAGAATCCACAAAGAATTCCTCCATTTCCTCATCAACTGTGTGCACCTTTCTCTTGTTAGCCCCAGCTTTGCAGCACCTTGCAAAGTGATTCTTCTTCCCACAGCTATTGCAGGACTTCCCATAAGCAGGGCACATCTTTGGAATGTGTTTACCTCTACGTCTGCTGTATTTGCTGTTTGAGCCTTCCTCTTTGATTTCCTGCTGCTTTCGGAAACACCTTGGGAGCTGTTCCTCTGCTCCTCTGTTTTCACAGCATGTACTGTTGTGTCTGCTCTGTACAGCTCCTTAGCTTGTGCTCGTGTGGTTTCTGCTGACCTACACATATTCACCGCCTTTTCCAGGGGCAAGTCTTTTTCATGCAACAGTCTTTCTTTGAGTCCATTATCTGGAATTCCATAAACTATTCAGTCTTTAACTTGTGAGTTTCTCAAATCTCCAAATTCACAAGACTTAGTGTGTGAAGCTCAGCTAAGTATTGGTCGAAGCTAACACCTTGTTACTGGTCACAGGAAAAGAATTTATATCTCTCAAATGGGATGTTTTTACTTGGGATAAAGTACTCCTCAAATTTTTCCATCAAGGTGCCCAACTCAAAGGCTGTCTCATCAATTTGAAAGCTGTTAGAGATGTCCAAAGCATCTTCGCCAATCATGTGCAGAAAAATAGACGCTTTCAACTTTTCATCATTCCTTCCCACTCCACTAGCATCTAAATATATGTTGAATCGCTGTTTGAAGCGTTTCCAATTATCGGCTAGATTGCCAGTAAACTGCATAGGCTTGGGAGGACTTAGCTTATCCATAACGGAACTCTCGGCCTCTCACCTGAATCTCTCTCAGCAAATCCGGTGACTGCTGAACTTCAGGAACAATGTGCTCCTTCGCCACGCCGGCCGGCTTTTTCTCCGTCTTTTTACAGCTTTTCTTTCATATTCACTGAGTCTCTTTCTCAATTGCACCCAGTATTCATTTACTTTCCTTGTTCAGACCTCACACCAACTTCTGACACCATGTTATGTTTGTTCATCACGAGACAAACTTGGCGTGGGTTTAACATCTGAACATTCATTAAAAAAAACAAAACAACAACAAGCTACAACAGACTTGCAACAGACAGGCTGGCTGCTTTTCCTGCTCTTTCCAGCCACTTCCTGTATCCCCATGTGACCCCTTGCATTGCCTGCTGGGAACTGTAGTTCTTTATTGTAACTACATAATAACTCATAATAACACACCTCCTTTGCACCCTCATACCTTTGCCTCCACATCCTTCCTATAATGAAGTGACCAGAATTGAATGCAATACTCTAGATGTGACCAAACCAGAGTTTTATAAAGCTGTAACATAACTTCCTGGCTCTTGAACTCAGTGCCTTGACTAATGAGGAAGCATGCCATACACTTCTTTACCACCCTATCAACCCGTCCAGCTCTCTTAGGGAGCCATGTACCAGGACACCAAGATCCCTCTGATCATCAATGCTGTTAGGGATCCACCCACTCACTGTGTACTCTCCCTTTATGTGTATCTCCCAAAGTGCAGCACCTCACCACTTGCCCGATAAAACTCTATAAGACTTAAACTTTGGAGTTTAAGAATATTAAGGATTAATTCATTTGTTTAACTAAAGCAAAATTCAAAATAGAGCAAAATTGCACATTTTTAAATCAACCTTTCATTTTTCTTTTTCAATTAAGAACAAACAACAATTATTGGTGATAAAAGATAAATGCAACCTCATGAATTCCTTAGACCATATTTTAGCAGTTGGTGTTAAACTTCTGAAAATAAATTAGGTAACGCCTATGTTAAAACATTGGCCCAAAGAAGATCCTATACATAAAGGCAAATGTTTACTGGCCAATAGTAATTTGGCTTAGGAAGAATTTAACTCCAAGAATATACTGTATATCTTCATCTCAATTCATTGGGACCAGGAAGAAAGAGACCAAGGATTTCTATTCTTCTGGAATAGGAATATGAGAACAAGGGTGATCCATTCAGCCCTTTGTTCCATTATTCAATAAGATCAAGGTGATCTATGACCTAAATTCACATTTATCCTTCAATATCTTTGGTGAACATAAATTTGTAAGCCCTAGATTTAAAATTAACACTTGACCTAGCATCAATGGACAATTATTGAAGAGGTCTAGGTTTCTATTACATTTTCTGTGAAGAAGTGCTTTTTAACTTCATTACAGAAAGGCTTGATTCTGATTTTTGAATGTGCTCTTTGGTCTTTAGCTCTCAAGTCAACAGAAATTGTTTCTTTCTATCTCGCTTTTCAGTTTTCCTTCAAATATTGTAAATTTTATTCGTATTAGTTTTCTCAGAACCAAGTTTGTAACGCCTTTTTGTACTTTAACCTTTGGAGTTCAGGTCTCATTTTGTTAATTTTAACTTGCACTCAGTCCAATGACTAATATATTCCTTCTAAGACATCCTACCCAGAACTGTTTACGATACTTCAGGTAAAGTCCAACCAAGGCTTTGGATAATAGAGTATTTTCTACTTACTTGTACTCCAGTTCTCAACACCAACATTCTGTTAGCCTTTTTCCATTACATTTTAATGATCTATGTAAATGAATCCCCAATTTCCAGTATTTTCAGCATTTTCAAAAGTATTTGGTATTGGTATTGGTTTATTATTGTCACATGTACCGAGATACAGTGAAAAGCTTTTGTTGGCTTCCCATCCAGACAGATCATTCCATACAGAAGTACATTGAGGTAGTTAAAAGGAAAACAGAATGCAGAATATAGTGTTACAGTTACAGAGAAAGTGCAGGTAAACAAATATAGTGCAAGGGCCACGATGAGGTAGATTGGGAAATCAAGAGTTCATCTTTTAGCATATGAGAGGTCCATCAAGATAACAGTGGGATAGAAGCTGTCCTTGAGTCTGATGGTATGTGCTCTGAGCTTTTGTACCTTCTGCCTGATGGGGGAAGGGAGAAGAGAGGATGATTTGGGTGGGAGGGGTCTCTATTATTGTTGAGTTCAAAGTGGATAATCTGTATGGATAGCGCATACTGGGCACTGTAGTTGTTAAACATCACATGGAATCATTTATTGTTATTTAATTATTTGAAAAGAATTCCATCAGTGAATAAAATATAAACCAAAATCTATTTCAAAAAATCAGTTAACATCCAACATGAAAAAATCTATTTAAAGGGATTTGCCACAGTTCAGAAGTATTGGGACTGCAGTGACATGTAAAACACAGTGATGCAATGAGTAATGGTTAGAAAATGCACTATATTAGATAAAACTACCTTTTATGAGAAATTGAAATCCCCTGCACTAAGCACTGAATAGCTATTTAAAATAAATAAATCAGGGCAAGCCTATGACATGTATGAAGTGGCCACTTGCCTCTGTCTCAAACAGAAGCACACATTAACAGGGTATCAGTCTGGCAAATTTACACTCCACTTCCTCACCATCAATATATTCCTAATAATAAACATTTCAGGTGGACCCTTCATCAGTACTGTAAAAAATTACAGAAAGTTTCTGATCAAAGATCATTGACCCGAAACATTAACTCTGTGCTGCTGCTGGACTTGTTGAGCACTTCAGAATCAGATTTATTATCACTGACTTATATGGAGTGAAATTTGTTGTTGTATGGCAGCAGTACAGTGCAAAGATAAAATTACTATAAATTACAAAGATAAATAAGTAGTTCAAAAAAGCACAGTGTTTTCAGTCTTTGTTTCTGATTTCCAGCATGTTCAGTTTTTTTTTTATTTTTGCATATTTTTCCCAATTATAGTGTCCAGACATTAACAAAGTACTCCAGATTGATGTAAATTGGCCTTTGTGTAGACGGATCATAGTCTTTAGATCTCCAGATATAAAGCATATAATTGTGTTATTCTTTTGATTATTTATTTTCTCTGGCCAGGACATTTTAATTATCTATCAACACTGACTTCGAAGTCTCCTTGGACTTAAGTTGTTTTGATCTTACAACATGTATTGTGTTCTACTTTGTCTAAAATGAATGGCATCATATGGATTAATGTACACACTAAACACAGCTTTTTCTGAATTCCTAGCGAGATACAGCATGGAAATAGGCCCTTTAGCCCACCAAGTCCACACCTACAATCAAGCACCCATTTTTACACTAACCCATTTTATTCTCCCCATATTCCCATCAACTCCTTGTGAGATTCTATCAAGGGTCTACACATTTGGGGCAATTTACAGTGGTCAATTAGTCTATCGTACTGATAAGTGGTCTTCACATAATGTTCAACAAATGCAGACTGTTATGGGATGTCATGTTACAACTTTATAATACGTTAATTAAACCACACCTGGAGTATAGTGTGTAGTTCTGGTTGCCACACTCGAGGAAGGATGTGATTGCACTGGAGAGGTTACGGAGGAGACTCACCAGGATATTAGACTATTGACTATAAGACTATTGAAATGTTCCCTAGTAGGATGAGATGGACTCCTGACCTCACAATCTACCTGGTTATGACCTTGCACCTTATTGTCTCCCTGCACTGCACTTTCTCTGTAGCTGTGACACTTTACTCTGCATTCTGTATTGTCTTACCTTGTGCTACCTCAATGCGCTGTGTAAGGAATTGATTTGTATGAACAGTATGCAAGACAAGTTTTTCACTGTACCTCGGTACAAGTTACAATAATAAACCAATTCCAATTCCAATTCCAATGTTGCCTGGATTGGAGCACTTCGCTTATGAGAGATTGGAATAGGCTGGGTTTATTTTCCCCGGAAACACAAGAGAATGCAGGTGCTGAAATCTGGAGCAACAACAAAACGCAGGAGGAACGAGAACAGATGAAGGGTCTTGACCCAAAATGTCTACTGTCCATTTCCCTCCATAGATGCTGCCTGTCCTGCTGAGTTCCTCCAGCATTTTGTGTGTTGATCCTTATTTTCCCTAGAGCTGTGTGGATGTGATAAGCTGAATGGCTTCCTTTAATGAGGTCGAGTTTACATGATTCTGTGAAAATCATCTGTCTCTTTTCCATTTCATTTATACCCTTCAGCCTCAAAGTAGCTTCAGGATACTTCCTGGGCACGGAAATTTGGAGTGGAGTTTGGAACAGCAACTGCAGTCCTACTTAATATTATAGAGCAAAAGAGTGAATGTGTGTCCATAACCTCATGATTTTTCAGATGATTATTCAGGGGACTGGAGCTTCTGGTTGCTATATCCTCCCTCTCATTGCATATGACCCTACTCTTGGGAGTGAGGAAGTTAGAATCATAGTCATACAACATAGAAACAGGTCCTTTGGTCCACCATCAAGTATCCATCTGCACTAATCCCATTTATCAACACTTAGTCCATAGAAATTCTTGCTTTGGTTTGTCCAGGTACTTTGTAAAGGTTGTGAAGGCACCTACCTGCACCCTACCTCAGACAACATGTTCCAGATTCCTACCACCCTCTGGATGAAAAGAAATTTCCCTCAGATCCCCTCTAAACCTTTCACTCCTTATCCTAAATCTATGCCCTCTTGTTTTAAACACCGCTGCTATGGGAAAAGTTTCCTCCCATCTGTGCCCTACATAATTTTGTACAGGTCCCTCAGGTTCCCCCCTCAGCCTCCGCTCTAAAGAAAGCAAACCCAGCCTATCCTGTTTCTCCTCCGTCTACACTTCCTGCTGCCTCAGGAAAGCAGCTAACATAATCAAGGAACCCTCCCACTCCAATCATTCCTTCTTCTCCCCTCTCCCAGACGAGCCCTCTGTTTATGGGACATAGATAAGGTCGACGATAGCAGTCTTTTCCCCAGGGTAGGGGAGTCCAAAACTCGGGGGCACAGATTTAGGGTGAGGGGGGAAAGATTTAAAAGGGATCTGAGGGGCAACTTTTTCACGCAGGGATTGGTGAGTATATAGAACGAGCTGCCAGAGGAAGTGGTTGAGGCAGGTACAATAGTATCCACTTAAGAAGATATCTTTATTAGTCACATGCACATTGAAACACAGTGAAATGCATCTTTTGTGTAGTGTTCTGGGGGCAGCCCGCAAGTGTCGCCATGCTTCTGGCGCCAACATAGCATGCCCACAACTTCCTAACCCGTACGTCTTTGGAATGTGGGAGGAAACTGGAGCACCCGGAGGAAACCCACGCAGACAAGGGGAGAACGTACAAACTCCTTACAGACAGCAGCCAGAATTGAACCCGGATCGCTGGCGCTGTAAAGCGTTATGCTAACCGGTACATGCAGGGGCAGGGCTTAGAGGGATATGGGCTGAACGCAGGAAATTGGGACTAGGTGGGTGGGCACCATGGTCAGCATGGACTTGTTGGGTCAAAGGGCCTGTATCCGTGCTGTATCGCTCTATGACTCTATGACTCCTGTCGAGCAGAAGATACAAAAGCTTGAGAGCACATACCACCAGACTCAAAGACAGCTCCCATACCACTGTTATCAGACCCTTGATGGATCTCTCATATGCTAAAAAATGAACTCTTGATCTCCCAACCTACCTCGTTGCGGCCCTTGCACTTTATTTGTCTACCTGCACTGCACCTTCTCTGTAACTGCGTTATGTTCTGCATGGAGACACAAGAGACTGCAGATGCTGGAATCTGCAGTAACAAACAATCTCCTGGAGGTACTCAGCGGGTCGATCAGCTTCTACGGGAGGAAATGAATTGTTGATGTTTCGGGTCAAAACTCCGCCGTTGATCCAAGACATCGGTAATTCCTTTCCTCCCACAGATGCCGATCGGACCCACTGAGTTCCTCCAGCAGCTTGTTTGTCGCACTATATTCTGCATTCTGTTTTCTTTTTACCACCCCGATGCAATTATGTATGGCATGATCTATCTGGGTGGCACGCAAAACAAGGCTTTTCACTGTATCTCGGTACATGTGACAATAATCAACCAATACCTCTGCTATGGGGAAAAGTTTCCTCCCATCTATGCCCCACATAGATCCTGCCTGACCTGCCGAGTCCCTCCAGCACTTGTGTGTGTGTGTGTATGCCCCACACTGTTTTGTTCATCTCCATCAGGTTCCACCACCACCCCACTACAACCTTCCCCCCACCCCCCGTTCCACTCGGAGGAAAACAAACCCAGCCCCATACAGCGTCTCCTCATGAGTGAGACGCTCCACCTCCGCCTTCCACCCTCTCCAGTTGTCTTTCGGTGCCGGTGGCGCGTCACCTTCCATCCAGGCCTGCGGGCGGCGCTGCGGCGGCGGAGTGAGGCAGGGCGACAGGCGAAAGGGGGAGGGGTTCCTCTTTTCCCTCTTCTGTTACCGGTCTCCCCCCTCCCTCCTTCCTCCCTCCTTCTCCTCCACTCTTGTCTCCGTGCGGCTGCCTGGATGGAGCTGGAGCGGGCGGTAGGAGGGGGAGTGACGGGAGGAGGTGGTGGTGGAGGCGGCGGTGGCCGCGCGGAGGCGGCGAGTGACGGTTAGGACGGTTGGAACGGTCCGGGGGGGGGGGCGGCACGAGCCGGGAGGAGGCGAGCTCGAGCGCCGCTCGCCCGCCCGCTCAGTCAGTCAGTCAGTCAGTCAGTCAAGTCAGTCGGTGACTGACACCGCGCCAGACAACAGCCCCAGGGTGAGTGAGGCTCGCTGTCATGTCTAAACCTTCAGAGGAGCGAGGGAGGGAGGGCTGGTGGAGACGTTTAAGTTGCATTTGTTTCTGGTAAATACATTTATAATTTCCAAAGGAAGGGGGGCGTGAAGCGGCGTTGTGGCGTGGAGAGAGAGAGTGTGTGTGTGTGTTTTGTGTTCCTATAGAAGCCAGACAGGGAGGAGAGTTGCCGCCAGACTGGGGCAGTCACACAGAATATGTTGTCTGTGCGCTGGCCAGACAGGCCCAAGTTTAAAGTCAACAGCACAGTAAATCACATCAGCCCCACACCATCACCAAAGTACCCTGTGACAGCAAAATAAAACCCGTTTGAAGTGTGGAACTAACGCCTTTGGTAGTTGCACAGTGCGTTGTCGGTTTTAAAATAACTTCAATTTCACGTCGGCTAGGTTTGTGCGAATTTTATTGATGGACGTTTTTGGGTCATTTACTGGCTGAATTGCTAAACATTTTTTTTACCCAGTAAATGGGACGATTAAACAAGATGTGAAATGCATAATGATAAATGAATTAATTAAGTGCCGTAATATGAAAGTGATTAGGATTCTAAATTTTAATTTTTCAAAAGAAATGAGTTGTTGCAAAAGTAAAGGATGATTGAGGGTGCTTCAGGAAGGGTCACCTTTCTAAAATTTATTTCCAGTCTCTGTTACATGATGACATAAAAGTTGTGATCCTAACCAGTGGGTCCTCCACAGACTCGGGACTAGTGCAGACTGGGGTCAAGCAAGTTTAGTAACCTTTCAGTCTTCCTGAGTGCAAACCTCACTACATCTCTAATAAGTTCCCCACTGGAGTGGAGTTACTGTACAGGATGAACAAGAAACTATTCAACCTTTACCTCCACTCCAGAACTAATATCACTCTAACTTCGATCATCGGGTTGCAGGTTTCAAATACATCCGTGCATGTACACACATGGAGATCGAGTTCCAAGTCACTCTTGATTCCATCACTAAATGTAACTGCAGATGGATCTTAAACTAAGCATTGAAAAGACAGGTCTGCATCAACTTTTCAACACCATTCCCCAGTAATTAAAGATCCATAAGGACATAAGAAAGCGAAGGAGTAGGGTATTTGGCCCCTCGTGCTTCCTCTACTGTTCAGTGAAATCATGGCTGATGCATGTTAAAAGATTGGAAAATGTGGATCTCTCTCCATACCTTGACAGTCACTGTGCAGCAAAAGTCGATATTGATGAAATTCATTACTGAGGCTCAAGAAATTTGATTTGTGCCCTTTGACTCTCACCAACTTTTACCGATGCACCATAGAAAGCATCCTATCTGGATATATCACGGCTTGGTATGGCAACTGCTCTGCCCAGGACCGCAAGAAGCTGCAGAGAGTTGTGGACACAGCCCAGCGCATTACGGACACCAGCCTCCCCTCCTTGGACTCTGTCTTTACCTCTCGTTGTCTTGGTGAAGCAGCCAGCATAATTGAAGACCCCACCCACCTGGGACATTCTCTCTTCTCTCCTTTCCCATCGGGTAGAAGATACAGGAGCCTGAGGGCACGTACCAGCAGACTTAAGGACAGCTTCTACCCCACTGTGATAAGACTATTGAACAGTTCCCTTATACAATGAGATGGACTGTGACCTCATGATCCACCTTGTTGTGACCTTGCACCTTATTGCATGGCACTTTCTCTGTAGCTGTGACACTTTACTCTGTACTGTTATTGTTTTTACCTGTACTACATCAATGTACTCTGTACTAACTCAATGTAACTGCACTGTGTAATGAATTGACCTGCACAATCGGTTTGTAAGACAAGCTTTTCACTGTACCTCGGTACAAGTGACAATAATAAACCTATACCAATACTGCCTCCATTCTGCTGGTACAGCCTTTGGCTGGCTTAGAAAAAAAACTAATTGAAGACCAAGACCTCAGATCTGGCATTAGGCTCATGGTCTACTAAATAGTAGTGATCATTGCTCTTCTGTGTGCTTTAGAGACATAACCTTCAGTAGATATCTCAAAGTCCTGCAGAAATACCGTCAATGCTGTATTTGCAAAATCCTCCAAATCCAATGACAGGATGGGTGATCCAGCACCAGTGCTCTCTACCAGGCTGGTTTCCCAGCAGTAAGACACAGTCAACCAGCTCTTCTGGGTTGGTCAACATTATCCATGTTTCTGACACCAGACTCCCGAAACAAATAGTCTATTTGAGCACAGGGAAAACCCTAAAAGATGTTCTTAAAAATATGCAGCATCTTCACCTTCATTTGGGAATCCCTGTCGCACAGCCTAATCAGAATGGAGAAGGAACATCTGGGAAAGCACAAGGTGTCTCAAGTCTAGATGACGGGAGCACACAGAGGCCAAATGGAAGCGGTGAACAACATTCTAGACAACATATGCATCTGCCCTATCAATCCCCATCTGACTGCAGATCCCACGTAGGATTTATTAGCCATCCCTGAATCTGCAGAACCTGAATGGGAACAAGTCATCTTTGACATTGTGTGATTCCATAAGGAGACGACCATGGATCACAGTTGTTTTTGGATTGTGGAGTTAACTCTAAGACAGTGGTGGGGTAAACACTGATCTTTCCACAGAACATTTTTCACTTAATTTCCACCTTTCAATGTCAAATTAGATCTAGGATATCCTGTCGTAGTGCAAGTGTTGTACTTCATTTTATAATTATGGACAACTGGAGAGTGTTGTACTGCATTATGTGTGGGTGCTAAATGGAATACTGAAATCAACCACGTTAATTTGGCTTAAAGTTTAAAATGGGCAGAATTTTATTTTGAAATGTTGAGGTTCCCTTTGTGTTTTATCGAGATGGAAATGTGCAGTGATTTCAGTGAAACTTTGCTAATATCTATTTTGAAAGAAACAAACTAATTGTCTCTTGAGGTTTTTCTACATATATTTGGTGTTTCCTTTCTATCAGGTCATGGTCATAAACCCATGTCCCATTGTTGTTCTTATGGTGCTGTTTATCATCTTAAAAATTAATGGCTTTAAGTGAGGTATTCATTTAATGCTACCAACATTATTTTGGGGGCAAAACAGCTGCAGCAATTCATTTCTTTCTGCATCTGTGGCTGATAAAAGATATCCAAAGAAAAACATCTTGCCCCTTCCTGTCAAATTTCTCTTTTGGTTTTTGTTCAAATCTGTGTTTTTACCTCAGTAAACATAAGACACAAGCTTCATTTCAATTTTATCAAGTTTCTTGAAGCATAATATCGTCGAGTGTTTCTTTATATCTTATACTTTTCATCTTGGATTCCTTGGAATGCAAAGGTATTATCTTTTCAACTGTGTTAATGGTGTTTTAAAAAAAACAGCACTGCTATTATACAAATGTAAGCCATGGTAATTTCTCCTCTCTCCACTTGTTGATTATCAGGTTTTGAAACAAAGTTATGGGGAGCTTGTAGGTTGTATTTGTGCTTTCTGGGCATGATTGAGCCACTGACACAACAGATCTCGATCATTTGTGGACTCTTGGGTAAAAGGCTGAGGTGTGAATTACAGGAAAGGCCACTGATGGTTCATTTGTGCAGTGTTAGTCCGTGCTCCTCTTAGATTCGTATTAGAGGTGCATTATGACACCATGCAGCTAATTTGCTTTTGTTTTAGAATGTACCTATGGCATTGTGAGCGATTCCCATATTAAAGTTTAGATGTTTTTGTTATTTCACATTTTTATTTTGGTCCCTCTTTGGTACAAAGTAAAACTACATTGAATTGGAGAGCTGAAGAGATCGGAAAACACAAATCAAAAGTGTGCAAAGTGGCTGGAAATGACCGGTTACTTTCCTAAAAGACCAGAGTGGATGTGAAAAAAGGTGGGGCATAGAAAATTCAATTCTGATTACCTGATCATGTTTTACCATTGGTGCTTGTGCTTTCAACTACACAACTCCCTAAACTTCCTGTCTCTTTATCTCCAAGAGAGGTTCATTTTAAAACTATTATTTTGGCAGTTCTTTTGGTCCTATGTTCTTAACATTTCCTTGTGTCTTGGTGTCAAATTTTATTTGATGATACTATAAAGTGCCTTGGGATGTTTTCCAGTGTTATTGATGCTAATAAGTGCAAATTGTTGCTGAAAAAATTTCATATTAATCAGATTATACTAAACTATGAACTTGTCTTTTAAATCCTCAATGGCATTGGCATTTTCAAAAGCTTGGCATTCAATTTGATATTTTGGTCTGGAGCTGTGATGTTGAAGGCAGATCCTAAAATGTGATGCACAGTTTCCAGGATACATCCTTTATGTCAGCACTTTACATGTTTTATTCTGACGTAGTTTAAGGAAAAGTTAAGGCACGAATTTCAAAAGCCTTATTCAGACATAATTAGTCATGTCAAAAAAAACCTGGTGGGGGGGGGGGTGGTGTAAATTGAAACCCAATAGTGCTTATTAAAAATTGTTTTTATTTTATCTAACCTGTTGTATTGCTAAGGTCAAAACTGAGTTGATGTGCAACAGAATTTGTTTCTTTTTTGAAAATAATTGTAAGTTAAAAAGAGCAATAAAGTAAGAAGGCTTTAACAAAACAGTTAAGGTTGTTGATTGCTATATTTGACAATGTTCTTTAGAGGGAATGCAAAAAATTCATGATCTTTTTCAACTGATGGTTACAAAATCCAATTCTAATAATTTATTATATATCAAAGGAGAACAGTATTAGACTTCTGGAAATTAGTTTACTAACATTTAATTCAGTATCTCTGAAGAAATTTGTTAAAAACCACAATATCAATCCTGATAAACGCCAGTGACACTTTATTTTTCTCTAACATGTTAGTTCTAGTTTGTGCTGATTGAAGGATTTGGTCAAGAGGCTTTTATCAGATGCGTAAATCTTAATCCTCAGAATTTTCTCCATAATCTTGGAAATATATGGCTGTTCTTTCATTATTGGATCTAACTTCTGCTACTGCAGAATGGAATGAGTACTCTCCATAAAGAATGTGGCAGTTCAAGAAGTGGCTTATCACAATCTTAAGGGCAGTTGAGAATGGGCAATCATGCTGGTCTTGCCAGCAGTACTTGCATCTTAAAAACTGAATAAATATATTAAATAAAATCAGCAAGTAGAGCTACATTGTCTGCAGACTCTCTGTGACGTGTCAAATTCATTCATGTGTTCCATATGTGAACCATTACCTATTTTTTCCTGTCCATAGATGCTGCCTGACCTGCTTTGTGTTTCCAACAGTTTCTGTTTTTATTTCACTCTTGTTTATGTGACTTTCTAGTGTTAATAGCTTAGTAGCGGAATACCACATTGGGGTAAGTTTTCCACTTCGTGCATAATGTGGAAATTCTTATTTTCTCAAATTTCTCATGTTTCTTTATGACTTAAGAGGCTATTCAGCCCACTGAGTTATGTCTGCATTTGAAGTGTTGTTACTTTTTTTTAAACACAGCAGCTAAATTGCACGCAGCAACGTCCTACAAATCTTAACAAGACAATAGTTATATAATTACTTATAGTGGAATTGGCTGAAATACAGTGGAAATCTTGCCAAAATATACTTTAAATTGTGTGGATTAGGTTGGGTTATGTTTCAGCTAAAACAAATGCAAGATCTTTTGTGAAGAGCACAGAGTTGAACACTTGAGTGGAACTCAAATGTTTTTTTTCCCTTCATGAAATACGTACATCTTAAACAAAGTGTTTTTTTTTAATATAACTGAAAATAGGTTTATCAGCAAGCAGTAGCTGTTTTAATAAGGTTATCTGGTCTTTGTCCTCCCATTTCCCCTACTCTCATTGTGAATAACTTGATTTTAAAATTACTGAAAATGTCTTAACACTTTGGTAAATAATCTAATACTTTCATTTGGTATTTGTTGTTAAATTTACAACTGTAGGAAAACGGGAAGAATTGCCTTCAACTACTTGAGAAAGTAAGCATAAATCTGAAGTGCCACAAATTAGCATAATCAGAATCTTGCAGTTTTTCACTGAAGATTGTGGGTCAAGACTGATTAGGGAAAATTAAATCTTGAATAGATATAAAAGATTGTGGTAAGCACACCCTAAAGATATCCTTAGTTTAATTTGGGTATGTTTGAAATTTCCTCATCTGTTCTGCTGTTCCAACTGATTTTGCTTAGATTGTGCTGATATAATTAGTGGAAATCCAATCCTTGATACTTAACAACGTCCCTGTCCTAAAAAAAATTTCTCTGATGTTCCATAAGCACCGCCAAGTATACATTGCATTCAAGATGCTTTTTTCAATATGCAGGATAATTGCCAGAAATGGAAAGAGGCAGAAACATGGTCACGTAATGCCCTGGAATTTAAAATTAATTTTTTAACTTTTTATTTAAACTGAACAAGCATACACCAATAAAACTTTGAGAACTGCTTTTATTTAACAACAGTGAAGACTTTTTTTTTTGACTTGGAATGACATCTACTAAACCACTGTTATTCCATGCAGATTTACACCAGCACCTTGCATCTTTAAAAACTATCATTCTTGCATTTCAGTCCTTTCATTGTTTAACACCTCTTCCTCTCATCTTATGCCTGACCCTTCTGCAAATTATCCATCTCTAACTGGCCTCTTGTACATTATGTCCTCCCTCCTCTCCCAACCACTGACGGCTATGCATGCCTTTAGATGCTTGGGATTCATAGTTCAGAATTACATTCTTAAGCCTGTCTTTCTACATTTGTTTCTTATACCTATTATAAAAGCCATCACTCTTGTTCGTGTTATTTGATTATGTTGCTCAATGCCTTATTCTTTGGCAGATTGTCTCTTTGTAAATGGTTGTCAGGTGGTTTGGGGTTTTGTAAAAGGGACTGTGTAATTGTAGGTTGCATTTCTGTGTTTGCTGTTATAGTTTGTCTGTATTGGAACCTTTTTAAGTAATCTATGTTGTGTTCAAACTGCAACACGCTTTATATGGAGTACTTTCCACGACCAGGGATGTTCTAATCATCTTTTCTGAAGTTGGATAAAATTTGCTGAATGAAGTTCTACAGTCATGCAGAGCAAGTGGCAACTCTTGTGTACCTTTAGTGGTTTTTAATAACTACATGAGAGTTTTGAAGTATAAAAACAAAAAATGCTGGATGTGTTCAGTGGGTCAGGCTGTGGATTTAGCAGGTGCTATTGAAAAAGCCCTAGCTGGTGAACTACATCTTGCATAAAATTCATATTTTAGCCTTTGTGGGCCGATGGTGGAGGGAAGTGAATGTTTAAAGTAATAGATGGGATGGCAATTAAATAGGTTGCTTTGAACTATTGGGTGACCTTCATCCAGGGATATGCAATTGCATCATGCTTCTTGCATAAGAACACAAGAAACTGGAGCAGGAGGAGGCCATGTGGAGAGAGAAACACAGAGTTGACAGTTTAGGTCAATGACCTTTCACGTTTCTCTCTCCACAGATGCTGCATAACCTGAATATTTCCAGCATTATTTGTTTTTATTTCCAATTACAAGCATCTTCAGATTTTTGCTTTTCAATCAGGGTTTTGAAAGTTGTTTGTGTGCTTGACTTTTTGGGATAGGGACTGGCATTTGAGGAGCACCGCCTGTTACATAAAGTAGCATTTGAGTGAATGTAGCATCAAGGAATCCCTGTAAACTTGAAGTCATTGGGAATCTGGGGGAGAGTGGTGGTGCCAACGAGGAGGAAACACACTGTGCAGTGATGGTTATTGGGGGCCAGTCGTATCAGACCCAAGACACCACTGCAGTTGTTCCGTGAAGTTAACCTAGCAACTGTCATGCTTTCATTTATTAAGACCCAGGCAATATTTTGATTTGAATTAAAGTATAGTGCAAATAAATTCCAGGCAATGATCACCTCAAATAAGAGAATCTAGCCACCTATCTTTAACATTATATGACATCACTGTCATCAAATCTGTCTTGATATTGGCCTAGTGGGGGTGGGGAAATATATCATGGCCCAGAGATTTATCTGAATCCCTACACAGACACCTGCAAGAACAGGCTGGAATCTTGGTAGTTTAAATTGAGTTGATAACCCCTGACATGTTATCTGGGATGAATGAAAAAAGTGGTGCTGAGGTAAAAGAATCAGCCATGATGTTATTGAATAGCCAAGGAGGCTTGAAGGACAGAATGGTTTCCTGCTTCTTCATTTTCTTATGTTATGTGAGACAGGTGATGAAGTCGCACATTCCTGGGTGAAGGTCACCAAATGGGTCAAAGCAGCCAATTTGATTGCCATGCCATCTATTACATTAAAACTTGCCGTCCCTCCAACCATTGGCCTACAGTGGCTAAAGTGTAAAATGCACTTTGCCAATTAACTGAGGCTTCTTCAACAGTACCTCCTAAATCCACATTGAATTTGTATTTTTGTAAATATGTTCTTTCTGCAATCTATTTAACAACGATTGAATATCATTGCACACAACAGAAGGTTACAGTAATCCCCTAACTAATCTGCAGGATGAACTTCAAGAAATTGCAGTGAAGTTGTGGACAGAACAGACAAAATTGTGGGAAAGTATTATCTCTATTAATTGTGGTAACTTTCAAAAGTCAGTAGGCATGTTCATTTGTTAGGGATAAAATAGCTTAAACTAAATACTGATTTTTTAAATATCTTGTTGAAAAATTGAAGTTATGCCATTAACTTGTGGCTCCAGAGTGTTTTACCCAAGTAACTTGATTTTGTTTGCAATACATGTCACTTGGTGCAAAACAATTCATTGCTTCAATCCAGAGAAGCGATGAGTTTGGTTCACGATGTCTGCTGAGAAACAGGTGAGTGTAGTGTCTGGGGTTGGGTGGCCAAAAGTGACATCCTGAGAGTTGCTGAGATGGAGGCCAGAGACCCTGGAAACAGAAACAATTCAGAAGAGGCCTGATACTGCAAAATCTGCAATTCCCACAATATCACAATTTAGTTTGGGTCAGAATTGAAGTATTTGTTGGTCAAGAGGACAATTCACTGAGTTCTTGAGGGTATTGTGGCTCTGTATTTTAATAAGGTGTGCAATTGAGAGCACTTCCACAACAGTAATGTTATCAAAATGTGTAAGTAATATAAACCACATGTTCAATAAATTAGCAACAACTGAACCCCAGTTCCGTTTCCAAAAATACTTTACAGAAAATGTTACAAAATTGTTCAGTTAACTGAGTACTTCACATTTTGACATTTTGTGACATATGTTGACTTAATATTTAATAAACCTGATTGACTGTGGCATCCTTCCTGGAGAGCTGGTAATTTAAGGTAAACATAGCAACTTTATTGTGATCTCATAGTTCTGCAGTGGAAAATATGAAATGAAATTAAAAAGAGGAGTGTTGAAATGGTGCCATTTGACATTTAATTAGTAGTTCATTTTTTTAACCAATTTTATGTCAAATTGAATTTTATTTCATTCTGAAATGGCAAAGTTGAATTTTGACAAATACATATTTCAGTGAAATAAGTTTGCATTTGAAGGAAATATTTTGCTTTTTTTTCCAGACTTATTTGTCTACAATAGGAATTTTATCTTCAATCATTGTTAAAAGATTGTATATTACAAAGACCAAATTTTAATTCTGTAGTTTTAAGGATATTGCTTGAAGAAGAAAAGTACTTGTTCTGTAATTGAGTTCCAAGCTTGGATAGATGTTGCTTTTGACGCTGTGTATGAGAGCCGATTGTTTTAATGATTTTCTTCTTCCCCATGTAGTTGCCACCTTTATGCTTAACATCATCCTATTCCAAATTGGGAACCATTATAAGGAGAAGTAAGGAATATGAAGGAATACTTTCCAGTTCCTAGGGAAGGTACAACTCCCATAGTAATCAAGAACAAAAAACAAACTGCTGGAGGAACTCAGCAGGTCAGGCAGCATCTATGAAGGCAAAGGGATAATTGATGTTTTGGGTCAACACCCTGCATCAGGTCCCCTCCACAGATGCTGCGTGACCTGCTGAGTCCCTCCAGCAGTTTGCTTCTTTGCTCCAGGTTATAGCATCTGCAGCAAATTGTGTCTCCTTAACAATCAAGAAGCTTGACGGCATCCAGAGTAAAACAGCCTTTGGTTTGGCATAGTCTCTTCAAACTAAACATTCACTTTCGCCACCACTTCAGATCGTGGCTGCAGCTACCAGTTGCCACTTTCCAAGGTATTTATCAGCAACTTCTACCACCCAAAAGAACAAGGATGAAGGCTCATGGGAATATTACAATCCAGTCGTTCACTTTCATGTTGCGTGATATATTGAGGTGGAAATAAGTTAGTGTATCTTTGTCATTGGATTTAAATTATCCTCAACATTTAGATTATCTTCACCTTCTTTCACCACATATACTGCAGCTGTCCTAAAAGCTGGCTTGTTACTAACTTCGAGTGGGCAATAAATGCTGGCCTTGCTAGCCATATTTATGCTTTTTAAAAACTGAGGGTATGAAGCTATGTTTTTCTATTGTATATGATATAGCCAAAATAATATGGCTCTTTTGTAGTTTACCACCTGCCACTCTATGTAAATGGTGGCAGTGACAGATGATTGTAATATTTCTAACAGGACACATATTGCTGAAGCTTTTAAATGCATCTAGTTCCATTGTATAGGAAATTGAACTTAGATTTAAATTTGGGTTTATAACTCTGTTTTAATATCTTCAGCCTTTTAAATCATATGTTTGCCTTTCCACCCTCTGGAAATCCCTATTACAGGTCCTGAGATCCCTATTACAGGTCATGTTCATGTTTTTCCTTGAAGGATTTCTTCCAGTTAATATTTTTATTGACAAATATATTAAGACAGTGGCAACATTTGATAATAACATAATTCTTACTACTACTTAAATGTTAAACAAATTAAGATCATGTATGCATTTCAAAGAAAACAAATATTATTACTAAAGTAATTGAAAATTAAGTGCATACAAGTCTGTGAAAACAGTAAAGACTGGCTCAAGAAAAACAATTTAAATTTGCTTAAAAATAATTTGCACTGCTTTCATGTTTTGAGGAAAGACTAGAGGACTTGAGTATTTTTTCCATTTATGCAGAGAAGGTTCACAGGACATGGTTTAAGGGACTGAGAGATTAGGATGAGACAAATTGGAAAAAAATTCTACTGATTAGTAAATCATTTACTAGACAAGGTAAATTTAAGATCGTCATGTTAGGCTGAATGGTCTCTCCATGTTATTTTGGTTGCAATTTGCATTTCTAATAGTGCTTTTAATTGAGTAAATGTCCAAGGCATTTCACTGGAGTGTTATCAAATAAAAATTTGCATGGGCCACATGAGATGTTAGGACAGGTAACAAAAAACCTTGTCAAAGGTATTGGTTTTAAGACGCATCCTAAAGAAGAAATGCCAAGAGAGACAGGAAAGTTAGAAGTCAGAGATTGAAGGCATGCTCATTAATGGTAAAGCATTGTAGTTGTGCATGTGCAGGAGGCAGAATTGAAACAGCATAAAAGTAAGAAAAGGGACCACCATGGAAGAACAGACAGTTGGCAAGGTAGATCACTGAACACAGGTTATGGCTAATTGGGTCTTTGTGGCAGTTAGAACATTGCTTGTCCAACTCTTTGGTGCCTTGGATGTAGAGTGTAGAAAATGGAGAAGTCACCAGAACTGTGTTCAAGTTCAGTGATGATAGAAGTATGCAGGGAGATTTCAGCAGGTGAAGTGAAGCAAGTTGGAATCAGGTGATGTTACATGTATGGAAATTGCAGTCTTAGTGATAGGTGTTGATATATACTCAGAATTTTAGCATGGAGTTGACTAATATATCAAATTTAAAGCAATCTGGTTTGGTCTTGAGCATTTTGCTGGAAGAAGATTGCACGTGTTGACTGGGAACTAGGGATTGCCACAGGAACTGAGATTATGAGAGGTCTTTCAGGGTAGATGTAGAGAGAATGTCTCCTTTGTGAGGGAATCTAGAATTGGGGTTTACTGTTTGAATATAAGGGGTTATCTATTTAAGATGGAAATTAGGTGACTTTCTTATTAGGTGAGTATTTGGAACTTTCTTGGATAGTGGAAGCTGAGTCATTGAATACCAGAGTCATTGAATACTTTTAAAGAAGAGATAGAGGGTGGCTGGTGAAAGTTTACCAAGGCAGATGGGAATATGGAATTGCCATTACAATCAGATTGGCCATTATCTTATTGAATGGCAGAGCAGGCTCCAGCAGCCAAGTGGCCTACACTGGCTCTGAATTTGTGCGAGCATATGAGGAAACTGGTTTCGGTCTTTGTTACATTTAGTTGGAGGAAATTTCTGTTCAAATAATTGAATGACAGTTTGGGACATTGGAAGGTTTGTTGGTGTATGTGGGGAATCTCATGCTTTGTTATTGGATGATGTCAACTGGGCAGTATGCTGATGAGAAATTATAGAAGGTTAACGATAAATACATGGGTGAAATTAGAAGTGATGATGCTAGACTCGGAAGAGAAGCCATTTTAAGTGATTCTGTGGTTATGACTGGATAATTTAGAATGAAAGAGAAATAAAACTGCAGATGCTGGAATCTGAAACAAAAACAAATGCTGGAAGAAATCAGCCAGTGGAGCAGCATCTGTGGAAAGAAACCAGTCAGCATTTCAGGTCAGCAACCCTTCCTCACAACTGGAAGGAGAGTGGAGTGTTTACAGTTTTTAAAGCAGAGTTGGGAGGAGGAGTGAGGTGCAAGGCAAAAGATCATATGGTGATACGGCATGAGTACTGACCATTAGAAAGGCACTTATAAGAAACTGGGTGAGAAAGGGATACAGGCATGATAATGGGAAACAATGAGAGAGTAGTTTACCTGAAGTTGGAGAATTCAATGTTAATTCAAGAAGGTTGCAAAGTGTCTGGATAGAAGATGAGATGTTCTAGTTTACATTGGATCTCACTATGGCTGTGAAGGAGGCTATAGACAGGTTGGAATAGGAGTGGGATTGGGAATTAGGTGGCAAGCAACACGAAGTTCAGGATCACCTTTGCTGACTGACTGCATGTGCTCCACGAAGTGATCACCCAGTCTGTATTTGATTACCCCACTGTAAAGGGGGCTGCATTGTGAACAGCAAATGCAGTAGAGTCATAGAGTTGTACAGCATGGAAATAGGCCCTTTGGCCCAACTCGTCCATGCTGACCAAGGTGTAGATCTGAGCTAGTGTCATTTGCCTGTGATTGGCCGCTATCCCTCAAGGCCTTTTCTTTCCATGCACCTGTCCAAGTATCTTTTAAACATTGTAATTGTACCTGTATCTAACAGCTCGTTCCATGTATCCACCACCTTCTGTGGAAAAAGTTGCCCCTCGGGCCCCTTTTAAATTTTTTCCCTTTCACCTTAAATCTATGCCCTCTAGTTTTAGACTCCCCTACCCTGGGAAAAAAACTGCGACCATCCACCTTATCTACTCCCCTCTATTTTATATACCTCCTATAAGATTACCCTCAACCTCTGATGCTCCAGGGAAAAATGTCCGAGCCTATCGAGCCCTCCAGTCCTGGTAACGGCCTCATGAATCTTTTCTGCACCCCTTTGACCTTAATAATATTCTTCCTAGCGCTGGGTGGCCAGAACTGCGTGGTCACAGGCCTCCAATCTGAATAACAACCCTCCACTACCACCCTCTGACTCCTTCTACTAAGCCTATTTTGGATCCAGTTGACTAGCTCATCCTTGGTCCCATGTGATCTAATCTTGCAGACCAGCTTACCAGGTGGGACCTTGTCGAAGGCCTTGCTAAAGTCCATGTAGGTAACATTTGCTGCCCTGCCCTCTTCAGGAAACAGTAGACTAGATTGTGCAAGTAAATCACTGCATCAGCTGGAATGATTGTTTGGGCCCCCTGGATGATGGGAAGGGAAGAGGTGAATGGACAAATGTAGCCTCTCCTCCAGTTGTGTGGAAAGGTGCCGTGGAATGGGGAGTGGTGGATGGGGATGGAAATATGAACCAGGGAGTCACAAAGTGAGCGGTCCCTGTGAAATGCAGAAAGGAGTACAGATGGGAAGATGTAACTGGTGGCGATTTCATTTTGGAACCAGTGGAAATTGCAAAGGATAATGTGTTGATGCAAAAGCTAGTGGGATGGAAAGTGAGTACCAGGTCTCCACATTGGGGGAAAAAAATGTGAAAGGAGGGCATTTCAGATGCACTAGAGTGGAAGGAAGACATTTCGGAGGCCAGAGTGGTTCAGAATGGTGTCGGACAAATGTGGTCCCATCCAGCAGATCGATGATGGAAAGATGTTGGAGGAATATGATGTGAGTCTACAGACAGATTAAGAAGGATGAGGAGGAATGGTTTATTAATATGTCATGTGCTTTGAGAGAATATTCATTTTAATGGCAATGACAGAAACTCAATTGGAGCAAATTCAATGTGGGATTCAGGAAAAGGTGGGCATTAATTTGGGAGGATGTCCAAGGATTTTTGGAGAGGAAAGTTAAGGTTTTGATTGAATGAAAGTTTGTAAGGCTTGAAATTGTTTTGAGAAGAGGAGTGTTAACGGCAGATTTGGAGGAGAAGGGGGTAGTATTTGATGAGGAAGAATGGTTAACAATGCCCACTGACAGTGGGACCAGTAATGGAAGTTGGGTGGTCATTAGTTAGGTTTGAGAAGGTGAGAGTGGATTTGATGAACAAGATGACCTTGGGGAAATGCATGAGGGGAAGTGGAGAGAAACAAAGTTTAGACAAGTTTGGGAACTGTGAAGGGAAGCTGAGGAGCTAAATGGTTGTTCCAATACTGGGGACCAGGAAGTCCACGAGCTGCTCACACTTGGGCTTAAAGATTTTAAGATTATTTATATCAGAGAAATTAAGCTGTGGGTTAATTTTGTACTTCAGATAATCCTGGAATAGTGAGCAGTTCTGGCAGAAGAGACCAGGACACGGTCATGCTTCTAATGAACTCTGCAGGTTCAGTGGCGAATAGCTATACCACTTATTTTCCAGATAAGTTTAATTTTGTAACTTTGGACATCAGGGAGTGGAGGTGAGTGATGTACTAAAGGTCAGGGTGAGTGAGAGTAATAATTTTAATGAGACTTAAAGAGGTGAGGATGTAAGTGAGCTAATCAATACCTGCAGAAAGATGGTAATGGAAGGCAAAAAAGGCTAGCATTTGGCATTTTAGTTGGAAGTGAAGCGATTTTTTTTCCAGGACAGACGCAGAGGAAGAAGGGGGATGTAGGTGTAAAGATGTGCTTAGAGATGGCACTATCTGATTGAGATGATGGGTGAATCCCAGACTGTGTGAATTTGTTTGATTGATGAAGGTGACACAAATACTGGTTTGGGACTGTATACATGGAAGTAAATTGGTTTATTATTGTCACATGTAAATTGGTTTAAAGGTAGAGATTCAGGGAGGCTAAGAGCAGAGTGAACTTGAAAGCATGATGAATTGAGATGCAGTTGAAATCACTGAGGATGGGAGGTAGCTTGGAGAATGGCTGTTGGTCAAAAGCAGAAGCAATATCTTGGTGAGAACATTATGATGGGACTGTGGTGAACAAGGATTTTAAATGAGCAAAGAGGGGGTGGAAGTTTGTAAAATGCTCAGAGGATGCCAAAATGAATGAGGAGTAGAAGATAATCCCAAGGTGTGATTTTTTTTTGGGGTGGCAGGGAGAGAGGGCAGACCATTTTTTGCTTTTAATTCTTAAGGAAGGATTTAAAAACAGAAAATCTTGAACATTTTCAGAAGGTCAGGCACCAATTGAACAGTGGAGAGAGAATCATTAAGAAAGATGTGATTGAATTGGAAAGAATACAGAGGAGATTTATGAGATTGTTGCTAGAATTGGAAAGTTGTAGCCCAGAGGACAGATTGGGTAATTTAGCATTTTTTTTTATTCAGAGGATCAGGGGATGTGTACAATTATGAGGGCATTGGATAGAGGAAATAAGAAGGCCCTATTTCTATTAGCAGAGTGGACACTCAGGGGCATAGATTTTAAAATCATTGGATTACAGGGGAGATGGGGAAAAGATTTTTTTTTAACGGGAGATGTATGATTCTGGAAGGCACTGTTTTAAAGATTGTAAGGGGCAAATACCTCCATTACATTTAAAAAGTACTTGAAGAACTGTGATGTGCAGGTCTACTGACCAGGTGCTGGAAGTTGGAATTAGGATGGAAGGATGGCTTTCTTTTGACTGGCACAGACAGAATAAGAACAATAAGCACAGAAGCAGGAGTAGTTTGGTCCGTTGTGCCTGCATTGTGTACAGTCAGATCAAGATTGAATTTTTACCTCTTACCTTTTCCTGCACTAACTAACTACAGTAAAACTCTGATAATTTGGCATCCAAATGTTCAGAAATCCTGATGGTTTGGCATCTGACTTGCTCATCAATCTGGAATGTGAGCAGGGAGTCTGGTGTGCAGTCAGAGCTGGGGGCTTGGAGTGCAGCTGAGGCAGGGCCTGGACTGTGGGCTGGTTGGGTGGTTGGGGCCAGGATTGGGGTCCAGAACACCAGGAATTAGGAACATTGTGTGGCTTTGCACCTAGAGCTGGTCCAGAGGGCTTGTATATTTCCCACTCCCTTTAAACTCAACAGGTTCACTGAGAAATTCATTATACCACTGTGTAACATGTCATAAAAGAAATAAATGCATTTACATATTACTATGAGTAACATCCATTAGTCCAGCACCATTAGAGTCCCAAGGATGCCAAACTATCAGAGTTTTACTATATCTCTTGGTCCTGTTATCAATTTGCCCTGAATGTATTTGGCAACTGAGCTTCCATAGGCTGCTTAGGTAGAGAATTCCAAAGATTCACCAACCTATCGATGAAGGAATTCCTTCTCATTTCTAGCCTAAATGGTTGATGCACTATTTTCAGACTGTGACCTTTGGATCTAGGCACTTTGATCAGGGGAAACTTCAATCCCAGAACTACTCTTAAAAGGTAAGAATTTAGTATGCTTCAATGAGATCCCCCCTCATTCTTCTAAACTTGAGAGAGTATGGCCTAAGTCTGCTTAATCTTTCCTCATACAACATATCTGTCATCACAGGAATAAATCTGGTGAACCTTTGCTGCATCCCCTTTTATTGCAAATGTGTCCTCCCTTAGAAAGGGAGACTAGACCTCAGCACAATATTCCAGAAACAGTCCCACAAGTGCCCGACACAGTTGAAGCAAAAGCCTCCGCTCAAATTCTCTTGCAATGAAGTCTACCGTATCACTTGCCGTCCTAATAGCTTGGTATCATTGTTTTCTGAGTGCTCTGATGTTACTTCCTTAATGATAGATTTCAGCATTTTCCTGACTACTGATGTCTGATTGTCTGTTCTACAGCATCCTGTTCTCTCTCCCCTCCTTCTTAAGTAGTGAGGTTACATTTATTGTTGCATATTACCTTTCATTGATTGATATAGGAGACAACCCAGGTCCCCTGAACACCCATGCCATTCAATCCCTTACCATTCAAAAAAAAAACTCTGCCTTTGGTAGAGAAAAAAAATACATTTTTCCTTATTCCATCCGCCCTGTCTTTGCCCATTCACTTCATTCCTTGAACCCCTCCTGCATTCTTCTCACACCCCACGTTGCTTTGTATCAACAGCAAACTTGGCTATATTGCACTTGGTCCCCTTATTCAAGTTACTGTTATAGATTGTGAAGAATTGGGGCTCCAGCACCAGATCCCTGTGGTGCCTTAATGGTTACAGACTCCCACCCTCAAAATGGTACATTTGTTCCAACTGTGTCTTCTGTTCATCAACAATTCTCAGTCCACAACAGTATATTAGCCCATTGCCATGTGCTGTAATTTTGAGTAATAATATTTTGTTTGGCATGTTATCAAAGGCTTTCTGAAAATCTAAATGCAATATATGAAAACAAGATAAGGTATTTATTAGTCACATGTACATCGAAACACACAGTGAAATGTGTCTTTGAGAAAGTTACTGAGAATGTGCTGGCGGCAGCCCGCAAGTGTCGCTACTGTTCCAGCGGCAACATAGCATGCCCACAACTGCTAAACTGAATGTCTTTGGAATGTGGGAGGAAACCAGGGTACCTGGAGGAAACCCACGCAGATGTGGAGAGAACGTACAAACTCCTTACAGACAGTGGTGGGAATTGAACCCTGGTCGCTGGCGCTGTAATAGCATTACACTAACCATTACATCTAATCAGCTAATTTGCCCTCATTGATTCTGCTTGTTATAACCTTAAAAGTGAGAAGATTTATTAAACTTGATCACCTTTTCATAAATGTTGATTCTTTCCAGTGCTATTTTTTTAAGTGTACATACGGGTAAAAGACATACGGGTAGGTCAATTTGGGTTTAAAATGGGCGGTGCGGACTCGTTGGGCCAGAAGGGCCTGCTACCACATTGTAAATAAAAAAAAGTGCCCAGCACAGCTTCCTCAGTAAATTCCAGCATTTTCCTCCAACTGTTGTCAGGGAAACTGGTCTATAGTTCCCTGTTTCATCTCTCCCTCCTTTCCTAAGTATTGGCGTTGCATGAAATCTGCATGAACTCTATTTGCATCTGTGGATTGCTGGAAGAAGACAAAGGGTGCATTTGCTATCTCCATAGTCACCACCTTCTGAACTCTGAGATGCAGGTCATCAGGTTCTGGGAATTTATCAGATTTCAGTCCTATTAATTCCTTCAGTGCCAGCTTTTTTTTTTTGCTAATGCTAATTATTTGAGCTTCTCATTTACTCTAGACCTGTAGTTATCCAATATTTCCAAGAGGTTTTCTGCATCTTCTATGAAGATGGACACACAAAATATTTATATAATTTCTCTTCCTTATTTCCCAATATATTTTTTCCTGTCTTGTCCATCAGGGGTCCATGTTAACTTGAAATAATTTTGTTTCTTTCTGCATATCTGTAGAAGCCCTTGTAGTCTCTTCTCGTGTTTCTCACAAGTCTACTCTTGTTTTCTACTTTCTCTTTCCTTATCAAAGCTTTGGTCCTCTTTTGTTCAATTCTGAAACCTTTCCAATCCTCATCAATAATTTTTGGCAACTTTATAAACCTTTCCTTTAATCCAATGCTATGTTTAACATCCCTCAATAGCCATGACAGGAGCATTCTATTATTAATAGAATCATACAGCATGGAAAGTGGTCCTTCAGCTCACCTTGTCTCTGCTGGCCATCAAATATCTATACAAATTCCATTTTCCAGCACTTGGCTGCAGCCTTTTATGCCATGGTTCACCTAAATACTAAATATTGTGAGAGAATCAGCCACCGCTGCCGCCTTGTGCATTCCAGATTTCGACCATCCTCTGGATGGAAAAAATTCTTCTTTGGATCCCCTCTAATTGTTGGATTTTACTTGCCTTAAAAGTATATATTACTTGGAAGCTATACTTCAAATGTTAGCCACTGTTTGTTTGCTATCGTTCTTTTTTTAATGTAGTTTCCTACTGTAACAGTCATCTTGCACCTCATGCCTTCATTGTTTGCTTTGTTCAGATTGAATTGAATCATTTTTGATTTTTATATAAAATTCCATCATATTATGATCACCATTCCATGAAGGCCTGTTTAATGCCAGATCATCCATTGATCTTTCCTCATTACACAATGTTAGATCTTAAATGGTCTGCCCTCTTGTTGGTTTCTCAAAATACTGATCTAGAAAACAGCCTTTTTTGCTTCCATGCATTCATCCTTTACACTGTTACATCTCATTTGGCTTGCCCAGATTATATGTTGATTCAAGTTTCTGAAGGTCGTTGTATAACCCTTGTTACATGTATCTCTAATTTCTTGATTTGTACTAAACTGTGCCATACCCCTTTCTGTTTGGAGGGCTTATGTTCAACTTCCTACTTGGGTTTTCTGCCTTTGTTTTTTCTTAGCTCCACTGAAACTGATTCTTTTATTTGATTTTCTGAGTCACTGTCTTTATTTTGGTCTTAAAATGCAATCACCCATTCCTTTTTGCCCATCTCTTGTAAAAGTTAAGCATCCTGGAATATTTAATTCACAACCTTGGTCTATTTACCTACTTTATCTGAATGCACTCAACATTCAGAACAAAGAACCTTCAATTTTCTCTTTGTACCCTGACTCTAATTGGATGTACTTTTAAATGCAATGTCCCTTCTTGGCAAACTGCACCCTACATTATTGCTTCGTCCTTTTAACATTTTAAATTTCTCTTCACTTGAACCCAGCCCCTGACAATTTAGCTTAAAGCCTTGTGTACATCCCAGGTTATTTGATTCATCAGGACGTTGCTCGCAATGCAGTTCAAATGAGGCGTGACCCATTGGAACAGGCCCCTACTTCCCAGTTCTGGTGCCAGTGACCCATGAATTGAAAACCGCCTTCTCCCATACCAGTCTTTGAGCCACACATTCAGTTCTCTGATCTGATTGACCCAATGCCGGTTTTCATGTTGTTTAGTTAATAATCCAGACATTATCTTCATGATTCTAGTTTTTAATTTGAATCCTGACAGCTTGTGTTTGTTCAGCAGAGCAACCTTTGTTTTTTGTTTTTAGTTACCACATGGACTATAACAACTGGATGTCCCCCTCCCACTCCAAGTTCCTCAACTGCCCTGAGGAGATGTCCTTAACACTGCCATTAGACAAGTAACACGTCCTTCAGGATTTGTACTCGAGGCTGCAGAGAACAGTATGTAACCCCCTAACTATGCTATCCTCTGTTACTATTACAGTCTTTTTCACTCCCCCAATTTAAGTGTCACCCTCTGCCATATCACAGTGCTGTAGTGAGTTTGCTCAAATGTGTGCTCTCATCCACACAGACTTTTTAAAAAAAAACCTAATTTTAAATATTCTTCTTTGGCGTGTGGGCATTGCTGGCATTTATTGTCCAAATCTAAATGCTGCTGAACAGAATAGTTTACTGGGCCTTTTAAATGGCATTTCAGAGCCAACTACATTGCTGTGGGTCAGGAGGCACAGAGAGAAACAATCTGGAAGATTGGCAGAGCTCTCCCCTGACAGTTAGTAGTGAAACATATGGGTTTTTATAACAATCCAGTAGTTCTGAATAAATTCCAGATTTTTTTTCCCTCCATCCTTGTTCATCGCCCTCTACTGTATTTACATCTTCTCTAGACAGAGCAACTGTGATTAACAAGCCTTCACTACACTCTCCAACCTGGCACCATCACTATTTGTATCATTAAGTCTCAGTCCCTAATTTATCGCATATTTAGAGTTGTACAGAGTCCCGATGCAGGGTCTTGACCCGAAATGTTGACCATCCCTTTGCCTCCACAGATGCTGCTTGACCTTCTAAGTTCCTCCAGCAGTTTGTTTTTTCTTATCTCCAATATGTTTTTCAAGTCAACTTGAAGTGGTAGATATTTAACGTTTTGTCCACTGTTTATGTGCTGAATGTAAATTAGTGACTAAATTAATTTATTTATAAGGGAATAAAAAAGTAAAATAAATTAATCTGTGACAGTGCATTGAGTGTGCAGGATATGAGGCTTTGTGGAAAATAAGACTGTTCTAAGCTAATATGTTAAAAGTAGATGTCTTTGTCATAAATTTCTAGTTTAGTCATTGAGCTTAGGTGGAAGTTGGAGACACTCTGGCACTTAAGTGAGGGGTATCTGTCCAGGAGGCTGCAAACCTTCATAGACCATACATGAGGATGAAATCATCTAATTAATGAGAGAGGATGTAAGGTAAATTGACATTGAAGGCTTTAAATAGGAAAGGTTTCAAGACTGCAGTGGTTTTTTTTGTTTAGGCTCTCTTGGTAGCAGCTGTGACATGGCAGAATGCAACATTAGGCATTAGCAGAGTTCCTGTCATCAACAAATACAACAATGGATGATTGGATGGAAAGGCGTAAAATAACAAGAAAAGAAGTACAAAAATGAATCTTCTGTTTTGTCACTTGTCTTGCAACCACTCACTTTTATGTTGCTCTATTAGTTCTGCCTATTGCTGCCTTTCAGGCTTCTATGGAAGTGCCATATTCAGTTTTCAGTCTAATGCAGTAAATTCATTCTGCCATAATCTATATATGGTTTTTTCAGTTCCCTTGTTAAAATTCTTGCATTCTTGCATATTCTTTATAATATCCCTAATGATGAGAAAGTTAATGGAGATTGCTTCACATTGGTGCTGTGCACTTTTGATTTTAGTTGAGTGAAATGCTGAAGTGACTTGATCAGAGTAATGGCTAAAACATGATTAAGTACTTTTCTTTGGATTTAAGGAAGTATCATGTTTTAAGTTAAGTATTTTTATGTTCAGTGTCTCGAACCATCATCATAAATATTCTTTACTTCAGATGTGATTTAGATTGTTTTAAATGACTCTCTCTATTGGATAACTAATGATGAGAGATAGGGAATGTTAAGAGGCCCCTTAGTCTGTACACATTTAAAAAATGTTTTTGTGCCAAGAGTGTTTGTAGTGTATTAAGCTCTGAGCAAAAGAGGATAAATTCGGTATTGCTGTAGTTTTGCTCTGTGAAGGGTAAATAGAAAATGCATGTAGCCACAATCTTTTAAGAAATCTTGATGCAATTGATGGGTGGAAGTGAGGAATGGAACGTTCCACCACAGAGGGGAAGGTCAGAGGGGATAGTGGAGACATGGCAGGGCTTGGAGCTGGGGTCAGAGGAGAGTTAGAGGGGTCAGGAAACGTGGGGTGGGAGGAAGATGGGGGGGCTCAGAGGAGTGGAGGGAGGAACAAGGAATAGGGGGAGGCTTGTGCTCCTCCCCTTCCCTCGACCTTCTTATTCTAGCTTCTGCCCTCTTCCTGTCCTGATGAAGGGCCTGGACCCGAAACGTCAACTGTTTATTTCCCTCCATAGACGCTGCCTGACCTGCTGAGTTCCTCCAGCATTTTGTGTGTTGCTCTTGATTCAATTATTTGGTAATACAAAAAAGAAAGTACTTTTTGAGTAAGTTGGAAACTACCATATCACTTGCCTTTATTTGTCAAACCGCATGATTGCGGTACTCATTGGGAGCAGATTGGTTCATTCTGGAATTTACATCTGATCTATACTGTAACTGCTTGCCCAGACCTGTGAAAATAAGTACAATTACAATAAAATGTGCACAATAATTGTGGCCGTTCTAAAGCTGAAGTAGTGGTAATTATCAGACAATTAACTCAGATTAATTTGACATGAGCTTGGATTTTATCTTCTGGAATTGTACGTTTCATTTCTGTCTAGACCAAGACTTTTTTTAAAAATGGCTAGTCTGCCAGAGGTAGCATATGGAAGAAACATGCTCTGAAGGACATGTTGTGTTTTTGACATATTTGCCTAGAAGACAAACAGATGGTGTTATTTAGCCTCTTAGTTTTATTCTGCATTCTGGCTTGCTAATGCTCCAGTGTATCTTAGATTAATTGGGATTTTTGTAATTTTATAGTAAAACAATTATTTGTGAAATTAATCATAGGGTTGCAAAAAAAAACTGAAAGATCAATTACTATTTTTTAAACTGTAAATCCTGAAGGGCATATAATTTATAACATACAGTACATCTGTATCAATAATGTAAGGTAAAGCAATTTTTTTTAGTACACTGGTATCCCACATGGCACTTTCCCTCAGAGTGCTGATTTGATATAGCGCTCTTGGTCCTTCAGTCTGAACACTTTTATGTTTGTACTCATCAGTACCTTAAAAAGACACCTGCTTGAGTTGTGTGCTCCTAAGAACTTGATATGGACCCCTGTGCTTATTGTTGCTGCATGCTGTTGTGTGAAAGAACCTGGTATGAATGCCTGCCCTCCAGTGGTGACTACCCCAGCAATGAATCACCCCATGTTTTTGTGTGGAGAGGCCGCCTGTGAGGGGTGGTGTTAGATGGCAGTGGTGCAGTTGCTCAATGCTGAGATATTAGGTTCAGGGGTACATACTGGCTGGCACAGTGAGTGCAGGCCATTGTGAACTGGCAGCACCTGTTCCATATGGTGACAGACCACCCAGATCCTATGGTCTCTCTCATCACCTGATGGAAGCTGTTCTCGTGCCTCTTTGTTTGGCTGTGAAGTTCTTCCGAGCCTGGAGGTTTCTCTATGGTAACAAGCTCAATGGCCAGTGATCATTGTTGAGATTATTACTATGAAGAAATGTTCTGGGTGGGAAGAACTGCAGCCAAGCAGAAGAGGGAACAGCAGCTTCCATTACATCCAACAGGAAGTGATGAAATAGCCCTTGGGATTTGGGCAGACTGCCAAGATATGGAGCCAACTTCTTAAGGTCCCCAGCAATACCCACACTTGCTACGCCAGCCACGGTGTATGTCTTAGCACCTTGCCGTCATACTGCTCACCCCTGCCTGCCTAACACCAGCCCTCACTGGCAGCCTCTGTATGTCAAACCATGGGATGATTCATTGCTGGATTCCCACCAGGTTCCCAGCATAACATTGGACAGCTGTGGATAGGGCAGGAATTTGTGCAAGGTTCCTGACACTGCAATGCTGTTAGTAATGCATCTCTGTATATTATATATAACATGATAATCACTCAGTTTAGCACTAATCCCATTAGTATCCTCATTTCTGGGAAATCATCTTGCACACTAAGCAAGGTATTGGCATTTATCTCTGCACCAGTGAATTTGCATCATACTTTTGGGTATTATATTTGGTTATGTCTCTCATTATCAGTAGCTTAATTCAAAAATGTTCCTGTAATCTGGTCAGATTCTTTGAAAGGTAAAACTATTAGAGCAATCTTCAAGCAGTTCATAATTATCTCTACCATTGAGAAGCAGCCCTGATGTAATTTTTTGCCATGGATTTATAATTGTTTCACATGGGAGTTTCCTTCCTGATCAGAATTTCTGTTGGTTATACATATTGGCGCATCATATGAAATTCTTGGGTTCACGACCTTGTTGCAAAGTGAAATTTAGGTATATGAATTGGCATTCATGATACTATTTCTGCAGCTTTATTAGAAGATGTCCCATCGGTATAATTGTATAATGAGTCATGTGCAGTCCAAGAAGGCAATAAGAAAGGTAAGCTATGTGGTCTAGTATACAAATTGGCTAGCTGGCTTGGTAAATGAAGACCATAAATGAAAAAATGTTCTGGTGTTTGAGAGTTACTAGTTCAGGTACTGTCACTATATTGTGAATGATGTTTTGCCATGAGTTGGTCTAAATGAAACAAATTTGTTGATGAGACAAATCTTGGCTGACATTTAGAGTAGAAAGAGGCAAGACTATGTAGACAGGTTGGTAATTGATATTAGTGTAGGGCAATATAAATAAAAATTTACTCCCACTCATTCATATAACATGTAAGCATCTTTGTGCTGATTTGGTTGCCCACAAGTCTGCAGGTTATCATTGTTGTGTAATGAGCTTCTTGGTCAAAAACTCAAAGTAATTGGATTTACTTAGTAATGGCAGTTACTCATAAAGAAATTTATGTTATGATGCCTCTGGAGCAAATTTTCATGGCATTTATACGCTGGGTATGTATGCCCATGACAAACTTGAGAACACTAGAGTTCAAACCAGAATAGTAATTGTTGACATTGTGCAAATTGGTGAACCAGTTCTGGAATAAACTAAGCAGTTTTAATCTCCTTGCATCAGAAATTGTAGAGTTAGAATAAAAAGGATTCAGGAATGTGTAAAAAGGGGTTCATTTAGTCCTTAGAATGAATAAGGTTTTAAGGGAAGAGCAAATTTACCTTTCAGAAGGTAAAGGGTAATTCAGTTTGTCAAAAAATTACTGATCATTCCAGTTAGTTTGGAGATACGAGTGACTGCAGATGCTGGAATCCAGAGCAAAAACAAACAGCTGGAACAGTGGATCAGGCAGCATCTTTGGAGGGTAAAGAACAGTTGACGTTTTGGGTTGAGATCCTTCATCTGGACTGAAAGATAGAAGGGAGATAGCCAGTATAATGAGGTGAGGGGAAGGGATGGACCAAGAACTGGCAAGTGATAGGTGGATCTAGGTGAGGAGGAGTAATAGGCAGATAGAGGAGGGATGAGTGCAAATAGCGGCAGGTGGAGGCAGTAGGGCTGCAGATGACGGAATCTGATAGAAGGGAAGATGGAGCATGGTACCAAATAAGGGAGGTGGGGTGGGCAGATGGTAGCAGAGGGGGGAGGCAACCCAGTGGGTGGAGTTTGTCAGTGATGGGCAGATGGAGTGGGTCTCGCTCCATATAAAACTGGGTACAGTAATGTTGATGAATGCATTGGTGCCGTAATCTGGCACTCATACAGAACTCAAATTTCATCACTTGTGCTGCCAATCTCCATCCTACTCTCATTTACGTGGTCTATCTCTGACACTTCCCTTTCTGGGTTTCTCTGTCTCTGCGATAGACTATTCACTAACATCTTTTACAAGCTCACAGATTCCCACAGCTACCTTGACTATACATCCTCTCACCCTGTGTCCAGTAAGGAAGGAATTCCTTTTTCTCAGTTTCTTTGTTTCCATCACATTTGTTCAATCATGACACCTTCTGCTCTGGTGCCTCTGAAATGTCCTCCTTACTGAATTATGGCTTCCTCTCTACCATAGTGGATGGAATCCTCAGCTGCATTTCCTCTATTTCCTGCTCTCACCATCTCTCTTTAAGGCAGAACAAAGATAGAGTTCCCTTGGACTTGCCTTCCATCCCACTAGCCTTTGCATTTAATATTTTATTATTCACAATTTCTGCCAGCTCTAACCTGATCACGTCATCAGTCACACCTTGCCCTCTGCTTCCCTTTCTGTGTTTGGCAGGGACTGCTCACTTGGCGACTCCCTGGTCTCACTCTTTGATTTCCTACCCACTGTTCCCTGTCCCATGGCACCTTCCCATGCAACTGGAGACCCCTTATTCAAAAATGGCAGTAATGATAAGCCTTGAAACTATGGCTGGTGAGCCTTGCATCAGTGTTAGGGAAGTTGTTGGAGAAAATTCCGAGGGACAGGATTTATGTTCATTTGGAAAGGTGGGCCTGAGCCAGCATGGTTTTGTGCAGGGAAGATTATGTCTCGCATAGTTAAATTTTTTGAGGAGGTAACAAAGAAAATTGATGAAGGCAGCACGGTAGATGTGGCTTTGAAAGTATGTCCCTCCATTCAAACTGAAGGCTGGAACGTGATAAGGCTTTTGACAAGGTCACATATGGTAGGCTGATCCAGAAGGTTAAGGTACAAGGGATCTGAGGCATGTTGGCAAAATCCAAAATTGGCTTGGTGATGGGAGGCTGAGGGTGGATGGGTGTTTTTCTGACTGCAAATCTGTAATAAGTGGTGTACTGCAAGGATTGGTATGACACGAAAATTGATGGTATTGTAGGTAGTGAAGGAGGGCATAGATCAGCTGGAAATTTGGGCAGACTGGTGACAGACAAGTATAAGGTATTGCACTTTGTGAAGACAAATTCTGGTAGGACATTAGACCTTGGGAGCATTGATGTACAGAGGGACTTGGGGTTCAAGTCCATAGCTGACTGACAGTTGGGTAGGGAGGTGAGGAAGGGATTTGGTACATTAGCCTTCACAGGGATGCCATGTTGCAACTGTACAAAACATTGGTTAAACCACATTTGGGGTTCTGTGTACAGTTCTGGTTGCCACACTGCAGGAAGGATGTGGTAGCAATAGAGAGAGTGCAGAAGAGATCTGCCAGGATGTTGCCTGGAATGGAGGGCTGTAATGAAAAGGAGAGATTGGATAGGCTGGGTTTATTCTCACTGGAATGTAGGAGAGTGAGGGATGACTTTATAGCGGTTTATAAAGTTATGAAGGGCACAGTTTAAAGTGGGTAATTTAAAGGAGATCTGAGGGGTAAGATTTTCCACAGAGGATTGTTAGAAATGAGGTGGTAGAGGTAGATACAATTACAATGTTAAAAGGCATTTGGACAAGTACTTAGATAGGAAAAATGTAGAGGGATATGGGCCAAATGAGGGCAAATGGGATTAGCATAGATAACCATCACAATCGGCATGGATAAATTGCACCATTGGGCTTATTTCTATGCTGTAGAATTCTATGATTCTTATTAGCAACAGGTACATGTCTGTGAACTTGTATTTTCAGATAAAGCTGATGCTGCAAAGAATGAGGTTGGATGAGGAAATGTATCCAGCTAATTTATTGCTGATATAGGGGAGTAAGAAATATTTGCCCTCTGACAGGAAGGTGTAAAAGACTGCCTTTTTAAATAAAATGCAGTTAACTTGGTTTACACTGGTACCCCACTTTGTGCCACGTGCAGCACTGATTCAAGCATTGTGCTGGGAGACTGCTGAGAATCCCTGCCCTCTACTGGCTCACCCTCAGCAAATAAATTGAGGGCTCATTGCTTTAAGGCTTGGTGTGGAGAGGGTGTATGTGAATGCTGGTGTTGGGCAGGTTGGGGTGAACAGTGCAGCTGTTCAGTGCCGAGATGTGGGGCTCAGGGCTGCACCCTGCCAGCACAGTGACTGTCAGTGGCTGCTTCATGTGTTGGTAGACTGCCTAGATCTTATCATCTGTCTTACCATCTGTTGGATGTGATGGAAGCTGCTATTTCTTCCTCTCAATTTCATGAGAAATCTCTAGGCTGGGAAGAGCTGTGCAGCAAAATGAAGATAAGGGGAGACACCACATTCTCACCGCTGAGTGGCTATGCTCTCTGGTGCCCAACACCAGTCTCTGCACACTGAGCTGTGCAAGATTCTCATACTTTCTTATAATGCAGAAAGAGGTCAATTGGCTCATCGACTCCTTGCTAGCTCTCAACAATCTTATCAGTCCTATTCTTCTGCTTATTTGCAGTGTTTTCTCTTCTTATTCCACCACCACCCACCCCCACTCCACCGCAGGTTCTCCTATCAACCACCTGTACTCAAAGGAAAGCCACATTGTCATGGGGATAATGGGCAAATATGTGCAAACAGCACCCTAGGTCAGGATTGAACCTGGGTCGATGGAGCTCAGCAGCAGAAGCACTAACTGCCGTGTCATTGTGCCGCCCAATTCATTGATGTGGAGGGTAGTCATTCATGTCAGAATCCTGCATAGCAGCCCTGCAACAGGAGGAAGGGTAGGAGTAATCTATCTCTTTCTATATTGCTATAGAGACCCCTTTCAGTGCTCTTGTTCCTGGGAACACATACTGAGTGCTAAGTGAGTTACAAGTATGCAATACACATTAAGGGTTTGGCACCTTTTTAACAAAAAAAATCATCAGATTTATGCAACAGGTAACTGGCAGATCTTGAATAACATTTATAGTTTCCTTTTCTATTGAAAATCATTTTATGCATTGGCCATGGTTATAAGAAGCTGTTTGGTTGATTGAAGTTAGGCTGCTCTTAGAATCTACTTTTTTTTAACTTGTACAATGAAACTAATTGTGGTTCTGCCCACAAACCCTTTTAAAGAGCTCGTGCACCCCAAGCCACATCCATAACCTCCCTCATTGTTGGAAAACAGTTTTGCCTGACCTAGTGTTTGCACAATGAATTGGCATTAGAGAAATGGAAATTGGGTTGGGTGTTGTGGAGGATAGTGAGGTTAGAGGTGTGGAAGTTACAAATCAATTCAATCTGAGGAAGGAGGGGAATTAGTCTTGATGAAATGTGTTTTGTCAGATCTGGTGCTGGTTGCTTAGCTTATTTGGCAGATATGTTTAATTTTATATCCATCAGATTTAGGAACGTAGAACATACAACATTACAGCACAGTACAGGCCCTTTGGCCCACAATGTTGTGCCAACATTTTATCCTGCTCCAAGATCTATCTAATCCTTCCCTCCCACATAGCCCTCCATTTCTCTATTATTCATGTGTCTATCTAAGAGTCTCTTAAATGTCCCTAATGTATCTGCCCCCACAACCTCTGCCAGTAGTGCATTCCATGCACCCACCACTCTCTGTGTAAAAAAAAACTTTACCCCTGACATCCCCCTTATATCTTCCTCCAATCACCTTAAAATTATGCCCCCTCATGTTAGCCCTTGTTGCCCTAGGAAAAAGTCTCTGACTGTCCACTTGATCTATTCCTTTTATCATCTTGTACACCTCTATCAAGTCACCTCTCATCTTCCTTCTCTCCAAAGAGAAAAGCCCCAGCTCACTCAACCTATCCTCATAAGACATGCTCTCCAATCCAGGCAACGTCCCGTTAAATCTCCTCTGCACCCTCTCTAAAGCTTCCACACCCTTCCTATAATGAGGCGACCAGACCTGAACACAATACTCCAAGTGTGGTCTAACCAGAGTTCTATAGAGCTGCAACATTACCCCGTGGCTCTTGAATTCACTCCCCCGACAAATGAAGGCCAACACACCATACTCCTTCTTAACAACCCTATCGATCTGCATGGTAACCTTGAGGGAACCTTGAATTTACGAAGACTGGGGAACAACAGAATGAAAAACATGAAGATTTTATCATACAGTGGTATTGAAGGTGGAGATAAGGGTGCATTAGAACATAAGAAGTAGTGGGAAAGGCCATTTGAACCTAGCTCTGCTGTTCAATAATATGATGGCTGATATATTACTATGGTGCCGCTTTCTAACCGAACTCCATATCTGTTGGTTCTTTAATATAGGCAACTCCTTCGTTTGGGTTATGGAAATTCGTCCATATGGAATTCATAAATTGCTACCCAAAAATCCAAGATATGGAATAAAATTTGCTTTTACAGAACATATGTGGAGAAAGAATTAAATAAACACACAATGCAAAAGAAACAACTAATTTTGCCTGTTTTTATTTTCTTCAAATTGCATTTCTTGACACACACACAGATAAGGTGTGTTTTTTTTTGGAGTCGAAGGTTTATTTTGCTAGAGTTTTTTGTATTATTTATCCTCAAGGTGTCTGAAACAGGGCCAGCAAGTTTAAGTGCAAGTTGTAAACATAAATGACCACTTTTATTTGTTGGGGGTTACCTCATTAGTATATCTCTCTATTCAAATTGAAGGCTGGAAGGTGATGAGCATCTGCAGTTACTTGTCTCTTTAAATGCAGCTGCTGGCCACTTAAGCAATTGCCTTGTCAGTTTCTAAAGCTAATCTCTTCAGTGGCCCCTCTGCCGTGAACTAGCAGCTGTGTACTCATCATTACTGTTCAGGCATAAACATCCTGTAAGACAGCATTTCCACTTATAACAAGTGATTCAATGGGAAATAGGGTTTTGTGTTACGGAAATAGTGATACGGATGGTTTTCTGGGGGTGCATCCCCTCCTACGTGGGGGTCGCCTGTATCCACAAATGTATCAATCTCGTCTTTGAATGCATCAATGAATGAGCCTTCATAGGTAGAGAATTTCAAAGACTTAACATCTTTGAGTGATGAGATTTCTCCTCATTTCAGTCCTAAATGGCCTACCCCATATTTTGTGAGTGTGACCCCTGGTTCTGTACTCCTCCCAGGTGAAACATCCTCCCTGCATCTAGGGTGATACACTTGTGCTCCATGTCATGCAGCTGTTTCATCTCCAGCGGTCTGGGTGTGATTCAGACCTCTGGTGCAGGGTGTGTTGAATTTGTACGTTCTCCCCATGATCATCTAGGCTTCCCCCTAGGTGCTTCTGTTTCCTTGCACGTGCCCAAAGATGTGCTGGTTGACAGGTTAATAGACTTGTGTAAATTACTCCAAGCATATGTAGCTGGTGGGAGAATTAGGGGCTGTTAATGGGCATGCATGAGAAAATAGGTTGCTAGGAAATAAGTGGAGGAATGGAATTGATGAGATTGTTTTGTAAATTGTCATAGTTGCTAGAATGAATGCCTTCTTTATGGCAAAGAAATATGAAAAGTATTTACACTACCCAGCTTCCTAAGTATTTTGCATGACTTCATGAGGTCGCCTCTCATTGTACCGAATGGGAGAAAATTGAGGCCTAGCTATTTTCAGTCTCTCCTCATGTGACAGACTTGCATCCCCTGGAACCATTCTGGTGAAATTTCATTGCACCACCTCTATAACATGCGCATCCTCCTTTGAGTAAATGGATCAAAACTACACCAGCTGTGGTCTAACCAAAGAACCATAGAACCATAGAAAACTACAGCACAGAAAACAGGCCATTTGGCCTTCTAGTCTGTGCCGAAACATTATTCTGCTAGTCCTATTTACCTGCCCCCAGCCCATACCCCTCCAGACCCCTCTCGTCCATGTATCTATCCAATTTACTCTTAAAAGTTAAGAGTGAGCCCGCATTTACCACATCAGATGGCAGCCCATTCCACACTCCCACCACTCTTTGAGTGAAGAAGTTCCCTCTAATGTTCCCCCTAAACCGTTCCCCTTTCACCCTAAAGCCATGTCCTCTCGTACTTATCTCTCCTAATCTAGGTGAAAAGAGCCTACTTGCATTAACTCTGTCTATGCCCCACATCATTTTGTAAACCTCTATCATATCTCCTCTCATTCTTTTCCGCTCCAAGGAATAAAGTCCGGACATGCTCAGTCTTTCCCTGTAACTCAACTCCTGAAGACACGGCAACATTCTAGTAAATCTCCTCTGCACTCTTTCAATCTTACTGACATCCTTCCTGTAGTTCGGCGACCAGAGCTGCACACAATATTCCAAATTTGGTCTCACCAATGACTTATACAACCTCACCAAAACATTCCAACTCCTGTACTCAATACTTTGATTTATAAATGCCAGATGCCAAAAGCCTTTTTTACAACCCTGTCTACTTGTGACTCTACTTTCAGGGAATTATGTATCTGAACTCCCAGATCCCTTTGTTCCTCCGCACTCTTCAGTGCCCTACCATTTACTGTGTATGTCCTCCCTTGATTTGTCCTTCCAAAATGCAACACCTCACACTTGTCTGCATTAAATTCCATCTGCCATCTCCTGGACCATTTTTCCATTTGGTCCAGATCCCTCTGCAAGCTTTGAAAGCCTTCCTCGCTGTCCACTACACCTCCAATCTTAGTGTCATCCGCAAATTTACTAATCCAATTTACCACATTATCGTCTAGATCATTGATATATACAACAAACAACAATGGCCCCAACACAGATCCCTGAGGCACACCACTAGTCACAGGCCTCCAATCTGAGAAACAACCATCCACAACCACTCTCTGTCTTCTCCCACTCAGCCAATTTCAAATCCAGTTTACAACCTTTCCATGGATACCCATTGACTGAACCTTCTGAACTAATCTCCCATGTGGGACCTTGTCAAAGGCCTTACTAAAGTCCATGTAGACAACATCCACAGCCTTACCTTCATCTACTTTCTTAGTGACCTCCTCAAAAAACTCCACAAGATTCGTTAAACACGATCTACCACGCACAAAGCCATGCTGACTATCCTTAATCAACTTTTGGCTGTCCAAATACTTATATGTCCTATCTCTCAGAACACCTTCCAATAATTTACCCACTACTGATGTCAGGCTCACTGGCCTGTTAGTTACCTGGTTTACTCTTCGAGCCTTTCTTAAACAATGGAACAACATGAGCTATCCTCCAGTCCTCTGGCACCGCACCCGTGGCTAAGGACATTTTAAATATATCTGCCAGGGCCCCTGCAATTTCTACACAAGTCTCTCTCAAGGTCCAAGGAAATATCTTGTCAGGCCCTGGGGATTTATCTACCTTTATTCGCTGTAAAGCATCAAGTACCTCCTCCTTTATGCTCTATATAATTGTAGGAAATGATTGTGTGGATCACCAGCTGCACAGGCATAGTGGTGAAAGAGGAACAAAAGCTATGGGATTTGACAAACAGCTTTTTACCATGAATTTGAATTTACCACAATACATGAATTTACCACAATATGAACTTGCCACTTGTATTTCACCTTGCAGGGTATACAGTAGTTGGCATTAGTTCTTGATGTTCTGTGAAACACGCAAACTAAATGCACGTGATTAAAGTTGTTCAGTATGATGTTTTATAAAATAAAACAAAAATACGAACACTGGTTTGTATTTTAGGTTCAGCTAATCCAGAATGGTTAGGGATATCCTTAAGGACTGACTCTATTGCCAATGTTTAGTTTTGTAGTTACAAGAAAGGAACACTTGTTTCCTTCTTTGAATGGAGAAAAAAGCAACTATAAGTATTTTTTCTGTGAAGGAATTCGTGCATGTTATGTGGGGAAAAATATAAGAAGGGAGGTCATCCATTTTGAACGTACTTCACATCCAACAATAATAGCAACAGTCATGTAACCAATACTTTAGAACTAGTGGATTTCTGTTGAAATGTAATCACTGTTAATATAAATGCATTGTTTTTAAAGTAGCTTCACAAAGCAAAATGATTGAATAATAATGATTTTGGTGTTCATAGAGGGAGTGATGTTGATTGCGAGAACCTACTGTTTTAATTTTTTATGTTCAAGCAAGAAGAGAAAAGTCGCTTGTCTTTGGCAAGGAATGATGAATTAAGGAGAGAGGAAAGTTAAAATATTTTTAGCTGAATGAAATTTCAAAAGGATACTCTTAGAAGGTGCAGTGAGTGCAGAGTGAGTGGCAATGGGAAACATGCATTTTGTCTATCACTATCTCTGCTAGTTTTGCTTGTAGCCATTCCATGAGATTCATGCTATGCAATAGTCCAGCTTCAGAATGATGCCCAGCTTTCATTTACGTTCACTTGTTCTACACTTGCTCTCACTAAGTTGATCTAATCACATCTTTAAAGATAAGTTGCTTCTGTGGTCCTGTAAGAGATCCAGCTGTCTCAGCCTTTCCTGCAGTTGTACATGTAAATCTTTTCTGCCCTATTCCAGTATTTTTTGTCGAATGCTGTTTTACGGACTGTTCATACGATTCCTGAGTTTGATTTTCACATTTTTTACTCTGTGTAAATTTGTTGCTATCTTTTATCTTTCCATTTGCAAATTTCTTTAATGTTTTACACTATTAAGTTCGTTGTGTTCCAAGAAATTAGTGCTTTTACTCCTTCCACCAAAATAAACAATTCCCAAATTGCAACATTTAATTTGCCAACGAGAATTCATCTGAATTCCCGTTCCTGACTAATGTTTGTTGTTCCTCTAGAAATTGAAAGATGAGGTCAGGCAATACCAGATTTGGTTACAAGTCTAATATGCCATGTCCAATTTCTCAAAGATGATAATTAAAAAACTTCAAGTGCTGGAAATGTGAAACAAAAACAGTGTTGAAAAAACTCAACAGGTCAAGTAGCATCTGTGTACAGGCAAACAGAGTTTAAGAGTCAGATTGAAGATCCTTCCTCAGAACTGAGGAAGAAAGAAAAAAGTTGCAGGAAAGATGAGTAGGACAAACAGAATATCTGTAATAGTTCACGCCAGGGTTGCTGTGTGGATGGGTTGTCAATGAGGCAGTTAGAGAGTGACAAAAAAGTGTGATGTGTTTCAAGTAGAAAGTTGGTGTTTGCTAATGGTGAGTAAAACAAAACTGAGCCAATATCAAAGATGGATTCCTTGCAACAAAAATGGCCAGTTCTGATATAGATAGAAAAACTGAGTTATCTGAAGTTGGAGAATTTGATATTGAGTCTGGGAGTTTGCAACACGCCCAGAAAGGAGATAACCTTGTGTTGGGCCTTGTTGCAACAGTGCGAGATACCACAGACGAGTCAGAATGGGATGGAGAATTAAAGCTTGGTTACCCCTGTGGACTGAACATGGGTGTTACGCAAAGCAGTCACTCAGTCTGTGTTTGGTTTCTCCAATGTAGAGGAAACCACATTATGCACACTGAATGCAGAACACTAGATTGGCAGAAGTGCAAGTGAATCGCTGCTTCACTTGAAAAAAATTATATGGGTGAAAAATTTATGTGGATGATGGGATGGGAAGAGATGGATGGACAGGAGTTGCAGTGGAAAGTGCTGTAGGATGGGGAGTGGTTGGTGGGAATGGAAGAGTGGGACAGGGCTTTGCCATGGGAACAGTCCCTTTTGAAATACTGAAAGAGGTGGGGAGGGGCCCCTGGTGGTGGGAAGGGGAGAGGTGAAAGGATAGGATTTTGCATCTGCTGTGGTTGCATGAGAAAGTGCCATGGAAGGCATGTCCTTAATGGGGAGTCATAAAGGGAATCGTCCCTTTGAAATACTGAAAGAAGAGTGGAAGGGTCCCTAGATGGTGGGAACAGAAGAGGTGAAAAGAGATTTTTTTGACTTAAGGAAATAGACAAGTTTGATTTGCTCATAGTATGTTGGGGAAAAAAAGCATCCACATACATATAGTTAAAAGGTTATTCTTTGTGTGAATGTTGTAACTAAAACTTCATGCAAGCTATTTCTAGGTGTGGAGTTGCAGTTCCATGCTATTTGCAATTTATTATATTCTAAGTTCAGTAATCATTTCCTTATTCCCAAAGAATGTTATCTGTGGAGATGTGCTTCTAAAGGTATGGCATTAAAGATGTAGAAAATAAGTAATGAAAGATTGATCACATTGTTGATGACAATCTTTATACTCCATTCAAACATTTTAGTAACATAAGATGAAGGTCTGATGAACTAAAACATAATGTCTAAAAAGAGAACCTAAACTCAAAACAGAAAAGTATCTAATTTTAGAAATACCAACAAAAGATATTGATTTTTTTTAAATATCTGAAATTGACAAAAATGATATTCCCCTTGAAATCTGAGCATAAGTAAGGAAAACCCAATTAGTTGGGTTCAGTTGGCTATACTTAGCTATCCCTAGATCAGAACAGGATGTCTCAGTATACCATCTGCAGCCTGTACTTGAATGTCTGAATTATGTGCAGGCCCTATTGTTCTCTAAATTCCAACCAGAACAACTTGGACATTTCTCTCTAGAGTCAATAAACTCCACTGATTTATAATCATTGGTGGAGACATGCCCAAGAAGTCAAATTAAATTGCTGCCAGTGTGTTCAAGAATAGAATCAGACAATTTATGATAACTCCTGTTTCTGGACAACTAGTATACTATGATGTACTGTGTGGAACAACTTGTCCACCAACCTGTGCCAAAATTTCTTAGACATTTTTAAGAATGTCTAACTAAGGAGGTGTGTTTATGTATGTAAAAAAAAAAGTGGAAATCTGTTTCTAAGAAGTGATAAATTTACGGGACATTTTGTTGAATTATTTTTTCTATTTAGATCATATTTTAAATCAAATAATTTATTTAAAAACAGCTGCACTTTATTTTCTTCACACTTCCTGTACAAGAAAGAAATATTAATTAACACCTAAATTGTACTCAAATTTGAGAACTACATAATTTCAATTTTTAATAATTTAATGTAGTTTCTGGTCTTCCTCTTTAGCAGTATAAAAGTAACATAATAGCTCTTGTTAATCTTGGACAATGTAGTAGTGATTTCTGCCATCTTTAGTTGATCAATTGCATTGAAAGAATGACAATAAAATACATCTTTTGAAAGCTTTAATATAACCTAGAAATGGAAATGTGCTGTGTGATTGAGATTGAAATTGTAACTGTGTACTTTCTCTTTTTGATTATTTTTGTAATATATTCGTTTACTAAGAAACTGTGGGGCCTAGGATATATTTTTTATTCTTTATGACTATATATGTTATTGTCCTCCCGATCTCTTTGTATTATGTGTATAGTTACTGAGGTTATATGTATTAATCTGTATTAATATGAAAATTAATAAAAAGATTGAAAAAGAAAAGAAACTGTGTACTTGTCCTATTACAGGTGCTGCACAAAGTGAACTCCAGCATCTGTATGGTGGTTGGCAGATAGTGGTATCAATGATTGAACCTTCTGCTGCGTGAAAAGAATTATGTATGCTGAGAGTTGGTTTAGTTTAAAGTATTTTCAGTGTCCATAGGTTTAGAATTGATTGTTCAGAAGCACTCAACATCAGGATGAATTTCAAAATAAATTGTGCTGAATGTTTGCAATGTTGGCCAACTGCACCCGAGTTCCTCATTTATGAATAATGCCGCTCCAAAATTATGTGACACATGGTGAAATCAATTTCACAACTTCCCATGCTAGGATTTGAATTTATGTATGGATTGTTCAAGTACCATAAATATACTGCTGCACCTATAACTTGAGTCTATAGATGATGTGGTTCATTTTAAGGGAATGATTGAAGCAACTATAGTAACATTTAAATCCATTTTAATAGTTTTATGTCCTTGCAAACCATGCTCTATAAAATATAATGTACTTCAGAAACAGCTTAATGTGATTCACTTGCAGTTATTTTGAAGTGCATTTCACTTACATAGACAATTGTAGCTGTTCTCTGCATGACATAAACAGCCATGTCTAGTTTACCTCTTATTTGGCAGTCTGGGGCAAAGTAGAGAGCTCCTGTTCTTAACAGCGCCAGGGTATCTTGAATATTCACGTGAAACATCAGAAAAGGTGTATGCAGTACTTGTTTTCATATCAAATCTGAAGGACAGCACCTCCAATAATAAAACCTCCTCTTAGCATTACATTGGATCTCCAGTCTCCAATTATTGTAACTAAATTTATTCTTCATGATATTAGAAATGGTTTATTACATTTCAGTGAGTCATTTGGGTAAGATGAATACAAGGCATCAACTGCATGGAAACTTTTACAGCTCAAAATTTACGTCAAAGTCGAGTTTATTGTCGAATGTACAAGTACATGTATGCGATGAAAAAGTTAGTTACAGCAGCATCACAGGCACATAGTGTCATATAAGCAGCATTCACAAGAAAAACAAACAAATTATACACAATATTTACAAGAAAGAAAACAATTAGGACAGCTAAAACATAGTCCATTTTAGTTCAAAGTGGTCATAGTGTTGCTAAACTCTGGTGATTAGGGTTGTGCTGGTTGGTTCAAGAACTGAATGGTTGAAGGGTGGTAGGTATACTTGAACCTAGTCATGTGCGACTTCAGGTTTCTGTACCACCTGCCCAATGGTAGCTGTGAGAAAATGGCATGGCCCGATCTTTGATGATGGATGTTGCCTTCTTGAGGCAGCACCTCCTGTAGATACTATCAATGGTGGGTAGGGATATATTACTCTCTGCAACTTCTTGCGTTCCTACGCCTTTGAATTGCCATACCACCATGATGCAGCCAATCAGGATACTTTCAACAGTACATCTATAGAAGTTTGTTAGAGTGTTCGGTGACAAGCCGAACCTCCCAAGAAAGTAAAGATGCTGGTGTGCCTTCCTTGTGAATGCGTGTATGTGCTGGGCCCAGGACAGGTCATTTGATATGTTAACACCCCAGAATTTAAAGCTGCTGACTCTGTCCGATGCCGATCCCCCCAATGCAGACTGGAGCATTCTCGCCCTTCTTCCCCTTCCCGAAGTCAACAATCAGCTCTTCAGTTTTACTGATGTTGAGTGAGAGGTTATTGTTGCAGCACCACTCAACCAGTGTCCCGTCTTGCTCTGGTGAGCTGACTCATTACCACCCGTGATTCGTCCAATAACAATGGTGTCGTGATATGTGATATTATGCTCTGAATACCTGTGATAACTCTGAAACGAATTTATATTAAATTTAAATAAATGGAGAGTACGTTGAAGGGTGCCTTTCATATATTTAATGCTTGCCCACTTCAGTAAAGTGATATAATATTCAGGTGGCATTGTAAGTGTCATACTTTGAGGACAATGTACCTATTAATGAAATCATTTGAAAATTCTTTGTGGCTTCATAACAGAAGTAAGTCATTGCTCACAGCTTCTGTTTACATGGTACCACAAGTATACAACCATTGGCATATTTCTGTTTGTACTGCTCTTTGTCCCAGCAATCTAAACTAATGATAATATGCTCATATATTCAAATAATTCAATGTATTTTTTTCACAGAAAGGGTCTGTTGGGGAAGGCCAGCGTGTATTACCTATTACTTTGTGAAGGTCGTGGTGGGCCATATTTTTGAATTGCTGCAGTACCTCTGGGGTTGGGAGTTCCAGGATTTGGGTGAAGATATGATGATATATTTCTAATTAGTGATAATATACAATTTAGGAAACCACCTCAGTTCAGGATCATTTAGGGATTGACAATAAATGCCAGTGTTGCCAGTGCTGTTCTCTTCTGAGACAGAATGACAAAAAAAGAGTTATCTGGTTCCCATACCTCTCAACTGTTTCTTTTGGAGTGAATCACATCAGCTGAAGACCATCATGTGTGATAGTTGGGTCATCAGGAGGAAGCTGAAATGAATCTCCCACTTGGTACTTAGGCTGAATGTATTTGTAAGCATCTTATCCTTGGAAATCACATGCTGGGCTTTGCCATCAGGTGGGGTTGCATCTTGTTTTTGTTCCCCTCAAAAGCTGACTATCCCTTGTGACAAAACATTCCATACTTTTACAAACTAATGGGTAAAATTATTCTTCACTATTATAACCAGGTCACAATTCGAGGAAACTATTATAACCAGGTCACAATTCGAGGAAACTGAATAGTGTGAGTCCATTTAACAATCTCAAGATCTCAAGTGAAAATAATCCCAATGTACAAGATTTTATTCTTGTTAATTTGCTCTATATACTCTTTTTGTTTTAATACCCTCGCTATAATAGGCACCACAGCTTACAAACGTAGTTTTGTTCTTGAAGGGAGTGCATCGTAGTGGATGTTTACCAGAATGTCACCCAGACTCCCAGGGTTGGAATAAATGGTTGTATTTCCCATATTTGTAAAGCTGAGCAGTGATATGCTTGATGTTATCAAGATATTGAGAATAGGTAGCTGTTACGAACCAGCGACAAAAGAAACACACTGAGTCACGATTCAGTGTTAAAAACTACTTTATTAATAACTACCTATGATAATAAGAAAAATAAAAGTAAAAATGTTAGGATGTTAGAAGTAAAAATGTTAAACCTTGAACATTAACCCCAAAACTAAACTCGTCGTGTGTGTGTGTGTGGCAAAGTCCCAAACTCTAAGTCCGGGAATGGTTCTTAAAGTTCAGTTCCGCAAGCCATAAGGTGAAACATGAGCAAAGGCTTCTTCAACAACCACAGTTGTCTGAAGATAAAACGTAGATGTAGAGAACATAGAGAGAATAATTATGAAATCCAGATGTTCCACGATGGAATCCAAATGACACTTCAGTGTTTACTCGGTAGTGACTTCCTCACCCCGAAAAGCATGTGAATAGTGGCTGTCCACACAAATACCCGTTTCCCTCTACAGGTCAGCAACAAAGTGAACTCCCCCAGATTACTCCCAATTTCCATACATGGATTGTAGTAACAGACACAGTTACTGTTTCTCATCCATTGATAGAGAAACTAGCAGGCTGGTGTCTCTCTCTCTTTTCTCTCTCCCTCTCCTCTGACTGACTTCGACTGACCTCTTCAACAACGTCATTATGTCCTTTATCTTCTGTTGACGTAAGCACGACACACACACACACACACACACACACACACACACACACACACACACACACCACTATGCTCTATCTTAAAGGGACATTCACCAATAGTAACCTAGTCTGTAACAGTAGCACACATTTTAGAGCCATTTGGACTGCAGGTTTATGTATATAGAATTGGTGCGCAGGCCAGCTGTGATTTACATTGCAGAACAGGCTTGAAAGGTCATAGAGTTGTACAGCACAGAAGCATGCCCTTCAGCCCACCATGTCCATGCTGACCATCAATAACCTATATATTACTCTCATTTTCCAGCATTTGGCACGTAGTCTTCTGTGTCTCAATGATTCAAGTACTTATCTAGATAATTCTTAAATGTTGTAGGAATCTCTGCTTCCAACAACCCTTCAGGAAATGTGTTGCAAATTCTAATCAGCTTCTGGGTGAAAAAAAATTCTTTCTGAGATCCTCTCTAAAACTTCTATCCCCTTTCTTCAATCCACACCCTCTGGTGTTAGATGACTCTGCTACAGGAAGAAGTTTCTTTTCATACAGTCCCCTCACAATTTCGTACACAACAACCCGAATCTGTGCAGTCACAGCCTTTCTGTAGGGTGGCTACCAGGATTACACACAGTGCTCCAGCTGTGGCCTAACCTACACTTTATATTCTATGCCCTGGCCAATGAAGCACTTTAGCACATAATCTTATCTCCCTCCTGGACCATTGAACATCAAGTCATTGATCTCATTTCCTTGAGATCTATAATTCTCAACATAGAAGGGCACACGTGGTCTTTCCAGATGAAGCAACGATTCACTTGCACTTTATCCAATTTTGTGTATTGCACTTGTTCACAACGTGTTTTCTTCTACTTTGGAGAGACCAAATGCAGAATTGGGTAATCACTTTGAGGAGCAGCCAAATTCAGCTCGTAAGGAGTAATCCTGAGCTTCCATTTGCCTCCCACTTTAATTCCCTGCCTCGATCTGACCTTTCTTTTTATGGCTTCCTGCAATGTTATGAGAGATCAAATACATACCCGAGGAACAACACCTCATCTTCATTTTGGTGCATAGTAGTCCTCCGGACTTGATACTGAATTCTTCAACTTTAGGTAATTTGCTCTTTCTTTATGTCTGTATCAGAGCTGGCCATTTCTGCCTGTCATTATTTTGGTGTAGTTTTTCCTCTTTCTATTAGTACATTCCGGCCTGTGGGACACATCTCTGCCTTGTTATTAGCAACACACAATGCGGGCAAAGAAACATAAGGCTTTTAACTGGCACATAGTTTTCACCTTATCTGAGATCTTCTTAGTTCTACACATTCTTCTTTCCCAGATCTGACAAAAGGGCTAGGAACTAAAAGTTAACTCTCTCTACAAATGTAGCCTGACCTGCTGAGTGTTTCCAGTATTTTTTTATTTCAGATTTCAGCTTCTGCCATTACTATAGAATTTCATCTTTTGTTGAGAAGGTTGGCAATTCTGTTTTGTCATATTAAAAATGATTATTGAACCATTTGTAATCAATAGTTTAACCTTTACTACTACTTCTGCTGTACATATGTGGTACAAGTTTCTTCATCAATTTAAACTTGCCCTCTTTCTTTATTCATTATTTTTTGTTCAGTTTTTTTTATCAGCAGTGGATGAAAGGCAAATTATCTTAAAACTGTCTAGTATGAATTTGAACAAAACAACTGTCAGTGTAGATTTAATTGTAGGATTTTTTTGTTTTAGGTAGTAGTGGATCTGATTCAAATGAGATTCCAACAAACTTAATATAAATTGTATCCATTTCCAGTAGTTTATCTGGTTATTCCATTCACACTTACAGCAGGAACTACTTTAAAGAATATCTTAATCCATGTTCTGGTTCATAAGAATTATGCACATTTACACAGTTGTGTACAAACTAGAAATGTGCTCTGTGAAGAAATGCATCTCTGCATGTTACTTCACCAAACTGAAATAGAGAGTCTCTAGTTCCATTTGTAGGCTGCAGATCTGGCTTATCTCATGCACTGGTAAAAATGCTAGGCATGATCTTTGTTCTGGACAAGGCAAAAAGTAAGCCAACACTTCTTCATTTTATAATGACTATTGGTGGAAAAATTTGTGCAAGTAAATGATATTGTCTGAATTAATCTAGTTACGTGTTCACAAGCAGTTGAATAATATGCTCTTTTGAAAGAAGTTGAACTGTTTCAAAGAACTGGAATAGTACTTGCAGAATTTCACTGTTATATGTGTCTACAAGAAATGGAGAGTATATAGAATTTGTACTAACATACAAAACCACTCAAATCTCTAAAGCAATCTTAGCATCATGTATTCACTTTATATTTAATGTTGCATGACTTTATAGCAAGGCTTATAAGGATACAGTCCTAATATGGGCAAATGGGATTAGTGTAGATGGGCAAAAAGGTCAGCATGGACATGATGGGTGGAAGGGCTGTACAACTCTATGACTATATGTGGCGATCTGGTCTGTGAAGATGAGTGAAACTTGAGAAATTAAGTAGAAAATGATCTCCCAGTTAAGAATCCAGTTAGAAAAGATTGTGGGTCTATTTGCAATTCTAAATTCACCTGTACTGCAGAATTTCAAGCTAGAGTTGCATACTTTTTTAACTACTTGAAGCTTTGTGGATCTGGAGATGGCATAAACCTCTTGATCAGAAGTACCTCCTTGATGCACTTCTTATGGGTTTCCACTGTTGCTGTGATAATTGAAAATAGTTGACAATAATACAAGGAAAATTGCTTTTCAACTTTGAAATATTGAATTTTTGTGGTGTTTCTGTGGTAATCAGCAGCAATAGTCATCACAGTTGATGATTTTATCATTTTTACTGTTAGTCCATGATGGAAATCCTTTCAGAGTTATGAGCAACAATTGAAGAATTCTTTTTCTGATCATTCACTCCAATATATACATTCGACAGACTGTGTGTGAAGATCTCTGATTATGTTGGATTTGAGTTGACTTCTCAACTATTTCAAGCAGGCTATTAAAAAAAACTCCTAGAGCTGAGCATGACTTAGTTCATTTGTTAAAGTTTAATTGGAATAACTAGTTTGTTTGAAGCTCAATGATTGAATTTTCTGTAACTACTTAATACATTCATTAAATTATTCACCACAAAATTATTGGGTATACTGGATGTAGATCCTGAGTATAATATGTTGGTGTTCTTTAATGTTCTTTTCACTCTCCTTTTCCACCTTCTGGACTATCTTCTTCTGTACATTGTAAATTAAGATCACAACTTCCCATGGCAGAAGTCATTCATTTCAAAGTTTTAAATATTGAAATTTGGTTGGTAAGTCAAAGCACTGTTTGTATTTCTGAACATAGAGCATTACAGCACAGGAACAGGCCCTTCGGCCCATGATGTCTGTGCCAGTCATAATGCCAAATTAAACTAAGTCTGTCTGCCTGCACATGATCCATATCCTTCCATTCCCTGCATGTTCCCATGCCTGTTACATACCTATTAAATGCCACTAATATGTCTATTGTTTCTGTTTCCACTACTACTCCTGCCAGTGCGTTCCAGGCACCTACCACTCCGTGAGTGAAAAAAAAACTTAGCTGGCATGTCTCCTTTAAACTTTCCCCCTCTCACCTTAAAGCTATGTCCTCTAGTATTTGACATTTCTACCCTAGGGAAAAAGACTCTGACTATCTACTCTATTTATGCATCTTATAATTTTATAAGCCTGTATCAGGTGTCCCCTCAAGCTCCGATGCTTCAGAGAAATCCAAGTTTGTCCAACCTCTCCTTATAGCAAATGCACTCTAATCCAGGCAGCATCCTGGTGGACCTCTTCTGCACCCTCTCTGAAGCCTGTACATCCTTCCTGTGATGGGGTGATCAGAGCTACATACGATATTCCAAATGCGGCCTAAACAAAGTTTTTTCTAGCTACATTGTGACTTACTGACTCTTATACTCGATGCTCCAACTGATGAAGGCAAGCATGCCATATGTCGTCTTGACCACTCTATTTACTTGTGTTCCACTTTCACGAAGCTATGGACTTGCACCCCAAGATCCCTTGACATCATTGCTCATAAGGATCCTACCATTAACTGTACTTTCCCCTTAGATTTGACCTCCTAAAGTGTAACACCTCACACCTGGATGAGACTCCATCTGCCATTTCTCTGCCCATATATGCATCTGATCTATATCCTGCCATGTCCCTTGACGATCTTCACTATCCACAACTCCACCAATTTTTGTGTCATCCACAGCCACTAATCAGCCACTGTACTGATCCCTGTGGAACACCACTGGTCCCAGACCTCCAGTCAGAATAACACCCCTCCACCACTGCCCTTTATCGTCTTCTATGGCCAAGCCTGTTTTGAAACCAATCAACCAAGTTACCATCGATCCCAAGCATCTTAATCTTCTGGATCAGTCTACCATGAAGGACCTTGTCAAAATCCTTACTATGCGAATTTGCATTTCTCACCAAACCACTTAACTAGTAGATCCTGTACATGACTTGGTTTAATATTGAATATTAAGCACTGGTCACATTTTCATGAGTATACCATTATTTACCTTGCACTGCAAAGTCAACTGAATTATGGCCTCCTGAGATTTGTATTTGCTTTTTTTGATGTCTTTGTAATCTAAATGTCTCTGAAATTAATGTTCATGTCTATAGGTAATGAAAAACAATTTGTTTTCAATTTTTCAGGAGTTTGCCTAAAGCGACACAGGATGGGAATGGAAAATGCTTGTGACTGAATCCTGGAGAAGACACAGTGGCTATAACTTCATGAAAGGACGTCTGTTGGAATGATTCTTTATTCTACTATGACTTTCAAATTGACCACGGCAAGATTCTTGTGGTTTAGTGGATAATTGTCTGCTTACAAAACTTATCAGTTTGGAACTTCGTTTATTTGTACATTTGCTTCTAAAGATTGTTTGCAGATGAACCGCACTACGTTTAGAAATGGACTGTCAGGACCTGCAGTGGAAGTATCTTGGTTGCTTCCTGCCTGGTTTTGCCCAGTAAGGGCAGGTTGAAGTTGGAATTGCAAGCATTGCTTGAAAAACAGTATGCAGGAAGCTGGTTTTCAAGCTACAAATGCTTTAAAAGGTATGTATTTATTATAGATTTACTGTAGGAAATTTCCTATTGGGAGATCACCAAACAATGTCTTTCTAGATTACTTATGGGCAAAAAATATTTAAAAACTGAAATTTCATTGCCATTTGATTGCATTTTGAATTTAAAAGTCCCCTTGACTGAGTAATCCATGGGAAATTGTTTCATCTAGCAAATGGATGATAACTTGATGACGTGGATTAAGCTAGTTGGCAAATTAAGGACAAGATAATTTTTTTAAAACAAAGTTTTGTCTGGAGTTATCTTACTCCTATATTAGAATATTACTTAAAAGCAAACATTTAAGGGCAATGGGGAAAGAGCTGGTTAGTAAGACTAATAGGATAACTCTTTGAAAGAGCTAGTAGAAATGTACTGGGCCAAATGGCAAACTCCTTTGGTCTGCTATGAATATTTGAAGTCACAGCATGGGTCCCAGAATGTTGAAATAAAGGAACATGTTAATATTTTCTTATGATAGCTGGCTGTCTTTGCATTAATTATGTACCCATTTGTTTTTTGCATTTTCTGGGTTAGATGAGAAAGCTCATGGACCTATAAATGTTAGCACAACAGCTGGGCTGAATGGGCTGTTTCTGAGGTTCAACTGTTGAATAAAACTTGGTCTTGTAAGTAGGCTGGTGAAGGCATAAACTTTTATCCAACAAAACTGTAGAATATTATTAGCTAAGTAGCTGATCCATTAGCTTCCATAATCCATATCTAATATATGTGCAAGGGATATACCTGTTCTTGGAATTGTGATGTGATGATCTAGTTATTTAAAGGTTGTAATTCTTCCACGACCTCGGGACTACAAAGTAGTGTGAGTAATTTTTTTAAAAATAGGACTAAATTCAAATTGTCAATTATCTGCATCACAAACTTCACAGATTATTAATAAAAGTGTACTGAGACTTGGGTGTTGCAGTACCTGAAAATTAGGAATTCCTATAAAACTAAATGCCAGAAATTTGAAATAAAACAGAAAACCTATAAAGTCTCAGCAGATTGGGCAGTGATTGTGGATAAGAAACTGTAAGCATTTTCAGGTCAATGACTATCCGTCAATTCCAATGAAAGAATGGAAAGTCTTTGACTGGAAGTGAAAAGTCTCTAAGAAAATATGTGTTTGAATATTATAGAAAATAAATAAAAATGAATTTGTGTGCCCTATTTCACAAATTCATTAATTTTGTTTGTCTACTGCATGTTTAAAAGCTGTATGTGATGAAAGTGTGAAATAAAACTGCAGAACATTACAGGCATTTGCCCATACTTACCTTTTGCATGTTTAGCTATCTTTCTTTCCCTCAAGCAACTTGTGGTCCCCATCATCCAAGCTTTTAAATTGTTGCCCTGTGATTTTATCAATTCTTGGTGCCTCTAGCCCTATCTGTGTATTAATTCACATGGTGGCTGCTGCTTCATTAATTCACATGGTGCACCACTGTTCTATTAATTAGACTTCGTGTGTTAGCTGCTCCATAAATGCATTCATTTACCAGTGCCTATTATTCTATTAACCTATTGAATTCTTAGTGAGTCCACAGCTCCATTTGTTTTGATTTATTGATCAACTGATGCCTACTGCACAACAGTTACTGACTCCCGGGTGCCTGCTTCCCCATTAACTTTTGGATTCACTGTTGTGGAATTTACATTGATTTATGTGCGAGAGGCATAAGTCTTTATTAATTCACTTATATAATTATTGTTAATTGGTTGGTGCCTTGTGATTCACTGTATGATTGATTTGGTGTACTTGTCACTTATGATTTTATAGTACTTATTTCTCCATTACTTTGTCAATTTGTTGTTGCCTGCGGCTCTATAAATTTATTGATGGTGTGTTTGCTACTGTAAATGTATTAACTAACCAGTGCAATATTGCTGCATTCATTAGTATCATTTTAGTTTTGTGGCTTGTGCTGATTTTTGTTGGTTGGATTTTCCTGTTGTGCTTGTTTTAATACTCTACAATCACATCTTAGGATTTAGGTTCTCTTTTGATTTTTTATCTCTTACATTTTTTACGTTAACAGTTTCTGTTATCGACTATAAGTGCATTGTCATTTTTGTTCCAAAAAATATGGCATTTTTCAATACTGCTATGTCCTGACTTAAACAAGTTGATTTCATTTACTGTAATTGTATATAAATGTGGAGAATAACATCTCTCATTGATGGGTATGTTTTAGCAGGTGCATCAATACAGACATACTGACACACTCAGACATGTGCCACTTCTGCTTAGGTAGCCCTTTGGCAATGAGGATGACTTACTTCCACAGAAGGTGTCTCACAGGGCAGGCAGTTGGATGGTTTGTGTGGTGGTGAGCTTCCTTCATGTTTGAGTGGGCATGGGTCACAGCTTTCCAGGTGTCATTAGAAATGTGACAGATTGTCAAGGAAATTAGTACATCCTTGAATCTTTTCTTCTGTCTGCCTGTTAATGTTTTTTCTACAGTAGAGCGCAAATGTTTGGTGTCGGGCATTTGAACAGTGTGGCTTGTTCAGCTAGTTAACTGAGTGTAACAGTGATGGGGATGTTGACCTGGGAGTAGACACTGCTGTGAATTTGTGTATTCTTCCAGTGAATTCGGAGGATTTTGTGTAGAGACCGTTGGTGGTATCTTTTCAATGGCTTGCCGTGCCTGTTGTTGGTAATTCAGGTCTCAGTTGCATATAGGGATCAGTATTGCACAGTTAACAGGGTCTGAGGTCTTGATCTTTAAATACCCTTCATCTCAAACAACCTTTGCTGAGAGGTGGCTTCCGATTTATGGGAAATCATAGAGTCATATGACATGGAAACAGGCCATTTGGCCCACCACATCCACCCCAGCCATAGGCCATCTATCTGCAATAATCCCATCTTCCAGCACTTGACTTGTAGCTTTGTATGCCTAGGTGATTTAAGTGCCCATCTAGACATTTAAATGCTGTTAGTGGTTCTGCTTCCACCACTCCAGCAGTGCATTGCCTCTCTCTGGATGAAGAAGGTCCCCTTCAGATCCCCGCTAAGTGTCTCACCCCTTACCCTCAATCTATGTCCTCTGGTTTTATCCACTTCTGAATTGGGGAAAAGTTTCCTGCAGTTGACCCTATACCCCTCATGATTTTATATCTTCCTGAGCTATTTCCATTTGTTTGCATTTGGCCCATATCCCTCTAAACCTGGTGAATGGGTAGGTGGGTGAACAAGATCTATGGAGTTTGCAAAGGGATATAGACCCAAGTCAGTGAGCAAAAGTGGCCAGATGAAGTATATTGTGGGAAAACAGGAATTTATCTGGTTTGGAATGAAGAATGAATTTCTTCCTTCCCTTTTCCTGATTTAGAGCTATTTCTGGGATATTACTCATATCCTGTGTAGTGAAGATATGAATGCAAGATAGCCATTTAATTCATTTGCCTTCTTTTAATTTCCCATAATTAATTCTTCAGACTCAATTTATATAAATGACTTGGATGAAGTGATGTGAGGTATGTCAGAAAGCTAGGTGGGGAAAGGAGGTGACACAAGAGACTGCAGATGCTGAAATCCAGAATACACAAAAAGCTGGAGAACTCAGCGGGTCAGGACTGATGAAGGTTCTCAACCCAAAACATCAACTGTCCATTTCCCTGTATAGATGCTGCCTGACCTGAGTTCCTCCAGCTTTTTGCGAGTTGAGTTAGGGAAAGAAGTTGTGAAAAGGACATGAGGAGGCTACAAAGGGAGAAAGATAGGTTAGGTGAGTGTGTTGTGATCTGGCAAATAGAATATGATGTGGAAAAATGTGAAATTGTACATTTTGGCAGGAAAAGTAATAAAAGAAACTATTATTAACTGGAGAGAGATTTTAGTGCTCTGGCTTGCACTAGGATACTCAGAAATCTCCACATAATTTGCTAAAGACAAGTATGTAGGCACAGCAAGCAATTTGGAAAGCTAACAATGTTATTGTTTATTGCAAGGGGAATTTAGTTCAAAGATAGCAAAGGTAGGGAGTTATATGGGGTATTGTGAGACCATATCTGGAGTACTGACTATAGCATTGGTCTCCTTATTTAAAGAGAAAGTTTACTAGACCAATACCTGCATGGTGGGTTACCTTATGAGAAAAGTTTGGACAGGCTTGGCCTCATTTTAGAAGAATGAGGGGTAAGTTGACTGAAATATTTATGATGTTGATAGGTGAAGGGGATGATTCCTCACGGGTTAATCTAGAATCATGGGCCACTGTTTAAAAATAAGAGGTAGCCCATTTAAGACAAAGTTGAGATGAAATCATTTTCTCTGAAGGTCATCGTTCTTTGGAACTCCCTTCAAAGAGCAGTGGAATCAGATTTTTTGAATATTTTTGAAGCAGATAGATTCCCAATAAACTAAGGGTTGAAAGCTTACAGGTGGTAGATGGAAGGCAGAGATGAAGTTACAGTCAATCGGCTATGATTTATTAAATGGTAAATTGGTTTACTATTGTCAAAGGTACTGAGGTACAGTGAAAAACTGTTTTGCATGCCATCCATATAGATCATTTCATCACATCAGTGCATTGAGTTAGTGCAAGGGAAAACAATAACAGAATGCAGAATAAAGTGTTACAGTTACAGAGAAAGAATAGTGCAGGCAGACAGTAAGATGCAAGGTCATAATGAGGCAGATTGTGAGGTCAAGAGTCCATAGGACATACTTGTTTTCTTCTCTTTTTCCTAATTCATATGTTTGTATGTTACAATACTAATTTATAGGTTGAGAGAATGCAACACTTGTGTGGCCACAGTTTGAGTCCCTTAAGAGAAATGGTTTTTCATTGCCTTTTACTTTGCATTTGAGTAAGGTCTGCTATGAAATATAACAATTAATATATCATTATTTGATATTTTAAGCTACATACATTTTTGCATGTATATTTGACTTGGTTTTACGAATTTAAATATTCTTTTGACTCCAAAGGTTGACAGCTGTTCTCAGCCTCTGTGAGTTCCTTTACTCCAAGGCAATAGTAATTTAACACTGCATGATAAGCAAAGGCAGAAGTGATAAATGGTGTGAATAATTAACAGTATCTTTCTTTCCTTTATTGTTAAGTAACACCCTGTGCTTCACTTGCTGAACTATCAAAGGTATACCATTCATTGCACTTTTTGCACTGAAAGTTTCAAGAAGTTGCTTTGAGAGAAATGCCAGACCATGCTTTATTCACTGGATTGGAAAATAATAGAGCAAGTGACTTGGTGTCATTGTATGATTTTTATGTTGGCAATCAGCACTGGACCATTTAAAGCCATGGACTCTCATCCTGACTATATTTCCAGTATTGCTCTGATATATTTTTCCTTTCTAATTTCATTGTTTTGGACATGTACCTGTTAGTGTCTGATTTTTTTTCAGCAATGATGGAAAAAGGTTAAATGGAATCTAGAATGGTAGAGTATCCATCTGAAAGCAATGTTCTGCTTTTCAAATAAAACAGTAAATGAAAGAAACAACCAGGCATACCCAGGAAACCATCAGGAGGTGTGGAAGACCATCTGGGTACTTAAAAGAAAACTTTTGATACCTAAAAAGAGTTGCCTTATGTAAATTGTCAATGATTGTCTTTACTGCCCTTAGCAATTGTGCCTTGTTCACCCTCTAAACCCTACATATTATATGTGGAGGGAGAAATAGAATTAATGTTTCAAGTTGAAAACCTTTCATCAGAACTGGCAAAAAAATTTAGGTTTTAATTGCAGAGGGGTGAATGGTGAATAGAACCAAGGGAACGTTTGCGATGGGGTTGGAGACCAAGAGAACTGGATGTCAACTGGGAGACTCACTTTGTATGCTCAACCCCCTCCTCCATCCCCATCCCCCTGGCCTTTCTCTGCAGCTTGAAACATGTTGGTTTTCTAAATTTTCCCAGTTCTGAGAAAGGTCATCAACCAGAAGCATTAGCTCTTTCTTTCTGCATAGGTGTTGCTTGACCTGCTGAGTTGTAGAGTCATACAGCATGGAAACGGGCCCTTCGACCCAACTTGTTCCTGCTGACTGTGTTGCCCAGCGAGCCAGTCGCATCTCCCCATGATTGGCCATAGCCCTCTAAACCTCTCCTAACCATGTACTTATCTAGATAGCTTTTAAATGTGGTTAATGTGCCTACCTCAACCACTATTTCTGGCAGCTCATTCCAAATGCACACCACACTTTGCATGAAGAAGCTGCCACTGATGTCCCTTTTAAATCCCTCGCCTCTGATCTCAAACCTATGCTGTTTTGCTTTTAGCACCCCCTCCCTGGGAAAAAGACTGTGCTTTCACCCTGTCTGTGCCCCTTATGACCTTGTATAGCTCTGTCAGGTCATCCCTCAATTGCCTACATTCCAGGGAATAAAGTCCTAGTCTACACCACCTCTCTTTGTAACTCAGGCTCTCAAGTCCAGACAACATCCTGGTAAATCTTTTCTGCACTCGTTCTAGTTTAATAACATCTTTCCTATATCAGGGTGACCAAAACTGTACACAATACTCCAAGTGCGGCGAATATCTTGTATAATTGCAACATAACTTCCCAACTCCTATACTCAATGTCCAGACTGATGAAGGCCAGCATACCAAATGCCTTCTTCACCACCCTATCTACCCGTGATGCTGCTTTCAACGAACTATGCACTTGCACTCCTAGGTCCACCTGTTCTATGACACTCCCCAGGGCCCTACCATTCACTGTACAAGTCCTACCCTAGTTTAATCTCCCAAAATGCAATATCTCATGTTTATCTGGATTGAAAGCCATTTGTCAATCCTTAGCCCACATACCTAGCTGATCAAGATCCCCTGTAATTTTTCATAACCTTTCACACTGTCTACAGCACCACTTATTCTAGTATCATCTGTAAACTTACTAACCATGCCTTGTACATTCACATCCAAATCGTTTATATAATTTACAAACAATAAAGGTTCCAGCACTGACCCGTATGGCACACCACTAGACACAGGCCTCCAGTCTGAGAAACAACCCTTGACCATCACCCTACCACTAGGCCAAATTATGAATCGTTCCAGCACTTTGTGTTTTTATTTCAGATTTATAGCTTCTGCGATTTTTATTTAATTCTGGGATAATTATGTTATCAACTGACCTCATCTGGACTGCAGATAACAAGAATAATAGACAAGAGTGTAATTAAAATTTAAAAGCATTTTAAAATCGAAATGGGTGCCAATTAATCTCCAGGTATCTCTAGAAGGACCGTTGTATTGCAGTCAATTGTCAGATTGTGCATTGTACCGGCAAGAGTGTAAACAAGTTTCCTGTGGAAATGTATTTAGTTGTGGTAAAACCTACTTCAAATTAAATGTCTCTCCCTGTAAACTAAACAAAACAGCATATCAAATATCAAGTTATGCATAGTTGTATCTCTTGTATGTTCATGTTCTTGTAACATTAAAGTGACAATTTCTATGTCGTGAAGCATTCACAGAATTCTCAATGACAGAATTATAGATAATCAAGGACCTCTGATGGGCAAGAATAAGCAGGAATATATAGATTTTACTGATATTCATGCCCTCATTGATTCTGTCCTTACTCATCGAGGCTTTGGATGAGTCTGAGCCTCTTCAACTGCCCCTGAATGTTGGCCTGGATAGGTGGTGGAGAGGAGTGGAGATGGTGCAAGTGGTCTTGACGTTGTTTCAAAAGTGCATGAAGCAAATGAGTGATCTGATAATTTGCAGTGTCCCATAGTGATGAGTTTGCTCCTGGATGAGTCAATGAGTGTGCTCCTGGGTGGGCAGCTTCCACATGGGTTATGTGACTAGCCTGCAGCTCAAAGGGAGAAGGATCATGTAGAGGCAGAATTCACTCATTCAGTACTGCTCATTGCAGCAACTGTCAAGGTCCCCAGTGGTGCTTTCCAGAACTAGATTTTGAGAAGCACTTAGTGGGGAACTTGACACTTGCTACTTTGGACAGAGATGAAGGGATATGTATGGGCTTTGAGATGGCTATTAGGACCTTTGAGTGATCATGGAAAAGAATACCAGTTGTTCACTGATCTCATGAAGTCACTTGAGTGTGAATGGGAGCAATATGTGAATGAGAGATGCATCAACTATGTGGTGACACAATGCTTTTAGGTGTGATGTGAAGTAGGTGGTCACTGTAGACGTCTTCCCTTCATCTCAGCATCCTCAGTGTGCATGGAAGTGGGAAGTTCCTGTGTTTTGGTGGCATTCTTACTCTGTCCTTTTGTTTGCTGTACTCATAGTACCCCTGCACTTATTCTGAAATACCCTAACTGGTGATGGATTTAGATAAATGATGGTGATGGTTATAAAAGGTGAACAATGTCGATTTTTAACCTTAAATGTTCAAAATCATTCTAAAATATCCTGAAGGACCAGTCTATGCTGTTGTTTGCATGTTATCTGATTTCTTCCTGTCATCCACCCGGAAACTGGAAGCATTTCTTAATCCAGACTGTGGACCTTGGCACAATCTCAAATACCTCTGTTGGGCCTCTTTATAACAGGTCAGATTGTTGCTCAGGAACTTAAACTGGAAGCACTAAACACCATCTAATGCTAGGCCTGTAACACCAGCACTGGCTTGCAGTACAGGCAAAATATCATACTGTCCCCGTGGATCTTTAAATTCATAGAGTACCACAGCACAGAAACAGGCCCTTCGGCCCATTTAGCCTATGCTGACCTGATCTTCTGCCCAGTTCCATCTACCTGCACCTGGATCATATCCCTCCAAACCCCTTCTAAACCTCTCTTAGATGTTAAAATTGAACCCACATCTTCCACTTCAGATTTCCCTTGCATATTTCACCTTTCACCCTAAACCTATGTTTTCTAATTCTAGTCTCACTGAACCTTAAGGGAAAAAGCTTGCATGCATTCACCCTATCTGTACCCCTCATAATTTTGTATACATCTATAAGATCTCCCCTCATCCTCCTGCACTCCAGGGAATAAAGTCCTAACCTATTCAACCTTTCCCTATAACTCAGGTCCTCAAATCCTGGCAACATCCTTGTAAATTTATTCTGCACTCTTTCAAACTTATTTATATATTTCCTGTAGGTAGGTGACCAGAACTGCACACAATACTCTAAATTCTGCCTCATCAACATCTTGTACAACTTCAACATAACATCCCAATTCCTGTACTCAATGCCCTGATTTATGAAGACCAAAGTGCCAAAAGTTCTCTTTACATCCGTTTCTACCTGTGATGCGACTTTCAAGGGACTATGGATCTGTATTCCCAGGTCCCTTTGTTCTACCGCACATCCATGCTCTACCATTCACTGTCTAAGTCTTACCCTGGTTTGTCCTCCCAAAGTGCAACATCTTACACTTCTGCATTAAATTCCATCTGCCATTTTTCAGCCCATTTTCCTAACTGGTCCAGATCACGCTGCAAGCTTTGATAGCTTTCCTTGCTGTCCACTACACCCCCAGTCTCGGTGTCATCTGCAAATTTGCTGATCCAGTTTACCACATTATCATCTAAATCATTGATATAGATGAGAAACGACAACAGACCCAGCACCGATCCCTGCGGCACACCGCTAGTCACAAGCCTCCAGTCAGAGACACAATCATCTACCACCATTCTCTGGCTTCTCCTGCTAAGCCAATGTTGAATACAATTGGCTACCTCATCCTGAATGCCAAGCTACTTAACCTTCTGGAGCAGCCTCCCATGTGGGACTGGTGAGTGAGTGGTTTTTGTTTCCAGTCCTGATGTAGTCTCATGTCATAATTTGTCAGTCTTGGGTCGAGGTGAGACTGAACTGGAGGTGGTGTTATTGGTTCCAGTCAAGGACATTTATGTCAAAAACTTAGTTTCAGTTGAGGAGTTCTTCAAAGTGTTCCTTCCTGTGTGTGCAGATTCCCACTCCATCCTTGATATGCTGTTTTCCATTCTTGGCTCTCAGTGGCATGGTTGTTTGGCTTAAAGAATTCTCTTGTGATTATCACTGAGTTGTTGGATTACGTGTACTCTTTCCACCCAGCATCTGTTTCAGTCATGTGCTCTATAATAGACCTTTGCCTTCAGCTGCCTGTAGACCTGGATATTTTTCCCATTGAGAAGTGATGGAGTTTCCAAGAAGGTTCTACATGTGTGGTAGACAAGCTCCTGGACGTCTTGGTTAATTTCATCAGAACAATCTGGTTTTATTTTCGTAGGGAAGTTAAACGTCTCTTCACAAGTGCTAATTATAGTGACCCTCCGAGCAGTCCATACTTTCCATGGCTTCTTGAGTCATCAGGTTGTCTGTGAGGCACTATCTGAGAACTTTTTTTTGTACTGGGTCCTTGTAACCATTGATGTTGATTTTTCTCATGGCAATGTTTCTGTGGCCACTGTTTTGTGGTCCAAGATAAGAATGGATTAGATGGTGTCCAACAGTCATCAGTACCTATCGTGGTATAAGTGGTGCAGACCTGGATGTTGATGCACTTTAACAGGTGCCAGTGCCTGGGGTCTAGGGTGTTAAAAGGTTTTGTGTTTGTCTCTCTTATGAACCAGTCTGATGATTATGACAAGGTGGTTATCCCAGTATTTTGTTAGGAGGAAGTCTCCACTGGAATTAATATTTCCCTTTTCTTCCTTGCCAGTCAAGCCTTTGCTATGTTTTGCATCTTTTCCAGACATGGCATTGGAGTTGCCCAGGAGGTTCATTTTGCCACCACCTAGGGTTTCAGCCTGGGATTTCACATGGTTGGAATAGAAAGCATCCTTGGGCTTATCTATAGCTTCTAGGATTGGAACAAACATGCTGATAAATCTGCAGCAATTTGCTTCTCATGGTTCTAAAATTCTTTTCTCCTTCATTGTTTCTGAATCATCTTCCTATTTGCATCTCTTCCAGACAGATCAGCTGTGATTAACAAGCTTTTATCACCCTGTCTCAACTAATGCTGCTACCATCCAATCACAGACTTTCCCTTTGTTGCCTTCATCCTTTCCCCTTTGCTGCAACTCAAAATATGTTTGATTAGTAACTATTCCCAGTGCTGGTGATAGGTTATTGACCTGAAGCGTCAACTGTTTTTTCCTCTCCTTAGATGCTGCCTGACTTGCTGAGTATTTCCAGCATTTTTGGTTTTTATACATTTAAGTAATTGGTTGGAAGAGTATAGGGGAGTTGGACAAGTTAAAACAAATTTCACCTAAGAAGTGTTGAATGCTGGAATTCACTGCCTGAGCTTGTGGAGGCAGAAACACTCAAACCCTTAAAGTTTTTTAAATGAGTAGTTAATGTTTTATGATTCATAAGGTTACAAACCAAGTGCTGCAATATGGAATTGTAGAGCTTTTTTCTGCCTGGTATGAATATGATGGACATTAAGGGTGGTGCATAAATGCAGATTATTGTTATTGACTCTGTTGAAGTTTCTTGTCACTAGTTATTTTTAATCTGATCAATTCTGCACAAAGGAGCAACTTAATTATGTTTTATAGTCTGGAACTTGTATAAAATTTGATTTGGAAGTTGATAGTTTGAAAATAACTTTGGCTATATGCAAAATAATTTAAAACTAATGATGATTCCTAAACAATTTCAAGAGACCAGTCAAAATATTCACAGGTAAATGCTCTTTTTCAACTACTATTTGTACATTAGAGTGCATGGGATCCAAGGCGAGCTGGCCAATTGTATCCATAATTGACTTGCTGATAGGAGGCAGAGGGTGGTGGTAAAAGGATGTTTTTTCTGACTGGAAGTCTGTGACTAGTGGTGTAGTGCAGGGATTAGTGCTGGGACCTTTACTGTTTGTGATACATATTAATGCCTTTGATGTGAATGTAGGCGGTATGATCAATAAGTTTGTGGATGGGATGAAAATTGGTGGTGTTGTGGATGGCAAGGAAGGTTGTCGAAGACTCTAGCAGGATATAAATGAGGTAGAAAGTTGGGTGGAGCATTGGCAGATGGAATTTAATCCTGACAAGTCCAAAGTGATGCATTTTGGGAAATCAAATAGGGATAAGATGTGTACAGTAAATGGTAGGGCACAGGTATTGTTGATGAACAGAGAGAGTTGGGGTTCCAAGTCCATAGTTCCCTCAAAGTGGCAACACAGGCTGATAGAATGGTGAAGAAGACGGATGGCATGTATGCCTTCATAGGTCGGAACATAGAGTGTAAGAGTTGGTTGTTGCAACTTTACAAAACACTGGTTAGGCCACAGTTGTATTACATGCAGTTCTGGCTGTCACTCAGTAGGAAGAAGATGATTGCCCTGGAGAGCTTGCAGAGGAGATTTATCAGGATGTTGCCTGGATTAAAGGACTTTACTTATAGGGAGAGATTGGATAGGTTGGGCTTGTTCTTCCTGGAATGAAGTGGGCTGAGGGGTGACCTGATAGAAGTATATAAGATGGGGTAGGTAGTCAAAATCTTTTTCCCATGATAAGGGTTTCAAAAACAAGAGGGCATAGCTTTAAGGTGAGAGGAAGGAGTTTTAAAGGAGAACTGAGGGTTAAGTTTTATTCAGAGAGTAGTTGATATTTGGAACTTACTGCCAGAGGAGCTGGTGGAATCAGATTCTATTACTATGTTTAAGAAGCATTTAGACAGACACTTGAATAGGCAAGGCATAGAAGAATATGGTCCTAATGTGGGCAAATGGGATTGATGTGGATCGACAAAAAGGTCAGCTTGGACATTGTGGGCCAAAGGGCCCATTTCTGTGCTGTACGACTCCATGACTCCAAGAGTGATTGTAGCTGACTAAATGCAATTGATAAGGTGAATTAGTCAATTTCACAGCAGCGTTAATATTGGAAACTGATGAATATTTCCTATATTCCACATATACTTAACCTGGTTATAATTTAAATGGAGGTTTTGAATTGGAAGCAGTCATTATAATTCTGTATGTTTATGAATTACAGATGTCAGGAAGAGGCAAGTAGTGTTTGAGGTGAATATGGGGAATGTGACTAAAGATGAAAAATCATTGTGGCATACTTGTGGTGGATGTGGTATCCAAATGCTTAGAGTGCAAGTTGTTGTGTGGATTTGAAAACTAACTTTGTTCCTGTTCTTTTAACTTGAAGTTAAAAAAAAATTGTAGTACCTACCAATTACTTGACATTGTATGTTATATTCCAGTGCAAACAGAGAATGGAAGCATTTAGTTAGAAGCGGGGGTTGATTTTGTTTTCTGTTGTGGAAAAGAAAGAGAAAGCAAGAGAAAATGGAGAGCCCAAGAAAAAGAGGAGAAAAAATGATGGGAAGGAGCATGGTTATAAATTTGGGAGTGAAGATGCTGCCTTGGGTTCAGTGGTATGTGAGAATCCTTTAAGTGGCCTCAGCTTCTTTTAAATGCACTGACCAACTTTGCTCTGTATACCTGAACACTTGGTAACAATTCTACATTTTTGTGATCTGAGTGGGATATTTGTCTTTTCCATATAAGCAGCAAAGTTGCTAAGGTGTATATTTATGAAGTTAAAGTCACAGTTCAGCCAAGATCTCGTAGAAAGGAAACATTGTCTTTATTGGAGAGGCATGTGGGGATGGGATGGGTAGGTAACAGGATCCCTGGATTTACAATGAAGTTGTGTTCCAGGGAAATGATTTGTTAACAAAAAGTTTGGAAATTGAAATGGCATTTCCCATGAGTGACATAGTGCTTTTGATGTGATAAGATTGCTTCACAGAAGCAGTGCCACCAAGCCAGTTAAAAACAGGTTAGGAATTAGATTTATAGCACAGAATTGAAGTATCACAAATATTTGAATGTTTAGGGCTGGAGGAAATTAGAGAAGGAAGCATCTGACCATGGAGGGATTTGAAAAATGATGATGGAAACTTTAAAATTGAGACACTGCTGACCTGTTTTGATTCCTGGTTAGGCAAAGGAAGGGCGATAGGGAGATGGGACTAGTTGTGATTTTGGGCATGGTAAATGGAATTTTGCTTTCAGGTCTATTTAGGGTATAATGAGGGAGACCAGACATGTATTTCGGCAGCAGATAAGTTGAGGCACATGTTAAGTAGAATGATATTATGGAGAGTCTTGGTAAATATGGAGGTTATTCATCTGATGCTTCTCTGGATCATGTATGATACCATCAATGCAGACAGTCTGGTTCCTTTGCAGTAAATTGCTAGTGACTGGAGCAGAGTCAGTAGTTTGTGGATGGACAAAGCATTAAGTTTCCCAGTATTTTGATGGAGGAAATTTCTGCTCATTCAGTATGGGATGCTGCCAAATAATCTGATGGGTCATGGAGAGGCAGAGCAGGTGGAAACTTGTGCTCTGTTTTCCTAGGATGGGATGTGGGAGAAGTTATTAAGATAAATCTCATGCATCAACACCCAACTTCATTTTCACTAATTGCTTCCTCTCTCAAGCTGTTGCATATTTTCTTTATTTTTGGCTTCTTCCCAAAACACAAGGATCATTTAAACTCGTAAGAATTTTTTTGAATGCTGCTCCTGTCCCCCACCCCCCTCCCCCCCACCTCCCCCCCCCACCCACCCCTACCCAACCCTTCTGAGGATTTTTTTCAGGAGTATTGACACATGGCTGCTCCAGAGATGAGTTGAAATCCTACTGCAGCAGCTGAGAAATTTAAATTGAAGTAATTAAATAAATCTAAAGTGAGTATCAGTGATTATGATCATGAAACAACATGCAATAGGCTGATCAAAGTAATCTCATGGATCAGATCAAAGCTCTGCAGTCCTGCCAGATCTAGTTGTGAATGACAGTTGACAATTAAACGGCTAATGGAATGAGGAAGCTTCAAGACCCATGACGTGTGAGTGCTAAGGACAAGGCTAAAATATTCACAATAATGTCCATCCAGAAGTGCTGATCCATCTCAGCTTCTTTCTGCGATCCCCACCATTCCGGAAACTAGTCTAAAGGCAACTTCATTTATCCCATGTGGTATCAAAGAAACAACTGAAAACACAGGATACAGCACCATTTCAGAAGTAGTACTGAAGACATTAGTTGTGTCTCGAGCCAGGCTATTTCAGTACAGTTTCAACTCTAGCATCTGCCCAACCATGGGGAAGATTTTTCAGGTTATGCCCTGTTAACAAAAAAACAGGCTAAATCCAATCCAGCTAATTAATGTCTGGTCAAACTATTCTCAATTATAAGTCAAGTGATGAAAAGTGCTATGAAGTGGTATTTACCAATACCAATTGGGGTCTTGCCAGGATTATACTGCTGCAGACCCCATCTCAGCTTTGGTCCAACCATGAGGTGAGCTAAGGTGAGAGTGACTGCTTTTGACATCAAGATGGCATTTGACTGAGTGTAGTATCAGAAGCCCTGATAAAACTGAAGTTAATGGTTATCAAGGGAAAACATTTCCTAAATTTGAAGTTTTATCTCTCAGAAGATAGTTGTGCTTGTTCAAGGTCAGTCCTAGCCCCATTACTTCACTTCAGGAGTTCCTCAGGACAAAAACCTAAATTCAGCTGTCTTCAGCTCCTTCTATCATAAGGTGAGAAGAGGGGATGTTTGTTGATGTTTGCATGAGGTTCTGTTCCATTTGCAACTCTTTTACAAATGAAGCAGCTCATTCCTTCGTGCAGCAAGACTTAGGCAATATGCATGCATAGACTAATAAGTAACATTTAACACTTGCACTGCACAAGGTCACAGCCAGGCAATAACTATCTGTCGGGAGAGAGTTGAAACATCTACCCTGAGATTCAGTAACATTGCCACTGCTGAGACCCCAGCATCACTATCCTAGGGGTCACCATTGATTAGAAACTCAACTAGATCAGCTACAGTACAATGAAGGCACAAGAGATCGCAGATACTGGAATCTGCAGCAACAAACAATCTGCTGGAGGAACCCAGTGGGTGGAGCGGGGATAGAGGACTGGTTAACCAATAGAAGGCAGACAGTTGGTATAAATGGGTGTTTCTCTGATTGGCAATCAGTGGAGAGTGGGGTGCTGCAAGGGTTGGTGCTGGGCCCACAACTGTTCATGATATACAGTGGCATGCAAAAGTTTGGGCACCCCTGGTCAAAATTTCTATTACTGTGAATAGCTAAACGAGTAAAAGATAACCTGATTTCCAACCATAGAACCATAGAACAATACAGCACAATACAGGCCCTTCAGCCCACCATGTTGTGCCGCCCTTCAAACCACACCTAAGACTATCTAACCCCTTCCTCCCACATATCCCTCTATCTTAAATTCCTCCATATGCTTATCTAACAATCTCTTGAACTTGACCAACGTATCAGCGTCCACCATCACCCCAGGCAGCGCATTCCATGCACCAACCACTCTCTGGGTGAAAAACCTTCCTCTGACATCTTCCTTGAACTTCCCACCCATTACCTTAAAGCCATGTCCTCTTGTTTTGAGCATTGGTGCCCTGGGAAAGAGGTGCTGGCTGTCCATTCTATCTATTCCTCTTAATATCTTGTATACCTCTATCATGTCTCCCCTCATCCTCCTCCTCTCCAATGAGTAAAGCCCTAGTTCCTTTAGTCTCTCCTCATAATCCATACTCTCCAATCCAGGCAGCATCCTGGTAAATCTCCTCTTTAAAGGCATAAAGTTAAAGATGACAGATTTCTTTAATATTTTAAGCAAGGTTACTTTTTTATTTCCATCTTTTACAGTTTCAAAATAACAAAAAAGGAAAAGGGCCTGAAGCGGAAGTTTGGGCACCCTGCGTGGTCAGTACTTAGTAACACCCCGTTTGGCAAGTATCACAGCTTGTAAACGCTTTCTGCAGCCAGCTGAGAGTCTTTCAATTCTTGTTTGGGGGATTTTTGCCCATTCTTCCTTGCAAAGGGCTTCTAGTTCTGTGAGATTCTTGGGCCGTCTTGCATGCACTGCTCCTTTGAGGTCTATCCACAGATTTTCGATGATGTTTGGGTCGGGGGACTTTGAGGGCCATGGCAAAACCTTCAGCTTGTGCCTCTTGATGTAGTCCATTGTGGATTTTGAGGTGTGCTTAGGGTCGTTATCCTATTGTAGAAGCCATCGCCTTTTCATCTTCAGCTTTTTTACAGACGGTGTGATGTTTGCTTCCAGAATTTGCTGGTATTTAATTGAATTCATTCTTCCCTCTAGCAGTGAAATGTTCCCCGTGCCACTGGCTGCAACATAAGCCCAAAGCATGATCGATCCACCCCTGTGCTTAATAGTTGGAGAGGTGTTCTTTTCATGAAATTCTGCACCCTTTTTTCTCCAAACTTTCCTGCGTCCTCACCACAAAATTCAGTGTCAGAAGTTTGCAAAGGAACATCTAAACAAGCCTGATGCATTTTGGAAACAAGTCCTGTGGACTGATGAAGTTAAAATAAAACTTTTTGGCCGCAATGAGCAAAGGTATGTTTGGAGAAAAAAGGGTGCAGAATTTCATGAAAAGAACACCTCTCCAACTGTTAAGCACGGGGGTGGATCGATCATGATCCTGCATCCCTGCAACTTATTCTTTCTCACACATGCCCATCAATTCCCTTTTTGATTCTTTTTGCTATTGAACTACACTAAGGGGCAATATATAGTACCCAATTAACCTACTAGCACATCCTTGGGACCTGGAAGGTAGCAATATGCAGTGATGGAGAGAACATACAAACTCTGCAGAGGTGATACCCAAGGTCAGAATGGAACCTGATCCTGTTGTAGAATCAAAAAGGGATTTGATGGGCATGTGTGAGAGAGAATAAGTTGCAGGGATGCAGGAAGGTAAGGAGAAGGAGGAAGGGACTAATGGGATTGCTCTGCTGAGAGTCATCATGGACCGAATGGTTGTGGCATTAGCGCAGTGACCCCCTATTCATCTTTGTATTTCTAAAACAGGTCCCATTCTATCTCCACGCATTTGAGACATTGTGTTTTAATTAATCATTTTTTCCTTCTCTCCATTAGCACATCCTGACCCGCTATTTGCCACACATCGCACTTTTTTGTCACCCTCTATCTTTCCATTCATGCACATAGAATGGACTTGTAGGCAGTTTTAAAGTCGCTTTCAAAGAAGATTACCAAGATGGCTATTTATCTGTGGGTCTGAGTAGAGGAATACACTGCATTGGAAATCTGCACAGTGAGCATTAGATTTCTATTGTGATAAACAATACTTTGCTGTCCATTTGTGTGCCCAAATGTCCAAGTTGCATTTTTACCAATTGTAATTAATTTTTTTAACAGAAATGCCCAGGATTGTAGATTTGTCCAAAGCACAAGCTCTAATGTTGACCTGCGTCCTTCATAGAACTAAGCTTGATAATGACACTACAAGTGAGCTGCTGGTTATCTGTGGAAGATGTGCTTGTTTACTAATCATAAATTAACTGTTCACTGGGAAATGTAGTTCATTAAGCCATTTGTTTAATTTTTTCCATAGAATTATGAAAAAATTCTCATTGTCCCCTTTTATCTCAAATAAAAGGGCATGAATTCTCCTTGATAGAAATTCAGTAGAATTTCAGTGGCTTCCAAAAATTGCCATTCCATTTACTGTCATCTGAGACTGTTTAAATGACCGGATCTAGGGGTAGTGCTGGTTGGCATTGTGCTTCATATGCCTTCCTCAGTACTCTGAGTGACAAGGGCTAGTGTTGCTGATCACACAATAGTTAATGAATGGCCTCGTTTGTAGGAATCTTCTATGCACAAATTGTTCGGGTGATGGCCTGAGTACTGGTAACCACACTTGAAGTCAAGAGCGAAAGGATATCAACTATTTATAATCAACTGTTGACAAAATTATATTCTTGCTGTGTAGTATTTTGCTGTAAAACATTCAAAACCGAAAATATTTTTTTAGAATTTATCAAGAAATGTATATGAACGTAATTTAGCAAGTTCTTTTTGACTTCACTTGGGGATCATTGAAAGTAAATAATATGCTCTTTTGCAGAGTGCAAATTCCACTGCACCAATGGCAACTGTTTGAAATTTGGAAACTTGATTTGCAACCAACTAAATGACTGTGGGGATAACAGTGAAGAAGAAAACTGCCCGCTAGTAACTGAACACCCACCTCCAACCATTTTTAACTGTAAGTGTTGAACTTGGCTCCTGTTATATAGTATATTGCCATGAACAGTTGAGAACTATGATTATTTTTTGTTTTTGTTGTCATTGACTTGAGTTTTTGAATGGAACTTGAATTTTTTAGTTTTACTAATAAAAAAAGAACTAAAATACCTTTCAGGTTTACTTGGAAAATCTTTTTTTACTGATACTGTTCCCTGCAGCTATATGTGTGAGTCCTAAAGTATGTCATGTCCTTCCAGTGCCAGTGCTCAGGACATCTTCTAAGGTCTGGGGAAGAATTTGGAGAGGGAGGGGAAAGATCCACTTGTAGGTACTAGTGATGCTGGACAGATGAAATAAGAGGTTCCACCGAGGGAGTCTGAATGAAAAAGTAGAATCACAAAGGTGATATCCTCTGATTATCTGCACCACATGCGAATTGCAAAGGATCAACAAGATCAGAATGTTGAGCATGTAGATCAAAATTAGGTTTGGTTAGAGTAGATTTCAATTAACAATGCACTAGCAACTAGAACAGTTCCATTGGGAAAGGACCTCACTTGAATTGACCTAGGACCAGTATTTTGGCAAATAAAACAATTAGGGCTGCAGTTAATGTTTTAAACTAGATATTGGGGAAGGGGTTAGATGAGAAGAAATTTAGAAAGTTAGAAAGAAGAACAGACCAATAGTGCAGATAGCAAAATGTGTAATGATAACCATAATGTGAAAGGAATGGACAGTGTATACTAATATTACAGTGGAAGTGCAGTAAAGTAAGGGTAAGGTGGTAAAAAGACAAAATTAAAGGCTCTTTATCTGAATACATACTGCATTTGTTATAAGCTGATGAATTTATTGGCACAAATAGAAATAAATGGGAATAATCTGATAGCCATTGCAGAGATGTGATTGCTAATTGACCAAGGCTGGGAGGTAAATGTTCTGGGGGACTTAATGTTTCAGAAGGATAGGCAGAAAGTGATGGAGGTGGGGTAGCTCTGTATAAAGAGTGAGATCAGTAGTGAGAAATGAACTTGGATAAATAACAAAGGAGAGAAGTTACTGGCAGGACTACTATATAGGCCTGCCAACAATAGCTGCATTAACATTAAGACAGATGTTAAATCAATAGGTAATGGGAACTTGCAAGAAAAGTACTAGAGTAAATTCAGGTGTCTTTAATCTTCCAATCAAATTGGCAAAGGTAACCTTGAGGACAAGTTCATAAGGTGTATGAGGGGCTTTCTTAGCATGAGGTATTGTGAAACCAACCAGGGAGCAGGCTATTTACAATCTGGTCACTTGTAGTGAAACAGCATTAAGTAATAATGTCATAGTAAAGGATTCTCTGGAGAAGAGTGAGCATAACATGGTAGGATTTCATACTTACTTTGGGAATGAGAAACTTGAGTCTGAAACTAGTGTCCTCAAGGATGATGCATCCATAGCTAATTAAGGAAGTTATGAGCAATACCAACTTGAAAAGAAGAATAGTGGTGAGCAGTTAAAAAGGGGAAACCTGTCTCTGGTACTGCGAGTTAGCGATTCTACTATCTGATTTACTGTGCTGCCCTATGCTGTCTGAGTTGATTGTGATCTTCCAAAGTTCCCTAGGTTTTGATGAGGACCCACTGGATTGTAAAGCCATACATTAGTATCTCTATTTAAGAAAGGAGAGAGACAGAAAGCAGGAAACAATAGGCTAGGTATCCTGATATCTGTCATTGTGAAAATGCTGGAATCCATTTTTAAGGAAATAGCAGCATGATATTCAGAAAGATATAATATAGTATTATTAAGTATGGTCTATAAACATGAGTTATTTGAGGATGTAATGAGCAGAATGATGAAGGAGAATCCGTAGATATTATGTACTTGGATTTCCAGAGGCCTTTGATAAGGTGCCACACAAGATTATTGCACAAAGGAAAACCTGATTGTTTTGAAGGTAATACATTAATATAGGCATATGATTGGCTAAATAACAGAAACAGAGTGCCACAATAAATTGGTCATTTTCAGGTTGGCAAGCTGTAACTACTGCTGAGGCCTCAATCGAATGCAATATGTGATAATGATTTGATGAAAGGAGCAAATGAGTTGATGAGTTGTAATCAAATTTACTGGCGACACAAGAATAACTATAAAAATAAGTTGTGAGGAAGGTACAGAGTTTGCAAAGGGATGTTGATAGGTTAAGTTAGTGGGAAAAGTTATGGCAGATGAAGTGTGATATTGGGGGGCCTCGTTTACAAAACACTGACTTTACCATACAGGTACAGAAAGAAATTAGGAAGTCAAATAGAATGTTGCACATAGGGATGTCTTGCTACATGAGTGGTTAGAGCACACCTTAAAAAAAACTGTACGGAGTTTTGGACATTATTTGAGGTGGACATTTAAAGCAGTTTAGAGAAGATGTGCCAGATTGATTCTTAGAATAAAGACATTGTCTTTTGAGGAAAGGTAGTGCCCATACTTGGAGTTTAAAAGAATGATAGATGATATTGAAATGCACATGATTCTGAGGGAGATTGACAAGGTAACCACTGAGAGGATGTTTCCTCTTGTGTGTTAATCTAGGACTTTGGGGCAGTTTCAGAAATAATGAGTTCCACATTTAAGATTGAGATGAGGAGGAGTTGCTCGTACTAGGATTATGAATCTTGGAATTCTGAACCCAAGAGTGCTGAATCATTGAATATATTCAGGGGTGAGATAGGCTGCTATTTGGTTTGCAGGTGATTTGAAGGTAATGGGGAACAGGTACAAAGTGGAGTTGAGTCCCCAGATCAATTCAGCCTTGACCTACTGAATGGCGGAGCAGGCTTACTCCTAAAGTTAGTTATGTTCTTGTGTTATTGTTACAGCTGTGCTGGCAATGAATGTCAGCCATACAGAATTTACTATAAAGTGCAGTGTGCAAGTTACTCCCTCATTTTAGGCACTTCATTTCAGTAAAACAGGTTTCTTGAAAAAAATCCCTATTGGCTTTTTGCACACTTGTGACTGATATTTGTTCCGTTTGCAAATACAGTATTAGAAAGCATGTTATCCAGATTACAATGTTATAAATCTTCTGAAGCAAAGCTCACAACATGTATACATACTTGGATTCTGTGCATATTGGCAAGGTAGCTAAATTCTGTTGGCCTTTGCTATTGAGATGTGGGGGTGGATGCACCCAAGGGAATTATGCACAGAAACAATTTAAGGGTTAAACTGCAAGGAGCCAGATAGATAGATCTGGTTTGGGTTTGAGAAAGGAAGGGATATAGAGAGGGAGAGGGTTGGATGTGGGAGAGAGGGGGAAGGAGGAGAGAGATGCCAGAGCGTAATCACCTATTCTTCCCTCCTCCACTTCCTCTTCCTCGGCCCTCTCTCACCCCACTCCTCCTGCTCCCGTGCCCCCTCTCGACCGCCTCCCTTCCTCGGCCCCCTCCTGACCCTGCCATCCCTTCCTCAGGCCCTTTCACCCCCCACCCCCCCCCCCCCCCCCCCCTTGGTAATCCTTCCTCTGCTCCCCTCACCTTCTGTTTCTCTCTGGTCCCTGGCCCCCATCCCAAACTTTCTCTTTCACATGTTATTTTCTTGTCTGGCAAACTGAGTTGCAGCAGGAGTAGAAGCTATAAACTGAAATCCAGGAGTTCAGAGAGCAATTTGGATGAGTGCAGGATGCTCCTGGGGTGGTTGGGGTGCTATTGGCCAAAAGTTGTTGGGTGGGGTAGCAGGATATGTGTGGGCCATATATTAGAAGAAAGTTCAACATCTGCAGCAACGTGATGGGACAAATGTGGCCCCTTCTGATGTTGAGTCCCACCATTTGTGTGGTCACGATATAGACACTGGTGTCTAAGACGCATTGCCCTTTTGGATCCTTCAAGGTAGAATCCTCAGAAATCGATGTATACAGTGGATTTTCAAGTACAGTAAGTTTCATTTATCATTCATTATATCTTATGAATGTTGTAGACTATTTTCAAAATCTCAGATTGGCTATTGACCAATCTTATTTGTTTCTGGGATTTGCTCTGCATTGATCAATGGCAACCTTGTGGAAAAGGCCAAAAGAATAAAAGAGTAGATGAAGCAAAAAGTATTTATGATAACTGCAAAGACAATGAAGATTTTTGTCTCAAAAAATAACAAAAACAAATCCTGAACTAGTCTGAAACTTTTTATTGGTTTTGATCTCATTGTATTTAATATATCTTAAAAGAGCTTATTTTTTCAAAGGTGACTATTAAACTAGAACAAAACATCCTGAACTGAATCAAATATAGAAGCCAAAAATTTCATGCCCAAAAGATGAATTTATCCAGCATACAGTATTGAGGTTTATTGTGTATTTGTCATTGCAGGTGTGCCCTCAGTTTGAGATCTATTTATTTACAATATTGGAATGCTGATGCTTTGAACTGAGATTTTGGAATTTGAAATGGTGGAAATGGCACTTTGAATTGTCATTTTGCAGAAAACTAAGTTTTACTCTGGTCTTGACAGAATTGTGAATCAAATTTTATTATTGAGTTCATTGAATCCTTGTTTTGCTTTTCATATTGAAGTCACCATTTTATGTTGCAGCATGTTAGCTTATTAAAATAGTAATTTAAATATCATTCCTGACTGACAGCTTTATTAAAGATTTCAGAAAATCTTTATTTGGCTTTTAAATGTGCAGTTTGATGAAAATTGTTTAAAATTGTGCATGGTGTAATGTCAACACTTCTCATACTCCCAAAACACAATATTTATATTGCATTTTTCAGATAATGTCCTATCAAAAATGATTTTAATAAGTTTTTTTAAAGGTAAAAGGTAATGTTATCACTTTTATCTTTTGTATATAGTCAGTCCCTAGGTTAGGGGAGACCTGACTGTGATGGATATTCACTTTCCAGGCCCCAAAAAGGCTTATTGCTAACCTCAGCTTTTAAGTACAGCAGCATGACCTGTCTAAGTATTGCTCATTAAGCTAAAATCCTTTTTGCAAAAGCAGCAGAAATTGTCCAAGGCTCAAGGTGTTTATTGTTTGCTAAGTTAAATTTCCAACCAATATTTCCTGCTCAGCCTCTTGACATAAACAAGAGATGCTGTACTATTCTATGTTCTAACAATGGGATCCATGTTTACTTAATTAAACACTCCAGTCACCTGGCCTGAAAATGTGGTTGAAAAAACATCACATGCTACTGATGTCAATTAAGTGAAAAAACCAGTATAAACAGTAGAAAGCAGTTAGGGTAGGGGGGAATGGCAGAGAGAAAGGGTTACAGAAAGAAGACCTAGAATTCATTCCTCAGCCTTTGGTTTCTGCGACAGACGACTTGTTCGTTTGCAACTTTTCGTTATGACTTTTTAGCCTGTAAGAATTGTAATTGTGTTTGGAAATCCTTTGTAAGTTACAAGTTGTTTTAAGAATTACTTATTAGAATTAAGCGTGTCTCACTTAAATAAACTGTGTTTAAACTGCTTTGTTAGCTGGAAGTATCTTCTCCTTGGTTGGGGGGAGGGACCCACTGCTCGAAATAGTGATTATTGACAGCTAGACCTTTCTGTAGAGACTAAAGTAGTGAAGTAAAGTAGTCTTTGAAGTGTATGTTGATGCAGTATAATCTCCCTATAGTGAGGGTACTCGTAGATAATTAAGCCAGATAGAACCTAGTCTTGACAAGTTTTGAGCTCTTGGACGGTACACTCAATATCATCACATGACTTGCAGAGATCAGACTTTACACAAATTCTCCATGTCAAAAATAAGTTTGTCTGCAATTTAGCCTTTTGATAAAAAAAATCACTGCGACCTGAAAAGAACACCGAACTTCTTTTCTCTCAAACCAGAAATTGAGTGATTTCTTCCCTTCTCAGTTACCCACAAGAGTGAAAGGTACCAAAATCTGAGGATACCGTTAGTCTTGTACCTTTGTTAGCCCACATACACAAGAGAAATGGAAATAATACCATCCCACAAGAAAATAATTTGAAGCAACACACAAAATGCTGGAGGAACACGGGTCAGGCAGCATCTATGCAGGGAAATGGACAGTTGAAATTTCAGGTCGAGACCCTTCATCAGGACTGGAAAGAAGGGAGATAGTCAGTATAAAAGGGAGGCGGGGGCATGCGGTGGACTGCTGGTGGGGTGGTGGGGGGGAGTGGGAATGATGTAAGAAGTTGGGAGGTGATAGATGGAAGTGACAAAGGGCTGAAGAAGGTGGAATCTGATAGGAGAGGACAGTGGACCATGGAATAAAGGGAAGGAGGTGAGGAGGGGAACCGGAGGTAGGAATGTGTGGGTGTTCATGCCATCAGGTTAGAGACTACCAAGACGGAATATGAGGTGCTGTTCCTCTGATCTGCATCTAGCCTCAACTTGGCAGTAGAGGAGACTGTGGACAGACATGTTGGTGTGGGAATGGGAAGTGGAATTAAAATGGCTGGTCACCGCGAGATCCTGACTGTTACGGCGGACAGACTGAAGGTGATATTTCTTCTTCAGGTCAAACAACAATCAAAAGCATCTCATAGAGTTTCTTAGTTTGATATCAGTTAAGACTGGAATTAGAAGTAACCGATAATCTAAGCTCAACGATACAATTACAGAGGACATTTTTAAATGGAAATTTAATCAATTCATAATCATTAACATTATACTTCAAACAAAATTTGCTGCCAGTCTGCTGTCTCGGTGTTTCGTCTTTCTAAGTCCATACATCAGATTGTAATATCTACACCTATCTTGGTTTTGAGAAAAATTGTTCATTTCTGACATGAAAAATTCCATTTACGGACAGTCCTCAGGACTGGAACCCATGTGTAACCTGGGGACTGCTTGTGCTCTGAATGTATCTTGATAAACTATCAATTTTTATTATATATGTGACAAGGCAGACCTTCATTATTGCATATAGAATTATTGTTAAAGCTACTGAGCTCAATTGTTGCTCCAACTTTACAAAAATTATTGCAAGATTTGGATTCTTAATTAATATTTTTTGATATTAAAATAGACCTTGCTATTGTAAATATTTGTTTAGTAAGCTAATTTTAAAAAAAATACTGTTTCTAATAAATGCACATTCTTTTATGTAGTTGTGACAAAGACTAAATGAAGTTAGGCTCACTCCTTCAAGTGAGGCTTGGAAATACTCACATGGCAGATCCACTTGTAGGAGTGGTGATAATGGAATGGTGCCTGGTCTAAATCCTTCTCTTTTAGAATCATGGAGTTATACAGCACGGAAACAGGCCCCTCGTCACAACTTGTCATGCTGACCAGTGCCTACCTCTAAGGAACTTCAATAAGTTGCTGTAAAGCCAGTATCCACCCTTGAGGTGCAAGACAACAGATGTAACACAGCTCAACATGATCCTCTTCTTTCTCTCCTTCCTCCACCACCATTAAATGTTCCATTTTTCAAACAAGTGCCAGAAACACATACACATACAGTAATTATAAGTGAATTTCACAATCCAAGAAAAATGTGCAAAGAATTTTTTGTTACTGCATTCATTTCTTTATGATGTTTCCATATTTGCCCTCTTGTTCTGTCTTGTACACAATATGGAATCAGCTATCTCTGTTAACGCCATCGTAACCCTTCATAATCTTAGACTATTGGGTAACTTAATTTCAGAGATAAAGGCTCCCTTCAGAACTCAAATGTTGCAATGTTCTGTGAACAATGAAATAGTAGGATTGGGATACACTGGTGCTGCACTACTTCTAGCAGACTGAATAACAGTATTTTATAGTAACAGAACACAAAAAAATGTGGTTAGCCATAGTCAGTGTCCATTTATGAATGATAAATAGTGTTTAATGTCTTGAGGTGTATATTACAAATAGCATATATATTTAATACTATATTGTGGTATTCACTATGGATTTCAATTGGTAATGTTTATCAAATTTGATATTGCCACTGAAAAGTTAGCCAACATATTTTGTGGTTTATATTTCTTTTTCAGTATCTGTCTGTTTCACTTGCACCTCTGGCTTTCTCCCCCCCATCCCCCGAACTTTCAATCTCCCCTGTACTCCTCCCTTCTCTGTTACAGTCTCCTTATCTCACCCCCATAAACCTTATTCCTCCCCTTCCCCCACTACTTCACATCCTGAGCCTGCCCCCACCCCCCCCAGTCCCTTTACCCCAACTTCCCTCCCATGTGGGTTCTTGTCAATTTATCGGCACCAACTCAAGTTTCACATAAACTTGAGGATTATTAAGTTCATCTAAGCTATACAAAGAAAATACAACAATGACACCAGGTTATCTCTGAAATTCAGAGCTAATTTCTGTGCTTCCAAACTCCTCCGGGACACAGCGCGCATCCGTTCTTGCTGTGTTCTTGACCATAGTCTCTCTTAACTACGTTCAACCTCCGATAGTGGCAACACTTACAGGCTGCCCCCAGCACATTCTTAGCAACGCAAAAAGACGTATTTCATTGTGTGTTTCGATGTACATGTAACTAATAAATAAATATCTTAATTGCACATACCCTCTTTGGTTTGGCTTGTCTTTGTTAGCAATCTTTTTTAACACAATTGATACTTGTTATCTGGGATTATTGCAAAGAAGGGGCATTTCATGGAAGAAATGTTCATAAATTGTTTCAGTTCTGAAACATCTCTTTAAATAATGACAAAACCAAAGATCATGATTACAGTTAACAAAAACACCAGCACATGTATGATTTACTTACTGGGTGAAAGCAATTCTTTAACTCTTAATTCGCTAGGCTTTGCATCCTGCATTATGGTTAAAATTTTATAGCTATTAACATGTAAAAGATCAAGAAATGTTTGTTCAGTACTACAGTCCTCACCTTGAGTATGGTATTTTTAAACTGAATCTTCGTTGTTAAGCTGACGTCAAATATGTTTACCCCTATGCCATGGTGCTTTTCATTTGGATACAATTAATGATGGCCATTTTCACTTTACATCATTCGTACTGGCAAAACATTTCATATTTTAGGTACTAATCGGTCAGAATCATAGAGGCCTACAGCACGGAAACAGGCCCTTTGACCCACCAAGTGCGTGCTGACCATCAACGATCCATTATACTTAACAATTTTTTAATTCTCCCCATATTCCTGTGTTGGATAATTTTGTATACATTTCTGTATTAACCTTTTACCAGTGTAATTTACCACATGTTAAGAGTTTGTAATCTATGCCCAGTCCTGAAATTTTCCTGTCACAGTCTAGTCTATTCTGACTGTTTGGAGTGCTTGTGGTATCCTGACAGATCCATAAAATTGTGACGCATTTAGTCCTTCATGCTTTTCATCTTATTGTCAAGTTACCATCATAGTTTGACTGCCCTTTTACTCTGTGGCTGACTAATCAAATGTACAGCTAGCTTCAATTTGTGACAATGTAAAATGGCCCAATCAATTTGACCTAAATGATGATCGTCAGCAGCATAATTCATCATTACTTTATTTCCATCCATCAAGTACTCAGATGTTTGTAACTTCTTAGAACATTGTTGCTAATTTGCCCATTTGTTTAGTTATTTGTATGTTAATTTCTTGCATGTGATGAATCAACCTAATCCAACCAAACAAAATTGCAGTGCTGCATGGTGAGAGAGGACTCCTTGGTAAGACCCAAATAACCCAGTATCTTCAACAGGTGTAAAGTCATGATTGATGATTCTATGTGGTATGGACTTGTGAGCATTAGACACGGGCAGTATTGATACCCAATCCATGGGATGGTCAGTACACATTGTAGGAAGCATGACTTTAAGATTTGATTTCTGCTTGATCTTTGTGGATGGTGGCTGACCTGCAGTTTATGGGAAATGTCTAAAAATTTTTGAAGGACTCGGTAAACATCCCCAGTGAATTGATAGTCCCCACCTACAAAATACTTCTTTTAGAACTCTAGATGCAGTAGCGGCTGTGTTGTTGCAATAAGGAAATAAATTTAGCTATTTAGCAAATTGATCAAAAAACAAACTGCCAGAGGAACTCAGTTGGTCAGGCAGCATCTGAAGAGGGAAATGGGCAGTCAGTGTTTTGGATTGAGACCCTTTATCTGGACTGGAATTTATCAATTTCGAAGAAAATATAAGAATTTCTAGGAGAAAGGAGGTCCGAAGTAATCAGTTTAGAGATGGGTCCAGAGTTCTTCTGGGGCCAGCTGAAGCAGTGGGAAAACTCTAATAGTAGGACCACTTGTAAGCAGGACAAGGCAGCACCATGCATCAGTATCATGCATAAGTATCTGAAACTAAGACTGTTCGAAATATCCCAGAAAAAGACAGGCATAGCCCATGCAAGTGCCCATGGCCACACCTTTGATATGGAGAAAGTGAATGGAGTAGAAGAAATTGTTCAATGTGACAACAAGTTAATCTTGGTGAATGAGTGTGTTAGTGGAGGGGAACTAATTGTTCTCTGCTCAAGTAAGAAGAAGTGGACTCTCAGACCATCCTGATGTTGGATGGAGGTGTAAAGGGCTTGTACGTCTATGGTAAAAATGAGCCTGTTGGGTCCAGGGAATTTGAAACAGCCAAAGTGGAAGAGGGCATCAGAGTTGTCACAGATATACGTAGAAAGGGACTGGACCAGGGGAGAAAGGATAGAGTCAAGGTGGGAAAAAGTAAGTTTTAAGTTTACTAACTGAGCCTTGTTTGGATTAATTTTTGGACTTGCTTGTGTAACTAATTGTAAGATTTCATCTAAAATCTACAAATTCTTTGGCATGGTAGAGGTGGCCAATAGGAGGTCATCCACATAATATATTATCAGGTAGTCAGGAGAAAGACTTCAGAGCAGCTTATATTTAAGTGCAAAAGATTACTGGTGAGTTGCAGAATCCTTGTGCTAAGCAGTTACCGGTGAAATGGTGCCCTTAGAACATTAGGACAAGCTGGTATTTGGATTCACCAGCAATGAAGGTATCTTCTTAATGATAGATGCTTATTTGGGGTTATCATAATAGTTAACCTCCAAGATCAGTTTAGCTGGGCAGGTAAATTACTCGTGAAGATTTCCATAGGCAAAACACCCTGCTCGATTAATGAAATACCACTATACTATATAGCTCTCATTACATTTTGTTTCATGGGGTTGTGTGGTGCTGGATCAATTTTTTTCCTCCCTCTGCATTCAACCACAATTTTGAAGTGGCAAAGGCCACCTTGTGCCTTTGGGTTAGTGTCAAAACATCTGGCAGCTTATTAAGCCCTTTGTCATGTAAACTGAATGCACATGTTACTTTGTTTCCAGATACACTCCTGGGTGTGGTCAATACGGGGAACCCTCATGTTATGACCGTTTGGGTTATGGAAATTCATCCTTATAGAATTCACAGATTGTTACCCAAAAATCCGAAATGATTAAAATACGCTCTTACGGTATTTATTGGTATGTGTGGGGGTGGGACCTGGGGGCAGGGTGAAATAAAATGCAAAAGAAACAACAAATTTTGTCTATTTTCATTTTTTCAACTTGTAATTCTTGATGCGTGCTCTGATAATGTGGCAGGTATCTTTTGGCACAGTAGGTTCATTTTGAAGTTTAGCAGTTTTTATTTGCAGTTTTCCATGTTATTTACCCTCAAGATGCTTGAAACAGGACCAGCAAGTTTAAAGCCAGGACCCTTTTTCAGTACTGAAGATAGGAAAAGGGGAAGCCCGATATAAAGGAGGGAAGAGCAGAGCAGTGATAGGTGGACAAAAGAGGGCAGGTGGGGTGAGCACAAGGTGTTGATAGGTAGATGCAGGTAAGAGACAGTGATAGACAGGTGTGGGGGAGGAGGGGAGAGCAGATCCACTGGGGGATGGGTCAAAGGTAAGGTGAAAAAAAGGGGGTAGAAAAAAGAGAGGCTAGGAAAGGGAAGAAAAGAAGAGGCATGGGTGGGGCAGAGGGATGTGGGGATTACTTAAAGTGGGAGAATTCAATGTTTGTGCCATTAGGCTGCAGGGTTCCAAGATGGAAAATGAGGGGCTGTTCCTCCAATTTGCGCTTGGAATTCTCCTGGCAGTGGAGGAGGCCGAGGGCTGACACATTTGTGACAGTGTGGGAGGGGGAGTTGAAGTGACTGGCAATGGGGAGATGCAGATCACAGATACGGACGGAGTGCAGGTGTTCGTGAAACGGTTACCTAGTCTGCGTTTGGTCTCACCAACGTAGAGGAGGCCACATTTGGAGCACCGAATGCAGTAGATGATATCAAGGGAGGTGCAGGTAAATCTCTGTCTCACCTGAAAGGACTGTTTGGGTCCTTGGATGGAGGTGGTGTAGGGGCAGGTGTTGCACCTATGGTGAGGACAATGGAAAGTTCCTGGGGTGGGAGCAGGATGGGTGGGGGGAAGAGGAGTGAACTGGGCTTGAGATAAGGGGATCACATCCTTGCAAGAGAGGGTGGGACGAGCTGTAATCGAGGTAGCTGTGGGCGTCAGTGGGTTTGTAGAAGATGTCGGTGGATAAAGAATCTCCTAAGATGGAGATGGAAAGATTGAGGAAGGAGAGAGGTGTCAGAGATAGTCCAAGTGAATTGGAGAGCAGGGTGAAAATTTGTGGCGAAATTTATGAAACTGTTGAGTTCCGCACAGGTGCAAGAGGTGGCACCAATGCAGTCGTCGGTATAGCGGAAAAAGGTTTGAGGAATGGGGCCAGAGTAGGCTCTTGCAAGGACACAATATTGCAAGAGATGGAGCAAATTAGTTTATGCATGAAACAAAAATGCAGTGGAAGGTGTTCAAATGATAATTTAATTCAGTACAGAACCAATTTATACCACTAAGGGACAAGCTCTACTTGCTAACAAAAAAGGCCAAGGAGGACAAACAAAAATAGTGATATCATAGAGATAAAAGAAAATGCTAGTATAGATCTTGGAGACTTTATATAGAAAGACGTATAGAACTGCAGAAGGTGATAAAACACATTAAGACTAGGAAAAGGAAGAATGCAAAGAACTTGTTTAAAAAAAACAAATTCAGCATACTTATTGAGGACAAAGGGTAGTTTCAAGAAATGGAGATGCCTCAAAATGTTCAATGATATTGCAAATTAAAATATGCATAAGGGAAGCATGTTGGATGATTACTTTGCATCAGCATTGGGTGAAGGAGATAATATTGATGAGAATTCAAATTGGAATTGGGAACAATAAACAATGATAAAGAAAATAATGACAATAACAGAAGAAAAATTCTTAGACACAAATGGATTTCATGCTGAGTTTTAAAGGAAATAGTTGAGAATGTTGCAGGTATGTGAACAATAATCTTCCAAAATTATCTTGATTTGGGAACACTTTCTAGACTGAATTACTGTCACAACTTTATTCAGGAAAGATGAGGCTGAAGATTGGAGAATTATAGACTAGTCAGTGCAATATTGTCAGGAACTTATTAGCCTCTATAATTAAGGGCAGTGACTAATGAGTTGATAAACTTTCAACTTTCCAGATCATATTCAGACCAAACAAGTGTCACATCCCCTTGTATCTTTTGCCTCTCACTTTGAATCAGTCTCCCGCAGGTGCTCACGTAGCCTTTGAACTATGACAAATGGAACAGCATCTATCAATATACCCTTGTTTTAATCATCTTGGTCTTATCTACTTGTAACAGACCTCCTCTCAACTTTGTTTGCTTCAAAGAGAGCAATCTCAACTTTACTGGTCTAACCTTGTAGCTCGTATCCTTTATGCTATTCTAGTAAATCTTGCATGGTAGTGTAGCGGTTTGCATAACACTATTGCAGTGCCAGGGACCCGGGTTCAATTCCAGCTGCTGTCTGTAAGGAGTTTGTACATTCTCCCCGTGTCCGCGTGGGTTTCCTCCCACATTCCAAAGACGTATGGGTTAGAAAGTTGTGGGCATGCTATGTTGGCGCCGAAAGTGTGGCGACACTTGTGCGCTGCCCCCAGAACACTCTATGCAAAAGATGCATTTCACTGTATGTTTTAATGTACATGTGACTAAGAAAGAAATCTTATCTTAGCAATACGACTTGCCAGTTCTGATACAAACTAGGAAGTTTGGTTATCTGAAAGTGTTGAATTCAGTGCTGATTTCCTGTGACATTTGTTTCGCTCTACAGATGTTGCTTGCACAGATGTTGAGTATTTCCAGCATTTTCTGTTTTCTCTGTTGAGCACTTTTTAGCTTTTGAAAGGAAGCCAGCGTGGGGTTCTAGGGCGTTAGTCAGACTTGATGAAGCTGATTGGATTTTTTGAAGAGGTGATCAAACTAGAGGACAAAGGAAGAGTTATTTATATGGATTGACAGCAGGAATTTGCTAAAGTTCCTCATAAGAAATTGGCTAAATGGTAGGGGGCAGAGTAGAGATTATTGGAATGTAGTCATATTGGCAAGATGTGACTAATGTTACCTCACGGGATCTTTGTTGGAGCTATAGCTATTCAATTAGATGATAGATTGCAAGTCATATGTTTCAAGTTTGCTGTTTAAATTGTTCCAAGTAGTATAGAAAAAGGCATTAAATTAAAAAGGTAAATAAATTAAGCAAATTGGAAAGGCCACAGCAAATGGTTTGTGATATAGGCAGTGTAAAGATAGAAGAGTGCAGTTTCTATATGTAAAATGTTAGTATTTGTGGAGATCACAAAAGACTTGAAGGGTTCACTATCAGTACTAGACGCAAAGAAAAATTGCAAATGGAATGCTGATTTTTTTATATATATCTAGAAGACTGGAAAACTAGGGTGGAAGTTATACCACAGTTCTGCAAAGCCCTGGTTGGATTGCACAGTGGTGTTGTGAACAATTCTGGGCATGTGACCTTAGGAAAGGTGTTTTATAAGTGAGGGAATGTGGCATATATTTACCAGAACAATTATCTAGACTCCCAAGTATTTTGATTTGAGAACTTTATGGAGATTTTTAATTAATTGTATTCAGTATATTGAGGTGAACAGTTTGATTGAGGGAACTCTTTCTGTTGATTGGGAAGCCTGGGACTAGGGGGCTTTGTTATAATAATTACCAGGACTTTAGGGAGTGAAGTTTGGAAATGCCTCCTTAAGCAGAAAGTATTAGATGTTGGGAACACGCTTCTAAATATGTTAATTGTTGCTTCTTTCTTTGTTAATTTTAAATCTAAGATGGATGATTTTCTTTCCTTAACCAAATGTAGAATCATTGAGTCGTCATTACACAGACGACAGCCCCTACCTTTTCTTTGTGGAGTGATCCATTCAGCCCTGCAAATGACTTTCCCTCAATTGACTATCCGGTTTCCTTTCAAAAACTTTGACTCTAAGAAATAGTGAATTCTAGATCATATCCACACCAAGTGAGTTTTAAAGTTTCTTTCTCACATGCACTTAAATCTTTTGCCTCTCACTTTGAATCAGTCTTCCCGGGTACTCTCAGGTTGTCTTTGAACCATGGCTAATAGGACAGCTTCTGTCAATTTACCATGTCGTAAACATCCTGGTCTGTCTACTTCAAACAGACCTCCTCTCAACCTTCTTTGCTTTGAGGAAAACAATCCCAGCTTTTCCAGTTTAACCTTGTAGCTGAATCCTTCATCCCTTAAGCTATTCTGGTAAATCTCGAAGTCCAGTACTAACCAGAATTTTATAAGTATTAGAGATATGCCAAATTTATGGGTTTCAGATAGAGATTACTAATAGGTGGAACGAGCTTGAGACGTTAACTGGACTTCTGTTCTAATTCCAAATATTTCTCAGTTATCTTGGGATAGACTGCTATGGTATAATTTAGTTTTAAACAAACTGTCGAAACCCTGACATAATGGTAGCAAATTTGCTCTGGAGTCAGAAGAGTATTGGTTCAAATCTCATTTCAGTGACTTGAACACATGATTGAGACTGATACTCCAGTTCAGGACTGAGTAAGTCAGGTGCTGTTAGAGGTATTGTCTTTGTAAATTCAGCTCCTAAAAACAGTCTTATGTGGGTGTAAAAGATCTTGTGGCACTTCTTGAAGAAGAAAGTCATGTATTCTTGTCCATAATCTGGCCAATATTTGTTGTTCAGCCCGCATAACTTAAAAATACTCATTAGATCACATTTGCGAAGTGTGACGATGAGAACTTGTATTGACAAGTCACAGAGAGCTATGGAGCAAGGGCTGGTAAATGGGATTGGTTTAGATAGGTAATTGATGGTTGGCATAGATGTGGTGGGCCGAAGGGTCTATTTCTGTGTTGTATGGCTTTATTACAGTTGGTTACTGTTTCTGTTTGTGCCTATATTATCATTCAAAACTTTGTTACTGACAGTGAAGATCTTTCATGAGGTTGTGAAAGGTACTTTGCATAACAATTCTTTTATATGATTTTAAAGATATAGTTAATATTTTATCAGCACCAGAGTCTGGTTTTGAAAAATGAGAAAACCAGCTGAATAAATTTGGTTGGGTTCTGCTTCAGCATGCAATGGCTTGGGTGGAGGTGAAATTTATAAAGTTCATTAAATATTTAGTAGTCTGCTGCAGATGTTAATGAAATGGATGATGCTATTTTAAGAGCTTTAACAATGATAGTAATTTTCAGAGTGGGATTACTGACTTGCACACTGAAAGTCTTTGAATTCTAATAGTGTTTGTCATCATCCTGGCTGTACGAGACAGATGGATCATGAATACTGTCTAGACAGACTATGCCCAAGTGAAGCTGCGGTCTCTCAGGACATAACACTGAGAAACTGGTTTAGATAATTGGAAATGTAAGGACATTTTCTTCTCTAATCAAATACCAATCAATGCAGATATTAGCCTAGAAATGGGAAAAAAACCTGTGTTTTTAAATAATAGGTCAATACTTACCATAGTTTGAAGTTCTGTGTTATTTAGCTCTGGGAAAAGAATGTGCACATTATGACATTATTGACTTCAACTCTAATTTATGTAGTCTGCAGATTGATCCGATAATGTTATTAACACTTCTCTTTCTGAATATTCAATTATTCAGCTGCCTCTTTTTAAAACCTGAAATTAAAGCATCAAATTTAATCCTACCTGCATGATGAAACGGACTGGTTAAAATTTTTGCACATTTCCCATATGCTCTGAAACCTCATTATTATTTACTTGTCAGATTCCTTTGATGTAGTTAGAATCTTATGATTTTTCATTGCAAATTTTTGGCAATCATTACACAGAACCAAAATTGCTAATATACTAGATTCCAGAAGAGGGGTCTGGGTAGTATGTTTTTTTGTTGTTCAAGTGCAGCAAATGTGTTTTCTGGGAAACCTTAGACATTTTATATACTTACCTTCGTTTCAGATCCAGTTTTTCAATTTCTTACTGCATATTGTGCTTCTCATAGTTGCTCAATAACTTCACAAAGATTTGCAAACATTAGTTATTCCATGAGAACTGAGTTGCCTAGAATTTGTAGTCTCTGGCAAGATGTCCGTGCTTGCTGCTGAGCAAGTGTGGATCCTGCTGCAGGCCCTTGTGGTTCTGAACTGGCTCCATCACTTTTTTTGTGTGTGAGACCCTATGTGTAGAAGGGGCCTTCCATTGTGTTAAGGGATCATGTGGATGGGTGCTAGACAAGGCCCTCCCTTTAAAAAGCTGGAAAAACTTGATGCTTTTGGATCTATCAGGTGCCAAAACTGTCAAAAACCTTAAATTTCTGGCTTCCAGAAATGTTTAGAAGCTGCTGAAACATTAAAAGTCAAAGTTGTAAAACTAAAACAGAAAACCACAATTTATGTATTTTAGTCTGCTGTAGCCATTTTCCTTCATTGAAATCTCTGCTGAATCAGTCCCTGCACCAGGTTCCCACTGAAAGTCGTACAGAATTTCTGCAAATGCTGAACTCAATGAGAAACCCAGTATGTTGAAGCACTCTCATGGGAAAAGTGCTTCTTGGCCGCAACTTTAGCACTTCATGTAAACACTGACATTTCCTCACAAAATCCGAGCCAAAATTTCTCTATTGTGTCGAAGCAGCAATTGTACTATTTTATTTATAAATGGAAGTAAATCTATTCGATTTGCATGGTTATATCACTCTCTTGAATTTAAAGAGAGGAAAAAAACAATTGAAATGTAAAATAGTGACAAATTTTAAAAAGAAATAGTAGTGTCATTTCAAAATAATTGAAATGTCCAGTTCTGCCCCTCTTTGTTGTTTACTGTATCTTCAGACCATTTTTAAAAATCAATTTCAAAAATGAATTCTTAATCCTCGCAACTGTACAGACTATTACGGATCTTGGTCAAAATCTTTTGGAAAGTCGCCTTTTATTTACTGCATATGGGTAGCATCAGGACTATCAGCCATTTTCAAAATTCTTGCAACAAATGAGTGTGATGAATGTGTTTGTATGGTTTAATCTTGACTGTAGTAGAGAAGGAAACCTCAATGGTATGGTTGATTTCTATATTGTGTCCAATTTACAGTCTTACTCTGCTGCAGCCTCCTTGATGATCTGTGCATTCATGTTCTTTTACACCAGCTCGATGCTGAACAGTTTGTTGAAAGTATTCATGCTCCAAAGTTCATTAAAAGCTAAAAATAGTTTCCCACTACTTCTCATTCAATATGATTCATAGGATGGCCACTCTTAAGCCATATAAAGATGTAATTTACTTTTCAACATTGCAAAGTGGAATTGACAGTGTGATACAGGAGCTTTTGTTCATAGTTAACAAGAACACTACAGACTTGGATATTACAGCCACTTAATTTCTGACTTGTGCCATCTTGTTACTTTCATCAATTTTAATCTTGGTGCTACAATATTTATGTAGAATATTTCAGATCTGTGTCACAAAAACGGAATCAACATTGATTTTGTCCATTTATTAAGTTATCTAAATGAAAAATTGCATCGTTTACTGCCATCTGACAAACAACAAAATCGATTCATTACAAATAATTATATTGAGTCAACTTCTGACAATCCGCTGACCAGCGAATAAGAAATCCTGATTTTTTTCGGCATCTGGCTTACCAGATGATAAATGTCACCCTCCCATTCAACTCACCGGGTCCCTGGTTCCCACAATCTCTTTCAGCTCACCTGAGCCCTGGTTCCCATGTTCTTCTTCCGCTCACCTGAGCGTCTCCCCCCCACCCCCCCCCCCCCCCCCCCCCACCCCGGTCCCACACTCTCTTTCAGCTTACCTGAACCCACATTCCTGCCTTGAAATGATGGGTTCACTGAAAAAAAATTATGAAACATAAAATTAAATTTGTTTGGCTATTGATAAAAATAATGTCCAATAGTCCTGACCATCTAACTAGTTGGGCACCACCAAAGTCTGGAGCATGCCAGATTATTTTGCTTTTAAGTTATCTTGTTTTTGTATGGCCCTCCTTTTCAATCTGTTCTGTTTCTGGCTGCTTCCTCTGTTGCCTCTTTCCCCTAACCAACTCTTCTCACAAACTTTATTCTATTTTTTGTGGTGTCACTGTGTATTTCAGTAGTGAAAAGAGCCACCAGATATCATTTAGGAGTGTGAAGAAAATATGATCCTTAATAGCAGTCTTTCCTTACTAATCCCACTTCTACATGGTTACATCAAGTTCTCTCCCTCTTAACTTCTCACAACATTTTCCCCTTCCTACTGCCCTCAAAACCTGTACCCCTTTGGCTTCGCCACAGACCCTCTTTTTCTATTATCCCTATCGATTTACTGTGACATTCTGCAACTTTAATCCTTTAACAGCTCTCATTCCCATTTGCTTCTCATTTGGGTAAATGTATAGAGGTCTTTAAGCCCAACATTCATGTCCTTGAAACCTCCCTACTTGTAGTTGCCTATCCTGTGCCTCACTTTACTGCTACCCTTCATCTCTCCCTATCTATTTTCCCTCTCAATATTTCCCATTTGGACATACAATGACTACACAATCCAAATTCAATACCTTTACAAGTAGTGGGGGAACATTACTGTCAAAACCAAACACTTTGGGTGTGGTTGTTGATACTTTTGAGTAAAGTCTTCAATGAAAGCTTTAAGGTCACAGGACGACTAAATTAACAAAACTCTTGTGAAAAAATATTAATTTTTGTCTAAACCCTTTAGTGATTATAAATTTTCAGACACTCAGGACAAAATAAATGAAAAAGATTTCAGAAAGCATTTGGAGTGATTTATGGGAATATAATGTCTGAGCTGTGCAAGTACACAATCCTTTGTTTTCATATTACAGATAATATGTATGCATTTGCATAGATTTCATTGAGTTACTTATTGTGAGTGCTCTGTCGCATGCACTGTTAACACTAATAATCCAGATAGACCTTAAATTTTATTGTATCATTGACTAAAAGAAACAACTGGTGGAAAGTGGCGATTACTTGTTTATTATGATTGCAAGGTGACTACTAATGAAGATAAAGGCATTAAAGCCCTCTTTGCTGGAGCTTGTATAACCATTTATTGGAGGAAGGAAGAACAATTCTTCTTGAATGCAATATAACGAAACAAAAATACAGCATAAATTAGTTCAGATAACATAATGTGAAGGTAATTTGAACTGTCCTTATTTCTACACAGCACCTTGGGCAGTAGCCTTTAGCCATTTACTCAATGACCGAAAGTCACAATTTAAAGAATTTTTAACGATGTCAGGACCTTGTTCTGATAACAGGAGCATGACTTGAAACATTAACTCTGATTCCTTCTCTCCACTGATGCTCCCTGATACTTTTATTTTCAATAAGTTCTACTATTGAAGAATTTGAATACCTGTCAAATTGTGGCTATGAATGCTAATGTCTGAAGGTAGGTCAAAGATAATTGGAAATGAGAGTGGAATCTTTGCTCCACTGCAGTTTGACTTGTAAAGAGTACTACTTTTTAATAAAAACAGAAAATGCTGGAAATGTTCTGCAGGTTAGGTCACATCTGTGGAAAGTAAGAGTTAATGTTTTACTCTTTCTCATTCAACAAATGCTGCCTTACCTGCTGAAGGTTTCAAGCATTTTCTGCTTTTACTTCCAGCATCTGTAATTTTTAAAATTTTTAATAATGCTTTTTAGTTTGGCTGTTAGCAGCGAATAAATGACCTGCATACAGATCTAACGTGAGTTTTTGTGCTGCCTTTCGTTATTGCCCCCAGAACACTCTGCGCAAAAGATGCATTTCACTGTTTTGATGTACATGTGACTAATAAAGATATCTTATAATTTGAAGCCTTTTACAGAGAATCTGAAACTTGTGTTAATAGAAAATAACAGCATGCAATTTTAACCATACAGATTGAAGAATTCTTACTGAGCCAAGCAGTCTGAGCCAGGAGTTGCAAATATGAATGTACAGATCAGTGTGAGATGTACAAGAAGTTAAATCAAGGAAAACAAATATGGGATTAAGAAAGGGAGATAAAATACAGAGTGTCTTTTAATTCTTAAATTAAATTCCTAATGTTTTTTAATAAAATTCCTAGTAGTTTTAATTCCTAAATTGTTTTAATTTTAACATTTTTAAATTGTTTGCTTCATTTTTCATTATTTTTGAATGCTGCTTTGAATATCATGACACAGGTTCTGCCCCAACCAGGGAAAACATTATCTCTGCTTCTACCCTGTAAAAACACATAAGAATTATGTATATTTGAATGACACTACCTCTCATTCTTTTAAAATCTAAAAATTGGTAAATTGATTTGTTATGGTCACTGAGGTATGGTGAAAAATTTTGCATGCCATCCATACAGATCATTTCAATGTATCAGTGCATTGAGGTAGTACAAGGTAAAACAACAATAATGCAGAATAAAGTATTTCAGTTACAGAGAAAGTGTAGTGCAGGCAGACAATAAGGTGCAAGGTCATAACAAGGTAAATTGTGAGGTCCATCTTATTGTACTACAGCAGTGGTTTTTAACCTTCATGCTGTGGACTCCCAGAACATGTCCTTGTTAGATGGCGGACCCCCAAAGCCCACAAAATCAAACAATCGATAATTCATGCATACACCACTTAAATTACTGCACATAGGCCCTATTGAAATAGTGACTATTTCAATCACCGATAATTACCAGCGGTGTCTTTCAGTGTTCAGTTCAATGTGAAGGTTGTGCCTGTTTTGCACTGCAGAGTTTGTCCAAACGTGGTGGTATGTGCGACAAACATACACCTATGTCATCCTCAATATTCAGTCTTGATCTGTATTTGGTTTTCATGGCAGTGACTGCAGAAAATGCTATTTCGCACAAGTAAGTGGTTGCAAATGGTAACAGAACATTGACGGCTTTGCTGGACAGCAGTGGATACTCCTGGGAACATGCTATCCAGAACGACAACAGTGACATTCGGTTGAACTGCAAGTGCAAAGTCCTGTCAGATGACAGTTCAGCCAATTCTTCCTGTTCACGTCCAGTTAAATCAGTAAGCATGCATTCAAATGGATTTTGAATCCAATCAAATATGCTTGTGTCATCATTGCCGAAATACTCATGGAAATAATGTGACAGCTGTTGAATATGGTTCAAAATGGTGCTCGCAATGGCCTCTGTCTTAGTCTCGTTCACTGTCAGAAAGTCAGCCAGCAACGGAAGCATATCATAGACACTTTGCTCGCATCTTCCCTTCTAGATACAGAGTTTTTTTCTGGAAGGCATTGATTTTGTCATGCGTTTTCAGAACATTTGAGCCAGGTCCTTGCAATGGTAGATTTAAGCTGTTCACAATGTTGAAAATGTCTGCAAGATAAGCTAATCTGGCAACCCACGTCTCATCTGTCAAGAACTGTGCCAATGATCCGTTACGCTCATTTAGAAAAATGAGCAGTTCATCTCGCAATTCATATACATGCTGCACAACGCGGCCTCGTGACAGCCATCTGACTTCTGTACGTAGCAACAAATGCTTATGCTTGCCTTCCATTTCATGGCATATGTTTTCAAACAAACGATGATTGGGCGGCCTGGCTTTGATAAAGTTAACGATTTTAATGCATGTAGAAAACGCATCCGCAAGATTTTCATCCATATCCTTTGCAGCCAAAGCCTCATGGTGGATCATGCAGTGGGTTGCTGCTACATGTGGAGCTACTTCTTTCACTCGTGCAACCAGACCCGACTTCCGTCCCGTCATTGCGGCAGCACCATCCGTGCATAGTCCAATACACTGTGTCCACGCCAATGCTGATTGTACAAAAAAAGTGTCAAGCACACGGAAAATTTCTTCACCGGTTGTACGCCCTGGGAGCGCCTTGCAAAACAAAAAGTCTTCCAAAGCCTCTCCTTCCCAGCAATATCGAACATAAACCAACAACTGTGCAGCACTGGCAACATCAGTACTTTCATCGAGCTGAATCGCAAATCTGACTTGCTGAAGACGTGCTATCAGCTGGCTCTGTATATCTTCCGCCATATCGCCAATTCTTTTGCTTACTGTGTTATCAGACAGTGGAATGGCTTTCAGTTTTTGACTGGATTCTTTTCCCAGTACAACTTCGCACATATCTACTGCTACAGGCAGTATAAGCTCTTCTCCAATTGTGTGAGGCTTTCTGGAACTTGCTAGTCGTAATGCTACCAAATATGATGCGCAAAGAGCCTTCTCATTTACAGTGGCGCAGGCTGTCATTTTGCCTTTCTGCTTGAGGTACAGCTCCTTTTGCCACTCAAAATATTCCTTCGGCTTACTGGCAATATCTAGATGCACTGTTGTTAAATGGTGCTTCAATTTTGCTGGTTTCATTGCATCGTTGGACAGTGTTTGCAAACACACAACACAGAGAGGTTGGTCTGCATTCGTCCTCACTGCGATGAAGCCACATGAAATGTATTCTGGATCGTACTTGCGTTGTTTTCTCTTTCGGTCACCCTTATCCCCTTCGTCATCAGAATCTTCCGGTTTCTGGTCAGCTTTTCTCTTCAGAAATTTCTCCATACTCAGCAATACACGCTGGACAGTTTAATTACTATTACTGATAAACAAAGTTACCAAAACTAATCTAAAATTTATACGCTTGCGCATTTTTTGTTTAACAGTGATGTCACTGTGGTGTAAGTGCACGGTAAATAAGCAATATTATTAAGGCACACCAATGTCACTCAGTCTCGCTAACACTACAGTGCACAACAGAATAGTAGTGAGTAGTGAACACTACTGACTACACAAATGGATTATTAAACGGCAGCTTACCAGAAGGGAACACCGTCTAAGTCTCTAAGATTGTCGTCTATAACAGATAGAATAGATATGGCTGATTTTCTGAATAGTGGAAAACTGGAGCAGGCAAGTAAGCTATGTCTTTGTAACAGGTCGCTTTTCCATTTTTTTCTTGGCTTGCTCACGGACCCCCCGGCAACCCGCCGCAGACCACAGGTTGAAAACCTCTGTACTAGAGGACTGCTCAATAGGCAGTATAGGCCCAGTCTGCATAATTTTTCTTTGGACAGTTTCACTCGCACCCACCCCTATCCCTGGAATCAACTTGCTAAATCTTTGTTGCATTCCTATTGAAAGGTTATCCTTACTTACGCAGGGAGACCAGACCATTACACACTATTTCGGGTATTGTCTCCACAGGGCCTATATAGTCCAAATGCACCAAGTCCATTGGTTTCTCACTTATCTATTCTGCTAGTTAAACATCAGGAAATTCTTAACAGATTTGTCAATCATGATTTCACCTTCATAAATTCATATTGACTTTGCTCAGTCCTATCATTTTTTTAAGTGACCTTTTACTACTTCATAATAGATTCCACAATTTCCCCAACTACTGTGGTCAAGCTAGCTGGTCTATCATTCCATTTTCTCTATTCCCTCCTCAACTTGTGGGATTCTGTTTGTTACAATGTGTGGGAACCATTCTAACGTCCATGGGATTTTGGAAGATGATAACCAGCATCTCCATTACAACCACTTTCAAACAGTAGGGAGCCCAACACTGACCATGGGTCACAAGCTTTCGGTCACAAAAACAACCCTCCACTATTGCTCTCAGCCTCATATTTTGCTACTTGTACATTTTGCACTGAATTGTACATTCTGATTTGTATTTCCTGGCCTGGACTTGTCTTGGTAGGCATTTTTTAATTAACACGGTTGGAGAGACATGCTCCTATTTGCAGTGTTCTCATGGGTCCCAGATTCCCTTTGAAAGGCTTCAAATAATATCTGTCTCTTAATGTTTCTGTGTAGGTGTGTGTAATTACCGGCCAACACCATTCATTCACCACTGACTGCCATTGATGTTGCAAAAGTAGAATGACATTCCTTGCAGTGGAGCAATATTTCAATTATCTTCATCCTAATTTTAGACATTATCATCAGTATCCACAATAACAAATATATTTCAACTAAATAATAGAGCATGGGTCAGGTGGCATCTTGGGTTAATGTTTCATGTAAAGTTCTACTTGTCTGAATAGATTCTTAAAATTATTCAAAAATAGCTTTATATATTGTGCCCTTTGGTCTATGAATAAACTGGTCAAGAACTACACCATCCAGGTATTGTGCAGAATCACTCCAAAGCTTTAACGCAGTGCAGGGATGGAAGTGTGGCTTTGCTGTCTGAGTTTTACTCAGCAGTTGTGTGGGCAGGAGTTCATGAGGCCTGTCCAAGTTCTCCAGTTAGGGTGTTTGATGATGCTGATTGCAGTGCAGAGCTCCATTCAACGAAGTCTGAGGTTGTATTTAAATTATTATTTGCCAAGGGAAATTGGATAAATATTTAAAGGTAAATTATTTGCAAAATTTGTGATAAATATTTGCAGAGCTTTAGGGAAAAAGCTGGGTAATGAGATTGACTAGATTGCTGAGTTGAGAGTCAGCACAGATTTGATGAATCAAATGACTTCCTCCTCTGCTGTAACAATTCTATGATACTCTACCACAGAATTGCAAAATATCTGTAATTTTTTTGAAACAAGTAGCTAAATAGAAAAAGAAAACCATTTTACAGACTGTTAGAAAAATGTTCCATTTTCACATTCTGTACTTTGGACATAATATCTTTACAGCAAAATTATAATTAATGTATTGTTCATCAATTTGTATTTATGTAGTAGCTTTATCTATAAAGGAGTGTTATCAAACAGCAATTGGCACACAATTTCAAGGTGATAGACAGACAGGTGATCAAAGGTTTGATCAAGCAGTTAATAAAAAGTCTCTTCAAAGGAGTACCGGCAGTAACATCAGAGCTTTAGTGGCTTTGGTGGTATGAAAAGAATGGGTCTGAACCAGCATGAGGGGATAAATGAATGAAAGTTGGGAGTTTGGATGCAGACTTTGAGGTTAAATTTGCAGACAATATAATGTGCAATGTTAGTGAGAGTATATAAAAAATCATAATTATTAGCCTAATAATGCATGGTGAGGGTTTCCACAGGAGAAGAGTTTATTTACTAAAATATACTATAGATAGATTATGTATTATCTATGATGTATCTTTCAATTGGAGTAGTAACAAAAAAGACCTTACTGGGATGAGGGTAACCTAAGAAATATTACAAATCATCATCTTATTTATAATACTTGGCTCAGATTATTCCCACCTACTTGGTTGAAGCAGTGAAATGTACAGCTGTGCATAGCCTGTACATTTGTTGTTACATCTTTGGTACACAGTGCTCTTAAAGTGTTAATATTCTCTACTGCTATGTTTTTGTATGTGGAATTCTAATACAGGTGGTCCCGGGGTTACGTAAGGGTAACTGCCCATTAGCTGATTTTTCTGTGTCAGAAACAAACAACTTCCACCAAAACCAAGATAAAAATCCATTGCCAGAAATAGTTGAGCCTCCCCTTCGTGATTTAGAAGCAGTACTTTTTTTCCTCAGAAGATTTTCCCACCCAGCTGGCAGAACCATAATAAAACCAAGCAAGCGAGCTATGTTTACTTAGTAAAGACTAGTTTGTTTGGGTAAGGATTAAAAAGCTAAAGAGAGATAATTGAAGATTTGATTGATTGATTAGTGGAATGAGGCACTAAAGCTAAATTCGGATCAAGTTTACAACTGCTGTATAAATATTGCAGTGCAAACTGGAATATTTGTACATATTAATCTATTTTATCAGAGATTACAAAGTGACCCACCGCTGTTATTTAACAGCTGAGGCTAACATTAAATTGTGCAACTAATTGTCATGACCTGTGTTTCTTGATTGTTGTAATGTACGTCCGTTAATACTAACCTTTAGATGTTACTGGGTGTCACAAGAAATACAAATCACTAGTTCAGCCCAGTTTCACTTGAATCGTTTGCTAGTCTTAGTTTCCGTTGTCTCTAAGATGAACATCACCACAGAGAGGAACCTAAAAATATATCAGATGGTGGTGATTTTCTTTGACAAAGTTATAATTCATTTGAAATCCAACAGGACCTCAGTTTGAGAGGGAATCAGTGGCAGCTGCTGACCTCCTATCAATCCGATTTTAGTTCGTTCTTCAACTGAATACCATAAAACATTTTAATATGATTTGTTTGGCTAATTTATGAGAGAATTTGCATAAAGTCAAATGTCCATAAGTCAGGTCTTCTGTAACCAGGGGGCCCCTTTATACAGAATCCATTTTAGTAATTTAAAAGGTTTTTGGTGGGTATTATCTTTGTAACTTGTACTAACAATTAATTACTTGCATTATCTGAGGTAAGTTATAGCCCTCAGCAATTCTACTTGATGGAGAACTTATATTAGCTATAGCCCTGTTGTTCAAGATTTCTTTTTGGCTGGAATCCATGGAAAGGTGAGCAGCTTGGGCAATTCTCTTTGTACAGGGAATCACCATTTAAGTAAATACAGTATGGACCAGATATTTTTAAAAATCTTCTAACATGGGGAATATATCCATTCCAACCATCAAGTACCCATTCATACTAATCCTACACTAATCCCATTTTATTCTCCTCACTTTCCCACGAACTTTCATAGACTCTACCACTCCCCTACCCACTAGGGGGAATCTACAGTGGCCAATTACCTACCAGCTCACAGGTGTTTGGGATGTGGGAGGAAATCAGAAGATCTGGAGGAAGCTCATAAAACCACAGGGAGAATGTGCAAACTCCACACAGACGGTTTTAGAGGTCAAGATTGAACCAGGGTATATGTGATGCATATAAATTGTCATATTATGTCTCCTGAGTCAGAAGATTGTGGATTCAGTCTTTTTTTTAGTTCATTGTTGAGATGTTGGCATTTATTGACCATCCTTATTTCTCCTTGAGATTATGATATGGTCATTATTAGCAATTATGGTTCTTGTGGATTAAGAATTCCGGGATTTTGATCCATCAATGATAAAGGAAATGCATTGCCATTTGAGAAGAGGCATGTGCAGCTTGGAGAGGAAATTGTAAATAGCATGCTTTCAATTCATTTCTGCTTTTATCCATGTAGCAGATCAAGGTTGTGAGTTTGGGAAATGCGGTCAAAGAAGCCATGTTTAGTTGTTCCAAGATATCTTGCAGATGGTATACATTGCTGACAATGTCTGTTTGTGGTGGAGGGAGTTGATGTTAAAATAGTGCATGAGTGCCAAACCAAGTTAGCTACTTTGTCTTGAATGTTATCAAGTACCTTGAGTCTTGCTGGAACTGCACTTATAGGTGCAAGTGCCCGACTTGTAGCTGGTGGTAAGTTAATGAGGAGTCAGGCATTGAGTTATTCTCTGCAAGATTCTTCACTTGCGACCTGGGTTAAGATTTTGGTCAAAGCTGACCACTAAGGATGTTAATGCTTGGGTATTTGATGATAATCATGCTATTGAATCTCAAAGGAGGGGCAGGGGTGGTTAGGAGGTTGTTCATTGCCTGACACTTGTGTGTTGCATATATTATTTGTCACACCAGCCCAATGTTGAATATCATGAGTGAATACGATGGAGGCAAGACTGTCATCTGAAGATGGTTGGGCCTGAGGTATTGCCATGAGTGAACCCTGCAACAATAACGTGGTCTGCTGAGTTTTTATGCACTTTATCATGTCCTTGGTATATCTTGGGCTTTTTGCCGTTGTAAATGTGAAATCAGGGTTTTTACATTGTCAAATACTAGACTTATTTGATATGATTCACCTTGGTATGTGTCTGTAGACTTTCTCCAGTGAGATTTACAGTAAATAAGATCATTCTAAGTAGAAGCCTTAATGCTGCAAGGTATTTCCCAGACATTGTTTGAAATGGGCCTGGAAAACTGAGACTGTGGGACACAATTAAGTTCTTCAAATATATTTTATTGATGCAAATATATAGTTTGGTTTGTATAATAACCAGGAATAGTTTTACCACACCATCTTATTAAGAACAATTGACAGCTCCCAGATTGCAATAAGGGAGTTGCTGCAAGTCTATTTTGTGTGATCTATAGTTCCTTGTGATCAACTTCTTTATACAGTTTTCCAAAGGAGTGCAGCAATCATTAGTAATATTGTATGGAACTGCCACCACCTCCTCTTAAATTATTTCCAATAATTTTGTAGAGAATTTTGTTGGTTGATAATTACAATTGCAAGGCCTCTGTTAAATTGCTGGAAAATTATGTTTTTTTAAGAGGAGATGTCAAACGCAAGCCTGTTGTCTACTTTAGTTGTATTCATGTTATAACTCAGTAAAATAAGTTTCTCTATAAAAGCAAGATTGACATATCGTTTTCTTTTCACTGAAGTTAGGTTTTGATTATGAAACCAATGAAAACACTAGATTATTGCACCATGCATATTTGCTGCAAGTGTCATGTTTTAGAGTCCACCACACTTTTTGATATCACAACATTAATGTAAGAGATGAGAAGCCAAAATGCTTTGGACAATAAGCAACAATAATGATGTGAGTGGCATAGCAGTGGGAAGAAGAATTGATTATTTACTATACAGTATAGGATCAACACCATGGCAAATGGTACCAGTGTTTCTTTGTTAACATGTAAAATTCTTCAGCAAACAAAATATTTACTCTGCATTAGATGGGGTATTTTCACGCTAACCACAGATTTATTCCTTGTGTTGTAAAATAATGCATCTTTAGTTTTTATAAATTACTATAGAGTTAATTTTATGACACATATAAATCTAAAAGGATCTTAAAATAGAAGCAAATCATTGTAGTAGTGTCTTTGAATAACATACATTCTTTCCCTCAGAAAACTACTTACTTAGTCAAAAGTATACGACTCAATTTTTCTCCTAGACTTGAACCTTTGACAAGATCTTTGAACTACATAAAGATTGCTTATTTAAAATTGTAGTTGGAATGAACTGAAGCTCAAACCCTTTTTATATCATTCAAGTTCATTATGTCATTTATGGTTATTTGTTATTTTTATATTTGTTGTATTCTTTGTTATTTTTGGTTCCTTCATTTTCTTTCCCATACTTTAGGTGCAGTGTTTACATACCTAAATTAAGCAATATCAACACTGTAGAAGTTTTAAATTTCACTTTGTTGTAGTTCTTGAGTGAGCTGGATCCCTAAATGTTGTCTGCACAGTGGAAAAATTATCATAGTCAGGAATCCAGAAAAAAAAACAGATGGTAAGGGAAGGCCCTTGTCTAGATTGGATACTTAGCAGATGTGGATCCTGTCTTATAATAATAAATTGGATTTAAATAATACCAATAATGTAGGAAACTGTGCTTCAGAGACAAGAGTGAACACCTTAATATATAATAAGCTCAGAGCTCTCCCCAGATAATGATCAGCAATGATTCATACTGATTTGCCAGAGGGTCATATTTTGATTCATTAAAAGATTAATGAATTTCCACAGAAGGTTTGTTTATAGGCAAGTGGAATCAGGTTAAGTTGATTAAGTCAATTATCTGTTTTCAATGTGAGAAAAATTTTAAATGACATGAGTTAAGAGAAGCCTATTATGTGTTGGCTATGGTTTAAGTCAAAACCTATTGTTCCTATAGTGAGCCCTTCAATGAATCATTTCAATGCACAAGCTACAGAAGTTTATGTACTTGCATCAAATATTGTTTTTACCTAATTGTTCAGAACGAAAATAATTTGGCAGTTTGATTAGATACTTAACACCTACTGAGAGGTTGTGGGGGAATAAATAATCAAAGAGCTTTCATTTTCTTGTGGTCCTTCTTTATTTGTGCATTTTCACACAGTGCACTGGCAGAGCAAAGCTGTTTCCTCTTTCAGATCGACTCTAAGCCAGAGGCCTTAGATTTAAAGTAATTTGCCACATAACTTTGGTAGGATGAATAGAAATCAGAATAGTTTTTAAATAAGAGGCCAGTAAAAGTTTTATGCACAATAATTTTGGTGTTTTGCCCCGTGACATACAGTATGTAAACATGCAGGTACAGCAAGCAATTTGCAGAGCAAATTGTTTGTTTGTTTTTACTGCAGGTAGATTAGAGAATGAAAGCAGGGAAATGGTGCTGAGATTGTATGCTGCTTTGCTGAAATCTCATTTGGACTAGTGTATTGTAGAGTACCAAGTACCATTTCAGTCTTCCTACCTACATAACTCAATGTAGCATAGATTGCTTCCTGGGATGAGGCAATTGTCTTATGAAGAAAGACTGAGGAAGATTTGCTTATATTCAGTGGAGTTCAAAAGAATCAGAGGTGATCAAATTGAGATGTACACAATTCTGACAGGAATTGACAGATTGCATTATTGAGAGGTTGCTTCCTCTTGAAGAGTTCAAATGGATATTCTCTTACAATAAGGAGTCAGTTATTTAGGACTGAAATGAGGAATTTCTTTGTGCAGAGGGTTCCAAATTACTGGAATTCTTTACCTCAGAGAGTTGTAGATGCCCAGTTATTGAGTATATTCAGAGCTGAAGTTGATAGACTTTTGGACATGAAGGGAATTAGAGAACATGGAAATTGGATGGGAAAGTAGATAAGACACAGTTTGACCCATGGTCCTGCTGAATGGAAAAGCAGACTAGATAGGCAGCATTCTCTACTATTCTTGCAACTTGTATCCTTTTACTTTTAACCAGAAGAGGGAAGAAGCTTTTTACCCCACCCTCTCACCCCAGGGGATTGTTAAAATATGGAATGTACTATGTGAATGTGTAATAGAATCAGATTGCAAAGAATTTTTCAAAAGAGAATTGAACATATACTTGAAGATTTGGAAGGTTAAGGGTAAAGTGTGAGGTACAGAACCAAATTTGGTATTGTAGCTCTTTCAAAGAGCGGCACAGGCATGAAGCCTGTGCCGACCAACTGGCTGGAGTGTTCAAGGATACCTTCAACCTCTCACTGCTGCGGTCTGAGGTTCCCACCTGCTTCAAAAGGGCACCAATCATACCAGTGCCCCCAAAGAGCAGAGAAAGCTGCCTCAACGAATATCACCTGGTAGCACTCACATCTACTGTGATGAAGTGCTTTGAGAGGCTGGTCGTTGCTAGAATTAACTCCTGCCTGAGCAAGGACCTGATCCCGCTGCAATTTGCCGAATGCCACAACAGGACTACAGTGGATGCAATCTCACTGGCTCTGGAGACATGGAGCCAAGAGCAAAACATATGTCAGGCTGCTGTTTATCGATTACAGATTGGCACTTGACACCATCGTCCCCTCAGTATTAATCAACAAGCTTCGAAATCTGGGCCTCTGTACCTCCCTCTGCAACTGGACCCTTGATTTCCTTTTAGGGAGATCGCAGTCAGTGCTGATCAGTAATAACATCTCCTCGCTGACATTCAGCACAGGCGTACCTCAATGATGCGTGCTTAGCCCACTGCTCTGCTCTCTCTACACTCATGACTGTTTAGCTAAGGACAGCTCAAGTACCATCAATAAATTTGCTGATGACAGTACTGTTGGTGGTAGAACCTCAGATGGTGACGAGGAGGCATACAGGAGTGAGATAAATCGGCTGGTTGAGTGGTGTGACAACAACAATCTTGCCCTCATCATTAGCAGGACCAAGGGATTGATTGTCGACTTCAGGAAGGGGAAGTCGGTAGAACACACACCAGTCAGCAGTGGAAAGGGTGAGCAGCTTCAAGTTCCTGGGCATCAACATCTCAGAAGATCTATCTTGGGCCCAACACATTGATGCAATCACGAAGAAGGCATGCCAGAGGCTCTACTTTGTTAGGAGTTTGAGGAGATTTGGTATGTCACCAAGGACTCTTGCAGATTTCTATAGATGTATGATGGAGAGCATTCTGACTGGTTGCATCACAGCCTGGTATGGAGGCTTCAATGTGCGGGATTGAAAGAGGCTGTAGAAGCTCTCCCCACCATCGAGGACATCTTCAAGAGGCGGTGCCTCAAGAAGGCACCATCCATCACTTAAGGACCCTCACCATCCGGGACATGCCTTCTTGTTATTACCATCGGGAGGAGGTACAGGAGCCTGAAGACCCACGCTCAACTTTTCAGGGACAGCTTCTTCCCCATCTCCATCAGATTTCTGAACGGTCCATGGACCCATGAACACTACTTTGTTGTTCCTTTTTAGCACTATTTATTTATTCAGTAATTTATAGTAATTTTATGTCTTTGCACTGCACTGCTGCAGCAAACCAACAAATTTCACGACATATGTCAGTGATAATAAACCTGATTCTGATGGCCTGAATAATCACCATTCAGTGGTAAAGTGTCTATTTTTCTGAAGCTCCTTACTACCAGTGCCTTACTTATCTTTCATTGTGTTACGAACCAGCAACAAAAGAAACACACTGAGTCATGATTCAATGTTAAAAACTATTTTATTAATCACTATTTATGATAATAAGAAAAATAAAAGTAAAAATGTTAGTACGTTAGAAGTAAAAATGTTAAACTTTGAACATTAACCCCAAAACTAAACTCTTCGTGTGTGTGTGTGGCAAAGTCCCAAACTCCAAGTCGAAGAATGGTTCTTAAAGTTCAGTTCAGCAAGCCATAAGGTGAAACATGAGCAAAGGCTTCTTCAACAACCACCATTGTCTGAAGATAAGACATAGATGTAGAGAACATAGAGAGAATAATTACGAAATCCAAATGTTCCATGATGGATCCCAAACAACACTTCAGTGTTTACTCGGTAGTGACTTCCTCACCCCGAGAAGCATCCACACAAATACCTGTTTCCTTCTACAGGTCAGCAACAAAGTGAACTCCACTGGATTACTTCCAATTTCCATACGTGGATTGCAGTGACAGACACAGTTATTGTTTCTCATCCATTGATAGAGAAACTAGCAGGCTGGTGTCTCTCTCTCTTCTCTCTCTCTCTCTCTCTCTCTCTGACTGACTTTGACTGACTACTTCAACAACGTCTTTACGTCCTTTATCTTCTGTTGACGTAAACACGCCCCACACACACACACACACACACACACACACACACTACTTAAAGGGACATTCACCGAGTCCGTAACACCCCCACCTAAAAAGAATTTTTTTCCAGGAAAAAATTTAACCGCGCATACAGTTAGTAATGTTAATAATTATCATGCTACACAATTACAGAATATCAGATTAGTAAAGATACATGTTTTCCATTTAACATCGGGAAAGACAATCAGCGATCATGTTATCTTTGCCTTTAATGTGAGTTATCATGAGATCAAACTCTTGCAAAATTAAACTTCAGTTTAACAGCCTTCTGTTCTTGTTTTTGACTCGACTCAGAAACACCAATGGGTTATGATCTGTATACACAGTCAATGGTTTCTGAGCGGTGCAAACATATACACTGAAATGTTGCAAGGCTAAAACAAGTGACAGTAATTCTTTCTCTATGGTGGAATAAGTCTTTTGATGCTCATTAAATTTCTTTGAAAAGTAAGCTACAGGTTGGTCAATAGCATCAAGGTCACCTTTCTGCAAAAACACAGCTCCTGCAGCTTCATCACTGGCATCTACTGCTGATGAAAATGGCTTTTCAAAGTCAGGTGATGTGAGCACAGGATGGTAGCATAAAATGGCTTTCAGCTTCTCAAATGCTTCTTGACAAGAATCTGTCCAAACAAACTTTACTCCCTTTTTCAGAAGATCAGTTAGGGGAAGAGCAACATCAGCAAAATTTTTACAAAATTTTCGATAATATCCAACCATTCCCAAAAATCTTCTAACAGTCCTTGTACCCGTGGGAACAGGGAACTCAGATATTGCCTGAACTTTTGTCTGAACAGGAGCTAACTTGCCTTGACCTACAACATAACCAAGATACATCACAGTGGCATGGCCAAATTCACTTTTAGCCAAGTTAACTGTAAGGTTAGCTTCGGAAAGTCTTTCAAACAACCTCTCTAACGCAGAGACGTGATCCTCCCATGTATTATTCCCTGTCACTAAGTCGTCAATGTAGGCATCTGTATGTTTTAATCCATGAATCACTGAATTAATCATTCTTTGAAATGTTGCCGGAGCATTTTTCATTCCAAATGGCAAAACATTATACTCATACAATCCAGAAGGGGTTACAAAGGCAGAAATCTCCCTTCCTCTATCTGTTAATGGAACACACCAGTACCCTTTTAATAGGTCAATCTTTGTAAGAAATTTAGCCTTTCCCACTCTGTCTATGCAATCATCCACCCTAGGAATAGGGTAAGCATCTGACTTCGTTACAGCATTCACTTTCCTGTAATCTGTGCAAAATCTAACAGTTCCATCAGGTTTAGGCACAATAACACAGGGCGAACTCCAGTTTGAAGCGGAATGTCTAATAATATCATTTTCTAACATGTATTCTATCTCCTGGTCAACAAGTTTACTTTTTTTCCCCATTCATTCGATATGGATGTTGTTTGATTGGTTTTGCATCCCCAACATCAACATCATGAGCAATTATCGACGTTCTGTTCGGAACATCTGGGAACAGATTTTTAAATTTTAAAATTAATTCTCTCATCTGTTGTTTTTGTGAAACTTGTAAATGGTCCAACTTTGTTTCAAGGTTCTCCAGGATATTTTGGTTTTTTAGTTTCGATGGAACAGCATTTGGTCTAAATTGCCCTTCCTCATTATCAACATCAGGCATTCTAGAAACAACCTTCATATCATCCACCATGGCCACAACTGAATCTCTTTCATAATAAGGCTTCAGCATGTTTACATGACAGAGTTGTGTTTTCTTGCGTCTATCTGGTGTTTTGATTATATATGTCAAATCAGTTACTCGGGATTCAATAATATATGGTCCAGAAAAATGAGATTGCAATGGATTATTTTGGCTAGGGAAAAATACTAACACCTTTTGTCCCACTGCAAATGTCCTAGGCCGAGCACGTCTGTCAAAACATGTCTTCATTCTTATCTGGCTGGTTTTCAAATTCTCTCTCGCCAGCTGGCAGACTCTCTCCAACCGAGTTTTAAACTTTTGGACATAGTCCAACAGACTCAACTGCACTTCTTCATTAACCCATTGATCTCTTAACAATTCTGAAGGTCCTCTCACCTGATGTCCAAATACAAACTCAAACAAACTAAATCCTAATGACTCCTGTATTGATTCCCTAACGGCAAACAAAAGTAAATGAACACCCTCGTCCCAATCCTTTGTGTTTTCAAAGCAATAAGTCTTCAGCATATTTTTGAGAGTAGAATGAAATCTCTCCAGAGCTCCCTGAGATTCTGGGTGATATGCAGATGATACAATCTGCTTTTCTCCCAGCTCATAGACTAGTGGTTGGAATAAATTAGACATAAAATTACTGCCTTGATCAGATTGGATTTCTTTTGGCAAACCAACCAAAGTAAAAAATTTTATAAGAGCCTTCGACACAGTCTTGGCCTTAATATTTCTAAGTGGTATTGCCTCTGGCAATCTAGGAGTTGCACACATGATGGTTAACAAATACTGATTTCCAGTCTTAGACTTTGGCAATGGACCAACACAGTCCACAATCACCTTCGAAAAGGGTTCACCAAAAGCAGGAATAGGTTTTAACGGAGCCACAGGGGGTTTTTGATTTGGTTGACCTACCATCTGACATGTGTGACAGGTTCGACAAAACATCACCACATCTTTTCTCAAACCAGGCCAATAGAATTGTTTTAAGATCTTCCCTACAGTTTTATTCACACCAAAATGACCACCCAAAGGCATACTATGGGCCAGATTTAAAATCTCATTCCTATAAACTTTTGGAACCACAACCTGATGAATAACTTCCCATTCCTCATTAACAGGGACGTGAGGAGGTCTCCATTTCCTCATTAATACTTCATTTTTGACATAATATCCAATTGGCACTTTTTCAATCTCATCACATGAGAGTGCTTTTTCTTTCAATTCTGTAAGCTCAGGGTCTTTCGTCTGTTCCACCATAAATTCTTTCCTCGACAAAGACAAATCTTTGAATTCAGGCTCACTACAAGGATTTTGATCCTCCAGTGAAGACAGAAAAGTCTCAGACAATTCATCATAATTTTCTTCCTGTTTGGGACTGTCACAGGGAACAACATCAGGCTGCACTGGACTGTCGGCCTTGGCTAATTCTTTAGCCCTAGCTCGAGTCACTACACAGGATGGGTAAACATCTGGATCATTCTCAGACTCATCAATCCTTGGTTTGGTTGTTAACCGTACCACAGGGACAAATTCTCCATCCGCAAGGTCATTCCCCAATAACAAAGAAACTCCTTCCACTGGTAAACTAGGTCGTATCCCTATCTCGACAGGTCCTTCTACGAATTTTGACTTTAAAATCACCTTGTGCAAAGGGACAGACATGGTGTCACCTGTAACACCTCGCACTAGATTTACCTCACCAGTGTCAGTTTCTTCACCAAAATTTAAAACACTGTCCAGCAAGAGAGATTGGCAAGCCCCAGTATCTCTAAGGATTTTCACTGGCACCTGGGGTGACCCATCATTCAGTGAAACAAAACCCTCTGATACATAAGAACGGAATTCCTTTCTCACCTCCTCCAACTTTTCAGCTTTCACCTTTGGCAAGGACCGATCTTTAACAACATCTCCTAAATCTTTTTGATTTTTAATTACCTGAAAGCAAGCATTGGGCACGGCTTCCTTCCTTTTCTTCAAAAGGGCACAAATAGCTATCACATGGCCAGGTTTCTTACAGTAATAACAAGTACGCTCAACAGGTTTCTCCAGCACTGGCTTCTTTTCATCCTTCCCTTTTTGATTACCTCCTAATTTAATCTCTGGTTTACCTGGATTGTCCTTATAACTCTTTTGAAAGGTTTTAGGTGGTCCCCATTTGGATTTATAGGTTAAAACATAATCATTTGCCAACCTAGCAGTTTCTTGTAATGTTTCCACCTCCTTTTCATTTAAATATGTTGTTATTTCAGCTGGGACACATCTTTTAAAGTCTTCCACTAACATCAATTCTTTCAATTTATCATAATCCCCAACTACATTTTTAGCCATGCACTATTGTTCAAAACATATTCTCTTTCCATTGGCAAATTCCATGTACGTCTGATCTGCAGATTTCTTCAAGTCTCTAAATTTTTGTCTATAAGCTTCAGGTACCAATTCATAGGCCTTTAACACAGCTTTGTATAATCAGCTGCATCCTCAACAGACAAAGCAGAATAAGCTTTTTGAGCTTTACCTTTAATTACACTCTGTAACATAAGAGCACATCCTTCCTTTGGCCAGTTTGAACTCACAGCAACCTTTTCAAAATGTTGGAAATACTGATCAACCTGATCTTCCTCAAAAGGAGGGACTAATCGAACCTCCCTGCTGGCTAAAAAACCATCATCAGAATCAGATTCCAAACTCTTTTGCTTCATTTTTAACTCATGCTGCCGCTGTTTTTCCTTCTCCTCCCTATCCAGCTCCATCCTCCTCAATTCCATCTGGGCCTTCCTTTCCTCTGCCTCAGCCTCAAACTTCAACCGAGTTAGTTTCCTTCGTTTGGCCCCTATCTTTGCCAGCTGCACCTGTGCCTCAGAAATAGCTGGTTCACTGCCAGGAAACTGTTTTAACACCTCCTCCTCAAACACCTTCTTTTCCACATAATGGCCAGCTATCAGTCTCTGAATATCTGCCTTTCTCATAAATCGCATTACTGCCTCAAGATGTAGCTCTGCAGCAATTTTCACCAAATCAGGCTTCCTCATCCCCTGCAGTCCTCCAGGGGTGGGTTTTTTCAAAAATGTATCCATTGTTGCTGGATTCCACACACACAAGCCAATTAAAAATAATTTATCAGACCCACCACAATCAGTCGTCCACTAAGACCCCAATTTGTTCAAACTCAGACCTCCCTCGTCAATCTTTGGATTGGATCCCGGACGAATCTCGTTAACCTTGGGAATGATCCCGGACGACAGTCGTTAATCTTTGGGTTCGATCCCAGACGAATCTCGTCAATCTGGGGAACGATCCTGGATGAGCCCCCAATTTTGTTACGAACCAGCAACAAAAGAAACACACTGAGTCATGATTCAGTATTAAAAACTATTATTAATCACTACTTATGATAATAAGAAAAATAAAAGTAAAAATGTTAGTATGTTAGAAGTAAAAATGTTAAACCTTGAACGTTAACCCCGAAACTAAACTCTTCGTGTGTGTGTGTGGCAAAGTCCCAAACTCCAAGTCCAGGAATGGTTCTTAAAGTTCAGTTCAGCAAGCCATAAGGTGAAACATGAGCAAAGGCTTCTTCAACAACCACCGTTGTCTGAAGATAAAATGTAGATGTAGAGAGAACATAGAGAGAGTAATTACGAAATCCAAATCTTCCACGATGGATCCCAAACAGCACCTCAGTGTTTACTCGATAGTGACTTCCTCACCCCGAGAAGCATCCGACTCGTGGTCGTCCACACAAATACCTGTTTCCTTCTACAGGTCAGCAACAAAGTGAACTCCACTGGATTACTTCCAATTTCCATACGTGGATTGCAGTGACAGACACAGTTATTGTTTCTCATCCATCGATAAAGAAACTAGCAGGCTGGTGTCTCTCTCTCTCTCTCTCTCTGTGACTGACTTTGACTTCTTCAACAACGTCATTATGTCCTTTATCTTCTGTTGATGTAAGCACGCCACACACACACACACACACACACACACACACACACACACACACACACACACACACACACACACACACACACACACACACACACACACACACACACTACTCTACCTTAAAGGAACATTCACCGAGTCCGTAACAATTGCCCTGGCACACAGATTAGGGACTGCTTTTTCCATACTTTATGCATCTCACTACAAGGAGGAGAAACAATGATTCACAGCTAGGCCTTAGATATGAAAGAGAGGGGAAGATAATCTGAATAAAATGACAGATACATGAAATGAGTTTCTTTTCCTGCATTCACTCCCACAGATGATCAATAATCCTGTGTGGTATATGGTTGAATTTATTTGTTAAGAAGGACGTGGTTTTTTAACTTTTGAACACTAGAAATACAGCTGATTATAATCATTGCCAACAAAGCAAGGCACTTTCAATGAGAACCATTGATCATTTGAGAAATAATGCATTAAAATTTGACTGGAAGATTATCAATATACATATATGTATGGCACAAAGTGTATGTAAACATACATTTTGAGCAATGAGGAAAAATGTGTATTCCCAATTATTTGGTGTCTCGTTTTGATATACACTTTGAACTTGCATATGAAGCTTGTGTAACACAGGATTTGTTGTTGTTTGATTTTAATTATCTCAAACGCCAAAATATATGATGTGTTATAAGCAGCATAGATCAAAATGAGAAAATAAATGTATCAGCTTTCAGAAAATAATTTTTTCTGTAGCCTGAAATGAACTTTGAATAAAAGTAGCTGAAGCATGGTTCCATAATTTGAGGAGAAACATTTTGCAAAGTAAAATATGGTATTTTCCTGAAATTGTAGGTCATCACTTTTTTGTTCAAGCTCTCATACTATTTAGATTTAGTATCTTCCATTGGATGGGAAACTAAAGTCATTTTGAGAAAAATTACCTTTTAGGAAACTTAAACGTCTATTTAGTTCAGATGATCTTGCACCAAGCTTTGAAGTCCACATTTTTGAAGGAAGGCAAAGTTTACTTCAGAATGCTTTTGTTTTTGTGTTTTCTAATCATGAAGGAGACTAGTTTTCTTGGATGAAGTAAAAAAAAATTGTTAAAACTCAGAAAATTGCTTGTTGTTATTAAATGTTCTTCCCTTTTTTTACTGGCGCACTCAGAATTTTTCTGTGGTTTCTATCCTTCACAAGTTTAGTTTTTAACAAATTGCATTTTCCAGAGACTGAGATACTGCTGTCTATTGATTAGTGGAAGATATCACTAAGATTTTGTATCAGGAGTCAAGACTCATGGTATGTGTTCGTACTGTGGACTAAATGGTTCCTTTAAATATTTCATTATTTGTGGGCTTCATAAAGGTTTATGGATGAATAAACCCCATTGTTATTAATAATTTTGATCATCACAGTTCAAAATTTGTGAATCTGGTCAAAGTTGTAACCTTGTCATTTTGCACCAGAGGTTTTTCTGGACAAAAGTAACCATTATATGCCATTTCTATGATAGTTTCTATGATTTATACTTTTTTCTTTATATTTCTTGAGCTTCACATACTGTTTTAATTGCCACAAGTTTTTTTGCTTTGAACAAATAAAAGTTTGAAATCTGGGTAGCATTCACTGCTGTTGTCTTCAACGATCCCTGCCTTCAAGGATGATTTCTTTTAAGTTATTAAAAAAAAGTACCTTGAGATGACAGGAGTCCTATCCTAGAAATGCAACATTGCTACCAGATATAATTCTGTTAAATCTACATTGAAATCCATCCAACATCATCACATTCTCTATAACATCTGTTGCCAAGAATTACCCACAGTGTGGATAACCAGCTCTTTATACAGACATAACAGAACTTCTAGTTCCTTATATTCTTTAGCTCTAGGTGTAAAAGCCTGGATTCTAGTAGCAATTTTGTTTCTTTACTTCACCTGTCTATGAATTTCACTGGACTAAGTTTTTGGACCTCCATTTTTTCCCTGTTTTTTGCTATTTGGAAAGCTTTTCCCCATTGTAGTTCGAAGTGGATGACCACACATTTACGTACATTGAAATCCATTTGCCACAGTTTTGCCTATTTATAATTTATTAATACTTTTTTTTACTTTCCTCTGTGCAACTCAATCCAGACCTCTGGTGTTGTCTGTGTGGAGTTTGCATGTTCTCTTTGTGACTGTGTGGGTTTCATCCAGGTGCTTTGGTTAACTCTCATGTTTTAAAGACGTGTAGTTAGATAGTTCAATCAGCCACTAAATTTAGGGTGTTGGTGAGTGGTAGAATCTGGAGAGAATCGAAGTGGTAATGGAGAAAGTTGATGGGAATGTGGGGAGAATAAAATGAGATTAGTACAGGAATTGGCATAAATAGGTTAGCATGGGTTCAGTGGGCTGAAGGGCCTGTTTCCATACTGTATTACTTTATGATCTTGACTTTACTTAGAATGGCCTTTAACTTTGTGGCATAACCAAACTTGGATATGTAACATTGTCTTGCATCTTCTGAGTTTATAAGTACGCTTAATAATAGTGAGGCATAATAGACGTATCTTGCCAATTTGAGTACCTGTCCAATTTTGCCATCTTTCTGCCTCTTGCCACTGTCAGTTTTCTTGCCAGGTAAATAATTTATTTTCAAATCCATGAATTTAATTTCAACCAACATCTCTTATTAGGAATTTTATCAAATGACTTCTAAAATCCAGATAAACAACATACATAGGACATTCCTCAATCCACTACTTTCATTACCTAATAAAACAATACATCACGGCCTACCCATCACAATCCCATTTGTACCAACAGAGAAGTTACCCAGCCAAATTCCACCTCCCCCCTTACCCCCTCCCCCCACTCAACCCAGGCTCCTGGCACAAGGTCCTGAAATGGGGGAAGGACAATTTCAATATCATAAGAAGGGATTTGGTGAAAGTAAATGAAAATCAAAATAAGAATCTGCAGATGCTGGAAATCTGAAGTAAAGACAAGGTGATTTTTACTTAAATCCCGAGGGCGTTTGGAATCTGAAACACATCCACTGAGGGCGTAGAAACAGTTTGCCCACAAATCTCTGTCTCTGAAACCCCACCCTCCCCCCTCTCTGTCTAACGCCCCTCCTATGTTGGACCTCCCTCTCTCTCTCTGGAATTACTTCCCCATCCGCCCCCCCCCCCCCACTTCTTCACTAGAGTTTCCCTTCTCACCCTCTCCCTTCTCAACTCCCCATTCTGCAATAAAATGGTAGCTGGAGAACGATGACTTTTATTAATGTAGAATTGAAAAGTCTACCTTTTGAAAGAATATAAATATTATCAGCCAAATGCAGAAGCTGATGCTCAGTCATCTGAAGCAAAAGTTTCTAAATGTGGCTTAATCAATTGATCTCGCCCTCAGCACCATTTCTAATGTATAAAATGGCTTGTGCCTCTAGACTGGAAAGGAGATGGTGGGAAGGGAAAGAGCAAGAAAGCCTATGTATTCTTGACTATGCAGTGACCGATACTGGAAACCATATGTTCATGTCTTTTTATCTGACCCTGATGAAAATTGTATCTACTTTGGCAGTGATGATCTCTGTGCACGTTAGTGATGAAGGTCTCTGACTTGAAATGTTTACCTTGTTTCTCTTTCAACAGATGCTGCCAGACCAGCTGAATATTTCAGCATTTTCTGTTTTTGTTTCAGATTTCCAGCATCTGCAGTTTAAATTTTTTTTTATGATGGTCATCGTTTAAGCTCACGTTAACATTGTCAATTAAATTAAATTTCTGAAGGTTGAAGCAAGTGTATGCTACCAAGAATGGACATTTTTGAGAGAGATACTAGTTTGTATTAAAATTTCCATTTAACTGAAACGAATAAGCTTTGCATCCCGTTCATGTCATCATATTATCTCTCAGACATAGTTCAGTTATGTATTTCAGTGGATGTGATTTCATTGTGATGTGAAATTACATAATGCAAATTATTAAAATTGTGTTAGTTGATGCAAGCAGGAAACTGTAGAAATAAATGTATAATTGAGTCTTTATTTGAGCTGCAGTTGAAGTAAATTTTGCCATCTGTAGGACAATGTTTACCAGCAGTGTCTTACCAGTTCTACAGCTTGGCTTGAAACCTAGACGTTACCTCATCATCCTGGGCCGACATCCCATTTCTATGCTAAGCAAGTTTGCAGGAATGAACAGCTAAATACCTGGATGATTAGTTGTTCAGCCACAAATACTGGTTTAAAACTAATTCCCATGTGCACTCTGCAAGGTGTGTCATGGAGTGTTCATTGTTGGGTTTATGGAAAAGCATGTTACCTGAATATTGGAGGAAACTTTCTAAAGATATGATAATTATTTTCTGTTCGTATTGTAATGGAGTGAAGGATGCAGGGTTAATTATCATGACAATATAACTAATAAGGAGAACATGATTTGGCTATTTGAAAGTAATCTTTTTTTTGATACCATTTTTGAGTCGAGGTCTACATGGCAGGAAATTGTTGCCAGCAACACGTTGTCCATGCTTGCCACTGACCCACGTGGAAAATGTTACTTTATCTTTTCTAGATTAACCAGAGTTGACTTGATATCCAAAGTCATTCTGATTCTCAATGATATGGCCTCATGCAAAGTAATTCTGTCCCATATGCGGGCTAGAACAAGCTTTGCCCACGATGCATCTGGGCCACACCCAGTTTTAGCCACTGTCAAACCAGCTGTGCACATCTGATCTTCAGAAGCATTCAAAAACACTAAAATTCAATGAAACTATTAAAATATGTAAATTAATTTAAAAATGGGAACATTTAAACACAAAATATTTAACTAAACTCAGTTAATGGAGAAATTTGTAATTAATGCTTAATCTTGACCTTTTGCAGTTGTTCATCTCCTTTGAAATGAATCACTACTGTTTTTGCTGCCTGTCCCACCAGATCAGATCAGTTTATTGTCATATACCCCAGAGTGCCATGAAGATCACAGAGTAAACAGTAAACATGGTAGTAATAAATACAAGAATAACTACAGCAACAAGTGCAAAATAACAATGGTACAAAGGTTGCAGTGCAATCTGAACTAGTGCAAAAAGAAATGCTAAAGTGACAATATTGGAATAACCGAGAAAGGTAGAATTAAGAGTCTGAGAAGGTGGCAACACCACCGGGAAGGGGATGTGAAAGGGATGATGGGTTCAGAAGTCTGATAGCAGTGGGGAAGAAGCTGTTTTTAAGTCTTGTCATCCAGGCTTTCCAGCTCCTATATCTTCTCCCAGAAGGTTGAAGAGAGGAAATGGCCAGGGTGGCAGGCACTCTTGATAATGCTATTAGCCTTCCTGAAGGAATGTACCATGAAGGTGGACTTGATGGAAGGAAATCAAGAGCCTGTGACAAATAGGGTAGTTTTTACCCAGGTCCATTGGTCCAGAGCGGTTGCCATACCAGGCTGAGATGCAACCCTTCTCAATACGTTTTATAGAAGTAATCTCACCTGATGCAGATTTGGTGGTAGATCACCCAGAGTAAGTGAGGAACAAAAACAAGTTTACCTTTCACCGCTAGGCACTAGTGCAGTGTAATGATGCTTGTGCTAAGGAATGCCAGAATTTTTCAGCGAGTTCCAGCTCAATTTTTGCAATTTTCTTTACCTAGAAACACAAAAATAAATGGAAGTTTTTTTACTCACTTGGATGAGAAAAGGTATGGACTACAATCACATTATTAATCAGAATCAGCTTTATTATCACTGACATATGTCATGAAATTTGTTGTTTTGTGGCAGCAGTACAGTGCAAGACATAAAGACATAAAAATTACTGTAAGTTTCAAAAATAAATAAATAGTGCAAAAGGGGAATAATGATGTAGTGTTCATGGACCGTTCAGAAATCTGATGACGGAGGGGAAGAAGCTGTTCCTGAAATGATGAGTGTGGGTCTTCAGGCTCCTGTACCTCCTCCCTGATGGTAGTAACATGAAGAGGGCATATCCAGGGTGGTGAGGGTCCTTAATAAATTAAACCCATAGATAAACATGTAAAGCTGAAGTTTTTTACTGATTGGTAATCAGGCACCATACAGAATGGAAGTTTCTGGTTTGTCCAGTTTGAAGAAAATGAATTAGTGCATAAATTTCTCTGAATCTCTGAATGTAACTTTATCAGAGGTGTGTGAGGTACAGGGAAATTTTTAAGCCAATTGCTTGAACAAAACATTAGTGCATATTAAAAGGAGAAGACTTTTTAAAAATAAAAGTAGAATAGGTAAATTCAGGTTTTTTTCTTATTGTTACTTGTAACCAGATTATCGCATAGTGAACCGTGAAGGTGTCTTAAGGCATTAGTTCTGCAGCAGTGTAGTATGAAACATGTCTTGATTATTCCACTTATCAAATTTGTGTTGCAGCCTTTGTTGTTTATATACTTTTCATTTCACAAGTATATATCGGGTATGTTATTTACATCAATATGGGAGGGCTCATCCTCTGAGGCAATATGGGTAGAGCTCAAAAATAGGAAAGGTGCAATCATTCTGATGGGATTATACTACAGCCCTCCCAATAGCCAGCAGGAGATAGAGGAACAGATATGTAAGCAGATTATGGAAAGATCTAAAAGCAAGGGGGTTGTTGTAATGGGTGATTTTATTTTCTCCAATATCGACTGGGACTTCCTTAGTGCAAGAGGGTTAGGCAGGGCAGAATTTGTTAGGGTTTCTTGAAACAGTATGTGGATAGTCCAACTAGAGGAGGGGCCATACTGGATCTTGTATTGGGAAAGGAGCCTGGTTTAGGTGACTGACCTTTCAGTGGGAGAGCCTATTGGAAACAGTGATCGATAGATAGTTATGAATAAAAATAAGTCTGGACCTAGGGAGAAAAATATTAAATTGGGGCAGAGCAAATTACGGCATTATCAGGCAGGAGTTTGGGAGAGTAAATTTGGAGCAGATTTTATTAGTTAAGTCCACATCTGACATGTAGGAGTCATTTAAAGACCAGCTGACCAGAGTTCCAGTAAGGAAGAAGGACAAAGATAGTAAGGTAAAGGAACCTTGGATGATGAGAGAGGCTGTAAATTTAGTCAAAATGATGAAGCATGTCGAGGTTTAGGAAGCTGAACTACGTTGGCTCTGGAAGAGTGGCGACACTTGCGGGCTGCCCCCAGAACACTCTACGCAAAAAGATGCATTTCACTATGTGTTTCGATGTACATGTGACTAATAAAGAAAGCCAGAAAGAGCTCGAGCAAGGAATTAGGAGGGCCAAAAGGGAGCATGAAATGTCCTTGGCAGGGAGGATTAAAGAGGGTCCCAAGGCATTATTTACCTACATTAAAAACAAGAGGGTAACTAGGGAGCAGGTAGGGCCAAGCAAGGATAAAGGAGGGAATTTATGCTCCGAGTCAGAGGATGTCGGTGAAGTACTAAACTGGTACTTTTCATCAAAGTTCACTAAGGAGAAGGAAATGGAGGATAGCAGAATTAGTGTGGGGTATTCTAATATGATAGGGTATTTTGAATCAAGGAGATGGCGTTGGGTCTCTTGAAGAGCATTAAGGTGGGTAAGCCCCAGGGCCTGATGGGATCAATCCCAGGATATTGAGAGAGGCAAGAGAAGAAATTACTGGGCTTTGCCAAAGGTCTTTGTATCCACTTTAGTTACAGGAAAGATCCTGGAGGACTGGAGAGTTGCCAATCTTGTTCCTTTGTTTAAGAAGAGACATGGGGATAATCCAGGCAATTATAGGCTGGTGAGCCTCACATAAGTGGTAGGGAAACTATTGGAGAGGATTCTTAGGGGTAGGATTTACTCACATTTGGAAGAACATGGGCTAATTAGAAGAAGACTGAAGATATCTTTATTAGTCACATGTACATTGAAACACACAGTGAAATACACCTTTTGCATAGAGTGTGCTGGGGGCAGCCCGCAAATGTCGCCACACTTCCAGTGCCAACATAGCATGCCCACAACTCCTAACCCATACATCTTTGAAATGTGGGAGGAAACCGGAGCACCCGGAGATTCGCGGTCTGCTGAGGACTAGATCTGTGACATTCAAGACTGGCGATCCAGAAATTTACAAGAAGCCCAGGTATGACTTGCAGTTGGAGGTTCCCACTTGCTTCAAAAGGGCATCAATCATACTGCCCAAGAAGAGCAGGGTGAGCTGTCTCGGTGACCATCACCTGGTAGCACTCACACCTACTGTGATGAAGTGCTTTTAGAGGTTGGTCATAGCTAGAATTAACTCCTGCCTGAGCAAGGACCTGGACCTGCTGCAATTTGCCAACTGCCACAACTGGTCTACAGCGGACACAATCTCACTTGCTCCCCACTCGGCTTTGGAGCACTGTTTCCCAGTATGCATGGACAGTCAGCATGGCTTTGTGCTGGGCAGGTCGTGTCTTACAAATTTGATGGAGTTTTTTGAGGAGGTGACCAAGGTGATTGATGAGTGTAGGGCAGTGGGTGTTGTTTGCATGGACCTTAGTGAGGTTTTTGACAAGGTCCCTCATGGTAGGTTGATCAGTAAATAAGATGCATGGGATCCAGGGTGAATTGATGGTTTGGATTCAGAATCAGCTTGCCCATAGAAGACAGAGGGTAGTGGTGGAAGGATGTTATTCTGGCTGGAGGTCTGTGACCAGTGGTGTTCTGCAGGGATCAGTGTGAGACCTCTGTTGTTTGTGATATATCCAAATGACTTGGATGAAAGTATAGATGGGTTGGTTAGTAAGTTTGCGGACAACACAAAAATTAGTGGAGTTGCAGACAGTGAAGAAAGCCATCAAAGGATACAGCAGGATCTAGATCAGTCACAGTTATAGGCGGAGAAATGGGAGTTTTGTCCGGGCAAGTGTGAGGTGTGGCACTTTGGGAGGTCAAGTGTAAAGGGAAAGTATACATTTAATACCAGGATCCTTAACAACGTTGATGTACAGAGTGAACTTAAGAGTGCAAGTCCTTACCTCCCTGAAAGTGGCCATGCAAGTAGATAGAGTAGTAAAGAAGGTATATGGTGTGTTTGCCTTCATCACTACAGGCATATAGTATAAGAGTAAGGTTAGGCTGCACTTGGAGTATTGTGTGCAGTTCTGATCACCCCATCACAGGAAGGATGTGGAGGCTTTGAAGAGGGTTCAGAAGAGATTTACCAGCATGCTGCCTGGATTAGAGGGTATTAGCTAAAAGGATAACCTTGGATTGTTTTCTCTGGAGCATCAGAGGCTGAGGGGAGGCCTGACAGAAGAGGCATAGGAAATTCAGAAAAAAACTTTTTTTACTCAGAGTGGAATTTGCTCCCTTGTAATGAATGAAACAGATAGAATGGATACATATAATGAGAGACTTCTTGTGAGCAATCAGCTGCGTTGTAAGTTTCATTATTTTTCTTTGGAAGCATTGGAAACATTTATGCTTTATTATAGTTTGTTTTATATCTTGCTAAAACTATTCAAGATGGCTTCTTGGGGAAATCTTTGCAGTAAGTCGCATACCAGTAGGCCATACATGTATATAGCAAAATGTGTAAAACCAGACCTTACTAATGATTCTGGGAACTACATGAAGCGTGGCTGGAGCTACCAACCTTGTTGAATCATTAATGACAATAATGATAATGAGGACACCATGAAATCAAATGGATACTGCTCTCCATCTGAAAAAATGTGTGTTAAACAGAAAATAGTGCTTAATTGTTGTAATTCTTTATAATTTATAGAGGCTTCATTTCCAGTTGGAAGTAGCCTTAGTTGCCAAACCAATGGAGCTACTAAAAGGATCTTTCAAAAATATTTTGTTTAATTATTTTGTACAATTTTGGTAATAATTCATTGAGTTCAACAACCAATTTTTCCTTTGTTTACATGATACTCTGAGTATTTCTTCAGTTGCACTTATCTAGGGATTAACATTGTACCTATTTGATATATGTTAAAATAGACAACTATGATGAAAAAATGTGCTAGTTTCAAATACAAAAGTTCCAGAATCTTGATTAAATTCCAGGTTGATATTTTTGGTAACTAAAAACATACTGAACACACTTCCAAGCAGCATGATTTTTCTACTAAAGATTGGTTACTTCTTTTAACCTTGTCACCTAATTAAATGGCCATCATCCACTACTTGATTATTGACATTCCATATGTCGATAAATCAGAAATGGGGATGTTCACTAATGTTTCTTTGATGATTGGACATAGTTCAATTCCATTCTCAGCTCTTCAGCAAGACCAAGACAAGCTGCAAGCTAAAGTGGGCTGATAAGTGCCAAGTAATATTTGTGCTGCCAAAGTGCCGTGAAATGATCAACTCCAACAAGACAGAGACTAAATGGAGACATTCAATCGCATTGCCATCACTGAATCCATCATCATTGACATCCTGGGGGGGTCGTCATTGAACAGAAATTTAATTGGATCAGCCATACAAATACTGTGGCTATGAGAATTGGTCAGAGATGGGATATCCTGTGGCAAGAAGCTCATTTTCTGATTCCTCAAAGTCTTTTTACCATTACAAGACAAATTAGGATGGCATATTTTCCACTTGCCTGGATCAGTGCAGCTTCCACAATAATCAAGAAGCTCAACACCCAGTTGATTGGCGCTCCATCCACTACCCTTAACGTTAATTCCTTTCACCACTATGCTGCTCACCTAGGCTGTTCTGGCAGCACCTCCTAAACCCACAACTCATGTCATCAAGAAGGCACAGGGGAATGTCACAATCTGAAGGCTTCTGCAACCTCCGTCCCCAAATTCACAACATCCAAATTTGTAAATAGATTGCCATTCCTTCCCTCTCACTGGGTCTAAACCCTGGACTTTTCTACCAACAGCATTGTGGAAGTACCATTCCCAAATGGACTGTAGCAGTTCAAGAAGTTGGATCATTATCATCTTTTTGAGGACAATTAGTGATGCACAAGAAATTTTGGCCTTGCTGACAAGGTTCCCCAAATTGAATAAATAAAGTAAATTTCATATTACAGATTCTCACTACATAAAATATCTATCAGTCATACTGGTAGACAGAACCATTATAAATGAAGTTCATTGTAAGTAGTGTTGAGGATTTGGGTAAAATGGATTTCTCTGGTAATTAGTGTGTGAATAGGGTTCAAGTTGATTTGACCTGACCTGAATTTTTTCAGAGTTTTCTGTTTTTATTTCAGGTTGCTTTTTTTTCTTTAGAGGAAGAAAGGGTAAGGATGTGGGAGGTTTTGGAAGGAAATTTGAGAGCTTGGGATTTTAGCTGCTGAAACCACATCCACCAATGCTGGAATAACTAAATTTAGCATTGTGGAAAAGCCCAGAATGGAAGGAGTTCAGTTTTTTGTAAGGCTATGGTGCTCAGGCAGTTTGCAAATTCTAGGGGAGCATGGCCATGGAGGAACTGAAAGCAAGGGTGGGAACTTTAAAATTTTATCCAGGGTCCAGAGGCAGTTAGCCACTAGGGAGAGGTGATTGGGAAGGACTTGCAGTTTAAACTGTATTGCCTTCAAGTTTATGGAAAATAGAATGTTCAAGGCCAGGCACGTTGGCATAGATGACAGCAGCAAATGTGCCAAGTTAGAGGTACATATACACATCTTAGAGGTGAAATAAAAACAGAAAATACAGGAAATTCCAAGCAGGGCAGGCAGCATCGATGTAAGGAGGAACAAAGTTAAAGTTTCAATTGAATGGCTTCCATCTGGAATACATAAGTTTTAAGTTATTGAGAAAAAGGAAGAGGGGAAAGGGGCACAGAGAACAAGGAGAAAGTCTGTGACAAGATGGAGATGGGATAGATTTGTGGTCTGAAACAACTCTGGTGTCAAGGATCTCTGGACCAGTTGCAGGCAATGGCTGAGAAAAGAGCTAGAATTGATGGTGAGGAACAGAGTTTGTGATAGGGGTTCAAGACCTTTACTCCAGTCTTCCACAGCACACATGGAAACTGTAACAGGTTTTGGATGATGTTGCTGACGAGTAAAATGTAAATTAGAGAAATAGGATGGAATTAAAATATATATCCTAAGGAATATCTTGAGAAGAGAAGTCATTACTTGAGTTGAAATTCAAAAATGTGCAGGTGCTGGACATCTGAAAGAAAACAGAAGATACTAGAAATACTCAGCTGGTCAGTACAGCAACTGCAGAAGGAGAAACAGAGTTAACATTTTGGGTTCAGATGAAAGGTAATTGACCTGAAGCATTGTCTGTTTTTTTTCTCCACAGATACTGACTGTTTTTTTAATGTAAATTTAGTGTTTATTTCATTACTAATAGTTTGGTATTAATCCTTTGGAGATGCAAGAGACTACAGATGCTGGACTCTGGAGCTCTCTGGCGAAGTTCTGATGCAGAGTCTCGAACCAAAACTTTGACTATCACTTTGCTTCCACAGATGCTGGCTGACCCACTGGGTTCCTCCCTGACCCGCTGGGTTCCTCCAGCAATTTGATTTTTGCTATAACATCCTTTGATTCCAATACTATAAAAAAAACTACTGATCTCTGTCTTGAATATATTTAGTGACCAAGCCTTCCCTTGGGTAGGAAGTTTTAAAGATTCACGTCTAAGTGAAGATTTTTTTTTCTCATCTCAGGTCTGAATAGTCTATCCCTTATTTTGAGACTGGTTCCTGACGTATTAGCCAGGGGATACATCGTCTCTGCATTTATGCTGCCAAGAATTTTGTATATTTCAATGTGATCACCTCTCATGCTTTGAATTCAAGTCTGTTTAATCTCTCTTTTTAGGACAACCCCACCAATTCTAAGATAGATTGATAAGAATAGATTCAGGCATGTGCACTTTCTTCAGCTAGAAGACCAGAGGGGCATTGGAGCAGAATAGTCTGGTCATTCATGTCAAAGGCTGCAGATAGGTTGAGAAAGTCATTGGGGAAAATTTACTTTTGTGGCTATAAAATAGGATGTTTCAGTGATTGAGCTGTTTCTATGCTGTGGCGGGGTGAAAACCTGAGTGGTGGGATTTAAACGGTAGTTCCAAGTAGGATGGGCACGGATTTGGGAGGCTACAAAACATTCAAGGTTTTGAGGAAGAAAAAAAGCTCTGCTACAGCTAGGTTACGCCTTTCTTCTGTCATGGAGTGCTGTGAGCATTTTTGAACACCTCATACAAGATAGGATAGTTTGATTTGAGAGGATATTAGTGTGGATTTACCAGAATTACATTATAAATAAAAACACACAAACTGGGGATGTATTTAAAAGTTTTGGTGATTTGATTGAAATTTTCAAGTTATTAAGGTCAACTGCGTGGGCTGATAATACTCTGTCCATAGTCTGGGATGTCCTGAGCTGGTCTGCATAAAAGTTAGAGCTGAATCTTTCAGGAGTGAAGTTAGGAAACATTTTTCTATGTACAAAACAGTGGTTGGATTTTCAAACTTGATTTTACAAATGGCAGTTGATGCTGGATTAATCAGTTGACTCATTAATTGAACCATACAAGAGGATGAGCCTTACACTTGCTAGACAATGCTCCATTACCAAGCCACTTCTGCTGTATAACTCTGCCCTCTGACAATAAAGGTTCACAGTGAGTCTCTGGAAAATGCTTCTCATATCTCTGAGAAAAGACAGACATTGGTGATAAAATTCACCATCACCTTCACTATGTCAGTATAGCCTTGATGATCAAGCAAAAGGGTAATTTGCTTATTATGTACCGAGATACAGTGGAAGAACTTTGTTTTGCATGCCATCCAGATTGATCATTCCAAACATATAGGTACATCGAGATAGTACAAAGGGAAAAGCAATAACGGAATGCAGAATATAGTGTTACAGTTATAGGGAACGTGCAGTGCAGGTAGACAAATAAGGTACAAGGGCCATGACGAGGTCGATCGAGATATCAAGAGTTCATGTTTATCATATAAGAGGTCCATTCAAGAGTGTTATATCACCAGGATAGAAACTGTCCTTGAGCCTGACAGTGCATGTTTTTCAAGCTTTTGTATCTTCTGCCCGATGGAAAGGGGAAGAAGAGAGAATGACCAGAGTGGGAGGGGTCTTTGATTATGTTGGCTGCTTTTCCAAGGCAGCAGGAAGTGTAGACAGAATGGATGGAGGGGAGGCTGGTTTATGTGATAGACGGCTGTGTTCACAACTCTCTGCAATTTCTTGTGGTCTTGGGCTGAGCAGTGCCATACCAAGTTGTGATGCATTTGGATAGAATGCTCTCTATGGTGCATATATAAAAATTGCTGAGGGTCATTGGGGACATGCTGAATTTCCTTAGCCTTTCCATGGAGGCAGCGGTGTGCTTTCTTGGCCATAGCTTCTATGGTTGGACCAAGACAAGCTATTAGTGATATTTTCACCTTGGAACTCATAGCTCTCAACCATCTCCACCTCAGCACCATTGATACATATGGGGGCGTGTACTCTGCCCTGCTTCCTGAAGTCCATGATCAGCTCTTTTGTTTGAAGATCAAGACTTCAAACTTGGCAAGAAACTTGTGGTTTTCAGGCAGCAGTGAACTTTGTCTTCCTATAAGTTTCTTGAGACTTGGATTATCTCAAGACACCTGAAGGGTACCAGCAATGCTGTCTCTGTAAAAATCCTCTAAGTTCATTTGAAGAATAAGTGAACCAGGCCAACATCCATTCATCCCCTCAGTACAGTCAGTTGATTCCGTTGGGCAGGTCAAGTTGCTCTTAAGCCTAACACCAGATTACCAAATCTGAAACTCTATTCCAACTTCCATTAAAGGAAGAGATTAGCAAGCAGACAGGAAGAAATTCAAGGATGTGCTCAAACTCTCCTTAAAAGAAAATGCAGTATACCAACTGACTCTTGGGAATCCGTGGCCCATGACTGTTCAACATGGAAAAGGAGCATTCGGGATGGTGTTGAAAACCTCGAGTCCATGCATCACGAGCATACAGAAGCCTTCTGTAAGTGTTGGAAAGAGTGCAACACTTTACAAACCACCCACAGCCTGCCTGGAAGAATCTGTGGCTTGCACATTGGCTTCATTACCCAACTCAGAATCCACAAAATTGACAAGGAAGCAAGTTATCCTTGATCCCGAGGTACTGCCTAAAAAGAAGCAGCTAAAGGGGCACCTGAGCTGACATTGTTCAGGGAGCCCCTGGGCTGACATCAGTTTAACTGGAATATTTGATTAACTCACACCTATCAAGTCCAGCACTTGGCAGATAATGGCTTTTTACTGTAGTTGGAATTCTTCTGTATGAACTTGGACTACTTAGTGTCATTGTTTGGACAAACAGGATAAGGCATCTTCTACACATTGTAGTCTTACTCTTTAAACCAGAATTAATTCCAGGAAAGAAACTGACTTAATGTTCCTGGTTCATGCACATGACTTTCAGTTTTAACACTTGAGTCATCAAACCATTTGGAAAGAATTCGAAGGAAGCTAATTATGAATTCTGTTCATACTAAACATGGATTTAAATAATTCAACAAACTGAATGGCTTCATTAATCTTTGCTTGCTGCCATCCATACAAATGCTCGTTTTTTGTAATTATGATAATGTTCTATTCAAGTAATTTTGTAATGAAGTGGAAGCTAAATAATGTTGAAAATGAAATTGTATGTCATACTGATGTGTAATTTGACTGTATATTTATAGATGTAAGGTGTATCAATGGAACATAAGAAATAGGAATAAGACTAGGTCACATGGTCCCTTGTAATTGCTCTGCCATTCAGTAAAATCATGGTCGATCTTTTATATCAGCTTCACTTTCTTCCTTGATTCCCTTGATATTTAAAAATCTGTCAGTCTCTATCTTGAATATACTGAGCAACTGAACCTTCACAGTCCTCATCAGTAGAATATTCTAAAATTTCACTGTCCCTGGATGAAGACATTTCTACTTATTATCAGTTCTGAATGGCCCACTCTTATTTTGAGCCTGTGACCCCTGGTTCCAAAATCCCAGCCAGGGAAAACCTCAACTCCGTCAAGCCTTTGTAAGAATTTTATATTTCAATGAGATCACCAAGAGTATAAGCACAGACTCCTTAATTTCTCATCTTAGAACAAACCTCCTATCCCAGGATAAATCTAGTGAACCTTCACTGCACTCTCTCTATTGCAACTATATTCTTCCTTGGGTAGACAGATCAGACCTGCAGACAAAATTCCAGGGAAATGTATTACTTTTGAAGTATATATTAAAAGTTAGGCATTACTTACTTACTGTCATGCCTTTTAATGTAGTTTCCCAATTTACCATACCCTTGTACTTCATTTTCCTGTTCCTTATTAATATCTTGGTCCTCATTTCCTGAAATCTGGAATTTTACTGTTCTTCAGGCTTATTGCTATTTTTGACAAGTTTATACGTTTTTTATTTGATCTAATAAAATTACTCTTAGTAGCATTTGTATTTTGACTTAAATGGATAGATACTGCTTGCAAACTACCTGTTAATTCTTTAAATATTAGCCTTTGCTTGTTTAGTGTCTTACACTTCAATGCAGTTTCTCAATTTACCATAGGCAACTCATCTCTCATGCTTTCAAAGTTTGTTTTATTCCAATTTAGGACTCTTCTGATTGAACTAATTTTTTACTTTAAAAAATATACTTTATTCACCATATAGGAATTAAATCAGTACATGTCATTCATTATACCATCAAATCAATACATTCTCTGACAATACATCAGTGCTACTTGTGTTTCCTCCTTAAACAATACACCCATGAAGCATTAGAGGGATTATTACACAGGGTCCAGCATCCTAGTGTCCAGTGAGAGCAGAATGTTGGACTGTGGTCCTTCCCCACAAAGCCTTTGCGGTGGTGGCATCAGTGCATCCCTCAGCTTGTACTTTATGCCATTCAGTAGCGTTCATTTACAGTCATCTCCTTACACTGTAGATCAACAAATCTCAGGCTGACCAAAGTGTATCTTTCACCAACTTGATGATCTTCCAGCAGCAGTTGATGTTTCTCTCAGTAGGCATCCCTGGGAACAGCCCGTAGATCACCGAGTCCTCTGTTATGTAGCTGCTCAAGAGCGAACCTGAATAAGGACCACTGCATCCTTTTCCAGACCTTCTTGGCAATGCACAGTCTGTAAATAGGTAAACTTTTTCATATTATGATCATAATTCCGTAAAGGCCCCTTAAGTACTCGATCATCAAGGAACCTTTTCTTATTACTCAATACTAGATCTAAACTAGCTGTTCACACATTGACTCTGCCACATACCAGTCTAAAAATTATCTCTTGTATGACTCCTTGAATTCGTTCTCCACACTATTACAGCTAATTTGGTTTGCCCAGTCTATATGTAGATTCAAATTCCCTGTGATTATTGTAATGCCCTTGTTACATGAATCTCCAGTTTCTAGATTTAAACTATGTCCTGCATTACCATTACTGTTTGGGGCCTATATAGAACTCCCACCAATGTTTTCTGTCCCCTACTGTTCCTTAGCTCTACCTCTTGATTATCTAAGTTAAGATCCTCCCTCTCTACTGGCATTATCCCATTCTTTAAAATCAGGGCAACCCAGTGTCCTTTTCCATTTTGCCTCCCTCAAGTTATCTTTCTGATTCTAATTTTTACTTTGCACCCTGGTTGCTTGTATTCCTTCAAGAGAACCACCTCTCAACTATGTCATTGGTTGCCCCATTGGTCACAATAACTGGATTTCCCACTTCCATCTCAGGTCCTCTCCAGTCCTGAGGAAATGGCCTTAATCTTGGCAGCAGGCAGGCCACACAGTCTTCAGGACTCATGGTTGTGGTTGCAGAGAACAGTATCCATTTCTCTCAACATATTATCTCCTATTATCAGTATTTTACTTTTCACTTATGACTCCCCATACCATGTTGCTGGGATCAATTTGAGGCTTTCCAGTGTTCCTTTCCAGTCATCTACACAGGCTGCAATAATTTCACACCTGTTGTACGAATGCAAGGGCTAAGGCTTTTCTGCAACGCTACCTCTAGATCCCCAAACTCTCATTTGTAGTGAATCCCGAATCTCTCCTGTTCTTCTTAATTGACTAATTCTGAAGTACTTAATAGTCTAAGGGATGTGACTCTCTTCTGGAACCAAGTATCCAGGTAATTCCCCTCTTCTTTGTGGAGTTTTCTAGATATCAAAATCTTATGATGTTGATATGCACTGGATATAGTCAGTTTGGGATCTGTTGAGGATGTTTCTTAGGAAAGTGTTAAAATACTGACATCTCATGAAGCTAGTCTGTTAGAAATGAGTATTAAAAATATAGCCATACTATGATATTTAGAAAGGATCCTGGTTTTCCCACAGTTGTTTCCTTTGTCAAACAGTGGGAGCATAGCCATGGGTTCTTCCTTTAACTACAGGAGTCCATTTGGTGAATATTTTCATATCTTCTTGGGCAGCCCCTTGGGATGAAGGATGACTTGATTCCACTCCATTTCTGTTTGTTGTAAGATGGCTGTTAAAACCAATGTGGGATTGGCAGACTTTGCCACATAAGGAACAGGAGGGTGGGTACTTCATTTGAGAGCAGGTGTGCTCCTTTGGCTGTTTACACTTGGCTTCTACATGCTTCTGACAAAGAGACTTGAAGTTCTCAATACCAGAGACTTGATGCTCCTTCTACATTTTGATTGGTCAGAGGCCAGGGATTCCTAAGCTCGTAAAAATGTCATGGTTTTGAAAACATCCTTGAAGTATTTCTTTTGTCACGGCCAAGACACCAGGAGAACAGAGCTCATAAGTAGAGTGTCTGTTTCAGAGGACTGATGTCAGATGTGCAAACAGTGTGGCCTACAAGCCTGTTCTATCCAACTTGGCGTAATTAGGAGCTTAATTGGGCCTGGAAGGCAATGCTGATGTGAGTTTACTTTTCCTGCCAGTAGATTTAGAGGAGTTTGTGGAGCAGTGTTGGCTTTACCCTTCTTTTGTTCTGAGGTGTCTGCAGTAGATAGTCTGTGTCTCATAAGCACACTGGAGGATGGATTTCATTGCCTGGTAGACCATGATCTTTGTGCCAAATTTTTGATCTGCAAGCACTTTTCTGCAGATGGCCAATGGCCACTGAAAATGGTGATGAATTTCATCATCTATGTCAGCTGTTATTGAGAAGTGGCTCCTGAGGCACAGGAAGCGTTCATATTTTCAAGAGCCTCATCATGAACCTTTATGATTGTGGTGGTGGTTATAGAGAAGGGGCAGGTTGGTAAATCATCTTCATATTGCACGTGTGATTGAGGGTACTCTTACAAAATTGGTAGATTGGGAGTTCTAGGAATTAACAGTGTTATATTTCCAAGTCAGGACAGGACAGGAACTGACAAACGACAGTGTTCCATTACATCTGCTGTTCTATTCCATTTATGTGGTAGAGGTTGTGACATTCAAATGTACTGCAGAGGTAACCTTGGCAGTGCATCTTGTACATGAATGGTGAACTGTTAAGTATTAAGGGTGGTGGATCAGTCAGATTTGTCTTGTATGGTGCTATGTGGCTTGAATGTTGGAGTTGAATGCATCTGAGAGTATCCCATTACATTCCTGACTTGTAGATAGCAAGGTATGCTTGAGGAGTTGAGGTGAATTATTCCTTGGAGAATGCCCAGCCTTGATTCGAAGCCAGGGGTTTGTATGATGCAATTGTTAGTTGCCACTTATCATTTCCAAGTCTGAATATTGTTCAGATTTTACAGCAAGTGTAGAAAGACTGCTTACTGGAGATGTAAATAGAGCTGAGCCTGTGCACTCAGCAAACCTTGCCATGTTTGAACCTTGGAGGCTGTTGATGCAGCTGAAGATGGTTGAGTGATCAAAAGATTTAGAAACACCAAACTTTATGACACTAGAGGAAGCTGTTCATCCCATTGGTGGATGCCAGCCAAAAATAGATGTTGGATTAAACACAGTCTTGAGGAACTCTTGCTGAGTATCATGGACCAGGATGATTTGTCTTTAATGTCCACAAGTTTCTTCCCTGAATGCAAAAACAAATTACTGCAGATCACTTTGCTGGTGATTGAATCATACAGCACAGAAGCAGGCTGTTTGGCCCATCACATCCATGCCAACCATCAAGTGTTCATTTATACTAATCCTACTTACTTGCACTTAGTTTGTAGCCTTCTATGCTTTGACGATTCAAGTGCTCATCCAGATACTTCATAAATATAGTGAAAGTGCCTGCCTCTATAAACCCCTCAAGCCGTATGTTCCAGATTCCAACCATGCTATGAGTGGGAAACTTCGTCTTCCAACTTCTTAGACCTTATCCTCAACCTACACCCTCGGGCTGAATCATGGATAATGAAAGTGTAGGGTTGTGGGGGAGGGGCAGGCTTTTGTCTGAATAGCAAGAGGAGGATTATAGGTACAATTGGGTGCCATAAAACTTAAGAGGGATAGAGGTGAAGATAAGATATTTATTAGTCACATGTACATCGAAACACTCAGTGAAATGTGTCTTTTTGCGTTACCGAGAATGTGCTGGGGGCAGCCCGCAAGTGTCGCCTCTTCCGGCGCCAACATAGCATGCCCACAGCTCCTAACCTGTACATCTTTGGAATGTGGGAGGAAACTGGAGCACCCGGAGAAAACCCACGCAGACACGGGGAGAACGTACAAACTCCTTACAGATATTGGCAGGAATCGAACCCGGGTCGCTGGTGCTGTAATAGCATTACACTAACCGCTACACTACCGTGCCACCACCCTGCAGAAGAAAGATGAGTGATGTGGTATAAACAGGTGAAACAGCTTGGCTCAGAGATGTGGATGATTAGATGAATAGGAAAATAAGGTGATAACGATGAAGGTTAGAGAGGGAACTAGCATATACTGGGTGAAGACATAGTCCTGCAGATGAATGTTATGTGCAGCGAGGTAAATGGATTATTATTGCATGTGTTCAGACTGTGATAGAGAGGGTGTGACAATTAATGCCATAACCCTATCTAAAGAGTTAATGGGTATTAAGAAAGATTCACTAGTAGAAGTAAACTTTGCATGATAGTATTGGTGAAGCATGTATCTGATTAAACAAATCTGATCTATACTTGTTACATTTCTGTATTCTTTTGATGAGGATGAATTGCTCAGTAAACACTAATCAATAACTAATACAATTTTTTCTCAACTGGTTTGCATTTCTGAAATATTTCCTTTTTCTTTTGAAGTTGAAGTAGCAGAAAGAAAACAAAATGAAAATACATCTTCAAGCAGACAATTTAGGTTCAGTTGGAAAGCATGTCTGGAAATTTCTGCTTTGTTGAGTCTGTGCCGCTGTACTGGCTCGGTTAAGTGAGTGTTTCTGGGTTGTCTAGTCCTGTAGTGGAAATGGGAGTTGTTTGGGGGGGGGGGGTGGGAGAAGAAGGGAATGGTGCATGGTGGGGGTTGCAGGTGGAACTATTTGGCTTGTTGTCTGTATTGTAACTAATGTGACGTTTTAGTCATAAAATCTTTTGTACTTTTGTACCTTGAAACCTCATACAATTGTGCTTCAAGAAAATGGAATGAGGAATAAATGGAGTATTCAGTCCCTGGAGGATTGGAATGTACAATGGCAATATTAATGATAGCTACTGTCTAACCCATTTGTTTTCCTCTCTTCAAATGATTAAGCTTAAGTAACCAATTTATGATAGCTTGAACAATTGCCATTGTACTGCTGGTTCAGAGCTATTCCAGCATCATGACTACGCTAGCCTTGCATTGTCTGGATAAAAATAATTGAGTTTTCTGAGAAGTTTTTACACACTTTATGTAAAAAATAGATTTGATTGGTTTGTTGAATTTTTACAATAACATACAAAAAATTACTGTATTCTGGAAAAACTTATGTAATATATTCCTAATGGAGTCTGTCACTTTAATAAGATGAAGCAATGTAAATCTGTCTCTCCAGCAGTTTTTTATTGTGTGAATTAAGATTCAGATTTGTCACAGACCATGAAGAAAGAACAAAGATGGTATTTGTAGTCTGTTTGAAAAATTCAAGATCTGTCCAATGTCAATAATGGATTTCCATCCCCCATGGTTGTGAATTATAAAGCTGAAATATTGGGGATGTGAGGGTGGGTGGGATAAGTACTGTGTTGCCAAATAACAAAAGAATATATGCAGTCATTATGCTGAGACATTTGTTTTACAATGAGCATGAATTCTCCTGCTTTATTTTTATTTGTGTATTTGATGTATTTTATTCCTAAACATATTTTCTATAAATTGCGATGATGTACCTTGCAGAGTATTTAGGTTTTTAAAGCCAGATTACAACTGGGGTTGTCAAGTTTGTGCAAAGTTTGGTCTGTATTCCTTGGAGTTTAGTGGTAATGTTATTCAAATATATAAACTAAGGGGGATTGACGAGTTGTGAGATGTTGAGATGTTGAGATGTTTTCACTAGTGGGAGAGTCATGAAAAAGGAGATATAGCTACAAAAATAAGGGGCCAGTCATTTAAAACTGAGGTGTGTAGAAATTTCTTCTCTGAGGGTAGTGAAGCTCTGGAATTCTCTGCCCCTGAGGGTGGTGGAGGCCAGATTATTAGATACATTTAAGGTGGAGATATTAGAAAGATCAAGGAATTGAGGATTATGGGGAACTGGCACAGAAGAAGTGTTGAGGCCAGCATAGATCAACCATGGTCATATTGAATGGTGGGGCAGACTTGAGGGGTCTGGTGGCCTCCTCCCATTCCTAACTTCTAATGTTTAAAGTCAGTGGGGCAGACTTTTAACCACCTACTTTGGCCACCATCTGTGAATTTTCCAGAGCGTTTTTTAGAGGGGGAATTACTTTGCTGGAAAAGCGCAGAAAGAAAATGACTGCTGCAGCTATAGAGGTGGACCCATGTAAAGAGGAGCAGAAAACGTATGTGGCTCCATGAACACAATTTTGGAGTGCTATGGAATAGAATTAGTCTGATGCTTGCAGTTGGGGACAGGAGCATCTTACATGCCCTCTTCCATGTCCCTAAAAATGCTGTGCTGGCAATGATAAAAAGGAGGTAACTCTCACTTTCCTGAAGTTTGAATATAGACATTCCTAATCAGTAACCACAAGTACTTCTGTCAAGGTCCACAGAAAGTGGCTTGTGTATCCTGTTTTAATTATATTTTTTACATCAGTACATACTGCATAAACTGTTATGATTTTTTAAGGCAGTTAATTTTTTAATCAAACTGTAGGATGAAATGTTAATGGTAAAGATCATCAATCCTTTTCTATTTTAGTGTTGCTAGTGGTAGAAATCTTTGGCCTATTCAAAGTAGAGAGTGGATTTTTAAAAATTATTGCTCCATTAATTAACACTGACAAAAATAGATTGATTGTTTATATTGTTGCTGCCTTCAGAATACTCAGAGAGAAAATGGCTGCTGTGATTGCCTAGCCAAATTGTTTTACTGCAAAACAATGAAATTTACGTAAAGTGGTTGGAGCCTTTTTCTTCATGTTGTACTCTGTCGGGCATAATGGAGTTCTACTCTGCCACTTTCTTATACTTGTGTTTTAATGTTAGCTAAAATTTGACTGCTGCGTAGGAAGATGCATAGACAATTGAAGATATCAGAGATGAACATAGTAGATGTTTTTTTTGCTTTATTCACTATTTGGGATCTGGATGTCACTGGCAAGGACAACATGGTGTTGCATTGCTGCAGTTCTTCTGATGAAAGTACTACCAACGTGATGCAGGGTAGAGAGTTCCAGGATTCAGGCTCAGCAGCAATGAAGGAATGGAAATATATTTCCGAGTCAGAATTGTAGAGATCCTGGTGGTGTTCAGGTGCACCTGAAACCCCTGTCCTTGTTGTAGAGGTTACAGCTTTGAGAAGTGCTGTCAGGTTTGCCAGGGTGAGTAATTGAAGTGTATTTTGTAGGTGGTGCATACTCCAGTCATTTTCCACTGGTGGTGGAAGGAATATTTAGGGTAGTGAATAGGGTACCAATCAAGTGGGTTGTATTGTCCTGAATAGTTTTGAGTTTCTTATGTGTTGTGGAGCTACACTCATCCAGGCAAATGCAGAGGAATTCCATTGTGTTTACGGAGGAAAGGCTTTGAGGTGTCAAGATGTGAGTCACTTAATGCAGGATACCCAGCCTCTGACCTATTCTTGCATCCTTAGTCTATATGTAACTGGTCAAGTTGAGTTCTCCTATGACATAGAAGGAGGCCTTTTGGCTCATCAGGTCTATGCCAGCTCTCAGAACAATCCAATCAATCCCATATCTTTATAACCTTTGTTTTTACATGCCTATCAACTCTCCCAACCCTCACAATTCTCCTATAGGATGTTGATGTTGGGGGACTTGGAGATAGTAATGCCATTGAATGTCAAGTGTAGATGGTTAGAGTCTCTCGTGGAAATGGTCATTGACATCTTTGTGGTGCAAATGTTTCTTGCTGCTTATCAACCCATGCTTGAATGTTGCCTTGGTCCTGCTGCATGCAAGCCATAAATTACTTTGTTTGCTAAGGATTTGTGAATGGAATTGAACATTGCACAGTCATCAGCAAACATCTCCACTTCTGGCCTCATTAGGTCTTGTGCACGGTGCCATTTGTGGGGATAGATTTTAAGGTGATTGTAGTTTGTGGGAAAGAGCTTGGGAGGCCAGCGAGGAGAATATTGGAGAACTTGTTTATTTGGAAAACATAGTGGTTTTATTGGTATTAAGGATAAAGTGAAGATGGAGGTAAAGTATAAATGTACATAGCTAGTTCATGTCTCCTTCTTGGAATCCAACAATAGAACTTTGATCAAAAATACTGAAAAATATCTTTAAAGCTGCACATTTACAGATACTGAACCTATTTTCTAAATGTTAATATTTCCCTTTCAAGTCTGAAAAAGCTATCATTTTTATGTGAGTTATTTATGATCAGGTGTTCCAGATTCCACAGTATTGATTTGTTTGGAAAGAAAACATCTAGTTGCCTTTTATCTAGCCACAAAGGGGATATAAGGTTGTATCCTGTAGCTTCTTAAATGAATTTTTGCTTAATGCTTTGCACATAGAATGAATTCATTGTCAAGACAACTTGAATTAAATTTCCTTTGTAACCAACTTTATGCAATTTAATCTTTTGAATTAGTATCCATTGTTCAAAAAATCCAAGGCAAATGGAATGAGTCATGCAGTTCAGAGAGCAAGTTCATCTTGATGTTGTCGTAAGGGTTGTTCATGCAGTTGAATCCCTGAGCAAACAGAACTGAGAACATCTTGGGGAGGAGCAGTTCTCCCTCAGTACAATGTCAGAATGTATGTTTTTGATCAGTAATTAACATGCTGATAAAATGCTAAATGGGCACAGCTTTTGGATATTAATTACAGAGTAAAATGAACATTCTGCAGTATTTCTTTGGAATTTCACCTTTGACAATGTTGTAGGTATAGCTGGAAACATCTGTGGTAATAAACATGACAAGGCCAAGAGGGAATAAAATGTACAATTTCTTTATAGTCTGGAGAGAGGATAATGTACATTTTTGGCACAAGAGGCATACAGAGGAAAGCTTCAGGAAAATATAGACAACAGGATCTGCAAAATGTATGTTACATTTTATTATCAATTTTATTGCGTTTTTTTTAAGGCTGTGGCTTTGCTTTTTCTTTCTGGAGGAAACAGTTTTTATTGTCTTACATGTGCTGAAGCAAGCATTTCTGAAGTGTTTCAGAAGTAAACACCATTTGAAAATGTGTTATTTTTAAATGACTGCATTTGGAGCAAATTACAAAAATTGCTTGCTTTAATTTAAGATATTCAACATATAGTCTAAATTCTTCTATTAGTCATTGGAATGAGCAAAAATGTTATAATTGAAGTGGCTTCCACTGCAGAATTAAGGGACGTTTTAATTTTGCATTGGGGTTTTTGAATTTCTGATGAAGCAGATGTTGGCTGTCAGTCCCTTGGCAATGGTTTTATCCTGCTGCAGTTATCAAAAAGGAAGAAGCTGTTTTAATTGGTTGGTTATTTATAGCCTTTAAATACAATGGATGTATGGGTCTTCTGCATCTGCTGGAGATCATCTGGATTACAGGTCAGCCTAAGGTTAGCTCCTTCAGTGGCTGCATTTGTTGGGTGTGGCAGTCTTCAATGACTAGTCAGAATTTGTTTACCATCCCCCATGACTAAATCATTCTCACTTATTGTCACCACCTTTGCCAGTGTAGAATTTATCTGGAGCTTTTCCCTTATTCATTTATCTGTCTAATATTTGGACCCAATCCAGATGATCACTTAACAGCATTGCTCTCTTGAATGAACAGGCCAACGCATCACATCACAACAATCTTGTCTCTGAACGTGGTGTGAAATATATGTATTTGTGTTAGTGTCTGACAACAGGCTATTTAGTGAAAGTTAATCCCCAGGTAATATAAGATAGAATCAGATTTTTTATCACTGACATATGACATGAAATTTGTTGTTTTGTGGCAGCAGTACAGTGCAAGACAAAAATCTATGTTACAAAAATAAACAATTAGTGCAAAGAAAAAGGAATAATGAGGTAGTGTTCATAGGTTCATGGATCGTTTCAAAATCTGATGGCAGAGGGGAAGAAGCTGTTCCTGAATTGTTGAGTATGGGTCTTTTAGGCTTCTGTAACTCCTCCTTGATGGTAGTAACGAGAAGAGGGCATGTCCCGGATGGTGAGGGTCCTTAATGATAGATGCTGTCTTCTTGAGGCACCGCCTCTTGAACATGTCCTCGACGGTGGGGAGGGTTGTGCCCATGATGGAGCTGGCTGAGTCTATAATTCTCTATAGCCTCTTGCGATCCTGTGCATTGGAAGCTCCATATTAGGCAGTGATGCAACCAGTCAGAATGCTCTCCACTGTACATCTGTAGAAATTTGTAGACACAGTCCTGATGAAGGGTCTCGACCCAAAACGTCAATGCTGCCTGACCTGCTGAGTTCCTCCAGCATTTTGTGAGTCCTTGGTGACATAGTAAATCTCCAATACCAAATAGAAACGGAAATGCTGCACTCAGCAGATGAGGCAGCATCTGCGGAGTTAATGCTTTAGACCCTTAATTGGAACTGGGAAGGAGGGAAAATAAGTTGGTATTAAGTTCAAAGGATGGTGGAAGAGGGATGGGTAGAACAAAGGGTAAGACCACTGTTGCACTGGGGATAAGCCGTAAACAGGGTCATCTGGTCCATGGATTAATGGGGACAGTTAGGGATGAAGAAGGTAGTCCTTTGTTCATAAAAGCCATGAAATAAGGGCAGTTAGAAGGAGAGAACACAGCCAAAGGAATGTAAAAATTGCAACATGCCCAGATACAACATGCTACGGGACATGCCCAGCTAATGGAGAGATAAAAACTGAGCCAATATCAGAGATGGATGATCTGACCCATTCTGATACAAACCAAGAAAGTGAGTTGTAGAATTTGATATTGACTCTGGAGGGCAGTGGCATGCCCAGGTGGAAGATGAGATGATGTTCCTCAAGCTCACAATGGGTCTCATTACAACAGTTTAAGAGGCCACTGAAGAACAGATCAGAGTGGAAGTGGGTTGGAGAATTCAAGTGGCAGGCAACATGAAAGTCCTCAAGGGCAACCCTGACTAAACCCAGCTGCTGTGCAAAGTGATCATCCAATCTGTGTTTGCTTCCTCTGATGTAGAGGAGATCAAATTGTGAACACCAAATGCATTTTCTGTTTTTATTTCAGATTTCCAACATCTGCAGTTTCTTTATTTTAACCTTTGCTCATCGTTATTTAATATAAAAAATTTTACTCCACACCATTACTTTATGTGTCTCACTTCTGTAACACCAGGATATGAAGAAATGTAAGTGGCTTCTTTTTTGTTTTGTTTGTACAGTTCGGTTTTGATCAGTTATCCTGTTGTAGGTGGAGCATTAAGTCTCTGTAGGAATATCCTGAGTTTTTGATGTCTAACACAAAAAATTATAACACTCTGTCTAATTTAAGCAACTGAGTTAGCCCGCAACAAATATTTCTACATAAGCAATATGTCTATATTGAATTGCTGTTGAAAGTTTTCAGTTTTTTTAGGTAATGTTTTGAGAGATGAGTTGGGGGAAGAAAAGAAAGCAAGTTTTCTCTTAAAAAAAACATGTAAAGGTTTTAACTGATTTTCTATCTAGGTTAAATGTATTATGTACTTCCAAAATAAAAATTAAAATAGGGCTGAATAAATTGCCCATTTTGCATATTATTAATGCAACTGACTGGATACACTGTGCGATTAAGAAATTTGTGCAAATTTTTTAATGTATCCTTCCCTTAAATTACCATTTGTTCAGAGACATCAGATTTGACTTGGGTGTTGGAGCTGAAATATGAGCTGAATGATATAGTTTGTATAGTCTGGAACTCAAGACTGGTTCATTACTTTCTGATCAGAAATGTAAAAATTTTTATAATTTTAAGCAAACATTGGAAGATGGAAAGTGACACCTTTTAAGCCCTGGACAATTACAACCAGGTGTTTTCCCTGCAGCTGCCTTTGGCAATCTATCATATGCATTTTTACTGAAAGCATTATTCAAGGACCCACTAGTAGCTGCAATGACTGAAGCTCCACAGTTTATAGAGTTGTACAGCACTGAAATGGGCCCTTCGGCTCACAATATCCATGCCGACCTTTTTGCCCATTTACACGAATCCTATTTGACCGCACTAGTTCTTTATCCTCCTGTGCCTTGCCTATTTAAGTGCGTGACTAAATGCCTCTTAAATGTAGTAATTGTATCTGACTCCACCACGTCCTCTGGAAGTGGGTTCCAGATATCAACCACTCTCTGTGTAAAAAAAACTTTCCCCCCAAATCTCCTTTAAAACTCCTTCCTCTCATCTTAAACCTTCTTTTGGAGACCTCTACAATGGGAAAAAGATTCTGACCATCTTCCCTGTCTATGCTGCTTATAATTTTATAACCCTGTATCAGGTCACCCCTCAGCCTCTTTTGCTCCAGGTAAAACAGACCCAGCCTATCCAATCTCTCTCCAGATCTAAAGTCCTCCAATCCAGGCAACATCCTGGTGAATCTCCTCTGCACTCTCTCCAGTGCAATCATATCCTTCCTATAGTGTGGTGACCAGAACTGCACATAAGACTCCCCAGTGCAGTCTAACTTATGTTTTGTAAAGGAGTGACATAATGTCCAACTTTTATATGCTATGCCCCAACCTATGAAGGCAAACATGCCTTTTGCCTCCAATACCACCTTATTGACTAGTTTTGCCATTTTCAGGGAACATTGGGCTTGAACCCCAAGGTCCCTCTGTTCATCAACATTTGCTTAACACTGTAGCATTTACTGTATATGTCCTACACTTACTTGACTTCCCAAAATGTATCACCTCGCATGTGTTGGGATTAAATTTCATTTGCTAGTACTCTGTCTAACTTTTCATCTGATCTATTTCCTGCTGTAGCCTCAGACAATCTTCTTGCTATCCACAACACCACAATTCTTGTGTCATCTGCATTATACATCCTATGTTCACAGCCAAGTTGTTAACATATATCACAAACAATAAGGGGCCCAGCATGATCTCCATGGTACATCACTAGCCACAAACTTCCAATCAGAAAAGCATCCTTCCACCACTGTGTCCTATCACCGAGTCAATTTTGGATCTAGTTAGCCAGCTCATTTGGATCACATGTGTCTTAACCTTCTGGACCAGGCTACTATGTGGACCTTGTTGAATACCATACTAAAGTATATATATAGACAACATCTACCATCAATCTTCTTAGTTAGCTCCTCAAAAAGTTCAATCAAGTTAATGAGTTAAGATTTCAATGCCATGCTGACTATCCCTGATGAGCTCCTACCTTTCCAAATGTACTGTGAGCTCTTGTCTTGTGCACCAGCCTTGTAATATGGCACCTTATCGAATGCCCACAGGAATTCTAAGTAAACTCACATTTACAGGTTCCCCTCTAATGACTCTTCCTGAACTCCAGCATTTGTCTAACATGATTTTCTTTTCATAAAACCATGTTGACTTGGTTGGTTTGTATTAAGCTTCTCTAAATGACTAGCTATTTCTTTCACGATTATAAACTCCAACATCTTGCCAATAACACGTATTAAGCTAGTTGACCTATAGTAGGGACACACTCCCACTGGATTCCATGTCACTCAGTTATTCTGGAACTTGTGGCATGGCTGCTTAACTGCAAATGGGTCAATGCTGATAGTGGCTTTCAGAATTTCTGATCATAGCCAGATCAGTCCAGCCCCATACTTGTTATAATTAACAACTTTCAGGCCTTTTCTAAAGTTAAAAAGGGTCCAATAGAATAATGCCTTAACTGCACTAATGTCATATTCCCTTCTTGTCTTCCCAGAGAGATCTGACTTAGTGGAGTTCATAGGTATCTTCTTCCTGTGCCCTGATACAACACCCTCCCTGTAGACCATTTTGGAGTGACTGATTACAAATAAAAAAAATCTCTTCTTGATCAGTAAACAGCTGCTTATTCTGAAGAAAATGTGAATTTGTAATTGAGGCTATCACAAGTTTTGCATTAATATGTTGTAGACAGTCATAGTTCATGCAGGCCTGGAGTGCAAAATTAAGAGCCATACTTCTAAAATGGTGGGCCTGAAGGCTGTACTCTGGATATCACTGGTCGAAATAACACCTATAACACTGTAATTTAAGATGCAAAGTACAGTGCAGGTTTGTTTTAAAAGCATTTTAACACTTCACAATTGCATGATTTTTTTTAATGAAGAAGAGCTAACATTTATATAACAACAATCTCAGAACAGATTAAAGAAGTACTTATCAAGTTTTATTGCCTCACAAAATATATGAAAATGTTCATGTTAACTGTTTTAGTATGTCATTCAAGAATAACAGTCCAGCATTTTGATATAGAAAAATTTGGCAGCCAGTTTCTGTATCTAACTAGCAATGAGATAGGCAATCTGTTTTATTAGATAACTTATGGGTCCTGGACACTGGATTGCATTTTTTTGATTAATGGAGCAGGATCTTCGAAATCTGCTTGAGAGGCGAATTGGACCTCATTTATGGTCTTTTACAAAAGACCTCTCCCAGTGCAGCATAACCATCTGTGTTGATTTTTGACTCAAGTATTTGGTGGGGTTTTGGCTCCCAACCCAGTCTTTGAGAATGCTTATCAGTAAGTCAAGTGAAGCTTTGTATCCTGGAGCTATGATGCATACTTTGTAGGATTGAATCGTATATCCTTCTGCTTTATTTGGTTCAAAGCAACAACAGCTTGTATTTTTACACAAAGATGTCCCAGGGCTCTTCACAGCAACATTTTCAAACAAAATTGGCACTGAGCAATATAAAGAAATATTATCCCAGATGACCCAAGGCTTGGTTAAGGAATTAAATATTAAGTAGCATCTTAAATGAGGAAAGAGAAGGAGAGTTTGAGGGAAGGAATTCTAAAGTAAGGGCCAGCCCTAGACTGCTGAAGGCATGTATGATCAGGAAGCACAAAGTGTAGATGCATTGAGCTGCAAGCTGCAGTAAATAACAGAAAAAGACTCAGTCTAACTGTACCTTGAATTAATCTTTATACCCTATCCAAAATGGTATTACAATGCTAATCAGTGGGGGTCTTTCAGTATCATCCCAGTGTTTTTTTACATGTTAGTCTATGTTTTTCTGTTCTCCAACCCAAAATAGTGGTGGAGGTTTACCTAAAATCTGTCACTGCATTGGGTTGGCAAACCTAAAATTAAATGTCACCTTATTGACATGGAGCTTGCTGTTTGCAAGTATTTACCATGACTGCTTTAAGCTACACTGAAAATATCAGCGAACAGGATGGTACTTTGAATCTTCCTTGGTTGACAGTCCTGTGATGGTCATTGCATACTCGCCAATCATGATAAACTGCAAACATGTCACAGAGGAGTTTATAAAGATGATCAAGAAATGAACAGAATCCAGTTAATCGTTGTGAATTCTTCTTCCTCAAGTTTCATCAGAGAGCACATATCTTAACATATGCCTTGGAGAAAATGTTAGAAGCTAATATTAGTGTAGATTATTGTAGATAGAATTATTGAAATTAGTGTAGATGGAATAAAAGTTCGCCATATATACTAATCCCATTTGCCAGCATTAGGTCCATATCCTTCTACTCAAGTGCAGAACTAACTATCTCTTAAACGTAATGATTGTATCTGATTCCACTACCTCCTCTGCTAGCAACTTCCAAATATTAACCACTCTCTGTGTAAAAAAAAACTTTCCCCTCACTACATTACATCCTTTTTTCCTTTTTGTTTTGATACCACACCATGGGAGAAAGATTCTTACTTTCTACCCTATCTGTACCTCTCATAACTTTATATATCTCTATCAGGTCACCCCTAAGCCTCCTTTTCTGCAGGGGAAAAAAAGCCCAACCTATCCAAATGGAAACACAAGCAATTCTGCAGATGCTGGAATCTGAAGCAACACACAAAATGCTGGAGGAACTCTCTGCAGGTCAGGTAGCATCTATGGAGGGAAATGAACAGTCGATGTTTTGGATCGAGACCCCTTGTGCTGATGCACAACACTATCAACCTTTATGTCATCTGCAAACTTACTAATACTAATTACTATTAATCAAAGTTGTTAATGTATATTACAAACTACATCCAACCATACACCACTGGTCACAGACTTCCAATCAGAAAAGTATCCTTCCACCACTACCCTCTGCCTCCTATCACCATGCCAATTTTGAATCCATTTTGCCAGCTCGCCTTGGATCCTATGTGTCTTAACCTTCTGGACCAGTCTATCATCTGGGCTCTGGTCAAGTGCCTTACTAAAGTCCAAATTGACAACGTTTACTGTCCTGCCTTCATCAGTCTTAGTTAGCTCCTCAAAAAGCTCAATTAAATTAGTGAGACAGGATTTCTCCACCTAAATCCATGCTATCTCTGATCAACCCCTGCCTTTCCAAATGTATGTACATCCTATCCCTTAAAATTTTCTCCATTAATTTCCCTACCACTAGTGTAAGGCTCTCAGGCCTGTAGCTACTTGGCTTATCTCTGTTTCCCTTCTTAAATAAAGGATTTAACAACATTAGCTATCCTTCGGTCTTCTGGCACCTCGTGTGGTTAATGAAGATGCAAAATTCTCCATCAGGGCCCTAGCAATCTCTTTTCTTCCTTCTGAAAGATCTGATCTGGCCCTTTGGGCCTATCAACCATTATGTGTCCTATGACAACACCTGCTCCAGATTATTCAAGTACCCCTCCCTGACCTCTATCTTCCATGTTCTTCTCCTTGATGAATGCAGATGAAAAGTATTCATTTAGGACCTCGCCCACATCACCTGGCCCCACACAAAGATTGCCCCTTTTGTCCCTAAGGCGACCTGCTGTTTCCACAGCTACCCTCTTGCTCCTGATATACTTATAGAATGTCGAGGGATTCTCCTTAATCCTAGCTTCATGGCCCCTTTTTGGCCTCCTAATTTTTCCCCTACACATCCATTGTTCTTGAGAGACTCCCTCCATTCCAGTTAGCTTTACCTGCCATATGCTTCCTTTTATTCTTGATCAAACCCTCAATATCTTTTTTCATCTAAGGTTCCCTAATCTTTTCATCTTTGCCTTTCATTTGTGCTGGAATTTATTGGCCCTGAACTCTTACTAACTCTCTTTTAAAAGACTTCCACTTGTCATCTGTTCTTTCACCTGCAAGCATCTGCTCCCAATCGACTTTCACCAGGTCCTCTCTTAAGCTATTGAAATCAGCCTTTCCCCAATTCAAGACTTTATCTTGAGAATCAACCTTATCCCTTTCCATAACTGCCTTGAAACTTAGGGAATCATGGTCACTATTCACAAAATGTGCTCCAACCGACACTTCCACCATCTGCCCAGTTTCAGTTCCTAAGATAAGACTGAGTACAGCCCTCTCTGTAGTAGGATATTGACGTATTGCCTCAAAAGACTTTCTTGGATGCACTTAACAAATTCCATCCCATTCTAAGCTCCTTGCAGATAGGCAATCCCATTCAATATTGGGAAAGTTAAAATCCCCCACAACTATTATCCCATTGCTATCCTTTCTGTGATTCACTTACATAACCTGTTCTTCTAATTCCTGCTGACTTTTGGGATGCCTCCAGTGATCACCTTCTCTTATTCCCAAGTTCTATCCAGATACTGTAGCCTCGTTGGACGATCCCTTCATGATATCGTCTCTAATTATTGCCGTTATGTTCTCCCTAATCAGTAGTGTGACTCCCTCTCCTCTTCTGCGGTCTCTAGGTCACGTCTGTAACTCTATACCCCAGAACATTAAACTGCCAGTCCTTCCCTTCCTTCAACCACATTTCCTGATTGCAATAATAAAATAACTCTGAGTGCTGACCTATAGTCTAAGCTCATCTGATTTACCTGTGAGGCTCCTTGCAGTAGTGAAATGCATTTGAGCCTGCCAGCCATCCCATGCTCCCCTAACCTGCCTCTATCTGCTCTGCCACAGGACTGGCTTAATTTATCCTCTACATTTTTGTTCCCACCTACTATACTGCTACTATGCTTCCCACTTGCCTCACATTCCCCCCCTCCCCCCACCAAATTAGTGTTAGACCCTCCCAAGTAGCATGAGAAATCCTCCCTGCAAGGATATTGGTGCCTTTGGAGCTTAGGTTCAACCCATCCCTTATGTACAGGTCCCAACCACCCAATTTTCCAAGTACTTTAAGTCCTCTCTTTTGCACCAGCTCTTCAGCCATTCATTCACCTGTCCTTTCCTCCTATTTCTATCATCTGTAGTACATGGCAGAGGGAGTACTCCTAAGATTACAACCTTAGAGGTTCTGCTTTTTAACTTTCTGCCTAACTCCCTAAACTCACTTTGCAGGATTTTATCCCTCTTTCTACCCATGTCATTAGTACCAATGTGTAATATGATGTCTGGCTGTTGTCCCTCCCCATTTCAGAATGTTCTGTAACTGAACATAGACGTCCCTGATCCTGGGTCCAGGGAGGCAAGATACTATCCTGGAGGCTTGGTCTTGACCACAGAAGTGTTTATCTGTACCCTTCATTAATGAATCCTCCACCATCACTGCTCACCTAGACTTTTCCCTCCCAGTCTTGAATGTACTGCCAGTCTTGCTGACGCCTCAAGCCCTTACCTCGCATATTCTGCCGAACTCGCAAGTCAGATTAATATGGGAAATCTGGCAAATTTCCACTTGGCTTGAAGATTTGAGGATGGGTTCAATATCAGGCCAGATCCAGTAATGACAACCTATTTAACCTGTACTCTCTTAAATGTAGTATAACTTTAGAGACAAATGGCTATTGCTGTAGATTTACAGGGTCCTAACCAAGAGCACAATGTGTTTTTAGCACAGCACCCTATGGGTGCAGCGAAATAATTATTTTAAGGTGGGCAAGACAAGTCAGATTATGTGTTCCGGTTGTAGTACGTGGGAGATAATGAAAACCATTGGGATCCATTTAGTCCACGTGAGTATTGATTGTCTGCGGCTCAAGGAGTTTCAGCTCAGAGTTGATGAGCTGGAGTCCAAGATTCGGACACTTCCCTGAGGAGAATAATTCCAGTTCTGTCCAGTCTCTCCACGCAACTGAAGTCTGGTCCCTACTGCTTACATGGTAAACCTTTGCATTTTTTCCAAGGTCTACACATCCTTCCTAGAATGTGGTGCCCAGAATAGAACATAGAATGGCTGTTGAGGGCTACTCGGTGACTGCAAAGGTTAACATAACTTCCTTGTTTATTTTAAAGTCAATTGATGAGGAAGTTGAGATATTTTCTGAGGAAACTTGAAGGTATCTGCAATTATACTGCTATTACTTCTTTTAGGGGAGCAGGCTGCTACTTTGAGGCCTTGCACTGAATTGTGACAACAGGTCACTAAATTTGTTTGAATGGTAAAATGCCTCAGCTGATCCAAAACTGAATCAATGTGCTAGAGTAAGGGGCATTCTCCTGTATGCTGCATGGTAGGAGGAGTACTAAAATATGTAAAGTATCAGATAATTGAAGTAGAATTTATTTTGCTTGGGCATCATAAACTATTGTCTATGGTTATGAGGAATACTAGTCTCCTTTATATTTTACATACAAGGCCAGCGATTTCCTTTCCGTTTGCTTATGGAGGAAAAAAATTGAATCCTGAAATGTAGTAAGAATACTTCAAGTTTCCACACCCCTGTGTACACCAGAGATTCTGATTATATTTCCCCTTTTTGGAAAATGCTGCTTCTGCAGATATCTAATGTGTATTTTACTCATCTAAAGGAAGTTCAGCAATACAAAAGCTGAAATATGTAGATCTCTATTTGTATTCCTCCTTCCCACCCCAGCAAGAATATCATGTTTCCTCCATAAATATTTTGTATTTTTACCGACTCCTGGGAGGAAATAGATGTTTTTGCTCTTTCAATGTAAATAAATTGTGTGTCCATTTTCTTTCCAGCTCTGAATTTTCAGTTTCTTTTTCTGCCCTCGCTCCCGAACAAAATTTTAAGAATAGTTTGCAAGTGGAATAAAGCAATACTTGTCTGCACAGGATGCATTATCATGTGTTGATAATCTAACTTTCTCATTATGGATGTGCATAAAGATTGTTGGATCACATTCTGTATTTTTTTACATTGACATGTATAGCAGGGATCAGTCAGACTTAGTTTCTATTTCTTGCATATAGATCAGATCCACTCACATTTTGAAGATCTTTGCTCAATTTTCTTCATGTTATTTTATTAGATATTGGATCTCTTTTAGTAAGGCGCAAATTCACTTCCACAGTGGCCTCTTTCAATACCTATTAAGAGCTAGAGCAAAAAACAATCTGCTGGAGGAACTTAGTGGGTCAGGCAGCATCTGTTGAGGGAAATGGACAGTAAACATTTTGGTTGAGACCCCGCACCTGGACTAAGATTCCAGCATCTGCAGTCTCTTGTGTCTCTATTAAGACCTGACCTGCTAAAACAATTACATTTAACACTCATGTCACTGAAATGAAAATTTCAGGAATGAAAATATTTAGCAACCCCATCATTAAATATGCTGCACCTCATTGCCCATTAACTTAATGCCCTCTCAACTACACATTCAATCTACCTTGCTTCATTATTGATATCAACAAGGAGTTTCTTATTTTTTTATTTTATTCGAGCTTGAAGCATTCATCCCTTAATAGTGAATCAGAATCAGGTTTATCATCACTGATATATGTCATGAAATTGGTTGTTTTGTGGCAGCAGTACACTGCAAGACATAAAGATATAAAAAGTACTACAAGTTACAAAAATAAATAAATAGTGCAAAAGAGGAATAACGAGGTAGTGTTCATGGACCATTCAGAAATCTAATGGGGGAGGGGAAGAAGCCATTCCTGAAACATTGAGTGTGGGTCTTCAGGCTCCTGTTCCTCCTCCCCGATGGTAGTAATGTGAAGAGGGCATGCCCCAGGTGGTGAGGGTCCATAATGATGGATGCCACCTTCTTGAGGCACCGCCTCTTGAAGATGTTCTTGATGGCAGGGAGGGTTGTGCCCGTGGTCTACAACTCTCTGCAGCCTCTTTTGATCCAGCACATTGGAGCCTCCATACCAGGTGGTGATGCAACCAGTCAGAATGTTTCCATTGTACATCCTTAGAAATTTGTAAGAGTCTTTGGTGACATACCAAATCTCCTCAAACTCCAGTATGTTGGGCCCAAGATAGATCTCTGAGATGTTGATGCCCAGGAACTTGAAGCTGCTCACCCTTTTCACCGCTGACTCCTCAATGAAGACTGGTGTGTGTTCTCCTGACTTCACCTTCTTGAAGTCCACAATTCATTGGTCTTGCTGACATTGAGTGTGAGGTTGTTGTTGCTTATCAAATCCTAAACACACTGTGTCTGACTGTTTTCCTATGGATGTGACAGTAGGAAGAGAGTGGCTTCTTGCAGCCAAGTAAGATGTGTTTTGTGGTGCGACTGAGACTAGAAATATTCATTTTTTCAAAAAAATAGTTTGCACTGAATGAGCTGATCTAAAATGGGTCAGCACTAGTTTAACAACATAAATCATTGTTTAGTTTATAGCCAGAAAAATAATTTTAAATCAGCAAACTAGATGGAAGATATGAATTAAGTCTCTAGTTTTTTTACCAATTGTTTCTTGTCCTTGATGCATTCCAAATTCCAGAACATTCTGAACAAAGAAGTAGTTCATGAAAATCTGACCTTATCATCAAAGTACAGTAAACTTCCTCATTTTCACCTTGGCGATGCTTCCTGACTTTTGCTTCATAATGAAAACTCAGCAACTAGCAAATATTTTATTGTTTGAGGGCTGGAAATTGACTAGCCTGTTGTAATCAGTGTGAAAATTTAGTTGGTAGGATTAAAAACCCACTGGAATATGTTTGGGCAGGAGAAAGGAAGTAGATGATTTGTTTCTCTGTCATTACTTTTGTCTAAGTATCTCAGTATGAACAATCTTTCAGCATGCATGGTCATGCTGAAAAGCTAGCAAGCTACTGGATCTATCTGTACTTGTTCTGTAGATTTGTGGTAAATATTGTGAAAAGGGTGGTAACTGAACCAGTCAGTTGGTTAATATTTGCCCTCCTTTTTCTGGCCCTTGGAACATATCACCTTGAACATAAATTGGCATAGGTTGCTTTTCCTTAATAGGCAAAGCATGGAAACTTTTGGAACTCGGTTTGTTTTTACTTATATTTGAGGCAAGTGTATTTATTTCCATGTTTAACCTCAGAAGTATTTGCCATAATTCTGACTCCACTTTAATAGTTTTTTTCAGCTTTTACTCCTCTATTTCACTATCCTTCAAAGAGAAGATTATAATCTGAGCAACAATCTAGAATGCTTCAATGAAAATCATGCACTGTGAGCTGATATCTATTCCAAGTGGAAGCCTGGAGGGTAGATCTTTTTGTGCAGTGAGATTGAAGAAAAAGACTGATGAAAACCTGTTTCCTCTTTTTCAGTCTATTTAAGGGTTCACAAAATATTTGCCTTGTACTTTCTCACTAAAGAATGGAAAACAGCTGATTTCTGAGACTGCAGATGCTGGAATCTGGAGTAACACACAAAGTGATGGAGCAACTCAAATAACTCTTTGTGTTATTTCTGATAAGTAATATGCCCAGGCAGCTAATTTGTTATGTAACTAACATTTCACATGCTAAGGCTATTTAGTCCATCATATCTGTACTAATGCTAGATTTATTTAATTTTCCTGCTATCATCTGGCATCCTTTTCTTGGTATTAAATGACCTATTGTAAGCAAAATGTGGTTTATGAGAAGTTTTGTATTTAATTTCCCACTTAGTAATACACTTTGACGGTATAGATGACTTGCAAGTAAGAAGATAACTAAGGAATGAATAGGACGTATTAGGGACCAGATGGAGGTGGATGATGTGGGTAAGAATTTAAATGAATATTTTGCAGCTGTCTTTGCAAAAGAAAAGGATGACATCAGTGTAGTAGTTAAGGAGGATGAAAGTGCAATATTGAATTGGATAACATAATAAAAGAGGAAGTATTAAGGGATTTAGTATCTTTGATAGTAGATAAATCACCAGGCCTAGACAAAATGTAACCCAGGCCATAAAAAGTGAGGGAAGAAATTACAGAGGCTTTGACCATTTTTTCAGTCATTTAGCGACAGGAGTAGCACTAGAGGATTGGATGACTGCGAATGGTGTACACATTTTTAAAAAGGAAGGGAAAAACCTGAGTAATTATAGGCCTGTTGGTTCAGCAGCACTCATGGGCTAATTATTAGAATCAATTTTAAGGGACAGTATAAACCTTCAAGTAAAATAGATTAATCAGGGATAGTGAGCATTCAGTTGCTAAGGGAGGATTGTGTCTGACCAGCTTGATTGAATGTTTTGAGAAAAGTCATGAGGTTAATGTGTTTAATGTAATCTAGGTGGATTTTAGTAAGTCCAGTGACTTGATCCCACATGGCAGGCTAGTCAAAAAAGTAAAAGCATGTACAATCCAAGGGATGGTGGCAAATTGGGTTCAAACTGCGTTCAAGGCAGGAAACAATAGGTAATGGTCAAGGCTTTTATTTTAGTAACTAGATGACTGTTACCAATGGCACTCCACAGGGCTTGGTACTTGGTCATTTGTTTTTTGTAATATATATTAATGTTTTATACTTAAAAGTAAGATGCTTGAAGATGTTTGCAAGTGATACAACTGGGCATGTCATTGACAGTGAGGAACTAAGTTTTAAAGTGCAGGAAGGTATAATTGATCTGGTAAGTTGGACAGAAAATGGCAAATGGAATTTAATCCAGAGAAGCATGGGATGCATTTGCAATGATGGAGTAAAACAAGGAAATACATAATAAGTAGAAAGACAATGAGTGTGGAGGAACAAAGAGACCTTGGAATATGTGTGCAGGTAGCAGAGCAGTTAAAAAGGCATGGGTGATGCTCTCCTTTATTAGCTGGAACATAGAATTTAAGAGCAAAGAAGCTTTGCAAAAATCATATGCAACAATATTTGGGTCACAGTTTGAGATGCTGAATATAAGTCTGGTTACTGCATTACAGAAATTATGTGATAGCACTGTAGATGGTGCAGAGTACATAGAAGAGGATTTTACTAGGACTGGAAATTTTTAGCTGTGAGGGAATATTGGATAAGTTAGTGTTATTTCCTTCAGGACTGAGAAGACTTATTTCCTTCGGAACTGAGGAGACTGGTTGTTGGTAAATGGAATTAGTTTGGTGAGTGCTTGATAGTTGGCATGGACAGGGTAGGCTGAAGGGCCTATTTCTGTGCTGTATGGCTCTATAACTCTGCAATGTAATTTGTTTTGAGCATAGTTGCACTTGTACCAACTCAAAGCATCCTTTATTCATGGACAAATCTGGCTTGTTTACAGACTTATTTCTTTCTTCACACTTTCCATCATTTTTCGTGGAGTTCTAGAAATTTATACACAAAATTATGATTAGAAACTAAACTAAGGGATGGCCTATCAAGAAACATTGGCCAAAAACCAGGTACTGCATTCCAGATAAAAAGTTATTTGTCCTTTTGATGTTTTTTTTTTGTTTTGCATATCACTGTAAGTCCATGTTTCCTAGTTTTTTGATTTTTGTGCTATTGGGAACAGTTTCTCCTTATTTATTCAGTCAGAACCCTTTAAAATTCCATTACATGTCCCGTTAACTGCCTCTATTCTGAGGAGAGTAACCCTAGCTGCTTGAGTCTCTCTAAGCAACCAACCTTCTGATTATGTGGCAGAGAAAATCTTCTCTGTAGCCTTTAAGGTCTTCTCATTCATCCTATAATATGATGCATAGAACTGGGCCGAGCACTGGGTCCTAGCCAACGATTTACAAATGTTTAACGTTATTTTTGAACTTCATCCCTCTGTCAAGGATATTTTGTGCGCTTTACTAGCCATGGCACATGCTGCCACATTCAAAGATTTGATTCTGCATGTCTTGTAAAATTGTAACATTTAATCCATTGTTATAAGTGTGAAGTGTTGCATTTTGCATTTTGGAAAGTCAAATCAAGATAGGATTTACACAGTGAACTGTAGGGCCCTGGGAAGTGTTGCAGAATGAAGTTCGGGTCCATGGTTTCCTGAAAGTGGAGTCACAGGTGGACAGGGCGATGAAGGCTTTTGGCATGCTGGCCTTCATCAGCCAGGGCATTGAGTATAGAAGTTGGGAGGCTGTGTTGCACTTGTACAAGACATTGGTAAGGCCACACTTGGAGTTTTGTGTTCAGTTTTGGTCACCCTGCTATAGGAAAGATGTTTTTAAACTGGCAAAAGTGCAGAAAAGATTTCAAGGATATTGCCAGGATTCATGGAACAGAGTTATAGGGAGAGGTTGGACAGGCTAGGACTGTTTTCCCTTGGAGTGTAGGAAACTGAGGGGTGACCTTATAAATGTGTATAAAATCATGAGGGGCATAGATGGGGTGAATGCACTAGGTCTTTTTCCCAGGGTTGTGGAATAAAGAACTAGTGGACATAGGTTCAGGTGAGAGGGAAAACATTTAATTGAGGGGCAACTTTTTTACACAGAGAGTGGTAAGTATATGTAACGAGCCGCCAGAGGAAGTGGTTGAGGCGGGTACAATAACAACTTTTAAAAGACACTTGGACAGAATAGGAAAGGTTAAGAAGGATATGGGCCAATTGTGTGCCAATGGGACTAGCTTGGATAGGGACGTTGATTGGCATGGGCCAGTTGGGCCAAAGGGCCTGCCTCCATGCTGTATGATCCATGACTCTAGTGTCCCTTTACTTTTATCCTTTCTATGAGATTGTATCATCTCACCCTATCCTACTTGCATCTAATGTCATCCCATTTCACCAATATTCTCTTGAGAGCTTTAGCTATTTGTACAGCTTATTACATGTCCAAGTATCATGCCATATGTAAACTTAGAAATTATGCATACATATCCATGTCCATCATACATCAGAAGGAGTGTGGTCCTGACCGGAAGTCCTTGATGCTCCAGTTGTATGCTCCTTCCATTCTGGAAAAATCATTCACTCTTGTTCTGAATAAAGGACATTGATCTGAAATATTCATACTTTCTCACTCCATAGTCCTCCTAATCAACTGAAAAATACCTGGATTTTCTGGGTTTTTTGTTTCAGATTTCCAGCATCCTCTAATTTGTTTTCTTTACTACTGTTACATAGGAAATAGAAGCAGGAGTAGGCTATCCAATTCCTCCTGTCTCCTCTGCCACTCTATAAAATCATAAATAGTCCTTTAGCTCAGCCCCATCTCCCTGCACTAACCCCATATCCGTTGATTTCCTTAATATCTAACAAATCCATTGCTCTTTGTTTTCAGTATAGTCAGGAACTGAACTCTATAGCCCTTTGGGTACAGAATTCCAAAGATTCACCACCCTCTGTGTGAAGAAATTTCTTCTTGTCTCCGAATGGCTGATTCTGACTTTGAGACTATTATAGACCCTCTGGCTTGGGAAACATCAATTCTGCATCTACCCCATAAGAAATTTGTAAATTTCAATATCACCTCTCATTCTTCTAAACTCTAAAGAGTATAGGCCCAGACTGCTTCATCTCTCCTCATTTGACAAATCCAGCGCCCCAGGAAAAAAATCTAGTGAACTCCCTCTATTGCAAGTATGTCCTTCCTTAGGTCAGAGGACCAGAAGCCATAGTCAGGTGTGCTTTCACCAGGGCCCAAAATAATAGGAGCAAGATATAATTGCTATTTAAGTCAAATCCTTGTGTAATCAAAGCCAACAAATCATTTACCTTACTAATTGTTTGATGAACATGTATGTTAATGCTCAGTGATTGGTATACAAGGGTATCCAGGTTCCTCTGAAAACCAAAACCTTTTAATCTCTCATTTGATAATACTCTACCTTTCTATCTTTTTTTAATTAAAGCCTATAATATTGAATATTGTCACATTATATTCCATTTGCCATGTTCTTGCGTTTTAATTTAGTGGCCTCTACATCCTCCTCACATCCTACAATGCTCCCTAGCTTAGTATCATCAGCAAACTTTGATATATTACACTTGGTCTCTTGTCCAAATCATTAATATAGATTCCGAATAGATGTAGTTCTGCCACTGATCTCACAACCTCACAACACAAAAATAACTAATTTATTCCCTCTGTTTCTTTTCTGACTTTAACTAATCCTCAATCGACGCTAGTATATTACCACAATATCATGTGCTCTACACCCAAAATGCTGGAGGAACTCAGGTCAGGCAGCATCTATGGAGGGAAACACTGATGAAGGGTCTTGACCCAAAATGTTGATTATTTATTTCTCTCCATAGATGCCCCCTGACCTGCTGAGTTCCACCAGCATTTTGTGTGTGTTGCCTCAGACTGCAGCATCTGCAGAATCTCTTGTGTCTCCGTAATGTGCAATAATTTTGTTTAATAATCTCTTATGTGACTCTTTATCAGAGACCTTCTGTAAGTTCAAATACACCACTTCAACTGGTTTAGCCTTATACTGCTGTTATAATCCCAAAAAATAAAGTTAGTCATAAATCCTTTCATAAATCTGTTGATGCTGCTCACATTTTTATTATTTTATAGTGCCCTGCTATCACTTATTTATAATAATAGATTCCAGTATTTTCCCTACCACTGGTGTGAGGCTTACGTATATATCGTTTCCAGTAGAAAGAGAATCACTCACAGATGCTGCCTGACCTTCTGAGTATTTCCAGGCATTTTCTGTTATATTTCAGATTTCCAACATCTGCAGATTTTGGATCATCCATATTTCCAGTATCTTCACTCTCTTTTTGTAATTAATGGAATTTTGGAAGTTGGCAACCAGTGCAATCGCTATCTTCACAATACATCTGCTTCAGAACCCTGGGATGCAGGTCATCATGTGCTGGGGATTTGTTGCCTTTCAATCCCATTAATTTCAGTACTAAATTTTTAATGTCATTAATTGCTTTGAGCTCTTCTTCAACTTTGGACATTGTCCTTCGCTGTTGCCCGAAGGTTTTCTGCATCTTCCAGGAAGATAGACACAAATATTTGATTCATTTCTCTGCTGTTTCCTTACTTGCAATTTTAAGTCTCCTGTCTTTGTCTGTAAGAGATCTACAGTTAGTTGAATGCTGCACTCTCATCTAACCTCTAGAATTCAGCTCTTTGGTCCAGACCCTATTGAGGTCTGGAGCAGAGTGGTCCTGGTTAGCCCCAGTCTAGGCATCTGTGAGTGGGTTATTGATGAGTTAATACCACTTGAAAATAGTGTTGACAACGGCTTCCATCATTTTGCTGATGGTTGAAAGGAGACTGATAGGACGATAATTGGATTGTATTTGTCCTGCTTTTTGTGAACAGGACATATCTGCACAATTTTCCACATTGTCGGGAGGATGCTGGTGTTGTAACTATATTGAAACAGCTTGGATAAAGATGCAGCTGGTTCTGGAGCTCTGATTTTTAGTACTAACGTGGAACGTTGTTTGGTCCTGTCGCCTTCACTGTAACTGATGCTCTCAGCTATTTCTTGATAATACCTGGAGTGAATTAAATTGGCTGTGCAAAGATCTCAGGAATATTCTGAGATACATCATCTATTTGATACCTTGCTAAACATGGTTGAAAATGTTTCAGCTTTTTCTGTCCCTTGCTGTTCCTTGGCTCCACCCAATCTGACTCTACTAATTGATTTTCTGAGCAAAGATTCTTCCTCTCTACTGCCTTAATTCCATTATTTAAAATTGTGCCCAGCTTTCCATTAGCCACATTCCAAAGACGTACGGGATAGGAAGTTGTGGGCATGCTATGTTGGCGATGGAAGCATGGCGACTCTTGCGGGCTGCCCCCAGAACACTCTACGCAAAAGATGCATCTCACTGTGTGTTTCGATGTACATGTGACTAATAAAGATATCTTATCTATCTTCTAAAAATAACTAGTTTGTCCATATCCTTTGAAGCCTCTTTGCACCCTCACTGCTATACACGTTCCTATTTTGCAAACTTGGAAAAGTTACATTTGATCCCCTCAGTCAAATCATTGGTATAGATTGTGAATAGTTGGAACCCAAGCACTAATCCCTGTGTGACCCCACTCGTCACACCCTGCCAACCTGAGAAGGACCACCTTATTCCCACTCTTTGTTTTCTCTCTGTGAGCCTACTGTCGATTCACATTGGTCTTGATGTCATATCCTTTATTATAAATTCCAGTATATTCCCTGTTATTGATTGATGTCAAGCTATCTTTCTTGGATGCTTTTGATGTCACTTTCCAAAATTCTGTAAATATCTCAGTAGCTATGTCTTTCAAAACTCGTGACTGCAGAACATCAAGTCCTTCAGATTTATACACTCTTTGTAAAATTAACCCATAAGTGAAACCTTTTGTCCACAACTTTATTCTCAGTGAGACTTTTGAAAAATGTTTCCTGAAACAAGTTTGACCAAGTGAATTGCAAGAACTTTTTGGTGATATCAAGGGAGTAAATTTTAAACAATGCAGTGGTACAGTATGTGAAGTAGTGTGTCAGCTACCTGTCATACATGCCTGATTTTCCATGGAAGAAATTTATTTTGCTTTGTTTCTTTTAGTGTGGTTGGCAAGTTAGGGTTGATAGTGTTTTAATCTGTACTGAATGTCTGTTATTAACCTGTGGGCCAAAGTGTTTGTGTTATTGAATTCCATGATGAAACTAATACTTCAACATTTTCATTTCATATTGCTGTAGGAGTTTTCCATTTGTTACATAAAAGAATTAGATATGGGAGAATCATGCTGTGCTGAAATTCACCTTCTTGTGGGATCTTTTTTTTGCTATTACATGTTTCATTACAACAAGCCTAATAAGTCTGTTTTCAATTCTATTCCCTTAATAACTCATTCAGAACAAGGGAAAAATTAATAAACAAAACTGCAGAAATAAGAAGAATGATAGAAATACTCAGCTGCTCAGGCAGCAATCTGTGGAGGGAGAAAAACAATTAACATCACAGTTCCAGTATTTTTCTCTCTCTCTTCTGTTCTCATCCATCTCCTCAGACAGATCAGTTGCTCTTGACATCACCCTCTTTCAACCACCACAGCCATCACCACTTATGCCATTCCCTCTCTCTTGGTCTCCACCCTATCACAGACATTACATTTGTTCTCCCTACCCTTCTCCGTTCTCTGCAAGACATGTTTGATTTCCAACTTCTCCTAATTCTGATCAAAGGTCAGTGATCTGAAACATTACCTTAGTTTGTTCTTCCACAGATGCTGCCTGACCCAATTTTCCAGCATTCTCTCTTAATATCTCTTGATTCATTGTCTAGTTTTACAATCCTATTAAGTCTTCATTTTGTTCCCTTGATACTCCATTCAAAACATGGGGAAAAATGAAAACCTTTATACCAATGTATTGAACAAATGCATTGTGTTGTTAAGGAAGGTTGGGAAGGCTTAGTAAATTATTGATTTATTTGGCTAAAGTGTGATACTGTGAGATCTTGCCTTGATGTCCAAAGCTATCACATATCCACTCTGTTTTATTTTTTACAGGATGGAATTTTAATTTACGTATTTCCTTCTAATGCTTTCTGATTTTATTTGAAGATCCATACACCAAAATTGACCAAGTTTTTAGCATGAACAGTTATTTATTAAGTCTGGAAAAGTTATATTGTTGTGCCTGTGTGCTGTAAATGTGGAGTATCTTGACAGGCACAGTCTCAACCAGGGAGAATTATGTGCTCCTCAATTATAGTGACTAAAAGATAGCAGTACAGAGTTGTAGGGTACCAGCAGAGGAGTTGGCTTGCTCTCATCCAGTTGCAGTTGGAGTGAGGTAATGCAAAACAAAAATATACCTGAGAAATTTACTGCAGTAGCAACCATTGTATTGATTTTTAATTCTATTCACCCTGCATTTTATGAAAAATAATGTATAGCTTAGTTATGTATTTTATCTAAACTAAGTTTGACAGTTGTTGAACTAATTGCCAATCTTCCCTAATCAGAAAACTATTACCCAATTGTACCCTGCTTCATTTTTATAATTGTAAAATTAGAAGTTTGACCATTGGGAAGATTATTACAGCTTTGAGAAATTTAAATGCTGTGAGTGAAACTATGAATGGAGTGTATCACACATGTTGAGAAAATTTGATGGAGAGTCTTGTGATGTGCATTCATTACCATCCTTGCCCATATGCAGTTGTAATTCACTTTGAAGTAACCAAATACAGAGGTGTTGAGTATTGCATTAAGTCTCTGCTTCAGCATTAGCTGGTCTGATCTCGATTTGTGAGTATAATTACATATATGCTAAATAATTAAACACAGAAGTTGAAATGCAAGGAGTCTAGACATGTCTGGTGTTGGTGTCCTGTGTGACCCTAATTCTCAGGGTTTGTCAGAGATTAGAGGATGTCTAGTATCACAGGTAATTCAAGATGACAGTGAAATTATGAGATAGGGTTGCATTTGCAAAATAATATTTCTATCTGGCAAGATTGTAAAATGTGCACATAAACTATTAAATAGAATAATGTGAATAGATTTTCATGTTGGTGAATGTGAACAAATGTATAAAACACCTTTCATAGCCTCAGATTGTTTCAGTCCCTTAGATACTTATGAAATATACTCACTTTCATAATACAGGAAGCACAGCAGTCAGTATGTACATAGCAAGATCCCATAGTGTCCATTGTGATAGTTTGTACAATTAGTATCTCAGAACACTTATGAACCTATTGCTCATCCAGAGTGGATCTGAATGAAGCACTGCAGTCCTACTACATCTATTTGTGTATAGTGTTGGGCAATTAAATAGCTATTGGGAGGAGGAAGCTCCAAAATATCCCATCCTTCAAATTGACAGGGCGCAACATGTGAGTGCTGACAAGGCTGAAGCATTTACAATCATGTTCAGCCAGAACTGCCTATTAGATAATCCATCCAGGCTTCCTCCTGCTATATATAGGACATCCAGTCCGTAGAAATATAAGCATTACTTGCAGCAGTTCAGTTCAATTAGTTGCACATCACCAATATCTCCAAAGAAATCGAGTCTCTGTAAATCAATCCCATTGCATACTGTAATTCTTGAGGTTTTCCTAGTGTTCCACTCAATTTTTACTCAAAGCAGTTTTACTCAATCCCTTTCTCTTTGAGGTTGAATACTTTGAGCTAATTTTTTTACCTAGTCTTCATTTCTCTTTATTTGCTCATTAATGGAAAAGATAATTAATGTTTTGTCGAGCTGGATACCACTGGGTAGGTGGAATGATTTTTAGAGATCAGATCATATTTCATGCCTGTATAATATAGTAAGCCCAAAGCTCATGCAACTGTGGAATTCTAGACTTGGGCACATATTTGCTTATAAATCAAAACAGATTTACCAATAGCCAGTCATTGTAATACTGCATTTAATTTGAAGACCTGTTTGTATATTACCTGAAGATTGTTTGGTCAAATTTTTATTACAGCTTGAACATTTTCAATTGCTTGATTATCCTATTATTGTATTAAAATTGATCCCTGTAAATATTAGTCGGTGTTAGTACTTAAAGCACTGCAATGTTTGCAGGTAAAGAGTAGGTTGTTTGCAGGTAAAGGACGTCTTGCAAGTGGAGGCTTTTAAAAGTGAGATATCGAGAGTTCAAGATCTGCGTGTTCCTGTTAGAGTGAAGGGCAAAGCTGGCAGGAGTAGGAAACCCTGGATGACGAGGGATATTGAGGAAAAAGGAGGAGTTGTGGGTCAAGTGCAGGCGGCTGGGATGAAGTGAATCCTGGGAGGAATATAGGGGTTCCAGGAGTGTACTCAAGAAGGAAATCAGAAGGGCATAAAGGGGTCATGAGATAGCTTTGGCAGAGAAGATTAAGGAGAATCCAAAGGATTTTATGAGTGTTTTAAGGGAAAAAGAGTAACTAGGGAGAGAATAGGGCCCCTCAAAGACCAAAGCGGACATCTTTGTCTGGAGTCACAGGAGATGGCTGAGGTCCTTAGTTTTTCTCCTCTGTTTTAACCGTGGAGAAAGACATGAAGACGGACCTTGAGATAGTTAATGGGGATGGTCTGCATTACAGTAGAGGAGGTAGTGGATATCTTAAAACATACGAAAGTAGATAAATCTCCAGGGCCTGATCATGTATATCCACTGTGGGAAGCTAGAGAAGAAATGGTGGGATCACTGGCAGAGATGTATGAATCATCATTAGCGATGGGTGAAGAACCAGAAGACTGGAGGGTGGCTAATGTTGTGCCTTTATTTAAGAAGGGCTGCAAAGAAAAGCCTAGGAGCTATCAACCAGTAAGCCTAACATCTGTGGTAGGTAAGTTACTAGAGGGGATTCTGAGGGATAAGATGGGTTGATTAGGGATAGTCAGCACAGCTTTGTGGATGGGTGATCATGTATCACAAATTTGATTGAGTTTTTTGAAGAAGTAACCAAGAAGGTCGATGAGGGCAGGGCTGTAGACATGGTCTATATGGACTTCAGAAAGGCCTTTGAAAAGGTTCTGAATGGTAGGCTGCTATGGAAAGTTAGATCGCATGGGATCCAGGGAGAGCTAAATTGAATACGGAATTGGCTTGCTGGTAGGAAGCAGAGTGTGATAATGAAACTTGTTTTTCAGACTGGAGGCCTGTGACTAGTGGTGCTCCCCAGGGCTCGGTGCTAGGCCCATTGCTCTTTGCCATCTATACCAATGATTTGGATGAGAATGTGACACTAAAATAGGTGGTGTCATTGACAGTGAAAATGGTCATCAGGATTTACAGAGGGATCTTGATCAGCTGGGTAAGTGGGCCCAAGAATGGAAAATGGAGTTTAATACGGATAAGTGCGAGCTGTTGCATTTTGGGAAGACAAATCAGGGTAGGACTTTAACAGTGAGTGGTAGGGCCCTGGGGAGTGTTGTAGAACAGAGGGTCCTGAATCAGGTTTATTATCACTGACATATGTCGTGAAATTTGTTGTTTTGTGGTAGCAGTACAGTGCAAGACATAAAAACATAAAATTACGATAAGTTACAAAAATAAATAAATAGTGAAAAAGAGGAATAACGAGGTAGTGTTCATGGGTTCATGGACCGTTCAGAAATCTGATGGTGGGGGGAAGAGGCTGTTCCTGAAACGTTGAGTGTGGGTCTTCAGACTCCTGTACCTCCTCGCTGATGGTAGTAACGTGAAGAGGGCATGTCCCAGGTGGTGAGGGTCCTTAATAATTGATGCCGCCTTCTTGAGGCACCGCCTCTTGAAGACATCCTCAATGGCGGGGGAGGGTTGTGCCCATGATAGAGCTGGCTGAGTCCACAACCCTCTGCAGCCTCTTTTGATCCTGCGCCCTGGAGCCTCCACACCAGGCAGTGATACAACCAGTTAGAATGTTCTCCACTGTACATTTATAGAAATTTGCAAGAATCTTTGGTGACATACCAAATCTCTTCAAACTCCTAATGAAGCAGAGCCACTGGCATGCCTTCTTCGTGATTGCATCAATGTGTTGGGCCCAGGATAGTTCCTCTGAGATATTGATGCGCAGGAACATGAAGCTACTCACCCTTTTCACTGCTGACCCCTCAATGAGGACTGGTGTGTGTTCTCCCGACTTCCCCTTCCTGAAGTCCACAGTCAGTTCCTTGGTCTTGCTGACGTTGAATGTGAGGTTGTTGTTGCGACACCACCCAACCATCAGATCTGTCTCACTCCTGTATGCCTCTTCATCGCCATCTGAAGTTCTGCCAACAACAGTGGTATCATTGGCGAATTTATAGAGGGCGTTTGAGCTGTGCTTAGCCACACAGTCATGAGTGTAGAGAGAGTAGAGCAGTGGGGGGCACTGCCTCAGAATAGAAGGATGTTCCTTTACAACAGATATGAGGAGAAATTTCTTTAGCCAGAGGGTGGTGAATCTGTGGAATTCGTTGCCTGACAGCTGTGGAGGCCAAGTCATTAGGTATATTTAAAGCGGAGGTTGATGGTTTCTTGTTTAGTAAAGGCATCAAAGGTTACGGGCAAAAAGCAGGAGAATGGGGTTGAGAGGGAAAAATAAACTAGCCATGATCGAATGGCAGAGCAGACTCGATGGGTCGAATGGCCTAATTCTGCTCCTTCTTATGGTCTTATGTTTAGAGGGATATGGGCCAAACGCGAGCAGATGGGACTAGCTTAGATGGGTGTCTTGGTCAGCATGGACCAGTTGGGCTGAAGGACCTGTTTCCAGGCTGTATGACTCTATAAGCCTTACAGATTAAATATCACTAAGTTTTGACTCTATGACTCTAACTTTGATAGCACAGTTATTTGTACTTGTAATATATATTAATGCATATTTTATCACTGTTATGTATTTAATATAAAAGCTTGCTTTATCTATTGAGTTTAGGGTTCTGCATTTGTGGATTGTCACTGTATAAATAAGTGAAAATTATAAGAATCATAGCTGTATGAAAATTTGTGTACCATTCCAAGAGCAGCTATGATATAAAATGGATTAAAAATAATACTCTGATAGTTTTAACGGGATGATAGTACATTTCATGTTTCACATGGCCGTAAATGATCTGAATAGCATGTCAATACAATGGTGAGCCGCACAAAACCAAATCCCTTTAATTGCTTTTTAAGTGTAGTTTTTGTTGTTGCTGTCAAAATTATAATAGTGATATAGCAGCATGTTATGTTAATTTAAGTTTTTTGATAGGTGAAACATACTAAGTTACTCCTAATTGTTGAGTTTGGTTTAGCTGCACTCTTGGAAAAGAATGTTCCTCTTTACAAAAAGCTTTTGATGCGTTTTCTTCTCTGACTACAGCAAAATAAATGCTGAACAGCCTATCTACATCTTGTTTGAAAATGTTTAAAATGTGGAAAAAGATTCATTTAATAATTATGAAATTTGCCCACTCAATCCCAGAATGAGCCTGAGACCCAGTTTACTCCTGTGGTCTCATTTGAGCAAAAAAAGCAATAGATTTCTTGCTCTCACTTGAGTGGCAGAGCACCTGCTTTGTCAGCAAGAGACTCTGACAATCCGGCTACCTTCTGATGGGGAACAATAAGTGCTAGCAATTATGGTAGTAACTGTTCTTTAGCAAAATGTATGTTCCAGCTCATGAATGGTGAATATAGTTGTGCACCAGGTTTAGCACACACTTGTCATATGCAAAGAGCAAGATTATACTTGTTGTAAGCAAATAACTTCCTTTCAACTCATTCAACAAAGATATTCTGGGTGTACACAACATTTGGCAAGCACACTGATGCTTATTGCATCTGTTGAAAATTAAGCATTTATCCTATTCAACAATTGTAATTTTATACTACATCTCACATTGTCTTTGTTAATAATATTTTACTCATGTTATTGAGTAAATAACAACTTCAACAGTTAGGAGTAACTTGGTATGCTTCAGCTATCAAAAATCTTAAATTAACATAACATGCTGTTATATCATTATTATAATCAGTGAGCAATTATTCACATTGGCAAGATATGCAGCTAACATTTCTGAAGCCATATTGGTGGATTTCTTCCCCTAAGAAATTAATAGCTGAATGAGTTTATTAAATTCTCTGCTTTACACTATTAACAAGTTCTAACAAATTAAGTTACTGTTATTGTTATATAATAATGAGCAGTTTCACCCCACCCTGATCTACCTGAACAATCAGAGTAAACATACAAAAATGCCACTTCTAATACATAGTTGCAGATTATAAATTATTAGACTAAAACAAAAGAGAAAACAGTTTGTTCTTCCTTTAGTCCTCGAACAATGTACTTCCCAGAATCAACACTGCAACTGAAGAGATGCAACCAACACGATCTGCCAGCAGTGACCATCCTTACAAAAATCTTTTCACTATAGCCCAGCTGAGTTCTGTGGTTTATTGCATTTTGTTTTTTTTACCTAAGTTGTATCCATTTTGTCAAGTAAATCCACACAATAAAGATCCCGTCCCACTTCAGAAAATACTCCTGTAATAGAAACACAATGTTGGAATTCCACCCACTGTATTTATATCATGTGTGCTGCAAGGCAGAATACGTTGCCAGAAAATGTGACATGGTTCAAAATTATAGGTACTGGTTCTTTGATGTGAACTTGTCATAAATGGAACTTTCATTTATTTGACCACTGTATCAAATTGACTTGGAAACGATCGCCTTCCCTTATGAAAATGTTAAGGTAGGGCCCAACGGCTCCACACAAAATTTCTCTCTATTGAGGACCATCGTCTTGAAATACATGTAACACATGGCAAAGAAAATATTACAGCCCAACAGTATTGACTGAAAATTAGTGTGTCCTTGCTTACAAAGCTATGTCTCTACACCCTTTTTAAAAGCCCACTGTATCCACAATTATTTTTTATGAAGGCTTCTTTAATAACTTTTAATTATTTTATTTATTTGTTGATTGTGGATATCATAGGCAAGATGCTGCTGATTGCCTCTTAAGAAGTTATGAGTGTTTCCAGCATTTTCTACTTTTATTTCAGATTTCCAGCTTCTACAGCTTTTTTGATTTTCAAGTAGTTTACAAGTTCACTTCAAAGGACAGTTAAGAATCAACTAGGAATTTGTCAAGAATTCCTTTCTGGTTGGCTCTATTATGATCAATACCATTGTTTTGGATGGTTAGTGGATCAAGAAATCAGTTTTGGTTAAAATTCCAAATATTCATAATCTTAATCAAATGTAAGGCCTATGGATTTGCATCACTTCATTTATTTGAAGGGTGGGTGCACTTTTGAGAATATGCCTGTTATTACACATAACCGAAACTGATACTGAAGTAATAAATCTAAATTTTTACACAGTATGTGTCTGAAGTTAAATACTATTTCATTTAAATCAATATGTATCACTTTTGTTGATCTGCCAATTATAGTTATGCACCATTTTTTGCAGTCATTAAAACTGTCATTAAGATTTCTATTATTTCATTATTGGTTTCAAATACTTTTTATTGATGTACAATTTGGGCTTTTTTCATCTGATTGGAAGTATTTTTTTAATTGGTGCCCTGTTCAGTTCTTCAGATCATCTCCTGAGGCAATGTTTTTTGGGTGAAAGTGCTCAGACAATGGCCATTTTTCATTTGTGCATCTTAAATTCCATTTAAAAATATTCAAAGTAAAACCAGAAGAAACTAGACTTCTTGACCATTATTTGTGCAAACTGAGATTTTATTTTGTTTGAGCAATGTACTTTTCAGATTAGTAAATGGCACTGTTTCTTCAGAAATCCACTTTGGTTTCTCCCAGGTAAAATGCATAGAAAATGCAGGTTGATGTGCACGTTATAGAACTTAGCAAATGACTGTTCATTCACTTGGGTTCGGATAGCATGACCATTCAGGAGTCAGTTTCGTGGGCTACTTGGATCCTTTGTTTTCATTAATATGGTTGGCTATTTCAATGCAGCTGGTAATAAACTGATCTGTAAAGCTAGTTCAGTCACAAGGGGGAGGCAGTTCAGCAGGACTCTATCAATCACTTTCCCTTTGGCAGAAAGAAAGAGATCTATCTGTAGTTACCACAGCAGGTTTGTTTTCTGTCCCGAAGACAGTCGTGATTATGGCATCTTGAGATCCCTGGGAATATCAGAATCAGAATTCTTCTCTTTCCAGAGGTTAACCATGAGGTTGTGGATTTGTCACTGAATTTACCCAACATCAAGTTTTAGAACTTCAGCAAGGATACTATTCACTCTTGAGCCCTTAGCTAGCAAATATCCTTTTCGATTTATTGTCCATCAGAAGTGGCAGAAAGGCCATGATGAATAGGTTGCTGTGGAGGGAGCAGGGTCCTCCTCAACCACTTCCAGTAGTTAAGGAGCTGCTTCTTCATTTGAATTGTGAATTTTGTCCATCTAGAGACACAATGGACCTGACCTTTGTGACATGACAACACCAGGAGAAATGCACGTAGCAACACCAACCACTGTCGCCTTTCTCGACCTCACTAATTGGGAGGGGCTGTTGACCACCTTTCTCAAATTTGGTTGCTTGCAGAAATTTGCCTCCATATTATTTCCATAAGACCATAAGACAAAGGAGCAGAAGTTGGCCATTCGGCCCATCAAGTCTGCTCTGCCATTCTATCATGAGCTGATCCATTCTCCCATTTAGCCCCACTCCCCCGCCTTCTCACCATAGCCTTTGATGCCCTGGCTACTCAGATACCTATCAATCTCTGCCTTAAATACACCCAATGAGTTTGCCTCCACAGCCACCCGTGGCAACAAATTCCACAGATTCACCACTCTCTGGCGAAAGAAATTTCTCCTCATCTCTGTACTGAATGGGCGCCCTTCACTCCTGAAGTCGTGCCCTCTTGTACTAGACTCCCCTACCATGGGAAACAACTTTGCCACATCTACTCTGTCCAGGCCTTTTAACATTCGAAACGTTTCTCTGAGGTCCCCCCCTATTATTCTGAACTCCAAGGAGTACATCCCAAGAGCCGTCAAATGTTCCTCATATATTAACCCCCTCATTCCTGGAATCATTCTGGTGAATCTTCTCTGAACCGTCTCCAACTTGGAGAGTTCTGCTTTGTTATGTCGTGCAAGCTGTGATGCTAATTAACTGAGCTGATCTCAATGCAGACTGGTGTCAAGCAAGGCTGCTTCATTGCCCTGATATTTTCTCACTCTTTCTTGTTGAACTGGTTCACCTTACTTTTCAACAAGTTTCCCGCTGGAACGAAGCTATCTACATCACTAAAGGGAGAATGCTCAATTTACCTTGCCTCCTCTGTAGTAGTTAAGCTGCAGTCAGCGATGCCCCTTGTGTTTGCCTGCATTCAGAGGCTGAGCTCCAATTATTGTCAGCTCTTTCACCGAAGTAAACAAGAGGATGGTTCTTGCACTAATTTCCCCAAAGCAAAGGCCCACTGCTAACCTGCCCCGATGTATAACCCCAACTTCTAACAATAAAGCCTATGATACTCATGTCTTGGGAGCCACCTCTCAATGAAAGCAGACATTGATGATGAAACTCACCTTCACCTTCAAGCACTAGCACAGACTGTGGCCATCTGAAGAAGAAAGCGTTTGAAGATCAAGACTTCAAACCTGACACAAAGCTAATGGTCTACCTGGCACAATGATCCCCATCCTTCTGTATACTTCTGAGATATAGGTTACCTGCAGCAGACAATTGAAAGCACTGGAGAGATGCCACCAAAACTGTATCTGCAAAACCTTCCAAATCTACAGCCATGATCAGCAAATCAAAGTCAGCACTCTCTCCAAGACCAACATCCCCAGCATTTAGGCTCTAAAGATGGTCAGTGGGTTCTGTTGGGCTGGCCACACTGTTTTGCATGCCCGACTCCATATTCCCAAAACATACACCACATTCCAAGCTCTGTTACAGGGAGAGACTACTGTCTGAACAGAGGAAAGAACTTGGGGACATCCTCAAAACCACCTTAAAAAGATGGAGCAACACATAAAAAGCTGGAGGAACTCAAATGGATCAGGCAGCATCTGTGGAGGGAAATGGACAGTTTACATTTTGGGTCGAGATCCTTCATCTGGACGAATGGAGATGAAAGGTCTCGACCCATAGCATTACTATCCATTTCCCTCCACAAATGCTGCCTGACCTGCTGAGTTCCTCCAGCTTTTTGTGTGTTGCACCAGATTCTGGCATCTGTAGTCTCTCGTGTTGTAAAAAGATGCAACGTCCCCATTTACTTTGGGGGATCTCTAGCACCAGACCACTCAAAGTGGAGAAGGAGCATTTGGGCTGGCACTAGAATCTCAAGTACATGCATCAGCAAATAGAAGCCTAGTACAATGGTGGAAGGAAACCACCACCTCGCAAGCTACCCATTTGTGCATCCTGTCAGGCATCTTCTGGCTCATCTGTGGCACGGACTGCTGGTCCCTCATTGGCCTTATCAGTCAAAGAACTGGAATGGAAGTACAGCTATCCTTGATCCAAGGGACAGCCTGAGAAGAACAAGTAATACCAGCATTTTACCAATCCAAGAAATTCCTTGAGTATTGTTGAAGGAAATGTAACAGAAGTAAAAAGGTAAAACTGTTCAACAGTTCCAAATGATGTAATCAAACTAGTTTCTGCAGAGTTGACAGATTTCAAGATTATGTGTCTACACAGGCTGTTAGCTAACTTGAATCCTTGCATTACACTGCCTGGTGAAACGCTATAGATAACGGAAAAATCTTATCTTTGATGAGTTTGAGCTGACAAATACGCCAGCCACTCAAATACTAATACAAATATGGCCTTGTGGGTGGAATGAAAATGAGCCTTGCACTCCTTGTGTCACATAGACAGCAGCCAATGACATAATTAGATTTTCATAGCATCCAGACAGCTTGAGTATCTAATACCTGACTGTCTAGACAATTCATCAGCCCTCTGAGGCTGTACAGCTTTGCTTTGAGATTGTTTGGTAACCAAACCTAAATAAAAATAAAGAAAGCCTTCCACAGCTAATCCCAGGTCAATATTTCTGTGTACAGGAACTCTAAGATAATTATTTGCATAATAGATAAATGTTTAACATGACCACTTCCCCCACCCCATGATTTTGAGATTAAAATGATCAGCAAAATGTTCAGATAATCAAAATGTTATTCCTATGAGATGAATATTGTAGGATAATTAATTTGAGGATATTCCAAGTTACGCCATTGATTAAATTGAATAATTTAAAGAGTAGAATCAGATATTCATCATCTGTTTAGAGTGATTTTTGCTTTCAGTATAAGATATCCAATTATAATTATAATATTTGTAATATAAAGACAGAAAACTAAAACTCTCTAACTACTTGTGTAACTGGGAACATTTGTTTCATTCCTTGGTCGACCTACTGGAAAGCAAAAACTTTGGACTGTATTTAACATATTCTCTCAGTTCATCTAAGTGATAGGAGTGGATGTTGTGCACTCATTGTAACCTTTTTGGAAGATGTATCTTTAAATTCATTTAGTGTAGATTTGGATCGAACAATGAGCTAGGGCCCCTTGATTTTAGGGCCTGGAGGTAAGTGCAGCACACACAGGCAGATGGATTTTAATTTAATCACTAAATCACAGATACCAATTGACACTGATATTTTAATTTTGAAGCATTAAAGTAGGATCCTTTTTATTAAACTATTAAATAGCTTTGAAGTTTTGTGATTGGTTAAACACAAATTTAAGAGGTATAGTAACATGGCTTTGTGCATGGGAAATCACATCGCTCAAATTTGCTTGAGTTACAGAAGAGATGACCAAGAGGATTGATGAAGGCAGAGCAGTAGATGTTGTCTACGTGGACTTTAGAAAGGTCTTTGACAAGGTCCCACATGGTCGGCTGGTCTGGAAGGTTAGATCATGTGGGATCTAATTCAATACTAAATTAGCTCGGTGGTAGGAGTCAGAGGGTGATAGTTGGACGGTTGCTTTTCAGATTGGAGGCCTGAGACAAATGATGTGCCACAGGGATCAGTGCTGCATCCCCTGTTGTTTGTCTTCTGTGTGTCTATATACTGTGTGTGTATATGTACATACACAGTGAATAGCAGGACCTGGGCACAAGTACGTAGTTTCCTGAAAGTGGTGACACAGGTAGGCAGGACGGTGAAGAAGGCATATGATACGCTTGCCTTCATCATTCGGGGCATTGAGTACAAGAGTTGGGGCACCATGTTACACTTGTAGAAGACATTGTTGAGATTGCACTTTGAATATTGTGAGCAGTTCTGATTGCTGAGCTATAGGAAGGATGTGATTAAGCTAGAGAGGGTGCAGGAAATCACAGGAATGTTGCTTGGACTGGAGGGCTTGAGCTACAAGGAGAGAATGGATAGGCTGGAATTATTTCTCTGGAGCGAAAGAGGCATTAGGGGCATAGATAAGGTGGATGGTCCTGATCTTTTTCCCAGGGTAGGGAAGTCTAGCTAGAAGGCATAGGTTTCAGCTGAGAGGAGAAAGATTTAAGTGGGGACACAAAAGACTGCAGATGCTAGAATCTGGAGCAAAAAACAAATTGCTGGAAGAACTCAGTGGTTCAGGCAGCATCTGTGGAGATAGAGGGATAGCTGATATTTCGGGTCAAGACTCTGACTCAGGGCTGAGAGAGTAAAGGGGAGATAGCCAGTATGGAGAAGTGAGGCAGGAGCTGGCAGGTGATAGGTGGATTCAGGTGAGGTTGGGTAGATGGAGCCAGGTGGGGGGAACACAAAGGTGGAGGTAGAGTTAGAGGCTGGAAAATGATAAGTGGATCCAACAAAGGGCTACAGATTCTGGAATCTGATGAGTAAGTAAGGTGATGTGGAACCAGATAAGGGAGGGATAATGGGCAGACGGAACCAGTGGGGGAGAGCATAGGAGTCATAGTGGGGTAAGTGTGTGTTTTGATGGAGAAATGGTACCAGGTGTGGGAGGGGGAAGAAACTGAGTGGTGAGGGCGGCAGTTTGGAAATGGGGGGTGCAGTTGAGAGAACCTGGGTGGATCAGATGGAGAGAGAATGGAACACGGTGCAAGCTTTAAAGGGGACCTTGGACAAATTTTCACACAGAGGTGGTGGTATAAGGAATGAGCTGCCAGAGAAAGTGGTACAGGCAGGTACGATTACAATGTTTTAAAAGACATTTGGATGGGTACATGGAAAGGAAAGGTTTAGAGGGATATGGGCCAAAAGCAGGCAAATAGGACTAGCTCAGATAGGCACCTTGGTTGGCATGGACAAGTTGGCCAAAGGGCTTGTTTCCATGCTGCATGACTCTAGGGCTGTATATTAATCACTTTATTGGACTGGTAATCCAGAAATCTGGACTAATGATACTGAGACATGTTCATATCCCACCATGGCAGCTGGAATGTTAGGATTCAATTAACTGAATAAATCTGGAGTTCAAAGTTAGCACCAGTAACAGTGACCAGATTTGTAAAAAACACATCTGGTTCACTGATGTCCTTTAGTGAAAGAAATCTACTGGTCTGGCCTGTATGCGACTGTAAATCCATGGCAATTGTTGAATCGTAACTGCCTTCTGAAGTGGCCAAGCAAACCACTCAAATTCTAGAGAACCAGGATTGGACAATAAATACTGCCTTTCCTATACCACCTGTATCCCAGTAATTAACTTTTAAAAATGTGCTATCATTTATTTATTAGCCATGTTCAGTTGGGGCTAACTTGAATTTTAAAAGCTTGCATTTTCCCTTGAGTTAATCTAATGTTTTTATACCTGACAGACTTTTCCAAATGTTTACATTCAATGCAAAGATATTTCTAGCAAAAACTACTGTGTAAATTGTTTCATTGATGCAGCTGGTGTCCAATGACTTTGCTTTCCTTGAAGCTTCACTGGAACATTAACTATGCTACTTAGTACCTTTACAAACTGTTCCTAGGATATGGGGCAACTTTTAGTCTCTGAGAAGGCACTCGTGAATCACCTTTTTGAATGATTCTTTATAATGTTGCTGGACCACATATTAGTGTATTGGTAGTCATCCACAAAGTATGGGACTAATATGTGCAAAGGCCTATCTGAGTAGGGGATGTAGGTTCTTTTCAGTGAAATGCATTGGTGAACCTTGGTTTCATGGTCATTTCTGGCACCAACCCACAAATCACCAGATTTATTAAATTTTAAGTTCACACTTTTCTATCCTTGACTTCTCCTTACCCAGAGTTTGTAGACCATAATCACTGACCACTTCATTATATACTTGTAAAGTTATCTGTTGGTTTCCTCTTTTACAACTTATGAACTAGGAGCAGGAATAGGCCACTCCGTCCCTCATAAACTCTCCACCATTCAAAAAGATCATAGTTGATCTAATTATAAACCCAAGTCTGCATTCCATTTCTATCCAAGGTAACTTGTCACCTCTTTGCTAATAAGTAGTTATCAACCTCTGCCTTAAAAACATCCAAAGACTCTGTGTCCACAGCCTTTTGAGGATGAGAGTTCCAAAACTCAGCAGATCAGCTCACATTTGTGGGAAGAGAAACAGAATGAACATTAGTATTGGTTTTGGTTTTTTTATTGTCACATGTACCGAGATACAGTGTAAAGCTTTTGTTTGGCGTGCCATCCAGACAGATTATGCCATGCATAATTACAACGAGGGAGTAAAAAAAATTATGCAGGAATATTGTGTCGCAGTTGCAGAGAAAGTGCAGTGCAGGTAGACACAAAGTGCAAGGACCACAATGAGTTAGATTGGGAGATCTTCCCAGCGCTCCAGTCAGTCTCTCTCCTCCCCTCTCCCGTCGGGCACAAGATAGAAACCTTGAGAGCACAAACCATCAGCCTCGAGGACAGCTTCTATCCCACTGTTATCAGACTCTTGAATGGACCTGTCATGCACTAAAAGATGAATTCTTGAACTCTTGATCTCCCAATCTACCTCGTCCTGGCCCTTGCACTTTATGTGTCTACCTGCACTGCACTTTCTCTGTAACTGCAACACTATATTCTGCATTCTGTTTTCTTTTTACTACCTCAGTGTAATTATGTATGGCATGATCTGTCTGGATGTCACGCAAAACAAAAGCATTTCACTGTATCTCGGTACATGTGACAATAATAAACCAGTACCTATACCAATCCTTATGTTGTTCAATTCCATTTTACAAATCCCTGCTGAAATTATTTCCAAGGAGCCTTTGAGATTCCGTTTTCTTTGCAATAGCATTTTGCTGGACATATGAGAGACCTGAGTATATGGGCCAGTTGGAAAGTTGAATGTAAGTGTTGGCAGATGAAATTAATCCTGACAAGTGTAAGATGATGCATTTTGAGAAGTCAAATAGGAGTCGGATGTATACAGTAAATGGTAGGGCACTAAGGGACGTTGATGAACAGAATGAACTTGGGATTCAAGTTTTTTAGTTCCCTGAAAGTGAAGGAGGTATATGGCATGCTTCCCTACACAGGTCGGGGCATAGAATATAAGGGTTGGCATAATAAGATAAGATCTTTATTAGTCACATGTACATCGAAACACACAGTGAAATACATCTTTTGCATAGTGTGTTCTGGGGGCAGCCCGCAAGTGTCGCCACGCTTCCAGCGCCAACATAGCATGCCCACAACTTCCTAACCCGTACGTCTTTGGAATGTAGGAGGAAACTGGAGCACCCGGAGGAAACCCACATAGACACAGGGAGAATGTACAAACTCCTGACAGACAGTGGCTGGAATTGAACCTGGGTTGCTGGCGTTGTAAAGCGTTATGCTAACTGCTACACTACTGTACCTGCCTTTATAAGGTGTAACTTTACAAAACACTGCTTTGGCTGCTCTTGGAGCAGCCAATGCAAGGGCTCGGTGGGGAAGGTCTACAGTTTAGGGTTCTTCTGCCACTGCAGAGGGAGGGGCAGGTTTCAGCGAGAAAGCCCCTTAAATATTTGTAAATACGGGATCGGGGTATCACCCCAGGGAGCCACACAAGTGGCATCGGTGCTGTGTTTTTTTTATATAACAAGGTAACACTAACGATTGATCCGTACACGAATGTAAAGGTTTGCACTGTTTTATTATTGTATATAGTTTGTCTTTTATTATGAATAAAGTTTATTTTGGTTATAAAAAAAGCATTGTGTGCAGTTCTGGTCACCACTCTACAGGAAAGATGTGATTGAGCTGCAGTGAGTGCAGAGGAGATTCACCAAGGTGTTGCCTGGATTGGGTGATTTTTGTTATGGGGAGAGATTGGATAGGCTGGGCTTCTTTTCCTTGGAGCAAAGGAAGCTGAGGTGTGAACCTGATAGAAGTATATAAGATCATGAGAGGCATAGATGGGGTAGATAGTCAAATGAAAATCAAATACTGCTGATGTTGGAAATCTAAAATAAAAACAGAAACACTGTAAATATTCAGCAGGTTTAGGCCACATCTGTGGGAAGAGAAACAGAGCTAATGTTTCAGGCTAAAGACCTTCGTTAAGGTTCTTTTTCTCTTTCCACAGATGTGGCTTGGCCTGCTGAGTACTTACAACAATTTTTGTTATTTTAGATAGAATCTTTTCCCATGATAGGAGCATCAAAAACAAGAGGGCATAGGTTTTAAGGTGAGAGGAAGGAGTTTTAAAGGGGATCTGAGGGGTAAGTTTTTTTTACAGAGTGTGGTTGACATCTGGAACATGCTGCCAGAGAAGATGGTGAGATCAGATACAGTTACTACATTTAAGAGGTATTTACGACAGACACTTAAATAGGCAAGGCGTTGAAGTATCTGGTCCTAAAGTGGGCAAATGGGATTAGTGTAGATGGGGGAAAGGTCATCATGAACATGTGGGCTGAAGGGTCCATTTCTTTGCGGTACAGCTCTGTAGATTATTTAAAACAGGGATAACAGCCGTGTTTGTCATTGTGAATTTATTTTAAACATTTTTGATTACTATTGTTCTATGCTGCAAAGTATTTGAATTCCCATATAGGAAGTTGTGGTTTTGTCTGGGTCAAAAGAAGAAAGCAAGTCAATTGTGATGAGGTTTTTTGGCACCTTTCAAGTTTGGCATCATCAGCTTGACTACTTTATTAAAGAATATAAGAATTAATCTTTGCCTATTTTTATACTCATAAATCATAGATGGTATCAGGCATGTCAGCAGATCTTTTGGCATTCTGAGCAGATCTTGGCGCTTTTAATTTAGTCTATGTGCACGATAACTTTGATAATATCATATTTTCATATGACATAGAAGGAGCTATTTGCCCATTGAGTGTATGTTGGTTCTCAGAGGAATTCCATCAACCTACTCTCTCTCATGCCCATTAACTACAAAACCCCTCCCAATTCTCCTGCAAGCACCTACACATTAGGGATATTTACATTAGCCAATTAACCCACCATCAGCATGTCTTTGGGATGTGAGAGGAAATCTGAGCACCTGAGGAAAACCAAAGTACCGTCAAGGAGAACAATGCAAAACTCCACACACAATTGCACCAGAGGTCATGGAGCTGTGGAGCAGCAGCACTGCCTTTTGTACCACTGTACAATGCCTTTAAATAATCTTATCATTTAACAGGTCTATAACCATATAGAATGCAAAACCGTATCTTTCTTATTTGTGCTTTACAAGATGACATTTCTGCATGGCAAATCTCACATACAGTATTTCTCCAAAAGCATTGAACAAACTTCCTTTCTGATCCACCGCCCACATTGTTCCAGTGAATTCCACAGAAGCTTGGAGAATAGAACTCCATCTTTTGATTAGGTGTTCTGCAATCTTTTAGCATAGAACATAGAGCAGTACAGCACAGTACGGGCCCTTCGGTCCACGATGTTGTGCCTACCTATATAAACACCTACTCCCTGATCAATCTAATCCTTCCCTCCTACACAGCCCATAACCCTCCATTTTTCTTACTTCCATGTGCCTATCTGAGAGTCTTTTAAATGTCCCTATTTTATCAGCCTCTACTACCATCCCTGACAGTGCATTCCAGGCACCCACCACTCTCTGTGTAAAATAAAAACCTACCTCTGACATCGCCCCTAAACTTTCCTCGTCTGACCTTAAACCGGTGTCCTCTGGTGTTGGTGCTGCCCTGGAGAAAAGGTGCTGGCTGTCCACTCTATCTATACTCCTCATAATCTTATACACCTCTATCAAGGGCTCAAAATTTATTTTAACACTTTCAAATTATAACTATTGCACCTATTTATTCACACAACTGTTGATGACAAGTTTCTGTTTCTGAACCAATGTTCTTTCTTTGTCTATCACCTCCCTCTTTTTCCTTGTATCTACTTCTCTTATCTACTAATCATTTCTGTCTCCTACCCTATCACTGATTTTTTTTTGTTCTTCCCTCCCACCTTTCTTCTGTCTGTATTTAGTTTAAAACCTGTTACATCTCTAAAGATTTCTAGGTTGATGGTTCCTGAAACATTAATTCCTCCAGCATTATATTGTTTTATTCCATATTTTCAGCACAATATTTGGTTTTCTCTCATTGACACTCTATGCTATTATTCTCGATTTAGTTAGCATTGTTATTGAACTTAGTCATATCTACTCTTGATCGTATCTTCTCAGTCTTAATTCTCCATTTAGAACTGGTTTGCAATCAGGCATATATTTCTGTGCTGTATGAAGAACATGTGTGTCTGGATATTCTAACCAAAACTAAATTCAACTATCCATTATGTAATTTTTATGATGAAGAGAAAATTGGACTGGCAGACAATTTTAACAACTTGTCCGTATCTAGTGCACTACTGCAGATCACCAGAATTTCTTTGTCCTCACCAAGTTGTTTTTTGTTGTTCAAATATTTAATCCATATTGAGAGCCATAAATATTCAGAATATGGGTCCACTAAGTATTTCCCAAACCAACTGATATTGAAATATTTAACATCTTAAGATGAATTTATTTTATTTGTCCTTTTATTTCTTTGCCAGATTTCTACCTTCCATCCAGTGCTTTCTCTTTCTGGTTCATGAATTTTTCCTTGATATGGTTTCAAAAATGTCACTCTTACAATGCTTAAGTGTTGACTTGTGATGTTTGGATTTTGATGATAGTATTTGTACCATTTCTCTGTCATAGCTAACCTGATACTATTTGTTACCTGATGCACATACGTATGAATTACTGACAAGGATAACTGGATAGTAATCAGAATATGACTTTGTAAATTCCATGAACATCAGCTGTAGTGTCTCTGCTCTTGATATTGATGATGATACGAGTGAGATCAGTTACATTGGCATAAACCTGGGATATTCTTGGTGCTTGGGTAATCACTAGGACTTCAGAGAGCATTAATTTTTAATTATCTGGTCAGAAATAAACAAGGCAGCTGACAGCTGAAAGATTATTTAGATAACTGGAATGCAAACTGCTTCTCAAATATAAGATTAATTGCTGTTGGTGACAATTACACTGCAGATAAAATATTTCTAAGTCTCTGTTGGTCTAACAAAGAATGTAATTGCATTATTTCCAACCAGATGATCCTCTTTCAGTTCCAAATCCTACAGGTAGAGTAACGGTTAGCATGACACTATTACAGCACCAGCAACCCGGGTTCAATTCCAACCGCTGTCTGCAAGGAGTTTGTACGTTCTCCCCGTGTCTGCATGGGTTTCCTCAGGGTGCTCCGGTTTCTTCCCACATTCCCAAAAGACGTATGGGTTAGGAAGTTGTGGGCATGCTATGTTGACGCCGGAAGCGTGGTGACACTTGCGGGCTGCCCCCAGAACACTCTACACAAAAGATGCATTTCACTGTGTGTTGCGATGTACATAGGACTAATAAAGATATCTTGTCTAGTTTTAGATCATCCTTAAGCATTTTAAAATTAGTTATCAACAAGACTATTGTAGAAATCTTTTCAACTGTATTTCATACATCAGAGTGGTAGATGTTAATCTATAAAATTTTCTGCCAATCCAAATGTTATTGTCTCTGAACAATACTTATAATTATTTATAGCTTCAAATCTATGTTTATACCCATGAGTATCTTATGATTTGTTAATTTTATTCTCCCTGATATTAAGGAAAACAGGGAAGTGTCACGGGATCTGCCACAAGATGGTTAGCAGGCTCGTAAAGCTAAATTACAATGAAAATGCTTGCAACTTATTCCTTTGCTTAAAACATAGACATAGAACAGTACAGCATAGGAACAGGCCCTTCAGCCCACAAATGTCCTGCACCAAACACGATGCCAAATTAAACTAAATCCCTTCTGCCTGCACATGATCCATATTCCTCCATTCCTTGCATATTCATGTGTCTATCTAAAAGCCTCTTAAACGCCACTATTGTGTCTGCTTCCACCAATACCCTTGGCAGCCTGTTCAGGCGCCTATAGCTCTCTGTGTAAATAAAACTTGCTCTGCAGATCTCCTTTAAACTTTCCTTGCACATCACCTTTAAATTCCCCCCCTTTCACCTTTAATGCATGTCCTCTAGTATTTGACCTTTGTACTCTGGGAAAAAGATTCTGACTGACTGTGTACCCTATCTATGCCTCTCATAATTTTATATACTTCTATCGGGTCTTCCCTCAGCCTCTGATGCTCCAGAGAAACAACCCAAGTTTGTCCAACCTCCCCTTATAACTCATACCTTCCAATCCAGTCAGCATCCTAGTAAACCTCTTTTGTACCCTTTCCAAAGCCTCCACATCCTTACCTGTAATGGGGCGACCAGAATTGCACACAATAACATGGAAGCAAGGTTAACACTTAGTGCTAAAATTCCATTGGGACTGAGATTGCAATGCTATAGAAACTATGTAACAATCATTTGTGTCCGAAATATTGAGCAGGTGTTATATAGTTTTATCATAAAAGAAGTCCATTTGTGATATTGACAGATGTTTGGGGGAGGACTTTTTATTTCACTTCATGCAGTCCTAGTTGTTTTGAGATTCTAGTACCAGCTATATTAACTGTATAATAGGAAGAAAAGGAACTTTGATGGAAAGTCTTCTGTGGGTCATCTTACACACCTTTGTTTTCAGGTGAAAAGTAAAAAAAAACTGCAAATTGCACATAGTAGAAATCTGAAATAAAAACAGGCAATGCTGGAATTACTCAGCAGGCCAGGCAGCTTATTATGCACAGAAAAACAGGGTTAACATTTCAGGTTGATGACCATTCATTATTTTTGATGACCTTATCCTTCTAAGAATGAGAGGTTGCTGGTTTAGCTGGTGATGTTGAAGAAATCTTGGCAAGTTGCTGCACTGTAAGCTGTAGATTATGCACTCTGAAGCTAAAATGATTATTAGAAAGAAATAATATAAATTGGTAAATGAGATGCTAAACTGTCAGTTACATAGAACATTACAGCACAAGTCCAGGCCCTTCGACCACAATGTTGTGCCGGCCATTTTATCCTGCTCTAATATCCATCTAACCCTTCCCTCCCAAATGTTAACCCTTCCCTCCCATTTCTCTATCATTCTTGTGCCTATCTAAGAGTCCCTTAAATGTCCCTAAAGTATCTTGCCCCCACACACCTCTGCCGGCAGTGCATTCCAAGCACCCACCACTCTCTGTGTTTAAAAAAATCTTACCTCTGACATCCCCCTTATACTTCCCTCCAATCACCTTAAAAATTATGCCCCCTCATGTTAGCCATTTCATTCTGTCCTGAATTAGAGAGCTGCTTGGGTATAAAATTAAAACCCAACCCAACCCAACCATGACCAGTTGGAACAAGACCAGGGACTTATAATTTGTTTGTTATTTAACCCAAACCCAACACATATACACATGAAAATACCATGGGTGGTCAGTGGTGCAGCTAGTAGCGCTGCTGCCTGACAGCGCCAGAGACACAGGTTCAGTCCTGACTTTGGGTGCTGTCTGTGTGAAGTTTGCTTGTTTCCCTATAACTGCGTGTGTTTCCTCCCAGATCCCAAAGATATATAGATTGGTGTCCATAAAATATGTTATTGCTTAATTTCACCATCGATAATGTTATTTTTATGTGAGAGAGGTTGACTTGCCAGATTGACTTGCAGAAAGACTCTTGCAAATTTCTACAGATGTACGATGGAGAGCATTCTGACTGGTTGCATCACCGCCTCGTATGGAGCTTCCAATGTGCAGGATCAAAAAAGGCTGTAGAGAGTTGTAGTCTTGGCCAGCTCCACCACGGACACAACCTTCTCCACATTGAGGACATCTTCAAGAGGCGGTGCCTCAAGAAAGTGGCATCCATCATTAAGGACCCTCACTATCTGGGATGTGCCCTCTTTGTGTTACTATCATCGGGGAGGAGGTACAGGAGCCTGAAGACCCACACTCAACATTTTAGGAACAGCTTCTTCCCCTCCGCCATCAGATTTCTGAATGGCCCATGAACCCATGAACACTACCACGTTATTCCTCTTTTGCACTATTTATTTATGTTTGTAACTTATAATAATTTTTATGTCTTACACTGTTCTACTGCCACAAAACATATGTCAGTGATCATAAACCTGATTGTGGTTCTGTATTTGATATAATTAAATACTATATAGTTTCGTAAATTAAGCTTAACAATATCTGACTGAATCTGTAGTGATAACTGAAGAAATGAGTAAAGCAAATGGCACGTATCTAAGAAAAGTAAATAAATGAGAAACAAGGCCATACCTCCTGCAAGGTAGCATCTACCAGCCTGGTGGCAATAGATATCATTGTGCCTGTGCAACATTTGTGGTTACTGCAGCTTTTAAGAGAAAGTTGACAAAAGCATAGCAACTTGCCATTGTCACCTACTTCAGCACCATGGGAAAGTAAAGGATTAAAAAAAAACTACTAAAAGGCTATGCAAAAAAATGTATACAATAATATTTGACATTCATTTATGACATTCCAATTAATAGTTAATATACAGCTGTTTATTTTTAAGGAAATGAAGATCATGTGAAAATATTAGAATGTGTCCAAGATGTATTGTATCAGTATTAAATAAAACATTTTTTTTCAAAATGGGCAACTCTATATTTGCCTAATTTTTTTTGTTTAGATGTGCATTCCTTGTCCAACTGGAAATGAAAGGATTTTAGTGACTGCTTACAGATACCAATAGAAATATCACATTCAGGAAAGATGGTGTCACAGCCCTCATTCTGACCATATACAAGTACAGCTGCTTAAAAGTGAAGGCTTTGTTTGATTTTTTTGAGGAAATCCTGCTTATTCCCTTGTGTGAACTGGGCCTGCAGTTTTTGATGGACTTTTGAGAACTGAACAATTTATTTCTTAAGCACTGGAATTTCTCCAGTGACAATGCCAGGGAATGTTTCATAACAAAATATGCAGAGCTTTAAATGCCTAGTATTGCCTTGTGTGTGTATTTTCACTTCCAGATAAAGGGATCCTGCTGCATTATAAATTGACAAAAATATATGTGAAGATCCTACCTAACACAAGCTGATATTTTAAAAGTCAGAGTAGGAAGGCAAGAAGCAAAAATGCTCTCTAGATCTGTTGCCCCATCCATTTGTTAGGACAGTTTACCACACTCATACAGTTCCAGTTTCCCTTGTGGTGAGCTGGCTGCAGGGCTCAAGTTGAAGTGTCTAGTTCCTTTCCTGTTTAATTTAACTTCAGTAAACAATTGGTAAGAAAGCTTTTGACAAGCAAGAGCGGCAAGGCTACAAGAATTGTTATGTTTTCCATACGCAACATCCTGCTGCATTGTATATTTTCTACCACAGATTTCAGTTGATTCATGGTTGTCGTTCTGCTGTCTGCCACAGTGTTTAAGTCTAGCACCTGGTACTCGTGATATCTGCAGTTCATCAATGCTGTGAAGTTTTGCACTGCCTGCCTCCGAGGTCTGCATTACTTCACTTTAAGAAACATGTTCAAGGGTAACTTGAATTCTACATTTTATCATGCAGAGTGATGAACTGAATGTCACACGGTGACGGTTAGGCAGTCAAATGACTGGATTTGGGGAAAAGGTAAAGGAAAACAAAGACTTGCATTTATTTAGCATCTGTCAATATCTCAGGATACCCCAAAATGTTTACAGTCAATAAATACTTGCAGTTTAGTCAACCAGATTGTGCACAGTACGCTGGTACAAACAAAATGTTTAGAGTGATGTTGATTTGTGGTGATTATTTGCCAGGACTCTGAGAGAAATCACCTGGTCCTCAAAATGAGGACTTTTGAGAACAGATGAAAAATTATAACACATTTTTACCTTGATGCAATATGGATGTTGAGGTTTGCCAGAAGAGAAATTTCTTAATATTGATTTTCGATCTAAATGTTTCACAGACTAGTTTTAAAACAGTACCTCAATCTATTGTCAACGAAGGAAATGTTGGGGGCGGTTGCTAATTAGATTCACCTTCAGTTTTGTATGATCTAATGGTGACATTCTAAGCAAATTAAATTTTATTTTGTCATTTCAGCTGAACAAGAATTTGTGAAGATATCATCATTGTTGCTAGTACTGACCGTGATGGTGGTTGTAATCATTTGCCTGCTGAACCACTACAAACTTTTAACACGGTCTTTAATAAATCGACAGAGTCAAGCTAGACGGCAAGAAGAAGCATTGCATCCTGTAAGTTTTAATTCAGTTCTCTCATTTCTGAAAATGGAAACTATTTTTGCAAAACTAAAATGCAGAAAATAGCTTAAAAACATCATTCCAAAAATCCATTAAATTTATGCTTATTTTTGCTTTTATTAACTGCCTTATTCCACTATTGTTGAACTGAATTTTATTAAGTTAATGAACGTGGCATAAACTTGACTTAATGCTCAGGGAGTTTAAGTGGTGCCAGATATATGGCTTTTTATAAAAATCTTTATTGCTCCATTTTTGCAAAATGTACATCCATTTTGAGAATGGACATTGTTCTACATTTTTGAATGTAGAGACTAATGTATTAAATGTGTTAACTTTATGTGAAATGTAGAAACTTCTGAAGACTATAAATTTGCACAACTCCATATCCAATGTAAGGCATCAATTATAAGCTGCTGGGCCTTCTTCATAATCCTCCTGGTAACATACATCATAAAAATCTTTGGTTGATTAGGTTAGGATCGTGTTTGAGATGAATAATTGAATTAACTTTTTTTTACTGGACTAGATGTAATTTGAAATCCTTGAAATATGTGGTACAGGCTTGGGCAGGTAACGAAAGTGCAAAATCAGTTGCACAAGGAATTAATTGGATGGGGGCTAATTAAGAAATACAGTCAATTCTTGATTATCTAGAGGCTGATTTACTGGTCTTTGGATTAACCACTTGAGGGAGAAATAATGCTCGCACTTCCAGCTCAGTGGGCTCAGTGGCTGGCAGGATCCCGCAGTTCAGTAATTATCTCCTCTGGTTGCAGTTGGCTGACTTTGGGCCTTTTCAGGTGGTGGTTGTTGTCAGGAATACAACAGAATCCCTGTTTGTACCATGGCTCTGTACTTGGTCTCAAATTTCATATGGGACAAGAACTTCTTGTTGCCCTGGGGATGTGTGAGTTTCTTCAGAATGCCCCCAAACCTCCACATGGAGTAGACAGAGAAAAAATGTGTTGCTGTCCATGATGACCAATCCCCATTCCCAATGCAGTGGCAACACCAGATATGTTCTTGAAGGCTGTTGAGATCGTCGGGTGCTGGGCAGCGGTTCTATTGGTAAAGCAGGTTGCTGCCAGTGATTCCTGCTTTTACTGGTTGGCCTGGTAGAGGTGCTCAATGAGTTTGTAAAAGGAGGGAAGAACCTCAAGACAGAGCTGTATGGTCTTCATGTGGATTTGTTCCATGGCCAGGCTGCTAAAATCTTGCTTTGTGAAGTGGATGCAGGGGAAGGTGGTACTCAAAACAGGTGTTGACCATTCACCTTGATTGGCTGTTTTATATTATTCATTTTGTTTTGCATTATCTATGGAGGTACTCCCTTCCATTATTCTGGATAAATGAAGTGAATTTTGTAAAATGGCTCTCCTTCCACTGCAATTCTGTGTGCTTCAACTTAACCCAGAAACATTTGAATGCAGCCGTATGATTTTTAACTTTAACATTGATGCAATGAACATTTTTATTCTTTTCTGAGCTTTTCAGGGAGAGTTTGAATAAATATCCTTTGTGGATTGATAGTCAAGAAAAGATAGAAAATCCACTTCTCCCAAATAATTCAAAATGTTGGTAGACCATGGCTGTCTGTTTTTATCTTTGTAGAGAGATAGTTTTTAAACTGTGGCCAGATTATTAAAAAAGAGTTAGATTGGATTACAATTAATGAGGTACCTGTTGTTTTTTTACTCCACTCACCTGTGCAATTCTCCAAACCTCCTGCCCCAACCTACACTTTTACTCACCACAACGATCATACAACTACTACAAGAACTTTAGCTCTCTTTTTTTACATATAAAAAGCTTCCAGCAATCTCCAAGAGGAAGTGGAAAACATTTAAATGAGATTAAAAGTGAAGAGTATAAAGTATAATGTTGCATTTTAATGCTACACCAGGAAGCAATTTTGTGAAGTAGTTTTGGTAAAGTTTTTACTTTTCAGCTAATGATGTTGCTAACCACAAAGCGATTAAGAAGTATGTATTGGGCATACATTTTTAAAATGTAGTTACTTCATAAAATTACCAGCAATTTAGAGGTTCTTTCAATCCTCTCCTAATTTCATGCCCATACATCTCCAGATGGCTCCCATCATCTAATGATGCCTTAATTACTTTCAGTTTTTAGGTATCTCTTCCAACTAGGATAAGATATGGCAGTGTTGCTTCTGCCATCTATCTTTTTTGTTTTTCTCACAGTTTATCAGTCCATGTGCTCTCATTTTCTTTGGCTCTCACCCTGTGCTTCTATTATTTTATTAGGTCCAGCTGCAACACTCATTCCACCTTTGTTACTATGTCTTTTTATCTTTATTGTTCCTCAGAGCATTCAACTTGGATATCATATTAGCTCCAATTAGGTTTTGCTGAAACCCCTTTCATTTTTTCTTTTCTCAGATCACTTTTACACTGTCGATTCAACAAAGTGCACCACCAGTTCAATGCCACTCGGTTAATTGACTTGTTCTTCCCCAGATTATATGGCTGCCAGCTTTCCCCATACTAAATAATTTCCATCACTGGCTATGTAGATGAGCATCAACAAGCAACAATTGGATCAACCCAGTTACACCATCCCTGTTCCTCTTTTGACCCTGGAGTAGAAATATGATCATAATAACGCCTGGAGTTCTCCATAATGTGAGCCAATACATTTAGGTAGGTCCAAGGTTATTACGGGAAGCAAGGGAAGAGATTGCTGCGCCTTTGGCGATGATCTTTGCGTCCTCACTGGTGGCAGGAGTAGTGCCAGATGATTGGAGGTTGGGAGATTTTGTTTAAGAAAGGGAGTAGGTATAACCCTGGGAATTACAGACCAGTAAGTCTTACTTCAGTGGTGGGCAAATTACTGGAGAAGATTTTTAGAGGCAGGATTTATAGGCATTTGCAGAAGCATAGGCTGATTAGGGACAGTCAGCATGGCTTTGTAAGGGGCAGGTCATCCCTCACGAGCCTCACTGAATTCTTTGAGAATATGACAAAGCACATTGATGAAGGTAGAGCAGTGGATGTGGTGTACATGGATTTTAGTAAGGCGTTTGATAAGGTTCCTCATGGAAGGCTGATTCAGAAAGTTAGGAGGCATGGGATCCAGGGAAACTTGGCTGTGTGGATTCAGAATTGGCTCGCCCATAGAAGACAGAGGGTGGTGATGGATGGTGGCGTATACTGACTGGAGGTCGGTGACCAGTGGTGTCTGCAGGGATCTGTTCTGGGACCCCTGCTCATTGTGATTTTTATAAATGACTTGGATGAGGATGTGGAAGTGTGGGTTAGTAAGTTTGCTGATGATACAAAGGTTGGTGGTGTTGTGGATAGTGTAGAAGGTTACTGTAGATTACAACAGGATATTGAGAGAATGTAGAGCTGGGCTGAGAAGTGGCAGATGGAGTTCAACCCGGATAAGTGTGAAGTGATACACTTTGGAAGATCAAATTTGAAGGCAGAATACAAGGTTAATGGCAGGACTCTTAGCAGTGTGGAGGAACAGAGGGATCTTGGGGTCCATGTCCATAGATCCCTCAAGGTGGGCCACGCAGGTCAAAGGTGTTGTTAAGAAGGCATATGGTGTGTTGGCCTTCATTAGTCGGGGTATTGAGTTCAAGAGCCACGAGGTAATGTTGCAGCTCTATAGAACTCTGGTTAGACCACACATGGTGTATTTTGTTCAGTTCTGGTCGCCTCATTATAGGAAGGATCTGGTCGCCTCATTATAGGAAGGGTGCAGAGGAGATTTACCAGCATGCAGCCTGGAATTGGAGAGCATGTCTTATGAGGATAGGTTGAGTGAGCTAGGGCTTTTCTCTTTGGAAAGAAGGAGGATGAGAGGTGACTTGATAGAGGTGTACAAGATGATAAGAGGCATAGATTGAGTGGACAATCAGAGACTTTTTCCCAGGGCGAAACACGAGGGGGCACAATTTTAAGGTGATTGGAGGAAGGTATAAGGGGGATGTCAGAGGTAAATTTATTACACAGAGAGTGGTGGGTGCGTGGAACGCACTGCTGGCAGAGGTTGTGGGGGCAGATACATAAGGGACATTTAAGGGACTTTCTTAGATAGGCACATGAATGATAGAGAAATGGAGGGCTATGTGGGAGGGAAGGATTAGATAGATCTTAGAGCAGGATAAAATGTCGGCACAACATTGTGGGCTGAAGGGCCTGTGCTGTAATGTTCTATGTCAGGGAGGGTATTGTATCTGAATGATTTACCATTCATCTCATGTGAATATGTTTGATGCTACCCTAGCTGAGATTAATTGACATAGGGGAAGCCACATCTTAAAGCTAGTGCCTCCATGTTTTGTGACTATAAAGTGTATTGGCTGAGACATTTCACACACTTGGCTGTCACTGCTGCACAGCTGCTGTTTGTAATGCTGCCTAGAGGTATGTAATCTTGGGGTTTTTGCCCTATATTTTGTTTCACTTTGCAAAGGCACTTCCAAGAAGTAAAAGAATACAAGGATACATATGATTAAGGAAGGAAGAGGCTTGTGCAGGACATAAGCAATTAAGATTAGATGAACCAAATGTCTTTTCTGTGTAGGCTGCTCCAAGTAAATCTGGGTTTCCCACTGAAGGTTTGATCTAAGGCTGAAATACTTCTTCTTGAAAGTCTCAATTTAACACCCCCATGAATTTTTGTTCTTTTAAGGTTGTCAAAGCAATTAAATATTCTTAAGTCATTTAGATCAATGGATTTTAGACTCCATTTGACCAAAACTAAAATTATAAGGACATCAATGAAGTTAACATCATAAATCTTAGTGGAAGATTGTTATCCTGTTACCTCCCAATGTCACGTCACAATGAATCCGTGAACCTTCAGAGTTAATTGATCAGTGGCTGATAATACAAAATTCTTAGAATTGTCAGCTGATGCAAATTTTAAAGTGGGATTCTAATTAGAATTTCTCTAAATTACCTTAACCCCAAACTTTTAGTATCTTTGGGATTGACTACAGTGCACTGTTTATAATGTATTAAACCTGCCAACTGTTCCAGCAATTCACTAAGTTCTTTGCACCTTGTTATCATATTTGTTAACTATATATATTTGGATCAATCTGTCTATATTGATTTGGAACCATGATCTTGCTCATTAAAAGTTGGGTAGAATTCTACCCATGACTCAATTACAAGAAATTTCTGCAGGGATTTAAGAATCATAAAGTGGTTACAGTGCAAAAGGAGGCCATTCAGCCCATCTTGTCTACACCGGCTTTGTACTAGACAAAATCCACTAGTTTCAACCCCAGCCCCATCCCTGTAGTCTTGAAACTTTTACCTCACCATACCTGTATCCAATTTCTTCTTGACGGCCTCAGTGGAATCTTGCTTCACCATTTTGGCAGGCTGTGCATTCCAGATTCCAACACGCTGCATAAATAAAACTTCTTCATGTCATTATTCATTACCTTCCCCTTTCATTTTATACCTGTGACTTCTAGTGCTTGAGACTACCACCAATGGGAGCAGTCTCCATTAGCTGCTCTGTTCAGACCCCTCATCGATTTCCCCTCAGTCTGCTCTAAAGAAAACTGTACCAGCCTCTCTAATTAATCCTTGTAAATGTTATCCCTCATCCCAGAAACCATTCTGGCAAATCCTTTCCGTCCCCTCTCTAGAGTCCTTACTAATGTCTTAAAACATAGAATATAGAACAGTGAAGCACAGTACGGGCCCTTCAGCCCACGATGTTGTGCCGACCTATATAAACATCTACTCTACGATCAATCTAACCCTTCCTTCCTACACAGCCCATAACCCTCCATTTTTCTTACATCCATGTGCCTATCTAAGAGTCTTTTAAATGTCCCTTTGTATCAGTGTAGTCAAGGCTTCACATCCTTAATATAATGAGGTGTTCGGTTCTGATCACAATACACCAGTTGACGCCAGACCAATATTTTATGTAGATTCAGCATGACTTTCCTGCTTTTATACTCTATGCCTCTATTGACAAAGCATTGCATATGCCTTGTTTAACTGCCCTCTTAGTCTGCCCTGCCACTTTCAATGACATGAGCACCCATACCCCCAGGTCCCTCTGCTCCTGCACCCTGTTAGAACAACATCCTTTATTCTACATTGTCTTATCTCATTCTTCCTACTAAAATGCATCGCCTTGTATTTCTCTGCATTAAATCATCTGCTGTGCATCTGCCTCTTCCAACAGTCTGTTATACATACAGCTACAATTTAACACTATCCTCTTCACATTTCGTGTTTTGTGTCATCTGCAGATTTGGAGATTATAGCCTGCACACCAAGTCTAGGTCATCAATATGGATCAAGACAAGCAAATTGCCCTACTTACCACATAAGTCTTGTCTGAGCACTGTAGATCTAAGAGAGTTGGATAATGATAAGAGTTGAGTAATGGGTCTGTGGTGGGCCAGTTAAATTGGATAGTAGCTTGCATGTCATTGTGTAGCAGTCATGGATTGGCTTATGAAGTTCAGATGGCAGTCAAATCTGTGAAAGATTCTCCATAATCCCTCATCGTTAATGGAGTTGAAGGCTTTTTCGAGGTTGAAAAATCCTGTACAGTAGTTGTTGTTGCGCTTGACATTTTTCTTGGATTTCTTGAACAGTGAGGATCATGAAACATGGTCCCTTTTGATGGATAGAATCCAGAAAGTAACTCGAGGAGCGCTCCCTGGCCACAGGAACAGGCAGCTGAGGAAAGAACTTTTTGATGACTTTCCAAGACCACAGAGAGATCCCTCTCGATTTGTCTCCTTTCTTAAAGGTGGTCATAGTTGCAGTGTCTCTGAGATCCCCTGGCCTTTTCTCCGGAAATCTCATGAAGTCATTGATTTGTAACAGAAATACTTCTCCATCATGTTTTAGCACCTCAGCGGGGACTTTCTCTGCTTCAGAGGCCTTGTTTATTCCTTGAAGGCTGCAGGATGGTGGCGGCCCACAAGATGAATCTCTTCCCATCCTGCATAAGAGCACAAGAAAATAGGAGTAGACCACCCGGCCCCTCAAGCCTGCCCCGCAGTTCAATGTGATCATGACTGATCTGTGCTGGCTTCAACCCCTCTTCTGTGCCAGTTCCCTATAACCCTCAACTCCTCAGTTCTTGAAAACCCTCACCAGGGTCCACCACCAACTTCCTGTGCCCTAATTCAGCAGAGATCAGGAAGAAAGTTCACCACAATTGGTGCAAAGATGTGATAACATGCGTGTAGTTGCAAAGATGTGTGGGATGGATGAGAAGAAGTAAGTAAAATGGGATGAAGCTTGTACAGAGTGCAAGTCTGGGTGTAGACCAGTTGAGTTGGATGGTCCATTTTTATACTCTGGATTCTATATAAACTTCTCTGCTAAAAATTATAATAAGTTAGGTTGCGTTTAGGAGTCACCTTTGGTACATGGTTCTAATTAGTTAGTATAAAATTGCTTTTGTGGGAAATTATTTAAATTTTAATTTTTTAACAAGTTTTACATTAGAAATGCATAATAAACAATATGAATATTAAAAATAAACTAGGCAAAGTAAATAAAGCTAAATTTTCATCAGTAAATTACATGATTATTCTGATGTTTTAAAAATATTATAGGACATTTGATTTTAATCTCGAGATCTATTTCTCCCCCTTTGAAGAAATGGCAAAATTACTTTCGAAAAATGTTGAAAAGGAAATGTTTAACCGTTCCATATTGGACCTGTTGTGGAGTTGAGTGGAGTGATGGGTGAATTACATTCTTAATGGCTGTCATCTACAATCCCAAATGAAGCTGAGCTTCATTGTCTCCATATGTGGCTTGACCAAGTGTCATAACTTTCCACTCCACAGTTCTAATAGTGAACCATTGGCCTGTGCTCCTGATTTTATGTAATTTAATCAAAATATTTGCACCAATATAGCTTTAATTTTAACTTCTTGATTAAAAGAGTCAGTAAAATACAAAATAGTCATATTTTGTATCAAGGTTATCAACTAATTAGTTACTTATAAAACATACGTTATAACTTTTTATCAGAAGTAAAAACAGAAAATGCTGGCAACACGCAGCAGGTCTGTCAACATCTGAAAGGTTAAGTTAATATCAAAAATCTGCAGATGCTGGAAATCTGAAATAAAAACATAAAATTCTGGAGAAACTCAGCAGGTCAGGCAGCATCTGTGGATAGAGAAACAGTTAAGGTTTCTGGTCAGAGACCCTTTAGCAAAACTGAAATTGGTGAAATCAGAGTTCTCTTAAAGGTCTCAACCTGAAACATTAACATTTACATTTGATCCTCAGATTGCTGCTGGTTCAGTTTATTGTTGATGTAAGTTTTATTTTTCCTTAAGATCATATCCAACTAATGAGCATTTTATTGATAAAGCAGATGTAAAAATGCTCAAACAGCTGAGAGTTTCCACAGATAATGTCCATTAATTAAATAAAAGAGTTGACAGTGGTACGCAAGCTCAGAGTTCACAGTGCTGTTTCTTAGAGGAAGCATCTGCATGGGAGAAGTTTCTTAGGGTTCATAATTATGTTAATTAAGAACGTTTTATTTTTCTTAGTTTGAGCCCTGCCTATCTGTGTATCCATGGTGGACTGTATTGCATTAATGATTATTTTGTTATTTAACCTGGTAACTGATAATTAATCAGCCTCATCTCTTTTTTTCATAGAATCATGCAGCATGGAAACAGGCCAATCGGCCCAACTTGTCCAGGCTAACCGGTGGATACCATTCCATATTAACCCCATTGCACATATGTGTCTTTACTAAAGTGTTCAAAATATTTTAGTTTTAATGAAATGATTTTGGAACCTTGATTATTTACCAAGAATGAATTTGGGAAGAATATGGTATCACCACCTAAGCGCGTTAGGCCAGATTTCTTGACTCCAGCAAGTGGTGATAGGAATCTCACAAGGGAGTAGGCCATTCACTCCTTGAACTGTAAATGTCAAATGCATGAGGACCTTTATACTAATTGGTAAATTGTCTGTTCTAGCAATGGGATGTGCAGAATAGTGGATGTGAGTAAATCCCAATAATCGGAAATATTCTCAGGAATGCAGGTCAATTTTTAGACTCATTAATTTAGGATACGGGCACTACTGGCCAAACCAGCAATTACTGTTCATCCCTAATTGCAATTGAAAAGACTAACAATTAAAGATACTCCCACAATGCAGCTCCAAGATTTGGACCCAGCAATGATGTTAGAGGTGTTAGAAATGTAGCCTTGGCAATTAACTACAGTACATTTTGTAAATGGTCGTCAATGTAACCATGCTTTGGTGCTGGTGGATGGGATTACAATCAAGTGGACTGCTTTGTTGTGATTGGTGTTGGGCTTCTTGTTTGAACTGCACTCAGCCAAGCAATTGGGAGTATTCCATCATGATCTTGACCTGTAGATTGGCAAAAAGCCTTTGGAGTATTGGGATTTGAGTCTCTCACCACAAGATGCCCAGCTTCTTATGTGCTCTCACAGCCAGTGTGTATGTGGCTGATTCAGTTGATTTTCTGGTCATTGGTGATCCACAAAATGTGGGGGGCTCAGCAATAGTAATGCTATTGTTTGTCAAGGTTAAGTGATTAGACTCTCTCTCTTAGAACATAGAACAGTACAGCACAGGAACAGGCCCTTCAGTCCATGATGTCTGTGCCGAGCATGATGCCAAATTAAACTAATCCCTTCTGCCTGCACATGATCCATATTCCTCCATTCTTTGCATACTCATGTGCCCATGTATCTGCTTCCACTACCACTCCTACAAAATTGCCCCACACATCCCATTTAAACTTTCCCCCTCATCCTCTTTAAACTCCCCCCCCCCCCCCCCCCTCACCTTAAAGCGATGCCGTCTAGTATTCGACATTTCTGCCTGGGAAAAAGAGCCTGGAATCTAGCTGTCTAGCTGTCTACCCTATCTATGCCTCTCACAAACTTCTATCGGGTCTCCCCTCAGCATTTGACACTCCAGAGAAAAGAATCCAAGTTCGTCCAACCTCTCCTTTTAACTAATACACTCCAATCCAGGCAGCATCCTGGTAAACCTCTTCTGCACCCTTTCCAAAGCCTCCACATGCTTCCTGTAATGGGGTGACCAGAACTGCACACAATACGCCAAGTGCGGCCTAACCAAAGTTTTATCAAACTACAACATGACTTCTTGACTCTTATATTGTGTGCCTGTACTACAACATGACTTCTTGACTCTTATATTGTGTGCCTGTAGCGATGAAGGCAAGCTTGTCATTTATGCTTTCTTTATCACACTATGTTACTTGCATTGGCACTTTCATGGAGGTATAGACTTGGACCTTAAGATCCCTCTGTACGTCAGTGCTGTTAAGTGTCCTGCATACTGTATACTCTCCCCCTTACATTAGACCTCCCAAAGTGCAACACCTCACACTTGCCTGGATTAAACTCCATCTGCTGTTACCCTGCTCATAACCATAACTGGTCTATATCCTGCTGTATCCTTTGATGATCTTCACTGTCCACAACTCGACCAATTTTTGTGTTGTCTGCAAACTTACTAACCAACCCATCTACATTTTTGTCCAAGTCATTTGGATATATCACAAACAACAGAGGGCTCACACTGATCCCTGCAGAACACCACTGGTCACAGACCTCCAGCCAGAATAACACCCTTCCACCACTACCCTTTATCTTCCATGGGCAAGCCAATTCTGAATCCAAACTACCAATTCACCCTGCATCCCATGCATCTTGGACCCCGAGATCCCTCTGTTCCTCCACACTGCTAAGAATCCTGCTATTAACCTTGTATTCTGCCTTCATATTCGATCTCCCATATTTTGAATATTGTGTAATCATCAGCAAACATCCCCAATTGCAGAATCAGAATCAGGTTTATTATCACTGACATATGATGTGAACTGTGTTGTTTTGCAGCAGCAGTACAGTGCAAAGACATAAAAATCTATAAATTAGAAAAATAGTGCAAAAAGAAGGAATAATGAGGTAGTGTTCATGCATCGTTCAGAAATCTGATGGTGGAGGGGAAGAAGAAGAAGTAACCTTATGAGGGAAGGAAGGTTGTTGATGATGCATCTAAAAATGGTTGGGCCCAAAACAACTACCTTGAGAAACTTCTGCGATGATGACCTGGGCTGGGATGATTGACTTCCAACAACCATAATTATCTTCCTATGTGCAAGGTTGACTCCAATCAATGGAACGTGAAGAATACAGTTGCATTGCTCATTTAAATTACTTTTAAATTCCTATTGTGCTTTCATGGTAATGGATGACAAATGTTTACAATAACTGTGTTTCTAATTTTTAAAATAGTGGAAATATTTTACAACCCAACAAATCTCATTAAGAGAAGGAGAGTTCTTTGGATAATTGCCATTGTTAGTGCATGTCATTTTGTTTCCATGTCTTAACCTGACTGTTTTGACTAGACATTACTGCAGGAGGTTGATTTTGTACATGCTTTTGATTTTGTGTTAACAAATTACAGATTTGTTAGTCTATAATGTGTTGTGGGGAAGTTCCTAGAATCTATAATTAAGGACCAGAGTGACTGAGCACTTGGAGAAATTTAACTACAGCTTTGGATACAGGAGTGTCTATGACTGTAGTTGGTATGGAGTCCCAGAAAGCATTTGATAAAGGTGTATCAAAGTTAATATTAAAAGTTATTGGAATGCAAGGTAATTTTTTTAAAGAAACAAAGGACTGCAGATGCTGGAATCTAGATGAAACAGGATGATGCCGGAGGAACTCAGCAGGCCAGGCAGCATCCGTGGAGAAAAGCAGGCGGTCAACATTTCGGGTCAGGATCCTTCTTCAGGATTTTTTTTAACTTGGTTATGAGATTGGTTTGACCACACAAGTTTAAGAGCAAGCACAATGGTTATCTTCTTAATTTGGATGGAAACACATCCAGGTTTTCCAGTCAGGCACTGATCTTGTTTTCAGTTTAGTCATTCATGAGATGCAGGTATGGCTGACGAGGCCGGTAGCTATTAGTCATCCCTAATTGCCTGTAATGGTGCTGGTTATCTACCTATTTAGACTGCTGTAATCCATGTAGTGAAGATGCTGAGTGGTATGGACTCCCAGAAAGCAGTAGATAAAGATCCATCAAAGGGGCTGTTAGGTTTAGAGCTATAGGATTTTGACCCATGAATGATGAAGGAATGGCAATATATTTCCAAGTCAGGACGGTCTGTAACAGAAGTGGAAACAGAGGTAATAGTGTTATGGTGGAGGTGGTGAGCATGAAAGAAGCCTTGTAGTTCCTGTAGCACATCATGAGGAATGGTAAATTTTACAGCTATCAAAGAGCAATAAACTGCAAATGCTGGAAATCCAAAATAAAGAAACAAAAATTATCAAAGTATCAGCAGGCCACACACCATCTGTGGAGGCAAAGTCCAGAGTTGATGACCATTTATCAGGTGATCTGAAGGGTTTACTCTGTTTCTCTCTTCACAGATGCTGCCTGATGATCTGAGTAGTTCCAGCATTTTCTGTTTTGTTTCATTATGTAATGTAGCTAAGTTGTGCCAGTGATGAAGAAACGTAATGTTTGAGGGGGAGATGAAAGGCCACTCAAATGGGTTGCTTTGTCCTGGGTAGTGTTGAGCTTCTCGTGTGTTCCATTGTTCTCTAATGTGCCATGTAGCTGATTGTGTGATTGTAGAGAGTCAGGAGGCGAGTTACTTGTGGATCTGCTTCCATCCTGCTCTTGCTTTTGGTGGTGGTTAATCCAGTTAAATTCCTGGACTCTTGCCTGCGGTGATTTGGCAATGTTAATACCATTGTGTTTCAGGAGGTGGTGGTTACACACTCTTGTTGGACACATGACATGAATATTAATCATCACATCAGTTCAAACCTAGATTTTGGTGGTTTACTAGGCAGCGTAGATGTGTAGACAGAAGCGGGGGGGCGGGTGGGGAGGTTGGTGAGCAGGCGGTGGGGGGGGGGGGGGGGGGGGAGATGGTTACACGACTAGTCAGGAATGCAGGGTTGTGGTTACAATATATTCACCCAGGATCTTATTAAATGCTGGAGCAAGCTTCGGTGACTGAGGGATCCACTCCTGTTCCGAATTCATATGTTTGCATGTATTTCAGTGCAAAGGAAAGCCTTAAATAAAATTCTTCCAGTTAGTTACAGTTTTTGAATTAATTGCACTGATTTAAATATTTACTTGTTAATTTAAGTGTATTTAAATGTTTTTGCTTTCTAGTGCTTGAAATATTCAATTATTTTAACTTTAAAATAAATTTCATTTTAAAAAATGTTTAATGAACTTTTTTAATGGGACAGATTTTAAGAGTTTTTAAGTGGCGCAGCTAGTAGAGCTGCTGCCTCATGGGCCAGAGACCCAGGTTCAATCTTGACCTCAGGTGCTGTCTGTGTGGTTTCCACATTCTGTCTGTGACCATGTGGGTTTCCTCCGGGTGCTCTGGTTTCCTCCAACATCCCGAAGATGTGCTGATTAGTAGGTTAATTGACCACTGTGATTTGCCCCTAGTGAGTTGTAGAATCTGGGGGAAGTTGGTGAGAATATGGGGAGTATGGAAAGGATTAATGTAGAATTAGTGTATATGGATGGATGATGGTCAGCACAGACTTAGTGGGCTGAAGATAAGATATCTTTATCAGTCACTTGTACATCGAAACACACAGTGACATGCGTCTTTTGTGTAGAGTGTTCTGGGGGCAGCCCGCAAGTGTCACCATGCTTCCGGCGCCAACATAACATGCCTACAACTTCCTAACCTTCTTTGGAATGTGGGAGGAAACCCACTCAGACATGGGGAGACGGCTGTATCTTTCTGTGACTCTAATTATTTTGAATGTTGTGAATGGAGAAATACTTTGCCATTTAGACAAAATTGACCATGGTAAGCCAGGAGTGTGTGTTTTAACCCTCTGTCTCTGGGGCAGGGCTTGTATTTCCCAGCAGGATGGCCAGTTCCTTTTCTTATATCTATGTTCTTAAATCTGGAAATATAACATGGAAATTTTGATTGAAAGTGATTGAAATACTATGGATTTGTTTACTTCTGGGTGAATCATATAATATGATGTGTTAAAGGCACTTAAATTTCTTTTTGAAATGCATGCAAAGACTGGCTAGTAAAGCTCCAGCCAGCTGTGTGGATCTAATGATAATGCTTGTCCTTATGATGGATTGAAATTTAATGAACCTTTAAACCTTAAAACATAAAAACAAAATTATTTGAAATTCCTTTTTATAATTGACATGGCCATTTGATCTGTGATCTTTTAATTTGCACGTGAACAGTTAGAAACTTATTCTGTAACTATAATGGGAAAAACAAATTCAAGTTTTAAGTTAATTTTGTCCTAATTAGCTTTACAAGATACGGTGGTGTACTGTAAAAGGCACCATTCTATCAATAGAGAATGGCCTACAGAACATAGTTACATTGTCATGTTAATCTGTTTGCTAATTAATAATTTCTGTGAACCAGTTTGTTTAATGTTAGAGTTTGAATGTATTGATTCTAACCCAAGTACAATACTGCTATTTGGACAGCAGATTCCTGTCATCCACTGCATCATCAGTGAAACTTAAACTTTAAAAGGAGAAGACTTCAATTTTTTCATTTTGTATATGCTCATTTTGTGAAACGTTACTCAGTTATAAACTACTTATCTTTTCAACAGGAAGGGTGCCTATGCCCATCAGATAGCAGCACAGTATCTCGTCACGGTGCTTCTGAGGTAAGGTCCAGCTACATGTTCTATAATGTGAAGATGAGATACATATGTTGAATGAAATGTGTGAACCAAAGGAAAATGGTAGAATAGTGATCAACAAATCAAACTACTAATGTTGGAATCTGAAACAAAAAGAGAATGCTGGAAGAACCCAGATATTCAAGCAGCATCTGTGGAAAGAGGAACTGTTCATATTCCAGGTTGAAGGCCCAACATTTCTGTTTTTGTTTGTTATAGAATAGTCAAGCTTTTTCATATGAGCATACAAAACAGACAATTAATGACCTCTTATCCTAAACTCTGGAGAGAATCGGCCTCAGTCTACTGAATTTCTGCTTGTATAACAGATCTGCCACCCCAGGAATCAATCTGGTGAGCCCTTGCTGCACTTCCTCTATTTGTTCCTCAGGTAGGGAGATGCCGTCTCACTAGGACCTGGTATAATTACAGCAAGATGTATCTACTCTTATTCACAAATCATCTTGCAATGGACAATTTGTTTGCCTTCTTAATTCCTTGCTGGACCTGCATTTAATCTGTCAGTGATTCATGTATGAGGCCACTCGGACCTCCCCAAACACAGGCACCTTTCAAACTCTCAGAATACTCAGCCTTTTTAATTTTTTCTACCAAAGTGGATGATATCACATTTTATATTCCACCTGCCATGTCATTTCCCATTCACAACCTGCCAAAGCCCTCTTCGTCACAGCCCTCACTGCTGCCTAGCTATATATCATCACGTAACTTGGATACATTACACTTATAACTTCATCCAAATCATTGGCACAGAATATCAACAGGTGGCATCCAACGCCAATCCTACCAGAACTCCACTGATCAGATTCCCAACCTTAAAGTGACCTGTTTATTCCTACTCTGTGCTTTATTAAGTGGCAGAGCAGGCTCAAGGAATATATGGCTACTCTTTTTATATAAAATGAATAACTGCATATTTCTAAACTTCTCTTAGCTTTCAATTTTCATCTTTTATAATTTAACCTTTCTCTTTAAATCATTTTTATTCCAGTACTATGATTTCTGCTACATCTCATCTCATTATGTTTTTAAACTCCAAAACTTGTTCTTAAAATTGTATCATTTTAATATTACCCTGAGCTTTACTGCAGTGAATTTAGGATGCTATACTACAGATACTAATCCAAGGCTAGTTTTGTGCTGTGTGTAATCATGAGATCTAAGTAATACTGGTGACTGCAGCTCCCAAGTTGCTAGCTTTTAATATTAGCAGATTACCACTTTCTCTTTCAGCTACGATTAAGGACTTCTGAATTTTTCTTTGCTCTAGCCATACCCTAGAATAAATTTAAGTGTTCCACATTTAGTGCCACTTCTGCATTGATGTATTTAAATCCATCTACAACTTTTATAATGTGCTAGTGCTCTTCAACATAAGGGACATACGGTATGCTTCATGTTCATTCTTGTAAAGGTGAAAGATGCATTAACAGTTGTATTCTTGAAGCTGCCTTCAAAAATGATAATTGCAATTTAAAATGAGATATAAAAGTTCTCATTTCTTCAGTAAAAGTCCAGCATTAAGATGTTTATTTTCTTGCTTTCAGATGACGTATTCTCCAAGATCAAGGGACCGATTTTCAGCCCCATCTTTCATGCAGAGAGAGCGCTTTAGCCGCTTCCAACCTACGTATCCTTACGTGCAACATGAAATTGATCTTCCTCCCACCATTTCACTGTCAGATGGAGAGGAGCCTCCTCCATATCAGGGGCTGTGCACACTACAACTTCGAGATCCAGAACAACAAATGGAACTCAATCGTGAGTCTGTCAGGGCACCACCTAACAGAACTATCTTTGATAGTGATTTGATTGACATCTCTGTGTATAATGGAGGACCGCGCCCACCAAGCAGCAATTCTGGCATAAGTGCAACTAATTATAGCAGCAATGGAAGGATGGAAGGACCACCGCCCACCTACAGTGAGGTTATGGGTCACTACCCAGGGTCAGCATTCTTCCATCACCAGCACAACACACCATCTTCACAGGGCGATAATGGACTCCAATTTCAGCAGAACAATGAAGACAATACAATCGTCTCATTTCAAGGAAAGGATTTGCATATGGGAAAAATTGTTTGACTGGCTCTGTGCATGCTTGTACTGAAATGGGTGCAGCATTATGGGTCTGCACTCTGGTGGCACAAGGTGTTACTTTGTGGGAATTGGTTGGTAAAACCAAACACAAAATTCTGTTGTTTTCTTTAGGGGAGTGCATGATATGTTATCCCCAACAATTTACCTTCCACTTTGACAAAATTGCAGTGTTTGACGAACAGTTTTATATCTGGATTATTTAATTTTAAAGATACTTAACAACAAATTTCTTCTATTGCCTTGTAGACTCTTTTGTAGTAACTGAATTGTCCAAGGTGGATGCTTAAGGCATTTAATTGAAAACTGTTTTGGCCAGTTTTGTGATATTGTCAAACAAAAAAACTAAAATTCCTTTTCAGTGCTGACAAAGGTGGAAGAAAAAATACGCAATGATTTAACTTGTTTGTGAAAAATTGAAATGTTGCACTATTTTCTTGTTTGGATGGGAAAAAGAAAATTATTGGAAACATTAATCTCACTTTTGTCTTTGCATCTGTGGAACTGAACAGAATTACCAAGGATGTGGGGGACGAGCATCTTCAGAGAATGGAGTCATTTCCGAAGTGATTTCTGGTTCCAGCCTAATACCTATTCAAACAGGAAATGGCAAATGCAAGGACACAAAATGTTGACTGTCATTGCAATAAATATAAGGTATACCAATATGAGGAAAATTTCCATCTTGAAACTTACCAGGTTTAAGATAGCTTAAAGCTCAGTTGTTCCAAGTTTGCAGCTGCTTAGAATGAACAGTGATCCATATTTGCAACTGCTCAAAGATATTTGCATATTTGCACTTGCTTCATCTTGCTCTCCCAATACATTGAAATTAGTTAAAAGACATTATGTAGAATATGTAAGTTAGGCAAGTAAACTCTACATTACTTAAAATATTTTGCTATTTGTAAAGTGCTGGAATGGTTCAGTTCCAATTCTGCAGAGAAAAAATAAACATAGATTTAAGTTCCATAGGTGGAACTTCAAATTTAGACTACTTCTAGTTCAGTCTAGATATGCAGTGATCTATGTTACACTTACACATGGATCTGTTAATTTTTTTTTACTGAAAATACAAATTAATATTTCCAAAAAAAGTCAAACCACATTTAAGCTGTTTTACGTTTGGAACCTTTCAGACATTTACAGCCCATTTTGATCAAAAACTGATGTTGAACATGTGCAAGACACTAAAGCAATGCCCTTCCCAGTGAATTTTGAACATAAGATTTTCAGTGTGATCATTATTTCTATATGCATCAATTAATGTCAGATGAAATATTGCCAGGAGCACACAGAAAGCCATTGAGAGTTTCCAAAAGTGACATGAGTGCAGCCCTTGCTGAGTGCCGTCCTCATTCTAAACTGTTAAACTGGTTTTCATTCTTTGTATTTTCAAAGTACGTTTTGGAATTACCCATAAACTAAATACTTGAAACTTTATTGACTTTCACAGTCGATTTTCCTTAACCCTTAAGGAAGTTTTAGTTAAAAACATAGAACAGCTGCAGGTTACTAAATTTCTGCAATACTTTTCACTACTTGATTTATGTACTTTTACAGCCCTTGGAAAACATACAGTGAAAGTTTTCACTTAGAACATTTGTGAGTCGGTCCTGCTTTCAGAAAAGATTTTTAAAAATGACTGAATCCTGAGATACATGAATATTTAGCAGCAAGCAATATGTATTCCAAAAGCAATGCTTAGATATTTCACTGCTTTGTGGCTACAGATGATATTACAATGAGAGTAGGAAGATATTAACCTTGTAGTGAGTTTGTATTTTACAGATGACTTTCTAATACACACTTCACAGTTGGTTATAAAAAATGGAAATGGTATAAAATAATCGGTGGCTGTTTAAAACAAACTGCAAAAGTGAGATAGTTACTTCCATTAATGCAACTCCTGCAGATTAGGGTGGATTTTTTTCAATAATTTGTCACAGCCATATTATGGCAGCTTCTAAGCATCAGTGTTGTGAGTGAACTATTTCTGGTGCAATTTGGCACTAAAATGTGTTTTGCTTGTATCACATGCTAAATGCTTGCTTTCCCATCCCTGTCACACACCCTCCTCCTCTTCCTCCATGCAGGAACTATAATGTAGCAAACAAAGATTCAGAGCTTTTCCACACACAATGCAAGGTTGTGCTTTGAAAGAACCATTTGTGAAACCAGGTATGTCCATATGAATGATGGTCACTATGCCATGAACAACATATTGGGCTAAGTGTACATTTGGTATGTCATGGAATATCTAATACTCCACCATTTGTAACATAAAGGGGAAGCTTTATGTATATATAAAGATAACCAACATATTAAGGCAGTTTTTCCATTAAATAAATCATCATTAAAGTGATACTATAACTGATGTAGATAACTGCAGATTTCTATAGAGAATGGTTAAAACTGAACAAGTCGTCCCACCACCTTATCCAATTTCCTGGACAGGCTTTTTTGTGTCTTTATAATGTTTATAGCATAACAGATATTACTAATAATGTATCTTCAGAGTATCTTCGTAGACTTAGCCATTATAAATACATCAGTCAGCCATTTTATGAAGGGCTATGAAGGATCCTTTTAGAATCTTGCCTCCAATTTTAGCCTTCTCCCATTGCATACAGCTGCATGCTAAGAATGGCAATGAGGCAGAAACTAATCTCAAACAAGACTTAACTTTTTAGACCTACTGGAATAGAAGAAAAACCTTAACACTTAATGCTATCTTTGCTATTGCAGATGCATTTTCTCAACATCAGGCAATATTGCACTTTTGCTATTTAAAAGATATTTCATATATGACCTTGCCTCATGCCTTGCAGTAGCCTGTATGACTCTTGAATGAAAGATAAATCTTAGTCGCAGTGTTTCCTCATTTCTTAAGTATTTTTTTGGGTAATGTAAGCTGTATGATTTTTAGTGATTGGCAGTTAACTTGTCCTGTGGTGTTGCTGCTTCTATTGCTTTCGATAATTTTTATGTCACTTATAATCATACGGTATATCATAAGACATGGTGCGAAAAAAAGCCTCTTTATGCTTTCTATCTTGGCTTGTTCTGTCAGCTGTGGTAGAAACTGATCTATATATATTTTGAGGAGGTTTGCATGTTACTAGTATGTGAGCAGATAAGGTGCCTCATTTTCAGGTTTGAGCAGACATAGGAATCCCCTTGCACTCTGAGCTCCCACCTTTGTTGTGCCTCACTTAAATATGGTGCTTCTATTGTTGTCTCTTTTATGTTTATTTGTAAGGTGCTGTATATAACTTAAATATATTATGCACATATCCTACCCAATGGGTAGAAAAAATACATTGTTAATAATGTATGATAATGTATAAATGACAAATTTTAACAATGGCATAGAATTTATGAATGCCTACCATGTGCTTTGTCCTTTTTGTAAACAAACGTTTGCAAAATAATACATAAAGAATATCTACTTAGTTTATTTTCCTAAAAATGATTGATTATCTTGTAGTGTTAAAGTAAAAAGCTAAGAATATTGAGCTTGATAATAGTCCCCTTAACTGGGGGTACGCAACAGAATTCTCAATTGTAAGTGTAATCTTTCAGTGAAGATTTGCTAAGTCAGCATTAAAATGCAATAGAATATTCACAATTTATTTTTCCTATTATTTGGCTCCCACCTAGTTAGACCAGAATTGATTTAAAGAATGACTTGTATTTCCTTTGTTCTTTAGTTACTGATTGGAAAATTTAAGATGCTGAACGCTTTTTTTAAATGCAGAGAAAATTTAGGAAAAGTAACAGCCAAAAATACTTGATTGTTAAAAATAATTGGTTACATTTTCAAAATTACTTCAACATTACCAATCACGTCCTTCACTTTGACAATTTTTGAAGGAAACAAGTACATTCTGAGAAATGTAGTTGCAAACAGGAGGTCGAGCTAAGGTTGAAGAAATTGGGTCTGAGTGGTGAGGTTTTCAAAGTTAATATAAGACAAAACCTGGGCGAGGATTCAGACCAGCGAGCTAGTGGTTCATAGCTGCACAGCAGTTTTGAAGCTGTGATGTCATTTGAGCCTGTCAAAATACCAAAGTGATAATAATCAGAAACTAAGAAAGTTATGAGCATAAGTTATTTGTATTTGGTCTTATTTTCTTGAGTTACAAAACCACAAATGATCAGATAAAGGGGAGAGGGGAACAACTTCTATTCCTCCAAGTCCCTGGTTGGGTCTGGAAGAGGGTAAAACAGCAGTGGCCTATCTAAAGGAGTGACTATATATGATTTTAGTATTCACCTATCATTTACATTTGATGCAAAAGGCAGTGGAACTATAAACAGTGCATAGGTTTAAAAATAATCACCTCAAATATAGGAAATGTTATAACTGCATTTGAACAATGTTTAACAATTGATACTAGAATCCCTGAACAAAGGAATGCTAAGTACAGTTAGCTTATCTTAGCATAGTGTCGTTTCTTTCAAATGTTAGCATTTTTTAATTATGTATCCTAATGGTTCCTTGTAGACAACATACGTTCATTTTTATTTAGAATATTTTTTTAAACATAGCAGTGCTGCATAGATGAAGATAGTCAAATACAGCTGCCAGCTTTCCAGCTGCTAGGATTATGGCAGGCTTTGTTCCGGCTTTGGTGCCTCAGCTACAGGAGATTTTACTGCAACTTTCAAGCCATCATATACCCTTTTGTTAATTACTGACCAAAACAAATGATGTGTGTACAGCAATATCCAAAATAGTTTAATGTTCCTTGTGTTTAAAGTTTTATCACAAAAACATAGTACTGGCAGAAAGATTAACTACAATGTAACTTGTACACTTAGACATCTGCAGCTTAAAACGGCAAAATTTGTGTATGGATTTTTTTTAAAAGAAGCAGTATTTACTTATTTCCATAACACCACTATCTACAGAAAAGATTGAAACTTGTGTATTTGCCTATTTTTAATTAAGCAATGGTGATGTCATAGTTTATAGACCTGAGGTCTGGTATCGCAATACTTTACTGAAAATGTTGCTAAGTGCTGTTGTAGTCAAAAATATTTTATGCTTATTTTGCTGTGGTCAGACAACAGCAAAAATTAAAAAAAAATTAAATTCTGGCTTCCATATCATTTCTTGTGTGTTGCTTTAAATGAAACTCAAGAACATTAATCTACACACATGATGCCATCCCATTGTCATATTTTGTTGATAACATGCCTGTGAAGAACTTCAAGAATTTTTAATTACATTAAATTCAATGATTACAGGAAAAGACATTCTAACATCTCTCAGTTGAATTGTTTATTTTGTAGTTTGATTTAATCTGTAAACATGTTGGAATGGTAAATGCTTTTTGCTTTTCTCTACATTAATCTTAGGGAGGCTATTGGCCTACAGTATCTGTGCCAGCCAGAAGTAACAGCTACTCTGCCCAATCCCAACTTCCAGCAGTAAGTCTGTAGCCCTGTACCATTTGATTTTTCATATAGTGCATGTCTGTGGTGGAGAGGGAAATAAAAGTTTTGCACCTTCCCCAAGGCAAGTATAGCTTGACACAATTTAAAATAAAGGTTCTATTGTGTCTTCAACTTCAGAAGACCTCATTGTTTACCTTGTAAAATCAGTACCATTTACAGTGAGAACTAAAGTGAAAATTTCAATTGGTGTAGAGTGCTTCCCCTCTAGAAGTAGTGGGTTGCTCAATTTGTTTAATTTCGCATCTTATTCGATAACATGTGAATGCAAATCTAAATGCTGAGAAGGTTGTGCTATTTATTACTACTTTAATACTGAATCCTGAAATGGCCACAATCCTGCTAGATATTGATGAGCTAAAGTCAGTATGGTGATAATACAGTTAAAGGAAAATGGAGTTACACATACCTGCCATCTCTCAGACCAAATGCAGTGATGATGCCCCTTTAATTTAAATGGTGAAAAAAATTGAGGACACTTAAACATTCTCTTAAGTTTGACTGAGTGTTGACATTTTCCAACTTGGTCAAAATTAGGGAATGCTATCAATAACAATATCAAAGAAAAGTGCTCTTTGGCATCAAAAATATTTTATTTCTTAAATCAAAGACCAAAGCAACAGAACAAATTCACACAAAAGTACACAGCAATAATGGTCAGTACTTAAAACCCCTCTCTTGCACAACTCATTTGCAAGTTACTGAGCATTTAGTGAACATCACCCCTTCAACTGTATCATCTGTTCACACAGCTTCTAAACATAGCAGCAAAGTTTCTGCTGAGAAGTACTCACAATAGATAATTTAAAGTCTTTTGTCCTGAAAATACCACACCATTTTAAAGGGCAATCCACATTCAACTTCTTGGATCTGTGAGATCAGAAGAGAGCTGACGGAATGCCACTGCCAAACAGTAATTGCCAGGAACTTGGAATCTTCCACTGCTGCTGAGTCATGGGTTGCCTATCATTCTGAAGGGGAGAAGCATTGCTATTAATTAAACAGTTCAACCCATTCATATGCAGCATGTGTCAATATACAGTAGAACAATAGATCATCATCCAACTTTAAAAGCAACGTGTCAACTAACAATCCACCAGAGGCCAATGACTCCTAAGACTTGATGGTCTGTTGAGGCAGATATTATTCCCCAATTCTCATCTCGTGCAAGGTATGGCTCTAAGCTGTGCTCTTAGATCTTGGAAATGAAAAGGCAGCATTAATTTCCCCAAGCAACAGCAGAACTAATACACTACCCAGTAATTGGCAGGATAACTCTGGAGAGCTGACCATTGGGAGGAGGCATTTTCAAAGACCCAATGCTTCATTCTAAATTAACAGCACTTAGGAAAAAAAAGTAGAAACATAAAACTGTCCTGGGCTATAACCAAGAGTAACTCATTCAATGAAATTCAAGGACTGAAAGAAACAGAATATTGACGAGTTTGCCAACAACCATACAAGTAGAGAAACCACTTGTCACATTTATCCAACAATACAGTAATATACACAACTCTCATTAATTTTGATACACGTTATTTAGTAATACATTTACCCCAACAACTTCCCAAAATAAGTAACTATCCAGATTAATGAGATCCAACACTGAAAGCTGGGCAATAGAAAATTGTGTGCTTCGTCGAGCACCTTTGCTCTGTCTGCCGCAACAGCCAGGACCTCCCGGTGGCCACCCACTTCAATTCCACATCCCACTCCCATACTGACGTGTCTATCCATGGCCTCCTCTACTGCCACGTTGAGGCCAGATGCAGGCTGGAGGAACAACACCTCATATTCCGCCTTGGGAGTCTCCAACCTGACAGCCTCAACATCGATTTCTCCAACTTCCTGCAACCCCATCCCTTCTTTTTCTCCCCACCTCCCCCACTCCTTTGTCTTCCCTTATTCCTGTGGCTCCCTTCCCCCACCTTGATGATCTGCCCATCTCCTCTCCTCCCCTCCCCCATCCTTTACTCCATGGTTCACTGCCCTCTTCTACCGGATTCCATCTCCTTCAGCCCTTTGCCTCTTCTACCTATCACCTCTCAGCTTAGTACATCTTCTCCCCATCCACCTACCTTCCCCCTCTCACCTGGAGTCACCTATCCCCTGCCTGCATGTGCTCCTCCCCCTCCCACCACCTCCTTATTTCTGGCTTCTGCCCTCTTCCTTTCTAGTCCTGGTGAAGGGTCTCGGCCCAAGACGTTGACTGTTTATTTCCCTCCATGGATGCTGCCTGACCTGCTGAGTTCCTCCAGCACTTTTTGTGTATTGCTCCAGATTCCAGCATCTGCAGAATTTTTTGTGTCTCTGGATGTGGAAGTATTCTGTCTATTATATAGGAAAGGGAGACCCAAGCATAAATTAGGGCAAAGGTGCAAAGTAAACAGGAAAAGGACAAGCTCAACAACAAGATTTTAGGTAGAAGTTAAATAAGATGGCTCCATTGACAGAAGTTTAAGTCTATTACACCTCAAAATGGAAAGATATATTGGAGGAGGCAAAGAATGGTGCAGGATTTGGAAGGGCTGAATTATGTGAATAAGTTACAAAAAATGGGCCTGTACTTCTTCAAAGTTAGAAGGCCAAAACAAAGACTTACTGTATCTTCGTGAACAGTGGGATCAACCAATGGATTTCAAGGGTTGAGGAAGAAACAAGAAAGTAATGATTAGACGGAGATGTGAACCAAAAAAAATTACTACTTTTGAAGATTTAAAAATCTGCACTGCTGCTGAAAGAACAGTTAAGATTGTTTTCTTTCTGGGTCAGAAAATTGTGCATTGTATCCACAAAACCAAGTTTCATGTGCTATTAATAAGAAGCACTAACTCTCAGCAATATTTAATGAACAATTTGTGCAAATCTAGCAAACTTTCTTATTTTGTTTCCAGTTTGATCCTTTTTTTTCTATTTAATGTGCAAATCAAGCAAATTTAAAACATGTAATGGGGAGGTTGTTCAAGACGCTGTTCTAACAAAGAGCAGAGCAGCAAAATTTGTAACTCATGCTGTATTCCCCTGTGCCCAAAGCTGGCTCCTAAATTTCTGCATTTTTAACGATAAAAGTCACAGTTTTCTCTGTTACTCACTTCTCAGGATGTGCGTATTGCTGTGGAGACCAGTATATCTTACACATCATTAATTATCCTTAAGAAGATGGTAATGAGGTACCTTCTTGAACCAGGTACTCAATGCCGCGACCAATGAAGGCAAGCATGCCATTCACCTTCTTGCATGGCCACTTTCAGGGAGCTATGGACTTTGACCCAAAGATCCCCCTGTACATCAATGTTGTTAAGGGTCCTGCCAATAACTGTATTCTTTCCCCTTATGTTTGACCTCCCAAATTACAACTCCTTACACTTGATCGGATTAAACTCTATCTGCCATTTCTCCACCCATATCTGATCTACACCTCGCTGTATCCTTTGACAGCCCTTTACACTGTCCACAGCTCCACCAATCTTTGTGGCATCTGCAAACCTACTAACCCACCCATCAACATTTTCATTCAAGTTATTTATACGATATACATGACAAACAGAGGTCCCAGCACCAATCCCTGTGGAACACCACTGGTCACAGACTTCCAGTACTATCCTGTCTTCTATGGGCAAGCCAATTCTGAATCTAAACTACCAAGTCACCATGGTTCCCATGCATCTTTAACTTCTGGATCAACCTACCACGAGGACCTTGTCAAATGTCTTATTACAGCCCATGTAGACAACATCCACTGCCCTACCCTCAACCACCTTGGTCACCTCCTCAAAAAACTCAAGTTTGTAAGACATGACCTGCCCTGCATAAAGCCATACTGACTGTCCCAAATCAGGCCATGTTTTTTCCAGATGTGTGTAAATTCTACCCCTAAGAATCCTCTCCAATAGCTTCCCTACCACTAATGTGAGGCTCACTGGTCTATAACTTCCTGAATTACCCCCAATTTCCCTTAGAACATGGAACAGTACAGCACTAGACAGGCCATTTGACCCAATATGTTGTACCGATCTTGATGCCAATTTATACTAAATGTCTTCCTCCTATGATCATCCATATCCCTCCATTCCCTTCATATTCATGTGTCCATCTAAAAGTCTCAAACTCCACCAAACTGCCTGCTTCCACTACTATCCCTGGTAACCTATTCTCGGCATCTCCCACTCTCTGCGTCAAAAAAAACTTGCCCCTCACATTGTCTTTAAACTCCACCATCCCCCCCAACCTTAAAAGCATGTTCTCTGGGGTTTGACATTTCTACCCGGTGGGAAAAGATTCTGTCAACCCTATCTATACCTCTCATAATTTCAAAAACCTCTATTAGGTCTCCCCTCAGCCTCCGATGCTCTAGGGAGAACAACCCGAGTTCCTCCAACCTTTCCTTACAGCTCATGTGCTCTAATCCAGGCAGCATCCTGGTAAACCTCATCTGTGCCCTCTCCACATCCTTCCTATAATGGGGCGACCAGAACGGCACGCAATACTCCCAAGTGCAGTCTGACTAAAGTTTTATATAGCTGCAGCATGACTTCCTTACTCTTATACCCATCACCCCTTTGCTATTCTGCACTCCTCTGGGACCTCACCTGTTGCTAGTTAGGACACAAAGGTCTTTGTCAAAGCCCCAGCAATCTCCTCACTTGCTTCTTTCAGTACTCTGGGATATATGCCATCAGGCCCTGGGGACTTACCCAGCTTAATGCTTTTCAGAAGACCCAGCACTACTTCCTCAATCTCAAAATGTCCCAGCACATTAGCATGTCCCATTCTGCTTTCACTATCCTCCAAATCCTTCTCCTCAGTAAATACCGACACAAAGTACTCATTTGGTACTTCAGCCACGTGCTCCGACTCCAAGCACAAATTCCCTCCTTTATCCTTGAGTGGACCTACCCTCTCCTTACTTATCCTCTTTTTCTTAATGCAAGTATAAAATACCTTGGGATTTATCCTTGATCCTGCTTGCCAAGGACATTTCGTGGCCCCTTATGGCCTTAGTCGCCTGCTTAAGCACTTTCCTGCTGTCTTTATATTCTACAAGGGCCCAGTCTAATTTTAGCTTCCTAAACCTGACATATGCTTCCTTTTTCTTTCTGACTAAATTTAGGACCTCTCCAGTCATCAAAAGTTCCCTTCCCTTACCATCCTTGTCCTTACTCCTTACCGGAAACATGCCGATCCTGAACTCTGATTAGCTGATCTTTAAGCAACTCCCACATGTCAGAGGTGGACTTGTCCGACAGCAGCTGCTCCCAATCAACGCCCCTTAGCTCCTGTCTTATCCTGTTGTAATTTGCTCTCCCCCAATCTAGTACCTTCCTGCAAGATTCGATTTTATCCTTACTCATAACTATGTTAAAACTTAATGAACTGTGGTCACTCTTCCCAAAATGTTCACCCACTATCAGATCTGTCACCTGGCCTGGCTCATTTCCCAAAAACTAGGTCCAGTATGTTTACTCCTCTAGTTGGACTCTCTACATACTGTTCAAGAACCCATCTTGGATGCTCTGAAGAAATCCCACCCCATCTAAGCGTCTTGTATTAAGGACTTTCCAATCAGTACTGGGGAAGTTAAAGTCCCCCACTATGACAGCCTGGTTGTTTCTGCACCTTTCCGTAATCTGTCCACATTTCTGTTCCTCCACCTCTCGGTGGCTATTGGGGGGCCTGCAGTACAATCCCATCAGTGTAATTGCACCTTTCTTATTTCAGAGCTCCACCCAAATTGCCTCTGCGGATGAGCCTTCCAGTGTGTCCTCTCGGAGGACTGCTGTGACATTCTCCCTCATCAGTAGTGCACCCCCTCCACCTCTTCGCTCCCCCCACCCGCCCCCAATCAAGTCTAAAACAATGAAACTCAGGAATGTTGAGCTGCCAGTCCTGCCCCTCACACAACCAGGTCTCTGTAATGGCAACAACATTGTAATTCCATGTACTGATCCAGGCTCTAGGTTCACCCTCCTTACCCATGATACTCCTGTAATTGAAATAAACACATTTCAGCCCATCAGTCCCACTGTGTATATTAGCCTGTCCCTTGCTGGCTCCCATTCAGTCTTGACATATCATCTTAACCCTACCGCTTGTTGCCCTGCTGCCTGCCACTCTAGTTTAAACCCTCCTGAGTAACACCAGTAAACCTGCCAGCGAGGATATTGGTTCCCCTCCAGTTCAGGTGCAAACCACCTTATTTGTACACGTCCCACCTACCCTGAAGGAGAACCCAACAATCCACAAATCTGAAGCACTCCCTCCTACACCAGCTCCTTAGCCACTTATCGAACTCCACTACATAGAACATTTCAGTACAGTACTTTGGCCCATGATGTCGTGCCAACATTTTATCCTGCTTTAAGATCTATCTAATCCTTCCCTCCCACATAACCCTCCATTTTCCATGGGTCTATTTCTCACCTCACCAGCACATGGCACGGGGAGTAATCCTGAGATTACAACCCTGAAAGTCCTGCTTTTTAAACTTTCTACCTAGCTCCCTAAAATATCTTTGCAGGACCTCGTCCCTGCTTCTGCTGATATGGACCACGATCTCTGGCTGCTCACCCTCCCCTCTCAGAACAAAGGAACAACACTGGCTACTCTCCAGTCCTCAGGGACCTCATCTGTTGCTAGTGAGGATACATGTGCAATCTTCCATGTTGTTGGGTAGATGCCAATGTTGTAACTATTATGGAACATACAAAAGTTAGAGGAGTAGGCAATGAAAATGGCTGATCTGCCCCAGGTCTTGTGCACAAGATCTCCTGGAAGAATATTTAAAGTGCACAATGGCACTTGTCTGATGCCCTGTTAATAGAATTCTTTCAATTTAAATATTTTGCTACAGAAGAAGGTAACAAATTATTTGTACCATTATGATTGCAGCAAATGTTCAAGCAATCTGGTGAGTCACAACTTGCAGCTACACCACTTACTGTTTTTTCTATTAACTGGATCCACTCATTCAGGAAGTTGAGAAGGTTCAATGCATCTGGAATATTATCCCCTTCGGAACAGAAAATAAGCAGCACTGCCAATGGGATGCCTTCAGTGCAACTACATAAAGAAAACAAGACAATCAGCATGAGAAATTGGAGGAATATTTCACCTTACAGTAAACTTCTTAATTCTACCTAAAAAAAAGAAAATCAGTCCTTTAATCATCATTAACACCATGTTCAGCAGGCCGAGACACGAAGCTATTTGGAACTCAGGTCAATGCTCCCTTGCACAGGATTTTGAGTATAGTACCCTTTAGCAGTTTTGTAACAAAATGCTCCCTCTAGTGATCCAGCTAAGAAGTGCCCAAACTCAGCTGGACAGTACAGCGGTTGGATCCAATCTACAGGCCACTGCAGAGGTTTGAATCAACTTCAATTGTCAGGAATTCTCTAAAGCCAAAAGGAAATCTCCAATGTATTTATCACACAAACTGTTCACCCAGGGAATGAAAGATATCCTCAGATTTAAACAAGGCAGCTCCTGAAAATAAAACATCTAGTATTTTTTCACCCCAAAATTTAACTTAATGAAAATTACCTGTCAGATGAGCCAAAATCTCTGACAACTGATGAAGGTGACCAGTGTCCCAACAAAAACATTTCCTCTTCATTCCTATGGCTATTCATCCAGGATGAATCAGACTACACAGTCCTGGTGCAACACACAAAATACTGGAGGAACGCAGCGAGTCACACAGTCCTGGTGCTCTTTTCAGTCAGTAACACAGCATCAGACCACTGCCAGGATTACACATTTCTAAAACATCAAATGTCTTCAACCACTGTAAAAACTCTTTACCCTTCAAGTTCTCTCTTGGAAATTTCCTTTTCAGTGTCACAAACTCTACCATGTACAAATTCTAAATCATCCAATCTCTACTGGACCCCTCTCATCTGCCTCACTCTTGCAGCATTTCTTCATTGAGTCTACAAATATGTTTGTCCACATGTGGCATCCTTGCTCTCCAACCCTCGACTGGTATCCCAACTATCTCTATTACTCTCTGCAAGACAGCCTTAAGTTCCCTATTTGGAAATGTCACACTAAATCCTTTTAATTCACTACTTCCCTCTCTTTGTAAGGAGACACACTGCTTCAATTAAGCCGTTGTTCACCTCTCCTAACCCTCCTGGCTAGGATCCCACTTTTCTTCAAAAGATCCTCTTCTGTGTAAATAAATCCAGGAGTGTTGAGAATGTCTTAGCCAGCAAGAACACACTGTCACTTTCCAACACTCAAAAATGCAAGTTAATGCGCAATATTTTCTGTGACTTACAATTTCATAGATGAAGCTTTGCAAATCAGAAACAAGACTGTACCAAGCCAAATTACTACACAATCTTGGGCATGTAAGAGATCAGCATATACATTCAATTTCAGTTCAAGTTCAATCCCTGCAGTTCTAATAGCTCAGGGTATCAGATCTTAGCAAAGAGTTACATACCTAAACTGGATCCTCAGTCTGTGAGCACAATTAGGACTCAGTTCTAGCACCACAAACCTATCAAATCTCCTACCTGTCAGCATAGAGTGATTTTGTGATCCCTCCTCCTGGGACAGAGAGCTCCATTTCCACCTCACTGATTCCTGGGAAAGCTGGTACCTTTTCCATTTCTTTCCATTTGAGGGTCTGGAACTTGTCTCCCACAACGCTCAGCAGAGCAGGTGTTGCCAGATATCGTAGTGGAGTGCTGTGAAGATAGAATGGTTTCTGAAATGTTTGATCCTCTCCACCCTGCCACAGCTCTTGCTTTTTGTCCTCTGCTCCACCCCTTTCTGCAACTGAAGACTTATTTTACTTCTAACTATTGCCAGTTCTAATGCAAGGGTATCAAGCCGAAACACTAATTCTTGCTTTTTCATAGATGCTGAAAGACTTATTTTCAGTTCTAATATGCTTGCATTTTAAGTTCCACGCTGATTTTTTTGTATAGTTTAAGAAACAATCAAGTGCTAGCCTTTATCATATTGTATGAGTGTTACAGCAAGTATGATGTAAAAAACACTCAAGGCATGAATATCATTGGCAATGCCATCATTTATTATCCATCCTTTATCGTCCCTGAACTGTGGAAGTAATTAAGAGTCAGCGACACTGGCAAGTCTGGAGTCACATATAGGTCTGATCAAGCAAAGATGACACCTCTCCTTCTAGGAGGAACATGGTGATCCAAATGGTTTTCAAAACAAGCTGGTAACACTATGGTTACCATTAGTAAGTCTTTTGTTAATTCCATTGTTTAGCAATTCACAGGCTCAAAGTTATACAGCATGGAAACAGACCCTTCAGCCCAACTTGCCCATGCTGACCAAGATGCTCATCTATGTTAATCCCTCTTGACTGCAATTGCCAATATCCCTCTAAATCGTTCCTATCCAGGTACCTTTCCAAAATGTCTTTTAAACAGCATAATTCTACCTGCCTCTCCCACCACCTCTGGCAGCTCAGTCCTTATACCCACCACCCTCTGTGTGAAAAACTTACCCCTCAGGTCCGCTTTAAATTGTTCCCTCTCACCCTCTAGGGGAGAGTATGCCGTCTAGCTTTAGACTTCCCTACTCTGGGAAAAGACTGACCATCCACCTTATCTATTCCCCTCATGATTTTATAAACTTCTAGGTCACCTTTTTTTTTGCCAGAGATATCTCATGGCCCTTTTTGGCCCCTAATTTCCTTCTCAAGTATACTTCTACATCCCAGCTTGATCCCAGCTGCCTATATCTAACATATCCCTCTTCTTTTTCCCCTGACCAGAGCCTCAATATCGCTTGTTAAACAGGGTTCCCTAATCCTGCCAGCCTTAGCCCTTCACTCTAACAGGAACATGCTGGCCCTGAACTCTTCTTACCTCACTTATAAAAGCCTCCCACTTGCCAGACATTGCTTTACCTTCTAATAGCTTCTCCCAGTCAACCTTTGCAAGTTCCTGTCTAATGCTTTCAAAATTAACCTGACCCCAATTCAGGACTAACTTGTGGACCAATCATATCTTTTCTCACAACTATCTTGAAACAAATAGAATTATGGTCACTGGTCCCAAAGTGCTCCCCCCACTGACACATCAGTCACTTGCCCAGCCTCATTTCCCAAGAGGAGATCTAGTGTTGCCCCTGCTCTAGTAGGGCCATATACATATTGCTTAAAAAAACTTTCCCAGACACTTAACAAATTCCACCCCACCTAATCCCTCAGCACTATGGCAATCCCAGTCAACATGAGGGAAGTTAAAATCACCTACTATTACAAACCTATTATTCCTACACCTATGTGTGATTTCCCCATATGTTTAATTCCCACAGACTTTGGTGGGGGGTGGGTGTAGTATTATCCCATCAAAGTGATTCTTTTTTTCTAGATTCTACCCATTTGGCCTTGCTAGACATCCCCCCCCCCCCCCCCAGGAATATTCTAAGTACTGTTGTGATGTTCTCCCCAATCAACATCCCTTTCTTACTTCCACCCCTATTACACTGGAAGCATCAATACTGCAGAATATTGAGCTGTCAGTCCTGCCCATCTCTCAACCATGTTTCCATAATATCAATATTATTATAATTTATTATATTATAAATTCACAATCCCATGGATTACTTGAGTTTGATTTCACCAGCTCCACATCAATACCCTAGAAATGAGAATGCTACTAAATCATCACACTATCATATCTTAACCCCTATGCTACATTAAATAATCACCCCCTAACTATACTACCTCTACTATAGGAAGTTCTAAAGTCATAAACCATCAGAACACCTGTCATCGTGAAGATCTCTTACTAAATGCATTTTCATCCTGAGTTTGTTCCGGACAAATCAGAAGTGAATAAATCAACATGCGACAAACTTTGCTGCAAGGTCAAGTCAGTAGTGTAAAATATTTCTAATGAAATCTAACATCAATAGAAGAACAGCAGAAATCTATTATTAAGGAAGTGACATCAGGGCGTTGAGAAAATAATAGGATCAGCCAGAGCCAACATAGATTTATGCACAATAGATCAAATTTGACAATTCTGTTGGAATTTTTTTTGAAGTTACAACTAGAATAATAGATTAGGGCAAACTGGTTCATACGACTCCTGTGTCACAGCAGTTCAGGTTAATGGAAATTCACAAATCTGGGAATTGGAATAAAAATTTACTCTCACAAAATTTGTGAGAGAAAAAACACCAAATTTATCTTATTTCAACTTGCACTTCTTGATGCATGTGCAGATGACGCAGCTCCACATTATGGCAAGTCACGATACAAGACCATTTTCTAGGACCACGACCCCCTGTAATGCGGTGGGGGGGGGGGGGGGGGGGGTCCACCTGTATTTCAACTTTCAGAAGGCATTCAATAAGGTGCCACAGAAAATATTATTAAACTAAATTAGAGGACATGGTGTCAGGGTAATACATTGGAATAGATTCAGGATTAGTTAACAAACAGAAAATAGAATATAGAAATAAACACAAGATTTTTAGATTTGGAACCTGTGTCAGTGGGGTGCCTGCCACAGAAATTAGTGCTGGGACCCCAGCTGTTCACAACCTACATCAATAATTTAGATTAGGGGATCACGTGCAATGTATGATCAGCAAACTTGGATCCAAAGTTTAGTGGCAATTGGACTGTGAGGAGGATGCCTAGGCTTCAGGAACATAAACAGACTGCACAAGTGGGGAAACGTGTGGCAGGTGGAATAGAATGTGGAAAAATTCGAGGTCACCCACTGTGGTAGAGAAATAGGAGTGATTTTTAAGTGGTTAGAAATTGAAAGGGGATGGTGTTCTGTAGGTCCTGGTTGTCCCTGTACACAAATCATTTAAAGTTAACATTCAGATACAGCAAACATTACAGTTAACATTCAGATACAGATAAGGCAAATGGTATATTGGCTTTTATTGCAAGAAAATTTGAGTACAAGAGCAGAGATGACTTGCTCCATTACTATAGGAGCTTGGTGAGTCTGCTTTTGGAATATTGTGCATAGATTTGTTCTGCCTACACTTACAATAGAGGGAGTGCGGCAAAAGTTCAGCAGATTGATTGCTGGAATAGCATGTTCCTGCGCGACGAGAGACTAGGCAACTACGCTCTTACACTTAGAAGAATGAGAGGTGAGCTCATTGAAGCATTCACTTAAGGGGGTTAACAAATTGGATGCAGGAGTGTCGAACACCAGGGGTCAGTCACACAAATAAAGTTAGACATTCAGGTCAGAGACATGGAGACATTTCTTCATCCCATGTCTACTGAGGGACAAGAGGGCTGTAGAGGCTCAGTCCTGCAGTTTATTCAATAAAGTTATGAATAGATTTTTAAACATTATCCCTTGATTCAGTTATCAGGTTAGAGCAGGAAAGCATATTGAATGGTGGAGCATTCTGGAGGGGATAACTGGCCTATTCCTGCTACATTTTCTTAAATAAACTGCAGAGAGTTGTTAAAAGTTTGGCTTATTCATGCATATGTCCTATTTAAGCACCAATAAAATTTGACAACAAAACAGTGCAAAGACTGATAACTCACACATTCTTAGGTCAGTGTTTACTATATATGAAGATGAATTTTTACAACAAGAAAATTCAAAAGAAATGGAATTCCAATGCCATGACACTGTAGGGATTTACTCGTTTTGAATCCTAGTGTTGTATATTTTGTACCCCACTTGCAAGAGGCTTGTTCATCAATAAAACACATTAGAAAGTATCCAAAAAAAACTACTGAGTATTGCCAATATTAGCCCTCAGGGTTAAAAATGATCACTAAGAAGAGCAATTAAAACAGTTTAAAACTACAAGCAGCAGTTCCACAATTATCATTGCAATCCAGGTTCCAGTCCAGAACCTCACAACCATGTATGAGTTTGGACAAGCGTCACCTGCTAATTTATTTCCCTCCACCACTTCAGGATCCAGGCAGAAATGTAGTGAAGGTGGCAAAATCTTTGCTTAGATCAGAGCCCCATGGCTTAGGATATCGATTCACAAGTGAACTTCTGAAAATTAAAGTTAGCATTCTTAAAAGTCAAGTGTTATGTATGATGCCAAACTTACCCAACGAGCTGCTGGTCAACACGGTGATGTGCATAGCTGCTGGACAAGACTACAACCCTGCTGAATTCACTTTCCTTAATCCATGAAAGGAGCTGTTGTCGGAATGAGCGTTGTTTTCCCTTTAAAGGCAGAAGAAACATCAAATTTTCAGAAGGAAACAGGTCATTCAGCCCAAGAAATCTACATTGGAGCTTGTGCTCCACACTAGCCTTGTCCCACCAATTTTCATACACTTCCCCTATGAAAGGCTGTCAGCAAGAGTTGATGATTTTACAAAATAACAAAAGGACAGCAAGTTGCTTGTGCAAGATTCTAATCTGCACTGCATTTCTGACCCTGTGGAGCCCGTAACACCCATTAAACCTGTTCATATTTGCCCAAAACCTAAACAGACATTCAACTAGGATTCCAGAGGTAGTCAAACATCAAACAGCATGTTGGGGTCACCGAATCCTACAGGAGAAATATTTCCTTTCAGTTCCTACGCGTTTAGCGGCCAAAGTTATAAGTAACTGTTAATGCAACTCAGTTCAATTATCAAACAATTTTTGAATAAACCAATTAAACCAACCCAGCTAATTATCCATTTCCTGATATCAACAGGAATTCTTAAATCAGGATTATAGTTAGTTAAGATGTGTTTAAAATTCACTGCAAGAGGTTGTACAGGTTCTATGTGATTACAGAAACACATTCAAAGACAATTCTGTTCAGTTACCACAGCAAATATTATCCAGAATTAAAAAGCCACTATATTTATGACACTATTACTCTGAAAAAAGCAAAGCTGTTTATTTCTAGCAGCCAAAAATATGTAGTCCTGCACAGCTGCTCAAGCCTGATCCACCATTCAGCAAGTTCATGGTCAATCCTATGCCTCATCTATTTCCCAACAGATCTCCACATCCGGTGATTGCCTTAGAGTCCAATTTCTATCTCAGCCTTCAATGTACTCAATACACGAGCATCCATACCCCCCTAGGGTAGAGAACATCTAGATTTACAACCCTCTCTCAGTCCTAAATGGCCAGCCCCTTATCCTGAGATTACGTGCCCTACCCAAGGATGTAACCTCTCAGATTTTACCCTGTCATTCCTTCTCAGGATCCTGTCTCAATGAGACTACCCAAACTCAAGAGAGAAGAGGCTAACCTTAACTTCTCCTCATGGGTCAAGTTGTTCATCCCAGGAATCAAAGTAGTGAATCTATGCTGCACTAACTACAAGTCAAAAATATCTTTCTTCACGTCCAGTGATCAAATTTCACACAGCACACCAAATGAAATCCCATCAAACTCCTCTACAAAACTTACTTTTCTATTTGCTATAAAGACCAATGTAGCATTTGCCTTTCTAAATGCTGGTCATTTAGAAAAGGTTAAGATAATCAAATCAAGTCAACATAGTTTTATGAAAGGTAAATCATATTTGACAGATTTGCTAGAGTTCCTCGATGTTAGAAGCAGAGTCAATAGAACAAAACCCATAGATGGGCAGGCACTGTAGTGTAGCGGTTAGCATAACGCTATTACAGCGCCAGCGACTCAGGTTCAATTCCCGCCGCTGTCTGTAAGGAGTTTGTACGTTCTCCCCGTGTCTGCGTGGGTTTCCTCCGGGTGCTCCAGTTTCCTCCCACATTCCAAAGATGTATGGGTTAGGAAGTTGTGGGCATGCTATGTTGGCGCCAGAAGTGTGGTGACACTTGCAGGCTGCCCCCAGAACACTCTACACAAAAGATGCATTTCACTGTATGTTTCGATGTACATATGACTAATAAAGATATCCTATTTCCTGAAGACATCTGACAAGGTGCCATATAAAAGGCTGCCATGCAAGATAAGAGTTCATGGTATTAGGGAAAGTGTATTAGCATGGATTGAAGACTGGTTATCACATAGAAGACAGAGTCAGAATAAGTGTGCCTTTTTCAGGCCAGAATTATGTAACTAGTGGAGTGATCCAAGGATCAATCCTGGCCCTCGATTATTTGCTCTGGACCTGGAGCAGGGAGCAGAGCGTAAGGCTTCCAAGTTTGCCGATGACACCAAAATAGATGGGCAGGCATGATGTGATGAGGATATTTGGATTCTGCAACAGGTCATAGGTAGGTTAAGTGAGTAGGCGAACACTTGGCAAAAGGAGTTTAATGTGGGAAAGTCTGAGGTCATGCACCTATAAGAGGAATCAAAAGGTAGACCATTATCTAAATGGAGAGAGACTGCAAATGAGTGAAGCGCTGAGGGATCTAGGTGTTCTGTGCACGAATCACAAAAAGTTAGCAAGTGCCTGAAGGCAAATGACATTTTGGCCTTTATTGCGGGTGGGGGGGTGGGGGGAGTGGTTAGAGTTTTGAAATAGAAAAGTATTGTAACAATTGTACAGGATGTTGGTGAGACCACACCGAGAGTACTGTGAACTGTGTTGGTCCCCTTATTTAAAGAAGGATATATCAGTGTTGGAAGCAGTCCAAAAGAGCTTGCTAGACTAACTCCTGGAATGATAGGAATGTCCTATCATGAGCAGTTAAAGAAGTTAGATCTGTATTCTTTGGGGTTTATCAAAACATACAAGGTAGATGTTGAGACATTTACAGTAGTGGGAGTGTCTCAAACGAGGGGATATAGTTTCAATACAAGAAGATATAATTTAAAACAGATATGTAGGAATTTCATCTCACAGAGGGTGGTGTATCTCTTAAATTCTCTGCCCTAGAGGGTTGTGAAGGTAACATCAGTGGAGATATTTAAGAGGATATAGATAAAGTTGTAAAGATCAGGGAATTGACGGCTATAGGGAACTGGCACAGAACAGGAGTTGTGGCCTGGGGCAGATTGGCCAGGATCTAATTAGATAGCTGGGCAGGCTTGAGGAACAAGGTAGCCTATTCCCACTTCGATTTTCTTGTGTTCTTGTGTAATTGCTGGCTGTACCTGAATGTTTACATGCTGCGCCTCACAAACTAGTTCTGTTAACTAACCATTATTCGTTCCTCACTACTTAAAAAGCATTGTTTATCTCTCCATGCTATGTATCCCAGCAAATCAATCATATTGTCAATACAGATTAAAATACAATCAGACTGAATAACACTGAGAAGCAGTGTGAAAAAGATACCGATCCTTAAAGATGAAGACAAACCCATCCACATAGCGAGGTGAGGTGGGGGTAGCTCTCTAAAATGGATTTTACATATTGACAAATTATAGGATTTTTGAATGACCCTTGCCAGACAACTGATTGCTTCAATTTCCAGGCATTCTGAACATGGAGTTTGGATATCTAGACGAAATGACAGGAGATAATTCTCTAGTAATTAAACAGTTTAAAAGGCCTCTGAAGTCCAAGCTGTTTAATCAACCCCAATTAATCACACTGGTGTCACACAGGTTTTAAAGACTTGCCAAATGCATTGATGCAATGTGTAATTCAGTATACACTGATACAAAGTCTCTGAATCAAAACTAATTTTTTTTCAATAAAGTCATCCCATAGTCCCTATTCCATGTTTGGTGAACAGCTGCTTTACAATTCAACAGACTTAATTCAGCCAAGTCAGAAATAAATCTCCGTTTTGTAGCTCTGAATACCTGAACAATTGGTGATCGAATCTGAAGGACTGCCAACTTCTGGTCTGTCGATGCATAAACTGTAATTATACAGAAAAATCCACACATTAAACACAAGAAACTAACAAGTTCTCACAGTGAGGTTTTGTAGTTATAACACCCAGTTTATTATATATCCTCAAGATAAATGAACTTGCATTCATATCCAGAAAATAAATAAAGGATTAGTCTTTACAAAAAAGAACAAGACGCCACATTTTGGCTGGGTGTAATTGTAGCTACAAAACAATTGTAATTGTAATGAATGTCTCTGGAAATGTTAACGAATGGCACAGAAAGAGTCTGGCAAAGAAAAACATGCATTCATATAAGTCTTAAGAACACGAGTTGCTCATCTAACCACTCAGCTGTTTCATCAGCTAATTAGATCATGTCTAATGAGTATTCATGACTAACATCTCAAGCTCAGCTTGGAAATTCTTAAAATTAACTAGCCTTAAACAAATTTAGCACAGATAGCATGGGCCAAAGGGGCTGTTTCTGTACTGTTCTGTTCTATGAGCACAAAGAGAAAACAAAAATCCTATTTGATGCAGCCTCCTGCCTTCACCCATAAGATTTCTTTATTAGTCACATGTACATTGAAACACACAGTGAAATGCATCTTTTGCGTAGAGTGTTCTGGGGGCAGCCCGCAAGTGTTGCCACGCTTCCGGCACCAACATAGCATGCCCACAACTTCCTAACCCGTACGTCTTTGGAATGTGGGAGGAAACCGGAGCAGCCGGAGGAAACCCACGCAGACGCAGGGAAAACAAACTCCTTACAGACAGCGGCCAGAATTGAACCTGGATTGCTGGCACTGTAATGGTGTTATGCTAACCGCCACACTACCGCGCCTGCATTTTATGGTTATGTCTGGTTGTGGATTCCCCTTACCAGAGGAAATAGCTTTTCCTCTAAGCCATTGCCTACTTTAATCATCATAATTCAATTAGATTCCATCTTAGTCTTCTATATTTTCCTGGTCTATGCAACCCATTTTCACAGCTTAGTCCTCAGCATCATTCAAGTCCAGTTGAGTTTATTGTTACGTGCACAAGTATGGTGAGGTAATAGGTACAACGAAAAACTTGCTTGCAGCAGCATTACAGCCACACATCCCCCAAGGAAATGTGCCCAGAATTAAAATAGCACTCCAAATGTGAGCTTCACAGAGCTTTCTACAAATGCCACAGTACTTTTTAGTGATTTCTAAACGAGTCTGTAAATCTCTCTGCACCTCTTTGGTTCCACATTTCTTGCCATTGAGAAATATTCTGATTCTCACGTCCACAAGGGAACAATGACCTCACACTATCTGACAATGAACTTGATCTGTCACAGTTCATTCAGATAATCTATCAACTCCTGAACAACTTCTTGCTTTCATCAACATTACTTACTGTGCCACCCAACTTAAAGAGCATCTTTAACATTATCAAAATATCCCAAAATTTGTTGTCTATTAAATACTTCTGAAATCTAATCCTTGTTAGTTTACAGATACATGCAATGGTCAATTTGTGCACCGTTTTTAGTCATAAAACCAGCATTGACACAAATGATTAGTTAACATATTTTTTGGTGACATTGGTTGAGGAATGAGAGAAAAAAGACCAGGAGAGCTCCATGAGCCTTTTTTGATAAAGAAAGACACTGGATCTTTTATATCCATCTGAAAGGGGAGGCAGGGCTCATTTTAACATTTCATCTAAACTCCAACAGTCTTGCACTTTCGCAGCAGTTCTGCAAATGCCCATCTTGCTATTTGCTCAAGTCCTAGACAACGGGATGAATTCACAACCTTCTGAGAGTGGCAAGAGCACTCCGAAGGATCTTACTTATTGCCTTACATGGTTGAAGAGACTGAACTAGTTGGGTTGGTCCAATATAACCCTGTCAACAGCAAACCCCATGTGGCCACTGTTCCCAAGAATCATTCCACTGGAAGTTTAATGAAGCACAGCCAAAACTCAAGATCAGAGGCTAGGAAAGTCTACGGTACAGTCCCTGCCTTGTGATGCAGCAGCTCATGGTCTGCATAGTCAGCTGACTATGCAAACACATGGATTTTCGAATTAATATTACAGGAACTCACCCATATGTAGGGGTATCACTAAGTCAGGTGTTTGTAAACGAGGAGGACCACAGTTCTTAATACCTACTATTACAGAGACACAAGAGACTACAGGTGCCGAAGTCTGAAGCAACAAACAATCTGCTGGAGGAACTCATCAGGTCAAGGTGGAGTGTGTGTTGTGTTGTGGCGTGAGGTGGTGAGGCGGGGGCGGGGCGGAATGTGGAAGGAGGGCAGTATTACTATTACAAACCTCTAGCAAATGACACTAAAGGCCTGACAAAATAAGAAATGGTCCCAAATGGTCCAGAGGAACTTAAATAGGTCATTATAACTCCTACAGTCCTCATAAGGGACAATTGAGAGTAAAACTCTCATTTCATATGTTTTCTAAGAATAAGCAAAAATCATTAAGTATTTTTGAAAGAAATTATCAGAAACTCAGCACATTCAAAAAAAAAATACCACTTATTGTTCACTAGCGAAGACTTCTGCAAAAACACAATTTGGCAGAGTTTGAAAATATAAATAAAAAAGAGAAAATGTTGAAAATACTTTGCAGGTCAGGCAGCATCTGTGGAGAGAAAGGGAGGTAACATTTCAGTTTAATAACTTTTCATAAAATTTCCAAGATGTGCCCTCTTGCTCATTCAAATTTGTTTCCTAGTACAGGCTGTCCCTAGATAATGAATCGGTCCTGTTTTTACAGAAGTCGATTTTGTCCATAAGTCAGAAAATGCACAAAAAAAAAATCACAATATTGTAACCACACCTCCACAATATTGTAATGAATGGCATGAAAAGGACATAACACTGATGAGAACAATTACTAAAAGGGGAGGGGGAGAGAAATCTAGTTCTGCTGTTCGTAAGAACGAACTTAAGTTGGACTTTTAAATTAACATTACAGGAGCTTGCTGATATGTAGGGGTTTCACTAAGTCGGGTGTTTGTAAACCAGGAGGACCACAGTGAACAATTTGCCCAAATATTGGTCTTCCCTTCGAGAAATCTAAACTTCATTAAGTCATCTGGAACTTCCTGTTCTCCAAAGAAACTACTCAAAATTTACATTCTTAAATCTACTTATACTCTCCCTCGTTCTTCCTCAATACAGATAGCAACGCTACTCACCCTCAGAGCTGGTGCAGATCTCTGCAGAATTCTCTAAAGTTGTTGCATATGGATTGTTTCCCACCACTGGAACAAGGCAATCACTGTGGATATAACCGACCCGTGGCAGACCGAGTGTAGAAATGATCAGATCCACTGTTAACTGGCCAACATTGCCCACAGAAACAACTGGCTGTAATATCAAAAAAATCAGTTCATTGAACATTATAAAAAACAAATTATAAAACATACTGCCTTGGAACTAAATTCTAATTACCCTACCCGCCTCCTCACAACAAGGCACACATTGTTATGGCATTCATTAGACTCGAGCTCAATATACATGCTTCTGGCAATGTACATTCCAACAGATTTGTGTATTTAGATGCAATGACAGTAGCAACAAGCCTTACATTTACTAACTTGTTTTGCAAATATCTGAACAGTGTAAATGTGCAGCCCCATAATTTCTTTTTCCTCTCTTTTACTAAAAGTCACAGACTGGATACTGGGGTCACACTTTCTAGGAATATTACAATGGTGGATCTGAAGATCTTAAGTACATTGTCTCTTTATGCTTACAATTTCTCTTACTGTGGGTGAAGGACTGAGCATTACTATGAACAATTTCACAAATATAGGCAGCTTTTTTCAACACATTCAAATTACCATTCTTCATACACAAGGCAGGACATGGTAATCATCAAAGGGATAAATTGGTTCCATAGGATATACAGCACAGTCTATAGGACATGCATCACTTGGCCTCTTACTGGCATTTCTCATTTAAATCTATCAGTGTACCTCTCTTTCCCCTATCCCTCATATACTTGTCCAACTGGTCCTTAAATGGAGACATAAGAGACTGCGGATGCTGGAATCTGGAGCAACAAACAATCTGCCAGAGGAATTCAGCAGGTTGAGCAGCATCTGTGGCGGAGAGGAATTGTTGACGTTTCGGGTCAAAACCCTGCATCAGTTTGGTGGATCTATCTGTGAAATTTAGATACATGAAGGGTACGAGAGAGGCAAGAACAGACATTGGAACGCTGGAAAATGACACTGGAGTAGTAATGAGGAACAGAGAAATAGCGGAGGAACTGAATAGGTACTTTGCGTCAGTCTTCACAGTGGAAGACACTAGTAACATGCCAGAAATTCAAGAGTCAGGGGGCAGAGGTGAGTGAGGCCATTACCAAGGTGGATAAGTTACCTGGACCAGATGGACTACTGAAAGTTCTGAAAGAGGTAGCTGAAGAGAAGTCAGGGAGAGTCCCAGAGTACTGGAAAATCACCGGTTAGCCTGACCTCAGTGGCTGGTAAGATTTGAGAGGCCATTATTAAGGATAAAATTTTGGAGTACTTGGAAGTACATGATTAAATACAACAAAGTCAGCACAGATTCATTAAGGGGAGATCTTGTCTGACAAATCTGTTAGAAATTTTTGAGGTAACAAGCAAGTTAGACACAGGAGAGTCATTGGATGTTATTTACTTGGATTTTCAGGCCTTTGACAAGGTGCCGTACACAAGCTGCTAAACAAGATGATAGCCTATGGTGTTAGAGGCATGGATAGAAGATTGGCTGACTGGCAGAATGGGGGAAAAAAGGGGTCCTTTTCAGCTTGGCTGCCAATGACTATTCTGCAGGGGTCAGTGTTGAGACCACAACTTTTCACTTTAAACATTAATGTTCTGTATGAAGGAACTGATGGCATTGTGGCCAAGTTTGCAGACGACACAAAGATAGGTGGAGGGGCAGGTAGTGTTGCAGAGGCAGGGAATCTGCAGAAGGATTTACTCAAGTTTGGAGAGTGGGTAAAGAAGGTGCAGATGGAATACAGTGTATGGAAGTGTGGGATTATGCATTTTAGTATGAAGGATATTTTCTAAATGGGGAGAGAATTCAGAAATCAGGAGGTGCAAAAGATTAACTTGCAGGTTGAGTCAGTAGTAAAGAAGGTAAATGCAACGTTAGCATTTATTTCAAGAGGACTAGAATATAAAAGCAAGGATGTACTGCTGAGGTTTTACAAGGCATTGGTTAGACCACATTTGGAATACTGTGAGCAATTTTGCACTCCATATCTAAGGAAAGTTGTGCTGGCGCTAGAGAGGGTCCAGGGGAGTTTCACAAGAATGATTCTGGGAATGAAAGGCTTACACATACGAGGAGCGTTTGATATATCTGGGCCAGTACTCGATGGAGTTCTGAGGGATTGGGGGGGGGGGGGGTAATTTCATTGAAACCTACCAAATACAGAAAGGCCTGGATAGAGGGGACGTGGAGAGGATGTTTCCATTAGTAGGAGAGTCTAGGATCTAAGGACACAGCCTCAGAATAAAGGGACATCGCTTCAGAAAGGAGATGGGGAGAAATTTCTTCAACCAGGAGTGGTGAATCTGTGAGATTCGTTGCCACAGAGGGCTGTGGGGGCCAAGTCATTGGGTGTATTTAAGGCAGAGATTGACAGGTTCTTGATCGTTAAGGGTTATGGGGAGAAGGCAGAAGAATGCGGTTGAAATTTAAAAAAAATAATCAACCATGATTGAATGGCGGAGCAGACTCGAAGGGCCGAATGGCCTAATTCTGCTCCTACATCTCAAGGTCTTCTTCCTGCGACTGGCGCTCTTGCAGTGCACGGTCAGTGGAATGAGACGCTAAACCTTGTCTCAGTCCTGATGCAGGGTGTCGACCCGAAATGTCGACGGTCCCCTTTCCCCCACCCCCCCACCACACTGCCCAATCCCCTCACACCACCCCCCCAACCCACCACATCACCTCCCCCACAGCCAACCCACCACACCACCACCCCCCCAACAGCCAACCCACCACACCACCCACCTCCACATCCCCCACCTCCTCCCCCCACCCACATCCACCCCCAGCCCCTCATCCCCCCCACCCACATCCCCCACCTCCTCCCCCCCACACCCACATCCCCCCCAGCCCCTCATCCCCCACCTCCTCCCCCCCACCCACATCCCCCACCTCCTCATCCCCCCAGCCCCTCATCCCCCCCCACCCTCATCCCCCCACCACCTCCCGCCACCACCCACATCCCCCACCTCCTCCCCCCCCACCCACATCCCCCACCTCCTCCTCCCCCCCACCCACATCCCCCACCTCCTCCTCCCCCCCCACCTCCTCCTCCCCCCCCACATCCCCCACCTCCTCCTCCCCCCCCACCCACATCCCCCACCACTCCTCCTCCCCCACCTCCTCCTCCCCCCCCACCCCCTCCACCCCCTCCCCCCCACCCCCTCCTCCCCCTCCCCCCCACCCCCTCCCCCCCTCCCCCCCACCCACCCCCTCCTCCCCCCTCCCCCCCACCCCCTCCCCCCCTCCCCCCCACCCACCCCCTCCTCCCCCCTCCCCCCCACCCACCCCCTCCTCCCCCCCTCCCCCCCACCCCCTCCTCCCCCACCCCCTCCTCCCCCCCACCCACATCCCCCACCCCCTCCTCTCCCCCACCCCCTCCCCCCCCACCCACCCACATCCCCCACCCCCTCCACCCACATCCCCCACCCCCCCACCCACCCACATCCCCCACCTCCTCCCCCACCCACATCCACCCCCAGCCCCTCATCCCCCCACCCACATCCCCCACCTCCTCCCCCCCACACCCACATCCCCCACCTCCTCCCCCCACACCCACATCCCCCCAGCCCCTCATCCCCCACCTCCTCCCCCCACCCACATCCCCCACCTCCTCATCCCCCCAGCCCCTCATCCCCCCCCACCCTCATCCCCCACCTCCTCCCCCCACCACCTCCCCCCACCACCCACCTCCCCCACCTCCTCCCCCCCCACCCACATCCCCCACCTCCTCCTCCCCCCCACCCACATCCCCCACCTCCTCCTCCCCCCCACCCACATCCCCCACCTCCTCCTCCCCCACCCACATCCCCCACCTCCTCCTCCCCCACCCACATCCCCCACCACCTCCTCCTCCCCCACCTCCTCCCCCCCCTCCCCCCCACCCCCTCCTCCCCCCCACCCCCCCTCCCCCCCACCCCTCCTCCCCCCCACCCACATCCCCCACCCCCTCCCCCCCCTCCCCCCCACCCCCTCCTCCCCCCCACCCCCCCTCCCCCCCACCCCTCCTCCCCCCCACCCACATCCCCCACCCCCTCCCCCCCACCCACCCACATCCCCCACCCCCTCCCCCCCACCCACCCACATCCCCCACCCCCTCCCCCCCACCCACCCACATCCCCCACCCCCTCCCCCCCACCCACCCACATCCCCCACCCCCTCCCCCCCACCCACCCACATCCCCCACCCCCTCCCCCCCCACCCACCCACATCCCCCACCCCCCCCTCCCCCCCCACCCACCCACCCACATCCCCCACCTCCTCCCCCCCACCCACATCCCCCACCTCCTCCCCCCCCACCCACCCACATCCCCCACCTCCTCCCCCCCAGATGCTGCTGGACTCGCTGATCGTTTGTTGCATGAACATTGCTGCCCGCCCCGGGCACCGTCGGGACAAGAAGTTCCCGGTGTCCTAACGAACGTTTCCCCCCAACAAATCCACGTCACGGGGGGGGGGGGGGGGGAAGCATCCCGCGGGTGGGATCTTGCTGTGCCAGAGATCCCGCAGGGGACGGTGACAGGTGCTACACAAACGTAGGCGCGTTTCTCCCTCGGCGGCGGGGGGGGACACGCGAGTGGCGGCGGGCGCTGCACGATCGAGAAGCGCGGGCGGGCGAGCAGCTCTACCGACCGTGACGAGGGTGTAGCCCCGGAAACTGACGGCCGCCGCCCCGCTCGGCATGAAGAGAGGCGCCATCCCGAGGCCCGAGGCCCGAGGCCGGTGGCCGCCACCGCCCGCCCTCTGGTGACGTCGCCGACGGTCCTTCCGCGCCAGCCGGCAGCCTCAGGGCGCCTGCGTTATCTCTAATGCCAGCCCCGTCACTTTTCCTCACCGCTAAATGACTAAATCCGATGGCCGGGAATTACAGTTTGGGAGGTTTGGGGTTTTTGTGTTAAATAAAACTAATCAGGCAGTTGAAACGGGCAGGTGGCAAATTCCCGCTCGGTTTTGGCGCCAGATTTAAACGTTCGGAGGGCCCTGGTCCAGGCCGTTGGGAGGGGGCGGAGTCACCGCTGCGTGGCCGTGACGCGAGGGGCGTGTTCACAGGTACCGCTGCGCGATTGGTGGAGGCGCCTGCTGACGATGGGTGAGGGAGCGTCACCGGGGGGGGGCGGGTGGAGCATAAGCCCCGCCCCCTAGCCCGTCTGCTCTTCGCCGAGGCCCTTTGGCGTCATGGCGCTGCCGTTGGAGAAAGCCTCCGAGCTGAAGCAAATCATTCGCAGCCAGCTGACCCAGGTGAGCCCCCGGCGGTGGGCCGGCCTGGCCCGGGAGGTGCAGTCGACGTTCCCATGCCGAGCCTCCGTGCTGCTCCCACCCCTCGCCGTGGTACCCATTGGGGATACTTCAGTGCCCCACGTCCCAGCCCTCTGACAGCAGCTGCCCTGTTACCCCGTCGGTGTGTTGCCCATGACAATGACCCTGGGGTACTTCTGGTATGAGAGTGTCTGCCTCTACCACCCTCGGGCAGTGGGCTTCAGCTTCCTTCCCTCCCAGATGGGACGTCTGTTCCCTCTGATCTTCAAATCCTTCCTCTGGTTACCCAAGGTATTGGTTTATTATTGTCACTTGTACCGAGGTACAGTGAAAACTTGTCTTACATACCGATGGTACAGGTCAATTCATTACACAGTGCAGTTACATTGAGTTAGTACAGAGTGCATTGATGTAGTACAGGTCAAAACAATAACAGTACAGAGTAAAGTGTCACAGCTACAGAGAAAGTGCAGTGCAATAAGGTGCAAGGTCACAACAAGGTAGATCGTGAGGTCACAGTCCATCTCATTGTATAAGGGAACTGTTCAATAGTCGTATCACTGTGGGGTAAAAGCTGTCCTTAAGTCTGGTGGTACGTGCCCTCAGGCTCCTGTATCTTCTACCTGATGGAAGAAGAGAGAAGAGAGAATGACTTGGGTGGGTGGGGTCTTTGGTTATGCTGGCTGCTTCACCAAGACAGCGAGAGGTAAAGACATTGGGCAGTCGGCTTCAGGTTCCTTCCCTCCCAGATGGGATGTCTTTTCCCTCTGATCTTCAAATCATTTCTCTGGTTACCCAAAGGAAGTGGGTCTAGCTTGTCAAGAGTTGTCATTGCGTTATTCACCTCACCTTTACAAAGAAAGCAAAAGATAAGGCAGCTTCTCCTCGTAAGTAAACTTTGCCATCCCTGGTGACATCCCTACAGCTCTTCTGTACCCTCTCTAAGCACAAACTCATCGTAATGTGAAAAGAACAGCAGGCAGTTTTGATTCAATTTGGTTTGTACATTTCTGGTAAGAAATGGAATAGGAGTGGACTATTCGGGCCCTCGGGCCTGCTCCAGAAACCGTTGAGATGTTTGCTCCAAATTGCCCTCAACACCACCATCCCACTCCCTCCCCATACCTCTTGACTCCCTTTCGGTTTAAATGCCTGTCAGTCTTCATTTTGAATATATTTGAATGCTCTTTGTCCATAGCTCTCTGGGGTAGAGAATGCTAAATATTCACAACCCTCAAGAGCAGGCATTTCTCTGCATCTGTCTTAAGTGGGCAATATCTCCTTGGCAATCCATTTTATCATTCTTCTATACTCCATTGACTATAGGCACCATGTGCTCCAACTTGTTCCATACATCAACCCCTTTAATCCCAGGAACTAACCTCATGAATTTTCTCTATGCTATATCCAATATGTGATGAACGCTGTACACAGTACACCAGATACAGCCTTGCCAGCACACTGTAAAGTTGCATCTAACTTTTCTTTTTTTTTCCAGCAATTTATCCAATAAAGGCAGTCCCCAGGTTACGACTGGGTTCTGTTGCTGAGAACTGTTTGTAAAATGAAATGTTCAAAAGTCTGAACTGAACAAAAACAGTGTGTGGGAGAGGATCACAGAACCAGCTGTGATGGGAGAGCAAGCAAGTTTGGGAAGAGTGGCCACCAGCTGGCCTCACTGACTCGGTGATTGAGTGCTGTTCCCAGCTAGCAGAAGATGCCTTGGACCCATTCCCATCCATCCTGCTGGTCTCTCAAACACTCATTCCTATGAACAGGGTGTTCATAACCCGTGGAGCACCTGTACTGGTATCTGAATGACTGGCCTGTAATTAAACATTCTGTCTCTTTTCTGATTTTTTTTTTAGAACATAGATCAGTAGAGAACGGGAACAGGCCCTTCAGCCCACAATGTCTGACTGAACACAATGCTGAATTAAATGCAATCTCTTCTGCCTGTACATGATCCATATCCCTCCATTCCCTGCATATTCATGTGCCTGTCTAACTGCCTCTTAAACACCACTATCACATCTGCTTCCACTGCTAGCCCTGGCAGTCCATTCCAGGCACCTACCACACTCTTGTGTACAAGGGGGGGGGGGGGTGGAAACTTGCCCCGCACATCTCCTTTAAACTTCCCCCTTTCACCTTAAATGCATGTCCTCTAGTACTTGACATTTCTACTCTGGGGAAAAAGCCTGACTGTCTATGCCTCTCATAATTTTATAAACCTATCAAGTTTCCTCTTGACCTCCAACATTCCAGAGAAAACAACCCAAGTTTGTCCAACCTCTCCTTGGCTCATGCCCTCTAATCCAGGCAGCATCCTGGTAAACCTTTTCTGCATCCTTTTCAAAGCCTCCACATGCTTCCTGTAATGGGGTGCCCAGAATTGCACACAGTACTCCAAGTGTAGCCTAACCAAAGTTTTATATAGCTGCAACATGACTTCCTTACTCAATGCCCTGACCAATAAAGGCAAGCATGCCATACTCCTTTACCACCTTATCTACTTGCGTGGCAACTTTCAGGGAGCTATGGACTTGGTCCCCAAAATCCCTCTGTATATCAATTCTGTTAGGGGTCCTGCCATTAACTATATACTTTCCCCTTGCATTTGACCTCCCAAAGTGCAACCTGTCATACTTGCTTGAATTAAACTCCATCTGCCATTTCTACACCCATATCTGTAACTGATCTACTGTATCCGTGACTACCGTCTGCACTGTGCACACTTCCACCAACCTCATCTGCAAACTTACTTACACACCCATATATATTTTCATCCAAGTCATTTATATTTTTATGTACAGAAACCCCAGCACTGATCCCTATGGAACACCACTGGTCACAGACCTCTGGCCAGAATGACATCCTTCCACGCTACTCTTTATCTCTATGGGCAAGCCAATTCTGAATCCAGGCTATCGATTCACTATGGATCCCATGCATCTTAATCATCTGGATCAGTCTACCACGACAGACCTTTTCAAATACCATACTAAAATCCATGCAGACAACATCCACTGCCCTACCCTCAAAAAAACAACTCAATCAAGTTTGTAAGATGTGACCAATACAATATTACCATGTTATCCATCTTCTAGTTCTCTGACCATGCCTGTAACGAACAAGATTGGAAAATAATGCGCAGAGCCTTAATTTTTCCTGTCTTGCTTTTCTTCACAGCATGGAATATGCTTCCATTTTAACTAGAGCACAGTACTGGTGGGCAGAGATCTGTCACTGTATTGCCGTAGTGTACAGTATCAGTAGACGCAGGTTTGTCAATGTGTAACATTGGTGCGGTACTGTCAATATGGTCCAAAAATAACATTTTCTCAGTAAATTTAATACCTTCTGCATTCTATTGTGAATTTCCTTTGTAGGTTTTCTCGTCCAGTGGAATGTGCTGGAGAACTATCTGAACCTTACTGATCTAGGGGTGCTGTTTAAGGGGTGTGAAAGAATATGACCTTTGTGCAGAGAGTGAAGTAGCTACCAAATAACTTCACACAGCAGTAACCTTGGGATTAAAACTCACTGCAACGAAGTTGTTCTCTTAACTACAATGTGCTAGTTATGTTTTTCAGGCCTGGAATAATTTACACACTAGAAATATTTTATGTTTTTCTCTCTGACATTTGTAAATATAAATATATATTAATGCATGGAGGGATGCATTAACACTTGCCTTTCTAATGCATGTTTTGGAGTTGAATGCTTTTTTTCTGGCTTCGACATGGCTTCCATGTAGAGCTTCAACATCATGTTAGTTGAGATCAGCTTTAAATATTAAAACTAAACAGAACATGTATCTGCTTTAAATCTCTTGTACGGTCTGAGGGACTTTTGAAAATATCTAAATTTTAAATCTGATGTATTTTAAGATTTTAAACTATTATTTTTTAGTATCTGTTCTTGCACATGCCACAGATTCAGGAGCAAAAAGCGGAAAAAAAACTGCAAATGCTGCAAGTCTGAATAGAAAAAGAAAATTCTAGAAAGTCAGGCAGTATCTGTGGAGAGAGAAAAACAGTTAATAGTTCAGGTCAATGACTTTCATCAGAATGCTCTGATGAAAAATCATTGACCTAAAACATAACTCTTTCTCCCCACAGATCCATCTGAGTTGCTGATTATTTCCAACACGTTCTGTTTTTATTATGATAGGCAAGATGAGTTCTTTTACCTCTCCCAAGTTGCATACCGAAGGAGTTATTTTTTCCAGAGGACTGCGATAAATAATTTTTGAATAAACTTTGAAAGATAAGGCACTCCTTGTTCATTTTAAAGTTAGTTTTAAACCTGTGAATCAAATTTGAAATTTTCCTGTGTTAATAGCTTGCTGAATATCTTTTGACCAGATGAACATCCATGGAAAAATCAGGGACATCTTATCAGAGTCAGTCCGAGAAGAACTAGGCAAGAGTTCACAATGTTTGTCTGAGGCTGATCTTATAAAAGCTTTACAACGCCGGGGAATTATAGATGATGTCGTGAAGGAACTAAGCTTTTTAACCGTAAGTATTTTACTGCAATGAATGGCATATTTCACAGGATCAAAAATTAAAATGTAAAAATATTGCTGGCAGCTCATTCCACACTCGCACCACGCTCTGAGTGAAGTAGTTCCCCCTCAGATTCCCCTTAAATATTTCACCTTTCACCCTGAACCTATGACCTCTAGTTCCAGTCTCACCCAACCTGAGGGGAAAAAGCCTGCATGCATTCACCCTATCTATACTACCCCTCATAATTTTGTACACCTCTATAACATCTCCCCTCATTCTCCTGCGCTCCAGGGAATAAAGTACTAACCTATTCAACCTATCCCTGTGACTCAGGTCCTTGAGTCCTGGCAACATCCACGTAAATTTTCTATGCACTGAATTGTGACCAGAACTGTACACAGTACTTCAAATTTGGCCTCACCAATGTCTTACACAACTTCAACATAACATCCCAACTCCTGTACTTAATGCCCTGATTAATGAAGGTCAATGTATCAAAAGCTCTTTTTATAACCCTATCTACCTGTGATGCTACTTTCAAGGAATTATGGAGCTATATTCCCAGGTCCCTTTGTTCTACCGCACACCTCAGTGCCCTACCATTCACTGTGTAAGCCTTACCCTGGTTTGTCCTCCCAAAGTGCAACACCTCAACTTGTCTGCATTAAATTCCATCTGCTGTTTTTCAGCCCATTTTCCTAGCTCATCCAGATTATTTTGCAAGCTTTGATAGCCTTCCTTGCTGTCCACTACGCCCCCAATTTTGGTGTCATCTGCAAATTTGCTGATCCAGTTTACCACATTATCATCTAATTCATTAATATAGATGATAAACAACAACGGACCCAGCACCAATCCCTGCGGCACACCACTACTCACAGGCCTCCAGTCAGTGAGACAACCATCTACTACCACTCTCTGGCTTCTCCCACTAAGCCAACGTTGAATCCAATTGACTACTTCATCCTGAATGCCAAGTGACTTAACCTTCTGGACCAGCCTCCCATGCGGGACTTTGTTGAAGGCCTTGCTAAATTCCAGGCAGACAACGTCCACTCCCTTCCTTTCATCAACCTTCCTGGTAACCTCCTCGAAAAACTCTATAGGATTGGTTAGACATGACCTGCCACACATAAAGCCATGTTGACTATCCCTAATCAGTCCTTCAGAATACCTTACAATGATTTACTCACGACTGACGTCAGGCTCACTGGCCTATAATTTCCCGGTTTATTCTTAGAGCTTTTCTTAAACAGTGGAACAACATCCTCCAGTCCTCCGGCACCTCACCTTTGACTAAGGACGTTTTAAATATCTTTGCTAGGGCCCCTGTAATTTCTGCAGTAGCCTCCCACTTAGGGAAATACAAATAGGATCATCATAGTATTTTGAAAGGGAAATCATGTTTGACACATCTGTTGTAATTTTTGATGTTGTAAGTAGTGGAATAAATAAGGGGAAACCAATGGATATGGTTCATTTGGACTTTCGGAAGGTCTTTGATTGGGTGACACACAGGAGGTTAATAAGTAAAATTTGAGCGTAGAGGATTTGGTATAATGTAGTTGGTTGAACAGAAAAGAAAGTAGGAGTAAATGGGTCATTTTTTGTGTTGGGTGATGCAAAGATCACTGCTGAAATCAAGCTTTTCACACCTATATAATGGATTTAGATGAGGGGACCAAGTGTAATATCCAAGTTTTTTTCTTGGTACTAAGCTGGGTATCTGTGATTTGTGAGGAGGATACAGGGAGGCTTCAATTAGATTTAGAGAAGCAAAGTGAATGGATGACATCTTGGTGGATAGAATCTAATGTAGAAAAAGATGAGGTCTTCCGCTTTTGTAGAGAAAGTACAAAAACATCATATTTTCTAAGATTGCAAGGTGTTGGTGTTCAGAGGGTCCTCGGTGTCCTTGTAAACAAATCACAAAGTCGATGTAGTTACAGCAAGCAATTAGGAAGGAAAACCGTCTGTTGGCTTCTATTACAAGAGGATTTGAACGCAAGAGTGAAAATGTCTCACTGAAATTATAAAAGGCTCTAATGAGACACATCTGAAATATTGTGTACTGATCAGATCTCTTGCCCATGAAGTTTACCAGATTGATTTCTGGGTTGGAGATTTTTTCCTATGAGGAGAGAATAAACAGATTGGGATTTAAAAGAATGAGCATTCTCATTGACACGTACAAAATTCATATAAGACTTGACAGAGTAGATGCAAGGATGATATTTCTCCTGACTGGGGTGTCCAGAATCATGGAATTACTTCTCAAGTTGGGGGCTGGCCATTCAGGGCAAAGATGAGAAAGAATTTCTTCTGCAGGTAGTGAACTTGTGGAATTTTCTACAGGAGTGATGTAGGGGCTCAGACACTGGGTATATTCATGCCTTATTGATTTTTGCAGATGAAGGAAATTGCAGGAAAGTGGCGCCATAGTAAAAGATCAGCTATAATATTGAGTGGCAGACCAAGTTTGAGAGACCAAATCACCTACTTCTATTTCTGATGCTCTAAGCTTGCTTCAGTTCTCTGAGGAGTTATGCAGGATATTATGAAAAAAATGGGCTTTGATGTTGTGATATGAGAATATCACATTGACACAGATACTGTGATATTTTATTTTATAGGAGCCTTGTATTTTTTTTAACAATGTGAGGTTCTTTATTTGAAAGGAACAATTCAGTGAATGAATTTAATTCTAAAAGTTAATGGGAATAGCACATCTATTTTTAGTAATTTGTGTCTACACCATCTGCCTTTGAACAAAATCCTATGAACTTGGAACAGTCAATTTATCAAGCCTTAGACATCTTTTGTTTTTGTTAATTTATTTTCTATCATTCTTTTCATATTGTGTATTTGCATTACATTCACATTAATCTGCAATGTTTGTGCCATCTTTGTGTTTCATACAGGGAAGTCTAAGTGCAAATTAAAAGCTTGAAATCCTCTAATCCTATCTTCTAATATGGTCAGAGGTATTTCCTTTATGTGAAATTAATTGAATTACAATTATTTTTAATTTCCAGGAAGTTCGGGACAAAGAAGCTACAACCAGTTCAAAACCAGCCACACATTTTGTAGACAAAGAGCCTGCTGAATTAAAGAAAAGTGAGTGTTTCTGGCACTTCATTAATTTGAGCACACTAACAATTTATTTGCTGTTTTAATGTGAGCACTTTTCATTAGCATTTCATTACCTTCAAATAAAAGTTGTTCGTGGGATCACATTTATTTTGACTACAGTTTCAATAGAGAATTAAAAAGGATATTTGGGCCATGATGTCTATCCTTGGACTTTAAAAAAGCAGTTTGGTTTAGTATCACAACCCAGCTGTCCTAATCTGTACCCTTCAAATTTATACTTTCAAGCACACGTCCAGGTGCCTTTTGAAAGCTGGTGTGGAATTTGTTCATTATGTTTTGTGTCATGTAGCCAAAAATTTCACGGACCGTCTGCCTGAAGAATATTGTATCCATGGATCATTATCATCATCCTTGTCCTGTCAAATATTGGAAATAGTCTATCCTCTTTCATAGTTTCAAATAAATCTATTACAATATAATGAAAAGTTGTTCAAATTTAAATCTTTGCATTTCCTTAAACAGTATTCTGCACCAAACTCCTCCTAAGCCTGAGTGTAATGCTACTTAGAGCAAACTATTTGGGGACAATAACGTTTTGGATTAATTCTCAGCTTTTATGTTCTGTGCCTCTTGAAATAAAGTCTAAACTCTGTTAATTTTCTTGTGACCTTATCAGCATAAGGTGCTCTCTTTAATATTAAGTGAACTTGAATCCCACGTCCTTACAAAACCTCAATCTTTTTTTAAACATTGCTTAGTTTAACCAACAAAAGGAACATTGATCTCAATTGAGAAACTAATGGAAATAAATAATGAGTGCACAGTGATTTACACCTTACTTATCCAATACGCCCTCTATTCCTTTGGGTGGGTGAAGGAAAATAAGTTCTGCAGCAATAATCACTATTATCCACAGTGCGGTTTCATCTTGCTGGTCCCTTACCCTCTGTGCAGTGGAGAGAGTAGGAAGCAAGTGAACTCTTGCCAGAAAACCTGCTGTTATTGGGTTACAGGATCTGTGTCTATCCCAATCACTCAAAAATTGTGTGAAGTAATAAGCTTTACTGATTAAATATAGTGAATGTAGTTCTGACAAGAATCCAGATATAATATTGAATACACTATTTTTCTCTAATTAACTATTATTGATTATACTTATTCATAATAATTGACACTGAACAAAACCTAGAATGTTTTTATGTTTAAGGAATAATAGTTGCACATTTCAGAAACGGGCCCTTCGGTTCACTAACTACTTCCCAACCCATTTGAACCAATCATAAATAATCCCATTTTATTCTCCCCACATTCCTATCCACTCTCCCAAATTCTACCATTCACCTACAGGGGCAATTATAGAACACAGGAAAATAGGAGCAGGAGAAGGCATTCAAGCCTGCCTCACAATTTAATATACTCATGGCTGATCTACGCTGGCCTCAATTTCTCTGACATTTCTCCATAACCCTCTATTTCTTGATATAGCAAATATTTATCCACTCTATTTTAAATACTTCTAATGATCCAGCTTTCAACACCTGCTGTGGCAGAGTTCCAGAGATTCACCACCCTCTGTGAAAAGAAGTTTCTGTGTACCTCAGTTTTAAATGACCAACCCCTTATCTTGTAGGTTATGTCCTCTTGTTTGAGACTCTGCTACTCTCTACCCTGTCAAGCCATCTTCGTATCTTATAGAGTTATACAGCACAGAAACGGGCTGTTCAACCCAACTGACCCCTGCTGACCAAGATTCCCATCTATGCCAGTCCCATTTGGCCCATATCCCTCCAATACTTTCTTATCTATATACCTGTCAAAGTACCTTTTAAATGTTGTTGATGTCACTTCTTCTGGCAGCTCATTTCATATACTGACCATCCTTTGCATTTTAAAAACGACGTTGCCCCTCAGGTTCCTACTAAATCTCTCCCCTCTCACCTTAAACCTATGCCCACTAATTCTTGATTCTCCAACCCTGGGAAAAAGACTGTGCGCATTGACCCTATCCATGCCCCTCATAATTTTATACACCTCCATAAGATCACCCCTCATTCTCATATGCTCCAGTTTAAAATAAAAGTCACAAGCTGCTCAACCTCTCTCCGTAACTCAGTCCCTCAAGTCCCGGCAACATCCTCTTAAATCTCCTCTGCACTCTTTCCAGTTTAATAGTTTAATGGCATCTTTCCTATGGCAGGTTGACCAAAACTGAACACAATATTCTAAATGCAGCCTCACCAATGTCTTGTACAACTGCAACATAACATCCCAAATTCTATACTCAGTGCCCTGACTGATGAAGGCCAGCGTGCTAAAAGCTGCCTTCACCACCCTGTCTACATGCAATGCCACTTTCAGTGAACCATGTACTTGTACTCCTAGGTCCCTCTGTTCTATGACACTCCCCAGGGCTCTGCCGTTGACTGTGAATGTCCTACCCTGATTTGTCTCCCCAAAATGCAACACCTCGCACTTAACCAAATTAAACTCCACTTGCCATTCCTCTACCCACCTACCCCACTGATCAAGATCCCTCTAAATCCTGATAACCATCTTTACTGTCAACCACATACTTATTTTCGTATCATCTGCTATATGTTTGAATAAGGTCACCCCCTCATTCCTCTAAACCCCACAGAATACAGTCCTAAACTATTTAGTCTCTCTTGGTAAGACAACCCTCTCATTCCAGGAATTATTCTGGTGATTCTCTTTCGTACTGCCTCCAATGTTACTATACCTTTTTCAGATAAATTCTACGCAGTATTACAGGTGAAGCCTCACTAATATCCTGTATAATTGCAACAAAACCACTCTATCTTTAAATTCCAACCCCTTTGCAATGAAGGCCAAAATTTTGTTTCTTAACTTGTTGGACCTGTCTGCTAACTTTTTGTGATTCCTGCACCTAGAACACCTAGATCCCTCTGAACTTCACTCACTTGCAGTCTCTCTCCATGTAGATGATAACCTGCCTTTTGATTTTTTTTCCCTGCAGAACTGCATAACCTCAAATTTCCCCACATTAAGCTCCATTTCGCAGTCTTTTGCCCACCAACTCAATCTATCTATATCCTGTTGCACAGTCACAGTATCCTTATCACAACAGGCTCTTGCACCTATCTTCATATTATTGGCAAATTTGGAAATGTTGTATACTATTCCTTCCTCCTGGTCTTTAAAGTAAATAGTGAACAATTGCAGGCCAAGAACTGATCCTTGTGGTACTCTTACTAGTTACCTCCTTCCAATCTGAAAAGGACCCATTTATTTCAACTCTGTTGGTCTCTATAGTGACAGTTAACCCACTAATCTGCACTTGGCATAAGGGAGGAAACTGGAGCACCCAGAGGAAACCCACATGTTCATAAAGAACCTGCAAATTTCACACAGGTGGTGCCCAAAGTCAGGATGGAACCCAGCTTGCTGCAACTGTGAGGCAGCAGCTTTCCTAACTATGTCATAGTAGAGTTTTTATCATGAGTAAATATAGCCAATAAATGCTATTAGTGCAGCATAATTAAAAAAAACAGGTCAAATAATTTTATTAGTCAGATTAAGGCACCCACTTTGTTTTGGAAACTATTTATTTTCTTTCTTCTACTTAATTTCCTTGAGCTGCATTTTATGTGTACCTAAGAGAATAAGTTCACAAACTGTACGTTCAATAAATTTGTTCTTGCAAACTCTGGTGCGAGTTCAAGTCCTATTCCAGAGGTCTGAACACAAAACCCACACTAGCTCTCTTGTGCATTGCTATGGATGTGCTGCATTGTCTGAAATGGCATCTTTATAATGAGACAGCAGACAAAGATTCAGTCTAAAGTGGACAAAAAGAATAGGGAAAGTAGTCCCAGATATTTGCTCAACGGTTATCTTTAAAAAAACATTAAAAATAAAACAAGAAATTCTGGAAACACTCAGCAGGTCAAGCAGCATCTATGGAAAGAGAAACAGAGTTGACATTTTGGGTTGAAGAAAGTAAATTATCTTGATTTTATCTCATTGCTATTTTTGGGAGCAGGCAATGTACAAATTGACTGTAGTGCTTTGTTCAACAAAACAATACTATGACAATTCACTTTGAAGGTAGGTTATTGGCGTAAAGTCCTTTGAGTCATTTTGAACTTGTAAATGGTGTCATTTAAATGCAATTTTTTTTTAAGTAGAAGAACGACATTTATGTTTTGCCATTCATATTGCAGCAAGCATTGATCCTACCAGAAGAAACCTGTACCTTCAGGTTTTGGGTGGCAAAGCATTCCTGGAGCATTTACAGGAACCACAACCTTTACCAGGACAAGTGTGCTCTACATTTACACTTTACTTGCATTTCCGAAATCAGCGCTTCCGTTCCAAGCCTGTGCCATGTGCCTGTGAGCCTGATTTGCATGATGGATTTCTGCTGGAAGTTCATAAAGACAGTATGGGTGAGTCATGCTGAAGGTTTGTTTATATATAGATTAAGAAAAAATTGATTCACTGGGTACATTCTAAAAGAATAATGGGCTTCCTTCACTGGCTTCAATGTTTAGTGTTATGGCCCGGTGATACTGAATTATGCAGACAGAAGATTCTGGGTACATTTCACAGACTGTAATTGCAGGTAGTGCTATTGCCTCAGCTCCAGCAACCTTGGTTCAATACTGACCTCTGATACTGTCTGTGTGGAGTTCACACGTTCTCCCTGTTCCTGCATGGGTTTCCCTGGGTGTTCCAGTTTCTTCTCAAATCCCAAAGGCATGCTGCTTGGTAGTTTAATTATTGTAAATTACCCCTAATGTTGGTGGCTAGTAGACGATTTGGGCATGTGAGAGAAAATGGGTTACTGGGAAATAAGTGGGGAAAGATGGGATTGCTTTGAGAACTGGCATGGACTTGATGGGCCAAATGGCCTCCTACGTTATGTGAAAATGTAGCCTGTAGTTCGAGTGATCAGACTTTTTATTTTGCTATTGGATCACATCCAGGTGATGGCAGTAAGATGGCTGATGCAACAACTTTATTATCAATCTGTGATCCTGTGCACATGGTTCTTATAAAGACAGATACTTCCAGTGAAATAACACTGATTGCATCGCACTACTTGGAATGGCGGTCTCTGCTGAGTTCACCGGATGGAAAAATGAACATGTCTGTGGAGTTATTGGGTGTAGGTAAGATTCTTTTTACCTTGATTAAATATTTTTATTTACTGATTGGCTTTGGTCAATGTCTAAATGAGCATTGCCGTTGGAAGCAAAACCTGTCTGGCTCTTTAGTCCAGCTTCTGAACTGCCAATGCACTTGCTTATTGGTTCTGTATAAGCGTGGGTTAAAATGGAACCTAACAGCACCTGAGTTTACCAAGTAGGTACTTAATTAATTGAACAGAAAGGATATCCGGCATAAATTGCAACATGTTGGTCATCTGTATAAATGCTTAACTGCTAGAATATGGCTTATCATTTTTAGGAGGTTTTAATTTTTCAAAACCATTTATTTTTGCACTGCATCCTGACAAATATTCCAACATGGTTGACAAAATAGCTGGTATGATACTAATTTTAAAAAAAGTTCCAATATTCTGTTTTATTTTCTTTAGAATTTTGTGCCATGAATATCTATGTAATGTTCCCGTGGAAAATTTTGAATTGTATGAACTTCCAAATCATATGTAATTCTATGAACCTACCACCATCGAGCCGTTAAGGGAGGAAATGAATTCCAGCAGCACTTTCTATATCTTCTGAACAGCTCAAACCAGCTTTGTAGGCAATAAATTACTTTTGAAGTGTGGTTGCTGTTCACTTTTGTTTTGACAGATGTCAACTAATTTACACACATTGTCCCACAAAAGATAACCAGTTAATTTTTGCAGTGAGTCTTGGCTGAAGAATAAATATTGGCCTGGAGAGCCCTCCGGTTGGAATTTAGACAATGACAATTGAATGAAAAACACGATGATGCTGGAGGAACTCAGCAGGCCAGGCAGCATCTGTGGAGAAAAGCAGACGGTCAACGTTTCGGGTCAGAACCCTTCGGACTGAAGATAGGAAAAGGGGAAGCCCAATATATAGGAGGGAAAAGCAGAGCAGTGATAGGTGGACAAAAGAGTGGAGGTGGGGTGGGCACAGGGAGGTGATGGGTAGATACAGGTAAGAGATAGTGATAGGCAGGCTCTTACCTGCATCTACCTATTACCTCCCTGTGCCCACCCGCCTCCCCTCTTTTGTCCACCTATCACTGCTCTGCTTTTCCCTCCTATATATTGGGCTTCCCCTTTTCCTATCTTCAGTCCTGAAGAAGGGTCCTGACCCAAAATGTTGACCGCCTGCTTTTCTCCACGGATGCTGCCTGGCCTGCTGAGTTCCTCCGGCATCATAGTGTTTTTCATTTAGATTCCAGCATCTGCAGTCCTTTGTTTCCCTAATGACAATTGAATCTTATGTGTTCACTTCAGAGACTAAATGCAGGTGAAACTTTAATCTGCCACTTTGACACAATGCAGCACTTCCTCAGTCATCTACTGTAGTGTCAAGATAGTTAATGTGGTCATATACTAGAGAGAGGCTTGAACTCTCCCATTACTACCTCATCCATACAAATATGTTACTACTGAGCCAAGGCCTCTGTTAGAATTATAACATATGAAACTATCACCACAGGTGTATCCTCTGCTCTTTTGTGTTTTCTACCGAGGAGGGTAACCTCATTTTTTCACTTCATGTTTCATTGGTTGTGTCCTCGCCCATTGGCCTTGAAGCCTCTCTGCATCCTCCTCGCAACTTGTACTCCATTACTGACATTCTAATTCTGAACAACATTGGGGCCCACACTAAAACTTTCAACAATGCAGAGTTCAGGTTTTTGCATTGTGATCTTGTATTTAAATGTGTGACAGTTCTAGAATTTGTGTATTGATTTAGTGTCAACAGAATTGCCACAGGCAGTAATAAATTGGAACAAATATCAGTAAATTTAGCGTAAATGTGGCTTTGGATGACTTGATAATAATTACATCATAGACTTACTCCTTTTACAGTATAAACAGAGGGTTCTGGAAATAATTGGATAGGTGTTTCAAGAAGTTAGTAAAGGCTTGGCAGGTTGAATGGCTGCATTTGCCTTGTGAATCGATGATCCCTTGTATTCTGATTTTGTGCATCATAGAATGTAACTAGGGAGAGGTGTTACCTCTGGATTTTTATTTCATCTCCAATGTGGAAACACATTTTACTGGTGATGAAAGTATTGTTTTGAATATAATGTATCTTCATAAAAATAATGCAGAAAAAGGATGAATCAGCATTATCTTGATTTCAAATTTACACATGGGGGGAAAAATGCCTTTCCTGGATACACTGTGAAGTGAAAATAACCAATTTTTTTTTACTGCTACATCACAGATGTCAAACCTAGTTTGCGTTTTGCCCCTACTACCCCGTCTCATTTTTCTGAAGAGTGCATATTCTCCACATCTTAACCTATTATTATTTATAGATGTTTGACAATTCATAACTGTCATTTTTTCGTGTCTGTTACATTCTGAATCCAAAGTTTCATTAGTATGAAGACCATAGCTTTGAATGCACTTGTCATGAAACGTTTACTCAAATTCTTTCAGGTACAGAGTCTAAAGTTCCAGTTGGAGTTTTAAATCTAAAACTTGAAATATATCCCCACCTGACACAGCCACTCAGCCAGGATATAGTTGACACTCAGGTACTGTATCTGTTACAATCTATCTCTGGTATAATTTCCTGATTTTGCAACAAATTGGGAGAGAACAAGCCTTTAGATAAAAGATCACTTGCAGAAGTGGCATTTGCATTGAACCTAAACAAATCTGCTAAACCCTACTATTGATTATTCATGATGATTATTTACCAGTCATTGTGAAAGTGAAATGTTGGGAAAAGGCAGGTATTGTACTGCTGCTTGTTTCATCATTTTGGAGAAATTGTTTTGCTGGTAGAAAATCTGAGGGAGGATATCAGCTTTGTATAAAACAATCTTGACTGCTTTTCATTCCAAACAAACTTCTAATTTTCCAGATAATTTCTGGTTTTGCACAAATATGAACATTTGCAAATCCTGGTTCTGGTTAAATGTATTGACTTAGACAGTTCCATTTTACCTGCTAAAAATTTCCAGTAATTATTCTCTTGGATTCAGCATAATCAATCACTCCCATAACAAAGCAACCATCATCCCCTGAATAAGATGTGAATGGCAACTCTATTACCCATTTTCTTGGTAAGTGCTACATATAGGGTCTGCATTCTAAGTCTACTGGCAGCAAAGCAGGATGAAAGATGTGAGCTCTATGACCAAGTAAGGATGATATAAGAAGGATATGAATGCCTTCAGTATTGATAATAGTAAGTGGGAAACTGTAGCTGAGAACAGTGTTGGCTGTATATAGGGTTGCGCTATCACAACAATCAATGGCTTCAACAGCTCCCCAGCGGATGCCAACAAGGGCACCTGAGATCAGCCAGTTAGTGTCTGTCCAGAATTAGGTTGTCTAATCATGAACAAAATGTGGTGCATGCTGTGGTCTGACCAAAGTTCGATATTTGAATATTCATCATTTCATATAGTTGGAAGATAACAACCAACTGTTAAATGATACCACAGCCTGGGGCATTTGCCAATATATTTCCTGATGCATAAAAATTTTAATTTTGCACCTTTCACATTGTGTTCTCTTGATTTTCCAGCAGATGGAGCCAATGGCTTTCTAGTGAACTGAGCTGATTGTAAACTGATGCATTTTTCAAAAATTAAATAAATGAACAGAAGGCAGTTTTCCAGTGAGTTACTCCTTGTAGAACAAATCAATAAGATGTTCCAATATTAGAGGCCAATTAATGATTCTGAATTAATAGGAAGTGACCTGGATCTTTGTGCACCTTACTGGTTATATAGCCTGTCCACCATCTTTTGTCCTACTTCACTGCCAATACTGCGAAATGCTGAGAATGCAGATGGTATAGCTGGCACTGATCAAGATAATGAGTAATATAGTTGTTAATTATATCCTAGGGTATGTGAGTTTTTCCTCTTGGTTTGGAATATCTCAGCCTGCTCATTAACTAGAGAATGAGAGAGAACATAGGATAGTATAGCACAGGAACAGGGGCCCATGATGTTGTGCCGAACTAATGAAGCTATTGCCACCTAATCCCTTCTGCTTGCACGTGGTCCATATTCCTCCATTCTCTGCATATTCATGTGCCCATCTAAGAGCCTCTTAAATGCCTGTATTGTATCTGCCTCCACCACCAGCCCTGTCAGCGCATACCAGGCACCCACCACTCTGTGTATATAAAAAAAACTTGCCCCGCACTTTTCTCCCTCTCACCTTAAATACCCGCCCTCTAGTATTAAACATTTTGACCCAGGAGGAGGGTGGTGGTAGAGGGGAGAGATACCAACTGTCTATCTATCTATGCCTCTTGTCTATCAGGACTTCCCTCAGCCTCCGCCACTTCCAGTTTGTCCAATGCAAGCATAGTTTGTCCAATGAGAGATTCTGCTTCTCACCACTTCACACTTCCCTGGACCACCACCTCTACTGAGACTTGGAGAAATGAACCTTTTGGATGAGGACTTAAACTGAGGCCTCCCACCTGCCCAGTCAGGTGGTTGGAGGAGACCAAGTAACATTATATTGGAAGATCAGGAGAAGTATCCCCAACATCTTTGCTAATACTTATCCTTTGTCTACATCACCAAAAAGAGATTATCCAAATTTTATCAGCTTGTTGTTTGTGTTACGTACCAGCAACAAAAGAAACACACCGAGTCATGTATAAGTGTTAGAAACTATTTTATTAATAACTACTTAAGATAATAAGAAAAGTAAAAATGTTAGATATTGAACATTAACCCCAAAACTAAACTCGAAGTGTATGTGTGGCAAATTCCCAAACTCCAAGTCCAGGAATAGTTCTCAAAGTTCAGTTCAGCAAGTCATAAGGTGAAACGTGAGCAAAGGCTTTTGCAAAACCACCGTTGACTGAAGAGAAAATGTAGAGAGAGAATAGAGAGAAGTTATGAAATCCAAATGTTCCACAATGGAACCCATACGACACCTCAATCACTGATGATCTCCACTGCTTAGTTCTGAAGTATCTGCCACCCTGAAAGGCATTCGAGACGTGGCCATCCACAGAAATACCTGTTTCCCTCTATAGGTTAACGACAAAGTGGACTCCACAATCCATACGTGGATTGTAGTGACAGACACAGTTATTGTTTTTCATCCATCAATATAGAGACCAGCAGTCAGTGTGTCTCTCTCCCTCTCTCTCTTTTCTGACTGAACAATAAACATCAGCAAGTTGTTATCTTGCTGTTGTTGTAATGAAGCCCCCCCCACACACACACACACACACACACACACACACAAAGTCTACTGTCTTAAAGGGACATTCACCAAATAGCAACCTAATCCGTAACATTTGTGGGATCTTGTTCTGCAGAATTGGCTGACCTGTTTACTGTATTAGAACACTGATTACAATTTAAAGGTACTTAATTGGCTCCAAATCTGAAGTAATCCTGAAGTCATGACAAGTGTGATAGAAAGTCTTTTCCTTTTTAAGCACTGGCAACTTGACACTCTTAGCTGGGCTAACCAAGTTGTCACCTTGAGTGGAAGTCTTGTGGCACCAATTTTGTCCATTAATTGAACATCCATTTCCCTCCACCACCAGAGGAACGTGGCTGCTGTACAAACTACACAAATCCCCAACTTCATTGCAACATTTCTCAAAAATATGATCCTCGACACCGGTTATAAAAAGGGCAGCGTGATAATATCATTTTCATCTAGTTTAACGTCCAGGTCATGTGTTACCCCAACCTAAATATATGTTGCTGTTGGTTCATGATTGCTGGATAAAAATCCCAGAATTCTGTACTTAAAACATGGTTTGTGAACCTTCATCATACCAATTATAGCCCAATCTTCAAAACAACAAGAGATGGCAGAAATACTACCTTAATTGATCTTATGTTTTTTTTTCATGCCACATTATCCCACATTCATTATATGGCATTAATTAAATAAGTCTCTTTCCAATTAAGTAAGTGAAAATCTCAAAACTTTTCAGAACTTCCTCCCTCATAAATACTCATGTTAAATTACAAGAGGGCATGGCTTTAAAGTAATGGGTGGGAAGTTCAAGGGAGATATCAGAGGAAGGTTTTTTACCCAGAGTGTGGTTGGGGCATGGAATGCGCTGCCTGGGGTGGTGGTGGAGGCAGGTATATTGATCAAATTAAAGAGATTACTAGATAAGCATATGGAGGAATTTAAAATAGAGGGATATGTGAGAGGAAGGGGTTAGATAAGTCCTAGGCGAGGTTTAAAGGTCGGCACACCATTGTGGGCCGAAGGGCCTGTATAGTGCTATACTGTTCTATGTTCTAAATTCATTAAGGTGATCTTACAAGTTTGCTAACTTGAAAATGATTTAGATGTGAAAAAATAAATGGCTCAATTTTGGGGCAAGTATCTCCTAACATTGAGGTTTCTTAAGAATGACAAGCAACATCTAATTTCTACCATAAATAACCACAGAAAATGGTGCAAGCCCTCAGCAGGTCAAGAGTCATCTGTAGAAAGAAAAAGAGGTAAGGATCCAGGTTGGATACCCTTTGTCCGAACTGTGAAAGAGAGAAACAGGATATTTTTAAGTTGCAGTGAAGGTGGGGGCGGATAGAAGAAGGGGAATATCTATGACAGGGTGAGGCTAGGGATGTCATGGAGATAAGTTGTAGAGATCATCCTGTTGATGAGTCAATGGGGGACATAGGGAATGAGAATATAAACAAAGGAATGTAGGAAGTTGTGAAACGCAGGACTGAAAGGTGTGTTCAGCAGACCTGGTTGTGCTAATGGAGAGAGAAAAACTGAGGCAGTGTCACACTTGGATGATTTACAGCAGAACTGATTAGTTCTGATGCAGGCAGAGAAAGCCTTACCTGAAGCTGTAGAATTAAATATTGAGTTCAGAAGGCTGCAATGTGCCTGGACGGAAGATGAAGTGCTTTCCTTCAAGCATTATAACAATGCAGGAGGCCACAAACAACGAGGTCGGAGTGGACGGAGAATTAAGGTGGCAGGCAACAGAAAACCCAAGTTTCCCCCACCCCCATGGGCTGAGTGCAGGTGTTTCACAAAGTGATCACCCAGTCGGTGTTTTGTTTCTCTCAAGTAGATAGGGGACTGTGCTTCCATCCCCACTAAACTCTCCTGCTCCTGGAGCACTTCCCATGCAACCACAGGAACAGCAACAACAACTGCCCTGTCAGCTCTTCCCTTCCCATCATCATGGGATCCAAACAGTCCTTCCAGCTGAAGCAGTGATTCACTTGCACTTCTTCCAATCTAGTGCGCTGCGTCCTGTGTTCACAGTAGGGTTTCCTTGACATTGGATTCCTTCCCACAACCCCTTACTTTGTAGTTAAGTTGCCTGCCAGCACATTTATTCTGGCTTTACGCGTGTAACATAATCATTTGTCAGGGAAGTGTGAATGATGCTGATCTTCCCCTCTGGCATAAATCACTAACATTTTGTTCAAGAAAAAGAAAATTGCCACAATAAAAACACTCATGACCATAGGATCAGATTTCAAACCTGCCATATGAGAAGTGGCAATGGTGTCATCCATCACTTGTCAATGTGTGGCATAGTACCTGTGCTCTGTAAAAATTTGTGCCCATACTTTGTTTCATGCTTTTAACTGTTTAAATTTGCAGCTAACCTTAGAACGTCAAAAGACTGCAGAAAAGGAGCGTTTGTACCTCATGTATGCCAAACAGTGGTGGAGAGAGTATCTTCAGATCAGGCCTTCACACAATACTAGACTTGTGAAAATCTTTGCACAGGTATGTGTTTAAGTTTAGGTATTAAAGCATTAAATTTTAAAGTCACATTTCAGATAATCTGGTAATTATGCAAGTATGGTTTTGTACAATGCCATTATAATGGGTTAGTAGAAACATATTGTACAATATACTGCTTAACTACATGTGTAAATTATTTGATTCTTGGATGTTGGTAAACTGAGTTGATCTTTGTCTGGGAGCAGATCAGGCCCTCAATTTTCCCCCTCCAACCCTTCACCAGGAGGTGCTTCTGATTCATAATCCTTTGCCTGCTGCTGAAAGTTGCATGCATGTTACATTAGAACAAGAAAACAAATGATCTATATTTGTGAATGAGGCCCAGAAGAACAGTCTAGGGTTGATCGAGAAAAATGGCAATTTGATAGATGTGTCAGATACCTTTTGTGGTCTAGTAAGGTAAGTTAGTGGCTTAATAAGGGAAGAGAAAAATCTGCACAAATTAAAATATGCATGCGTGGGTATTATATGTATGTAACCAGGCAGCAAATGTGAGCAGATTACTCAACTACAAATATATTGAAACTAGTGTGTTCTATCTTGATAAAAATCTGCAAACGTAGTCCAGTGAGGAAAAATGGATATTGAAAGAAGTCTAAACACTTAACTGGATACTTAAATAGGCAAGATATAGAAGAATATGGACCTAATGCAGGAAAGTGGAATTAGCATAGAAGAGCGAAGAGGTTGGCATGGATCTGGTGGGCCAAAGGGCCTGTTCCTATACTGTATGAATCTATGACCTCATGACTCTATCAATTCTTTTCCTGTAGAACCATCAGTGGCCAATTATCTTTCTTCTCCTATGTTTCCACCCACCCCCCCCCCCCCCTAACAAAATGCTGTTGCTGTCCTAGCTGAAATTGGCTAACTGTACAACTTAAGGGTGGATCCTCAGTTTGTCTTCATATGGCTCAACTACATACTGCTTAAAACTGAATGAACTGACTGAGTGAGTGAAGGAGGCAGGAACTCCTAAGAAGTATCCCAATGAATAATTAAATTGCCATGGCATAGAAGTTTGCTAGATGGGATTCGTATAACTAAGTACTTAACGGTTAGTATAGACATTGTTGGGCTGAAGGGTTTGTCCTATGCTGTATTACTCTATGATTAACCATTTTTCATAGAATGTCTTCATTATTTTGCATCTGAAATAGAAGTTGACTTGTTGCCCTTAGCTGAAGAGATTAACTATTTTTTCCTTCCTTCTCCTGCCTCAGGATGAGAATGGTGTAAATCGTCCAGTGTGCTCCTATGTAAAACCTTTGCGAGCTGGCAGGCTTCTGGACACACCAAGACAAGCTGCTAGATTTGTCAATGTTCTTGGCTATGAGAGAGCAGCCATGGTTGGAGGTGGATCCAAACAAGAGCAATGGTGCACTCTCTTGAGTTTTCTCTGTAGAGGCAAGGTATGTTAGGGATTATTCTGGAGCTATGAAATTATGGATAGCAGACATTAATTCAAACAAGAACCAGTCTTTACTGCTTGCAATTTACATTAAGAACCAATCAGACTGAAGTTAAGGAAGAAGGGTGCAAAATAACTTAGTTGGAGGTGCCTTGTTTGATGTAGGCCAATTAAAGTAGCCCATTGTATTATGTTTGGCTGATGCAGATGAGAACGTCTCATGGGTACGTATATTGTATTTAGTTTTATGTTCAGTTCTATCTTCATTAGGTGTTGATAAAAGATAAATTAGATATTTTAAATCAAAATTAGAATTTGGTTTCTAAGTATTTCCATATACAGTGACATGCAAAAGTTTGGGCACCCTGGTCAAAATTTCTGTTACTGTGAATAGCTAAGCGAGTAAAAGATAACCTGATTTCCAAAAGGCATAAAGTTAAAGATGACACATTTCTTAAATATTTTAAGCAAGATTAATTTTTTATTTCCATCTTTTACAGTTGCAAAATAACAAAAAAGGAAAAGGGCCCGAAGCAAAAGTTTGGGCACCTTGCATGGTCAGTACTTAGTAACATCCCCTTTGGCAAGTATTACAGCTTGTAAATGCTTCCTGTAGCCAGCTAAGAGTCTTTTAATTCTTGTTTGGGGGATTTTCGCCCATTCTTCCTTGCAAAAGGCTTCTAGTTCTGTGAGATTCTTGGGCCGTCTTGCATGCACTGCTCTTTTGAGGTCTATCCACAGATTTTCGATGATGTTTAGGTCGGGGAACTGTGAGGGCCATGGCAAAACCTTCAGCTTGTGCCTCTTGAAGTGGTCTATTGTGGATTTTGAGGTGTGCTTAGGATCGTTATCCTGTTGTAGAAACCATCCTCTTTTCATCTTCAGCTTTTTTTTTTACAGACGGTGTGATGTTTGCTTCCAAAATTTGCTGGTATTTAATTGAATTCATTCTTCCCCCTACCAGTGAAATGTTCCCTGTGCCACTAGCTGCAACACAAGCCCAAAGCATGGTCAATCCACCCCCGTGCTTAACAGTTGGAGAGATGTTCTTTTCATGAAACTCTGCACCCTTTTTTCTCCAAACAATCCTTTGCTGTTTGCAGCCAAAAAGTTCTATTTTAACTTCATCAGTCCACAGAACTTGTTTCCAAAATGCATCAGGCTTGTTTAGATGTTTCTTTGCAAACTCCTGATGCTGAATTTGGTGGTGAGGACGCAGGAAAGGTTTTCTTCTGATGACTCTTCCATGAAGGTCATATTTGTGCAGGTGTCGCTGCACAGTAGAACAGTGCAGCGCCACTCCAGAGTCTGCTAAATCTTCCTGAAGGTCTTTTGCAGTCAAACGGGGGTTTTGATTTGCCTTTCTAGCAATCCCACGAGCAGTTCTCTCGGAAAGTTTTCTTGGTCTTCCAGACCTCCACCGTTCCTGTTAACTGCCATTTCTTAATTACATTACGAACTGAGGAAACGGCTATCTGAAAATGCTTTTCTATCTTCTTATAGCCTTCTCCTGTTTTGTGGGCATCATTTAAAATAGGCAGCTGCTTAGAGGAGCCCATGGCTGCTGATTGTTGGGACAAGGTTTGAGGAGTCAGGGTATTTATGAAGCTTTGAAATTTGCATCACCTGGCCTTTCCTAACGATGACTGTGAACAAGCCATAGCCCTAACAAGCTAATGAAGGTCTGAGACCTTGGTAAAAGTTATCTGAGAGCTCAAATCTCTTGGGGTGCCCAAACTTTTGCATGGTGCTCCTTTCCTTTTTTCACTCTAAAATTGTACAAAACAGAAATAATACACTAATCTTGCTTAAAGTGTTGAAAAGAATGTTTCACCTTTAACTTTATGACTTTTGGAGATCAGTTCATCTACTCACTTAACTATTGACAGTAACAGAAATTTTGACCAGGGGTGCCCACACTTTTGCATGCCACTGTATTTCCTTATGACATAGAGGAGGCAATGTTAGCCTGTTGAGTCTCTGCTGGCTCACAGAACAAACCCATTCCCCAATAATTTTCCCTCTAATACGTTCCCATCAACTCCCCCAGATTCTACTATTCACCTGGAAAGTTAAAGATATTTGCAGAGAAGGGGGAAGGGAATAAGGGCGATGCCTTTGATAGGATAGGTGACCGTCTGAGACTGAGTGACCATTTTCTTCTCCTCCCCCCACACCTCCACTCCTGCCTGAAATGTATAAATTGTCAAGTGTGTTAAAGACCCTTGTGAGCTGGTAGTTTTCTGGACACACCAGGACAAACCATCATTCAGTATCCCTTAGATTCCACCCTATCAAAGACATTCCCTTCGTTCTCTCCACTCCTCTCCCTTGTCTGTACATTAAATCATCTTGTTTCTTGCTGCCTGTAGCCCATCACTCACTGGTGTAACCAACCTCTCAAATTGCTGTCCTTCCATGAGGTATCTGACTTTCTTTTGAATCAAGTCTGTTCATAGCTTGCACATTTTGCCAAAATGACCCATCACTGCCCCTACCTCTGGTGTTATTCTTTTATACTTCTGACTAAGCATGTTAAATGCTTCCAGATACGACATTAAATTCAATAATTTACAACTGTGAGCATTTCCAGCATTTTCAAATTTCTGGTATTTCCTCAAGACTTTCATCTTCCAAGTTATCCCTCTCTTCCTACAAAATATGCTACCATGCAATTATCTTTCTCAGATCCTAATCATTTGCCCATTCTAAAAGTTTACTAACGACCTTTTGTAATTTGTTAGAGTCATCGTCAGTTTTGACTCTTTCCACCTGTGACCCAATCTCTCAAGTTTAGGATCATCTGCAAATTTAGAAATGTGGGTTCTGGATTTCAGTCTAAATCATTAATATAAATTGTGAGCAGCAGTATCCTCAGCACTAATCCTTATGGTAGACTGCTCCTATTTCCTTGTGACTAGCTATCCTTTAATCTCAATCCCAGATAACGATAGTATTTCTCCCATTTATACCTTCTCTTGGTCATTCTTTTACTACTTGTTCCACTGTCACTTGTTCACCTTGCACTATCATCCTTTTTTGTCACTCAAGCGCTCCCTATGTTCCACCCATTTGTTCTCTCCCCCCTTTCTCTGCATCCTAAAAACTGGTTACTTCCAAATTCTTCTGGTTCCCAGAAAGATCACAGACCTGAATCATCAATTGTTTCTCTTTCCACGGATGCTGCCTGCTTAGCTGAATGTTTCCAGTATTCCTATTTTTTTACTTCAGATGTCCAGTATCCATAGTATTTTAGTTTTAAGTCACGTGCATAAAGTATTTGACGTCCATTGCTTGGCCCTTGCATCTAATTCCCATTCTCACCAATTTCCATTCCAGAATTGCTTAATCTTGTTTTGCTCCAACAACATTGTGTGAAAGGAATTTGTCTAAAGAATTGTAGCTACTCGTTTAAATATTTTACAGATTCATCAGCGACAGAGGAAGGTACTAGCAGTTTAGGGGTGGCAAGGTGGCACTGTAGCAAGCATTGCTTCCTCAGCTCCAGAGATCTGGATTCAGTCTTGACTTTGAGTGCTGTCTGGATGGAGTTTGCATGTGTTCCCCATACTGTGGGAGTTTCTGCTGAGTGCTCCAGTTTCCTCCCACATTCCCAAAGATATGCTGATAGGTTAATTATCTGTTAATGTCGGTAAGTGGCAATCAAAGGGGAGTCGTTGAGCACGGGCAGGGAATTGACAGGGGGAATGGGATTGATGGAATTGCACTTGAGAGCCAGCATGGGCCGATGGGATGAATAGCCTCTTCCTATGTTGGAATAAGTAAATGTGCTTATTATGATCATGTTTAAAAGCATTTTCTACACCCAATCAGTTACATATTGGGAAGGTCTTTGTTATACTGGCAAATTATTTCCTATTATTCCATTAGTTGACCAGAGATGGGATGGTGGGTAGCAGAGGATAGAATTAGGCAAGAAAGAGACAAAAGAATAACGCTTTTGTGTGTATAATTATTGGTAAACTGTGATGTGTTGGGGTGAGTGATTTTTTTTTCATTGTGAGAATCAGTGTAATCGACTGTTGGTAACCTACAGGGAGACTGTGAGGATCATGCCACCTTACTGTGCAGTTTGCTGCTGGGCTTTGGATTAGATGCCTATGTGTGTGTTGGAACAAAAGCAAGAAGGGTGCCCCACACTTGGGTGATGACTTGTGGAATAAATGGAGATGTCGTTTTCTGGGAGAGCTTAACTGGACACAGGTGAAAGCAAAGTGTTCGTAATTTGAATGCCTTACATACAGTAGATCCATTATTTAAGTTTATAGTATTACCGGTATATTTTTCTACCCAATGATCTATATCCTGATTCTCATGTGCAATTCTAAGAGAGAGTGGATGTGCAGGGTCTCTCTACCTGTCCTACCCAAAGATCTACCACCTTGGAACCATGCTCTGTTTAACTGGGTTAAGGTTAGGGTTTTGAGAAAATTGTTAACTTGGAGCCAGGTTACAAATTTTGTAGACCATAAGAAATAGAACATTTAGCCCCTTGTACATGTTCCTCCATTCAATAATATCATGGCTGATCTTGCACTTTAGTGTAATTTTCCTGCATTAACCCATATCTTTTCATTCCCCTAAAATCCAAAAATTGGTCATTGGCTTTTTTAAATATGTTGAGTGGCTGAGCTTCCATAGCCATAGGTTGAGAATCTAAATAATCACTCTCTGTAGGATGAAGAAATGTTGTATTTGACCTCTAATTTTGACATTGTGAGTGCTGGTTCCAGACACCTAGCCAAGGGAAGCATCCACACCTCTATCCTGTCATGGTCCATATGTACAGTGTACGATTTTGTACATTTCAAAGACATCACCACTCATTCTTCTAAACTCGACTGTGTAGGGCCAGTCTTCGCATAACAAATCAGTCTGATGAACTTTTGTTGCGTTCTTTCCATCTTGAATATGCACTTCCTCTGGTAGATAGATCAGACCTCTACACATTAGTCCAGATGTGGTGTCAGCAAGGTCTTATGTAATGGGAGAAAGAAGTCTTTTGTTCTCAAATCCTTTGGCTATAAAGGCCAACATACTATTTGCTTCCTGGACCTTCATTTTGGTTCTGCGATAGGTGTCCAAGGAAACCAAACTATGACTACTAGACTCTCAGCATTAAAAATCTACTCTAATTTTCTGTTTTTTTCCATTGAAGGGGATGACCAAACACTGTTAACCAGTTATATTCTAGCTGCCATGTCCTTGCCCATTCATTTAACCTGTCCACATCTTCCTGAAATCCTTTTGAGCTTGTACTGTATATATTGCATTTGATCCTCTTTCCAAATCATTGATACAGATTGTGAACAGCTGGGGTGCCTGAAATATACCCTGTGGCCTATTAGTTGTTCCAGCCTTCCAACTGGAAAATGATCCATTTATTCCTATTGGCTTCTCTGCCTGTTAACCAATCCTCAGTCTACACCAGTATATAACCCCTAATTTTGTTTAATAATCCATGGTATGGCACCTTATATGGCTGTCTTAAAAGTACAAATACACCAACATTAACTGGTTTGCCCTAATATATTCTACTAATTACAACTTCAGAAAATTCCAACATATTTGCCAAACATGATTTCCCTTTGATAAATCCATGTTGTCTTTGCCCAATCCTAATATTATTTCCCTAATGTCCTGCTACCATTTCCTTAACAATCTATTTCAGCATTTTCCCTATTACCGATGTCAGGCTTCCTGGTCTATAATTCCTGTTTTCTCTCTCCCTCCTTTCTTCAATAGCGGGGTTACATTTGCTGTCTTTTAATCTTTGGAAGCCATTATAGAATCTGTAGAACTTTGGAAGATGACAGCCAGTACATCTACTATTTCCATAATCACCTCTTTCAAAACCTTAGGATGGAGGTCATCAAGTCTTGGGTATTTATCGCCTTTCAGTCCCATTACTTTCTCAATAGTTTATTTTTACTAATGCCTAATATCTTTGAACTTCTCATTCACACTTTGCCTCGATATCTCCACTATTTCTTGGAGGTTTTCTGTGACTTCCATGAAGACACACACAAAATGAGTTTAATTTATCTGCCATTTCCTTATCTCCCAATATATTTTTTCTTGTCTGAGCTTGAATGGAACCCACACTAACTTTAGCAAATATTTTCTGTTTTGCATATCATTAAAAGTTTTTGTAGCCTGTTTTTCATGTTTCCTACTAGACTGTTATATATTTCACTTTTCCTTTTCAATGCTTTGCTGAACTTTGATATTTTCCCAACCTGCAGGCTTTCCTTTTTTTTTTGCGCCTTTCCCTTTAATCTAATGACATCTCAAACTTCTACTGATAACCATGGATGGACCAGTTTTCCTGTTTCATTATTTACCTTAAAGGGAAGTACATAACTTATAATTTATGTGTTAATTCTTTAAATGATTGTCAACAGTTGTTTACAGTCATATCTTTTAATGTAGTTTTCCAATCCACCAGAGCCAGCTCATGCTTCATGCCATTGTCATTTGCTTTATTCAGATCCAAGCCCTTGGTTTCAGATTAAACTAAAGCTTCTAATTTTTATGTAAGATTATTTCATATGATGATCACTGTTCTCTAAAGACCCCAAATCATCAAGTAGCTCTTCCTCATTACACAATAGAATTAATTGTCTGTACCCTCGATTCCGCAACATACCAAAAAAAGCCATCTCTTGTAGACTCCATAACTTTGTCCTCCACACTATTACTGCTAATTTGGTTTGAGTTTAGATTGAAGTCTCTCATGATTATTGTATTGTTCCTGTCACATGCATCTTTAATTTCCTGATTTATACTATGCCTTAAATTACTACCACTGTTTGAGGGCCTATATATACACAACTCTTACCAGTGGTTTCTGCTACATGTTGTTTCTTAGCTCCACACAAACTGATACTACTATTCCTTTTATGAAACTATGATCCTTCCTCTCTGCTGCTTTTATCCCATTCTTTAATATCAGGGCTACCCTGCTTCCTCTTCTATTTTCCTCTACCAGTGCATAAAAACATGGGGGAGGTCCCAAGTTTTTGCTTTGGTTCAAGCTCTTGAACATAATTTTTTAAGTATTGGTATAAATCATCAACAAGCTAGCAAGCTGTTAGAATCTGGAAAACTCCTGAATCATAAGATCATGAACATTCAACCCTTCCAATTTCCATGTAACAGTTGCCCAGTATCATTGGACTAAAAATTGGAAGAAATGCTCATGTAATCAATTCGTGTGCCTTTATATTGTAGGAGGATTAATCCAGGTACTTGAAAATTCTCACTTTTTTTTTTGAAGATTATAGTTGGGCAATCCACCTGTCATGCACTAAAAACAGGAATGTGTTAGGACAGAACTGAATATTATAATCTGTGTCCTATTACATTTCTGTTGCCAAATAACTAACCGATTTCCCCCTAATTTGCTGGTGTTATCTCTTTCTTTAGGCAGTCTGTTCTATATGCTCACCACTCTGTGAAGTAGTTACATTTAAGATGACTTGCTTACCTCTTATGGTCTGAGCTTGTATCTGCAGGCTTTGCAGAATTTATGGTTATTTCAAATATTTCCTGAATGTAACATGACATTGTGCAGGTCAGGTCAAACCAGTGCAATATACTTCTGGGCCTGACTGCATCCTAAATCTTGCAGATTGCAGTGATGGCTTCAACATGACTTCCCACGTTCATCTCCTATATTTCCTGTTGTGTCTATTGCTATTCATTTGTGCTCTCTCTTTATTCACCTTCCCATGTCATCACTATGCTTTGAACAATACTTGTCATTTGTTAATTCTTGCCAATTCTCCAAACGTTCCATGTCTTTTTATATAAATATAATTCCCTTGTATTGCTTGAACCGTGACCCTTCAACGAATGTGTATATCATCATTTCTGTCTCTTTTCCCAACTTACTTTGTTATTTTTGCATTGTGGGCTTTACTGTAAGGCTATCATTTATTTGTCATCCCTAGATGCTGTGAGAAAGTGGTAGAGAACTTCCTTATTAAATCTCTGCAGTATTCTCTGTAATTGGTTTTTTTTGTATAGCTGAATGGCTTACAGCAGTAATTGAGTCAGCCACATTGGTATAGAGTTGCATATAGGCCATATTGAAAGGAAAATAAGCTGTCTTAAATAATGGATATAACTTTATGATCTCTTTCCTTAATGCCTTTTATTTCCAGTTTCCTTTCTTAAACTATTACAAATTCTCAAACTGCTATATAGGGAATAAATGTAGTTAATAGACTAGGCACTGACCACTTAAGGAATTCTATTACCCTTTATCTTAGTCAGAGACAACTCATAGTCCACTCTAGAAGCGCATGCAATTCTGATTGTTATTTCAAGGTGGTGCCAATAAATCTGGCCTCAGAAACCAATTGAAACAAAATGATGGTAGTTACACTGGGTTTAAATCTGTCACTAATCCTGCCATTGTTCAATGGGCCAAAGAGCTGATTTGCAGAGGAGAGATGAGAATAACTGCCCTTGATTTAAAGGCAGTATTTGACAGAATTGGTTGGTGTTGTCAAGGAGCTGTGTTAAAACTGAAATCAATGGACATCAAAATGGAGCCACCATTGAGGGTGTCGGTGTTCAATCATCCCAATCCCAGATGAAACTACAGATCCACCATAATCTTGAAGGATTATTGCCTCCCCTTGTTTCAAATGCTCTTGCTCTTTGTTACGGTTGGAAGTTTCACGTTAAAAATTCATCGGTTTACCATTCAAATTATGACACTATGGTAAATGCACCATCTTTCTATTTAGAGAAGCATTAGATATATTCAGACCCTGTTTAATTGATATTATGTAAATGTTTGATACATTTAACACAAACATGCTGTAGAGAATCTGTGATATTCCTATATATTTAAGGTTGATTTTGTCATTGTTTTTGTCCAGATATGTTCACAGGCCTATTAATCCTGATGACCCACCGCTAGTAGAGCAGCCAAAGAGAACATATCCATATTGTTCAGTAGGCTGCCTCTTCAATCACCAGAGTTTTTATGCAAATTGTCAGCCATCCGACACAGTTGAACTATGCCACTTTGACTTAAATGATGAATCAAAGTGGAAACCCATGAGTACTGAGGCCATAAGATCTGTGTGTGCTCCTGGATCATCATCTTCATTGCCACTGTTTCCACCTTTGTGTGCTCCAGTGATTGATGCAGCAGCTACAAGCAATGAAATTGAACTGGTTTTGAGGGGTCTGATTTCTGAGCACAGGAAGGTAAGGAGATGAAGAGATGGAATGAGTATTTTGAGATCTCCAGTAATGTGACAGTATTTCTACTCTATTCAAAAACACAAGATGCAACACAAGATATAATTGAATGATATTCTTTTATAGAGGTATATTTTAAGAGGACAAAAATGTTTTATTCAAATTTACTTTCCTTTCTTTAATAGAAGAATACAATACAAATTTTGCAGCCTATAATTTGATGTCCTGAGATGTGGAGCAGCCCTGAAATCAGTCCTAGCCTCACTATTTTCTAGGAACTACAATGGAAAGTTTCTATAACTAGGGTCACCAGTGCGATGAGCTATCTTTGTGGGCTACCGTGTGAAAAAGGCAAACTAGCCTATCCAGCCCAAAGGGCTGCGATCAGTACAAAGTGGTTAGAGATTGTTATCTGTGATAGTTTGGCCTTTCTGCTATGTTTACCATTGCCTACCCCACATGCATAGCACTACATTTATTGAAACTGAATGATATTTGTCAGAAGCAGTCCAAATGCATTAGATTTACCAAGAACCTAGCTTTCTTGTTTAGGTCTTATCACCTGCACAAGTCTTTTTATCAGTTGCAGACTTGTGGGCAGTTTCCCCGGTGCATTCATGCCGATCCTTGATAAAGCCCTGATATCACTACTACTGCAGAACAGCATTCATAGCCAGTGTCATTGATGTTACGAATTTCTTATCCAGCCTAAAATCTGACCACTAATTCTAGAGGGCTCTATTGTAATAAGTAACCTATTGTGTACATATTACACAGTATTTACAATGCCGAAGCAGGCCAATTTGTTGCTGCTGGCATTTATGTTCCTCATGCTTCCTCCTACCCTCCTTCAACTGATCTCATCAAAGTGTTTCTCTTGCTTTTGATCTTTTTGCTTATATATGTTTGTCATTCTGATAGTTTCCTTAAAAAAAAGTCAGTAGACCTTCTTTCCCAGAACTATCATTGGAAATCTCCATTAATACATCTCTATCCAGATGGATAAGTTTATTTTTTGACTATACCTTGCAAGCAACTTTCCTATATCAACTCAGTCTAAAATGCCTGCCATTTTCCAGTTGGCTTTTTAAACATTATCATCTCTTTAGCCTTTCTGCAGCTCATGGGAACAATCCAAGGGAATTGAAAGAGATTTGCCAAAGAGTTCCCATTTATTTGAGTGCCTTTGGATCAGCTACGTACTTGATCTATTTTGAGACCCTCTTATTCCAGCTAGAGCCTTTTGCAGATGCATACTGGAAATTAAAATAATTTGTTGCTTTTTTTAAATGGGGAAGAAATGCCTGATAAGTTTTATTATACATGCATAAGTGTTTTAAAAACATAATAAAACAGCAAGCAATTAGGAAGACAAACAATATAAAGATCTTTATTGCAAGAGAATTTGAGTGCAAGAATGAACATGCTTTACTGGAATTATATAGGGCCAAGGTAAGACAGCACCTAGAATATTGTGTATAGGTTTGGTCTACCCATGAAGGATACACTAGGGAAAGAGAGTGCAACAAACGTTCACTAGATGGATTCCTGTGATGAGAGAGTCAGTAGACCAGGTCATCCTTTAGAAGAATGAGAGTTGAAACATACAAAATGCCTTAATCGGCTAGATGCAGAGATGATGTTGTTCCCAGCTGAGATCTCTAGAACCAAGGATCACAATCTCAAAATAAGGTGTTCGCTGTTCAGAATAGGTGGGAAAAAAATTCTTTACCAGATGGGTGGTGAATCTTTGAATTGTTTTTAGCCAAGCGGGCTATGGAGGTTCAATCATTAAGTGCATTCAAGTCAGAAATTGCTAGATATTTAGTTATTAAGGGAATGTGGTTAGTGTAGGAAAGTGGGTAAAAGGTTAGTCGTGATCTCATCAAATGATGATCCAGGCATGAAGGGCTGAACGGCCTGCTTCGGCTTCGATTTCTTGCATTCTCCTCCACACAATTTTCTCTTTTAAAAAGAATTATTTATTTTGTTGTGCAGTATAAATGAGAATTATTTTTATTCAGTACACAGGTTTTGAGGCTTTCCTGCCTTAGCAATTTTGTTAAATTTACTACAAAATTCTAAAAAGACCTTATAAAGTTCTAAAGCATTAATAGTTCCATTTTCAGCTGAGTAATCAGAATATTGGCTGGAAAATTAGATGAATTTAATCTTGTTTTAATTTTTTGGGGGGAGGCGAGAATATCTGAATTTTATTCCCGAAGCTAAATGTTAATTTGGAATAAGCCAGAAAAAAGCCAATTGTGTGGACTTCATTTTCTCTAATCCTGCCCTTAGTAAATGTGACTTCACTTTAGGCTTGCAAGGTTAGCAACAGTATAATATGTAACAACATCCAGAAATCATTGAAATAAATCATTAATTAAATAATATACTTAATTATTAGTGATATTCGTTTAAACATTAGTGTTCTTTGGCAGTACTGCTGAGATAATGCCAAACTCTTAATGACATCCAGTTTAAATATCAGCAAGTTATCAAGCTGATAAGAATGTCCTATCCTGAAATCTTAATAATTGGATTGCTGCCAACTTGCCATTTAATTTCATCAGTAGCCTTTGTTGTACTGATTCCACCTCAACAGGACCTCAGTCTGAACACTGTGTGGGATGACCATCTGTCTTACTTGCTATCGCCGGCACTTGCTGCATATGAGATTGAGCGCACAACTGGAGTGTCCGCGGGCAACGAAGAGTTCCAAGATGCCATCAAGCGAGCGGTGCCTGATGGACATACCTTCAAAGGTTTCCCAATTCATTTTGTGCATCGAAATCCAAGGAGAGCTTTTGCAACCTGCTTAAGGTAAACGTCTATATCCATCTCCAAAGTTTTTTTGTTTCTTGCTTCAAGGAGGATAAAACACACTGTTAAAAGTCTCTCATGTAGACCAAGTATGGATCTAGGTTAAGATTTTATGCACTAATTCACATGTTAGTAAACTGAGAGTAGATGAGACTGTAGAAAAAGGTACTGAAATTTGAAGGCGTGAAACTTGTTGTCCTGTTTGTAATGGCTCAATGATCACCCATTGGAATTCTGTTCTAGCTGTTTAAAGGAAGCCCTGTTTAGTAACAACTGTTAACTTTCATTTGGTTGAATTACTACAAACCAGCTTCCTGCCGTCTATGTCTTGATTTGTGACTTGCTTCCTTATTTCTCCAGCCTTTTTGGTACAATTTATTCAGTCACAGAATGTGAACATCACTGCAAAACTGGCATGTAATGTCTAACTCTAGTTACCTCTGAAATGAGGCAGTTAAGAGTAAACCGTTTGCTGGTCTGGAGTCTCTGTGGAATAGCTAGGAAGGGAGGCAGATTCCGTTCTCTAGGGGACATGAGTGAACCAGATGAGCTTTTATGACCATTCAGTAGTTTCATGGTGCCAATACTGATTTTTAGCTTTTTTAATTTCAGATTTATTGAATTTAAATTCCTCAGCAAACATGTTGTGATTCAAGCTTGTATCTCTGGATCACTATTCCAGGCCTTTATGGAATTAACCTCTTCAGCAAGACATTAGAATTTGTGAGAGCAGTGTCCAAGTGCTGGACTTTTTCCTCCCAGTGGGATAAGTTATTGGCTCCATGTTCCACCTCCCCTGGCAGTCAAGCGAGATAAGGCGGTGGGGGGTTTGTATGGGGGCATTGAGTCTCTTCCCATGTCTGATAATTCCAAGTTGAATTCTGATAGCTGCAGATGTGGGAAGTTCAATAAAACATTTTAAAGCTTTAAAATTTTTTGTAAATTCTTTTGTTTATCTGTTTCATGTCATTTATTTTAAGTACCCATTTATCTACAGGATTAATTGGCTGTAGCTGCGTTTTGGATGTCCACCATGGTAACTTGTATTGTCAATGGATATATTAGAAATAACCAGATTCCATCAGACAAAACCCAAATTATAAATAGGATGTGTTCAAGCTTTGAGGTTCAGGAAAATTTTGTGGGTGCTAGAAATCTGAAATACAGATGCAAGATGATAGGAAATATTCAGGTTGGGCACCATCTGTGAAGAGAGAAACAGCTTTGATATTTTATGGCTTTTCATGCCTGAATATTGAGTATTTTCCTGAATTTTTTTTTGAATATTTAAAAATATGAAATATATTTTGTTCAGTGTTTTGAATCTTTCTTTATCCAGTGATGGACAACAGCTCTTCACTATCTTGGCTAAATGCCTCACTTGTCTGAACTTGGTAGGACTTAATGGATATTCAAATATTTGGAGTTAGCTGTGACCCTTTTGTAACTTGACATAATGCAAGTGCTGTCCAGAATGTGTTATTAGGTAGTAATTGGGTTATGTTAATTCTGTTTTATTCCCATTCTCACCATCATGCTGGTGCAGCAAACAATTCTGTTGGCCTTTATTGCAAGAATAGAGCAATAAAAAAACCCTTGCTACAATTTTATAGGGCTTTGGTGACATCATGCCTGGAGTATCAGGTGGAGTTTTGGTCTCTATATTTAAAAATGTGCTTGCCCTGAGGTTAGTGCAGGGTAAATTCACCAGATTAATTCCAGGATGAGGGGCTTCTCCACTGAGGAAAAATTGAGTAAGATTAGATTATATTCACTGGAGCTTTGAAGAACCTGAGGTAATGTCAGCAAAGCATACAAGGTTGACAATGATTGACAGGGTAGAAGCAAAGAGGTTACTTCTTGCTGGAGAGCCTAGAACTCGAGAGCATAGAATCAGGATAAGGGATTGGACATTCAGGACTGAGACAAGGTTAAATTTCTTCACTTGGGATTGGAGGTTGTAAATCATTCTCTAACCCCAAGGGGTATGGATGCCAATTTTCACTTCTGAGATCGCTAGATTTTTGGACAAGGAGCATCACAAAACAAAAAAATTGAGAAAGAAAGTAGAGTTCAGATACAGAATCTGCAATGATATTGAATGGCAGAGCAGATACAAAGGATCCCTTGGCCTATTCCTGCTTCTAACAAATCGTATCATCACACACAAACTAAGTGTGTTGAGACTAGTTGCTATGCCCTAAATGCTCGTCCAGCTAACTCAAAGCCTGGATTCTTGTGGCTTGTATCATTAGAGCCCTTTGTCCACTCTATTATCTGCAAACCTTCATTTTAACCCATTTGTTTGCTTCCTGGGACAGGTGGCTTCTTTGGGTAAGAGGATTGTGAGTTCTGCCATTTGTTTAACTTGCTCTTAAACTGATCTTTAAGATGTATCTGATTACAATAATAACCACATTTCTGGCCAGTAAGATGAACAAGATTGGAGATAAAGCAGAAAAATTTTTAAAATGTGATGTGAATATACAAAAAAATGGTACAACAGTAGCTTGTTCATAGTGCAAGGATGAAATATTTAATTCCTAAATAAAAACTCTAAAAATAGTGATTCGCATGACCATTCCTAGAACATTGATTCAATCAATCTGACAGCCTGTGAACTGGAAGCTGTTTCCAAACTGTTGCAGTGTTGTCTGAGGATCAGTACATTGGGGGTCTTTTCACTGGGCTGACTGCCAACCCTAATTTCTTGAGTAGTTTAAATTCTGAACTTGAACATGAGAAAAGAACATCACCAGGCAAACAATGTATAAATAAATGTTACTGAATAGATTTAAGGGAAGGGACCTTTTAGGTGAGCTGCCATAAGAACATAATAGGAGCAGGGATATTCATCTGGTCCTTTGAGCCTTCTCCACCATTTGTCGAGATTAAGGCTCATAAACAAAAGTGAGATAATTACCAGATAATCTACATTGGTCAAGACATAAATATTGGCCACAACACCTGGAAGAGCTCTGAAATCATACCATTCATCCTTTGCATCTCTCTCAGAAGGGTGACAGACTTGTTCTAACATCTCACTCAGAAGATGTGACAATGCAGCACTCCCTGATCTAGATTTTAATCTCAACTCTACAAAACGGGACTTGAACCCAGGCTGACCTGGAGGTAAGAGCACTGCCCACTGAACCACTCTAATCCTTTCTCCCCCTTTCCATTTTAGGTCTCCGTTCTGTGAAGAAATAATTTGCTGTCGAGGAGACCAGGTCCGACTTGCTGTCCGAGTAAGAGTGTATCCATACCCTGAGTCTGCCTGTGCAGTCTGGATTATGTTTGCATGCAAGTACCGTTCAGTTCTGTGATGCAGCTGAGCTTTCAAATAGTACTGCTTTCACTTTTGGTGGATGCCAGCGACGGACTGGTTCCTTATTGCTGCTCCATAATGACCATCCTACTAGATGGTATCTTTTCATACTAGCCTAAATTCTACAAACCTAGAGACTGAAATCCTGTTGTATATCTTCATTGTTGGATGTGTCTATTTATTAAAATATAATGTATGGAGAATGTTTTTAAATTTTTTTTTACGAAATATAAAATATTTTGCTACAAAATAAAGCTGATTATATTTACAAACTCTTGTTATTTTATTCAAAGTCAAATTAAATTTCTTTGAAAAGCTCCTGCAGATTCTGGAAATCAGAAATAAAGTAAATGCTAGACGTATTCAGTATCTGTGCAGGGAAAATTAAGCTAATGTTTTAAGTGATAATTTGCGTCAGAGATCAAAAGAAAAGTTTTAAGTTGCAGAGAAAGTTGGGAGGGAAGAGGAGAAAGATGGGAGGGCAGGAACAATGGAATGATAACAGTGGTGATGATGCTGGCTGAAAGAGGGTGGCGAAGATTGGAGAATAACAGAAGGTATGGCTGGGAGAGGTGTAAGAGGAGAGGAAGGGAATTTGCAAGGGCCAGAAGAATGAGGGGTACGGGGAGGGGGTAAGACTGCATTACTAGAATTAGAAGACACAAGGCTGGGGTGGTCGATTGGCTGAAATTGTTGATTTCCATGTTGATCCTGGAAAACTAATGTTTAAACTTCTCCAAGCAGCATGCTTCTGACCTGGGCAAATATGTCACCTGGTGGCTTAGTTCAGATTGCTGTTGTGTACCTTGCATTCCTAGTCGCTTGTGACATTGACCAAGTTCATGGTGGTTCTGTAAGTATTGCGCGCTTTCTGATAACAGGCAGAGGGGACCATTCAACACTTCTCAAAATGGCACGTTTGTTCATTGTTTCCTTGTGTATCACCCTTAAGCAAATAATGGAAGCTGAAGGTTTTCAAATTGTCCTTGCTCGTCTCAGCTTTTTATACTGTGGACATGAGCAGGAGAGCATCTAATTTCATTTGAATAATATAGTCCTAGATACTGCAATATTTTTATGTGGAGGCATTTTTCTTATTATTTGAGAATAATAGCTGCTGTTTGTGATAAAGTTTGTCTATAGCTGCTATTTGTATTTCTCTGGTCAGCATTTCTAATGAAATCCTATAACTGGTTTTGAAATCAACTTTGCAATATTGCTGTCAGTGGTAATGATTTTTGACTGCTTTTTAAAAATTCTGTCTGTTACTGACTTGTCACTCTGAAAGTATGAATGACTATCTTAATTTTTATCTTAAATTCCAGTAGTTTTGTGGCTTTCATTACTGATACTAGCTTTTCATTTCCAGAATTAAGCAAATTTGATTGGATTTAAATTCCTTGACTGCCATGGTGGTATTTGAGCTCAAGTCCCTGGATCAATGATGCAGAACTCTGGCTGCCAGTTTACTAACCTAACCGTAATGCTACATTAACCATTGATGTAAACTTGTTACTTTTCCATGTTGATAGCCATTTAAAGGCCTTGAAAAAGTTAGTAGGTACAAGAGCTTATTGTCAGAATGTGGCTGGGAGCATATTTTGGTGTATATTAACGTACATCCACTTAATTTCAGGAAAGGTGCACACTTTCATTTTAAAATGACAATATATGTAATTTTGAATAACGTTTTTGATCATTTACTCTGCCTGTAGACTTGGTGCTGCCCATGTAGGTGATTCGGTCCGCTGTCTGACAGTGGGGTTATAGGTACGGGTTGGTGGGCTGTAGGTGGACGGAGGTATGTTACCGTTTTGTTTCTGCAGGCTGGAAAGGAATTGGTGACTGTCTGAATGTCACCCTGAGTCTGGGGCCAAGGTGCACAGGATCAACAACAGGAGCTCAGGAACAGGTCCTTGCAGCACCATTGTGCACCTGTGAGTAGTTTGTCATTGGTCACTCAATCACAGTAAATCCCACACTATGTTTTCATGTTCCACATGAGTATGGACCACCTACCAATAGTGTGCAAAAAACAAATGTTAATCAGGTTTACAACTTACCTATATCACAATTTATTATACCATCTTGCCAATTTGTTGCTTGTACTCAAATCCAATAAGCAATCTATGATATCCTTTATTTGGCCAACTCCATTATATTGCAAGTACTCCATTCTCATAATCAGTGTAACTTATAGAGGGCATTACTGTGCTCTTTTATGTCAAGGGTTCTGAGTGAGACCTTTAAAACTGGGATACATCTGAAAAATAGTCTGATCCATTAAATCTTGTGTATTAGAACATTAAAGCCCAATTATAACAAATAAAACCAGAAAAAGCACTCTTGAAGGCCAGTTTAGAAAAATTGTTTTGTTGCGCGCTTCCCCCCCCACCCACCCCCCCCCACTGGTAAAACTCCTGTGCTAAAATGAAGTCAACCATGCAGAAATTGCACTTGTCTTTTAGGAATGCTGCAATTATTTTTGCAATTATTTTTTAAAAACTGACTGATCATTAGAGCGGTGGTGAAATAGTACTGTGACTTTGAATGTGCATGTATTATTATTACTGATTTCAATTTAGTTGCACTTGATAGATACCATAGTACATGAATTGGGTATTACTGACAGTCTTTAGACTGCTTTTAGTAATGCCTAGTTTTGCTAAAAACTAATAAAACTTGAGGGGGATAAGGCACTCCTGGGCTAAACCAAAAATAAAAACCAAAATATTCAAACTCTAACTATAGCAATACAAAAATGAGGAACATTATATGAACTAAAATTGTTAATGTGATTATCAAGATGAACTAATTATGGAAGAAGAGTAATAATATGATCTTTCACGTTAACATTTGGCTTTTCCGTGTTATGTCATTTTCTGTATGAATGCTGAAAATGTCTGTTTCCATTGCTAATGAAAAGCAAAAACAAGGCTTGCGGCTTATTTGAGCTCAGCAGAGTCGAGCACAAGCATTCTTTGTTCAATGGGAGCAGTATCTGCCATAGGTCCTGCAGCTGCGAGATGATGGCACCGCCCATTCAGAAGTTGTATCCAAGATGACCAACTCCCTTAGGAAACTGAGGAACATAGTCAAATGTTAGCTACATTGGCTCAAGCGCCTTGATACCTGAAGTGCTCAATACCTTGAGTTACTTAGAATTGAATATTTGTGTGACTACTCAAAGGGAAGAAATGACAGAGATTTCTGTTAAAAATAAAGATATAGCAGATATTTGGATGATGTAATGGGCAGACGTGCAGATATTTGGGCAGAATATCTTCTCCATTGCTTCTAATAAGTTTTCTTTTTGCCCTATGTTAAATATTCTGTGAGCACCAAAAATAATTGCTTTAGAGCCATACTATTTTGATGAGGAAAATGTCTTGAGCATTTATTCCCTGTTTCATGAAAGATGAGCATAAAAACATAAGACAAGTTAGGCCCTCTGGCTCTTCAATCATCTGCAGCCATTAATTAAGATCATGGCTGATCACCTCAGTTCTATTTTCTAGCACTATCCTCATATCCATTGATTCCCTTAATGCTTAGACATCTGTTGATCTCTGTTTTGAATAGACGTAACGTTGGAGCTTTAACAACTGTCCGAGGTGAAAAATTCCAAGTTTCTTCTGAGTGAAGAAGTTTCTCCTTAACTCAGCCCTAAAGGACCTCCCCTTATTCTGCAACTGTTCCCCCAGTCCTAGACTCCTTGGTCATGTACCTCCCTGCATCTAGCCTGTCAAGCCCTTAACAAATTGTGCAAGTTTCAGTGAGATCTCTTCATTTTTGTTTTAAAAGAGTTTAGAAAAATGAGAAGTTCCAGTCCATTCCTGGAACCAGAATCCTTGATGCAGTCCCTCTGTGGCTATACATCCTTTCTTAGGTAATGGGACAATAACTGAACAGAATACTCAAGTGTGATCCCACCATGGCTTTTTCTAATTGCAGTAAGACTTCCTTACTCCTATAATCAAACTGTTTCATAAGGAAGGTTGTGACTTAAGTAAAGCAAACAGAATTGAGGTCGGAACTTATAAAATACTAGTTCTTTGCTGACTTACTACCCCCCACCCCCCCAGTAGTTTTTTCTGATGTTTTACATGTCAATTCAGTCAAATGAAGTGCAACGTTTTCTCATGTTTCTACTGCACATCAAAAGGTACATAAAAAAACAGGTATCCAAGATCACAAGGATGTGAACTACTGACTGACTTGCAGTCTTCATATGCAGCTCTTTAAAAGCACTTGTGAGATCTTGTGTTAGTTAATGTTGGTATCAAACCCAGCAATGATGGCACAGTTTTTCTGCAAATTCCTGAATCCCTTTTCCTTCAGTGGTCTCCTTGCCCCTTACTATCTCCCACAAGTCCTCAGCCGCCTTCCCTCTAACTCTTGCATCCCATTCTCTTTCTCTTCCACCCTGTTGCTTGACCTTCTTCCATCCCTGCTCTTGGAACCCTTTCGTTTTTTCCTGCCCCCCCCCCTCTATTTTCCACACTCTGTACCTTTACTTCGCCACCCCCCCCCCCCCCGCCTTCCTTCTTAGGGGTCAAAGGAGGGAGATGAAGAAGAGGGAGTGGTTAAGGACACATGAGCCTGAACCTGATGGTAGAGCAGAGCTTGGTCTCCAGTTATCACTAGGGTAAGACTGTGTAATAGCTGGTGTGCAACAACTATCTCATATTCAACGAAGTCACTGCCAAATAGTTTGCACTCCTTAAATAAGATTGTGATCTAGAACATCAGGGCCTTTGCTCCACTATCATAGTCAAGGAACCTGGATGCCTTGATGTTGACATGTGAGACATGTTGACCAGGTGACAGCCAGCTCAAAGGTGGTGTGTATGTCTTCTGGAAGAATAAACTAGAAGAGGAAAGTTGTTTTCCTGGAATCTATGCAGTCAAGCACGAGCTAATATAGCACCTCCACAAATCCCCCAATGGGATACCTTGTGACTCTCCAGCTCATGAACCTGGAAGCAGAATGCTACAGTCATATTCCCCAACACTAAAAACTAGATGCAGCTGAGGACCTCTACTCTGACTTGGAAAAAGTCCTGGTCTGGTGTCCAACCCAAAGAGAGACAGAATGCTCCTCCTGGATGACTTTAACTCTAGGGTTGGAAATGTTACAATATTCTGGCAAGGTGTGATTGACAAGGAGGGAGTAGGGAAAGCCAATTCCAATGGAGTCCTCCTGACAGAATGCTTGGAGCATGATCTTGTCATAATCGACAAACAGGTTACACCAGAAAGATCAGAACAACACCTCATGACAACAGCCCTGATCCAGCCATTGGTACCTGTTAGATTACATCATTGTCCCAGTGAGAGACTGCAAGGGTATCCCCATCACCTGTGCCACGGCAGGTACCAATGACTGCTGGACCGACAGCAATCTGCTCTGTTATCTGCGGCAGCCTGACCCCCAACCTAAAATAAAAACACTGCTATGTGAAAATTAATGTTAGCGATCTCAAGAACCCTGCAAAGATAACTCTTTTCAAAGTGTCCCACACAGACCTCTTGACTATATCCAACCAAGAGGAGCCGCAGTGTGTCCACAAGCATCTGGAATGCCCTGAAGTCCATTTTAATGAGCACTTGTGGAGAGACTCTAGGCTTCTCTGCCAGAAAGCACATGACTGGTTTGATGAGAATGACCAGGAGATAATTAACCACAAACATCTTGTGTTTGTGTATTGAAAAGACTTCCATGCCTTAAGGAGAAAAAAACAGCTCTGTGGGGTCTGAAAGGTCCAACAAAAAACCCGACGATCTGATGGAGGGTGGAAAGGGGGCACTGATAACCATGACACGTGCAGATTCTTCAAAGTAGTCAAGGTCATCTACAGCCCAAACACCCAAGGTCTAACCCTGTTAAAAGCCAAGAACAGAGGTGAGAGAGGCAGTCAGCCATCAGTGAGAGGAGTAAGGTCAACCATGAATCTGTCCTTGACATCAGCACCCTTGATGCCATTTCACAGCAAACTATCCAGTCCAGCCATTTTGCCGCCACTGATTGACAAGAAGCCAAAGGCCAAATGCCAGCTGAAAAACAAGGCTTCTTTGTCTAACAGAACAATGTTAGTCAAGTCGGGGTGGATCAAAGAAACTGTGCTCACCTGTCATTGTATCATTAACACAGCAATGTGCATAAATAGTGCAATTGTCAGAGGAATGGTGTTTGCATAGGAAGTGATCCTCAAAGTAGGATGGTATCGTACTACGTAGCAAGTGATCAACAGGTAATCTTATTGGTGAAGAAAATGAGGGCATTAAAAGTTTGTACATATTGTTAACTCATTCCATGGGAGTCTCTGGCAAAAAAACTCATTAGTCAGACTACATTATGAATGTGGGTGGAGCAAGGAATAACGACTTCATACCTTAAGAAGCCATTTTCATTCCCAGTGTTCATCCAGCATCATTATAACAGTTCATAGGGAAGCCCACAGTGACTGCCAGCTCTTTGAAAAAGCTTTACAATTAGCCCTCTTTCCCCACTCCTACTCGCTTGCTTGTACCACCCATCACTAAAAAATAATTTATTTTGTGGCGACTCACCGTCTAGTCGGGCGAACCGGCTCGGCAGTCAGGTCGCGCGGCGTCGGAGCAACGAGGCCCAAGATGGCGGCGGGCCTCGTCTTTCCGAGTGACGGGGAGAACCCGCGCACGGGAAAGTCCTGATGACGTAGGACTTACGTCATTGCTGGTTGTTTTGGGCGGGAACATTCTCCCTTAAAGGGCCCGCGCAAGGCGAGAAAATAAACCAGTTCTGTTTGGCAATCCTCCGAGTAGAGTCTTGTTTTATTCCGCGGTAGCAACCGCTACATTGGTGACCCCGACGGTCCAAACGGCTTTTGGACCCGCGAAATGGAGACAGCCGCCCAGGTTGGAGACTTCATCCAGTCGCCTCCGGAGGGAGATAAGTACCCGGCTTTCAAAGACCTTTTGATTCAGACCTTCGGCCTCTCCCGTCGTGAGCGCGCCGCCCGCCTGCTTCATCTGGATGGCCTGGGGGACAGATCCCCATCCGCCCTAATGAATGAGATGCTGGCATTGGCCGAGGGACACAAGCCATGCCTGATGTTCGAACAGGCCTTCCTCGAACAGCTCCCCGATGACATCCACTTGTTGTTAGCTGACGCCGACTTCAGCAACCCCCGTGAGGTGGCAGCCTGGGCAGATGTCCTGTGGAGGGCCAAGCGCGAGAGCGGTTCGTCCGTCAGTCAAATCACCAGGCCGCGAGCCCAACGCCCGCCTCGCCCGGCCCCAGCAACCGAGCAGCCACGCCCCAGGAATGCAGACGACGACATGGGTGACCAGCTGTGCTTCTACCATCAGAGGTGGGGTGAGGAGGCCCGTCGATGCCGCCCACCCTGCAAGTTTCAGGGAAACGCCAGGGCCAGCCGCCGCTGATGGCTACAGCGGCTGGCCGCTGACAGAGCCTCCTCTTCGTTCAGGACAAGAAATCTGGACGGCGTTTCCTCGTTGATACTGGAGCGGAAGTCAGTATTTTGCCCCCGACAGGCCGCGACACTCGTGACAGGCCACCAGGTCCTCTACTCAATGCTGCCAACGGTACAACGATACGGTCTTTCGGCACCCGTATGCTTCAATTACACTTTGGCGGCAGCCGTTTTACCTGGACCTTTACCCTTGCCACTGTCGCCCGACCACTCCTAGGAGCCGATTTCCTTCGGGCCCACAACCTGTTAGTCGACCTGCGAAGGAAGCGGTTAGTCCACTTTAGCACTCTCCGGACCTATCCCCTGGGAGAAATCAGCCCACCAGCCCCGCGCCTGGACTCCATTTCCCTTTCTGGCGACAATTTCGCCAAGCTCCTAGCCAAATTCCCATCGATTTTGGCACCTTCGTTTACAAATTCTAGGCCCACACACGGGGTACGTCACCACATCATTACCACAGGGCCACCCCTTCATGCCCGAGCACGACGATTACCTCCAGACAAGCTCCGCCTGGCAAAGGAAGAGTTCTGTCACATGGAGGAGCTGGGGATTGTTCGCAGGTCAGACAGCCCCTGGGCCTCCCCCCTGCACATGGTCCCCAAAGCCACCGGAGGGTGGAGGCCCTGCGGCGACTACCGCAGGCTGAATGACGCCACCACCCCGGACCGCTATTCCCATCCCTCACATCCAGGACTTCGCAGCGAACTTACACGGGGCCCGCATCTTTTCCAAAGTGGACCTCGTTAGGGGATACCACCAAATCCCGGTCCATCTGGATGACGTCCCCAAAACTGCAATTATCACCCCATTCGGCCTGTTCGAATTCCTTCGGATGCCGTTCAGCCTTAAGAACGCCGCGCAGACCTTCCAGCGGCTGATGGACACGGTAGGCCGAGACCTGGACTTCGTGTTCATTTACTTGGACGACATACTGATCGCCAGCTGTAACCGCCAGGAACACCTTTCCCACCTCCGTCAGCTGAGCTTGTATACGGGGCGCCACTAGTTGTCCCCGGGGATTTCATACCTGCCCTTCGGGACCAAGGGGAACAACCCCCAGCAGTCCTACAAAGACTGCGCGAGAAGCTTGGCGCCTTGGCCCCGATTCCCACCTCACGGCACGGTCAAGCCCCATCCTGCCAGCCCAAGGAACTACGGGACTGTAAGTTTGTTTTCGTTCGCAGGGGCACACCTCGGGCGCCATTGCAACGACCATATGAGGGACCATTCCGAGTCATACGGAATAACGGATCCACTTTTATTTTGGACATTGGAGGCAGGGAACAGGTTTTCACGGCGGACCGCCTCAAACCGGCCCATTTGGATCTGCAACAGCCTGTCGAGGTTGCCACGCCGCGACGCAGAGGCCGCCCCCCTAAGCGGCAGCTGGCACAGCCCACGGACCTTGGGGACTGTATCGCCGGTTCTGGGGGGGGTTGTGTGGCGACTCACCGTCTAGTCGGGCGAACCGGCTCGGCAGTCGGGTCGCGCGGCGTCGGAGCGACAAGGCCCAAGATGGCGGCGGGCCTCGTCTTTCCGAGCGACGGGGAGAACCCGTGCGCGGGAAAGTCCTGATGACGTAGGACTTACGTCATTACCGGTTGTTTTGGGCGGGAACATTCTCCCTTAAAGGGCCCGCGCAAGGCGGGAAAATAAACCAGTTCTGTTTGGCAATCCTCCGAGTAGAGTCTTGTTTTATTCCGCGGTAGCAACCGCTACAATTTGTTCTTTTCATGATTCTGCGTCCTACACCCTTTCAGAAAATGCTTTCCAGATCACACCAATTTGCTGCATCTAAACTGATGTCCCTGGAATGGAAGTGGCTCTGAACTTCAAGAGCCAGAAACTGAATCAAAACTGAATGACATTCAATACATTGACATTAAAGGAAGTCTCTATTAGGTATTCCTTATATAAAAATAATGAATTAAATAGCTTTTAATAAGCAAGCTCAAAGACACAACGGAGTGATTTGCTGTAATAATTTTTAGCAAGGCTAAACACCCTTGTAGCTATTACAGGGCAAATCAAACAACAACTTCTGCAGTCTATACATGCACATATAAGTTTGGAAATTCAGAAGTTGCTATCAAAAGTGCCTTCCTCCTCCATTTGTAGTTTTTTCCATGAGACCTATCATTGAAATTACATGAAGGCATATACTGGGATATTTGACAGTTGGGGCATTTAAGAGTTCAATATGATACTCCCCTAGGGCCAGAAGTTTTCAGTACTAATTAATGTTATAATTGTGGATTCTCATTCCCTCAAAACAAAATTACATTAATTTTAAAATGTCTACAAGTACTTCTTACCCTGTCTTTTATATCCCTTCCTTAATCCCATCTGTAATTGTCAATCTTCATGTTAATTTCTGCACAGGTTTTGAATCTATATTTCCTGCTTGATACTTCCTTGATCATGTGCCTTGGTGCAGATTCTTAAATCTGGTTGAAGATCCTTATTTTTGTTTTTCTAGTTCATAATACTAGCTGCAACCATAGCAGCTTACTCTAATATCCTGCCTATGCAAAAAAGACATTTGGAGAGGTATATGGATGGAAAGGCATAGAGGGATGCAGGCAAGTGGGAGTAGCGTAGATGATCATCACGGTCGGAATGGACAAGGTGAGCCGAAAGGGTCTGTTTCTGTGCTGTATGTTTCTATGATTTTAACCCTGAAAGGGAAACTCGTTTTTGAATGTAACTTCTGTTGGCTGAAGCTGGAATGCTTGTATATAAACTGTCTGATTCTGGTACTTGCTTAGGAGAACTTCCAAACAGACTGACCAAAGATAACCAAAGTTTTCTGTGGATGCTAGAATCTAGATGAAAAAAAACAATAAGATGCTGGAGGAACTCAGCAGGCCAGGCAGCTTCCGTGGAGAAAAGCAGGCGGTCAAAGTTTCGGGTCAGGACCCTTCTTCAGGACTGAAGATAGGAAAAAGGGAAGCCCAATATATAGGGGGGGAGAAACAGAGCAGTGATGGGTGGACAAAAGAGGGGAGGTGGGGTGGGCACAAGGTGGTGATAGGTAGACGCAGGTAAGAGAGAGTGATAGGATGGTGCGGGGGAGGAGGGGAGGGTAGATCCACCGGGGGATGCGTCAAGGGTAATGGGGGGGGGGGGGGGGGGGGGGAGGAAAAGAAGAGTGAAAAAAAATGCAGAGGAGAAAAAAGAGAGAGGCTAGGAAAGGGAAGAAATGAAGAGGCGGTGGGGGGGGGGGGGTGCCATTGGTTTACTTAAAGTGAGAGAATTCAATGTTCATTTCCATTAGGCTGTAAGATCCTGAGACAGAAAATGAGGTGCTGTTCCTCCAGTTGGCGTTTGCACTTCTCCCGGCAGTGGAGGAGGCTGAGGACTGACATATCAGTGATGGAGTGGGAGGGGGAATTGAAGTTACTGGCAGCAGGGAGATGCAGATCACGGTGACGGACAGACCGTAGGTGTTCTATGAAATGGTCACCTAGTCTGCGTTTGGTCTCGCCAATGTAGAGGAGGCCCCAGGATGGGTGGGGAGGGAGCGGTCCTCATGAAAGGCTGAAAGGGATGAGGAGGGGAAAGTATACTTGGTGGTGGGGTCCTGTTGGAGATGGTGGAAGGAGTTGAGAATTATGTGTTAGATACATAGGCTGGTGGGATGGAATGTGAGGAGAAAGGGGGACCCCATCCCCCTTCTGGGAGGGGTGGGGGTGAGACCAAGGGTGCAGGAAATGGCAGAGATGTGGGCACAAACTCTCTCAACCACAGTAGGGGGGAAGCCACGGTTAGTAAAGAAGTTGGACATCTTTGATGTCCTAGTTCACTCCTCCCTCCCCACCCATCCCGCTCCCAGCTCCCACCCCAGGGACTTTCCAATGCCCCTGCCATAGATGGAACAACTGCCCCTACACCACCTCCATCCAGGGACCCAAACAGTCCTTTCAGATGAGGCAGAGGTTTACCTGCATCTCCCCTAATATCATCTATTGCATTCAGTGCTCCAAGTGTGATCTCCTCTACATGGTGAGAAATGCAGACTAGGTGACCGTTTTGTAGAACACCTGCGCTCCATCCGTAACCACGATCTGCATCTCCCTGGTACAGTAATTTCAACTTCCACTCCATCACTGATGTCAGTCCTCAGCCTTCTCCACTGCTGGAAGAAGTCCAAACACAAACTGGAGGAACAACACCTCATTTTCCATCTTGGGACCTCACAGCCTAACTGGATGCGTCTAATTCTACCACTTGTGTAAACCAAACCTTGCCCACCAAACCCACCTTGCCTCTTGTTTACTTCCCTTTCCTAGCCTATCTCTCTTTCTCCTTGCCATATTTTTTCCTCTCCTTTTCCTCTCCTCCCCTCCCCCCATACTGCCTGCCTCCATACCTTTGACCAATCCCCCAGTGGATCTGCTCTCCCTTCCTCCCCCACATCTGTCTATCACTCTCTTACCTGCATCTACCTATCACCACCTTGTGCCCACCCCGCCTCCCCTCTTTTGTCCACCTATCACTGCCTTGTTTCTCCCCCAATATATTGGGCTTCCCCTTTTCCTATCTTCAGTCCTGAAGAAGGGTCCTGACCCGAAACGTTGATCGTCTGCTTTTCTCTACGGATGCTGCCTGACCTGCTGAGTTCTTCCAGCATCTTGTTTTTTCGACCAAAGTTATACTGCTGCCTCCAAATTAGTCATAGCCATTGTCATACAGCACAGAAACAGGCCCACTAAGTCTCTACCAATCATTCAAGCACTCAACTGCACTAAAATCATTTTGCTCTCCCCATATTCCCATCAATCCCACCCCCGTTTCTACCACCCATCTGCACACAGACAATTTACAATGAAATGTAAAAAAAAAACTGCAGATGCTGAAAATCTAAAATAAAAAAAGAAAATGCTGAATATACTCAGCAGATCGGTTGCACCTTCTGGGAAGAGAAACAGAGTTAATGTTTCATCAGAAGGGTCTTCGATCTGAAATGTTAACTTCCTATAGATGTATCCTGACCTGCGGACAAGTTACAATGATCAATTAATCTACCAACCTGCACGTCTTTTGAGATGTGGGTGGAAAGCAGAGCACCCCGAGCAAAACCATGCAGCCTAGAGAGAAAGTGCAAACTCCACCGACAGCCCTGGGGATCAGGATTGATGCTGAGTTGCTAGAACTTTGAGGCAGTAGCTCTACCAGTTCTTGTACTGTATTTGTACTCCTTTGTCTTAAGGTTGCCTGTTGACTTAATGTTATTGTTTAAATTGTTATTTTAAAAAATCATACATTCTCCTAAAAGGCTAACTTGCAGTTATGCATTTGAATTCTCACATGCTTAACAAAGTGTGAAAATGTCCGTTCAATTGCTCGTTATCAATATGAAACAGTTTTTATTTTGCTTTGATGCTATATTCTGTTAATAGGCTATTTATAATAGAAGTTTCTTAAACGAATGACATTTCCTCTTGTAAAGTACACTTATATAACTAACCAGGTTTCTTTGCAGTTTGTTATTTATCCAACAGTGTTGGAAGGGAGGTTGCATTCTGCAATGTCTTGTACGTGCAATTTTGTTGTTTCAATTTGTTTCACTATTCAGTGATTATTACTGCTAATAGTGTTGAATATGATTTTCTCCATAACAACACAGTACTTGGTTATGATTCAGGAAAACAAGAAAAATGAGGAAGTTCTCGTTTTATAAAGGTAGCCCTAATGTTACACATTAATTTTTATTGGAGAGTAGCAGAAGTTGGTTAAGTTGACTTCCCTCTTTATCTAAAAATGTATTTCTAACAGATAATGGGGAAATAATTATCCTTTTGGTATCATCTTCCTTATTTCTGACTTTTTAAATTCATTTTCTGGGATCTGGGTATTGCTGGCAAGGCCAGCATTTATTGACCATCCCTAATTGCTCTTGAGTAGGTTGTGGTCAACTGACTTTTGAACTGCTGCAGTCCTTCTGGTGAAAGCCCTCCCACAGTGCTGTTGGATACAGAGTTCCAGGATTTAGATCCAGTGACGATGAAGGATGGGTGATATATGTGTGATTTGGAGGGGAACCTACAGTTGGTGGTGTTCCCATGTGCCTGTTGCTTTTATCCTTGGTGGTAGTGGTAGCTGGTTTGGGAGGGGCTGTCAGAGTAGCCTGGTCAAGTAACTGCAGTACGTTTTGTAGTTGGTACATTCTGCGACCATGCCCTATTGTTGCAACCATTGCAACATTCTGCAATTCCCTACATTAGAGGGAATGAGCTTTCTGGGTGATTGATGGGATGCCAATCAAGTGGTCTGCTTTCTCCTGGGCCTTGTCAAGCTTGTTGACAGTTGTTGTAGCTGCACCATCTTAGGGAAGTGCAGATATTCCATCCCGCTCCTGACTTGTTCCTGGTAAGTAGTGGAAAGGCTTTGGGATGTTAAGCGAGTCATTGAGGATTTATGAGGAACTCCCGGTGCGGCCTCCTCTACGTCGGTGACATTGGGTGACCGCTTCGTTGAGCACCTTTGCTCCGTCCGCCGCAAAAGCAGGGATCTCCCTGTGGCCGGCCGCTTCAATTCCACATCCCACTCCCATACTGGTGTGTCTATCCACGGCCTCCTCTACTGCCACGTTAAGGCCAGACGCAGGTGGGAGGAACAACACCTCATGTTCCGCCTTGGTAGTCTCCGACCTGATGGCCTGAACGTAGATTTGTATAACTTCCAGTAACCCCTCCACTTTTCCCCTGCCCCTTTTTTTCTCTCCCCCCCCCTTCGTCTTTCCTCATTCCTGTGGCCCCCTCACCCCTTCTTCCACCCTCACGCCCTGCCCATCTACTCCCCACCTCCTTCCCTTTATTCCGTGGTCTACTGCCCTCTCCTACCGTATTCCTTCTTCAGCCCTCTGCCTCTTCTACCTATCACCTCTCAGCTTCTTACATCACTCCCTTTCATCTATCTTCCCCCCTCACCTGGACTTGCCTATTACCTGCCAGCCTGTGCTCCTCCCCGACCTCCTTATTCTGGCTTCTGCCCTCTTCCTTTCCAGTCCCGATGAAGGGTGTCGACCCGAAACGTCGACTGTTTATTTCCCTCCATGGATGTTGCCTGACCTGCTGAGTTCCTCCAGCATTTTGTGTGTGTTGCTTCAGTTTAGCAACACTTTGATCATTTGGCACTAAGATGGTGTGGTTTTTTTGTTCTAATTGTGTTCTTTCTTGTAAAAATCATGTATAATTTATGTTTCTCTTGTGAATGCTGCTTACATGATGCAATGTGTCTGTAATGCTGCTGCAAGTAAGTTTTTCATTGCATCTGTGCACACATGTACTTTTGCACATGACAATAAACTCAACTTTGACTTTGACTTTGAAGCAGCTGGAGATGTTTGGGCCTAGGATACCATCCTGAGGAATTCCTGAAACTGAAATGTTTGGCCTCTAACAGCCACATCCTTTGTGCAAGGTATGACTCCAACCGTTGGAGCATTTTTCTCCTATTGCCTATTGCCTTTTAACTCGGAAGCCTAGAATTGGGGAGAAGCATGTTTTCAGATCAAGGACTAAGATGATGGGAGGTTTTGTCACTCAGGGAATTGTGAATCTTTTTGTTCTTTACTCTAAAGGACTATTGACGCTCAGTCATTGAAAATTCAAGACTGAGCATTATGATTTTTTGGAAACCTTGTCGAATCAAAAGATAATGTGATCAAGCATAAACCCATTGAATGGAGGAGCAGGTTTTTGGAGCCACATGGCCAACACCTGTTCCTATTTTCTAACTTTTTACTAAAATTTCCTATATGTGATTAAATTCTAAATGTACAAAAACTGGAATGTTCTTGTCAATGAACTAAAAGTCTGATGTTATGATAAAACTTTAACTCTTGTTTCTTTTTCCACAGATGATGCCTGACCCGCTGAGTGCTTCCAGCATTTTCTGTTTTTTTTTCTATGTTACAAAGGCTTATAGGACTGCAGGTAATTATAGAAATAGGGGATGGTTGAATTAAAACTGTGGATGCATTTAAAGGGAATTGAGGTGAGTGCAGGCAGGAGAAAGTATAAGCTAAGAGGATGAGAAATGGAGGTGAGCTTGTACAAATTATATATACACATCTTGCTAGGCCAAATGGCATATTTCTTTATCTGCAATTCTACGTACTTCAACTAAAACATAAGAAACAGAAGCAAGGGAAGTCCATGTGGACCTGGTGGCTCATTCACTTTCTCACCTGTCATTAGATCCCTTGGTGCCCAAGCACAATGCATAGTGGAGTAAATTCAATTGAAATCAAAATTGCCTTCATTTAATTTCAAGAAATAAAAAAGACCGACATTTATGTGGTATTTCTTACAATATGCCAGAGTGCTCTGCAGCCAATGAAGTATCTTTGAAGTGCAGTTGCAGTGGTAATATAGGAAAAATTTCAGACAATTTATGCACACAGTAGGGTGATAATGACCAGAAAATGTCCTTTCATGAGTGGTGTTTGAGGGAGAAATATTGGCCTGAAAACTCCCTGTACCTTCCTTTTGGATCTTTTACATACTCCTGCCCCTCAGTTAATATTTCAAACAAACAACTTCACCTCCAAAAGTGTCCCGCTGAATTTTGTGATGTTTCCATCAAGGACTTAAAATTTTGGACAAGGGGATGTGAGGCAAACACACAGTGTAGATACTATCTGGAATTTCTTTCTGTAAGGATGGTGGAAATAGAAATAATCAGTGCCTTAAAAAGGAATTGGAAAGGGGATACTTGAGGGAATAATTTGTGGGGCTGTGGGGTAAGAGAAGGGGAATGGGACTGATGGGACGGAATCAGCATAGACTTGATAGGCCAATGTTGGACTCTTATGCCCTATCCATAGAGGATAGGCCTCTATGTTGGAACAATTCTATGATACAAAATTTAAAAATAGGGAAATGTAGGAATGCACAAATTCAAAGGAAACTGTAATGAAGAACAGTGAAATAGTGAGAACACGTGAGTTCATCTGTGGAAGCAAAGATTTAAACACATTTTCCTAACCCAGCCCCCATAGACAGAAGTAGCAGTGCCAGGTTGACTGACATGACTGAGGCAGCATTCAAATGATCCACTTTCACAGTACAGCATGTTAAATAATATTTGCAAACCATAATCTGAAGTGATATAGTATCCAGTGAACAGCAGTGCACTGAGTAAACAGCTGGAATGTTCATTAATGGTCAGGCCTACGTCTTTTGAAATGTGACGGACTTCCTGATACCATGGAACCTGCCACACTAATTACCAAGCACAAACATGATGCAGTAGATTGACAGCAATTCCATCAGAATGGATGGTGTGTTGTGAGAGAAGGCTGCACAAGTTAATTTTTATCCACTAAAATCTTGGGGACTTGGGATCCTATTTGCTTTGATCGAGTTTCTTGACAGGGAGGGTGCGGAGAGGATGTTTCATTTTGTGGGAGAAACTAGAATTGGGGTGACCATTTAAAAGCAAGGTTTTCCCATTTAACACAGATGTGGAAAAACTTTTGAGTGTCATACTTTGGAACTTGCTTCCTCAAAGGGTGATGAAAACAGTCTTTGAATATTTTTAAGGCAGAAGTAGGTAGATACCAAAGAAGGGGTGAAAGATTGCTGTGGGGAGATGTGGAAGCAGAGGTGAGGCTGCAGTCAGATCAGCCATTATCTCAGTAAATGGTGCAGCAAGCTTGGGGAGCCAAGTGACCTGACCTATTCCTGATTTAATTTGTATGTACCTTCCAAAGATGTTTTGGGTGAAGTTCCTTTTCCGAGCCCTTTATTCACAGATGGGTTTCGTGGCACAATTCCAGCAAACAACCCCAGTTACTCCAATGCTCCTTGCTACTGTCTCAGGTTGAATCAGACAGCTGGGAACTTCTGTGTTCTGTCTGGCCCTAAGATGAATTTCTGATCCCACAGCCAGACTGTCAACAATACCATTATAAAGGGTGCACTGGCATGGTGATTAATTCATGATTATTGATCCTGGATATGACTTCAAAATGTGGAATTAAACTAATTGAATCAATTTTAAAAGTTTGAAAGAAAACCCTGCATCAGTAATGCGGGTTAATAAACTACCAGATTGTCATTAGAAACCATTTATATCCTTCAACCTTACCTGGTCTGGCTAATGTGACTCCACACTCATGAATGTGTTAACTCATCATTGCTTTCTGGACAAACCACTTCATTAAGAGTTCAGTTACTGTTGACAGTGGTGTCCACATCCCATGACTGAATGAATAAATTAAAAAAAAACTACCTTGATTTCACGGTCCATTTCTGCGCTGGCTTAGGCCATTGGCTCCTTTTCACAGCCATACTTTTCACAGAATATCAGAAAGGTGTAGAGTAAAAGGAGGCCACTTGGCCCATCAGGTTCATACTGGCTCTATTAGCCCCACTCACTCGCCAGCACCCCCCCCCCCCATTCCCCTGCAAATCCCTTTTCTAATCTACATGCAGGTGCTATACAAATATATAATAAAAACAGAAGGTGCTGGAAACAACTCAGCACGTTAGGCAGCATCTGTGGATAGAGAAATAGAACTGCTGACAAAGGGTCGCAGACCCGAAACATTGGCTGTTTTGGTCAGATGCACCAGCCTGACGAAAATGTGACCTGATTCCTTCATTGTTGCTGGATCAAAATCTTGGAAGTTCCTGCTCAACTCTGGGAGATCTTCAAGGTTAAGTGAGTGGGCAAGGGTCTGGCAGATGGAGTACAATGTTGGTAAATATGAGGTCATCCACTTTGGAAGGAAACATAGAAGGTCAGATTATTATTTAAATGGTGAAAGATTGCAGCATGCTGTTGTAAGATAAAGTAAGATTTCTTTATTAGTCACATGTACATCGAAACACACAGTGAAATGCATCTTTTGCATAGAGTGTTCTGGGGGCAGCCCACAAATGTTGCCACGCTTCCGGCACCAACATAGCATGCCCACAACTTCCTAACCCATACGTCTTTGGAATGTGGGAGGAAACCGGAGCACCCGGAGGAAACTCACGCAGACACGGGGAGAACATACAAACTCCTTACAGACAGCGGCTGGAATTGAACCCGCATCACTGGCATTGTAATAGCGTTACACTAACTGCTACACTACCGTGCTGCCTATGCACTACCGTACTGCCTATAACATTACCGTGCAGAGGGACTTGGGAGTGCTTGTGCATGAATCGCAAAAGGTTGGTTTGCAGGTACAACAGGTTATCAAGAAGGCAAATGGAATGTTGGCCTTCATTGCCAGAGGGATTGAATTTAAGAACAGGGAGGTTATCCTGCAACTGTACAGGGTACTGGTGAGGCCGCACCTGGAGTACTGCGTGCAGTTCTGGTCTCCTTACTTGAGAAAAGATGTACTGGCTTTGGAGCTGGTTCAGAGGAGGTTCACCAGGTTGATTCCAGAGATGAGGGGCTTAGCCTATGAGGAGAGAGATTGAGTCACCTGGGATTATACTCACTGGAATTCAGAAGAATGAGAGGGGATCTTATAGAAACATATAAAATTATGGAAGGGATAGATAAGATACAGGCAGGAAGGTTATTTCCACTGGTAGGTGAGACAAGGAGACATAGCCTCAAGATTCGGGGGAGTAGATTTAGGATGGAGATAAGGAGAAACTGCTTTTCCCAAAGAGTACTGAACCTGTGAAATTCTTTGCTCAGGGAATCAGTAGAGGCTACCTCATTAAATATATTTAAGATATAGTTAGATAGATTTTTGTATAGTAGGGGATTTAAGGGTTATGGGGAAAGGGCAGGTAGGTGGATCAGCCATGATCTTATTGAATGGCAGAGCAGGCTCGATGGGCCAGATGGCCTCCTCCTGCTCCTATTTCTTATGCTCATGGTACAAACTGCAGCAGTTCACGATGATCATTACCTTGGTGGGAGCTGGGCCTGGGCAAAGAGCTCACGCTCATACCCTGAGAATGAATAAATGAGAGGGGTGAATACTTGTGAAAGAATGCAGGAAGTAATGTGGTCTTTTACCTGGAACTGCATTTATCTAATCCCTTTCACAACCCTAGGATATCCCAGAGCACTTTCAACCAGTAAGCTTTTTTTTTGGAGAGACAAGAGATTCTGCAGATGCTGGAATCTGGAGCAACACACACAAACTACTGGAGGAACTCAGCAGGTCAGGCAGCATCCATGGAGGGAAATAAACAGTCGACGTTTTGGGTTGAGACCTTTCATCAGGAGTCAGATTTTGTTTTTTTTTGATTCATTTCCAGCATTTAGTGGGTTTTTTTGTAGGGTATTCTAGTCTGTGTTATAATGTTAGAAATACTCGGGCCAAAGAATGGAAAACCTGGACTGTTCTATTAGTCATACAGCACAGAAACAGGCCTTTCACCTTGCCATGTACATACCAGCCCTTTTGCCCATCCACACGTTAATCCCATTTGCCTGCATTAGGTCTGTATCCTTCTATGCATTGCCTGTTTAAGGATCTGTCTCAATGCTTCTCGACTGCAGTGAATGTATCGGATTCCACCACTTCCTCTGGCAGTACGTTTAGACATCAACCACTCTCTGTGTAAACAAAAACTTTCCCCTCAAATCACCTGTAAAATTCCTTCCTTTCCCTTCAAACTTATGCCCTCTTGGTTTTGATACCCCTACCATAGGAAAAAGATTCGGACAATCTAACTCATCAATGCCTCTTATTATTTTATATCCCTGTATCGTCATTCTCATCTCCTTCGCTCCAGGGAACACAAGCCCAACCTGTTCAATTATGGAAGTCCACCAATCCAGGCAACATCCTGGTGAATCTCCTCTGAACTCTCTCCAGTGCAACCACATCCTTCCTTTAGCGTCGTGACCAGAACTTAGGAATTCTGAACGCCACTAACTGCAGGTACCCCTTCATATCAAACACCAGCCTGACTTGGGATGTATCACCGCGCCTTTCTTGGCACTGGGTTGAAGTATTGGAGCTCCCTGCACAATAGTGAGGAGCACCTCCACCAGAGGAGTTGCAGCAATTCAAGAAGGTAGCCCAATGGGGATGGGCATAAAATGGTGACAGTGTCCATGACCCCTGGTAATCTGAATGAATAAAATACAAATTCTGATGCCGAGTGTGAAAGAATACTGACGGGATACAGCAAAAATGCACCGAGAAGGAAGGTTCATCAAGTGGAGCTGTTCCCAAGGTCAGGTTCTTCCCAAAGTTCTCTATAACCAATGAAGAAGACCCAAGAAATTCTGCAGATGCTGGAATCCGGAGCAACACACACACAAAATGCTGGAGGAACTCAGCAGGTCAGGCAGCGTCCATGGAGGGAAATGAACAGTTGACGTTTTGGGCCGAGACCCTTCAGGACTGGAAAGGAAAAGGGCAGAAGCCAGAATAAGAAGGTGGGGGGAGGGGGAGGAGCACACGCAGGCAGGGGATAGGTGAGTTCAGGTGATAAGTGAGTCCAGGTGAGATGGGGGGAAGGGAAGATGTAATAATGTAATGTAAAGATGTATTACATCTTCTCCCACTACCTTCCCCCTCTCACCTGGACTCTCCTATCACCTGAAATCACCTATCCCCTGCCTGCGTGTACTCCTACTGAGCTGCAGTTTATACACGATTATGAGATAATGCGATAAATGATGCAAAGCAGTGAAAACAGTGCAACAAATGATGAATGTAGCAAAAAAGTGCAAAGTGGAAGTGCTACTTGCGATTATGAGGGAAATATATAAAACAATTAGGGCGACACAGTGGTGCAGTTAGTAGAGTTTGCTACCTCACAGCTCCAGTGACCCGGGTTCAATCCTGACCTCCGTTGCTGTCTATGTGGAGTTTGCACGTTCTCTCTGTGACTGCAAGGGTTTCCCTCAGGATCTCCGGTTTCCTACCACCTGCCAAAAACACGGGTTAGGGAGAAAAAGAATAAACAAACCGCTGGAGGAACTCAGGGGGTCAGGCAGCATCTGAGGAAGGGAATGGACAGTTGACATTTTGGGCTAAGACCCTTCATCTGGACTGAAGGAGTAGAGGGGAGGTAGCCAAGATAAAGAGGTGAGGGGAAGTGGTGAGGCAAAAGTAGGCTAATTGACTGCTGTCAATTCCCCCCCCCTCCCCCAGTGCGTCGGTGAATGGCAGAATGGGGGGAACGTAGGGAGAATAAAATGGGATTAAAGTAAATGGGTTCTCGATGGTTAGCATGGTCGTGGCGGGCCGAAAGGCCTGTTTCAATGCTGTATAACTCTGTAAGTGGTGCATTTTAACAAAGCAGTTAAATAATGTGCAAGAAACAATCAGCTGGAGGACCTCAGCGGATCGAGCAGCGTCTGTGGGAGGGAAAGGGATTGCCGACGTTTCGGGTGGGAACCCCTGCTTCTGTCGCTTCGGATTCTGCGAGTCCCTTGTGCCTCGCAGTCAGATAATGCAACAAAATCACTCTGAGAGGGTATTGCAACTGTAGTTAAAATCGTTAACATATGGCATAGGGAATGTAGCAGATGAAGGAAAGTAGCAAATGATACAACGTAGCAAAGCAGACGGGCGTTTGGACCGTGTAGCAGGAGTTGCCTCTCTCCCAGGCAGTGAGGAACGAGTCATATGATTGGATTCAATAAGAAACCGCTGGAAGAGGGTGGTGTGTGTGAGGGGGAGGATATTGCAGCGTGGCGGTGATGCTGCCGGCGCGGCCGGGGAAGATGCTGCTGCTTTTATTTCTCGGGATGATCTAGGCTGGGATCCCGTGGTCCAGTCGTCCACCACCCCCCACCCCGGATACCTTGCTGCGAGCGAGATGGCGGAGCGAGGAGCCGACAGCCCGGCAGCCGAGCCGGAGCCGGAGCCGCAGGAGCTGTCGCTGGAGCAGATCCTCCGGCTGTACAACCAGCCGCTGAACGAGGAGCAGGCGTGGGCCGTGTGTTACCAGTGCTGCGGCACCCTCCGGAGGCACCGGCCGCCCCCCGCCGACGGCCGCCCCTTCTGGGGCAGGCTGAACGGGGCCGGCGCTGTGCTTCTGCACCGAGACGGCACCATCAGCATCCGCGCCGATTCAGGTAGGAAATAACCCCCCGCAATACTAATCATCAGAGCCAGACCGAGACAACAGCAGATTGACTGACAAGCGGGCAGCGCGCTGACACAAACCATCCATTATACAGCGCGATGTGGGAATACATTAATAAAACATTTCCAGGAGCGCCTGTGAGGTTTGATTTAAAAGCAGAAATGGAGAACAGAAGTGTTGCAAGTTAGGATAACCCTTGAAATGGATCCTGCACGCAGATTATTATTCACTCTGTCTTTCACTGCCTGTGTTCCATTTCTAAATTTGACAGGATTTCTGCTATCAGATGCAAATGTTTAAAGGGGGACGAGGGTTTGAAGGGTACCAATAGGAGGCTTCCGAAATTGACAGGGCGAGGAGGATCAAATTGTGCGTGCATTTTATATGTACATCTTCCTTTCTGAGGGTGAAAGCATCCAAAGGGTAAATAAACCGGAATAAATCGGCCTAGGGGAGAGTCAAGAGGCAGTCAGCTTCATTGTGACACCAAGATTGTCAGTAAAACAGCAAGGTCAGGTTAGCCCTGGGTGAAGGAGCTGGAGGTAATTCGTAAAGAAAGACTGATTACTGGGTCAATAATAACTGGGGGGGGGGGGATAATCCATAAGAAAAAGCATGTTCATGAAGCGGGGGGGGGGGCGGGGGTCGACAGATTAATTAGTTATCTTGCTTCCAGATAACACCCCTTGTGTGTTGTGGACAAAGCCATTCGTTTTCCTGAAGAGAAGCCCCAGAATCCAGGATTAGCGCTTCCCTACAACATTGGAGTTCCCTTTTTAATAAAATTAGAATTTGACTTGGTTAGTTAATGACTGGTTCAGTTACTGACAGTGGGGCCACTGAGTGGAAAGAGATAATTACAGCCCATGTTTCAATAGCTTTTATTCATTCATCAACTGAGGGTATCACTGGCAAGACCAGCATTTACTGTCCATCTCTGACTGCCCCTGAGAAGCTGAGCCAGGACTGTTGTGAGGGTGTCAATGTAGTCTGTTGTTGTGTCACCCAGACAGCCCTTTCCCCTCCGACCCTTCAATCTGTTTGTTCTGTTTTTGTATGAAAGCTGGTCAGTAAGAGTTCGCAGGCTGTCAGATCACAGTCGTCTGATCGATAGTTCAGGACCCCAGCACTCTAAAGTACTATTGAGGGAGTCCTGGACTGTCAAAAGTTCCGCTTTTCTGATGGGCATTTAATTGAAGACCAATCTGTTCTCTCAGGTGGTCTTACGGCATCTTGTATTAGTATTTGAAGGATAGCTTGGGACACATCCCAGTGTCAACACCACTGTTAATCAGTGTGCTAGCAGCTTTGTAAATTATCTTGACCCTGTCATGTTCCTATTTGTGAGAGCTTGCTGTGCACAAGTTGGCAGTCATGTTTCCAATATTTCAATAGTGACTGCACTTCAGGGGTGTACCATTAGCTGCGAAACATATTGGGATTTTCTGAAAGGTGCTGTAGAAATGCCTGTCTTCATTTTCCATCTGAACAGATAACCACCTGTAATCAGTCCTCTCCAACAGGTAAATTGTTATTCTGTGGAGCAGCTTCACCTGGTGTTTTTGGGTGTGTCTCAGGTATCTGTGACTTTTATCTGTAAACATTGGGTTGGATTTGTACCAGCTAACCAGGGGCTGGAATGTGCTGGTGAAATCTGGTACATGTGCAATGTTCTGATAGCAGGAGCTTTGTTCCAACTGCAGACTAAAACATGTAAAATCTACCTTTTGTTTGGGGTAGCTCAACATGCCCGTCTCTGAGTAGGAGCCAACCAGAGCTTCAGATTTCCATGTCTTTTTACTCAATTGTGATTCTGGTCTATTAATGCCCTCCAAAGAAAGAGAAAAACAATATTGCATTTATATAGTGACTTTCCTTGATCCTCTGGGTCTTTACAGCCAATGAGGCCCTTTCTTGAAACACATTGGAGGGGACATAGCAATCAATCTTGTGCACATTGAGGTCTCATAAAGACCATTAGACACATCCAGGTATTCCCAGTACATTTTTACCCAATAATGAAGAAATCCTCTTTGGAAAATCATATTTAAAAAAAAACCCATGGAGTTGGTACCACACCCAGCTCAAGAATTTGAAATATTTTGGGCTGGATAATTTTCTATGTTTGCAATGATGGCAATTGGCCTTGCCTAATGATGTAGTCTTGGGAAACTGCAACGTCGATGATTTCTCACATATTCAATTTAGCAAACAAATTATTGGACACTTGGCTGAGATTTTGCCATTGGAGTCAGCTGTATCCACCAGCCAGGCTTGTAAAATCACCTCTAATTTTTTTAATGAGAGAGATGTATGAAGATCTCTTGTTTTATTTCATAACGAGTGAGACAGATTTGCCAAGAGCCTCCCAGAGCGTGTTTACTGGAACTGTGCTGAACTGTGTAAGAGTAGCCTGGGCTGACTAGCTGTCTGATTTTTCTTCACTCCCTTTGCGTGAAAATGCTTGACTTTTTTTTAATATCATTTTCTAGTAAAACTGATCATAATATCTTAAGTCAACACCTGCTGACTCCCAAGAACAATGCAGATTAGATGTGTTCTGGCTATGGATCCAGTGATTATGATCATATCTCTTATGATTTAATTTTGCTGATATTTCTGAGAACTAGTCGTCTAATAAAATAACTTCTTTTTTACATGAATGTGGACATGCCAATCTGTTTGTTAAATTATGGCTACTGTAAAACTATGCACTCCTGCATTGAATGTCTTTTAATCCAGAGCATTGGCTTTGAAGATTTGTACCAATGGAGGTTATTTAAATCTGCCTCTTGTCTGTTTGGTGTACTGTGGAGATCCTACTGAAATTTTGTTCAACTGCTGTAGGTACTTGCATTCATTTTGCACCTATGACTAAGGAAATTGTACCTTGGCGATTAGAATAGATCAGACAAGAGCTAGCATCCAACAAGCCATAATAAAAATCCCTAAAAAATTGATTAAAGATTGGACATGAGGAAGTTTCAAAGCAAAAGAGAAAGATGTAGGAAGATAGAATTGTGTAGGAAAGGGAATGCCAGAGTTTGAACACTGGATTCCTTAATGCACAGTCACCAGCGATTGGGTAAAGCAAGTACAGGTTGCATAAGTCAAGAATTGGAGAAACTCTTCGAAGTCTGTATTGTTGGAAGAGGAGCTAGAAGGGGAGGGTTCAGAAGTGACTTGCGTACTGCTTGGGAGTTTTAAGATGGTGACCTCCAGAAAACAGAAATGTCTCATATACTGTCTGAATCACCAATCGGCTTTCCTTCAAAACTTGTCACGATGCTGTTCATAAACTACATCTCGTAGGGTTGTAGGAGTGAAGGAGGTTACAGGCGTGAGGAGGGGAGAGCTTGCAAAGAGATTGGAACAGAAGGATTAGAACTTCAGATTGGAAAGTGAAGGAGCTTGTTCGATGAATGGGACTAAATTCTGGGAAGAGTACAAGTGCCAGAGTTGTGAATGAGCTAGAGTTTATTGTTGTGAGGTCAACTCGTGCACCATTGTAATAATTTGGAAACAATGAGGAATTTTCCAGTGTTACTAACCATAGAAACAGTCCCTATTGTGGAATTAGGTTAACACTTTAATGGGAATTACACTAGGTTGAAAACTTAGAACATAGAACAGTATAGCACAGGAACAGGCCCTTCGGCCCACGATGTTGTGCTGAACTAATTAAGCCACTGATAGCTAATCCCTTCTGCCAGCACAATGTCCATATCCCTCCATTCTCTGCACATTCATGTGCCTACCTAAGAGCCTCTTAAATGTCTCTATTGTATTTGTCTCCACCACCGCCCCTGGCAGCGCATTCCAGGCACCCACCACTCCCTGTGTATATTTAAAAAAAACTTGCCCCTCACATCTCCTTCTGAACTTTTCCCCCTCTCACTTTAAATGTATGCCCTCTTGTATTAGACATTTCAACCCTGGGGGAAAAGATACCAGCTGTCTACTCTATGCTCCTCATAATTTTTAAAAATCTTTTGGTTCAGTGTCAAGTAGGATGTTGAGGTTGGGAACAGTCAGGTTCAGGAATGGCACGGCTGTGCATGGGCACCCAAAACTCTCTTGACGTCTAACGTTTCTAACCCTCATCATGAAGCAAATGGGTAAAGGATGGGCAGACCACTGGCAAATGCAGTTTAATGTGCATAATTGTTCAATAGTGAAATTTTTTGAAGAAAGGAAAGAAGATATCTTTATTAGTCAAATGTACATCAAAACACACGGTGAAATGCATCTTTTGCGTAGAGTGTTCTGGGGGCAGCCTACAAGTGTCGCCACGCTTCTGGCACCAACATAGCATGCCCACAACTTCCTAACCCGTACATCTTTGGAATGTGGGAGGAAACCAGAGCACCTGGAAGAAACCCACACAGACACAGGGAGAACATACAAACTCCTTACAGACAGTGTAGCAGTTGATGTAATGTTATTACAGCGACCGGAATTGAACCTAGGTCGCTGGCGCTGTAATAGCATTACGCTAACTGCTACACTACCGTGCCGCCCATAATGAGAATATTCATCCAATGGAAAGTTGCTAAAGTTTGTGAAGAGCAGAAAGACTAGGTGTAAACATTCTGAAAACACGTGCAGGAGGATAAAGCCATAAGCACCAAAATATTGTTATCCTGTTTAATAAACAGCATGCATAGGCTTGTGAAATAGTAAATTTGTACAAAACATTAAACTACATTTAAGTTGATTAAGTTGAAGTTTTCGAAGTTGCTGACTTGCCATTTGCAGGAAGAACATTAAAGTCCTAGATTCAACAGGGTGGTGTAGAGACAAATTAAAACCTCCCGTGCTGAGGAGAGGCTCAAGGCACACAGAGCGTTTCCACTGAAGCAGAGAAAATTGGATCTTTTGAATTAAGGGATCTTTGACAGTCCTCCTTTCTCACTCTTTCTCCTCTTGGGGAGGCAGAGACATGGCATTGGTTTAAACTGATCCCGGAGAAGTTGGGAGAAATTTGTTCATGCAGAGGTTTGTTAGTGTGGACTTCCTTTTCATAGGAAATGTTTGAGGCATTGATTCCTTTTAGTGGAAAATTGCATAATGTTGGTTAGTCATGTAATGTGTTATTGGGATGTGGAAGCTTAAATTGCAAATGTATTTACTGCTACTAAGGAACCTAGTTATGTGAAAATTATCATGTCTGGGACGTGTTGAAGGCTGTAGCAACACACTTGGTCTGTAAGCTGTTCAGACTTGATGTTGCTTGATTTCATCAAATCCCTCTGACTTTTGACACGACACCAATCTTTCCTCTTAGAACAACATGCTAATGGGACCTGGATCAATTGCTGGTCTGTGCTGATTTAATTTATATCAGCCAAGCAGTTTCAGTTGTGTGTACACCAACTATGGTGTGTTGGTTTTGCAGGTAGACAGGGTGGTGAAGAAGGCTTTTAGCACTCTGGCCTTCATCAGTCAGGGCACTGAGTATAGAAGTTGGGATATTATGTTGCAGTTGTACGAGGTGTTGGTGAGGCCGTATTTGGAATATTGTGTTCAGTTTTGGTCACCCTGCTACAGGAAAGATGTCATTAAGCTGAAAAGAGTGCAGAGGAGATTTAGGAGGATGTTGCCGGGACTCGAGGCACTGAGTTATGGAGAGAGGTTAAGCAGGTTGGGACATTACTCAGTGGACCGTAGGAGAATGTGGAGTGATCTTATAGAAGTGTATGAGGGGCATAGATAGGGTGAATTTGCACAGTCTTTTTCCCAGGGTTGGGGAATCAAGAACTAGGGTGAGATTTAATAGGAACCTGAGGGGCAACTTTTTCACCCAGAGACTGGTATGTATATGGAATGAGCTGCCAGAGGAAGTAGTTGTGGCAGGTACATTGACAACATTCAAAAGACACTTGGACGGGTACATGGATAGGGACGGTTTACAGGGATATAGGCCAAACCTGGACAAATGGGACTAGCCTAGATGGGAATCTCGGTTGGCATGGACCAGTTGGACCGAAGGGCTGTATGACTCTGACAATTCGACAGTTTTCCACTGAGCCATTTTCATCATGTCCACATGTGGAACCGGCTGTAGTAATCACTGTGTGGCATCAGTGTGGGCATGAGGAGAGAAATGACTGTTCCTGGAGCTATCCTGGCTGAGGTCCACAAACCCAGTACCTAATGGGCTTGGAAGTCTTAATATCCACAAACTAGGCAGCACCTTTACTCACTGAAGTATTCAGTTGCGTTGGTGAATCCATTAGTTCTTGTGTAGTATGGAAAGTGGCATTGCAGAGAAAGCTTGGGTTTAATATAAAATTGTCAGTTCCTTGTTTAAAACTCCTATCACTGTAGCACCTTTCAAAGCCTCAGGAGCTCCTAGAGTCTCTACAGCTGGTTACTTTTTGTTTATTCATTTATGGGTTGTGGATGTCACTGGCAGGAAAAGCATTTGTTGTCCTTCTCCAACTGCTGAGCTCAGCGGACTGCTGAGTCATTTCGGTGGAAGGTGCTAGCCCCATGCAGACCTGATAAGGTAAAGACAGCAGGCTGCAACAACCAGTCCTGATGCAGGGCTTTGACCTGAAATGTCGACAATTCTTTTCCTCCCACAGATGCAGCTTGACCCACCGAGTTCTTCTAGCAGATTGTTTGTTGTTCCAGATTCCAGCTATCTCTTGTGTCTCCAAAGTAACCAGCTTTCCTTCCTCTAACAACAGCAGTGAACTGGATGGGTTTTTGCATCAGTCCATTGCTTTCGTGATAACTACTATTGATTTTGGATTATTACTCCAGATTAATTACTTGATTTGAATTCCTGTGAGATATGAATGTGTCTCTGGACCAATACTCTAGACCTCTGTGTGTTAGTCCAGTAACTCAACCACTGTGCTACCATACCAGTATGCCTCTCTCCACAGATGCTGACTGTCCTGCTGGGCATGTTCAATCTCTTCTGTTTTTATTGACTGTGATGTGAAGGTCCCTGTTGTTATGGTGAATGGCAGGAAATGGGTAGAACAGATCCTTGGGCAGCCTCTCACCTTTAGTGACCATCCTACAGTAGATCTAGATGTTTACACATCTTTCACGCGGCTCACTAGAGAGCAGAGACCTGGAGGGGGTGTGCAGAGAAACTTTAAAGGGGCAGGCCTGATTAAACACAAAGGCTAAGCATTCGGAGAAAGATAGAATCATATAGCAGAGAAACAGGCCTTTAGCCCATTGTGTCCATGCCAACTGTGATGCCTATTTATGCTAATCCCATTTGCCTGCATTAGGCCTGTATCCCCCTATGCCTTTCCTATCCAAGTACCTGTCCAAATGCCTTTTAAACATTTGTAATTATACCTGCCTCCACCACCACCTCTGGGAGCATGTTCCAGGTATTCATGTGGCACATGTACCCTTAAGATCTCCTTTATATTTCTCCACTCACACCTTGAACCTGTGCCCTCTAATTCTCGGCTCCCCCACCCTGGAAAAAGACTCTATTCATCCTATCTATAGAACAGTACAGCACAGAACAGGCCCTTCGGCCCACAATGTTGTGCTGACATAGCTATTCCCTCCTACTTACAGAATGCCCGTATCCCTCTATTTTCCTCTCATTCATGTGCCCATCCAAGCCCCCCTTCAAAGCCCCCAATGAATTTGCCTCCACCACCCTATCAGGCAACGCATTCCAGGCATCCACCACTCTCTCAGTAAAAAAACATACCCGCTCACGTCTGTTCTGAACCTACCCCCCTCTCACCTTAAATGTGTGCCTTCTGGTATTGGATTGTTCAATAATGGGATAAAGATATTGCCTGTCCACCCTATCTATGCCCCTCATAATTTTATATACTTCTAACAGATCACCCCTCAGCCTCCACCGCTCCAGAGAAAAGAGACCAAGTTTGTCCAGCCTCTCCTGTTAGCACATGCCCTCTAATCCAGGCAGCATCCTGGTAAACCCCCTCTGCACCCTCTCTAAAGCCTCGACATCCTTCCTATAGTGAGGTGACCAGAATTGCACGCAATACTCTAAATGCGGCCTAACCAGTGTTCCATAGAGATGCATCATAACTTCTTGACTCCTATACTCAATACCTCGATTAATAAATGCAAGCATTCCATAAGCTGCCTTAACCACCCTGTCTACCTGTGTAGCCACTTTCAGTGAGTCATGGGCTTGCACCCCAAAGTGTCTCTGCTATACCCCTCATAATTTTATAAACCTCTGAGGTCACCGCTCAGCCGCTACATTCCAGTTAGAACAAACCCAGCCTACGCAATCTCTCCTAAACTACATTCCAGGCAACATCCTGGAGAATCCCATCTGCACTCTCTATTGCTCCCACATCCTTCCTGTAGTGTGGTGACCTAATCTGCCCACAATGCTCCATGTGCAGTCTAACCAGCTGCACCATGTCACCACAACTCTTGTACTCAATGCCTCTGCCGATGAAGGCAAGCGTACCATGTTCCTTCTCACCACCCTATCCAACTATGTCACCACTTTCAGTGGGCTGTTAACTTGAATGCCAAGGTTCCCATGTACATCAATGCTCCTAAGGTCCCTACTATTTAGTCCATATGTCCTACCAGAATTTGACTTTCTGAAGTGCATTACCTCACTCTTGTCTGGAGTATTGTGTGCAGTTCTGGGTAACTAACTATAGGAAGGATATTTGTAAGATTGAAAGAGGGCAGAGGAGATTTACTAGAATGTTGCCGGGTCTTCAGGAGTTGAGTTGCAGGGAAAGATTGAACAGGTTAGGACTTTATTCCTTGGAGCGCAGAAGAATGAGGGGAGATATGATAGAGGTTTACAAAATTATGAAGGGTATAGACAGAGTTAATGCGAGTAGGCTCTTTCCACCTAGATTAGGAGAGATAAGTACGAGAGGACATGGCTTTAGGGTGAAAGGGGAAATGTTTAGGGGGAGCTTCACTCAAAGAGTTGTGGGAGTATGGAACAGGCTGCCATCTGATGTAGTAAATGCGGGCTCACTCTTGAGTTTTAAGAATAAATTGGATAGATACATGGATGGGAGAGGTCTGGAGGGTTATTGACTGGGTGCAGGTAAATGGGACTAGTGGAATAAAGTTTCAGCACAGACTAGAAGGGCCAAATGGCCCTTTTCTGTGCTGTAGTGTTCTATGGTTCTAATAAATTCAGTCTGCCACCATTCCACCCAACTTCCCAGTTGATCGTTGCCCCGCTGTATCCTTAGACAACCTTGTTCACTATTTCAGGCATCAAAAACTTTGGTCCTGGATTCAAACAACCCACAAGCAATGATCAGCCTGGTGTTTTTGATGAAGGGTCTCACACCTGCAACGTGAACTCTGCTTCTCTTTCCACAACTAACTGTCTGATCTGCTAAATGTTTCCAGCGTTTCCTGTTTTTTATATCTGACTTCCAACATCTCAAGTTTTTCCGTATTTTTTAAGCCAGTATTTAACCTGAATCCATAAAAAGCATCTTTTGTTTAAGGAGGTTGGTTTGGCCTTGATGGTTAAAGAAATCAGACATGTGAAAGACTAGAAATGCAGTAAAGGCTCATTTTCTTCGTCTCGTGACAACTTTAGATTTATAAAAATCCCCATATCATCCTGCAATTAATTGCATTTTATGTCTTGCTTGAATCGGGCTGTCTTTAACGTTGCTGTAAATAAGTTAGTTCAGCTGAAGCATTCCATGTTCCCAGCCCCATCTGCCAGTTCCTTTCCCCTCCCTCACCACCTCCATCTGCCCATCACCCCCACACCTCCCACTAGGTCCCATCTGCCCACCCCACCTCCCTCAAATGGGCCCATGCTCTCCCTTCCTTTCCTATCAGATTCCACCATCTGTAGCCCTTTGCCTCCACCCATCACGTCCCAGCCTCTGGTATCTCCACCCTTCCCTCCCCCTCCTGACTCCATCTGCCAATCAACCCCTCCTCACCTGGATCCACCTATCACCTGCCAGCTCTTGCCCCCCCCTCCCCCTTACCTCTTTATACCGGCCATCTCCCTTCTACTCTTTCAGTCCAGATGAAGGCTCTTGACCTGAAAGGTTGACTGTCTGTTTCCCTCCATGGATGCTCTGAGTTCCTCCAGCAGTTTCTTTTTTGCTCCAGATTCCAGCATCTGTAGTTTCGGTACAGACAGTTACATCTGCAGGCATGGTAGTGTAGCGGTTAGCGTAACGCTTTACAGTGCCAGTGACCCAGGTTCAATTCCGGCCGCTGTCTGTAAGGAGTTTGTACGTTCTCCCCGTGTCTGCGTGGGTTTCCTCCGGGTGCTCTGGTTTCCTCCCACGTTCCAAAGACGTACGGGTTAGGAAGTTGTGGGCGTGCTATGTTGGTGCCGGAAGTGTGGCGACACTTGCGGGCTGCCCTCAGAACACTCTTAACAAAAAGGTGCATTTCACTGTGTGTTTTGATGTACATGTGACTAATACAGATGTCTTATCTCTTGTGTTTCCATGTTCCCATCCAGCCAGGCTCTTCAACCTGCATTTCTAAATGCCCAGTCTCCCAGCCAGATGAGTTTCTCACTAAAATGGACATTAATCCAGCTAAGTCAAACTCTTCCCCAACCAGGTTGGAGTTGGATTCAAAAAATCTTGGTTGGTTATGAAGTCAAATGATTATAGTCAGATAATTATAATGTCGGCTGTCAGGATCTATAGCACTGAAACCGAGCAACAGGCCAAATTGGCTTTTATCATCTATGTAAACTCCATCTAATCCTATTGTTAGACCGTTGCATTCCTTACTCACCCAACTTGCCCTTGATGCATCTAAGTTGTTAGCTTCAGATGATGTCCTTCAGAGAGAAAATCCACCATCCTTATCCAGTCTGGCCTCTATGTGACTCCAGACCCACCATTGTGGTTGACTTTTAACTGCCCTCTGAAATGGCCCACCCAGCCACTTGGTTCAAAAGTCACTAGGCATGGTAGTGTAGCGGTTAGCGTAACGCTTTACGGCGCCAGCGACCCGGGTTCAATTCCCACTGCTGCATGTAAGGAGTTTGTACATTCTCCCCGTGTCTGCGTGGGTTTCCTTCGGGTGCTCCAGTTTCCTCCCACGTTCCAAAGATGTACGGGTTAGGAGCTGTGGATGTGCTATGTTGGTGCCGGAAGAGGCGACACTTGCGGGCTGCCCCCAGCACATTCTTAGCAATGCAAAAAGACGTATTTCACTGTGTTTCGATGTACGTGTGACTGATAAATAAATATCTTATTAATCCAGTGGTCCCCTTTCTCATATTATTTTTCAATGGTTGACTTATCATCTTTTCATGTTGCCACAACCTGACTTTGCACTGTTGCTCAAAGCACGGCCTGTGGCTTCTTGCTGCGTGTTCCATCGAATACTTGTGGCCTCTGGTATTTCCCTTCCTGCCTACCATGTGACACCACAGGTTAGCTGAGGAATTTGCCCACTGGTAATTGTCAAGCAGCTCTCCCAGCGTAGCTTAGACAGAAACTTTAATACAGTGTGCTGCACCGTGTCTGCTCAGGTGAACTTTGCTGCACCTTTCTGTATAGATCTGGGAGTACGATTAGAGTCATTTGGTTAATGCTCTGCAGGGAATGTTTTTACCCACTTGTAGAAATCTCTTCCAGAATGTATGTAATTTAATACAAGCACTCCATTTGATGCTTTAATTTATTAGATTCAATTTAAATGGCATTCATCATTGTGCAGATACATCTATAGGTGTGACTTGAAATTTCATGCACCACTGAAAGGTCTTTCGCAACATGCATAACTCAAAACCTGTCATCATATGTGTCAACTATTTAATTATCAAGCACCATTGGTTGATGTGGTCCATTAAAGACCAGTGCACCCAAGAGTGGAGGCATGATTGAGTAAGACGGCCTTCGGCTGTAGAAGGCTGCTCCTGGGTATCTGCCCACTATTTCTTCAGCAGCGTGAATTATTTATCTGCATCAGTGATACCAGGCATGACGGGACAGATGAGCACTCCAGAGGCCTGCAGTAATGAGAGGCGCATCTGAATCCCACAATGACAGCTGCAGAATTTAAGCTTAGTTAATTAAATTAATTTAAATTTTAAGAAGATTAGTGGTACTAAACTAGTAATGAGGTAACAGATTGTTGCTCAAAAATCCTTTTGATTCACTAATGAACTTTTAAGGATAGAAAGATTTTTTGGGGTGGCACAGTGGCCCAGTTAGTTGAGCTGCTAACCCCACTCCAGCGATCTGGGTTCAGTTCTGATCTCTGGTGCTGTCTGTGTGGAGTTATGTTCTCCCTGTGACTGCACAGGTTTTCTCCCACATCCCAAAGATCTGCAGATTGGAAGGTTTGTAAAAGATAACTGGGAACACAAGGGTTAACAACCAGCAATGAAAGGGTTAATGATATGCACCTATTCTCTCGATAGCCAGCTATTCTTCCCATGGTAAGAAATTACCTCAGCCATGGGGTGACTATAGTTATGTCTGAAGTGAGGCCAGGTGTGGGTGAGAAAGAAGTAGTCTTGTTTTAAGACACATCTTGTTTTGCTAAAGCTTACTGTAAGCAATTACGGTAGTAAGTGTGACTTCCCACCAAGATTTCCCACGAGGGGGGTATAAAGGAACAGTAACTGGTGCATCTTTGAGTGGGTCTAATACGGAGCTTGGGTTACACTGTTTACTCTTTCTCTGTATCCTTCACTCCCGCTAGCGTTAAACTAATAAAGTATTAATCATAAGTTCTTTGGTTCTGCTGTTGTCTGATTTATTACAGTGCACGGGTCGACTTTCACAGGTTAATTGGCCACTGTAAACTGCCCCTAGTGTGTAGGCGTGTGGTAGAGTCTTGGGGGAGTTGATGAGAATGTGGGGAGAATGAAAAGGCTTTAGTGTAAATGGGTGTTTGATCAGTGCGGACTTGATGGGCTAAAGGGTCTGTTACTGTGCTGCATAACTGTGACTAAACCTGCTGACCAGTCTGGCCTAAGTGTGCCTGACTCTCGACTGCCCTCTGTCCATTTTTCCTCTAAATCTTTGGGTTATTTTAAATAAAGCTGTTAACTAACTACATAACATTTTAATGGTTATTTAAATAACTTCTTTGGTTGCAGAGTAACTGGTGTGATTGATACTGAGTTGATTGGAATAAGGAATACTGTGTGCAAGGATTGTATAAGAGCTCTTTATGTGGAGAACAGAACTCTTTTGCTGTGTTGTGTAATGTTGCTGAAACGTGGACTTAAGTTTATCAGTTATGGATTTTTCTTTATTTAAAAAAAAAAATTCCTTTTTGTCTTCTAGATAAAGGGGAATCCACGCGATGTACAGAACCAGAGGTAAGCTTTGTTGAAGTGCTTACTCTATTACTGATCATTCCATGGCAATTGCTCACTACACTCCTACCTTTCCTGTTGTTTAATTGACCTTTGATTAAATCTAAAGTCCATTTCTTACACTTTAGTTTGTCAGAGGGGAGAGATTTCTTTGACTGTGACTGGTAGAAGTGGAAATATTTGTTCAGCCACTAGTTTTGCGTAGGAGCAGTTGCCTGACTGTGACTGAGGCCGTGTCCTCTTGTCCAAGAATTTCCCTACCAGCAGAAACCATTTCCCTCCATCTACCCAACTGGTAAAGACCAACCTGAATTTCAGGATGAACTTCCAGAAAAGTGTGGCCAAGTTGCAGACAAAAACGACAGAGCAGTAAGCTTCTCCTCCCCCCATGGCAGAGGGTTAAGGTTAGGAGGGATACAAGGAAGAATGTGTTCATGCAGAGGGTGTTTGGAGTTTGCAACACACTGCCTGAGGGGGTGGTGGAGGCAGAGACTCCCACAACATTTAAGAAGTACCTAGATGAATACCTAGTTTGCCAAGGGATAGAAGATGACAGACTAGGCACTGGTAAATGGGATTAGTACAGATAGATACTTGGTGGCTGTGGTGCTGGAGGGTCTGATTCTGAGCTGTATGATTCTATTACTCTGTATAATATTGATTCTATTAATAGTAGTAATTTGCCAAAGTCAGTTGGCATATTTGTTTTGGGTTTGCCGGGGGGGGGGGGGGGGGGGAAGCAGTTTAATAAATGCATTTTGTAGCTGTTGAATGCATTTCATACCTGCTTATAATGGAGTTGTTTTGTGGTCCTGTTGAGAACCAGCTACTACCCCACCTTGGTTGTCAGCAATGGACTGTGGTGAACAGAATGGTATTGGTTTATTATTGTCACTTGTACTGAGGCACAGTGGAAAAACTTGTCTTGCATACCGATCGTACAGGTCAATTCATTACACAGTGCAGTTACATTGAGCTAGTACAGGGTGCATTGAGGTAGTACAGGTAAGAACAATAACGGTACAGAGTAAAGTGTCACAGCTACAGAGAAAGTGCAGTGTAATAAGGTGCAAAGTCACAGCAAGGTAGATCGTGAGGTCATAGTCCATCTCATCGTGTAAAGGAACCGTTCAATAGTCTTATCACAGTGGGGCAGAAGCTGTCCTTAAGCCTGGTGGTATGTGCCTTCAGGCTCCTGTATCTTCTACCTGATGGAAGAGGAGAGAAGAGAGAATGACCCGGGTGGGTGGGGTCTTTGATTATGCTGGCTGCTTCACCAAGGCAGTGAGAGGTGTAGACAAGAGTCCAAGGCGGGGAGGCTGGTTTCTGTGATGTGCTGGGCTGTGTCCACAACTCTCTGCAGTTTCTTGCGGTCCCTGGCAGAGCAGTTGCCATACCAAGCAGTGATGCATCCAGATAGGATGCTATCTCTGGTGCATTGATAAGTTGGTGAGTGTCAAAGGAGACATACCCAATTTCTTTAGCCTCCTGAGGAAGTAGAGGTGCTGGTGAGCTTTCTTGGATGTGGCATCTACGTGATTTGACCAGGACAGGCTATTGGTGATGTTCACTCCCAGGAAGAAGCTCTCGACCCTCTTGACCTCGGCACCATTGATGTAAACAAGTGCATGTACACCGTCCCCTTTCCTGAAGTCAATGACCAGCTCTTTTGCACTCTGTACTGAGGGTCTGGTGAATGGGGCTGCTTCATTCCCTCTTGTACCCGGGTTGCAGAGGTGCAATCCCAACACCTGGACTGACTGCCCATCCCTGGCAAGATGGGTTAAATCCCTGAAGCCTCTGCAGGCGGGCAGCCATTCCCACTACGTTCTGCTCCCTGACAGTCACTGGCCCAGGCACTCCGATTCCTCTGTGTCCTTGCTTCAATGTCGCTGTTTCTTTCTCCCTTCTGGGCTGGGGGTCTGGATCAGAGTAAGGCCCTGTGTGTGGGGGAGCGAGCAGGTGATTCTTGGCACTGGTGGTCCAGGTAAGAGTCTTGTGGTAGAGCCTAATATTGCAGAGACCACAATCTCTGCAAAATCACAATTTGAAAGGTAAAGCCCTACCTAAACATCTAAACTTCTCAATTGTATCATCCCTTAAAAAGAACAGGAACAGTTAGCTCCTGAAACCTCTCCTTCACTTAATGGTTGACTCGATTTCTTGCTTTGTCGTTCCAGTCTCTCCACTGCCTTTGGCACTGGGATCTCTGATAATCAGTTGAATCTGTGCTGCACTCCATCCAAGGCCATTCTGTTCCTTCTGATGTGCAGTGCCCTGAGCTGAATATTACACCCCTGGGGCAGTCCCACATGGATTTGTTTAGTTATAGCAACATTTTCTCCTTCTTTGGATCCTAGCCCTTTGAACGTAAAAACTTGTTTGATTTTAAGATTAAGGTTTCTTTATTAGTCCCATGTACATCAAAACACACAGTGAAATGCATCTTTTGCGTTGAGTGTTCTGGGGGCAGCCCGCAAGTGTCGTCACACTTCCGGCACCAACAAACCCTGCCCACAACTTCCTAACCCGTACGTCTTTGGAATGTGGGAGGAAACCGGAGCACCCGGAGGAGACCCACGCAGACACGGGGAGAACGTACAAACTCCTTACAGACAGCAGCTGGAATTGAACCCGGGTCGCTGGCGCTGTAATAGCGTTACGCTAACTGCTACACTGCCATACCTGCTTTTACTTTCTGATTTAATGATCTGTGTACACGGATCCTTGAGTCTCTTTGGATTTACTACTATTCTTCCCATAATTTTAAAAAGTACTCCCAGTTGTCCTTTGTTCCTGGATGGGTGATCTCGTACTGTGCTGTGTTGAACTCTCTCCACCATGCTCGCTCCATCTGCCCATATCTTCACCTGCAGCAGTCCTGGCATCACTTGCAAGCTTGGCTAAGTGCCCCTCTTCAATTTTTCAATTCCACTTTCTCTCCTCATTCCCAAAATCAATGATTCTTTTTGGAGGATATTCAACCCCTTCTTCTTGATTGCTGAGCTTTGGCTGGAGCACCTACAGGATTTTGATGATGATAAGATCAGATTTCTTTATTAGTCACATGTACATCGAAACACACAGTGAAATGCATCTTTTTGCGTAGCGTGTTCTGGGGGGCAGCCCGCAAGTGTCGCCACGCTTCCGGCGCCAACATAGCATGCTCACAACTTTCTAACCCGTACGTCTTTGAAATGTGGGAGGAAACCGGAGCACCCGGAGGAAACCCATGCAGTCTCGGGGAGAACGTTCAAACTCCTTACAGACAGTGGCTGGAATTGAACCCGGGTCACTGGCGCTGTAGTAGCGTTATGCTAACCACTGCACTACTGTGCCTGCCATGTGGTTAATCGTGGACAAAGCTCCAAAGGAGCTGCAGTCGACGGCTTTGGCTATCATTCCGCTGTCCTGGTAAAGGGACTTGACCCGAAACATTGACTATCCATTTCCCTCCATGGATGCTGCCTGACCCACTAAGCCCCTCCAGCTCCTTTGTGTGTTGGCTCCAAAGCACTTGGTTCTTTTTCTTTTGCTTGGATTCCATGGGTTATTGGCTAGGTTACTGAATGGTGTAACATGTATCAACAGAGTGGTCAATCTGTGGCAAGGACGAGGAATGCAGTCTGATTTCTGCATCCCACAAATGACAACAGTTTGGATTTTCTTTGGCGATCCCATCTAGTTTTGTTTGGGGAAGGGATGGTGTGAGGATGGGGAAACATAGAATGAAATGAGCAAGTGAAGTTTGCCACCACCTCCAAACTTTTGTTCTATATCCCATCCACTTTCTGCTGGCCTCCTGACCAACTGCAGGTAAGTACCAGTGGGAGGGTGGTTAGGGTGTTGCTAAGAGTCCATGGACCTGAGTTCAAATCCTTCCTTGGCAGTTGTTGGATTTAGGGTTGCTTAATAGGCAAGACTTTAAAAGAAAAAAAAGCAGCTGGTCTTGGTTCTGATGACCACATTACTTTTTAAAGACCCATCCAGTTCACTAAAGTTACAAGCAATCTGCTGGAGGAATGCAGTGGGTCAAACAGCATCTGTGGGAGAAAAGGAATTGTCGATTTTTCGAGTTGAAACCCTGCATCAGGACTGCAAAACGTCAACAATTCCTTTCCCCTCACAGATGCTGCCGGACCCGTTGAGTTCTTCCAGCAGATTGTTTGTTGCCCAGATTCCAGCATCTGCACTCTCTTGTTCCTTGTAGTTTACTAGAGTTGTTGTAGCGAAGGCAAGTTATCATCCTTGTCTGATCTGACCTATCTGTAACTTCAGACAAACAGCTGTGTGGCTGACTCTGGAATAGCCAGCAAGCTTCTCGAATCCGAGATGATTAGGGTTTGGGTACTAAACGCAGGCCTTGCCAACAATGCCCATATCTTGGAAAAAATGCCCCATTTCTCCTCCCGGGGGGGTGTCTCAAGTTACTGGTGACACAGACGTGAATTTACCCAATTGGGGGACAATATGTGGTCTGAGCAATTAATTTTGTAGATGATGGTTTTGGTTGGTTTGTTCAACTCTGGAGCTTAACTTTGCCACCCTACGTGCTACGTATTTTGACACTGTAATAGGTCCTGGTACCAGTGCATGTATGTTGAAATGGTGTGCAGACTCACCATGTGGCAGGGGATGTTCAGGAACTGCACTGGAAATAAAAGTTCAGTCATTTGGAGAGCTCAGCGCAGTTGACACAAGAAGGAGCTTTGCTGCTTGTTACTTGGGCTAGACAGAGCCCACCACTCACTGCTCATCTCCCTCAACTTCAGACCAGTCAACCACAAATAGAAAGAGAAAATGCTGGAGTTACTTGGATCAGGCAGCACCTGTGGAGTGAGAAATGTTTCTGGACAGTGAACTTGCAGCAGAATTACAGAAGCAAGAAAATGAGTGTGTTTTAAATTGCAGGGAGGTGCAGAAGTGGAGAGACAAAGGAACATCTGTGATGTGATGGTGACACAAGGGCTGCCTAAGAAAGGGTGATGAATGCTTGTTGATCATGGCTTCTCTGTCTAGAGAAGAATTAATAATGAGAACTGAATGAGGCCAGTGGAGAGAAAAGTAACACACTAGAACAGTGAGATGTGGAACACAGCAGCCGATAGAAAGCTGAAATAAAAGAGAACACTCAATGTTCAGCAGATCAGGCAGCATCTGTGGAGAGAAACAAACCTAAGTTAATATTACAGGTGGATGAACTTGCAGCAGAACTACCCAGTTTTAACTCGGATAGAAAAGACTGGTAATCAAACATTGTTGAACCAATCAGCTGTAGCTATTACTCTGGTTTCTGCTCCTATTTAGGGTGGGAACATCGGGATTTGAGACCTGAGCTTAGATCTGGACTCTCAGTCTGCGGATCCATCAGTCAATATATAATGATATTGGGAGGTGGCAATCCAGAAGCAAAGGTTTTCCTGGGATTATTCAGAAGGTCAGCAAATTATGCTGGGGCTCTGGACTGTAGAGAATCCCAACACCCAATGTTCAGGGCAAGGAGATGGAAATGAGGTAAAAGTCTACAGCCTCGTTGGTCTTCAGTTTCTTAAAATGAAACTCAGCAAAGTGAATTTTATACAAGGCTTTTCAAAAATAACAAGGTAGCAGATGAAGAAATGGTTGAGCAGAGGGGTGGGAGATAAAAGTGATTGTCATGGATTAGAAAGATGTGATATTTCATGGTCTCCAAGGTCCGTGAACAAACCCAATCCAGACTTTGAACAATATGAAAATTTATTGACAACAGCAAATAGGGTTTATGGCAGATGGTGTTGAAGATCTGATATGCGTCTGTGCACCAAGATACGTACAGACCAATGGAATGGGATCCAACTTTGGTTCACTATGGAAGAAGACAACACATTTGGAATTGAGATGAAGAGAAGGAACTGTATATTAAATGGTGAGTGTTTCTAATAAGCGGAGATGTCAGGTGTAGAGGTGGAAACAAGGAGCATAAAGGAGCCTTGGGTTCTTGTTGAACATTTTGGACATGCCATAATAACCAAGATACAAAAACAATGTGAAGGTTGTGGTTAGATCCAGTGGTCTGTTGTCAGGTTAGGACTTGAGATGTTGAAGCTTTTTTCAATGGAGTTGATAAGGTTAAGGGTAACCTGATTGAGATAATGAGCTTGCGATTGTTTTCAATAAAGTAAATAGTGATAACTGTTTTCTGGCGGCAGCATAATAGGCAGGAGTTTACAGCAAGTTGTAAAGGAGAGATTGGAAAGTGACATTGTCTGGAGTGCTGCCATGATTGTTAAAGCAGCAGGGTCTGAGTGAAATGTTTAGCTCCATTGTGATTACAAAATATGTTGCCTGCCAACTGTGAAACCTCCTTTTGTAAATGGAGGAGACCATTCTGCCCTTCAATCTGTTCTGCCATTCAGTTAGACACATAACAACCTTCATCTTCCCTCCTTGATTCTGTAACTGGTCATGTCTCTACCCACTCAGCTTTGGAATGTCCAGCAGAGATGGGGTCTGTACAGCTTTTCTCAGGAGGGAATTACAGATCTCCGCACTCCTTTGTGTGAAGGTGTGCTGCCTAACATTGTGGCTTTAGTGTAAGGTTTGGCCACAGTGGGATGGAAATTGGATGCATTTCACAGCTTTCATATGATCATCACTACCATATTATGGCCTAGGCGGTGATGCTGAACGCTATTAAAAGGGGATGTCTTGCTGCAATAGTAATCCTGCTTTCTACGAGAGGAACCACTAGTTTGGACACTTGGTGTATGCGCTTGACCGAGGAGCCAACAGAATGAAGCTCCCATCTACGGGATTATGACTGAACGCCTCTAAGTCAGAGTCCTGCCCAAAAAAGGGAACTTCTATTAAAAGGGACTCATTTGGTTGTTTGATGTTGAAGAGGAACATGCAGTGAGGAACAGAAGAGGGGCTGACCTGAGATCAAATGACCTATTTCGGTGTGGTAAGGTTATTTTAGGGATGATCTTCAGCAAGACAGGGATTGGAATTGTACCATTTTTCCAGTGTCCTGAGCTTGAACTAAAAATTCAAGTTCAAGTTCATTGTTGCCATAGGCAGACATACACAGGTATAAATGCCATGAAAATTTAGCTTCTTGCAGCACAGTGCATCACAAACATGACAAATGTAAGTTAACATAAACTTAAATTAATGTAAATTTATACATAGCTTGCAGCACAAAATAAACATAATGACACTAGTGCAAGTTGAGAAAAAAGAAATATTGTTCGAGGAAGTTTGTGGTTTTTTAGGTCGGTTCAAGAACCTGACGGCAGTGGGGAAGAAACTGTTATTGAACCTTGAGGTGTGGGTCTTCAGGCTCCTGTACCTGCAGCAGCTTAATGCATGTAGCTGAGTTTTATGGTGGGAGGGCAGGACTGGTGTGAGTGGTGCTGTTAGGCTGGGGAGTAAAGACTACCCCTGTGGCAGAGTCAGTGAGTGGGTTGGTGAGGTCCGTGCACTCCTGCCTGCACAAAGCAACAGTCTCTACACGTCACTGGACCACAACTTAACATACTAAAACTGGCATTACCTTCTGTCGAAGATCCCAGGAAAATGGCACTGGGTGCTGTGCGTACACATGAAGCTAATGCCTATTCCTTCTTGAGGTGAAAGAGTTGTTGACCCCACAATGTTGCTCCTATTACAACAACGACAAATCATTGACCATTCATAATAAAAGCTTTCAAAGCCTTCCTCAGCTGAGTGTCAGGAGTGGGCTCCAGGGCACGTGTAGATAAGATAAGATCTTTATTAGTCTCATGTACATCGAAACACAGTGAAATACATCTTTTGTGTAGTGATTTTGGGGGGCAGCCCACAAGTGTCGCCATGCTTCCGGCGCCAACATAGCATGCCCACAACTTCCTAACCTGTACGTCTTTGGAATGTGGGAGGAAACCGGAGCACCCGGAGGAAACCCACATAAACACGGGGAGAACGTACAAACTCCTTACAGACAGTGGCCGGATTTGAACCCGGGTCTCTGGCGCTGTAAAGCATTATGCTAACCACTATGCTACCATTGCCAGACCACTGTTTGAGGGTGGTAATATAGTGATTACATTACTGAACTGGTATCTAGAGGCTGGCCATAGATCTAGTGACATGAGACTGAATTCACTGTGATAGTTGGGGAGTTCAAATCCAGTTTGTTAAATCCAGACTTAAAAGTCTAGCATCAGAAATGGAGACCATGGAACAACAGGGTTGTTGTAAAAACACATCTGGTTCACCAGTGTCCTTGGTGGAAGGGAATCTGCTACCTTGTTCAACCTGACCAACATTTGGGAGCGCAAGTTCTTACCTTTCTACAAATGACTAAATTGAATTATTCCTGGTCTTTCATTCTCTTTGAGTTAAATCCACATTTTTGCCAGAAAGTGTATGTTTTCCTAGATCCCACCCTGTCTGATAAACTTAATATTGTTATTTTTGTTACTTATAATGACTATTGTCAACAAAATGCAAAACAGTGTGTTTGATCAACCGTGGAGAAGTATATAATAGTATAATTCTGATGATCACCGTACAACAAAGTTCTTTTAGAGTATTCTACAAATATTTTTGTAATACATTTACTCCTTGGCTTTTGAAAGTGTTGCTAAGGCTGGGTGATGTAATGCAGGAAATGACTGTGGAGTAGCTGAAGTGGTCCGATGTGGGCCTGTTAATGGAAAGAGCGCTGGGACCATCTTAGCTTTTAAAAGGATTCTGGTTTGGATTAGTTTATTGCCATATACACGAAGGTGCAATGAAATCCTTTGCTCACATGAAGCTCGCAGAGTAAACAGTATGCACAGTAATAATAAACACAACAGGGAATGCAGTGAGTGCAAAACAAGAGAATGGTGCAAAGATCGTAGAGCAATCTGAAGTAGTGCAAAAAAAATGCTAAACTGACAATAACGGAATAACTCAGAGTTAGAAGTCTGAGAATGTGGCCGCACCACCGAGAAGGGGATGTGAAAGAAGTGATTGGTTCAGAAGAAGGGAAGAAGCCGAAGTTGAGTTTATTGTCATATGCACAAGTATGCGTACGCACAGGTGCAATGAAAAACTTGCTTTCCACAGCATCACAGGCACATAGCGTCAGATAAGCTGTATTCATAAGAAAACGTAAATTAAACATGTGCACAATTTTTTTTTACAAAAAAGAACACAATTAGAACAAAAGGAAATGTCCGTTGTAGTGCAAAGAGGTCAAAGCAGTCATAGTGTTGCTATACTGAGGCAGTGATTAGGGTTGTGCAGGTTGGTTCAAGAACTGAATGGTTGAAGGGGAGTAGCTGTTCTTCAAATTTGAGTTTATTGTCATGTGCACAAGTACATGTGTGCACAGGTGCAGTGAAAAACTTACTTGCAGCAGCATCATAGGCACAGAGCATCAGATAAGCAGCGTTCATAAGAAAAACCTAAATTAAACACAACTTTTACAAAGAACACAATTAGAACAAAAACAAAAGTCAATTTTAGTGCAAAGTGATCAAAGTGGTTATGGTGTTGCTAAACTGTAGTCATTGGGGTTTTGCCAGTTGGTTGAAGAACCAAATGGTTGAAGGGAAGTAGTCTGGATGTCTGGGCTTTCAAGCTCCTGTTTCTACTCCCAGGAGAGAGAAGAGAGAAAAGGGAATGGCCCAGGGTGGCAGGCATCATTGATGAAACTATTAAATTCTAAGTTTGTGGAATCTCTGCTTCCACTTGTGGGAATGTCCAAAATTCAACATTATACAGACAAGAAAGCCACCAGTAAATCCAAGCAGGAACTGGAGAAAAGTACCTTCATCCAGAGAGTGGATAAACTATGAATTCTGCTACCACCTGGTTATTTAATTCTGATTTGGGTAAGAGGGCACAGGTTTAAGGTGAGGAGTTAAGTGGTTTGGAGGAGATCTGAGGAAGAATTTTCACTCAGAGGGTGGTTGGAATCTGGAGCACACTGCTTGGGGGAGTGGTGAAGGTAGAGACTCTCACAGCATTTAACAAGAGCATCTGAATCACCAAGACATAGTAGGCTATTGGATAAAGTGCTGGTAAATAGGATTAGTATAAATGGGTATTTGATGGTCAGCATCAACACGGTGGGCCAAAGGGCCTATTTCTGTGCTGTGTGACTCTTTGACCATTTGGAGTATAATTTATTTCTCTGCTGTAGAATTTAATTTTATTTCCTTCATTTTACTCTTGAGAACTGCTTTATTTGATGTTATGTTGTTAATACAAATCACTAAAGAACAACATAAACATCAAAAAGTATGACTGCTGTTGTTCATCTCGCAGATAAAATATAGTGAGCAAATTGTTTTACAATATTAGTGGCCAGCCTGTTTGAAATAAGTGGTATAAAAGTAATATTTGAGAACAAGGTTGAAATTCTTGGTTCAGCTGACAATGAGCTTGTTGCTTGTTGTTATCTACAGATGTGTCTAAATAAGTCTCTCAGCTCTGATTCTGCAATTGCAATGCTTGCTCCCCTAATGTTTTATACAAGTCAGTAATTACTGTTTCATTTGGTCTATAAGAAGTTAGTCATTATGGATAGGTCACTTATTTACATAACATTGTGTTTACATTGCTCCTTTTAACTTTGAAAGGCATCTCAAGGTGCTTCAGAATAGTGGAAGTGAAGTATATATGTTTGTATAATCATGAACCTGTTTGAAATTTTAACATAATATGCAGAGACTTGGTGCAATATGCAAACTAATTTAGGCTGCATTTTTCCATTGCTTTCTCACTAATTAATCCAAGGAGGCTGTGGGTTTTAATTTCTTTGTAAATACGATATGGGTCAGTGGACTGAACTTCAACACCTTTCAGATCTGCTTCACTTTAACTCCTCTGTCAGCCATTCCCTCGACAATTTACGGTTCACGTTCACAGAGTTGGACGTGAGCCATATTGGGCAGGAGGGAGGAACCTGGGTCTGAATGAGAGATTAATCACTGGCTTCTAACTTCCAAAATGCCCTTCCAAGCTTCTTTATTTCACAGTTCTATGGTTGAAAGCCAGCTAGAGTTAGTTAACAGTTCCTCCGTTAGTCATTTAGGGTATTTTTACAGCCTGTTTAGTATTGTTTGGGTTAACGTTGACACAGAAGTTCTTCTGAAGGTCACTCTTTTCAGCAAGTTTGTATTAAAACTGTAATTGCTGTTCTCATTTGGCTAATGTGACCATGGCAGTTGGAGAATTTAAATTCAGTGAACTAAATAAATCTGGAATTAAAGTCGAGCAGGATTGTCATAAAATCCCTTCTGGTCCACAGGGAGGTGAAAGCCTGCTGTCTTTACCTAGTGTGGTCTGTATGGGCCTCGACCTACCAATGTGGTCAACTTTTAACTGCCGTCTGAAGTGACCGAGCAGCACTTAGCTCAAAGCACAGGGTTGGGCAATAAATGGCAGCATCACCATCCTGTGACTGAATATCAAAAAAATGCTCGCCAAATTTTTCACTTGTAGCTTGGACATAGTTGATAAAGCTCTCTTGAGAGTCATAGAGTAATACAGCACAGAAATGGGTCCTTCGGTCCAACTGGTCCATGCCAACCAAGGTTCCCACCTAAGCTAGTCCTAATTGCCCACGTTTGAAAGGGGATCTCATTAGAAAGGAACCAGATCCTGAGAGGACTCAACAGGGCCAATGCCATAAGACTGATTCCTCAGATGAAAGAATCTAGCGTGAGCAGGGATTAGTCTTAGATCCCTCTAAACCCTTCCTATCCATGTACCTTCTAAATGGTGAAAAAGTTACCTCTTGGTGAAAAAGGTGTGTGTGCTTCCAACTGCAGAGTGCTGAAGGGGGTATGGTCCAGAACTGGGTGGGGGAGAGTGGTGTGTCTCATAGGGTCCCCAACCCACGTTGGATGCATTCTTGTGTCTTGGTGCCCTGTCCCACACTGCTTGGTGGGTATGTCCACCCCACTGATACATCGCCTTTCCATTGCAATCCACAGCTTTGGAGCAAGTCTTTACATGGTAAGAAAACACACCTGTTGTCGATTAGTGCACATGCCTCAAGTACATTGGGGGAATTAGTGTGGGAGTGGAGAGGAGATGTTTCCTGGGGCTCTTTTAGATGCCAATTGACTGTTGAAACTAGATGTCATTATTGTTACCTAACCACTGCTGTGGGGGCAAGATCACCTTCAATGTCTACTGGAAGCAGAGTCTGTGGGCCAGACATAGGCTTGTCCATTCTCGTCAGCTGAACCAGTTTTCTCTTTGGTATTGATTGTTGTCTCTCTATACCATATTGACTTGGCTAGTTAGGTACATTCTTTGTAGTACTTCACATTATACTCTCCAGTGTTTAGCAGAATGAAAGGGGGAACTCATTAGCAAGGAACCAGATCCTGAGAGGATTCAACAGAGCCAATTCCATGAGACTGATTCCTCAGATGAAAGAATCTAGCACGAGCAGGGATTAGTCTTGGGAAGCTAAATGAAAGCCAAGGTGTCACTTTTAACAATAGAAATGCTGACTGATTTATCTCAACATTTAACCATAGTCTGTGAGCAATGTGATATAATCACAGGGAACCTGTTTTATTTCTGTGACATGGGCATTTTCTAACATACTTTCCATTGTGAAGTGAATCGACCACTATTGCATTTGAGGAGATGGGAAGTGTCTCCAGAGGTGTGGTTGGAAACCATTCATTATGCTGCTAGAAGCCACCCTGTCTCTTCCTGTCCAGCTGGTTTTGAAATGAATCCTCTGCCTGTCTCAGTTCAAAAGCATCATTTGGACTAGAATTCTGTTTTACTGTATGGTTGAATTCTCTGTTCAAAATCAAGCACCAAAATTCCTTGACCTTGATTATAATTTGTTCTTCTAATCCACATTTATTGTTCTGATCTGGATTGGGATTGAAGCTTGAAAATTAAATCTCGTGCTCCCTCTCTGATTTAAGGCTTCAGATCTCCATCTGCAAACCAGATATTAAATAAATAATCTCATCAGTAATTTTCTCTAAGCCTCAGATATCTGTGCTCCTCTCACTCTGGTCTGCTGGTTTTCCATCCCTAAATAAGAATGTAAGGAAACAGGAGCAGGAGGTGGCCACTCGGCGCCTCAAACCTGCCCTGCCATTCAATATGATCTTGGAGTCCTAGAGACTTGCAGCATGGAAACTTGCCCTTCACTGCACCTAGTGTACGCCAACCATTTACACTGCACCTATGTGGCTGATCTGCCGCAGGCCTCATCTCCTCTTCTGTGCCAGTTCCCCAGAGTCCTCAGTTCCCTGATCTTTCATAAATGTATCTACTAATTTTAATCACTCTACCTTTTTTTACCCTGACCTTAAGCTCTAGAATTTCTTCAAGATTGTGTCCCATCTCTCTCCACTTGCGTCACCTCTTTGGCCAGGTCTTGAGTTATCTGCATTAGACATGATTAATTATTGTTATAATTTAAGTCATCTCCTTGTATATCAGTTTTTTGTTGATTGATAATGCTTCTGTGAAACATATTGAAGTGCTCTTGCTGCATTAAAAAGCTCTCTAAAATGGAAGTTGTTAGATTCTATTTTATTGCATGCAGTTCCGGTCGCCTCATTACAGGAAGGATGTGGAGACTTTGGAGAGGGTGCAGAAGAGATTCACCAGGATGCTGCCTGATTTAGAGGGTATGAGCTATAAAGAGAGGTTGGACAAACTTGGGTTGTTTTCTCTGAAGTGTCGGAGGCTGAGGGGAGACCTGATAGAAGTTTATAAAATGACGAGGATCATAGATAGGGTAGACGGTCAGAATCTTCTTCCCAGGGTATAAATGTCAAATACTAGAGGGCATAGCTTTAAGGTGGGGGGGGAGTTTGAAGGAGAATGTGCGGGGCAAGTTTTTTTTATTAGACACAGAGTGGTAGTTGCCTAGAATGCGCTGCCAAGGGTGATGGTGGTAGTTAAAAGGCTTTTAGGCATGCACATGAATATGCAGGAATTGGAGGGATATGGATCGTGTGTAGGCAGAAGGGATTAGTTTAATTTGGTATCAATTTGGCAGAGACATTGTGGGCTGAAGGGCCTGTTCTTGTGCTGTATTGTTCTATGTTCTAAGCCAGCGTGATCTGCTTGCTTCCTTGTCAAAACGCTGCTTTCATATCTGTTTTTTTTGTTCAGCTCAATTCATTGAGTTAGGGTCAGTTGGGATTAATCTATACCAATATTCAACAGCAGACCAATCTGCTCAGCTTTATTGCCATAAACATCTGGTTAAGCTCTGGAATTTCCTTCCTAAAATTTGTCTTTCTCTGTCCCTCTCCCTCCTTATCCAGATGGTTGACTGTTTCTTCATTGGGTGATATATTTCATTTATAACCAAAGTAATGGGAAAGAAAACGAGAGATTTTGATGGGGGGGAGAGAGGGTGTAACTTCCCACTGGATGGAGTTTGGAATCAGAGCAGGAAGATCATGACAGGCTTAAAAAACGTATTAAGGGTAATTTTGGGAGTTTATTTTTAACACATGAAACATTGTAATCTGGGTCATGTTCTCTGGAAGGGAAATTAAATTGTAAGAATTAGGAGAAGTCAGCCTTTCAGCCCATGAGCTCACTCCATCATTTCACTATGGACATAGCTGATCTGATCTTGATCCACTTTCCTACCTGGTCTACAAATGCCCTTGATTTTCCTGCAGTTCAAAAACCTGTCCATCCCAGCTTGAATATACCTAATTATTCAGCCCCCACACCACTCAACACCCCCTTGGGATCTCGTAGCTTTCAATAAGCTGATTCATTTTTCACTTTTAAAGAGAATTGGATAAATGCTTGAAATTAAGGAACTCTGATGTCTCAGAGAACAGGCAGAGAGATTTTTGATGGTGTGAAAGTGAGCTTTCTGGGTTGTATCATTCGATGACTCTAAAACATCAGATCAAGGTCTTCCTTGTTGCTAGGCAACTCTTGACATTTCAGGCCAGGGAGTTGAGCAATTGGCACACCTTCAAGTAGGTGACATGCACACCAAGTTGACTAAAGTCATTCCAACTGCACATTCCCCGGTGTGAGCAACCAGGGAGAGTGTAAGCTTGTTCAATCCAAATTCTAAAATCAGATGAATTTGCCAATGGGGACACTGCAGCCTACCCTTGATATAAATAGCTCAAGTTGTCTGACTGCCTTTTGCTTGTCATGAATCCTGAAAAGTTGCATTTCATTTCCCTCAAGTTTTGAAGATTGATCCTTAGTTATTTGGAAATAGGCTGCTGCTCTGATTAATAAAGATGACCACAAAATTAGCAGATTATCATTAGAAGTCATTTGGTTCGTTATTGTGCTTCGGGGAGGAAGTCTGCCATCTTTATCCAGTCTGGCTTGTATGAGACTCCAGACACACGGCAATGTTGTTGACTCTCAAAATGGTTAGTCTGTTCCAGGGCAATGAGGAATGGACAATAAATGCTGGCATTACTAATGATGTCCCAAAAAATGAATAAATAATAAAATAAAATTCCCAGAGAAATACTGTAGATGCTGGAAATGCAAAATAGAAACTGGATCTGCTCGGATACTCAGATGCTGCCTGACGGGCAAAGATCTTCATGTTGAAGAGCTTTTATCTGAACTGCTGTGTGTTTAGGCACAATGCTATTACAGTGCAGGCGACCTGGGTTAAATTCCGGCCACTGTCTGTAAGGAGTTTGTACGTTCTCCCTGTGTCTGCGTGGGTTTCCTCCGGGTGCTCCGGTTTCCTCCCACATTCCAAAGACGTACGGGTTAGGAAGTTGTGGGCATGCTATGTTGGCGCCGGAAGCGTGGCGACACTTGCGGGCTGCCCCCCAGCACATTCTCAGTAACGCAAAAAGATGCATTTCATTGTGTGTTTCAATGTACATGTGACTAATAAATGTTTTTCATCAAAAGTGGAGACATTGCAAGAGAGCGGGGAAGTGTGATTAGGGTAGAAGGAACAAAGCAGAAGGTGTTTGATTAGGTGGAAGGCAAGGGTGGTTAACTGATAAACTGAAAACTATGATGACTGCCAACTAGGCTGAAGGGCCTGTTTCTGTGCTGTATGACTCAATGACATATCCTTGACAAATGTATTTTTCTTTGGTGAATAAATTTTAGCAGTATCATTGAAAATTTACGTATTGTAGCGGTTGCTACCGCGGAATAAAACAAGACTCTACTTGGAGGATTGCCAAACAGAACTGGTTTATTTTCCCGCCTTGTGCGGCCCCTTTAAGGGAGAAAAACTCCCGCCCAAAAAACCGGCAATGACGTAAGTCCTACGTCATCAGGACTTTCCCGCGCGCGGGTTCTCCCCGTCGCTCGGAAAGACGAGGCCCGCCGCCATCTTGGGCCTTGTCGCTCCGACTGCCGAGCCGGTTCGCCCGACTAGACGGTGAGTCGCCACAGTATTACAAATTCAACTTTTATGGTAGATGGTGGAATTTTCCCTGTGGAGTGGTTGAGACAAGCTTGGCCCATTCTTACTGGAGCTTAGAAGAATGAGAGGTGATCTCGTTGAAGCAGATGGTATTCTTAGAGGGACTAACCAGGTTAGGGAGTTCTTGGTGGATGCCTCCTGTTGGTGGCACAGTGGTGCAGCTTGTAGAGCTGTTGCCTCATAGCTCCAGTATCCTGGGTTCGATCCTGACCTCCAACATGGTCTGTGTGGAGTTTACATGTTCTCTCTATGACTGTGTGGATTTCCACCCGCGTCCTAAAGATGTGTGGGTTCATGGGTTAATTGGTCCCTGTAAGTTGCCCCTAGGGTATAGGTGAGTGGTGGAAGTGTGGGGAGAATAGGTTACAGGGAAAATTAGTGGGGAAATGAAAATTCTCTGAGCCAGCATGAACTCAGTGGGCCAAATGGCCTCTTCCTATGTCATAAGGAATAGTGCAGATACATTTAAAATAAGTATGTGAGGGAGAAAGGTGTAGAAAGATAGATGGTGAAGGCTGGAAGGTTGCAGCATGTCCTCGCATGGAAGAGGAATTAAACTTGGCTCATTCTCTCTGGAGTTCAAGGATAACAGGTGATTTCAAAGTCGAGTTTATTGTCATATTCTCAAGTCCATGTGTGCACAGGTGCAATGAAAAACTTACTTGCAGCAGCATCACAGGCATATAGCGTCAGCTAAGCTACATTCGCAAGAAAAACATAAATTAAACAAATTATGCACAATCTTTACAAAAAAGAACACTGTTGCAAGAAGACTAGAACAAAAAAGAAGCAAATCCATTTTAGTGCAAAGTGATCAAAGTAGTCATGGTGTTGCTAAACTGTAGTGATTAGGGTCGTGCCGGTTGGTTCAAGAACTGAATGGTTGAAGGGAAGCAGCAGTTCTTGAACCTGGTGGTGTGGGACTTGGGCTTCTGTACCTCCTGCCCGATGGTAGCTGCGAGAAGATGGCATGGCCCGGATGGTGGGGATCTTTGACAGATGTTGCCTTCTTGAGTCAGCGTCTCCTGTAGATACTATTGATGGTGGGGAGGGATGTGCCCGGGATATATTGGGCTGAATCCCCTATTCTCTGTAGCTTTTTGCATTCTTGCACATTTGAATTGCTGTACCAGACCATGATGCAACCAGTTGGGATACTTTCAGCAGTACATCTGTAGAAGTTTGTTAGAGTGTTTGGTGACAATCTGAACCTTCTTAACCACCTAAGAAAATAGACACAGCTATGCCTTCCTTGTGATTTGCATCTATGAGCTGGGCCCAGGACAGGTCATCTGAACCATCATTGAACCTTCCAATGATCTGAGGGGAATTGACTGGGTAGAGGATTTGAGAGGATGTTTACTGTCAATGAAAAATTGTGGCTGAGGATGTGTGGTCTTGGGTTAACAGGATGGTAACATGGAACAGAGATGAGGAGAAATTCCTTTCTGCCGAGGATTGTAAGTGTTTGGCATTCTATAGGGAGCTGTGGATGACCAGTTGTTAACACTGAGATAGATGGATCTTTGGATGCTGAGGGAATTGGAGAATGGGAATTAGGAGGGGTTGGTGAGACCCAGGACTAGCCTTGCACTGATTGAGAGCTGAAACATGGTGCGACATGGCCAATTCCTGCTGCTAATTCACAGGTAAACAGAGGGGATGATTTTATGGTGATTAACAAAAGAACTAAGGGTGACGTGACCACAGCTGTTGTGATGTGGAACGCACTGGCAGGAAGGCTGGGGAAGTGGGTTCATTCTTATTGAAAAGGAAGTGGATAAATACGTAAAGGGGGAATGACTATAGTGCTGTCTGGAAGGAGCTGGGGTGTTACAGGTTAGGCCTCTTCTTAATTTATTTGCTCATGGGTTCTGGATTTCACTCAATGCAAAATTTATTGACCATCCCTAAATGCCCCAGTTAAGAGTTGACCCACATTGGTGGGTCTGGAGTTGCATAAAAGCCACAACTGGGTAAGGATGCTGAAGGACATTGGTGATTCAGATGGAAATGAGATAGTTTAACCTCAAGAGCCAACATATTAATAATGGGTTAAATGGCCTCCTTCACTGCAGATCACTCTGATTCTTCATATAACCTGGCACTTTGAGCAGTGCAGCATATTTTAAATTTACTCAACCTCCGTTCTGTGAGCGATGGATGACAAGGTGATTTTGTGATGCCTACTGGAACAAACTTCCTTTCTCTTTAATGCCTATGCTAACTTTTGAGTATCTATTGAAGTGTAACATTTGATAAGACCCAAATCCAGAAGCTCCTAAGTATCAGTGAACCACTCACCCCAAATGTCTTTGTGTCAGGCATTGTGCCCGAGGTGATTGTATGCAGTTGAAATGTTTGCTGGACTCGCCTGCTAGATCTGGTTTCTCCTGCCAATTCATCGTCTGCTCCTCCAGTTTTCCACCCCACCACTATGTTCTGCATTTTGTGGGTATTTTATAATGTTAAGGAGCAATAATGGGTTGACACCCATCAAATCTCTACAATATTCATGAATAGCAGAGCTTAAGACCATAAGAAATCGAGGCCTCTCAAGCCTCCCCCACCATTCAATAGAACCATGGCTGACCTTTGGCTCGGTGTCCACATTCTTCCCATTTAGAGTCAAACAGCACAGAACTGGGCCTTTCAGCCCATCTCATCCATGCCAAACCTTTTACCTATCTACACTAATCCTTCTATGCCTTGCCTATTTAAGTGTCTGTCTAAATCCCTCTTAAATGTAGTAATTGTATCTCATTCCACCACCACCAGCTCTGGCAGCGTGTCCCAGATATCAACTGCACTAATATAAAACAAAAATTCTCTAATTTCTGTTGCTGCCCAAAAAGCTGACGATCCTGGCCCTAAACATTACTCAACAGGGAACATCCACAGTCCCCTGGTCTGGAGCATTTCAAAGATTCACAACCCTTTTAAAGAAGTGTCTCCTCTTCTCAACCATTAATGGCAATCCTCTTCCCCTGAGGATAATGCCCGACTCTCCAGCTCGAGGAAAAGGCCTCTCTGCTTCCACCTTGCCAATCCCCCTTGGAGTCTTGCACGTCTCGAAGGTTGTTCAGTGAACTCTGGTTCAACCGGCTTATTTTTTTTTGGAACCCCAATTGTTTTTGGCTGAATGAGATTTTCTTGTGTTTTGAATCTGTGAAACTTTCACATGACCTTGGAGTATAGAGCGCCCTGTGTCCTGAAAATGTCAGCAGTCCCTCATCAGGCCGGTGAACAAACGAGCCAAAAATGCAGAGTCCAAATTTTCCTTTGTACGGTCTCTGGGACAAAGCACGTCCTGGGTTGTCACAATAACATCTTGTATTCATAGCACCTTTTTAATGAAGCAGATCGTCCAAGGGTATTTCACGGGAGTGATTTGTAAAGCAAAGTTTGATACTGAGCCACAAAGTGAGATGACTGAATGTTTGGTTAAAGAGGGAGGTTTTTAGAAGCATCTTAAAAGTGTCAAGAGTGGTACAGAGGGTTAAGGAGGGGATGACTGAATTGAAGCTGCTATTTGTGGAGAGATCAGCTCTGGGGATAATCAAGAGGGGAGAGAACACAGCAGGTTGGAGGAGGTCTGAGGAGTGAGGCCTCAGGGGGATTTGGAAATGAGTGAGAATTTTAAATTGAAGCAAAAGCGGATCCAGGTTTAACGAGCACCCTGCAGATGTCGGAATCAGATTTATTATCTCTGACTTGTATGATGTGAAACTTGTTTTGTGGCAGCAGTACAGTGCAAAGATATAAAATTACTATAAATTACAAAAATTAGTGCAAAGCAAAAAGGAATAATGAGGTAGTGTTCATGGACCATTCAGAAATCTGATGGTGAAGGGGAAGAAGCCATTTCTGAATCATTGGGTGTGGGTCTTCAGGCTCCTGTATCACCTCCCCCGATGGTAGTAACGAGAAGAGGGCATGTCCCAGGTGGTGAGTGTCCTTAGTGATGGATGCCTCCTTGAGGTGATGCCTCTTGGAGATGTCCTCGATGGCGGGAAGGGCCGTGCCCATGATGGAGCTGGCTGAGTCTACAACCCTCTGCAGTCTTTTGCGATCCTGCGCATTGGAGCCGCCATACCCTGCAACCATACTTCTGTAGAAATTTGTCTTTGGTGATGTACCGAATCTCGTCAAACTCCTCACGCAGTAGAGTCTGAAGCAGACTTCGTTCTGAAACACTCTCACTGTGCACCCTCTGTGATTTTTTTGTTGCTCTTCGACATTTCCACTCTTCCCTCTCCCATCTGCCTATCACCTCTCCTCGCCAGGATCCACCAGTTGCCTGCCAGCTCTTGCTCCACCCCTTTCCCTCACCTTTTCATACCGGCTATCTCCCCTCTATCTTTCAGTCCAGATGAAGGGTCTCGACCCAAAACATCGACCATTCATTTCCCTCCACAGATGCTGCCTGACCCTATGAGTTTCTCCAGCATCTTGTGTGTGGCTTCAGATTCCAGCATCTGTAGTCTCTTTGGTCTCCTTGATGCTAAAACATCACCAATAGCCTGTCCTGGTCAAATCCCGTAGATACCACAGCCAAGAAAGCTCACCAGCGCCTCTACTTCCTCAGGAGGCTAAAGAAATTTGGTATGTCCCCTTTGACACTCACCAACTTTTATCGATGCACCATAGAAAACATCCTACCTGGATGTATCACAGCTTGGTACGGAAACTACAACTTGATACCGCAAGAAACTGCAGAGAGTTGTGGACACAGCCCAGCGCATCACGGACACCAGCCTCCCCTCCTTGGACTCTGTCTTTACCTCCTCGTTGTCTTGGTGTAGCAGCCAGCATGATCAAAGACCCCCACCCACCTGGGTCAATCTCTCTTCTCTCCTCTCCCATCAGGCAGAAGATACAAGAGCCTGAGGGCACGTACCACCAGGCTTAAGGACAGCTTCTACCCCACTGTGATAAGACTATTGATCGGTTCCCTTATACGGTGAGATGGACTCTGACCTCACGATCTACCTTGTTGTGACCTTGCACCATATTGCACTGCACTTTCTCTGTAGCTGTGACACTTTACTCTGTACTATTATTGTTCACTCTGTACTACCGCAATGTACTGTGTAATGAATTGACCTGTACGATCGGTATGCAAGACAAGTTTTTCACTGTACCTCGGTACAAGTGACAATAATATACCAATAAAACTGTTTGACTATTATTGGAAAGATTCTTCTTTTTATTTTGGCATTGACCATGGGTTGGGTAGTAGGTGGGCCTTCTGCCACAGATCAGCTGAGAGGGGTGGGGGGGTTTAGAATAGGAAAACTCCCCATTGTTGTGTTGCTGCTTTCTAGAGAGTGAGGGTTTTATAATGAGCCTGTGAACTCCGGGCTTGGTGGTGTGAACGTGCTGTGGTTTCTGTCAGACAGTCAGCTGATCCCTTCAGACAGAGTGATCCCTGGGGAGGAGACGGCAAAGAGTCTTCAGCTGTTTGAGGCTGGCTGCCTGGATATTGTGGTGTGTGTGTGTGTGTGTGTGTGTGCGCCTTTGTGTGAGTGAGAGATGGTCGTAACGAAAACAAAATACCGTAGGTGTGGGAAACATAATACGTCAACCAAAAAAAGCTTTCAAAGCTAAATGAAACAGAGAATGCTTGTGGGGGGAGAAAAAAACTGAGTTAAGGTTTCAGTTCAATGACCTTGCATTGGACTGCCGGTTCTCAGATCTGCTATGTATTCTGTTTGTGCAAATAAATATTAAAAATGTGTGTTCGTTTATGTGTACTTAATAAGTGGCTTCAATAATTCATCTTGGTGTGGTCTGCAACATCGAGGAGGCAAGTTTTTCACGATGATTGATTACTAGTGACAGGTATTATCCTGTGAATTAATGTGAGTAATTCACAAAGACCGGAGATGGAGCATGTAGCTGTTTGACCTCTGAGGAAACTCGTCTGTATTTTCTTTTCCCCCACCTGCGCTCCCAGGAAAATCTTTGAGCAGAAGTATATATTTTTTTCCTCGCCAGCGCATTTACAGTGATTATGCTGGACGTATGAAAGGAAAGCAGGAGGTGCTGGAAACACTCAGATCAGGCAGTATCTGTGGAGAGAGAAGCAGCTTGGTGACCCTTTGTCAGAATTGGGGAAGTATAAACAAGTTAGTTTTAAGTTACAGAGAAGGATGAAACCTTGACAAAGGGTCTTCGACTTGAAACGTTTAACTCCGTTTCTTAGTCTACAGATGCTGCCTGACCTGCTGAGTGACCGTGGCATTTTCTGAGGTGAGTTTATGGATGGGATTTGATTGATTCTAGGTATTACACCAGAGGTTGCTACCTTCCCTCATCAGCTTAATGAGATAATGAGTAGTGTCGTTAGTATTGGTTTATTATTGTCACTTGTACCGAGGTACAGTGAAAAACTTGTCTTGCATACCAATCGTACAGGTCAATTCATTACACAGTGCAGTTACGTTGAGTTAGTACAGAGTGCATTGAGGTAGTACAGGTAAAAACAATAACAGAATACAGAGTAAAGTGTCACAGCTACAGAGGAAGTGCAGTGCAGATAGACAATAAGGTGCAAGGTCATAATAAGGTAGATCGTGAGGTCAGAGTCCATCTCACCGTATAAGGGAACCGTTCAATAGTCTTATCACAGTGGGATAGAAGCTGTCCTTCAGCCTGGTGGTACGTGCCCTCAGGCTCCTGTATCTTCTGCTTGATGGGAGAGGAGAGAAGAGAGAATGACCTGGGTGGGTGGGGTTTTTGATTATGCTGGCTGCTTCACCAAGGCAGCGAGAGGTATAGACAGAGTCCGTGGAGGGGAGGCTGGTTTCTGTGATGTGCTGGGCTGTGTCCACAACTCTCCGCGGTTTCTTGTGGTTCTGGGCAGAGCAGTTGCCGTGCCAAACCGTGATGCATCCAGATAGGATGCTTTCTATGGTGCGTCGATGAAGGCAGTGTGTTTGAAGCAGTCTACCTGGACTTCAGCCAGGTTTATGAACAAGGCCCCACGTGACAAGTGGATCAAAAAAGTAAAAATCCTTGGAGTCCAAGGGAGAAAGATGAATTGGTTTATTATTGTCACAGTGTACTGAGGCAGAGTGAAAACCTGTGTTGCATACTGTTCATACAGATCCATTCATTACACAGTGCACTGAGGTAGTACAAGGTAAAACTAACAGAATGCAGAATAAAGTGTGACAGCTACAGAGAAAGCACAGTGCAGGTAGACAATAAGGTGCAAGGTCATAACATGGATCCAAAATTGGCTCTGTAGCAGGAAGCAAGGGGATAGACACAATGCGCCAAATGTCCCCCTTTTTCATCAGTAACTTCTCTAGGATTTCCAGCACATTGCTGGAATTATGGAGGGTTGTTGGGGTCTGGAATCTCTCCTGTTTTCTGCAGTGGCTTGGTGCCCATCCAGAGTTAAAATTGGGTGTACCAAGAAATAGATCCTTTTCCCCCCCAGAGAAAATGATATGCATTATATCAAATTTATTTTTGACGATGCTGACTTCTTTCAATCTCTCTGGATGCTGAGACCTCTTCTGTAGCTTTCCTACTGTGTGGGCCTGTAACTCTTGCTTCCAAGTTGGAAGGATGATCCCATCTCGGAGGTCTGATCACGAGTTTAGGCTTGTGGGGACGTGCTGCACTGTCAGGGGTGCTGTCTTCCTGATGCTGAGCCAGGCTCCCCACCTCCTGAGATGGATGCAAAGGATCCCATGATGTTATCCTGAAGAAGAATGGGATTTGCATCATTCTCCTGGCTAGTAGCTATCCCTCAACTAATATTGGCACCGATGGATTATCAGATCCTCGTCCCTTTATGTTGTGGTAAATTGGCAGTCTCAAATGCTACGTCACAGCAGTGAGGAGACTTCAGAACTACCTCATGGGCTGAAATGTGCATTGAGGTCGCCCAATACGGATGTGAAAGGCGCTATAGACACGCTAGATATTCTTTCTTTAATTATTTGCAGTCTTCATCTCTGGGATCTGGGTGTCAATTTGCGGGAAATCTCACAGAAGTTGCAACTGAAAAGCTTCGTTGAGTGTTGCCAACTCAAAACCTCAGTTAAAATTTCTCTATGAGGAACATTTTAATGTATGATCAATAGTGAGTTAAGTATTAACTCTCCCCTTAGGAAAAGTGTAGCAGTCTGAAATTACAAGGATAATTGGGTGTTAGAACTATAATTCTTTTGTGACAGCCACAATACAGAATAAAAACGTTACAATGGCCATGATACACTATATCACAGAGCGGTGATCCCCTTAACTTAAGAGTCTGAATCATTCATTGTTAGAAGTGTTTTATCACTATGAGTAAGGAATTGCTGTACCTTGTTAAGCATAAGTTTACTTTTACATGCTTATGCCACACATTATATTCTCAGCAGTGCATACATATTGGGCTGGGATATATTGGGAGAAATCCACTGGATGGCTAAAAATAGGCTTTGACGCAAATCATATGTTCAGAAGGGAACATTATTGAAGTTGGACTCTGGAGGGAATCTTTGCCTGCCTTGGCAGAGGCCAAAGTTTTTGGCAGACTTGATATCAAAAAGCTGAATTCTAGAGCTGAGATGAGAATGACTGCCCTTGACATAGAGGCAGTGTCAGATCAAGGAACCTGGTAAAACTGAAGTCAATGGGCAACCAGGGGAAAGCACTCCGATGGCTGATGTCGTACTTCACACAAAGGGAGGTGGTTTTGGTTATTGGAGGGTCAACCATCCCAACCCAGCTTTCCTCGGGAGTACCCTTAGCACAACTATCTTCAGTGGCTTCTCCAGTGATTTTTTTTTTCCTTGTGTCACAAGTTCAAAAGCGAGGATGATCGCTGATATTTACATAATGATCAGCTCCTCAGCCAGTGAAGCAGTCAATGCTGTCATGTGATAGGACGTAGATGATATTCAGGCATAGGCTGATAAGTGGCAAGTAACATTGGCACCACCACCTTCTCCAATGACCTTCTCCAACGAGCAAGTGTCTAACCAACTACCCTTGACAATGTTGATGATACTGAATGTCAGGTCCTCCACCATCAATAGCCTGGGAGTCACTGTTGACTAGAAACTCAACTGGACCAGTCAGATAAATGCTGCAAAATGGAAGCCAGAGGCAGAGTATCCTGGGGTAACTAACCTGTCAAACCAAGGCCTTCCCACCATCTGCAAGACTCGAGTCAAGAACGTGATGGAATAATTGCCTGGATGAGTGCAGCTCTCAAGAAGTTGACCCCAACCAGGACAAAGCAGCCCACTTGACTAGCATCTCATCAACCACCTTGAACATTCATTCCTTTCATCACTGGCACACAGTGGCTACAGTGTACACCATTTACAAAATGCATTGCAGTTACTCACCCAGGCTATTTGAATAGCACCGACCAAACCCACTACCTCTCTCTCATCTCGAAGGAAAAGGGCAATAGGTGCTCAGGAGCACGACCCCCTGTAGGTTCCCCTACAAGTTGCACACCATCCTGACTTGGAAATGCATTGCAGTCTGAGTTTAAATGCTGAGACTCCTGATCTAACAGCACTGTGGGAGGACGTTCAGAAGGACTGCAGCAACTCAAGAAGATGGCTCACCCTCACCTTCTCGAGGGCATTTAGGAGTGGACAATAAATGCTGGCCAGTTTCCCAAAATGAATTATTAGGAGAGTATTGGAACATGAAGGTTGTTGAAGAGGCTTCGCTGTTGACAACATTTCTGATGCCATTTGGGTCTAATTTTTGGCCGTCTTTCAAAAGAAAACGTTGAGACCTAGAGAGGATGGAAGAAGCCGTAAGCATGGGAGAAGACAGCCAGACCGGTGGGTGATGAAGCTTACGACCAACATCTCCGTGAGGTGGTGGAATTAAGTGAAGCCCAGAAGAAAGACACCACAATAGCTGAGATGGAAGCACCAAAGGACAAAAGAAAGAACTAAGCAGTTTTCTAGGGGTCATCCACACATTTCAGAACATACGGCAAGCTTCAGAGAACTACTGAAAGAAGATACTGACCACCAATCCCATCAAGTGGGACTCAACAAACTCGAGGGAAAGGTGTGCACAGAGATGAGGCTGTTATACTACAACAGGAAAACGACAATCACTTTGCAGGTAGGTGCTTCTGTTAAAGGCATGGGAGCAGATGTAGTACGAGGTGGTGAGCTGATAGTCTTTGTGTCTAGAGCACTTGCATCAACAGAAATGAGATGCGGCAATATGGAAATGGACCTCTTAGTAACTGGGCATGGGTGTGAGAAATTTCACACCTTACCTGTATGAGAGGAAGTTTGTGTAGAAGTTGATCGCTGATCTCCAGAGCAAATCTACAGAGAAACACCTGTGCTGATCATCACCAAGACTGCCAAGTTGTGACTTTTATTCTGAAATACAAACCAGGCAAAAAAGTACATTGACTAGCACCAATATCTCCAATGTCCCCAGAGGAGATGTACGAGATAGGAATCCTGGAAGGGAAGAGATCACTCGTGTAAATGCTGTATCTGGGAGGAGACTGAGAAAGGAGTCATAGAAACATTCTCAGTGAATGAATTAGGGGAGGCCTGAAAAGATGAAATAAATACAGCCAGAAGTAAGGTGCTATTGGTCAATCAGTGATGACATCCCACTGGAAGATGGCATTCTATTAGATAAGATAAGATCTTTATTAGTCACGTGTACATTGAAACACAGTGAAATGCATTTTTTGCATAGTGTTCTGGGGGGCAGCCCGCAAGTGTCGCCACGCTTCTGGTGCCAACATAGCATCCCCACAACTTCCTAACCCGTACGTCTTTGGAATGTGGGAGGAAACCGGAGGAAACCCACGCAGACACGGGGAGAACGTACAAACTCCTGACAGACAGCGGCGGGAATTGAACCTGGGTCGCTGGTGCTGTAAAGCGTTACGCTAACCGCTACACTACTGTGCCTGCCCAACTACCATGCGTTAGTTGGATCCAGAATCGTCACACCCTAGAAGATGCAAGAGAATGACTTCAGAAGATGCATGAAGGCTATAAGGGTTTAAAGAAAGATGAGGGGTAGATGAGCTATGTATTAGTGGCATACCTTGGGAGCTGAAGAACAGGACACTTTGGAGCTACAATAACCACAGTGGTTCAATACAAAGCAAGGGATTTCTGTGAAGCTGAAAAGTGACCATGGAATACAATTCGCTTCCAAAAAACATACAGGTTGCAAAATGATACAGATTTGCTATTGTGACCTCCTTCCTACAGTTTCCGAGAAGGTGTGGGTTGAAAGAAATGTGGCTAAGTGTTCAAGACAACTCTGATCATGCGTCTTGCTGCTACTCTAAGTACGTCTCGAGTGATGTGAAATCACTAGCTGGGCCATCGAAGAGCAGGAAATATAAGACAATGTTGCCGACCAAAATACCTTCTCCACAAGAGCAGGAAGAAGCAAGACAAAGACTGATTGCAAGTACAATGTAGCCGACACTACAACAACTGTGCTAAATCTAAATCACTGAGTTGTGGAAAGGAAGGGCAGTGCACATGCAAGATTCGACTGTCGAAACCTGGAACCTAGATAAAGCCAATGGCCCACAATTGTACAGCGTTAAGAATGAGATGAATTATCAGATGAGAGAGAATCTGAATCCATCTGATTTGCACCAGAGCTGATGGGAACAAGAAATGTCAACGCTATTGTCAGCTGCACCAGTAGAAGTAAATGCAATTTCCATAGCAACGGGAATAACCGGCACATCACCAAAACAATGCACCAACTCATTAAGATAGGTATGACAAGAGCCAAGTCAACAAAATGGAAAAGTAATATTATACACTCTAAACGATATTAGCAATGGAAGTGGCAGCAAGCAACAATAGTTTGTTTTAAAATAGTTCATCCAAGCAAAGTTTTAAGAAATCATATAAAAAGGAATGTGGAGGAAGACCTATACGATTAGTTATAAATATACCATTTCGTACTTGTACTGCTTCACTTATTGTTGTGCTATATTTCTGTGCATGGAACAAGCACCATGTGATCCAGCAAATACACAGCATGAAGTGTGGACGATTTAATACATTCTGAGCCTCAGATCTAAGACAGAAACAAGCAGAGTAACAATTCCTATCATTGGAAGAGGGCAGTTGGAGGGTTTTTGGACTTCTGTAGGCTATAAGGTGCCGATGCGGATTAATCGGTTTCAAGGCAATCTTGCTGGGCACAACATAAATATAAGTTGTTGGTATTGGCATTAAAGGGCAAAGCCACATCACCATGGACACATTGGGCCAAAAAGCCTGTTTCTGTGTCCTATGATTCTAACTGCAAATCTTGGGAAGTTACCAGAAAATGTCAATTTCTAAATTTCCTTGAGAGTAAAGGGTAGAAGTTTATCCCCAACTTCAATGCAACTGAATTTCAGATGCAGAGTTCTACATTGCTTGTTCAGTGCCTACAACAGAAGATGATTTTTAACACTTAAGGGTCTCCATTGGAAACATACCAGAAAAATTCCTATAGACCATAAGTCCCATTGGTTTGCTCTCAGACAGCCCAGCCAACTATGAACCAAATCTCAGTGAATTTCAGGAAAGCCCAAGAGCAGCTCTTTTACAAGGTGCCATGTTGTCAAGCCCAAGAATCTAGACCTGGATTATATTTAATGTTTCTTTTAAAAGTTTATTGAGTCAGCTGCTTCAATGGGACCTATGGTTTTCAACGAAATCTTATCTGGACAAATTGCTGAGTTGATTAAGTTGCACAGTTTATTGCTTAAAAATTGTGGATTTGAATCAGCCGGGTTTGTGCTGCGTCAAAGCTCAACTTCTCTGAAATTGGTTACGTTAGAGACCTCAAATAATTGAACTTTGTTAAACCCAGTGCCCATTAACATTTGGTATACCAAATTGCAAGCTCTGTTCATGTTCCTCAATGCACTCCACCTTAAAAATTGATCTGAGCTTACTAATTCAAAAGGTCATAAAGCGATTAAGTAGAATTGCGTAAGTTATATTTATTTGTGGAATGCGGACATCCCTGGCAATAATGGGATCTGCTGCCTATCCCTAACTATCCCTTGATAAGTTGATGGTTATGACATCAGATATCCGGTTTCTGCAGTGATCCAGTGATTTTTTTTGCCCACGTTCGCCTTTAATTCTAGAACTCGCTGCATGAATGGGTGACAAATGCAGTAGTCCAGTGATTAAGTTATCAGACTATCAAACAAAGACCTAGACCATTGATGGAATCCCACCAAGGCGTGGAGAATTTAAATGCAAGTAGTTAAATGTGGAAGGAAAGATAGAGTCTTGCATCACAGAAACAGGCCCATTCTGTCCATGCCATCATCAAGTAGCCATCCATAGTAATAGTGTCGATGAAAGTCATGAACTTGCTGGATCATTGTATTCAGTAATGTCCGTTGGGGAATGAAATCTGCCTCTGTATCAATCTGGCCTATTTGTGACACCTAACTGCTGCTGGCTTGGTTGAGGGGTAGTTAGGGAGGGGCAATAAAATGGCAGCGACATCTACATCCTGTCAATAAAAGAGACAGCAAGCCTCAATGCACTTAAAAAGCATCTGGACAAAAGCTATTGCCCACAAGGCTGGAATGTGGAGCAGTGGGTGATATGGTGTACATGCACTTCCAAAAGAAAGGCTTATCATTGAGGATCTTGGGCTTGGAAAGATAGAGGTGGACTTGATGTTCATCCTGGCTGGGGTGTCGAGAACCAAGGGTCATTATCTCTAAATAATGGCTCAGTCATTCTTCATCCAAAGGCTAGAGAACCTTTTGTAATTCTCTACCACAGAGGGCTGTGGAGTCTCGGTCACTGAGCCCATTCAAGACTGAGATTGATAGTTTTTTTGTGTGTATTAAGGGATTTGGGATTAGTGCAGGGAAGTGTCAATGAAGTAAAAGATCTTCCATGGTCTTTTAAACTGGTGAAGCAAGTACAAGGTGACCGGTGGAGGAACTGAATGTGATACAAGGAAATAATTCTTTTACACGGAGAGGTTCAGGACTGGAATTCACTGCCTGGGATAGTAGAGCAGGCAGATTCGATTATGGCATTCAGAAGAGAGTTGGGCAATTATCTGAAAGGAGGGAATTTTTCAGGGCGATGGTAGGAAGGGCGATCAGCTTGTGTGTAAATCCAGTATAGATACAACAGACCAAAAGGCCTCCTCCTGTACTCTGACCCTTCTGATATTGTGCAAATGAGCTCCTTCCATATCACAAACTTCAATGACTTATTTAATTATATTAATTTAAATTTTCTATTTGCCATGGAGTGTGTATTTGCATCTCTAAGTCATTAGCCTAAGCTTCTGCTTTACAGGTCCAATAACAAAAACGCTAGCTGGTTCAAATTTATTGTTATGGGTGCACGTACCCAGGGTATAAATGCCATGAAAATTAGCTTTTGGCAGCAGCTGCACAGTGCGTTACAAACCTGACAAACATAAATTACATTAATCGGAATCAGGTTTACTATCACTGATGTATGTTGTGAAATTTGTTGTTTTGCAGCAGCAGTACAGTAGAAGACACAAAGACATAAGTTACTCTAAATAATGCAAAAGAGGAATAACGAGGTAGTGTTCATGGGTTCATGGACTGTTCAGAAATCTGATGGCGGAGGGGAAGGAGCTGTTCCTGAAACATTGAGTGTGGGTCTTCAGGCTCCTGTACCTCCTTCGTGATGGGCAGGCACGGTAGTGCAGTGGTTAGCGTAACGCTTTTACAGCGCCAGTGACCCAGGTTCAATTCCGGCCAATGTCTGTAAGGAGTTTGTACGTTCTCCCTGTGTCTGCGTGGGTTTCCTCCGGGCGCTCCGGTTTCCTCCCACATTCCAAAGACGTACGGGTTAGGAAGTTGTGGGCATGCTGTGTTGGCTCCGGAAGCGTGGCGACACTTGTGGGCTGCCCCCAGAATACTCTATGCAAAAGATGCATTTCACTGTGTGTTTCAATGTACATGTGACTTATAAAGATCTTACCTAGTAACATGAAGAGGGCATGTCCCAGGTGGTGAGGGTCCTTAATAAATTGTACATAACTTGCACAACACGATAAACAAAAATAACATAATGACATTAATGCAAGTTGAGGAAAATATAGTCTGAGGTAGAACAAGGTTGTGCAAGATCCTGATGGCAGTGGGGGGAAAAAGTTGTAATAACTAAAATTTAAAAAAACATGTTGCAAATACTCAGATTAAGCAACATCTGTGGAAAGAGAAACAGAGTTAATGCTTCAGGTTGACGACTCTGTCATTGGGTTTGTAGGTTTGTTGGCCAATGTAAATTACCCCGAGTGTGGGGTCAGTTAATGGAAATGTACTGAGAATAAAACGGGATTATTGTAGGTTTAGTATAAATGTGTGTCTGATGGTTGACACAGACGCAGTGGGTCTGTTTCTCTGCTGTAAGACTCCATGAGTCTTTGACTCGAGAACTGGGAAAGAGAGTTAGTTTTAAGTTACATAGAATGTGGGTGGGTTGGGGGGGGGTGGTTGGGGGCAAAGGGAGTCTTAGAGTCAGATGGCTCAACAACAGGCTGTTTGGTCCAGATTCCAGATTCTGGAGCGTCCAAGATGCCCATCTAAGCTCATCCCATTTCCCCACATTTGGCTCGTATGCCGCTAAACCTTTCCTATCCATGTACCTGTCCAAATGCCTTTTTTTAAATGCTGTTACTGTACCTGCCTCGACCACTTCCTCCGGCAACTTGTTCCATGTACACACCACCCTGTGTATGAAGAAGTTGCCCCTCGGGTCCCTTTTAAATCTTTCCCCTCTCACCTTAAACCTGTGCCCTCTAGTTTTTGATTCCCTTTCCGGAGGAAAAAGAGAGCGCATTCTCCCTGCCTATGCCCCTCAAGATTTTGTGCACCTCTACAAGGTCACCCTGCAGTCTCCTTTGTTCAAAGGAATAAAGTCCTATCCTGCCCAACCTGTCCCTATAACTCAGGCCCTCAAGTCCTAGCAACTTTCTCATAAATCTTCTTTGCATCCTTTCCACATGGATAGGACAAGGGGATATCTGTTTTAGAGTGGGGCCAGGTCAAATGGGTTAATAGGGCAGTTGGAGGGTGATTATGTTGTGTGTTGCTAATACCAAGGCTGTGGGACATGCCCAGGAGATCAGGCTGCGCTAATGGAGAGCGAGAAACTGAGCCAATATCTGATCAATCTGATAATGTTAACAAAGGGATAAATATTCCCCAGTCTCTGAGACTGCAACAAGGGACTTCTTATATTTGCTTGAGTTTATCATGTGAAAGACAGTAAGTAGACCCTGAACCTAGCACTGAACTTGGAGACGAGCAAGCTCCCAGAAAGAATTATTATGTTTTTTTAATCAGTGCTTGCCTAGGGTGGTGTAGGCAGCTGGGGTTTTAAATTCAGGGCGTCAAGTAACTGGAATTACAAAAACCCTGCCTCAGTAATGAAACCACTGGATTGTCAGAAGAACCCATCTGGTTTACTAACATCCTTCAGGGCAGGAAATCTGTGACCCCAGACCCACCAGAGAGGTTGACCCTGAACATTGACTTGGGATATTTAGGGATGGATAATAAATGATGTTACCAGCAATGTCTGCATCCCACGGACAAATTAATTAAAAACAAGCAAGTAATTTAAGGAGTAATTACTCTTTACTGTTTGCTTGAGTTTAAAATCTGGGCCTGGCCAACGAGTTAGCCTTGCTAAAGGAAATGCTGAAATAAACAGCAGCTTCTAAATTCTGTCTACCCTGCACAAGCACTGGTGACAAACTATCCCAAAGCTTCCTACTTGTTTATACTCTGATTTTTCTTTATTTAAAAGAACAGGAGTGAATTCTGCAGTTAAGGCAACTCATGACAATGTGGAGAATAGTTGAGGTGGAACTCTCTTGACAGTTTGCATTGCAATGACATTTTTTTACGGGGAGTTCAAGTGGTGTTTCCATCTTTAGAGAGGGCTGTTTAGTGAGCACGGTCAATTTGATCATTTATTTTATTGTGTGCAGTTCTGGTCGCCCCATTACAGGAAAAATGTGGAGGCTTTGGAGAGGGTGCAGAAGAGGTTCACCAGGATGCTGCCTGGATTAGAGGGTATGAGCTACAAGGAGAAGTTGGACAAACTTTGGTTGTTTTCTATGGAGCGTCAGAGGCTGAGGGGAGACCTGATAGAAGTTTATAAAATTTATGAGATATAGATAGGGTAGATGGTCAAAATCATTTTCCCAGGGTAGAAATGTCAAATATTAGAAGACATGCATTTAAGATGAGAGGGGAAAATTTGTGCAGGGTAAGTTTTTTTTTCCCCCCACACAGAGTGGTAAGTGCCTGGAATGCACTGCCGGGTGTGGTGTTGGAAGCAGGTACGATAGCGATGTTTAAGGGGCTTTTGGATAGACACATACAGTATGTATGGAGCAATATGGATCATGTACAGGCAGAAGAGATTTAGTTTAATTTGGCATCATGGTCGGCACAGACATTGTGGGCCGAATGGCCTGTTCCTGTACTGTTTTATGTTCTTTGATTTAGTTTTTGAGCCAGTAACTAACCCAGAGTAGGTGATTAGGAAAGGAAAGTGATGCTACATAATTCATCAAAGTGTACAGCACAGAAGGAGCCCACAGCCCATGCTGGCACCGTTCTTTGATGGTACCACCCAATGGTTTGCTGCTCCTTTTAGATCTTTTCCCAAAGCCCTCTAAAATTCGTACTCATACTTAAATCTTTGTGAGGGAGCCATTTGTCTCTTGTGGAGATTTGTGACTGGTTGTGAATGAGAGATCTGGCTGGCTTCCTGTGCGGAGACACAATGTGCAGTTGCTGGAATCTGGAGCAAAAAATAAATTGCTGGAAGAACCTCCCACCTGGCTCCATTCTGCCCATTTATCCCCTCCTCTGGTTCCACTGATCACTTCCTAGCCTCTGCCTCCCCCCCCCCCACTAGATACTGGCTATCTTCCCTTTTACACTCTGAGTCCTGGTGCAGGGTCTGGACCCAAAGTGTCAACCTCCACAGATGCAGCTTGACCGGTTGAGTCCCTCCAGCAGTTTTGTTTTTATTTCTTTCTGTGTGGTCCCTCTTCACCGATCCTTTCAGGCATTTGCTATTTACATTGTAAAAGCGCCAGCTTATATTTAAATAGCAGCTTGGATCTCGACTTCTTCATGGAACATTATCAAGTGTGTGACAGCAAATGAGATCGTCATAGCAAGGGAGTGGGCCCTTCGGTCCAAATTATCCTTGCCGACCAAAGCTAGTCCAATTCGCCCATGTTTGGCCTGTACCCCTCTAAACCCTTCCTATCCACATACCTGTCCAAGTGTCTCTTAAATGTTTTTGTACCTGCCTCAACCTCTTCCTACATAGAAAACCTACCGCATTATTCAGGCCCTTCGGCCCACAAAGCTGTGCCGAACATGTCCCTACCTTAGAAATTACTAGGCTTACCCATAGCCCTCTATTTTTCTCAGCTTCATGTACCTATCCAAAAGTCTCTTAAACGACCGTATCATATCCGCCTCCACCACCGTTGCCGGCAGCCCATTCCAAGCACTCACCACTCTCTGAGTAAAAAAAACTTACCCCTGACATCTCCTCTATACCCACTCCCCAGCACCTTAAACCTGTGTCCTCTTGTGGCAACCATTTCAGCCCTGGGGAAAAGTATCCGCCTATCTACCCAATCAATGCCTCTCAATCATCTCATACATCTCTATCAGGCCCCCCCTCATCCTCCGTCGCTTCAAGGAGAAAAGGCCAAGTTCCCTCAACCTGCTTTCATAAGGCATGCTCCGCATTCCAGGCAGCATCCTTGTAAATCTCCTCTGCACCCTCTCTGTGGCGTCCACATCCTTCCTGTAGTGAGGCGACCACAACTAAGCACAGTACTCCACGTTGGGTCTTGGCAGCTCATTCCATATACCCACCGCCCCTTGCATGAAGAAGTTGCCCCTCGGGTCCCTCTGAAATCTTTCCCCTCTCATCCTAAATCTTTGTGCTCTAGTTATTGATTCCCTTTCCCTGGGGAAAAAGACTGAGTGCATTCACCCTATCTATGCCCCTCGGTAATCTTATACACCTCTATCAGGTCACCCCTCAGTCTCCTACGCTCCAAAGAATAAAGTCCTAGCCTGCCCAACCTCTCTCTATAACTCAGGCCCTCAAGTCCTGGCAACACTTCTGGAAATCAGGAGAAATTAACAAGAACTTGGATTTAAATCCCCTCTTTAATCTAGTAAAATGTCCTGAGGAGTTTCACAGAATATTATCAATTAACACGGCAGATAATGAATAGTTACATGAAGTAGGTTTTAAGGAGCGTTAGAAAGCAAGAGCTAGGCACAGAGATTTAGGAAAGGATTTCCAGAGTTCAGTGGCTCAGCAGAAGAGAGGGGCAGAGTTTCCATCACAAATTTTGAACCAGCACAGTACTGGAAACTTCTATGGAGTGAACAGCATTGGGTGCTTTCCAAAACAGGACAGATAGCAAGTAAAAGTTGGGAGGAGAATTAAGGAAATGGTTGTCACAGCAGGAAGTGTAGTCTGATGTTAGCACATGTTGATCCTTGAAGCCTGTGAGTGTTGAAAGGCCAGTCCAGGCTGCCTGTGGTGTGTGAGAGGCTCTGGAGCGATTCCGAGGCAAAGATTGCATTGGACCACTGCACCCTATATTCTGGTACATCTTTCTCAATGCCTGACACACACACGCTCACTGGAAGAAATATGTATGCCTTTACACAGTGAAAATTCTGGTGCTAAAGTTGTATGTGTAGACTTTTGGAATCTGCTTTGAGGTTATCTGAATAGAAGTTTTGTGAGCTATTGGGCGTTTATATTAAAAAGAAATGTTTCTGAGCCTAAGTGGAGTAGCAAACAGTAGAATTCAACTCCTTGGCGATGTTAGTTGGCTTCTAGTGCAAGTGGTCCCCATCTCCAGGAGGATTCAGATACCCACAGCCATAGTGATATGATCCTGGCAGATACATTGACCTTGTACTGATTCCAGACTGGTGTCATTAGCCACAGCTGTAACAGAATTGCCCAGAGGTTTCCCTTGTGGGGTTGCAGAGGCACAGTGTGAGTGACTGGCCTTTTAAAAGTAAGGAAATAGTGTCAGCTGTTAGGGAGGTGCAGATTAGCTCGCATTGCTCAGCACTCTCTGACACAGAAGAACTGAACATTATGAGGGTTGGGTGCTTTCTTGTTGATATAGGTGGTGACAATGCAGGCTTAAATCTGGGGAATGATTCATGTTTAGAGTGGGTTAATTATTCATCTATTCATAGTTATACAGCATAGAAACAGGTCCTTCGGCCTAACTCATCCACGTTGACCAAGAAGCCTAGCTAAGCTGGTTCCACTTGCCTGTGTTTGGCCCATATCCCTCTAAACCTTTCCCATCCACATATTTGTCCCAGTGTTTTTTTTATATGTAATTGTACCTGCTTCTACCACTTCCGCTGACAGCTTGTTTTATGTACCCTCCAGCTTCTGTGTGGATCTTTCCCCTCTCACCTTAAACTTCTGTCATTTAGTTTTAGACTTCCTTCCCCTGGGAAGACTGTGACTATTTACCCTCTCTATGCTCCTCGTAATTTTATAAACTTCTGTAAGGTTACCCCACACCCTCCTTCGCTCCAGGGAAAACAGTCTCAGCCTATTCAATCTTTTCCTTTATAACTGAAGACCTCCAATCCAGGCAACACCCTTCTGACTCTCTTGCATCCTCTCTCGCTTGATCACACCCTTACCATAATGTGGCAACAGGTACTGCACACAATACTTTAAGTGTGGCCTAACTAACATTTTATACAAATCCAACATGATGCCCTGACTCTTGTACTCGATACCACGGCCGATGAAGGCAGGCATGCCATACGCCATCTTCACCCCGCAGTCTACCTGTGTCGCCACTTTCAGGGAACTATGTACTTGTACCCCTTGGTCTCTCTGTTCAGTAATGCCCCCCAAGGCCCTGCCATTCACTGTGTAGGTCCTGGCCTTGTGTACTTTGCAAAATGCATCAGCGCACTTGTCTGAGTTAAATTCCATCAGCCAGTGCTTTGGCTGCTTTCCTAGTTGATCGATATCCTGTTGTAAGTTTAGATAATCTTCTTCACTGTCCACCACACCACCAATTTTGGTGTCATCTGCAAACTTGCTAATCATGCCACCTACATTCTCATTCAAATCGTCAATGTCTATGACACAACAGGAGACTCTGCACCAATCCAATCTTAACAAAAAAACAACGCTCCGCTACCAACCTCTGACTCCTTCCACCAAGCCAATTTTGTATCCAATTGGCCAGCTCGCCCTGGATCGCATGTGTTCTAACCTGCCGGAACAGTCTACCACATCAGCCTTGCTAAAGTCCACGTAGACAACATCTATCGCCCTGTCCTTGTCAAGCACCATGGTCACCTCTTCAAAAGAAAAACCTCAATCAAATTTGTGAGATGTGATTTCCCATGCATAGAGCCATGCTGACTATTTCTAATCAGGCCTTGCTTTTCCAAATGCAAATAAATCCTGTCTCTCAGAATTCCCTCCCAATAACTTTCCCACCACTGATGTAAGGCTCACTGGCCTGTAGTTCACTGTATCCCTGCTGCCCTTCTTAAATAAAGGCACAACATTAGCCACCCTCCAGTCTTCCAGCACCCCACCTGTGGCTGACAGATACAAAACCTCCATGGGGCCCCTGCAATTTCTTCCCTTGCTTCCCACAACGTCTGAGGATTTACTTGGTCAGGCCCTGGGGACTTGTATACATGCTTCAAGGCCACTATCACCACCTCTTTCATTATGCTGATACGTTTCAGAATATCACTGTTTTATTTGTTGAACCTATCAGCTTAATGGTGAGTGAATGCTGAGTGTCCAAGTTCCCTTCCTATATGGTTCGTGCTTCCTTCCCAGAGTTCTCAGTGCAGTGTTGCAGTGTCCTGTCTGAAATGGGGTAAATGGCAAATTAAGCCATCGGCAACACACAAAGTGCTGGAGGAACTCGGCGGGTCAGGCAGCCTCTGTGGAGGGAAATGGACGGTCGATGTTTCTGGTTGAGACCCTTCCTCTGGTCCGGAAAGAAAGAGGGGAGATGGCCGGTATGAAAAGGACTGGGGCAAGAGCTGTCAGCTGATGGGTGGATCCAGGTGAGGGGGGTGATAGGCAGAGGGGGGGAGAGTGGGAATGATGTCAGAAGCTGGCAGGTGATGGGTGGAAGTGACAAAGGGCTGAAGAAGATGGAATCTGATCGGAGAGGAAGATGGAGCATGGAATCAAGGGACGGAGATGGGGAGGGGAACCATTGAGAGGAGTGTGTGGGTGATGGGCAGGTGGAGAAGGTGGGCAGAACAAATGTAAAATTATCCCCTGAAAAGCATCTCTGCTCATTTTGCTGTGCTGTGGGTATTTGGATCCTGCTGGAGATGGGGATCACTTGCACTGTAAGCCAACTAACATCTCAAGGGTGGTTGGTTTCAGCTGTCCCCTACTTTGGCTTGGATGTAGTCTTTATGCCCAGTAGCTCTCAAAGCTTTTATTCATATATCCTCAAATCGGCTTGCAGACCATTACAGAAGTCTATACGTTCAATGTTAGCACCAGGATTTTCACTCTGTACTTTACACTCCCGGTGTGGGTGCTTGTGTCAGGTAACGTGGGAGAGACACAGCATCTTGGGTGCTGTGCTCTGATGCAGTCTTTCCCTCAGGATGGAGATTGTTCGTGGGAAAACTGACCTAGAATGGCTCTTCATCAACATGGCCAGTTTGAAAAATAAAAGTAATCCAGAGATGTCAGAATATTTTAGTTATGTCTACAGGCACTTCAGCTGTGTGGAGCCTCCTTCAGCTCTCTTAAACGAAGGCAATGTATCAGAAACTGACACAGCAGGAAAAACTTGAATGTTTCATTGAAATCTTCTGGGGCTTGAAGATGGAATGCAACGCATCAAATTAATTCTTTCGCACATCAATTAGTTTTGCAGTTCAGGCTAAAGATTGTGAACAGGAAACTTCTGTCCATACATTTTCATTGTTTTTAACATGTAAATAAATGTCAATTGGTTCTGTTGACAGCATTTGAAAGTGCAGGACTGTGCAGACATGAAACGTTTCAAAGACTTGACATAGCAGTCCAAACACGCAGGAATGATAATGCTGATCAAGTAGTTCCATTAACAAAGGCTGGGTGTAGAAAGTATTTGTGTGTGGCTTTCCCTGCTTGTCTGCTTCCTAAATAATACAAAAGAAATAGTGCAGGAATAGCTTTAGAAGGTCAAATAAATCACATGTTTTTATCTTCAACTCAAATTCTTAAAAACAAGATTACAAGCAAAGAAATGCTATCAAGATTAGTTATCAAGAGGTGACAGGGTGCTACGTTTGGACAGGTACATGGATAGGAAAGGTTTAGCGGCATGTGTGACTTCAGGCTGATTATGGTGCAGTTTTTGAGTCCATCTGATTTTCACTGCCACCTGGAATGCTGCTCTTCCATTTTGAATGGCCATGGGCCAGGAACTTCCAGGAGTCAATGGGGATGTTGCACTTTTTCAGGAAGGCTCTGTGCACTTTCTTCTGTCTGTTTGCTGATCTCCTGCTGGGAGAGGAGGGCCATTTTCTAGTGTTGGGCATGCGCACGACATGACCTGCCCATTTAAGCTGGTCAGAAATAGACAGGAGACTATACTTCTGTCCGGTAGTCCATGAGCTTTGGGCTGGGTTTGAAGTCTTGATCTTCGGACACTCTTCATGTAGCCAAAGGCTGCTGTGTTGCATTGAATTTCATCACCGTGGCTATCTTTGTCGAGAGGAGGTTTCCATGATTACGGTAAGGATTCCACATTTTCTGGGATCTCATTGTGCACCTTTGTTAAAGGGAGACTGTGTTGTATGGCAGAGTTGGTGGAGGACATTTATTTTGTGGGTGTTTGGTGCAAGGCTCTTGTGCTCTATTAAACAAGTCATTGAAGACTTGGATCTCGGCTTCCAAATGTTTATACACACACATACATGGGTGCGCACACAATTCTGTACATGTGCACAGGCACACACGCATCATCTGCATACTGCAACTGAGGTTGAAGTGACCTTGGTTCTGAAGTGGAAGCTATTCCTCTGCCTCCACGGATGTTGCTTAACTCACTGAGTTCCTCCAGCAGTTTTTTTTTCGCTCCAGATTTCAGCAACTGCAGTCTCTTGTCTCTTCTTATTTTGCTTTATTTTATTGCTTTTAATTATTTGCTAAAATCTTAATATGTTTTAATTAATGTCCTACTATTTTTTTTAAAAAATTTATATCAATATCGAAACATTGAGTGTCACAAGCAGAGGCATTTACAAAAGGTTCTATAAGGAGCAGAATTAGGCCATTAGGCCCATCGTGTCTGCTCTGCCATTCGATCATGGCTGATTTTGTTTTTCTCTCTCAACCCCATCCTCCTGCCTTCTCCCTATAATCCTTAACTCCCTTACCACTCAAGAACCTATCAACCTCTGCCTTAAATACACCCAATGACTTGGCTTCCTCAGCGATGACAAATTCCACAGATTCACCACCCTCTGGCTGAAGAAATTCCTCCTCGTGTCAGTTCTAAAGTGACGTCCCTTTATTCTGAGACTGTGCCCTAGGATCCTAGGCTCTCCTACTATGGGAAACATCCTCTCCATGTCCACTCTTATCCAGGCCTTCCAGTATCCACCCCTCACCAGCGCCACCCCCCCCCCCCCCACCAATTCCATCTGAACTCCATGGAGGTATAGGCCCAGAGACATCAAATGCTCCTCACAGGTTAAGCCTTTCATTTCCTGGGATCATTCTTGTGAACCTCCTCTGGACCGTCTCTAGGGCCAGCACATCTTTTCTTAGATACGGGGGCCCAAAATAGCTCATAATTTTCAAAACCCTTAGAATTCCAACCGTTACAATTCCAAAATGCTTTTACTCTCTCAGGGGCCATCAAGACATTCCAAGGGCAGGGTCCCTGATCCTTGTCCTGTCTGCACCCATTCTGCCTCAATGGTCACTTCTCGGGTACGAAGAATCAGTTTGGCTGCATCACTGCATCCAGAACAGGTTCCCCCCCCATACTTGTGCGTCGTCTTCACTGTTCCCCCGCCTCCCTTATGTGTCTCCCTCAATGTCCCTCTGCCTCCTATCGTCACTCCCTTCACCCTCTCTCTTTCTGCAGGTAACTCTCAGCCTTTGACAGCGAGCTAAGCCATGCCCCTGATGACCTGCTGCTGCTAAGGGACATTTAAATTGGTTGGGTTTTTTTATTATTGTCATATGTACTGAAAATCTTTGTTTTGCCTGCCATCTATACAGATCATTTCATCACATCAGTGCATTGATGTAGTACAAGGGAAAACAATAACAATGCAGTATAAAGTGTTACATTTACAGAGAAAGTGCAGTGCAGGCAAGACAATAAGGTGCAAGGCCAGAACAAGGTAGATTGAGGTCAAGAGAAATTGCTGGGGGCTGTGCACTGTTATGAGAGGGAAGGATTGCCTCGCCTTGGGGCAAATTTGAACCTCTTTTGTACCCACTGGGAGCTGGTGGTGTTCGGTTTCCACTCTAAAGCCCTGGTTGGTTGGTCATCCTCAACCAGGGTGTGATCTATGTGGGTCAGGGCCCTGAGTGGGGAAGGTCATAAAGGATGTGGAGTGTCCTATACAAGATTGTCGTGGGATGCCTTCCAATGAATTAAGAGACAGTCTGTAAAATATGGACTGTTGACCACCCTGCTTGGAACTGGACTGAGTCGGGAGCTGTCCAAGGTTACAGTTCTTTTAATGCTACTCATTGGTCAAGAGGAACGGTAGTTGTTTGGTCAAGCTAGCCTTGCTTCCTCCAACAAATCCCCCTCCTGCTTCGAACATGTCCTCACCAACACCCTCTTCCACCTCCAATCCCTCCATTCCTCATCATCAGCTTCCTCCACCCCGAAAGTCGAGTTTATTGTCATATGCACAAGTCCCTGTATCACAGGTACAATGGAAAACTTACTTGCAGCAGCATCACAGGCACATAGCATCAATTACACAACACTCACAAGAAAAGCATAAATTAGTCCACAATTTTTACAAGAAGGAATGCAGTTAGAACAGGAAAAAAGAGCAAAGTCTATTGTGGTGCAACGTAGTCATAGTGTTGCTGTACTGAGGTAGTGACTAGGGTTGTGCCAGTTGGTTGAAGGGAAGTAGCTGTTCTTGAACCTGGTGGTGTGGGACTTCAGGCTTCCGTACCTCCTGCCCGATGGTAGCTGCGAGAAGATGGCGTGGCCCGGATGGTGGGGATGTTTGATAGATGTTGCCTTCTTGAGGCAGCGCCTCCTGTAGATACTACTGATGGTGGGGAGGGATGTGCCCGTGATCTATTGGGCCTAGTCCACTACTCTCTGCGACTGCTTGTGTTTCTGTGCATTCAAATTGCCGTATCAGACCATAGTGCAGCCAGTCAGGATACTTTCAACATTACATCTGTGGAAGTTTGTTAGTGTTCAGTGACAAGCCGAACCTCCTTGACCTTCTAAGGAAGTAAAGATGCTGACACGCCTTCCTTGTGATTGCATCTGCCTGACTGAAGTCTCTCACCACTGGCATATTTCAGAAACTTTTCCATTTCTCCCTGAAAGCTATGACATCATCCTTCCAAAGTGTGGAACTCAGATCAGAACACCACTACCAGCTGTGCTGTATTACACTCAGTTTCCTGGTGGGTGGGTCGGGCTAAAGTTATCACGTCCATGCAACTCCCTTTTACCTTTTGTACCTGTGCCTCTCTTTATAAGTGCCCAGGATTCCCTCATTAACAGGTTTCAGCTGGTTCTGCCACTTTCAAAGACTCGTGCATGTGAACGAGCAAGTTCTTCTTGATCTGCACAACTACTTGCTTTCCTCCTCCGCCGTATCTTTTCTCATCTCTATATTTAGATTCTACAGCCTAATACTGCCAGTATCACTGTTCATCCATGTCCGTTACGTCTACTAGTCCAGTACACTGGTCGTTCTCCCTCCAACTCACCCTCCATTGATGTGGTCATCCAAAACTCTGCTCCCAAGTCCTAACTTGCCCTTCCTTGGGTCAGCCACCACCTAATCCACACAGGTTCCAGGTTAAACAACACCTTTTTAATTCATTTCCTTGTTTTCAAATCCTCCACAATCTTGCCTCTCCCTCTCAGTAATCCCTTCCTGCCTCCCAACCATCCCACACATCTACATTCCTCCCATCCAGGGAATGTTGCACCTCAGCAACTGTAATAATGTGCCGTCTCCTCTTAGGTTCCAGAATTCTCTTCCCTAAATCTCGCTGCCTCTCTTCCTTCCTTTAAGGCACTTCTTAAAATCTACCACTTTGAGCCCTAGACCATCTGCCACATCTCCTTGTGTGGCTTGTCAGGTTTTGTTTGCTGAGGTGGATAGTTTATCATATTAAAGGAGCTTATATAAACACAAGTTGCTGTTGTCAATGCTGTTGATATCTGCCTGCTGCTTGTTACAATCCTCACTAGTTTGTACAATATTCTTACAAACCTTAAATGTTAATTGCTCCCTGCTGCCTGAGACAACATCCGATGATGTCACTGATCACATCATCAAAGAGGCCCAACCAGTAAATGCCAGTGAGGGATGTGGTAGGAGTTCGAAACTGCTAGGCACGTGATTATCAAGTAAATCGTGAGCCTTCTGGTTCCTTTACGATTGTCATTGAGAATAGACAGCAGCTGCCATGTTTAGATGTGACAGAGCTGCTTTGGAGGGATGGAGGTGGAGCGGTGACCAAACACTGATAATCTCTGCTGATTCTTGTCCTCACGATCTAGGTGGCGAGTATCTGTGTGCACAGAAGTAATGGGTTTAATTTTTTAATCTGCAGCCTAATTACCTAGAGAATAATGAACGGGAGGAATTCTAGCAAAATAATCTAGCAGAAGATTTGATGCAAGTTGTTTAAGCGGTTCATCGTCGGAGACTCAGATACCATTATCGGTTTGTAGCTATTTTCTTTCACACCCAATATCCCTCTCCCCTGGGTGCTTTGTAAATTATGCAGCTATTGTGATTATAAATCCAGTGATCGGTTCCTATCTGTCTGCACTTGCCTCGGTAAAGCAGCCCGCATTATTGAGGACCCCTCCCACTCCAGACATTCTCTCTCCTTCCCCCTCCTCCCATCGGGCAAAAGATACAAAAGCCTGAAAGCACATACCAACAGGCTCAAGGACAGCTTCTATGCCACTGGTATAAGACTATTAACGGACCACTTGTACAATAAAATGGACTCTTGACCTCATGATCTACCTTGTCATGGTCATGCACCTTATTGTCTACCTGCACTGCACTTTCTCTGTAACTGTAACACTTTATTTTGCATTCTGTTATTGCTTTTCCCTTGTACTACCTTAGTGCACTGATGTGATGAAATGATCTGTATGGATGGCAGTTTTTCGCTATACCTTGGTACATGTGACAATAATAAACCAATTTACCAATTTATTGATAAGGGTGGGTCCCACAGCTGATTTTGACGGGGAGCAACACTCAACTGATATCTAAATGATGATGTTTCCAAATAAATGTCAAATTCAAGAGGTGATTGTTGAAATGTCACAGAAATAAATGCTTTATTGTCCTGAGAAATAATGTGGGGCTTTTCTATGAAGTATTAAATATAATGCAGGTGAATATGTGATGTATTTACCTCCCAAAGCTTTGCAGTATGTTAATTTATTGAAGTTTAAAGCTCATCTTTGTTCTGTGTTAAGAATGCAGTGAGCAGAGGAATTGGGGAAGCCCCTTGCTGTTGTTCAGCTACTTTATACTGGTTTCATTAGGCTGCATGGAATTAAAATGCATTGCTGAGGGAAAGATAGAAAAGAGATGGCCCCTCAAAGGTTTGTGGCAGAATAACAGCTCTCACGTACGTACAACATCTCTGCCATTACAACTTGGACCATGTGCAGACTGGGAAATGAAATCCAAGTTGAGTAAATGAACAAAAATGTTATAAAAGCACGTCAGAAATCAGCTGTGCATGGTGTGACTCACCGCTGAAATAATTAGTTTAGTGCCGGAGGAAATGGTTCCTCAAAACCAGTCTGCATCAATCACACAGCCTGGTGTTTTGTATAGACCTCTCCGCCCACTGCAAACATTGTTGTCAGCTCCACATTACATGAAGCAAGCTGCAGTTAGTGAGTCATCCTTGCTGAATTATCGGACTATGGTCTTATGAATTCACTCTAAATCCCAAAGCTGAAGAGAGAGTGTGGTGATTTTTATCTTTAAAAACAGTTCATGGTTACTTGTGTCTGGAGGTGGAATATTTAGTGTATTTGATGTCTGCCCTGAGTATTCTGGGTTAGTTGCCACTGATTTGTCCGACAATGTGCCTCCACTTCAGAACCACTATTACCACGTTAACATAACACTCTTCAGTTTTTCATTCCTACTATCTCTCGGGCTTTTTGAGTGTTGTTGCCAATTTAAAGAACAAAGCAGTAGGGCTTAAGGCACAATATTGTGATGGCTCTTTGTCGTAACTGCTTACGAAAGCCAGTTCAGATGAAGTGCATGGAACCAAATCTTGGAAGTTCAACACAATGCTGCTTTAATATTGTGTGTTTAATGACATCAGGCAAAGATGAATTTCCCCTACCTATGTGTACCACAAAGGAGATCATTTGGTTCTCTATGAGGCACCTGCTCTTTGATAGAACCATCCAGTTCATCTTTTTCTCAAGAGGCCTACTAATGTTTCCTTTTTAACAGTCATTCCTGTTCCCTTCAGCAGAATGACATTGAGTCTTGCTCCATTGGCCTTTTCAGGTAACACACTCTAATTAAGGCTCCAGTTTACTCAACTAGAATTAAATTGTTTAGTTTCATTTCATGATGCACTCACTAAATTCACTGGGCAAGGCCTTACTGGATGTTGAGTGGTGATAAACTGGGGTGCCCACACCAGATCATCCTGTGCAAGGTGCTTCCAGAACAAGCAACAAACTGATGGTCAATGACATTTTCAGACACCCCATTGACTCTTTCCTATAGACACAAGGGACTGTAGATGTTGGAAATCTGGAGCAATACACAAAAAGTGCTGGGGGAACTCAGCAGGTCAGGCAGCATCTATGGAGGGAAATGAACAGTCGACGTTTCGGGCCGAGACCCTTCATCAGAACCGGAAGGGAAGAGGGCAGAAGCCAGAATAAAAGCGGGGGGGGGGGGGGGGGGGGGGGGGGGGGGAGCACAAGCTGGCAGGTGATAGGCAAGTCCGGGTGAGAGGGGGAGGTAGGTGGGTGGGGGAGGTGGGGGTAAAAGGGAATGATCTGAGAAGCTGGGAGATGATAAGTGGAAGAGGCAAAGTGCTGAAGAAGAAGGAATCTGATGGGAGAGGACTGTAGGCCATGGAATAAAGGGGAGGAGATGGGCAGGTCGTGGGGGGAGGGGGAGGGGGAGAGGGAGAAAGGGGGTGAAGGAGCCACAGGAATGAGGGAAAAGGGACTCTTTCCTGTACTTTGATAAGGCTCAACACATGGTTTGGTACCGCTACTAATGGGGTGATTTTGTGGGAATTAGTTATGCATGAACTGAATGCCTGGTTTCTTTCACATTTTAATAGATCCACACAGCCTTAAAGCATTTGGGATTTCCAAAGAAAGAAGTGGTGTTGATTCAGTTCTTTGATGGTAAAATCCAGGGTAGAGATTTGTGAGGCAAAATGGCACCAAGGGTTCAATAACAGCTGCAAATATTTAAACCAACCAGTCTTAGTCATATTGTTATACAGAACAGACACGGGCCCTTCGGTCCAACTCGTCCATGCTGACCAAGTTGCCTACCTAAGCTAGTTCCATTTGCCTGCATTTGGCTCGTATCCCTCTAAACCTTTTTCTTATCCATGGACCTGTCCAAATGCCTTTTAAGCATTGTAATTGTACCCGCCTCTACCACTTCCTCTGGCAGCTGGTTCCACCACCCTGTGTGGGGGGGAGGGGGAGGTGCCCTCAGGTCCCCTTTAAATTTCCCTCCTCTCACCTTAAATCTACATCCTCTAGTTTTACAACTCCCCTACCCTGACTTAAAGACTGCGACCATCCAGTCTACCTATGCCCTTCGTGATTTTTATATACCTCTGTAAGTTCACCCCTCGGCCTCCTGCGCTGCAGGGAAAAAGGCCACAGCCTATCCAGTCTCTCCTTACAACTCAAGCCCTCCAGTCCCAGCAACACCTCTCAAGACAATGAGAGCCAAATTGTGGTAGGCTAGACAGTTATTTTGATTGTGGAAGGACCAAGGGATTGGGATCAATTCAAAAGCTCGTTCAAGCACTGACATGCAGGTGATGCACTGAATGGTCATGCCATGGGATTCTGTGTTGATGTACAAAAATGTTGCCAGGACTTGCGGGCCTGAGTTGTAGGGAGAGGTTGAGCAGGTTAGGACTTTATTCCTTGGAATTTAGGAGACTGAGGGGTGACCTTAAATGCATACGAAATCATCACGAGGAGCATAGATAGCGTGAATGCACATGGTCTTTTTCCCAGGGAAAGGGAATCAAAAACTAGAGGGCATAGGTTAAAGGTGAGAGGGGAAAGATTTAAAAGACACCCGAGAGGCAACTTCTTCACCTGGAGGGTGTTCAGTATATGGAACGAACTGCCAGAGGAAGTGGTTGAGGCAGGTACAATAACAACATTTAAAAGGGAAGGATTTCAAGGGAAATGGGACTAGCATCTTGGTCGGCATGGACAAGTTGGGCTGAAGGGCCTGTTTCCGTGCTGTATGACTCTATGACTATGATTGCATGCATGCTTTAACTTTCCAGCAGCCCATAAATATCTTTATATAGGTCTGTGTTGACTGCAATGATGTAATTTGCATCAAATTAACAGTGCTGGTTAAACATTACACTTAACTACTGAATGTTTGGTTATGACATTGTTGTACGACAGGAGAATCGTTTGGGAAAAGTTCAGAGAATCTGCCAAGTGCACTTTGAAATTATTGGTCAGGTTTTTGTTCTCTGGTGTTAATATCCCAAATGTCCATTTTTAAACTAAAACTTTTGAGGAAGTCTGAGAGGGCAGGATTCCTCATTGGCAGGAAAGAGAAGGCTGCAAGGAAACACTTGGGGACCTTTGGGAGGTTTTGATAGGGTGAATGCCTTAGAAAGATTACCTACATCTGAAGGCAAAGAAGTCGTCAAAAATCATAGAAATGTACAGCACAGAAATGGGTCCTTGTGGCCCACCTTGTCCATGCTGACCGTGATGCCTACCTACTGTATTAGGCCCATATCCCTCTATGCCTTTCCTATCCAAGTACTTGTTCTTTGAACTGCTGTAATTGCATCTGCCTCCACCAACAGCTGTTCCAGATGTTCACTGCCCTCTGTGTGAAACACTTAACCCTCAGATCTTCATTAAACTTCTCCCCTCTCACCTTATACCTATGCCCTCTGGTTTTAGGTTCCTGTGTCCTGGGGGAAAAAGATCCTGTATATGCCCCTCATTATTTTATCAACCTCTATAAGGTCACCCTTCAGCCTCCTACATTCCAGTGAGAATAAACCCAGTCTATTCAATCTCTTCTTATCATTACAGCCCTCCATTACACGCAACATCCTGGTGAATCTCTTCTGCACTCTCTCTATTGCTACCACATCCTTCCTGTAGTGTGGAGACTAAGAACTGCACACAATACTCCAAGTGCGATCTAACCAACATGTTGTGCAGTTGCAACATGACTTCCCAATTCTCATACTCAGTGTCTCAGCCTCTGAAGGCAAGCATACCAAATGAAAAACCTGATGATGCTGGAGGAACTCAGCAGGCCAGGCAGCATCTGTGGAGAAAAGCAGGCGGTGAACGTTTCGGGTCAGGATGGACCCTTCTTCAGAAAGGGGAAGCCCAGTATATAGGAGGGAAAAGCAGAGCAGTGATAGGTGGACAAAAGAGGGGAGGTGGGGTGGGCACAAGGTGGTGATAGGTAGATACAGGTAAGAGATAGTGATAGGATGGTGCAGGGGAGGAGGAGAGAGCAGATCCACTGGGGGAACAGGTCAAAGGTGAGAAGAGAGGAAAAAATAGGAGCCTAGGAAAAGGAAGAAAAGAAGCATGGTGGGGATTACCTAAAGTGAGAGAATTCAATGTTCATGCCTTTAGGCTGCAGGGTTTCAAGATGGAAAATGAGGTGCTGCTCCTCCAGTCTGCGCTTGGAATTCTCCTGGCAGTGGAGGAGGCCGAGGACTGACTTATCAAATGCCTATCCACCTGTGTTGCCACTTTCAGGGAGTCGTGGACACAGCTCAGGGTCTCGCTGTACAACAATGATCCATAAGTCCACGCCGTTTATTCTATGTCCTACCAGAATCTGACTTCCCAAAATTTGACCTCCCAAAGTACATTACCTCACACTTGTCTGGATTAAATTCCACCTGCCATCACTGACCAGTTTTCCAGCTGGTCTATGTCCTTAGACAACCTCCTTCACTACCTATGACTTCAATTTCCATGTTGTCTGCAAACTTGCTAATCAGACCACTTATGTTCTCGTCTCATTTATTTGTGTTACAAATAACAAAGGTCCCAGCACTGATCCCTGCGGTACACCTCTTGTTACAGATTTCCAGTCAGAAAAACATCCACCGCTACCCTCTGCCTCTATTGGATCCAATTTGCCAACCTGCCTTGGATACCAAGATGGTGCCCTAACCATGCAGGACCTTGTCAAAAACCTTACTAAGGTCCGTGTAAGCCACATCTACCACTCTGCCCTCATCAATTTTCCTCACCGTCACCTCAAAAAATTTCAATCAGATTTGTGAGACATAATCTCTCCTGCACAAAACCATGTCAAGTCCTCCTAATCAGTGCCCACCTTTCTAAATGAACATAAATCCAATCCCTCAGAAGCTTCTGTATCAACTTGTTTCCAGGCTTATCCCTTCTGCCCTTCTTGAACAAGGGGACAACATTAGCAATCTCCAGTCTTCTGGTACCTCACCCACGATGCAGCAATCTCTGTCAGAGCCCCAGTAATCTCCTCTTAACATCCTGGGATAGATTCTGTCAGGCCCTGGGGTTTCCAGGCTTATCCCTTCTGCCCTTCTTGAACAAGGGGACAACATTAGCAATCTCCAGTCTTCTGGTACCTCACCCACGATGCAGCAATCTCTGTCAGAGCCCCAGTAATCTCCTCTTAACATCCTGGGATAGATTCTGTCAGGCCCTGGGGATTTACGCACTGTAGTGCAGCGGTTAACGTAACACTATTTACAGTGCCAGCGACCCGGGTTCAATTCGTGCCGCTGTCTGTAAGGAGTTTGTACGTTCTCCCCATGTGTGCGTGGGTTTCCTCCGGGTGTTCTGGTTTCCCCCCACATTCCAAAGACCCACAGGTTAGGAAGTTGTGGGCATGCTATGTTGGCGCCAGAAGAATGGCAACACTTGCGGGCTGCCCCCAGCACATTCTCAGTAACGCAAAAAGATGCATTTCACTGTGTGTTTCCATGTACATGTGACTAACAAATAAATATCTTAATGTGCTCCCATATTTCTAGCACTTCCTTCTTCCTGATACAGACGTGCTCCAGAATATTAGTGCCTCCCTCCCTCCCTCAACTCTGCAGCCTCCACGCCCTTCTCCCTGGTAAATACAGATGAGAAGTATTCATTTATGATCTTGTTTATATCTCCTGGCTCCACACACAGATTACTCCTCAGGTCCCTGAGGGGCCCTGCTCGTTTCCTTGCTACCCTCTTGCTTCTAATATACTTAAAAGGTTTTAGGGTTCTCCTTAATCCTCCTTGCTGCAATCATTTCATGGCTGCTTTTTGTCCTCCTCATTTCTTGCTTGTTTTCTCCCACATTCCGTAGAAACTCCTACAGGAGAGTGCTAATTAAATCCATTAAAGAAATCGAACAAAGTCCCTCTACCCAGAGAATTGGTGGAATGGGGAGCTCCCCAGCTTGGGAAGATGTAGTGGGGGCTGGGGGGGAGTGAAACAGATACGATACTGAAAGGGCAAATCATAGAAATGTTCCAGCATTGAAAGGCCATTGAGCCCTTCCTGGCTGATGTGATTACAGTCTAACTGCTCTTTCCCCACTGCCTTGCAATTTGTTTTCCTTGATCTAATTCTCTGTTGAAAGCTCCATTTTAGACAGTGCATTCCAGATCGTAACTGCATGAAAGTAATTTTTCTCACATCTCCTTTTGGTTCTTTTCCCAGTTTCTGTAAACCTATATCCTCTAGCTCTTGAAAGGTTCGTTCTGTTTAACCACTTCATGATCTTGAACACTTCTGTCAAATCAGTTAAGGATAGAGTGGGAAGTGTAAACAGCGGACTGGGCTTTCTGGACTTTCTGTCCTTTAAATGTGTTATCACATAACTGGAACATTTTGGGGCAGGCACGGTGGTGTAGCGTTTAGCGTAATACTATTACAGCACCAACGACCCGGGCTCAATTCTGGCTGCTCTCTGTAAGGAGTTTGTATGTTCTCCCCGTGTCTGTGTGGGTGCTCTGGTTTCCTCCCACATTCGAAAGATGTATGGGTTAGGAAGTTGTGGGCATGCTCTGTTGGTGCCGGAAGCGTGGCGATGCTTGTGGGCTGCCCCCAGAACACTCTACACAAAAGATGCATTTCACTTTGTGTTTCGATATACATGTGACTAATAAAGATACCTCACCTTATCTTGTTTCTGAGGAGCCTGAACTGTGGAGGTATTGCACTGTGGTCTAATAATCTAGACCTGGGACTTCCTTGACCAAGTAGTTATAGAAGTGTAGGAACTTGAATTAATGAGCTGCAGATGTAATTTCGAATCCCACCACAGCAACTGGGGAGTTTTAATCAACCAAAAGAAATCTGGAATGGCGTTGTTTGGTTTAGCCATGGACTTGGTTGGCCTACTTGACTCCAGACCTATGAATGTGCTTTACTCGTAACAGCTTCCTCAGTGCCGGGTTAATTCAGGATGGACAATAAAAATGCTGGAGTTGCCATATCCATCGAACGCACAAAAAGAGAGCGACGTGATTTACCAAGATATACTGCTTGTCCCTTGCACTTGCCAAGTTGAGCTGTCCTGTGCCTCTGTAATAACCTGGAGACCAGCACAATATTTCAGGTTGGTTGTGGATTAGATGCAGATTAGAGGAACAGCACCTCCTATTCTGCCGTGGTAGTCTCCAACCTGACGGTATGGACATCAATTTCCGGTAACCACTCCCTTCTGTCCCTTTGTTTTCCCTTATCCCCATCACCCCTTCTCTTTCCCTTCCTCTGCACTCTCTATCTGCCCATCACCCACACATTCCTTCCTCTGGTTCCCCTCCCCACCTTCCCTTTTATTCCATGGTCCACTGTCCTCTCCTATCAGATTCCGTCTTCTTCAGCCCTTTGTCACTTCCACCCGTCACCTCCCAGCTTCTTGCATCATCTCCACTCTCCCCCCTCGCCCACCAGCCTATCTTCCCCCTCTCACCTGGGTCCACCTATCACCTGCTGGCTCTTGGTCCACCCCTTCCCCCCACCCTTTTATGCTGGCTATCTTCCCTATTTCTTCCCAGTCCTGATGGAGGGTCTCAACCCGAAACATCAACTGTCCATTTCCCTCCATAAATGCTGCCCGACCCATTGAGATCCTCCAGCACTTTGTGTGTTGTTTCAGGTTGGTTCCCAGGTCCTTACTCCCAGAGTTGCTGGTGTTGGTCCATTGCACTGAACACACGGGTACTTTTTGAACCGTGTCCCACGATCTTTGTCTCGATAACAGTCTTGATAATTACACCATTTGAGGTGTATAAAACTCTCAAAGTTTCAACATGAGTCAATAATTAATGTTTATTTTTACAGTAGATCAGGGCCCTGTATAATCAAACTCAGTTACTGCTTGACTACTTTTTACCACTAATCCTGTTTTGAAGAATATGGGAGACACTGTGGCACAATCAGTAGAGTTGCTGTCTCATGTCTCCAGCAACCTGAGTTCAACCCTGACCTCGGGTGCAGTCTGTGTGGAGTTCACACATTTTCCCTGTGACCACATTGGGTTTCCTCGAGGTTCTCCAGTTTCCTCCCACATTCCCAAAAACGGGCAGGTTGGTGTGTTAATTAGTCACTGTAAATTGTTCCTGGTTGTATAGGTGAGTGGTAGAATCTGGGGGTGGGGGGTGGGGGGGGGGAGTTGACGACAATATGGAGAATAAATGGGGTTATTAGTCTAAATGGGTGCTTGATGGTGTGCATATAAAGGGCCTGTTTCAGTGCTGTGTGGCTCTGAGAGATTGGCAAAGAATTGGGAGGCAAAGCCAGGAAAAACAGGTCTGCAGTTTGGCTTGATTTAGATTCTATGGTTGGAGGAAGTCACTAATGCACCATTGAGACACCTTTAAGATCGATTCATGTTGACCAGCTACCTGATTTGACTGAAAGGTCATAGCCTTTTGGATAGGAAGACTGTTTTACAAGACTAAAACCTTGAGAGCATCCAAGTAAGTCTTTCAGCTTCTGTTCCAATGAAAGGTCATCGACTTGAAACGTTAACTCTGTTTCTCTCATCGGAGCTGCTACATGACTCGTTGAGGATTTCTGTCAATTTTTGTTTTTGTTTCAGATTTCCAACATCTAAAGTATTTGCTTCAGTGTTCATAAATCAATGAAATTTACAGCACAGAATAACGCCCTTCAACTCAAGGAACCATTGAGATTACAACTAAAGCAAAGTCAAGTTTATTGCCATGTGCATAAGTACATATGTGCACAGGTGCAGTGAAAAACTTACTTGCAGTAGCATCACAGGGACGTAGCATCAGATAAGCAGTGTTCACAAGAAAAACATAAATTGTACACAATTTTTACAAGATAGAACACAATTAGAACATTGTAGTGCAAAGTGATCAAAGTGGTCATAGTGTTGTTATACCGAGGTAGTAATTAGGGTTCTGCAAGTTCATTCAAGAATGGAATGGTTGAAGGGAAGTAGCTGTTCTTGAACCTGGTGGTGTGGGACTTCAGGCTTCGGTACCTCCTGCCTGATGGTAGCTGTGAGAAGAGGTAGCTATGAGGACTACTTCCCAGCTCTTGGTCTGTTACACCTGTAGCATCTCAAGTACTCTTCCACTTACTTTTTAAGTTCACTGCCTTAACGTAGAGGAGGCAAAACCATTTGGTGAAAGAAGAATTTCTTAGCACCTCTCTAATCCTTCTAGTTATTAAATCTTTTCCCTGGAGTTGCTACAGAGTCATACAGCATGGAAACAGGCCCTTTGGCCCAACTCGTCCATGCCGACTGTGTAACCCAGCGAGCTAGGCCCATCTGCCCGCATTTGGCCCATAGCCCTCTACACCTCTCCTATCCATGTACTTACTTAGGTGGCTTTTAAACATTGCTAATGTTCCTGGGAAGGGCACACAGAAGGGAAACCTCTCCTTCTCATTTACTTCATAGTCTTGTACACTAATTAACTCTCCCCTCTGTCGACTCTGTTCTGAAGAAAGCAACTTCGATCCACCCAGTCTCTCCTCCCAGCCAACTTTCCCCAACACTGGCAACATCTGCTCCAGTGTCATCACATCCATCCTCCTTGTGGTTCTACTTAAGTGAATGTCCTGCCCACTCCTTATTGGGTTTGAGGTGGTTTCCTGTTCCAGTCCCAGAATTTCCACCTTCTAACCTCAGGCATTATCCCTAACTCACCTGCTTTTTTTTTTGGAGGGGGGGAGGGTGTGGTGTTGGTGTTAAGATTCAGCTCAGTCAAAGTAATGCAACCAGACCTTTGGCCCATCATGACTCTACTGGCCCTTTGAAAGAGCCACTCTAATAGGCCAGAGCTGAGGGCTGATGTGTTGAAAAGCTAGTTTGGTAGGGCAAATATCCACTAACGGAAAAGGACGTCAGTTTGGATCCGGTAGGGAACTTGGGGGAAACTTCTTCGTGCAGAGACGGACAGAGGAGACTGCAGATGCTGGAATCGGGAGCAACCAACAATCTGCTGGCAGAGCTCAGCGGGTGGAGCATCTCTGGGATACTGCTCGAGCTGCTGAGTTCTTCTGGCAGATTGTTTGCTGCTGTTCATGCAGGGAACGGTTAGAGTGTGCAGCTGCTCAATGCATGAATGTAATGGATGCATCTCTGGAGAAGATGGATGAGGAGAAAGGAACTAGAGGTTGTGCAGATGTGGAGGAGACGGAACCATTCTGACTGCTGACCTGTTTTGCTCTGGTTAATTTGATGTGATTTTGTGCGGCATCTCATTTTGCCCAGAGCTACTGTGGAACAAGATGACCTCACAGATAGCTGAGGACAGTGTTTACTTCATTGTTCGTGGAAAGAATGCTCTCTCCAGCCTCCACAGACAATGCTGCCTGAGTAAATCTACTAGCACCAGTATCCTGTGCTGATTCTTCTTTACGTTAACTGTGTCAAATGAGTGTTTTGCATTTCCCTGAAGGAGGAAGCCAATGAATAAGACTATTGTGGGAACTGTCGTTGTTTGCCCAAGTGCCAGGATTAATGGAATTCCGTTCAACAGTCAACAATCACCCTTGGAGTCTGACCACACAGCTGTAAGAACAGGGAAAGAGGGATTTTCTTTGGTTTAGACTCATAGTTATACAGCACGGAATCAGGCCCTTCAGCCCAGCTCATCCATGCTGACCAAGATACCTATCTGCGCTAAATCAGTTTGCCTGCATTTTCCCACATCCCCCCCCTTAAACCTTTCCTATCCATGTACCTGTCCAAGTGTCTTTTAAATGTTGTCATTGTACCTGCTTCCTCTGGCAGCTTGTTCCACATACTCACCACTTTCTGGGTGGAGAAACTTGCCTCTTGTATCCTCTTTAAATCTTTCCCCTCTCACCTATGCCCTCTAGTTTGAATCTATCCAACCCTGGGGAAAAGTACTGTGACTATCTACTCTGTCCCCCTCATGATTTTATAAACCTCTATAAGGTCACCGTTCAGCCTCTTTCGCCTCAGGGACAACAGTCCCAGACTATCCAATCTCTCCAGATAACTTCAGTCCTGGCAACATCCTCGTGAATCTTTTCTGCACCCTCTCTCTCGCTTAATGACATCCTTCCTATAGCATGGCGACCGGAACTGCACGCAGGACTCCAGGTGCAGCCTAACCAACGGTCTGCGCAACTGTAACATGGTGTCCCAACTCTGGTACTCAGTGCCTCAGCTGGTGAAGGGAAGCATACTGCATACCACCTTCAACACTGTCTACCTGTGTTGCTGGTTTAAGCAACTATGTACTTGTACCCCAAGGTTTTGTTATTCAACTACACTCCCCAGGGCCCTGCCATTCACTGTGCACGTCCTGGCCTGGTTTAACTTCCCAAAATACATCACTTTGCACTTGTCTGAGTTAAATTCCATTAGCCATTCCCTTGCCCTTTTTCCAAGCTGGTCTAGCCAACGGGTTCCCTGTTGCAACCTTTGGACAACCATTTTCACTGTCTATTACACCACCAATTTTGGTGTCATCTGCAAACTTACTAATCATGCCACCTACATTCTCATACAAATCATTAATATACATTAAGCAATAAAGGATCCAGCACTGATCCCTGTGACACACCAGTGGTTACAGATCAACAATATGAAAAGCAATCCTCCACTACCTCTTCCTCCTAACCAAGCCAATTTTGTATCTAATTTACTATCTCACACTGGATCCCATGTGTTCTAAACTTCTGGACCAGCCTACCATGTGGGACCTTGTCAAAGGCCTTGCTAAAGTCCACATAAGCAATATCAACCACCTTGCCCTCCATCAGTTCCTTTGTCACCTCCTCAAAAAACCATGATTGGATTTGTGAGACGTGATCTCCCCCACACACAAAGCCATGCTGACTATCCCTTGTCAGCCCTCATCCTTCCAAACGGAAAATAATCCTGGCTCTCAGAATCCCTTCGAGTAACTTTCCCACCACAGATGTAAGGCTAACAAGCCTGTAGTTCTCTGGTTTGTCCTTGCAGCTCTTCCTTAAATAAGGACATGACATTAGCCACCCTCTAGTCTTCCAGTACCTTGCACGTGGCTAACAATAATACAAAAATCTCTGCCAGGGCCTCAGAAATCTCTTCCCTTGCTTCCCACAACATCCTAGGAGAGCCCCCAAGGACTTATCCACCTTTATGCATTTCAGGACCACCAACACCACCTCCTTCATAATGTTGATATGCTTCAGGGTATCACAGTTCCTTCCTCTGAACTCGCTAGCTTCCATGTCATTCTCCACAGTAAAGAAGTATTCATTTAAGACCTTGCCCATTTCCAGTTGCTGCAGACATAGATTACCACGCTGATCCTTAAAGGAACAAAATCTCTCCCTAGCTACCTTTTTTGCTCTTAATATATTTATAGAAATCTTTTAGTATTCTCCTTCATCTTATCTGCCAGAGATATTTCATTCCCCCTTTTGGCCCAACTGCTTTCCTCCTGAAGTGTACTCGTACAAGGAATGTAGTCGAGGAACTTGTTTGATCCCAGTTGCCTATGTCTGACATATGCCTCCTTTTTCCTGACCAGAGCCTCAATATCCCGAATTCTGCCAGTATTAACCCTTCACTCCAACAAGAACATGCTGGCCCTGAACTCTTATCTCACTTTTAAAAACCTACCACTTGCCAGGCATCCTTTTACCTACAGACAGCCTGTCCCAGTCAACCTTTGAAAGCTCCTGTCTAATGCCATAAAATTAGTCTTGTCCCAATTTAGGATTTTAACTTGTGAACCATAATTATCTTGAATTATGGAGAGCGGTTGAGCAAGTTGGGACTTTTAGATTGGAGCGTTGGAGAATGAGTGGTGATCTTATAGAAGTGTATAAAATCATGAGGGGCATAGACAGGGTGAATGCACACAGTCTTTTTCCCAAGGTTGGGGAATCGAGCACTAGAGGGCATAAGTTTAAGGTGAGAGGGGAGAGATTTAATAGGAACCTGAGGGACAACTTTTTCACCCAAAGAGCAGTCAGTATATGGAATGAGCTGCCAGAGGAAGTGGTTGAGGCAGGTACATTTAAATATTTAACAACATTTAAGAGGCACTTGGACAGGTACATGGATAGGAAAGGCTTAGAGGGATATGGGCCAAACATGGGCAAATGAGACTAGCTTAGATGGGAATCTTGGTTGGCATGGACCAGTTGGGCCAAAGGGCCTGTTTCTGTACTGTATGACTCTAATATCTTTCTCATTTAATTTCTCCTGCAGGGAAACACAAAACACTCATTTTTTTTTTATTAGATGTTGTTACTGTGAAGAAGCATCAGTCCACAAAGCCTTTAGTTAACAACAGTCTATCCTTAGATTTGAGATGTAGTACTCAGCATCAGTTGCAGAACATTCAACATTTCTACTGTGTTTCTGAACTCCACATCTGAGAGGAAAGGAGAGGCTGGGACCAAGTAGTTGTTGACCCATAGAAGTTTCACTGCAGGACAAGGTTGATCATTGGGACCTTTAAGAGGAGTAAACAAACATTGGAAGTTGAGGAATGATGGGATTAATGGGAAGAGAGCAGTTGACACTTCCCAACTTCTTGGCTGGAGCCAATACCTTGATGCATGCAGGCACAGACTGCTTCTGTAACTGAGCAATTCTGAACTGACTTGAACATTGTGCAGTTAACAGCAAATGTCTCCACTTCTGACATCATGGAAGGAAGGTCATTGATGAAGCAGCTGAATACGACTGGGCCTAGGGCGCTGCCCGTAGAAACTCCTACAGCAGCCATGGCCATCTTCCTTTGTAGCAATAAACAAAAAGTACTGGAGGAACTCAGCAGGTCAGGCAGCATCTATGGAGGGAAATAAACAGTGGACGTTTCGGGCCGAGACCCTTCACCAGGACTTGTCTTTTGTGCTAGTTATCGCTCCAACCATTGGAGGGTTTTCCCTTGAGGCCCATTGACTCCTTCAGGTCAAATGCTTCACTGATGCCAACAGTACATCACCTGTGGAATTCAACTTGGTGGTCCTTGTGGATCCGGAGCCAAGTGACCCAAACAAAACCCAAACTGGGATTCAGACACAAGAGACTGCAGATGCTGGAATCTGGAGCAACAAACAATCTGCTGGAGGAACTCAGAGGGTCGAGCAGCATCTGTGAGAGGAAAGGAATTGTCGACGTTTTGGGTTGAAACCCTGCGTCAGGATAATTCCTTCCAAACTGGGATTCGGTGAGCAGGTTATTGGTGAGTAAGCGCTGCTTGGGAACAGGGTTCATAATGTCATCTTTGCTGATGTTGGGAGTAGACTCAGCGGGCAGCAGTAAGCTGGACTGGATTTATCTGGGGCAATTTCTGCCAAGTACCAGCTTGTGTTGAACCTGACTGGAACAGCTGGGCTGGACTCCAAGCTTCCAGTCTATCTACCACCCTGAATGAGCTGCTTTTGTGTTGTAAACAACAGCAACCTTTGTGATCTCGATCGGTTTTGAAGACATAACATCAGTAATGTGGAGGCACTATTACCACAAGCAAATATATTACTGATGTCTTAGGACTTTAGTGAAGGTTGAAATGGATGTGGTTCAGAGCATGTGCATGTACCCAGTGAGTGGGGCCTGGGTCTTCCATCAGCTCCATTCACATTTGAGTTGGTCACTGCAACTCGAGGTGAGATGGATCACCAGCCTCTGCTCTTGAGCCTGGTACTTCTCTGGTCTCTGCTCCAGCTGCTCACTGGGGTTAGGGAGCAGGACAGCTGAGTTTTAAAAAAAAGCATTAGAAGAACACTTCAACTAAAGGGCTACCTTGCTGGGTTTCAAAGGGGCAGACTCAGATTTAGATTAGTTGATTGTCATGTACGCCAGGGTGTACCGAAATTCCTTGCTTGCATGAAGCTCGCAGAGTAAACAGTATAATAAATACAACAATAAAAACAGTGACGACCTAAACAAAACAACAGAATGGTACAAAGATTGTAGTGCAGTCTTCAGTAGTGCAAAGAGAAATGCTAAAGTGACAATAACAGAATAACCGAGAGAGGGAGAGTTAAGAGTCTGAGAACGTGGCAGCACCACCGGGAAGGGGATGTGAAGGAGGTGATTGGTTCAGAAGCTGCTCTCGAGTCTGGACGTTCGGGCTTTCAAGCCTCCTGTATCTTCTCGCAGAAGGTAGAAGAGAGAAAAGGGAATGGCCCAGGGTGGCAGGCATCCTTGCTGAAACTATCAGCCTTCCTGAAGCAACGCCCAATGAAGATGGACTGGATGGAAGGAAGTGAGGGCCTGTGACAGACTGGGCTGTGATCACCACTCTCTGCAGGCTCCATCGGTCCAGAGCAGAGTAGTTGCTGTACCAGGCTGAGATGCAGCCTGTCAGGATATTTCCTATAGCGTAGTTTTCTGCATCCACCTTGGCCAGGCCCAGGAGCAAACTAATGAGGGGGTCCCCCGACTGACTCGTCCCCCACCACCACTCCCTCCCGTGTCTCAAGGGTCTGCTTGTTCACGAGATGGAACTTCAACAGTAACAAAGTGGCTCGGGTTACAAAACAGAAACAATTCATCAGAGAGGGAATTCTTGGAATTTGTATTTTCCTTCCTATAACTGTAATTGAAATGGTGTCCTTCACACATCCACCCCCGCCTCCCCCCCCCTGCTGAGTGTAATTGAAGTTGTATCAACGAACTGACACAGGCATGAGAGCAAGGGGTGTAGTTCAGGCTGAATTCCTGAGGTAGGGGAATGTGAAACTTGGTGCAGGCTCAGAGGGGAAGCTCCAACCACAGCTGATAACAGCCTGGTTTTACCCTGAGGTACAACCTCCCCACTGTGAGACTGCAGACAGGAAAGGTGACCTGGTCAATGGTCAGAAGTGGTGCTTCCATCGGATGGTCGGCGCACTGAACCACATGCCCCCTCCAACCCCACCAAAGGAAATCTGTGAGTGCGCAGTGCTCGGCTCGTATGGAGAGGGAGTGACTATTACATTGTGATTACTGTAATCCTGCAGCCTCAAAGATGTGTCAGTAGAGAGTCAGTGTTTCTGGTCTCTCATTTATTAAATCCCTGAGTCGGACTCTTCCACAGCTGATGCTAGTTTAATCACTGGGCTATTGTAAATGTCGGTAGGCAGGGGAATTACCAGCACTACACTCTCTCTCAAGTATATCCTTCCCAAGGTAGGGAGACCTGATTTGATCCCACACCCCATCTTCCTTATTTGGTTCCGTGCTCCACCTTCCTCTCCTATCAGATCCCACCATCTGCAGCCCTTTGTCGCCTCCACCCATCACCTCCCAGCCTCTGTCAACTATCTCCACTCTCCCCTCCTCCATCTGCCAATCATCCCTCCTCACCTAGATCTACCTATCACCTTGCTCTTGCTCCACCTCTTCCCCTCACCGCTTTATACTGGCTATCTCCCCTCGATCTGTCAGCCCAAGTGAAGGGTTTCGAACCGAAACATCGACTGTCGTCCACAGCTGCTGTCACACGTGCTGAGCTCCTCCAGCAGTTCGTTCTCTGCTCCATATTCCAGCATCTGCAGTCTCTGGTGTGCCCTAAGATAAGGAAACCTGTCTTAATGTAGTCTCTTCTATGACAAGATGACACCACAGTGGCCGATCCTGAGACAGCTGCAAGGATGTTGGTCAACAGCTGCCAAGCCATAGCAACACACTTCAAATTGATCCAGTGGGGATCATCTAGCTGAGTGGGGTAGCTCATCAACACAGGCATCCAAGAGGTGCTGTCGACCACTGGTGTTAGCAGAATTCTATGAGCCAAGGGATCAGCCCTGTTTTAATAAGGAGGGAAGGGCGGGAGCAGCATTGGGTCTACGATCAGGTGCCAACCTGGTGAAGCTGCAATACGGGACCACATGCTGGGTAAAGTGCGATGCCACAAATAGAGCCAACCAGTGGATCAGATTGGAACTCAGCAGTCCTGCCACATCCAATTCTGAATGGTGGTGGCCATTTAAATAGTTGTGTAAAACCTTGGTTAGACCAAGTTTGGCATATATTATGAGGATAGTCTTATGAGGATAGGTTGAGTGAGCTAGAGTTTTTCTCTTTGGAAAGAAGGAGGATGAGAGATGACTTAATAGAGGTGTACAAGATGATAAGAGGCATAGATCGAGTGGACAGTCAGAGACTTTTTCCCAGGGCTAAAATAGCTAACACGAGGGGGCATAATTTTAAGGTGATTAGAGGGAGGTATAAGGGGGATGTCAGAGGTAAGTTTTTTTTACACAGAGAGTAGTGGGTGCATGGAGCGCACTGCTGGCAGAGGTTGTGGGGGCAGATACATTAGGGACATTTAAGAGACTCTTAGATAGACCCCCCCCCCCATTTCTCTATCATTCATGTGTCTATGTGGGAGGGAAGGGTTAGAAAGATCTTAGAGCAGGATAAAATGTCAGCACAACATTGTTGTGGGCCTGTACTGTGCTGTAGTGTTCTATGTATAGTGTACAGTTCTGATCTCCCCATTACAGGAAGGATGTGGAGGCTTTGGAGAGGGTACAGAAGAGGTTCACCAGGATGCTGCTTGGATTGGAAGTATTAGCGATAAGGAGAGGTTGGACAAATTTGGGTTGTTTTTTCTGGAGTGTCAGAGGCCAAGGGAGAGCTGATGGAAGTCTATAAAATTATGGAAGTCATAGATAGAATAGACAGTCAGTCTTTTTCCCAGGGTGGAAATGTCAAATACTTAAGAAGGGGCAGTTTAAAAGAGATGTGTGGGGCAAGTTTATTTTCCACAGAGAGTGGTGGGTGCCTGGAGTGGTGGTGGAAGCAGACACGATAGTGGTGTTTAAGAGGCATTTAGACAGGCACATGAACATGCAGGGAATGGAGGGATGTGGATCATGTGCAGGTAGACTAGTGGGGGGGGGAGGGGGTGAGTCGTTAGAGAGGTGGTCCGTTCCTTCTGTCATTTGTGCAGGACATCTGTGTGCTTCCGATGCATGGACTTGAACTTCTCAATACCATCCCAAAAGCTCCTTCCCCAGTTTGAGCGGTCTTGAGCTGTGAGTCTACCAAACGTTGGGATGGGTTTATTATTGTCACATGTACCAAGATACAGTGAAAAGCTTTTGTTTGCGTCCCAACCAGACAGATCATTCCAAACATAATTACACTAAGGTAGTAAAAGGAAAACAGAATGCAGAATATAGTGTTACAGTTACAGAGAAAGTGCAGGGACCACAGCAAGGTAGGCTGGGAGACCAAGAATTCACCTTCGAGTGAATGAGAAGTCCGTTCAAGAATTTGATAACAGTGGGATAGAAGTTGTCCTTGAGTCCAGTGGTAAGTGTTCTCAAGCTTTTGTATCTTCTGCCCGACGGGAGGGGGAGAAGACAGAACCACCAGGGTAGGAGGGGTCCTCGATTATGTTTGCTGCTTACCTGAGACAGTGGGAAGTGTAGAGAGAGTCAATGGAAGGGAGGCTGGTTTGTGTTATGGACAGGGCTGTGTTCACAACTCTCTGCAATTTCTTGTGGTCTTGGGCAGAGTGGTTGCCAAACCAAACCGTGATGTATCTGGATAGGATGCTTTCTATGGTGCATGTGTAAAAATTGGTGAGGGTTATTAGGGACATGCTAAATTTCCTTAGCCTTAGTTGCTGGTGTTTACATTAACTTTACCCTTGGCGGTTATGTCATTAATCCTGACTGCCTGTTGCTAACAATGTTGGCTGTTCTGAATGGCAGCATTATGCTCCCTCGGACTGTGGTGTCTACAGGAATGAAAAGTCCAGTAATGCCAGGAGCTGCACCACAGACCAGTTAGGATTTGGGGTTCGTCAGCAGTGGAGATCTGTGTGCAATTTCAAACCATGTGCTTTGATCTGTGAAGATCTAAAAGTAAATGGTTTCATTCTGTTGGTTCAGCCTTTTGATCATCTTAATGTTCTGTATCAACACCGTTATAGCTATCGTACAGCTGGTACCTGTCAGGATATTTAATTTGTTTAAGGTCTGGGCTCTTCAGTGAGTACTGTAAATGCTGACAATTAGTCCAGGAGAGCTTTGAACCGTGGATGTTTAAAGGAGTGACTTTTTCATTCCTAGATCTGTGGGTCTGTCAGTCACATGCATTTCAAACACGGAAGTAAAACAACTGGAAGCTTTTCTTTCCAACATTTATTGGAATGTGACCATCACTGGGAGCTGGCATTTATTGATCACCCTTGGTACAACTGAGAGAGAGCAGTCGAGTCTGCTCCACTGAAGTGGATTAGGCCACGTTGGATAAATATGGTATTGGTATTGGTTTATTATTGTCACTTGTACCGAGGTACAGTGAAAAACTTGTCTTGTATACCGATCGTACAGGTCAATTCATTACACAGTGCAGTTACATTGGGTTAGTACAGAGTGCATTGATATAGTACAGGTAAAAACAATAACAGTACAGAGTAAAGTGTCACAGCTACTGAGAAAGTGCAGTGCAATAGGGTGCAAGGTCACAACAAGGTAGATCGTGAGGTCATAGTCCATCTCATTGTATAAGGGAACCGTTCAGTAGTCTTATCACAGTGGGGCAGAAGCTGCCCTAAAGTCTGGTGGTAGGTGCCCTCAGACTCCTGTATCTTCTACCCAATGGAAGAGGAGAGAAGAGAGAATGACCCGGGTGGGTGGAGTCTTTGATTATGCTGGCTGCTTCACCAAGACAACGAGAGGTAAAGACAGAGTCCAGGGAGGGGAAGCTGGTGTCCGTGATGCGTTGGCCTGTGTCCACAACTCTCTGCAGTTTCTTGCGGTCCTGGGCAGAGCAGTTGCCGTACCTCCTCTGTGACCTTAACAGTACTTTCCCTCAAGAGATAAGAAAATAGAAGTAGACCAGTCGGCCCCAGTAGACCAAGCTTGCTCCCACACATCAAATATGGTTGTGGCTGATCTCTGTACCATTCCCCCCGCCCCCCCGGCCTTCAGTCCCCCAATCTTTCAGTGTATCTGCTTCTATTTCAAATGCTTCTATTTCTAGCCTCCACACCCCCCTGAGATAGAGAATTCCAGAGATTCACCACTCAGGAAGAAGAAATTTCTACCTATCTCAGTTTTAAATAACCACTTCCTCATCTTAAAATTATATCCCCTCATTCGCGGTAGTGTAGTGGTTAGGAATAATGAGGTAGTGTTCATGGGTTCATGGACCGTTCAGAAATTTGATGGCAGAGGGGAAGAAGCTGCTCCTGAAACGTTGAATGTGGGTCTTCAGGCTCCTGTACCTCCTCCGTGATGAGCAGGCATGATAGTGCAGCGGTTAGCTTAACTATTATAGCGCCAGCGACCCAGGTTCAATTCCTGCTGCTGTCTGTAAGGAGTTTGTACGTTCTCCCCGTGTCTGCGTGGGTTTCTTCCGGGTGCTCCGGTTTCCTCCCACATTCCGAAGACGTACAATTTAGGAAGTTGTGGGCATGCTATATTGGCGCTGGAAGTGTGGTGATACTTGCGGGCTGCCCCCAGAACACACTATGCAAAAGATGCATTTCACTGTGTGTTTTGATGTACATGTGACTAATAAAGACATCTTATAAAATCTCCCATTACTGAAAACAATGGGATTCTGCGATGGGATAGATTGAGTGACTGGATGAAAACCTGCCAAATGGAGTTTAAGGCAGGGAAGTGCGAGGTCATGCACTTCGGCAAAAGGAATCAAAAGGCGGGTTATTATCCAAGTGCAGAGAGGTTGCAAGTGAGTGAAGTTCAGGGGGATTTAGGTGTTCTAGTTCTTGAATCACAAAAAGTTAGCAGGCGGGTCCAACAACTGACTAAGGAGGCAAATGGCATGTTGGCCTTTATTGCAGGAGGGTTGGAGTTCAAGAATAGGAAGGTTTTGTCACAGTTGTATAGGGGGGTGGTGAGGCCACGTCTGCACAGTTTTGGTTCCCCCTACCTATAGAAGAATAAAGTAGCATTAGATTCTCTGGAATCCCCTGCCCCTGAGGATGGTGGAGGCCAGATCGTTCGATATATTTGAGGTGAAGATAGATAAATATTTGAAAGATCAAGGAATTGAAGGTTATGCGGAACTGAGAATAAGACTAGTTGAGGCCAGCACAGATCACTCATGATTATATTGAATGGCGGGGCACAATTGAGGGACCTACTCCTGCTCCTGTTTTCTTGAGTTCTTGTGGATTTGAACTACAAAGGTTCTGATTAACAGGTAATTTTATTATCAATGTTCCTTAGTGGTGGTGTAGCATTTTAGTCACTCGTGCTTCAATTAGCGACCTCCCCTGTCAGTGACCAGCTGAACAGGGTAAAGAAATGGTTGTCGAGGATTACCAAGACTACTTAAAGCCAGGTTTAGCTTTCACTCTCCGTGCTTGACGATGATGGCTGGATATCACAGCCACCCAAAAAAATTGCTTCTAACCAGTGCTTGAGCACCAAACCTCCAGGGGTGTCGGAAAGCAGTTGTAATTTATTTAGTCGTCAGTCAGCCCCAGGGGCAGGCACGGTAGTGTAGCAGTTAGCGTAACGCTATTACGGCGCCAGCGACCCAGGTTCAATTCCAGCCGCTTGTCTGTAAGGAGTTTGTATGTTCTCCCCGTGTCTGCATGGGTTTCCTCAGGGTGCTCCGGTTTCCTCCCACATTCCAAAGACGTACGGGTTAGGAAGTTGTGGACATGCTATGTTGGCACCGGAAGCGTGGCGACACTTGCGGGCTGCCCCCAGAACACTCTACGCAAAAGATGTATTTCACTGTGTGTTTTGATGTACAGTACATACGACTAATAAAGATATCTTATCTTATCCATGAACCTGCCTAAATGTCTTTTTAAACATTTTAATGTACCCACCTCTACAACTTCCTCTGGCAACTTGTTCCACATACTCGGCACCCTCTCTGTGGAAAAACTTTCCCCTCGGATCTCCTTTAAATCTTGCCCCTCGCACCTTAAAACTGGAGGGCACAGACTGTGGCCATCCAGATTACTTATGCCGCTCATGGTTTTATAAACCTCTCACCCTTCAGCCTCCTACGCTCCAGGGAAAACTGTCCCAACCTATTCCAATCTCTCCTTATAACTCAAGATATCCAGTTCCAGCAACATCCCTTTGAACCTTTTCTGTGCCCTCTCTCAAGAAGTTCGTCCTTGCTCCGAGTGAGATGTTGTGTCCGTTACATCCCAGGTGAGGGGGAAGAATGTGACCACTTGAATTTGGAGTAGATTTGAGGTCACGGGGGAAGGTTGCACCTCATTCACGCGAGATTCTGCAGAGCAAGCTGGTGCTATTGCCTTGGGGAAGGGATGCAGACGCATGCTGTAGTTTTTGTTTAAGATCCACATGATTTGCCTTCAAAAGCCAAAGCAACTTGTTCCAGTGCCCATTCTCAGCTGAGTCTCTCTCTCAGTGCTCTCAACTGTTGAGTGGTCCTAAGTTTGGTCAGATTGAATGGTCCTACGTTCAGTCTTGTGTTCTTATGACTGAGTTCATGACTGGCTTTAGCTTCGTATATTAAAGCAGGAAGTGTGACTTCCAAGTATGTCAGGGTAGATCTTGACCAGTGCAAAATAACTGAGTAAAATTGATTTCAGTCAAGGGCTGCTTATTTTGTGACAGTGCTTTAGATTTCCTTTTGTGCTGGCCTATAAATTAGAACGTTTGGGGCCATTTCTCGATCACTGTAAGTCAGGTATTTGCAAAGTGGAATGTTGATTGTGATGAATTCTGCGTCTCGTCGCATCACTCTTGGAATTGAATGCACAATTCCAGTCGGGAATCGTGCTTGCCATCATGAAGTGTTTTCTGTGTTGGATGCCCATGGAGAAGGAGCACTGCATGGGGAATTGGGCTGCTGTGAGATGTGTCTGTCACTGGGCACTCTCAAGGCAACCATCTTGAGGGGATCCTGTCTAGGGGTTGGTACTGGTATTGGTTTATTATTGTCACATGTACAGAGATATATTGAAAAGCTTTTCATTTTACGTGCCTTCCAGACAAGTTATTCCATGCATAATTACATCGAGGTAGTGAAACGAAAACAGAATTCAGAACATAGTGTTGCAGTTACAGAGAAAGTGAAGTGTACGCGGACAGATAAGGTGCAGGGGCTGTAACGAGGTAGGTTGGTAGATCAAGGGTTCATCTTTTTGTGTATGAGAGGTCTGTTCAAGAGTCTGATAACAGTGGGATAGAAACTGTCCTTGAAATCTAGTGGTATATGCTCATGCTTTTTTCTCAATGAGAGAGGGGAGAAGTGAGAGTGACGGAAGGGGTCCTTGATTACGTTGGCTGCTTTCCTGAGGCAGTGGGAAGTATAGACGGAATCAATGGAGGGAAGTATGGTTTGCGTGATGGACTGGGCTGTGTTCACAACTCTCTGCACTTTGTTGCGACCTTGGGCAGAGCAGTTGCTGTACCAAGCTGTGATGCATCCAGATAGGATGGTTTCTATTGGTATTGGTTTATTTTTATCACTTGTACCGAGGTACAGTGAAAAAACTTGTCTTGCTTACCAATTGTACATGTCAATTCATTACACAGTGCAGTTATGTTGAGTTAGTACAGAGTGCATTGAGGTAGTATGGGTAAAAACAATAAAAGTACAGAGTAAAGTGTCACAGCTACAGAGGAAGTGCAGTGCAATAAGGTGCAAGGTCACAAGGTAGATCATGAGGTCAGAGTCCATCTCATCGTATCACAGTGGGGTAGAAGCTGTCCTTGAGCCTGGTGGTACGTGCCCTCAGACTCCTGTATCTTCTACCTGATGGAAGAGGAGAGAAGAGAGAATGACCCAGTGGGTGGGGTCTTTGACTATGCTTGCTGCTTTGCCAAGGCAGCGAGAGGTAAAGACAGAGTCCAAGGAGAGCCTGGGGAGCCCATTTCTATGCTGTACGGCTCTTTGAATGGAACCACATGGGAACGAGGCCAGGCCCATCCTTCACAACACTGGCAAAAGGTAGAAGTTGGCTGGGGGAGCCCACTGTGGTGCACTCTCCCTGTGGCACAGTGTCACCCCAGCCCCCAGTGATCTCAATTCCCTCACCTGCCTCATCACCTCTTAGCTCCAACGACAATTCCCAATTCTGTGATTCCAACCCCGACTGCTGGCTCCCCATTGCAAATCTTTCAGCCTCCTGGTGGGTCCTGGATCCTGCGGTACTTTGCACACTGCGCAATGTCACCACGTGTGAAGGTATGTTTACAGGCCATTAGCCCAGTGTCTGTGCATCAACAGCCTTTCTGTACAAGACACAGGTTCTCAATCAACATCATCTGGCGAACATGGTAAGATAAGATAGGATCTCTTTATTAGTCCCATGTACATCGAAACACACAGTGAAATGCATCTTTTGCGTAGAGTGTTCTGGGGGCAGCCCCTAAGTGTCGCCATGCTTCCAGCGCCAACATAGCACGCCCACAACTTCCTAACCCGTACGTCTTTGGAATGTGGGAGGAAACCGGAGGAAACCCACGCAGACACGGGGAGAATGTACAAACTCCTTACAGACAGCGGCCAGAATTGAACCCGGGTCGCTGGTGCTGTAAAGCGTTATGCTAACTGCTACACTACTGTACCAGTGAGTCTCTGGAAAACTTGGATCACTTCCCATATCTCGGGGGCCACCTCTTGGCAAAGGCAGACATTGATAATGAAATTTGCCATCACCTTCAATGCACCAGCATAATCTTCGGTTGTTTTGGAAGAGGGCATTTGAAGATCGAGACATCAGACCTGGTACAAAACTCATGGTCTACACGACAGTGAGGTGCTCTAGCTGTTGCAATATGTGGCGCAGGTGTGGCTGTACCCAGCTCCTGCGCCATGACAGTCACTCAAGATGTTAGATGGACACATGAATGTGCAGAGAATGGAAGGACATGGATCATGTGCAGGCAGAATGGATTTGGTTTAATTCGGCACCGTGTTTGGTGCTGATATTGTGGGCTGAAGGGCCTGTTCCTGTGCTGTACTGTTACGTGTTCTGTGTATGGGATGCTTAAAGATGCAGGTGGCATGTCTGAGGGAAAAAAAGGTCGAGGAGCAATAGGGCTGAAGGAAATATTAGAGACTGGGATGGAATGCCAAAAGATGAGGATGGGAAGTTGGAAGTGGAGACACTGGGAGACCAGGATCATTGTAGGCCAAGGAAGGCAGAATAATCCTCTGCTGTCATTCACCAGTTTAGGCACAGCATTTTCTCTCTGTTGTGTGAACATCATAGTTTGATGATATTTGATAAAACATTGCAGGTGAACTGGTTTTATAATTAGCTTATCTATAAAATAAGCTGGTTTCTCAGGATTGTTTTAATTTTTTTTGCATTACTGAATCTTCTACCACTTTTATCTGTGTGATCTATGGTATGCAGACCATTATGGTACACTCCCCTTACATAATTTTAAGTTTTATTTGTATTTGTCAATTTCTTCTAAAGCAAACTTGATGAGGGAAAGCCAGCGTGGCTTTGTGCGGGGCAAGTCGTGGCTTACTAACCTGGCTGAGATTTTTGACAAAGTGACGAGAGAGATTGATGAAGGTAGAGCTGTGGATGTCATCTATATGGACTTCAGTAAGGCACTTGACAAGGTCCCACATAATAGGTTGATCAAGAAGGTTTGGATGCAGTGGAGAATTGGCTGTGTGGATCCAGAACTGGCTTGCCCACTGAAGACAGAGGGTGTGGTCAAAGGGACTTATTCAGGCTGGAGGCCTGTGAGTAGTGGTGTTCCGCAGGGATCTGTACTAGGACCTCTGCTGTTCGTGATGTACATAAATGACCTGGATGAGTATGTTGATGGGTGGGTTAGTAAGTTTGCAGATGATACCAAGATTGGCGGAGCTGTGAATAGCGTAGAAGACTGGCGATGGATACAGTGTGATATAGATCAGTTGCAGATGTGGGCAGAGAAATGGCAGATGGAGTTTAACCCGGATAAATATGAGGTGTTGCATCTTGGTAGGACTAATGTCAAGAGGCAGTACACTCAAGGGCAAGACCCTTAACAGTGTTGAAGAGGAGAGACACCTTTGGGTGCAAGTCCATGGCTCATTGAAAGTTGCTACACAGGTAGATAGGGTGGTTAAGAAGGCTTATGGAATGCTTGTTTTCATTAATCGTCGTATTGAGTACAGGAGTCAAGAAGTTATGATGCATCTCTATAGAACTTTAGTTAGCCCGCATTTAGACTATTGCGTGCAGTTCTGGTCACCTCATTATAGGAAGGATGTCGAGGCTTCAGAGAGGGTACAGAGGAGGTTTACTAGGATGCTGCCTGGATTAGAGGGCATGTGCTATCAGGAGAGGCTGGACAAACTTGGGCTCTTTTCTCTGGAGCGGCGGAGGCTGAGGGGTGATCTGTTGGAAGTGTATAAAATGATGAGGGGCATAGATAGGGTGGACAAGCAATATCTTTTTACCATTATTGAGCGATCCAATACCAGAGGGCATGTAGTTAAGGTGAGAGGGGGTAGGTTCAGAACAGACGTGAGGGGTAAATTTTTTACTGAGAGAGTGGTGGATGCCTGGAATGTGTTGCCAGGCAAATTCATTGGGGGCTTTTAAGAGGGGTTTGGATGGGCACATGAATGAGAGGAAAATGGAGGGATACAGGCAATCTTTAGGTAGGAGGGATTAGCTATGTCGGCACAACATTGTGGGCTGAAGGGCCTGTTCTGTGCTGTACCCTTCTATGTTCAAACTGGCCTTCTCTGCACACATTTTGGGGGACTGGAAACCCCAAAACTTGCTCTTCAGGTAAAATTCTGGAATTACTTGACCACACACTTTCTCCACTCCCACCCCCCCCCCCCCCCCCAAAGCTCCGAGAGCTGAGGGATGAGCCTTCAGTCAGCCAGGAAGTTCTATGCAGCTGGAAAGGGTGCACTGGATTGGCATTGCAGTGGCATCGGGAGGACTGGAGGGACTTTGGGACCAAGAAGGTTAGGTATTTGGGGGCTTGTGCTGGATGTGCCATTGGTACAAGGAAGGCGAGTGGTTTGGTGCCATTAATGGGACTGGGGTGGAGTGTCCAGGAGGGGCCCTACCCAAGAGGGATCCCAATCCAGTCTTGCATTGGGAAGACCCTACTTTCCTGGGGATGACCAGTGACTCCCAGGACAATTTCATCTAAGCTGCCTGGCAAAAAAAAGGCATTGTGCAGGGAAAGGCATTGCCAGAGGTAAAAATCCCATCATGGGTGCAGGTTGTATAGAACATAAAACAGTATAGCACAGAAACAGGCCCTTCGGCCCACGATGTCTGCACTAACCATGATGCCAAATTAAACTAAAATCTCTTCTTCCTGCACATGATCCATATCCCTCCTTTCTCTCTGTATCCACATGCCTATCCAGAAGCCTCTTAACATTAATATTTCTGGAGTGGTGCAAAATAATCTGGAAATAGTTATTCTTGCATTTCACTTTGGGGAACCTAAAGTCCATATTCAATGGTGTAACACTGAAGAAAACGTCACTATGTGATGGGATTTCCAGCCATCCTTCCTTGCTCTATGATAGATGGAACAATTTATCTATATTGAAATCCACCTGCCACAGATTCACCCACTCCCTTAATCTATCAATGCCCTTTTTTAATTTTATACTGTCATCTGCAGGGCTTATTATTCAATCAATGTTTGTGTTATTGATGAAGCAGGCTATTTGGTTGTCTCTTGCATTAAATGTGTCATTGATAAATATAGTGGACAGGTGAGACCCCAGCAGAAATCACCTCATGACAAACCATTGTTCACATTCTACTAGTTCATCTAGATACCCCATTGTGCCTACTGTCTTTCTTTCTTTTTCAATCTTTTTATTAGTTTTCAAATTAATACAGATTAATATTTCAATGTTTACACATGTAATACAAAGAGATCAGAACAATCATGACATGGATAATTATAAAGAACAATAAAGTATAAAAAAATCTGTAGATCCAACGATCTGTTAGTAAATGAATATAATATAAAAGAAAGGAAAGAAAAAGATTTATTATATAAATATAAAAGAAAGAAAAAAAAATCCCCAAAAAATAAGAAAAATTATAAACAATATATCAAACCAAACTAAGCTAAACAAAAAAAAATTTCAAAAAAAGACAGAAAAAAAAACTGGACTAAAATTTCTCAGTAGAAACAGAGCAATATTATGTCGTCAACTCCATTCCTCTAAGTTGAAAGGTTATTACAAGGGGATCTATATCATGTGAAAATATTGAATAAATGGACTCCAAACTTCCTCAAATTTAAGTGAAGGATCAACAGTACCACTCCTAATTTTTTCCAAGTTTAAACATGATATAGTTTGAGAGAACCATTAAAATGTAGTAGGGGGTATTGGATCCTTCCATTTAAGGAAAATGGATCGTTTGGCCATTAACCTACTGTCTTCTGCCACCTAACTAATCTCCTTATTACATGACCCTTGGTTTTAGCCTGCAGTCTTGCAGATGGAAGTTTATCATGCACTCTCTGAGCATCTGTCTGAGTGTGTGATTCCAAACCCACAGTAGTGTGGTTGATGGGCAACTGCTTTGGGCTGTTCTGTCAATCAAGGCTTTGTACAAATGCAAGTTCTTTCTTTCACTTTGAAAGAGTTATTGGCTGCAAATGGTGACATCATTATTCCCAGAAAGGGCAGTGATGGTTGACTAATTGCAGAGCATTCAAGACTGATGATTGAGATGTTGAATATGAGTGAGATAGAATTTGAGCATGTCGTTTGCATATAATCCATCCTCCACGTGCTCCTTCATTGTGACAAATTTGCCCTTTTATTGAATCATAGTGTCATACAGCTCAGCAACGGACCCTGTTGGCCCACCTTGTCCGTATGCACCATGATGTCCATCCACGCTAATCCCATTTTCCTGCATTAGTCCCAAATCCCTCTCCTCCCTTCCCACCTGTCCCTGTGCCTTTTAAACATTTGTAATTGGATCTGCCTCTACCACCACCTCTGACTGTTTGTTCCAGATAACCACCACCTTCTGTGTGGGGGGAGAAAAACTTGCCCCTCAGATCTCCTTTAAGTTTCTACCTCTCCTTCATCTTAAGCCCTTGAGTTTGAGTCTTTGATGATTTGTCCTATCTATGCCCCTCATAATTGTATAAACCTCTATAAGGTCATCCTTCACCCTCCTACATTCCAGGGAAACTTTCGTTGTATCTGTACCTAACCCTGATTGTGCACTTGACGACTTGACTTGATTTGACTTGACCTGAGGGGCAACATTTTCACACAGAGGGTGGTGGGTACATGGAACCAGCTGCTAGAAGAGGCAGGTGCAATTACAGTGTTTAAAAGACACTTGGACAGGTATGTGGATAGAAAAGGGCTAGAGGGACATAAGCAGACTGGGTGGTTAACAAGGCTTGTGGAATGCTTGCATTTATTAATGAGGGTATTGAGTATAGGAGTCAAGAAGTTATGATGCATCTCTATAGAACTCTGGTTAGGCCGCATTTAGAGTATTGCGTGCAATTCTGGTCACCTCACTATAAGAAGGATGTCGAGGCTTTAGAGAGGGTGCAGAGGAGGTTTACTAGGATGCTGCCTGGATTAGAGGGCCTGTGCTATCAGGAGAGGCTGGACAAACTTGAGCTCTTTTCTCTGGAGTGGCAGAGGCTGAGGGGTGATCTGTTGGAAGTGTATAAAATGATGAGGGGCATAGATAGGGCGGACAAGCAATATCTTTTTCCCATTATTGAGCGGTCCAGTACCAGAGGGCATGCATTTAAGATGAGAGGGGGTAGGTTCAGAACAGACGTATGTTTTTTTTTACTGAGAGAGTGGTGGATGCCTGGAATGCATTCTCTGATAGGGTGGTGGAGGCAAATTCATTGGGGGCTTTTAAGAGGGGCTTGGATGGGCACATGAATGAGGGGAAATGAGGGATGTGGGCATTCTGTAGGTAGGAGGGATTAGCTATGTCGGCACAACAACTGTTCTGTGCTGTTCTAAGTCAAATGCAGTCAAGTGGGACCAACTCGGATAGACTTCTTGGTTGGCATGGATGAATTGGGCTGAGAGGCCTGTTTCATAGAGTCTATGACACTCTCTCGGGCAGTGTATTCCAGATACACACCACTCTGGGTAAAAAAAAAAGGTCCCCCTCACTTCCCCCAGCAGTGCGAGTGGAGCTACAGAGGTTGTTGTAAGGCACCCTTGGTTAAGCTGATGTTGTACTGTGGAAAGGGTAACTTTGTGAACTATGATTTAGCAGGCTCCTTATTAAAAGGCATCTCCAAGGCAGAACCTTGCTGCCTGTGCAGCTGATGCCTCCCTCCAGGAAGATAAGGCTGATGGTATCCGCCTGGTAATGGCGGCACAGTAGCATATTGGTTAGGAGACCCGGGTCAATTCCCGCCGCTGTGTGTAAGGAGTTTGTACATTCTCCCCGTGTCTGCGTGGGTTTCCTCCGGGTACTCCGGTTTCCTCCCACATTCCAAAGACGTCCAGGTTAGGAGCTGTGGGCATGCTATGTTGGCACCGGAAGCGTGATGACACTTGCGGGCTGCCCCCAGAACATTCTCAGTAACACAAAAATTTGCATTTCACTGTACACGTGACCAATAAATAAATATCTTATCTTTGTGACTTCTTCCAGTAGCCTTTCTCGTGTTCCTGCTGCTCTTCAACATGTGCCTCGTGTCCCTCCAGCTCTGCAATCCTCCTCCTCCTCTCAAATTTCTTTATGTCTAAGAAGGAGCCCATTCAGCCCACTGAGTCAATCTGAGCGGTCCCATCAATCCCACCGGCCCCCCTCCATTTAGTTTTCCCATAACCTATTCCATGCCCAGTAACTTCCCACTGATTCTTCTACCACTAGGGGTATAGTAACCAGTTAATCTACCATACAGCTCCTCTTTGGAATGTGGGAGGAAACCGGAGCCGCTGAGGGAAGCCTATGCAGTCACAGAGAGAACGTGCAGACTCCACACACAGCCACCTGCAGTCGGGATCGAACCTGGGTCACTGGAGCTGTGTGGCAGCAGCACTACCTGCTGTGTCACTCTGCCGACAGTTCTGGTACCGGCTGTTGTCTTCAGTGTACAGCATGCAACACATGATCATGATGTCCAAATCCCTGTTGGCTGTACACAGCAGGTCACCCCCTTCCCCCACCTCCGCACACCACCACCCCCCCAAGGACTGATCCAGGCACGAGAATCAGAGGCCTTCTCCACAATGATTCTGTTATTTATGTGGCTCTCATGTTGGTGCTCAGCTACTGTGCTTGGAGAATGCATTGATATAAGCAGCCAGGGAAGTAGGTAGCCCATGTCCCACAGCATCCATTCCACTGAGCAGTGCCAGCAGTGGAAAATGTCTGGCCGTTCAGTCTCCTTAGGGACAGAGGTGGGCTTCATGGAAACAGCACATCGATCATCAGGAGTTCTTATAATCCAGAACATTGAGAGACTGAAACACTCTCTCCGTAATTGGTTTATGACTGTCACATGTACCCAGGTACAGTGAAAAGCTTTGTTTTGCATGCCAGCCATACAGATCATTTCAAGACATCAGAATATGAAGGTAGTACAAAGGGAAAAGCAATAACAGAATGCAGAATGTAGTGTTACAGTGACAGAGAGAGTGCAGTGCAGGCAGACAATAAGGTGCAAGGGCCACAACAATGTAGATTGAGAGATCAAGAGTTAATCTTTATCATATTAGAGGTCTGTTCAATAGTCTGATAACAGCAGAATAGAAGCTGTTCCTGAGCCTGGTGGTGTGGGTTTTCAAGCTTTTGTACCCTTTGCCCGATGGAAGGGGGGAAGAAGAGAGGATGATCGGTGAGGGAGGGGTCTTCGATTATGTTGGCTGCTTTTCTAAGGCAGCGGGAAGTGTACACTAGAGTTAATGGAGGGGAGACTGATTTTTATGATAGACTGGACTACGTTCACAACTCTCTCTAGTCTTTTACGGTCCTAGGCAGCACAGTTGCCATACCAAGCCGTGATGCATCTGGATAGGATGCTTTCTAGGGTGCATCTGTAAAAAGTAAAACTGGTGAGCGCATGGTGTGGGTTAGTGAAGGTAGCCCTTGTGTGCACAGTTAGTAAAGTCGACAGCTACCTGCAGTCTTGGGAGGCTGCAATGCTGATGAATGCCAATGCCCAAGGTGCCACCTGTTTGCCACAGAAATCAAAGTGGATGAAGTGGTTTCTTTTGGAATAGCATGCCTCGGTGACCTCTGTGGTGCTGAGGTGAGCAGCAACTAGGGAACCAGGGAGGGAAACGATGTCCTTGCCCCCACCATGTCGAGCCCTGTAAGCAGTTGTGTATTCAGTGAGATCACCTCTCATTCTTCTAGCATGACCTTCTCCAGGTTAAATTGACTTTTGCATGATTTGTGTTTGCAAAACACGTGCTAACCAATCCATATTGACAACTTCTCTGCAACTTAACATTGTTTGCTAAGCAGTTGATTTTTGCTGTCAGTGCAACAGAACAGTACAGCACAGGAACAGGCCCTTCAGCCCACGATGTCTGTGCCGAACATGATGCCAAATTAAACCAAATCTCTTTTGCCACCACATGATCCGTATCCCTCCATTTCCTGCATATTCATAAGTCTCTTGAATGCCTTTGTGGTATCTGCTTCCACCACTACCCCTGGCAGCCTGTTCCAGGCACCCACCACTCTCTGTGTAAACAAAAAAAATACTTGCCCCGCGCATCTCCTTTAAACTTCCCCCTCTCACCTTAAATGCATGACCTCCTTTGCTTCATTCCCATCTCACTGGCCAACCCACTGTTATCAACACAGATTCTGAAAGGGTGCTTATTACTCCTTTTAATGTTACACTTGTAGTAAGTCGGCAAATGATGCTTCTAGTATTTGAATGTAGGCTCTCTGGCAGATAAGTGAATCTCATACGGGCAGGGACGGAAGTGGGATGGTACGGCGTCTCAGTAAGAAGGTGACAGATGCAGTTAGCACAGTGATACGATCGTACCTGTAAGAAGTTACTCTCACTCCTGCTTGTAGGCCTGTGAAGTTGATCGCCAACAGCGACCAAGGGCTGAGGAATTCAGAATAAAGCTTTACCCAGAGAGTGAAACTCACTCTCTCCACCATTACAATTACAACGTTTAAAAGACTTTTAGTCGGGTACGTGCAAAGGAAAGGTTCAGAGGGATACGGGGCAAACGCAGGAAAATGGGACTAGCTCAGGTAGACATCTTGGTCGGCATGGATGAGTTGGGCCGAAGGGCCTGTTTGCTTGCTGTGTAACATTAATAATCTTGACAAGGATTCAGTTGAATGGGTGAACATGCAAAAATTCTAAACACCAGCAAAGGCAGTAGAACCGTAGCTTGCTTGTCCCTTCAATCCCACTCATCAGTCTATTTTTATACACAGTTCCTCGAGTAAATTCACAAAGATAACGTTAAAAATAACCCATGGCGTGCTAATCTTAGCAGGCAAAACAGTGTGTTGATTCACCCACTGTAAACATTTAAACATGTTATGTATTGAAACATCTGCATTGGTGTCATCGAGTTATACAGCACAGAAACAGGCCCTGTGACCCAACTCATCCATGCCGACCATGGTGCCTTTCTGAGCTAGTCCCATTTGCCTGCATTTGGCCCATATCCCTCTGAACCTTTCCCATCCATGTCCTTGTCTAAACATCTTTTAAACATTGCAATTATACCTGCCTCTACCACCACCTCTGGCAGCTCATTCCATATACCCACCACCTTCTGTGTAGAAAAATTTGCCCCTCGGGCCCTCTTTAAATCTTTCCATTCTCAGCTTAAACCTGTGCCCTCTGGTTTTAGACTCCCCTACCCTGGGAGAAAGACTGTGACCATCCACCTTATCTATGTCCTTCATGATTTTACATACCTCCAACAAGATCACCCCTTAGCCTCCTTCATTCCAGGGAAAACAGCCCCAGCCTATCTGGTCTCTCCTTGTAACTCAAGCCCTCCAGTCCCAGCACCCTCTCTGATAAATCCGGTGGCCTTAAAACCTTCAAGTCCCAAATGCCTGGGACTCCTCTGACCCACAAATATTATCTGTGGAGAGAGTGCACTTCACATTCTCTGTGCTTTCTGAGTAAAACTTTCTCCTGAAATCCTTAGTGAATGTATTAGCAACGGTGTCTTTTTTCCTAGAATTCTTCTGTTTGGCCCTTTGAATCTGTGACAGCTGCTTTAGAACAATTCCATCAGTGCCACCCGCTGCTCTTTCCCCACAGCTCTTTGAATTATTTTCTCTCCGATGCCTCTCTAAATCCCTTTTGAAGGCATTGGTGGTTCTTCCACCACCTTCCCTGATCAAAACTGCACTCTGCGTGATTTAAAAAAAACCTTGCAGCATCAGAATCCTTTGCCCCAGATTTTAAATCCATGCACCACCCTCTCTTCTTAAACCATCTGCTGATGGGAGCCTTTGTTGTGGATTCTGTCATAGCCAGGATCATCTTTTCTAAGTCTGCTCTTTATTCTAAAGACCTCCCCCAGGTGTTCTTCTTGCTATCGAAGGGAACTGCAGCCTCCAGGGATTTTTCTCGTGATAGCAGTCTCTTGTTTCGGCTGCGCGGTGCAATTGTCCACAGCATGTTTTGTTTTCTTTTAGCACAGAACAGGCCCTTCGGCCCACAATATTGTGCTGACCTAGCTAATCCCTTCTTCCTACAGAATGCCCATATCCCTCCATTTTCCTCTCATTCATGTGCCCATCCAAGCCCCTCTTAAAAGCCCCCAATGAATTTTCCTCCACCACCCTATCAGGCAACGCATTCCAGGCATCCACCACTCTCTCGGTAAAAAAACATACCCCTCACGTCTGTCCTGAACCTACCCCCTCTCACCTTAAATGCATGCCCTCTGGTATTGGATCACTCAATAATGGGAAAAAGATATTGCTTGTCCACCCTATCTATGCCCCTCATAAATTTATACACTTCCCACAGATCACCCCTCAGCCACCACCGCTCCAGAGAAAAGAGCCCAAGTTTGTCCAGCCTCTCCTGATAGCACGTGACCTCTAATCCAGTTATCGGACAGTAGTATAGAAACAAAAAGATGCTGCAAATCTGAAATGAGGACAGAGACTGCTGGAGTACTCAGCAGGTCAGGAAGCATCTCAAAGTCAAGTTTATTGTCATATGCACAGGTACACCTATGCACAGGTGCAAAGAAAAACTTACTTTCCGCAGCATCACAGGCACATAGTATCAGATAAGCTGTATTCATAAGAGAAACATAAACATAAATGATGTGCAATTTTTACAAGAAAGAACACAATTAGAACAAAAAAATGTCCATTGTAGTGCAAAGAGGCCAAAGCAGTCAGTTTAGGGTTTAGGCAGTGATTAGGGTTGTGCAGGTTGGTCCAAGAATTGAATGGTTGAAGGGAAATAGCTGTCCTTCAAATTTGAGTTTATTGTCATCTGCACAAGTACATATGTGCACAGATGCAATGAAAAATTTACTTGCAGCAGCAGCAGCATCACAGGCACATAGCATGTTCTTGAACCTGGTGGTGTGGGACTTCAGGCTTCTGTACCTCCTGCCCGATGGTAGCTGCAAGAAGATGGCATGGCCCGGATGGTGGGGATCTTTGATGATGGATGTTGCCTTCTTGAGGCAGCACCTCCTGTAGATACGACCGATGGTGGGGAGGGATGTGCCAGTGATGTATTGGACATAGTCCACTACTCTCTGCAGCTTCTTGCATTCCTGCACGTTCAAATTGCTGTACCAGACCATGATGCAACCAGTCAGGATACTTTGTTAGAGTGTTTGGTGACAAGCCGAACCACCTTAATCACCCAAGAAAGTAAAGACGCTGGCTTGCCTTCTATTTGTGAAGAAAGGAAAAGTTGAAGAACATGGAACAGTACAGCACAGGAACCAGATCTTCAGCCCATGATGACTGTACCAACCATGATGCCAATTTGAACTATCCCCGTCTGCCTGCACATGATCCATAATCCTCCTGTTCATGTGCCCATCTAAATGCCTCGTAAACATTGCTATGGTAAATGCTTCCACCACCTCCCCTGGCAGTGCCTTCAAGGCACCTTCCACTCTCTGTGTAAAGTAAAACTTGCCTAGTAAATCTCCTCTAAACTTTTCCCCTCTCACAAAGCTGTTCCCTCTAGCATCAGAACTGGGGAAGGTCAGAAGTCAAGAGTTTTGTTGCAGCCATTCCTGATTTCTCCGCACCCTTTCCTCTTCAACTTAAAACATAAATTTCTAACGTGTCCAAGATCTGAAATTTTAACTCTGTTTCTCCCTCCATAGATGCTGCCTGACCTGCTGAGTATCTCCAGTGTTTTCTGGGTTTTTATGCCTGTGATCCCTGTGGTGGGAATGTGTTGCTTACTCCTCTGGCTTTCACTTTTTGTTTCGTACACAGAGTAGTAATGTTTGTTTTGTCGGAAACTCTAAGAGATGGTGCTGTGTAAGATAAGATCAGAGACGGAAGAGTTCTGTTTATGCAATCACACTCTATTTCCAGCAGAATTGTAAATGCTTTCAACTGTCCCCAAGTATTTAACCAAATACTAGTACTGACGGAGAAATGGGGTCCAAAAGCGAAACAAGGTGAATCAAGGCATGCAACCCGTAAGAGATTTCTGAATTAATACCTGAGGTATCAGCAGATTAGTCCTGGAAGTGACACATGATAAGAGGTCCCAGGGTCAAAGGTTGCAGCCACTAGTCTTTGAATTAAGTGCCACAAGGTCATTATGTTGAGAAGCATTTTGTCTTGTGTTAGGAAATGCTAAGTCATCTCCCAAAACTGCTGAGGGTGTAAGGGGAGTGGAGTGTTTGAAGGGTGGGGATTTGATTGCAAATTTCAGAATTGTAATTGAGCAAAGAGTTATGAAACCAAGGTAGGCAGGTGGAGCTAAGAAACAGATTGGCCACGATCTAATTGACTGGCAAAAGAGGCAGGAGTTAATTTGGATAAGTGCGAGGTGTTGCACTTTAAGCAGACAAATGAGTGTAGGACTTCCACAGTGAATGGTAGGACTCTGGGGAGTGTTGTAGAACAGAGGGACCTAGGAGTACAAGTACATTGTTCCCTGAAAGTGGTGTTGCAGATGGACAGGATGGTGAATAAGGCTTTTGGCACACTGGCCTTCATCAGTCAGGGCACTGAATATAGAAGTTGAGATGTTATGTTACAGTTGTAAAAGATGTTGGTGAGGCTACATTTGGAATATCATGTTCAGGTTTGGTCACCTTTCTATAGGAAAGATACCATTAAGCTGGAAAAAGTGCAGAAGAGATTTATGAGGATGATGCCGGGACTCAAGGGACCGACTTATGGAGAGAGTTTGAACAGGTTGGGACTTCTTCCATTGGAGTGTAGGAGAATGAGAGGTGATCTTATAGAGGTGTATAAAAATTATAAGGGGCATATATAGGGTGGATGTGAAGTCTTTTTTTCTCCCAGAGTTGGGAATCGAGAACTAAAGGGCAGGGATTTAATAAGAACCTTTTCTCCCAGAGAGTGGTCAGTATATTGGAATGACCTGCCAGAGGAAGTGGTTGAGGCAGGTACATTACATATTTTAATGGTACATGGGTAGGAAAGGTTTAGAGGGATATGGGCCAAACACGGGCAAAGGCTTAGATGGGAACCTTGGTCGGCATGGACCAGTTGGGCTGAAGGGCCTGTTTCTGTGCTGTGTAACTCTGAGGTGCAAAATTGCCCCCTCCCTGTCAGCTTTGCTTTGCAACTGTGTTTTATGTCATCCTTCTAATCCTGATTTTTGCACCCAATCCTCACAGGTGATCGAGTCCGTGGGAATCCTCGTTTACAAGGCCTTGGATTGGGGCCTGAAAGATAATGAAGAACGGGAGCTCAGTCCACCGCTGGAGCACTTGATAGACCGCATGACAAATATCCTGGATGAAGGGCTGGCAGCTGAAGGAAGCCTGGATGAAGGGTATGATGGTCAGGAAGAAGAGGACGAGCAGAAAGAAATTACCGCAATAAGGAATTTTAAACACGTGATGATGGTGAGTCCTCATTTCAAATGACCCTCTTTTGCCTGACATATTGTGGGCTTTTTCCTTGTATGATGGATATTTATTTGTGGGATAAACATGGAACGTCTCATCACACAACACTGTCCTGCGCACAGTCGTGGCAAACTTCTCATCGTTTGAAATAAAGCAATAGGTGGTTGTTATCAGGCCAATGGAATAAGATTACTGTATAATTTATAGCTCTGACGTCGGCCATTTGGCCCAAGAGTTCCAATCTACTCTTCATGCTCCCTATGTGCGTCTGTTTGATCTAATTCCATTGGCATATCATAGAACATAGATTTTGGTCACCCAATTATAGGAAGGATGTGGTGGCTTTGGAGAGGGTTCAGAAGAGACTTATCAGGATGCTGCCTGGATTAGAGAGCATGTGTATGAGGCAAGGTTGGAAAAACTGGGGTTGTTTTCTCTGGAGCTGAGGGGAGACCTGATAAAAGTTTATGAGATTAGGAGAGGCAAAGATAGACGTATCTTTTCCCCAGGGTCGAAATGTCAAATACTAGAGGGTATGCATTTAAGGGGAAAGTTCAAAGGAGATGTGTGAGGCAATCTCCTGTGAACAGAGAGGAGTGGGTGCCTGGGATGCACTGCCAGGGGTGGTAGTGGAGGCAGATAGGATAGAGGCGTTTAAGAGGCTCTTAGATAGGCACATGGATGTGTAGAGAATGGAGGGATATGGACATTGTGCAGGTGGAAGGGGCTGGTTTAGTTAGGCATTTAATTATAAGATAAGATTTCTTTATTAGTCACATGTACATTGAAACAGACAATGAAATGCATCTTTTGCGTAGAGTGTTCTGGGGGCAGCCCGCAAGTGTCACCACACTTCTGGCACCAACGTAGCGTGCCCACAACTTCCTAACCCGTACGTCTTTGGAATATGGGGGGAAACCAGAGCACCCGGAGGAAACCCACGCAGACACGGGGAGAACGTACAAACTCCTTGCAGACAACAGCTGGAATTGAACCCGGGTCGCTGGCGCTGTAATAGTGTTGCGTTAACTGCTATACTCGGCACAATATCGTGGGCTGTAGGGCCTGTTCCTGTGCTGTGCCGTTCTATGTTCTAGAACGGTACAGCACTGGAACGGGCCCTTCAGCCCACAATGTCTGTGCTGAACACAATACCAATAACCTTCCACTCCCTTTATCCCTCACACACAGGAGATCGTTCAGCCCATCAGGTTCCCAGCTCCAATCCACTTTCTTTCCCCCTTCAACGTATTCTCTCTGGCATGCTCTCTTGGTCTTTCTCATCACCTCCTTTGGTTCTTTTGACACTTAACTACACTAGGGGCTAATTTAGCACAGGCAGTTAACCTACCAGCATGTATTTGGAAAGTAAGTGAAAACCCATGCAGTCACACAGAAAACATACAAACTTCACTCAGACAACCCCCAGGGTCAGGACTGAACCCAGATCCCTGGAGCTGTAAGGCAGCAGTATTAACTGCTGTGCCGCAGTGGCACCCATGTTGTAACCCCATTAAATACATCAATGCTGTCAGCCTCGCCCATCCCTTTGGCAGCAGCCTCTCGCAGCTCTGGGTAGAGAAGTTTCTCTTGGACTTGCACCTGCAGTCATTAGTGATCCTTGGATATTTATCACCTCTGGGTTGGATATCTGAGAGTTTGGAACGAAATCCATGTGAGGTTGAACTTGGTAAATTGGTTAGCCCAGAGATTAGGAAGTCAAGTTAGTTGTTGGTTTCCTGGGACTTATGAAAGCCACGTACACCTCTGCAAAGTTGAAGAAGATAAACCAAACTTGTGCCAAAGAATCCAATCAACCAAAACATTTGGGAAATGCAGGGAATAGGAGCCAGAGTAGGCCATTTGGCCCTGAGGCCTCATTTGAATTTCAGTAAGTTCACGGCTGATCACATCCATAGCTGGTGAGGTGGGGGTGTGGCTTGGGATGGGGAAACATTGGAAACCAGTTGGTGGATATCATGGGAGAGTTGGATTTGGGATATCGTCTCTAATGATAGCTTAAGGAGGAGGGAACAGATCCGAGGTCCGAGCCAGAATTGGAGAATCACGAGGTTTGGGGTCCAGGTCCCAAGACTTGGTGAATTGTAGGGGTGGGACTTGAGATCAGGGCTCAGGGCCTGGGGCTCTGAATTGGGAATGGTGCTATATAAATGCAACAAAAGACCAATATAGAAAGTTGGCTCACAAATCAGCCCCGATCTTATTGGGCAGTGGTTCCATTTATTAATTAATGAGTCACCATAGATTTTATAAGAATGATACAGACCAATCTAATTCTAAAGATGGGGCAAGAATAGTTTCAGCAAATTGGAACCCAGCACTTGGATGGTCAGGGTGGTGATGGATTTAGGATACCGGCATTAAAGTTTGGGACTCAGACCCTGAGGGTGGTGTGGAGAAAGTGTCCTAGTCAGAATGTCTGGTTAACCCAGGAGTCTCCAGCAACCGGTGCCTGTGGGACAACTGATCCAGGTTCCTTGCCGTGCTCCACAAAGTGCCTTGTGATGGGAGCAATGTTAACCTGTGAGCCCCGACACAGAAACCTCAGGGTTGCTAGGTGACTGGCCCTGGAAGTGCTTGGTCAAATTTCTGCAGTAATGAAAATGTCCATTGTTACATTTAACTCTGAAGAAAGTCAATTTTTAATTGTGTAATGCTGAAGAAATACAACAATATCCAATAGAATTTATCCTTTTTTTTATTATTCATTCAAGGGATGTGGGCTTCGCAGGCTGAGCCAGCATTTAATTGCCCATCCCTAGTTGCCCTCGAGAAGGTGGTGGTGAGCTGCCTTCTTGAACCACTGCAGTCCTTGAGATGTGGGTGTAACCACAAAGCTGTTATGGAGGGAGTTCCAGGATCTTGACCCAACGACAGTGAAGGAACTGCGATATGTTTCCAAGTCAAGATGGTGTGTGGCTTGGAGGGCAACTTCCAGGTGGTGGTGCTCCCATCTGTTTTGCTGCCCTTGCCCTTCTAGCTGGTGGAGGTTATGGGGTTGTAAGGTGCTGTCGAAGGATTCTAGGTGAGTTACTGTAGTGCATCCTGTGGATGGTATAAACTGCTGCTACTGTGCGATGGTGGTGGAGTGAGTGAATGGTTGTAGACGGGGTGTCTATCAAGCAGGCTGCTATGTCCTGTCTGTTGTTGAGCTTCTTGAGTGTTGAGGCTGCACTCATCCAGGCAAGTGGAGAGTATTCCATCACACTCCTGAATGAGCCTTGTAGATGGTGGACAGGTCTTGGGGAGTTGGGAGGTGAGTTACCACAGGATTCCTGGTTTCTGACCTACTCTTGCAGCCACACTGTGTATGTGGCTGGTTCAGTTCAGTTTCTGGTCAATGATAACCTCCCCGTGATATTGATAGTGCAGGATTCAGTGATGGTAATGTCAGGGGGTGAGAGCTGGAATTTCTTGGATGTCGTCATTGCCGTGCACTTGTGTGGCGCAAATGAAACTTGCCGCCCATTAGCCCAGGACTGGATGTTGTCTGGGTCTTTCTGCATTTGGATGAGGACTGCTTCATTATCTGAGGCTAATGTGCAAACATCCCTACTTCTGACCTCACGACTGGAGGAAAGTCATTGATAAAGTAGCTGAAAACGGGGCCCAGGACACTCCCCTCAGGAACTCCTGCAGAGATGGCATGTGGCTGAGATAATTGATCTCCAACCACCACAACCATCCTCCTCTGTCCAAGGTACGATTCCAACCAGCTGGGGATTTTCTAGGCATTTCCTTTTGCTTTTTTTAAAAGATAAACTTTATACATAATATACACAGTAAATACAATTGGAATGTTTCTTTCTCTACACTCACTGTGCCTTCAGTTTAATACATTCCCTCACAATGCATCAACACTCGTGTTTCCTCCTTCAACAGTGCACCATGAAGCATTTGAGAGGCAGTTAGACAACCCCACAGGGTACACAGGCATATCCCCCTAGTTCAGACTCTCCACTCCAAGGAAACACTGTCTCAGCATCCACCCTGCCCCTTCTCTGCGAACCTCCCACATTTTAATGTGACTATGCTCTCCTGCATTAAACAATTCCATTTCAGATGTTCATTCTGTAATATCTAACGTGCGCTCTTGCTTTAACTGTGTGTTGATTTCTACATGCGCTAACCATCATCGATCATTATTTACACAGTGGCAGCTTTGCATAAGTGACCATATATTGTATCGATGAGCTCTGATGGTAATTAATGTCTAGCTTGCCTGGTTTAACAGCAGAAGATAGGAAGTTGCTCTCTCCAGCTGTGTCACCAACAGCTGTCATCCTGGTTTGTTGGTTATTTTAACTACTGTTTCTTCATGGACCGTTTAATTGCAAGGATTTTCTGGTTGCAATCCGCTCAAATTTTTTTTGCCCCATCTTTAGGTTTAAATTCTTATAAAATCTCTGGCAAGACCACTTTAATTAGTAAATGAAGCCACTCCTCAATAAGATTGGCGCTGATGTAGGATTAACTCTCTCTATACTGGCCTTCTGTGCATTTATTTAACAATCTTCACAATCTCAGGCCTTCCTGAGTGTTTCATGGTCACTGTGCTTTGAAGGGTAGTCGATGGGTGTAACATGGGAAACGTGGCGACCATTTGGTGCAGAGAAAGATCCCACAAATTGCAAAGGGATGAGGACAAAGTAATCTGACTTGCGATAATTGATTGAGGGTTAAGAGTTACCCAAGACACTACTCAGACTCCCCTGCTCTGCTGTGGAAGGCTCCGTTAGAATCTTTAGCAGCCAATTGAAAACACACAATAGTTTAAATCCAGGAGCGCGGCATTCCTACAGAAGTGTCCACCTAGATTCTTTATTCCTCTCTCACAAGCAACTCTGAGGCACGACTTGCTCCCAACTAGGTGACGGTGAACATCCACATTAATGATTGGTGTTGATGAGTCAAAGGTTAAGGAGGGCACATCTTTAAAAGAATTCTTCTTCTTCGTTTGGCTCCAGATTGCAGCTCTATAGAACTCTGGTTAGACCACACTTGGAGTATTGTGTTCAGTTCTGGTCGCCTCATTATAGGAAGGATGCGGAAGCTTTAGGGAGGGTGCAGAGGAGATTTAACAGGATGTTGCCTGGATTGGAGAGCATGACTTAAGAGGATAGGTTGAGTGAGCTAGGGCTTTTTTCTCTTTGGAGAGAAGAAGGATGAGAGGTGACTTGATAGAGGTGTACAAGATGATAAGAGGCATAGATCAAGTGGACAGTCAGAGGGCGAAAATAGCTAGTACAAGGGGGCATAATTTTAAGGTGATTGGAGGAAGATATAAGGGGGACGTCAGAGGTAAGTTTTTTATACAGAGTGGTGGGTGCACAGAATGCACTGCCAGCAGAGGTTGTGGGGGCAGATACATTAGGGACATTTAAGAGACTCTTAGATAGCCACATAAATGATAGAGAAATGGGGGGCTATGTGGGAGGGAAGGGTTAGATAGATCTCAGAGCAGGATAAAATGTCGGCACAACATTGTGGGCTGAAGGGCCTGTACTGTGCTGTAATGTTCTATGAAAGGTGAAAAATGTACTATGTTAGACGGTGAGAAGCTACCCTCAGTCTATCATAGTCACAGTGAGATACAGCATGGAAGCAGGCCCTTCGGCCCGAGTCCGTGCTGACCCTTGTCCACGTATTTACACATTAATCCCATTATGTTTTATTCTTCCCACATGCTCATCAACTGCCCCCAGGTTTGACCACTTACCTCCACACCAAGGGCAATTTACAGTTGCCAATTAACACCTACCATCTATCTCCCACCAGCCTCTGTCTCTAAATTACACCCCCCCCCCCCCCACACCCCACCCCGGCTCTCCTGCTCCCACTGGGCTCCATCTGCCCCTCATCCTCCACCTCACGCGGTTCAACCCATCACCTACCAGCCGCAGTCTCAGCCCTCCCTCTCATACTGGCTATCTTCCCTCTAGACTCTCAGTCCCCCTGCAGGGTCCCGACCCAAAACGTCAACCATCCCTCTACTGCCACAGGTGCTGCCTGACCCACTGAGTTCGTCCAGCAGTCCGTTATTTGTTTCCCCATCCTTGGGATGTGGGAGGAAACTGGAGCACCCGTAGGAAACCTACACAGTCACCGGGACTCAAAGGCAGCACCCAGGGTCAGGATCGAACCTGGGTCTCTAGCGCTGTGAGGCTGCGGCCCTATCAGCTGCACCACTGTGCCGCCCACGCTTGGCCAAGCTTAGTTCCTTCCTATGTGGCCTTGTGGCAGACTTTGGAAGCATTGCATTTGAAACTCCTTTGGATGTCGTATTGTTGGTGATGTGAATTTTACCTGCCGATGTTTCACTATCTTCAATCTTGCCTCACTCCACCGATCAGGCACGTAGACAGCTGCCTGAGGCTGTTGGGGTCCTTCGTTAAGGACTATGGATGCTGATTACCAGTGTCCAACGCGGATGCCGATGTGTGGCTTCCTGCCAAGTTCAAGCAGAGCTGGGGACAGAGAAGTCCCAACCAGATGTTGTTTTATTTCAGATATAAAAACAGCAAATGCTGGAAATACTCAGCAGGTCAGGCAGCATCTGTGAGGAAAAAGTAGTTAATGTTTCGGGTCAAAGACCCTTCATCTATATTTATAAGGATGCTACCCCACTCCCGGACACAAGCCCCTCTCCGTGATTCCCAGTACATAATCTTCTCCTCTCATCTCCCTGCTCACCTGTCACCTATTATCTCTGCCTGGAGGGAAATGGACAAATAAGGGAGCTGCAGTCACCTGGTCCTCCACTTGCCAGTGTCAAAGAGGTTTGCTGTTCTCTTCAGAGACTCTCCCGATGGCCGCTCCAGATCCAGGCCGCTCCAGATCCAGGCCTCAAGGCGGAGAGGGCCACAGTGACCCTGAGTGGAATAATGCGGACAGAGAAGAGGTCCCACTCATCTCACCTGAGGAACATCCTCCCTCATTTGACATCGTGCAGTGGGTCATGAGCAGAGAATTTTCGTCAATAAGTTGTCAACAGTGGTTTGAGGGTTAATCATATGAACTCCCACTTGAACTTGCTTTGCCCACCTTCCCACCCACCCCCCACTGAACATAGAACAGTGCAGCACAGGAACAGGCTCTTTAGCCCACAAAGTCTGTGCTGAACACAATGCCAAATTAAACTAAATCTCTTTTGATCTATATCCGTTCCCTGCATATTTATGTGTTTATCTAACAGCACCACCAGGCCTCAAGGACAGCTTCTAACCCGCTGAACGGACCTCTTGTACATTAATGATCTCTTGACCTCTCAAACTACCTCACCGTAGACCTTGCTCCTTAATTTCTGCCTGTACTGTACTTTATTTGTAACTAACACTATATTCTGAATTCTGTTATTACTTTCCCCTTGTACTGCTTCAAAGTATTGGTATTGGTTTATTGTTGTCATTTGTACCGAAGTACAGTGAAAAACTTGTCTTGCATACCGGTCGTACAGTCAATTCATTACACAGTGCAGTTACATTGAGTTAGTACAGAGTCCATTGAGGTAGTACAGGTAAAAACAATAACAGTACAGAGTAAAGTGTCACAGCTACAGAGGAAGTGCAGTGCAGGTAGACAATAAAGTGCAAGGTCACAACAAGGTAGATTGTGAGGTCAGAGTCTATCTCATCGTGTAAGGGAACCTTTCAATAGTCTTATCACAGTGGGATAGAAGCTGTCAAGCCTGGAGGTACGTGCCCTCAGGCTGCTGTATCTTCTACCCGATGGAAGAGGAGAGAAGAGAGAATGACCCGGGTGGGTGGGGTCTTTGATTATGCTGGCTGCTTCACCAAGGCAGCGAGAGGTAAAGACAGAGTCCAAGGAGGGGAGGCTGGTGTCTGTGATGCTCTGGGCTGTGTCCAAAACTCTGCAGTTTCTTGCGGTCCTGGGCAGAGCAGTTGCCATACCAGGCTGTGATGCATCCAAATAGGATGCTTTCTGTAGTGCAAAGTATTTGTGTTTTGAAATTATCTGTATGGATGGGTTGCGAAACTAAGTTTTTCCACTGTATCTTGGTACATGTGACAATAATAAACCAAAACCAATACTCTTAAATGCCACTATCATATCTGCTTCCACCACTTTCCCTGGCAGCCCATTCCAGGCAACCTACCACTCTGTGCAAACAAAAACTTGCCTGCACATCTCCTTTAAACGCTCACACACAAAATGCTGGAGAAACTCGGCAGGTCAGGCAGCATCTATGGAGGGAAGTAAACTGTCCTGATGAAGGGTCTCGACCCGAAACGTCAGCTGTTTATTTCCCACCATGGATGCTGCCTGACCTGCGGAGTTTCTCCAGCATTTTGTGTGTGTTGCTCCAGATTCCAGCATCAGGAGAATCTCTTGTCTCCTTTAAACTCTCCCCTCTCACTGGTCAACCATTGGTCGACCAACCTGTCCATTTCTTGTGGTTGACAGCCTTCCCCCCCACCAATTAGAATGTGAATAATCTCTGACTGAACTAAGTGGTTGGATCCTAGCTGTCAGCAGAGGCATCCTTTGCTTTATACCATCTCTTTCAATCATTAATAAATGAAAGTGCAAAATAAAATGAATACGTCGCTTATTTTTAATGACCTGCATCAATTTTCTTCCATGGGTTGCATTCAGCAATTTCTGGCGATTAATTTTTAATTCTTCAAAGGTTCTGAAGGCCTTCCTGAAGAGTTGGCAGCTTTAACATTCAAGCTCAGCAGGTGACCCGGAAGGCTGATGTCTGAATTATTAGCTTAATGATCTGTGAGGCTAATTTAATTTTACAGTCATTGAAGCACATTTTCAAACTTCAGCAAATAAACCTTAATTTACTGCTGGCCATTTCATCAGTACATTGGATAAATAAACTTAATGTTCTTATGTTTCCACGTATACCCAGTTCTTCATTAATGAGGCAGGAAGCATTGAAGTCTTTCACGCTTGGCCTCCTGAGGACCGACACAGATTGCCGTTGAAGTAAAGGTTGTGGTCACGGGGGGGGGGAGGGAGGCTGGTCTGGTTACCATGGCAGCTCTTGTGTTTATCGCATGATGAGGAGAGGCCTGACACCCCTTCGTTAAATTCAGTAAAATGCTGCAAGGTTTAAATTTACTTTTTAACTAGGTTTACAAGTTGATTCTGTGAAGAGTCCGAGAGCTTTTGTAACTGGTTCAGATTTGGATATAATGAGTGTTGTTCAATAGTCCGGTATCTGTCGTTGGACACCTGGCATTTTGGTCATGTGGAATATTTATTTTCTTGATTTATTGGTTGGAGTAAAGATTTCACTTACCTGTGAGGTGAACCATTATTCAAAGTTATGCACAAAATTAGTCACAAAACTGTGACTTGAATTATAATCTGATCCCTTAAACATGTAAGAGTTAGTAGCAGGACCAGGCTTTGAACCTTGTCTGTCATTGACTGGTCCTCAGCCTGTTCACTTCCCCCATCCAATCCCCACTTCCTCTGATCCCCATGGGATCCGAAATTCTAAGGACTTCTGGCAGCACAGTGGCGCAGCTGGTAGAGCCACTGCCTCTCTGGCGACCTGGGTTCGATCCTGACCTCCGGTGCTGTCTGTGTGGAGTTTACATGTTCTCTCTGTGACTGCGTGGACTGTACTCTACATTCCTCCCATATGAGATAAGATATCTTTATTAGTCACATGTACATTGAAACACACAGTGAAATGATCTTTTGTGTAGAGCGTTCTGGGAGCAGCCCGCAAGTGTTGCCACGCTTCCGGCCCCAACATACCATGCCCGCAACTTTCTAACCCGAATGTCTTTGAAATGTGATAGCATTACATTAACCGCTATACTACTGTGCCTGCCATATCCCAAAGACCTGCTGATAGGTTAATTAGCTGCTGTAAAATACCCCTAGTTTGGGGGTGTGGTGGGAGGGTCAGTGATGGGCATTGTGCGATAGGTCATAGGGCAATAAGTAGGGCATGGGAGAGCTGAGAGCCAGCATTGTCAATGGGCCAAACTGCTCCTATACTATAAGAAAACAAAGTGGGATCTGCATTTCAGTAGTGACTTCACAAACCTGCTCTCTATGAACTGTAGTCACTGTTGAAGGTAACTGCTGGCAATTTACACACAAGCTTGTACAAGCGGTAATAATAATAAGCAGGTGACCTTTTCAAGGTTGTGTTGGTTGAGGCATAGACATTGAGCGAGGTGGGTGCACAATAGAAGTTCTGTGATGCGGAGGAGCCCAGCAGAAATGAAGTGTCGATGGGGATGGTGGTGAAGTGAGGTGGGAAAGGGAGAAGTAAAGGAAAAGCAGGTGGGGGAAGAGGAGGCACAGTCGGTAACGGTGGGGGGGGGAATGGGGGGTAGAAGTTGGGAAAGTTTGGTGAAGAACAAAAGGATCCCACAGCCCAATGATGTGACGGAAAGCGATGTGAGACCCCAAGGGAGTGGACCACCAATCTGTCGGTGGGTCAGTAGGACATATTCACTCACTGCACAAACACCAGCCTGGTAACATACACACCCACTGACCCACCCACCCCCTACGCCGTATCCCACCCATAGCCCACACCCCACCACACCCACCCCTACACTGTATCCCACACCTCACCACACCCACACACCCCCTACACTGTGTCCCACCCAACCCACCGACCCAGCCATAGCCCACACCCCTACACTGTATCCCACACCCCACCACACCCACACACCCCCTACACTGTATCCCACACCCCACCACACCCACCCACCCCCTACGCCGTATCCCACCACACCCATCGACCCACCCACCCCCTACAGCGTATCCTACCCAACCCGCCAACACACCCACCCCTTATACCTACACCACTCCACACCCACCGACCCAGCCATAGCTCTCACACACCCACCCACCCCATACACTGTATCCCACCCACTCCCTACACCATGTCCCAGCACACCCACCGACCCACCCACCTCCTACACCTACACCCCTCCACACCCACTGACCCACCCATAGCCCACACCCCACCAATCCAGCCACCTCCTGCACCGCATCCCACTGACCCACCCACCCCTACACCGTATCCCACCACACCCACCGACCCAGCCATACCCCACACCCCACCACACCCACTGACCCACCCACCCCCTACACCATATCCCACCCAACCCACCCATGTCCCACCCAACCCACCGACCCAGCCATACCCCACACTAAATCACATCCCAACCAATGACTCACCTACCGACTTCCCAAATACCATTCCTTTCACCGTGCTGAGCAGGAGCAAGTGTTGATAAATTGTCCCTTTCCTCCACTCTCACCTGCCCCATCAATGTTTCACCCACAGTCCCTGGGTGGGTTCCAGTTTCTCACAGAACCACTGGGCAAGAGGGAGAAGTTGGTGTGTTGCAGTTACCTACAAACCCACCCTCTGTCTACAGCACAGACCTGCTAACGGAATGCCTCCTGCATCTGAAACCCAGTGGGTTTGCCAAACAAGGATCAACTTGTAAGTGTTAAAGGATTGGCTGCTGGGATAATAAACCTGTTTATAAAGCACACCCAACCCCCAACACACAGAGCGATGGGCAGGCACGGTAGTGTAGCGGTTAGCGTAATGCTATTACAGTGCCGGCGACCCAGGTTCAATTCCCGCTGCTGTCTGTAAGGAGTTTGTACGTTCTCCCCGTGTCTGCGTGGGTTCCCTCCGGGTGCTCTAGTTTCCTCCCACGTTCCAAAGCCACATGGGTTAGGAAGTTGTGGGCATGCTATGTTGGCATTGGAAATGTGGCAACATTTGTGGGCTGCCCCCCCCCCCGAACACTCTACGCAAAAGATGCATTTCACTGTGTGCTTCGATTATGTGTGACTAATAAAGATATCTTACAATCAATGTGTGTTGCTCCAGAGTTTGTGACTGTCCTTTCACTAGCTCCCACTCATCTATCCAACAGTACGAATAAACTGAGGTATCACACTCTTGCTTCAACAAACAGGAAATTTGCTGCCCTTTTATCCTTAAATCCTGGTCAGGTCCCCATATTGAATAAAAACACCCCAGAACTCCTTGTTAATCCATGCCTGGGTATTTGTGATAGTCACTGAACTGCAGTGACACACCATCCCTCACTGCTGGTTAATGGGTAACCTCTCCAGCCATGGCCAACAGATGCTCAGTGTGATGATCTGCAACCCATTGCAAAGAAGCCACTTGTCATTCATTGGAAAAACCGCATTTGGTAGGGCATTATTGAAAGTGAGCGAGGGCAGGAATGAGACTGACCACTTTCTCATGACCAAGTGAAAACTGTAGGGTGGTGGTTTGTTTTGACTTTAAGTAAAGTTGATGAGACTTGAACTGCCTGCTGAATTTTAGCTGGAGTTTAAAGGGAAACTGAGAATTAATACAAAGCACAGGTTAAAAGGCTTCTTTTAAGCCCTTTTCAAACAACTTATAATTTTGAACATATTGGTGTAAAATAAGAATTGCTGTGATTATTGCCTAGTTGTTCATGTTAGCTAAGTTTTAGAGCAAATTGTGTGGGTAAGTATATGAAATTTATGATTTTCTTGTGAAGAATGCTGCTTATGATGCTATGAGCCTGTGATGCTGCTGCAAGTAAGTTTTTCATTGCACCTGTGCACACATGTACTTGTGCACATGACAGTAAACTCGACTTTGACTTTGAAGTGTCTAACATTAGATAAGCATATATCATATGTAAAATTATTCTGATAATGTGCATTAGTCTGTATCAATATACAATGCATGTAATAAAAGTAAACTGATAAATATATAACATGCTTAATATTATGGCACCAAGCACTATATATGCTATATATCATCAATTATATTGATGATATGTAGTGTATAAACGTACAGCAGTTTGGTTCTATATCTTCGGTGTGTGATATTTTATAAATGTTTGGTTAGAGCATGAATATTTTACAAATATGTTTTTAAAACATATTCAAAGGTAGAAATTGAAACACTTCTTCAGAGCAAAATAATAAGTAACATAGAACATAGAACAATTACAGCACAATTCAGGCCTTTTGGCCCACAAAGCTGTGCCAAACATGTCCCTACCCTAGAAATTACTAAGCTTACTCATAGCCTTCTATTTTACTCAGCTCCATATACCGATCTAACAGTCTCTTGAAAGACCCTATCGTATCAGCCTCCACCACCGTTTCCGGCAGCCCATTCCATGCATTCACCACCCTCTGAGTGAAAAATTTACCCCTGACATCTCCCCTATATCTACTCCCCAGCACCTTAAACCTATGTCCTCTTGTGCCCACCAATTTCAGCCCTGGGGAAAAGCCTCTGACTATCTACCCTATCAATACCTCTCATCATCTTATACACCTCTATCAGGTCCCCCTTCATCCTCCGTATCTTGTATCTTGTGGTGTGATAAGGTGAGGTATACTCCTGCTGACACAATGACCATGTTAGTTTTGGATTGCAAACGATCACTTGTGTTTGATTCCTGCAAACGTTCTTGGCTGTTGTAGTTAGAGGCCAGAGCTGTGCACTTGTTTTTGGAGATGCTCTATTACTTTGTGCTGCTCAAGAGGTTTCTCTGTCTGATCTGAATGACTTGGTTCTTTACGATAATAAAAAAAACAGAAAATGCTGGAAACACTGAGCAGGCCAGGCAGCATCTGTGGAGAGAGAAACAGAGTGAACGTTTCAGATTTTCAATGTCTGCAGTTTGTTCATTCTCACTTGATATTTTGTTTTGTTTCTGTCACAACCTTCTGCACAAAGAAATTTCTGCTAATTTCATCCTTTGTTCAGCTGGTAACCTTGATCTAAAGAGAGAATACCAAAGGCAGTCTGACAGAGATCCTTAATATTGTGTGCTGGTATTTGAAAGGGCAGAGATGCTGTTTCCACTTCAAAGTCAAGTTTATTGTCATATGCACAAGTGCATGTGTGCACAGGTGCAATGAAAAACTTACTTCCAGCAGCATCACAGGCACAGAGCATCATACAAGCAGCATTCACAAGAAAAATACAAACAAATTAAACGCAATAAATACATCTATTGTAAGTTATTCTTTAATGATGTGGATGCCTTTGGGAAAACTGTCATTTATTTCTTGATTACCCTCTGAAGTTAATTGTTTCTTAAACCATTTCAGAGGGCAGTTAAGAATCATTCACACTGATCGGCTGCTGTGACACTTCAATCAGACTGGATAAAGACAGCAGGTTTCTTCTCCTGAAGGGCATTAGTGAATCAAATGGATTTTCCAACAATCCAGTAATTTCATGGTCACAATTACAGTGACTGGCTTCTTACTCCAGAATAACCGTTCAATAGTCTTCTAACTATAGAAGCTGTCCTTGAGCCTGGTGGTACGTGATTTCAGGCCTTTGTATCTTCTGCCCGATGGGAGGGGGGAGAAGAGAGATTGTCCAGGATGGGTGGGGTCTTTGATTATGCTGGCTGCTTTACCGAGGCAGCGAGAAGTGTAGACAGAGTCCATGGAGGGGAGGCTGGTTTCCGTGATGTGTTGAATTCAATGCAAACTGATGCCGTGCAGTCGCTGTTGCCTCAGAAGGGTGCCTAGGCAGGAGAAAGTGTACATACACAACACTGGCTGAGCAGAGACTGATCTCAGGTATACTTGGCCCATCATTGTTTCCATTCACAACTTGTTATCTACACTTTCACACGTTAATTCAACCTAGAGCCTTTCTGTAACATTGAACAAGGATTATTTCTAATATCAAGTTAGATGGCTCTTGCTTTGTGCATATTATCTACAATATGCACTTCTCAGCTGTAGCATGATAAATTTAGAATCGAGTTATGCGAGTTATGTATAGGAGTTAATTAAACACCAGCTCCTGCCAACACGATCTTGTTTTCTGTTTTAATGAAATCACACATTAAGTGCTTGTGTAACTCAGTTACATGCATTTTTATCTTGGATTGAAATTAATTAAATTAGTGGAGCAGGATCTGTTAGATTCACAAACGCACGCCTGATTAGATGAACGAGGAAGCTCATAGAAGAGCTTTTTGCTAGAATGACCCTAATTATTTCTGTCTGTGCCTCTCTGTCTCCATATCTGAATATGAGTCATTGAGTCATAGCACAGAAACAGGCCCTTCAGCCTACCATAGTCATTAGACACATATCTATACTAATCCCGTATACCAGCACTTGGTCTGTAGCCATCTATGCCTTGGTGATTTAAGTGCTCCTGTAGATACTTTAATGTTGTGGGGGTGTCTCCCTCTGCCACTCCCTCAGGCAATGTGTTCCAGATTCCAACCACATTACGGGTGGAAAAAATTCTTACCTTTCTCTCCTCTAAACTCTTGAGTACAAGAGTTGGGGGCATCACGTTACAGCTGTACAAGACGTTGGTGAGACCGCGCTTGGAGTATTGTGTGCGGTTCTGGCTGCCTAGATGTAGGAAGGATGTCACTAACTGGAAAAGGTGCAGAAACGATTCATGAGGATGTTACAGGGACTGAGGGCTTGAGCTGTAAGGCGAGGCTGGTTAGGCTGTGGCTTTTTTCCTTGATGTGTGGGAGGCTGAGGGGTGACCTTACAGAGGTTTATAAAATCTTGAGAGGTATAGATAAGGTGGATGGTCACAGACTTTTTCCCAGGGTAGGGGAGTCTCAAACTAGAGGGCGTAGGTTTAAAGTGAGAGGGGGAAGATTTAAAGGGGACCTGAGGGGCAGCTTTTTCACACAGATTGTGATGGGTGTACGGAACGAGTTGCCAGAGGCGGTGGTAGAAGCAGGTAAAATTACATGGATAGGAAAGGTTGCGAGGGATATGGGCCAAATGCAGACAAATGGGACTGGCTCAGGCAGGCAACTTGGTCGGCATGGACGAGTTAGGCCATAGGGCCAGTTTCTGTGCTGTATAACTCCATGACTCTAAATGTCTTCCTTGTTTTCTTAAACCTATGCTCTCTGGTTATAGATACTTATGCTACGGGGAAAAGTTTACTACTGTCTACCCTATTTATGCCCCTCATAATTTTGTACACCTTCAAGTAGTCCTGTCCCATTCCACCCTCCTTGGCCTTCTCCACTCCAAGGAAAACAAACCCAGGCCTATCAAGTCTCTTCATAACTAAGACACTGCATCCCAGGCAAGTCAGGTGCATCTCCTCTGCACCCTCTCCAGGGTAATTATGTCCTTTCTATATTGTGGCGATCAAGACTGCAGACAATATTCCAGATGTGGTCTCACCGATGTTCTAAAAAGCAGTGCCATAACTTCCCTGCTCTCATATTTTACACCCTGGTTAATGAAGGCTGACATCCTATATGCCTCCTTTCCCTCCCTATCTGTTTGTGCTGCCTCCTTCATGGATCAGGTTAATCTCCTCCTGGTTAATCAATATTACACAGATTTTATACAAGAGCATCTGTTTGTGCTGAATAAGGGCAGGCACGGTAGTGTAGCGGTTAGCGTAATGCTATTACAGCGCCAGCGACCTGGGTTCAATTCTGGCCACTGTCTGTAAGGAGTTTGTACGTTCTCCCCGTGTCTGTGTGGGTTTCCTCTGGGTGCTCCGGTTTCCTCCCACATTCCAAAGACGTACGGGTTAGGAAGTTGTGGGCATGCTATGTTGGCGCCGGAAGCGTGGCGACACTTGTGGGCTGCCCCCAGAGCCCTCTACGCAAAAGATGCATTTCACCGTGTGTTTCGATGTACATGTGACTATCATCATATCTTAATCTCTTCTCGTACTCCGCTTTTGAAATTGAAATCAATGAAAGCAAACTTCAGAGTTCGACTACAATGTGCAGCATTGATAAGTTACACAACTGGTATGATGGCTGAGGATTAATTCCTTCCACAACCCACAACCTCTGTCATGGAGAAGGCCAATGGCAGCAGACACAATGGACCACCACCACCTTCTGGTTCCCATCCAACTTGTGCATCATCTTGACTTGGGAATGTGTCGCTGGTCCTTTTCATTGCTGAAGCACTCTCCTCACTTGGAAGGACTTCAGCTGTTCCAGAAGGAGACTCACCTCCACCACCTTAAGGGCAGTTAGGGATGGGTCAGCAAACCCACAGGCTGCAAATTGAATGAAAACAAAGTAATTACAACAGAGAGAGAGCGACAGCTCGTTCCGCTCAATGTGCCCCTGCTGGTATTTAGCATTCCTCCTAACGTCACCTCAATCCGTTATCATTGTAGCGCAGTGGTGGGTTTAGGTGGAGTAGTTACGTTCTGGGATGTGTCATTGGCCAGAATTGGAGGAATGACATTGAGCAGGAGCTTGTATCCTGAGATGCCTCCTGCAGTTATCCGGATGCATCACGGCTTGGTATAGCAAAGGCTCTGCCCAAGACTGCAGGAAATTGCAGAGAGTTGTGGACACAGCCCAGACCATCATGAAAACTAGCCTCCCGTCCAGGGACTCTGTCTATGCTTCCCGCTGCCTCGGGGAAAGCAGCCTATGTAATCAAGGACCCCTCCTGCCCTGGACATTCTCTCTTCTTCCCCCAATCCATCAGGCAGAAGATATAAAAGCTTGAGAGCACGTACCACCAGACTCCAGGATAGCTTCTATCCTGCTGTTATCAGACTATTGAATGGATCTCTTGTTTGATAAAGATGAACTCTTGATCTCTCAATTCACCTTGTCATGGTCCTTGAACCTTATTTGCCTACCTGTACTGTACTTTCTCTGTAGCTGCAACACTATATTCTGCATTCTGTTATTGCTTTTCCCTTTGATCTATCTCGATGTACTTATGTATGGAATGTTTTGCATGCCATCCATACAGATCAAAAGCTTTCCATTGTACCTTGGTACATGTATTTGTTTATTATTGTCATTTGTACCGTACAGCGAAAAACTTGTCTTGCATACCGTTCATACAGATCAATTCATTACACAGTGCATTGAGGTAGTACAAGGTAAAAACAATAACAGAATACAGAGTAAAGTGTCACAGCTACAGGGAACTGCATTGCAGGTAGACAATAAGGTGTAAGGTCAAACAAGGTAAATTGTGAGGTCAAGGATCCATGTTCATCCTTCAATAGTCTTATCACCGTGGGATAGAAGCTGTCCTTGATCCTGGTGGTATGTGGCATGTGACAATAATAAACCAATTGCCTTAATATTATTGCTTCACCCAATGCCAATGTTCCTCACTGTCTACCCCTCATGTTCTACAAAACTTTCTGTTTACTAGAAAGAACCTTGTTAAAGAAATGTGAAAATTTTGACACTTGGGAGAGTAAAATCTGCTTGAGATGGTTTGTCAAATCTGACCTCCTCTTGGCATTGGCCCTGCTGATCAGCGCTTTTTTTTTAAAACATGTATTCCTTTCTCAGAAAGGACATCACTAGCAAAGCTGCCATTTACTGCCCGTTACTAGCTTCCCTTGAAAAGCTGATAGTGAGCCACCACCCTGAACCAGTGCAGACCCTCTGGTGAAGGAACTCCCACAGTGCTGTTGAGTAGGAAGTTCCAGAACTTAGACCCAGTTACGATGAAAGGTCAGCGATGTATTTCTAACTCAGCGTGGAAGGGGACCTGCAGCGAGTGTGTTCCCATGTCCCTGTCACCTTTGATGGCAGAGATCGGGTTTGGGACGTGCTGTCAGAAACCTGCGGAGAACTGCAGATGGCACATACAGTAGCTACTGTGCGCCAGTGGCGGGGGAGTGATGGGGGTACCTGTCAACGTGCTGCTTTGACCTGGATGGTTGTGAACTTCATGAGTGTTATTGGAGCTGAACCCTTCAGGTAAGTGGAGGGATGAAAACATATTCCCGGTTTGCCTTGTAAATGGTGGAAAGGCTTCACATCATCAGGAAATGAGTCACTCGCTGCGGGGTACTTGGCCTCTGACTTAGCCTGACGGATGCTGACTGACCTGCTGAGTATTTCCAACAACTTTTTCTCTGCAACATTTAGTTTATAAATTGCTTTGTGATAAGGATTAACACAGTAAACACTGCTAACAAGTTCAACAAGCCTCCGCTAATGTTAACATACCGGTCCGCTGCTCTGTGGCGCCCCCACATATTCACCTGCAGTTTATAAAGAAAAGCTGAGCACTGGTCTGGGTACACAGACAGGACTGGGAGTGAATCCTGCCTACATTGCCCGTACTCTGCCAGGAGATTAGATGTACCATAGAACACATCCTACCCAGATACATCACAGCTTGGTACGGCAACTGCTCTGCCCAAGACTGCAAGAAATTGCAGAGAGTTATGGACACAGCCCAGTCCATCACACAAACCAGCCTCCCCTCCATCAACTCCGTCTACACTTCCTACTGCCACGGGAAGTCAGCCAACATAATAAAGGACCCCTCCCAGCCCGGTCATTCTCCCTTCTCCCCCTCCCATTGGGCAGAAGATACAAAAGACTGAGAGCACAAACCACCAAACTCGAGGATAGCTTCTATCCCACTGTAATGAGACTCTTGAACGGACCTCTCATAAGGTAGAATGTAGAACAGTACAGTGTTGTGCCAAACTAATTAAACTAGTACTTAAATGCCTAACTACACTAATCCCTTCTGCCTGCACAATGTCCATACCCCTCCATTCTCTGCACATTCATGTGCCTACCTCAGAGCCAAATGTGAACTCTTGATCTGATCTACTTCATTGTGGCCCTTGCATTTTATTTGTTTACCTGCACTGCACTTTCTCTGTAACTGCAACACCATGTTCTGCATTCTGTTTTCTTTCTACTACCTCACTGTAAGTATCTATGGCACGATCTGTCTGGATGGCATGCAAAACAAAAGCTTTTCACTGTATCCCGGTACATGTTAAGATATCTTTATTAGTCACATGTACATCAAAACACACAGTGAAATACATCTTTTGCGTAGAGTGTTCTGGGGGGCAGCCCGCAAATGTCACCACGCTTCCGGCACCAACATAGCATGCCCACAACTTCCTAACCCGTACGTCTGTGGAATGTGGGAGGAAACCAGAGGAACCAATACCAGTACCAAATAACCATCCATCCTGCTGTAAAATGAAGTGGAGCAAAAGCAGTGCTAACTCCCTGAGCTCACAAGAGCTCTTGTGACATGTACCTTCACAGCGATCCAGCAAGAAGCACAGGCAGATCTGACAGTGTTGTATTTCTTCCGGCGAGCACAGTCAAATTACCTCCTTTTGTGTTCTGCCTTTAGGGAGCTAAAACAGTATTTACACCCATGGAATAGTCAAGGTCTGGATCCTGGTGCCTAAAGAGGCAGGAATCCTCAGCAGAGTTAAGGAGTATCAGACACAAGAGACTGCAGATGCTGGAATCTGGAGCAACAAACAAGATCCAAATGAAGGGTCCCTACCCAAAACGTCGACTGTCCATTTCCCTCCACTGATGCTGCCTGACCTGCTGAGTTCCTCCAGCATCTTGTTTGTTGGTAAAGAGTATCTGGGCTATTGCCTGATGTGCTGTAACTTGCAAGGATCTGGGGGGGGGGGGCTATTCTGGCCCACAGAGGTACTATGGGCCAAATGGCTTCCTTTAATGCCATAAAATTCCATGAGAAGCAGAGGGGTTTAGGAAGGGAATTCCAGAATTCAGGACCTTGGCAGCTGAAGGCAGTGGGGTTGAACAAGAGGCAGAGTTTAAAGTACTTTGCAGGGTTATAGGGCTGGAAGGGATTACAGAGAGAAGGAGGAGCAGAAGATTGGAGGGATTTGAAAGCATGAGTGAGGAAGTTGAATTGGAGGCATTGCTTATCTTGGTGGCAGTGCTGATCAGGGAGGAGGAGTGAATGGGATATGATATGACTTTGGACTTGGGAACAACAGTGGATAACCTTATTTGTCAGGAACTTAAAATGATTGTGGAAGTTTCAGCAACAAGAATGGGAATATTCTGGTTGACATTAGACCCAGGGCACTGAGACAGCATGTGGCAGGGCTGTACATTGTGTAAAATTGTTCTTTCAATGTGAACCCATATGGAGCAAGAGCTGTGACCATTCAACAGACCACTTCTTTAAAAAAAAAGCAACAATCCCTAAACACTATTGCTTCATAAAGCCTGGTTTGTTCAGGCTCACTGAGCAACGGTGAGAGTTCCTGGAAACTCTGAGACTGTTTGTTTACTAATCTTCTGTCCTGGCAGCAATACATGAAAATCACTCCTGTGTGGTTCCATTCTGGGCATTACTAAGACCCAACGTTAGAGAACATGTCTTATGAGAAAAGGTTGAGTGAGCGAGGGCTTTTCTCTTTAGAGTGATGCAGGATAAGAAGCGACTTGATAGAGGTGCCTAAGATTATGAGGGGAATAGATAGAGTGGACAGCCAGCATCTTTTCCCCAGGGCAGCAATGGCCAATACCAGAGGACATCCATTAAAGGACAGAGGAGAAATGTTCAGGGGAGATGTCAGAGGTAGGTTCTTTACACAGAGAGTGGTGGGTGCCTGGAATGCACTGCTGGGGGGGGGGGGGGGTGTAGAGGCTGATACAATAGGGACATTTAAAAGGCTCTTAGATAGGCAGATGGAAGCAAGAAAAATTGAGGGATGTGGGCTGTGCAGGGGGGAAGGATTTTAGATTGATCATGGATTAGGTGTTCATATAGCTGAGCACAACATCGTGGGCTGAAGGGCCTGTACTGTGCTGTACTGTTCTATATTCCATAACGTTATCTGCAGCTACCGTGTACTTCTGCACCTCAGTGTACTGTTCCAATTTACTGCCATTTATACCAAATTACCCCATTGCTAACGAGAGATATAACATGTGTCAGTTCATCTGCATTACAGCATAACATCTCAGATATTGCAAATGGCAGAAATGGGATAAAACTGCTGCTGGCTTTTGCTTTGAGAGCTCCTGACCTTAAGTGCAGATTACTGAGCTGTGTTTTTACAGTGTCAGTTGTGCCAAGCTACAAAAATAAATCGTCAGCAAAATTGCTGGGATTTGCAAATAATTTAAATGGTTCCTGCATTGTAGCAGAGTTGCATCAAATTTGGACATTTTATTGGACAGATAATGTCCTGAATTTTCCACAGAAATGGCAGTGGTTCCTTGTGGAGAAGCCAGCACTTATTTCAGATAATCGTGCAGAGGTTCAGTTGCACAGACTAGTACGTTCCAAACTTCCACACAGCTGTGCACCAACTTTGGACATGCCATGAAGTCCGGCAGCTGAGCAGGAGCTTCCATAGATTTCCCTGGACATCCACTGGGAAATCTGCCTCTGGAATGGAACCTACACCGTGTTAAGCTTCTGTTGGAACACCAAGAATGGAGAAGAATGGCTGCAAGGGAGAAGTGTATAGACGGTGTACATTTTCTTGCTTAATTATATTATGTGTATTTAATAATTTTCCTGTGTTTTCTGCTGTTTTAAATATAAAGTATTAATGCAAGCTGTTCTTTCCATATTGTGAGAGATTGATATAATGGAGTCTTTCCAGCTGGTGGACACACCATGCCCACCAACAGGCTTGGAGCACAGTAGATGAGCCACTTGTACATTGTACTTCACTCTGTACATTGGTGCTCTGTTGTGACTTGTACTTGGATGGATTTTACACATGTTTAGGTGGAAATCATTCTGAAAAACCCTAACTTAAAATATACTGTGAGAGAGTTTGGTGATGTTTGGAGCAGGAACAATTCCCTATTGCAGAATTGCCCTGGAGTTGAATCTGTACATAGAACAGGGCAGACCTTCGTTCTCACTGATGGGTAGGTAATCAGGCAGTAAGCCTTGGTATTGGTATGGGTTTATTATTGTCACATGTACTGATATACAGTGAAAAGCTTTTATTTTATGTGCCATCTAGACAGATCATGCCATACGTAATTACATCAAGGTAGTAAAAAGAGAATGCAGAATACAGTGTTGCAGTTTCAGAGAAAGTGCAGTGCAGGTAATTCTTACAGTCTTAGAATTGAGATTTAAAAGAGTAGAACGATTATAATGTAACGAATGTGTCTGCTAAAGCCATCTCACAATGAGTCACCATGCTCTGGTGCCATCTTGGACCTTGTCTACCCTGCCCAGTATGTTTCTCCCACTAATAGAGGCAGCAGGAATGGTGAGCATCAACTTGTATGACAAACCAGTCCAGTAATATTGCACAGACCATACTACTAAAATCACATCACGTTCTCAGGAGTTGACTGACCCACACAAACGTTTCCCTGCTTTTTCTGAGAAAGAAGGCAACATTCATCATCAAAGACCCCCACCATCCGGGCCATGCCATCTTCTCGCAGCTACCATCAAGCAGGAGGTACAGAAGCCTGAAGTCCCACACCACCAAGTCAAGAACAGCTACTTCCCTTCAACCATTCGGTTCTTGAACCAATCTGCACAACTGTAATCACTACCTCAGTAAAGCAACATTATGACCACTTGCTACTACAATGGACTTTTTTGTTCTCTGATTGTTTTCTTTTCTATATACAGTAATGTATAATTTATGTTTCATGTTTCATTTGTGTTTTTCTTGTGAATGTTGTGACTCTGCTGCTGTGTAAGTTTTTCATTGCACCTGTGCATACATGTACTTGTGCATATGACAATAAACATGACTTTGACTTTGCGATTGAATGATGGGCATGGTGAAACCTCAGCTCTGTGTTACCCAGATAGGGCCAGGATCGGAAAGAAAGTAAAAACGGTACATGTGCTCAGAAAAAGCAGAGAAATGCCTCGTGAGGGTCAGCTGACTGCTGAAGTAGAAAAGCCAGCCCAACAATGGTTGCATTCAGGAGAGGTAAAAAGGTGGGAGACTAAAGTGTCCTTTCATTTTTCTCTTTGTCAGTTGTGCGCTGCTCATCTCACGACCCCACCGGAGGCGCCGAACCACTACCAGGCTGTGTGCCGGGCGCTCTTTGCGGAGTCCATGGAGCTACAGACCTTCTTGGCCAAAATAAAAAGTGCAAAAGAGGTAAGAGCTCACCAAGAGACATTGATAACAGGAAGGAGCAAAGAATGATTTTACAGGAGAAAATGTGCGTGAGCAGCTGACATTCTTTGTACAGTTATTTCCTCCTTCGTCCCCACCGTTCCATGTGTCGGTGTTTGCTCCCCATGCTGTAAGAATGAAATCAGAACATTTTTCCAAGTGCAAGACCAACACAAGGCACTGCAGATGCTGGAATCTGGAGCAAGAAATAAAATACTGGAGGAACTCAGCGGGTCAGGCAGCATCTCTGGAGGGAAATGAACAGTTGACTTTTCAGGTCAAGACCCTTCATCTGGACTTTGACTGTCCATTTCTCTCCACAGATGCTACTTGACCCGCTGAGTTCCTCCAGCATTTTGTTTGTTTGCCTGAAGGTTGTGGGTTCAAGTCTGACTTCAGAGACTTGAGGACAAGCGAAATCCAAGCTGACACTCCAGTGCAGAACTTGGGGACTGTGGTCGTGCCTGAGGTCCTGTATTTTGGAGGAGACTTTAATTGGTGTCATAGAGTCGCACAGCACAGAAACAGACCCTTCAGCCCACCAAGTCTGTGCTGACCATCAAGCACCAATTTACACCATTCCTATTTTATTCTCCCTGCATTTCCATTTGATCCCCCCAGATTCTACCACTCACACACACGTTAGGGGAAGTTTACAGTGGCCAGTTAACCTGCCAACCCACACGTTTTTGGGATATGGGAAGAATCCAGAGCATCCAGATGAAATCCACATGGTCACAGCGGGAATGTTCAAACTCCACACAAACAGCACCAGAGGTCAGGATCAAACCCAGATCACTGGAGCTGTGAGGCAGTAGCTCTACTAGCTGCACCACTGTGCCGCAATTACATTGCAGCTAATAGAATTTTGAGTTGGCAGAATTTTGTGGAACATGTTACCATTGAAGAGTACATCAGAAAGTGGGTTAGAGCGAGAGAGGGAAAAAGGACATGGATTTGATATCGGACTATCCCAGCTCCATGATCTGTTTCTACATCCCATCCATTTCCTGTTCCCATCTGCCCTCTCAGATACACCCCTAGGCACTATTTCAATGAAGAGGATGTTAGACCTGATGACCTGGTTGGTGTTTATCCGTCGATCACCATTATTGTATGGAAAGTGCACGCTGTGTTCCTGCTAAGACACAATCACAAAAATATAATCCTTGAGATGTAAAAACACGAATATTAACATTTAGCATTCCTTTCCAAAACGGCTAAGCAGTTCCTGTCTTTGATGCAAGGCAGGCAGACTTTCCTAGTTGTTCCAGTTACAGCTGATCCCAAATAATTCAACAAAGACTTGTTATAAAAAAAAAGGGGGAATAGCAATAAAATATTCCCCCCTCCCCTTACTGTAACAGACTACTCACCAAGCTCAGTTGGGGGTTCGGCAGATTTGCCGAGATTTGGCAAGTGGTGCGTTCTGTGGCTGCAACTTGGTAGGAACCTGGCAAATGACAAGTTGGATGATGAGCTCCTTGTGTTATTACTCCTACATAGGTAGCTTCCTGACACAAGAAATAAATTAACGTGAAGTGGCTGTACTAATTACACACTATCCTAGGTTACCTGTAATTGGAATTCCCCAGTTTCAAGTAACTTGCTCCCTCTTTCTTTCTCTCCCCTCCTGATCTTCCCAGTTCCCCCACCCCCACCCCCACCCCCACCCCACCCCACCCCACCCCACCCCACCAGGCCTCCTACCACCTCCATCTGCCCATCACCCACACACACCTCCCACTGGGTCCCCTCCCCCTACTCTTCCCATCTTCCCTCCCCACCTCCCTTATTTGGTTCCAGGCTCCACCTTCCTCTCCTGTCAGATCCCACCATCTGCAGCCCTTTGTCGCCTCCACCCATCACCTCCCAGCCTCTGTCAACTATCTCCACTCTTCCCTCCTCCATCTGCCTATCACTCCTTCCTCACCTGGATCCACCTATTGCTTGCCAGCTCTTGCTCCACCACTTCCCCTCACCTCTTTATACCGGCTATCTCCCTTCTATCTTTCAGTCCAGATGAAGGGTCTGAAACCAAAATGTCGACTGTCCATTTCCCTCCACAGATGCTGCCTGACCTGCTGAGCTCCTCCAGCAGTTTGTTTTTTTTTTGCTCCAGATTCCAGCATTTGTAGTCTCTTGTGTCTATACACTATCCTAGCTCTATTTATTTCTGGTTCATTCCTAAAGTGCAGAGATTCTTCCAACCTCTGATATATATGAAGTCCACTCATTTATATTAAGCTACGGACCTAGCATGAATGGGTACTTAATTGTTGGCACGGAGATGGTGGGCCTAGGGCCTGTTTCTGTGCTATGTGACTGGGAGTGTTACACTGAAGGAAACACACCACCCTTCAGAATTCTTCAGTGTTATTCAGTTAAAATTAATACTTTTATGTATTCCCAAAATAGAACCTGCTGCTGCTTCCATCCAATTGTTGAGTAATTATCAGCTCCTGAAGAAACATTATAATTTAAGTCATTAAATATGCTGTGGCATTAAAGTAAGGCATTGTTGCACTTTCAGTGATAAGGACTACAAAGAAACATTTGTATTTATATAGTACCTTTCACATTTCTTTTAGAAAGTTCCAAAGCAGCTTATAGTTGGTGAGGACTTTGGAAGTATTGTCACTGTTGGAACGAAAGCAGCTGATTTTTGTCCATTAGTGTTGAACAAATGCGAGAATGGCCAACTCACTTGTTGCAGAATTGTTGATGGAGGGGTCAATATTGTTTAGTGCACCCAGGCTAATTGACCTACTCTTCTTTGAAGTAACACCATCTGAGAGGGCAAATAGGGCCTCAGATGAAAGTCCCATCCAACAGATGGCACCTCTGTGCAAAGGTGGAGTGCCAGCCTAAATTTTTGTGCTTGTGTTGCTGGAGTAGGACTAGTACCCAGAACCTTCAGTCCAAGGGACAAGAGTGCCACCCACTGAGCCACAGCTGACCAAACAAATCTATTATGTTTTAATGAATAAGGTGATGTTTTTCTTATTGGGAGGTGACAGAAGGAGGTTATTTCTTGCTCTGTTCCTTCCACGTGTTTACAAAGAACAGCACAGCATAGGAACAGGCCCTTCAGCCCACGATGTTGTGCTGAACTAATTAAACTAGTAATTAAAAGCCTAACTAAACTAGTCCCTTCTGCCTACCTAAGTCCATATCCTTCCATTCCCTTCCATTCTCTGCACATACATGCGCCTATCTTAAGAGCCTCTTAAATGCCTCTATCGAATCTGCCTCCACCACCACCCTTGGCAGTGCATTCCAGGCACCCACCACTCTCTGTGTTTTGAAAAAAAACTTGCCCCGCACATCTCCTTTGAACTTACCCCCCTCTCACCTTGAATGCATGCCCTCTAGCATTAGACATTTCGACACCTTAGTTAAAAGTTCTGAAGCATCTGGGACTTGTGATTGTTTTTTTTAAATTAATGCTAACAACTCCTTGACACCTTCATGCTGGCATTTATGTGACCAATATCTCATCCTGACAAAAGAGCCTTGAATGCGAGAGTGTTGGTGGACGCAAGGGAAGGACAGTTTGTTCCACCTGTTCAAATTTCTTGATATTCCCATTCGCCACCCTGCTCTGTTTCAGAGTTGAAGTTGGGGAAATCACTGAAGATAATTCCTCCTGTGTGGGATGAACAACACAGCCTTTGGGGGGTGGGGGGGGGGATTGCATAGAGTGTTTGTATTATTTTGCAAAGACAAGTTACACGCATTGAACTAAGTGAACTAGATTGTTATGGTTGTCCAGTCTTCTCCCACCAGGTTATATGTGAGAGGATATCCAAGACAAGAGCCTAATAGTATTCATTTCCTTATTTTAATTGAGCTACTCTTAGAAGTAGAATCAATATCATTGCAAGAGTTTGTGGTCTTCTGTGTTGTGCATTTCCTTGCATGCAGTGATTGATTGGCAGCTGACAAAAGAACCTACTGTTAGAAAACGGGTGATTGTGTTTCTGTGATGTTTTGACTGGAGCATTTTTTGTCTTCTACCCAGTCTTGCTTGGGTGATAGAGGGAGAGAATGCAGAGATCTCATTGGAACAGACTTGAAGGGTGCCTGACAGCTGCTTTTATTGCTTCTGATCAGATATTCTGTTGAAGTTGAAACCAGGAAGTGCATGCACTGACTGGGGGGGAGGAGGAGAGCATCCTCCAACATAATCACCACACTTTCCCCTTCTGACTCTGTGGTCATCAAGTGGAGGGCTGAAATGTCACTCATTGCCTGTGGACCAATAGCAGGATTGGAAATTAGCAAGGCACCCCCTTCCTTATTGGATGTGTGGATGAGTAGCTGTTGTTGAGGTCAAGAAGATCTTCAGCTGTCATGCCCTGTACAGTCTAACAAGCAGCTATACCCAATGTTCAGGCATGAAGACCAGTACTCGGTTGATGTACACACTGCAAGTGTACTTGAAGCCATATCTAGGGAAGTGTTCAGGTCAAAAAGTGACAAAGTGAGCAAAAGAATTATCTGAAAATGCCAGAAACACTCAGCAGGTCAGGCAGCATCTGTGGAGAGAGAAACAGAGTCAAGGCTTCAGGTCAATGGCCCTTCATCGAAACTGGGAAAATAAGAAAACAAGAATGTCTTAAGTTGCAGCAAGGGGGAAGAGTGGGAAGAATAGAGGGACTATCTGTGATAGAGTGCAGCCAGTGTCCTTTTCCTCTTCCCTCCACTTTCAGTATTCCGCAGGGACCATTCCCTCTGTGACACTCTAGTTTGCTCGTTCAGCTCTCCCCTTCTCACAGGACTTTCCCACACAAACACAGAAGATGCAACACCTGCCCTTTTACCACTTTCATTCCCATCGTCCAGGGTCTCAACAGTCCTTCCAGATGAAGCAGCAATTCACTTGCACCTCTTCCCATCTACTGTACTGCATTCAGTGACCAAGTTGATGTCTCCTCTGTGTTGGGGAAACTAAACACAGATTGGGTGACCACTTTGCAGAATATGTCCATTCAGTCCACGGTGGGGTGGGGTGGGGAGGGGTGACCCTGAACTTCTGGTTGCCTGTCACTTTAATTCTTTGTCTCCCTCCCTCTCTAATCTCCCCCTCACCTTTTGACCTACTCTGTTCCAATGAATCCTTGTGTAAACTTGGACAACAGCACCTCATTTTTCATCTGGGCACGTTATAGTCCTTGCGAATCAATATTGAATTCAACAATTATAGGTAACCAGCCTTTTTGTTGCTGGATATATCAGTTTCAGTTTGTTCCTTTTGTTTCCTGATTCTTCCATCTTTTACAGCTGGTTCTTAAGGTAGTTGTTACCTTGACAACCTTGGTCTGGACCTTACTATAGGCATTCCCTCTGTCCTCTTCACCCCTCCCTCCCTGCAGCTTAAAGCGCATTTGTGTCCTGACTTTTCCAGTTTTGATAGACAGCCACGACCCTGAAACTTTGTCCATGTTTCCCTCTCCGCAGATGCTGTCCAACCTGCTGAGCATTTTCAGCGCTCTTTTTACTTTAGTTTGGATCTACTTTTTTTTTGCTCCAGAGAGAATTCTCTGGATTTGGTCCCGTTGATGCACAAGGTGGTTCATGAAAAAAGGAGGGTTGATTCACTGTATCGACCTTTTGAAGAGCTGACGCGGGTGGGATGGGGTGAACGGCCTCCTCCTATGCTGTGCTATTGTATGGTTTGATGATCCTAATGTGTTACCTGTTATTTGGCAGAATCTGAGGAGAATGCAGGCACTTAACAAGGACGTAAGCTGCCAACCCAGTATGGAACTGGATGAGCTCAATAATTTTGACTGGGTAAGTTGCCATGATCAGCATCTCCTTTCTTTATATTAACATGTTTAGTGTAACTACTGTCTTAATGCACAGACATCTACAAAGTTCTGTTATTAGTGACTAGGCTGAAAGTGGAGTATTGCATTCAATGCTGGTCACTTAGTTCTTGAAAAGTTGTGAAGGTTTCCAGAGGGTGCAGGAAAGATTGGCTTGAGTAGTTCTGGGTTGAAGAGTTTAAGCTCCAAGGTTAGACCGGAGCAGCTGAGGTTGTTCTCCATGGAGCAAAGGTTGAGAGGAGACTTGAAGATCATGATGGGAAATGGGGAGACTCTGTTCCCATTAGCAAATGGCTCAAGGATCAAGGAGGAATTGGATCGGTGTTTGAGGGAAAGAATGGGGGAACAGGACTGAAGAGACTGCTGTACCAGGAGCTGCTACAGATTTGATGGTCTGAATGGCCTCCTTTGTGCAATCACTGTTGTATGATGGCTCTGGTACTGAGCAGATATCGAGGCCCAAACCAATGATGTAGCGACAAGAGAGAAGGTAAAATTATGTAACGAAGTCGACAGGAATCAAATAGCAACCAGTACTGGTGACCATGAATCTATCAGATGGTTAATCAAGAGCCATATCTGCTTTCTGATTCTAGATCTATTAAAGTAATTGAATTTAATTTCCCAGTAGCTTTGCTGGGATTTGCAGATGCATCTCAGAATCATAGGTTCAGGTTGCCAGATGACTGGCTCAGTAAGTTAATTGCTATGCTACTGTGTCTTGGGTGATCATCTGACCCTATTTGGACAGGACTGTCTGGAGGTATGAAGGTGAAGATCTGGGCTTGGGCTGCATGCTTCGGGGGCAACATTTGTCTCTGGTGTCTCCTCACAGCCCTGCATGCAAAGGCAGGGAGCGGCTCCTGGTTAAAAGGGACTTGTGTTTGGATTTGCTCGGTTAATGACTTGGCCATGGAGGGTGGCAGCTCCCACAATTCACAGGGGAAGAGAAAAGACCCCATCAATGATACAGGGCCCATTGGACTCAGGTAGGACTAGCCACTTCACTAACCCTTTTAATTCTCTCTTTGTTGAAAAATGAAGTCAGTTCTTTAAATGGGGCCATTATAAATAAACGGCAGACAAGTGTGCCTGCTCCACAATGGACAGTGCTCTCCACCACTGCTCTCCACAGGTCACAGCCCCAAGTCAGATTGGGGAGGGGTGGCAGCGGTAAGAGGGCTGGTTGGTGGAAGCTGGTCACTGCTGACTAGTCCCGCTTTAACATTTTAGTCAGGTGGCCGCCCTAATACCCACCCAACCACTTATAAACAATGTTTGGTTCAAAGGAACAGCATGCAAACTGTGGTTTCCATCAATGCTTTGTGAAGGGAATGTACTGCTTCTAGCTTTTCATTAGTGCTGTAGTACAGATAGAAACCTAACTAGAGGAAGATGCGAGAATGCGGCTCTGGAAGAGTCTATAAACATCACTTTGTGCTCTAATCATACAACTCCAGTCATCCTCCCATCCCTGTCACCAGAGGTGAAAGACTCTATCTGAACCGCAAAATCATTGTTGATTCCCTCCATTAAATCGCCTCTGAACCCCTCTACTTTAAGGAGAACATCCTCGAGGTTCAGTAATTTCTGCACAAGACAGAGGGACACCACCTCGATCCAGACCCACAGATTATCAACCAAACCATAGACAGGTGGAAGCCCAACTAGAGAGAGATGTCACGATCTACCTTGTTGTGACCTCGCACCTTATTGCTCTGCACTTTCTCCATAGCTGTGACACTTTACTCTGTACTGTTATTGTTTTTACCTGTTCTACCTCAATGCACTCAGTACCAACTCAATGTAACTGCACTGTGTAATGAATTGACCTGTACGATCAGTATGCAAGACAAGTTTTTCACTGTACCTCGGTATTGGTATTGGTTTATTATTGTCACTTGTACCGAGGTACAGTGAAAAGCTTGTCTTACAAACCAATCGTACAAGTGATAGTAATAAACTAATACCAAGTGTGGTGTTGGGAGAGTCTGTAAACATCACATTGGGGCATATGAGAGAGGAGGGGAATGGGATTGATGAGATTGCTCTGTGACCTGTCGTAGAATTAATGGGCTGAATGGCCTCTTTCGTTGTAAGGAAACAGAGTTATACAGCACGGAAACAGGCCCTTTGGCCCAAATGGTCCATACCAGCTAAGACACCCATATAAAAGGTCCAGTTTGGTCCGTATCCCTCTAAACCTTTCGTATCCATGTACCTGTCCAAGTGTCTTTTCAATGCTGTTAATGTACCTGCCTCAACCTCTTCCTGAAACGTGTAACTGCCACCCCTCCCCCTCCTAGGCAGATGGGTTATAAAACTTTCTGACAAGTTCTGTTTCCTGTGTGGCTTTCTTGTGAAATTTTGTCTCCCATTTTCCTCTTCCTTCCACTTTGCTCCCTGTGGCATCTTCCCATCCATCCCTCTCATCCCTAGGATTTCAAACAGGCTGGGATGGGTGAGCAGTGATGTTAGAAGTTGAGGTGTAATTATAAAAGCAAATAGTTCTCATTCAACATTTATAAGTTGAGTGAAGACTTGGGGCAGAGTTTTGGGTTCACCAGAGAATGGCAAATCTTGAAGTAGGCTGTTTGGGGACCTCAAGGGATCTTGCAAAGAGTTGTGGACACAGCCCAGTCCATCAGGAAAACCAGCCTCCCCTCTATTGACTCTGTCTACACTCCCTGGTGCCTCGGGAAAGCAACCAACATAACCAGTGACCCCTCCCACCCCCAGACATTCTCTCTTCTCCCCCAGTCCATCAGGCAGAAGGTACAAAAGCTTAAAAGCACATACCACCAGGCTCAAGGACAGCTTCTATCACACTGTTATCAGACTCTAGAAGGGACACCTTGTACAATAAAGATGAACTCTTGATCTCTACCTTGTCATGACCCTTTTAACCCTATTTGTCTATCTGCACTGCACTTTCTCTGTAACTGTAACACCATATTCTGCATTCTGTTGTTGCTTTTTCCTTTGGACTACCTCGATGTACTTATGTATGGAATGATCTGTATGGATGGCATGCAAAGCAAAGTTTTATAATCTGTGTCTCGGTGCATGTGACAGTAATAAACCAATTGCAATTCCCTCCTGTTCTGGATACTGTGTCAATTCTGACCTCTCTGTTCTTTCCACTGGAGGGTGGTTCTTGTTGGTTGCTGCTGCTTGGGTGCCAGTTCCAGTTGGGAGGGAATTGCAGGGAGTGAGTGCCCGCACTGACGATGCCTACTGTTCACTTTCAGGCATGTTTCTGGGTGCAAGTGATGAGGGATCTGCGGAACGGTGTGAAGCTGAAGAAGGTGCAGGAACGACAGTACAACCCGCTGCCCATCGAGTACCAGCTCACGCCGTACGAGATGCTCATGGATGACATCCGATCCAGAAGGTACACCCTGCGGAAAGTCATGGTGAGTCCTCGTCGCCAGCCTGATCCCCAGTGGGTTAAGAGGTGATGATGTGAGAGCAAGGGTCACAGGACGCCCTGATTGGTGGCAGGCACGGTAGTGTAGCGGTTAGTGTAACGCTATTACAGTGCCGGTGACCCAATGGGCAAAATGGCCTGCTTTAACACTCGAATTTCTGTGTAATTATTACAGTCCATTCTATTCATCATATCATTATATTGAAATTCACTTTGGCTTCAGACTACAGGGAATCTTGTAACTCAGTTAATATGATAGTTTGACATGGGCCAGTTCCCCTACTGTTGGCTTCTTTGGACAAAGGATTCAACTGGGCAGACAGGGTAGTGTAGCGGTTAGCGTAACACTATTACAGCGCCAGAGACCCGGGCTCAATTCCCGCCGCTGTCTGTAAGGAGTTTGTATGTTCTCCCCGTGTCTGCGTGGGTTTCCTCCGGGTGTTCCGGTTTCCTCCCACATTCCAAAGATGTACGGGTTAGGAAGTTGTGGGCATGCTATGTTGGCACCGGAAGCGTGGCTACACTTGCGGGCTGCCCCCAGAACACTACGCAAAAGATGCATTTCACTGGGTGTTTTGATGTACATGTGGCTAATAAAGATATCTTAAAAAAAAATGAAGCTGAAGAGCCTTCTCCCTCTGCCTATCCCTCCCCTCCCCCACCTCCCTTCGTCAAGCTTTTTGGTAACCACTGGAAAGTGTGTGGATAAGTTGACTCTGGGCAGGAGCTCAATACTTAGACATGTGAAGTTAACTTCTTTGGATTCTTTAGGCATGGAAGGCAACAGACCAAGTATTTCTGTTCATTTAGATGGATATTTAATGGTTAGCATGGATATGGTGGGCCGAAGGGCCTGTTTCTGTGCTGTGTGACCCTATGACTCTACAACACTTAACTAGCCATCATGTGCTACATATGTTCTTGGCTCTGGATCAAAAAAGGCCATAAAATTTTTATTGCCTTGTTTATGTTCATAATGTGTACTGAACATTAATACATTGCTTGAGGGGGGGGTTTATTTCTCATTTCACTGCACGTAACTACACCAGAGGTTAGAGTAAAGGAATAAGGAAGCCCTCCTACAACTGTACAGGGCTTTGTGTGAGACCACGTTTGGAGTACTGGCATGGCCCTGATGGGCTGAATGGCCTCATCTGATTCCATGGGTACTGCATTTAGTTTTAGTCTCCATCATTAAGGATAGGCTTATACCTACAGGTTGGTTCACGAGATCGATTCATGAGGTGAGAGGAATGTCCTATGAGGAAGAATTGAGTACGATGACCGAACTCTCTGGAATTTAAGTGATCCCTTTGATCTATAAAGATGAGAGAATAGTTTGTGGATGACAGGTAAGTTGGTGTTGTGGATAGCGAGGAAGGATGTCTAGGGCTACAGCAGGATATAGATCAGATGGAAAGTTGGGCAGAGCCTTGGCAGATAGAGGTTAATCCTGATGTGTGAGGTGATGGATTTTGGGAAGTCAAATGGGGTAGGATATGTACAGTAAATGGTAGGGTGCTAAGGACAGAGGGAACCTGCAGTTAATAGTTCCCTGAAGGTGGCAACACAGATTGATAAGGTGGTGAAGAAAGGAGATGGCGTGCTTGCCTTCATAGGTTGGGGCGTAGATTATAAAAGTTGGGACGTTATGTTGTACCTTTACAAAACACTGGTTAGACCACACTTGGATTATTGTGTGCAGTTCTGGTTGCCACACTACTGGAAGGATGTGGCTGCGCTGGAGAGAGTGCAGAGGAGATTCGCCAGGATGTTGCCTGGGTCGGAGGACCTCAATTATGGGGAGAGGTTCCATCACTGTTCTATCAGGGGAGGGGTGGGGGAGGTGGCGCTGCTGAGAGGGGTCATGTGGAAGATGGAGGAAATGCTGTTTGAATTCAATGACTTCAAAAGCAGAGGAGGGAAACATCAAAAAATGGGCACATTGCTGATGAGATGGACCCAAAATCTCTTGATGCAGGGTCCCCTGTGCCTGATGTGCCTTTGAAACCATGTTAGCCCAGGTCACCTGGGTTTCCCTTCACAGGACTGCCTCACTCGTGTGGAGTGGGAACTGCTCTGGTTTGAAAATGTTAGCCACATCCATGGGTGTCTTTCATAAAGTTGGTTCATCGAGATGTGTTTACAGTTTTTCTGGTTGGTCTTATTGGTGATGAGCACCATTGAGGAAAGAGAGCGTGAAGCAAGGTGCTCCACAATCCTAACTTCACTGCCAGGAACTGTGTCAGCTGTGGGTCTTTTCTGCTCACCATGCAGACTCTGTGGTCTCAGGGGTGGATGTTCTGGGAAAGATGCCCACCAAATCACAACAACCTCCTTTAGTTTCTCACAACAGTGACTGACTTTCAGTTCCAACTGTCCCAACCAGTCCAGAAACTTGGAAATACAAGAGACTGCAGATGCTGGAATCTGAAGCAACAAACATCCTGATGCAGGGTTTTGACCTGAAACATCGACAATTCCTATGCCCCCATGGAAGCTGCTCAATCCGTTGAGTTCATCCAGCAGATTGTTTATTGCTCCAGATCTGCAGCCTCTTGTTTCTCCATTGTACTACTCCACTGCAAATTCTTTCAATTGTTCACATTTGGCTCATATCCCCCTAAAACCTTTCCTCTCTGTCTACCAGTCCAAGTGTCTTTCAAATGTTGTTAATGTAAGATATGATAAGATATCTTTATTAGTCACATGTACATCGAAACGCACAGTGAAATTCATCTTTTGCGTAGAGTGTTCTTGGGGGCAGCCCGCAAGTGTCGCCACGCTTCCAGCGCCAACATAGCATGCCCACAACTTCCTAACCCGTACGTCTTTGGAATGTGGGAGGAAACTGGAGCACCCGGAGGAAACCCATGCAGACACGGGGAGAACGTACAAGCTCCTTATAGTGACCGGAATTGAACCCGCGTCGCTGGCACTGTAAAGTGTTATGCTAACCACTACACTACCGTGCCTGCCTCAACCACTTCCTTTGGCAGCTCATTCAACATAGAATGCAAACTTTATGCATGAAAGAAAAGTTGCCCCTGAAGTTCCTGTTAAGTCTTTCCCCTTTCACCTTCAACCTATGCCCACCAGTTCTTGATTCCCCAACCCTGGCAAAAAAGAGGCCAGTGAAGGGGCTAGTTGTAACAGCTTGTAGCTAAAGCTGTGCTCGTTATGTTTTAGTGGACTCACTTGATACAGGCAGTGGTGCAGCCAGTAGAGCCACTGTCTCACAGTGCCAGAGACCCAGGTTCAATCCCGTCTGTGCAGAGTTTGCACGTTCTCGGTGGGACTACACGGGTGTTCTGGTTTCCGCCTGCGTTCCAAAGATGTGAGGATTGATCGGTTATTTGGCTACTGTAAATTGCCCCTTGTGTGTAGGTGAGTGGTAGAATCTGGGGGGAGTTCATGGGAATGTGTGGAGAATTAAAATATGGGATTAATATAGGATGAGTGTAAATGGGTGGTTGATGGTTGGTGTGGACTCTGTGCCAAAGATTCTGTTTCTGTGCTGTATGTACATGACTCTTGAACTCGTGACTAACCAGTACAGGCAACCAGAGCACGGACTTTTTATTTGTTTACAGATGTGATTGCCCATTGCAAGGTCAGCATTTATTGCCCATCCCTAGTTGCTCCTGAGCCAAGCTGGCAATTTAAGAGTCAATCACACTGATAGACTACACTGTGTAGAAACAGCAGATTTCCTTCTATAAAGAACATAGAACACAGAACACTACAGCACAGTACAGGCCCTTCAGCTCACAATGTTGTGCTGATATTTTATCCTGCTCTAAGATCGATCTAACCCTTCCCTCCCACATAGCCCCCTATTTTTCTATCATTCATGTGGCTATCTAAGAGTCTCTTAAATGTCCCTAATGTATCCGCCCCCACAACCTCTGCCGGCAGTGCGTTCCACGCACCCGCCATTCTCTGTGTAAAAACAACTTACCCCTGACATCCCCCTTATACCTTCAATCACCTTAAAACGATGTACCCTCGTGTTAGCCATTGTCACCCTGGGAAAAAGTCTCTGACTGTCCACTCGATCTAAGCCTCTTATCATCTTGTACACCTCTATCAAGTCACCTCTCATCCTCCTCCTCTCCAAAGAGAAAAGCCCTAGCTCACTCAACCTATCCTCATAAGACATGCTGTCCATTCCAGGCAGCATCCTGGTAAATCTCCTCTGCACCCTCTCTAAAGCTTCCACATCCTTCCTATAATGAGGTGACCAGAACTGAACACAATACTCCAAGTGTGGTCTAACCAGAGTTCTATAAAGCTACAACATCACCTCGCGGCTCTTTAACTCAATACCCCGACTAATGAAGGCCAACGCTCCATACACCTTTTTAACAACCCTATTGACCTGCGTGGCAACCTTGAGGGATCTATGGACGTGGACCCCAAGATCCCTCTGTTCCTCCACACTGCCAAGAGTCCTGCCATTAACCTTGTATTCTGCCTTCAAATTCGATCTCCCGAAGTGTATCACTTCACACTTATCCAGGTTGAACTCCATCTACCACTTCTCAGCTCAGCTGAGGACAAGAGATTTAAAAAGCACATCAAGGGCAGCTTCTTCACACAAAGGGTGGTGTGTATTTGGAATGAGCTGCCAGAAGTAGTGGTTGTGGCGGGCACATTAGCAGCATTTAAAAGCCATCTAGATAAGTACATGGATAGGAGAGGTTGAGAGGGCCATTGGCAGATGGGACTAGCTCGCTGGGCAATGCAGTCAGCATGGACAAGTTGGGCCGAAGGGCCTGTTTCTGTGCTGTATGACTCTAAGGACATTAGTGAACCTGTCAGGTTTTTACAATGTCTGACAGTTTCGTGATCAGCATTGTTCATACTCTTTCATTTCAGGTTTATTTAATTACATGAATTTAAATTCCAGTGGTGAAATTCTGACTTGTGTTTCCAGACCCATAGGCCAGGCCTTTTGATGCTAGCCCAGTAACTTAACTGTGGCAGAAGGTTCAGGGCAATAAATTGCATCAAAGGTGCAACGCAGGTTGTAAAAGAATAACTCAAAAGTTGTACAGATAAAGCATAATGTTTCTTGCAGAGTTTTAAATGAGATTCTAAACCAAGTGGTGAAGAAATGAGTTAAATGCCTTGCTCCAATTACAGTGTGACAATGAAGAATGACTATATTGTACAGGATTGAATACCTTCATTATTGAGCTGTTGTCAAAGTAGAATAAAGTGGACAAGTATACTGATTTGCTCAAGCATGAACAAATCTGTGTCAAGTAATAACATTTCAATTCAGGACAATTTTATGCATTCGTGGGATGAGGGTGTAGCTGGCAAGGCCTTCGTCTAGTGGCCAGCTCCAACCGTGCCTGCCAAGAAGTGGCTTCTTGGACCATTGCAAGCCTGGTGGGTAAAGGTTGTCTCACTCCGTGCTGTTAAGACAGTTCCAGTTAGATACTTCTGAGGGAGGGTCATCAGCTTAAAACGTTAAGTCTGTTTCTCTCGTCACAGAGGCAGACGAGTATTTGCAGCATTTTCTGTTTACAGCTGATTGTTCCAGTGATGATGAAGGAGCAATATTTCCAAGTTAGTGTGATGGATGACCTGGAGGTTGCAGTGTTCCCCTGCTCCTACCACCCTTGTTTTCTTGGTGGTGGAGATCACAAGTTTGGAATGTGCTGCTTGGGCAAGTAACCATGGTGCATTTTGTAGAGCAGCTAAGAATGAATTGGGGCGGCACGGTGGCGTTGTGGTTAGCGCGACGCTATTACAGCGCCAGTGATTGGGGTTCGATTCCCGTCTCTGTCTGTAAGGAGTTTGTATGTTCTCCCGTGTCTGCATGGGTTTCCTCTGAGTGCTCCGGTTTCCTCCCACATTCCAAAAGACGTACGGGTAGGTTAATTTGGGTTTAAAATGGGCGGCGTGGACTCGTTGAGCTGGAAGGGCCTGTTACCATGCTGTAAATAAAATTTTAAATCTAAAAAGAACGTTAGGAGGTGGATTGGATTCCAGTCAAGTGGGATTCTCTGCCCTTATGCTGTTGAGCTTCTCGAGTGTTGTTGGAGGTGCAGTCTACCAATATGATTTACTCTTAATTGCCTCAATTCGGGGGCATTTAGGGATGGACAATAAAGGTTGGCATTGCCGGCGACGTCTGCATCTCATGAACAAATAAATGAATGAAAAGGCTTTATTCATTTTGCAGGGTTCTTTTCCTCCATATGGTACCATGTAAAGGACAAAGAAATAGTGACTAAATACATCTTGCGGTTGGGGGTGCCTATATTGGATTGGCTGCCCAATAAATACACTTTGTTCTTCTGTTCCATTAACTATTATGGAACTGGATGCTGTGTAAACAAACAGCCACACATGTATCAATTTTTCTGTGATACTGATGCAGGCACAGTAGTGTAGCGGTTAGCGTAATGCTATTGCAGCACCAGCGACCCGGGTTCAATTCCGGCCACTGTCTGTAAAGAGTTTATACATTCTCCCCGTGTCTGCATGGGTTTCCTCCGGGTGCTCCGGTTTCCTCCCACATTCCAAAGACGTACAAGTTAGGAAGTTGTGGGCATGCTATGTTGGTGCCAGAAGCATGGCGACACTTGCGGGCTGCCCCCAGAACACTCTACGCAAAAGATGCATTTCATTGTGTGTTTTGATGTACATATGACTAATAAAGATATCTTATTTTAAGAATGTGTGTCCACATTATTTAGTGAGAGGATTGTCCTGTCAAGAGAACATAAACAGGTTGCTCTGTGTTCATTAGAAGAATGAGGGGTGATCGCATTGGAACATAAGATTCTAAGGGGGCATGAGAGGGTCAGTGTCGAGATGCTTTTATAAGAGGCAGAATTTCGAACAAAGTTTCAAGATAAAGGGCCAGTAATTTAAAATGAAGGTACATTGAAATTTCTTCTCACAGAGTGGTGAATCTCTGGAATTCTCTATCCAGAGAGTCATGAAGGTTAGCTCATTAAAAGTATTTGAAGTGGAGGTAGATAGATCTTTGAACGATTGAGGGCCATGGGGATCTGGCACAGAGGCGGCGTTCAGGCCTGGGATGGATCAGCCGTAATCATATTGAATGGTGGGGCCAGCTGACCTACTCTCGCTCCTGTTTTTCTTGTGTTCTTGAGAAGTCATCCCACTGGTGCTGTTAGAGATTTGACGTAGCTTTCTTTGGGGGAAGAGGCATCTCTTTGAACTGGGTGCACCAATCTGGCTGTGAGTCAAAGTCTGGGTTTGATTGACATTTTGTGATGTTTTTCTTTTGTTTGGTTATAGGAGCTGGGTATATCAGGCAAAGTCAGCATTCAGTACCCATCCCTAGTTACCATCGAACTGAATGGCTTGTTGGGCCACTTCAGAGGACAGTTAATAGCCAACCACATATTGTTATGTTGGTATCACTTGCAAGGCTATCCGTTGCTGTTGTCTACTCCTAATGAACCTGAGTCCCCACTACTGGTGTTATCTTATTATTCCAGACTAAAGATATCTTTATCAGTCACATGTATTGGCTTATTATTGTCACTTGTACTGAGGTACAGTGGAAAAACTTGTCTTGCATACCAATCATACAGGTCAATTCATTACACAGTGCAGTTACATTGAGTTAGTACAGAGTGAATCGATGTAGTACAGGTAAAAACAATAACAGTACAGAGTGAAGTGTCACAGCTACAGAGAAAGTGCAGTGCAATAAGGTGTAAGGTCAACACACAGTGAAATGTATCTTTTGCGTAGAATGTTCTGGGGGCAGCCCGCAAGTATCACCACGCTTCCAGTGCCAACAGAGCATGCCCACAGCTTCTTAACCCGTACGCCTTTGGAATGTAGGAGGAAACCGGAGCACCCGGAGGAAACCCACGCAGACATGGGGAAAACGTATAAACTCCTTACAGACAGTGGCTGGAATTGAACCTGGGTCTCTGACGTTGTAATAGCATTATGCTAACCGCTAACTATTTGGATTTGCCATTTGCCATGCTGGGTGGGGACTTGAACTCCTGCCTCCCAGTTATTAGTCGTGTTCTCTGTATTATAGTCTAGTAATGTGCCGACAGCACTTCTTTTCCAAAGTTGGAAGGTGTTCATGGAGAGATTTGTTGGCATTGAGGAATAAGAGAATAAGAATTAATATCCAATGATGGAAGTGGTTGGGACAAACTAAACACCAACAGAAAAATAACTAAGGAAAATACCAGGTGACACCCACATTACGGCTGTTCAGGTTATGGAAGTTCACAGAATTCATAAATCCATACCCAAAAATTTGAGATACGGAATAAAAATTTGCTCTCATGGAATTTATGTGAAAAAAGTAAATGAACAAAAAATAGTGTTTATTTAACTCTTATTTCTTGATGCATGCACTGATGACGTAGCTTCACCTTACGGAAAATCACGATATGGACCGTTTTCCGGAAACACAACCCTGCCCCCACAGTAACCCAGGAGCCACCTGTATTAGAATTGGCTGAAACCACTACTCTGTGAATTGGTAGTGATCTTGTTACTGTCAGAAGGTCCACACTGGAGCCTTGAGCACAGAAGTACAAGCAGATGCTCCACGTAATACTGAGGGAGCATTATGTGGTTAGTGATGCCACCTTTTGGATGAGATGTTAAATTGTCCTCTCAGGAGGACATAAATATTGCCATGACACTCTTATAATGAAAGAGCTGAGAAGTTCTCCCTTGTATGTTGGACAATAGACCCTTCAACCCACCATATCCATGCTGACCTTTTTGCCAATCTACACTAGTCCCATTTGCTCACATTAGGACCATATCCTTCTATGCCTTGCCTGTTTAAGTGTCTAAATCCCTCTGAAACGTAGTGATTGTGTATTTATTCCACTACACCTCCTTTGGCAGCACATTCCAGATGTCAGCCACCCTCTGTGCAGAAAGTAAGTGGGAGCACCTTCACCCCCTTGGCCTGAAATAATTGACCCTCAATCAGAAGGGTAAAAAGTATTATCGTGGTCATTCTCAGATCCACCTCCATCTCGCACTCTGACCTATCTCTCTCTGGCCTTCTGCACTGTTAGAAAATGTGCCAACGCAAGCTTGAGGGACAAAACCTCATCTTCTGTTCGGGCATGTTCTAAACCTAAAACTAGTACCAAATCCTCTGGACTTGGTATTAGTTTTAGGTTTAGAGGGATGTGGGCCAAATGCGGGTAAATGGCACTAACTTAGATGAGCATCATTGCCGGCATGGATGAGTTGAGCCAAAGGGCCTGTTTTTGTGCTGTATGACTCTTTGATCCTATGACTTATTTTCTGTAGTTGTGTCAGAACTGGATAGTTCTGCTGTACGTCATCCATCTGTAATACGGACTCAGCTCTTCTCTCTCCACTGGTTTGCCCAACATTTCCTACAGCTCTGCATTTCACAGCTTCCACATGTCCCCTCACTCTCCCCCCCAGCACATTCTCTCCCCCTCTCCCCCTCTCCCCCTCTCCCCCTCTCCCCCCTCTCCCCCTCTCCCCCTCTCCCCCTCTCCCCCTCTCCCCCTCTCCCCCTCTCCCCCTCTCCCCCTCTCCCCCTCTCCCCCTCTCCCCCTCTCTCCCTCTCCACAAATAGATTTTCTGCCATTTTAAAATTGTAACAGGAATGTGACCAGAACACTAACTCATTGTTGGAACAATTTTGTTTTTGTCGTTGCATTTTGCTCTGCAATGAACTAAAGAGTTTCTCTCTTGGATTGGACTTATCATAGTTTGAATGAGGCAGAAATGTTTGAGACTTAAATGCATCTTCAAAAAGAAAGTGATCCCCAAGTACAAGCACAGCCTTTGTCTTGATCTGTAGTTGTAAATTACTAGCTGTTAGGTGCAGGATAGTGGGATGTGCCTGCCATCCACAGATTACACACACAGTTGCATTGAATCTGACCCAATTAAAAGGAAGTTATGGTCCCACACTTGTAGCCAGAGGCAGCAGAAAGTGTGATGTTTCTCATGATTTTGAGAACTTGGATGGTAATCAAAAGATGGTTCATGTTGTATCCTGGCCATGTTATATTGATGTCTGAAATCGTTCTCCGCTGAGGATTGGGTTAATCATCTGTTAGGGTAAATGTAAATTCTAGGGAAATGCAGAACTACAAAGTATGAAACAGCAAACCATACAAAAGGCAGAACATTTTTTAAATAGGGCACTGTATAACGATTAGGTGAATCCAGGAGATTAATCCCCTCCCCTCAACACTGTTTGGAATGGGAAGAGTTGAAAGTGGGGGAATAGTGGTTAAAGGAATCACAAATTGATGGCAAGTAAATCCCTTTGTTCTTTCATGGCTTCATAACCTGGTGAATTACATTCATATTGATGGAGGTTCAAATACCAAGGTCCATGAAAATTAGGAGATATTTTATGGAGGTCATAAACTGTGCCTCCATTTTCAAAAGTAGGAAGTCTTTGTGCCCCTGGTATATGCTGCTATAATCCCATGTTGTGTGACATCAAGATAAAAGTCAACTTTGTAAAGTCACTTGCCATATTATGTTTTGTTTTGTCCATTTTGTATGAAGCAATGCTTTGGGAATGCTATTGAGGGAAAGCCAGCTTCTGATTCACACCTGTGTTTACTGTGTTTTATTTAGGAACATGTGAAATTTTAGATTAATGTAGCTGCGTCACTATTGGTTTATTCGACAGCGACATCTTTGTATTGACTTTCGGGGAAGTTCTTCACCGACAGTAAAACTACTCAGGACACTTATTATTCAATGGGTAACTTTGTTCAGTTTGCACTCCTGGTGAGCAAATTTGTGTCTCATGAAATTTTCCAGCACCTGCCCTTTAGATGAGACCACTGTGTGTTCTCTGTACATCTTCCATCCTAATGTTGCTTCACAACTCTTTGTGGCTGACTTGCTCCAATTGCAAAGTTAGTGTGATCTCCATCTGACTTTTTCTTATTCCTTTGCTACAGGTGAATGGGAACATCCCTCCTAAATTGAAGAAGAGCGCCCACGAGATGATCCTGGAGTTTATCCGCTCTCGTCCTCCATTAAACCCCGTGAGTACAGTAGACCTTTTCAGAATTCACAAGCCTGGCTGCCTCGTGAGACGGTCTGATAACTGCAATGCACTGGGAGCCATGAGTGTGGATCGTGCAGCTTGAATGTCAGTCTAGCTTGAATTTTGCAGCATGAACTGATATCACCCATTCTTAAGAGAATGTGACTAGCTCAATTGGGCAATTCGGTCAGCACGGACAAGTTGGGTCAAAGGGCCTGTTTTCCATTGCTGTACAACTCTGACTCTGTGACCCAAAGGGCTACAGATAACCCTCAGACCTCCACAATGGTATTCACAACAGATGCTCACATTTAGAACCATAGAACAGTATAGCACAATACAGGCCCTTCGGCCCACCATGTTGTGCCGACCTTTAAACCTTGCCTAAGACTATCTAACCCCTTCCTCCCACATATCCCCCTATTTTAAATTCCTCCATATGCTTATCTAACAATCTCTTGAATTTGACCAACATACCTGCCTCCACCACCACCCCAGGCAGCACATTCCATGCCCCAACCACTCTCTGGGTGAAAAACCTCCCTCAGATATCTCCCTTGAACTTCCCACCCATTACTTTAAAGCCATGCCCTCTTGTATTGAGCATTGGTGCTCTGGGAAAGAGGTGCCGGCTGTCTACTCTATCTATTCCTCTCAATATTTTGTATACCTCTATAATGTCTTCCCTCATCCCCCTTCTCTTCAGAGAGTAAAGCCCTAGCTCCTTTAGTCTCTCCTCATAATGCATACTCTCCAAACCAGGCAGCATCCTGGTAAATCTCTTCTGCACCCTTTCCAACGCTTCCACATCCTTCCTATAATGAGCCGACCCCAACTGGACACAGTACTCCAAGCATGGTCTAACCAGAGTTTTGTAGAGCTGCATCATTACCTCGCGGCTCTTCACATTTGTGTGGTGAATACTCTGACCTCTCAATCTACCTCGTTACGACCTTGCACCTTATTGTCTACCTGCACTGCACTTTATTCTGCATTCTGTTATTGTTTTACCTTGTACTACCTCAATGCACTGTTGTAATGAAATGATCTGTATGAACGGTATGCAAGACAAGTAAAGAAAAGGTAAATTAGTTTATTATTGTCACAAGTAGTACCAATTACGCCAGCTGATATATTGGTGAAGGTTATAGTATGTGTGCATCAAACATCTACCAGATCCGTGCAGAGTTGCCAGTGGTCAGCACTCCCATTCTGGAGTAGTGTGTGTAGAGTTATAGAGGAATACAGCATGGAAACAGGCCCTTCAGCCCGTCGAGTCTACACCAGCCATCCAATTTATTTATTCTCCCCACATTCTCGTCAGCACCCCCTACCTTCTTCCACTCACCTACACACTCGAGGCAATTTACAGTGGCCAATTAATCTACTAATTCGCATGTCCTTGGAATGTGGGAGGAAACGGGAGCATTTGGATGAAACCCAAGTGGTCACAGAAGAATGTGCAAACTCCATACAGACAGCATCTGAGGTCAGGATTGAACCCGGATCTCTGGCGCTGTGAGGCAGTAGCTCTGAGCATCTGTGCTGCCCATTTGGATGCAGAAAGGAACCTTCCCACCGGATGTATGGAAGTTTCATCAATCACCTGTGGGTCGATTTGGTTTGATATTTGTTTTTCCTGGCTGTTGCCCATTTATGGGATGTGAATGTCACCAGCCAGGTTAGCATTTATTGCCCCTGTGCCATTTCAGGGGGAAGCTAAGGGTCACCATGTTGGAGTCAAGTACGGATTAGACCTGGTGAGGACACATTTCCTTCCCTGACAGAAGGACTTGAGACCAATACAAGCCCATGCAGGCAGCAGTGATCAGTGATTTCCAGCCCTCTCCCGTTCTCGGTAGACAGTGGAGGGGTGTGAATTTTGACTTTAGCTCCCTTAATTTCTCCAGATGCATTTTTTTAAGCATTTAGGGATTGAGAGGTGAGATGAGATATCCTTATTAGTCACATGTACAATGAAGTACACCTTTGCGTAGAATGTTCTGGGACAGCCCACAAGTGTCGCCACGCTTCCGGCGCCAACATAGCATGCCCACAACTTCCTAACCTGTACGTCTTTGGAATGTGGGAGGAAACCGGAGCACCTGGAGGAAACCCATGCAGACATGGGGAGAACGTACAAACTCCTTACAGACAGCGGCGGGAATTGAACCTGGGTCGCTGGCGCTATAACAGTGTTACGCTAACTGCTACACTACCGTGCCTGCCCAATTGAATCCATTGTCCAAAGGAGCCAACAGTAAGGGAACTGGCCCACATCAAGCTTATTCACATTAACTGAGTTGCAAGATTCCCTGTAGTCTGAAGCTGAAATGAATTTCAATATAATGATATGATGAATAGAATGGAATGTAATAATTACACAGAAATTCGAGTGTTAAAGCAGGCCATTTTGATCATTGGATCAATCCTGGTTTGCCTGCTCCTGATGAACCATTTTCTCTAAGCCCATCATGATCACTATCGCCTTTTGTGTACCCATCTAGCTCCCTCTTAATAGACTATAAAATGGAATATAATCTTATTGTCACTCCAGATCCCAGCATCTCCAGTCTCTTGTATGTTCCAATTGTTACCTTATTTTTTAATTCATTCATGTGAACCTCATTGGCAATGTCAGCATTTATTGTCCATCCCAGAACGCCTCATTATAGGAAGGATGTGGAAGCTTTAGAGAGGGTGCAGAGGAGATTTACTAGGATATTGCCTGGATTGGAGAGCATATCTTATGAGGATAGGTTGAGTGAGCTAGGGCTTTTCTCTTTGGAGAGAAGGGGGATGAGAGGTGACTTGATAGAGGTGTACAAGATGATAAGAGGCATAGATCAAGTGGACAGTCAGAGACTTTTTCCCAGGTTGACAATGGCTAACACGAGGGGGCATAATTTTAAGGTGATTGGAGGAAGATATAAAGGGGATGTCAGAGGTAAGTTTTTTTTTACACAGAGAGTGGTGGGTGCGTGGAATGCACTGCCTGCAGAGGTTTTGGGGGCAGATACATTAGGGATATTTAAGAGACTCTTTAGACACATAGCCCTCCATTTCTCTGTCATTCATGTGGGAGGGAAGGGTTAGATAGATCTTAGAGCAGGATAAAATGTCAGCACAACGTTGTGGGCCGAAGGGCCTGTACTGTGCTGTAGTGTTCTATGTTCTATGAGGGTCACCCACATTGGTGAGCCTGGAGTGGCATACAGGGCAGATCAAGAAATGACAGCAGACTTCTCTCCCTGAAGCATGTTAGGGAATCAGATGGGTTTTTAATGATAATTCAGTAGTTTCATGGTTACCATTACTGATACTGGCTTTTTAATTACAGATTTTATTACTTGAATTAAAAATTCTTAACCTGATGAGACTTGAACTTGTGTCTCTGGATCATGGTTCAAATCTGTGAATGCTAATCCAATATCTTAACCTTAGTGCTACCCGGTAGTGTAGCGGTTAGCGTAACGCTATTACTGTGCCAGCGACCTAGGTTCAAATCTGGCCACTGCCTGTAAGGAGTTTGTACGTTCTCCCTGTGCGTCTGCGTGGGTTTCCTCCGGGTGCTCCGGTTTCCTCCCACATTCCAAAGACATACAGGTTAGGAAGTTGTGGGCATGCTATGTTGGCGCCGGAAGCGTGGCAACACTTACGGGCTTCACCCCCCAGAACATTCTATGCAAAAGATGCATTTCACTGTGTGTTTCAATGTACATGTGACTAATAAAGATATCTTATCTTATCCTAGCAGTGGGAAATGTTTAATCTATTGCATAACAATGTACACTTTCCTACGTGATTTACTATCTCTTTAAAAATTCTTGGTGACATCTGGGGGGAAGAAACAACCTCACCGGTTCAATTATCACTGGATCTCTGTAAGTTGATTTCTTTTAGCTGAATGAAGTGAAATTTTACTTCACTTCTGATTGCAAGATATTTCTATACACCTTTTGAAGTTCATGAGGTCTAAAATAATGGTATCTGGATTCTATTAGTTGCACGGAATTAGGTTGCAGCACCAAAATTGTCCATTTTGCTCAATTAGTCTGTGTCAGTGTTTATGCTTCATCCACGTCTCCATTAGCCTCATCACCCACTTTCCTAATATAAAATATTACAGCACAGTACAGGCCCTTCGGCCCACGATGTTGTGCCAACATTTTATCCTGCTCTGAGATCTATCTTACCCTTCCCTCCCACATAGCCCTCCATTTCGCTATCATTCATGTGGCTATCTAAGAATCTCTTAAATGTCCTTAATGTGTCTGCCCCCACAACCTCTGCTGGCAGTGCGTTCCATGCATCCACCACTCTGTGTAAAAAAAAGAAACTTGCCTCTTACTTCCCCCCCATACCTTCCTCCAATCACCTTAAAATTATGCCCCCTCGTGTGAGCCATTTTCCCCCGGATAAGATAAGATATCTTTATTAATCACATGTACATCAAAACACACAGTGAAATGCATCTTTTGCGTAGAGTGTTCTGGGGGCAGCCCGCAAGTGTCGCCACGCTTCTGGCGCCAACATAGCATGCCCACAACCTCCTAACCTGTACGTCTTTGGAATGTGGGAGCAAATCGGAGCACCCGGAGGAAACCCACGCAGTCACGGGGAGAATGTACAAACTCCTTACAGACAGCGGCCGGAATTGAATCCAGGTCGCTGGCACTGTAATAGCGTTACGCTAACTGCTACACTACCGTGCAATGTACTCATCTAATTTCCTTATATTAGGGTCGTACCCTTTTGCTTTGCCCAATAATCACTCCGAGTAAAGTTAGTGCCATATTGTTTAACGACAGTGCTTTATTTATGCTCCTGGTTTTGGAGTCCTCTGCATGGAGACGTTCTCTGCACATTTACTCCGATCATTTCATCCTCAACTTTACCAACTTCTCTCAGGTTCCAGGATTTTGAGAGCAAAAGGCCCACACCCGCTTAATCTTGTCCAGTCAGAGTTTTAACATGGAGACACAAGAGACTGCAGATGCTGGAACCTGGAGCAATAAAACTGCTAGAGGAACTCAGCAGGTCGAGCAGCATCTGTGGAGGGAAATGGATTGTTGAGGTTTCGGGTGTGACTCTGCCGCAGGACTGAGAGTGGAGAGGGAAGGAAGTCAGCATAAAGAGGAGGTGGGGGGCTGGAGGTGGGATGAGCTAGTATGAGATAGATGGACTAAGGAAGGCTGATGGGCAGATGGAGCCAGGTGGGGTGAAGGTGGAGACAAGAGGCTGGAGGGTGATAAGTGAGGACACAAAGGTTTACAAGTGCTGGAATCTGATAAGGAAGGAAGGTGCTCATGGGAACCGTGAAGGGCAGATGGGGAGGGGGATCCAGTGGGTGAAATGTGGGGGTAAAAGATAGATGGAACCAGGAGGGGGGAGGGAGATGAAAATTGGGTTATGGTGGCTGGAGGGGTTGTAGAAAGGGGAACAAAAATGGGAGGACTGGGGGTGGATCAAAAGGGGAGAGAGAGAGGGTGGGGGGACACAGGAGGGAAGGGTTACCTGAAATTGGAGAACTCAAAAGTTCATACCACTGGGTTGTAGTCCACCCGGGCAGAATATGAGGAGTTCTTCGTCCAGTTTGTGTTCCTCACCAGCGGTGGAGCAGGACAAGGTGTATTGGTTTATTATTGTCACTTGTACCGAGGTACAGTGAAAAGCTTGTCTTACAAACCGATCGTACAGGTCAATTCATTACACAGTACAGTTACATTGAGTTAGTACAGAGTGCATTGAGGTAGTACAGGTAAAAACAATAACAGTACAGAGTAAAGTGTCACAGCTACAGAGAAAGTGCAGGGCAATAAGGTGCAAGGTCACAACAAGGTAGATTGTGAGGTCACAGTCCATCTCATTGTATAAGGGAACCGTTCAATAGTCTTATCACAGTGGGGTAGAAGCTGTCCCTAAGTCTGGCAGTACGTGCCCTCAGGCTCCTGTATCTTCTACCCAATGGAAGAGGAGAGAAGAGAGAACGTCCCAGGTGGATGGGGTCTTTGATTATGCTGGCTGCTTCACCAAGACAACGAGAGGTAAAGACGAGTCCAAGGAGGGGAGGCTGGTGTCCGTGATGGATGGACAGGTTGGTGTGGGAACGGGAAGGGGAGTTGAAATGGCTTGCAACCTGGAGCCCGGGATGGCCACTGTGGACAGAGCGCAGGTGTTCTGCAGACTGGTCGCCCAGTCTGCGCTTGGTCTCGACGACTACCGTATACTAGAGGGCATTGGTTTAAGGTGAGAGGTGGAAAAGTTTAAAGGAGATTTGCAAGTTTTAACATGTTATTTTTTTTGGCCAAAGGCATCTGCCCGGAAACTGAAACCAACCCCACCTCGTCCCCGAAGCCTCCACGAAAGAATATTGGAGGAAATCAAGTCTGAACGGAAGCTGCGGCCAGTGTCACCTGACGAGGTCCGGCGAAGCCGCATTGGTGAGTCTGCTGAGCTTGGATTTCCATGGTATAAAGGTGTTTACGCATTTGCTTCTCTTTATTTGCTTCTTATGTTGCAGCCGTATACAACTTTGTTCAGGCCACGGTTGGAGTATTATGTGCGGTTCTGGTCGCCTGGTTACAGGAAGGATGTGGAGGCTTTGGAGAAGGTGCAGAAGAGGTTCACCGGGATGTTGCCTGGATTAGAGGGAATTAGCTGTGAGCAGAGGTTGGATAAACTTGGGTTGTTTTCTCTGGAACGTGGGGAGACCTGACGGAGGTATATAAAATTATGAGAGGCATAGATAAGGTAGATAGGGTCTTTTCCCCAGAATGGAAATGTCAAATACCAGAGGGCTTAGATTTAAGGTGAGAGGGAGAAAGTTTAAAGGCAAGAGAGTGATAGGTGCCTGGGACATGCTGTCAGGGGAGGTGGTAGAAGCAGATACAATAGCAATATTTAAGAGGCATTTAGACAGAACGCGAACAGGCAGGAAATGGAGGGATACAGACAATGTGCAGACAAACGGTATTGGTTAATTATTGTCACTTGTACTGAGGTACAGTGAAAAGCTTGTCTTGCATACCGATCGTACAGGTCAATTCATTACACAGTGCGGTTACATTGAGTTAGTACAGAGTGCATTGAGGTAGTACAGATAAAAACAATAACAGTACAGAGTAAAGTGTCACAGCTACAGAGGAAGTGCAGTGCAATAAGGTGCAAGGTCCCAGCAAGTTAGATCATGAGGTCACAGTCCATCTCATTGTATAAGGGAACTGTTCAATAGTCTTATCACAGTGGGGTAGAAGCTGTCCTTAAGTCTGCTGGTACATGCCCTCAGGCTCCTATATCTTCTACCTGATAGAAGAGGAGAGAAGAGAGAATGTCCTGGGTGGGTGGGGTCTTTGATTATGCTGGCTGCTTCGCCAAGGCAGCGAGAGGTAAAGACAGAGTCCAAAGAGGGGAGGCTGGTGTCCGTGATGCGCTGGGCTGTGTCCACAACCCTCTGCAGTTTCTTGCAGTCCTGGGCAGAGCAGTTACCGTACCAAGCCATGATGCATCCAGATAGGATGCTTTCTATGGAGCATCCGTTTAGATTGGCATCTGGTTCAGCACAGACACAGTGGCCTGTGCTGTACTGTTCTATTCTCTGATCGCTAAACAGCAAGTGATCTACGTAACATTAAGTGACTGTATGCGCATCCATTTAAAAGTCAGCATAGAAGTCAACAGTTCTTTACATCAAATGAAAATCAAAAAAACTGCCGATGCTGCAAATCTAAAATAAAAACAGAAAATGCTTAAAGCGTTCAGCAAATCAAGCAGCATCTTCTCTGTTTTCTTTCCACAGAGCCAGTTTGACCTGCTGAGTATTTCCAGCATTCTTTATGTCAATCGTAATGAATTTTAATGAGTGATTAAAGATCAAGTGCCAGGGCAGGAAGACAAAAATTAACGTGGTTGTCGAGCCCAGTTTGAAAAATCCTCCCATTAGCTGTTTGCAGAATGTTTTAATCTGAGATTTTAAACAATTGCTGCATAATTAAAGATAGAACCTAGAAAACCTACAGCACAGTTCAGACCCTTCAGCCCACAAAGCTGTGCCGAACATGTCCCTACCCTAGAAATTACTAGGCTTACCCATAGCCCTCTATTTTACTCAGCTCCATGTACCTATCCAAAAGCCTCTTAAAAGACCCTATCGTATCCGCCTCCACCCTGTTTCCGGCAGCCCATTCCACGCACTCACCACTCTCTGAGTAAAAAAAACTTACCCCTGACATCTCCTCTGTTTCTACTCCCCAGCACCTTAAAACTATGTCCTCTTGTGGCCACCAATTCAGCCCTGGGGAAAAGCCTCTGACTATCTACCCTATCAATATCTCTCATCATCTTATACACCTCTATCAGGTCCCCCCTCATCCTCCGTCTCTCCAAGAAGAAAAGGCCGAGTTCCCTCAACCTGCTTTCATAAGGCATGCTCCACATTCCAGGCAGCATCCTTTTAAATCTCCTCTGCACCCTCTCTATGACTTCCACATCTTTCCTGTAGTGAGGCAACCAGAACTGAGCACAATACTCCAAGTGGGGTCTGACCAGGGACCTATATAGCTGCAACAATACCTCTCGGCTCCTAAATTCAATTCCCCGATTAATGCAGGACAATACACCATATGCCTTCTTAACCACAGAGTCAACCTGCGCAGCCGCTCTCGGACCCCAAGATCCCTCTGATCCTCCACACTGCCAAGAGTCCTACCATTAATACTATACTCCGCCAACATATTTGACCTACCAAAATGAACCACTTCACACTTATCTGGGTTGAACTGCATCTGCCACTTCTCAGCCCAACTCTGCATCCTATCTATGTCCCTCTGTACCCTCTGACAGCCCTCCAAACTATCCACAACACCCCCAACCTTCGTGTCATCTGCAAACTTACTAACCCACCCCTCCACTTCCTCATCCAGGTCATTTATAAAAATCACAAATAGTAAGGGTCCCAGTACAGATCCCTGAGGTACACCACTGGTCACTGACCTCCACTCAGAATATGACCCTTCAACAACCAGTCTTTGCCTTCTGTGGGCCAGCCAGTTCTGGATCCACACTGCAATGTCCCCTTGGATCCCATGTCTCCTCACCTTCTCCATCAGCCTCACATGGGGTACCTTATCAAACGCCTTGCTGAAATCCATATACACTACATCTACTGCTCTCCGTTCATCGATGTGCTTAGTCACAAATTTGTTAGGAACAAGTTCATCACCCATTGGTCAAATCCAGGGTAATTCTCCTGGCTGTTGGCTCCACATAACAACAAGCAGTATCCATGGGTACATAGAACACTACAGCACAGTGCAGGCCCTTCGGCCCACAGTGTTGTGCCGACATTTTATCCTGCTCTGAGATCTATCTAACCCTTCCCTCCCACATAGCCCTCCATTTCTCTATCATTCGTGTGGCTATCTGAGAGCCTCTTAAATGTCCCTAATTTACAATTAGAGAACAAGAGGGACCAATGAGAGAACAATGAAGGGGAAATAACTAAGCCTAGAAATTCTTTTGTCATACAGAGTTCTTACCCAAGAGACCTCTATCATTAAATGCAGTTGGATATGTACTGCATGGGACGGCGTAGGTTGCTAACTTTGTTCCATCATCTCTGTATGTGTGTGATGGAGTTGGGCACACGTGCAAAATTCATTAGCCTGAATGTGACGTCGGTCTTCATAGGCCAAGTGAGGCCAATTTTGGGATAACTTGAGAGGAACCAGCCTCACCTGGTCCATGGCCTGGAGTCCAGTGTATAAATCCTCCCTGGTTCTATCCTCCACTTCTGGCCCTCACAACTGTATCCCAATCCCACTCGACCCCTTTCGTCCACTCACCTGCTCATCATGTCGCTGGCACTGCCCTCATGCTGTGGCCCAATAGTGTCCCTAAATCACCAACACCACCACCCATTTTCCAATCGCCTCCCCCACCCACCCCCAAAGCCTAATCATGTCTTCAGCTTCACCATTTCTCCAGCCAATTGTGAGCAGCTGTCAGGACCAGATCTCCCCATCCCAACCCCAGCACAGAGCACCCAGCCTTCCTTACCAGATCTGCCTCCAGTGACCCTCACTCTCCTCTCTGCCCCTACCTGTGGTATTGGAATTGGTTAATTATTGTCACATGTACCGAGGTACAGTAAAAAGCTTTTGCTTGTGTGCCATCCAGACTGATCATTCTATGCATAAGTACATCAAGGTAGTAAAAAGAAAAACAGAATGCAGAATAACATTACAGTTACAGAGAAAATGCAGTGCAGGTAGACAAATAACATGCAAGGGTCATAATGAGGTAGATTGGGGGATCAAGAATTCATCTTTTAGTGTATAAGAGGTCCATTCAAGAGTCTGAGAGAAGCTGTCCTTGAGTCTGGTAGTATGCATTCTCAAGCTTCTATCTTCTGCCCAATGGGAGAGGGGAGAAGAGAGAATGACCGGGGTGTGAGGGGTCCTCGATTATGTTGGTTGCTGTCTCAATTGCTTCACTCTCTGCTCCACATCTTCCCGGTCTCTTTTCCCACCACCGGCAAGCCACAACTTAAGTATATTCTGCCACAATGGCAGGCCTGGTGGGGCACTTGCAGGTGTTAAAACCAAATCTCTTGCAGAAAAGGTTAGTACTGCAGTGGAGCCCATGCATGCAAACCATGCATTAGTTTGCCCTCCCCACCACGCGTAGCATTAGTTTGCCCTCCCCACCACGCGTAGCACAAGTTCAACATGACACTTGAGTCATGGTGCAAATTCAAGGCCCTTGTGTTTAAATAGTTTCTTCTCATCTGCAGAATTTGCCAAAGAATTTTTACTACTGAGGTGCATTTGCTGATGTTACTTTGGCAGCAGCAGCAAAGAAACAAGCAGCCAGTTAATATGTAGGGTTGGGAAGGTTTTCTTTGCCCTATTTGGTCTTGGTGTGTGTTGTTGACAAGGCCAGCATTTATGAACCTGCCCTAACTGTCCCGTCAATAAGTGGTGGTGCACCATCACCTTGAACCACTGCCATTGGTCTGAAGGAACTGCCATCATAGAGGGAGATCCAGCATTTTGACCATGAGTCAACATTGGAGCAGCCAACATATTCCCACTTCTGGATTGGAACAGAGTTTGGAGGGGGTGGTTTTCCCATAGCCATGCTGCATTCTTCCAGCTTCATTGAGTGAGAAACTCAAACCAGGAGCACTCCCTGTTCTTCTTTCTATAGTATCGTGGGATACTTGATATTCATCTGAATCAGTATTCAAGGTGTCCTTTTACTGTCTCCACCCAACATGGTGCTTTCAACAGGTATCCCTCCCACAATCCTGCACTGAATGCAAGTATAGATGGTAGCCCACAAGATGCAGCTCGAAACTGACTCCGCTCCCAACTGGGGTAAACTGACTTTAACCAGCAGTGGTACAATGGGACTTCTCGCTGTTTCTGTTTGTTCTTGTCCTTTAGATGTGTGTGTCCGCATATGCATGCGTGCTTGTGTGTAGGGGAAGGAATAGGGAGTGGGTTGTCATTGGCAACAAGGCTCCTGTCATTTGGCTGAGTAGAGGAGGGTTGTGCATTCCCAGCCTGAGAGTTTAATGCACTAACGTGGCCCATGGATCACACCGGAGAGTTATAGTAACTTTTCATGCAAGTCAAGGATTTTGCAACACTTGAGCAGTGGTGTGATTGATAGGTGGCATCAGACCTGTGATCTGTCCTACCTGTTGCCAGGAGAGAGGGGTCATGGCATGTGAGTAACTAAATGAAAACAATCTGAGGCAAAATATAAAATTGTTATTTTCCTGGGTGTTGGAAGTACCCCTGATTAAAGCCCATCTACTGGAGTTTAACAAATGATTAGAAGGTGTAGCTAGTTACCTTAACTCTAGGTAACACCCATGTTGTCTGCAATTTGTGGTGACTTACCCAAAACAACATTGATACAGTGCAGTCTGGAGAAGAATGGGTGTGTGTTTGTGTTTGCCTGGATGTCTGTGCCCTGTCTGTCTCTCTCTGTGTACATTTATGCCCGACTCTGTATTTAGCATTTCCATACACGTACCATTTTTTTCCTCAATTGCCCTGCTCCCATTTTTACTGTTTGGACTGGAATGCAGCCACATCAACTGGAAATTAATCAACACTCACAGGAGTTAATGTTCAATAACAGCTAGTTAACCTGGACGTCACAAAAACCATGCAAAAATGTTAGAGCAATGAGGTTATTCCAGTGAACATGTTAAGGGTTAATGAATATTGCTATTCCCTAAACTTTATATATTTGTATGCCAAGTTCAAGTTGAAGTTTATTGGTATACATACTATGAAAATTAGTTTTTTGCAGTAGCAACATAGTACACTGCAAGACCAGTTGATAATGGGGCTGGCTGCCTAATGTGGAGAGTGTTATGTCCTTGGGTAGGAAATTCAGGGGTACAGTGTGTTTAGTTTTCAGCGTTTGTCATCTGAAAATCACTTAGAACATAGAACACTACAGCACAGCACAGTACAGGCCCTTCGGCCCACAGTGTTGTGCCGACATTTTATCCTGCTCTAAGATCTATCTAACCCTTCCCTCCCACGTAGCCCCCTATTTTTCTATCATTCATGTGTCTATATAAAGACCCTTAAATGTCCCTAATGTATCTGCCCCCACAACCTCTGCCGGCAGTGCGTTCCACGCACCCACCACTCTCTGTGTAAAAAAAAACTTACCCCTGACATCCCCCTTACTCCAATCACCGTAAAATTATGCCCCCTCATGTTAGCCATTGTCGCCCTGGGAAAAAGTCTCTGACTGTCCACTCAATCTATGCCTCTTATCATCTTGTACACCTCTATCAAGTCACCTCTCATCCCCCTCCTCTCCAAAGAGAAAAGCCCTAGCTCACTCAACCTATCCTCATAAGACATGCTCTCCAATCCAGGCAGCATCCTGTTAAATCTCCTCTGCACCCTCTTTAGAGCTTCCACATCCTTCCTATAATGAGGCAACCAGAACTGAACACAATAAATTGTGGAACACAATTATTTCTGGAGTGGGACTGAATTGCTACCATTTCCAAGTTGGATTGCTCCACTCCAGAAATTCGACCATGCAATTCTGGTCGCTATTCACCCATGCAAAACTGCGATTTCCATATCAGTCGTGCATGGGTTGGTGTTGTCACCGTGAAATGCTCCTTTAGGAACAATGCTGTGGAACCTGGGGCACCTGTTACTGAACAATCTGAGATGGCAGCATCTTGAACTTCAGTGAGATCTTAAAGGCAAGTAAATTACTTCCCTACATCCTTGGGTCCTGCCCTCCTGTTCTAAAGCAAATCTTCAACACCTTCCAATTTTCAGATGAACCCCCAATCTGTGGCCACACCCAACATGGAAACAGGGCCTTTGGCCCAACCGGACCGTGCCGACCAAGATGTTCGTCTAAGCTAGTCCCATTTGCCTGCATTTGGCCCATATCCCTCTAAACCTTTCCTGTCCATGTACCTGTCCAGGTGCCTTTTTATATGTTGTTAATGCACTTGCCTCAACCACTTCCTCTGGCAGCTCATTTCATATGCACACTACCCTCTGGGTTAAAAGTTGCCCCTCGGGTTCCTATTAAATTTCTCCCCTCTCACCTTAAACCTATGCCCTTTAGTTCTTGATTCCCCAACCCTGGGAAAAAGACTGTGCATTCACCCTATCTATGCTTCTTGTGAGTATATATACCTCTATAAGGTCACCCCTCAGTCTCCTACACTCCAAAGAATAAAGTCCTTGCCTACCCAACCTCTCCCTATAACCCAGTCCCTTGAGTTCTGGCAACATCCTCATAATCTTTTCTGCACTTCTTCCAGCTTAATGGCGTCTTTCCTATAGCAAGGTAACCATAATTGAACACACTATTCCCAAATGTGGCCTCGCCAATGTCTTGTACAATTGCAACATAACCTCCCAACTTCTGTACTCAGTGCCCTGACTGATGAAGACCAGTTTGCCAGAAGCCTTTTTCACCACCCTGTCTACCTGTGATGCCACTTTCAGGGAACCATGGTCTCTCTGTTCCACAACACTGTCATGTTGTCACACTTCACTTTAATGAGGGGAACATGGTAGTTGTTAGTCTTGTTAATAAAAGAGGAAATTAATACAATAGTGAGGAAGGATATAAATTCAGAGAATCCTAATGTATAATCTGTGGGTGGGATTGTTTATAGACCCCCAACCTGTGATCTGGCATGTGATGTGGGGGGTGACTTTAAGCAAGAAATTCGAGGCACATGCAAAAAGGGTACAACGTGTGAATTTATTCTACATATAAACTGGGAAAACTAAATTGGCAATAATACTGCAAAGGAGTAATTCCTGGAGTTCATTCTTAATGGGCTTTTATTTTGGAGCAATAAACAACAGGCTGTCCTAGAGTGGGTATTCTATGATGAGAAAGGATTCATAAACAGACTTGTTGTGCTGGACCCCTTGGGGAAGAGCAACCATAACACAATAGAATTCTTTATTAAACTGAGGGGTGAGAGAGTTGATTCCAAGACTAGGGTCCAGAATCTAAATAAAGAAAAGTATGAAATGCAAGTTGGCTTTGATGTATTGGGGAATGTTATTTAAAGAGTGGACAGGCAGAGGCAAGCATTTTAAAGACTGCATGGATAAATTACAACAGTTGTATATTCCTGTCCAGGGCGAATGCAGGAGAAGTGGCTCAGATGTGCCACTAAATTGTTATTTGTTGTGTTAATTGTGTCACACAATTGTAATCTCTCTTCCTTGCATCCAACACTATCCCTGTCCTAAAGAAATCAGGGATAGTGTTAGATGCAAGGAAGAGAAATAACAATTGGCCTGAAAAATACAACAAATCTGGGGATTGGGAGCAGTTTAGAATTCAGCAAAAATAACAGATTGATTAAGAAGGGAAAATTGCATATGAAGGTAAGCTTGCAGAGAACGTTGATTGTAAAAGCTTTTATAGATATATGAAGAGAGGAGAGTTAATGAAAACAAATGTAAGTCCCTCACAGTCAGAAATGAGGCAATTTATAAGGGGGGAGCAATAAGATAACAGCAGTTAAATACATACTTTGGTGTTCTTGTCTTCACAAAGGAGGACACGGATAATTTCCCAGAACTGTTGAGAAACCTGGGGTGTGTTTGTAGGGAGATGGTATTCGGGAAATGAACGGGATTGAAGGCGGATAAATCCTCAGGGACTGCCAATCTACCTTGAATTGGTCCTATTACATTACTGATCATTCTCCAAAGTTCCATTGACTCAGGAACAGTTGTAGTGGATTGGAGGGTGGTTAATGCAACCCCACTTTTTAATCCAAGGAGATGGAGGGAAAACAGGGATTAGATACAGCATAACCAGCCATCAGAAGTAGGAAAAGTGCTAGAATCTGTTATTATAAAGGTGATAACAGGGCACTTGTAGAACATTGATAGGCTTGGACAGTCAATGTGAATTGACAAAAGGCAAATCATGCTTAACCAATCTACTAAAATGTTTTTGAAGATGTAACTTCCTCATTGGTATGGTGGTTAGTATCCCTGCCTGTCATGTGGGAGATTGGGGTTCAGTTCCCCAGTGGGTAGATGTTTATTTCTGACTAGGCACGGTGGTGTAGTGGTTAGCGTGACGCTATGACAGCACCAGTGACCCGGGTTCAATTCTGGCCACTGTCTGTAAGGAGTTTGTATGTTCTCCCTGTGTCTGCGTGGGTTTCCTCCGGGTGCTCCGGTTTCCTCCCACATTTCAAAGATATACAGTATTGGTATTGGTTTATTATTGTCACTTGTACCGAGGTACAGTGAAAAGCTTGTCTTACAAACTGATCGTACAGGTCAATTCATTACACAGTGCAGTAACATTGAGTTAGTACAGAGTGCATTGAGGTAGTACAGGTAAAAACAATAACAGTACAGAGTAAAGTGTCACAGCTACAGAGAAAGTGCAGTGCAATAAGGTGCAAGGTCACAACAGGGTAGATTGTGAGCTCAGAGTCCATCTCATCGTATAAGGGAACCGTTCAATAGTCTTATCACAGTTGGGTAGAAGCTGTCCTTAAGTCTGGTGGTACGTGCCCTCAGGTTCCTGTATCTCCTACCTGATGGAAGAGGAGATAAAAAAGAATGTCCCGGATGGGTGGGGTCTTTGATTATGCTGGCTGCTACACCAATACAACGAGAGGTAAAGACGGAGTCCGAGGAGGGGAGGCTGGTGTCTGTGATGCGCTGGGCTGTGTCCACAACTCTCTGCAGCTTCTTGCGGTCTTAGGCAGAGCAGTTGCCGTACCGAGCCGTGATACATCCAGATAGGATGCTTTCTGTAGTGCATCAGTAAAAGTTGGTGAGAGTCAAAGGGGACAAACCAAATTTCTTTAGCCCCCTGAGGAAGTAAAGGCACTGGTGAGCTTTCTTGGCCATGGCATCTACGTGATTTGACCAGGACAGGCTGTTGGTGATGTTCACTCCCAGAAAAGTGAAGCTGTCAACCCTCTCGACCTCAGCACCATTGATGTAGACAGGTGCCTGTACACCGCCCCCTTTCCTGAAGTCAATGACCAGCTCTTTAGTTTTGTTGACATTGAGGGAAAGGTTGTTGTCATGACACCATTCCACTAAGCTCTCTATCTCCTTCCTGTATTCCGACTCATTGCTGTTTGAGATACGGCCTACAACGGTGGTATCATCTGCAAACTTGTAGGTGGAGTTAGAGCAGAATCTGGCCACACAGTCATATGTGTATAGGGAGTAGAGGAGAGGGCTGAGGATGCAGCCTTGTGGGACACCAGTGTTGAGAATAATCGTGCCGGAGGTATTGCTGCCTATCCTCACTGATTGCAGTCTGTTTGTTAGAAAGTCAAGGATCCAGTTACAGAGGGAGGTGTTGAGTCCTAGGTCTTGGAGTTTGGTGACAAGCTTGCTTGGAATTATTGTATAGGGTTAGGAAGTTGTGGGCACGCTATGTTGGCGCTGGAAGTATTGGTATTGGTTTATTATTGTCACTTGTACTGAGGTACAGTGAAAAACTTGTCTTACAAACCGATCTTACAGGTCAATTCATTACACAGTGCAGTTACATCAAGTTAGTACAGAGTACATTGATGTAGTACAGGTAAAAACAATAACGGTACAGAGTAAAGTGTCACAGCTACAGAGAAAGTGCAGTGCAATAAGGTGCAAGGTAACAACAAGGTAGATCATGAGGTCATAGGTCATAGTCCATCTCATCCTATAAGGGAACTGTTCAATAGTCTTATCACAGTGGGGTAGAAGCTGTCCTTAAGCCTGGTGGTACGTGCCCTCAGGCTCCTGTATCTTCTACCCGATGGAAGGGGATGCAAGTGTGGCGACACTTGCAGGCTGCCCCCAAAACACTATGCAAAAGGTGTATTTTGATGTACATGTGACTAATAAAGATATCTTATCTTAACTAACAGAATAGATGAGGGAATACCAGCAGATCTGGTGTATTTGGATTTTGAGATGGCTTGTGATAAGGTCTCACATAAGAGATTAGTGCACAGAATTAAAGCACATGGGGTGGGTGGTAGTTTACCGACATGATAGAGAACTGGTTAGCAGACAGGAAACAAAGAATAAGAATAAACAGATCCTTTTCTGACTAGCGGGTAGTGATGGGTGGGCTACTGCAGGGATCAGTGCTTGGACCCCAACTATTGATGCTAAGTATTAATGGTTTAGATGAGGGATTAAATGTAATGTATCCAGATTTGCAGATGACACAAAGCTCGATGGGTGTCTGAGCTGTGAAGGGGATGCAGAGAAGCTTCATTGTGATTTGGACAAGTTGAGTGAGTGGGCAGATAAGATTTCTTTATTAGTCACATGTACATCGAAACACACAGTGAAATGCATCTTTTGTGTAGAGTGTTCTGGGGGCAGCCCGCAAGTGTCGTCACGCTTCCGGTGCCAACATGGCATGCCCACAACTTCCTAACCTGCACGTCTTTGGAATGTGGAGGAAACTGGAGCACCCGGAGGAAACCCACGCAGACATGGGGAGAACGTACAAGGTCCTTACAGAGAGTGGCCGGAATTGAACCCGGGTCGCTGGCGCTGTAAAGCGTTAGGCTAACTGCTACACTACCGTGCCTGCCCACGTGATATAATGTGGATAAATGTGAGGTTATCCACTGTGGTGGCAAAAACTGGAAGACAAACCATTGTCTGAATGGCAATAGATTGGGGAAAGGGGAGGTGCAATGAGACCTGGGTGTCATATTGAGGATTTAAGTACAGGACCAGGGATGTCTTACTGCAGTTGCCCAGGGTCAGGGTGAGACCACAGTATTGTGTGCAATTCTGATCTCCTTATCTGAGAAAGGACGTTCTTGCTATGGAGGGAGTGCAGCGATGTTTCATCAGACTGATTCCTGGGATGGCAAGCCTGTCTTAATGAAGAGACATTTGGTTCAATCAGGCTTTGACCAGAGTTGAGAAGAACGAGAGGGGATATCACAGAATTTTGCAGATTTCTAACAGGACTGTTCAGACTCGATGCAGGAAGGATGTTCCTGATGGTGGGGGAGTCCAGAAGTAAGGGTCACAGTCTAAGGATAAGGGTATGTCATATTGGTCTGAGATGAGGAGAAATTTCGTCTTCCAGAGAATGGTCAACCTGTGGCATTCTCTACCTCAGAAAACAAATGAAGCCAAATCATTAAATATATTCAAAGTGTTAGATTGTTAGTTCTTAGGGTAGAGGAATCAGGGGACGTGAGAAGGAAGCTGGCGCGTGTCCTACATTTAGATGATCAGCCAGGTCATATTGAATGGCCTACTCCTGCTCTTAACTTCTGTGATGAGAGGAATGAGTGGGGGAATTTGGATTATCATTTCTACTCCCCCAATCCTTCAGCCATGCTAGATTTGCCGAGGACTTCAATAGCTGAGTCATAACGATTCGGAGGATCATATTCAGTCTGAGCCAGGTAAGTTGATCATGAGCTCGTCAGCACACTGTATTGACTGGGCTGTCCATGCCAATGTCTGTGCATGTGCCCCAGCTGGAGGAGACTACACGTAAACAGGGCAAGGATAAAGTTGATCTTGTTTGAACAGTGGGAAGACCAAAGCCCGTAGTTTCTGCTGCAAGCTGTTTGCTGGTCGCCAACTCCATTCCTCTGTCTGTCCTCTGAGGTTGAACCAGACTGATTAATACCCTGAGGGCCTGTTTGTCCCTGGCTTAGTCCATGACCCAGGTTTTGCCAGCATTTCCCTACGTGTCTGGAGCTTCCCTTCACACTTACTCAAATGTGGAAGTCCTGAACTTTCCTTCGATTGGGCTCCAGTGTGGAACTCTTCATGCAGTCCATTGTGGAAGGGTGAAGTTGGAGGGGTTCAAGGCAAGTCAAATCGAGTTTATTTCATGTGCACAAGTACGGTGAGGTTGCAGGTACAATGAAAAACTTGCTTCAGCAGCATCACAGGCACGTAGGTACAGACAACACACACAATATAAATTATACATTGTGTTTACAAGACAGTGAAGAGAGAGAGTAAAAAGAGTGCAAAAAAAAAAGGACACATCAGAGATAAGTCCACAGTCGTGCAAGAGGAGGTCCGTAGTGTTCCGTTGCTGAGCTAGGGTTTAGGGGTGTGCAGGTCAGTTCAGGACCGATGGTTGTAGCAAAGTAGCTGTTCCTGAACCTGGTGGTGTGGGACTTCAGGCTTCTGTACCTCCTGCCTGACGGTAGTAGCAAGGAGAGGGCATGACCGGGATGGTGGGGATCCTTGATGATAGGTTCTCTGCCAGCTACAGTAGGGAATCTGCTAGATTAGATCTCAGTGCCTGGAGTTCTTCACCATTTCCAAATAAATATGGAGTTATGCTCAGTGTACTTGACCTCTTTCTGTACATTGTTGCAACTATGAAGTGTTAAATGACGAAGATAACCCCTGTAATTTTACTGTTCTTCCTAACCATCCAATTGTTTTTCTTACAGTAAGGAGACCACTTAGCATATCTCACAGTTTTGACTGGTCAGGTAAAGGCGGCTTCCCTACCTGACGTCTGCAGCTTATTGTCACGTTTTGCTTCTGCTTTTTGCACCTCTCACTTCATTGTTCTTTTGGTCATTCTCAGCTCTATGGGTTAATTTTGTGCTGTGTTGCTGTGTGACATGCTTGATGCAGGGGCTTTGATGGTGTCTCTTCAATATCTGTGACGTTGGGGGTGCTTTCAGCTGATGATGCCTAATGTAAATGGAGTCGAAAGCGACTGAAAATGGTAGAATGTGGAACTCAAATTTATTCATTTATTTTGATGTGGCCCGTCCCTGACTGGGTTTGAGAAGGCGATGGCAAGCATCTTCCTTTAAATCACAGCAACCCTTCTGGTGAAGGTGCTCCCTCTGTGATACTGGGGGAGAGTTCCAGGATTTAGATCCTACAATGAGAAAGGAACGGCGATATATTTCCAAGTCAGGATGGTGTGCGACTTGGAGCTGGTGGTGTTCCCTTGTTTCTGCTGCCATTGTGGGTGTTGGGTACAGTAGGTGCTGTTGAAAGAGTTCAGCTACCAGGACAGAGCCAAATGTCACCATAGCTGAGGGACCTAATGTCACCGGGAATTGGCATAAATCCTCAGAGTTCTAGGGATTTCTATACAAAGCAGGAATTAGGGCTATAACGGGAAATTCCCTGTGAGTGAATGAGTAAGCGTGGAATTAGAAATTAACCTTTTGGTGGTTCTTGCATTCTAGCCCCATCCCTTCCAATGTAGACTTATGGGCCTAAAGGCCTTTTCTGATAAGAATCTACACCTAAATTGTGCATAATTTAAACAAAAATAATATCTAAGGAGACCAAAGTATAAAGTTAAGTCCACACCTGATGTATCACTGCAGTTCATCTGTCCAGTGTATCTTTGGTAATGTTTCTGCTCTATTGGATAAGGAGATGTGTTAACGTGCAGAACATTATGGGACAGGTTGGAGCTAGTGAGCCTAAGTTAAAGTAGGGAACAGGAAGGAGGTCTTGACCTTACACCACAATGTAGGACAGGTAACGGAGAGCGAGCAACCAGACTTATTTCATTGCCAGTTTCCATTTCTTGATGGAATATGGGAAATGGGGAGGATATTTGCCCCTTTCACAGTATCGCCTCCTAGTATACTTTCCAGAGGAGATCACAGGATAGAGATCAGCTCGGAGACTGATGTTATTGTCCTTCCATACCCACATAAAGCCTGAAGCTATTTCTGATACCCTTGCACAAACTGTGGTATCTAATCTAGAAGCTCTAGTCTGTATAAGCCAGTACTGTTTGTACTGGGCACTACCATTGACTCATAAGCCCATAGGGAGGTTACATACTTTTTAGTGAATTGGCTGTAGTGTGTCTATACTTGTTTATTGTTGAGTTGCTTTATTTTTCATTATTAATGTTATTTAAATGGATTTCCAAGATTTTTCTTCCAGTTGTCCCCATGATTTCTCTCTCGCCCTTTGTGCCTTGTTCAGAGGGTATGTGGGATTCCTTTCCTACAGCCAGTGCCAACGCACAGTTGCCCTGCAGTTGGAATGGGCATGAATCTGATTTTAGGAACATAAGGAACAGAAGCAGGAGTAGGCCACTCGGCCCTTTGAGCCTGCTCTACCACTCAATGAGATCATGGCAGACCTTTTACCTCAGTGACACTTTCCTGCACTGACCCTATATCCCTCAATTTCCTTAGTATTTTGAGGATAAAGCAACTCCATTTTTGCTAAGGGTCCAGCCGAGTTGGAAACTGAACGTAGAGAGATTATGTTAAAATGCCTCAGGAATAAATTGGGGACACCTGCATCCCATTCCGCTGTAGAGACTGGAACACGTAGCGCCCACTTAATATATTTTTAAAAATCACACGTAATATGTGTTCTGCGGGTATTTTAACCATTTACAACATTTCATTGGAAGTGTCGCCCCAAAACTGGACCAGGCATTTCTGATTATGAGTAACCTGGGTGTGCTGTCATTTATCCAGAGTCGGTGGTACTGCTGATGAAGTTAACAGCATGAGCAGCATTCCCTTCTGTCAGAAGTTTGATCTGAAAATTGTGATCTGTGACCTTTGTTTTTGCCTCGCAAGTAATTCAGAACGTCATTTTTCCGGCTGGAAACTCCAGCACAATCATTTCACCATGCTGCACTCTTATGCACAGGCATCACTCTTAAAGATCACAGCACCTCTGTACTATGTACTACGGAGGAGGTGCTGGGACCACTGGCACTGTGATGATGTACTTGCAAGGGTTGTGAGCCAGATCACTGGGGCAGGGGGAGTGTTTACACTCTCATTGCAGAGGGCCTTGTTCCCCCTTCCCCCCCCCCCCATCCTTCCTTCAACCTCCACCTTTTTGCCCTCTTTGACCCCCTCACCCCCTCTTTAACCCCCCCCCTCTTTAGCCTCCCTCACTCCCTCTTTAATCCTCCTCCTCCCTCCCAATACCTGCTCTTACCCCTTCACCTCAGTTAAATCAGGTTGGACCCAAAGGTTAACGTGGGGAAGTTGACGCATTGCCTGAGGAATGGCTATGGTGACATCATAAAGCGACTGTCTGTAGGTGACGCTTTACTAACGCATTGTAGACAGCATTAGAAGTCGTCTAACAAACTTTATGTAATTGAATTGGAGTGCAGAGTTTGGTTTGATCCATGATTAGTGTTGCCACTTTGCCAGGTTTGTACCTTGAACAGAACCCATTCCGAAGGTCAAAGTCTCGAAACTCCTGTTCATCCATCATGTACCAAGCCCACGTTAGTAAGAAATACAGCACAAGAATAGAAAAGGTGCACTTAAAACCTGGCTGAGTGCTGTTGGGTTCACACTTTGCGGTTTCACAGTAATTCACTCAGAGCCAAATTGTTCCAAAACCAGGCAGGTGGCAACTCTAACCTTGTTGCTTTGGGTGTAGCTGCCTTGAGCAGCAGAGAAGGACTCCGGCAAACCGGTGTCAACGCAGGACCTTTCAATCACTTCTTCTCTATTTACAGATGTGGCGACCCCAGAGAGGAACAGAAAGGACCTGTCCCCTCTTGTGGCCAATGGCACAGTTATGTCCCAAACTACGGAAAGCGACCCGTGCGCCATACAAGTCCAGAGAAGGAAACTGCTGAAGGCACCTACGCTGGCTGAGATAGACAGCTCCGACTCTGAGGTAAAGGGAAAGCTGTTGCTGGATGCAATCTTTATTCCATTGTTTGTCTTTAAATTATTGCGGTATTTGTGTCTGTGTCTAATATATTGTGCATGTGCACACGTACCTTTTGTGTAAACTTGTTTGTAAACTGGTTTCCTTCCTTGTGGTAGGTCAGTCTGCATCAGGCCTGGGTTAGAAACGTCTGACCTCAAACCAAACCAAACCTGGCCCATACGTGGATGGGGCACTGGGTCGTTTCTGGAGGAGAGATGGGCACTGTGAGGTCCCTCCACCTGAGGAGCAATGCTCCCATGATACAAAGCGCATTGCAGCATCTAAGGTTACCAGCAGGTTCAAGAACAGCTACTCCCCTTCAACCATTCCGTTCTTGAACCAACCTGCACAACCTTAATCACTACCTCAGTATAGCAAGACTTTGACCACTTTGCACTACAATGGACTTTTTTTGTTTTAATTGTGTTCTCGTATAATTTTGTGTAATTTATGTTTTTCTTGTGAGTGTTGTGTATCTGATGCTATGTGCCTGTGATGCTGCTACATCACAGTTTTCGATATTCTCAGCCAGGTGTCGTGGTCCACGTAGGGACCAATGATGTGGATAGGAAAGAGGAGGAGGTCCTGTAAAGAGAGTTTAGGGAATTAGGTGCAAAGTTGAAGGACAGGACCTCCAAGGTTGCAATCTCAGGATTGCTACCCATGCCACGAGCTAGTGAGGCTAGAAATAGGAGGATCATGCAGCTAAATATGTGGCTAAGGAATTGGTGCAGGAGGGAGGGCTTCATGTTTCTAGACAACTGGGCTTTGTTCCAGGGAAGGTGGGACCTGTTCCAACAGGACGGTTTGCACCTGAACTGGAGGGGGACTAATGTTCTTGCGGGTAGGTTTGCTAGTGCTGCTCCGGGGGGGTTTAAACTAGATTTGCAGGGGGAGGGGAACCAGAGTGTTAGAGCAGATAGTGAGGTGGAGGAGGAAAAAGGTCATGCGAGGACTGCAAGTATCGACAGAAATCAAAAGTTTGTACGTGATAGAAATGTTCTCAGGTGCATCTATTTCAATGCAAGAAGTATTGTGGGTAAGGAAGATGAGTTTAGGGCGTGGATTGGCAAGTGGGATTACGACAGTATTGCTATTAGTGAGACTTGGTTGCAGGAGGGGCAGGACTGGCAGCTTAATATTCCAGGGTTCCGTTGTTTCAGACGTGATAGAGGGGGAGGGATGAAAGGGGTAGGAGTGGCATTACCAGTCAGGGAAAATATCACAGCTGTGCGTAGCCAGGACAGCCTGGAGGGCTCGTCTACTGAGGCCATATGGGTGGAGCCGAGGAATAGGAAAGGTGTGGCCACACTAATAGGTTTGTATTATAGACCGCCCAATAGTCAGAGAGAATTGGAGGAACAAATCTGTAGTGAGATAGCAGACCGATGTAAGAAACAGAAAGTCGTAATAGTAGGGGATTTTAACTTTCCACATATTGACTGGGACTCTCACACTGTGAAAGGGCTGGATGGCTTGGAATTTGTCAAATGTGTTCGGGAAAGTTTTCTAAATCAATATGTAGAGGGACCAACGAGAGAGAATGCAATACTTGATCTCCTATTAGGGAACCAAGCAGGTCAGGTGACAGAAGTATGTGCAGGTGAGCATTTTGGGTCCAGTGACCATAATGTCATTAGTTTCAAGTTAATTATGGATAAGGACAGGTCTGGTCCTCGGGTTGAGGTTCTAAATTGGAGAAAAGCCAATTTTGTGGAAATGAGAAAGGATCTAGGAAGAGTGGATTGGGATAAGTTGTTTTCTGGCAAGGATGTGCTCAGTAAGTGGAAGGCCTTCAAAGGCGAACTTTTAAGAGTGCAGAGTTTGCATGTTCCTGCCAGGATTAAAGGCAAAGTTAACAAGCATAGGGAACCTTGGTTTTCAAGGGATATTGGCAATCTGGTTAAGAAAAAGAGAGAGGTGTATAGCAGGTATAGGCAACTAGGAACAAATGAGGTACTTGAAGAGTATAGAAAAAGTAAGAAAATACTAAAAAAAAAAGGAAATCGGGAAGGCAAAAAGAAGACATGAGGTTGCTTTGGCAGATAATGTGAAGGTAAACCCGAAGGGTTTCTACAAGTATATGAAGAGTAAAAGGATAGTAAGGGTCAAAATTGGTCCCCTAGAAGATTAGAGTGGTCGTCTATGTGTGGAGCCTCAGGAGATGGAGGAGATCTTAAACAGTTTTTTTACATCAGTATTTACTCAGGAAACTGGCATAGTGGATATGGAAGGAAGGGAAACAGGCAATAGTGTCATGGAACATATAGAGATTAAAGAGGAGGAGGTGCTTGCTGCTTTACAGCAAATAAAGGTAGATAAATCCCCCGGGCCTGATAAGATATTTCCTCGGACATTGAGAGAGACTAGTATAGAAATTGCAGGGGCCCTGGCAGATATATTTAAAATGTCCTTAGCCATGGGTGTGGTGCCGGAGGACCGGAGGGTAGCTCATGTAGTTCCGTTGTTTAAGAAAGGATCTAAAAGTAAACCAGGTAATTACAGGCCAGTGAGCCTGACATCAGTGGTGGGTAAATTATTGGAAGGTGTTCTGAGAGATCGGATATACAAGTATTTGGACAGCCAAGGGCTGATTAAGGATAGTCAGCATGGCTTTGTGTGTGGTAGATCGTGTTTAACGAATCTTGTAGAGTTTTTCGAGGAGGTTACCAAGAAAGTAGATGAAGGAAAGGCTGTGGATGTTGTCTACATGGACTTTAGTAAGGCCTTTGACAAGGTCCCACATGGGAGGTTAGTTCAGAAGGTTCAGATGCTAGGTATCCATGGAAAGGTTGTAAACTGGATTCGAAATTAGCTGTGTGGGAGAAGACAGAGAGTGGTAGTGGATGATTGTTTCTCAGACTGGAGGCCTGTGACTAGTGGTGTGCCTCAGGGATCTGTGTTGGGGCCATTGTTGTTTGTTGTATATATCAATGATCTAGACGATAATGTGGTAAATTAGATTAGTAAATTTGCGGATGACACTAAGATTGGAGGTGTAGTGGACAGCGAGGAAGGCTTTCAAAGCTTGGAGAGGGATCTGAACCAACTGGAAGAATGGGCCATAAAATGGCAGATGGAATTTAATGCAGACAAGTGTGAGGTGTTGCATTTTGGAAGGACAAATCAAGGTAGGACATACACAGTAAATGGTAGGGCACTGAGGAGTGCGGAGGAACAAAGGGATCTGGGAGTTCGGATACATAATTCCCTGAAAGTGGCGTTGCAGGTAGACAGGGTTGTAAAGAAGGCTTTTGGCATCCTGGCATTCTTAAATCAAAGTATTGAGTATAGGAGCTGGGATGTTATGGTGAGGTTGTATAAGACATTGGTGAGGCCAAATTTGGAGTATTGTGTGCAGTTCTGGTCACCTAACTATAGGAAGGATATTTGTAAGATTGAAAGAGTGCAGAGGAGATTTACTAGAATGTTGCCGGGTCTTCAGGAGTTGAGTTACAGGGAAAGATTGAACAGGTTAGGACTTTATTCCTTGGAGCGCAGAAGAATGAGGGGAGATTTGATAGAGGTTTACAAAATTACGAGGGGTATAGACAGAGTTAATGCGAGTAGGCTCTTTCCACCTAGATTAGGAGAGATAAGTACGAGAGGACATGGCTTTAGGGTGAAAGGGGAAAGGTTTAGGGGGAATATTAGGGGGAACTTCTTCACTCAAAGAGTGGTGGGAGTGTGGAAGGGGCTGCCATCTGATGTAGTAACTGCGGGCTCACTCTTGAGTTTTAAGAATAAATTGGATAGATACCTGGACGGGAAAGGTCTGGAGGGTTATGGACTGGGTGCAGGTAAATGGGACTAGCGGAATACCGTTTCGGCACAGACTGGAAGGGCTGAATGGCCTGTTTTCTGTGCTGTAGTGTTCTATGGTTCTAAGTAAGTTTATCATTGCACCTGTACATACATGTACTTGTGCATATGACAATAAACTTGACTATGATATTTACAGCAGAGTAGATTCAGTACTGAATTGAGCAGTAGGTTCAGATTCAGATTAGTTCATTGTCATATACACCAGGTTGCAATGAAATTATTTGCTCACATGAATCTCAGAGTAAACAATATACATGGTGATAATAAATACAAGAAGAGCACTAAACAGTAGAATGATGCAAAGATTGTAGTGACAGTGTCCACAGTGGTGACAGTATCCACAAAATGAACCTGCCCTCCCCAATATTGTACTTAGGAAATAGAATACAGCACAGGAACAGGCCCTTCGGCCCACCAAGTCTGTGCCGACCATGATGCCAATTCAAGCTGCACATCTGCTTGTACCCATCCGTTCCCTGCCTATTCATGTGTCTGTCTAACTGCCTCTTAAAACATTGCTACTGTATCTGCTTCCACCAACCTCCCCTGGCAGTAATTTCCAGGCACCTACCACTTGCTCTGTTTAAAATAAACTTGCCAGGTAAATCTCCTTTAAACTTCTTCCCCCTCTCACATTAAATTTACGCCCTCTAGTATTTGACATATTCACCCTGGGGAAAACGACTCTGACTGTCTACCTTATCAGCGCCTCTCATAGTCTTATAAACCTCTATCAGGTCTCCCCTCAGCCCTCCGATGCTCCAGAGGAAACAACCCAAGTTTGTCCAACCTCTCCTTGTAGTGAAGGGAGTAACTGGGTGTTTGTGAGTGGGTAAAGGAATAGAAAGGTGTTCCCATGGCTTGAGATGAGGCAGAGTGGAAGGTGTCTTGTGAAACATCAGTGTTGGGCTGAATGACTTGTTCCTGGGCTGTAGTTTCAATGTCTTCTTGGGCAGTCCTTTGGAATTGAGGGTGACTTACTTCTACTCTGATTATGTGTTTTCTGAGGTGGCTGGTGGGAACCCCAGGCTGCTACAGGTGGGTCAGGTGATGGCCGATGTACTTTGTAACGTGGTGTTCTCCTTACACAAGGCCTCTGTATGCTCCCAGTTCATGGCCTTGAGGTTCTCTACGCCGCCCTGAATGCTCCTTCCTTGGTTTAAGCAGTTATGGGTGAGAGGTTCCGAGGATTCAGTGGGGATGTTGCATTTCTTCAAGGAAGTTTTGAACAACACCTTAAATTTTTTCTTCTGTCCACTTGGTAATCTTTTCCTGTGACAACATGAAATAGAGTGTCTCATTTGGGAGTCCGGTGTTGTGCTGGTGAATGAAGTGACCTACCTAAAGTAGCCTCAATGCTGGGGACATTGGCCTGGGGAAGGATGCTAACCCTTCCAGTGACTTTGGAGGATTTTGCAGAGACGGCATTGGTGGTATCTTTCCAGTGCCTTGAAATGTATAACACTGGGGTATAGTGGTGGCTCAGGTGTGTCACTGTTTGACACTGGGGTACAGTACTAGTGGGCACAGTTGTGTCACTGTATGACACTGGGGTACAGTACTGTTGGCTTGGGTGTGTCACTGTATGATACTGGGGTACAGTGGTGGTGGGCTCAGGTGTGTCAGTGTATGACACGGGTACAGTCCTGATGGGCATGGGTGTGTCAGTGTATGACACCGGGGTACAGTCCTGATGGGCATGGGTGTGACTCTGTATGACACTGGGGTACAGTCCTGATGGGCACGGGTGTGTCAGTGTATGACACTGGGGTACAGTCCTGATGGGCACAGGTGTGTCAGTGTATGACACTGGGGTACAGTCCTGGTAGGCACAAAAACATAAGAAATCAGAGCCATTTGATCCCTTGAGCCTGCTTTACCAATACGATCCCCTACTTGGATTCCAATCCCCATACCATTGGACAGTGAAATCCTGCTGAATTTGTCTGGGTTTGATGCAGATTAAAGAATACAATTTAATCCACTTTGTGTGATGTTGGTGAATTTTCAGCAGTTTATGATTTTCAAGTTCCTGCATGATAGTTGTTGACTGAACATTTGTATTCCAGGATGGACCGTAAAATAGTTCCTGAGTCATTCACTGCCTGTAATAGATTGAATAGTGCTGCTCACTGTGAGGGAGCCCTCAAGGCACCTTGTGTCTGTTTTCAGTGAAAGGCAGCACTTTGAGGGAACTTGTGCTCTGATCATCTGATGTTCCCTGGCAAACGCTGTGCTTTAGTGACACTGATTCAGAGTGGGAGGGTCCAGTTTTGGACAATTTGCCCCTCCCCCACCCCCAAAAACTTTCCTGGACGCCATCCCTTGTTATAGCCACAGTGCACAGCGTGTGGCCCGTGGATAGGTCACAAGAGTCATACAGAATGGAAACGGGCCCTTCAGCCCAACTTGTCTGAGCCAGCCAGGATGCCCATCAAGCTAGTCGCATTTGCCCGCGGTTGACCCATAACCTTTCCTATCCCTCTAGTTCTTGATTCCCCAACTCGGGGGGGATAAAGCCTGTGTGTGCATTCACCCTGTCTATGCCCCTCATGATTTTATACACCTCTATAAGATCATCCCTCAGTCTCCTACATTTCAAGGAATAAAGTGCTATCTTGCCCAACCCTTCCCTATAACCCAGTCCCTCGAGTCCTGGCAACATCCTCAGAAATCTTTTCTGCGCTCTTTCCAGCTTAATAGAAACTTTCTTATAGCAGGGTGACCCAAAACTGAACACAATACGCGGCCTCACCAACGTCTTGTAGAACTGCAACATAACATCCCAACTTCTATACTCAGTGCCCTGACTGATGAAGGCCAGTGTACCAAAAGCCTTCACCACCCTGTTAACCTGTGACGTCGCCTTCAAGGAACTATGTACTTGTACTTGTACTTCTAGGTCGCTCTGTTCTACAGCACTCTCCAGGGCCCTACTGTTCACTATGAAAGTCCTACCCTGGTTTGAATTCCTTAAATGCAACACCTCGCAATTATCTGAATTAAACTCCATTTGCCATTCCTCAGCCCACTTACCCAGCTGATCAAGATCCCGCTGTAATTCCTGATAACTATCTTCACTCTTCACGACACCTCTTATTTTAGAGTCACCTGCAAACTTACTAACCATGCCTTGTACATTCTCATCCAAATCATTGATATAGATGACAAATAGCAATGGGCCCAGCACCAAGCCCCGGGGAACACCACTGGTCACAGGCCTCTAGTCCGAAAAACAACCTTCCACCATCACCCTCTGCTTCCTACCACCAAGCCAACTGTATATCCATGTGATCTAACCTGTCCAGCCTGAGAGGAACCCTCCTGTCCAGTCTGGGGCTCTCCAGTGGTCTCGGTAATCCCCAGCAGCCCGTGGTGTAAGGGAGATGGGAACTGGGAGATACGTGGTGGTGGTTGCAGGTAGAGACCCGAGGTAGGACTCTTCTGTTCACTGAGACTGGAGACCAGGGACCCAGTGATGAGCAGCCCAAGGACCATGTGATCTTCTGGCCCCAAGTCCAGATCCAAGACCATACCTAACTCTTGATGCAAGTGTACACACTGACAGGCACAGGTCTGTCACTAGCACTGGGATTCACTACTGGTGGGCACCAGTCTGTTGCTGTATAACAGAGGAATGGTAGTGATCGGCACAGGTCTGTCACTGTTTGACACTGGAATACTATAAGATATAGGAGCAGAATTAGGCCATTCGGCCCATTGACTTTTCCACCATTCAATCATGGCTGATGTTTTTTTTCTCTCTCTCTCAAACTCATTCTCCCGCCACCTCCCCGTAACCCTTAATCACCTTACCAATCAAGAACTTGCCTTCATCGGTCAGAGCATCGAGTTTAAGGGTGAGGAAGTCGTGTTGCCACTGTATAAAACTTTGGTTTTATACAGGCCACATTTGGTGTGTGCAGTTCTGGTTGCCCCGTTACAGGAAAGACGTAGAGACTCTGGAGAGGATGCAGAAGAGGTTCACGAGGATGCTGCATGGATTAGAGGGTATGAGCTATAAGGAGAGGTTGGACAAGCTTGGATTGTTTTCTTCAGAGTGACAGAGGCTGTGGGGAGACCTGATGGAAATTTATAAAATAATGAGGGGCATCTCCCACAATAGAAAAATAGGGGGCTATGTGGGACGGAAGGGTTAGATAGATCTCAGAGCAGGATAAAATGTCGGCATAACATTGTGGGCCAAAGGGCCTGTACTGTGCTGTAGTGTTTTATGTTCAGTAGAAATGTCAAGTACTAGAGGACGTAGCTTTAAGGTGAGAGGGCAGAAATTTAAAGGGGATGTGCTGAGTAAGTTTTTTTACACAGAGAGTGGTAGGTGCCTGGAACGAGCTGTCAGGGGTGGTGGTGGTGGAAGCAGATTCGATATACAGGCAGGGAATGGAGGGGTATTGACCATGTGCAGGCAGGAAGGTTTAGTTAAATTTGAGATCGAAGAGCCTGCTCCTGTACTGTTCCATGTTCTGTCGGTTGATCAACTGAGCTGTTCAGTGTGCACTGTTGGGAAAAGGGGAGGTCAGTGAATTGAGATTCAGACCACAATCTTGTGGATTCAGTTCCACTTGCATCTTGGATGTAAATGGGACCGTTCTCTGAGCTGCAATGTTGTTGGTCTCTTTGTCGGAATTTGTGATTAAAGTGATCGTTCCCATTGGTTAGCAGCAGAGTTCCCACCTTTCCATTGGCTGTTTTTCCAGCATAAGGACACACAGGGCCTTTCATTGCATTCTATGGTGTGCAAATACTTGACTCGTACACTTACGGTTCCTCGTTACAGCTTGGTGGAGGCACTCTGATAACTCATTGTATCGTTAAAAGGCATTACAATTTATTTCATTTATTATTGTTATTATTACTCAAATTATAATTGTTGTTATTATTCTTTGGAGAGAAGGAGGATGAGAGGGGACTTGATAGAGGTGGACAAGATGATAAGAGGCGCAGATCGAGTGGACAGTCAGAGACTTTTTCCCAGGGCGACAATGGCTAACACGAGGGGGCATGATTTTAAGGTGATTGGAGGAAGGTGTGAGGGGGATGTCAGGGGTAAGTTTTTTTTACACAGAGAGTGGTGGGTGCGTGGAACACACTGCCTGCAGAGGTTGTGGGGGCAGATACATTAGGGACATTTAAGACACTCTTATATAGGCACATGAATGATAGAAAAATAGGGGGCTATGTGGGAGGGAAGGGTTAGATCGATCTTAGAGCAGGATAAAACGTCGGCACAACATTGTGGGCCTGTACTGTGCTGTAGTGTTCTATGTTCAACACTGTAAGGAAAATGACTGGAAGTCAAGTCCACCCACTAGGGGGGCAGCAGGATAGTGATGGTGCAAAGGGCAACATGGGGATTATTGCCCCGATATATCAAATTCAACTGTAATCAAGGACCAGGGCCACATAGGATAGAGCAGCATGGAAGCAGGTCCTTTGGACCAACTAGTCTATGCCGACCAAACGAGTGTCCACTTGCCTGCATTTGGCCCTCATCCCTCTAAACCCCTCCTATCCATGTATTTCTCCAAATGTCTTTTGAATGTTGTTGCTGTACCTGCCTCGACCACTTTCTCTGGCAGTTCCTTCCACATCCGCACCACGCTCTGCATGAAGGAGTTGCCCATCAAGTCTCTCTTAAATCTTTCACCTCTCGCCTTAAACCTATGCCCTCTAGCTTTAAGTTCCCCTTCCCCGGAGAAAAAGACCTTGTGCGTTCAGCCTATCTATGCCCCCTCACGGTTTTATACACCCCCATAAGGTCGCCCCTCTGTGTCTCCTACGTTCCAAGGAATAAAATCCTAGTCTGCCCACCCTCTCTCTATGACTCAGGCCCTTGAGTCCTGGCAACATCCTCGTAAATCTTCTCTGCACTCTTTCCAGTTTAATGATGTCTTTCCTGTAACAGGGCGACCAAAACTGTACACGTCATTGCAACAGACATGGTACTTCTGTGTCGTGGTTTGGATTAGAGAGGTGGGGTTGAGGGGCAGGAGATGTGAGAGGACTAGCATTTGTTTTGGGGGCTGCAGCCAGTATAGGATGAACAGTGGGGTGGGCAGAGGAGGGAGATATTGGCAATAGTGGAGGGGATGGGCGGGTGGTGGGGTGCTGGCACTTTGTTCTTGGGGGATTCGGTTTGGGAGGGGAATATGGTTGGCAGCCACTGGGGGTGGGGCTAATTTACTTGCCTGCAGCCCTCCCAGTTTGATGCTGTGTTGGAAAGATCTTGTTATACTGCCATTACCCAACTTTGGGTTTTTCACTGTATCTTAATGCATGTGACAATAATAAACCAATTAGCTCTGATACTCCAGATGGATTCACCCATTGCAACTTCAGAGCATCCCTTAGAAAGCAGCGGAAATCTGTGCCTAGAAATTTCTCCCCATTCGTAATGCTAAATGTTCTAGATAATGGTGACTGTCCATTCCATTTCACTTCCCAAATCCTATTCCATTGAATTCTATATGTGTCGGGATGCTCCACATTAGGTGATAGCAAACAGCCAGAGAGAAAGGTCCAGTGGTACAGTCAGAAGGTGTTTCCTTCAGGAGACAAAGACCATGTCAGTTTTACAATGGCCATTGGTATTGGTTTATTATTGTCACTTGTATTGAGGTAGTACAGGGTAAAAACAATAACAGAATACAGAGTAAAGTGTCATAGCTACAGGGAAGTGCATTGCAGCTAGACAATAAGGTGTAAGGTCATTACAAGGTAGATCATGAGGTCAGAGTCCGTCTCATCGTATAAGGGAACCGTTCAATAGTCTAATCACAGTGGGATAGAAGCTGTCCTTGAGCCTGGTGGTATTTGCTCTCAGTATCTTCTGCCTGATGGGAGAGGAGAGAAGAGAGAATGACCCGGGTGGGTGGGGTCTTTGATTATGCTGGCTGCTTCGCCAAGGCAGCGAGAGGTATAGACAGAGTCCATGGAGAGGAGGCTGGTTTCCGTGACGTGCTAGGCTGTATCCACAACTCTCTGCAGTTTCTTGCGGTCCTGGACAGAGCAGTTGCATTACCGAGCCGTGATAGAACCAGAGAAGTTTATAGGGCAGGTGACGATTGTTATGTCTATACTATTCCTGATCTTCACCGAGCAAACCAGAACCAATCACACTGCTCTGCTCTCTACCCATTAAAGAGTCAACACCCAAAGTGTAACCCATCTTTTCTGTTTACAGATGTCGGCATTTCTTGAATTTCCTCCATAGGCATTTCCTCCTTGCCTATGCGTTGTTTCTAGTCTTATGCTAGAGTTGTACAGCACAGAAACAGGCCCTTCAGCCCACTGAGTCAATGCTGACCTCATTGCCCACCTACACTAATCCCATTTCCTCACATTAGGACCATATCGTTCTATGCCTTGCCTATTCGAGTGTCAGTCTCAGTGCCTCTTAAACATAGTGATTGTATCCGATTCCTCCACTGGCAGCGAGTTCCAGAGATCAACCACTCTCTGAGTTTAAAAAAAATCCCTCAGATCCCCTTTAAAACTCCTCACCTTGAATCTATACCCTCTTGTTTTTGATACCCCTATCAGTGGAAAAAGTTTTTGACGATCCATAGTATCTATACCGCTTATTTTGTATACTGTACCTTTTATCAGGTCACCTCTCAGCCTCCTTCACTCCAGGGAAAACGAGCCCAGCATATCCAATTTCTCCCCATAACTAAACTTCTTCAACCCAGGCAACATCTTGGCAAACCTCCTCTGCACTCTCTCAGAGGTTGGGGATAGGCGACCAGAACTGAACACAGGACTCCAAGTGTGGTCAAGCCCAAGGATTGTAGTTCCCTAGGCTAAGATTGATGGCGGCCACCTTGGGTGCTGGACTTGCTGGGGTGCCACTAGGTATCAGTGACTCCACATGAGCAACCCAACCCTCACCCCCACCACCCCACCTCTGAGTGAATTGGCACCTTTCCACACCTTGTATAGGTTTATAAAATCATGAGGGGTATAGATAGTCACACTCTTTTTCCCAGGGTAGGAGAGTCTAAAACCAAAGGGCATAGGTTTAAGGTGAGAGGGGATAGATTTAAAGGTGATCTGAGAGGCAAGTTTTTCACACACAGAGTGGTAGGTATATGGAACAAGCTGCCAGAGGAAGTGGTAGAGGCAGGTACAATTACGATATTTAAAGGACAGGTGCTCTAACTGCATCTACAAGTTTGCAGATGATACCACCATAGTAGGCCACATCTCAAGTAACAATGAATCGGAGTACAGGAAGGAGATAGAGAGCTTAGTAACATGGTGTCATGACAACCTTTCCCTCAATGTCAGCAAAACAAAAGACTTCAGGAAAGGGGGCGGTGTACATGAACCTGTCTATACCAATGGTGCTGAGGTCGAGAGGGTTGAGATCTTCAAGCTCCTAGGAGTGAACATCACCAGTAGCCTATCCTGGTCCAACCGCGTAGATGCCACAGCCAAGAAAGCTCACCAGTGCCTCTGCTTCCTCAGGAGGCTAAGGAAATTTGGCATGTCCCCTTTGACACTCACCAATTTTTTTCGATGCACCGTAGAAAGCATCCTATTTGGATGCATCACAGCTTGGTATGGCAACTGATCTGCCCTGGACCACAAGAAACTGCTGAGAGTTGTGGACACAGCCCAGCGCATCACGGAAACCAGCCTCCCCTCCATGGACTCTGTCTATACCGCTCGCTGCCTTGGCAAAGCAGCCAGCATAATCAAAGACCTCACCCACCCAGGTCATTCTCTCTCCTCTCCCCTTCCATCGTGTAGAAGGTACAGGAGCCTGAGGGAACATACCACCAGGCTCAAGGACAGTTTTTACCCCACTGTGATAAGACTATTGAACGGTTCCCTTATATGATGAGATGGACTCTTGACCTCACAATCTACCTTGTCTGACCTTGCACCTTATTGTCTACCTGCAATGCACTTCCCTGTAGCTGTGACACTCTGTATTCTGTTATCGTTTTTACTTGTACTACCTCAATGCACAGTGTAATGAATTGATCTGTATGAACAATATGCAAGACAAGTTTTTCACTGTACCGAGGTACAAGTGAAAATAATGTACCAATACATGGATAGGAAAGGTTTAGAGGGATATGGGCCAAACACAGGCTAATGGGACCAAAAATCAAACTGCTGGATCAACTCAGCGGGTCAGGCAGATGAGCTGGATTCCTCCGGCCCTCAGGTTCCGGCACCTGCAGGCGAATGGGACTGGCTTAGATAGGCATCTTGGTCAGCAAGAACGAGATGAGCCGAAGGGCCTGTTTCCATGCTGTATAACTGAATGAATCTATGACCCGGTTCTTCGTTGAAGGTAACCTAGGTCTGCAGCAGCAGAATGAACACTTTCGGTTTTCTGTTCCATCTGACGGTATTGTATCTGTGCCATGTATTTGTCCCTGTGGGTTCCTAAGCTCCAGCAGAGAGTGTGCATAAAAATATACTGGAGACACAGGGAGCTCTAGAAGGTGTGTTTGGGTTCATTCGAGGTTTATCTCACACTGCACAACTGTGCACTACAACACCCACACACTTGGTCAAATACTCGGTGCCGAGAGGTCGTACTCATTTGTGTATGCTCCGATCTGTTCAGCAGGAGGACCGAATTAAAATGGTGAGGAGCAGTTCCAGTGGATCAACACTGAAGGTGGAAGAGAGCTCCCCAGAGACTCCAAATGGCAAAAAAAGTAAGCACAGTGGGATCTACCTACACAAATCATGAGTTACCTTTGTAATTGAACTGAAGTTCTCTCCTTTGAGCATTGCTTTTATTTAGGAGTATAAATTGGGTATTCAACCCCTCCAACTTGTCAGGAACAAGAATGCCCCAAAGCATCTTGCAGTCAGAGAGCAATACAGCACGGAAATAGGCCCTTGAGCCCAACTGGTCCACATGGACCAAGGTGCCCATCTAAGTTAGTCCCATTTGCCCGAGTTTGGCCCATACGCCACTAAACCTTTCCTACCCACGGACCTGTCCAAATGTCTTTTAAACGTAATTGTACCTGCCTCAACTATTTCCTCTGGCAGCTCGTTCCACATACGCACCACCGTCTGCGTGAAAAACTTGCTGCTCGGGTCCCTTTTAAATCTTTCCCCTCTCACCTTAAACCTGTGCCCTCTAGTTTTGATTCCATTTTAGGTAAGGTATCTTTATTAGTCACATGTACATCGAAACGCACAGTGAAATGCATCTTTTGCGTAGAGTATTCTGGGGGCAGCCCGCAAGTGTCGCCACGCTTCCGGCGCCAACATAGCACGCCCACAACTTCCTAACCCGTACGTCTTTGGAATGTGGGAGGAAACCGGAGCACCTGGAGGAAACCCACGCAGACACGGGGAAAACGTACAAACTCCTTACAGACAGTGGCTGGAATTGAACCCGGGTTGCTGGCGCTGTAATAGCGTTATGTTAACCGCTACACTACCGTGCCTGCTGTGTGCATTCACACTATCTATGCCCTTCATGATTTTTAAACACCTCTTTAAGGTCACCCCTCAGTCTCCTATGCTTCAAGGAATAAAGTCCTAGCCTATCCAACCTCTCTCTATAACTCAGGCCCTGTCAACATTCTTGTAAATCTTCTATGCCCTCCATCCAGTCAATGAAGTGTTTCCAGAAGTGTAGTCGCTGTTGTAGTTAATGTGGCTGCAAACTTCTGAACAGGAAGCTGCTACAAACAGTCATTCACAGGCGCATCTCCATGGTCTATTTTTATTTTCCTTCTAGGCCACGGTTTATATCTGTGGTGTGTCAGGCCATTCCTGGGGTGTAAGTGTCAAGTCCATTACTGTAAACCTAGGACCACAACAGAATTCCTTCCTCATTACACCATATCAGTTTTAAGCACAATCAAGGGTCATAATTAATATCATTAGCATCTTTTATTTCAGAATTTATTTCATTGAATTTAGATTCTCTATTTTTAATGATAGGATTTGAATTTATGTCTCTGGATTATTAGCCCTAATCTCTGGATTTCTGATCCAGTAACGTAACTGCTGTCCAGATGAAGGATCTCAACCCAAAACATCAACTGTACATTCCCCCCCCCCCCCCACAGATGCTGCCTGACCTGCTGAGTTCCTCCAGTATTTTATGTGTTGTTTCAGATTCCGGCATCTGCAGTTTCTTGTGTCTCCAAAAGCAAAATTCTGCCGATGCTGGAAATCTGGAATAAAACACTAGTTGCTAGCCCTCTAATCCCAAAGGCATTGCACCTGGTGAATGGACCAAGAGGTCAGTGCCCCTCTCACTGAGGGACATGAGGTCATCTTGCAGATTTGAATGGGACTTGAGCTGCTGTTGTGTTTGTTCGGACTCTCACCTCTCACCCTAGCCTGGGAATTCAGAAGTGAGAAGCTGGAATGCAGACGGTATTTTTACTCTGCTTTATATCCTCAGCTCCTCCGATGTTCCTGCCCATCTCCTCGACACCACAGCCTGAGCGGCGGAAAGCACCGCAGAGACGGCACTCCATCGAGAAGGAAACGCCGACCAATGTGCGTCAGTTCCTTCCTCCCACCAGGCAGAGTTCCAAGTCTCTGGTAAGTGAGTGAGGATCGTGGTGGGTGCCCCACGGATCCACCATACTTGGGAAGTTCTCCTGAAACATGAGCAGGTTTCAGAGCAAAAGTTCTGTTGAGTTGGCTTGGTTTCAAATGGTTGGGGTTTATTGTGTCCAGGGTACTTTGAACATTGATTAAAGGCTTCAACTGACTGCATTGAACCAAGATCCTTCTGCAGTACAGGACAATTAAAATATGGCATACAAAGGGGATTTTTGGCTCATTGTATCTTTCTCACTGCTGGATCCACTGGAGATCATTTAATCCTACTTTCCTGCCCTTTGTCATTTCCATTTTGTACTCTACCTGGTCAAATACTTCTGTAGTTCCCTTTTGAAGTGTCTTGGGCAAAGTTTGCAGTGTGCCGTACTCCTAAGGTCGTGTGGGTCCCATTAATGTAGATTATTTGGATTGTGGACTTTGCGTTATGACAAGGCATGATTTTTTAACTCTATCCACCCAGTATAAACTGGATGAGTGGTGCATTAAAACGAGCTGGTCTGCCTTCCTGCACTAATCCCACCTTGGTTCTCCGTCCATTGAACTTTCTCAAAAATCCCTCACTGACTGCACTTCCAACCATCCACTTGGGTGAAGGGGTTGCCCTGTGGCTGGCTTAAACTCCTCTCTCGAATTGCTGATCCCTCTAAATTATAGTACAGTTAAACCCCTGGTTCCAGGCGCATCAGCCTTGGGGAAACAACATCCCCACATCTACCCCGACAAGTTCTATAAAACTTTGTATAACGTAATGAGATCACATTTTAATGAGGTCACCGTACTGTAGGAAGGATGTGATTAAGCTAGAGAAGGTGCAGAAAAAATTCACCAAGAAGTTGCTGGGACTGGAGGGCTTGAGTTACGAGGCAAAACTGGGACTGTTTCCCCTGGAGTGTAGGAGGCTGAGGGGTGACCTTGTAGAGGTTTATAAAATCATGAGGGGCATAGGTAGGATGAATGTCACGATCTTCTTCGCAGGGTAGAGGAGTCTAAAACTAGAGGTGAGAGGGGAAAGATTTAAAGGGGACCTGAGGGGCAAGTTTTTCACACACAGGGTGGTGGGTGTATGGAACAAGCTGCCAGAGGAAGTGGTAGAGGTGGGTACAATCATGATGTTTAAAAGACACTTGGACAGGTACACGGATAGGAAAGGTTTAGGGAGAAATGAGCCAAATGCGGGCAAATAGGACTAGTTCAGGAAAGCACCTTGGTCAATATGGTTGAGTTGGGCCGAAAGGCCTGTTTCCATGCTGTATAACTCGAATTCAATCAACAAGGGGACCACTGTAACAAAGGAAGGCACCACTTGCAGTCCTGAAGGACCTCAATGCAACTTTAACAGGGACCCAAAATACAGCAGAGGCCCACGAACAAGTTTAAGGCCTCTCTTTGGGCACCTGATCCAAGCCCCCAACCACTATTCACCCTTTCCACTACTCACAGGACCATCTTAACATTCTATTCATACTTGGAGAGAAAGGGTAGCCCAGGTTTTGACCTTGTCTGTTGGTGCTGTAAATGTCTGGCTGAAATCAAGGCCAGGAATTGTGGCTCTGGTGGAGAATTCCCATGCAGATTTCCCTTGTAACCATTTATCTGTTGTCCAGGTGTCCAGGCTAAGCAGTTTATTACCTCGGAGGAATCTCCAACCGTTTTTCCCAACCATACAAGCAGCCTCCATGCTTAACTCTTACCCCGTGGAAGCTGCGTTGTTTGGCATCATGGGGGCTGTGTATTTACTGTGTGAGGGAGTCTTTACCAGCAGGTGGAAGAGATCAAAGGTTTGCAGCTTTGCTCTCTTTAAATGCTTTTTCAAACAAAAAATCCTTGCTTTCTGTGCAGACAGCAGCAAATTGCATTGTGAGATCTTTGCTCTATATGTTGGTGGGCTAACTGTATCTGATAAACTTTTTCTGTTTCTCTTTGCTACTTTGAAATGATGTCTAACTTCAACCAATTTTTGTTTGTAAATCGGTTTGCTTTCTACGCTGTAGGCCAGGAGACCAACAAGCTTATATCCTGTTTGTAGTTAACATCTTGGTTTTAGATTGGCATAAAATTGGAACTATTGTTGCAATTTCTTCTATGTTGTTCAGATTTTGTTATCCTCAAATTCTGTGCAATTTTGAGAAGGTTAATAGAAAAGATTTAGTCCAAGTCTTTAAAATATAATACATAATTCAAGTTTATTGTCATAGATGCACATACACAGGGTATAAATGCCATGAAAGTTAGCTTTTTGCAGCACAGTACATCACAAACATGACTAACATGAATTATATAATCTGAAATTAGCATAAATTATACATAATTTAGACGACAAAATAAACATAACGACATCAGTGCAAGTAGAATTAGGTTTTTCAGGTCAGTTCAAGAACCTGATGGCAGTGAGGAAGAAGCTGTTGTTGAACCTTGATTTGTGGGTCTTCAGGCTCCTGTACCTCCTGCCTGATGGCAGCATCGAGAAGAGGGCACGGCCCAGATGGTGGGGGTTCTTGATGATGGATGTCGCCTTCCTGAGACGTCGCCTCTTGTAGATGTCCTCGATGGTGGGGAGAGCTGTACCCATGATGGAACTGGCCGAGTCCACTACTCTCTGTAGCTTCTTGTGTTCCTGTGCATTGGAGTTCCCATACCAGGCTGTGGTGCAACCGGTCAGCCCAAGGACATGAGAAGTAGGAGCTGGAGTGGATGACGTGGCCTGTTCAGTGCTTAGTAAGCCCATGGCTGCTCTGAGCTTATTCCCAGTCACCCTTGATTCCAGTAAGGACTAAAGTTCTATCAATCTCAACCTCCCAACCTTGAACATACTCATTGATTTGCCCTCCACAGTTCTCAGGGGTGGAGAATTCAAAAGATTCTCAACCCTTTGAGAGAAGAAATTTGTCCTTCCTTTAAATCGGTGATTGTTACATTCAGCAACTTCCCTGTCAAACTCCCTCAGGATCTGACACGTTTCAATGAGATTGTTTCTTTAGTCCAGAAAGCATAGACATCTGAACCTTTCCCCATTAGATACATGAAGTCAGCCTAGGTGAGATTAGATTAGTTTATTGTCATATATACCAGGATGCAATGAAACTTCTTGTTCACATGAAGCTGGCGGAATAAACGGTAATAATAAGGACAGCAATAAATACAATGACAAGTGCAAAACAACAGAATGGTGCAGATTGCAGTGCAATCTGAACTAGTGCAAAAAGAAATGCTAAAGTGACAATAATGGAATAACTAAGAGAGGCAGAGTTAAGAGTATGAGAACGTGAGCCTTGTGAACCTACTCTACACTCACTTAAAAAGCAAGTACTGTATATCCTTCCTTAAGTAGGAGGCAATAGTCCAGAAGTGGTCTCAGCAAAGTCCTGGAGAGCTGCAGCAATGATGTCAGCATCCTGTTCGCCTCCATAATCAATCGATGCTTGCACGCTAGCTCTCTGTAACTGTTGCTGCTGGAATCTGGAGGTGTTCAACTGTAAATTGTTTTGGAGGCTTGCAGGGGCACTCAGAATTTGGACTCAATCTTTCACCCACCTGATTGGGGTAAAGAAATTAAACACCAATCGTGCTGGGTGATCTCTTTTAAAAATAACTTTGTGTCTGCGTGATTTTAAGAGTGATTCCTTGACTTGTGTTGTTTTCTCCCACTCCTGTGCACTTGTGTGTGTGAATCATCCCGCATTTGACACTTGCTCGCTGGATTTCCGTGCAGTGATTCGATGCGTTAGAGCATTGGAGAGCGTCGATTGAAACCGGAATCGCGGGTTCGGGCAGAAGTGCACAGGATGTGTCCTGTTCCCGTCAAACTATCTGCACTCTGTGGAAGGTGGATGCAAGCACTCTATGCTGGGTACACGGGCACCACGCAACACTTGGTAAATGCTGTTCCACTCTCTTGCCCACCAAGAGAGAGAGACGGTCAGAATTCTGAGTACTGGAGATTGATGGTACACTCACTTCACCCTGGGGTCTCAAAGAGTTGAACTCAAGGACATTCCACAGGAAAACTCAGGAGGAAAATTATGATTGCGTAAAAATATTTTCCACTTCCTTTGAACCCTATTATTCATTAGTTCTAGAATTATTGGGTGTAGGAGTGACAGTGAAGGATGATACATTTGGATTATAAAGAGCCCTTTCTCCTTCTGATTGGTCCCTGAGGTGGCACAGAATGAAGGACAAGTTGAGCAACAATTGGCAGGAGTTTGAGGCAGCAGGTCAGCTGATGAAGCAAGTGTCTCTGTCATGAGTTGGGAAAAGGTGCTGTCACAGGAAGGGGATCATTCTTGGGGCGATTCCCATACCGACAGGAGCAGTAGGAGATGTGTAACTGGACTGGTAATCTAGAGATTTAGGCTAAAAGATTGAATCGGGAAACTTTATGATTCTGAAGACCATTTAGTCCTTTGTGTCCATACTAGTTGATTAAGAACTACTTGGCCTGATCTCACCCTCCAGCAATGGGTCAGCAGCCCTGCAGGTAATGGCTTTTGGAGTACACATCCAAGTACTGTTTAAATGTGTTGAGAGATTCACCCTCAACTGCCCTTTCAGATCCTTCCTCTTAAATGCATGTTTAGGCTGACAAAGCAGTTTTTTTTTGTATTTGGATAAATGAATCTCATCTGGGGAAACTTTGAAAGCCAGACTATTTGCTCCAGTTTTATTAAACTACGCTCCTATCAGCCGTGTGGGTAAATAGGCAGTTCCTCTATTACAATGAGGCAGACTCCATTTATTAAAATGGAGACACAAGAGACTGCAGATGCTGGAATCTGAGGCAACAAACAAGATGCTGGAGGAACTCAGCAGGTCGAGCAGCAAAATGGACAGTCAACGTTTCAGGTCAAGACCCTTCATCTGGACTGAAAGATAGAGGGGAGATAGCCGGTATAAAGAGGTGAGGGGAAGGGATGGAGCAAGAGCTGGCAGGTGATGGGTGGAGCCAGGTGACAGGCAGATGGAGGAGGGGAGAGTGGAGATAGTTGACAGAGGCTGGGAGGTGATGGGTGGAGGCGACAAAGGGCTGCAGATGGTGGGATCTGACAGGAGAGGAAGGTGGAGCCTGGAACCAAATAGGGGAGGTGGGGACCCAGTGGGAGGAGTGTGAGGGTGACAGGCAGATGGAGTGGGTGCAAGAGGGAGAAGAAATGGTGATGGGGGCTGGAGTGAGTGTAGGAAGAACGGGGTAGATCAGGAGGAGAGAGAAAAGGGACAGAGGGGGAGCAGTTTGCCGACAGTTGGAGAATTCAGTGTTCGTGCCGTCGGGTTGTGGACTATCCAGGTGCAATGTGAGGTGCTGTTCCTACAAGAGGAGGAACAGGGTGGATCAGGAGAAGGGAGACAGGGGGAGCAGACTACCTGAAATCAGAGAATTCAATGTTCATGCCATTGGGTTGTGGACTACCCAGGCAGAATATCACGTGCTTCTGTTTATTAATATCCATTTATTAAAAATGGATTGGAACAAACTGGGTGGAGCGAGGAAATACTTCCGTCACTTTCAGCACAAGGAGGAAGGTGCGTGTTAGAGCTGGGACTTTCAGGAGTGTCGAGAGAAAACACTTATACACGCAGGGAAACCTGCCACTGCTGGCAATTGATGCTGGGTCAGTTGCAATTTTTAAACCTGAGACTGATGGACTGTTGATTGTCAAGGATTATCAGCCAGGCATATAAAGTTAGGTCACAGATCAACGGTGATCTTGTTAAATGGCAGAACTGGCTTGAAGGACTCTGTGACATCTTTCTGGGCACTGGTGGCTAATGGCTTATAATTCATGGGGAAATCAGAAAGCACAAAGGAGCTTTGTGTTTCAGAAAGATGACGTCCTTATATAATCATGTGTACGTTAGTTATAGATGATGGTGTTGGAAGTGAAAGAAAACTATAAAAAGTTCTAATTATAATGATAAGAACTTCACTGTAATATCACCCTCACATTATGTAGCTGTACAACTAGTAGCCGTGATGAGAGAGATTCCATCCAAAAATTTCTTTTTCCATAAGATGTAGACTTTACCTTGTGACCTTGCACCTTATTGTCTACCTGCACTGCACTTTCTCTGTAGCTGTGACACTTTACTCTGTACTGTTATTGTTTTTACTTGTACTACCTCAATGCACTCAGTACTAACTCAATGTAACTACACTGTGTAATGAATTGACCTGTACGATCGGTATACAAGTTTTTCACTGTACCTCGGTACAAGTGACAATAATAAACCAATACCAATTTCCCACTTAGACCTGGTAAATTTTACACTTTAAAGCTAACCAACAAAAGACTGATCCATCATTTTATTTGGTGACAGTATGACCAATGTTTTCCATAGGTATCTCGGTTATTTAACTAAAACTGTCCTGATTTTTGTAAGGCACTTGATATTGTGCTTCAACAACATCTGAGAAATACACTTTGAAATATCGGCAATAATCTGAAAATACATCAGGGCGGCATAGTGGTAGAGCTGCTGCCTCAGACCTCCAGCGACCCAGGTTCAATGCTGAGCTCGGGTGCTGTCTGTTTGGAGTTTGCACGTTCTCCCTGTGGGTTCCCTCCAGCTGCTCCATTTTTCTTTCCCACATCTGAAAAACATGAGGGTTGATAGAATAACTAGCCACTAAATTGTGCTTTGTGTGTGGGTGGGTGGTAGAATCCAGGGAAAATTGATGGGAATGTTGGGAGAATAAAATGGGATTAGTGTGGAATCATTTCATCACATCACTACATCAAGGTAGTACAAGGGAAAAGCAATAGCAGGATAAAATGTCAGCACAACATTGTGGGCTGAAGGGCCTGTACTGTGCTGTTGTGTTCTTTGTATATTCTAGAATGCAGAATAAAGTGTTACAGAGAAAGTACGGTGCGGGTAGACAATAAGGTGTGAGGCCATGACGAGGTAGATTGTGAGGTCATGAGTCCAACTCTACATGCTAATGTTTCGAATTTTTGAGTGTACTTTTATTTTTGTGTGTGTTCTCTAAGGCAATGTGTGGTGCCCGTGTATCTATTATCCACCTTTCCTGATTTTATTTGCATTGATTTTGCTCCAGCAATAATTATTGTAAATTAAGAATAAAATTGATTGATTGAATATTGCACAGCCAAGGATAGCTTTGAAAGCAACTGATGTGTTACAGGAGGAGTTCTGTTACCCGGTGGAGTGCCTGGCTCTGACAGTGGAGGAAGTAATGCACATCCGTCAGGTCCTGGTGAAAGCGGAACTCGAGAAGTACCAGCAGTACAAAGACATCTACACTGCCTTGAAGAAGGGGAAGGTTTGTTTCCGTCAGTGAAGGAAATTGTTCCAACCAGTGTGAACTAGTTCATGTTTTATCAACTTCGTTAAAAAGCTTTCCTGAACTTCTCTCCTTGGTCTGTTTCCCTCCAACTCCACAGCAGAATCATGCAGTCAGATGTCACGAGACAGAAAAGCAAAAAACTGCAAATGCAGGAAGCCTGAAATAAAGCCAGAAAATGCTGTTGATATGGCAGGTCAGGCAGAATCAGTGGAGAGAGAAACAGTTAACATTTAAGGTTGAAGAGCCTTCATCAGGAACGTGGAAAAGTTAACTCTTGAAGGGTTTCTACCTTCACAGAGGCTGCCTGACCTGCTGAGTGTTTCCAGCATTTTCTGTTTATAATGTCACCGATTAGAAATTGGATTCGTGCAGTTTTTAGGGTGTGGGATTGTCCAACATGCTGTATGGTGTTTACTCTGTGGTGGGCATGCACCTCGCCCCATTGGTTAAGAGGTGGTGTAGTTGTCAAGGGGATCCTCCTGTTGCAAGTGCCTTGCCCAGTATAAGATAAGATATCTTTATTAGTCACCTGTACATCAAAACACACAGTGAAATGCATCTTTTGCGTAGAGTGTTCTGGCGGCAGCCTGCGAGTGTCGCCACGCTTCCGGCGCCAACATACATTCCCACAACTTCCTAACCTGTACGTCTTTGGAATGTGGGAGGAAACCAGAGCATCCAGAGGAAACCCACGCAGACACGGGGAGACCGTACAAACTCCTTACAGACAGCGGCCAGAACTGAACCCGGGTCGCCAGCTCTGTAATAGCTTTACATTAACCGCTACACTACCGTGCAATGTCCATGTAAACCTGGGGCCTGACATCCATTTCAGATCCCTTTCCAGTGCTGGGCTATGACAGCCTGTAGCAGGCACATCCAATCACACAGCAGTTGTCCAGTGGGATTGTTGGATGCTATTTCCAGAAACGTATTACATTCATTTGTGGTCACCCCATTATAGGAAGGACTTGGAGAGGGCGCAGAAGAGGTTTAAACAGGACGCTGCTTGGATTAGAAGGCAGGGCAAGTGTTGGACAAGCTTGGGTTGTTTTCCTTAGAGTGGTGGAGGTTAAGGGGAGATGTGATAGAAGTTTATACACTGGGAGGCATAGGTAGAGTAGATAAATAGAATCTTCTCTCCGAGGGTCAAAATGTCTAATACCAGAGGACATGCATTTAAGGTGAGAGGGGGAAAGTTTAAAGATGTGTGGGGCAGGTGTTTTCACACAGATGGTGGTTGGGTGCCTGGAATGTGCTGCCGGGGTGGTAGTGGAGGCAATTATGAGAGACGCTTAAGAAGCTTTTAGATAGGCACATGAATGTGCAGAGAGTGGAGGGATATGGACCTTGTGTAGGCAGAAGGGATTAGTTTAGTTATGCACTTAATTAGTTTGGCACAACAGGGCCCATTTCTGAGGTGTACTGTTCTATATTCTATGTAAGTAATTTGTGAGACACGACTGGTATTCCGAACCATTTACACACTGCGGTTCAGTTTCACGTGGTCCTCTTACCCTGTGGACGCTGTGAGGTGACTGGGACATTTTTTTCTTTGGGGAATCTGTGCATCATTTATTGCCCATCCTTAATTGTCCTTAAGAAGGTGGGTGGTGAGTCACCCTCTCGAACCGCTGCAGTCCCTCTGGTGAAAGTACTCCCACAGTGTCATTGAGGAGGGAGTTCCAGGATTTAGACCCAGTGGCAATGAATTAACAGCAGTACATTTTCAGGTCAAGTGCGGTGCAGCTTGGGGAACCTGCAGGTGGTGGTGTGCCTCCTGTTGTCCTTGTCCTTGGTGGTAGAGACAGCGGGTTTGAGAGTTGCAGTTAAGTCAGTAACTGCAGTGCACTTTGGATGGTGCACACTGCAATCACTGTGTATCTGGTGGTGGAGACAGTCAATGGTCAGGTTGCTGACTGAGGAGCCAATCAAGTGGGTGGATGGTCTCGAACTTGTTTTGTTGCTGGAGCTGTGCTCGCCCAGGCGAGTGAAGCGTGTTGCACCATGTTCCTGACCTGTGCCTTGTGGACGGTGGGAAGGCTGTTTACAGCTCTGTGAGTCAGGGTCCAGTTCCAAACCCAGCAACCAAGTCGTTCAACAAATGACCACCTTGAAGCAAACCGTATGACTGGAACGACTCTTTCACATCTGACCAAAAATGCTTCAATGAAAGGAGAGTTAGTCTGCAGAGAGGGAAGTACAGAGTTGCTGGATCCTGAGAAACTATAATCAAACCGTAATTTTATAGTATGGTGACGTTTGAAACATGATAATATTTGCCATCCGAGTGGTGCACAGCAAGCTCCCACAGACTGCAATGCGCTACGGACAAAACAATGTACTTTTCTCATGTTGAGAGAGTAATAAATAATGTCTAGGACACTGGGGATATTTTCCCGCTCCTCTTCAGAGTAGAGTCATCAAATCGTGCAGCATAGACACAGGCCCTCTGCCCACCATATCCACGCCAACCACTGGAGTTATCTAGTCCCACTTACCCGCAGTTGGCTCATAACCTTCTGTGCCTTGGCGATATAAGTGTTTGTCTAGTTATTTCTTAAATGTTGGTAGCTATCTCCTCCACCATCTTGAGCAGTGCGCTCCAGGTTCTAATTACTCTCTGGTTGTAAAACTTCGCCCTCAGATGCCCTTTAGACCTTCTGTCTCTCCACTTATACCTATGTCTTCTTGTTTTAGACACTCCCATCAAGGGAAAAAGATTCTGACAGCCTTCCACATCTAACCTCCTCATAATTTTGGATGCCTCTATCAGGTCACCCTCTCAGCCTCGTCTGCTCCAGGGAAAACAAGCCCAGCCTATCCAATCTCTCCTAACAGAAATGCTCCAATTCCAGGCAACATCTTGGTGAATCTCCTCTGAACCCTGTCCAGTAGTGCTGTGGGATCATTTACCTGAATCAGACAGGGCTTCAGTTTAATATCTAATCAGAAGAACACCATCTCCAGGATTGCACTGGAGTGGTAGTCTACATTGTTGCATTGAAGTCTCTGGCATGGGACCCAAACGCAGAGCCTTCTAAGTTCCAACTTGGAGAATGAGCATTATCTAGTGAGTCACAGCCATCAGGAAAAAGAATAGACAAAACAAAAATCCTTTGCAGGTAATACCCACTACCAAAGACAGAATGAAGAGAGAAAAGTCCACAGAAGGTGCTCCACTTAATCTGCGTTATATATTTTTGGATTTATTGAACATTAGTTCTTAATTCAACAGGAAGGGAAATTATTTCTGCTGCCCAGTGTCCGACTGGCCTGCCCTATACTGAGGTTCAAGCTGTTGACCAAGCACAGGACAGAATCCCACCTCCCGATCATACAACTGCTTTATTCTATGGAGAATGAAAAGGAAACTTCTCTATCAGATCGGATTCCAAAATAAGATGCTCATTGTAGTGCAAAGTGGCCACAGTATTGCTATACTGAGGTAGTGATTAGGGTTGTGCAGGTTGGTTCAAGAAGCGAATGTTGAAGGGAGGTAGCTGTGCTGAGAGAAATGGAGTAGAAATTTCAAGATGAAGCAGTCATCAACTGGATGATCTTTCCCCCAGAATGCTGTCAGTGTTGCTCAATGCTTCCAGTGCTCTTGAGTTCCTTCCCTACTGCCTTTGTCATTTTCACACTCACTTCCTCTATTTCTTCACATCCTATCACCCACGTGCTGAGGCTTGACACAGGAAGGTAGACATCTAGGTGACCCACACAGGGTGAAGCAACTGGCCCTGCAACACCGGTTTGACTCCCCACAGGAGTCTCAAAGGCCGTCATACAGAACAGAAACAGGCCCTTTGGCCCATCCTATCCATGCTGACCATCAAGTGCCCTTTTACCAGCACTTGGTCTGTAGTCTGGAGCTTAGAATATAGAACAGTACAGCACAGGAACAGGCCCTTCAGCCAATGATGTTGTGCCAAGCTAATTAAACTAATAATTAAATGCCTAACTAAACTAATCCCTTCTACCTACAAAATGTCCATATCCCTCCATTCTCTACACATTCATGTGCCTTTCTAAGAGCCTCTTAAACACATCTATCATATTTGTCTCCACCACCACCCCTGGCAGTGTGTTCCAGGCACCCACCACTCTTTGTGGTGGGGGGGGGGGGGGGGGGGGTAAAAAAAAACTTGCCCCGCACATCTCCTTTGAACTTACCCCCCTCACCTTAAATGGATGCCCTCTAATTTTAGACATTTTGTGTTTGTGCATTTTGTCTCTTGTGCATTGGTGATTGAAGCCCTCACCTAGATACTACATAAATGTTGTGAGAGTTTCTGCCTCCATTACCCACTCGGGCAGTGTGTTCCTCTGGGTGAAAAAGTTCTTCTTCAGATCCCTTCCAATCTCCTACCCCTTACCTTCAATCTTTGCTCTCTGGTTTTAGACCCATCTCCTATGAGGAAAGGTTTCTTGCTATCTGTGCCACTCATAATGATGTACAACTCTGTCATGTCACCCCTCAGCCTACTTCTTAAGCACTTGAATCACCAAGGCTTAAAAGGCAACAGGCCAAGTGTAGATGGGTACTCAATGATTGCCATGGGTCGAATGGCCTGTTTCTGCGCTGTATAATCTGACTCTCTATACTCTTTAATTCCGTATGTTTAAGAGAACTGAATCCTTGAAAGCAAGATTTTAAAAGCCCTTGGGATCGGCAGCCAACTGACCCAAAAGATGGCTGGCATCTATGGCTCCAGGCATGGTAGTGTAGCAGTTAGCATAACGCTTTACAGCGCCAGCGACCCAGGTTCAATTCTGGCCACTGTCTGTAAGGAGTTTGTACGTTCTCCCTGTGTCTGCATGGGTTTCCTCCCACATTCTAAAGACGTACAGATTAGGAAGTTGTAGGCATGCTATGTTGGCGCCGGAAGCGTGGCAACACTTGTGTTCTGGGGGTAGCCCGCTCTACGCAAAAGATGCATTTCGCTGTGTGTTTCGAAGTACATGTGACTAATAAAGATATCTTATGGGCAGTGCTGTTGCCTTTTACAAGAAAGTAGTGAGTTCAATTCTGATTCCAGAGGCTTGAGCATATTGTTCAGCCTTGCACTGCAGTGGGAGTGCTACAGTGTCAGAGATGTCATAATTAGGATCACTAGGTTGGACAAACTTGGGTTGTTTTCTCTGGAGAGTCAGAGGCTGATGTATAAAAATATGAGAGGCATAGATAGAGTAGACAGTCCCTGGGTAGAAATGTCATATTGTAGAGGACGTGCATTTAAGGTGAGAGAGGGAAAGTTTAAAGGAGATGTGTGGGGCAAGTTTTTTATATACAGAGTGGTGGGTGCCCAGAATGGGCTGCCAGGGCAGTGGTGGAGGCAGATACGATTGTGGTGTTTAAGAACCTTTTAGTTAGAATATGCAGGGAATGGAAGGGCAGGCAGAAGAGATTTAGTTTAATTCGGCATCATGTTTGGCACAGAGATCGTGGGCTGAAGGGCCTGTTCCTGTGCTGTACTGTTCTATGTTCTATGTCACCTTTTGGATGAAGAGAGAAACCAAGCCTCCATGTGCTCATTCAAGTAGCGTATAACATTCCAGTGGCTCCTCTTTTGAGGAAGAGCAGGGAAGTTGGCCCTACTGACCTACCATGTGATTATGCCTCAGCAACGTATAAGTACAAATCATCTGCTCAATATCACATTGCTGTATGTGGGAGCTTGCTGTGCCCAAATTATCTGCTACATGCAAGCAACAATAATCACCTTTCAAAAGTATTACATTGGTTATAAAGCACATTGGGATGAAAGGCACTATACAAATGCAAGTCTTTTATTAATATTCTTGGAAATTAGGAGATGAGCAGTTATCGCATTGGCTTTTTTCCACACACAAGTGACATGGATACCAGAATACTCCATATATTTTCCAACCCGGACTCCAAACTTCTTTGCAATTATTTTTTCTTGGATTAAAAATAAGTTTTTCTGTGCGGAATGTGGCCTACAAGGCAGTTCAGTGATCAGGTGGTTTCGGATGAATGCTCCGACCGAGAAAATGCCTGTCATGGGAAGTTTGAGTCATTGTCATATGCTCATTGCCCAAAAATAGAAATGGAAAATAGTTTAGTTCTCCAAAATCTCATATTATTGACCAGATCAGTTGAGTGTTTCAGGCAACAAACACCACACTTAATTCACATTTATGGTCCAGTATCCAAAGGCTGGAGAATTGACTATAGACGTGAGTTCAAATCCCAGCAGTGCAGCAAATTAAAACTAAAGTAGTTAATTAAATAATCTTGCATATAGTGTTCATAAAACCAATAGGTTATTATAAACCGTGTTTGGTTTAATAATGTCCTTCAGGGAAGGAAATTGGGCCTTCTTCCCTGGTCTAATGTTACAGATTTGTACAGCACAAAATTGGTTTATTATTATCACATGTACCAAGGTACAAGTGAAAGACCTGTTTTCCATACCGTTCATACAGATCAATTCATTACACAGTGCATTGAGGTAGTACAAGGTGAAACAATAACAGAATGCAGAATAAAGTGTTACAGTTACAGAGAAAGTGCAGGGCAGGTAGACAGTAAGGTGCAAAGTCATAACCAGGTAGATTGTGAGGTCAAGAGTCCATCTTATTGTACTAGGGAACCGTTCAATGGTCTTATAACAGCAGGAGAGAAGCTGTCCTTTGGCCCACTATGTCCAACCTTTTTGCCTGTCTAAGTGTTTCTTAAACACAACGATTGTATCTGATTCCATCATGTCCTCTAGCAGCGAGTTCCTGTTATCAACCACCTTCTTCTGTCAAAAGTACCCCTCAAATCCCCTTTAGAACTTCCTCTCGCCTTAAACCTGTGCCTTCTTGTTTTTAACACCCTGACCATGGGAAAAGATTCTGACTGACTACCTTTATCAATGCCTCTTATAATTTTATATACCTCAATCAGGTCACCCTTCTGCTTCCTCACTCCAGGGAAAACCAGCCCAGCTCATCCAATCTCTCCCCATAACTAAAGTCCTCCAATTCAGGCAAAATCCCGGTGAATGTGACTCCACACCCAACAATATAATTGATTCTTAACCAATCCCAACCTCCTGAAATGGCTCAGTGACCCACTAGGTTCAATTAGAGATGGCCAGTGACATCCTGAGTGAATACATTAGAACAGAGATAAGATTTCTTTATTAGTCACATGTACTTCGAAACACACAGTAAAATACATCTTTTGAGTGGAGTGTTCTGGGGGCAGCCCGCAAGTGTTGCCACGCTTCCAGCACCAACATAGCATGCCCACAACTTCCTAACCCGTACGTCTTTGGAATGTGGGAGAAAACCGGAGCACCCGGAGGAAACCCACGCAGACACGGGGAGAACGTACAAACTCCTTACAGACAGCGGGGGGAATTGAACCTGGGTCCCTGGCGGTGTAAAGCATTACGCCAACTGCTACACTACCGTGCCTGCCTGAAGATTTCAGAATGTTTCTGCCTGGTTTTGAACCAGGGACCTTTTTGTGTGTTAGGCGAACATGATAACCACTACAGTCTTGAAAAACATTTCAGCCAGCAATGACAGTGAGGGTGTAAAGTTGAAGAGCATGGATTGTGCCTTTGCTGCAGCATCAGCCGTCATCCCATTGGCTGTTCTAACAGTCATGGAGCTCTAGTGTAACTGTGGTTACAGTTTAAAGATTGTGACCTATGAACTGGCCATGGGCTTCTTCTGGTTACACAGGCTCTACATAAACATGGCCCAGAGTTGCCCCTTAGATCTTGCTGCCAGTGTTTGGAACAACACACAAAGCACTGGAGGAACTCACAGGTCAGGCAGCATCTATGGAGGGAAATGGATAGTCGACGTTTCAGTTCAAGACCCTTCATCTATGGCCCTTCACCTGTCTAGGTGAAGGGTCTCGACCTGAAACATCCACTGTCCATTTCCCTCCACAGATGCTGTCTGACCCGCTGAGTTCCTCCAGCACTTTGTGTGTTGCTGCAGATTCCAGCATCTGCAGTCTCTTGTGTGTACCATTATATGTAGCCTGTTGCATCTCTGCAGGCAGGTGTTGTGTTCCGTATTGGTGTGTATCAGGGCAGTGGCTGGTGAGTTTAGGCCAGGTGGGTGTTGAGGCCATGTACTGCAGATGTGAGCGATGACTCTTGATCCTCCTCGGTCCACAAGGATACTGCTAAGAAAAGCTTTTAAAGGCTTAACTATTGGTAGAGCTTGTTGCTTGGGGCTCAAGCGAAGAAGGGCCAGCAAGACACAACTCCACAGCGGTGCCAGAAAGAGGCAGCAAGTCCCTCATTTCCAGAATCCAGTCGGAGGTTTTACAAACATCCATGGATGAAGGGAGTTAATCCTCAAAATCCCAGAAAAGAGGCACGATGTGGTCTGTTCCTACACTGGAGACACAAGCGGGTGGGAGGAGGTGCATGTGAACCCTTGCCTCTCCTGGAAGGACTGTTTAGGTCCCCGGATGGTGGTGATGAGGGAGGTGGTGTAAGGACGTGTTACACCTCGTGTGAGGGCAGGGGAAAGTGCCAGGGGTCAGGGAAGGATGGATGGGGAGGGATGAGCGGACCAGGGGGTGGTGCCTGTAGAAGGTGGAAAGGTGTAGGGAGGAGAAGGTGTGGCTGGTGGTGGGATCTCATTGCATCTGGTGGAAGTGAGTCCTGATGCAGAGTTCCGACCCGAAACACAGGCAATTCCTTTCCCCTCCGACAGATGTGGCTCGACCTGCTGAGTTCCTCCAGCAGATTGTTTGTTGCCTCTGTTTCTACATTGCCCGTGTTGTTGTGTGATTTGTTAATGCGTATTAAGGAAGAACATGATAAACAGAAACAAGAGCCAAACAACTCTTCCATCCTGTGACCATGTACCGTCTTTTCCTGCCTACTCCCCATAATTCCTGGATTTCTTTAGTCATCCAAGATCCTTGAATGTTCTCGGTCACTGACCATCCACAGCTCCCTCGTAATATTATACGATAGGGAAGGAGGCCATTTGCTCCATTGAGTCACATAACCATCAGCTGACCCAGGTGCCCACCTAAGCTGGTTCCATTTGCCCGTGTTTGGCCCTTATTCCTCTAAACATTTCCTTTCCATATACTTACCCAAATGTCTTTTAAATGTTGTTATTGTATCTGCTTCAGCTGCTTTCTTTGACAGCTCGTTCCATACACGCACTACCCTGTGTGTGGAAAAAGTTGCACCTCAGGTCTCTTTTAAATCTTTCCCCTCTATGCCTTCTAGTTTTTGGTTTCCTTTCTCTGGGGAAAAAAGCCTCTGTGCCTTCACCCTGTCTATACCCCTCATGATTTTATACACCTCTATAAGATCACCAGTGCCCACCCCCCCCCCATCCTCCCATGTTCCAAGGAGTAAAGTCCTAGTCTGCCCAATCTCTCCCTGTAACTCAGGCCCTTGAATCCTGGCAACATTCTCGTAAATCTTCTTTGTACTCTTTCCAGCTTAATGACATCTGTCCTATAAACAGGGTGACCAAAATTGTACACATTACTTCAAGTTTAGCCTCAGCGACATCTTGTACAATTGCAGCATAACGATCAAACCCCTATAGTCAATGCCCTGACTGATGGAGGCTAGCGTGCCAAATGCCTTCCTCACCACCCTGTCCACCTGTGACACCATTTTCAGCAAACTGTGCAATTAACCAGCAAATCATCACATCTTTCGGCTGTGGGAGGAAAATGAAGTTGGGGGGAAGCTCATACGATCACATGCAAACTCTACGCAAAGGACACCAGGGGTCAGGATTGAATCTAGGGTCATTGGATTATTAGGGTGGATTATTTGTGCAGTGCCCATGTTTAGTTCTGAGGGAGATGCTGACCTTGGACACTACAGTATAGGTTCACCAAAGTTGTCCTTGGGGTCTAACTCTCTCTCTCTACTTCCTTGTTCTGGGAGTCTATTCCACAAATCCTCTACCATGATTTTCCCTCACCTTCAAGCCCTATATAATCTAAACTTCCATTCTCACCACCACATGAATAACCCACATGAAAAAGCAACAAGATGCTGGAGGAACTCAGCAGGCCAGGCAGCATCTGTGGGGGGAGAAACAGACAGTCAACATTTCGGAACAGGACCCTTCTTCAGGACCAGATCACGGTTACGGATGGAGCACAGGTGTTCTGTGAAACAGTCACCTAGTCTGCGTTTGGTCTCGCCAATGTAGAGGAGGCCACATTTGACGCACCGAATGCAGCAGATGATATTAAGGGAGGTGCAGGTAAATCTCTGCCTCACCTGAAAGGACTGTTTGGGTCCCTGGATGAAGGTGTTGTAAGGGCAGGTGTTACACCTATGGCGGGGTGCAGTGGAAAGTCCCCGGGGTGGGAGTGGGATGGATGGGAAGGGAAGGGTAAACTAGGGAGTCGCAGAGAGAGCGCTCCCTGTGAAAGGCAGAAAGTGGTAGGGAGGGGAAGATGAGCTTAGTGGTGGGGTCCTGTTGGAGATGGCAGAGAATGATGTGTTGGATACGTAGGCTGGTGGGATGAAATGTGAGGACAGGGGGGACCCTATCCCCGTGGGTCTGGGAGGGGTGGGGGTCAGAGCAGAAGTACAGGAAATGGCAGAGATGCCAGTGTGAGCTCTCTCGACCACAGTCGGGGGGAGCCACGGTTACTAAAAAATTGGACATTTCGGATGTCCTGGAGTGGAAAGCCTCATCATGGGAGCAGATGCGGCGAAGGCAGAGAAATGAGAGGAAGGGATTGCGTCCTTGCAAGAGACAGGGTGGGAGGAGCTGTAGTCGAGGTAGCTGTGGGTGTCAGTGGGTTTGTAGAAGATGTCGGTGGATAAAGAATCTCCTGAGATGGAGATGGAGAGATCCAGAAAGGAGAGAGAGGTGTCAGAGATAGTACAAGTGAATTGGAGAGCCGGGTGAAAATTAGTGGTGAAATTTATGAAACTGTCAAGTTCCGCACGGGTGCAAGATGTGGCATCAATGCAGTCGTCGGTGTAGCGGAGAAAGAGTTGAGGAATGGGGCCGGAATATGCTTAGAACAAAGACTGTTCAATGTAGCCAACAAAAAGGCAGGCATAGCTGGGGTCCATGTGAGTGCCCATAGTTACACCCTTGGTCTGTAGAAAGTGAGAAGAATCGAAAGATTTGTTTAGAGTGAGGACAAGTTCAGCCAGGAGGAGAGTGTTAGTGGAAGGGGACTGGTTCTCTCTCTGGTTGAGAAAGAAGCGGAGAGTGGTGAGGCTGTCATGATGGGGAATGGAGGTATACAGGGACTGGACATCCATGGTGATGAGGTTGTGCGTGCCAGAGAATTTAAAGTTATGGAAGAGTTGGAGACCGTGTGAGGTGTCACGGATGTAGGTGGGAAGGGATCAGACCGGGGGGACAGAATAGTGTCCAGGTACGAGGATACGAGCTCAGTGGGGCAAGAGCACGTGGAGGTAATAGTCTGCCGGGACAGTCAATCTTGTGGATTTTGGGGAGAAGATAGAAAAGGGCAGAAGAAGGCTCCTGACCCAAAACATTGACCGTCTGTTTTTCCCTACAGATGCTGCCTGGCCTGCTGAGCATCTTGTCGTCTTTTCATCTAGATTCCAGCATCTGCAGTCCTTTGTTTCTCATGAAAAACCCACAACTGTGGTCAAACCACACAGAATAATGTTATGTCCCAATATTGCCAACTTGGGATATACCAATGTAGTGATTGTGTTACTAAGCTGGTCACCACAGGTTATCTTGCAGGGGTAAGCTGCACAGGTTAGACCCTGAGAACAGAGGATTAAGAGGTGACAAAGTTGATGGGGAAGGTGGGGAGAATCTATTTCTTCTAATGAGAAAATGTAGAGTAAGGGGACACCATCTTAATATCAGAGCTAGGACATTGTGGGCTGATTTTAGGCAGTACACTATGATGCTGGAGGAACTCAGCAGGCCAGGCAGCATCCATGGAGAAAAGCAGGCGGTCAACATTTTGGATCAGGACCCTTCTCCACGGATGCTGCCTGGCCTGCTGAGTTCCTCCAGCATCATAGTGTTTTTCATTTAGATTCCAGCATCTGCAGTCCTTTGTTTCTCTGGTTTTAGGCAGCGTTTCCCCACCCCTGGGGGAGTAGAAATTCAGACCGTCTTTCTTCCCCCCCCAAAATAATTTCGAAGTGCAGCTGAGAAACTTTCTTGACAGATGACTGAGAGTTACAGAAGCAGAGTGGGTAAATGGAGCTGAGCCATGACTTAGTTGGACAAAGCAAAAGGCCTCCTCGTGTTTGTTTGCGTAGCATTCTGTACTTGAAGAGAAGCAAAGGATATCTGCGAAGTTCTGGTCATCACATTAGGAAAGATGTGATAGTGTTGGAGAGGGTGCAGAGGAGATTCACCAAGATGTTGCCTGGGATGGAGCCTTTCAGTTATGAGGAGAGGCTGGGTGTGTTTTCCTTGGTGCAGAGCAGGTTAAGAGGAGACATGATTGAGGTATATATAATTATGAGGGGTATGGATAGGATAGACTCCATGCACAGTCTGCTTGTTGAGCCTGTCCCCTGCACAATGGGCCCCTTGGAATTAATGAGAGACATCGGATACCTGGAGAAAGTCAAGTAGAGCCTTTTATCTAATTAATGTGCAGTCATTTTAAAATTCTATACATATTTTTAACAGGGTGTAAGTGATTTTGAATGCTTACGAATGTCAAAGCTTTTAATAACATAGAAACAAAAACAAAAATTTCTGGGGTATCTCAGCAGGTCAGGCAGCATCTATGGAGAGAGAATGTTTCAGGTCAATGACCTTTTATCAGAACTCTGAAGGGTCATCCTCAGCATTTTGTTTTTATTTCAGATTTCCAGCATCCGCAGGGTTTTTTTGCCTTTCAATTCAAATCATTGACAGCTTTGACAGCCGGTGAACCTTTAGGGGGGTGTGGCCTCACCAGCAATCAGTGCCATTCTGTGAGAGCAGCTGGCCACTTGTCCTGAATGGGGAGTTGAGCCACACTGCAAGGTCCTGCCCTGAGTCTTGTCAATGGGCTGAAAGCTGGGCTCCAAGTCCAGCGCCCTGCTGGAGGAAGGAAAATGGCTCAGGGCAAGCAGCCAGCGATCCAAGGAGCAGAATATCTGCCCCTACCCCCCTTTTTTTTACAAACAAGATGTAAATGCTGAAGTCGGTTGCATTTGTAGGCTGAGACTGTTTTATTGACATGGTCCTAAATGTGACTCTTGCTCTCTCTGCAGTTGTGTTTCTGCTGCCGGACAAAGAGGTTCTCTATCTTCACCTGGTCGTACACCTGCCAGTTCTGTAAAAGGTTTGCCTCACGCCCTCTTCGCGCATCCATCTTATCACCCACCTTGTCTTATAGATGATTTGCTTATGATCTTCATTCAGATAGGAACTGATGTAATGGTTATCAACTGTAGGGAATATTTGGCATCTGTTAGCCATAATTTTCTCAAAGGGAGAAAACAGTTCAACTAGAAATCATTGGTGATGTGTGCTGTCAAATGTTTCTACAGTTGATAAACTTTTCATCTGTTTCACAAGGGCTTGGTTAGTTGAATATTAATGTTTTTGTTCTAAATGTCTTCTGATGAGACTTCATGATCCCCTCTCTGAAGACATCCCTCAAAAATCAAAACATTGACCTCTTTCCATGCTTTTGCCAACTCCATTCTCAGCCCGTCCCTAGGAGGTCTGCAGAAGCAAGCCAGTGACAACATTCAAGGGGGGATCGTGCCTTCTACTTGGTTCCTCCACTGTCAACAGTGGAAAGCCTGTGGAGTCATAGAGTCATACAGCACGGAAACAGGCCCTTTGGCCTAATGGTCTTTGCCGACCAAGATGCCCATCCAAGCTGGTCTCATTTGCCCGCGTTTAGCCCATATCCTTCTGAACCTTTCCTATCCATGTATCTGCCTAACTGTCTTTTAGAAGTTGTTATTGTACGTGCCTCAACCACTTCCTCTGGCAGCTCATTCCATATACAGACCATCCTCTATATGGGGGGGAAGAAAGTTGCCCCTCAAGCTCCTATTAAATTTTTCCCCTTTTACCTTAAACCTATGTCCTCTAGTTCTTGATTCCCCAACTCTAGGGAAAAAGACTGAATACATTTAACCTATCTATGCCCCTCATGATCACCTCTCAGTCTCCTGCACTCCAAGGAATAAAGTCATAGCCTGTCCAACCTCTCCCTATAGCTCAGTACCTTGAGTCCTGGCAACATCCTTGTAAATCTTTTCTGCACTCTATTGGCATCTTTCCAATAGCAGCGTGGCTAAACCAGAACACAATAGTCCAAGTGTGGCCTCACCAGCATCTTGTACAACTGCAACTTCTATACTCAAGTCAATGGAAGGGGAGGCTTTGTTCTGTCTCTCTCCACTTCAACAATGCTGGTATTTTGACAGTTTGTTGATCAAACAAGGTCAAGACTGTATTTACTTTGTTAGTACAATTCCCACCACTTAGATCTGGTGTGTGGCACCAGCATGATATGCCCACAATGCACAATAGTTGGTACACCACAAAGGCACGAATTTTAAGCACTGTAGTTTCGTTATGTATCCAAGGAAATTGGCAAGCCGCTGCTGAGTTGATGAGCTGCAGCTGTTCTTTTTGGTTGCACACTGAATGGTTAACAGTTTGCTTTAAGCTTTCTCCACTTTTAAGGCTATACAGTAGATCCCTGTCAACTTAAGGTTTCTGCGCAGGTGGTTGTTAAGGGAAAAATAAGTACAAGATGTAGTTTTGTTTTTGTTGCACTGCCGGGCTACTGCTCGAATATCCCCAATGATGTAAAGTAACTTGCAGTTTCAATATGTGGCTGAAATGCAGTGAATGTGATGCATCACTGGCTGAAACTCTAATGTTTTTCATTATTAACAATGTCAAACATGATGCCATCGAGTACTCTATCGCAACCTCTTAATTCACACCACGCCCTCTGCTTGCTTGCTTGCTCCCGCCAACATCAAAACAAAGACTAGATAATCTTCTTAACACAGTGACCAGGACACTGCGAGGATGCCCTTGCTCTTTGAGGTAGTTCCATTGGATCTTTTACATCATTGAGAGTTTGGCTTAACAACCCATTCAAAAGTCTGCTCCTCTGGCAGTGCAGCACTCCGTCTGTGCTGCTTTTAAGCTTCATCCCAGGTTTTTGCACTCATTTTGGGAATGGGATTTAAACCCTCTGATCCAAAGGTGAGGGTGCAATCCATTAACCCCAGCCGACCCCTCCCATTTAAGCAGCAGCTCAATATTAAAAACTCATTCTTGTTTTCAAATCTCCCCTTAGCCTCCTCCCTGCCTAAACTCTGTAACCTCCTCCATCCCTAGGATCCTGCAAGGTTTTTTTAGGCTTCCGTTGTTGCCTTTTGCACATCCCTAGTTTAAATTGCTCTGCCGTTTAACAGCTGTACCTCCAGATGCCAAGATCCTGAGTTCCAAAATTTCTGGCTTTAGCCTCTCGATCTCTCTACCTGAGATGATCCTTAAAAACCACTCCTCTGTCCTAATAAATTTCCTGCAGAAGGAGAGATTTGTTTATTTTGTGATCAAATAAAAAATAATCTTTTGAAGCCTGAATTATGAGGAGAAGATGGTCAAACTAGGACTTTATTTCATGGAGTGTAGGGTGACCTTATAGAGGTGTGTAAAGTCATGAGGGGTATAGATAGGGTGAATGCACATGGTTTTTATCCCAGGGAAATGGAATCAAAAACTAGAGGACATAGGTTTAAGGTGAGAGAGGAGACATTTAAAGGGGACCCGAGGGGCAACTTCTTCACACAGGGTGGTCAGTATATGGAACAAGCTGCCAGAGGTAATAGTTGAGGCAGGTACAATAACAGCATTGAAAAGACACTTGGACAGGTATGTGGATAGGAAAGATTTAAAGGGATGTGGGCCAAATATAGGCAAATGAGACTCACTTAGATGGGAATCTTGGTCTGCATGGACAAGTTGGGCTGAAGGGCTTTTTCCGTGCTATATTGCTATATGCCTTTAAGTGTAGTTACTGTTCTGAATTGGGGTCCATGTGAAACGTTGTTTGGTGACATTCCTGGCTTGGCACCTTGGGATATCTTGCTAGTCTAATGATGGTGTGTAAATGCAGAAGAAATTGCATTTATATAGCATCTTTCATGTCCCTTTCAGTTAATCAAGCCTTTTTGAAGTGTAGTCGAATTTGTAATGCAGAAAACGGGGCAGCAGTTCATACGCAACACCAGAAAACTCCTACATACAGTGACACGATGACCAGATAATGGTTTTAGCAATTAATTGAAAAATGGGCACTGGAAGACCTCACTTGCTTTTCTTTGAAAGAGTTCCAGGGGGTCTTTTTTACATCCTTATGAGCTCAGTATAATGACCCATCCAAAAGGTAGCACCACTCAGAGTGCAGCACTCCCTCTGCACTGTGCTAGACAATCCTCCTGGAATTTTGCACTCACATTTGAACACTGGGACCTCTGACTTGGTGAGAGTGCAACCCATTAAACCTAGATGACACTTTACAGATTTTCTGTAGGTAGGAAGGATTAGGTATGTCGGCACAATATTGTGGGCTGAAGGGCCTGTTCTGTGCTGTACTGTTCTATGTTCTATAGCTATGGAGTGTGTGAAGTCTGATTGTATAAGACTTTATATTAGTTCAATACTGTTCAGTAGAAGTTGTTTCTGGTCTTGCAGTTGAAGTTATCTAAATATTAATATAAATCTGAGATAGATTTAGTCTGACATTGAAACTGCTATACCCAAAATTGACATGACATTGATTTATTTTTTTTGGTTGGGGTAATCACCTGCCTCTTTTAACTGTGGACAGCTGAGGTGGTGGGGATTGGAAATGTACCACAGCATTAAAATTCCTGATAAAATGAGCAGCATCATTGTTAATGAGACTCCTGCCTCCAGCAGTGAGTTTGTTTAGTCAATAAACAAACTGCATGGCTACTTAACTGTTTTTGGTTCTCTCCCCACAGGCCGGTGTGTTCACAGTGTTGTAAGAAGGTATGTTTCATTTGTTGAGATTTATATCTGAATTAATGCACGTCTCCACGTCGATCAATAACTGGACTCTTTTAATAACAAGAAGTTCAACTGGCCCCTTTGTGTCTGTGATCTAGATGCGACTGCCCTCCAAACCCTACAGCAATCTTCCCATCTTTTCCTTGGGACCATCAGCCTTGCCGAAAGAGGGGAAAGTGCTAAAGCCAGAGAAGACACTGAGCAGCCGACGCCGCCACGATGGGCAGCACAAGGGTCTCGTCAGGTACCAGACACCAGACCCCTCCCCGAGTCACACAAAGAATGGTCAAGTTCAAGTTTATTGTACCCTGGGTGTAAATGCCATGAAATTAGTTTACTGCAGCATAGTGCATGACAGACATAAATTACAGAAACTTAAATTAGCATAAATTATTCATAACTTACACAACAAAATAAAACAAAAATAAACACAGCAACATTAATCAATTTGAGGGAACTGTAGTCTGAGGTAGAATTAGGGTTTTTCAGGTCAGTTCAAGAACCTGATGTCAGTGGGGAATAAGGTAAGGAAAGATATCTTTATTAGTCACATCTACATCGAAACAAACAATGAAATGCATCTTTTGCGTAGTGTTCTGGGGGCAGCCCGCAAGTGTCGCCACGCTTCTGGCGTCAACATAGCATGCCACAACTTCCTGTTGAACCTTGAGGTGTGGGTCTTCAGGCTCCTGTACCTACTGCTCGATGGCAGCATCGAGAAGAGAGCACAGCCCGAATGGTGGGGGTCCTTAATGATGGATACCACCTTCCTGAGACATCACCTCTTGTAGATGTCCTCGACGGTGGGGAATGGACTTCAGTTCTGTGATGTGCTGCATAAGAACTGAAGGAAAATACCGCAGAGGCTGAGAATCTGAAATAAAGTTGCTGGAGACACTTGGCGGGTCACTTATGGAGGCATTGGGGTGAAAGGGTAGAAAACAGGTGAGTTTTGATCCAAGATCATCTGAACATTAACTCTGTTTCTGTATCCATTGATGCTGCCTGACCTGCTGAGTGTTTCCAGTGTTCTCTGTTCTTATTTCTGATTTCTGGCCGCTATGGTGTTTTGCTTCTATCCAGTTATCATTGGGGAATTCCCTCCCAGGCTTGTGGATATTGAGCTTGGTGGAAGATCCCAAGATAGTGGCTGATGGATGTTTGTTAGATAAGGCAATGTGGAATAAAGGCAGACAATCGAATTCGAGGTGGGTATTGCTATGATCTAGTTCAATGGCAGAACTGGCTCAAGGAATAGTAGCCTGCTCCCATTGGGAAAACAAACTGAATTTTGCAAATGAAGAAGACTACAAATTATACCTGATGATATTTTCAAAATGGGCTGATAAGCCAGTCCTGAGTGCAAAGATGGTCACTGTTTTACAAAACAGATTTGCAGGCATTTAAGACTTGCAATGAAGAGCAGCTGACCAGATGTCCTGAACAATGAAGGTTGATGAAAAGCTCAGTGTTCTCAAAATTGTAGAAGATAGGATCAGGAGTCTCAGGCTTCTACCACCTTTCTATAAGAGCACAGCCCATCTGGTCTTGGTCCCAATTTGCAATTTTCCTCTTTACTTCCCATAGCCCAACATACCCATAGTCCAAAGAACTGACCAAGGCTGCGTCCACTGCATTCCAGTAATCTTTTGGTTTCTTTTTACAGTTGAACCCTAGCTTCAGTGCAGGATTGTAAATGCCTTCAAGTCGCTTATGGTTAAGAAAGCCTTTGTTTTGCCTTTCTCCCTCTCAGTTGATCAAAAAGCAAATAGGACCAGATCTGGAAATCTGAATTAAACCAGAAAATCCGGGGAACATCCAATGACTTTTTATTGACCTGAAGCGATAACTCTGTTTCTCTTTCCACAGATTTTTCCTGACCTGCAGAGAATTTCTGCTATTCTCTCTTTTTTATCTCCCTTTCCTGCCCTTTCACTCAGTCTGTTCATGTTGTTTTGGCAGCTGCTTGCTCCTGTCCACACAACTGAGTGTTTCCCGCTTCGAACCATTAGCAAACTTAGATGTACAAGCCTCTATTCCTTCAGTAAGACGTGAATGTAATGGCAGGGTCCCAGTACAGTTACTGGTGGTGACACCATTCATCACATCCTATCAGTAAGAACAAACCAGAGGTAGGGAAGTATTGGAAAAAAGTTCTAATAGACAGGATTGATCTGCAATTGGAAAGGCAGGGATTAATCAAAGAAAGTCAGCATAGTTATATTTGATCCCTTCTGACCAATTTGATTGAATTTTTTTGAAGATGTAACAAAATGTGTTGATAAAGGGCAGTGTGGTTGATGTTGTCTATGTGGACTTCACTAAGAGCTTTGATGAGGTACCACGTGGGAGACTGGTCCAAAAGGTCAGATCCCATAGGATGCAGAGCAAATTGGATCCAAATTGGCTTTGTAATATGATGGAAGATTTTTTTGTGATTGGAAACCCATGAGTATTGGTATATAACAGGGATCGGTTCTAGGACCCTTCCTGTTAGTTAGAAACATTAACGATATAAATATGAATGTAGGAGGTATGATTAATAACTTTGCAGATGACACAAAAGTTGGTGATGGTATTGATGATGAAAAGGGTAGTCATGAGCTACAGGATGACATCAGTTTGGTAAGCAAGAAAAAGCTATTTTTAATGGACTTTTTTAAAGATGTTAGACAGCAATGTGATACATTTTTCAGTGAACCAGGTAAGTTGAAAGGGAGCTTTTGAACTGGGGCTCTGGTGAGTTTAAAGGGAGTGTGGAAACAGGGGCCATGATGAGGGGGAAGAGAGAGTGGGAGCTGAGCCCTCAGTGAGTGGGAAGAGAGTATGGGCAAACATCAGCGGGTGAACCAGATGCAAACCATTGGGATTTTATAACTCGTCAGGTTATCAAATACCTTCCAGAAATCCATGTCAGTAACATCCAATATTGGTAATGTGAGTGACTATCACAAAGAATTTATCCAAATTACTCAGACATGATGTATCCTTAATAAATCCATGCTAACCTTCTATGATACGCTGATATTTGTTTTAGGACTGTTTCTTTCATTCATTCAGAGGGTGTGGGCATTCCTGGAAAACCCAGCAGTAATTTCCTATTCATTGTAATTCTTGAACTGTGTGGCTTGTTGGGTAATTTCAGAGAGCAAGCAATAGTCAGTTGCCATAGCACGAAAGAGATATATTTTAACAACAACCTGATACTTTCATAATAACAGTTGCAGATACTGGCTTTCTCATTTCTGATTTGAGTTAATTAAAATTCCCCAGATGAACTCATCATTATGTTTATATGGATTAATAGCCCTCTAACAACCACAATGCTGCTTTGCTTCCTTCTGTTCCACCGTCTCAATGACAAGCTCTCTCTGTTTTCCCTGCAGTGAATGTTAAACCTGAAAGTTGTCCAATTTCTCCCTTCTTCCCTGTCCAAGTTGAGAGAAGTTCTTCTTCTCGCATTTTTCCTCAAACTCATTTGCTGTCACCAAACATACTCAGGAATCAAACACAATTTAAAATATTTTATTTTAGAAAATGATGTTCTATTTAAATTGGGAACTTGAAGAATGAAACATGACTGAAAATGGCTTTAACTTTTTTTTAAAAAATAAGCATTTTAAATCACAACGAGAAACTAAATCCTATGAGTTAAATATTTTTTAAAACTTAAAAAAACAGAAAATGCTGGAAATTCTCAGCAGGTTAGGCAACAGTGGTGGAAGGAAATGTTTCAGGGTGCTTTAGAGTTTGATGAATTTCCTGGCAGTTTTGTTTTGGATGTTTGGGGTTTTGCCTCTCAACCTGTTTACATAGCCACATGTGATGTGAAGTTTTCAAATCATAATGTTACTCCAGGAGGAAACATTGGTTAGTGTGACCACTGTTCAAAAGACTGGGAACACCGGAAGTAGTTATCAAGACTGAGGAAAAATATTGGTATGAATTGCTCAGAGTTTCCCAAGTTGCTGATGGAGGGATTCAGATTTGGATTAGTAGTTGAAAATTGGCAACTTGTATAGTATTTAATCTGTGCAGTAAATGTACATGGAATTTTCACAGACGTGGGATGACAAGTCTGTGTTGTTGTCTATTCGTCAGTACAGCATAGGTCCTACGGTCCATTACGTTGTGCTGAACTAATTAAACTAGTAATTAAAAGCCTAAAAAACTAGTCCCTTCTGCCTACACAAGGCCATATCCCTCCATTCTCTGCATATTCATGTGCCTATCTAAGAGCCTCTTATACACCTCTATTGTATCAGCCTCCACCACCACCCCTGGCAGTGCATTCCAAGCACCCACCACACTTAAAAAAAACTTGCCCTGCAGATACGATAGGGTCTTTCAAGAGACTTTTGGATAGGTACATGGAGCTGAGAAAATAGAGGGCTATGGGTAAGCCTAGTAATTTCTAAGGTAGGGACATGTTCGGCACAGCTTTGTGAGCCAAAGGCCTGAAGTGTGCTGTAAGTTTTTTATGTTCAATCTCCTTTGAACTTATCCCCTCTCACCTTAAATGCATGCCCTCTAGTTTTAGACATTTTGACCCCAGGAAAAAGATACTAGCTGTCTACTCTATCTGTGCCCTTCATAATCTTATAAATTTCTATCAGGTCTCCCCTCTGCCTTCACCACTCCAGAGAAAACAACCCAAGTTTGTCCAACCTCTCCTCATAGCACATGCCCTCTAATCCAGGCAGCATCCTGGTGAACCTCTTCTGCACCTTCTCCAAAGCCTCCACATCCTTGCTATAATGGTGGGACCAGAATTGAATGCAGTTGGATGCTTAATAATAAAATGTGCCTCTGAACTTGGCCTTGTATAACCAAGGGGGAAGTTGTAAACCAGACTTGTCTCACAATTCAAACACTCTCCCTAACATGAGCTTGCTTGATCTTTCAAAGGTTTCCATCAGTGTCTAAATCCTCTGAGAAGCCAGCTGATAACCTGGAATTTCCCAAAGAGCTGATGGAGGACTGGAGCACGATGGAAGTTTGTGTTGACTGTAAGAAATTTATTTCGGAAATCATTAGCTCCAGCCGACGGAGTCTTGTCTTGGCGAACAAGCGCGCCCGGTTAAAACGGAAAACTCAGTCCTTTTATATGTCCTCCACAAGCACATTGGAGTTTCGACTGGCAACACCAAAGGAGCGAACTATAAAAGAGGTTTAGACTTGTGCCTTTTTATTTTCTCCCCTCTTCCTGAAGTTTTTTTTTGTTCGAAGTGGCATCTCGGAATGAAATAACTGGATCCATAAAACACAGGAACATGGGCTGACTATGCTAAAATTCCTATGTATGTAGCTTTCACCTAATAACAAAAGCCAGGATTCATTTATATGGACATATCTTTGTGAATGGGTCTTATCAAAGATGAAATAATGTAAGTTACCTGTATATAAATGTAATATATTTTATTAATAGGAGGATTTGGGCCCCACTGACATTGGTAGTGGGCATCTTATTGCCACCTACAACAGATGAAAATTGACAACTTGTATAATATTTAATCTGTGCAGTTTATGTACATGGAATATACTACAGACAGACAAAGATTAATCTGAAACATCATCTGAGTAATCTTATGCGATGGTGTTTTTTTAAAGTATGGTTTGTGTCTATAGACTAGTGAGGAAGATTGTTTTGGATGTGATGGGCACTGGGGGCTCACTTTTCTATGAATTTAAGAAGTTATTTTATGTTTTAACAAGGATAATGGTGGAATTATCACACTGTTCACTGATAAAGCTCCAGAAAATTATCAGTATTTGTTAGACCGATTGGTGGACCCTTGCTAAATGCCAGCTTACACAAAACAAGTTTTGCACTTAGATGAAGTACTTGCTTCATGCTCTCTTTTAAAACTCATTTGATTTTCTTCCTGACTGTAGCACCGTAAGCAGTTATCCAATGAGCTAATCAGGCCAGCACGATACAACAAATCCATTGCTAACCCTTTCTGTCTTGGCTTATTGGTTCCCTGCCTGAACACTTAAGGAATAGATTGTCATCATCTTCCCGCCCTTTCACTCCAAACCCTCCCTCCTCTCGCTCACCCCTCCCCCACAAGCCTGTGCGCCTGAATGTGCTGCAATATATAGTTTCTAAATTATATTGTAGAGCTGATGTGAACAAGACTACCATTCAGTTCACTTGTACCACCGAGATTCCTGTATGTTCCTTGTAATTGCATTAAAAAAAACACTGTAATCTTTATTGAGTCTGCTGTCTCTCATTTAGTGGTGGTGAAAGGATTTTCACTGTGTAAGCTAACATACAACTTTTCCAGCTTGGATATAAGGAGTGATCAGTTGAGCAGTGAGCCTCCAGAATATCCACATTTAATATTATTTAAAAAAAGAACTTTTGAATTTTACTGAGGTTACTGGAATTAGTTAACGTGGATTACCACAGTGGTGAGAGAAAGTATTTTCTTTTTGCTGATTCTGATCCTGAATTAGGCTGAGCAAGCTAGGGCTTTTCTCTTTGGAGAGAAGGAGCATGAGATGTGACTTGATAGAGGTGTACAAGATGATAAGAGGCATAGATCGAGTGGACAGTCAGAGACTTTTTCCCAGTACGACAATGGCTAACACGAGGGGACATAATTTTTAAGGTGATTGGAGAAAGGTATAAGGGGGATGTCAGGGGTACGTTTTTTACACAAAGAGTGGTGGGTGTGTGGAATGCACTGCCGGCAGAGGTTGTGGGGGCAGGTACATTAGGGACATTTAAGAGACTCTTAGAAAGATACATGAATGATAGAAGAATAGGGGGCTATGTGGGAGGGAAGGGTTAGATAGATCTTAGAGCAGGATAAAATGTTGGCACAACATGGTGGGCCGAAGGGCCTGTACTGTGCTCTAGTGTTCTATGTTCTATGAATTAAATTTGAGAGTTTATCATTTACATCTTGGTGGAGTAAATTTGCTGTCAGTGATGCACAAACTTCATGTGGGAGAAACAAAGGACTGCAGTTGCTGGAATCTAGGTGAAAAACACGATGATGCTGGAGGAACTCAGCAGGCCAGGCAGCATCCATGGAGAAAAGCAGGCGGTCAATGTTTACGGTCAGGACCCTTCTTCAGCACTGAAGATAGGAAAAGGGGAAGCCCAATATATGGGAGGGAAAAGCAGAGCAGTGATAGGTGAATAAAAGAGGAGAGGCGGGGTGGGCACAAGGTGGTGATAGGTAGACGCAGGTAAGAGACAGTGATAGGTAGGTGCGGGGGAGGAGGGGAGAGCAGATCCACCGGGGGATGGGTCAAACGTAAGAAGAGAGAGGGCGGGAAAAAGGGGGGTAGAAAAAAGAGAGAGAGGCTAGGAAAGGGAAGAAGAGAAGAAGTGAGAGTGGTGATTGTGGGGAAGGGGGGGTGGGATTACTTTAACTAAAGTGGGAGAATTCAAAGGGAAACATGTTTTAACAGTAGATACTGGTATTTTTAGCCACATACATGAATGTGTGATGAAATGCTGGAGTTTATTAGTACCCTAGTTTATGTTCAAATTGCCAAGCTGATAATGGTTTCCTTGACACAAGAAATTCTGCAGATGCTGGAATCTGGAGCAATACACAATAAGTGCTGGAGGAACTCAGCAGGTCAGGCAGTGTCCGTGGAGGGAATAAACAGTCGCCGTTTCAGGCTGAGACCCTTCATCAGGGACTCAAGACAGTCTTGATGAAGGGTCTCAGCCCGAACGTCGACTGTTTATTTCCCTCTGTGGATGCTGCCTGGCCTGCTGAGTTCCTCCAGTACTTTTTGTGTATTTCTAATGGTGTCCTTATTTAGAATGTACAGAATTACAACTGGTGTTTTTCTGTGTTTGACTGCTCAACTTTCAATGATGTTGTTAGTCCCAGGGGATTGATGACTGATCAGCATCTCATCATGCATTTGAAATATTCTCTCTTTACAAAGTAAACACTTGTATAAGTAGACATGGCACACATTGGGATTATTTATTTTGTTCGAAACCCCCTCCATTTTTCTCTTCTCCAAATTGTATTTCGTCACTTGTCTACGTTTATTCTTTACTAAATAATCACCCAGCTCTTCATTTGAGACACGTTTTTTACTTCATGGAAACCTGATCTACATATTTTTTGATTACAAATCGGAGGAAAAATTCTTTGTTCTCCAGTGCCCGTGAAACTTCAGAACTTCTGATGAAAATTTTACTTCTCTAATTCATTTCTTGCTGCCAGAGACTTGTACATGATCCATATGAAGTGGATTGTGTTCACAGAGGATGTGTCCTTTCATGGGAGATCTAGAACTAGGGGGCCATAACCTCAGAATTAAATTAAGGATGAGGTAGAATTTCTTCTCTGATGGTTGTGAATCCTCAGAAATCTCTGTCCCACGGGGATGAAGAAGCCAAGTTATTGACTATATTTATGGCTGAGACAGACAGACAGTTGAGGGTTCTAAGGAATGAACAGAAGAGTGAAGTTGAGGCCATGGAGGAGCAGATTAGAGGTGAGAAGTGCACTAATCCTACTACAATCCTACTCTAGTTTTTATGAAACAAAATAAGCTTGCAATTTTTATGTGAATTATAATTCACATTTTGTGGTGGTATTTCTAAAGGTTTGGAAAGAAAACATTATGTGAAGGAGTACTTTAGCTTCTAATCAGCAACTCACCCCTCATACTTGACATTTGGCAGTTACCAAGCTACTGAAGAAAACCCTGAACTTTCGGAACTTCCCTTTGTCTGATGTGCTGTGCGCACCATTTACCTTCCCGCCCCAAGCCTTGGTCCTGCCAATTTAACAGGTAGATTTTCCAAACTAATAACGTGACTTTACATATTGGTTGACATAGTAGTTAGTTGTTAACTTATCCACCAGGACTTCTGCTGGAATTTAACTAGTTAAAACCAAACCCCAGCAGCTCAATGGTAAACTTCCTACTAGTCAACCAGAGGGACAACCTTTCTATCCAGTCTATGCAGCTGTGTCAGTGGATCTGGGAGAAATTGAACAGTACAGCACAATACAGGCCTTCCAGCCCACAAAGTTGTGCTGACCTTTAAACTCGCCTAAGACTATCTAACCCCTTCCTCCCACATATCCCTCTATTTTAAATTCCTCCATATGCTTATCTAGTAATCTCTTGAATTTGACCAATGTACCCGCCTCCACCACCACCCCAGGCAGCGCATTCCATGACCCAACCACACTCTGGGTAAAAAAAAACCTTCCTCTGATATCTCCCTTGAGCTTCCCACCCATTACTTTAAAGCCATGCCCTCTTGCATTGAGCATCGGTGCCCTGAGAAAGAGGTGCTGGCTGTCCACTCTATCTATTCCTCTCAATATTTTGCACACCTCTATCATGTCTCCTCTCATCCTCCTTCTCTCCAATGAGTAAAGCCCTAGCTCCCTTAATCTCTCCTCGTATGCTCTCTAAACCAGGCAGCATCCTGGTAAATCTCCTCTGCACCCTTTCCAACGCTTCCACATCCTTCCTATAATGAGGTGACCAGAACTGGACGCAGTATTCTAGGTGTGGTCTAACTAGAGCTTTATAGAGCTGCATCATTACCTCATGGCTCTTAAACTCGATCCCTCGACTTATAAAAGCTAACACCCCATAAGCTTTCTTAACTACCCTATCCACCCGTGAGGCAACTTTCAGGGATCTGTGAATATGGACCCCTAGATCCCTCTGCTCCTCCACTCTACCAAGAATCCTGCCATTAACTTTGTACTCTGCCTTGGAGTTTGTCCTTCCAAAGTGTACCACCTCACACTTCGCCGGATTGAACTCCATCTGCCATTTCTCAGCCCAACTCTGCATTCTATCAATGTCCCTCTGCAATCTTCGACAATCCTCTACACTATCCACAACAGCACCAACCTCTGTGTCGTCTGCAAACTTGCCAACCCACCCTTCTACCCCCTCATCCAAGTCATTAATAAAAATCACGAAAAACGGAGGTCCAAGAACCGATCCCTGTGGGACACCGCTAGTCACAGCCCTCCAATCTGAATGCACTCCCTCCACCACAACCCTCTGCCTTCCACAGGCAAGCCAATTCTGAATCCACATGGCCAAGCTTCCCAGGATCCCATGCCCTCTGACCTTCTAAAGAAGCCTACCATGTGGAACCTTGTCAAATGTGCAGTAAATACCCAGCTTTCGTGGTCACATTGAAGGGATCAGTGTAGGAACAAATGATGTTATGCATCAAGGTATTACTTTTTCTGAAAGGTATCAGAGAAAATAAATCTATATCTGTTTTAATATTGAGTGACCTCATGCATGTGATTGGGTTTAGCATGTTAAATTAAAACTTCTTGACAGATCAGGATATTTAACAGTTTTATTTTGCAGGTTATTGGTGCTTTGTACATGTATTTACATAACAATGAAGCAGTACCATTCACTGATACAACAGATTATAAACTCCACCCTTTGACCCCCGCACACTGAGTTACACACGGATGCTTTCCTTCATGGCTGAGAGTGCTGTGGTGCTGGAGAAGAGTCAATGTGGTAGATCAGGGCCACACAGATCCAGGCTCAGCAACCAATCAGCTTTAATTCTTCCCCTCACCCCCTCTCTCTGCCTTCCACAGGGACTGCTCTCTCCGCGACTCCCCTGTCCACTCGTCCCTCCCCACTGATAAACCCCCCGGCACTTGTGCCTGCAACTGCACCAAGTGCTACTCCTGTCCCTACACCTCCTCCCTCACCACCATTCAGGGTCCCAGACAATCCTTCCAGGTGAGGCAGCGAGTGAGTCCGAGGGTGTCATTTATTGCTCCCGGTGCGGCCTCCTGTACATCGGTGAGACCCGACGCAGATTGGGTGACCGCTTCGTCGAGCACCTTCTCTTCATCCACCACACAGCCAGGACCTTCCCGCCACCCACTTCAATTCCACATCCCACTCCATACTTGGCATGTCTATCCACAGCCTCCTCTACTGCCACGTTGAGGCCAGACCAGGATGGAGGAACAACACTTCATATTCCCGCCTTGGGAGTCTCCAACCTGATGGCCTCACATCGATTTATCTAACTTCTGGAACCCCACCCTTCTTTCAGCCCCCCCCCCCCCCAACTCCTTTGTCTTCCCTTATTCCTGTAGCTCCTTTCCCCTCCTTGATGACCTGCCATCTCCTTCCTCCCCTCCCCCATCCTTTATTCCATGGTCCACTGCCCTCTCCTACCGGATTCCTCCTCCTTCAGCCCTTTGCCTCTTCTACCTATCACCTCTCAGCTTATTACATCTTCTCCCCCTCCCCTCCCCCACCCACTGCCTTCCCCCTCTCACCTGGACTCACCTATCACCTGAACTCAACTATCCCCTGCCCGTGTGTGCTCCTCCCCCTCCCCCCACCTTCTTATTCTGGCTTCTGCCCTCTTCCTTTCCAGTCCTGACGAAGGGTCTCGGCCAGAAACGTCGACTGTTTATTTCCCTCCATGGATGCTGCCTGACCTGCTGAGTTCCTCCAGCACTTTTTGTGTGTTGCTCCAGATTCCAGCATCTGCAGAATTTCTTGTATCTAGGCTTTAAATCTGAGCTTTCCCACGTTGGGAGCACTGAATGAACAACTACAATGTCAACTATCCATTTCCCCCCACAGATGCTGCCTGATCCACTGAGTTCCTCTGGCATTTTGCTCCAGATTCCAGCATCTGCATTCCCTTCTGTATCCACTGCAATGCTGTCCCATTTTAGTGAATCATAACCTCAGCTTAAATTGGCCTCTTGGCTGGTGGTGAATAAGGAAGGAATTAATGGACTGGATGGGTGGGCAGAAAACTGGGAAAGAATGCCAAATATGATATAATGCAAAGAAGGTGCAGCGTGTGGTGGGATACTGAGAAGCAACGAGGTTCGGAGGGACCTTGGAGGTCATCTGTGGTCCCTGCAGGTCCCAGTACAGGTGCTTAAACTGGCATGTTGAATATTCTATTGGCCAAGATCGTGAGCATTGCGTGGAATGGGGAAAGAGATTTCTTAGCCCTTGCCTAGCTCAGTGACTTCTTCCCATCCAGAATGCTCAGAGAAATTTTTACTTCTCCAGGCTTGGCCTTCTGGACATCCTTTAACTCCCTTCAGCCCATGACTGGAGCTTGAGCAAGAGGCAATTAGTGATGGACTTGTACTACCTTACCACATCCTGCAAGTGGGTGGGTAGATGGGGGGGGAGAGAGAGAGAGAAAAAAAAATGAATGAATGAATGAATGAATAAATAAATAAATAAATAAATAGGCACACACTTGCTGAACAGGGCAACCCCTGGTTTGAAGTGGTTAGATCTATATAACTAATATAATGAGCAGAAATTAGCTTAAAAATGTAAGACGTAAGTGTGGAACAGATTCTCAAGCCATTATTCAAAAATCATTGTTGATCTCTCATCTCAAGTCAACTTGTCCTCCAATCACTGGATACCCTTTGTGTCCAATCAACTTTAGTGTTGAAAATACTTCCTAACTGTAATCCTCTGGGCTAGTGAATTGTGTTATTGAATAAGATCAGTTTATTAACTGATTTCAGCAACCTCAGTTGTGTCAGTCTGATACTCCTTGCAGAAATAACAATTCGAATAACATTGAGAAATTGGGATTTTGAGGAATAATAGCAAATCAGCTTTAACAGAGTAATTTATAGTCAGATTTAACTGTGAAGATTAAAAAACCCAAGTCTGGAGCCTGCTGAGCTCTCTATGCTGTTATAACCACCAGTTGGCATTCACTGGCTCTCTCCGCTTCCAATATTTCGTGCTCCCACAGAACTTCATCCTGGAAGACAAAAGAAAAAGTCTGCAAGGCTCTGTAATTGCGGAGATAAATCTCATTGTTTTAGAACAACAGATCTCACAATAATGATATATTTCAAATTGCATTGTTTCAAACCAGCATGGGTGTAGCATTCTGAACTGCTGAGGCCCAAGCACTGACCTCCTCAATACCCCACTCTTTGTATTCTATCTGTTAACTAACTTTCAACACCATGCAGGTACATTACCTTAATTCCAGGTGCTCCAATGTTATTTACCCTCTTTCTGTGGCAAGTACTGGCTTATCCTTGGAGCTGTCTCTGGACAGTGACACCTCCCCTTCTGTGGCTAACCTAACTCAGACTCTGTGATGGTGAATCCAGCCATTATACAGCACGGTAACGTAGCGGTTAGCGTAATCTATAAAGTGCAGCCGGGTTCAAATTCCGGCTGCTGTCTGTAAGGAGTTTTGTACGTTGTCCCGGTGTCTGGCGTGGGTTTCCTCCAATTTCCTCCCACATTCCAAAGACGTATGGGTTAGGAAGTTTGGGCATACTATCTGGCGCAAGAAGCATAGTGACCACTTGCGGGCTGCCCCCAGAACACTCTACACAAAAGATGTATTTCCCTGTGTGTTTTCAATGTACATGTGACTAATAAAGAAATCTTATTTCCATGAAATGAATGTTTCCCATTTTCATAGAAAATCCAAATCCCTTGAGTAGAAAAATTATGGGTTTGATTCTCCCATTTTACCAATGAATGACTGTCCACAATTCTCAAACAAAATAAAATCACTAATTTGTAGCAACTTACTTACTGTATTCAATTTTGTGCAGCACTTTTGGCTACCAATATCGTTGCTGACTGTTCATTGTATACTTTCTCCTTGCAGTCATTTCCTTCCAACTCTTCTCCCAGTTCCTTCTCATTATCATCTTCATTGGTGATTCTTCCACCATTGTGAATACATTACTTTCTCCAATGGTTATATTTCTTAATTTAGGATCTGACGATTTCGATGTCAGCTTGGATGGTTTCCATGCTGTTTGTGTCTGTGTTGTTGGAAAATGCTGGACGTGCAGGACGTGGACGTTGTATCAATGACATTTCCTAATCAGAGAATTTACTGAGGTCAATGATTAGATAGGCATCCAGGAAAAATGCACTCGCCAAGTTAGGTTGCCAAAAATTAAACAAAAGGCTCAAAGGAAAACAAAATCAGAAAAGGATTTAATTTTTTCTGGCAGTACATCGCTTAATGTTTGTGCATTACTTTCTTTATATAAAATTGCACCGAAATGGTGATTTTACAATGAGAAATATGTTAGAATCTGTTACTAGGGAAGAATAGCAACACAGCACCTGTAAGATCCTAATACAGAGTCACAATAGGTTAACAAAGAGAAACATATTTGACAAATCTGTTTTTGATTTTGTGACTACAACTGAAATGTGGTTTATTTTGGACTTCCATACAATCTAATAAATAGAGACTCAGAATAATGGATTGAGGATAGGCTAACAGATAGAAACAGTCGGCTTATTTTGAACTGTGACCAGTGGAAAATACCAAGCATCAGTCCTTGGATCACAATCTGTATCAAAGGGAGCTAATTTATTTATGCATTTGTTTTGTGGCTCCCAAAAAAAATGAATGCATAAATAGATTAGCCCATCCCTAATTTCCCCTGAACTTAATGGCTGACTAGACCATTTCAGAGGGCACTTGTGTCAATCACTCATTTAGTGGCCTAAGTCACATGTAAGCTGGGTAAGGATGGCAGATATCCTTACCGAAGGATATTCGAGTACCAATGGGCTTCTACAACAATTCGGTAGTTTTGTTGTCATCATTATTAACAGCTAGTTTTTTTAAAAATAATTCCATATTATTAATCTGAATTTAAATTCCATAGCATCACCACCACCATTCTAGGACAATTAAAATGGATGCATGTTAGATAAAGCCTCTCCAACACTTTCTCAGGTGCAATTAAGGAAGGGTAACCAATAGATATTGGCTCGCCACAGCTTTCCCAAATAAAATTTAAAAGACATTTAGAGAGGTACATGGATAGGGAAGTTTAAGATGGATATGGGCGAAATGCAGGCAAATGGGACTAGCTCACTTAGGTCAGCATGGACAAGTTGGGCCGAAGAGCCTGTTTCCTTGCTGTATGACACTATGAGCTGTCTTGGTGGGATTTGAACTCAGATTCCTGTTTTTTTAATGGAGCCTCTGCAGGATAAAGTCTCTAAGGGAAAGGAAGTTGTGAAGAGGACACAAAGAGGTTGCACACTGCCGTAGACAGCTTGAATGCAGAAGACAGCTAACAGAATATACCATGGAGAAATGTAAAGCCAGCAGGCTTCAGCATCCCATTATGGCCCGTGTTTTGTGTTTCTATGCCAGATTAGACTGTTGGCCAACTGAAATGGTTCCGATGGTAGAGAGCTGCTTCTAAACTATGGATTAGAAATAAAAGCTCATTGTTATAATCTCAGAATGAAGAAATAACAAAGACAACACACCGCATTCCTTACTTATATTCGTGGCTGGCTCCTCAAAGTTCTTGAAGTTGGATAATGGCGTGGTTGTCATAATGGACACATTGTTGCCCGAACCAAAGGTGCAGTTGTTCAGACTTGAGTTGCAGATGCAGACCTTGCATACCACTGGGGTCGGTACTGCTGGGGGAGAAAAAAAATCAAATGCTTGTTGACCACCTTGTATTTTACCACCACTTACTTCCCACTTTGAAGGCTGAAAGGACAACCCTGAGCAATTTTAGGGACAAATATGAAGTGAGGTGAGAAAATTAAACAATTTCACTGATTGGTGGGGTAACATTACAGAACAAGGACATTCATGCCATTTTTCTGAGATGCTTTGTCATGCTCACAGAAGATGATTGGTGGAGACTTTCCCAGCAATGCCCCTCAATACATCTGGGTGGCAAGTCCTTTGCAAATGACAATGGAATTCCACTTTTACTTTTTCACCAAGCTCCAACAATATCAGTTCCCTGCCAGGACTCACTTTACACCCCCCCCCCCCCCATCCCTGAAGTAACCCCCACTTTGTTATACTCAATATCAAATTCAGGGCCTGCTATTCTGATCCATAGAGTCATACAGCATGGAAACAGGCCCTTCGGCCCAACTGGTCCATGCCGACCAAGATTCCCATCTAAACTAGTCCCATTTGCCCGCGTTTGGCCCATATCCGTCTAAACCTTTCCTATCCATGTACCCTGTCCAAGTACCTTTTAAATGTTGTTAATGTACCTGCCTCAACCACTTCCCCTGGCAGCTCATTATACTGACCACTCTTTGGGTGAAAAAGTTATCCCCTCAGGTTCCTATTAAATCTCTCCCCTCTCACCTTAAACCTATGCCCACTAGTTCTTTGATTCCCCAACCCTAGGAAAAAGACTGTGCCCATTGGCCCTGTCTATGCCCCTCATGATTTTATACACCTCTATAAGATCACCCCTCACTGTCCTGCACTCTAATGAAAAAGGTCCTGACCTGCTCAATCTGTCTCCTTAAGTCAGTCCCTCGAGTCCTGGCAACATTCTCGTAAATCTCCTCTGCATTCTTTCCAGCTTAATGACATTTTTCCTATAGCAGGGTGACCAAACCTGAACGCTGCATCCACGCAGCAGGCTGCAGTCCTTCCTGGATTCAATGCAGGCTGCTCTCTTTCAAAGCTCTTCCATTTCTGACTGAAAGTTTTCATTGGCTTCAGATCCAGTTCCATTTCTGCCTTTTATCTTTCCTTTATTATAGTTTGGACATGCAGCATCCTTCCTGACATTCGCTCCCTCCCTGCAGTCACCCCTCCCCTGACACATTTTATTTATTAAGAAACTGACTAATGGGCCTCAAAGAAACTAACAGTTGTATGCAAGGCAAGTTTTTCACTGTACCTCAGTACAAGTGACAATAATAAACCAATACCAATACCAATATGTTCTTTTAAGTTGTTCTAAGTGCTGAGAGGCTGGTTCCTTGATCCAGATAGTAGGGGCATAATCTCAGGGTAAAGAGTCACTGAGAATGAGGAACAATTTCTTTCCAGAGAGATTTTCTCCTTTTGTGCAGAAGGTTGTGGATGTTCATTCTTTGGTTGAGATTAATGGATATTTGGGGATGTGGGAGTGTGAGAATTGAGCAGGGAGGTGGACATGCTCAGGATTTAAAACATAGAACAATACAGCACAGAAACAAGTCCTCCAGCCAGCGAGGTCTGCGCTGAAAACGATGCCAAATCAAACTAATCCCATCTGCCTGCACATGATCCGTATCACTCTATTCCCTGCATGATCATGTGCCTGTCTAAATGCCTCTTAAACGCCACTATCGTCACTGCTTCCACCACTAGCCTTGGCAGCCCGTTCCAGGCACCCAGCACTCTCTGGGTAAACAACTTACTCTTCACATCCCCTTTAAACTTTCGCCCTCTCACCTTAGATCTATGCACTCTGGTATTTGACATTTCTACCCTGGTAAAAAGATGCTCCCCTCAGCCTCTGACACCCCAGAGAAAACGATCCAAGTTCTTAAGATAAGATAAGATATCTTTATTAGTCACATGTACTGTACATCGAAACAGACAGTGAAATGCATCTTTTGCATAGAGTGTTCTGGGAGCAGTCCGCAAATGTTGCCACGCTTCTGGCGCCAACATAGCATGCCCACAACTCCCTAATCCGTACATCTTTGGAATATGGGAGGAAACCGGAGCACCCAGAGGAAATCCATGCAGACACTGGGAGAACGTATAAACTCCTTACAGACAGTGGCCGGAATTGAACCCGGGTTGCTGACGCTGTAAAGCGTAACGCTAACTGCTACACTACCATGCCTGCTCTCCTTATATCTAAAACTCTCTAAGCCAGGCAGCATCTCAGTGAATATCTTTTGCACCCTCTCCAAGGCCTTCACATCCTTCCTGTAATGCGGTGAACAGAACTGCAGGCAATACTCCAAATGTGGCCTAACCAAAGTTTTATACAGGTGTATAAAAAGATTTGCCATATGCTTATGAATGACAGGCATTGGCTGCAATAAGTCACATGACTTGCTTATTTCTCTGAATGTACATATGATTTTAAGTCATGTTTCATTTATTGGACCAGACACACTTAACAACTATTTGCTGTGATAACTCATTCTCAGCTGTATTAAAGCTCAATTAGGTTACCATTCTTAAATAAGTTCAGGAAATTGGAATGCAAATAAAAGAAATAAATGATTCTATTCAATTACAGTGATCAATTGCAAAATTTCAGAGAAGATTTTACATTTACAATGAAGCAAATGAATTGATGTAGAAAGGTGGACGGTAATTTCACCAGAAAAAATGGGCAACTTTTCCAGTATGATTTGTCCTCGGTTAATAAAGCAGGAACTTTATTAAATGTTGCTGGTCCCCTTATCTATTCCATTAAAGTTCCTGTTCAGACACTCTTGTCTGGTGAAATAATCAATAAAGATGCTGGGGTCAGTTTGGATATAGATGCTTACGTGAAAAATGACATCTGTACTGAAGTTTCAGGGAACAAGGGACACCATACTTATATAAATAAATAGGAAACTCAGTCTGAGGGAATAACCCTTCTTCAGCATTTAGTATATTTGAAACACAATTTACTGCTGCCAGCAAGAAATATAGGAAATTAGAAACTGTCCCTTTGTGCCTTATCTTCCCCTTCATGTAGTCCTGGATGTTGCCCTTCATGTTCCATTCCTAGGGGGGGCTTCTCCAAACCACTATGTCTCTTAGCTTCACCCTCCTACTTTAAAACCCACCCAGAACACATCTTCTGAAGCTGACCTCCAACCCTCACTTTCCCAACAAGGATCAATCTTCCTTTGTGAAGTCCTTTGAGACATTCTGACATTAAATTCACTAGATAAATGCACGATCTACCTTGTTGTGACCTTGCACCTTATTGCGCTGCACTTTTTCTGTAGCTGTGACACTTTACTCTGTACTGTTATTGTTTTTACCTGTACTACCTCAATGCACTCTGTACTAACTCAATGTAACTGCACTATGTAATGAATTGACATGTACGATCGGTATGCAAGACAAGTTTTTCACTGTACCTCGGTACAAGCAACAATAATAAACCAATACCAATACTAATGTATATGAAATGTACTAATCCAACAACCAATTCCATTTACAAATACCTACAGTATATAGTAGAAGAACCCAACCAATGTTAGCATTATTCAAATTCTAAGTAAGGGCTATAAAGAAGAGGAAGAATTTAGAATCAGTTAGTCAGTAGCACTCTTGTTTCTTGGGTCAGGAGGTTGTGAGTTCAGGTCCCATTTGATCACATAACTCAGGCTGGTGCTCCAGTGCAGTTCTATGGGAGTGCTGCATCACTGGGGCTGAGATGTTAAACCAAGGTTTTATTTTGCCTCATGGCACTACTTCCAGGGTCATTCTTGAGGTGAACTGACTGATAGTTATCCCTTAATAAATACCTAAAATCAGCATTATACTGCTATAAGAAAATTACTCTTCCCTCCATTTCAACAGTGAGAATATTTCAAAACTACTTCACTGAATCTACAGTGCTCTGGATTGGGAAAGATGAAGCAAATTCTTTCTTTCTGCAGTGGCACACGACACCAGACAGCAGCAGTGTCGAAGCTCACAAATGCTGCTCTGAAGTCTAGTCCTGTCTTCGCACACAAGTTTCCTTCTGGTACCAGGGACCGGAGGTGGATTGCAGCACTGCTTAAACACCAATGAGCAGCTTTGACACACCCTGTATAGAGTGAGTGTACTGCCATGGGTGTAATCAGGAAAGTAGACATCAATATAGAGTTTGTTCAAAAAAAGTCCTTAAAATGATTGCAATTGGAAAACAAGCACGATATGTCAGCAACAATAAGTAACTGCTTGCAGGAATCACTGGTTTCCTTTTTATTAATTTAAGGCCCGATGATTTTTAAATATGTAAACTGTTTGGTAAAGCTTGAGTGATTAAGCAACAAAATTACATCTTTGCTCATAGTTTCATCAGTGAACAGCCTTTCTCTAACCCAATTCATTGTGATCAGAAGCAAAGATTAAACCAGGCCCCAATTTCAATTTCATATTCTGAGCAAAATATAAGATACAGATCCAAGAAAAAGGACAATTATTTTAAATTTATTTGGTTCTGTATGAAGAAATTGAGCATAAACATCGATCTAAAAGAAAATTTTAATTTCTGCGAATAAAAATAAGGCTAAGATTCTGATGAAGATTAACTGAAGCATTAAACACACCTTCCCTCTTCAGATATTGATGGCAACATTTGTGTTTAGAACACAGCACATTACAGATCCTTCGGCCCAAGATGTTCTGCCGACATTCTATCTAACCCTTCCCTCCCACATACCCCTCCATTTCTCTATCATTCATGTGGCTATCTAAGAGTCTTTTAAATGTCCCTAAAATGTATCTGCCCCACAACCTCTGCCGGCAGTGCGTTCCACACACCCACCACTCCAGCATGTTATGCTATCATTTTATGTTTGATTTTTCCAAAGCCCCTGAATGCAGATTGTTCGAGCTACTTAAGGATAATTTAATCTCCAATTCTGAAAAATCTTGATATATTAATGTACTTACTGTAAGAAGGTGGCCTCATTAATGAACTTGTTGGAATTTTACTAGTAGAATTAACTGGAAAGAACCAATGGAGAGAAGTTAGACAAACTCAGTATCAATATTCCTCTATAATTTAATCATTAAAGCATTCTTCCTACATAAAATAAATATATCAAATTATTAAAATTAGCTTTGTTGTTTTGCATCATTAAAATTTTATAAGAACAAGAACTTGGGTTTATTTAGTATCTCTAAGTCATTTAAAATATCCCAAAGCACAATACAGGACCATACTCAGAGAAAATCCAAAGTTTGTGGTAAGGACATGTATGGATCACAGTACCAGAAGAAGAACAGAATCTAATTGGAATAGCTTTCTGTATTAAGTATTGGCAGTGGATGTTGTCTATATGGACTTTAGCCTTTAACAAGGTCACTCATGGCAGGCTGGTCTGGTCTCGCATGAGATCCAGGGGGAGATAGTGGATTGAATTCATAATTGGCTCAGTGTTAGGGAGCAGAGGGTGATGGTCGAGGGTTGTTTCTCAGACTGGAGGCCTGTGTCTAGTGGTGTGCCACAGGGGTCGGTGCTGGGACCTTTGTTGTTTGTAATTTATGTAAACGATTTATGTACAAGGCATGGTTGGTAAGTTCACGGATGATACTAAAATAGGTGGTGTTGTAGACAGTGTAGAAGGTTATGAAAAATTATGTGGGCTGAGGATTGGTAAATAGCTTTCAATCCAGATAAATGTGAGGTATTGCATTTTGAGAGATCAAACCAGGGTAGGACTCATACAGTGAACGGTAGGGCCCTGGGGAGTGTTATGGAACAGAGGGACCGAGAAGTGCAAGTGCATAGTTTGCTGAAAGAGGCGTCATAGGTAGATAGGATGGTGAGGAAGGCATTTGGCATGTTGGCCTTCATCAGTCAGGGCACTGAGTACTGAAGTTGGGAAGTAATGTTGTAGTTATATAAGATGTTGGTGAGGCCACACTTGAAGTATTGTGTACAGTTTTGGTCACCCTGTTATGGGAAAGATGTTATTAAACTAGAAAGAGTGCAGAAATGATTTAGCAGGAAGTTGCCTGGACTTGGGGGCTTGAGTTACAAGGAGAGGTTGCATAGACTAGGACTTTATTCCCTGGAACGTAGGAGATTGAGAGGTGACCGGATAGAGGTGTATGAGGGACATAGGGTGAATACACATTGTCTTTTTCCCAGGGAGGGGTGTGCTAAAAACAAGAGAGCATAGGTTTAAGATCAGAGGTGAGAGATTTAAAAGGATCATCAGGGGCAGCTTCTTCATGCAAAGGGTGCTGCATATTTGGAATGAGCTGCCGGAAATAGTGGTTGAGGTGGGCACGTCAGCAACATTTAAAAGCCATCTAGATAAAAACATGGATAGGAGGGGTTTAGAGGGCTATGGGCCAAAAGCGGGCAGATGGGACTAGCTCACTGGGCAACACAGTCGGCATGGACGAGTTGGGCCAAAGGGCCTGTTTCCATGCTGTGTGACTCTATGACTAAGTTGTATTAGTTGCCTTATTGGGCAAGAACTTGTTGTAGCAATTCTTCTAACAACATCTACCATTAGTTACACTTCCCATGGACACTTAGAATATTAATTCTTTTGCAAACTGATAATGTTATTGTGAAAGTAATTGGCACCTTGAACCTCTTTAACCAATTACTGAAGCGTAATGACTTCAACACTGCAAGTTGGAATGGATGGATTCAATGTCAAAGTGAGGTTCGGAAAGAGATGGAGAAGGAGGGAGAAAGAAAAAGTTTAAAAAACATATAAAGCCTTGAATTTTTTTACATTTAAATCACAAAGAAATGAGTCTCCACACTTGTAACTGTAAATAATCAGTGCCCAAGAGATGACCGGCAGTAATAATATTACTGTTACTAAAGGGACTTAAGGTGGAAATAGACAAGGGTACAGGAGTTAACTTACTGTGGCAAGTTTGATTTACATCTGTCAGGGAGAGCAGTATCTTCACACTGTGTGCTCCTTTCCCAGTGGTGGGGCAGGAGGTGCTTGACGCAGTGGGTGGTGTGTATGGGAGGTGCTGTACTCTACAGCTGCTGCAATTTACACTGGGCTTCCAAGTGCTCTTGACACAAGGCCTTAAGCTTCTCAATGGCATCCCAATGTTCCTTCTCTATTTGAGCAGTTATGGTCCAGAGAGTCCCACAAGTTGTTATGGGTGTTACACTTTTTCAAAGAGCCTTTGAAAATATCCAATTTTATGAAGTTATAGAGTCATAGTGACAACACGGCCCTTTGGCCCACTGTGTCCCTGCCGACCATCAAGCCCCCCTTTACACTAATCTCATTTTAATCTCCCCACATTCCCATCGGCTCTCCACCCCCCGCCCTCACTTACACACTAGGGACAATTTACAGTGGCCAATTAACCCACCAACCCTCTCTGGGATGTGGGAGGAAACTAGAGCACCTAGAGGAAACCCACGTGCTCACAGGGAAATCATGCAAACTCCACAAAGGCAGTACCGGAGGTCAGGCTTGAACCTGGATTGCTGCAGCTGTGAGGAAGTGGTTCTACTGGTTGCATCTTTGTGCCACCCATGGAACACCTACAATCATGGATAATGTCAAAGGCTCCTTGAAAAAGTGTAATATCCCCACCTTCGCAAGGCAATCTCTGATCCATGACTATACAAAATGGAGAAAATCATTCAAGGTGGCACTGAGAACCTTGAGTCCATATGTTGGGAGCACCCAGAATCCCAGCAGAATGAGTGAAACACCTTCCATGCTACCCAACCAAGGCAGTGAACCCTACTTAGGTGCATCAAAATAAGACCATGAGATATAGGAGCAGAATTAGGCCATTCAGCCCATCAAGTCTGCTCCGCCATTTAATCAGAGCCCGTTTTCCCACCTTCTCCCCATAACCTTTAACCCCTTTACCAATCAAGCTGCCTTAAATACACCCAATGACTTGGCCTCCACAGCCCTCTGTGGCAACGAATCCCACAGATTCACCACCCCCTGGCTGAAGAAATTCCTCCTCATCTCAGTTTTAAAGGGATGTCCCTTTATTCTGAGGATGTGCACTTGGATCCTAGATGCTCCCTACTTATGGAAACATCTCTCCACATCTACTCTATCCAGGCCTGGTGAACTGAGTGTGCCATCTCACCCATCTCACCACCACAACTGCCCAAACATGGGAGAATCTACAGATATCACCTTGGTTTCACCAACTACCCCAGAGCCCAAATGGGGCAGAAGTAAGTCATCCTCAATTTCTTGGAACTGACCAAGAAAGAGAAGATATCAGAATGGTATTTTAGAATGACTGTCAATCATTATAAAGCACTTGATACAGAATTGGTAAGTGGCTGGATCTGGTTTCTCCAGGGCAGATACATAAGGATCAAAAGGAACAATCTATCAATCTATCTTAGTATTCATACGTCCCAACCATAGATTATATCCCCATTTTGGGGATAGGTTGAGTGAGCTCGGGCTTTTCTCTTTGGAGAGAAGGAGGATGAGAGGTGATTTGATAGAGGTGTACAAGATGATAAAAGGCATAGATCGAGTGGACAGTCAGAGACTTTCTCCCAGGGCGACAATGGCTAACACAAGGGGGCATCATTCTAAGGTGATCGGAGGAAGATATAAGGGGGATGTCAGGGGTAAGTTTTTTACACAGAGAGTGGTGGGTGCGTGGAACGCACTGCCTGCAGACACTGTGGGGGCAGATACATTAGGGACATTTAAGAGACTCTTAGACACATGAATGATAGAAAAATAGGGGGCTATGTGGGAGGGAAAGGTTAGATAGATCTTAGAGCAGGATAAAACGTTGGCACAACTTTGTGGGCCGAAGGGCCTGTACTGTGCTGTAGTGTTCTATGTCCTATGTTCAATGTTGGGAATATTAAGGCCATAGTCCACCATTGGATTCTGGAAGTAGCAGGCTCCCAAATATACTTGAGGATACATTTGTTTGTGAGAATTTTCAATCCCCACTCACTAATGTCAACTAATGGATATTAAATTCACCGGTCAAACCCCATTGAGGAAATGCAATCACTATTCTACAGAGAATACTTAAAAAGTAATTAAAGGATTTTTAGTGTACTTTGTTATTACAAAGAAGGAACATTAGAAGTTCCCACCAAGGATATTCCTCAGTCACTGACTGAAATTCTTTTCCATTCGTAACACCTTGAATTCATTATGTTAGCATTTGGTGTTAAATTAAATCCTTGATATTGCAGAGGGATTCTCAGATTCGTTACCAAGAGATATAAATACCCAACTGTATTGGGCTTCTGGCTGCTTGCCAAATATATACCACTGCCTTTGTAAGTAATTCTGCAACTGACAGAAAGTGCTTAATGTCTTACCCCCAAAGATAACATTAAATCTATTGCCAACTTCATCAATTTAACATTGCAGTTTGCATTTTCGATGCTGTTGATTTTGGATACTGCTAAAATGTTGATTTTTTTTTGTATAATAGCTAGAAAAAGGGAAAGTGTTTGTTTAATAGCTCACAAATGATGTTTGATTAACGATGACACCAATTGATTAGAGAAACCACAGAGAATGCTTTAGAAATGCATAAAGTCGTAGCATTTGGATTGGCAAGTCAGTGCCGACATTTTCCTGCACAAGTAGGTGTCACAGTGGAGTAATGGGCCATGCTGCTGCCTCACAGCTCCAGCAACCTGGGTTCGATCCTGACCTCGGATGCTGACTGTGTGGACTTTGTACGTTCTCCCTGTGACCATGTGGGTTTCCTCCAGGTACTCTGGTTTCCTCCCACATCCTAAAGACATATGTAAGTGGGTAAATTGGCTGTTGTAAAGTTGCCCCTTGTGTATCGATGATTGTTAGAATCTGGGGAGAGATGATGGGAATGTCAGGAGAATAGGTTATAGAGAAGATCAGGAGGGCAATAGGACTGTTCTGTGAGGTGGCATGGACTCAATGGGCTGAATGGCCTCCTTAGCTTACGAACGGCCAACTTATGTTGAGTGTATGAGCGTTTGGGAGACTGGCGGGATGGAATTGCCAGCCACTGCGGGGCTGCAGGCATTTCCTGCCATGTGGGAACTCAGTTCGCGGCCGCATTTCCCACTTGCAGACCGTCCGGGTTAGGAACAGTTCATGGGAACGGAACCCTGCCGTAACCTGTATGTCGTAAGGAAAACATGGAAATGTATCCACTTTCATAGTTTCTACCATATTACTTAGTCGTAAATTTTAAATTCTTCAAAGACTATAAAAACAAGACTTCTTGTCTCCTTCACTTCATTTATATCCTAATCATTAATGAATTATCAGTCCTTTATCATAAGAACTGCAAAGAGCCGCAGAGAGTAGTGGACTCAGCCCAATACATCACGGGCACATCCCTTCCCACCATCAGTTGGATCTACATTCTCTGCAGCTGTTACACTTTATTCTGCATTCTGTTATTGTTTTACCTCGTACTACCTCAATGCACTGTTGTAATGAAATGATCTGTATGAACGGTATGTAAGACAAGTTTTTCACTGTACCCCCTCAGTACATGTGACAGTAATAAACCAATTCCAATTCCAATTCCTACATGAGATGCTGCCTCAAGAAGGCAACATCGATCATCAAAGATCCCCACCATCCAGGCCATGCCATCTTCTCGCAGCTACCATTGGGCAGGAGGTACAGAAGCCTGAAGTCCCACACCACCAGGTTCAAGAACAGTTACTTCCCTCCAAGCATTCAGTTCTTGAACCAACCGGCACAACCCTAATCACTACCTCAGTACAGCAATACTATGACCACTTTGAACTACAATGGATTTACTTTTTGTTCTAAGTATGTTCTTTCTTGTATAATTTTGAATAATTGATGCTTAATTTGTGTTTTGCTTGTGAATGTCCTTTCTCTGATTCTACGTGCCTGTGATGCTGCTGCAAGTAAGTGTTGCGTATTTGGAATGAGCTGCCGGAAATAGTGGTTGAGGTGGGCACATCAGCAACGTTTAAAAGCCATCTAGATAAGAACATAGATAGGAGGGGTTTAGAGGGCTATGGGCCAAAAGCGGGCAGATGGGACTAGCTCACTGGGCAACACAGTCAGCATGGACGAGTTGGGCCGAAAGGCCTGTTTCCATGCTGTGTGCACATGACAATAAACTTGACTGCCACAGTTTAAGATGGTGGCTCATTGCCACCTACTCAATGACAATCAGGGTATGCTAGTCATATCAGCACAGTTAACAGAAAATAATGGTTATAGAAGAAATCAATTCCTTGGTCCTATTTAATTTAACCGAAGTGCCACCTATTTCTCTATCCTGCTAGACTATGTCACTTTTATTGTTTCATAATTCTTGTCATCATTTCCCACACCCCTGTGGTGGAAGCAGAGACGATATTGGCATTTAAGAGGCATTTAGGTAGGCACATGAACATGAAGGGAATGGAGGGATGTGGACCATGTGCAGGCAAAGAGTCTGAGTTTAATTTGGCATTATGTTCGGTACTGACATCGTGGGCTGAAGGGCCTGTTCCTGTGCTGTACTGTTCTATGTTCCATTAGGAGAGATGACCAAAATCTTGGGTCAAAGTGCAGTTTTTAAGGAAGTTCTTAAATAAGGAGAAAGGTATGGAGAGATTGGTTGGGGAAAAGAATTCCAGAGACTGGGACCTGGAGATCCGTAAGTTTGGAGGGGATCACAAAGATGAAGGAGAGCACAGAATTCAAAAGGAAATAATGTTAAGGTTTGGGGAAGATCTCTGAATTAGAAGTGGATGACACTTGAAACACACTACAGGCTAGAAAGCAGAAAACTGCGAGTACAGCAGGAAGGATCATTGGGGTACCTCTTCCTTCCCAGATGACCCTTCTCATCCCTCCCAAGGCCTGTTTGTCCCACTGCCGTCTGGCGAGCGGTACCGGAGCATCTGGGCCAGAACTACTAGACTGTACAACAGTTTTTTCCCCCGAGGCTGTCAGCCTCCTGAATACCCTGGAGATAGTTTCAGACAAATGCAGAGTCAAAAGCCCCGGTTTGCACAACGGCATATAAGAACCTTGGCTGCTGCTGAACATGTTTATACAATTAGTGCAACACACTGAATTCTGGATTTTCTTCGTCCAACTCGGTTTTGCACTAAATTTGTATTCTGTATATACCATTTTTTGCACTATTTGTACTTGCACAATTTTTTTGTGTCTGCATTTATTGTATGTCCTCTGTTTTATGTATGTCCTCTGTTGTGTGAGTCTGGGGGAAACGACATTTCGTTCCTCCATGTGTTTTTATAGCATATGGATGAATGACAATAAAGTAACTTGAACTTGAACTTGAACTTGAAAGGGGAAGTTGGAGCAACAAGTACTCTGCTGGATGAACTCAGGGTTTCGATCCAAAGCATTGATAATTCCTTTCCTTTCACAGATGCTGCTCGACCCGCTGAGTTCCTCCAGCAGATTGTGTGTTGCGCCAGGTTCCAGCATCTGCAGTCTCTGGTGTCTCCGCTTAGATAGAGGAAATTAATGTTTGGGATTTATGCCAGTCAGCAGAAGTGGGAAGGTAAAAGCATCTTACTGAGACAAATCCACCACGGAGATCTGCACAGACGTGCCCATAACTGGACAGTTCCTGAGAAATGGCCGAGGGTAGTCCTCCCATCCAGTGCTGGTCACAGGTCCCTGCACTGTGCTGGTGGACTCCTACAGAGCTGTGTGAACCTCTGAAAATTTCCCAGTTCTCAGGCTGGGAAATCTGTCCAATGAACCTGTGTCGTTAGCCTGACATTGGTACAGTGGGTGCTTTGAAACCAGCTGCTCAGAAAGGGGTTTTATTTGATTTAAATAATTTAATATTTGTGTTTATTTGCATATGTGCATGTTTAGTTTTTTAACCTGTTTTTAAAATCATTTCAATTTTTCTAACATTATATTTACTCGTAGAGTCAAAGAGTCATACAGCACGGAAACAGGCCCTTTGTCCCAACTGGTCCATGCTAACCAAGTTCCCTTCTACCCTAGTCCCATTTGCCCACATTTGGTCCATATCCCTCTAAACCTTTCCTATCCACGTACCTGTCCAAGTACCTTTTAAATGTTGTTATTGTATCTGCCTCAACCACTTCCTCTGGCAGCTCATTCCATATACGGACCACCCTGTATGTGAAAAAATTGTCCCTCAGGTTCTTATTAAATCTTTCCTCCCTCACCTTAAACCTATGTCCTCTAGTTCTTGACTCCCCAACCCTGGGAAAAAGACTGTGCATATTCACCCTATCTATACCACTCATGATTTTATACACCTCTATAAGATCACCCCTCATTCTCCTACACTCCAATGAATCAAGTCCCAACCTGCTCAACATCTCTCTATAACTCAGTCCCTGGAGTCCCAGAAACATCCTCGTAAATCTCCTCTGCACTCTCCAGCTTAATTGTTGTTAACAATAATTATTCTTTTAACATTTCCAGGGCCCCATAGCTGTCAGCCCAGTTCTATCAGGCAGCCCACCCCTTGCACTGGAACTACCCTGGACCACACTGACAAGATGGTAGCCAGTCTTCCTGGAGGATAATGTGCCAGGACCACATGGGAATAGAAGGGCTTAGGGAGCAAGGAGATAGTGATCTCAGGGGCAGTCAAATAAAATGAAGGGAAGTAACGAGGCAAAATAAGAAAGACTCAACTCATATCTCAAGAGCAACAGTGGAATAAAAGAACTAATGTCAGTGAGAAAAGCTTTAAGCAGAATTTTTACCGTGTTCTCTGACTAGTTGTTCACTGAGACGAGGGTCACACATTTTAAGAGCCTGGAGAAAGATGCCACAGGCTTTCTGCCCCTTCCGGATGACAGCAGAAAGTAGCTCGGATGCCTTGCAGAGCATTTCAGTCTTAGAAATAACGACATTAAGTTCGTATTGGTTGAGAATCCGGGCGCTGTACAGGGAGTACGCAATCTGTTCCACCACTGCAGGGGACATTGACATACTGATCATGTAGTAATGTTTGCGCAGATCTATTAATCACAAACACATGTAGTTTATTAGCTTAAAATAATAATTACACGGGAAAACCAAATGTTAATTAAAGCAGCAACATCTTCTTGCCTTAACAAAGCACCTTTTATATAAAATGTCACAAAACACATCACAGGAAATACTAAACAAAATTTGACACTGAACCAAATAATGAGATATTACGGCAATTGATCAAAGCAGTGTTAGAGGAATTAAGAGGACGGGTCAAGGGGAATTTTAAGGCATGAATCTCAGATCTCAGAACCTCGGCAGCTGAAGGGAGCAACACACAAAATGCTGAAGGAACTCAGTGGGTCTGGTAGCCTCTGTGGAGGGAATCGGACAGTCGATGTTTCGGGTTGAGACCTGAAGGGATGTCTGTCTTTGGTGGAGCAATAGAAATTGGGGATGACTAGAAAACCACAATGAAAGGAATCACAGAGTTAAATGGAGGCCATTTGGTCCACCTCTTCCATGACAGCCAAAACTGGACTTTAACTTATCCTCAAGCTGACCACTATTTGTAATTTTAGGGGCTTTTTCTTTCAACCAAATTCCATTCCTAATTTCTTTAATTAATCAGTACTCCGAGATTACTTTGTGAAATTGTAAGCAACTTCACCCATGCATCGATGCAGAAATTGGGAACGTACAGTTGGAGTTAACCTTCACTGCTGAAAACTTTGCTGATTCAGTGATTTGACAGAAAACCATTCTTACGCACTATACAAACCACTTAAAATTAAACCCACATAAAAGGGGTTAAGTGAAATTTTGGCAATCTGTTAGGATATAATTATTGACGAACCATCTTCTGATCCTGAAAGTACTTTGTATGTACATGTGTTGCTCCCTCAGATGAATGTGGAAATTCCTTTGTTTAGAAAAAACCTTTCTTTTACAGTTTAATTTTCTGCACTAACTTAATCCCATGTGTATGTCCCAATAAGAGTCATGGTCATGCAGCACGGAAGGTCCATTGTGTCCATGCCAACCTTCGTTTACCCATCTATCCTAATCCCATTTACCAGCACTTGTCCTATAGTCTCTGCCTTCGCAATTCAAGTTCTTATCAATATTCCTCTGAAACATTGAGAGGATCCTTGCCTCCACCACCCACCACCCAATTGTTCGATCATTACAGCACAAAAGGAACTATTCAGCCAGGGAGTCTGTGCCAGCACCAAATAGAATAGTTCCACAGGTCCCTTCACCACTGACTGCAAAATCCAGGTCAGTGTTTTAATGAACATTTCTTAAGCAGTTCATCTTCTGTTCAGCTTTCTGTTGACATATTCTACACTTCACAAAGTCATAGAGTTAGAGTCATGAGCATGGAAACAGGCCCTTTGGCCCAACTCGTTCATGCCGACCAAAATATCTATCCCATTTGCCTGCGTTTGGCCCATATCCCTCTGAACCTCTTCTATCCATGTACCTGTCTTTTAAACATTGTAACTGTACCCACTTCTACTACTTCCTCTGGCAGCTCATTCCACATAACTATCACCCTCTGTGTGAAGAAGCTTCCCCTCAGTTCCCTTTTAAATCTTACCCCTCTTACCTTAACTCGATGCCCTTTAGTTTTAGACCCCCCTACACTGGGAAAAAGATTGTCACCAGCCACCCTATCCATGCCTCTCATGGTTTTAAATACCCCCATGAAGTCACCCCTCTGCCTCCTATGCTCCAGGAAAGATTTTCTTTCAGCAAGACCCCACATTACTTTTCATAAATTATCTTTTCGTCAGCTGGTCTGACAGCATTAATATGTGTAAACACTTTAGGCCAGAAGCAAGGACATCAAAATAACTGTCAGATCCCTTTCTCCCCAGCTGGCAAGTAACATACAGAATGAGAATTCTTACCAGACTGTATTGTCCTGCCTGATACCACTTCATTGCTGGACAGCTGGGGCTTTAGATGTCCAACATTGCAAGCCCTTGATCTACCACTCAGGCTCATTTTACTGAGGTTCTGTTATTGAGCAAACTTTCTGTTGCTTCCTTCTTTAAATCCCAGGCAGTGTGGAAGGTTCAGCCCCTGTCCAGCACACTTTGCTGCTTCTTCCTCCTATATTATGTCACGGGGGAATCTCCAACTTCTGCAGTGCACTAAAACAGCACCGTATGCAAAGGAAGAGGAATTTCCTTCTTCTCTGCTCAGCCTTGGCTAGTTGCTTTGGTACACGTCAGTAAAAGATTTCATTTTTAAGAGCTGTCAGTCTCATTCACTTGGAGTGATGTTCATTTGGCTTTGTCTTAAAAGAAACATGACTTACATTTGGTATTGGTATTGGTATTGATTTATTATTGTCACTTGTACCGAGGTACAGTGAAAAACTTGTCTTGCATACCAATCATACAGGTCAATTCATTATACAGTGCAGTTACATTGAGTTAGTACAGAGTGCATTGAGGTAGTACAGGTAAAAACAATAACAGTACAGAGTAAAGTGTCACAGCTACAGAAAAAGTGCAGTGCAATAAGGTCACAACAAGGTAGATCATGAGATCTGAGTCCATCTCATTGTATAAGGGAACCGTTCAATAGTCTTACCACAGTGAGATAGAAGCTGTCCTTAAGCCTGGTGGTATGTGCCCTCAGGCTCCTGTATCTTCTACCTGACGGAAGAGGAGAGAAGAGAGAATGACCTGGGTGGGTGGGGCCTTTGATTATGCTGGCTGCTTCACCAAGGCAGCAAGACGTAAAGACAGAGTCCAAGGAGGGGAGACTGGTTTCTGTGACACGCTGGGCTGTGTCCACAACTTTCTGCAGTTTCTTGCGATCCTGGGCAGAGCAGTTGCCGTACCAAGCCTTGATGCATCCAGATAGGATGCTTTCTATGGTGCATCGATAAAAGTTGGTGAGTGTCAAAGGGGACATACCAAATTTCTTTAGCCTCCTGAGGAAGTAGAGGCGCTGGTGAGCTTTCTTGGCCTTGGCATCTACGTAATTTGACCAGGACAGGCTATTGGTGATGTTCACTCCCAGGAACTTGAAGCGCTCAACCCTCTCGACCTCAGCACCATTGATGTAGACAGGTGCATGTACACCACCTCCATTCCTGAAGTCAACAACCAGCTCTTTTGTTGACATTGAGGGAAAGGTTGTTGCCATGACACCATCTCACTAAGCTCTCTATCTCCTTCCTGTACCCTGAATCATCATCGTTTGAGATACGGTCTGCAATGTTTGTTTGCATTTGTTGCCCTGATAAAGCAATTTGGCAGTGATTTTTTTTAGCATTTTGATCTTAAATCTCACTCAGAAGATTTTAAGGAACAGTCAGAGTGAAATGCAAAGCCTTTTGGTGAGGAAGAACATACACTTACACTGCGGCATGAATTCCCAGCCCCGGAAAATTGCATTCAGTCCATCATTCCCAGGTGTTTATACCCATGAAATTATTTTAAAGGTGTTAGGGGTGCAGTGCCTGTACCACTGTAGCAAATATCAACAGGGCCCTTTCCTTGCAAAATGTATTTGGTAAGCTATCACAAGAGCAAAACTGGACATAAAAGGAGCTACAATACAATAGATAGAACATCGGCTTAAGTAACAGAAGACAGAGAGTAGTGATGAACTGTTGTTTTATCGAACTGGAGGGATATTTACAGTGAAGTTCCTGAGTGGTCACCACTAAGATCATTGTCTTTCTTAATAGAAGTTAAGGATTTGGACTTGCAACACTTCCAAGTTTACAGACAAGAAGAACTTGACGCCCTCGTGAATCGTAGTGAGGAAAGTAAAAGACTCCAAGGAGACATCTGCAGGCTAATGAAATGGATGGAGAGATGGCAGATGAAATTTAATGTTGAAAAACCTTACATTTTGGTAGGAAGAATTAGAAGAGGCAATATAAACCAGAAGGCAAAAATCTGAAAGGGATAGAAGGACAGATATGTCCTGGGGGGAGGGGTGGGTGGTCTGTGTACATAGTTCATTGAAAGTTGGTCAGGTTGAGAGAGTGATTAATAAAGTCTGTTAGATTCTGAGCTCTATAAATAGAAGCACAAAGTACAAGAGCAACGGAGTCATGATGAACCTTTATAAAACATTATTTCAACTGTAACTAGATCTTAGAAACAAAAAAGGGCCAATCACTTTGCCGGGGAGTGTCCAACAAACCTCCAAGTGGTCAGCAGGAGACAGAGGAGCAGATTTGTGGACAAATCACAGAGAAAAATAAAAATAATAGGTCAATATGGGACTCTTAAAAAAGTAATTAGGAGGGCAAAGAGGGGGCACAAAATAGCATTGGCAGGTAAGGTTAAAGAACCATTCGGCACAACCCTAATCATTACCTCAGTATAGCAACACTATGATCACCTTGACTGCTCTGCGCTACAATGGACTTTGTTTTTTTGTTGTTGTAATTGTGTGCTTTCTTGTAAAAATTGTGTATAATTTAAGATTTTCTTGTGAATGTTGCTTATGATGCTCTGTGCCTGTGATGCTGCTGCAAGTAAGTTTTTCATTGCACCTGTGCACACATGTACTTGTGCACATGACAATAAACTTGACTTTGACTTATAAGAGGGTAACTGGAGAGATAGTTGGGACCAATTGGGACCTATGTGGGAATCTGCACATGGAGCTAGAAGACAAAGACTTGAGGCATTGAATGAATACTTTTCATCTCTATTCATTAACGAGGACATCGTAGTTGGAGAATTCAGGGAGAACGACAATGGAAATCTAAAGTAAACTACCATAGAAAAGGAAGAGACATTAAGCTTTAAGATCTCTTTATTAGTCACATGTACATCGAAACACACAGTGAAATGCATCTTTTGCGTAGAGTGTTCTGGGGGCAGCCCGCATGCCCGCAACTTCCTAACCCGTACGTCTTTGGAATGTGGGAGGAAACTGGAGCACCTGGAGGAAACCCAGGATTAGATCTCCAGGGCCTGATGAAATGTATCCCAGGCCACAATGGGAGGCAAGGGAGAGAAGGTTATTGGGACTCTGACAGAAAAGTTCACATCTTCTCTGGCACAGAACTGGAAGACAGCAAATGTGGTAATCCTTTTCAAGAAGTGCAGCTGGAATAAGTCAGGTAATTATCAGCTGATGAGTTTAACATCAGTGGTAGGGAAATTAATGGAAAAAGATACCGAATGCAGGATTAATCTGCACTTAGAGAGCCAGTGATTGATCGGGGATAGACAGCACTGCTTCTTTAAAGGGAGATTATATCTGACTATTTGATTAGAATTTTCAAATAATTAACTGGGTGTGTTGATGAGGGCATCGTGCTTGATAGAACATAGAACAGTATAGCACAGAACAGGCTCTTCAGCCTACAATGTTCTGCCGACCTATATCAACCTGCTCCACAATCAATCTAACCCTTCCCTCTTACAAAGCCCATAACCCTCCATTTTTCTTACATCCAAGAGTCTTTTAAATGTCCCTTATCGTATCCGCCTCTACCACCACCACCCCCGGCAGCGCGTTCCAAGCACCCACCACTCTGTGTGAGAAACCTACCTCTGACATCTCCCCTAAATGTTCCTCCACTCACCTTAAATGGATGTCCTCTGGTATTGGCCATTGCTGCCTTGGGAAAAAGGGGTGTAGGACTTCAGTAAGCCCTTTGGAATGTCTCACATGGAAGACTCATCCAAAAGATTTATTTTTCCCCACTGGAAGCCTGTGATACTGAACGGATGGTGGGATCCTTGCTGTTTGATATTTAAATGACCAATCTTGATTAGAAGGCAAGTTTAATAAGTCTGCAGATAACAGGAAGGTTAACGGTATTGTTGATAACGAAGAGGGTAGTCGTCAGCTACATAATAATGTTGATTATTTGGTAAGATGAGCAGATGGAATTTAGTCCTGAAAAATGCACGGTGAGGGGAGTGTTGGGAGGATTAGTAAGGCTAGGACATACACAATAACGGACCTTTGGTGGTACTGAGGACCTTGGTTGTAAATGTCCAAAGACACCCTGAAAGTAGCACATGTGGATAAGGTGATTAAAAAGCATATGGAACACTTGCCTTAATTAGCAGGGGCATAGATCAGAAAAGCAGAGGGGTTATGAAATAATATATAAAACTGTAGTTGGGCCACAGCTGGAACACTGTGCATAGTTTTAGTCACCACATTATAGGAAAGATGTGGTTACATTGGAGAGGGTGCAGAGGAGATGTTGTCCTGGTTGGAGCATTTCAGCTTTGAGCAGAGACTGGATAGGTTGGGCTTGTTTTCTTTGGAGAGGAGAAGACTGAGGAAAGAGCTGATAGAGGTATACACAATTATGAGGGGCACAGATAGTGGGGTGGAGACACAGGAGCCTGCTGATGTTGGAATCTGGAGTAAAAACAAACTGCTTGGTCAGCAAGTCAGGCGGGATCTGTGGACACAGGGGAACAGTCTTCGTTTCAGGTCGAGACCCTGCATCAGGACTAGACAGTGAGAAACTTTTCCTCATAGCAGTGGTGTCGGTAGCCAGAAGGTACAGGTTTCAGGTAAGGGGGATGAAGTTCAGAGGGGACTTGAGGGAGACTTTTTTCATGCAGAGGGTGGTTGGAATCTGGAAAACATTCCTGAGGGGATGGTGAAGTAATGTACTCTCACAACATTTAAGTATCTGGATGAAACCTATGGCAGTAGTAATGTTCAGGAGCTGGGTTAAGTATCTAAAAGGAAAGATCTGCAGGGCTGTGAGGGCCAGGGTGGGGAAATGACGCAGTGTTGCGGTTCACAGCTTCATTGACCCTGGTTCAATCCTGACCTCTGGTGCTGTCTGTGGAATTTCCACATTATCAGTGTGACCACATGGTATTCCTGTAGCTGCTCCAATTCCTACTACATCCCATGTGCTGGTTGGAAGGTTAATAGGCCACTGTAATTTGCCCCTAGTGTGTAATGTGTGGTAGAAGAATCTAGGGGAGTTGATGGGAGTGTTACAAAGAAATAAGTGGGAGAATAGGATTGGAGACACATGAGACCGCAGATGCTGGAATCTGGAGCAACACACAAACTGCTGGAGGAACTCAGCAGATCGAGCAGTATCTGTGGGGGGGAAAGGAATTATCAACATTTTGGGTCCAAACCCTGCGTCAGGACTGAGAGTGGAGAGGGGAGATGGCCAGTATAATGAGGGGAGGGGGAGCAGTGGGACAGGAGTCCGAGGTGATTGGTGGACTGAGGAGGGGTGTAAGATGACAGGCAGGTTGCACCAGGTAGGGGAGGGGAGGGGTGTAGGAGTGGAGTTGGGAGACACTGGCAGGTGGATGTTAGATGGAGGCAGACAGAGAGAGAGAAAAGGGAGGCAGATGGAGAGAGGTGGGGAGGGGAGGGTGAAGGTTGGACAGCTGCTGGAGGGAGATAAGCAGGAACACAAAGGGCTCCCAGTGCTAGACTCTGATAAGTAAAGAAGGTGAGAATGGGAACCATTAGGGGGGAGGTGAAGGGCAGTTGGAACCTGAGAATAGGATCGATGGGATTGCTCCACAAACCGGCATAGGCTTGATGGGCCAAATAACCTCCTTCTCTGTCACAAGAATAAAAAGGACAGAAGGACAGGCAGGATGCACTGACACAAAGCTGCTAGGCACTCAGTGGGCCAAATGGCCTCCTTCCATGCTGTAAGTACTCTGTGATTCTATCTGTGATATAGTGGATCACAGCATTTATAATGTGTTGTTTTGCAATTCTCCCTTTTGAAAAGATTGGAAAATTGTGTTCAGAATCAATATATATATCAGAATCAGAATTTATATTTGAATTCATTATAGAAATATCTAAAAAATTAATACTTTCTGGAAATTTTGGTCAGATTCATTTTGTGAATTAGATAAATGTTTTGTCCTTTGAAAGCCTAAGGCATAAGTATTGGGTTGATAAAATACCAGCTCACTTTCGATTAATCAAATGTCAATTAAATGCATAAGTGAACAAAGATCAGACAACATGCTTGGCTTGGCACCAACCTAAAGCTAAAAAACTAGCAACAATCAATAGATCATTATATTATGGAGCTTTTTAATATATAGGCATCATTGGTAAGGTCAGCAATTATTGCCCAAGCCTTGTTATCATTGAAAAGATGGGCTGCAGCTGCAGCTGTACATGTGGTGAAGGTACTGCCACAATGCTGCTGGTTAAACAGGAACACGATGGAATGAAGCTTGTTTTCTGGTATTTCAAAGACCAGGAATAAACCTGAGCCGAAAATATTTCTTCACTAGCGATGTCAGTTTCACTGCAGGTCTCTTTGAAAGTGGAAGTGAAACTCATAACAGATTCCTGGTTTCAGAATTGCAGCTGTAAAACTTCTTTTAAACAATGTGTTACTATGCATTTACTAGACTGCCTCTCTGTCCCGTAATATTAGCAAAAAAACAAACTGCTGGAAGAACTAAGTGGATCAGGCAGCATCTGCGGAAGCAAAGGGATGGTCGATATTTCGGGTCGGGACCCTACATCGGGGCTGAGACTGTAGAGAGAAGGTAGCCAGTGTCCATGTCCATAGATCCCTCAAGGTTGCCGCGCAGGTCAATAGGGTTGTTAAGAAGGCGTATGGTGCGTTGGCCTTCATTAGTTGGGGTATTGAGTTCAAGCGCCACGAGGTAATGTTGCAGCTCTGTAGAACTCTGGTTAGACCACACTTAGAGTATTGAGTTCAGTTCTAGTTGCGTCATTACAGGAAGGATGTGGAAGCTTTAGAGAGAGTGCAGAGGAATTTTACCAGGATGCTGCCTGGATTGGACAGCATGTCTTATGAGGATAGGTTGAGTGAGCTAGGGCTTTTCTCTTTGGAGAGAAGGAGGATGAGAGGTGACTTAATAGAGGTGTACAAGATGATAAGAGGCATAGATCGAGTGGACAGGCAGAGACTTTCTCCCAAGGTGAAAATAGCTAACATGAAGGGGCATAATTTTAAGGTGATCGGTGGAAGGTATAAGGGGGATGTCAGGGGTAAGTTTTTTTACACAGAGAGTGGTGGGTGAGTGGAGCACACTGCCGGCAGAGGTTGTGGGGACAGATACATTAGGGACATTTAAGAGACTCTTAGATAGACGCATGAATGATAGAGAAATGGGAGGGAAGGGTTAGATAGATCTTAGAGCAGGATAAAATGTCTGCACAACATCATGGGCCGCAGGGCCTGTATGTGCTGTAATGTTCTATGTTCAGTGTAAAGAGATGAGAGGGAGGGATGAGACAGGGGCAGGTAGGTGATAGGTGGAAACAAATAACGGAGGGATGCTGAGTAGATGGAGCCAGGTGGGGGAGAAGGAAGGTGGAGACAGAGGCTGGAAGGTGATAAATGGAACCAGATATGTTCCTCCAGCAGTTTGGTTTTGCACCAGGTTCCAGCATCTGCAGTCTCTTGTATCTCCCACAGTAATAGGATGGATGCAGGGAGGATGTTCCCCCTGGCTGAGGAGGAGAAGGGTGGTGAATCTCTGGAATTTTCTACCCCAAGAGGCTTATTATTTGAGTCAATTCAAAACAAAACTCCGGATATTAAGGAAGTCGAGGGATATGGGAATAGTGCAGGAAGATGGGGCTGAGGTAGGAGATCAGACATATTAAATGGTGGAGCAGGCTTGAAGGGCTAGGTGTCCTACCCTCATTCCTAATTCCTAGGATCTCCTTCTAGGTCAGAAACAACAGGTTGCAGTTTCAGCCTTTGCTGAAGATAACATCTCAGGAACCGATTTCTAGTTTTCTTCTTAGACAATCCCTTGGGTTTTGAGAATCACACTTCCACTTGGTCTTGTAGGTTCTGAGGTGGCTATTGAGGCCATTGATAACTCCTAACCATCCTCTGACACAACCTAGCCAGCCACTCAGTTCAATGATAGACAGAGAATGCCACCCTTGCTTGCGACACCCATGAATGAATAAATAATGTTAGGAAATCGGTAACTGCTGGTTCATTTGTTAAATATTTTATTTCTGGCTTGTAACAAAACAAAGTACAACAGCACATCCTTTCAATTGATCAAATTAGAAAATCCAGGAAATACATAGCAAGTCAGGCATTAATCCAGTGAAGGGTCATCCATCTGAAACATCAACTCTGTTGCTTCTTCCACAGTTGCCACCTGACTTGCTGAGTTTTTCCAGCTTTCTCTGTTTTTGTTTCAGGTTTCTAACATCTGCAGTTTTTTTTTATAATTTCATTCAAAATTGAACTTCTGTTTCAAAAGTCTGGTGTTGGGCAGATGAACAATGTGATCTGTCCCGTGCAGCAGACTAAATGTGTCTAGGAGCCCAACACTGTGACATTGACCGAGGAGAGGACACTGACATTAATTGTCCTTTTAGTGGATTTGGAGGATGGTGTCGTATTTTTTCCAGTGTCTTGAGATGCCTGCTGTAGGTGCTCCAGGGTCTCAGGAGCATAGAGGAGAGCAGTGATCACTACTGACCAGTAGACCATGAGTTTTGTGCTGAGTCTTGATGTTCCAACACCCAATCAACCAGAGCAGCAGGTCACCAAGTGGAGGGGTTGACTGGATGGTAGATGTTAGGACAAGTAAGTCAGGCAGGGATAGGTTAATGAACATGATGGGACTGATGGGCTGAAGTGTGTTTATTCCAATACAAGGACAATGATGGGTAAGGCAGATAAACTTAGAGCCTGGATCAGTACATGGAATTATGAGGATGCAGCCATTACAGAGACTTGGTTTTGATGTTTTAGACGAGATAGAGATGGAGGTAAAAGAGGTGGAGGAGTTGCATTACTAAGCTGCACTCAGAGAGGACATACTGGAGGGTTCATCCACTGAGACAATATGTGTAGTGTAGCAGTTAGCGGAACGCTATTACAGCACCAGCGACCCAGGATCAATTCCGGCTGCTGTCTGTAAGGAGTTTGTACGTTTTCCCCATGTCTGTGTGGGTTTCCTCTGGGTGCTCCAGTTTCCTCCCACATTCTAAAGATGTACAGGTTAGGAAGTTGTGGGCATGCTATGTTGGCACTGGAAGTGTGGTGACACTTGCAGGCTGCCCCCAGAACACGCTATGCAAAAAGATACATTTCACTGTGTGTTTTGATGTACATGTGACTAATAAAGAAATCTTATCTTATAAATAAGAAAGGTGCAATCACTCTGATGGGATTATACCAGAGGCCTCCCAACAGCCATTCAGAGATAGAGGAACTGATATGTAGACAGATTATGGAAAGATGTAAAAGTACCAGGGTTGTCATAGTGGGGGACTTGTAGCTCCCTAACATTGACTTGGACTTCTTCAGTGTAGGAGGCTTAGATGGGGCAGAATTTCTTTGATGCATCCAAGAGGGTTTCTTGAATAAGTATGTGGATAGTCCAACTAGAGGAGGGACGGTACTGCATCTTATTTTGGGAAATGAGCCTGGCAGGTGACTGGCCTTTCAGTGGGGGGGAAACATTTTCGGAACAGTGATCACAACTCCTTAAGTTTTAAGATAGTTATGAATAAGGACAAGTCTGGACCTTGCAGGAAACTAAATTGGGGGAAGGCAAATTACTACAATATTACACAAGAGCTAGGGGCAGTTAATTGGGAGCAGGTGTTAACAGGGCAGTCCACATCTGATACATGGGAGTTGTTTAAATATCAGCTGGAGGAAGGAAAAGGATGGCAAGGTAAGGTAATCTTGGATGACAAGAGAGGTTAAGAATTTAGTCAAAAAGAAAAAGGAAGCATATGTAAGGTGCAGGAAGCTAAAATCAGACAGTGACCTTGAGGAAAATAAAGATAGCAAGTAAGAGCCCAAGCAGGGGATTAGGAAGGCCAAAAGGGGCCATGAAATGTCATTGGCAAGTAGGATTAAAGAGAATCCCAAGGCTTTTTATACTTACATTAAACAAGAGGGTAATTAGGAAGTGGGTAGGACCACTCAAGGATAAAGAAGGGAACTTATGCTTGGAGTTGGAGGATGTGGGTGAGGTACTCAACAAGTAGTTTGTGTTGTATTCTCCAAAGAGAAGGAGAGGGAGGATAGTGAGAGCAGTGTGGGGCATGCTAATGTGTAGGGCATTTTGAGATCAAGGGAGAGGTGGTGCTGGTCTCTTGAAAAGCATCAAGGTGAATAAGTCCCCAGAGCCTGATGGGCTCTATCCCAGGTTTTTGAGGGAGGCAAGAGAGGAGATTGCTAGGGCCTTGACAAAGATCATTGTATCCCCACTAGCAACAGCTGGGGTCTCAGAGGACTGGAAAGTAGCCAATGTTGTTCCTTTGTTCAAGAAGGGAAATAGGGATAATCCAGGAAATTATAGGCTATTGAGTCTCTCATCAGTGGTAGGGAAGCTATTGGAGAGGATTCTTAGGGATAGGATTTGCGTGCATTTGGAAAAACATGGCTTGATTAAGATAAGCATGGCTTTGTGCAGGGCAGGTCATGTCTTACAACTTGAGTTCTCTGAGAAGGTGATGAAGGTGTTTGGTGAGGGCAGGGCAGGGCAGTGGATGTTGTCTACATGGGCTTTAGTAAGACAGTTGACAAGGCCCCTCATGATAGGCTGATTGAGAAGGTTAAGACGCATGGAATCCACAGTGACTTGATAGTTTGGATTCAGAATTGGTTTGTGGATAGAAGTCAGATGGTGGTGGTGGAAGGGTGTTATTCTGGCTGGAGGTCTGTGACCAGTGGCATTCAACAGGGATTGGTGCTGGGGCCTCTGTTGTTAGTGATACAAATGACTTGGTTGAAAATGTAGTTGGGTGGGTTAGTAGATTTGGAGATGATACAAAGATTGGTGCAGTTGTGAACAGTGTGGAGGGCTATCAAAGGATAGAGCAGGATACAGATCAGTTATACATGTGGGTGGAGAAATGGCAGGTAGAGATTAATCTGAGCAAGTGTGATGTGTTGCACTTTGGAATGTCTAGTGTAAGGGGAATGTATACAGTTAACAACCAGACCTTTAACAGCATTTATGTGCAGAGGCATCTTGGGGTCCAAGTCCATAGCTCCCTGAAAGTGGCAACGCAAGTAGTCAGGGTGGTGAAGAAGGCATATGGCACACTTGCATTCATTGGTTGGGGCACTGAGTATAAGAGTCAGGAAGTCATTTGCAGCTATATAAAACTTTGGTTAGGCTGCACTTGGAGTACTGTGTGCAGTTTTGGTTGCCCCAATACAGGAAGGATGGGGGGGGGGGGGGTACAGAAGAGGTTTATCAGGATGCTGCCTGGATCAGAGGTTATGAGCTATAAGAAGAGGCTGGACAAACTTGGGTTGTTTTCTCTGGAGTTACGGAGGCTGAGGGGAGACCTGATAGAAGTTTATAAGATTATGAGGGGCATAGATAGGGTAGACAGCCAGAATCTTTCTCCCAGGGTAAAACTGTCAAATACTAGAGGACATGCATTTAAGGTGAGAGGGGGAAAATTTAAAGATGTGCAGAGCAAGTTATTTACAGAGAGTGGTGGGTGCCTGGAACGCACTGCCGGGGTGGTGGTCAAAGCAGAGGTGATAGTGGCATTTAAGAGGCTTTCAGATAGACACAAGAATATGCAGGGATATGGATCACGTGCAGGCAGAAGAGGTTTAGTTTAATTTGGCATTGTGTTCGGTACAGACATCATGGGCCGAAGGGCCTGTTCATGTGCTGTACCGTTCTATGTTCTTTGTACAAAGGTTTCCTAAACCTCGCTAATTGAGCTGCTGTATGCAGATGATGCTTGCATTTGCACACACTAACAGGCTGAGCTCCAAGACACCATCAACACTCTCTAGTCCATACCGATCATAAAACTGTTGAGTTGTACTACAGCAACTCACCAAGACTCCTTCAACAGCATATCCCCATCCACAACTTCCACCACCTGGAAGGGTAAGGGCAGCAGATGCATGGGAATATCATCGCCCACAGGTTGCCTTCCATGGCCTGGAAATGTCACATTGCTCCTTCATCGTTACTGGGTCTAAATCCTAGAACCCCCACTACCAAACAGCTTTGTGGAGATATCTTCACCATAGGATTGCAGTGCTTCAACAAGGCCATTTGCCACCACTTTCTGAAGGAACAGTAAGGGGTGACTAGAAAAACTGACCTTACCAACGGCGCTCACATTCCTTGAATGAATAATAAACTGAATTAACTTCCAGTATCATTTGCTACTGGGTTATAAATTTAGAGGGTCCTTAATTATGCAGTAGTCCTGATGCAGGGTCTCGACCTGAAACATCGACAGTTCCTCCCCACACCACCCCCCCCCCCCCCGCACCACAGATGCTGCTCGACCCACTGAGTTCCTCCAGCAGCTTATTTGTTGCTCCAGATTCCAGCATCTGCAGTCTCTGTTGAAGTTATTTACCCACTCACTAAAATTTTCTCCATGTTCTGTATTGTAAGCTTTTACATATGTTCATATTTCACATAAAATACTTCATAGTTAAGGCATGTCTGAGTGAAACAACAATATATCTGGCTTTTTCCACCACATACTTTTGTTTTCATTTGGTTCATCTCTCAGAGAAATGACGGAAGCAACAGTTATCTATGGTCCAAAACAACTCCTAATTATTTCTCAATTACAGGCAACTGTAATTATTCCTTTTTTTCAATTCGTCACTACAGAAAAATAAGATTATTTTTCCAGGCTAGTAAATAACTTGGGGAAATCAGGTTTCACTCTGCATATGGGTCAGCAGGAACAAGGTGATGCAATAGTGAGTCACACAGAGGAAGTGTTGTAAAATTAAGTAGAAACTAAAATAACTGCAGCTGTAAATAGTGATGTGTTCAATGGAGAAAGTTGCCGCAATCAGTAACAGTAATAATCTAGGATTAACCCACAGTAATATATATCAATTTAATGTGAGATTAATACAACATTTTAAAATGGATTTGAGATGAAATTCATGAAGAGGTCTAGAAGCAGTGACCATTTCAAAATTAATATCCACTCCTAAAGGGATATTCTAAAACCTTTATCAACACAAGACATTTTTCAGCATGTCTTACACCATTGCTTTTGTTCCTATTTTAACACCAGTCCCTTCAGTTAGCAATTCCTGCTGGCTACTTAAACCCACATTTTTTGCAGCTTGTTGGGAAATTTACACTGATGCAAGTTCAATGTAATATTGTTGTAAAGGCTCTCAAATCCAACTTTTGGAAGAGGTTTTTTTTAATTCAGGGATTTGGGAAAAGAGCAAGGATTACTCTTTGAAAGAACTGGTCCAAACTCAATGACCTGGACAGCCTCCTTCTGTCAAGGATTATTCTATGATTCTTTAACAATGCAAGTTCGTTCAATGTTGCCTTATCCCCATTCCTGACCACACAACTCCTTTTTCTGATCCACTCAAAAGCTGACAATTAAAAGGTTGCCACTCTTCTGGTACTGTGCACTCTTTCAAAATACACACTTTCAACTCTTCAGTTCTGAGTAAATTTCCAACCTTCCTGTTTCCTTCAAAGTCCCTACAAAATCTTCCTGCCTCATTAATTCTAAGCTCACGTTTCCACAGCCAAGGCTTTTGCCACTCTACACAACTGAAGCAACCTTAAGCGATGCCAAAAATGACATGCAAAAGCAAACTATTGAGAAAGCTGGAAATTTGAATCATAAGCAGAAAGCAAAGTAAATAATCAATGAGTCAGACAGCATATGAAGAAAGAAACAGAGTTAATGTTTCACGATGTAAGATTCTTGAGCTAAAAATTTAAGCTTGTTTCTCTCTCTACAGATACTGTCAGACCTGCTAGGAATTTCAGCTTTTTCTGTTTTCATGCCACAGATGTCATCTCTGCCTGATGGCCACACTATCCCCTCAACACCTCCCTCCATTCTCCAGTGGACTGTCCTCACTTGCCTTTCTAATCACTTCTAGCAATGGCCCCTCACCCACACCTGCACCTTTACCTCTGACGTCCTGTAGTTAAACTTTCAGCAAGAACATATTTAACTCATGGAACACAGAACAGTACAGCATAGGAACAGACCCTTCAGCCCACGGTGTCAGTGCCAAACATGATGCCAGATTAAACTAAACCTGCCTGTACATAATCCATACCCCTCCATTCCATGCTCTTCATAATTAACCTACATTAACTAAAAATTGACCAAGTTCCAAACCCAAGCACACAGTGAGGAAACAAGGAGCCTGTAAATTAATTTTTAAAATGGGTTGTCTTTTCTTCTCTGAACCCCCGAGGTCTGACTGACCACGTCCCCTACAAATGCACAGAAAAGCAACACACACAAGAAGTGCTGGAGGAACTCAGCAGGTCAGACAGCATCTGTGGAGAGAAATAAACAGTCAACGGTTCAGGTCGAGACCCTTCATCAGGACACAAAAAAACAGATACTTTGGTTCCAGTAACTCCAGATTAATCACCAAAGCCTTTGGAAATCTTATTGCTTCAATCACCACTAAACTGAAATCCATTCATCAGCCTTTCAAAATAGAACATAGAAAAACTACAGCACAATTCAGGCCCTTCAGCCCACAAAGCTGTGCTGAACATGTCCCTACCCTAGAAATTACTAGGCTTACCCATAGCCCTCTATGGTTCAGCAAATTCATTTATTGAATGATCGGGAAGGCACGAGGAACTGAATGACCTACTTCAAGTTATACCTAATAATGCTGTAAAATGGAATAACATGTTTGCCAAACAGCAAAAAACATGTTATCAACTGAATGATGTTATATAAATCTAGAACTTTTCCCATCTAACCCCCTTGGTGTGTTAATAATCAAAACATTACACATCTTCCTTTGAAACAATAATAGCCTAATTAACTGACGCAGGAAGGAGGTGGTACCATTTTCACAGTTTTACAACAAACCGGTATGATTAAATAAAGATGGTGCAATCAAGGGGACAGGGATGCATCAATTAAATTGTCATGAATGTGACTTTTGTATTATTAAACAAGGAGGATTCAGAGTAAACTTTGGCATTTTGTAAGGAAGCTGCAGACAGGATTGAATCCCTGTACACATGGGAAAAGACTCTACTTCAATGAGATAAGTTTGGTATCACCCATAGTTAAAGCTTACTGCACGCATGAGTAATATTTAAAGTTTCCAAGCAGCTAGCAATATAACTGTGAACACTAGATGAGAACAAGTTCCTTTGAGTGAGTTGTGATTAAAGACAAAAGTTAAAGAGATGTACACATGAGTCTTGTTTCTAGACATTCCACCCAGGGGCAACATCATCCTTGCCAAGCCCCATATCAGCATTATAAGTTTCACTGAGACAGGTTATAGGCTGTCTGCTTAGGACAAACTCCCATCCCCAGAATAAATCTGCTTTACTTTTGCTGCATTCCTCTACTACACTCCCCTGGGAATTGCTTGCTGTGATGGAGCTTAGAGTGCTTGCTTTGAGAGTCTGTTGTCAGGCGTGTGGATAAAATGGCTCACCCCCTGGACCTGGTTGAGTGCGATCACAGCTGCGATGTTGGTTTGGTGAAGATGCCTACTTTGGTTTGCCTATCCAGCCAGTGATCATACTACTTCTCCAGTGCCTGTTCTAAGTAGTCAATGGTTGTGAGCTAAAGGCTGAGCTGGTACACTGCAGGCTTTTGTCAATAATGTTGCCCTTGCTTAGAACTGGCTTCCAAGTAATGGGGAGTGGTTTCCTCCCACATTCCAAAGACGTACTGGTTAGGAGTTGTGGGCGTGCTATGTTGGCACTGGAAGTGTGGCAACACTTGCAGGCTGCCCCCAGAACACTACGCAGAAGATGCATTTCACTGTGTGTTTCGATGTACATGTGATTAATAAAGATATCTTATCTTATCTGATCCATGTTGATCAGGGTCCTGACATAAATCTTAATTGTCAGAGGATCCTTGTATATTAAAAAAATGTCTCAATGTAGGGAGGACCACAGTCTAGGCTCCTTCCACTACCGGACTTGGAGGGGCTGAGTTGGGTAGGGAAACCCCTCAAACAATGAAAGGGTGCATCACCCCAGGGGGCCACAGGAGCAGAAATGGTGCTAGTTTTAAAAAAAAGCATTAACAGTATTGAATGTATTGACCAAATGACACTAAGAATGCAAAGAGTTTTACATTGTTTTTACTTTTTGAATATAAATGTTATGAATAAATTTTATTTTTGAAATAAAAATTGTCTCAAAGTAAAAAGATGCAGACCTAAAATAAATGAAATATGAAAAAGTAAATGAAATATGAAAAAGTACAGGGTCACCTTCACTAAAATGTCTATTTTGCTTGTTTGTAATAAATCCACTTTATTAATGACACTGGCAGGATAATTCCTTCAAACTGACTGCTTTGACTTCTCAAAAGGTATTTAAACTTCAAAAGCTATTTGGAAAGAAAAAACCTTAAATAGATTATTGCAGAGAAAGATGAACCTCTGGAGATAACTATTTTAAAATTGTCTGGCAAAATAAGTCATGGGATGTAATCTTAGTACAAGAAATATGGAGTTACATTATATTAGACTCCATCTAGTGGTCCAAGCTAAGAAGTGTGGATCTCACCACTTGAATACAAATAACCAGAATCAAAGCAGTTCACATATTCACAAGATAAATTAGAGCTGAGAATTGCAATTCATCTATCTAGAAAAATCCTAATGCTGCCCTAAGCCCTCAAATATTTATTTCTTAAATAATTCCAGGCTTTTGTCTCCACCTCCTTATTATGGTTCAATTCGCACATCAATCAATCTTTTGGTGTGAAGGTAAATTTCCAGCTTATTGATGACATTTTCAGGGTCAGAAATCTTACCGTATCCTGTCTTTAATTTAAACAGAATGCTGGAAAACCTCAGATTAGGTCATACCTAGGCAGCGAGAAACAATCCTAACCTCCTCTGAATTCAGGCCACTGGCACTGGGGCTTAGACTCGTGTCTCTGCTTTGCATCTACCTCTGGGACAAGTCTGTGATCAGATGTGGATGCAGCATTCAAGACCCAGTCTGATGTTTCATACTACTTTTCACTTGCATTTTCTGCCTTTTCCTCTGTAGTCCAATATCCAGTGGCTTTGCTGATTATTATCTACATTGGTTGGAAATATTGAGTCTGCCATGAATCCCAAATCCATTTCAGCCTAGTTAAGGAGTCTGCTTGCTGTTTTTCCTTACTATATACTTGCATTATATTTCATCTCTGCCCACTTACATATTTTGTTGAACTTGTTCTCTAATTTGTGAGTGGCTATTATTCCTCCTGTTTTGGTATTAAAAGTAAATTTGGGTACTTAAATGACCTGCAATTGGAAACAGTTCTGTATTTTAGTTACATCAGGAATCCCTGGGGGGGGCATAGTTTATAAATTTCAACAAATTGTAGAAGCAAGCTGATTATTTATCAAAATGAACACATATGCATTCAAAAATAGAATGAGAAGGGAAGCTTACCTGAATCCTCTGAAAAACCATGAATTGGTAAAGATATTTAGAGCTGCATAACCTGTTGTAAGCATCCCCTTATCAATGATTAAAAGATTTTTTTCATTTTGACTGCTATTCAGATAACCTATTAGCCCCATTAATTAGTCCATTTGATGCTTATTAGCTGTTAGAAGATGAAAATGTTTTATGTTTTCTATGCAAATATATTCTTGAAAAAAATACTTCAAATCAATCCAATAATTGGTTAGCTTTCCTTGATGTCATAGAGCACTACAGCACTGAAACAGGCCCTTTGGCCCATTTAGTCCATGCCGGCCTGGTTTTCTGCCTAGTCCCATCTACCTGCACCCAGACCATAACCCTCCATACGTCTCTCATTCATGTACCGATCCAAACTTCTCTTACATGTTACAACTGAACCCACATCCACCACTTCTGCTGGCAGCTCGTTCCACACTCGCACCACCCTCTGAATTAAGTTCCCCCTCTGATTCCCCTTAAATATTTCACCTTTCACCCTAAACCCATGACCTCTAGTTCTAGTCACACCCAACCAGAGGGGGAAAAAGCCTGCATGCACTCACCCTATCTATACCCCTCATAATTCTGTATACTTCTATAAGATCTCCCCTCATTCTCCTGCGCTCCAGGGAATAAAGTCCTAACCTACTCAACCTATCCCTGTAACTCAGGTCTTCAAGTCCCAGCAACATCTGTAAATTTTCTCTGCACTCTTTCAAGCTTATTGATATCTTTAGGTAGGTGACTAGAACTGCACACAACACTCTAAATTTGGCCTCATCAGTCTTATACAACTTCAACTTAACATCCCAACTCCTGTACTCATTGCCCCGATTTATGAAGGCCAATGTGCCAAAAGCTCTCTTTATGACCTTATGTACCTGCGATGCCACTTAAGGCTGTTGGACTTTCAGAGGAAAGCCTTCCTCCTCCAAAAACAAGATAATGATCCCATAAGGGATTCCTTATATTGGGATATCCCATATCACCAAGCTAGTTAACATACAACAGGAAGGTGATACTTTAAGAGAAACAAGACACATTACCTTTCATCGGCATTCCATGGTAGAAAGAACCTTGCTACCCCGAAGAGAGACTAGTTATATTGCAATAAGAGGTTGAAGTAGTGGATTAGATTAGGCCTGGACCCCACTTCTCTTAGCAGATTCTTTCCAACATTTTTTAGTCACATTTGATAAATAAGCACTGGACACAATGGTATCAAGAATCCTAAGTGAATGAGATGTTCTACACTGACCCATAAGCTCAGGATACCAGAATGCATGCAGATTTAATGCCAAAAGTTAAACAAGGATTGCAACTTGTAGATTTGCATGGCCTCTTATTTGTAGGATGCAGTACAATCAATTTCAGTTTACTTCTCCAAAATGTGCATTAGCATGCTGTTCTAAAAAAGTTTCAGGGTTGATTTTTTTTTCTAAACACCTGACAATATTGGGAAAAAACAAACTAATTCAGAGAAAATATCCTGTATTTTAAGCACAAATCGGTATTTAAATACATAAATATTCAAAAGATAATCTAAATTCTATTAAATGCTTTGAAAATACAAGCATTAGAACAAAATAAAATTATTTGAGAAACAAGTATGCAAAAGTAGTCTATACGTCAACCTAGAGAATATTTAAAGCTGATTGGTATGACAATCCTTTCACCCAACCATTGTCAACAATTCTGCTTTGAGAGGAAATTAATCCAGAACTAAAAATTTGACATGTGTGCCTTTCACAAAATAGTGTTATATTTTTAAAGCAACAGTCCTGTGCTGAAGTGATTGAATTACTGGTCAAAGTACTTTCATTCAGACACTATACTTAAGTTGACTTCAATCAAAATTACTCCACATTAATAGAATGCCTATGAATTCCACCTGGCCAAGCTCCAAAGATCTGCCACAAATGACACACAACCAAATTTCAACTTAATGACAAAAATAAAATAAATTTTACTTATGAGATTGTAACATCATTCTGAAACATACACATTTTGTTAACTCAAAGCTGTAAGGTATTAACACTAACTACTACACATTCAAGTATTAACCCAATGCAATGCATCAAGTGCCAAACACAGTTCTTTAAGTGCATATGCTTGTCCATGGTCCCTGGTTCCATTTCAAGGATAAGGCCCTTTATTTTAAAAAAACACATGTACCAAAAGACATCCTTTCGAAGATTGCTGTTGATCGGATGTTTGTCAAGCAAAAGACACTACAAAAACACAACTTTCTATAAATAATCCCAAACATGGCATTCCACATTCACAGGCTTGCCTGCTGGCTGTTTATTTTAATGATTTGAATGATGTTTGATGCATCCAAAGTCAATTTTGTAGCTTATAATGTTTCCCCCCCAAAAAAAAGTACGATGTCCACCTCAAAATAACACAGATCATGTTATTAAGTGAATTTCCTGAATAGAGGGCGAAGTGTGGTACAACCATGGGCTAATCGTCAGTCTTCAGCAGCTGCTACAGCCATTGGTGACTTCATACTTTCCTGCACTGACGGTGCTAGTTCTTCAGTCTCATTTGTCTTATTACCCACTCTATTGCTTTGCAGCCCTGAATGAGAACACAGAGAAAGGAATTAAGCAGAAACTAAGATGAAAAGGTGCTAATAAATTAGTGGGTGTGAACTTTTCACTGCTGAGATAATTAGTGGAATATATTATGTTAACTCTAAAGGGGTATTTTGCAACCTCTCTCATTTTATACTCCTGGATTGCAGATCCTGAGGGCAATTGCCTTGTTACTCAAAGGAAAAAATTAATTAAGTTACATAAGTGCCTGGTTCAAAGTTGCTATTACTGTGGGAAAATGTGAGATTATTCACAGGGCAGGCACGGTAGTCCAGCGGTTAGCGTAACACTTTACAGCGCCAGCGACCAAGGTTCAATTCCTGCCGCTGTCTGTAAGGAGTTTGTAAGTTCTCCTCGTGTTTATGTGGGTTTTCTCCAGGTGCTCTGGTTTCCTCCCATGTTCCAAAGGCCTATGGGTTATGTTGGTGCCAGAAGTGTGGCGACACTTGAGGTTTGCCCCCAGAACACACTACGCAAAAGATGCATTTCACTGTGTTTTGATGTACATGTGACTAATAAAGATATCTTGTACATTGGAAGGAAGAACAAAAAAGCAAATTATTAATTAAATAGAGTGTGATAACAAAGATGTTGCAGTACAAAGAAATCTGAGGGAAGCGACATGCAGGTATACCCTAATTAGGAAAGGTAATGGAATGTTGACATTTTTTGCAAAGGGTATGGAGTATTAACATTGCTTTGATGCAACTTTACAGAGCAGTGTGAGAGACTGAATCTGAAGCACTGCATACAGTTTTGGCTCTGTATTCAAGGAATGATATATTTGCTCTGCAGGCAGTTGAACCCTGCGATGAGAGGGTTGAGAAAAGTTGATCAGTTTGGGCCTGTAATCATTGGAGTTTAGAATAATGAGTGGTAACCTTATTGAAATATTTAATATTTTTAAGGGATGTTTCCCTGTAGAGATTATCTAGAACTAGGGATAGAGATTCAAAATAAGAATTTCTTCTGAGGGTCATGAATTTCAGGAATTCTCTATCCTGGAGAGCTCTAGAGGCAAAGTCATTGAATACATTCAAGGTGGAGACTGACAAGAGAATCAAGGGGTATGGGGATCAAGTGGGAAAGCAGTGTTGGGGCTAAGGTTGGATCAGTCATGATCTTATTGAATGGTGGAGCAGACTCAAACGGCCAATTGGCCTATTCATGCTCTTGTTTCTTGTGTCTTTACGTAATGATGGTTTCCAGAATTAGTACCAGTTCTGGTGCCCCTGCTGGTACAGATGAGAAAAGTGTTATGTGCATTACAATTTACTGTCTGAGCACACACTTATCAAAGAATGACTCAGAAAATGGCATTTACACTTTTTTTTGAAGCAAATCACCAATTTATATTCAACTCAAAAGACCAGCCTTGCAGTACTATGATAAAGAATCTGCAATGGATATCTAGTACACAAATCTGGAGTATGTAGATATCAAGAGAGAGGATGTGTTGGAGTTGTTAGAAAATATTAGGACAGATCAGTCCCCGGGGACTGACGGAATATTCCCCAGGCTACTTCGTGAGGCAAGGGAGGAGATTGCTGAACCATTGGTTAGGATCTTTGAGTCCTCATTGTCCACAGGGATGGTACTGGAGGATTGGAGGGTGGTGAATGTTGTCCCCTTATTCAAAAAAGGTAGTAGGGATAGTCCAGGGAATTACAGACCAGTGAGCCTTACATCTGTGGTGGGTAAGCTGCTCGAAAGGATTCTAAGAGATAGGATCTATGAGCATTTAGAGAATCATGGACTGATTAGGGACAGCCAGCATGGCTTTGTGAAGGGAAGATCTTGCCTCACAAGCCTGATGGGGTTCTTTCAGGTGGTGACCAGGAAGATTGATGAGGGTAGTGCAGTGAATGTGGTCTACATGAATTTTAGTAAGGCGTTTGATAAGGTTCCGCATGGTAGGCTTCTTCAGAAGGTCAGAGGCCAAGGGATCCAGGGAGGCTTGGCAGTGTGGATTCAGAATTGGCTTGCCTGTAGAAAGCAGAGGGTTGTGGTGAAGGGAGTGCATTCGGATTGGAGGGCTGTAGCTAGTGGTGTCCCACAGGGATTGGTTCTGGGACCTCTACCTTTTGTGATATTTATTAATGACTTAGATGAGGGGGTGGAGGGATGGGTTAGCAAGTTTGCAGATGACACAAAGATTGGTGGTGTTGTGGATAGTGTGGAGGGCTGTCGAAGCTTACAGAGGGACATTGATAGGATGCAGAGCTGGGCTGACAAGTGGTAGATGGAGTTCAATCCAGAGAAGTGTGAGGTAGTACACTTTGGTAGGACAAACTCCAAGGCGGAGTACAAGGTAAATGGCAGGATTCTTGGTGTAGAGAAGTGTAGAGAAGCAGAGGGATCTGGGGGTTCATATCCACAGATCACTGAAAGTCGCCTCACAGGTAGATAGGGTAGTTAAGAAAGCTTATGGGATGTTAGTTTTCATAAATTGGGGGATTGAGTTTAAGAGTTGCGAAGTAATGATGCAGCTTTACAAAACTCTGGTTCGGCCACACTTATGAGTACTGTGTCCAATTCTGGTCGCCTCATTATAGGAAGGATGTGGAGGCGTTGGAAAGGGTGCAGAGGAGATCTACCAGGATGCTGCTTGGATTAGAGAGTGTGGATTATGAGGAGAGACTAAAGGAGCTAGGGCTTTACTCATTGGAGAGAAGGAGGATGAGGGGAGACATGATAGAGGTATACAAGATATTAAGAGGAATAGAGTGGACAGTCAGCGCCTGTTTTCCAGGGCACCAATGCTCAAAACAAGAGGACATGGCTTTAAGGTAATGGGTGGGAAGTTCAAGGGAGATGTCAGAGGGAGGTTTTTCACCCAGAGAGTGGTTGGTGCATGGAATGCGCTGCCTGGGGTGGTGGTGGAGGCTGATACGTTGGTCAAGTTCAAGAGATTGTTAGATAAGCATATGGAGGAATTTAAGATAGAGGGATATGTGGGAGGAAGGGGTTAGATAGTCTTAGGTGTGGTTTGAAGGGCGGCACAACATGGTGGGCCAGAGGGCCTGTATTGTGCTGTACTGTTCTATGGTTCTAAATAAATTAAAATGCAAGGCACCTTTCAGCTAATTGTGGACATTACACATAAAATCCAGGAGAAAGATTAACACTGCTACACTCGTATTATTCTACAATGTTTAGCTTCTCTACCAATTGATGAAATAGGCTTTTCCCAGAAAATAAATAATCTTTAGCTGCAGTAGCATAACAGTTTCAAATTGCATGCCGAGGCTGGTCTGGAGGATATACAGACTAGAAGAAATATAACAATATCATCTGGAAAACAAAGGATGAATTGCAACTGTTAAAAAAAAATGGACATGGGTCAAGTTTCATAATAGAATAGCAGTGCACAAATGATATTTCCACCATGCATCCACAGAACAGAAATATTATCAAAACAAATCACTTACTAACATAAAAAGCTAACTTCTATAGCCAATGAATCCATTCAATTTGTTTCTAAAAATAAGTTTGTAATATTCATGTGTTGCTTCTCACAAAATGCATATCTTAACATACAGTACTCTTGTACAAGGATCATCCCATGGATGACTTAAAAAAAAAATGGATATTTAGATCATCTAGCTATTTTCATACAGTCACAATACTTAATCTAAGAGAACCCCTTCAATAAATACTTTGATTCCCAAAAGGCAAAACAGTAAAATATATCTGCCCATTGCCAATCTCCATCTATTAACCCCACGTTACAAGGGGATTGCCTCAAGTGGCAGTACAAGAACCAATGAATTTCATAAAGTGTGGAAGTGCTAGGTAGGCACCACAATCGGCATGAAGAGGTGTGCCGAATGGGCCCACTTCTGTCCTGTATGATTCTATGAAATGATGCATTATCCCAATGTTTTATTCTACATATGGGACTCAAGGTAGGCAAAGTGAAACAAGCCAAAGGGACATGGGACTAAAAATCAGAGCTCACCTTTTAAATTAGGAAACAAAAGAAATGACGATGGCAGGAATTTGCAACTCTTCCGCTAACAGCTATAGATGCTGAAGTTCAATAGACATAATGTCCAAATCATGCGAGAGCTGCAAAGTTGATGAGATGGACTCTTGACCTCACAATCTACCTCGTTATGACCTTGTACCTTATTGTCTGCCTGTGCTGCACTTTCTCTGTAACTGTAACACTTTATTCTGTATTCTGTTATTGCTTTTCCCTTGTACCACCTCGATGTACTGATGTGATGAAATGATCTGTGTGGATGGCATGCAACACAAAGTTTTTCACTGTACCTCAGTACATGTGACAATAATAAACCAGTAATAAACCAATAGTTAATTTTAAATTCAAGATTGATCTTCTTAACTAAGAGTCTTAAAGGCTATGTGGAACACGGAAGTTAACAATCACCTGCGATTTTATTGAATACATAAGAACAGCCACTATGGTCTAGACAGTCTACTCCTAATCATTTGTTCCTGAAAGACATCCAAGCTCAGATCAAATGAAACAGATGAAGTTTCCATTTTAAGGTGATGTGGGTCCTCTTCCCCTGGATTAAAAAATAACCCTCAAGTGTCCAAAATGCACAATGCTGTTGAAAGAACTCTTCAGGCTCAGTAACAATTTATTCTAAACTAAGACCCATTTAATATTTTAAAGATCTTAATTTTTATAGCAAGTTATCACCGTAAAATATATCCAATGCTTCAAACAGTGCAAATAGAGTTTCTTTCATGATCATACCCCAGGTGTGGCCACTAACGGTTACCACTCAACAACCCAAAACTCTGAAATGACTCTGCTTAGCTACCAAAGTTCACCCAAGACAAATAACACCATCTTTTTAATAACCAGAGGATAGGTACTATAATCAATGCATGTTTGGGAAAAATGCAACACTTGGGAAAAAATATACACAGCTGAAAGATTAAATATTCAATTTTAAAAAAACTACAAGATAGCACACCTTCTAAATTTGATCTAGTTATAAACATATAACAAACATGCAGCCCATGCCAGACAAACAAGCTCATTCCATGCAATAAAATATTAGACTATTGGATATTTCAATAAATAGTTACCACTGCTTAATGCAAATTGCAGAAGTGAAAGCTGTTAGTTAACACTTTCAGAGTTTTGAATTATCCACTCAATAGCATCCCACCCCTAGAGCAACACAGAAAAGGCATGTCACACAGAAGCATAAAGAGTTTGCAGTATTTTCACCATATAACAAAAACACTTTTCATGTATCAATAGTATGATTAAAAACTAAAATTCTTCATACAGTCCTGTAAAGCCATGTTTAATCTTCCTGCAAGGCATTCAGATAATGTTTACATTCTTTATATAAAGAGTTGCCTTATAAGGTAAAGTTTTATAGACGAGGCTTGCATCCACTGGAGTTTAGAAGAGCAAGAGGAGATTTGATTAAAACATACAAGATCCTGAGATGCCTTGATAGGTTGGATGTGGAGAGAATGTTTTCTCTTTAGGAGAATCTGGAAGTCAGTCACTGTTTATAAATAAAGGGTCAAATATTCAAGAGATAGATGTGGCCAAATAGTTTCTTTCCGAACTCTGCCATTCTTTGGAACTCTTCTTCAAAGGATGGTAGCAGGAGAGCCTTTGAATATTTAAGGCAAAGACCAGCAAGGGGAAGGAAAAGCTATCAGGGATATGAAGGAATGCAGAGTTGAGGTTACAATCAGATTGGCCATAACCTTATAGAATAGAACTATAGAACCATACAGCACAACACAGGCCCTTCGGCCCACCATGTTGTGCTGTCCATCAAACCACACACTACCTAACCCCTTCCTCCCGCATATCCCCCCATCCCACACTCCTCCATATGCCTATCCAACAAGCTCTTGAACCTGTTCAATGTATCTGCCTCCACCACCACCCCAGGCAGTGCATTCCATGCACCAACCACTCTCTGGGTGAAAAACCTCCCCCTGACATCTCCCCTGAACCTCCCACCCATAACCTTAAAGTCATGCCCTCTCATCTTGAGCATTGGTGCCCTGGGAAGGAGGCACTGACTGTCTACTCTATCTATTCCTCTCAGTATTTTGTATACCTCTATCATGTCTTTATATACCTCTATCATGTCGCAAGCTTGAGAGGCCTAGTTGCTTACTCCTACTAATTCATTTTGTTGCATGTAAAGTAATACTGGTAAAGGATCTTTCTCAAGTGTGTTGATGCAGGTCCTATAGTAATGATAATTATTGTCAAATATCCTTTCCATTGGCAATTACCCAAATCCATACAAGTAGAAACTTATATTTCTGTACATACAATTACAGTTTACTGAAAAATATATTTAATCTGTTCTAGAGTCTCTGAATGACACGTTAGTTTTCTTTCTTATTTTCTTTTTGAAGTCATCATCCCTTATCCAAAAAAAATAAGTTGGATTTGAATTAGACTATCATTTATCTGAACATTCCAAGGTAGGTACCAGATTTTATTGTCAAAGAACAGTAAAACAATCTAACGATCCAGTGAATAATGTTAAGTTGATTAGTCAATCAAATGGTAATGCTAGATTTTGGGTAATTTCAATGGGTTAGTCTGAGAGGCAGTAACAGGTAGGGAAGAAAGTAGTTCTGATCTTTTCTTAGAGATAATGGACATGGAAGCCAGGTGGGCCTCTCAACTTTAAAGGTGCACAGTGAAGTTAAACCAAAATTGGTGAATGGTGTTGCACAAAAACTGCATAAATTTAGTAGGTACAACAATTTAAAAATAGATAGGGATAGGGATTACTGGGTAAGAGTTAGTTGTCAGGTTTAACAAGGCAGAGATTCCTTGCTGAGTTCAAGAATAAGTTTGAGGGCCTGAATAGTTAAAAAAAAAAGTAACTTAAACTCCAGAGAAGTATTGAAGGATGTTAAACAATTTGCCCTCTCTAGATGGATGCAAAAGATTTACTGAGAGTTCTCCATGGTGTGCTGGTTAAAGTTAAGAAATCCTTATCATTACTTTGCAATAGACTACACCACAAAAATACTTCATTGGTTGGATAATGTCCTGAAGACATGAAAGGCATTGGAACAGGAAAAGCCCATTTAGTCCCTTGAGTCCCTTTGGTAAAGAAAAATCTATGAATTTGTACACATACCTTTCCTGCATTAGCAGAAATTGTGTTGGCCATTAATCCTTCCAAATAGCTACTTAGGATAACTCCTTTCACAGTAATAATAGCTTCTTGGGTCAAAATAGTCCTAAAACACAAAAAATACAAGCATTGTCATTAGCAACGTTTAAAAGCCATCTAGAGAAGTACATGGATAGGAGAGGTTTAGAGGGCTATAGGCCAAATGCAGGCAGATGCGACTAGCTCGCTGGGTAACACAGTTGGCATGGACAAGTTGGGCCGAAGGGCCTGTTTCCATGCTATATGACTCTATGACTTTATTGTCAAGTAAACTAATCTTTCAGTTATATCATTTTCATTAAATCCAAGCATTCACATTTTAAATACCATGGCTGAATAAAATAAAAAAAACATGTTTCAATTTATGACTAGAATGTTTCCAAAACCTTAGTATGGTAAATTAGTTTATTATGGTCACATGTACAGTTAAAAACTTGTCTTGCATACTGTTCATATAAATCAATTCATTACACAGTGCATTGAGGTAGTACAAGGTAAAACAATAGCAGAATGCAGAATAAAGTGTTACAGCTACAGAGAAAGTGCAGCGCAGGTAGACAATAAGGTGCAAGGTCATAACGAGGTAGATTGTGAGGTCAAGAGTCCATCCTATCGTACTAGGGAACCGTTCAATAGTCTTATAACAGCAGGACAGACGCTATCCTTCAGCCTGGTGGTACGTGCTTTCAGGCTTTTGTAGCTTCTGCCTGATGGGAGAGGGGAGAAGAGAGAATGTCCGGGGCAGATGGGGTCTTTGATTATGCTGGCTGCTTTACCGAGGCAGTGAGAAGTGTAGACACAATCCATGAAGGGGAGGCTGGTTTCTATGATGTGCTGAGCTGTGTCCACAACTCTCTGCAGGTAGACAATAAGGTACAAGGTCTCTGCAGTTTCTTGCGGCCACAGGCAGAGCAGCTGCCATACCAAGCCTTGGATGCATCTGGATAGGATGCTTTATATGGTGCATCGATAAAAATTGGTGAGGGTCAAAGGGGACATGCTAAATTTCTTCAGCCTCCTGAGGAAGTAGAGGCACTGGTGAACTTTCTTAGCTGTGGCATAAACATGGTTGGGCCAGGACAAGCTATTGGCAATGTTCACTCCTAGGAACTTGAAGCTCTCAACCCTCTCAACCTCAGCACCATTGATGTAAACAGGAGCATATGCACAGCCCCCTTTCCTGAAGTCAATGACCAGCTCTTTTGTTTTGCTGACATTGAGGGAAAGGTTGTTGTCAATGACACCATGTCACTAGGCTCTCTACCTCCTTCCTGTACCCATCATTATTTGAGATATGGCCTACTAAGCAAGATGGCGCCGGAGTGTGGCGACTCGTTGCAAGCTGCAATCTATGGATCTACTCATTACCCTTACTATAATTGTTCTGCACTTTTAAATTTAAACTCAATGTCACTAACTATTACTAATAATGTTCTTTTAAATCTTCTTACAGGGCTGGTGATCTTCCAACCTCCAGGACACTTTACTCTGTACTGTTATTGTTTTTACCCGTAGTACATCAATGCACTCTGTACTAACCCAATGTAACTGCACTGTGTAATGAATTGACCTGTACGATTGGTATGCAAGACAAGTTTTTCACTGTACCTCGAGTTAGAGCAGAATCTGGCCAGATAGTCATGAGTATATAGGGAGTAGAGTAGAGGGCTGAGGATGCAACCTTGTGGGGCACCAGTGTTGAGAATTATCGTGCTGGAGGTATTGCTGCCTATCCTCACTAATTGCAGTCTGTTGGTCAGAAAGTCAAGGATCCAGTTACAGAGGGAGGTGTTGAGTCCCAGGTCTCGGAGTATGGTGATGAGTTTGCTTGGAAATATAGTATTGAAGACGGAGCCAAGTGGCCTATTCCTATCCACTTATGTCTTTTTGTTCAAAGTGTCAACATTCTCCAATCCAACAAGGGGAAGGAGGGTGAACATACGCCAGTCTACATTGGGGGATCGACGGTGGTAAGGGTCAACAGTTTTAAATTCCTGTGTGTTAACATATCTGATGACCTGTCCTAGGCCCAGCACATAGATGCAATCAAAGGGACGCAGGCCAGTGTCTCTATTTTCTTAGAAGATTAAGGAAGTTCAACATGTCACCGAACACTGTAACAAACTTATGTGGATGTACTGTTGAAAGTATCCTGACTGGTTACATCATGGTCTGGTACAGCAATTCAAATGTGCAGGGATGTAAGAAGCTGTAGAGAGTAGGGACACAGCCCAATACATCACGGGTACATCCCTCCCCACCATCAAAATATATCTACACAAGGTGCTGCCAAAAGGCAGCAACATCCATCATCAAAGATCCCCACCATCCGGGCCATCTTCTCACAGCTATCATTGGGCAGGAGGTACAGAACCTGAAGTCCCACACCACCTAGTTCAAGAACAGCTACTTCCCTTCAAACACTCAGTTCTTGAACCAACTTGGACCACTGTAATCACTACTTCAGTGCAGCAACACCATGACCACTTTGCACTACAATGGACTTTTTTGTTCTAATTGTGTTCTTTCTTGTATAGTTTTGTATAATATTCTTAATTTATATTTTTCTTGTGAATGTTGTGTCTCCAATGCTATATGCCTGTGATGCTGCTGCTACTACAAGTAAGGTTTTCATTGCACCTGTGCATTAATGTACTTGTGCATATGACAATAAACTTGACTCAGAATTGCTTCATGTAAATCAAGTTAAATTATAGCATTGACATTTTGTTTCATTAGATAGAGAAAAAAAATTTAATGTTAGATAGAACTTGCAAAACATCGATATTGAAGTTAATCCAAAAAGTTAATTAAAATCCAAATTCAACTCACTTTTCTGGATTCTCAGGATGAGGTCGATAGATCAATCTTTCATCCACTGACACCAAATTACTAAGAGTTATCTGCAAAAAGATAGATTGGATTAACATTGTATATTCCTAGTCATGGAATCTTAACTGTTTTTCAGAATCAAATGTATAGGTTGTGCACCAACAACAAGTTTTGTTCAAACATTGACGCATCTGCCTCAACTTTGAAGAGTTAGTGCTTAATAAAACATCCAGTGCCACAACTGAAATGTAGCCCTGGCATATGATTTTCCACCAGCAGTGGAAAGGAGTAGTAGTTGTAAATAATCTTTGTGGTGAAGAAAGGAAAATCAAGGCATTCATACCTTTAATCTGTCTTCCTTGGAATTACTGGAGCCTGGGGAGGAACCCTACCTTGGCTTCAGAGGAAATCCAAGCCAGCTTCATAGTTATGGACCCATTGCTACAATGGATTCTGGGTAATCAATAGTCTTTGAAGCTTTCTAAACAGCTCACCTCAGTATTATAGAACACAATTAAAGAATGCCATTGTTTTATATGTCCACATTAATCAGGGCAAATTCAAGGTGGGAAATCACTAATAAAAATCCTCCTCCCTGGCAAATAATGGAGGGAATCTATATTAAAATTTAACTAGAAGCTAAACATAGAGTGCTGTGTTTAAACTCTACAAGAAAGGATGGCAAGAAACAAATGGTGAAGAAGTATGTCATTTTAAATCTTAAATTACCACCTTTTTTGCTTTTAAACAGAGGACATAACCCTGGCTAAACTATAATTACAGGGATCAGATGGTTGAAGTCCTAAATGATGCAACAAAAAACAGCTATGAGTGTTGTAACTCATTCATTGCAACCCAAGGGCATTACTGCATGAACTCCTTAGGGAAGGATCCTTGCAGAACTATCTTCAGCTGTTTCATAAACAACATTACACTACTTGAGAACAGCAATTTTCACTGAAGATTTTACAGTGAACAGCTCCATTCATAACAAGTCCAATGATAATTAAACAGTCTACAAATGGATTAAGTCAGGGGTTTGGTTGACAACTGGCTGATAACATTCATTGCCATATTCAGAAGATCTGACCATTGATGCTCCATAGCAGTTTGAGTTTCAGATTCATTTACTTACATTAGAAGAACAAAGTTCCATAGTTCGTTCAACTGGATCAACAACAGAATGTTCTTTAATATATGTTGTGGTCCTGTTTGTACCCAGAATCTGACAAAAACATATTATCAAAGGTTACCATGTGAATCTACCTCACTGTTCCATTAATTGTGGTTCAACTTCTGTATAATGCTAAATATCACTGAATCCAAAATCAGAACGTAACCGAAGCACAGGAACCAAACTGCATTTGACTCCACACCAGTTCTCTGCAGTTATTTTAATCACAAATAGGAACTACAATTACCAGGGCTATGTCCATCTTCTAACAATGTGTTGCAGAAGTAATAGGTGGGGTAGCTTCTCTGCAGCACAACACTAGTATTTACAATGGAAGTGAATGCTAGAAATACCCAACTGGCCAGACAGCTTCCATGGGGAGAAAAATAAAAGTTAATTAAGAAAGTTAACTGACGGTTCCATTCTGGCCGCTGTCTGTAAGGAGTTTGTACGTTCTCCCCATGTCTGTGTGGGTTTCCTCTGGGTGCTCTGGTTTCCTCCACATTTCAAGGATGTACGGGTTAGGAAATTTGGGCATGCTATGTTGGCGCCAGAAGCGTGGCGACACTTGCGGGCTGTGCCCAGAACACTCTACGCAAAAGATGCATTTCACTGTGTGTTTCGATGTACATGTGACTAATAAAGCTATCTTAAAATCTTATCTTAAACAGTTCTCTCTGCACAGATGCCACCTGACCTGCTGAGAATTTCCAGCAATCTGTTTTTATTTCCAATTTCCACTACCTGTAGTTTTTTTTAATGCTTCTCAACTACTACATTTACAATCTGTTTGCAAAGCTAACTAAGTAGTTTTTATTTTACACCAAGCCAGGAATATTCTAATTGTCTTGACTGATCTATGCTGCAAGTATAGAGGAATGTCGTATTTAATATAAAAGTTTGCAGTAAAAAATGAAATGACATGGTAGGTGGGTTTAGTTACATGTAGATTTATCCTAGAAATCACAATCAGGAAACAATGATGTTGGAATTATCAAAAATAAACAGATGGGTTTACTAAGGGGTGTCAGCTGTGAAACAGTTGGTGCCTTCCCACCTCAGGAACAAAAGGCTGTTGGTTCAAGTTCCACTTCAGAAACTTGAACACAAAAACACTGCATTGCCAGAGATGCCATCTTTTGAAAAGATGTTAAGCTAAGTCCTTACCTGATTGTAAAGCATACACAAGGTCATGAAACGTGCTTAAATGCAAATTGTTACTTAACATAAGAATGATAGAAACAGGAGCAGGTGTAGGCTATTCAGTTTCTTGACAAGATCATGGCTGAGCTTTATCTCAAACACCATTTTCCACAGTATCCTGGTATCCCTCAATTCCTTTATTAACTGGAAATTTATCAACCTCAGTTTTGAATGCAACCAATGACTGAACCATCACCATTCTCCAGGGTACCTGGGATAGAGAATTCTAAAGATTCACCACCTACTGAATGAAGATATTTCCCCTCATTTCACTCCTAAATAGCCTACCCCTTATTTTGAGACCGACCCTTAGTTGTAGACTCTTTAACAAGGAGAAATGTCCTTATCCCTATCTGCATTGTTGTGCCCTCTATGAATTTTCTAATACTTCACTGAGGTCACCTCCCATTCTTGTGAGTTCTAGAGAACACAGACCAAGCCGACTCAATTTCTCCGGAAACGGCAGGCCTGCCTTCCTGGAATCCAGTCTGGCGAATCTTTGTTGCACACATTTACTTTTCTAGGCAAGATGACCAACATTGCACACAATGTCCCACCGAGGCCCTATACGATTGCAGATGTCTTTACTTCTGTTCTCAAATCCTGCAGCAATAAAGGCCAAAGTACTCTTTGTTTTTCTAATTGCCTGCGTCTGCACGTTAGCAATCTCTCATCATTGAAATCTCTCTTCCATCATTTTCCTCCGGGTTCTCACCTACCCTTTAAGCCTCTTTTGCATCCTTTTCATCATGTTCACTGATTTCCCCTCTTCTATTCTACTAGACACACCTTCAAAGAACTCCAATAGCACAATCAATATGGATTGAAGTGGCTTGATTTCACATCCTTTGTTGTGGATCCCAGAATTACCCTCACTACTGATGTCAGACTAACAGGTAGTTCCCAGTTTTCCATCTGCCTCCTTGAAAAGTGTGGTTGCATATACTACGCTCCAATTTGCAGGAATCATTCCTGAATCTTTAGAATGTTGAAATATATTAGAGCATTCACCATCTCTACAGTCATCTTTTTCAAAAGTCTATGATGCAAATTATCAGGTGATTTATCAGTTTTCAGACTCATTATTTTCTCTAGCAGTACTTCTTTACTGATATTTCTTTTATTTCTTCATTTGCACTGGACACTTGGTTCTCCATCACGTCCAAGAGGTTTTTTTTCTATCTTCTTCACCGTCATTTTCTCATTCCCTGTTATCAATCCTTCATCTGTCTGTAAGGGACCCCCATTTCCCCTTGCTAGTCTTTTTTTTAAAAACACTGATCTAGACATTATTACAGTCTGTTTTTATTTTTCTTGAGTTTACTCTAATGTTTGATTTTGCCTTCTTCAATTTCTTGGCCATAATTTTGTTGAATTCTAAAATGCTCCCAATACTCAGGCCTCATGCCTTCATAGTTCTCTTTGTTTAGATTAAACAACATAACGTTTGAATTTGATAATTTTAATTATAATTTCTCACAGTATAGAATGAGACTATTTGGCTCATCAAAACTACGCCAGGTCTTAGAGCAATCCCATTAGTCCCATTCTCCCCGTTACCTATTTTATCTCACATACCCACCTACTCCACCAATTCTCCAATCACCCATCTACAATAGGGGCAATTTACAGTAGCCGATTAACTTACCAGCATGTCTTTGGGACATAGGAGGAAACTGGAGTGTGTGATCACAGGGAGAACATGCAAACTCCGCACAGCCAGCACCCGAGGTTAGGAACTATGTCACCCTCAAAAGTTAAAACTAATTGAATTGACAGATCTGTCACTACATCAAACTTTACAATAATTTTTTTTAATGTCTAATATTTACTTCAGAAACAGAGCAACTGTGCTAATTTTCCTGAAGTCCATATATTCATGTAAATGAAAATTTTGAATTTTAAAACCTTTTGATGATTTTGGACATACAATACTAACAAATGGTGTCAAGATTAAAGATAGAAAATGTTGCTCACATACAGTCATAACAATGCTGGGGATTCCCCATTCTGTACAAAGCAGACGTTGGCTATGCAATCTCCCTCGAGTATCGAGGTTTCTCTCCAGTACATCCACTCCAACTACATTAGGGTTCATGGGGTTAGGATATTTTCGCATTGCAGCTTTGATGACCGTCTCCCATGGATGACTAAAAAGTACCACAAGAAAAGCAAACATTTCAAGTAAAAGCAAATATATCATATAACTGACATCACTGCATAAAGTAAAAAAATAATTAGGCATAAAAGGATTGAACATCATAGAAGACAGAATGGGTTTAATGGCCTCTTTCTGCATTGCAGGATTCAATGATTAAAAAAGTTTCAAATCTATCACACAAATCAATAATGATCTAAAATGCATGAATAAGTACTTCCAATTTTTATATTCTCAGAAAAAAAATGTGTAAAGTGCACCACTGCATAGAAATTAAAAATAGCAAGTTGTTTAACTCCAGGAGAAATTGTGATCCTCCTTTTTATACCAAAATCTATTCTTCACGTCAGTTCACAAAAAATATAACAATTTATACCAAATGAATAGGCAATGTCGTGACCTGCATAACTTAACATAATATCACATCACACCAGGGCAAGAGCGTGCAGGAGGTTGAAAACTGACAGCAAAAAAAAACTGTAGGACTGGAAGTCAGTAAAGGTCAGCAAACACAGCGTTGATGTGTGAACAGTGCTTGGTGAGACACAGATAATGTAATTTTGGATGAGAGCAATTTCATGGAGGCCGGGAGAGTTGGATGAGTCAATTCTTGAGGTAACAAGGGTTTGGATGAGGATTTCAGCTTTGGATGAACTGAGAAAGGGGTAGAGCCAGGTGAGATTACAGATGTTGAAGTAGGTGACCTTGGTGATGAACCAAATATATCCTCAAAAACACATCTTAGGATCAAATATTTATTCCACATTCTGTTATTGTTTTACCTTGTACTACCTCAATGCACTGTTGTAATGAAATGATCTGTATGGATGGTATCCAAGACAAGTTTTTCACTGTACCTCAGTATACATGACAATAATAAACCGCTTTACAGTTCCAAACCATCCAATTCAACTGGAACAAACACTAGGCTCCCAAGACATTGGCTTCTACCAAATATTTATCTGCTCTTAAAGTACAAGGCATGTCATATAGCAAGTCCTATGGAGGGCCAGAGAAATGGCACCAAGGTCCATTTGGGTGTTATCAATGAAATGTGGCATTGAATTTCTCATTGTTGTTCCGAGGAGCAGTACTTAAAATGAGAAAAAGAATGCCGATCTTCAGACAGTGCTATGCATTCTTTTTAATGTACTTGAGAGAGAATACTGGGCATCAGTGAAACATCTGCATCTCAAGGTACATTTCATGCATCAACCCTGCTAATGAGCAGAAATCTCTGGAGTGGAATTTGAACAAGTAACTTCTGACTAAAGACTGAGCCAAGGCTCACTACACAGTGGCTGAGATTTAAAGTTTGGATAAGAGGTCGGTATTTTGGATCTACTGCAGCCCGAATCTATTCTCCAAACACATTACAGGTTCATTATCACAGATATTTCCCAAATGAATTAGCTACAGCTGCAAAAGTGATACATTAAACAATTAAGGTGCCTTTCAAATCAAGTTATTTTCCACTCACACAAGCTTATGACAAATTCTTATTCATTTCTTTCTCCAACATAGAACCTACTGAAGGTTGTGAGCAGATATCGTGCAACACACTTTAGATTAGTTTATCATATACACTAGTGTGCAATGAAACTCCTTGCCTGCATGAAGCTCACAGGGTAAACAGTATTCGTGGCGATAATAAATACGACAAAGACCACAAAACAACTGCACTACAATCTTTGCACCATTCAAAGTAGATCGACCCCGAATTAAACACAAGCAAGAATGGTCAGTTTTGAGGTAAACATAACCGTAGTAGAGATCAATAACATTCGCTACATAACCAAAGCCGACACACTGCGATCTACACCAGCTACACAACGGGACAAGGCATCTCTTCGCCCAGTCCCCACCAAGGTGAGGACAAGAGAGACTGCGGATGCTGGAATCTGAGAGACTCAGCGGGTCGATCGGCATCTGTGGAGGCAGAGTGTGCAAGCTGACGTTTCGGGTTCAGACCCTGCATCGGTCCTCTGCAAATGCTGCTTGACCCGCTGAGTCTTCCAGCGTCCTGTCACACCGAGGTGAGGGCCGGACATCCACACCCCTGCCCGAGGCCACAGCAGAGGCCTGGACATCCCTCTCCTCCCCCCGGGCTGGCCGGGACACCCTCCCCCAACCCCCGGACGGCTTCCACCTGAACAAGTGCTCCGAGCTCCAGATCCTCATGTCGCTGTTTGCGCGGCACCGGCAGCGGAACCGGCCGCTGCGTCCGCCGGCAGCCCTCAACGCTCGGCCCGGCCGCTGACAGGCCCGGCGGCCTCCGAGACCAGAAGCGGCCGGTTAACCGGCACCGGGCCCGAGCTGCCGCTCTCCTCCGCGGGGGTACGGTTCAGCAGTCGCCATCGGCGGGCGCGCTCCCGACCGTCACCCCCGCCCACAGGCGTGCATGGCAACGCGGGCGCGCTCCCGACCGTCACCCCCGCCCACAGGCGTGCATGGCAACGCGGGCGCGCTCCCGACCGTCACCCCCGCCCACAGGCGTGCATGGCAACGCGAGCGCGCTCCCGACCGTCACCCCCGCCCACAGGCGTGCATGGCAACGCGGGCGCGCTCCCGACCGTCACCCCCGCCCACAGGCGTGCATGGCAACGCGGGCGCGCTCCCGACCGTCACCCCCGCCCACAGGCGTGCATGGCAACGCGGGAGCGACGCCCACAATCCTGCACCTCAGCCAATCACCCCACCCACACGCCTGCTCGTCAGCTACATCGTCCCACCCACATGCCTGCTCCTCAGCCAATCGTCTCACCAATATGCCTGCTCCTCAGCCAATCGTCCCGCCCACCCTCAGCCAATCGTCCCGCCCACATGCCCGCCCCTCAGCCAATCGTCCCATCCACATGCCTGCTCGTCACCCACCTCGTCCCGCCCACAAGCCCTTATGTCAGCCTTCTCGCGACACCCATGGACGCGCCCCGTGCCCGTGCGCGCACACCAGCCCCCCCCCCCCCCCCGGCCCCGCTCACAAGCGCGCGGTCCTGCGCACAGTGCACGCGCCAGCCCTTCGCCCCGCTGATTGACGTTGCCCCCACACCCCAATGACAAGGGTCGGTGATCTCCTTCCACTCTCCACCCCGGCTAACGCAGTCCATGCAATTATCCCAGTTACAGCCAGACACTAATATTTAAAGGCATGGGAATACCGAGCAGTTAACGTTTTAGGTCGATGACTGCCCATCAGATCACCAGCCTCTCACCAGATCATGCTCAAAGTATCCAGCACTTTAACTTGAGATTTCTAGTGTTGTTCTGATTATATATATAAACCGCTGGAGGAACTCAGTGGGTCAAGCAGCATCTATAGAGGCAAAGGGATGGTCCCGGCTGAGTTACTCCAGCTGTTTTTTTTTGCTCCAGATCACAGCATCTCTTGTGTCTCCCTGTTGTTCTGATATTCCCTGTATAAAAAAAATAAGAAGTGACACAATAAGTTCCCCTGCGCCACACACGAGGGAACCTCTATCAAAGAAATATTGACGCTTAGAAAGACATCCTATTTCTGAACTCAGTAAACATCCATCGTTTTAGATTTGTTTGTTTTTTGTCGATTTGTTTTTGATGATTTTAGGTCTGCTTATTTCAAGTTATCCTACTATTGTTAGTGACAACGAAGAAACATTAGTTCAACGTCTTCGCCCAAAAGACTTGCCCCAAGATTAGTGAGAAACTTACCAGCAGAAAAGTATAAATAAAGCTAAGACTTGACCTCTGTGTTTGTTGGCTCAATGTTGATAAGCAGCAGCTCCAAGGACGAGTCCCATCTGAACAGTTAACTGATATTTCAGACCTGGTGTTGATAAATCTGTAGAGTTCGCTTTTAATATTTTTGACGTTTATTATTGCGTTGGATTCATGGTTTCGTTGATCTTCATTCTGTATAATCCAATCTGATGGACAAACGTCCAAAGAATTTATTACTATTTGGGACTCCGGCAAATATTTCTGCAAAATAACCTACTGACACTCTTTGCGCTTTGTTGTTGACTATGCTGGTTAAAGACCTTGCAAAGCTCCTTCTTTTCACAGTCGGGATAATCCTCCGCACCCTCGGTACTGTGTGAGAACAATTCAGATTTGCCATTCCCAGTGAATCGCACAAACCAAGAGCGAAAGTCAATTCATTTATAAAGTATTTTGCAATTATCCAAAAATGGCTAAACTATATTTACTCCAATTTAGAAGCGTTTGTAATCTGCCTCACCTGACATCTCATTCCATAATATTTCGGCGTGAAGTTGACAGCTTTGGTCAGTCTGATCACGCACAATGATTGACAGGTGACAACCAAGCATTGACAATGGCCACTAAAATACTTGGTAGTTAGGCAAGTAGGATTCTAAGTCATAAATGTAAAGAAGAGCCATTAAAATAATGAAAAATAGCACAATAAAACAAAAATAAAAATATCTGCAAATACGGAAAAGCAAAGTAGCAAGAAAGTCCATGTCAGGGTTTGGGCTTGAGTCAAAATGACTTTGTTGAGTTGGGGACTGGGGTTTATGATGAATCAACTGTGCAAGGTGGGAGGGGCGAGGGTTGGTTTTACGTCATGGAGCAATACGCATCAATATCAGTATCAATGAGCAGATCCGGATAGCAAGTGTAGTGAGATTGGTTGGAGGCTCTGCTAAAATTCTTGGAGCTTTACACTTTAGATGTAAAAAAACCAAAAGGTTACCAGTAAGAAAAAAAATAAATGACCCTTAGCTATCTCCTGATTTTATATTAAAACACTAGCAGATGGTGGAGTGGCAGAAGTGGTTGAGGGTTTCAATAAGACAACGCGGAGAGCAGTCGTTCATGCGTTTACTAATATGTCCTTTTAGAGTAAGGCACAGTTATTCTCCCATTGCTAACATTCACACAATTAGATACATCGATTCCCAGAATCCATTGGAAAATATTCTGACATAGTAACAAATATGGTGCTCAGCCAATCATTGAATGCCGCATTATCATCAGCTCATTTCTTTATCTTTTCGAGATAGAGTTTGCTTAGTTTCAAAGTGCAGAGATCATGTTATATCATTTTACTGACATGTATAGTTTACACCAAAAAACTCGTCTACTTCTACCCCAATCACGTTTTACAATCCCTATTGTTTATTTAAAAAAATGGAAGGTATATGTTATCCTTTCTGTCCTTGTTTCAACTTGTAACTATGGCTTTCCTTTCTACTATCTACCTGGTAAAACAGTTAGGTATGTTTTGTGCGACTTCAGCATTTTTTTTTCCAAATAAGAGCCAAGAATTGTTTTTAAGCAATTATTCTTATTCATCCATGAAGGATTTATTTTCATTCTGTATTTCAAATATTTCCACAGTGAATCCATTGATATATTTGCTAACATTTCCAACCAGGTAATCTAAGTCAAATCATTTTATCTTGGTCTGAACTTTGTGTTATTATTCATATATTGAACCCAACATTGCTCTGGTTATTATTTTCCAAACTTTCTTAATTCCTAGTAATTATTTCTGCAACTTAGAGTTCCAATTTTTTGTATAAATTAGTATGTTACATCAACAATCAAATGGATGGAATTACTTTTCATTGAAAATCATGAACCTCTGGAATAAGTTGACAGTAGGTATGAATTCACTGTATGCGTTGGAACAGGAGCTGGATTTGTTCCTGCAAGTGCAAGGAGTCACAGGTTAGGTGGGAAAGTGTTACCAACATTGTGATCTCACTGAGGTTAATTTTCATAGTTGAGGTTTTTATTCCCTTTAATTCTCCATCCCATTTATAGTATGACCCCCTGACCTTATACACCATTCAAATGACTAGGCAGATTTCAACCTTCTGAGCTTAACTATTTCAGATATTGATTCTAGTGTTTCCACTTACACCTTCTCTGGGTCAATATTTTATTCCACTACCACCCTTTTGGCCTTATACCATCATCCTTTTGATTATTTAATCTCTCCTGCATTCCATCCCACCTCAGAGTTTCACTTGTGTCTCCCCTCCCCTCCCACTTTGCTCTATATCTTTTTATATCCAACTTTTTCCATTTCCAACATCAGACACTTGACCTGAGATGTTAACTCTGTTTTTTCTCTTCATAGATGCTGCCTAACCTGTTGAGTATTTCCAGCACATCCTGTCTTTATTTAGTATGTTGATAACAGGTTTCATTTTGTTCTTTTTTGGGGATTGCATGACTGCAGGGTGGATGCAATGATAAGAGTTGATTCATTAGATGAATGGTGTCCTGCTGATCTGATCTTTCATTGTCCTTTTTCAGATGTTACTGTAGCATTGGGCTGGTATTGGATAGGCCTGATCAGTGTCAACCATAGTTCTTTTGGAAGAACTCTTACCTCAGAGTCAGAAGGTTGTGGATTCAAGTCCCATTCCAACAAAATAAGCTAGGTTGACTGCCAAGTACAGAACTGAAAGAGATATTAAAAGAATGCTCGATCCATCCCACCAAGTTGACATAAACGATCTTATGGCACTCTTTTACAGAAGTACAGAGTGTTATTCCCATTACTCTGATTATTAATCTTCTAAAATAAATTTAAAAAACATTCAGTAGTTATCCCATTTCTATGTGTGAGGACTTTCTGTGGACAAATTGGCTGCCATGCTTCCTCTGACAGTGATACAATTCTGAAGGACACCATTATATGTAAAATGGCTTGGAACTGCCCATGATTGGGAAATGACTTGATATAAATGCAAGTCTTTTTTGTTGGGAAGCAGTCGGAGATACATTTAATAATGTTTCCTACTTTGACTCTGCATTAACTTTACTTCAGCCCATCTCGTGAGAGCTAAAATAATGTATTATCATTTCTTTCATACAGATCGTTCTGAACCACCTGCAAGAAAACTGCACTATATCATCGCTATTTTTGTCACGTCATGCACAACAGGAATAATTTTCCTTACATTGCTATTTATTACATTTTTTGATATGGATTGTGTCTTAATCTAATGCCTAAGAATGCCATAGAAATCTAATCTTAAAATAGAATACTGTATTAACATTGAAATCCCACCTCTATCCCCAGCTCCGAGGTGAAGGTCTTATCCTCAATCCAATTTTGGGATGCTTACCTTTACTCTAACTCCTGTCTTTCTATCTTTTAATATTGTGCCCGATCTGCATCTATGTTTTTGTTTTTCACTAACTCAAGGTGACTTTCTTTTTCCTCATAAATCCTCATTATATTAGCTAAACCTTCCACTTTAAGTCCAACAAGTTACTTAGTGGCTCAAATAAAATGGAATCCTAAGCACCATTCAACAAAAGGAATGGTATTTGGAAACACAGATACAGGGATGTCAAGACTATTTCTTTAAATGTGCAATGATTAACACTTGGATGAAAAACAAAATCTTGAGAAATTCAAATAACTGATATGTTAGTACTCAGACTTCTATAGAACACAAAGCTAATGGTCTGTATTTGACCGTAATCTATCATTTTTGAAATGTCGGTCTTGATCAGAGCACTTGCGGTTATTTCATATAAACGTCAATCATTTGTTATAAAGCTGTTTCAAATCCTCCTGCAGTAGTTTTGATAAGAACATTTTACCTGAAATTTTAATCTAAATGGAAGACAGATCTAAAACAGAGCAACGCATGAGATGCTGGAGGAACTCAGCGGGTCAGGTGGCATCCATGGAGGGAAATGGACAGTCGACGGTTCTGGTTGAGACCCTTCATTTGGACGAAGGGTCTCAACCAGAACCGTCGACTGTCCATTTTCCTCCATAGATGCTTTCTGACCCGCTGAGTTCCTCCAGCATCTCGTGTGTTGCTCCAGATACCAGCACCTACAGTCTCCAGATCTAAAACAGAAGAGTACTTTCAACGTACGTGTTGATATCCTGCAATACACAATATTAATTGAGAGTATTGTACCCTGTTCAAGCTATACGCGTAAACTTTATAGAACAAATAGGTTTAATTTCAGTTGAGCCTAATTTGGCTCAAACAATCCAAACATATCTGAAGTTAAATCAACTCTAGGGGAGTTGAGTTACATGTTTTAAAAATGGGTCTGCAGTTTGGCTCACCTTTTGCGATGACAAATCCCATTGCCAATGTCCCAGCCCGACGTTAGTCAACATATGTGAAGCAAGGGAATAAAGGGGGTCACGGCACTTCGTCATAAGGTGGCAGGTTTATGAACTCATAGGAATCGAGCAAATAAATGACGATGAAAAGAAGCGTGAAAAACACGCAAAGACAGAATGACGGGCACAGGAGGCAGCAGCGACACAGGCAGAGCAGAAGCAACATGGTCAAGCAGCCGGAGGAGTTGGGCAGAAGTTTGCCCAAAGTTTTGTTGGAGTCAGTGACGTCACTGTGTCCGGAGGATGACGCAACCGTGGGTGGGGCCAGCGTGTGACGTCAGGCGCCGGCGCGTCAGGCCCCTGACGACGGGCCCGCTCTGCAATGGGTGAGGACGTCGCTGCCATGTCCTCGGCTCAACCTGCCGCCGGCCGCGGTGACTGACCGCCCGTCCGCCGTGGTTCGGGAGTGATGGCGCACCGTTATCTCCTGGCGGCCCGCTGTTGTCGGGGGTTGTGTGCAAGCCTGGGCCCCCGGCGCTGCAGGCCGGCCTGGAGACCGGTAAGTGATGGGCTTTTGGGGCAGGGTCCCTACCTGAGCCGGCCCGCTGCTCACCCCCACCGCCCCCCCCCCCCCCGTACCCTCCACCCTACCCCGCCCCTTCAGGCCGGGGCCGCTCCTCAGGGTGGGCTAGACTGAAGGTAGGCGGAACCCCGGTGGAGTTCAGGCCTCCACGCTTGGTGAGTGACGTTGGCGTGTTGTGTAACAACCCAGCCTCACTACACCCCCACCCGACACCTCCACCTACGACTGGGCTCCTGCTGCACCCAATCTCTGAACCTACACTACACCCTAAGAATTTTTACTTGATCTTCGCGGGATAAAGTGGTTTAATTTGCAGTTGTCATGGTATTTCAATGAGTAGGGGCTCTGACCTTCGTCGTCAGTTCTTCGGAAGGAAGGAGGACACGTCGATAAAAGTTGTGAAGGTGGCCTTTTACATAGGGATCAGGTGTTAAATATCTCTTGTTGAAATTTCAGGACAAACTGATAACTATGCTTTTTTCAAAAAAAAATATACCAGTTACCAAGTACCTTGAAAAAGATTGTGGGACATGTTGATGAAAGTTGATTTTTTTTATTGCAGGGAGCTGTTCTCAAGCACCAACTTGAAAGTGGTAGTCCAATATAGCAGTTTAAAGAACAAGGAACAGTTCTTTTCTAATTGTATTTATATAAATATTTGAACAAGACACAGTTCTGTTATAATTTATATTTACAAAACTGTTATAAATATAAGGATGTGATTAAGCTAGAGAGGGTGCAAAAAAGATTCACAAGGAGGTTGCTGGAACTCAAGCGCTCCAGTTATGAGGAGAGACAGGATAGACTGGGAGTGTTTTCCCTGGAATGAAGGAGTCTGAGAGATGACCTTATGGAGGCTTATAAAATCATGAGGCACATGAATTGTCAGTCTTTTTCCCAGGGTAGGGGAGCCTAAAACTGGAGAACATAGGCTTAAGGTGGGAGGGGAAAGATTTAAAGGGGACCTGAGCGGTATGTTTTTCAGAGGGTGATGGGTATATGGGACAAGCTTCCAGAGGGAGTGGATAAGTTTAGTGGGATGTGAGCCAAATGCAGGCAAATGGGCCTAGCTCAGGAAGGCACCTTGGTCGATGTGGGTGGGTTGGGCTTGTTTCTGTACTGTATGACTCTATAAGAATACAAAAGGGAGAAAACGAAGGAAATGGAGAAAATGAGTGATGTCTTGCACCACATAGCAGAGAAGCAGTATTAGAGGCATTAAGCTGGATAAATCCCCAGGGCCCGACCTAGTATATTCTTGGACCTTTTGGAAGGAATTACAGAGGCCCTTGCAGAGATTTTTGTTTCACCTCTGGCTACAGATGAGGTTCCGGAGGACTGGAGAGTGGCTAATATGGTACCATTTTTGAAAAAAGGTAGCAAAAACAAGCCAGGAAACTAAAGGCTGGGGAGTCTGACATTGGTGCTGAAAGTTGCTGGAGGGGATTGTGAGGGCTAGGATCTACCAACATTTGTAGAGACAGGGTCTGGTTTGGGACAGTCAGCATGGCTTTGTGCATGGGAAGTCATTCTGACTAATCTCTTTGAGTTCTTCGAGGAGGTAACCAAGAGGGTAGATGAGGGTAGGGTAGTGGATGTTGTCTATATGGACCTTAGCAAGACCTTTGATAAGGTTCCACATGGCAGGTTAGTCTGGAAGGTTAGATCGCAAGAGATCCAGGGGGAGATTGTGGATTGGATTGATGATTAGCTCAGTGGTAGGAAGCAGAGGGTAATGATCGAGGGTTGTTTCTCAGACTTGAGGCCTGTGTCTAGTGGTCTGCCACAGGGGTCGGTGCTGGGACCTTTGTTGTTTGTAATATATGTAAATGACTTGGATGTAAGTCATGGTAAGTTTGCAGATGACAGTTTGCAGGTGTTGTAGACAGTGTAGATGGTTATAAAAAAAATTACAGGGGGATCTTGATCAGCTGGGTATGTGGGCTGAGGATTGACAAATGGCTTTCAATCCAGATAAATGTGAGGTATTGCATTTTGAGAGATCAAACCAGGGTAGGACTTGTACAGTAGGGCCCTGGGGAGTGTAATGGAACAGAGGGATCTAGAGGTGCAAGTGCATAGTTCGCTGAAAGTGGCGTCATAGGTAGATAGGGTGGTGAAGAAGGCGTTTGGCATGTTGGCCTTCATCAGTCAGGGCACTGAGTATAGGAGTTGGGAAATTAGATAAGATTTTGGTGAGGCTGCATTTGGAGTATTGTAAACAGTTTTGGTCACCCTGTTATGGGAAAGATGTTATTAAACCAGAAAGAGTGCAGAAAAGATTTACCACTTTATTCCCTGGAATATAGGAGATTGAGGGGTGACCCGATAGAGGTAGGTAAGATCATGAGGAGCATGGGTGAAAGCACAGTCTTGTTCTCAGGGAGGGTTTGCTAAAAGCCAGAGGGCATAGGTTTAAGATCAGAGGCAAGAGATTTAAAAGGAACTTCAGGGGCAGCTTTATGGTGGAACGTATTTGGAATGAGCTGCCAGAAATGGTTGAGGAGGGCACATTAGCAACATTTAAAATCCACCTAGATAAGTACATGGATAGGAGAGGTTTAGAGCGCTATGGGCCAATTGTGCGCAGATGGGACTAGCTCGCTGGGCAACACAGTCAGCATGGACGAGTTGGGCTGAAGGGCCTGTTTCCATGCTCTATGACTCCATGACTCTAAATGCGAGGAAGTTATGTAGTTCTTTGGGTGGTCTCTGGGGATCAAGGATGACTTCCACTCTAGCTCTGAGGTGATCAATGAGGCCACTGTGGGATGTGCAGACTTTTACCAGGCATGGGTAGGAGATGTGTGGAAAGGAGGGTGTGTGGGTAATTTAGAAGGTGATGTACTCTTCCTGTCACTTGCACTGAGTTTCTGTGTGCATCTATGCTTGGACTTGAGGTTCTCTGTGCTATCTTGAATGCTTTTTTACTGAGTGGCTGTGAGCCAGGGATTAACAGGAGTATTACAGTTTTTCAAGGTTTTCTGAGAACATCCTTGAGTCTTTTCCTCTGCCTTCTTGATAATCTCTTCCTGTAAAAGTTCAGAATGATTTTTGTTTTGGGAGTCTGGTGTCAGGATTGTGAATGGCATGGCCTGTGCAGTGGTGCCACCTCAGGGTACATAGCGTCTGAGTCCTGAGGATTTAGGCCTGGGAGAGGATGCTGATGTTGGAGAGATCAGTTCTAATCAGCTGATCGATGGGCAAGATTTTGGAGGAGTTAGTGAGGTGTACTGTATCACAGGCTGCAGATAGGTTACAAAGAATGAAGGCAGATAATCCACTGATCACGATTATGTGGTCATAGTTATTTCTGTGCTGTGTTGTTGTGAAAGCCTGATTGAAGTAGAACAAGAAAATAGGAGCAGGACTAGTCATTCGACCCCACAAATTTGTTTGGCTGATCTGCCTCAGGCTGCCTCTCCTTTTCTGTGCCAGTTCCCCAGAGTTAACAATTGTCTGATCTTTTGAATATTTATCAAGTTCCTCTTTAACTGTCTCAAATGATCTAGCTATCTCAATCCTCTGTGGTAGGGGGTTCCAGAGATTCACCGTTCTCCGCAAGAAGTTTCTACGAACCTCAGTTTTAAATGACTGCTCCCTAATCTTGTAACAACAGTAAAACTTTGATAATCTGGCACGCCCAGGATTTTGTAGGATTAGCAGATTTTCTAGCCTATTGGATGTTATTCCTATTAATACCCTTACATTTTTTTAATTCACCTTTTTTTCTAATGTTACACAATATTATAATAGACTTCCCAATGAACCCAGTAGGTTTAAAAGGAGCTTGGGAAACAGCGGCCTTGGTCAGTCTAAAGAGACCATGGGAACTGGGCCCCTGGTGAGTCAGAAGTGAGTGTCGGAACAGGGGCCACGGTGAGTCGAAAGGGAGTGAAGGAAACATCACCTGATCATTCAGATGCTAAACTACCAGGATTTCCAAGTAGTAACTAATTAGCAGAGTTTTACCTTGTGTTCCCTAGTTTAGGATTCTCCCACTATCTGCTGTGTCAGGATCTTTTGTGTTTCATTAAGATTCCTCATTCTTCTAAACGCGAAAGAATATAGATCTAACATCTTTAGTCACGCATGATAGGACAACCCTCTCATACGAGGAATTAGCCCAGTGAATTTCTCTTGGTCTGTGTCTAATGCCAGTATGTCTTTTCTTAATTGAGAGGGTACAAAACTGTGCACAGTACTCCAGGTATGGCCTCACTGGTACCCTAGTACAATTGTAACAATACTTCCATATTTTTGATTACCAGCCCTTTTGCAATAAAGGCCAAAATGCCATTTGCCTTCCTAGCCACTTGCTGCACCAACCTGCTAACGTTTTGTGATTCATGCAAAAGAACACTAGATCCCTCTATTCTCCACTCATCTGCAATCTGTCTCTTGCTAATGTGCACAACCTTGCACTTTCCCACATTAAACTCAATTTGTCAAGCATTTGTCACCCACTCACTCGCCCTTCATGCTTCAAGCATGGAGCTGTACAAAGATTAGATATTTAGGAGGTGATGTGTGTTTTTGGAAGAGGAAAAAGAGGGAGCAGATGAATTTGTAAGGACAGCTTGAATGTTTTGAGAAGGAATTTGAAAGGATGATGTATTATTTGAGAACCCGTCAACTAGTGCTGGGCCTGATAAAAGGAAGGTTGAGGTAGTAAAAATCGTGTGGGATGAGCTTATGTGGGGCAATGAGAGAGAAAATGTGAAAGATGTTAATTGTGTGTTGGTCAGGATGGTTTCTTGGGGGAAGTTTAGCTTGGTGGATAAGGAGAAGTGAAGCATGCTGTAGAGATGGTTGAACAAGTGGTTCAATCATGCAAGGAGAAGTCATCAGGAAAAAAAATCTTTCGTATTACAGAATGGTTGCTCAGCAGGATGTAGGATCTGGTGGTGTTTAATGTCATTTGGTCAAATGCCAAAATAGGTTTTTAAAAAAAATCAGTATCTCTAGGACTTGAGGCAGCAAAGACTGAGGACACATCCAGCACAACTAGCATGAGTGAAAGTAAGGGTTTACTGAGAACTGAAGCAGATTGCTAGTTGAAGGAGTTCTGATACAAATTGAGGGCCAAATGTTAGATGGGAGTATGACAGTGGAGTTGTAAGCAATTTGGGAGATTTTGTTTTAAAATTGGAATACCTAGAAAGAGTTGGTGTGTGAAAGGGATTTAAGTGTAGATACTGAGTGATATTAGTTGGTCTTGTCTGTAATTGAGATGGAAAGAACACGTGAGACAACAGGCTTGAGAATTATGTCACGATGGAAGAAGTTTATATGATCAGAGAAGTTACAGAATCGAAAGCACGGGAGGCAATTTGGTTTCTTGAATTCTCTGTAGATTAAGGAAGATCTGAGAGTTTGAGTGGAGGGTGTGAAGTGAGTTGACAGCACAGAAATGGATTCTTCGGCCCACCATGTCCATGGCAAACATCAAGTACCTATCCATAATAATTTGCGTTAAAGATAGAGATGGAAGTCATGGAGAGTTTGGTCTTTTTGCCCTTGACAACAAGTGAATAAAATAGGGTGTTGGTCATCTTCAGTGGTTACAACTATGAGTCTTATTGGCTGAGGATATGGCTACTAATGGAGTGAAAGGGTGATAGTTTGCAGAAGTTTTCAATTAAGTTCTCTGTTTTTGATACAAGCTGAAAGTCTAGTCCATTAAATATTTTGAAAAATAGAGGAATTTCGCAAATGATCTGAGTAAATAAAGCTGGTGATTATTCTTGGGAAGGGGCGATTTACAAGATATTCTCTGATACACTTTGATGTATTAAAGGTAAAATGGTGTGTAGCTGTAATCATCAGCTGGGTGTTCACCAAAACATGCTATGGAAAGGTTTTCTCTTACAGGCAGTTGGTTTATATGAACTCTGGCACTTGTAGGATGTTGGAAAAGCTATTTGGATATAAAGATCCTATTTGGTTGTAATTTGATATTCTAATAGCAGGGCCCTGAGAAACTATCACCAACTGTAATATTACCTTAAAGGTACATTTAGTCAAACTGCTGATGCACACTGAATATGGAGAGCTAATGGCCTAGCCTTCAGTCTGCACTGCAGAATCATTTGGAATTTCTTTGTAGATTGACTACTGATGGTACATATTATTCAAATATACAACTAAGGTTAACTTTGGCTGGTACAATTCCCTTCAGACTAAATTCCTGTAGTCTGAAGGATTTGTGAAAAGTTTAATCTTTAAGATTGTAGCTTCATGTGTCTTAATTGTGTGTACCACCATTACACTGGTTTAATTGTAAAAAAGCAAGCAAATAATACTATAGTTTTGTGACATTCTTGTTGCAATATCTGGTTGACGGATTGGTGCAATTTATTTTCTTGCAGTTTTCTGGTTGTGCATTTAACTGTGTGGCTGGGAACAGTCTGCTGACAAATGTGCTTGGTGTCTACAGACGCCTCTGCTCACGACCTCCAAAAGGTAAGGTATCCTGAAATTCTATATCATAAATAACTAGTCTGTTTCTTTAAACATCCAAAACGTGTTTCAATTTAGTCCCGTCTGTAAAGCAAGAATGAGAATTCTACATTTTTTTAAAATGAGGCATTTAAGTACTTTGTCTTGAATACTAAACCTTTATTTTAGCAATTGACCAAATCACTTGGACTCTATTTTTTTGACAGTAATGTAAGCCACATATATTTTTCATTTGGACACACAAGGGACTGCAAATCTGGAATCTGGAGCAAAAAAAAATGCTGGAAGAACTCAGAGGGTCAAGCAGTATCTGTGGAGGCAAAGAAATGGTCGACATTTTGGGCCAAGGACCTTTAAGGCCGTGCATTGTACTAAGTCTTGTTAAGACGAACGTAGTAAGATTTGGTACAAAATATAGTGTAAACTGATGAAAATGAAGTCCCAAATGCACCAGAGCAGTGGTAGGAACTGTAGTGGAAGACGGTGGGGGTGTGGGTGACGAGCTGGGCTGTAGCTCACTCCACTGGCAAGGTGGCCAGGTTGTGATACTTCTTAAAGGGATCCAGGATTAACTGTCTTGCCTTTTCCCCTCGTGGAGTATTTCTCTGTAGCAGGACATACCATCAAGCACAATTCTCTCAACTGAGGAGCTGTGTTTGCAGTCTGAATCATTCCCAGAAAGTAGCTCTATTCCCTCTCAGTCTTTATGATACCTTACATCAAAATTGTTGTGATTTGGTTTATTCCAACCAGAGTCTCTACTGTCTCAGTATTGTCAGCATACATTTGAATTGGTATTGTTCTAACTCTTGAAGTTGCTCATTCATTAGGGTGTCCCTGTGAGACTGCAGTAGCTCTGCCACATTGTCAGTATCAACTGCATCCAGTCCTGCTTGGGTAGCAGATTGAGTGATGTCATTGATCGCCTGCTTCCCTCCCCAACCGCCACAATGTCGCCACATTCCTCCAGCCATAACCTGCGCCAAACTGTTCCTGGAAATGCTGGTGACCTCTGGCCAGGATGCATTGATGTTAAAAATGGTCTTCATGATCATAGAATTGTACATCACAGAATGGTGCGATTCTATGATCAAGAAGATGCTTGATAACATCACACGATGTTATCATGATGAACATCACAGCACATGATGTTGTACAACCTCAAGGTTTCCCTTATTGACAGCTTACTTTGACCGTCTGTTGTTTCAGCCAGATGTTTGAAGTTGCATCGATGGTAATAAGCCTTGAAATTGTGCATCAAGTCCTAGTCCATTGGCTGGGTAAGGGATGTTGTGTTTGGTGGAAGGTACACCATCTCCACGGGACAGCAATTTCAGAGGCTATCATTGGTCTGTGGGTGGCCTGGGGCATCATAACCACTAACGGTGCTTTAAGTTCAAGATTATTTCCCTTGTAGTAATTCTCCACTGCTGGTCAAAAATATGAAATAAACCGCTGCTGGAAGAAGGGATTGTTACCCATGTCCACTTTGTTTGCCTTCCAAATTACAGGCAGATGCTCTTTAGAAAACCCATTCATTGATGTTGAACTTTCTGATAGACAAGCATGGGTTTCAGCATAAGATCTCATGAGGCATTACCCCCTTGCCCAGCAGGAGTGCCAGGTGGTCTCTGATAGCTTTAAATCCAGGCATATGTTGAAGTGTGTGTGACAGCATTCCTCTTCCAAAGAAGCCTGTCTCATTTACATTAAACGTGAACTGAGGAGGATAATTGCCGTGCTTGATAAAAACTTTGAACGTGTTGGAGTATTCCCCAACTGTCTGCCTGTAAGTGTTCATGGCTTCACCACTGATGTGAATGCAGTGTATGTTACTGCAGTGTTTAAATCTGAAGTATCATCCACAACTGGCTGCAAAAGTCTTTGTCATTGATCCTTTGTCCTCCTGTTCCTGCATGTGCATGAATGTGCTCCTGGTTTCCTCCATGATCATACCTGGTTTAAAGGCGTGCAGTGGTATGTTTGATTGTTCACCCATCTGCTCTTCATCTTCCCCAAAAATGGGCTCCTTGAACAAGTTAACTTTGTTGCATTAACTGATGTGGTGGTCTTGCTGGAAGCTTTAATATTATCAGGACTTAATAAAATTCTTCGATTTGTCAAGGATGTTGAATTGAAATCTTGTCCAACATCCACTAGGTACTTGCCTACTTCAAGCCTTCTCAATACTTACATTAAAACATCAGAAGTCCATTTAAAAAAAAGTGTATGTTTATATTTTGGAGGGAAGATTTTTTTATGTATTACATTGTCTAAATCTGTAAATTTATTGATCATAATTATTTTTGTCACAACACAGATGATGTAACCTTGGTAAATTAAGACATCGATAGTTACAATCTTTTGTTGCATTTTCCCTACGGGTGCCATTCTGCATTGTTCTGCTTCATTGTGTATAGCTATGTGATTATGGGTTTAAGATCAGCTAGATAGCATTTGTAGACAAGTTGAAGTTATGAGGATTGTCTGTGAACCCATTGTAAATACACAAAACATTTTCCTGAATTCTCACTGGCTGAGAAACAGTGACATAATGCACTCATTGTCCAAACAAATGTGATGAAGGTGGCTGTCTTCAGTAACTGGGCTAAACTGATTCAGCTGGCCAGTAAGTTATTCAGCTGATAAGTTTTAATGGTGTTCTTTTTGCTGGCTCTTAATATTTTTCCACCTTGGCCAAGTAATTTATAATTAATTGGCAATATGTGGGTTAGCACTAAGAGGGCTTCTACTGTAGATAGTTCCAGGACATTATTGGCATTGGCAAAAGTTCAGGTGACTAAGGTCACCACTCTCCCTTCCTCATAAACTGGGAATATTATGAACACAGGTGAGAAAGAAAACAACTTAAACCAATTATTAGACTTGTTACCACTCATAAATCCCTAGGTCAAAATCCCAGAATTCTCTATCTAACAGTAATATGAGAGTACCTTTTACTACAAACTGGAGAGGTTTACAAGGGCAGGTCTTCACCTCTGGGGAAATTGAAAGAGGGTAATCTGTATAGTAGAATAGGTTAAATGCAAAATATAATAAAATATCCTAATTTTTCATTTAACATTTTGATAAATAATGAGCTATATTTATCACTGCTTCCTAGAGCCCCACTATTTTGGAATGAGGAACATAATGCTGGCATCTGTTGTGATGACTATGGATTTGCTAATCTTGCCTTTCCCATGGTCATCATATATGGAGAATCTAACTGTTTGGGACATGCCATGGCTAGTATAATTTCCACTCATTAAAAAGCTTGATGCATCATAGTTTTCAGTTGATAGTGTTCTGATGACTCCAAGATCAGTGGCACAGCTGGTAGAGCCACTGGTTCACAGCTCCAGTGACTTAGGTTTGATCCTGACTCCAGTGCTGTGTGATGTTTGCACATTCTCACTGTGACTTCATGAGTTTTGCCACGTGCTCCAGTTTCCTCCCACATCCCAAAAGTATGTGGGTTGGTAGGTTAATTGCCCCTAGTTTAGGTGAGCAGTAGAATTTGGGGAGCTGGGTAGCTGATGGGAATGTGGAGAGAATAAAATGGGTTAGGGTAGGATTGGGGTAAATGGGTGTTTAATAATTGGCATGCATTTAGTGGGCTGAAGGACCTAATTCCATGCTGTTCTCTATGACACATTTGAATGTAAAGTCAACTTGGTTGTTTGAAATAGGTGTTGGATTATCAGCAAGATTATGGGACCCATCACCATGAGCAAATCGGTCTTCATCACTGTATCAGGATACACGCACTTGTTTACCTTCCTTTGGGAGATACCACAATGGTTATCCTTGTTGAAACTTGGAGAGGTTCATTAGGGCAGATCACCACCTCCTGGGGGGAAAAAAAGATTGAACCATGTATGTAGCAAAATGGATTAAATGCAAAATAGAATTAGAAACATGGAAAACCTACAGCACAATACAGGCCCTTCGGCCCACAAAATTGTGCTGAACATGTCCCTACCTTAGAAATTACTAGGCTTACCCATAGCCCTCTATTTTTCTCAGCTGCATGTACCTATCCAAAAGCTTCTTAAAAGACCCTATCGTCTCCTCCTCCACCATCGTTGCTGGCAGTCCATTCCACGCACTCACCACTCTCTGAGTAAAAATCTTACCCCTGACATCTCCTCTATACCTACTCCCCAGCACCTTAAACCTGTGTCCTCTTGTGGCAACCATTTCACCCTTGGGGAAAAAGCCTCTGACTATCCACACGATCAGTGCCTCTTATCATCTTATACACCTCTATCAGGTCACCTCTCATCCTCCGCTCCAAGGAGAAAAGGCCGAGTTCACTCAACCTGTTTTCATGAGGCATGCACCCCAATCCAGGCAACATCCTTGCAAATCTCCTCTGCACCCTTTCTATGGCTTCCACATCCTTCCTGTAGTGAGGCGACCAGAACTGAACACTACTCCAAGTGGGGTCTGACCAGGGTCCTATATAGCTGCAACATTACCTCTCGGCTCCTAAATTCAATTCCACGATTGATGAAGGACAATACGCCATATGCCTTCACAACAGAGTCAACCTGTGCAGCTGCTTTGAGCGTCCTATGGACTCGGACCCCAAAATCCCTCTGATCCTCCACACTGCCAAGAGTCTTACCATTAATACTATATTCTGCCATCATATTTGACCTACCAAAATGAACCACTTCACACTTATCTGGGTTGAACTCCATCTTCCACTTCTCAGCCCAGAGAATTGAAAAACATCCTAATTTTCCAGTTAACAATTTGGTAAATAATGAGCTATATTTATCACTGCGCAATGGTGAGTCATGGGTTTCAAACTTCATCCTATGCATTATTTAGAAAGGTTTATTTAAGTTTACACTTTGTATGGCTTTTGAACTGATTTCATTTTTCTGCAGGATTTGAAAAATATTTTCCAAACAAATCCAAAAAAGCAAGCGAATCCAAAGAATCATCCAGTGAGGCGAAAGGTATTGGATATCATTTATTGCCATCGTATTCTAGTTTATAACTGATTTGCATGAATTTAGAATTTTTAATGAGCATAAATTAACAGGAAATGTGTCATCTTTAGGATTAGTATTCCACTAATCCATGTTGAATATCCACACTACATGATAACCTAACCAATTAACAATGGTGACTGAATTTCTCCTCTTTGATATTGATGTATTGTATATTTCACAGAGACAAAATCTACAAATTCTCAGCGTCTTGGAAATAATGGTTCAGGTGGTGGGAGTGGTGGAAAGAAAGGAGGCCGAAAGGATGAATCCACTTGGTGGGCCAGGTTACAGAAGGTAACTGCTGAGGACTTTTGCTTTAATTCAGCCCTGCACATTTAAATTCCCGGAGTTCTAAACACTTTCTTTATTAAAAATAAAATATTATAGTTTTGAAAACATTCAACAGATCAGACAGCATCTGTGAAGAAAGGTGGTGATGCCGCACTTGGAGTATTGTGTACTATTTTGGTTGCCCTGTTATAGGAAAGACATCATTAAGTTGGAAAGAGTGCAGAGATTTACGAGAATTTTGCCAGGACTCGAGGGCCTGAGTTATAGGGAGTAGTTGGGCAGGATAGGGCATTATTCCTTGGAGAGTAGGAGACTGAGGAATGACAAACTGAGGAATGCATAAATGGGGTGAATGCACAAACTTATTTTTTCCCCAGAGAAAGAGAATCAAAAACTAGAGGCATGGGTTTAATGTGAGAGGGGACAGATTTAAAAGGGACCTGAGGGGCAACTTCTTCACACAGAGGGTGGTGCGTATATGGAATAAACTGACAGAGGAAGTGATTGAGGAGGTACGATAGCAACATTTAAAAGACACTTGGACAGGTCCATGGATAGGAAAGGTTTAGAGGGATATGGGCCAAACATGGGCAAATGGGACTAGCTTAATTGGACATCTTGGTCAGCATGGATGAGTTGGGCGAAAGGGCCTGTTTCTGTGCTGTATTACTCTGACTCTGAATAAAGTTAAGATTGCAATTAACCAGAACTTCTTTGTCTTATTTCCATGGCAATCCTGGCCTCCATGAATTATGAATATAGCCACTAAATGGTACTAATCTGCCTCCTGCTTCAGAACTACATGAAATTGTTCCCCAGTGGTGAAATCTTGTTAAAAAGGGCAGCAACAGTAACCCAATTAACACATTCAAAGCCTTGAATTGCGTATATAACAAAGTACGTGTCAAGAATGGATCAGTACCAACAACCTAATGATCTCAAAATGGTAAATTAATAAAATTAAATCCCACTGAGCTTGTTGGAAGTGTCATTTAATAAAAAAAAGTACCATTTTTCTTCCCAAGAAATATTTGCCTTAGGAACTCTCAAATGCCTGCGCATATTTTGTTTGCTCCCTCTGCTACATATGAAACAGATGGGCACTTAGACTATAGATTGTATCCATGTTACAGATAGGGCATTTCTTCTATCAGAACAGCACAGTAGTTGGCATTGCTGCCTTGGTTCCAGGGATCTGGATTTAATCCTGACCTCAGATGCTGTCTGTGTGGAGTTCACAAGTTCTCCCCATTACATGTATTTCCACTGCGTGCTCCAGTTTCTTTCCACATCTCAAAGATGTGTTGCTGAGTTAATTGTCTGCTATAAATTGCAGTTTTATCACAAGTTCGTGGCCAAAGAATCAAAGAAGGCTGATGGGCGTATGAAGGAGAATACATTTCAGGGCTACAGTGAAATAAGAGGGGAATGGGGCTGATGGGATTGCTCTACTGGGAGCCAGCATAGTTCAAGTTACTTTATTGTCATTCATCCATGCTATAAAAACACATGGGGGGGGAAAAAAACTGTGGTGCAATCTAGTAGTTCTGGCCTGGATGCTCCAGTACCGCTGAGATCCAATGGGTTGAATAGCTGCCTCCTTTGTCATAATAAGTATGCATGTAAGTACTGTCATGAATAGTGTCAATGATGCATGATCTATTTACATCATGTACTATTTAATAGTTTTTTTACTTTCTAGGGTGATATTCCATGGGACGATAAGGAATTTCGATTTTACTTCATAGGAGGAGCAGCATTTTGGGCAACTGTTGCTTATTACGTTTTCTTCAGGAATGTTGGTAGAGAAGTTACGTGGAAGGACTTTGTCAATAATTACCTTTCTAAAGGAATAGTAAGTGTTGAATTACCATGTATGCCTGACTATTGTAAAACTTGTTGCATTTATGTAAAATTCTTATTTTGACATCTGTCTGCCAAATAGTCTAAAAATATGTTTAATTTTCTTTATTCTGAAATTCTACTTTATAATAGGCAGCTGTATAATTATATAGAATGATTAGCTGTTTGTGATCTCCAAGTCACATTCATCACATTCCAGATTCTTTATGCATTTGGAAAATGTGTCATAAATATAGTTTCTCACTGTAATGCTTTTGAAACATTGTAAAGCATTTAAAGGATGCTAGAAACAATCACAGCATTGTTGGCAGTAACTGGAGTCGAGTTACACTGACCTTTGGTAGCTTTATTGGATTTACTTAAGGTTTAAGATTCATACTTTAGAAACATAGAAAAACTACAGCACAATTCAGGCCCTTCGGCCCACAAAGCTGTGCCGAACATGTCCCTACCCTAGAAATTACTAGGCTTACCCCTAGCCCTCTATTTTTCTCAGATTCATTTTTTTCATTTGATTTCCACAGAATAGCTGCTGCTTCATGTGTCTACTTCAATTGGCTGAACAGGATCTTTTACTTTAATTTCTTTACCCCATACTATTTACTCTATGGGAAGTTTAGCCTCTCAAGTGCTCTGAAATGAGCTAATGGGTTTGATTTAATTTTAATGGTGTTTAGTTCAATTCAGTTGCTGTGGAGTTCAATAGGTATTGGTTGTGTTCTCAAACTAATCAGGTGATCTTCGAGATGGTGGATGCTCAGCTCTGGATCTTTCAAAGTACTGTAGATCCTGAGATTGTTCCTATTGGTTAATGGGTACCACTATTTAAGAAAGGAGCGAGAGAGAAAATTGGGGTGTACCAAGCTGTTGGCCTAACATCAGTGGTAGGGAAAATGCTGCAATCTGTAATGAAGGATGTAATAACATAACACCTTCAAAAGAATGATATAATTGATCAGAACCAACATGGACTCAAGAAAGAAAAATCACATTTGATTAATTTTCTGGAGTTCTCTGAGGATTGACTTGTAGAGTAGAAGAGGGCAACCCCTGGATGTGGAGTGTTTGGATTTTCAGAAGGTTTTCAATATGGCTGATCATCAAGACCAGAACATGTGGAATTGAGGGTAACGTGTAGACATGAATTGAGAATTGGTTATTGGAGGTGAAACGGTGTAGAAAGAAACTGATCCTCCTCAGATTGGCAAGCTGTGACTAGTGTGTTATCACAGGGATTGGAGGTTGGGTCTCGGGTTTTCACAATCTATTTTGAGAGTTTAGCTTCAGCGATGAAATACATTTCCAAGTTTGCTGCTGATACTAAACCAGGAAGGATCGTAAGCAGGGAAGAGGATGTAGAAAGGCTTCAAGGAGGTGGGACAAGCTGAGTGGGTGGATGAGAACGTGGCAAACGGAATTTTAGTCTTAGAATTGTACGGCATAGAAATAGGCCCTTTGGCCCTCCATGTTAATGCTGATTGTTTTCCCTATCTATGCTAGTCCATTTGCCACCTAAACATAATTGTATCTGCTTCCACCACCACCTCTGGCAGTAAGTTCCAGATGTCAACCATCTGTGTAAGACACTGCCCCTCAAATCCCTTTAAAACTCCTTCCTCTCGTGACTTATTTTTGATATCCCCTACCGTGGGTAAAAGATTCTATCTACCCTATCTATGCCTTTCATAATTTTATGTACCTCTCTGGTCACCTGCTCGGCTTCCTTTGCTCCAGGAAATGCAAGCCCAGCCTATCCAATCTCTCCCCATTACTGAGGTTCTCCAATCCATCCTGGTGGCTCTCCTCTGCAGACTCTCCAGCACAATGGCATCCTTTCTATAATATGGGAAATGTAAGATCGTCCACTTTGCACATCAAAGAAAACCAAAGTATATATTAAATGGTGAGAGAGTGGGTGGCGTTGATGTTCAAAGGGACCTGAATGTGCTTGTACACAAGTTGCTTAAGGCCAATGTGCATGTGCAGCAAGCAATTTAGAAAGTGAACACTGTTCGCCTGTTTTACAAGAGGATTTGAATACAGGACTGAGGAAGCCTTGTTGCAGTTGTATAGAACATTAGCGAGACTGCACCTGTGTACAATTTTGGTCTCCTTATCTAAGAAAGGCTGTACTTTGTAGAGAGGAAAAGCAATGAGGGTTCACAGGATAGGTTCCAGGAATTTCGGGTTTGCCACATAAGGTGAGGTTGAGTATATGAATGATCTGACTTATGAAAATCCCACTTTGTGCAAATTCTCCCATACATTTTTAAAGCATTTTTCAAGCTAGTGATAATAAGAATAAAATGTTTCATAGTATTCATTGATGACTGGATAGAGTATATATTTCATTGGTCTAATTGTGGGTAGCGTTACAGTGATTACAGGTGAATTTTCTGTTACGACTATTCAGCTAATGGAAATTTCCCCTTTTAGACTTGGGGAAGGTGTTTCCCCTGGCTGAGGAGTCTAGGATGTTTATAGTGTCAGTGAACAGATTGCTTATTGAAGGTTTGGTAAACTGATGTTCAGAAAATTACCATTACCAAACAATAAATGAGGAAATCCTGCATTTGCTGTCTGCATTAAGAATTTTTTTAGTTTGGAACTTGTTTGGGTTTTCTGCCTGAATTTTCAGACAGAACATTGAGCTGTATATGGGATGCATTTTCAGCTCTCTGCATGTACTGATGACACAAACTGTAGGCTTTATAACATTACCAAGCTAGTTGGGACAGGAAGCAATCACTTTTGTCTAAGTACTTCAGAGCACAACAGTTATCCATAAATAAAGACCCATGCCAAGATGGGTTCAAAAAGACAAAGTTTGCTGAATGAAGATGTGGGGAAATCACAGGTTAACTTGGAAACAATCACTCACGCAGATATATTGTACTTTCTTTGAAAAACTTATTTAAATTAAGGGATAGATTTTCATTAGCATTGATAACTTATATTGACATTTGGCATTTGGACAATTGACAATTAACATTTGGAATTCTTGACTGAAAAGAATTTTTTTTACATACAAGTTTGTTTTACCTTCATTATAAACATTTCTGCTTGCATTTGAACATTTAATTACTATACAAAAGATGGATGCTTTGGAATTCTGTTAACATGTAGAAATGAAGATGAATTGGGTCAAAAAGTTTGTTACTTAACCAACTCTGTTCTTTCTTGTTGCTAGGTGGACAGGTTGGAAGTAGTAAACAAACGCTATGTTAGAGTAGTTTTTGCTCCAGATAAAGTAACCATGGATGGGGTAAGTACAAATATGCAATATTCTACTTTGAAGATTGTTATGAATTTGCACTATACAACAGAACTTGTGTTCATATGCCGCCTTTTTAAGGTAATGAACTATTCTGAGGTGCTTATCAAACTAAATTTGTTGCTGAGCCACAGGAGATGAAACAACGAATGACCAAAAACTTAGTCAAAGGGGTAAGTTTTAAGAAATGTCCTAAAGATGGACAGAGGGATGAATGTGGTATAGGGAGTAAAGTAGAGAGCTTTGGCCTAGAATATGGAGAACGGCTAAATAGAAGAAAATTGGTACTGTGCAAGAGACCATGATTGGTGGGGTCTGCATGCCAGAATTTGCGTAATGTAATGTCACCCAGAAGTAGAACGAAAACCCTTGTTAAAATCTGCTTGCCAAATTCAATAAACGTGTTTTGGTAGTCTTTGTAATTGGGAAGTCCGCACCACAGCAGCTCCCCCTGCAGTATAAGTATATGTCTTCTAGCCTTCCAATCCCTAGTGCAGAACTGGCACACTACAGTCATCAGCACCTACACCCTATCCTGGAAGCTATAGATGAAGCTAAGGAAGACTACTATCCTAACCTTAAAAAAAACACTTTGTTTGCATCCCAGAGGTAGAAAAATTGATCCTCTTGGGTGACTTCAGTGCCAGAGTTAGCATAAATGATGCAGCCCTCTGGAAGGGTGTGACGGACATGGTGATAGGGAAGGTGAACCCCAACGGTGTTTGGTAATGCTTGAACACTCTTTGTCAGAGAAACAAATACAAGACCTCATGGCAACATCACCAATCCAGGTGCTGTCATCTGTTGGGTTATCGTCATCCAAACAAGAGACCACAAGGATGTCCATACAACCTGTGGCATGATGGGCACTGTGGACTATTCAAGAATACAGAACAGATTAGGTGCTGGTTAGTCTATCAGCCTGGTCCCAAAATCATCAATGGCAGAAATGCAGCTTCAAGAAAATCAATATTAAGCTCTTAGGGACCTTCTTGTACTGCCTCACAGACAACCTGCCAACACCCACCCAACCAACAGGAACCTCCTAGTGTCCACAGTGTTTGAGTTGACCTAAAGTCCTCCATAGCTAATACTTGTGAAGAGTCTTTTGGTTTCCCTACCTGAAAACATCAGGGCAGGTTTGATGAGAATAACCATGAGATTCAAAGTTAATTAACCATGTTTTGCATTTTTGGATTGGAAACTCTCCACTTCATGGTAAAAGAAACAGCTCTACCTTCACCTTAAGGCTGAGCTCTAATAAAAATCTTTAACATAAAGAACAGATGGAAAAGGTGCAGAATGTCCGGAAGCTGTGCTGATTCTGAGCCAAGAACAGGATAGCTTATCAAGGATAAAAATGCTTGCTGGCAGGAGCACTTCAAAGAATTCTTCAACCGTGACTCTGACGCCGGTGTCCTTGACTGTTTCCACGAACTACTCAATCCAGCCTCTCTGTCACTGCAGACTAATAGGAAGTCAACTGAGAAACAGACTCTGGAGCAAACAGTGGAGAAGAACTTAATTCACAGCTTCAGCTCTGGGATGAGGAGGATATGTCTCTCACAGCAAGAGTTATCACAAGGTTCTTCCTCAACTGCTACCACCCAGAAGTTAGAGTTGCTCCCTGAATCAGTGTGGTTTCAGTCCATCTTGAGGCACAATGGACACGAGCTTCACCACATGACAACTTTGAGGAATGCAGGAGATCATATCAACCACTATATATGGTCTTCTTTGACCATGCAAAAGCCTTTGATTGTCAATTTAAGGGACTTTGGAGCATTTTCTCAAATCTGGTTACTCTTAAATTCATTTTCATCCAGTGTTTCCAATGAGATGGCATATGAGTCGTGCTTAATCTTTATTACCATATTATTGTATCATCCTCTAACAAGCTTCCTGCTGGAATGTAAGTAATCTACAGGACAAACAGGAAACAGTTGAACCTATGTCACCTCCATTGCATGATAACACTTGGACAAGTGCTTGTTTGGACTCTGATTTCCAAGTCTTCATAGGTTCATTCATTGAAGTGTATGAGAAAGTGGGCTTTGCACTGACATTCACAGAGAAAAAGTGGCTACCAGCCTGCCCCTGATGCACAATTCTCCCCCACTTCAACCCCCAAAAAGAAAGATCCATAACAGGGCCATGAAAAAAAATCATTACATGGATCATTTTCCATATCTTGGGAGATGCCTGTCAATGAATGCAAACATGGCTGATGAAATTCACCTTTACTAGACTAGCCTTTGGCTGTCTGAGGTTCAGGACTACACAGCACAAAGCTTGTGGTCTACTGGGCTGTGGTGATTCCCATTTGCTATCCTTTGGAGGGATGAGCTACCTCTAATAGGCACTTCAAAGCACTGATGCTATCTTTACAAGAGTCCTGATGCAGGAATGTTTAGATTCCTTTCCTCCCACAGATGCTGTTCAACCTGCTGAGTTCCTCCAGCAGATTGTTGCTTTACCGTCACAAAATCCACATTCACCAATAGCATAATGAGGGTCTAAATTCGCTCAGCCGGCTTCGATGGGCAGGCCATGTCGTTTGCACGCCTGACACTAGACTGTACTCTGAGCTCTATCACAACAAGTGATTACTAGGTGGGCAGAGGAAATGATTCAAGGATGCTTCTAAAGGCCCCCTGAACATCTATAACATCCCCACTGATTCATGAGGGTCCTGGGTCCATGACCATTGAAATTGGAAAATGACCGTTGACTCCTTTGTGAGCATGTAGGAGCCCCAGGGTAAATGACTAGTTTGGGTGGTGTGCTGCTTCCAAGTGCTTCCTGCCCATTTTTGGCAGTTTGCGAGTCCTACACTGGCCACAGCAGCCACCTCAACCCATGGAGCTCTGGAAGTGAGGCATCTTCAACCTAAGAGACTGCCTGTGGATTTCTTCAGGTGTCCTTGTGGTTAATCCTCAGACAGTACCTCTAAACACATTAGAGAGAGACACAAGAAACAGCAGAGGCTGGAATCTGGAACAACAAATAATCTGCTGGAGGAACTCTAAACCCATTAACAGGTCTCTTAACTCTTTGCTGATTGCTATGAATAAATTAGCTGCTGTGTTTGACAATATGACAACAGTTCAATTATAAAAGATGCTAAAAGAAATTTTATATTGTGCTGTTGGGCCTCCAGGTTTACCTGGACAGGTGAATAGAAATGATTTGACTTTTTAATGAATTTAGTCTTAACTAAGTTAATTTAGTGTGCTATATATACCTTCATTGTAAGGGAGTGTAATTAGACTCATATCCTTGAATCTGTTTTTCTACAGCAGTATGTCTGGTTTAACATTGGGAGCGTGGATACCTTTGAAAGGAATCTGGAGTCTGCACAGCAGGAACAGGGTATAGAAGGTGAAAGTAGAATACCTGTCGTATATTCCACAGAAAGTGATGGGTAAGATGTTTTTCTCTACTACTTACTCCCCTTTGGAAATGTATTCCATGTAACAAAAGTGAAATAAAATTGAAAACAATTCTTGCACAAAAGAACAAAGTCGCCGTGTCATTAGGGCCATCACTACTTTTTGTACCTGCCATCCTATTGAACCATATCGTTATTTACAGCAGAATGTTTTTGCAAGCTCATAAGGAATTGGCTTTGTCTTGAACTATGACATACTTAAATCTCATGTTTTCATATCTCATATTGCAGTAGAAGGAAGCCATTTGGCCCTTCAAGTTTGTGCTGACTTGGAGCATTCCAGCAATCCCATCCCCCCCCCCAACATTTCTCTGTAACCAATTCTATCTCTTTTCCACCCTCCACCCCCTCCCCCCTCCCCCCTGATTCTTCTGCTACCCATCTACACCGGTAATCTACAGTAGCCCATTAATCCACTAGTGCATCTTTGAGATGTGGATGGAAACCAGAGTACCCAGGGAAACCCATGCAGTCACAAACCGAATGTGTGAAGTCTACACAAACAGCAACTGAGGTCAGGATCAAACCCAGGCTGAAGCTGCACTGTAACAGCACTAACTGCTGCTTCATTGAACCACCTGAAATGTGGTTCAAATCCTGTTGCACTTACGACTTGGAAATGTAAGTGCAGGTCCAGTTATCAGCTTGCACTCGCACTTGAACTTGTCCTGATAGTCATGCGCAAATTGACTTGACCACTGGGGGATTATGTTTAGGCATTTACTATCGGTGTTGTTCTGTGAGGTTAATCAGATCTGCTGCTACAGGGTTGATCTCAGGATTGCTCATTTTACTCTCGGCCCATAAAAGGGTTTAAAACGTTTTACAGTCATCCTTTTCTTGTATCTCCATATGTTGATCTTGTAAATACAAATATAAAAACTACATGATGTTGTGAAAGTGATTTTGGTGCAAGTACTTTCCCTTCGTTTCCCTAGTTCATCTCATCAGCCTAGAATAATTTTTTTTTATTCATTCTTGGGATGCGGCACTTGTTTGGCATTTCTGGTCTTCACTAGTCACCCTGATTTAAGGTGGTGTTGGTAGAGGTTGTTGAAGCTGTTTGATACAACTGAGTGGTTTTTGCCACTTCAGGGGGCAGATAAGATTAAGTGATCTCAACCAGGGACTGGAATCACAACTTTTATGGACAGTGGCGTTCCTTAAGGAATATTAGTGAATCTGTTTTGCAGTAATTCTATGATCATTTTAACTGATACATGCCTTCTACTGCCAAAGTATTATTAAAAATTGAATTTTGTCTCTTAAGTGCTCTAGTGGGATTTGTACTGAATTTCTGGATGACTAGTCCAGTAACAAAACTGCCACGCTACTGTATCCTCTGAGCCTTCCCAAAATTTTGCTTCCTTTGCCCTTAGTCCTGATATCTTGCATAGCCAATGTTTAGCATGCTATATCCATGAGTCAATCCTGCTAGATGGCTTTAAAGAATTCTCAGATTCAAACTTCAATGTCATGTGTATGTGATAAAACATAATTTACAGTTTTATCACACAAATAAGTAGCATTTAAGGCCAGTCTGTATCTTAGCTTCAATTTTTCAGATTTGTTTTGGGTGGTGCCTAGTTTGTCATTTCTTCCACTATCCCACTTGGGAGAAAATCAATATCTGCAGATGCTGGAAATCTGAAATAAAAATAGGAAATTTTGGAAATGCCCAGCAGATCAGACAGAATCTGTGGAAAGAAGCAGTTAACATTTCAGGTCAGAGACCATTTGTTAAAATGGAAATGTTAACACTGCTTCTCTTCCCCACAGGTGCTGCCTGACGTGCTGAGTGTTTGCAGTATTTTGTTTTTATTTCATTTCTTGGGAGGCTTGTTCAGTTTTAACGACAATTGAGGGTCTGTTTCTGCCTACGTCTTAGTAACATTGTTCTATTACCATCTGTAGGACATTCCCATGATGAATAACTGAGTTCCCTGCTGAATCATTGGCTTAATCCATGTATTTTCTACTCCTCTAGGCATGATGCTCCAGCGCTCTGTCATTTTGTTATTGAGTGATTTAGGATATTTGAGTTTGAAAATCATGTTAGTAATTCATTAGGTATATGGGTTTGCCTTTTTATAAATTGAAGTTTTAACAGTTTTAATATTTGCATGTTTATAATATTTGCAATTTAAAAATGGGAATTTAGTGTTAATTAGAAATGTTCATCAAACATTGGCTTTTAGTTGTTTGGAAAAATGTCTTTTTTGTACATTGCTGAAGTGTTTTTAAACTTTGGATTTTGTGTCTAATATTTTATAATTAATTCTCCCACATTGCATTCTAATTTGAATTGATTTGTCTATCATCTTTGCTTAGCTCATTTCTGTTGAGCATGCTTCCAACTATACTGATCATTGGGTTTCTGCTGTTTGCCCTGAGACGAGGGTCAGCGGGTGTTGGTCGACCTGGGCGTGGCATGGGTGGACTGTTCAGTGTGGGAGAAACAACAGCAAAGGTCCTCAAGGATGAAATTGATGTAAAGTTCAAGGATGTGGCAGGATGTGAGGAAGCAAAGTTGGAAATAATGGAATTTGTCAATTTTCTGAAGAATCCAAATCAGTATCAAGAACTTGGAGCAAAAATTCCAAAGGTGAGTTGCTTTTTCTTTAGACAAAATCCATGGGGTCTAAGTAAGGTTATTAATGGTAGCTCTTGGGAACAGAATGGTGTCATTAACCTAGTCCTATAGGTTTTGGCATTGGGATGTTTATTCTATCCAGAGATATGAAGGTTAAAAAAATGCTTATGTGCTGCTCCTTCCAAATATGGGTAGTCAGTGCACAATATAAACATTTAACCAGAAATAATTGAAGTGGGAAATGGTCTTTGATATCTTCATGGCCCCACCACTTCCAGTCTTTCTCCACTGATAATATAGCAGCTTCTGTTGAAACTGTAAATTGGACTGACCTTTTACTCAAGCCTGTTCCACAGACTCCACTTTGATACTTAAGAACAAAATATACATTATTCTTAAATTATGTTCTGGCCAAATAAGTCTCCAACTTCTGATGTTATCAGTATTTATCACCTCCCCTTTAATGCTTAAATGTTCACTGACCTTAGTGAATTTAAAAACAGGAAATGTTCAGTAAATCAGGCAGCATTTGTGGGGGGGGAAGAAAAGTGGAGTTAATTTTTTTTGGATCATTGACTTGATCAGCACTGTTTAGCATCAGAGTCGTACAGCACAGATACAGGCCTTTCGGCTCTGTTCTGACCAACAGTCATGCTCGTCCATGCTGACCAAGTTGCCTTTTTCACTTTGTGTATAGCTGTACCGGTCTGACCTCGAGTTTCAGCCCATATACCCCGTTACCATTTTTCATTGTTCAACATAACATTCCAAGGAATCTTGAATCCTTGATATCCTAGTGTAACCATATTTAGTTTCTTTTGTTTCTCCTGTAATAGGTGTTGGAAGTTTAGTGTCCTGATGCACTTTCAGTGATCAATACTGTTTACAGTTCCAGTTATGCCAATGAGTCAATGCCCTCCGATTCAGTTTCCCATTCTGTTATTATTTTAAGCTAACTAATTTTTGAACATATGAACCAATTTATATTGTTACTTGCGTGAAATTTTTTTTTGCATTTGGTTAAGTAATAAGTGTGTGTGAAATGTAATAAGCAAATTAACCTTTTCTTTGGAGCAGTTAGTTTTTCTATACATTATACCCATGAATTAGTTATTGACCTTGATTAAGAGTCTAATGAGGATTACATCTTTCTCTCACAGGGTGCTATTCTCACGGGTCCCCCAGGCACTGGCAAAACTCTGTTAGCTAAGGCCACTGCAGGTGAAGCCAATGTTCCATTCATCACTGTGAATGGTTCGGAATTCCTGGAAATGTTTGTTGGTGTGGGTCCTGCCAGAGTAAGTCTTATTTGTGTGAATGCAAAGAAACAAGCAGACACGATAGGTGCTTGTTGTTTGACCATTTCCATTTTCTATAAAGGAACTTGGATGTAGGACATCTTGGGGGAAGGACATTCCCATCCCAAAAGGCAAGTGTGCAAAAGAAGTACACAGGTAGTTTACTAAATCTTCCTGTGCTATTTACTGCAGGCTGATAATTTGTGTCATGAAAGGCTACTCTGTAGCTAAAGGACATCAGATTTCCCATGGTACTGATTTAAGATTTGTATCCCAGTTGAATGAATAAGGCCTCATAAACGTAGGGTGCCCATTAACACACTCAAGCCTAATTAACTGTTTATCATTCAATTTGCTTATGACCAATTTCTCCCTCAAATTCATTTACACAGCTTTGATTTGTTTCCCTTTGTACACTTCCCTACCAACGATTGATTGTTCCATTTTAATAGTTGTAGCATCAACAACTTTGGGGGAAGGGGATTCATGATTTTGCTTGCATTTTGGGAGGTGGGGCGGAGTGGGGTTGTTTCGGAGCAAGTGATTCCCAATTTAATTCTCAATGGCCAGCCTTGCATTGTAGGATTATCAACGAAAGGAGGAGTAGGCCATTCGGCCCTCAAACCTGCCCTACCATTCAATGTGATCATAGCTTATCATATCTCTCAATACCATATCCCTGCTCTCATCCGAGAACCCATGATGCTTTTCGCACTTGGAAATTTACAGTAGCTATCTCCTTAAAAACATTCAGCAATTTGGCTTTTATAGCGCTTGGTTTGTAAATTACAAGTTTCACACCACTGAGTGAGAAATTTGATCTCATTTAAGTTGTAAGTGTCTTGCCCTGTAACCCAAAAGTGAGCCCTTGTTCTTGGCACCCCAAAGAGCGGACGCATCCTCCCCACGTCCAGTCCATTTAGCCCTGTCAGAATTTTGTAATTTCAATTCTTATTCAAGTTTTGTTCTACTAAGACCTAGTGAATACTAATTTGATTGGCATAATCTCTCATGGCATTCCTGCCATCCCAAGAATAAGTCTGGAGATGCTTCATTCAACTCCCTCCAGGGCAAGTAAATCCAGGGCTAGAAGATCAAAATTGCACATTATATTTTAGGTGTGATCTCATCAGGGCTCTGTAGCAAGACATTCTTGTTCCTGTCCTCAAAGCTTCTTGCTATGAAGACAAACATACCATTTCCCTTCTTAACTGCTTGCTGCATCTGCATGTTTGCTTTCAGTGACTGGTGTACAAGAAATCCAAGTACATAATGGCTTTCAATTTAATACCACTTAAATAATAGGCCACTTTTCTGGGCTCCAATCAAAGTGGATACCTTCACATTTATCCATATTATGCCAATGGTTCTCCCACAAGAAGTATCCACCTGATTCCTTTCAACATTTTAAGCTCGTTGGTTTCCTTTTAAACAATGCTAGTCATGTTTCGGTTCTGAGCACCTGTATAATGCAGTATATCCTTCCTAAAATGTGATGCCCAAAGCATGACTTGATTTGGAGTTGACCATGGTTCTTTGCAACTTAAATATAGTCTCCTTCCTTTTATATTCCAGCTGCCTTGTTATAAAGAGATGCATTCTGTTAGAATTATTCTGTGTAGTTTAATGATTTGAATATCTGAGTACCCAAATCCATTTGTTTCTACTTATGTTAAAAAAACAATTATTCCGCTGTTTTCCATTTCAAAGCTACAAATTGAGCCTTGCTATTAATATGCTGGATTCCTGAACAGTTTCTCAACATAAAATAATCCTTGGGTTTAAATGAGTTGTTAAGCAAGCCACAGGAGGTATACGACAATCTATATATTGCTTAAAGGAGGCTTTTCCTTTAAGCAATATATAGATGGTTTCAAGTGTTTATTTTAGCTTGGTTTTGTTTTCCTGAAATACAGTGCTGGTATCAAGTTGTTGCGGTTCTTCTAATTTTTGCAATGATTATTTGCATAAAGTGCTCCCTCATAAGGAGTAATCTGTAATGTATGTACAGTAAAGCTACCTGTACTCTAGTTCCAACTGAGTTGATTAGAGTGATGCCAGTTTCTATTGTTTTCTATTCACAAGCTGTTTTGTGTCTGAAGGCCATTGTCAGAAATAACTTTGTGAAGTGGTATTCTGTAAATTTGCACATTACAGCAACTGAGCTGGGTTAAATCCCAATAAAGAACAGAGGGACCAAAATGGCTGAAACTTCATTACTCTTGAGGAAGAGGATCTGGTGATGAGTTTTTGATGCTTCTCTATTATATCTAAATAAAAATCAATGCAATTGTTGTAAATAACTCGCGCACACATACTGACTGTTAACAGTGAAATCCTTTTATTATCTTGCTAGCAAGGGAGCAGTTAAAGGAAAGCACCATACTCTCAACCAAAACTGGCTCAATCCCCCTTTTTACAATTTACTTCCTTTTTTTTTCTTATTCAGTAACTTTCGATGATCTGTGCTAGATCAAGCAGACTGGCAAAGACAATGACAAAAAAACAGACTCAACCCTAACCGCACAAGGCTCCATTCATTCAAGCGGTTATAGGTTCTTGATAGATTTGGTGGGGCTGTAGCAAGGATATGCAGCTAATCATTAGCCCTTTTGCAACTGTGTTCATATTCTTCTACCCAATGTTTTTAATAAGGAGACGGGCTTCCACTCAAACCATTTAGCCAAACCATTGAATAGCATGAATGTTAAGGAAGCTTGTATTTTAGTGCAGTTATTACTATTCTAAACATGAGTAGTATGGTGATTTTAGTTATTCTGGCTCAGGAGTCAGGTTAGTCTTGTGGCCTCAAGTGACCTGATACTTTTTGTTTTGCTATGACTGATATCTTTATGATCAAGCATAATACCTTTTGTATTATAATGTATACACTTAGCACTTTGTCCTCATGCCATACATCTTTTTGCAGAATGTAATATTTTCCAAATGAAAACAAATGTGGATTTGCTGAGAATATATTAAGCATTAGTAGTCATTGTTTTTCTAAAATGCAAAATAACCTGAGATGAGTTTTACTATTTATTTAAAAAAAGACACTTGCCATTGGACAATAATTGATGGTAATGCAAATATTCAACTAAATACTACAGACCAAAACTGTTTTTAGAAAATATGTACTCTTCTGTAAGCTTTTTGAAGAAGCAACTTGCTTGTTTGACTCTCCACTCAAATGTATTGAGTGGTGTGAAGATCCCTGTACTTGGCAAGGTAGAGGCAGACAAAATATACCACAAGATTAGGGCTTCACCATCCTAGAATTAATCCTTATTTGAACAATGGTGATTAAATACTGCCAATTAGCATCTATTAATGTCATTTCTTCAAGTTTCAATTTTAGTTACTTGTCTTGTTTGCACATCACTGTGATCTGTAGAGGGAGCCAAGTCATTTAGCTTTTTAACATGCAGCAATGTCCTTGTTCTTAGGCAGTCTCTTGGGATCTTGGACTGTGATTTTGTGACTTAGGTAGCTAACAAGGCTAATATAGGAACTGCAGAATCTTCCACAGACAGGACAGGTGGTAGACAACAGGGTGGGTGGGTATGAAGTTTGTGAGGTGGTCTGTTCCTTCTATCACAGAAGCAGGGCCTCTGTTTGCTCTTGATGCATGTTCTCAAGGTTCTCGTTAACATCCGAAGCTTCCCTCTAAGCAGTCATGGGCTAGAGATTCCCAGAAGTCAGTGTAGATGTAATATTTCTTCAAGGAGGTTTTGAGCACAGATGAAGTGATCAAAATCAGTGATCGCGAGCGCACATACCTCAGCAGATTGCATGATTGGAGAAGATTACAGAACTAGGAAGGGATGAGGCAACAATGGAATGGAAAACAAGGAGAAGAATTTTAAGTTAAAAACGGTGTATGACAGGGTCGGAAAGTCAGCTTGCAAAGGGCTGGTAGATGAACAGGTCCAACCTGGGATGTAAGCAACAGAGGTTTGAACAACTTTTTTTGGGCAAAAAACAGGCTTAACATTAAATGTTCTATATAAAAGTTTATTATAAAATGAGTTTTTTTAAACAGCAACAATGTGTATGTAAGAACCATCTATTGTACAACTTATTATTTACATCTTTCGGAGCAAAACAAATGTGAGATAAAGTTGCTTCCGCATACTGTCTGATTGTGACCTGTGTTCTTCAGATGAGGCAGAAGTCAGGAAGTCAGAGGAGTTCCTTCAGTTAGGACCTGTTGTTTGTGATCAGGAGTGTTAGCATTCTGTTACTAGAAACATAGAAAATAGAAGAAGGATTTGGCCTTTCGAACCTGCTACACCACTCAATACAATTGTGGCCTATCATCTATCTCAATACTATATTCCTGCCCACTTCCAATAGACCTTGATGATTTTTGTGTCTAGAAATTTATGTACCTCAGAAATGTTCAGTGAATTTGCCTGTGCAGTCTTCTGTTCAGTATTGTTTTAGTAAGAAAGGAGAGCACAAAAGAAAAGGCATCTTTCTGCATTTTTAAAGTTCTCCCACCCGGCCCTCACAATCCCTAGAAAGAACGCAAGTGCCCTATTGGTCATCTCCTGCACTATACATCAGTCATAACTGGATTATGGGAAAGCTTCACTTCTGACAGCTGCTGGTTACCAAGCATTCCCTGTTTTCACCCTTATTTTTAGCTCCCTCCTTATGCCTTGAAAGTTGATGGTAGACTTTCTACACAATTGTGTGCCTTTTAGGGGAGAATTGCAGCTGGGGATGCAGTAGAAATACTGGACTATTGTTTCTCATTTTGGTGATGTCCCGCTCTGTATCAGTAACTGTCCATGAAGGGCACAGTCTATCCTGATTGATTCAATTGATAGGTTAAACCAAGGCTCCATCCATGCTCTTGGGTGCCGTGGCACTTTGCAAAGAAGCAAAAGGATACCCTGGCAAATATCTATCCTTTGTTTAGGACCAAGGTATCTGGTTGTTATCAGACTGTTTTTCATTAAAATTGTAGAATTACAGAATACTTATGACACAAGAAGCTCATCATTCAATCCATTGTGTTTATGCTGGTCACAGAGCTCTCCAGCCTAATCCCTCCTTCCAAGACTAGGTCAGCAGCCCTACATACCCACTTCCAAAAACTATTTAAATGTGATAAAGGTTTCTACTTCTCCCATCCTTTCAGGAAGTGACTTCCAGATCCTTGGCAACTCTTTAATCTAACCATTTACTTTGCATTTATGGCTCTAGGTTTCTGGTATCTCTACTAAGGGAAATGGGTCTGTCCTATCTGTTCCTTCAAGGCTGTTCATAATGTTGTACGTCTCCATGAAGTCTCCCCTCAGTATCCTCTGCTCCACACAAAACAGCCCCAACTTATTCAACCTTTCCTCAGAGCTACAGATGTCATTCTACTCGTGCCTTTCTAAATCCCCTCAAATGCATCCTTTCTGTAATGTGGTGACCTTTTTAGAAGCTTGCTGTGCACAAGTTGTCTGCCAGGTTTCCTGTGTGACCACAGTAGCTAACCTTCAAGGTATTTTTTGCTTTTGGATGTCTAAAGACCATGAGGAGCATTCTTTAAATGCAATGCTTCTCTTTTTTACAAATTGATAAACAAAAACCAGATGGAATTTGGTATATTTGCATCCTGTGTTTTTTCTCATCTAGGTGCGAGATCTATTTGTAATGGCTCGTAAAAATGCTCCTTGTATCCTATTCATTGATGAGATTGATGCGGTTGGAAGGAAAAGGGGTCGTGGTAATTTTGGAGGACAAAGTGAACAGGAGAACACCTTGAACCAGCTCCTGGTTGAAATGGATGGTAAGTAAAATCCACTTGTTGAGGCTTCAAATAATGGCATAAACAAAGCCAGGGGACTTCTTTAAATATCATTTTGGTGGAATGTTGATGTGAAGCTTTTATTTTCAAATATTATTCTGAATTGGGAATGCAACTTTTCAACTGATTTCCACCGTTGCAACCCTGCCAGTGCAACCTGTTCCACTCTGATTTCCCAATTTGTGGTTTCCTAGTTCAGCTCAGCTAAGGAAGTACACATAACGTGTTGTGTAACCAATCGTTGCCCAATTTTAAAAATGAATTCTGGAATTCAAAATGTTTTGTTAACTACTGTTATTGATCGGTCATAGAATCGGAGAGAGATCCAACACAGAAGCAGACCCTTCAGTCCACTGAGTCTGCAACCATTTACGCTTATCCTATATTAATCCTATTATTTTTATTTTCCTCACATTCTAATCAACTCCCCCGAGACTCTGCCACTGACCTATACAGTAGGAGCAACTTATAGCGGCCAATTAACCTACCAACCTGCGCATCTTTAGAATGCCAGAGGAAACACACTCGGTCACGGAGAATGTGCAAACTGCACACAGACCGAACCCAAGGCCTGGATTGAACCCTAGTCTCTGGCACTGTGAGGCACCATCTCTACTGGCTGCGCTGCTCTGCGGTCTTGTTTAAAAGAAATAATACTTGCGTCACATCTGTAGTTGATATACGTATCTTTTAAAGGAGGAAACACTCTCCCAGCATTGTGTGACAATTGTACATGTGATGTAAACCTGCATACATAAAGTGATGGCCCATGATTTAAAAAAAACCATATGAGCACAAATTCGTCTATAAGTGTTAAAACAGACACAAATAGTTAAGCTTGATTATTGATGCACTATCTGCAAGAGAGATTTTATGACTGCTTCTGAGAATTTAAGTTTTTAGGAAGTTCTTGCCCCCAATCCGTTTCATGACAGAGAATAATGAGTTGACAAAAATCTCTTTGGTTTCTGTATTTCCCACCTACACCATTTGTGTTCAAGGGAAGGGTTCTTGCTTATAATACTCCAACTAAACTTTTCTTTTTCCACTTCCCCCAACTTTCATTCTTGCGTATCTCCTCACAGCTGGTTGGTTGGGGGCAGATCAGCCATGATCATATTAAATGGCAGGGCAGGCTTGTTCTTGCTCGTATAGATGTGTCATCCACAACTAGCTTCAAATCAAAAAATGACATCAAGAGTGTGAACGTTTTAAATGAGTTATATAATTTCCAGGGAAAGGAGTGGAACTGGGGCGAGGGCAGTGTTTGAATGCCAAAGGTTTTGGCTTTGGTCTTTCCAGTATTTAGTTTGTGAAATTTCTTGTCTACTGCTGACTCTGGTAGTTTAGAGTCTGTGGAGGGATTGGGTGATGCAAGATAAGATTTCTTTATTAGTCACATGTACATTGAAACACACTCATCTTTTTACGTAGAGTGTTCTGGGGGCAGCCCGCAAGTGTCGCCACGCTTCCGGCGCCAACACAGCATGCCCACGACTTCCTAACCCGTACGTCTTTGGAATGTGGGACGAAACGGGAGCACCTGGAGGAAACCCATGCAGATACTGGGAGAACGTAGAAACTGCTTACAGACAGTGGCTGGAATTGAACCCAGGTCGCTGGCACTGTAATAGCATTACGTTAACCACTAAACATCAGATGAGACACAGGGAGCCCAAGCTATGCAGGAAAAGAAGTCATAACTTTTGATTCTCAACCAGATTAGAATGGAACAAGACGTGCCATCCCACTCTGGATGGCAGTGAGAGATGTTGGGGCACAATGATGCAGTCAACAGTGACAAAAGCTGGAGACAACTCACAAATGTAGAGGGATAGATTACCTTTGTCACAGTCACATATGATACCATTTGTGAATTTGACACTGCACCAAGATGGCTCTGAAATTGAAACATGATTGAAGAAATTAAGAGTTCCAGGAGCATTTAACAGCCATCAATGAGGACCTTTGTTCCATTGTCAGTTCAGAGTGGATTAGAAAACATTGGTTGCGATGAGGGTAATGTGTTCACATTTGGGGGGGGAGGAGGAGGAGTTGTAAAGTGTACTAAATGGTTGCAAGGGCATCCATTCCTGTTAACAGTAATAATGAGATTGCCCCCCAAATGGAGTAGAATGTCAAATTCAGAACCACAAGATCTGAATGCAATTTTGTGAAAATCATTTATTTTCCAAACATTGCAGCAAGTTTTGTGTAGTTTAACACTGTTTTAAGAAAAGCTGTAAAATTAAAATAAACTTGTAATTTTAACAATCTGTTCAGACTATGCAGTTGAGTTGCACACAATATTTGCAAGGCAATAGTCAGATATGAGAGTGAAGCTCGAAAGTAGCTGAGCTTCTGGATTTAACAGTGCTTGAGGGTCTTCCTGTCTTTCCTATTATGTTCAACTGTATTTGTGATTATGAGACGGAAAGAAGTCCTGGTGACCTTGAGACTTAAAGACTTTGTTTTACTTGGACCCTAGTTTAGAACTGCTATTATTTTTGACAGGATTCAACACTGCAACCAATGTGGTGGTTTTAGCAGGCACAAACCGCCCAGACATACTGGATCCTGCACTGATGAGACCAGGTCGATTTGACAGACAGATATTCATTGGTAAGCCTGAATACATTATGTCAGCTTATTTATGAGGGTGATGCAACATGGAGCATTTTGTGACTGTTTGTAGTGGAAAGTAATAATAGACATTGAAATTAATGATGTGTACTTAATTCTTGCAGCAGAATCCATTGTAAGTTATCCATTAAGCTCTTTAACACATCTCCACAGTGAAAATAACTTGAATGAAAATAAAGTTGCCCTTCAGAGTAACTTTACTACACAATAGGTACTAAAGAATGCAGTCTGTAAAATCCCAGATTCAGTTTCCAATCTGTACTAAGTGAGTTGATCTCATTTGGGACTGTAGCTGAGGTTATTGTTGATTTTAATGGTAAGGACTATTGGGATAGTCGGTAGCCAAGTTTTCTACTCAACATCATGTTATAATCTGTACCAAGAGGTTTGCTAGTGTAGAAATCTGGTATGGTCAATGTCACAGGTGGCTGTGATCCCTTTTGTATTTTGTGCATCTAAACTTGTGCCAGGATAATGGTCACTTAAAATTCTGGTAGGATGTTGAAGGGCCTCAGATCTGTGCAGAGCAAATGTGGGAAAGCTTCCTGTGAGGAAAGTAAACTGGATTTAAAAGAAATGCATTAATCCAAAGATAAACTCTGGATTTAGTGCAAACTAAACCCAGTGTATATGTGAATTCCACTCTCTGGGCTGCTTGTATGGTTTATATCATGTTCAATTCTGGATTCATTCTGTAGAAGTAGAATAGCAAGAAATAGTCTTGCATACACTATCTTCCTGTAAAGAGAACAAAGGTAGTAATTGAGAAAAAGGACTGCGTAGCAATCCGTGTATAAATGTTTGGCAACCTGTCCTACAGTGGTGAAAGGTGGAAGACTGGTCATTCAGCAATGCTTGTACATTTAAGGAGAACCCATATTTACGGCTGAAATTTTTATGGCAGGAATTAAAAAGCAGAACATTGCACATCCTGGAAATCAGAAATAGCAGATTGCGGGGAAATACTCAGCAGACATGTTCACAAACTGTTTTAAAAGGCAATAAAAACAGAAGATTGTGCTATATGGCCTTTTTTTCATTCCCTGCAATTGGTCTTAATTTTTCTCCTTTATAAAGGACCGCCTGATATAAAAGGAAGGGCTTCGATTTTTAAAGTTCATCTCAGTCCCTTAAAATTAGAATCTTCTATCAATGCAGAAAATTTGGCAAGGAAGCTAGCAGCTTTGACTCCAGGCTTTACAGGTATTTGTAAATCTTGTAAATTGAATGCTGTGTGCAATTTGTACAAATGATTTCTTTCTGTCAATTATAGAATTTATGGTTGTATTTTTCATTTTCTTATCTTTTATCTGTTTCTCATTTTTTTTGTACATTCATAGAATGTTCCCTTTTTTTATATAGCGTTTGTTTGCTGTGGCATCTTAAGGAATTGATAACCTGCAGTCTGCATAGTCCTACATTGTTGTACTTAGACCTCCAAAAGCATTTGATAGTTTCTCAGGAAAGATTACATATTGTTAAAACAGTGGGAATTCAGGGTAACTTGTGGTAATCTGTAAGAAATTGACACAAGTGTAGAAAGCATCAGGTGCTGATTGGATGTCATGGCAGGTGCTACAAGAATGAGTTGCTATATACATTACGCCAAGGATTTCTGTTCCAAACCTTAATGAGAATAGGTCTGCTGCTTTTACCTTTAGAAGTACAAGTGATTAGGCTTGCATTTATGAGGCTGTTCTCAAACAGCTCACAACCACTTATTACTTTTAAAGTGTAGTTACAAGTAAAACTTAAGTTGGTGGGGATTCTGGATTGAGGTGATTCAGAAAATTACTTCCCAAATTCTGGAATGATACTTGCATAAGGATGACTGAGATTGTAGAGGCCATTTTTCTAGCCCCAAGAGAATAGAATTTCAATAGGTGATGGTCATAGGACCACCTGTTGTCAGCTGCTGCTTCAATGACCTAATCCTCCTCCATTTGAAAAGTACATCATTGCTTGTGAACTGATTCACAGCTTGTGAACAGAACAATCCACATCTGCATGTAGCAGGTCCCAGTGAACATCCAGACTTCTACTGGTGATGGATAATTAACATTTAAACCTCAAATTCAAGGTGCTGACCTTCTCCAATAAAAGATGGTCACACTTTCTGCCATTCAGTAAACCGCGATTGCCAAATCACTTTACCATCAGGTTCCTGGGTTGGACGGGTAAAAGCTGCTGACAGATTATCTCCATTGACAGAAACTCAACTGGTCCAGCCACACGTATTGTGGTTATTAGATCAGAGGCTGGGTAGTCTAGAGCAAATGAGGGGCTGAAAGAGGAAACAGGAGCCTGCATAGATTTGATATCTGAATGGCCTCTTTCTAAGGTATAAATATTCTATTCTATGACAACTCTTTGGAGAAGGGAAGTCCCTTTGTATGTAAAAGTGTATCACAGAACGATTACAAGGTGGAGCAAGGTCATTCAGTCCATTTGTGAGTCCATTCCAGCTTTGTGTAAAAGCAATCCAGCTGGTTCCACTGCTTGCCATCTCCGCAACCCCACCTTCCCACCCCATCCTTTGAATCTTTTCTCTAGGGAACTTGCCCAACTCCCTTTTGAGCACTACACTTAAATTTACTTTCACCACCACCATTGGTCCATTCCAGACCTCAACCTCTTGCTGTGCCTTTTTCTAAAAAAAAAGATTCTTTAGTAAATTGCAACTCTGACTGTGTCCCTTATTTCTTGACTGCTCTGCTTATGGAAGTTTCTCTCTGTGTGTGACCTTCATAGTTTTATACATTTTTACGCTTCCCTTTCAGCTCTTTCTGTTCCAACAGGCATAACCCCAGCTTCTCCAGTCTAACCACATAAATAGTCCCTTATTCCTGGACTCGCTTTACTAAACCTCTTCAGCATCCTTTCTAAAGCTGTTGCACCTTTCCTAACATGTGCCCAGAACTGAATGGAATATTGTAGTTCAGGCTGAACCTTTATAAATGTTTATCACTACTTCCTTCCTTGTACTCTGCAATGCAGTAAAGTGTCTTTATTGTAAATGCATTAGCTGTGTAACCCCTTTGTTCTTCTCTCCCCCCCCCCCTTCCCCACAAGAGAGAATGATTTCTGTATCTGTAAATGGAGAAATGTATAATGTTTTTACATCTTTGATTTACATGACAATGAAACATTGTTTTCTGCCAGTGATGACGTGTGCTCTTGGAATGTCGTTGGCAGTGAATCATATTTTTGTTCTTGGTTGCTTTTCTTGTTTTAGGAGCAGACATTGCTAATGTATGCAATGAAGCTGCTTTAATTGCTGCCAGACATCTATCTGAGGCCATCATACAGAAGCACTTTGAACAGGCTATTGAGCGGGTAATTGGAGGTAAGGAGTACGGATGTTCAAAAAAAGTAATAAATTACCAGCAAGGGTTCGAGTGCCTGGAATTAAAAATAACATGGAGCAGAATTTCACTGAACTGTGCAATTAATCAATGGGATGTACATTTGCAGTGAAATTTCATTAACACAGGCTAACACTATCAAATGCATTTCACATGATTCCTTTTTACTTACTTTTCAAGCTAGCCAGTGCTTATTACCCGTTCCTGATAATCCCTGTGAAAGTGGTAATGAGCCAGTTTGAACCACTGCAATCTTTAGGATGAAGGTACTCCCAGGCAGAATTTAGACTCGGCAAGGATGGAGGAATGGTGATTTATTTCCAGTTCAGGATGGTGTGTGAATTGGGGGGGAGGGGGGAGCTTACACTGGGTGGAGTTCCCATGAAAAGGCTGTTCCTGTCCTCCTTGGTGGTAGAGGTTGTGCATTAGGAAGGAGACAGCAAAGTAGCCTAACCCAGTAACATTTTGATGAACAATTTAAAGCGGGAGCATGTGAAATGAATGCATTACTATTCTATCCATAATAAGATTGCCACATCCCTATTCCCAACTCTTTCTTAAGCCATAGGAAGTTGGTCTCTGTGCACTCTTGCACTAGCCGGCAGGTAACTGGGGTGTGGTATTTCCGTAAGCCTGTAAGTTCCTTATCAGTCACTTGGTAAGTAACAGGGAAAGCTTTGAGCGGAAAGGTGAAAAAGTAAAATGGTTGTAGTACTTTCTAACTACAAAGCATTGCAGGTACAAGCCTTGTTTCAGAAATATTGACCAAAGTTTGATCTTTGTTATAGTTATAAGTGCATAATAGGGGTGTGGGCCTGCTGGCTGTGGGAGTGAGGCACATTGAACTGTTGCAATCTACTTGGAGAACTTACCTTGTATTGATTTGATGCTACCAGATTTGAATACCCAGCCTTCCTTAACTAATGACAAAAGGCCTGCAAGTTGCTGGAAATTACATGAAAGTTGAAGCTGCAAGTACTATAGGACAGTCAGCATGAAGTGACACAGCAAACAAGTATGAGTTGGCATCAGAACAGGAAGATTTTTCTGGTAAACAGGATTTTAAAGGAAGCAGATCAAAGGGAAAAACACTTGCAGCCATGCATTTACACAATTGAATGGACAGGAAAATATGATAGAAGTCCATGAAGTGTGTGACACTGGAAGCCGATGAATGGTTTTGAAAGTGGTGGGTTATGAGGAAGGAAAAATGGAAGCTCAAAGCTGGTTTAAGCAAAACAGGCTCCTGTGCCTCAATGGCCAGCACAGTGATGCAGCTAACAGCTGTTGGCTCACAGCTCTGGCATCCTGGGTTCAATGCTGACCTCTGTGTGGACTTCGCACATTATTCCTTTTGGCTGGATGGGTTTCCTGCCAGGTGGTCCAGTTTCCTTCCTCATCCCAAGGAGGTGGTTTAGTTAATTGGCTGCTGCAAATTACCCCCAGTGTGAAGGTGAGTAGTAGAATCTAAGGGAGTTGATGGGGCTGTGGGGAGAATAGATTACAGGGAAAATTAATGAGGGCGTGCAATTGGTCTATGAGCTGACATTGACTTGATGTCATAGGGGATGATAGAAGTATGCAAATAGCTTGATAGTAAAAAAAAACAGGATGTCGTCAGAAGCTGACAGTCCTACCAGCAATGCTAACTAACAGAGGACCCTTTACCCAATGACTAACTCGCTTGTCATCCCTCTGGTACAATGACACACACATCCGTCATCACCAGAAAGTCACACTTGAGAACAAAATGAAGGGAATCAAGGAACAAAATCAGTTGTGGCCTTGATGAATTGTAAGGCAGGCTTTCAGGATCAGATGGCCAAATCCTATTGCTGTTTCTTCACTTCCCAGTTTCTGATCTACTTTGTGCACTTTTCCCTGAAGCTCACTTCATTACCAAGGACAAGCACCTTACTCTTTCATTGTGTTTTTTTATAGCCTTCTGTACTTAATATTGAATAATAACTTCAACTTCAGCTCCCACATTAAAGGTTGTTCAGGTATATTCAAAGGACAGTGGAATTTGTGTCTTTTCACCTCTACCAACTGAGCCTTCAGTGGTGGTGTAGGAGCTATGTACAACACATGGAAGCACCTGAAGACTACTTGATGCTAAACAGCAGTTCATATTTTATGTGCTATGCAGCTAAAGGTGGCAAACTTGTATTATTCTGACCAGAAGTCAGTGTTTTTTTCTAAAACACAAGTAACTTGGTATTTTCTGGATTTAATTATCCTACTATTGTAGTAAATTAAGCATTTTATTGAGAATATTTGCACATTTAGTCTATTGTTTTTTCTGGCAAAGTGTCAGAGTTCCCAAAGGAAGCTAAATTTGCAGATGTTACACATTGTGAATTTTTGGATTTCCCCTACTCCTCACATACTGTTCCTTTAACTTAGGACTGGAAAAGAAAACTCAGATTCTGCAGCCAGAAGAGAAGAAAACGGTAGCCTATCACGAGGCAGGCCACGCTGTGGCTGGTTGGTTCCTGGAGCACGCTGACCCTTTGCTGAAGGTAAGATGAGCCGGTGTATTAAGGTGAATTCTGGAGGTTTATCCAGTGCTGAGACATGCTTCTGAAGCTGTAGAGATATTTATTATGTAGCTTGGGAGCTGATACAGTGAATCACTTGCCAGCGGTTATATAGAGAGAACTATGTGACCAGTGTCATGTATTGTTCTCCACATAACTGCTGGCTCGTGAGCTACATGTGACCACTTTCAATGGTCAGTGGTGTGCCACGGACTGGTGCTGGGACCCTTGTTTATGGTAGATATGACAGACAGAGATATAGAGACTTGGATGTGAAGGTAGTAAGTTATGGATGACATGATAATTGGTGGTGGTGTGGTTACCTAAGGCTGCAGCAGGATATAGATCAGATGGAAAGTTGGGTGGAACATTGACAGATGGAATTTAATCCCAGCAAGTGTGAGCTGATGCACTTTAGGAAGTTAAAAGGGGTAGGACATGTACAGTAAACATTGGCGTGCTAAGGAATGTTGATGGACAGAGGGACCTAGGGGTTCAAGTCCAAAGTTCCCTGAAAGTGGCAACACAGGTAGATAGGGTGGTGAAGAAGATATGCGGCATGCTTGCCTTCATAGAATTTAAAAACTGTGATTTTATTTTGCAACTTTACAAAACACTGCTTAGACTGTGTGCATTTCTGGGCACTACACTATGGGAAGGATGTTGTTGTGCTGGAGAGAGTGCAGAAGAGATTTGCTAAGATGTTGCCTGGATTGTAGGACTTCAGTTATGGGGAGAGTTAGGCGGGGCCTGTTTTTCCTGAAGTGAAGGAAGATGAGGGGATGACCTGAAAGCTATATAGAATTACAAGAGGCATAGATGGTGTAGAGAGTCAATCTCTTACCCATGGTAGGTGCCTCAAAAACAAGAGTTTTGAGGTGAGAGGAAGGAGTTTTAAAGGGGATTTGAGGGGAAAGACAGAGGTTGATATCTGGAGCTTGCTGTCAGAGAAGGTAGTGTGATCAGATACAATGACTGTTTAAGAGACATTTAGACAGGCACTCGAAGGATCACGGCACAGAAGGATAAAGACCTGGTGCAAGCAAATGGGATTAGTGTAGCTGATCAGAAAGGTCGGCATGGACGTAGTGGATCAGAGGGCCTGTTTCAGTGCTGTACAACACTGACTCTCTGACAACTGCTAGTAGTTGTGGTGTGCAGGTCAGCTAGTTCCTAATTTCCCCCATTGTAAAGTGCAAGAGGGTGATGTCGATAGAAAGTTGAAGCCAGATTGTGCCACTTACTGGACACCTAGTGCTGAGTCAGAGGGTAGAACAGATGGTTGTTGAGCTGAGGGACTAGCACATAGCATGATCCATTCACTTGAGTTGTCCTGCAGACCATGAATGGAAAGGTAAGTGGATAGGCTTCTGTATTTAATCTTTAATTTTTAATTCGTTTTTGACTTTTTTTTAAAATGCCTTGAATGAACCGAGCTATCTAAAATCTGTTTTAACGGAGTAAGCTGTCAAAAACCCATCAGGTTGGCCAGAGATGGGACCTCGTGGTTTGCAGCCTGAGGCCCTGTTGCTGCTTGCGGTCCTCTCCACTTAACTGGACGGTTGTGGCAGTGAAGTCTGGGGAATGTTTGGACGCAGGAGGCTACAAATAATAGGTGCAGCTGCAGGAATAGCACAAGCAGTAACCGAAAGCATAGGCTGGATCGAGCACTGTTCAGCAACTGCTCCCAGACAAATTCCAACCAAACCAGGCATGTAACATTTGACAACCAAGTGTTGGTTCAGTATTCCTATTCAAGGCAACAATTAAGAAAATAGTAAATGCCTTTTTCTATTGAGAAGTGTTGCATTAATACAATTGTTAATATATTTTTGCATATTTATTCTGGGAAAACAGCATGACTGTTATTTAGAGTTTACGTAACTTATCAGGGATCTGAAAGGAGGTAATATGTGATTCCCTCTGCTTAGTGGCCCTAGCACTAATGCAGGGAGTCCTGGTAAAAACAATCCCATAACGTTTGATATTAACTGCACTCCTTGAGAGACATTGGGAAACTTTCCAAACATGAGCAAATGGAGGAAAGAAGGGAATAAACTTGACTTTCATATTGCACCTTTTATGGCCCAAAGTTCTTTGGGTATGTTGGTGTTTTAATGCAAAGATACACCAGCTAATTTGCACACAGCTGAGAGCGACATCGCTGTGAGACATCAGAGAGAGGTCATTATCTGTTTTATATAAAATACTGCAGATGCTGAAAATCTGAAATTAAAAACAGAAAATGTTGGAAGCACTCAGCAGGTCAGGTAGCAACAGCAGAAAAAGAAACAGTCCGAACTGACAAAATGTCCAGGACTTGAAGCATTAACTGTTTCTTTTTCCACAGATGCTGCCTGACCTGCTGAGTGTTTCTCGCATTTTCTGTTTTTATGCAATTTAATGTCTTTGGTTGAGAGGTAAATGTTGGCCAGGACGTCAGGGTAACTTTTGTTCAAACAGGAGTTTTGATTGTTTTAAGCTCACCTGACAGCAAAGATGGTACCTTGGTTTGAGGTCTCAATGAAAAAATGCCACTTCAGATGGTGTGGTGCTGATTATCCTGTGCTGAAGTATTAGTTCCAGATTATGCACTTAACTGTCTGGAATGGGGTGTAAAACTGGAACTACTTGCTATGAATGCTATCTCTGAGCCAGGGTTAATGCAAAGTTTCAGTAAAAGCCTGGCTCAGAGATGGCATTCATAGCAAGTAGTTCCAGTTTTACGCTTAATAAATGACGAGTTTCAGGAGACATCAGAGAGAAAGGAATTCATCCCTCTCATTGGTTGAGTCATTAATTGGAACCAGAATCAGAATACCTCATTTATCATTTACAATAAATGCCTCACCAAACTCTGGGTGCCTGACTGTAACATTTTCTAAAAGTATGGTCTTTGACACTTCATCTTACTTGGGACCTCTGTATTTCCTTTGCAGAGAATCGATGGAAACAAGAACATGGTAATCTGGTATGAGTAATGTGCTGGAAATACAAGACACATTATATGATCAGCCTAAACAAGGCCATTAGTGATTTGGCAGAATAAGAAGCATAATTCTATTCATTGGGAGGTCGCCTGAAACTTTGTCCATTGTAGGACTCTTGGCTGCTCACGTAAGGTGCCTACTTCTGTATGGCCATACAGGGACATCTCTGGAATGTTTCTCAGATTGTTACCAGGGCGCAGAGAAATTTCTGACATGTTCATCATTGCTCACAGCACACCTCTTGAGCATATGGAAGAAGAAAGACCTTGCGTTTGTTTGGTGCCTTTTTAAGTGCTGGTAGTGACTTATAACGCTTCTGAGCCAGTGTGATAGTTTAAGTCCAGACATTCTAGTCTTGTAGGAATGCAGGGCAGTAAATAGACAAAATGAATTCAGAGCCTTTCTTTTGGATTTTGTTTTAAGGTGTCTATCATCCCTCGTGGAAAGGGACTCGGTTATGCTCAATATTTACCCAAAGAACAGTACCTCTACAGCAAGGAACAGCTTCATGATCGCATGTGTATGACACTGGGAGGACGAGTTTCAGAGCAAATCTTTTTTGGTAGGATCACCACTGGAGCACAAGATGATTTAAAGAAGGTTACCCAAAGTGCCTATGCCCAGGTACGTTGATGCTTTAACCATTTATTGTAAAATATTATTATTCTGTTCTTATTTACTCAAGTGTTGGTGCTAAATAAATCAGAAACCAAATCATTTATGTGTGCATTTTGTGTATAAAATGCTATGAATGTATCTGAATAGATTGGTCAGATAGCCTCCTTTGTACAGTAACAGTTCTATGATTCTGTCCTTTTCTGCTGTAGACTGACCTTGGTCATCTTTGGATTTGGTGTTTGGCCAACAACATGATGATAATTAAGAGCATGCTGATAAATCTCAGATTGTTGGATAAAACAAAGATGAGAGAAGTTTTCATATCATGATCTTCTGAATCTGGTTCCAATTAATGACTCAACCAATGAGAGGGATGATTTCCTTTCTCTCTGTCACCTGAAGCTCGTTATGAGACTTCCACAGATACCTGGAATAATCGGATTTTTACTCCTGTACAACCCAACACAAATTTCTTTGACGATCTCTGTACCAGACACCCTTGCACTTTTCTTTCACTTCCACTCACTCTGTTGTATAATACCACTCAAGTTTCTCCCACAACCCATTCTTCCAGCCTTTAAACTTGTGTGTATTACATTATACTGCACTCAACATTATATTGGATTCAACAAGATGTAGCAATTTTATTGTTTTGGTCACCATTTTGTTTCTTTATGCATTGTATGTGTTACCTTGAAAATACTTGCATATTTTCTCTGTAAGCATGAAAAACTTGTGTGAAACACTGGGTATTCTTTACACGGTATATTCCGTTTGTGGTTTATGAATGCCTGACTTTTGGACACCCTGACATATGAACAAGCTCCCATAATGTTATGAAATTCAGAAGTCTGAACATAGATACGTTTGTTGAAAAAAACGCTGCTGGAGGAACTCGGCAGGCCAGGCAGTATCCATGGAGAAAAGCAGACAGTCAATGTTTCTGGTCAGGACCCTTCTTCAGGACTGAAGATAGGAAAAGAGAAAGTCCAGTATATAGAGGGGAAAATCAGAGCAGTGATGGGTGGACAAAAGAGGGGAGGTAGGGTGGGCACAAGGTGGTAATAGGTAGATACAGGTAAGAGATGGTGATAGGTGGGTGCGGGGGAGGGGAGAGCAGATCCACCAGGGGATATGGAGGCAGTTTGGATGTCTGTAATAAAAATAAACTGAACCCTTCATTGCACGGAGGTGGCCTGTATAGAATTGTATTGATCCTTATTTACAAAATTGGTCAAGTCATAATTACCCTGGACCAGCCACATTGTAGCTGTGTCTAGAAGGTGGAACACAAAACACAGAAGAGTAGAGCACAGCAAAAGACCCTTTGGCCCATGATGTCTGTGCCAAGCATGATGCTAAATTAATCTCTTCTGCCGGCATGTGATCCATATCCCTCCGTTCCTTGCATATTCACGTGCAAAAGCCTCTTGAATGCCACAAAACAAAAAAATATTGGTGCTGGGGGAAGTGGGAAAATGGAGAATAAAATGCTTACTGAGGGGGAATTTGTTGAAAAATACACTTTCTAATGGAGATAAGAATAGGTTGTTTGAACTCTAGCTTCAGTGAAATACACTAACATGAGACACGTAGTTAATTTTGCATGTCTTTCCCTACCTAGATCGTTCAGTTTGGTATGAATGAAAAAGTGGGGCAGGTGTCCTTTGACTTCCCACGACAAGGTGAGATGACTTTAGAAAAACCATACAGTGAGGAGACTGCCCAATTGATAGATGAAGAAGTGCGTTCACTCATCAATTCTGCATACGAGAGGACTCTGAAACTTCTGACAGAAAAGAAAGAAGAAGTTGAGAAGGTTAGAAACTATAAAAATGTCCAAGAAATAACCTTATTATCTGCAGTTATGAAGTTACCTTTGCGTGATCCTAAGCAAATGCATAGATCTCTGAAATGGAAGGGGACCATCAGAAGGGTTGTACATACATGCATTTTCCCACTATCCATTGGGCCTATACATTGGCCCAGGAAATCACCACCTCAATTTCCTTTGTGGATCTCCATAAAATGCACAAAGTTGAATGCACTCACACAAAAAAAAGCAATGCTCAAACTGCTGTTGCAAGGTGTGAAGCCATAACTAAGCTGTCACAAGTTTAGATGCCACACAGCCTAGTGGATATGTTTTGCAGTTTTGAATCTGATTTGGATGGACTATGCCTTTTAGTACCTGCAGAGGTATGTCATTGTTATCATGTTTGCACTTGTAGTACTTTTAAATCAACCTACAGCCAAAACCACCTTATTTTGCTGACTATTTATATTATGTAAAGTACTTTAATACCTAATTTTTTTAAGTTGGAACTCGGTGCTGATTAGCCCCTAGTAGTATAGGGTAGCCTGGTAAAGTGTCAGTTTCAGTCCCTTGGCTACATTCAGTTAACACCAGGTGAAAGATGTAAATCACACAGCATTTTTATTGGTGATCCTTTATCTGTACTGGTTTGTGTCTGGTTCAGGCTTGGTTACAATGTCTTCCATATGCCCCATTCACGCATGTTGACTAAGGTGATGCAAAATGGTAGCACCAAACTGGCTTGTGTGTGTATGGGGGGGGTGGGGGAGATATTCATTTTTCGGGCATCTGGTTGTTGCTGGCAAGATCTACGGTTATTACCCATCCCTCATTGTCTCTGAGAAGTTGATGGTGAGCCATCTTGAACTGCTGCAGTCCTTCTGGTGAAGGCATTCCCACAGTGTTGTTGTGTAGGGAATTCCTGGAATTGGACCCAGTGATACTATTTCCAAGTCAGAATAGTGCACGACTTGGAGGCAAACACAGGTGGGGTGTTGTGGTGGTCCCATGCGTATTCTGCCCTTGACCACCTCGGTGGTAGAGTTCAAGGGCTTGACGGATGCTGTTGGAATAGCTTGGGTAAGTAACTGCAGTGTATTTTGTAGATGGTTCATACTGCTGCAACTGTGCACAAATTGTGCAAAGAATGAATGTTTTGGGTGATGAATGTGGTACCAATCAATTGGTCTGCTTCGTCTTGGATGTTTAGAACTTGAATCCTGTTTGTGCTTCACTCAACGGTAATTGGAAAATATTCCATTGCACTCCTGGCTTATGCCTTGTAGATGGTGGAAAGCCTTTGGGGTGTTGGGATGCGAGTATCTCTCATCAGGTTGCCTAGATCCCAGCAGCTGCAATCACCTATGTCCCCGGAATATTCGTGTTGGGTGATTTGGAGATGCTAATGCCATTGTATGTAAAGAGAAGTAAGTTGGACCATCTTCAAGTCTTTTCCTGATACTTAACTGACATCGGCGTTACTTACCACATTTAGACAGTGCCTGAATGTTGTCTGTCTTATTACATGCCAGTATGGACTAGTTCATTTGCTGAGAAGTTGCAAATGGAATTGAACATTGTGCAATCTTTCAGCAAACTTCTGACTTTGATGGAAGGTTGATCACTAATGGAGCAGGTGAAAATAGTTTGTTCTAGAACACTGTTCAGGGGATCTCTTGCAGTGATGTCCTAGGGCTGGGATGACCAACCTCCACCAATCACAACCATCTTCTGTACAATGTATGACTCCAACCACTGGAGTGTTTCCCTAAAAAGTTTTGGCAAGGCTCCTCGGTAAAATGTGTTTTGTTGACCAGGGCAGTCATTCTCACCTCTGGAATTCAGGTCTTTGGTCCATGTTTGGACCATGGCTAGGATGAGGTATGAAGCAGTGTGATCCTGGTGAAATCCAGCTGGCTATCATTGAACTGGTTATTGGTGAGTAATTGCCAGTTGATAGCGCTGTTGACAGCACTGTTTCATCACGTTGCTGATGAGCAAGGTTAGACTAGGTGGAAATTGGCTGGGTTCAATTTGAACAGAATGTACTTGGGCAAATTTCCACATTGTCAGGTAATACGAAGCATTCCTTTCGTACTTGGGAAGAATACAAGGAAAACTTGCCTATTTAATTATGAATTGCTCATTGTATCGTGACTTCTGATTATTTTATCTGGACTGTTTTGGATGCTACATAAATACAAGTTCTATAACCTTTGTTATGAAGCACTCTTGAAAATTAGACAATGCTTTTAGTTTCATGGTTTGGTTTCTTGTAAGATGTGGCTGACATTTTCCTGTTCAAGTTTACATCCTTGTACATAAGTCACAATTTGCATTTTGCTTTGGGATACTACAACTTAGGTTACATTGCATGATGTCATTTATTTGATGGACCATGATATTCAGCTCATCAGTGGTCAAAACATGATTTCAAATCTATCTGCAAACCATTCACTTTGATAATACGTGGCATCCTGATCATGTTAGCTGCAACTCGGTAGATGACCTGTCTTTACTAAAGAGTTGCTGTGTTAGAGAGTTAGATTAATTTGGGTCTGGTATTTCCTTAGCGATTAGTATTCCATGTACGTTGATTGAGAGCTCAGTGTTATGATTTGCAACTTACCATCTACTGTGTTACCACATAGAATTGTACAGAATATACAACACATGCTATTCCTGAGTTTATGCACAATACAAGCCTACTTCATCTAACTCTATCAGCATGTGCGTACCTGGCTTTCCCTTGAATGTATTGTATGTGCCTCAACTATTTGTGTCACGAGTTCCAGGTACAAATCATTTTCTGCATACTCAATTTCCCCACTGTGATTAGTGATTATCTTGTATTTTGTTGGTGCTATTTTAATTTTCCCCCAAACGAGGAAGTACTTTCTCAATTTCTGTCCCTGTCTAACACTAGAGATCTATCAATTTGCCTTTAATTTTTGTTTTGAGAAGTATGACAGCATTTTCTGCTGAAGAATTCTTTGTGTTGAGCTGTCACTTGTGCTTCATTGGACATTCCAGGTTGCCCAGCGACTGTTGGAAAAGGAGGTACTTGACAAAGCAGACATGGTTGAGCTGTTGGGACCTCGACCCTTTGCTGAAAAATCAACGTATGAGGAGTTTGTAGAAGGGACAGGAAGCCTTGATGAAGACACTTCTCTACCCGAGGGTCTCAAGGACTGGAACAAGGAAGGTGAAAATGGGAAAAAGAAAGAGAAGAACAAATTGCAGAATGCATCACTAGAAGGGTACCATACTCAATGAGAACAATTGTCCAGCTATGTGTTTTTAAAATTGTGATCCCACACTGGAAAATTACGCTTCCTTGTCTCTGTTCAGACCTGTTGGTTAATCATTTTAACATCCTTATTTGATTTACCAGCTAAGCTGTGCACATTGTGTACTTTGCAAGTAATTAATTTCTGTTGGTCTGACTGGTGTCAAAATGAATATGAAGCAAAAGTAACAACTTGTTCCAAGGTCTCGTATATATTTCAACAAAGAGTGCTGACTATCTTCAGCACTGGAAGATTCCCATCTCTGCCTCCATGGACTATATCTGAATGAATCTTATACTTATGAGACAGCTTTGCCATGCATTTGAAGACAAGTATCTGCTGAGTGACCTGGAGCGGGGTGCTTAAGAAATGATTAATATGCACAACTTTCAATACCCTGTGATGACTTGATTCTGCTTAAAGTTCAGAGCTCTTAAGCTATTGAAAGCATGATTGTAATTAATTTATGTAAATAATGTTTATTTTGAAACTTAAGTGTACAAAAATAAAAAGTAAAATATTGATTTAATTTTTAATCAGTCTTGGGCTGGTACCCCAGAATAATTTAAAGGGAAAGGCTTTGACTTTCACACTAAATTCCCACTGTATCAATACATGGTGCTTCAATCCATCTACAAAATTTAGATCTGAATCTCCAAAGAGCAAAAGTCCTGAAACAGATCCAACTTTCCTGAAGTGACTGTCAATGTTGGCTGATGACATTTGCAAAAAATTTGGCTTGGGCTGTTGATTTATTGATGTTTTAAACGCAAGATTAATTGCTCTGCCAATTTTGCTTGCAAATTTCCAGTGGAGGTTTGCTTCAGAGTAAGATTGGGGCTTGACATGGGGGCAGCCCAACCATGGTTGGATCTGACTCTGCACAAGCACTTGCTTTTCTCCCACCTTGATCCCTGACTCTCTGCGTGCATGCCCTGCCCCTTGTCTGCTGCCTGCACTCACTTTCTGTTACTCTGCTTGCACAGTGCAGTCAGAACTGATCGGAATTTAGATAAAATTTGTATACCCTACCTGATATGTAGTCAGGTCTTGCAAAGCTTGAGTCACATGTTGCAAAACACTGATTTATTGCTATATAGTTCAGATCTAATCAATATGTTTGAGAAAATTGCTTTATTGAAAGAGGCAAAAAAGAGGTTGCTCTATTAACTCATACAGCCCTTCTGTTAAGATATCCTTATTAGTCACACGTACATCGAAACACACACAATGAAATGCATCTTTTGTGTAGAGTGTTCTGGGGGCAGCCCACAAGAGTCGGCACACTTCTGGCACCAACATAGCATGCCCACAACTTCCTAACCCATACGTCTTTGGAAGGTGGGAGGAAACTGGAGCACCCGGAGGAAACCCACGCAGACACGGGGAGAACATACAAACTCCTTACAGACAGCGGCCAGAATTGAACCTGGGTCGCTGGTGCTGTCATCAGTGTTATGCTAACTGCTATACTACCGTGCCTGGTAATGGGGACCCCAGGTGACAACAAATGTATTGAGTCAATAACTCTCAAGCCCACTCATGACCACAGTTAAAAAGGAAGACCTCTCAATCAATCCAAGAAACAAACTGTTCTCAAGCAGTGTTCTCACATCCCTTCTGCTGTCGGGGATTCCTGGCCACAGCAAGTGTAAGCGCAACTTCTCTGTTTATGAACATTGGCGCCTTCACAATCCCAGTCCAAAGAAATCGTCCTCTCAATCTTTGGGAAAGTATCCTTTTACACACGAGCAAATGGTTTTTGTCACATGATAAATACTTCCTGTCACATGACAGATTACTATAGTTTAATCAAGTTGTTAACCATATTTTTAACACGTTAACCATTACAATAGCACTGGTTGTTTACAATGTTAGTTGCACGTTCACAAATTTTTAATAAATTAAGAATACATGTCACTATTTTAAACCAATTACAATGTTATTGCTGCCTTCTGCATCACACTACACATGGCCAGCCACTAATTTTGAGTCTTAATCCTGTATGTAAATGTTTCCTTATTGCTGCCTCCTCTGCGACTAACCCCCAAATTAGCACATCTTGCACTTTCTCCGTGACCTTTTCCTTGGCCTCCTCAGCTCGTGAAGCTGAAGAAAAGGGTGTTTAATCTGTTCCCATGTTACCACTACCATATGTACTTGCAGCTGCTGCGTGTACGTAGGTACTGATTAATTTAAGCATTTTCCAAGTCTTTCCAAAATGCGTGTTAACGGCATTGGAAATGGATCATTATCTCAAGGATCATGTTCTTTGCAGATGTTGGAACTGTGTAAATGCTTCTGGGAATTAGTGTTTTAAGTCAGTGTAAAATGCAGAAGTTGTTTCGTATGGATTTGGGATCAAGAGAGTATAGGAATAAAATTTGGAGGATATCGGATAAAAATGAAAGAGCAACAAAATATGCTGGAGGAACGCAGCAGCTGTGGGAGGAAAGGAATTGTCAACATTTCGGGTCAAAACCCTGCATCAGGATTCCTGCATCTGCAGTCTCTTGTGTCACTATTGTAAAAATGAGAGATGTGTTTCTGGGGAATAACCTCGAGCCAATGGAAAAGGGGTTGTAACTAAAGCCATATTATACCGTGACAGCTTTGGTTGAAGATTGTGGTGATTGCACTTGAACGTTTCCAATGTCAGAGGGAATGTTTAGCGTTGTTCAAGAAAAGGTTTCTGTGAATTCCATTGTGGAAATAAGACTCCTGTAAAAGCAGTTACACTGCTGACTGTAATGTTCTTAGATTGGACCAGAACCCTCAAGGTTATGTTACCAATGCCAGAACAATGGATTATTTCCTTAAGTTGTGTGATCTTGCAGATTTTCCCCAGTGTGGAAAGTTAACTCAAGGGTTTGATGTAAAAGGTTAAAGGCACAGTGAGGTGGTGATCTTGGAATTATGATAAAAACCAAATGAAGTATATGCAGGAATTCTAAAAGGATTACTGAACGAAAGCGCAAACTGTTTCTCAACAAAGATGTTGCCTGAACTGAGTTTACCATATTTGCTGCTGATATTTGGGATTATGACAGAATAAAGTAATGAGTTATTACAGAGTTAATAACCTGCGACGTTAATGAAGTTCATTGAATGGAGAATTAGGCAGAGGTGAAATTTGATACTGGCTGTAAGGTTGAACTGAATTGGGAAAATTTTACACCAGGATCATTGTTTATTTGAGAATTCTGTATGTCAGCAATAAACTTGGAATCGTGACTAGATCAAAGATAGTCTCCAGGCAACCAAAGATACAAACACCAAACATTTGAGAAGGTTTCATAAAAATATTGGACTGTTAGCTATTCCCCATTTTTTCACAAATTAAATGGAAATTTTAATATCGTTATATTTTACTCTGATCTGTACAAGCTCCTCTATCTTTGTTACTTCCAGTTCACATTTCTGTAATTTGCAGGTTTTGAGAAAATATAAAAGCTGAGAATGCTGGAAACACTTAACATTGGCTCTGGAACATAGAACAGTACAGCATAGGAACAGGCCCTTTGGCCCATGATGATGTGTGGACTAATTAGTAATTAAATGTCTAACTAACCTCATACTTTCTGCCTATGCAATGTCCATATCCCTCCATTCTCTCCCTCCATTGTATTTGCCTCCACTACCACTACCATACCTGGCAGTGCATTCCAGGTACCCACCACTCTGTGTATATTTTAAAAAAAACTTGCCTCTCACATCTCTCTTGAATTTACCCCATTTTGACTTAAATGCATGTCGTCTGGTATTAGACATTTTGATCCCGGGAAATAGATACTGGCTGTCTATCTATGTCTCTCATAATCTTGTAAACTGCCATCAGGTCTCCCCTTAGGCTCTGTAGCTCCAGAGAAAACAACCTAAGTTTGTCCAACCTTATAGCACATGCGCTCTAACCCGAGCAGCATCGTGGTTAACCTCTGCATCCTACCTATAATGGGACAACCAGAATTGAATGCAATACTCCAGATACAGCCTAACCAGAATTTTGTAAAGCTGCAACATAACTTCCTGGCTCTTGAACTTAATGCCTCGATTAATAAAGGCAAACATGTCATACACCACCTTTACCATCCTATCAACATATGCAGCCACTTTCAGGGAACTGTGGACTTGGACCCCAAGATCCCTCTGTACATCAGCGCTGTTAAGGGTCCTGTCATTAACTGTTTGATCTCCCAAAGTGCAACACCTCTCACTTGGCCAGACGAAACTCCATCTGCCATTTCTCCACCCATATCTGCAACTGATCTATATCCTGCTGAATCCCTTGGTAATCTTCTATCCTATCCAGAACACCACCCATCTTTGTATCATCTGCGAACTTACTAACCCACCCATCCACATTTTCATCCCCATATTCCCTGACATCTTTGGCCTTTAGAATTATCTCTAACTCAGATAAATGTAATGGTTTGGGCTCAACTTCTTTCTTTGGTAGAGAATGCCAAAGCATCACCACTCTCTGGGTGAAGAAATCTCTCCTCATCTCAGTCCTAAGTAGCTTGCCCTATATCCTTAGATTGCGACACACGATTCTGGACCTCTGCACAACTGGGGACATCCTTCTTCCATTAGTCTGCCCAGTCCTGTTAGCATGTTATTGGTTTCAATGAGATCCCCTCTCATTCCTTTAAACTCTAGTGAATAGAAAGAAGTCCAATATCTCTTCATAAATCTGTCCTTCCATCCTAGGAAGCGGTCTGGCGAACCTTCACTGCACTCCCTCCATAGCAAGAGCATCCTTTCTCTGACAAGGCCACCAAAACTACTCGCAATACTTAAGATGTGGTCTCTTCAAAGCCCTGTAAATTGCAGTACAACATTCCTGAACTGTACTTAAATCCCCTCACCATGAAGATTTGCATACCATTCATTTTCTTAACTGACTGATTCTTGGGTTTTTGTCCTCCACTTCCACCAAGAAGTCTATTCCATGGTTTAGAATAAATTGGCATCTATGAGTCATTTCCCCCACCCAGATCCTGCTGCACCTATACGCTTTCCTTCAGCAACCTGTGCACAAGGACACCCAGGTTTCGTTTCACCTCCACCGTTCCCAATCTATCATCATTCAAATAATATTTTGCTTTCCAATTTTTGCATCAGAATGGACAACCTCACGTTTATCCACATTATATGTCATCTGCCATGAGCTTGCCAACTCACAATGGAGCTTCTCTGCATCTTCAAGGATCACTGCGCCCACCCACCCCAAGCTTTGTATTGTCCACAAACTTGGATATATTGTATTTAATTCCCTCATCTAAATCAATATATAGCTTGACTAGCTGTGGTTCAAGAATAGTGTAGCGGTTAGCGTAACGCTTTACAGCGCCAGCGACCTGGGTTCAAATCTGGCCACTGTCTGTAAGGAGTTTGTACGTTCTCCCCGTGTCTGCGTGGGTTTCCTCTGGGTGCTCCGGTTTCCTCCCACATTCCAAAGACGTACGGGTTAGGAAGTTTTGGGCATGCTATGTTGGTGCCGGAAGCGTGGTGACACTTGTGGACTACGCAAAAAGATGCATTTCACTATGTGTTTCGATGTACATGTGACTAATAAAAAGATACCTTATTTATGGTACCCAACTAGTCACTGGCGGCAACTTGGAAAAGGACCCATTTGTTCCTATCCCTTGTCTGCTAACCAGTCTCTCTCCATGTCAGTATATACCCCAATCCCATGTGTTTTAATCTCTTATACAGGACCTTCTAAAGCCTTGTAAAAGTCCAAATACACCACATCCATTCCCCCATCCACTCTACATCCTCAAAAATTTCCAGTAAATTTGTTAAGCACAATTTCCCTTTTATAAGTGTTTGACCAATCCTCTCAGCTTTCCAAATGCTATTGCATATTTAACAATAGATCTGTGCAATTTTTTCCACTACTGATGTCAGGCTAACTGGTCTATATTTGTTTTGCTTCTACCTCCTCTTTTTAAAAAAAGTGGGGAATATTTGGGGGGAAACATGCGTTCACGGCCTCCTGCACTGTAACAATGAGGCCCAATGAGGCCCAGTTCTGACGAAGGGTCGTTGACCTGAAACTTGACACTGTTTCCCTTCCCACAGATGTGACCTGACCGGCTGAGTACTTCCAGCATCTTCTGTTTTAATTCAAGCAAGTAGTTCACCATCCTCTTGAGGGCAAAAGGGATGTGCAGTAAATACTGTTCTGTCCCATGTCACATCCAACAAACGAATAAAATAATCGTTAGCGTTGTGTTTAAGTGCCGACTTGTGGTTATGGTTTCTGGTAGACCAAAGTTTTGAGAAGATATGTGCCATGTGCGATAGAGTAACCACCAGCCAACAGATACTGATCTGCTCTGACCACCCTGAGCAGCCAGCTCTCTGCTCTGTACTGAAAGCTGCCTGCTGTTCTGGAAGTAATTAAGCTGTAACTTGAACAGTGGTGACATCATTGAAGTGAATCAAATGTAGGCTTTTTCCAGCCACCACCCCCACATGCCTAACAAGATCTGTTCTTCTACTTCTCTGCTCCGGTTCCTTCAACTCCAGGCATGGATCACTCGAGTAACACCTATCTACTAAGTATTATGGACAGTAAGGTTTCTTTTTAATTTATTCATTCACAAAACGTGAGACAGTTATATGGTGCAGAAACAAGCTCTTTGGCTCACTACATTCATGCTGAGCATCAGTTCCCCATCCACACAGGCAGGCACGGTAGTGTAGCAGTTAGCATAATGCTATTACAGCACCAGAGACCCAAGTTCAATTCCGGCCGCTGGCTGTAAGGAGTTTGTACGTTCTCCCCGTGTCTGCGTGGGTTTCCTCCGGGTGCTCCGGTTTCCTCCCACATTCTAAAGACGTACGGGTTAGGAAGTTTTGGGCATGCTATGTTGGTGCCGGAAGAGTGGTGACACTTGCGGGCTGCCCTCAGAATGCTACACAAAAGATGCATTTCACTGTGTGTTTTGATGTACATGTGACTAATAAAGATATCATCTATGTTCCAGCATGAGATCTGTCACCCTCTATGCCTTGGCAATTCAAGTGCTCGTCCCAGATTTCAACCACCTCTGGGTGAAGAAATTCTTTCTCGGATCCCCTCTAAATCTTTTATCCTTCACCCTACACCATCTAGTTTAAGATACCTCTACTGTTGTCAGCAAGGTATGTATTTGTTGTCCATCCCTAATTGGTTACTAAGATATCTTTATTAGTCACATGTACATCGAAACACACAGTGAAATGCATCTTTTGCGTAGAGTGTTCTGGGGGCAGCCCGCAAATGTCGCCACTCTTCCGGCGCCAACATAGCATGGCCACAACTTCCTAACCCGTACATCTTTGGAATGTGGGAGGAAACCGGAGCACCCAGAGGAAACCCATGCAAACACAGGGAGAACGTACAAACTCCTTACAGAGAGCGGCGGGAATTGATCCCAGATTGCTGGCACTGTAATAGCGTTACACTAACCGCTACACTACCATGCCAACCGCTACACTCTCATGACACCATTTTAAAGGACCATTAAGGGTGAGCCATATCAGTAGGTTTGGGGGGGGGGGGGGGTCACATAAATGTTAGGGCTTTCCTTCCCTAAAGATCAGTGAACTGAATGGGTTTTTACAATAATCCAGTAGTTTTGGAGTCACCCTGGCTGATACCAGCTTTTTATTGCAAAGTTATGTAGATTTTAAATTCCTTAGCTGCCGTGTTACACACAAGGGATGTGGAGGCCAGATCAGGGGAGATATTTAAAGAGGAGGTAGATAATTTTATGAAAAATCAGAAACTTAGGCTTATGTGGAATTGGCATAGAATTGAGACCTGGGGCAGATTAGCCATGGTCATATTTAACGGCGGGGCAGGCTTGTAAGGCCTGGTGGCCTACCCTTGCTCCTATTTTCTTGTGTCTCTGTAAATTAGTCCAGTAAATTAATCATTACAACACTGAACCAAGGTCCATCCTGTCATCTTTACCATCTAATTATTGTTGTAATACCAGATGTAATGTCGTTATAAGTGGAAGCCAAGCAATTTAATTGACTACTCTTTCAACAGATGCCTCATTATCCAAAGAGTCACTTCTTTCAGGTAAAAATGATTGATGCATTGGCAGTACAACGAACATGTTTGTGTAGCTGAAGCTCAAACTTGTATTCCCTGTGTGTCTACAGATAGATAATAAAATGGGGAATAAGAATACACAAAAAGTAATTTTTACAGACTAGTTGGAGTTCCGTGATGTTTTAGATATCCTCTTACGAAAATTTTTTTTTATTTACAGCGTGGTAACAGGCCCTTCCGGCCCAATGAGTCTGCGCCGCCCATTTTAAACCCAAATTAACCTACCCGTACGTCTTTGCAATGTGGGAGGAAACCCACGCAGACATGGGAGAATGTACAAACTCCTTACAGACAGCGATGGGAATCGAACCCCGATCGCTGGCGCTGTAATAGCGACGCGCTAACCACTGACTTTGAGAAAGAGATTTACATTTATAAAGCACCTTTCAGAATGTCCCAAAGTGTTTGGGTCTTGTCTTACTTTCACATCTGAAAGATAACACCTTTGACAGTGCAACATTCCTTCAGTCCTGCAGAAGTGGGTCTGCTTGAGGTTTTGCACTCAGGTCTGCAGTGGGACTCAAATCTGTAACCTTCTAAAACAGCAGACACTCAGCAATGAGACTAGACTAGTTTAGCAAGTGGCTTCTTTAGTGCATCAAACTTTTAGTCATAGAGTAATACAGCATGGAATAGGTCCTGCAGCCCAACTTGTCCATCCCGACCGAGGTGCCCGCCAAGCTAGTCCCATTTGCCTGTGTTTGGTCCATATCCCTCTAAACCCCTTCTTTCCATGTACTTATCCAAATGTCTTTTGAATGTTATCATACCTGCCTCAACCCCTTTCTCTAGCAGCTTGTTCCATATACGCACCACCCTCTGCGTGAAGAAGTTGCTTTTCAGATCCCTATTAGATCTTTCCCCTCACCTTATACCTGTAACCTCTAGTTTTTTAGTTCCCCTTCCCTGGGAAAAAGATTCTGTGTTTTCGCCCTATCTATACCCCTCATGATTTTATGCACCTCGATAAGGTCACCCCTCAATCTCCTACATTCCAAGGATTTAAAGTCCTAGCCTGCCCAACCTCTCCCTATAACTCGGGCCCTTGAGTCCTGGCAGCATCCTCGTAAATCTTTTCTGCATTCTTTCCAGCTTAATAATGCCTTTTAGTGTTGTAATCTTCGCAGGCAAATTAATAGCAACGCGCAGAATTTCATACCCAGAAAATCACATGACCTGTATTTAAAAACATCTTTCCCCCCATCTGTTCCTCTGTAAATGATGACTATCTGCACGTATCCACCTTGGGCAAAGGATTACAGAACAGTATCGGAGGAGGCCACTCGGCCCATCTGTGGATGTACCAAAGTACAAACTATTGAATCTGTTCTCCCCACCGCCGCAGCCAGAACAAGGTGGTCCAGATGAAGGGTCTTGACAAGAATGTCAACTATCCATTTCTCTCCATAGATGCTGCTTGACCCACTGAGTTTCTCCAGCGCTTTTTGAGTTGCTCAAGGTGTTGCAGTACTATTTTTGTTTTTGGAGGAATTCTTTATGCTCAGCCTTTGAAGTGACTGTGGTACAGCTTTACAGCTGGGGGTTAACAACTGTCACTGTCACATCTTTATAGCTGGGGTCAACACTGTCACATCTTTATAGCTGGGGTCAACACTGTCACACCTTTACAGCTGGGCACTGTTACACCTGTACAGCTGGGGTCAACACTGTCACACCATTACAGCTGGGCACTGTTACACCTGTACAGCTGGGGTCAGCACTGTCACACCTTTACAGCTGGGCACTGTTACACCTGTACAGCTGGGGTCAACACTGTCACACCGTTACAGCTGGGCACTGTTACACCTGTACAGCTGGGGTCAGCACTGTCACACCTTTACAGCTGGGCACTGTTACACCTGTACAGCTGGGGTCAACACTGTCATACGTTACAGCTGGGGTCACCACTCTTCTTCACTGAGCTGGTTGAGTGATACAGGAGACCTGGTGAAAAGGCAAAAACATTGAGACAACGACCACTTAATCTCAAAGCCTTTTAATAAATTCTACCTGTAATTCAAAAACCAATTGCCAGATTTATTGAACCGCTAATTATTTCTACAATTAAACTTTTCATTTTCTTACACTTGGGAATTACAGCAAAGGCACATCAAGCAGGCGATGGATGATAAACAATATGTTAGAATTAGTTTCTCTCTCATAACCCAGAAACCATTGATGGGCATTAACAGTGGCAAAGATATTTAAGTGTATGGGCGTTCATCAGTTGCTCAGTTGAGTCTCCTCTGGTTCTTCCTCATTCTCTTCAAAATATTCACCCTCATCAGCCGTAGCATCTTGATATTGTTGGTACTCAGATACCAGATCATTCATATTGCTCTCTGCCTCGGAAAATTCCATTTCGTCCATTCCTTCCCCGGTAAACCAATGCAGGAAAGCCTTTCTGCGGAACATCGCTGCAAACTGCTCCGATATCCGTTTGAACAATTCCTGAATGGCCGTGCTGTTCCCTATAAAGGTGGAGGCCATTTTGAGCCCTCGGGGTGGGATATCACACACGGCCACCTTGACGTTGTTGGGGATCCACTCCACAAAGTAGCTGCTGTTCTTACTCTGGACGGCGAGCATCTGCTCATCGATCTCCTTCATGGACATGGCACCCCGGAACACCGTGGCCACTGTCAGGTAGCGGCCGTGACGAGGGTCGCAGGCAGCCATCATGTTCTTGGCGTCGAACATCTGCTGGGTGAGCTCGGAGACCGAAAGGGTGCGGTACTGTTGGCTGCCTCGGGCAGTGAGAGGGGCAAAGCCGGGCATGAAGAAGTGGAGTCGAGGGAAAGGCACCATGTTCACAGCCAGCTTCCTCAGGTCTGCATTCAGCTGGCCAGGAAACCTCAAGGACGTTGTCACTCCACTCATTGTTGCAGACACAAGGTGGTTCAAATCCCCGTATGTCGGAGTGGTGAGCTTTAAAGTACGGAAGCAAATATCGTATAGTGCCTCATTGTCGATGCAGTAAGTCTCGTCCGTGTTCTCGACTAACTGATGGACAGACAAGGTAGCGTTGTAAGGCTCAACCACAGTGTCTGAGACTTTAGGCGATGGCATGACACTGAACGTGTTCATAATTCTGTCGGGATATTCCTCGCGGATTTTACTGATCAGCAGCGTTCCCATTCCAGAGCCGGTGCCACCTCCCAGCGAATGAGTGAGCTGAAAGCCTTGGAGGCAGTCACAGTTCTCGCATTCCTTCCTTAGAACGTCCATCACCGAGTCCACCAGCTCAGCACCTTCTGTGTAGTGTCCCTTGGCCCAGTTGTTCCCTGCACCTGTTTGTCCTAATGGCCAGAGATGATGAAAGAATTACAGGGTGAATGGAGCCAATTTTCCTTGCACCAAGGGTAGGGCGTTACTCAATCATTTAAAATCACAAGTGTTCCTCCTGCTGACGGTGCTTATTCTGAACCGCTACACAAAATTTCATAGAACATAGAACACTACAGCACAGTACAGGCCCTTCGGCCCACAATGTTGTGCTGACATTTTATCCTGCTCTAAGATCTATCTAACCCTTCCCTCCCACATAGCCCCCTATTTTTCTATCATTCATGTGTCTATCTAAGAGTCTCTTAAATGTCCCTAAAATGTATCTGCCCCCACAACCTCTGCCGGCAGTGCGTTCCACACACCCACCACTCTGTGTAAAAAAACTTACCCCGACATCCCCCTTATACCTTCCTCCAATCACCTTAAAATTATGTCCCCTCGTGTTAGCCATTGTCGCCCTGGAGAAAAGTCTCTGACTGTCCACTCGATCTATGCCTCTTATCATCTTGTACACCTCTATCAAGTCACCTCTCATCCTCCTCCTCTCCAAGGAGAAAAGCCCTAGCTCGCTCAACCTATCTTCATAACTCAACCTATCCAGGAGCTTTTGGTCCACAAGTAAGATGAACACAAGAAACCCAAGATTTAAAGGTTTTCAATTGCATTTCAAAATGGTATAAGCAACAAACAGAAATAAAAGGAGCCAGGAATCAATGTTCACCTCACTCAAAGATTCACTCATGGTAGATTGGTGACCCTGACGTATCTTCACATTCTGCTTGCCTCGAATCCATAACTGCACGATCTTAAATACTTTTATTATTAATTGTTTATGAAAATCATTTCTGAATGTTAAAAGGCCAATAGACTATAGAGGGTGAAATGTTGGACAGACTGAATGAACTGAGTGTCACAAGGGCTTTGAAATCTGTCAAAGGTAGAAAGCAGCGTTCTTTCCACTAAAACCTTTGGTAGGCAGCAGGAGCATCCAGGAAAACTCATGTGGTCACAAGGAGAATGCCCAAACTCTGCACAGACAGCACTGGAGGTCAGAATTGAACTTAGATCGCTGGAGCTGTGAGGCAGTAGCACCAACTGCAGTGTCTCTATGCTTCCCTTTTTCTGCATATATCTCCATGCACCAGAAGCACTCTATATGAACAGCAGACTGTCTGGCAGCAGTGTTCCCACCACTTGGAAGTTGCCCTCCAAGCCACACCCCATCCAGACTTGGAAATAAATCGCCGTTCCTTCACCGTCGCTGGGTCAAAATCCCGGAACTCCCGCCCTAACATCATTGTGGGTATATCTGTATCTCAAGGACTGTGGCAGTTCAGGAAGGCAGCTCATCACCACCTCCTCAAGGGCAACTGGGGAATGGGCAATTAAATGCAACAAACAATCTGCTGGAGGAACTCAGCAGGTCATGCGGCATCTGTGGGAGGGAAGGAATCATGGATGTTTCGGGTCGATCCGTGCTGAGTACCTCCAGCAGATTGTTTGTTGCTCCAGGTTCCAGCATGGTAGCATAGCAGTTAGTGTAATGTTATTACAGCGCCAGCGACCTGGGTTCAATTCCCGCTGTTGCCTGTAAGGAGTCTGTATGTTCTCCCCGTGACTGCGTGGGTTTCCTCCAGGTGCTCCAGTTTCCTCCCACATTCCAAAGAGGTTAGAAGTTGTGGGCATGCTATGTTGGCGCTGGAAGCGTGGCGACACTTGCGGGCATTCTTAGCAATGCAAAAAAATGTATTTCACTGTGTGTTTCGATGTATATGTGACTAATAAATAAATATTTTATCTCATCTTATCTTGTGTCTCCCCAGGCAATTAAATGCTGGTTCAGACTGCAAAGCCCACATCCCTTGAATTGGTGTATCTACAGAAAACAAGTTCCCCACCCCAACCCAGTGGTGGGAGAGCTGGATGAGTGGGACCCGGCAGCTGACTTTTTTTTGGTGTGTTGCTACACGTCTCTTCAGCTCATCCCAAATTATTTGTGGCCCTGACAATAAACTGCAAAGTGAGCTGAATGGGGCCTGCAGGCACACTGCTGAATAAGCTGAACAATTCCAAACTGCCTGCATCAGCCTCACTGTTGTCAGCAGCCAGCCCTTTTCAAAAGGGTAATCTAATGATGAAAAAGGGTTGAGGTCACTCCTGCTGCATCATCTCATTGAACTGGCCAACTGGTAGGAAGTGCAGCCAAGAACCACGTGTTTGCTGCAAGCCTCTGACACTGTCAGTGAAACAGAGGAAAGTTGCTGCCATGAGTAGAACGAGACACAAGAGGTGATATTCAGGGGCAAAAGATACAGGGAATATTAGAAATAAACCATTTAATTCAGGGAGTAGTTGAGATTTGGAACTGATTATCTGTAGTGAAGGTGGAAGCAGAATCAGTGTCTTCTAAAATAAACTGAAGTGTTACAAGAGACTAACAAACATAGAACAGTACAGCACAGAACAGGCCCTTCAGCCCACAATGTTGTGCCGACATAGCTATTCCCTCCTACCTACAGAATGCCCATATCCCTCTATTTTCCTCTCATTCATGTGCCCATCCAAGCCCCTCTTAAAAGCCCCCAATGAATTTGCCTCCACTACCCTATCAACTGCGGGTGAATGGAACTGGCGCAACTTGTCTCCTAGGAGGACACCATAGATTCAATGGGCCAAATGTGCAACAACAATTCGAGGATTCCATCCATAGTTTATCCCCCCTGGGGAGCAGCAGGAGGGCTGGTGGGAGAAAACTGTTGCAATCAGGCGGTTTGCTGGCCATCTGGTCTGTGTAAGGTACACTGGAGATGATCCCCTGCTTTCGACCAGGGAAATCTGTTACAGCTGGAGCACTTACGTCTGACAGCTTTTAAAATTACATTCCCACTCAGAAAACAAACTGCACTACGCGGGTCAAGGCCTCAAAGTTGTTGAGTGTAAACGAGAGGAACAATTTATCTTAACTGCACCATTCCTTTGCAATCATGTAATGTCCTCTTGCACTGATGCCTATATTTGAAGGCAGCAGAGGAAGAAAGCTCCACCTCCTAGTCTTCAATCCCACTGCTGTAGATACAGCTCAGAGCCTGTCTCTGCAATCCTCCCTCCGGCACACTGGCTGACAAAGAGCTGGAGAGCCAAACAATTTCTGTCCAAGTCAGCTAACCAATGACACCATGCTCAGAACAGGAATGGCCTTGCATCTCCTGAGCCCAGGGAACTCAGATACTTGGGTACAAATAGCAAAATAGTTCTGTGAACTCAAATGCAAAATTCTGGAGATGAATTTAAATCATTTCTATCTGCTTCATTAGATTTACCTAGGCTTCAACACACAAAAAGTTCTGGAGGAACTCAGCAGGTCAGGCAGCATCTATGGAGAGAAATGCACGGTCGATGTTTCGGGCCCAAACCCTTCATCAGGACTGGAAAGGAAGAGGGCAAAAGCCAGAATAAAAGGGTGCGGGGGAGGGGCACAAACTGGCGGGTGATAAGTGAATCCAGGGTGGGGAGGGTGGGGGGAAGGTAGGTAGCTGGGGGCGGGGGGGGAAGTGGGAATAGTGTGAGAAGCTGGGAGGTGGTAGTTGGAAGAGGCAAAGGGCTGAAGAAGATGGAATCTATTAGGAGAGGACAGTAGACCATGGAATAAAGGGAAGGAGGTGGGGAACCAGAGGGAGGAAGGTGTGGGTGAGGGGCAGGTCGTGAGGACAGAGGTGGGGAAAGAGAAAGGGTAAAGGCTTCACTTAACAAAATCATTGGGGTCTCAGATTCTAAATTAGGTATTTGGCAAACTATAAAAGTAAATATAAGATAAGATCTCTTTATTAGTCACATGTACATCGAGAAACACACAGTGAAATGCATCTTTTGCGTGGAGTGTTCTGGGGCAGCCCGCAAGTGTCGCCACGCTTCCGGCGCCAACATAGCACACCCACAACTTCCTAACCCGTATGTCTTTGGAATGTGGGAGGAAACTGGAGCACCCGGAAGAAACCCACGCAGACACGGGGAGAACGTACAAACTCCTTACAGACAGCGGTGGGAATTGAACCCGGGTCACTGGCGCTGTAAAGTATTATGCTAACTGCTACACTACCATGCCTGGTTTTTTTTATTCTGCACTGGATCTGTAAAATTTAGAAACACTCTTATTTACCCACTAGAAGTATCCAACTGCCTCACATCTCCTGACATGGACACCCTGAGCTGTACACCACCAGAAGTGCACACCACCAGAACAAAGCCCGAGGAGGCAGAGTGTTAAGTGGACCTAGAAATGGAAGGCAACTTGGGGGCCATCATTCAGAGATGGATTCCACCTCCTGGTGTGGAACCTCGAACCGAGGTGTCGACCATCCCTTTGCCTCCACGGACACTGCTTGGCCCCTCAAGTTCCTCCAACGGTTTGTTTTTTGCTCAGGATTTCATCATCAGCAATTCAAGGTTCTACATCCAGGATCTTTGGTTAACTCGAACCTCTTGTCAGTCCTCAGCTGTTGCTGCACATGGCGCAAGGAAGGACACTTGTCCAGATTCATTTCTCCAGCCTGATCTTATCTAAGGCACATATCCTCCCAATGCTCTCAGTTCTTTCCCCTGCAGCAGGCTCGATGCTAAGGGAAGCAGGAGCCATGTGACATCCCAGTCCCTCATTAGCCAGTAAGCTTTTCCCAAAGGGCTTACTCCAGCCAAGGCTATTCACTGTTCACTCTCCAAGGAGAAGCTACTGGCATGATCAGGGACCTACAGTCATTTTCCTCCTTCCATTCATCCAGGATCAAAAGGGTCCATTGAAGTCCTCTAATGTAGTATAAACAAGGGAAGAAAGCCTGTGACTTTCCTGCTCTGTGTCTCAACAGAACACAAACACTGGAAAACTCCCTTATGGTCACAACCTATCCAAAGGTGGAAGCATGATCAATAAACAGGCAGGTCAATTTTGCTGTGTGGGGCCCCATGTCCCAAGACCCAACAATTACTCTATGGCTCTCCAATCAACTTGAAGCTGAGAGAGGGACTGTTCAAGGGTACTCCAAGATGACACAGCCCATATTACCACTGGCCAGCACTACAGCACATGCAAGCTCCACTAATTATGGGGTAGATATTGAGAAGCCAGTTCCACATGCAGGGGAGAGCTGGACAGAAGCCTGTAAATCCAAGTCCTTGAGACATTTAAGAGGCATTTAGACGGACACACGAACAGGTAGGGAGTGGAAGGATATAGATCATGTGTGGGCATGTGTGTGGTTTAAATTGGCATCATGGTTGGCACAAACCTCGTGGGCCAAAGGGCCTGTTCCTGTGCTGTATTGTCCTATGTCCTATATGCTGCAGAATGTTCAGGAGAAACCTCTTTACCCAGGAAGCTGCCACAGTGTGGAACCCATTACAAGGAGCAGTGAGATGAAGATAAGGAAACTAGATAAACCGTCAAGGCTGAAAGATGTGGACAAGTCTCTGATGGAGCATCAACACCAGCAGAGAATAGATGGGCTGAATGCCCTGTATTATAAAGCTGCTGATCTGGACAGTTTTGCAGTGAAGGATATTGCAGGAAACAACACTCTATCCAAAGTCAATGTACCCCCATTAACACAAAGGGGCTGGGAATTAATTACTGGAAAAGCAAATCACGTCTCATACGCCTCCAGTCTCTATCACACCGCGTCTGCCTTGATTTACAATTTGGGATATCCCAGGCCGAACACTCGGAATATTAACCCCTTTGCTTTCTTCTCCTGAAGGTCAGGTTCCAGGCGAGAGGAAATCGATAGGATCTGCGGCAACAGGTAGACATCGGGAGTCAGAAAGGACCAACACCGCCCAGGAGACTCACCAAATATGAAGTTATCCGGTTTGAAGAGTTGTCCCAAACTCCCCGAGCGAACACTGTCCATTGTCCCCGGCTCCAAGTCCAACAGGATGGCTCTGGGAACATACTTCTGGGCTGCAAGGTTGGTCGATTTGCATTGTTAGAGAGAGTCACACACTGAAAGGTAACAGCCGGCGGAACCAACAGCCACCTCCTCCCCGCCGCTGCAAGAATTCACCCTCCCCATTAGGAACTCACACATCGCCTCGTTGTAGTAGACGTTAATTCTCTCCAGTTGCAAGTGCGAATCGCCATTGTAATTGCCCCCGGGATCGATGCCATGCTCGTCGCTAATCACCTCCCAAAACTACAGGAAAGTACAGAGAGAGAGAGAGAGAGAGAGAGAGAGAATGAAGTGTAAGTGGGAGCCTGTGTGTGTGGAGATGAGCCGCTCCCTGCCCAATGCCCGGACTGGCGGGGAGAGATGCTGGGTCGTTTGTGGGAAACTTGACCGACCCAACTCCGGATCAGAGTGCAAAAGTCGCCCGAAATTCCCAATGGAAAATGTAAACTCCCTCCCCCCTCCCCACAAAAAAAAACAATTGCTTATTGAGAGATTTCTGCTCCGCAGCAAAGGTTTGCAAAGTTTGGGAGGACTTCAGTGGGCTGAAGGACAGGGCGATCGCTCCTGGGACACTACACAGGGCGAGGTGGGCTCCCCCTTCCCCCCCCCCCCGGGGATGGACCCCACCTTGCTCCCGATCTGGTTCCCGCACTGTCCCGCCTGAATGTGGACAATCTCCCGCATGGTGCTGCTCTTCAACGGGCTCCGAGCCGACCGCTTGTCCTCCGATCCCGGTCTCCGAACCGCTCCCTCGGCCCCTTTATATACCACAGGCGCCGAGCCCACCCGCCCGCATTCCTGGCTCTCCCGGCCCAGAGGCGGAGCCAGCGCCTGGGACACAGAGCGGCGCAACCCGCCGGTGGCTCACAGTTCAACCCCAGCCAGGGCAGTTGTGGAGCTTGATAGAACAGTACAGCACAGGAACAGGCTCTTCGGCCCACGATGTCTGTGCTGACCATGATGCCTGCACATGACCCATATCCTTCCATGTTCATGCTTATCTGAACGCCACTATGGTACCTGCTTCTACCACCACCCCTGGCAGCCCGTCCCAGGCACCCACCACTCTCTGTGTAAAAAACTTGCCCCACACCATCCCTTTAAAATTCCCCCTCTCACCTTAAATGCATGTCCTCTAAAATTTGACATTTGGGAAAAAGATTCTGCCTGTCTATCTGTGCCTCTCATAATTTTATAAACTTCTATCAGGTCTCCTCTCAACCTCCAACGCGCCAGAGAAAACAACCCAAGTTTGTCCAACCTCTCCTTATAGCTCATGCCCTCTAATCCAGGCAGCACCCTGGTGAACCTCTTCTGCATCCTCTCCAAAGTCTCCATATCCTTCCTGCAATGGGGCAACCAGAACCGCAAACTATACTCTAAATGCAGCCTAACCAAAATGTTACACAGCTGCGACTCTTATACATAATGCCCCGAATGATGAAGGCAAGCAGGCCATACATCTTCTTTACCATTCTATCTGCTTGTGTTGCCACTTTCAGGGAGCTATGGACTTGGACTCAAAGATCCCTCTGTTAATCAATGCTGTTAAGGGTCCTGCCATTAACTGTATACTTTCCCCTTACATTTGACCTCTCAAAGTGCAACACCTCACACTTGCTAGCGGTTAGCATAACGCTATCACAGCACCAGAGACTCGGGTTCAATTCCAGCCACTGCCTGTGAGGAGTTTGTACGTTCTCCCCATGTCTGCGTGGGTTTCCTCCGGGTGCTCCGGTTTCCTCCCACATTCCAAAGACGTACGGGTTAGGAAGTTGTGGGCATGCCATGTTGTCGCCGGAAGCGTGGCGACACTTGCGGGCTGCCCCCAGAACACTCTACACAAAAGGTGCATTTCACTGTGTGTTTCGCTGTACAGAAATCTTATCTTAAACTCCATCTGCCTTTTCTCTGCCCAAGTCTGCAACCAATCAATATCCTGCTGTATCCTTTGATGACCTTCTTCAGCATCCACAACTCCACCACTTTTTGTGTCATCCGCAAACATGATATTAAAAACAAGACTGTAATGCCCAAAGCTCCACCTGGTCCAGGTTCACTGATGGTCTCCAGGCCAGGAAACCTACCATCCCACCCAAATCCCAGGCCCACTGATGTTTAAAGGACCATTTAGCTCCACACACTACAACCCCTAGAAACGTAGAGTCATACAGCACAGGAGCAGGCCCTTTGGCCCATATTGTCCATGCTGACTGTGGTGCCTACTTACACTGGCTTTTCCAAATGGGACACCCACTACTGGGAATCCAAAGGGATCCATTTAATCATCTGTTTTCTATCCACTGGATTTTAAGAACCCTGCATAGCAGATGATGTGTACCTTGAACTTGGTGACAAACTGACTTCTGGGGTAACAGGAGGAAAGAATGAGACATCAGGGTGGTGTGAACAGGGAGTGTGTGTGGATGTTTGCAGGGAGTGTGTATGGATCTTTACAGGAGTGTGGATATTCATAGGGAGTGTGTCGATCTTAACAGAGAGTGAGTGTGGGTATTTACAGGGAGTGAATATGGATATTTACAGGGAGTGTGTGTGGATGTTTACAGAGATTGTATGTGTGTTAGTATGTGTGTGTGTGTGTGTGTCTCTGTGTCTGTGTGTGTGTCTGTGTGTTAGTGTGTATCTTTGTGTGTATGTCTGTGTGTGTCTGTTGTGTGTGTGTGTGTGTCTCTGTGTCTGTGTGTGTCTGTGTGTGTTGTCTGTGTGTTAGTGTGTATCTTTGTGTGTATGTCTGTGTGTGTCTGTTGTGTGTGTGTGTGTGTGTGTGTGTGTGGATATTCACAGGGTGTATGTGTGGGTATTTACACATTTGCTCATTTCTCAGCATTACATTTCATCTGCCAATTATTTGCCCATTCAACCAGCCTCTCTAGAGCTCCTTGAAGTTTTTTTCTAATCTTCTTGCAGTTCACTACTCCTCCAAATTTTTAAAAATGTTTTTGTTTCTTGACCCATTAAAACTTCTCTCCTATTGACAGCTTCCACTGTGGGTACACCAGGCAACACTTAGCTGTATGTTCAGAACACCTTCCCCTGTGGGACTCAGTACCATTGAGGATAAGTTGCCTTGTGGAGCAGTCAGTTCTTCACTCCATTTTTTACATCTTGAAGATTTTGTTATCAAGAGTGGGAGACTGGACTCAAGCTAGTGGAAGGTCACAACATGAACAATGTTCGGAGAACACAGACACAAGTGTGAGGCATGAAAATGGATGAGGCCAGACTGAGTCAGACAGATAACGTTGATGTGAGTAAGGGAAAGGAGCCATTTGTGGGAGGAGTGGTTGCAGACAGACTTTAGCTGCTTGATGCTGTCTCACATTGAAATGACTAATTATCTTCCCCTGAATGTATAGTGCGGAGTTGTAAGCAGCAGTTTGCTGTATCACTGCAAATGGAACTTCTCAAAGCTAATGTACAGAATGAGAATATTGCACATCTTCTGATAATTTATTTCATGCTTAAACCACCAACAGAAACCATTGTAAACAACTGTATGATTAGCACTTCCTCAGTCATAATAGAAAGAAAGACTTGCATTTCTATAGCACCCTTCACATCCATGACAGAGCTGCCAAAGGCATTTTACCACCATTCAGAGGATGATACTCTGCTTCCTCTTGCAGTCCCCATCGTCACAGAAGCTAGTGTTCAGATAATTACCCTCGCTCCACCCTAACGTCAAGAACTGGCTGAGAGCTTGGGGCACAGCAAAGGCCACGGGACCAGACAGCCTCCCAGCTATAGTGCTGAAGACCTGTGCTCCTGAACTAGCTCTGCTTCTGGCCAAAGTTACAACACTAGCATCTGCCTGACAATGTGCTAAGTTCCCAGGACAAATCCAATCCAGCTAATTTCCACACAATCGGTCTACGGCAAAGTGACAGCGATATCCTTGAGAGTGCTGTTGAGGAGCACTGACCAATAACCTGCTTAGCACGGCCACTCAGCAACAGACCTCATCACAACATAGAACATAGAATAGCCAGGAACAGGCCCTTCGGCCCACAATGTCTGTACTGACCATGATGCCAATTTAAATGCATGGTCTATATCCCTCCATTCCCTGCCTGTTCGCATGACTGTCTAAATGCATCTTAAACATTGCTGTTGTATCTGCTTCCACCACCTCCCCCGGCAGTGAGTTCCAGACACCCACCACTCTCTGCGTAAAAAACTTGCCTTGCAAATCTGGTTTAAACTTCCCCCTTTCACCTTAAAGCTACGCCCTGTAGTATTTGACATATCCACGCCTGGGAAAAGATTCTGTCTACCCTATCTATGCCTCTCATAATTTTAGATACTTGTAAGACCATCTTGGTCTTAACATGGACCAAAGAGCTGAATTCCAGAGAGTAATGGTCCTTGACAACAGAGCAGCTCGTGACTAAGTGTAACCCGAGAGCAGCTTGGTGAAATTGGTCAAAGGGCTTCAAGAGGAAAACACGAGGTTTCAGCCCAGATGCTCTGGTTGCTTGGGGAGGTTGGGGGGGTGGGGGGGTGGGGGGGGCGGGGGTGGGGGAGGGGTACCTGAACCCAGTGGCAAGAGTACCACCCACTGTACCAGCTGATGCTGCAGTGCCAATATTTGGTCACAAATGGACAATTGCAAAGTGAGGGGTCTGCGTCAATCAACCTGTGCTTTCATGTTTTTTATTTAATAAGTATTTCAATATTTATTCTCTTATCTACCTTGAGTTTAGTTGCTCAATGATGAGAAGGACCAACTGCGCTCCGCGGCCCTGCCTCGCAGGCTAAGCTAAGGATGGAGCCAAGACCTAGAGGTCTTTTTGGCATGCAGGTATCAGAAGTCTTCAAAATGGCCTCCAGTTCAGGTTGGCAGAGCTGCTGCCTCACGGCTCTAGAGACCTGGGTTCGATCCTGACCTCGGTCACTGCCTGTGTGGAGTTTGCACGTTCTCCCTGTGACCGCGTGGGTGTCCCCCAGGTGCTCCGGTTTCCTCCTCCCACATTCCAAAGATGTGGAGGTTAATTGGTCACTGTAAATTGTCACTTATGTACAGATGAGTGGTAGAGTTCGGGGGAGGGGGATGTTGATGGGAAAAGGAGGAGAATTAGGTGGTTTAGGATAGGATTAGTGTAAATATGGGTGCACAGTAGTCCGCACGGACTTGATGGGCCGAAGGATCTGTTTCTCTGTTGTGTGACTCTATGACTCTAGGTGTGAGCCTATGATTGGAGGTCAACCAGACCAGTAGTGGGTGTGGAAGATGACTAAACAGAAAACAAAGAGGGAGAAAATTGGTTATGAAGGTAAACAAGTAATAAATATAAAAACATAGAGTCAGAGTTTCTCAATGTATATGAAAAGGAAGAGAGTGGCTTAAGTTAGAGTGTGAGACTGGGAAATTAATAATTGGAAACTGGAGGCTTAGAACAACTATTTAGTATCTGTCTTGTAGGTAGTACTCTCTGATACCAACTGTCAGTATTTGGCCCTGAACCCATCTTGGTAGGGTCAACTTGCCAAGACTCACAGAGCAGTACAACTCAGAACTCATTTAGAAGTTTATTGAAACTTAGTAACACTGTTATTAATACAATATAAAATCTTACAAATAATATAACATATCACAAGAAGCCCAAAAGGAATTGCACATAAAGGATTTTATGATAGATGTTACAAACTATAATAAGGTGTCATACACTGCAGCAGTTTTTTATACTTGAACAATCTTACACAGTTTTCAATTCTTAAAGAATTGTAAATTCAGCTCCTGTGTAATCAGCTCTGATTCCATTTCTTCAACTCACCCGGTGCCAGAAGCCTCTGATGTTACAGGCTGAATCTGTCCACAGTTACTCTGCAAAAACTGCCCTACTTTGGGCACACCTCAATCCTTCCATAGCACAGAAGAATTGCGGCTGTGATAATTGATTGACACAGACCCCTCACTTTGCAATTGTCCCTTTGTGACCAATTTACTCCTTATAAGCCCAGGCACTCTAACCCAATTAGTCCAGTTATTCCCGTGTCATCAATTTTCACCGAAGAGTTGTTGCAGTCGGGAGGAGCTCTGAGCTTATCAGTACCTTGAGAACTTGCTCCCACTCTACGGACGTTCCATAAACAGACAGACCACAAATCTTTGTGGAGGGAACATGACGTAAGTTATGTCCTTAGGTTAATCTTGCTTTCCTCGCTGCTTCTTCAAATCACAATCTGTTTCTTTTTTAACAAAGATCACACGGTATCTCATGGCATGCTGGGTAGAATTTAGGTGAAGTTTTGGTCAATATTGGTCCATCAAGAGTTAAATGAGTCTTCCTGAAGACACGGCCTGCAAACTTCTCCATAGAAGGAGTCAAAACATACCAGAAAATCAAGGGACAAAGGAGAGCCAGCAACTTAAAGCAAACACTGTCTGCAGAGCAGAAGGACTAGGCAAACCAATGGAACCAAAGGCTGACTGATCTCCTGGTCCTGATGGCATACATCCTAGGAACTTAGAGCATAGAGCAGTACAGCACAGGAACAGGCGCTTCAGCCCACGATGTCTGTGCCAAAGACGATGCCAATTTAAACTACACATCTGCCTACACATGGTCTGTATCCCTCTATTCCCTGCCTGATCATATATCTGTCTAAATGCCTCTTAAACATTACTGTCATATCTCCTTCCGTCACTTCCCCCGGCAGCTCATTTCTGGCACCTACCACTCTCTGTGTAAAAAAAAACTCGCCCTGTACATCACCTCTGAACTCTCTCCCCTCACCTTACATGCATGCCCTCTAGTATTTGACATTTCTACCCTGGGAGAAAGATACTGACTGTCTACCACCTCTCATTTTATAAACTTCTATCGGGTCTCCCCTCAGCCTACAGCACTCCAGAAAAAACAATTTGAGTTTGGACAGCACGGTAGCGTAGCGGTTAGCGTAACGCTATTACAGCACCAGCGACCCGGGTTCAATTCCGGCTGCTGTCTGTAAGGAGTTTGTCTATTCTCCCCGTGTCTACGTGGGTTTCCTCCGGGTGCTCCGGTTTCCTCCCACATTCCAAAGACGTACGGGTTAGGAAGTTGTGGGCATACTATGTCGGCGCCGGAAGTGTGGCGACACTTGCGGGCTGCCCCCAGAACACATTTATGCAAAAGATGCATTTCACTGTGTGTTTCAATGTACATGTGACTAATAAAGATATCTTATACACAGGGTATAAATACTAATGCATTTCATTCCTGATTTCTATTTAATTCATGAATGGAATTTAAATTGGCTTCCTGCTGTGGTACCAGTTACACTCAAGTCTTTGGCTCATGAGTCTAATCGTCAGTAAAATAGCCACCAACTCACCACTTTGCTAAGTGTTATGTAGGGTGTATATTGATGTGTGGGAACTTCCCTGTGTCATGACTCATTGATAATTTACCTGAGTTCCTCAGAGAATGAAGTACCCTCAGGCAAGTTGTGTAAGGAAGGATGCCTCCGTAGAATTTCCTCCTTACCATGGCACAGTGGCATAGGAGTTAGTGTAATGCTATTACAGCGCCAGCAACCTGGGTTCAATTCCTGCTGCTGCCTGTAAGGATTTTGTATGTTCTCCCCGTGTGTCTGCGTGAGTTTCCTCCGGGTGCTCCGGTTTCCCCCCACAATCCAAAGACGTAGAGGTCAGGAGCTGTGGGCATGTTATGTTGGCGCCGGAAGAGTGGCGACACTTGCAGACTGCCCCCAGAACATTCTCAGTAATGCAAAAAGACGCATTTCACTGTCTGTTTCGATGTACATTTGACTAATAAATAAATATCTTATCTTGTCTTATCTTATCTTAATTAAGTAAACCCTGTGGACTGCCCAGTCCAACATTACAATCCACATGATTTAACTGTGAGTGATTATGATCCCCATTTATTACCATACATCACCCTGGAAGATGATTTGATCTTGTGTTCAGAAGCCCCAAGAGAATGGAAACCAGCATATACTCCTCATTCCCACATTCCTCACATTTTCTCAAGACGTAGAACGAAGCCATTCGTCAATTCTTAGAGCAATGCCACCCGTTCCATTCACCCGCTGATTTCCCTATAATCTATCCTCTCTCACATACTCTTCAAATCCCCTCCGAACTTCCCGGCATCCACTGCACTGGGGATAATACTTACAGCAGCCAATTAACCGCCCTGCATTCTAATCTGCGTAATTGGCAAATGGACACCATCTATCACGCAGGTGAATCTTGGATCCCTCAGCAAAGGAGATTTCCCAGTTGATGCTGGTTTAAGCAGGTTAACACCAGTGTATTGGTAATTGGTTTATTGTTCTGAGATAGAGTGAAAAACTTTGTTTTGCATGCCATCCAGACAGATCATTCCAAACATCAGTACATCAAGGTAGTACAAAGCGAAAAGCAGTAACAGAATGCAGAATATAGTGTTACAGTTACAGAGAAAGTGCAGCGCAGGCAGACAAATAAAGTGCAAGGGCCACAAAGAGGCAGATTGAGAGATCAAGAGTTCATCTTTATCATACGAGGTCTGCTCAAGAGTCTTTTCTCAAGCTGTCCTTGAGCCTGGTGGTGTGTATTTTCAAGCTTTTGTATCTTCGGCTGAACAGGAGGGGGGAGAAGAGAGAATGACCGGGGTGGGTGGGGTCTTTTATTACCTTGGCTGCTTTCCTGAGGCAGAGGGAAGTGTAGACAGAGTCTATGGAAGGAAGACTGGTGTAGTGTAAGGTTCATGGTAAAATTCACTTGTGCCTCTAGTCTGACTCTTTATACTAGTCTCATAAATCACGTTGTTTTAGAACATAAGCAGTAAAAGTGGATATGGGCGACTTGGCCCTTCTACTCTGCTCCATCATTTAGAAGATCATAGTTGACTGTGTATCTCAAGTCCCTTTCTTTTCAAATCCCCTTCATCTCCAAAAATATATCAATCTCATCCTTGAATAAACTTACATGTATCCACAGCCCCCTGTATAGTGAATTCCTGAAATTTACAAATCTCGGCCCAAATAAATTTTTCTTCTTTTCAATCTTAAACGGCTAAGCATTTCTACTGAGACTCCACTCCTGTGCTCCCTAGTTTTGGACTCTGTCTGTCTAGAAGAAACTCTCTCCGCAGTCCAAATCCTGTGTGCCCACAGAAGCAGAGAACCTGTCTTGTTAACACTCACCAAGTGCATCTACAGGACCCACACTATACAGGAAGAAACTACCAGGGAAAAGTGAACAGGAACTGTGGTGATTCCTTGTAGATGCAACAAAGTGCCATCTGACAAAATGGAGCATATTCAGAGACTTGGGTTTGGACATCATTATTCTGGAATAAAGAATGGAACTGGTGTTTGTCTTTCACGTCAGTGAACCACATTATGCTGTGGGTGAGGGTGCCTGCCATACTTTGGTTGGAAGGACTGCAGCTCAGCAATTTGTACATGTTACTTTTATTGTTATTTCCTACGCTAGTTAAAAAGGGGAAAAGAATTGCAGGATTATGGGGGACGAGCAGAGAAGGAGGCTCACTGTAAAGCTCAAAGAGCAAGCACAGGGATAATGGGCTGAATAGCCTCAGTCTGTGCTGTAGGATTCACAGGGCTCAGTAGTGCAGGTGGTAGGACTGCTGCCTCACAGCTCCAGCAACCTCGGTTCAATCCTGACCTCGGGTGCTGCCCGTGTGGAGTTTGCACGTCCTCCCTGTGACTTTGTGGACTTCCTCTGGGTGCTCTGGTTTTCTCCCGCATCCCAAAGATGTTCAGGTTGATAGGTTAATTTTCCATGGTAAATTGGCCCCATTGCGTAGGTGAGTGGTAGATTCTGGGGAGAATAGGTTACAGAGAAAATTAGTGGCGGAATGGGATGGCACTGTGAGACAGCGTAGACTCGATGGGCCAAATGACCTCCTTCTATGTCATAAGTTATGTTGCAGCTATATACAACATTGGTTAGGCTGCACTTGGAGTAAGATAAGATATCTTTATTAGTCACGTACATTGAAACACACAGTGAAATGCATCTTTTGCTTGGAGTGTTCTGGGGGCAGCCCACAAGAGTCGCCACGCTTCCAGCGCCAACATAGCATGCCCACAACTTCCTAACCCATACGTCTTTGGAATATGGGAGGAAACCGGAGCACTCAAAGGAAACCCACGCAGACACGGGAGAATGTACAAACTCCTTACAGACAGTGGCTGGAATCGAACCCAGGTTGCTTGCACTGTAATAGCGTTATGCTAACCGCTACACTACTGTGCCGTGTGCAATCCTGGTCATCCCGTTACAGGAAGAATATGGAGGCTTTGGAAAGGGTGCAGAAGAGGTTTAGCAGGATGCTGCCTGGATTAGAGGTTATGAGCTATGAGGAGAGGTTGGACAGACTTGGGTTGTTTTCTCTGGAGTGTTGGCGGCTGACAGAAGACCTGATAGAAGTTTATAAAATTATGAAAGGCGGTGAAAGGGTAGACGGTCAGAATCTTTTTCCCAGGGTAGAAATGTCAAATACTAGAGGACATGCATTTAAGATAAGAGGGAGAAAATTTAAGGGAGATGTACGGGGCAAGTTTTTACACAGAGGGTGGAACAGGTTTTTAGGGGTGGTGGTGGAAGCAGATACGATAGAGGCTTTTAGACAGGCACATGAACATGCAGGGAATGGGGGGATATGGGTTATGTGCAGGCAGAAGGGATTTAGTTTAATTTGGCATTGTGTTCGGTGCAGACATCATGGGCTGAAGGGCCTGTTTGTGTGCCGTACTGTTCTACTTTCTATGTTCTATGGAATATAGAAAGACTTTTACATGAGCTACCATCCCAGGGCCAAGGTTATCCCCTCCACTTTCCACAATAATACTCTCTGGTTCTGGGTAGGTGGACAGGCACGGTAGTGTAGCGGTTAGCGTAACGCTATTACAGCGCCAGAGACCCGGGTTCAATTCCCGCTGCTGTCTGTAAGGAGTTTGTACGTTCTCCCCCTGTCTGTGTGGGTTTCCTCCGGGTGCTCCGGTTTCCTCCCACATTCCAAGGACATACAGGTTAGGAGCTGCGGGCATGAAACGTTGACACCGGAAGCGTGGCGACGCTTGCAGGCTGCCCCCAGGACACTCTACACAAAAGATGTATTTCACTGTGTTTCGATGTACATGTGACTAATAAAGAGATCTTATCTTGTCTTATCTAACCTCTCCTTGCTAATACTCTCCAATTTGGGCAACATCCTGGTGAAGTCTTCTGCACCCTCTACAAAGCCTCCACACCCTTCCTGTAATGGGGCGACCAGATCTGTACACAATACTCCAAATGTGGATTAAGTTTTATAAACTGCAACATGACTTCTGACTTTTATACTCAACACCTTGACCAATGAAGTGGCTGCAGAGATAGCAGATGCATTGGTTGTGATCTACCAGGATTTCCTAGATACTAGAAAGGTCTCAGCAGGGTGGGGAACTGGAAATGCCATGCTCCTGTTCAAGAAAGGAGGGAAATAGCAGAAATCAATCACTAGCCTAACGTTTTACAGTATATTGGGGAAAAGTTGGAATCTTTCGATGTACATGTGACTAATGAAGATATCTAATGAGAGGCTCAAATTTACAATGCAAGGACTGTTGTCAGGATCATGAATGAGCAAAGTACTCTCTCCAAAGATGAGAGCTCCCACTGAGGAGTGAACGGCGACTCTGTAATTGTCATTGGGAACAGCATCAGTTTGAACGTGGAGACAATGGAATCTGCTGAAACATTCACTGTAAGGCAGGGGTGGATTCAGCTGCCCACTGCCAGTTGTGCTGTCACTCAACACCCGGCAACAGGGACTGTGCAGTGAGGACCGTATGGGCTGTGAGGTTTGTCAACAGGAGAGTCTGGTTTCATAAAGGACAGACACAATTAATAATGTGGGGTCGGAGAAAGTCACACCTGGCCAAAACCAGTTCAATTGGATTTCATGGGTCTTTTTCCAACAATAACATTTACCGAGCTTTATTATATCCTGAGCTTTGACCTTAAACAAAACAAAAGTCTGTCTTTTTTCAATTTTGCGGATTACAGTTAACAAATAAGCAGCAAACACATTGCAGGCTTTCAATCCATCTGATCTGCATTTCACTGTGTGTTTCAATGTACATGTGACTAATAAAGATATCGTCTCATCTTATTGAGAGGGACTGACTTTTGTCACCACTACATCCCCTCTTCACACTGACCTGTTTTCTGATGTAAGGGCATTGAGGTTGCTATCGTGGCCTCCTGAATAACTGGCTGAAGACTCTCATATAGTAAGTTGCTGTAATCAGGAATGCACTACCTGAAAGGGAAATGGAAGCAACTTATTTAAAGGACAACACACAAAATGCTGGATGAACTCAATGGGTCAGGCAGCACCTATGGAGGGAAATGGACTGTTGATGTTTTGGGGTGAGACCCTTCATCTGAACTGGGTGAATGGTCTCCTTGAGTCCAGATGAAGGGCCTCAACTTGAAACATTGACTGTCCATTTCCCTCCATAGACGTTGCCTGACCCACTGAGTTCCTCAAGCATCTGCAGTCTCCTGTGTCTTCATTTAAAAGTCACTTGGACAGGTAGATGGATAGGAAAGGTTTGAGGGATATGGGCCAAAATGTGGGCAAGTGGGAATAACTTAGATGGGCATTGTAGTTGGCATGGATGAGTTGGGCTGAAGGGCCTGTATTACTCTATGACTCTATGAATCAATAGAAACTTTCTAAACAGAGTTGGGTAAATACTTGAAGGGAGAAGGGATGGGAGGAGTGGGGAGAAGATGAAAAACACGATGATGCTGGAGGAACTCCGCAGGCCAGGCGGCATCCATGGAGAAAAGCAGGTGGTCAACATTTTGGGTCAGGACCCTTCTTCAGGACTGGTGAGATCCTTCTTCCGGAGTGGGGAGATGGAACAAGATGGACAGTTTTGCCAAAGGACTGGCATTTGCATGGTGCGTTGAGTCGTCTCCTTCCTTGCCCTATCTCAATGATTCCAACAGCAACTTTTCAAAGGAAGTTTTCAGAATCACGGAAATTATTCTGGCCAAAATCAGACTTTAGGTTATTCCCAGTTCCCACAGCTGCACATTGCTTCCCTTCCATGGTTCATCCAGATAGTTTTCAAATGTGGTGAGAGTTTCTGTCTCCACCACCCTTTTCGACACTGAGTTCCAGGTCCTTATCACTTGGTGAGTGAAATAATCTCCTGCAGCTCCCTATAACCCTTTTTCCAATTAATTTAACCTTGAATCCTCCGGTTATTGTCCTCTCTGCCAAGGGCAATAAGTCTCCCTTACTCACCCTGTCTAGGCCTCTAATAGTTTTGTGCATTTCAGTTCTCCCCTCAGTTTTCTTCGACCTGACGAAAACAACCCCAGCCAGCCAGTCGCTCTTGGTACCGGTAATTCCCCCAACCCTGCAACATCCTTGTAAATTTCCTGTGCTACTGCATCCCTCCTGTGGTGTAGTGACCACAACTGTACACAGTTACACCGCTCTGCAGGCAAGGTAGACACATGGCATCTGGGGACACACGAGACTGCAGATGCTGGAATCTGGAGCAACAAACGATCTGCTGGAGGAACTCAGCGGGTCAAGCAGCGTCTGTGGGAGGAAAGGAATTGTCGACGTTTCAGGTTGAAACTCTGATGCAGACACACACACTCTGTCTCACACACACACACACACTGTCACACACACACACACACACTCACATTCCCACTCTCTCTCACACACATTCCCACTCTCACACTCACATACCCTCTCACACTCACGCACTCACTCTCACTCACACTCTTTCACATGCAGACAAAGCACCCTCTCACACTCCCACTCTCTCTCACACTGACACTCACACACTCTCTCACACACACACAAACTCAGATACACACACACTATCTCTCTCTCACACACACACACTCACTCCCTCACACACACTCTCTTTCTCTCTCTCACACACACATACGCGCGCACACACACAAGCACACACACATGCACGCGCACCCACTCACATGCACACACACAGAAGCATGCACACACATACATGCACACATGCACCCACACACCCACACCCACACACGCACCCACACACACCCACACACACGCACGCGCACACACGCACACACACACGCGCGCGCGCACACTCGCGCGCACACACACACGCACACACGCACGCACGCACACACACACGCACGCACGCACACGCACGCACGCACACACACACACGCACGCACGCGCACGCACGCGCACGCACGCACGCACGCACACACACGCACGCGCGCACACACACACACGCACACACCCACACACACAAAACACTCGTGAGTCAACAATGCCACCAGTATGAAGCCGAACGCCAAGGCTTCCACTGACACTCTCTGATCCCTCTGGACAGCTACCGCCGTCCCGGTGTGACTCACCGGCTTCATCTCGTTTCACTGAGCTCCAGCTGTTCTCCCACAACTGAAAGGTTCTGTGTGCGAGGCCTCAGCCACACTGAAGGTTGTGTTTTACTTGCTAAACAATTGCATTGGTGGAATGACGATAATTACCCACAGATGCAGTCATGGCCTGCAACATCAAACTTACTGAGGGTCCACTGATGTACAGAATCAACAACTGCAATTCAAAGGAACTGTTGGAAATTTTAAGATAGTTTCCTGTCGATTTTATTTTAACCAGTTAGTAAAAGCTGTGTTGTGCCTGCAGACCAGAGTGGACATGTAGAGCGCAGTATTATCTCTGATGTAAAGTCTGATGAATGCTCGGAATGCAGAGATCAGTGAGACAGACAACCTGACCATGCTGGTTTCTGCCTACGCTGAGCCCTGGGCTTTCTGTGGCCTGTTTGTTGTGCTCTGTAATTGGATCTGAAACTGGAGGCCAGCTGATTACACGGAAAAACATACAGAACAGCGTGCACTTAGAGAGCATGTTCAAAGTAGTAAGATGTCCCAAGATGCTTCACGAAAGTCAAAGTCAAAATCAATTGAGTTTATTGTCTTATGCACAAGTACATGTGTGCACAGATGTAATGAAAAACTTAATTGCAGCAGCATCACAGACACACAGCATCAGATACGCAACATTCACAAGAAAAACATAAATTAAACCTAAATTATACAAGAAAGAACACAATTAGAACAAGAAAAAAGGAAGTCCATTGTAGGCAACTTTGAGGAATCTATGTACTTGGACCCCAAGATCTCTCTGCTCCTCCACACCGCTAAGAATCCTGCCATTAACCATGTACCCTGCCTTCAAGTTCAATTTTCCAAAGTTTATCACTTAACACTTCTTTGGATTGAACTCCATCTGCCACTTCTCTGCCCAGCTCTGCATCCTGTCTATATCCTGTTGCAACCTACGACAACCTTCTGCACTACCTACTACACCACCAATCTTTGTGTCATCTGCAAACTTACCAACCCATTCTTCCACTTCTTCATCCAAATCATTTATCAAAATCACAAAGAGCAGGGGTCCCTGAACAGATCCCTGCAGAACACCACTAGTTACTTATCTCCAGGTCGAATACTCCCCTTCTGCAACCACCTTCTGTGGGCAAGCCAATTCTGAATCCAGACAGCCAATTTTCTATGGATCTCATACCTCATGACTTTCTGAATGAGCCTACCATGGGAAACCTTGTCAAATGCCTTGCTAAAATCCATATATACCACATCCACCACATTACCTTCATCAATTTGGCTTGTCACTTCCTCAAAAAACTCTATTAGGCTTGTGAGGCACGACCTGCCCCTCACAAAGCCATGTTGACTATCCCTAATAAGACTATGCTTCTCCAAATGCTCATAAGTCCTGTCCCTAAGAATCCTCTCCAATAGTTTGCCCACCACTGATGTAAGACTCACTGGTCTATAATTCCTGGGATTATCCCTTTTACCTTTCTTGAACAATGGAACAACATTTGCCATCCTCCAATCCTCCGGTACCACTCCTGTGGCCAGGGAAGACTCAAAGATCATCGTTAACACTCCAGTAATCTTTTCTCTCGCTTCCCATAGTAACCTGGGGTATGTCCTGTCTGACCCTGGGGACTTACTATCCTAATGCTTTTTAGTAGCTCCAACACTGCTTCTTTCTTAACCTTGACATGATCCAACACATTTGCCTGTTCTACGCTAACCTTCCATTCATCTAAGTCCCTCTCACTGCTGAACACTGAAGCAAAATATTCATTTAGGACCTCCCCTACCTCCTTCATCTCCAGACACATTTTTCCCCCTTATTCCTGAGTGGTTCTACCCTCACCCGAGCCATCCTCTTGTTCCTCACGTATGTGTAGAATGCCTTAGGGTTTACCTTAATCTTACTTGCCAAGGTCTTCTCATGTCCCCTTCTAGCTCTCCTAAGTTCCTTCTTAAGCTCCTTCCTGGTTACCTTTTAACTCTCAAGGGCCCTGACTGATTTTTGCTTCCTAAACCTTAAATAAGCTTCCTTCTTCCTCTTGACTAAATCTTCCACCTCTCTTGTTAACCATGGTTCCTTCACCCTACCATCCTTTCCTGGTCTCAGTGGGACAAACCTATCTAGAACCCCATGCAAGTGTTCCCTAAACAACCTCCACATTTCTCCGGTGCATTTACCAGAGAACATCTGTTCCCAGTTTACGCTCCCAAGTTCTTGCCTAATACCATTGTAATTTGCCCTCCCCCAATTAAATATTTCCCATAATGTCTGCTCCTATCTTTGTCCACGGCTGTGCTCAAGGTCAGAGAGTTGTGGTCACTATCCCCGAATGTTCACCCACTGAGAGGTCTTTCACCTGACCAGGTTCCTTGCCTAATACCAGATCCAGCATGGCCTCTCCTCTAAGTCAGCCTGTCTACATAAGTGTGTCAGGAATTCTTCCTGTACACACCTAACAAATTCTGCCCCATCTAAACCTTTTGCACTGAGGAGGTGCCAATCAATATTAGGGAAGTTAAAGTCACCCATGACAACAACCCTGTTACTTTTGCACCTTTCCAAAACCTGCCTACTTATCTGCTCCTCAGTATCCCGAAGGCTATTTAGGGGCCTATCGAATATACCCAATAGAGTGATCACTCCCTTCCTGTTTCTGACTTCCACCCACACTGACTCAGTAGATGATCCCTCTATGATGTCCTCCCTTCCTACAGCTGTGATATTATCTCTGATTAGCAGTGCCACCCCCCCCCCCCCACCCCTTCTACCCTTTTCCCTATACCTTTTGAAACATATAAAACCCTGGAACCTCAAGCAGCCACTCTTGCCCTTGCGACAGCCAAGTCCCCGTAATGGCCACAACATTGTAATTCCATGTATTGGTCCACGCTCTAAGTTCATCACCCTTATTCTCAACACTTCTCGCATTAAGGTAAACATATTTCAACCCACCTAACTGATTGCATTAATGCCCTGTCCCCTGCCTGGCCTTCCTCACCTTCTCTGTACACATCACATCTACTTCTACACCAACTGATCCATCCTCTAATCTGACACTCTGTTTCCCATCCCCCTGCCAACCTAGTTTAAACCCTCCCCAACAGTTCTAGCAAACCTGCCCGCAAGGACATTGGTCCCCCTCCATTTCAGGTGTAACCTGTCCCTTTTGTACAGGTTGTACCTTCCCCAGAAGAGATCCCAATGATCCACAAATCTGAACCCCTGCCCCCTGCACCAACCCTTCAGCCACTCATCAGTCTGCTGTATCTTCCTATTCTTTCCCTCCCTGGCGTGTAGCACAGGCAGCAATCCAGAGATTACTACCCTTGAGGTCCTGCTTTTTAACTTCCTTCCTAACTCCCAATACTCGCTCTTCAGGACCTCATTCCCTATCTTACCCATGTCATTGGTGCCAATGAGTATCATGACTTCTGGCTCCTCCCCCTCCCCCTTTAAGAATGCTGTGCACTTGATCCGAGACGTCCCTGACCCTGGCACCTGGGGGCAACATACCAGCCAGGAGTCTCGTTCTTGTGCACAGAATCTCCTGTCTGTCCCCTAACCAATGAATCCCCAATCACTATCACACTTCTTGTCCCCCTCTCCTCCCTTCTGAGCCACAGAGCTGGACTCTGTGCCAGAGACCCGGCTGCTATGGGTCTCCACCGGTGACTCATCCCCCCCAACAGCATCCAAACCGTTATCAAGGGAAACAGTCACCAGGGTATCCTGTACTGACTGACTATTCCTTTCCCCTCCCCTAATGGTCACCCAGCTACCTACATCCCGGACCCTAGATGTAACTGCCTCCTGGTAACTCCTGTCTATCATCTCCTCAGCTTCCCGAATGATCCGGAGTTCATCCAGCTGCAGCTCCAGCTCCCTAACACGGTCTGTAGGGAGCTGCAGCTGGACGCACTTCCTGCAGGTGTAGTCGTCAGGGACACTGGAGGTCTTCCTGACCTCCCACATCCTACAGGAGGAGCATATTTCTGCCCTGACTGCCATTCCCACTGTTCTATACAAAGAAAATTACAAATAGCAGCAAAAGAAAGAGAACCTACCAGAAGCCTCCACTCACTTACGCTGCCTCTTCACGCCGAAGCCTCCTTAGACAACACCTCAGCTCCCTACTCTAACATTGTCCACTCACACAATGTCCGCTCCGCTTGACCCTAACTTCTTTTTACTGGCTAATTAGCTAATCGACAGGCCTGTCAACTCACCATAGCAACAGGGACAACAACAATGGGCCTACCTTTTCAAACTGCTTCCTGCTCTCAAGTTCTGGTTGACCAGCCATCAGAAGGATGTCGTTAAGATGAAAAGGGTTCAGAAAACAGTCACAAGGATGTTAACAGGACTGGAGGGCTTGAGTTATAAAGAGAAGCTGTATAGGCTGGGGCTGTTTTCCCTGGAGGCAGGAGGCTGAGGGGTTAATTTATAAAACCATGAGGGCAGTAAATTCGATGGATGGTCACAGTCTTTTTGCCAGGGTTGGGGAGTCTATACCTAGAAGACATAGGTTTAAGGTGAGAGGAGAACGATTTACAAAGGACCTGAGGGGCAACTGTTTTCACACAGAGGGTGGTGGGTATATGGAACGAGCTGCCAGAGGAAGTGGTAGAGGTGGGTACAATTACAATGTTAAAAAGACATTTAGACAGGTACATGGATGAGTTGGGCTGAAGGGCCTGCTTCCATGCTGTATAAATTTATGACTCTCTGAAATAAGGCAAGGTAGGTAGGACTGCTGTACTGGGAGCTGACATGTACCTGATGGGCTGAATGGCCTTCTACTGTGTCAAAATAAGTAAGTAAAATACAACAGCTAGTTACGTAGTAGGAAAGGCTTCAGGACACCCCAAAGCATGCTGCAGACAGATAAAGTACCTTTTGAAATGTAATGTAGGAAACATGGCACAGGAAGATCCCAGAAACCGCACTGACAAAAAATGATCTTGCTTTTGTACAGTTTTTAATGGTCAGAGACATAACTACTTAACAAAAATATGAATTATTAAAAGATATTAAAATAATTCAAAACATCTTAAAATACCAACAAATAATTAATAACTTTAACATAAAATAACTCAAACTCCTTGTCTATAAAGTTTGGGTCTGAACATAGAACATAGAACAGTATAGCACAGGAACAGGTCTTTTGGCCCACAATGTCTGTGCTGACCATGATGCCACTCCAAACTAATACCATCTGCCTGCACATGATCCATATCCCTCCATCCCCTGCCTTGTTCATGTGCCTGTCTAAATGCCTCTTAATGTTGCTGTCGTATCTGCTTCCACCACGTCCCCTGGCAGCATGCACCAGGCCACTACTACTCTCTGTGTGTAAAAAAACTTGCCTTGCCCATCTCCTTTAAACTTTCCACCTCTCACCTTAAAGCTATGCCCTCTAGTACTTGACATTTCCACCCTGGGAAAAAGAATCTATCGACCCTATCCATGCCTCTTATAACTTTATAAACTTCTATCAGTTCTCCCCTCAGCCTCCGCTGCTCCAGGGTACATAGCTACAAGACAAGGGTTTGGTTGTTTAAAACTGAGGTGCATAGAAAGTTCATTCCTGAGGGCGATGGAGGCCAGACCATTAGATATATTTAAGGTGAAGATAGAGAAATATTTGAAAGATCAAGGAATCGAGGGTGATGGAGAACTGGCACAGAAGATAAGTTCTCGCTTCTCCTCCCTCCCGTCGGCAGAAGATACAAAAGCCTGAAAGCACGTACCATCAGGCTCAAGGACAGCTTCTACCCTACTGTTATAAAATTATTGAACGGTCCCCTAGTACAATAAGATGGACTCTTGACCTTACAATCTACCTCATGACCTTGCACCTTATTGTCTGCCTGCACTGCACTTTCTTTGTAACTGTAACACTTTATTCTGCATTCTGTTATTGTTTTTCCTGTGTACTACCTCGATGTACTGATATGATGAAATGATCTGTATGGATGGCATGCAAAACAAAGTCTTCACTGTACCAATTTAGAATTGGAATTGGAACTGGTTTATTATTGTCACATGTACTGAGCTACAGTAAAAACTTGTCTTGCATACTGTTCATACAGATCTATTCATTACACAGTGCATTGAGGTAGTACAAGGTAAAAACAACAGAGTGCAGAATAAAGTGTAACAGCTACAGAGAAAGTGCCGTGCAGGTAGACAATGAAATGCAATGTCATAACAAGGTAGATAGTGAGGTCAAGAGTCCATCTTACCATACTAGGGAACCATTCAATAGTCTTATAACAGCGGGACCGAAGCTGTCCTTGAGCCTGGTGGTACGTGCTTTTAGGCTTTTGTATCTTCTGCCCGATGGGAGAAGGGAGAAGAGAGAACATCTGGGGTGGGTGGGGTCTTTGATTTTGCTGGCTGCGTTACCGAGGCAGCAAGAAGTAGAGTCCAAGGAGAGGAGGCTGGTTTCCATGACACGCTTGGCTGTGTCCACAACTCTCTGCAGTTTCTTGCGGTCACGGGCAGAACCGTTGCCATACCAAGCTGTGATGCATCCGGATAGGCTGCTTTCTATTGTACATTGATAAGAATTGGTAAGGGTCGATGGGGACATGCCAAATTTCTTTGAAATGCCTCCTGCGGAAGTAGAGGCGCTGGTGAGCTTTCTTGACCATGGCGTCTACGTGGTTGGACCAAGACAGGCTAATGGCAATGTTTACTCCTAGGAATCTGAGGCCAAGATGGATCAGCCATGATCACATTGAATGGCAGGGCTGGATTGAGGAGACTGGTGGCCTACCCCTGCTCCTATTGTCTTGGGTTCTTTATTTCTGTTTACTTTTTTTCCGTTGGGTAGATGATCCCATTCAAATGATGGGCTGCCACTGTTCCAACTGCCCCCATCCCATCGCTCGACCAACATAAATCAGAGGCGGGTGTGAAGTACCTCTCCGCTCCCTCACCACGTCACTGTGGGACTCAGTGGTGAGCCCGGCGGAGGAGTGTGCTGGCAGATCACTTCCAGCTCACCTCAGACTCATCTCCAGGGTGCATGGATATCCAAGAGGAGCTGAGCCACGGGCAGCTGATGGGAGGGTGTTCCCAATGGAAACACTGGCTGGTAGTCGGTGTATTGACTTTGTGATGCCCTCTGTAAGGGTGGTGAGAAGATCTCCTGGTTCTCCTTTACAACGTGAAGAACCAGACATGTGATAGGAGAAATGCTGCAGAAGCTATCTCCTCTAATAGAAATAAGGGCCACGTGCTTTAATTTCACACTGAACCAGATGCTTCAGGAGTGGTCTTCACTCCTTGTCTGAATGTAGCCCAAGTGCACATTAGCATGATACCAGCAGGTCCAGAGATATAGTGCAAAGAGTCCTTGTTATATGCACAGTGTGGTACATTACAGGGACAGAGGGGGATAAGATAGGAAACGGATATGAGTAACTTCCATTGCAATGTCCTACATTGAATCCATAATAAAGGATGTGATACTAAGACACTGAATATGGTTAGCATAACGCTATTACAGCGCCAGCGACCCGGGTTCAATTCCGGCCACTGTCTGTAAGGAGTTTGTACGTTCTCCCCGTGTCTGCGTGGGTTTCTTCCGGGTGCTCCGGTTTCCTCCCACATTCCAAAGACGTACGGGTTAGGAAGTTGCAGGCATGCTATGTTGGCGCCAGGAGCGTGGCAACACTTGCGGGCTGCCCCCAGAACACTCTACGCAAAAAGATGCATTTCACTGTGTGTTTCAATGTACATGGGACTAATAAAGAAATCTTGTCTTATCTTATCTTAATTTGGATTTCCAGAAGACATTCCATAAGGTCGCTGCACAAGACAAGAGTCCATAGGGTTACAGGCAATATATTTACATAGGTAGAGTATTGGCTAACTGACAGAAAACAGAGAGTCAGAATAAACGGGTCAACAGTCAGTGACTAGTGTGGTGTGACAGCAATTAATGTTGTTGATGAAGGGGCCACAACTCATATTCTGGTACAATGTGAGGTTATCCACAGAAATAAAGACTACTTTTTAAATGGTGAGAGATCGGGAAATCTCAATGTTCAAAAGGACATTGAAGTCTTTGCACACAAGTCACTGAAAATTAACACACAGGCGGAGCAGGTGGTTAGTAGGACAAATGGTACGTTAACCTTTACTGCAAAAGGAATCGAGTACAAAGATAAAGATGTATTATTGCAGTTATACAGGGTGTTGGTGAGACCACACCTGGGACATTATGTACAATTTGGGTCTCCCAGCCATCCTTACTGTAGAGGGAATACAGCAAAGATTCACCAGCCTGGTTCCTGGGGTAGCAGGTCTGCTACATGAGGAGATATTAAGTAGACAAGGCCTCTTCTTTAGAAATATGGAAATATTCAGCAGGTCAGGCTGCTTCTGTGGGAAGAGAAACAGAGTTAAAGTTTCAGGACAAAGACCCTTTGTCAGAACTGGGAATGAGAGATCAAAAGCTCGTTTAGCTGCAGGGAGGGTTGGGGAAGGGAATGCCTCTGTAAAGCTGAGGTGACCATGGTGATAAACTGTAAACAAGGTTATCTGGTCAGTGAGTGAATGGAAGTAGTTCAAGGGTGAGAACATAGACAAAAGAACCCAGACAAAGGAACATTGAGAAAGAATGTAGGAGTTGCGAAATGCAGAGCAGGAAGACCTGCCTTGCAGGTCAGACTGGGTGTGTGCTCCACTTCCAACGGGGAAAAATAGGAAAATAAAACAAACACGTCGAACTAATATCACACTTGAATAACTGATACAGACCAAGAAATCAAGTTATCTGAAGTTGTAGCATTCAATATTAAGCTTTGAAGCTGCTATGAGCCCAGAGGGAAGGTGACGTGCTGCTCCTCAAGCTTGCTTTGGGCCTCATCATTACAGTGCAGGAGGCCATAGACTGATAGGTCAGAGTGGGAGGGAGATGGAGAATTAAAGAGGCAGGTAACAGGAAGCTCAGGCACTGAACCCAGGTGCAAAGTGACCACCCAATCTGTGTTTGGTTTCTCCAGTGTAGAGGAGGCCACATTGTGAACACCGAATGCAGAACACTATCAACACCTGCGTTCACAGTTTCTGCACCACTCTGTTGTATTTGTTGTTGTATTTGTTATTACCGCGTATACTGTTTAGTCTGTGAGCTTCATGCAAGCAAGGAATTTCATTGCGCCCTGGTGTATATGACAATAAACTAATCTAATCTAATCTAAACTCTTTCCTCTGTAAATGTTTCTGGCTCCAACTTGTCCCAGGCAGATTCCAACTGAAATTTCACCCTTCACAATTCAGACCTGCCCAGGACCACAGGTATGTTCAAACAATCCACTTGGAGGCATTGCACCTTGGTAGGACTAATGTCAAAAGGCAGTACACTCTCAAGAGAAAGACCCTTGACCAGTGTTGAAGAGCAGAGAGACCTTGGGGTGCAAGTCCATGGCTCATTGAAAGTGGCTACACAGGTAGATAGGGTGGTTAAGAAGGCTTATGAAATGCTTGCTTTCATTAATTGGGGTATTGAGTATAGGAGTCAAGAAGTTATGATGCATCTCTATAGAACTCTGGTTAGGCCGCATTCAGAGTATTGCTTGCAATTCTGGCCACTTCACTATAGGAAGGATGTCGAGGCTTTAGAGAGGGTGCAGAGGAGGTTTACTAGGATGCTGCCTGGATTAGAGGGCATGTGCTATCAGGAGAGGCTGGACAAACTTGGGCTCTTTTCTCTGGAGTGGCGGAGGCTGAGGGGTGAGCTGTTGGAAGTGTATAAAATGATGAGGGGCATAGATAGGGCGGACAAGCAATATCTTTTTCCCATTATTGAGTGATCCAATTCCAGAGGGCATGCATTTAAGGTGAGAGGGGGTAGGTTCAGAAGAGACGTGAGGGGTAAGTTTTTTTACTGAGAGAGTGGTGGATGCCTGCAATGCGTTGCCTGATAGGGTGGTGGAGGCAAATTCATTGGGGGCTTTTAAGAGGTGCTTGGATGAGCACATGAATGAGAGGAAAATAGAGGGATATGGGCATTCTGTAGGTAGGAGGGAATAGCTATGTCGGCACAACTTTGTGGGCCGAAGGGCCTGTTCTGTGCTGTACCGTTCTATGTTCTACGTTCTAAGTTGTTCAAGGTGAGAACAAGTTCAGCCAGGTGGTGTGTTGGTGGAGGGCAACTGGTTTGCCCTCTGCTCCAGGAGGAAGTGGAGGGCCTCAGACCATCCTGATGTGGGATGGATGTGTCAAGGGGATTGTACCAGGGACCAGGGAATTGGGAACAGTCAATGTGGCTGAGGGCATTGTCAAGTTTATTGTCATGTGCACAAGTAGAGTGAGGTACAGGAATAATGAAAAGCTTGCTTGCAGCAGCATCACAGGCACGTAGGTACAGACAACACGCACAATATAAATTATACAAAAAGCTATACATAATTTTATGCCATACAATGAAAAAAGACAGTGTAAAAGCAAGACTTCAGTGCAAAAAAAGACAACGACACAATCATCCATGGTCGTGCAAGAGGAGGTCCATAGTGTTCTGTTGCTGAGGTAGGGTTAGGGTTGTGCAGGTTGGTTCAAGAACCTGATGGTTATAGGAAAGTAGCTGTTCCTGAACCTGGTGGTGTGGGACTTCAGGTTTCTGTACCTCCTGCCTGATGGCAGCAGTAAGAAGAGGGCTTGGCCCAGATGGTGGGGATCCTTGATGACAGATGCCACTCACCTCAGTCCTGAATGGCCGACCCCTTATTTTGAAACTATAACCCTTGGTTCTGAACACAATTAGGGGAAACGTAAGCTCTTACCTTGTCAATTCCTATAAGGATTTTGTGCCTTTTGATGAGGTCACTTCTCATTCTTCTAAACAGGTCTAGTCTGCATAATCTCCACTCATAAGATAAACCCACATCCCAGGAATAAGTCTGATGAACCTTTGCTGTACTCCATCCATCCTTCCTTAGGTAAGGAGAACAGACCCAAACCCACATAATAACCATCATGATTGGTTTACAGGGTCAACTGGGTCCCTCTGAACACCAACATTTTACCACCTAGCCCCATTTAAAAAATACTCCAGCTTTCTGTTTTGTTCTGTTAGAGTGGATGATCTCAGACTTGTCCACATTATGTTCCATCTACCATGTTGTCACACGTTCACTTATCCTATCCATATCCCTCTGAGTCCTCTCTGCATCCTCCTCACAGCCCACACTACCATCTAAGGTCATAGAGTTATACAGCACAGAAACAGGCCTTTCAGCACAACTTGTCCATGCCGGCCAAGGTGCCTTCCTGAGCTAGTCCCATTTACCTGCATTTGCCACATATCCCCATAAACCTTTCCTATCCCTGAACCTGTCTTTTAAACATTGTAATTGTACCCGCCTCTACCACCTCCTCTGGCAGCTTGTTCCACACACCCACCACCCTCTGCGTGGAAAAACTTGCCCCTCTCACCTTAAACCTATGCCCTCGAGTTTTAGTCTCCCCTACTCTGGGAAACAGACTGTGACCATCCATCTTATATCTAGCTTTACATCATTAGCCAACTAGGACATATTAGACTTGATTCCTTATTCAAATGTAGATATAGATTGAGATCAACTGGATTGGTGTCTCAGTACCTATCCCTGTGGCACGCAATTGGTCACAGCCTGCCAAGTTGAAACTGATCTGTTTATCTCTTATATATATCTGTTAATTCTCAATCCATACCAGTAATATTAGACTCAATACCATGCACTTTAATTTGTTTAGCCATCTCTGGTGTGGCATCTCAATGAAGGCTTTGTTGGATTCGACTGTTTTAAGTAGTTTTTTAACGTGTACGGTGTTTAATACACCTCAAGTGGCTGCACAAGGAATGGCTGCTTCCTAGCTTATTGGTTTGTCCGTCAGGTGAATTCGTGTTTTCTCATTGGTTGGTTTGGCCACAGGTATTTAGTAGGTTTCCTGATTGGACTATTGTTAGCTAAGGAGTACCTCTTATCTCAGGTATAAAAGCATTCCAGAACCTATGGAATTTGAGAAGATGACAACCATGCATCACTATCTCCATAGCCACCTCCCATAAAACCTTAGGATACAGATCATCAGCTCTTGGGATTTATCAGCTTTCCATCACAATATTTTCTCCAGTCCTAATTTTCCTACCAATGCTAATATCTTTGAGCACGTCATTCACTTTGGGCTTGTAGATGTCCATTATTTTTGGGAGGTTTTCTGTATTTTTTTTGTGAAGACTGACACAAATACATGTTTAATTTCTCTGCCATTTCATCATTCCCCAATATAATTTTTCCTGTCTCAGGCTGTGAGGGGCCACATTAACTCTCGCTGCTGTTTTCTTTTTTATATGTCTGCAGAAGCTCCCACAACCTGTTTTCTGCCAGCTGATTCCCATGTACTACTTTTCGTTACCTTATCAACACCTTGGCCCTCCTTTGCTGAATGCTCCCATGTTATATGTCTTTTCCTTTGCTCTGAAAGTGTCTGGAACTTCCTTTGAGAGCTGCAGTTGCAACACATTTCCTGTTGGGTTTTGTTTTCTGTCTTACAAGGATGATTTCCATATTTTATATTTCCTTACCACACAGAAGCAGCTCACAGAGCAATCCCCTCCTCCCAGTAATCCTCCTTGTTTCTAACCCATTCTCCCCCACCCCATTTCTACCGTTGACCTGCATACCAGGGACAATTTACAGTGATCAATTAACCTACCAACCCACACATCTTTGCGATGTGGAGGAAGCAGCCAAGGGAAACTGTCATGGTCACAGGGAGAACATGCAAACTCCACATAGACAGTGCCGGAGGTCAGGATTGAACCCAGGTTACTGGAGCTGTGAGGCAGGGGCTCTATTGGTTGCACTACTGTGCCCACCTGGATGTATATGACTTGTAAACTACATTTTAATTCTTTGAAAGTCAGCTGCTAATGATTTGCTGATGGCACGGTAGTGTAGCAGTTAGCGTAACACTATTACAGCGCCAGCGACCGAGGTTCAATTCCTGCCACTGTGTGTAAGGAGTTTGTACGTTCTCCCCGTGTCTGCGTGGATTTCCTCCGAGTGCTCCGGTTTCCTCCCGCATTCCAAAGACGTACGGGTTAGGAAGTTGTGGGCATGCTATGTTGGCGCCGGAACACTCTATGCAAAAGATGCATTTCAGTGTGTGTTTCGATATGCATGTGACTAATAAAGATATCTTATCTTATCTTAAGATGGTGCCAGAGCGTGGCGACTTGTTGCAAGCTGCTCTCTACAGATCTACTCATTACTCTTACTATAATCGTTCTACACTTTTAAACTTACCTCAATGCACTCTGTACTAACTCAATGTACAGTAACTGCACTGTGTAATGAATTGACCTGTATGATCGGTATGCAAGACAAGTTTTTCACTGTACCTCGTACAAGTGACAATAATTAACTAATACTAATACCAATCATTTTGTGCAGATTTATAACTTACCTCAACCCCTTCGTAGCTTGCTCTGACATCGAGTGCACACTGACCACTAACCTCAGCAGACTGACATCAGGGGGCTATGATACCCAGCAGATACTGTCCTCTGACCTCTACAGACTTGTTTTGGGAAGCTATGACATCTAATGCACTCTGCCCTCTAACCTCAGCAGACTGGCATTGGGAGACTATGACATTCAATGCACTCTGTTCTCTAAGCTCAGCTGATGTTTGACCAGGATGGAAGCGTACAAGGCTTTTACCTCCAACAATAACTGGTCATGAAGCAGAAAGAGAAACTGCTGGAAACACTCGGCAAGTCAGGCAGCATCTATGGAAATAGAACCAGAGTTCATGTTTCAGGTTGAAGACCCTTCATTGGAACTTGTCCACCCAGAGCCACCAGTAATTAATCCTGATGCAGCTAGTATGTGCTTGGTGTTTTTCTATGTTTTATAAGGTAGCAGTAAGCAATAAAAATACCATTCTTGTGGTTGGTTTCAACAAAGGTCTGCATCCAGCATTTAAGGAGGTTATGTCAAACCAGAATCAGAATCAGAATCAGGTTTATTATCACTGACTTATATGATGTGAAATTTGTTGTTTTGCGGCCGCAGTACAGTGCAAAGACATAAAATTACTATAAATTACAAAGTAAATAAATAGTGCAAAAAAAAGGAATAATGAGGTAGTGTTCATGGGTTCATGGATCATTTAGAAATCTGATGGCGGAGGGGAAGAAGCTGTTCCTGAAATGTTGAGTGTGGGTCTTCAGGCTCCTGTACCTCCTCCCCGATAGTAGTAATGAGAAGAGGGCATGTCCCGGGTGGTGAGGGTCCTTAGTGATGGATGCCGCCTTCTTGAGGATGTCCTCGATGGCGGGGAGGCTTGTGCCCATGATGGAGCTGATTGGGTCTACAACCCTCTGCAGCCTCTTTTGATCCTGTGCAATGGAGCCTCCATACCAGGTGGTGATGCAACCAGTCAGAATGCTCTCCACTGTACATCTAAAGAAATTTGCAAAAGTCTTTGGTGACGTACCGAATTATAAAATTATAAAGCATTATAAAACACTGATTGAAAAGCAAAAACAAAACCACAGACAGTGGAAATAACATGCAGGTCAGGCAGCATTTGTGATGGGGGAAGCAGCTGAGATTTCAGGTCAGTGACCTTTCATCAAAATTGATGAAAAGAGGCAAGGGACTTGTGTGAGGAAACACGTTTTATTTTACACATGGTGGTGGTGATCTGGAACTCACTGCCTATTGGGCTGACGGAAACAGAATCAATCAGGACTTCCAAAAGGGATGTAGACAGTAATTTACGGGGCTGTGGGAAACAAACAGGGGATTGAGACCGAAGAAATTGCCCCACGGGGAATCAACATGGACTCGATGGCATGAATGGCCTCTTTCTATGCCATAACAATTCAGTTATCTGCAGTAGTTTTATTGCTTCTCTAAATAGGGAAGTATCTGAAGCAATTCCTTTCTTTCCACATCCGTGACTGCATCTAGTGCCTCACTTTAAATTTAGAAAATACATAAAGCCTCCTGTCACTGGGTGTGTGCAGTGCGGCAGGTGTCTGAGCAACAGTGAAGCACACTGCGGCCCACTAACAGCTGCAGGAGTGGTGGGGAGTGTGTGAAAGACTCCTCTCAGCTCCAGGGATTTGAGGCGGTCATTTGATTCTACCAGCTGGCTGGCTGTGACTGGCCTTCATCTTTCAAACACATCTCTTGCTCAGTGCGCAAACATGGAATTGCTGGTAAATCAAGGCAGAATTAGTTCATTCTAAGTAACAGAATGCAGGTGTATTTTTACATTGTAGTTACTTTAGCCTAACATGGCTGCTGCTTGCTAAACTGATGGTCTCCAGTTTACAAGTTCCTTATTGGTGTTAGTCCTCAACACGAGAAGAGATGAGATATCTTTATTAGTCATATGTACATCGAAACACACAGTGAAATGCATCTTTTGCGTAGAGTCTTCTGGGGGCAGCCCGCAAGTGTCGCCGCGCTTCCGGCGCCGACATAGCATGCTCACAACTTCCTAACCCATACGTCCTAATCCTCTTTTAATCCCCTCTCCTTCACTCATCTATCTAATCTATTAAACGCTGAAACTGTCTCACTCTCAATCACTAATTCTGAAAGTATTTCATAAATTTATTATATCTGAGATCCAAATACCCTTGCACTTAGTGTTATATCTCGCTCTGTTCATTCCTGTCTATTACAGCGCCAGTGACTTGGGTTCAACTCCCCCCGTTGTCTGTAAGGAGTTTGTATGTTCTCCCTGTGACTGCGTGGGTTTCCTCCGGGTGCTCCGGTTTCCTCCCACATTCCAAAGACGTACGGGTTAGGAAGTTGCTATGTTGGCGCTGGAAGAGTGGTGACACTTGTGGGATGCCCCCAGCACACTCTCAGTAATGCAAAAAGATGCATTTCACTGTGTGTTTCGATGTACATGTGACTAATAAATAAATATCTTATCTTATCAATCACTGACATACCCACACCTCACCACATACCAAGTTCCTGATATCAGATGCTGCTACTGAAAGTGAGTGGAGGTCAAAGTGTCTTGCTCTAATTTTATATCCATTCCAAGTGATGAAAGAATAGCCCCAGGAACTGGTTGCTTCCCTGTCCTGTGACAGAGAGGCAGATTGTAGAACAATAGCAATGAACAGAGCTCTCTTTCATCCAATTTTCCAGTAAGTGCAGCTCCTTTTGCCTTGCACCAACTGTTGTGGCTACAACCGTCTGTTTGCTAATCTCAATCTAGCAAGTATTTGTGGTTACTGGGGGAAGGGAGAGGTCTCTCCAGCTGCAAGGTTGAGGAATTTCTAAAAATAAGCATTGCTAATCAAAATTTATTTTAAAGCAAAGCAGCAGAATGCATGTTCATTCTACAGATATTTTTAAAACAGGGTCAAAAGGGATTTAAATAAAAACAGCATGCGCCCTTCCAGTGTTGTTGATTAGATGTTGTTTGCAGTCTCTCTAGGGAACTGACGGGTGGACAGAGAGAAGCCCTCACTGCTGGCTGGGCAGCCCTGGGTCAAGAGGAATGATTGAAAAGTTAGAGCTAGGTTTCAGGACAGGAGTTGGGAAACGTTTCAACAAATTCCTATTCCCCAAATGGTCAAGTGTTTATCTTAAATCAGAGATTGAAAGACTTTGGAAGACCCGTGGTTTTAAAGGGATCACAGAGCAAAGGTGAGTGTATTAGCATAGAACATAGAACAGTACAGCACAGGAACAGGCCCTTCGTCCCACAATGTCTGTTCTGACCATGATGCCAATTTAAACTGTACATCTGCCTATTCTCCTGTTTCTGTCACTTCTCTTGAGGCAGGTTATCATATTAGCTCACCAAGTGCTCACTATCTCAGCAATTAATGAGTTAATTAGAAACACCAGGGGCACTATGCAAGCACAGAATCCTAACCCTGTTGTCTTAGATATTTTGGTCAGGGTATTTGTTCTCTCAGTTACGTTCTGCCATTTAATTACAATATCTGATCAGTACTTAATATCCATTGGCTGTTTTCGTTTTAAACCTCTTTTTACCCTAATCTATCAAAATGTTATCACTGTGGATTAACACACAGGGGTATTCCTTCCCTTATGTCTATTCCTAAGAGATGGATCAGGCACTTATGTCAGACCCTTTTCTATAGTGCAGACACAGGAGAGAAGAGACTGGAATGTTTTAGGAACAGCTTCTTCCCCTCCACCATCAGATTTCTGAGCGGTCCATGAACCCATGAACATTACCTCATTATTCCTCTTTTGCACTATTTATTTATTTTTTAAGTTATAGTAATTTTTATGTCTGGCACTGTACTGCCGCCGCAAAACAACAAATCTCACGACATATGTTAGTGATAATAAACCTGATTCTGATTCTGAAATCTGGAGCAACAAACAATCTGCTGGAGGAACTAAGCGGCTTGAGCAGCATCTGTGGGAGGAAAGGAATTGTCGACATTTCGGGTTGAAACCCTGCATCGGGACTGCATGTTTGACTGGCATCTTACAAGTCTACACTGTAATACTTGAAGTAACATGACTAGCAAATGAATAATAAGACAATTAACATGAAGTGGACATATCTGACAAAGGTTGGTGAACAAACAACCCACCAAAACGTAACAATCCAAGGCTGAAGGAGGTCTTATTCCCAATTTACAATCAGGTACGCATTTTGTGATTTCGGTGACAGAAAAGACAGCCTGTTATTTTCTTAAATTTAAGCAGCAGTAAAGAATTCAGACTGAACTGGGTAAGAGCTATAAAAAGGAATGAGTGAATAATCCATGAAATTAAATTAAAATAAATAGCAAGATTTCATAAGGAGACTGAGAGAGCTGCAAATCTAACACAGAGATATGTTAGCATTTAGATTTATTGGCCTGGAAATTCTGAGTTTTTCTTTTGCCAGACGTAAATGCAATCCAGCTGAAGATTTTAAGGCATAAGTAAATTATGCTTGTGAATATTTTTGCTTGAGTTTCCACAATCTCAAACAATTGGTCAGAAATAATTCAGTGCTGAACATTCCTCTGGCTATTATCTCACATGTGCAAATGTTTCTCACATTATCCCCAAATCCTCAGAAGCACAGGTACCTGAGATCCCAATAATCCATTGGTAATACATTTGTAAGGCAGGGGAAGCAGTCACGGTTTAATGTCAAGATTAGTGATCCTTTCAACAGCTTCAGGCAAGGCAGTGTGAATGGTTGTGATGTCACCAGAGCTGGCAGGAGTTCAGGACTACGGTTTAGTTGGATGACCACAGTCACAATTTGAGCTGTTCCTCACTTATGGAGCAGGTGGCCACATCTGCTCTGGTCTTACATTGAGGACCGTGCTGGTCTTCTTCACCTGGGTCTCCATTCTGGGCTCAGTTACTGGGTTGGTGATGTCCTATGGTTAGTCAAGAGGTACACCATTGAGAGGTGGGGCTGTCAGTGTTTGTAGGGTTTGGGGTGTGTTCCAGTAGTGGCCTTGGGATTTGGATGGGTGCATGGGATTTTTGAAGACCTTTGTTGACTACCTTCAACAGTCAGGGCATTGAGTACAAGAAATGGGGTGTCATGTTACAAGCTGTACAAGATGTTGGTGAGACAGCACTAGGTGTATTCCGGTTTGGGTTGGCCATACTACAGGAAAAATGACATAGAACATAGAACATTACAGCACAGTACAGGCCTTTTGGCCCACAACATTGTGCTGACATTTTATCCTGCTCTAAGATCTATCTAACCCTTCCCTCTCATGAAGCCTGAAAGGGTGCAGTAGAGATTCTCAAGGATGTTGTTGAGTTATAAGGGCTTGAGTTATAGAGAGAGACTGGATAGGCCGGGACTTTTTTCCCTGGAGCGTAGGAGTCTGAGGGGTGACCATACATAGGTGTATAGAATCATGAGGGGCATGGATAAGGTGGATGGTCGCAGTCTTTTCCCCAGCGTAGGGGAGTCTAAAATTAGAGGACGTAGATTTGCGGTGAGAGGGGAAAAATTTAAAGGGGATCTGAGGAGAAACAGTTTCACACAGAGAGTGGTGAGTATATGGAATGAGCTGCCAGAGGAAATGGTAGAGGCGGGTACAATTACGATGTTTAAAAGGCATTTAGACAGGTACATGGATATGAAAAGGTTTAGAGGGATATGGGCCAAACGCAGGCAAATGGGACTAGCTCGGGTATGCGACTTGGTCGGCATGGACGAGTTGGGCTGAAGGGCCTGCTTCTGTGTTCTATGACTCTATGACTATATATCAGCCTGTGGTGTTCCCTAAGGATGCTTTGAGTACAATTAATCTCATGGGGTCATAGAAACATAGAAACATAGAAAACCTACAGCACAATTCAGGTCCTTCGGCCCACAAAGCTGTGCCGAACATGTCCCTACCTTAGACGTTAGTAGGCTTACCCATAGCCCTCTATTTTTCTCAGCTCCGTGTACCTATCCAGAAGTCTCTTAAAAGACCCTATCGTATCCGCCTCCACCACCGTTGCCGGCAGCCCATTCCATGCACTCACCACTCTGAGTAAAAAACTTACCCCTGACATCTGCTCTATACCTACTCCCCAGCACCTTAAACCTGTGTCCTCTTGTGGCAACCATTTCAGCCCTGGGGAAAAGCCTCTGACTATCTACCTGATCAACGTCTCTCATCATCTACCTCTATCAGGTCATAAATGTTTCTGCACTCATGGGTATTGCATGGAGGGTAAGTGCAAGACTTTGGCCAGATCATCCATGACCCAGCCCATCGTTTAATAAATAAGAGATAAAGATGGGTGATTGCCTGTCCGGTTAGAGCATGTGCCTTTGCCAAGTCCCAGATATTAATAGCACACTCCTCTGCATGAGCCAGCATGCTCTTTATGTGAAGTTCCTTTGACTGGTCCAATGCAAAGAACAAATATTCATTTAACAATGACACAAGATGTGGGAAATCTGGAGCAACACACGCACAAAATGCTGGAGGAACTCAGCAGGTCAAGCAGCATCTTCGGAGGGAAATGAACAGTTGACGTTTTGGGTTGAGACCCTTCATCTGGACTGGAAAGGAAGAGGGCAGAAGCGGGAATAAGAAGGTCGGGGTAGAGGGAAGAGCACAGACTGTCAGGTGAGAGGTGAGTCCAGGTGAGAGGGGGAAGGTAGGTGGGTGGGGGAGGGGAGATGAAAGGGAGTGTGTTAGAAGCTAGGAGGTGATAGGTAGAAGAGGCAAAGGGCTGAAGGAGAAGGAATCTGGTAGGAGAGGACAGTAGACCATGAAATAAAGGGAAGGTGGGGGAGTCACCATTTAACAATGGTGAGTTAGAAAAACTTGCATTCATATTGTGTCATCCCAAATGCTTTTTTTTAAAGTGTGATCACTTGTAAAGTAGGAAATGCCACACGTAGCACTGTGATAACGATCAGTTAATCTGTTTGTACAACTGCTCGTTGAGAAGTTGGTATTGGCCCAGCACACTGAGCTTCCCTGGGAAGCAGGGATTCACTTGCACTTCTTCCAATCCAGTGCACTGCATCCGGTGATCACAACATGACCTCCTCTACGCTGGAGAAACCAAACACTAGATTGGGCGACCGCTTTGTAGGCACCTGCATTCAGCCCACAGGGGTGAGCCTCAATTGCGCTTACCTGTGCTATAATCCTCCATCCCACTCTGCTGTGTCTGTGGCCTCCTACGCTGTTATAAGAAGACCCAATCTAAACTTGAGGAACAGTACTGCATCTTCCATCTGCAGTTTTCTGGACGGGATATCAAAATCAATAGATTTAGGTAACTTATCTTCTCTGTTTATGCCACAGAACCAGCCAGTTCTGCTGTAGGTTGTTCATCAGTAAAATCAGCCCAGTTTTTCTCTCTCCCCTGTCATGCTTGACATTTCCCGTACCTCTGACCTGCATATCACAGCGTTGTTTTTGTTCTCTCTCTTCCTACCTACCCTCATTAACCAGTTGCCATCATCAACAGCTTATCACCACCACAACCTGACCTCGCCCTATCAGAGATATCTCCTTTGTCCTATCCATCGTGCCCCCATCCTCTCTGCAAATTAAAATAAACTTCTCTTCTCTGTCCCGGCAACACACAAGATGCTGGAGGAACTCAGCGGGTCAGGCAGCATCTGTGGAGGGAAATGGACAGTCGACGTTTCAGGTCGAGACCCTTCATCTGGACAGGGCATTTTACAGTGAGAATCATTCCTAAATATCGCAACCTCACTGGGTCACTGATGTCCAAAGCTGACAGTTAAGAAGGTTGGAGACCTGCATACACCCCACAATAGAGCAGAGATTCACGGAAAACAGTTTCTGGATTTCTAAAAATGGATTTATACAGGAGAAGTGGGATATATTGCCATAGGTAATTGTCCCTGAACTGAGTGTTGAGCTGGGTCTTGTCAGGCAGCAGTTACAAATCAATGAATCAATATAGGTTTATCAAGTCATGAGGTGTATAGGTACAGCAAAGGCACATAGTCTTTTTCCCAGCGAAAGGGAATCAAAAGCTAGAGGGCATAGGTTTAACGTGAGAGGGCAAAGATTTAAAGGGGACCTGAGGGGTAACTTCTTCATGCGGAGGATGGTGTGTATATTGAATGAGCTGCCAGAGGAAATGGTTGAGCCAGGTACAATAACAACATTTAAAAGACATTTGGACAGGTTCATGGTTAGGAAAGGTTTAGAGGGATATGACCCAAACTCGCAAGTGGGACTAGCTTAGATGGGCATCTTGGTCGGCATGGACAAGTTGGGCCAAAGGGCCCTTTTCCATACTGTATGACTTATGACTCTTTCTGGGTCTGAAGTCACATGGAGGCCAGACAGGGTAAGGACGCCAGACTCCCTTACTGAAAGAATGTGAGTGAACCAGTTGGGTTTTCAACGATAATCCAGCATTTCATGGTCACCATTACATTAGTCTGAATCTCTACACTATTAACCCAGCAACATAGCCTGTAGTCAACCATAATTGTAAATCTACATTTATCTTGCATGCAACCACTCCACTTGCTCTGAGTTTCCCAGTACAATGGTGGGGAATGCTATAAGTTTCACCATCATTGCAATTCCAAACTCCAGGCCAATGACTACTCTTCCCACGCACTGCAACAAGACAGTGCTGCAGAATGAGACTGAGACCATGTGAGTATTGACAGCATTTATTCAACTTTAGACGTTACAGTCTCATCCATGCATTCCAAAACAGTGCACGATTATTCCTCGCACTTAATAATTTTCGTGCCCTTTTAATCAAATCTGGTCCACCTCAGTTGCAAAGGTAAAATCGACCGCTGTGGGGTGGTGCAGCTTCAGAGACCCGGGTCCAATCCTGACTTTGGGTGTTGCCTGTGCGGAGTTTTTATGTTCTTGCTGTGACTGAGTGGGTTTCTCCGGGGGTTCCGGTTTCCTCCCACATCCCAAAGGCAAGTTGATTGGCCACTGTAAATTGCCCTTAGTGTAGGAGGGACAGGGGGAGTTGGTAGGAATACTCTTAAGGCCAACACAAGTTCGATGGGCACATTGATCTCCGTCTATGTTGTGAGACAATATACGACATGGAAATGAAGGCGACTGATTATCTGGTTAAATCCACCGGCGGCGTCGGCTTTCCTATCCCTACGATCTCATCCACTAGAAGAAGATTGCTGACTATGGCAGTGCTGGTGTGAATCAGCTGATGTTTGACGGTGGCGTTGTCCCATACAGGAGTGTCCCAATCGTGGATTAACCCACCCGAGGATAGGTCAATCCCCACGGGGATGGTGCTTTGCTCCTCCGCTGTCAGAGCCTTGGACACGATCTCCTGGGGGTCGTAGCCCGCATTCCGAACCAGCGTCTTCGGGATGACCAGGATGGCGTCGGCGAAAGCCTGGAACCCCGGCCGGGCCACACCCCTCACCTTGTCCATCTGGTGGTTGACCAGCTGGTTTCTGATGCGTAGCTCGACTGCTCCGGCCCCAGGCATGGCGCAACCGTCCTCGATGGTGTTCTTCACCGCGCGCATGCCACACCAGATGGCCTCCTTGACCTGGGCGAGGGTGTGCTCATTGGGACCTTTGATGAGCACGGTGACAGACCGTGGATTGTCACACTGTTCGATGAAGGTGTACGTGCTCTCTCCCAGGGTCTCCTGGTACACAAGCCCCGCGTGACCCAGACACCCTGCGCTCAGGTCCTGGAGGGAGCTCACCACCTGACCCCCGCAGGCGAGAGGCAGCCTCTCCATGTTGCTCTTCTTGGCTCTCCGCAAAGCCACTATCCCCTCCCTGGCAAGCGCCCCGAGTGCCAATGGGTCTATGCCCTTCTGGTTGACCACCACAAAGCCTTTGTTAGAGGTGCCACACACTTCCCTCTTCAGCGCGATGATCTTCTCCACCTTCTCCTGGACCACCTGCCGCTCTGCCTTCACGAACCTCTCCCTTTCCTCTGCGTCCTTGTAGAAGCAGCTGGAGCTGACCCTCGGGAGCACGTGCTCCAATGCCACGTTCATGGCGAGGACGAAGGCGTCCTCCACTCGCCTCTTCATGCCAGGGTGGCGAGCACCGTGGTCCAGGACGAGCCCCTTGACCAGCACGGTGTCCCATTCCGTCTGGTGCCTCATCACCATCAGTTCCACCAGCTTCAGGTCAATGGGCCTTCTCTGCCGAGAGACCGAAGTCACCGCCGCCAGCACCAGATCAGTCAGAACCTCCGCCAGCTCTGGGCAGACCTTGGTGCCAAGTGAGGTCCGAGCCACTCTCCTCCTGATGGAGTCCTCCTCGTCCTCCCATAGCTCATCGAGGCAACTGATGGCTTCCTCTTTGGCCACCTCCAATCCCTCTACAATGAGCCTGGGGTGGACCCCCTGCGAGATGTACCGCTCGGCCTCTTTCAACATTTCCCCGACCAGCAGCACGGCGGACGTGGTGCCGTCTCCCATGGTGTCACTCAAGGTTGCCACCGCCCGGGCGATGAAGGAGACAGTCGGGTGCTGCAGCCTCATCTCCCGCAGCAGAAGCCCTCCGCTCTTGGTCAGTTTGATGTCACCAGCCTCCGACACCAGCATTTTCATGGTGCCTTTGGGTCCCAGGTTGGTTCTGAGCAGCTCCTGCAAAGCTCTGGCCGCAGTGACATTGATGCCGAGGGCTGCCTCCGCCTTCCTTCTCTGGAACATGGCCAGATCGCAGGGAAGTTGTTGAGCTCCCTTTTAATCTCCCTTCTAGGTGGGCCCACGTCCTGAGGGCGTTCCCTCCCTGTGTTCAGTTCTGAGCTGTTTCAGTGAGGCTGGGTTTGTAGAGAGCAACTGTGTCCTTATCTTGTCCCGATGTAATGGAAATAGTTCACAACATATTCAAGCGTACTTAACTTGCTGCAAATCTGCCACGGCTACAGCTCAAACTCTGAAACACAAGGAAGTCGTTTCAGCAATGACTCACTCATCCCCAAGAAGCCAGCTCAGTGCTGCCACTGGCAATGCAGGTTGAAAATGAAAACCAAAAACTGGGAATCTGAATCAAATGCTGGGAAGACTCAGCACATCAGATAGCATCTGCGGAGATACTTCACATTTCAGGTCCCCATGTCCCTTGGAGGCAAAAGAGATGGCAGATGATGCCATTCTCCCTGTGTCTGCGTGGGTTTCCTCCGGGTACTCTGGTTTCCTCTCATATTCTAAAGACGTAGAGGGTTAGGAAGTTATGGGCATGCTATGCTGCCGCAGGAAGCGTGGTGACACTTGTGGGCTGCCCCCAGAACAGTCTACGCAATGATGTATTTCACTGTGTGTTTCGATGTACATGGGACTAATAAAGATATCTTATCTTATCTTATGATGGTTGAGCGACATTGTAACAACAATCTCGCGCTGAACAAGACCAGGGAAATGATTGTGGACTTTAGGAAGGGGAATTCAGGTGAACACACACCAGGGTCTGTGCGGAAAGGGTGGGCAGCTTCATGTTCCTGTGCTTCAACATCACGGAGGACCTTCCCTGGGCCCAGCACATAGATGCAACCACAAAGAAGGAGTGCCAGGGTCTCTATTTCCTTAAGGCATTCTTTCTTCGGACTTTCTTACATCCTAAGGCGAGCTCAGGGAGGACAGAAAAGGATTTGGAGCGGGAGCTTTGAAAAGGGCTGAGTCTCTGTGCTTGTGCTTGTATCTTTTACCTTGCAGGAGTCTAAGAGAGGCACATTTGCAAATTCTTAATAGTTGATTGGCTAACTAACAGCAGTCAATAAAAAGGTTGGGTCAAGTGGAGCAGTCATTTTGGGAGTGGACCAGTGTTAGGGCAGGGCAGGGCAGGGCAGGGCTCGGCTCAGCTCTTTCTTTGATTTTTCCTTGAGTGCCAGGCTAGAGTAGTTAGAATGGCTCCAGGGCCAGTGGTGAGTTCATCTTGTGAGATGTGGGAGTTCTGGGAGATCCTCCCTGATAGCTACATCTGCATGAGGTGCATCCAGCTGCAGCTCCTTACAGACTGTTAGGGAACTGGAGCTGCAGCTTGATGACCTTTCGCTCCTATGGGAGAATGAGGTGTTCATAGATAAGAGCTACAGAGAGGCAGTCACTCCTAAGCTGCAGGAGGAAAGTAGCTGGATGACTGCCAGGAGAATAGGCAGGTAGTGCAGAGTACCCCTGTGGCTGTTCCCCTGAATAACAGGTACACTGCTTTAGGTATTGTTGGGTGGGATGTCCTACCAGGGGAAAGCTGCAGTGACCAAGTCTCTGGAACTGAGCCTGGTTGTGTGGTGCAGAAAGGAAGGGGGGGGGGGGGCGGAGTGTGGAGAAGAGAGCGGTAGTGATAGGGGATTCCATAGAAAGGGGGGCAGACAGGAGATTCTGTGGATGTGAAAGAAACTCCCAGATGGTATGTTCCTTCCTGGATGCTGGGGTCTGGGACATCTCGGATTGGGGAGCAACATATCATTGGGGAAGGTTTAAACTAGTTTGGCAGGGGATGGGAGCCCAAGTGATAGGACGGAGGTTGGTGCATTTAGTGTACAAGTCGATGCAGTGTGCAGAATGATTGTGAGGAAGGATAGGCAGTTGAAAGGGCAAAATTGCAGTCAGTTGGATGGGCTGAAGTGTGTCTACTTTAATGCAAGAAGTATCAGGAACAAAGTTGATTAACTTAGAGTGTGGCTAAGTATGTGGAACTATGACGTGGTGGCCTTTACAGAGACTTGGCTGTCAGAAGGGCAGGAACGCCTGCTGGATATTCCAGGGTTTAGATGTTTCAAAAGGGATAAGGAAGGAGGTAAGAGAGGTGGGGAGTGGCTTTGCTGATGAGGAACAGTGTCACAGCCGTAGAAAGGGAGGATGTCCACTGAGTCAGTGTGGGTGGAAGTCAGAAACAAGAAGGGAGTGATCACTCCATTGGGAGTATTCTACAGACCCCCCCAATAGCAGCAGAGACACTGGGGAACAGATCGGGAGGCAGATTTTGGAGAGGTGCAAAAATAACAGGGTTGTTGTCGTTGGTGATTTCTACTTCCCTAATATTGATTGGCACCTCCTTAGTGTAAAGGGGATAGACGGGACAGTTTGTTCAGTGTCCAGGAAGGATTCCTGACGCAGTATGTGGACAGGCCGGCTAGAGGAGAGGCCATTCTGGACCTGGTACTAGGCAATGAGCCTGATCAGGTTTCAGATCTCTTGGTGGGAGAGCATTTTGGAGACAGTGACCATAACTCCTCCTCCTTTACCGTAGCCTTGGAGAGGGATAGGAGCAGACGATATGGGAAAGAATTTAACTGGGGGAGGGGGAATTATGATGCTATTAGGCAGGAACTTGGAAGCATAAATTGGGAACAGATGTTCTTGGGGAACTGCACAGTGGAAATGTGGAGGTTGGTTAGGGAGTACTTGCATAGGGCTCTGGATAGGTTTGTCTCATTGAGGCAGGGTAAGGATGGTAGGGTGAAGGAACCATTGTTGACACGAGATGTAGAATATCTTGTCAAGAGGAAGAAAGAAGCTTACCTGAGGTTTAGAAAGCATGGATCATACAGGGCCCTGGAGCATTACAAGGTAGCCAGGAGAAAGCTTAAGAATGGACTTGGGAGAGCTAGAAGGGGGCATGAGAAGGCCTTGGCAAGTAGGATTAAGGAAAACCCCAAGGCGTTCTACACATATGTGAAGAATAGGAGAATGACTAGAGTGAGGGTAGGACTGATCAGGAATAAAAGACGAAACGTGCCTGGAGTTGGAAGAGGTAGGGGAGGTTCATAATGAATACTTTGCTTCAGTATTTACCAGAGAGAGAGACCTTGACGTTTGTAAGGATGGCGTACAACAGGCTGATACGCTAGAGCATGTCGACGTGAGGAAAGAGGATGTGCTGGAACCTTTGAAAAACATTAGGATGGATGTCATCGGGGCCAGAGGGGATATATCCAAGGTTTTAACGGGAAGCGAGGGAAGAAATTGCTGCGCCTTTGGTGACAATCTTTGCATCCTCACTGGCCACAGGAGTAGTGCCAGATGATTGGAGGGTGGCAAATGTTCTTCCTTTGTTGAGGAAAGGGAGTAGGTATAACCCTGGGAATTACAGACCAGTGAATCTTTCTTCAGTGGTGGGCAAGTTACTGGAGAAGATTCTTGGACAGGATTTATGGGCATTTGGAGAAGCATAGGCTGATTAGGGACTGTCAGCTTGACTTTGTGAGGGGCAGGTCATGCCTCAAGCCTGACTGAATTTCTTGAGGATGTGACAAAGCACATTGATGAAGGTAGAGCAGTGGATGTGGTGTACATGGTAAGGCATTTGAGGTTCCTCTTGGAAGGCTCATTCAGAAAGTCAGGAGGCATGGGATCCAGGGAAACTTGGCAGTGTGGATCCAGAATTGGCTTGCCTATAGAAGACAGAGGGTGTTGGTAGATGGAGCATATTCTGCCTGGAGGTCAGTGACCAGTGGTGTTCCACAGGGATCTGTTCTGGGACCCCACTCTGTGATTTTTATAAATGACTTGGATGAGGATGTGGAAGGGTGGGTTAGTAACTTTGCAGATGACATGAAGGTCGGTGGTGTTGTGGATAGTGTAGAAGGTTGCTGTAGATTACAACAGGACATTGATAGGATGCAGAGCTGGGCTGAGAAGTGGCAGACGGAGTTCAGCCCAGAAAAGTGTGAAGTGATATACTTCAGGAGATCAAATTTGAAGGCAGAATACAAGGTTAATGGCAGGGCACTTAGCAGTGTGGAGGAACAGAGGGATCTTGGGGTCCACATCCATAGATTCCTCAAGGCTGCCACGCAGGTCAATGGGGTTGTTACGAAGGCATATAGTGTGTTGGCCTTCATTAGTCGGGGTATTGAGTTCAAGAGCCATGAGGTAATGTTGTAGCTCCATAAACTCTGGTTAGACCACACTTGGAGTATTGTGTTCAGTTCTGGTCGCCTCATTATAGGAAGGATGTGGAAGCTTTAGAGGGTGCAGAGGAGATTTATCAGGAAGCTGCCTGGATTGGAGAGCATGTCTTATGAGGATAGGTTGAGTGAGATCAGGTTTTTCTCTTTGGAGCAAAGGAGGATGAGAGGTGACTTGATAGAGGTGTACAAGATGTTAGGAGGCATAGATCGAGTGGACAGTCATAGACTTCTTTCCCCCAGTGTGACAATGGCTAACATGAGGGGACATAATTTTAAGGTGACTGGAGGAAGGTATAAGGGGGATGTCAGGGGTAAGTTTTTTTACGGAGGTGGGTGTGTAGAACGCACTGCCTGCAGAGGTTGTGGGGGCAGATACATTAGGGACACTTAAGAGACTCTTAAATAGCCACATGAATGATAGAGAAATGGAGGGCTATGTGGGAGGGAAGGGTTAGATAGATCTTAGAGAAGGATAAAATGTCAGCACAACATCATGGGCTGAAGGGCCTGTACTGTGCTGTAATGTTCTGTGACCTAAGTTTAAGGAGATGCAGCATGTCAGCAGAGAGTCTGACAGACTTCTACAGATGTACAGTGGAAGGCATTCTGACTGGTTCCACCTCTGCCTGGTGGGGGAGCTCCAATGCACAGGAACAAGAGAGTGATGGCCTCAGCTGTTCTTAATGCTTCAGGTCTTCATGTCCTTTGGAGACACAAAAGACCGCAGATGCTGGCATCTGAAGCAAAAAATAAGCTGTTGGAAGAACTCAGGTGGTCAAGAAGCATCTGTGGAGGCAAAGGGATGATTGAGGTTTTGGGTCAAGACTATTTCTTGACATGGACTTGTGGACCGAATGATCTGCTTCTGTAAATAAATTTGTTTTATGATTTATAAAACTTTGTTTAACCAAACTCTGGGATTCCTTTATCTAGAAATCTATCCATTTCTTTTTTGACTGAATTGAACCTCCAACTGGTCTCTTCCCTGTCCTGAATGAAGGGTCTCAGATGAAACTTTAACTGATTTTTGACTGTCTGTCTCTCATAATTTTATAAACTTCGATCAGCCTCCCAAGCTTGTTATTTTGCTGACCTTCACTATCACCTTGTCCTTTCTCTTCATCTTAAAATTTTCCCTCACTACAACCCTCCTCCCAACTATTTAGCTTAAAGCCTTATCTACAGCCTTAGTTGTATGATTCACTGTGATACTGGTCCCAGTCCAGTGTGTGTAAAGCTCATCCCAATGGAAGAACCCTTTTTCCCAGTACTGGTGCCAATTGCCAATGAATTGAAACCTGTTTCTCCTTCACCAGTCTGAGTGAGGTATTCAACTCTCTGATCTTAATCATCTCTTCATTGGCAGTGGCATAGAACAGAAGAACAGGGAGATTAGAATCTTATACAGTGCTTGTCAGGCCACATTGCTAATCATCACATTATAAGAAAGATGCATTGGAGAGTTACCAAGATATTGTCAGGAATGGAGGTTTTGACTATAAGGAAAGATTAGAGTCAGAGTTATACAGCACAGAAACAGGCCATTCAGCCCAACTTGTCCATGTCAACTGAGTATATCTGAGCTAGTCCCATTTACCTGCATTTAGCCCCTATCCCTCTGAACCTTTCCTATCCATGTACTTGTCCAAATGTCTTTTAAACATTGCACCCACCTCTACCACCTCCTCTGGCAGCTTGCTTCATATACTCACCATCCTCTGAAAAGGTTGTGCCCTTTCAACCTTTCCCCTCACCTTAAGTCTGTATCTTCCAGTTTTAGACTCCCCTACCCTGGGAGAAAGACTGTGAGCATTCACCTTATCTATGCCTTTCTCTTTCCACTGATGTGCCTAACCTAATGAATGTTTCCAGCTTTTTAAATTTTTTATATACTTTACATTTTCTATTCTATGTGGTCACCCCTCAGCCTCCTACATTCCAGGGAAAGAGGCCCCAGCCTGTTGAGCCTCTCCTTGTAACCCAAGCCTCCAGTTCTGGTAATGTCCTCCTGAATCCTTTTCAGCTTAATACAGGCTGGGGTTGTTTCCTTTGGAACAAGGAACTTAAACGTGGTGTATAGAATTATGAGAGGCCTAGTGAGGGTACAATGGAAGGATATATTTCCCTCAGCAGGCCTCTCATTTTTAAGGGGTGTAGAATAAAGGATTTTCATTCAGAGGATGACTGAGGTCTGGGAATCATCACATTATAAAGTGGCTGATGTTTACTTGAAGGACTATGACGAGCAGTGCTACAGACCCAGTACTGGAAGGTGGAATTAGGCTGCAGACCTATTTCTTGACATGGACTTGTGGACTGAATGACCTGCTTCTGTAAATAAAAAAAATCTTAAATTTGTTTTGTGATTCATACAACTTTACGTTTAACCACTGAAATACAGCAGGGATGCCAGAGATCACAGGAGGACGTGCTCTATAGTGTCACCCAGTGGCTGGAAGTGACAACTGCTCACAGGCCTGAATCTCACACTGTTACGGACTGAAACATTCACGGGAAAACCCTAAACACAGTGCAGGATTCATTTAAAACAGAAAATCTCCCAGAGATACTTACATGGGAATTTTCATTGTGAGGGGTGACAGACGTGGCAGGTTCAGCAGTATGTTTTACGTAGGTTTCGCCTTTCGCTCCCTCAAAGCCAGCTAAGTGAAGAAGGTGAATCCTTGTGCTGCTTTGGTAAATGGCAGCAGTCTGTGACACTGGATACGTTAACAGTTGGGGTCTGAGCGAGTGTAGCCAGCGTGGGGGGTGAGTGGACAGTCTGGTTGCGATAAGGTTCATGGGTCGACGGGCATTTCCTGCCCCTCTTTCTGTACCATCTGGCCGAGCTCCACCAATTCTCCTCTCCTGGTTTATAAATCTCAGGTTACAGGACAAGACTTGCATTGCTATATCACTATTCACCACCACACGTCAACCCATTACACCCAATGAGCTACCTCTGTAGTATGGACACCATTGTAACCTGGGCAACATGACAGCCACTTGTGCACAGTAAGATCCCACACACAGCTATATAACAATAATCAGACAACTCCCTTCCAGTGATGTTGGCTGTGAGATAAATATTGGCCAAAGGGAAAGCTTTTACTTTGTAAAAGTGAAAGAATAGTTTATATTATCATCTGGAAGGTAAAGCAGCATTGCTCCTCCAGTCTCTGGACATCAGACCTCAAGGCAAGAGTGCCACTTGCTGAGACACACCCAGCATTTGAGCCTTGCTTTAAGAAGACACAAGAGACTGCAGATGCTGGAAACTGGAGCAAAAAACAAGCCGCTGGAGGAACTCAGTGGGTCGAGCAGCATCTGTGGAGGGAAAGAAATGGTCAGCATTTAGGGTCAGGACCTGCATCGGGACTGAATGTGTAGAAGGGAGGTAGTCAGTATAAAGAGGCGAGAGGGAGGGGTGAGTCAGGGTCTGGTAGGTGATTGGTGGAACCACATCTGGCTCCATCTGCCCATCATCCCTCCCTTATCTGGTTCCACATCCCCTTGCAGCCTCTGCCTCTACCTTCCCCCACCTGTCCATCATCTCCTGCCTCACCTACCTTCCCCCACCTGTCCATCATCTCCTGCCTCACCTGGCTCCACCTACCTTCCCCCACCTGCCCATCATCTCCCGCCTCACCTACCTTCCCCCACCTGCCCATCATCTCCCGCCTCACCTGGCTCCACCTACCTTCCCCCACCTGTCCATCATCTCCTGCCTCACCTACCTTCCCCCACCTGTCCATCATCTCCTGCCTCACCTACCTTCCCCCACCTGTCCATCATCTCCCGCCTCACCTACCTTCCCCCACCTGCCCATCATCTCCTGCCTCACCTACCTTCCCCCACCTGTCCATCATCTCCTGCCTCACCTACCTTCCCCCACCTGCCCATCATCTCCTGCCTCACCTACCTTCCCCCACCTGTCCATCATCTCCTGCCTCACCTACCTTCCCCCACCTGCCCATCATCTCCCGCCTCACCTGGCTCCACCTACCTTCCCCCACCTGCCCATCATCTCCTGCCTCACCTACCTTCCCCCACCTGTCCATCATCTCCTGCCTCACCTACCTTCCCCCACCTGTCCATCATCTCCTGCCTCACCTACCTTCCCCCACCTGCCCATCATCTCCCGCCTCACCTGGCTCCACCTAGCACACGATTAAACTGTACCGTGCATCACTGATTCACTGGGACAATGTGACATTTATCCATGGTTATCATTCCAAGTGTAAGGGACTCTGATGTTTTATGCTGCAGGATCTTAATTTTAATGGAACTGATTAAAACACTTTTTGCATAGACGAGTACAGCACAGGAACAGGCCCTTTGGCCCATGATGTCTGTGCTGATCATGATGCCAATTTAAACCTCACATCTGCCTGCACATGGTTGATATCACTCCATTCCCTGCCTGTTCAGGTGTCTGTCTAAATGCCTATTGTATCAGCTTCCAATACTTTCCTGGGCAGTGTCTTCCAGGCACCTACCACTCTGTGTTTTTTAAAAAAAATCTTGCCCCATAAATCTCCTTTAAACTTCCCTCTTCTCACCTTAAAGCTAGGCCCATAGACCAAGATAAAGACATAGAACAGGAACAGGCCCTTCAGAGCACATGCCAAATTCAACTAAATCTCTTCTGCCTGCATATGATCCATATCCCACCTGCATCTGAAAGCATCAATGTATTCAAATAAATGAGGGATTTGAACTGATACAAAAACTTAAATCTGTTTATTCATGAACAATTCAGTTAGTATTTATTTCTATTGTTTGTCACATTTTCAGTAAACCTAGTAAAACCCTGAAGTAAGATCTTTTTTTAAAAATTAGGATTTAATTTTAAAGTTGTCCAAATATCCTTCTTTGCACAGCTGACTGTGAGACCTGGTGGCAAAAACTCCCGCAGTGATTATAATGAAAAATCAGGAGAGGAAATGGGTTGGATTCAACGGCTTGGTGTGCGGAGGCAGGGAGGGGGGGCAACTTGCAAGAGACTGGAAGTTGTACCTTCTGGTGGGAATGCACCACAGACGTTAACAAATCAGGAGGGAAGTCTGGCTCCTGCTCAAACTTCATCACCATCCACTGACCTCACTATCTTTAATCTCTTTCTTCACCGCCTACCTCTGCCACTGGCCCCTTCACCATTAACAAATGTAATTGCTACGCCTTTGGCAGCCATGCTACTGAATACCCAAAGCACAGGGATTCCTTCCCTAAACCTCTCCAGCTCTCTTCACCTCCCCCCCCCCCCCCCCCCCCCCCCCCCCCCTGCTTTAAGACTGTGCTTTTGGAATGCGAGTTCCAATACCTCCATGAGATTCATTGACAAGTGGCCCTTGGAAACCCAACAAGACGTTTTCCTAATCTGAGGACCCTGAATAAAAACACCCTACTGTTATTGTCGAAGGGCTGCTGGTTGGTTGACACTTGTTTTGCTCTCCCACTACTTTTAGAACTTAAGGACATAGAACATTACAGCACAGTACAGGCCCTTCGGCCCACGATGTTGTGCCGACATTTTATCCTGCTCTAGGATCCCACATAGCCCTCCATTTCTCTATCACTGATGTGTCTCTTAAATGTCCCTAATGTATCTGCCCCCACAACCTCTGCCGGCAGTGCGTTCCACGCACCCACCACTCTCTGTGTAAAAAAACTTACCTCTGACATCCCCCTTATACCTTCCTCCAATCACCTTAAAATTATGCCCCCTCGTGTTAGCCATTTTCGCCCCGGGAAAAAGTCTCTGACCGTCCCTAACCTGTAAAGTGATGGCTGACTGCAAACAGTAAAATAAGCGACAGGGTACCGCCCACCATTTTCTCCAGAGTTTGCAGACAGCTACCTTTTGGATGAAAAGGAAAAAGGGGCAATAATCTGGAAATGAGTCTCTAATGTGCTCAGAGCAAAGGTGTTGGATATCCAAAACAAAATTAGAAAATGCTGGGAGCCTTGAGAAAAGTCAAGCTACATCTATGAAGAGGAAACAGCTCCTGATGAAGAATTGTTGACCTGAAATGCTAGTTCTGTTTCTCTCTCCATGGGCGCTGCCTGACCTGCTGATTGCTTGCAGAATTTTATGTTTTTGTTTATAAAAGTCTGCAATTGGAGCAGAGCTTCTGTGACTCAGGCTCGAGTCAGCTGTCTGTGTGGAGTTTGCACGTTCTCTCTGACTGCCTGGGTTAGCCTGGGTGCTCCAGTTTCTTCCCACACATGCAGGTTGTCAGGTTAAATAAATTGCTCCTCTTGTAGACGGCTGGGAGGAGAATCAGGGGGAGTTGACGGACATGTGAGAGAATAGGTTGCAGGGGAATAAGACCGATGTGAATGCTTAGCCAGCATAGAGTTGATGGGGCTGAATGGCCTCCTAGCTTGTATGAAAATATGGAAGATATTTATTATTTACAGAATCATAAGACTTCCAGGTTCTTGCAGCATCCAGTCACACCTCTGTGACTTCAGGAAGAGGGTTGGTGCACAAGCTCCTGTCTACATCGATGGTGTTAAGGTCAAGAGGGTTGAGAGCTTCAAGTTCCTAGGAGTGAACAATACCAATGGCCTATTCTGGTCCAACCATGTAGACACCACGGCCAAGAAAGCCACCAACGCCTCTACTTCCTCAGGAGGCTAAAGAAATTGGGCATGTCCCCTTTGATTCTTACATGTCCCTCACCAATTTTTATTGATGCACCATAGAAAGCATCCTATCTGGATGCATCAAGGCTTGGTACGGCAACTGCTCTGCCTGTGACTGCAAGAAACTGCAGAGAGTTGTGGACACAGCCCAGCGCATCACGGACACCAGCCTCCCCTCCACGGACTCCGTCTGCACTTCTCGCTGCCTTGGTAAAGCAGCCAGCACAATCTCGCTTTCATTCTCTCTTCTCCCCCCTCCCATCAGGCAGAAGATACAAAAGCCTGAAAGCACGTACCACCAGACTCAAGGACAGCTTCTATCCTGCTGTTATGGCTATTGAATTGACCTCTTGTATGATAAAATGGACTCTTAACATCACAATCTACATCGTCACGGCCTTGCACCTTATTGTCTACCTGCACTGCACTTTCTCTGTAACTGTGACACTTTATTCTGCATTGTTACTGCTTTTCTCATCTACTACCTCGACGTACTTATGTGATGAAATGTTCTGTATGGACGGCATGCAAAACAAAGTCTTCCACTGTACCTCCGTACATGTGACAATAATAAACCAATTTACCAATTTGCCCTGTCAACTCCAGCCCAACAACTGTTGACTGGCTGCATCAGGGACAACTTGAACACAAACTGTCAGGGGTTTGGCTCGAGCTTGGCTCGTCGGGCAGATTGCTGATGCCCTGTCTAATTTTAGTTCACCAATCTTTTGGGTCTCATCCTCCCCGCACCCTGCCCCCACCTCATCAACCCAATTACTCTTTCCGTGGGAAGAAATTCACCTTTGGTCGTTGGCGCTAAAAACGTGCAAGGTTATTAGTTCAGTTGAAGTAGATGGAGCTGAATGAGTAGGAGCGAGGATCTCCACCTGACCAGTTGCTACCAACCAAAGATGAATTTCTTCCCCATTTAATGACAATTAAATTAGTACAACCCTCATTACAGAAGTTGCCTAACACTGAAGCCTTCAGCGAGAGTGACCGATCTGTTGACCAGTTCACAGTTTTCACAAGGCAGCAGTCTGTCACCATCGTGTTTTCTGCTGTGGTTTCATTGCTGAATGTCTTTATTTGGACCGGGAGTCACTTGCTTCTTCTGCACTGTCATCCCGCTCGTAAGCCACTGGCTCCAGTTCCCGGGCAATTTGTTGCGCCAACTGTGAAGTGCCGGCTGCCACCACCCTACGGGACATGAGGTCCAACGGTCCACCTGTAGACGGGAGCATCACAACTGAAGGAGGCTTTATAAAAGCAGGCTCAGCTTCCCATTGTTCTGCACCAAACCCATCCTTGTACACGTGTGCAGTTCCGACCGCCCCATTACAAAGTCAAACTCAAGTTTATTGTCATGTGCACAAGTACATGTGTGCACGGGTGCAATGAAAAACTTACTTGCAGCAGCCTCACAGGCACAGAGCATTAAAGACACAACATTCACAACAAAAACAAATTAAACATAAATTATACAAGAAAGAACATCAGAACGAACAAAACAAAGTCCATTGGAGTGCAAGGCGGGCAGAGTGTTGTTATACTGAGGTAGTGATTAGGGTTGTGCAGGTTGGTTCAAGAACCGAATGGCTGAAGGGAAGTAGCTGTACTTGAACCTGTTGATGTGGGACTTCAGGCTTCTGTACCTCCTGCCTGATGGTAGCTGTGAGAAGATGGTATGGCCTGGATGATGGGGATCTTTGATGATAGACTTTGCCTTCTTGAGGCAGCAACTCATGTAGATACCACTGATGGTGGGGAGGGATGTGCCTGTGATATATTGGGCTGAGTCCACTACTCTCTGCGGCTTCTTGCGCTCTTGTGCATTTGAATTGCCGTACTGGACCATGATGCAACGAGTCAGGTCACTTTCAACAGTACACCTGTAGAAGTTTGTTAGAGTGTTCGGTGATATGAAGGAAGGATGTGGAGGCTTTGGAGAGGGTGCAGAAGAGATTCACCAGCACGCTGCCTGGATTAGAGAGGATTAGCTATAAGGAGAGGTTGGACAAACTTGGATTGTTTCCTCTGAAGCGGCGGAGGCTGAGCGGTGACCAGATAGTTTATAAAATTATGAGAGGCATAGACAGGGTAGAGAGACAAGAGTCTTTTTCCCAGGGTAGAAATGTCAAATACTAGAGGATATAGCCTTAAGGTGAGAGGGCGGAAAGTTTAAAGGAGATGTGCGGGGTAAGTTTTTTTTACACAAAGTCTGGTAGGTGTCTGGAACGCACTGTCAGGGGTGGTGTGGAAGTAGACAAGATAATGGCGTTTAAGGGGCATTTGGATAGGCACATGAACATGCAGGGAATGGAGGGGTATGGATCATGTGCAGGCAGATATGTTTAATTTAATTTGGCACCATGGTTGGCACAGACATTGTCGGCCGAAGGGCCTGTTCCTGTGCTGTACTATGTGCTAAGCGTGCAACATAAGGGCAGTGGTGGACTGTGTACTCCATTTCACAGATTTGGTTCATTGAAATCAATAAATTGAATCCCAGATGTGGAGTAGGAGGCACAGCTGGCTGCCACACAATTCATGCTCATTACTGGCTGCTGAGGGCACATTTCTACCACGGGATGCTGTCAGCTTTGGCAAGACTACACTGGAATACACAGATCAGTCTGCCTCTCGGTAGGAGTCAACTTTATCCAACTCTATGTTTCCCTCCACTGCGGCCATAAAATCAAAGGCAAAAGCCAAAAAGGAAGAGTCATACAGAACAGAAACAGGCCCTTCGGCCCAACTCGTCCGTGCTGACCACGATTCCCATCTAATCCAGTTCCATTTGCCTGCATTTGACCCATATCCCTCTAAACCTTTCCTATCCATGTACCGGTCCAAGTGTCTTTTAAAGGTTGTTATAGTACCTACCTCAACCACTTCTTCTGGCAGCTCATTCCAAATACGTACTACCCTCTGTGTGAAAAAGTTGCCCCTTGTCACCTTAAACCTGTGCCCTCTAGTTCTTGATTCCCCAACCCTGGGAAAAAGACCGTGCATTCACTTTATCTATGCCCCTCATGATTTTATACGCCTCTATAAGGTCACCCCTCAGTCTCATATGCTCCAAGGAATAAATTCCTAGCCTGCCCAAACTCTCCCTATAACTCAGTCCCTCGTGTCCTGGCAATATCCTCGTACATGTTTTCTGTGCTCTTTCTACATTAATGACATCTTTCCTATAGCAAGGTAACCAAAACTGAACACAACACTCCATGTGTGGCCTCACCAACATCTTGTACAACTGCAACATCACAGCTTCTACACTCAGTGCCCTGACTGATGAAGGCCAGTGCGCCAAAAGCCTTCTTCACCACCTTGTCTACCTGCGACACCAGATAATGAAGGGAAAGATGCACTAGGTGCTGTGTGCTACAGACAGTGGGTGATTATGGTTTATCAGCTAGAAACCATCACCCTACTCTGAGAGAGGCCTAGTTCCCTCCTTGTGCACCAGGAGAACCCATGAGGAAGAGTGCCCTTAAAAGAGTAAATAAGAAGAACTTATTTCTCAAACCCTTGGGATTAAAATCAAGTGGGCTTTGATTTAAAGAAACTATGGAAATACTAGCGAGCAGTCAGTGGAAAACTATTCACTCAGAAGCAGTAGAGGCCTGGAATTTATCACTTGAAAGGGTGGTGGAGGCAGGAACTCTTCACGTTTAAACAGAACTTGGACATGTACTTGAACTTGCAGGACCTAGTACTGGAAAGTGAAATTAGGTTGGGGAGCTCTTTTTTAGTTGGCATGGAATGATGGGCCAGATGGTCACCGTGTTGTACATCTTCTACGATTCTGGAAGAGTTTAACCAAGTACGGTACTGGCTAAACAAGCTGAGGTCGGAGGATCCTGCTCCAGTGGTTGGAGGCGAACCCACTACAAAGTGTGCTGGTCATATACGAAACATCACTGAGCTTCCTGCTCATTGGCCAGCCCAAATCAACCCACTCACACTCCTTTACCCTTTAGGTCACTGGTTTACAGGGTTACCAGGAGTCAATTAGAAAGTGTCCCAGCCCCATATAAGCAGGCTTTCTCCTTGTCTCATAGGGACAGCTTTGAAACTAACCTCTGAAATACTTAAAAGTGGACCAAATCAATGGTCGAGTTGTGTTTGATCACAATTAGAGGGATTTATATCTGGAGCTGCACAAGGAAATTTGGGGGATTGGGGATATGGGGGTGGGGGGGGTAATCAGTGACTCACTCAGTGACTGATCTCAGCTGTGGCATGTTGAGCAGATGGACTATCACCTCTGAGCTGTTGTTGGCAGCACAGCTCTCACTAGCTAACTCAGTCCGGGTGTTAAGAGGGTGGAGGAATGGACCTTCCCACTGCTTGTGGGGCAAGGATATCAGAAACCAGGGAACCAAGAACATTACATTATACATTACATGACGTGTATAATGTACAGATACATTAGGGACATTTAAGAGACTCTTAGATAGACACATGAATGATAGAAAAATGGAGGGCTATGTGGGAGGGAAGGGTTAGATCGATCTTAGAGCAGGATAAAATGTCGGCACAACATTGTGGGCCAAAGGGCCTGTACTGTGCTGTAGTGTTCTATGTTCAAGAAAATCAGCGGTTTGTTTGAAATAATGAAGCCAGTAAGTCTGGTGATACACACTCATCATGGAGTTAAAACAACACAAGAGGCCTCTTGGCTCATTGTCTCTCTGCTGGCTCCCAGGAGGATAATCCCATCAGTCCCTTTTCCCGGTAGTCCTGCAAAATGCCTGTCCAATTCCCTGAAATCCTGGTGGACTCTTTTTCCCATAAAGGCCAAGAACTCCAGGTCAGAGCTACCCCCCTTGTGGAAAAAAGGTTTCCTTACAGCATAGGACTTTGAGAATGAGATCGGAAGGCTCCGAGATGAATCCTTTACCGGAAACAAATGGCTAGAACATAGAACAGTACAGCACTGGAACAGGGCCTTTGGCCCACAATGTCTGTTCCAAACAAAACGCCAAATTAAATTAAATGACTTCTGTCTGCGTGTGATCCATATCACTCCATTCCCTGCACATTCATGTGCCTATCGAAAAGCCTCTTAAATGCCACAATTGTATCTGCTTCTAGCACTACCCCTGGCAGCCCGTTCCAAGCATCTACAACTCTGTGCAAAAAAACTCTCCCTGCATGTCTTCTTTAAACTTTCCCCTTCTCTACTTAAATGCATGCCCTCTAGTATTTGATGCACGTCCTCTAGTAGACTGTTGGATTCTCGGATGGACAGACTGTCATATCCAGGTAAAAATGAGCGCAACAGTTTAGTTGTCGACAATTCCTACCCGTCGTGTCAATCAGGATGCCTCCGGCCTCTCTGACGATGACGGCCGCAGCAGCCATGTCCCAGCAGTGGAGCCCAAACTGGTAGAAGGCCTCCACGTCTCCCGACGCCACGTGGCACAGATCAAGAGCAGCACTTCCTATGATCCTGATCCTACAGGAACCAGCAAAGTAAAATCACTCAACACTCGAGCTTGACACCGCCCAGGACAAAGCAGACCACTTCACCAGCATCCCACCCACCGTCCCAGCTACTCAGTGGTGGGTACATCGGGTAGTGGTGGTAGGGTGCTATTGTGGCTGGAGGTCTGTGACCAGCGGTGTTACATAGAACATAGACCATAGAACATTACAGCACAGTACAGGCCCTTCAGCCCACAATGTTGTGTCGACATTTTATCCTGCTCTAAGATCTATCTAACCCTTCCCCCCAACCCCCCACATCGCCCTCCATTTTCTATCATTCATGTGGCTATCTAAGAGTTTCTTAGATGTCCCTAATGTATCTGCCCTCACAAACTCTGCCAGCAGTGTGTTCCACGCACCCACCACTCTCTGTGTAAAAAACTTACCTCTGACATCCCCCTTATACCTTCCTCCAATCTCCTTAAAATTATGCCCCCTCGTGTGAGCCATTTTCGCTCTGGGAAAAAGTCTGACTGTCCACTCGATCTATGCCTCTTATCATCTTGTACACCTCTATCAAGTCACCTCTCATCCTCCTTCTCTCCAAAGGGAAAAGCCCTAGCTCACTCAACCTATCCTCATAAGACATACTCTCCAATCCAGGCAGCATCCTGGTAAATCTCCTCTGCACCTTCTCTAAAGCTTCCACATCCTTCCTATAATGAGGTGACCAGAACTGAACACAATACTCCAAGTGAGGTCTAACCAGAGTTCTATAGAGCTGCAACATCACCTCGCGGCTCTTGAACTCAATACCCCGACTAATGAAGGCCAACACACCATACACCTTCTTAACAACCCTATCGACCTGCGCGGCAACCTTGATGGATTTATGGATGTGAACCCCAAGATCCCTCTGTTCCTCCACACTGCTAAGACTCCTGCCATTAACCTTGTATTCTGCCCTCAATACAAGGCAGAATGGGATGCTGGTGTTCCACAGGGATCGGTGCTGGGACCTCTGTTGTTGGTAATAGATATACGTAAATGACTTGGAAGAAAATGTAGGTGGAGTGATTAGTAAGTGTGCAGATAGCACAAAGATTGGTGACATTGTGGACAGTGAGAAAGATTGTCAAAGGATAGAGCAGGATATAATCAGTTACAGATATGGGTGCAGAAATGGCAGATGGAGCTTAATGTAGGCAAGTGTGAGGTGTTGCACTTTGGGAGGTCATATGTAAGGGGAAAGTATACAGTTAATGGCAGGACCCTTAACAGCATTCATATACCGAGGGATCTTGGGGTCCAGGTCCATAGCTCCCTGAAAGTGGCCATGCAAGTAGATAGGGTGGTAAAGAAGGTGTTTGGCATAACTGCCTTTATTGGTCAAGGCACTGAGCATAAGAATAAGGAAGTCATGTTGCAGCTATATCAAATTTTGATTAGGCCGCACTTGGGAGTATTACGTGCATTTCTGGTTGCCCCATTACAGGAAGGACGTGGAGGCTTTGGAGAGGGTGCAGAAGAGGTTCACCAGGATGCTGCCTGGATTAGAAGGTATGAGCTACAAGGAGAGGTTGGACAAACTTGGGTTGTTTTCTCTAGAGTGTCGAAGGCTGAGGGGAGACCTGATAAAAGTTTATAACATTATGAGAGGCATAGATAGAGTGGACAGTCAGAATCTTTCTCACAGGATAGAAACGTCAAGTACTAGAAGACAAGCATTTAAGGTGAGTGGGGGAAAGTTTAAAGGAGATGTGTGGGGCAAGTTTTTACACAGAGAGCGGTAGGTACCTGAAACAGGCTGTCAGGGAGTGTGATGGAAGCAGATATGATGATGGTGTTTAAGAGGCTGTTAGATGAGCACATGAACATGCAATGAATGGAGGGATATGGATCTTGTGCGGGCAGAAGAGATTTAGTTTAATTTGGTACCATGTTCGGCACAGACATTGTGGGCCAAAGGGCCTGTTCCTGTGCTGTACTGTTCCGTGTTCTATGGTGGACCGTGAACCATCTACAAGTTGGTCATCTCAACTATTCCAACAGCATCTCCCAAACCCACAGCCTCTATCACCAAGGACAAGGGTAGTGGGGAAACGGAAGTACTGCCGTCCTGCCTCGTCACTGAGTCTAAATGCTGGAACTCCCTACCCACTAGCAAGGTGGGAGCATCTTCGGAGGATTGCAGTGATTCAAGGCAGAAGCTTGTCACTACCTTCTCAAGGAGCGATTGAGGATGGGAAATTAAAGCTGGTCTTGCCAGCGGAATCTGTCAATAAATTTAGATTTAGTCAATACGAATGCTCACAATCTATGAGACTTTAATAATGATTATTCGTATTGGCGTGTTGAAGACTCCACCCTCGTATTTCTTATATTTTCTCACAGCATAAAAGCAGGCCATTTGGCCTGTCGAGTCTATGCTGGCTCTCAGAACAATTCTGGTCACCTCACTATAGGAAGGATGTTGAGGATTTAGAGAGGGTGCAGAGGAGGTTTACTAGGATGCTGCCTGGATTAGAGGTCACATGCTATCAGGAGAGGCTGAACAAACTTGGGCTCTTTTCTCTGGAGCGGTGGAGGCTGAGGGGTGATCTGTTGGAAGTGTATAAAATTATGAGGGGCATAGATAGGGTGGACAAGCAATATCTTTTCCCCATTATTGAGAGATCCAATACCAGAGGGCATGCATTTAAGGTGAGAGGGGGTAGGTTCAGAAGAGACATGAGGGGTAAGTTTTTTTACTGAGAGAGTGGTGGATGCCTGGAATGTGTTGCCTGATAGGGTGGTGGAGGCAAATTCATTGGGGGCTTGGATGGGCACATGAATGAGGGGAAAATAGAGGGATATGGGCATTCTGCAGGTAGGAGGGAATAGCTATGTCAGCACAACATTGTGGGCCGAAGGGCCTGTTCTGTGCTGTACTGTTCTATGTTCTAATCCCATCAATTTCTTTTCCCCACCTATTTTCCTGTAATCTATTCTCTGTCATATGCCCACCATTTCCACCCCGCCTATCAAATATAGCCTGATTCTGCTATTATCTACCTGTACTTGGGGCAATTTACAGTGGCCGGTTAATCTACAACCAGCACTTTTGCACAGCTTCTTTCCTCTTAGAGGACAGAGAGGAAACTAGAACAGAACAAGTTTGTAACTCCACACAGACACCACCCAAGGTCAGGATCGAACCAGTGTTGCAGGAGCTTTGAAGCTGTGGCTATCTGCTGCCTCACTGTGTCTTCGTAACACACATGGGAGTTTGAGCAGTCTCCTTTACACTGGGATCTGCTTTTTTCTCTCCTTAAAAATAAATCTTGGGCTTCTGTAAAGTGACAGAACTAACAACAGCTAGGTACATTTATACAGTTTCACTGACAGGAATTAGCATCTCAAGGCCCCTGCAGAAGTGCAGTCAGAGAAAGATCATTGATCTGAAATGGTGGTGGGGGATAATTAAAAGCTTCCTGAAACCCCTGGATTAAGAGGAAAATTGTACAAAGGAGAGTGAAGTAGATGGGCATGAAAGCTTTGGGAGAGAGTTCCAAAACTCTGGACCTGGACGACTGAGGTAACACAGACAAGGGAGTGGGTCGTACGCACAAGTTCTGCGATGGAAGAACAGAGCGCTCTGGCAGTTGTTAGCATGGGGGAAGTTATGGAGAGAGGAAGTTAGAGAATCCTTGGTGACATCTAGCAGCATTTTAATCTATTGTATACAGTATGCCAATGACCCCACAGGATCTTAGAGAACCAAGGAGACACAAGAGGCTGCAGATGCTGGAAACCTGGAGCAACGCACAAAGGAGCTGGAGGAACTCAGCGGGTCAGGCAGCATCTATGGGGGGGGGGGGGGGGGGGGAAACGGACAGTCGACGTTTCGGGTCGAGAACCTTCATCGGGACTGGAAAGAGTTTCCCTCTCCCCCACCTTTTAATACTGGCCATCTCCCCTCTTTCTTTCCAGTCCCAATGAAGGATCCCGAACTGAAACGTCAACTGTCCATTTCCCTCCACGGATGCTGCCTGACCTGCTGAGTTCCTCCAGCACTTTGAGTGTTGCTCTTAGAGAATCAAATAGGTTTCTACATTAACATATTACAGATGGCACCTTCCCAAGAGTTATATAGCATGGAAACAGGCCTTTCACCCTGTCAATTCTGGGTAGACCATCAAACACGCATTTTTACAGTAATCTCATTTAACACTCCCCATACTCCCATCAACTACCCCAGATTCTACACAATAGTGGTAATTCATAATGGCCATTTAATCTACCAATCCATTCTATTATCATCTAAATGCAATACTGCATCAGATATAAGTAACACATCTTGAAGAGCAGCTTGGAGCTCTTCTGAGCATTAGTCAGCACTGTTAAGTCATCCTTACCCATGTGCCTGTACTGAAAGCAGCCTCTCCATGTTATTAAACAGCATCCTTACTGCCCCTGGTTCTCGGATTGAGCCAAGTTCAGTTAAAATCAGGGCTTTCGATACATCTGGAAAAGAAAACATCATTCAGCGCATCAAGACTAACCCCCATCAACAGCAAAACTGCCAGCAATGAGCTTCAGGTCTCACATTACACTGATGGAACTGGACAACTGTTAAGCCTCATTATGAGGCCATTCATCCCAACGAGTCCCTGCTGACTCCTGGTGGAGCAATCTCATCACTTCTGTTATTGGTAACCCTGCAGATTATTTCCTCTCCAATGCTGAAGGAACTCCCCTTTTGAAGGCAGATTGATTGCTTCCCTCACCCTTACGGTCAGTGAATCTTGGATCTCAGAGTTTCATTATTCCTCATGTAATCATTATTCCTCATGTCACCTGCTCTACCTTTTGCCCAAGATTTTAATTCAGCCCTCTGCCTTTCTTCAGCCAAGTATGAACCCAAGAGCGATGGGTCCACCTTCTCCTCCCTTCCATTTCAGCTTGTCCAGAGGACTGCAAGCCAGCCTATGTTGGCATAATGCTTAAACTGCTGGACCTGTATCAGAGGCCTGGATTGTTGACCTGGATACGTGACTTCAAATTCCACCATGTAAACTGAGGTATTTGAATTCGTCATTAAACAATAAACAAGCAATCTCAGTAATGGTGACAATGAAACTGATAGATTGCCACAAAATCCCATCTGATTCTCCTCATACTTAAGACCTACAGCATGATCTGACCTCCTTGTTACCTGACCTGTCTTAACCCATCTCCATTATAGTCTTTTGTCTTATACCTCACTCCTCCCAGTTCTGCTTTGAAAACTATAAACCTTCCACTCTCCCCCTAGTTCTGAGGAAGGGTCACTGACCCTAAACTTTGACTGGTTTCTCTTTCCAAGGATGCTGCTTGACTGGCTAAATTCTCTCACCTTTTTTGTTTGTGTTCCACAGGAATAGCTGCTCTCTGAATGGCTCTGCAAGTCAGTTTGGGATGGGCAGTCCACATTACCCTCCAAAACATATGTTGTTCATAAAATGTGTGGTATAAAATACAGTAAATCATGTGTCACCATCACAGTACAGAACAGCATTCCATTTACACACATATCAGCATGATATCAAAATTCATTTTATATATGGAGACACAAGAGACTGCAGATGCTGGCATCTGGAGCAACACACAATCTGCTGGAGGAACTCAAGCAGCATCTGTGGGTCCTGATGCAGGGTTTCAACCTGAAACGTCGACAATTCTTTCTCCCCCCCACAGATGCTGCTTGACCCGCTGAGTTCCTGCAGCAGATTGTCTGTTGCTTCCTTTTATATATTTCCTGTGACCTAATTTTTGTAAAATACAGGTTCCTGTCCCTCCGTGTGGTGTGGTGAGAGTGCCCCTAACTGTGGTATTTCCCCATAGAGCAGCTACACTTGGCTTCACTGTGTCCTTCTGCACTTAGCCCTGGATCCTGGACTATGTCAAGTCGCGGACAGCTCCTTGGACCAAGACATGCAAATTACAGGCAGACCAAAGTTGAGTTGATGTTTGTCCCAGTGTGTGTCCAGGAACAAAACACAGAGCACTGTGTAATCCAACTGCTCGGGAGGAACTACGGCAAAGATCACTGCATCCCTTTCCATACCTTCCTGACAAAAACAAAATGAACCTGTGGTTGATGGTCCCATTCCCACAGCAGTCACCTTTAGGGCAGCATCTGGTGATGCTGAGAATCCAGCTGTGACAGAATTAGAGAGGCAAGTCCCTTCTTACCACCAGCCAAGGTCTTGGTGCCTATTTGGAGAGTTATTCTGCCAAATGACTGACAGTCAAAGATATTCTTCAGCTCAACCTTTTCCATGAGGGAGAGGTGATACACCACAGTCCAACTGCTTGTCCATGAGGATTCTCTCGACCTTCTCTCAATGTGCTACAGAACGTATCCTGATGGGTTGCATCTCAGCCTGATATGGCAACTGCTCTGCTCTGGACTGGCACAACCTGCAGAGAGCGGTGAACACTGCCCAGTCCGTCACAGACTCATCACTACCTTCCGTCCAGTCCATCTTCACCGTGGGTTGCTTCGGGAAGGCTAACGGTATCATCAAGGATGCCCGAAACCCTGGCCATTCCCTTTTCTCTCTTCTACCTCCTGGGAGAAGATACGGGAGCTTGAAAACCTGGTTGACCAGACTCAGGAACAGCTTCTTCCCCACTGCTGTCAGACTTAGAATGCAGAACATAGAAAAGTACAGCACAGGCCCTTCAGCTCACAACGTCTGCGCTGAACACGATGCCAAATTAAACTCTCTTCTGCCTGTACACGATGCACATCCCTCCATTCCCTGCATATTCACACCTTATTTTATTTTACCATATTTTATACCTGTCTTTCTAACAGCCTCTTAAACGCCACTATCACATCTGAACCAATCACCCCTTTCACATCCCCTCCCCGGTGGTGTTGCCACCTTCTCAGACTCTTAATTCTACCTCTCTCAGTTATTCCATTATTGTCACTTTAGTTTTTCCTTTTGCACTGCTTCAGATTGCACTGCAATCTGCACCATTCTGCTGTTTTGCACTTGTTGCTGTATTTATTGTTACCATGTACACTGTTTACTCTGTGAGCTTCACGCGAGCAAGGAATTTTGATGCAGCCTGGTGTGTTGCACAATAAACCTAATCCAAATCTGAATCTGAACTGAATGGAACGTTCTGTGATAACACGACCAGCCCCGTCCTTTGCAACACTGGGGACTGGCAGAACCTCAGCACATTGTGGCCCTTCGTCTTTGCTAAGCAGGTTCCTTGCTCTTGCTTGATGGAGTTCTCCAGTCTGAATAATTAATCCTCTGGTCCTTGTTTTCTGAAGCCACCAATTTCACTATCAGCTTCCTATTCCCCCTGCCAGCTTTCTGGTCTCTCTGCAGTGACAGTCAGCCAACAGAAGGCAGTGTTCAGAGAAGAACGTTGGTATGACATTGATACACCCAATTGCGAATACTGTGCTTAAAATTCTATCCAGGACCAGAAAGAGGCGGTTGATCTTGACCAGGTTTATTGCTGCAGTGCTCCATCTGCAGGGATACTCAAGACGTCGCACAGCTTGGCATCTTAGACTGTTCCAAACAGGAGTCAAGCATCCAGTTTGCTACCATGGCCTTTCCAGTCATACCCACATCCTGCAGATACATTTCATGCTCATCCTGATAAATCCTACCAAATTGTTAAGGCACAAACATCAACATCAAGGAATATTCACGCTTAAAAATATCCGACAGATTAAATATTGTTCAAAATTATTCCTAAATACGAATTGGATGAATGTTAGGATTTTACATGGACGCTTGGATTTGGTAACGTGCATGTGTTGGCACCACTGTGAGAGTAAAAAATGTCTTTCACTGTAAGGTCAGGACCTCAGGAGCCTGTTACTGGATCAGTTCCACAACCAGTGCTGGAGAAAAGGGGCAGGTGATAAAGAAAAGCACTGAGAATCTGAGCTGTGATTGGTTGTAACACAGCAAAGAACTTAATAAATAGAGAGAAACGGATTGTAAGAGACATAAATGGAAGCAGGGTCAGTCATTTGACTGCTCTTGCCTGCTTCACTATCCAATAAGATCATGGCCAACCTCTTACCTCAGTGCAAGTTTCCTGCACTGAATCCCTCAATTGCTTGAACAACAAAAAAAATCGAAGTGTGGAGATAATTTAGCCCATTCAGCTCATCTGTCTGTATCCCCATGAAGCCTCGCTGCATCCTACTCACACTCTACACAGCCACTCAGCTTTGTATCATCAATGAATTCAGATACTCTGTGGTTAAGAAGGCATACGGTGTATTGTCCTTCATCAATCGTGGAATTGAATTTAGGAGCCGAGAGGTAATGTTGCAGCTATATAGGTCCCTGGTCAGACCCCACTTGGAGTACTGTGCTCAGTTCTAGTCGCCTCACTACAGGAAGGATGTGGAAGCCATAGAAAGGGTGCAGAAGAGATTTACAAGGATGTTGCCTGGATTGGGGAGCATGCCTTATGAAAACAGGTTGAGGGAACTTGGCCTTTTCTCCTTGGAGCGACGGAGGATGAGGGGGGACCTGATAGAGGTGTATGAGATGATGAGAGGCATTGATCGTGTGGATAGTCAGAGGCTTTTCCCCAGGGCTGAAATGGTGGCCACAAGAGGACACAAGCTTAAGGTGCTGGGGAATAGGCACAGAGGAGATGTCAGGGGTAAGTTTTTTCTCAGAGAGTGGTGAGTGCGTGGAACGGGCTGCCGGCAATGGTGGTGGAGGCGGATATGATAGGGTCGTTTAAGAGACTTTTGGATAGGTACATGGAGCTTAGAAAAATAGAGGGCTATGGGTAGGCCTAGTAATTTCTAAGGTAGGGATATATTCGGCACAGCTTTGTGGGCCAAAGGGGCTGTATTGTGCTGTAGGTTTTCTATGTTTCTATATAGTAAACCTGGTTCCACATCCAAATTGTTGCTACGGACTTTGAGCATCTGGTGTTGATAGTCCGAATGCAGTGATATGTTACTAGTTGCAGTCAGCCCAGTGTAGAATCCTCAATGCCACATGATCTAACTTAATAATCTCATGTGGCACCTTATCAAAGGCATTCTGAAAGTCCAGATACACCATATGATTGGTTGCTGGTGCTGGACACATGAAACTGCCAGTTTTATTCCACCCCACACATCTTTACTGGAATCACATGTGAGAGGCAAGTGCAATAGCAGCCAACAATCTCAAACCGACTTATCAACAGTGACCACTGGTGAATTTCTCCCCCCTTTTAAGAGTGTCCGTGGATCACCTAACAATGTGCAGAATGGTGCTCACTAGGGAGAATTCTGCATTGTGGGGATTCCAAGACTAAAGGGCATAACGATAAGAAATCCAATATGAAATGAAGGAGATCCTACTTATTTTAAAATTTGCTACCAAATAGATTTCTGGAAGCAAACAGCGTGCAATGCAGCTGGGATTGCTGCATTGTCCTGGAACTAATGGTTAATCTCCCAGAGCAATGCAGGAGGAAATAATCACAGGATCCATGGAAGGCAATGAGCTTCGTTCATTTCAACTTTCAGAGATCATATGACTGACAGTCGAGAATCTTCCAGTCTGTTCAAGATGACCTGCTCTTTGTCCATCTGCGTGGGAAGATGTGGCACTGTGAAGATGGCCAGTGGGGACAACATGTGGTGGAAGTGGGCAGTTGGGGCTGAGGACAGTGCCTATTGCCATTGTCTATCCTACAGAATAGTGCACTCAAAGATGGAAGATAAAGGATTCCTAAATAATTGACTGCTGTCAAAAGCAACTCAACTGTTGGGTTATGAATTCTGACTTTGTTTAACATCTGTTTCATACCTAACCATTGAAAAGTCAGGAGTTATGGCCTGCTATGGAAACTCCAGTGCACAGAAATGCAAGAGTGGTGGACTCAGCCAGTTCCATCACAGGTACAGTTCTCCCCACCGTCAAGGACATCTACAAGAGGCAATGTCTCAGGAAGGCGACATCCATCATTAAGGACCCCCACGATGCCCTCTTCTCGATGCTGCCATCAGGCAGGAGGTAAAGGAGCCTGAAGACCCACACCTCAAAGTTCAACAAAAGCATTTTCTCCCACTGCCATCAGGTTCCTGGACAAACTCTAACACAACTTCCTCGGACTATATTTCTCTTTTCTCTTTCTCTCAACTTGCACTAATGTTGTTTTGTTTATTTTGTTGTGCAAGTTATGCATAATTTATGTTAATTTACTGTAAGTTTATGTTAGTCATGTTTGTAATATACTGTGCTGCTACAAAAAGCTAACTTTCATGGCATTTATAACCTATGCCTATGACGATGAACTTGAAAAGTCAGAGAAAGTTAACAAACCTGTCTGCTTCGATGCTTGAAGTCTCTGCCCATTACAGAAGGCTCCATGACCTTTTTGGCCCGTGTATAACTTCTCTTCAACACAGTTATAGATCACGCCCAGCTCAAGCTAGTGAATAACAGTGGAGGAAAAATGTCTTCATCATTCTGGCTCAATTCACAGATAAAAGTAGATTACAAATCAGCAAAGTAAAGAAAGGAACAGAAATTATTCTCAAAGCTTGAAGAAGACAACACCAACTTGCATTTATGCAGTGCCCTTATAATGTTGCAAAATGACCCAAGGAGTTTATCAAACAAAAACTGACTCATAAGAAAACCTTAAGGGAGGTGACAACATTTTGGACAAACCCAGTAGATTATAAGTTGCATCCTGAAGGAGCAGAGGGAGTTAGAAAGCTTATGGAACGTGCCAATGGTGGAGAGATTCAGAGAAGGTTTACTGGACTGATACATGCAACCCACAGGAAAGGTTGGACACATCAGTCCTGTGTCAGTTGGAATTTAGAAGAGTGAGAGAGAGCTTAATTGAAACATCAGATCTGAAGGGTCTCGATAGGGTTAATGTGGAGAAGAGACACAAGAGACTGCAGATGCTGGAACCTGAAGCAACACACAATCTGCTGGAGGAACTCAGTGGGTCGGGCAGCGAATTGCTGACATCTCAGGAAGGATGACGAGCAGGTCAAGCCAGGTAGGGGAGGGGAGGGGTGGAGTTGGGAGACAGGTGGATGATGGGATGGGGGGGGGGGGGGGTTGAGGGCAGAGAGAAAAAGAGAGGCAGATGGATTGAGGTGGGGGGAGCGGAATGTGAAAGCAGAGGTGGGTGCTGGGAGGTGATGAGCAGGAACACAAAGGCTACCAGTGCCTGCCCGTCACTCTTCACCCCTCCTCGGTCCACCAATCACCCCAGGTCCCTGTCTCACCACTCCCCTCCCCCCCACTTCATACTGACCACCTCTCCTCTCAACTCTCAGTCCTGATGCAGGGTTTCAACACAAAACTTCGACAATTCTTCCCACCCCCCCCCCCCTCCCCCCACAGATGCTGCTCGACTCATTGAGCTCCTCCAGGAGATTGCTTAATGTGGAGAAGATGGTTTCCCTAGTGGGAGAACCTTGATGTCATGTTTAATGCTCACTGAAGGGTCACCAATAAGGCAGAGAGGCAATTATTTTCTTTCAGCAGTCTTTGGAACTCTCTCTCCACAAGGATAGTGGAAGAAGATTTAAAGCAGAGGTAGATAAATTCTAGATAAGCAAGGAAGCGAAAGGTTACCGAGGTAAGCAGAGTACAATCAGATCAGCCATGGTCTTATTCAATGGTGGGGCAGAATCAAGGGCAGAATGGCCTACCCCCCGCTGCTAATTTGTATGTTTGTGTTACATTTAGAAATGAGCAAGAGTCCAGAAATGGGGGAGTAGAAGTGTATCAGAGGGGTTGGGGCTTGAGGAGATTACCGAGATGGGAAGGGGATGGATCATTGAGGGATTTGGTATCTAGGAGGAGAATTTTATAATCGAGGCATTGCTCTGCCTGTATACCTCCTCAGGTTGGATGGGTGAATGGGGTGATGCTGGTCAAGGTATGGACAGCAGAGGCTTGGATGATCTCGTGCTTATGGAGGTTAGAATAACTGGGGACCCAGGAGTGGATGAGAAAAGCTGAGGCCAGAGGTAACAAATGGTATTTTCAGTAGCAGATAAGCTGAGGCAAGGTCAGGAAGCAGTCATGACATAGAAATCAACATATTCCCAAACCTTCACCCCCTTGTGGCAATGGATTGCAAGGCACTAAATGTAAAGTAACTTCCGTCCTAGAAATCTGCTTCACATGAGTCAAAGAAGATATCGCACAGAATGAACTGCTCTCACCATCTCTCTCTCTGTGATAACTTGTAACTGGTCACCCACAGGAACAGGGTATGGAGAAACACACAACAATGGATAAGAGTCAGTCCTTTTCTGCTGAGTTCCCACTGTGCCAAAGCCTTGTTTCCTTCTCTGAGCAGTGATTAACTAACACCAGCTCACCCCCTTTCCTTCCCCTTCTCTTCTCCCTGATACACTGTAGATTTTTCACCCTTTCATCCCTTTCCCAAGCCAGGTCACAGGAGCTCCTATGGCTGATAACACTTTTGCATCTACCATTTCTAATCTAACGTTTCTCCCCATATTCTCAGAAATACATCTAAGATTATTCTTTGTTCTCAGTGCGTCTTCACCTCCCCGTCAATGGTTAGTTATTCCTCGCTTCATTCCTTAGCATAAAACTTTCCCAATTTTGTTACTTCTAAGTGGATCTCCACAGTTTAAGTCTTCCTTCTCCAATGCGACAAGGATTTGAGCACCATTCCTACGCGGTCTGGAGGGTGAAACCCTTAATTTGTTTTTACTAAACCATCCATTCAATTACACAGGAACTGTAAATTTAGTTAATTTGAAAAATCTGGAATCATAAGCAAGCAGCAGTAACAGTCAAGACGAAACTAGTGGTTTTAATAAAATCTCAGCAAATTCTGTGCCCTCTGGGGAAGCAAGTTTGCCATGCCTAATTGAACTGGCCCATTACAGACCCACAACCAAAGATCCTCTCAATTGCCCTTTGAAATGGCCTAGCAAGCCAATCACCGAAGTTTAAAAGGCTGCAAACTCTGGGAGCACCATGACCACTTTGAATGCAGTGACTCATGAGGGTAGCTCATAAACAGCCCATCCTGGGCAATTAGTGGTCGTGCTACGTCTCATGAATAAATAATTAAAAGAAAATGTGGACATTCCCCATACTCTATCACTTGGGTACAACATGCTGTCAAGCTCCCAATTCATACCTCCAAAACTTCTATCAACCTCCTTAACTATGTAGTCCTGTGCAACTACAGTCTTACCTTCCATCTGAGCTATCCCCTGTCCTCCTTGAGTAAACACTTGCTGTCTAGTGCCGGTGGCCTGCTCGTGGTTACCATCTCCTGCAGGTCCATCCTTGTCTACTCTTCTTAATTGCTCTAGCAGCTGCCACCCAGGTCTTATTCCTTGCTGCACTGCTGCCCTCGATCCCGATGATCACAAATTCACGAGAGGCCTTTTCTCCTTCCTGTGGGGCACTGTGTGGTTAGATGTTCCTTAGGCCTGGCAATTCAAGGGACTCAACTGGTCAGCATTTCAAGCAAACAGAGTTGATCTTGACACGTTAACGCACCAAGGTGGCCCACATTCACCACATGGTAGACACGTTAAACTTAACATTCGCAATGGACATGTGCGGCAAAGAATTTTGAGTTTTCAGTGTTATGACAGGGACTTTTTGCGGGCCAGTTTCTCAACACTAAATCACTAACTCTCCAGCGCCCTTAAGAAACTGCATCAAAATCTCACACCACCACCAATCCCTGAAGATTCAGTCCGTTTATTAACTGACTTCGGGTAAGGTGGAAAGGTGGCAATTCTAGGCTCAATGCCTCTGCCTTCGAGGGATCAGATATCTTCATGGCCATACAATGGTTCCTTGCACCCCCCTTTCCCCACCACACCCAGTTAGAACAGGCAAAGTTAATTTAGCGGACCGGAACAAGAGAGATCTGGTCATCACCAGGGCCCAGGAAGGGGTTAACTCTACAAGGCAGTAATTTGGGGAGGGGAAGTAAATTGATGAAATCAATCTGCAGCAAAAGCAGAAGTTCAGTTGAACATGGAGTTTGTTACCTCTTTATTGACAGCCAATCCAATAGAGACTGCTACCACTGGAGCTCTGGAAAAGAGAGTTAAGTGTCATAATTCTGTTCTTAGAGAATCACAGCAGCTTACAATGCAGTTAGAAACATTTTTGATCCTTATGTCCATGCTAGCCAAAAATAAAAACAGCTATTCAACCTAATCCTTTACCCACCTCTCCTGTAGTCCTTTTGCCTATGATCTGAAACCTGCTTTCAAAGTTCTTTCTACGTTACTCATCCAGATACATCGAAAGGTCTGAGAGTTTCTGCTTTGTCTACACTTTCACCAGTAGGTTCCAGACTCCCACTGCTCTCTGGGTCAAGATGTCATTTTCTTCATTTCTCCTCCAATAGTCCGCCCAATATGCTTAACATTTGATGTCCCTGGGCCTGTACTTTAAAAGTAGTACATGGATAAGATAAGGGTGAAGTCATGTATTTGAGGAAGGCAAATAAGGCAAGGGAAAGACAATAAATGATGAGGTACTGAGAAGTATAGAGGAAAGTACTTTAGCATTCAAAGGGGCGGCATGGTGGTGTAGTGGTTAGTGTAACGCTATTATAGCGCCAGCAACCCGGGTTCAATTCCCGCTGCTGTCTGTAAGGAGTTTGTATGTTCTCCCCGTGTCTGCGTGGGTTTCCTCCGGGTGCTCCGGTTTCCTCCCACATTCCAAAGACGTACGGGTTAGAAAGTTGTGGGCGTGCTATGTTGGCGCCAAAGAGTGACGACACTTGCGGGCTGCCCCCAGAACACTCTACGCAAAAGATGCATTTCACTGTGTGTTTCGATGTACATGTGACTAACAAATAAATATCTTATGTAGCAATCCAGTGTGCAGGACAGCCAGACAAAGTAGTCAAGAAGGCTCGTGGGATAGTTGCTTTTTTCGACCCAGCCACAAATTATTTTAAGATCAGGAAAATCATGCTATAACTGTTTAATTCACAAGTTGGGCCACAGCTGGAGTTATGTGTGCAGTTCTGGTCACCACACTACGGGAAGGATGTGGTAGAGCCAGATAAGAGATTGAGAATACTGACGGTGATACTGCCGGGGGCAGAGCAGCGTGGTTACAGGGAGAGAACGGCTGGGTGAGGTTGTTTTCAGTGGAGCAGAGGCCTGGATAGTTTGAGCAGGAAGAAACTATTTCCCTCAGCAGAGAGCCTGATAACTGGGGGCCATGAGCATAAGCAGGGCTTGAGCTTTTGTTTGGTTCTGTTTAGGGATTTTTTTTTGCTTTTTTTTTTGACAAAATTGATTGATCTTGGTTATTAAAAACTACTATGAAAAATGTTGTGTTCCTAAAGATGCAATTAAATTTGAAATAACAAAACCATGGGCCTGTGTGATCTGTCTGACACTGATACTTTAAGACCCATGTTGATGCTGTTCTGTGGTCTGGAACCTAGTTGACCTGATTTTAGAGGAATATGTGAATGGGACCCCTGTCACATTTTAGCTCTGCTGGTGAAGGCTGGCCTCAGCTCTGCTTCTTTTAGGAAGGTGGGTGGATACTGTCATTTATGCCGGTGCCTTACTCAAACATGCAAGGACTTGCTGCAAGCTGACTTTACAATCTGCCAGGGAACAGGTTTTTCTCCCATCGATCGTAAAATTTCTTTTACCGAGGCTGTTAACCACTTGGTTGAATACTGGCAACTAAACGTTCAGAGAGGAATCTCTCTGGCTGAACTACTTTAGCAAATCTTTGCTTACTTGTAACTCTACATACCTCTCATTTTTTCACCCTATTTCCACCCGCACCTTTCATGCTTTTTATTTTCCTTAGCGCCACATTGCTGACTGGCCCACTCCCTAGTCAAATAGTATCAGTCAGCGGTGTGCGTGTGGGTTTTGGAAGCCACGTGTAACATTCTTAAAGCACTGGGAGTGGAGAGAGCTGTTTAGGTATTGAAGAAATCTGGGGATAGGGGATTAGTGCAGGGAAGTGACACTGAAGTAAGAGGTCAGCCATGGTCTTATTGAATGGTAGAGCAGGCTCAAGGGCCAAATGGCCTCCTCCTGCTTCTGTTTCTTATGTCCAAGGTGTAAGTTCCACACGGTTGTCATTTATTGCCTGTGTGAAATTTTATAAGTGAACAAATTAACCTATTTCCAGTTGGCCTTTGAAGTTTTCTTGGTGGGGGGAGGGGGGAGGAGGTTAAAAGTGAAATATTCAGAACCTAAGTTTAAGGTAATTGACCGTAAGATATAGGAGCAGAATTAGGCCATTCGGTCCATCAACTCTGCTCCACCATTCAATCATGGTTGATTATTTTTCAACCCCATGCCCCCGCCTTCTTCTGTAACCCTTAACCCCTTTCCAATCAAGAACCTGTTAATCTCTGCCCTAAATACACCCAATGAGTTGGCCTCCACAGCCCTCTGTGGCAAGAAATTCTACAGATTCACCACTCTCTGGCTGAAGAAGTTCCTCCTCATCTCAGTTTTAAAGGGACATCCCTTTATTCTATGCCCTCGGACCGTAGACTCTCCTACTAATGGAAACATCCGCTCCACGTCCACTCTATCCAGGCCTTTCAGTATCCAGTAGATTTCAATGAGATCCCCCCTTATCCTATCGAACGCCATCGAGTATAGGCCCAGAACCATCAAGCGCTCCTCATAGGTCAAGCCTTTCATTCCTGGGATCATTCTTGTGAACCTCCTCTGGACCATCTCCAAGGCCAGCACATCTTTCCTTTGATACGGGGCCCAAATTGCTCACAATTGCTTTTCTGCTCATTTGATCCGTCCATTGAATCTTTCTTGGAATCTCACAATCACCACCTGGTCAATTTTTGTATCACCTGCAAACCTCTTAATCATGGGCCCTGAATCACTGACATATACCATTAAGAACAAGGGACTTGCCCTGCAGAACCTAATCGCCAACAGCCCACCAGTCACCAGAACTCCTTTGCCTCTGACACCGAGCTGAGATGGCTCAGACTTTTCCAGATTTAAATCTTTAAGCAAACAATACAAAAGACACAAGGTGGGTTGGGGGGGAGGTGGTTGAAAGGAGTAAGGGGAGGGAGGAATAACTTTTTTTTGTTACCCAGGGGGTAATTATGATCTTGAATTCTCTGCCTCTAAGAACTGATGAAAACAAAATCAAAAGGTCAGTGGTGTGGATAGTGTGGAGGGCTGTAGAAGCTTACAGAGGGATATTGATAGGATGCAGAGCTGGGCTGACAAGTGGTAGATGGAGTTCAATCCGGAGAAGTGTGAGGTAGTACACTTCGGAAGGACAAACTCCAAGGCGGAATACAAGGTAAATGGCAAGATTCTTGGCAGTGTAGAGGAGCAGAGGGATCTGGGGGTTCATATCCACAGATCACTGAAAGTTGCCTCACAGGTGGATAGGGTAGTTAAGAAAGGTTATGGGATGCTAGCTTTCATAAGTCGTGGGATAGAGCTTAAGAGCCGCGAAGTAATAATGCAGCTTTACAAAATTCTGGTTAGACCACACTTAGAGTACTGTGTCCAGTTCTGGTCACCCCATTATAGGAAGGATGTGGAGGCGTTGGAGAGGGTGCAGAGGAGATTTACCAGGATGCTGCCTGGATTAGGGAGTATGGATTATGAGGAGAGACTAAAGGAGCTAGGGTTTTACTCATTGGAGAGAAGGAGGATGAGGGGAAACATGATAGAGGTATACAAAATATTAAGAGGAATAGATAGAGTGGACAGCCAGCGCCTCTTTTCCAGGGCACCAATGCTCAATACAAGAGGGCATGGCTTTAAGGTAATGGGGGGGGGAAGTTCAAGGGAGACGTCAGAGGGAGGTTTTTCACCCAGAGAGTGGTTGGTGCATGGAATGCGCTGCCTGGGGTGGTGGTGGAGGCAGGTACGTTGGTCAAGTTCAAGAGATTGTTAGATAAGCATATGGAGGAATTTAAGATAGAGGGATATGTGGGAGGAAGGGGTTAGATAGCCTTAGGAGTGGTTTGAAGGTCAGCACAGCATGGTGGGCCGAAGGGCCTGTTTTGCGCCGTATTGTTCTATGGTTCTAAATAATTGGGGCTTTCAAAAGGGAATTGGATAGGCATTTGAAGGAAAATAATTTGCAAGGCCAAGGGAAAGAGTGGGAGAATGGGACTGACTGGATTAGTTCTATGCCGAGCCGCATGGACTCAATGAGCCAAGTGACCTTCTGTGGTGTAAAAATTGTGAGTTTGTGATTCTACCTTCGAACCTGGATCCCATGGAGTTTTTACTTCCCGAGTTAATCTGCTAAAGACCGGATCCCATGGAGTTTTTACTTCCTGAGTTAATCTGCTAAAGACCCGTGTTGACTGTGTGAAATGTGCTTTTCTCATCAATCCTCCTTGTTATCTCCTCAAATATTTCATATCCAGTTGGTTAGTTATGTCCTTCCCTTAAATCAATGAGCCAGTGTGGATTTATTACCTGTGCCTTTCTGTGATGATTTATGCAGTCCCTCACAACCTTTCTCCAAGCAAAAATCTTGTAATTAGCTCATTATAAATTCCGTGGAATCAACTTTCTATATCTGACTACGCATTAAGGATCTTTCTTGGTCTCAGCCTGTCCAAAATTAGCATTAACAATCCCTGCCATGGTACTTTGGAATAAGCATTGAGATCTGTTTCCCCTTGTAACTGCAATGAAGCTGGATTGACCACATTGCCCCTCCCAATCTGTTGCATGAAGCATTGCAGACAACCCCATGGGTGCCTCCCACATCAAGGGAGATGTACACCGATAACAAAATCAGTATCAAAACTTCAGTTTTTGGGGGAACAGAGCCAATTCTAAGAACATTTGCTTTCATAGTGCAAGTTTAATCCTTGGCCATAAAAATGCACTGACATTAGTTGTCTTACGAATAACTTTCTCGTTGCCTTTTGCAGTGGAACTTAAGTTTTTAAGTGGAATCAAGCTCATTACAGAAGAAAGTAAAAGAAAACCAAAACTGAATTCCAGAAATAGAACTTCATATGCAAGCTCACACAACCATATTTTTCACCCCAAGGGCATTAGATTCCTTTAATTGTGTCAGTACTATTGAATAATCAGTTTTATATAGAAGGGGAGTGTTTCTTTGAGGAGGACAGACTGAGAATAAACTGTTGGAGGTATAGTTTATACCCGTGTACAAAGTTGCACGTTCCATCGATGGGGTCTATTATCCAGGTGGGATCATCAGTCAGAATGCATTTCTCACCAGCTGCAACCGATTCTTCTGCAATGAACCTGTAACAAGAAGCCAGATTCAATGAAAGAAAGTCCATCACATGTTATGTATATTCATCCAGCTCCACAATGTGACTTGCATTAACCTGTAACTCTCACATAGCTTGGTTTGTCAAGACTGAATGAGGCAGCATCTCAAATGAAAATAACTCCTCTTTAGACATTCCTTCTCACTAAATTTAGACTCCTGTCTAAAAGTCAGGCTACAGTGGCTAGAATTTTGATTTTAAATTATGTTAATTGTCAGGCTGATCGTGAAGGAATTCCAATGTAGAGATCCAGGGATCTCTACAGCAGGAATTCTTCCCTTATCTAGTGCTTGCTTTTTTAAAAAAAAATTTCTCATTTTTCAAGATCGGTGCGTCGTTGGCAAGACCGGCATTTATTGACCACCCATAATTGTCCTTGAGGTGGTGTTGGTGACCTACCTACTGGAACAGCTGCAGTCCTTCAGATGCTGGGTCAAGTGTTCCAATCATTTAAACCGAGCACTGGTGAAGGTTTGACAACAAATTTCCAAATCAGGATAGTGTGTGACTTGGAGGGGAGCCTGCGGACAGTGGTGATCTGTGGCCCTTGTCCTTCCCTGGTGGTAGAGGCCATGGGCTTGGGAGATTCTGCTGTAGTAACCTGGGCAAGTAACCGCAGTGCATTTGGTAGATGGTACATCACTGAAGCCAGTTGTAGTGGGGACAGATCCTTAGGGTGGTGGATGGGGTATCAGTCAAGTGGTCTGCTTTGGGAGTAGTTGGAGCTGTGCTCATCCAGACAAGTGGAGGACAGTCCCACCACACTCCTGACTTGCATCTTGCAGTTGGTGGAAAGGTCTTGGTGGGTCAGGTGGCGAGTTGCTCGCTGCAAGACACAGCCTTTAATGTGTTCTTGTAGCTACGTTATTTGTGTGGCTGGTCCAGTTGAGTTTCTGGTCATTAGTTACCTCCAGCATGTTGACAATGGGGGACTTGATGATGGTGTTGTCACTGTGTCAAGGTGGGTGATTAACTCTCTTCTTGGAAGTGGCCATTGCCTGACACTTCCATGATGCAAATGTTACATGCTACTTATCAGCTTATGCCAGCCACCGGCATCAATTCATAGGCAGCCCTGACACCCAGCAACTATCCCATTAGGGAATTCTCATGCAGGCAGCATACATTAAAGCAAAAGGAAAGATTTGTAGCTAACTTTTTAAATATAATACAGAGTGTTAAATAAAAGTTAATATATTCGCATTAAAGCTAGAAGCTTTAATGTGAATATACATTTTGTGAATGTACACTTTAATGTGAATAAACATTTATATGTTGTGAAAAGGTGAATTTTAAAAATATTCAAGTAAAGGACTTACAAGACTTGTTTTAGGGACAGTGTCATCAAAGAGGAAATTATGATCTAACACGTCATTAATTATGCACTCTGACCTTTGTAACAAACCACAAGATTTTCCAGGTTTCTTATAGAGGGGGACACAAGAGATGCTGGAATCTGGAGCAACAAAAGATCTGCTGGAAGAACTCAGTGGGTCGAGCAGCATCAGGAACTGTCAACCTTTTGGGTCGAAATCCTGCATCAGTCCTGATGCAGGGTTTCGACCTGAAACGTCGACAATTCTTTTCCTTCCACAGACTTGCTCGACCTGCTGTGTTCCTCTAGTAGATTGCTTGTTGATTCTTATAGAGGGGATTAATTTGTAAATAGCTGACATGAATGCAAGATCCAGTCATTTGGAATTGGTCTATTATTGTCACACGTACTGAGGTACAGTGAAAAGCTATTGTTTGTGTGCCTCCCGGACAGATCATTCCATACCTTTCTCCCGATTTCTCTGATGCAGAAGTCAGCAAACAGTGCGCCCCAGAGAGAAGGCCTATGTCACTGACAGCAACGCCAGGGTCTCCACAGCTCTGCACATGCAGAAACCTCAACCTTGCTGGCAATTTCAAGAAATAACCATGCTATCATTCGCTGTCATTACCACAACATCTGGACCGCGCACAGAACAACACTGAACTGAAAGCCTGCTAACGTTCTTTTAATGAGAAAAGAACATGAACATCATTGAGTTACAACTGCACAGAAACAGGCCCTTTAACCCACCACATTCAGACTGATCATTTTCCCTCTCTCATTCCCATCAACCACCTCCACCCATCCCCATTCCACCAACACTACAGGTAATCTGCAGTAACCAATTAGCCTATTAACCAGCATCTTTAGAATGTGGGATGAAACCAGAGAGCACCTGGAGGAACCCCACACGGTCAGAGGGAGGACATGCTAATTCCACACAGACGGCACCTGTGGTCAGACTCGAACCTGGGTCACAGCACAAACCACTGCACCACTGTTCCACCCGGTGTGGATCCCTTGATATATTTACTTGCTGAGCTAACACTTAAGGCAGAACCACTGTTCAGGATCTCTGTGATGTCAAACCACAACTTAAAGCATATTGGTATTGGTGTATTATTGTCACCTGTATCAAAAGATCCAGTGAAAAGCTTTGTTTACATGCCATTCAGACAGAGCATGCAAACATCAGTACATCAAGGTAGTAAAAAGAAAACACAAAGCAGAATACAGTGTTGCAGTTACAAAGAATAGAACATAGAACACTACAGTACAGTACAGGCCCTTCGGCCCACAATGTTGTGCCGACATTTTATCCTGCTCTAAGATCTATCTAACCCTTCTCTCCCACATAGCCCCCTATTTTTCTATCATTCATGTGTCTATATAAGAGTCTCTTAAATGTCCTAAATGTATCTGCCCCCACAACCTCTGCCGGCAGTGCGTTCCACACACCCACCACTCTCTGTGTAAAAAACTTTCCCCTGACATCCCCCTCACACCTTCCTCCAATCACCTTAATATGATGTCCCGTCCTGCCAGCCATTGTCGCCCTGGGAAAAAATGTGCGGTGCAATTTATATGATATGATCTGTTGGCAATGCAGATAAGGCAGAGTTAGAAATCTACAGCCCATCAGTGGCAGTAAACACACACTACAGTTGTGGCAGTGCGCTGTACTCTGCCTTTGTAATTCAATTCCATTGTAGGCAGTTTCACAGGTGAAGAGCAACTCTATTTCCCATTTGTGGCTACAACCTGGCGATGAATTTCCAGCTTCATTGCAATCCTGGCAAATGTTTAAACTTAGATGAATCACCACCAACATCCCTTGTATTGGTGGAGACACCAGAGACCGCAGATGCTGGAATATGGAGCAGAGAACAAACTGCTGGGGGATCTCAGCGGCTCAGGCAGCATCTGTGGGGGAAGTGGACAGTTGACGTTTCGGATCTGGACAGTTGGCTCCCCTGTATTAGTGCTTCCTGTTGGTTCACAGTTCTTTTTGCTGGTGATGCCCTTGCTCACAAAGTCATGAAATTCCGCCGATTGTGCAAGTACGAGGAGGCTGTTCAAAGGGCACTCATTTTCCTTTGTACACAGGTGTTGGATGTCATATTTAAAAGAATTTTGTAACAAGAAAACTTTACTAGGAAACTGGTGAGTGTAGAGCAATAAAATTATCAAATGGTTCAGTAGGGCTTACAAAGTCATTTTCACTGGTTTTTAAAGTATTTTTGATGGTGGATGACTACATATTCTTTAAAATTGCTTGTTTTAGTGTATTTGTAAGATTGTAGCTGAAAATGTCCCAGTTATTCCCAAGGCTGATAGTCAATCCACCATCCAAATATACAATGAGTCTAGATGAAGGGTCTTGACCCAAAACGTCGACTGTCCATTTCCCTCCATAGATGCTGCCTGACCCGCTGAGTTCCTCCAGCACTTTGTGTGTTGATCCAAGTATACTCTTTGACTTTGGAGATTCAGCGAATCTTTCATTTGTGGACTTGGTGCCTGATTTGAGGCCTTACCCCATGAGGAATGGAGGTCAAATTGGTGTTCCTATTAAATCTTTCTCCTCTCACCATAAACCTATGCCCTCTAGTTCTTGATTCCCCAACCCCGGGAAAAAGACTGAATGCCCCTTTGCCCCTCATGATTTTATACACTTCTATATGATCACCTCTCAGTCTCCTACTCTCGAAGGAATAAAGTCCTAGCCTGTCCAACCTCTCCCTACAACTCAGTCCCTCAAGTCCTGGCAATATCCTTGTAAGTCTTTTCCGCACTCTTTCCAGTTTAAAAACATCTTTCCTTTAGCAGGGTGACCAAAACTGAATGCAATACTCCAAGCGCAGCCTCACCAGCATCCTGTACAACTGCACCATGACCTCCCAACTTTTATATTCAATGCCCTGATTTATGAAGGCCAGTGTGCCAAAAGCCTCATTTCTGAGCTAGTCCCAATTCCCCATGTTTGGCCCATATCCCTCTGATGTTTTCCTATCCATGTACCTGTCTAAATGTCTTTTAAATGTTGTAATTGTACCCACCTGTACCACTTCCTCTGGCAGCTCGATCCATAGGGAGAAGCAAGCCATAGTCAGAGGGTATATGGAATAATAACTATTAATACAAGCAAGAACCAGCCACTAGGCTACTTCTAAAAGCGACTTACAAGCAGAAATCAATTTTGAAATTACAAGGACAGCTGAATAAACAAACATCATTGTCTGTGAGGGGAGCAGAGGACCAGCTCACAGAGGGAGGCCACTTAAGTGATCTGCTTGATCTCTCCACAGATACATGCAAAGACATATATGTTGAATATTGGGACAAAGCAAATGTGTCTTGGCCACGAGACATTCTGGTGTGCATAGGCCAAATGTGCATACACCATTTTAGGACAACAGGTTAATTCGATTACATTAAAACCACAGCCACCACAACACTGAGTAGGAAGTGTGACACCCATTGATAGGGGATACAATAGATAAAGAGAGCCTTGTGGTTTCAGTCCAGGATTAAAGACACAGGAGGTTGCAGGCTGGCTATTTTGCCACATAGCACACCAACCATGGTCAAAGCCCTATTTGTCCTGTCAATCAATACCTGGAGTATCTGTGTATCCAAAGAGCCACCCCTCACAGAGATGTACCAAAAGAAGAATGTCTTGGATAACTGGGTTTCATCCACAGAAGCTTTAGAGTATCAATGCAAACTGCCGTGTCTCAACGAGGGTGCTTCAATATTCAAGTATGATCTAGCTACTTAAGATATTCTTCCATTGTAAATGTATTTGTCCACACCCAAAACACTGAGGCAAAGTATATCATTGTGACTATTGAATTTGTCTTTGATCACCTTTTTTTTTGTACACAACAAGAATAAAAAAACAATATATTTTGAGCTTTGGTGAGATTCTTTCACCTGGTCTCCCCAGCATGTTTACTTGTTCTAAATAAAGGCCTGTTACGTCTATAGCTCTGGACTCAGCCAGGACTAACCAGGACTTTGTGTGACCATAGCTTAACCACTTGATTTCCTTGCTGATCAATGTAACCTTCACCAGTAACCTTCAAGTCTAGTGCGGAGTAGTGGAAAAGATGTAAAATGAGAAGATATGTTGAGCCTACAAATGTAATTCAAAATTACCTACCTGTGCGAGGGAAACTTTTTGTTTAGAGTAGAGATGATAAGATTTTCAACGAGCTGATCTGTTTCTGTAACGAGGTCTGCAGCTGAGGATTTTGTTTGCACTCGCTTTTCAATCCTTAATGCTTCCCTGATTATCTTAGGACAAAGATAGAGGACACGTGAATGTCTCATAGGCACTTCACTCTGCTGCAACATTGTCACATTTACTTTCATAGAACATAGAACACAGAACAGTAGAGCACAGAACAGGCCCTTCGGCCCACAATGTTGTGCCAACGTAGCTAATCCCTCCTACCTGCAGAATGCCCATATCCCTCTATTTTCCTCTCATTCATGTGCCCATCCAAGCCCCACTTAAAAGCCCCCAATGAATTTGCCTCCATCACCCTATCAGGCAGCGCATTCCAGGCATCCACCACTCTCTCAGTAAAAAACTTACCCCTCACATCTCTTCTGAACCTACCCCCTCTCACCTTAAATGCATGCCCTCTGGTATTGGATCGCTCAATAATGGGAAAAAGATATTGCTTGTCCACCCTATCTATGCCCCTCATAACTTTAAATTCTTCTAAGAGATCACCCCTCAGCCTCCGCCGCTCCAGAGAAAAGAGCCCAAGTTTGTCCAGCCTCTCCTGATAGCACATGCCCTCTAATCCAGGCAGCATCCTAGTAAACCTCCTCTGCACCCTCTCTAAACCTTCGACATCCTTCCTATAGTGAAGTGACCAGAATTGCACGCAATACTCTAAATGCGGCCTAACCAGAGTTCCATAGAGATGCATCATAACTTCTTGACTCCTATACTCAATACCTCGATTAATGAAAGCAAGCATTCCATAAGCCTTCTTAACCACCCGATCTACCTGTGTAGATACTTTCAGTGAGCCATGGCCTTGCACCCCAAGGTCTCTCGGCTCTTCAACACTGTCACAGTCACAGGGAGAACATGCAATACTGCACACAGACAGCACCGGAGGTCAGGATTGAACCTGGGTCGCTTTAGCGGTGAGGCAGTAGTTCCATTAGCTGTGCCACTGTGCTGCCTCCCCGTGTCCACACCAATGCTGTAGACACTTGACAGTACTTGCACATTGCTGTATTACAACTGGATGCCTTCAGGATTTCTGCTGGTTACATACAGTTTAACTCCCCCCACCCCCCACCCCCCCCCAGACCCTGCAAGTGGGAAAGAGGTTTTCTGCATTTATCGGGTTGCTTTTCACAGCAGCCACACAGGGGTCTCTCAGCACAACCAATCTCCTGATGACTGCTGTATTGAGGATCAGTAACAGATGTTGGGGTGTCACAACCGGACCTTGCAGAACTGCGCCTGACTTATCAAGTGCCTGCCACTCACCTGCTTGTGGCCCACGAGCTCGGCGTAGTCGAAGATGAGGACAATGCTGAAGATGATCAGCCAGGCAATGATGTGAACAGTGAAACCGATCAGTGGGAACCAGGTAGCGTAGGGCTCCCTGCAGACGTTCCACAGGAAGGGGGCAGTCTGGATTGGCTTCCAGTACCCTATCAGCAGCTGCAGAGAGACTGCTGTGCCTCCCCCCTATTTCCATTTACCCTTCCCTGAAAGCCACCCAGAATCATATAATCACTTATCATTGAGTCGCAGTAATACCACAGGAAAATAGGCTCTTTGTTCCATCACGGGTACAGCTCTCCCCACCATCGAGGACATCTACAAGAAGCAATGTCTCAGGAAGGCGACATCCATCATCAGGGACCCCCACCATCCGGGCTGTGCCCTCTTCTCGATGCCGCCATCAGGCCGGAGGTACAGGAGCCTGAAGACCCACACCTCACGGTTCAACAACAGCTTCTTCCCCACTGCCATCAGGTTCTTGAACCGACCTGAAAAACCCTAATTCTACCCAATGCCGTTATGTTTATTTTTGTTTATTTTGTCGTGAAAGTTATGTATAATTTATGTTAATTTAAGTGTATGTAATCTATGTTTGTCACGTCAGTAATGTACTGTGCTGCTTCTGCAAAAAGCCAATTTTCATGGTATTTGTACCCTGGGTATGTGTGCCCATGACAATAAACTTGCCCGTGACAATAAACTTGAACTTTGGCCCACTGAGTCTGCACTGACCATCGAGCATCCATTTTACACTTATCCCGTTTTATTCTCCCCACATTCCGGTTAACATTCCCCCCCCGCCCCCCACCAATTCTACCACAAACTTACACACTATGGGCAACCTACTGTGCCTCACCTTTGCAGAACAATCCGGTTAATCCCATGTTCCCGCTCTTCCAATTTTTACCTTCAAATATTTATCCCAGTTTCCTTTTAAAAGTTACAATTGGACATTTTCAGATTCCAGATTATCAGCTGTGGGGAGGGGTCCATAGATCGATCACACAGAGTTTTTCCAAGAGGAAAACAATTCTCAGTTGGCTCCCAAGCTGGACATTTTTTAAAAAAAAACAGCTGATGCCAAATATTTCAAGCCAAAATTCCAAAGAAGGAAACAGATGCAAAATGGTAGATTGTCAAAAAGGGGTGGCAAAGATAACAGGGCACAATCTATTGTCAAAATAGCAGCAATTCTTATGTTGCTCATCATTCACACACAATAAGTGAAAGTGCTTAGACGCAGAAAATTCAACACCGCCCCACCATCCATAACTTTGCGAAAATGTCTCCTCGTTCTGTGTATCACATTGAAAGTGCATTGAATAGGGCTGACATTGCTTTAGGAGGGAAACTAAATGCATTTCAGGAAGTTAAATCCAATCCATTTTAATCTAACTATCCATTTAACAACATAACAACCGTTAATTGCTGCCAAGCAAGGTCCTTCCTTAGCACTCAAAATTGACTTTTTATAAGTGTGGAGACTCTCTCCTTCTAGATTTTAATTCCTGTCAGAGGATTTTAAAATGTAAAAACTTATCTTTTTTCCAGTGACTCTTCTCTCTCAGAGATATGTGAAGGAATTTATTTTTGCAGCAGCATATTAAATATATGTGTACTTGCATACAAGAAGCTTGACACCATACAGAACACAGCAGCCTGCTTGATAGACATCCCATCAACAACCATTCACTCACTCCACCACTGATACACAGTAGCAGCAGTTTTTACCATCTGCGGGATGCACTTCACCAATGCCTTCCAAACCCACGATCTCCACCAGCTGGACGGACAAGGGCAGCAAAAACATGGGGGACACCACTGCCTGGAATTTGCCCTCATACCATCCTGACTTGGAAATATATCACCGTTCCTTCACTATCGCTGGGTCAAAATCCTGGAACTCCCTCCCTAGCAGCATTGTGGGTACACCCACACCTCAGGGACTGCAGCGGTTCAAGAAGGCAGCTCACCACCACCTTCTCAAGGGCAATTAGGGATGGGTAATTGATATAAGAAATAGGAGCAGGAGTAGGCCATCTGGCCTGTCGAGCCTGCTCCGCCATTCAATAAGATCATGGCTGATCTGGCCGTGGACTCAGATCCACCTACCTGCCTTTTCCCCATAACCCTTAATTCCCCGACTATGCAAATATCTATCTAACTGCGTCTTAAATATATTTAATGACGTAGCCTCTACTTCTTCCCTGGGCAGGGAATTTCACAGATTCACTACTCTCTGGGAAAAGCAGCTTCCCCTCAACTCCATCCTAAATCTTGAAGCTACGTCCCCTCATTCTAATCTCACCTACCAGTGGAAACAACCTTCCTGCCTGCCTGTATCTCATATATCCTTTTCATAATTTGATATGTTTCTATAAGATCCCCTCTCATTCTTCTGAATTCCAGCGAGTATAGTCCCAGGCGACTCAATCTCTCCTCCTAATCTAACCCCCTCATCTTCGGAATTAACCTGCTGAACCTCCTCTGCACCGCCTCCAAAGCCAGTATATCCTTCCTCAAGTAAGGAGACCAGAACTGCATGCAGTACTCCAGGTGCGGCCTCACCAGTACCCTGTACAGTTGCAGCATAACCTCCCTGCTCTTAAATTCAATCCCTCTAGCGATGAAGGCCAACATTCCATTTTGCCTTCTTGACAATCTGATTAAACGCTGGCTAAACCTGCGAAGCCCACATCCCCCGAATGAATAAAGAAAACATGTCATTGATTTTCTTAATGACTATCAAGGTTGTAGGATGTGCCCCTGCTGTGATCGTTCACATGCCCCTCCTCTTTCTTAATCTAATCTTTCTTTACCTCTCCACTTCTTTCTATTCTTGATGTTCAATTAGCCAAACTAATCCTACCTTCTCAAACTTTGTGTTAATTTCACAAGCCTCATTGCAATGTTACTGGCTCCAATTCTAAGTGTTTTGCCAAGCAAAAAAAAATGTAAATATCAAAAACCTTCAAGGGTATGTTTACATAAAAACAGATGCTGTTAACACCCAACAAATCTGGATCTTTGTGTTTGCTTGTTATCTTTCTCATCATGCTGCAACTGTGAACCTGATGGTGTCAGCTATTGGGTGGACTTGCGTGTTTACCCTTCCAAACATTTTTGCCTGACAACTGCTGAAAGTGCAAGCTGACAACATCACAGTGAGAGGAACACAGCAAACATCCCCATAGCTCCTTTAAAAGGATCAGAAAGTAAACATTGCAGGGACAGAACAGAGACAGAAGTGTAAACTGAAGCATGTGAATTCACATAGTGGTTACAACATGGACAGAAGCCATAAACCAATTCTGACTCTACACAAGAGGAATATAGATAATCCCATTCTTCCATAGCACTGAAAATTCTTTTCTTTCAGGTACTTTTCCAGCTCCCTTTTGAATATGCCTTCACTAATAACCCTGACAGTGGGTTTCAGACCCCAACCACGTACTGCGTAAAAATATTCATCTCACTTTTGGTTCTTTTGCCAATTGCCTTCATTCTACATGGTGAGACAACAGGTCACGATGTGGAATTACGGTCAGGTTAGGTCAAGTTAAGAAATAGTTAAAAGTAAAATAACATTGATAGGAGTTGTGTACAGGCCACCTAAGAGTAATTGTAATTTTGAGCATAGCATAAACCAGAAAAATAGAGGAAGATAAATTCATGGAAAGCATTTGAGATTTTTTCTCAAACCGACAAGAGAAAAGACTATTTTAGATCTTGTAGTGTGCAATGAGGACATCCCCCTGCTCTGCTCTCTCTATACCTATGACTGTGCAGCTAAGCATAGATCCACGCTATCTACAGATTTGCCAATGATACCACCATTGTCGGCAGAATCACAGATGGTGAGAAGGAGACGTACAGGGGTGACATAGGTCAGCCCGTTGACTGGTGTCGTAACAACAACCTTACGCTCAACATCAGCAACACCAAGGAACTGATTGTGAACTTTAGGAAGGGGAAGTCAGGTGAACACACACCAATCCTCATTGAAATGTCTGCAGTGGAAAGGGTGAGCAACTTCAGGTTCCTGGGTGTCAACATCTCGGATGAACTATCCTGGGCCCAACACATTGAAGAAGGTGCATCAGCATCTCTACTTTCTTAGAAGTTTAAGAAGATTAGGCATGTCATTGAAGACTCTGACAAACTTCTACAGATGTACAGTGGAAAGCATTCTGACTGGCTGCATCACAGCCTGCTATGGGAACTCCAATGCACAGGAACGCAAGAGGCCACAGAGAGTGGTGGGGCTCAGCCAGTTCCATCACAGGTACAGCTCTCCCCACCATCGAGGACATCTATAAGAGACGCCGACTCAGGAAGGTGACATCCATCATTAAGGCCCTCACCATCTGGGCCGTGCCCTCTTCTTGATGCTGCCATCAGGCAGGAGGTACAGGAGCCTGAAGACCCACACCTCAAAGTTCAACAACAGCTTCTTCCCCACTGCCATCAGGTTCTTGAACAAACCCTAACACAACTACCTCAGACCATATTTCCTCTTTTTCCTCTCTCTCAACTTGCAATAATGTTGTAATGTTTATTTTGTTGTGTAACTTATGTATAATTTATGTTAATTTAGGTGTATGTTAGTTTATGCTTGTCATGCCTGTACTGTACCGTGTTGCAGCTGCAAAAAGCTAATTTTCATGGCATTTATACTCTGGGTACGTATGCTTATGACAATAAACTTGAAAGGGTCAATTGACAATCTTGTTGTCAAGGGTCTTCGGGAGAAAAGTGACCACTTTCCTTTCAGCCAAAGAAACACAAGAGGAAAAGTGATTCATCCGTGGCTGACCAGAGACGTAAAGGATAATATTAAATTAAGAGACTTATAAAGGTGCCAGAGATGGCAGCACATCTGAGGATTGGGAGCATTTTGGAACTCAGCGGAGGAGGAGAGGCGACAGAACATGAGAGTCGATGGGTAAGAAGTATAAGAAACAGGCTGTGAGAGCTCTTATAGATACCCAGAAAGGAAACCAGCTGCTCTTTCTGGGTAAAGTGGGCCGTTTGTGGAGACAGGAGAGTTTATAAAAGGAAATGGTTGAGTGTGGCAGCACAGCGGCACAGATAGTAGAGCTTCAGGTTTGCAGCAAACTGGATTCAATCCAGACTTCTGGTGCGGTCTGTGCTCCCTGTTCTCCATGCGACCACGTGGGTTTCCCCCAGCTGCTCCAATTTTCTCCCTCATCCCAAAGACGAGCAGATTGATGAGTTCACTGAGCACCGTCATTTCTGCCTAATGTGCAAGTGAATGGTCGTATCTGGGGGTAGCTGAGGAGAATATACGTGTGTAATATACAATTAATGAAATGCATAGATAGGGCTGATAGCCAGAGTCTGTTTCCCATGGTCGGGGTGTCTAAAACTAGAGGGCGTAGGTTTAAGGTGAGAGGGAGGAAGTTTAAAGGGGATCCGAGAGATAAATTTTTCACACAAGGAGGAGCTGGTATCTGGAATGAGCTGTAAGACGAGGTGGTGGAGGCATGAACAGTAACAACATTTAAGAGGCATCTTGACAGGTTCTTGAATGATCAGGGCATAAAGGGATATGGAGTTAACCCAGGAAAGTGGGATTAGTAAAGACGGGCATGATGGTCGCTCACACATGCTGGACCAAAGGGAATGATTCTATGAGAATGTGGGGAGAATTAAAAATAGGGTTAAATGTGGGATTAGTGTAAGTGGCTGGTGGATGGTCAGAACGGACTCACTGGGCCAAATCTGAAGGGGGTGGCTGAACTGGCGGGAACGTGGAAAGCATAGATTACAGGAAAAATTAGTGGGGTGTAGGATTGCTCTGTGAGGCAGCGTAAACTTGGCCTCTTTCTGTGATGCAAGGAAATATACAGAAATTAAACAATTACTTTGTGATTGTTTTCAGAGAAGACACAGGAACCTACGGAATACAATCCGGTGCATGAAGCACTGAAGGGAATAATTATTAGTCAAAAATAGTCTTAGAATTATACAGCACAGAAACAGGTGCTTCTGGCTCACTTCGTCCGTGCCAGCTGTGATGCCTATCTACGCTAATCCTGTTTGCCCGCATTAGGCCCATATCCCTCTACACCCTTCCTATCCAAGTGCCTGTCCAGACACCTTTTAGTATGGGAGAAGTTGATACATCCCTGAGTTTTGAAAGAAGTGGCTTTCGAGGTAGAGGATGCTCTGGTTGTCATCTTCCAGGTTCTATAGACTCTGGAATTGTTCTGGTAGATTAGAGGCTAGTAAGTGTGGAGGGAGAGAGGGAGAGGGAGAGGGAAAGAGAGAGAGAGAAAGAGAGAGAGAGAAAGAGAGAGAGAGAAAGAGAGAGAGAAAGAGAGAGAGAGAAAGAGAGAGAACTGCAGATCTGTAGTAGGGAATATGATGGAACCTCTAATGAAGGATGTAATTACAAAATGCCTTGTAAAGAATTATAGGACTGAGCATAGTCAACGTGGATTTACGAAGGGAAAATCAGATTTGACTATTCTATTGAAGTTCTTCAGGGATGTGACCAGAATAGATAAGGGGGAAATCACATCTATCTCATCGCCATCACATCTCTTTTATCACATCTATCAGAATCTCTTGCAATCTCTTCTGTTCCAAGGAGATTAACTGCAGCTTTTACATAAGAACATAAGAAATAGGAGCAGAAGTAGGCCATCTGGCCCGTCAATAAGACATGGCTGATCTGGCCGTGGACTCAGATCCACCTACCTGCCTTTTCCCCGTAACCCTTAAATCCCCGACTATGCAAAAATCTAACGGTGTCTTAACTATATTTAATGAGGTAGCCTATACTGCTTCCCTGGGCAGAGAATTCCACAGATTCACTACTCTCTTGGAAAAGCAGTTTCTCCTCATCTCCATCCTAAATCTATTTCCCCGAATCTTGAGGCTATGTCCCCTGGTTCCAGTCTCACCTACCAGTGGAAACAACCTTCCTGCCTGTATCTTATCTATCTTTTTCATAATTTTATATGTTTCTATAAGATCCCCTCTCAGTCTTCTGAATTCCAGCGAGTATAGTCCCAGGCGACTCGATCTCTCCTCATAGTCTAACCCCCTCATCTTCGGAATTAACCTGCTGAACCGCCTCTGCACTGCCTCCAAAGCCAGTATATCCTTCCTCAAGTAAGGAGACCAGAACTGCACACAGTACTCCAGGTGCAGCCTCACCGGTACCCTGTAAAGTTGCAGCATAACCTCCCTGCTCTTAAATTCAATCCCTCTAGCAATGAAGGCCGTGATTCATGCACAAGCACTCCCAAGTCCCTCTGCACAACAGCATGCTGCAATCTTTCACCTTTAACTAATAACCTGACCTTCTATTTTCCTTCCAAAGTGGATGACCTCACATTTACCAACATTGTACTCCATCTGCCAGACCCTTGCCCACTCATTTAACCTATCCATATCTCTCTGCAAACTCTCTGCATCCTCTGCATAATTTGCTTTTCCACTCAATGTAGTGTCACCAGCAAACTTAGATACGCTACACTCAGTCCGCTCTTCCAAATCGTTAATGTACATCGTGAACATTTGCAGGCCCAGCACCTACCCCTGCGGCACCCCGCTCACCACTGATTGCTAACCAGAGAAACACCCATTTATCCCAACTCTCTGCCTTCCATTGGTTGACCAATCCTCTATCCATGCTAATACCTTACCCCCAACTCCATGCATCCTTATCTTATGGATAAGTCTTTTATGTGGTACCTGATTTGGAAATCCAAGAATACCACATCCACCTGTTCCCAAACAGGACCTGCCCTTCCTGAATCCATGCGGCATCTGCCTGATGGATCCACTTCTATCCAGATGTCTCGCTATTTCTTCCTTAATAATAGCTTCAAGCATTTTCCCGACTAGAGACATTAAGCTAACTGGCCTATAGTTACCTGAATTTTGCCTACATCCTTCTTTAAACAGTGGCATGACACTCACTGTCCTCCAATCTGCCGGGACTTTTCTGGTCTGTTGATGTAACTAAAGTTCATCATACTTGGAATCATTTCTCTTCTCCACCCTCTCCAAAGCCTTCACATAATTCCTAAGGTTTGGCATACAGAACAATAGTCCAGCTGTGGCTGAACCAGTGCCTTATAAAAATTCATCATGACTCCCTTTCTCTTGTTCTCTACACCTTTATGTATGAAGCCCAGGACACGATATGCATTTTTAATCACTTTCTCAATGACCCTATCACTTTCAAGAACCTATGCACAAATGCCCTGAGATCTCTCTATTCTAGTGTCACTTTTAGAATTGCATCCTTTACTTTATGTTGCCTCTTCCCATTCTTCCTACCAAAATGGAACACTCTGCATTTCTCACCATTAAATTTCATCACAACAACCTCGCACTCAAGGTCAGCAAGACCAAGGAATTGATTGTGGACTTCAGGAAGGGGAAGTCGGGAGAACACACACCAGTCTTCACTGAGGGGTCAGCGGTGGAAAGGGTGAGCAGCTTCAAGTTCCTGGGCATCAACATCTCAGGGGATCTATCTTGGGCCCAACACATGGATGCAATCATGATGAAAGCATGCCAGTGGCTCTGCTTCGTTAGGAGTTTGAGGAGATTTGGTATGTCACCAAAGACTTGCAAATTTCTATAGATGAACAGTGGAGAGCATTCTGACTGGTTGCATCACCGCCTGGTATGGAGGCTCCGATGCACAGGATCAAAAGAGGCTACCGAGGGCTGTAGACTCAACCAGCTCCATGGATACCACCCTCCCCACCATCAAGGTCATCTTCAAAAGGTGATGCCTCAAGAAGGCAGCATCCATCATTAAGGACCCTCACCATCCGGGACATGCCCTCTTCACGTTACTACCATCGGGGAGGAGGTACAGGAGCCTGAAGACCCACACTCAACGATTCAGGAACAGCTTCTTCCCCTCTGCCATCAGATTTCTGAATGGTCCATGAACACTACCTCATTGTTCTTCTTTTGCACTATTTATTATTGTAACTTACAGTAATTTTTATGTCTTGCACTGTGCTGCTGCTGCAAAACAACAAATTTCACATCATACATCAGTGATAATAAACCTGATTCTGATTCTAATTTCTCCCTGACTCCCCTCAGCAACCTGGCCCAGATGATCCAGCTAGCCTTTAAAGTCCCCCCTGTTTACCAGTGTTTAAGCTGATGTAGACTCTCAGTTATATCCTCCTTTGCCGAGACTCGGGCAGCATCTTCTTTGCTGATGCACTCACCTAATGCCTCAGCCATGCCTGTTCCCTCCATGAATAGATTTCTTTTTCAGTCTCTGATTGGCCCCACCTCTTCTCTTACAACTTTCCTCCTGTTCACACGCAGATGGAGTATTTCTGGATTCCTGTTTACATTTGCTGTCTACCTTTCCTCAGATCCTCTTTCTCATCTCCTCGGAACTTTCTGTGACCAGCCTGGTTCTCAGTTGTGTTACCTGGCACCCATCACATGCTCCACTTTCTTTCTGCTTCTCTAATATCTGTTTGGACATCCAGGGAGCTCTGGCTTTAAATGTCCCCACCCTTCCTTGCCGTGGGAACATAATTAAGACTATAGCAGAAGCACCTCTATTTTAAAGGCTTCCCATTCTGCCCGCCAAACATCAATTCCAACACAGGCAGGGCCAAATCTACTCTCATCCTATTGAAATTGGCCCTTCTCCAATTGACTATTTGTACCTTGGAGTGGTCTAAATTTCTCACATTTATTCTAAACCTCACAATATTATTATATCCCCATTTTCAAGTGTTCCTCCACTGATAATGTGGTGACACTTCAAAGTCAAATTAAGAACAGAGGAGAAACACTGTGGGACATTATCAAAAGGAAATCCAAATAAATCACTTCCACTGGTTCCTTCCATCCCCATCCCCCATCCCACTGGTCACATTCCTAAAGAACTTTAAAAGACAGCTTCCTCCCCATCCCAAAGTATCCAACCTTTACAACCATACCTTACTATTCCTTCCTTATAAGGTATCAATACTCTCCTTAGATAGACACGTGTTGTTTCCTGACTAGTCCATGGGGCGGGCAGTTCCACATTCAAACCACGCTCCGATTGAAGACATTTTCCCCGCATTGCCTCCTGGATTTACTGGTGACCCTCTCGCACCTCTGAAGTCCCCGTCCCCTCCCTCCCTCCTCCTCCCCTCCCTCCCTCCCTCCAAGTGGGAGCGTTTCTTCAACATTTACTCCATTAACTCCTCAACCCTCTGCCCCACCCCCATCCTCCCCACCCACACTTCTGATCGCTATCGCGCCAGCTTCCGGAATCATAAACTTTTCTCACCGCTACCTTCTTTAAACTTGCTGATCGGAACTGTGTACACCACTCCAAATGATTGTCTCATAATCATTCGGGTTTCAATGCAACCGGTCACACCCCCACCGATGTGATTTTTAATTCTGTCTGGGCATGGAATCTAACCCACTCGTAACACGCTGCAGGCTGATCTCAAGGTCCTGATGACATTCACCAAGCAATCAAAGGCTCGCCTTTGCCGTTCGAGGAACCAGCAGTGTAGATAGATAGTACGGCGTTCTTGTTTAAACGCAGGTAGTTCAGTGTTGGAATTTCCAACAATTATGTTACAGAGAGGCAGATTGAAGGGTGCAGGAAATCTGAACGCAGCGATAACGCGGCCCCACAGGGTTCTATAAAATGTCAATGACACACTGTAACGTAAGAGCTGTTCCTTTCACCAACTCCCCATCCCCCCTTCCGGCCTAGTAACCGGTTAATACAAGGCTGGCTTTCAGCACTATAATCAAACTTCAGCAACCGACCGACCAGAACATTGAGCAGAAACCAGCCCAATTCCATCATTTCGGTTTGCAATACAGCTCCAAATGCAGGGGAAAAATAAAAGATCCCGCCCGCCGCCTCCCGCTGCAAACTAACAAGAAAAAGTGTACGTGCAGTTGAATGTAAAATTAATCCATGGAAATAAATAGTTGGATTAGAAGCGCTGCTGCGTAGAGACGCCCGCCTGTCCGCCCAGCGGAGCGCCCGGGACACCTGGACACTCACCTGGCCGGCGTCCAGCGCCACCTGTACCGCCGCTTGGAGACACTCCTTCAGCGGCTGCTCGCTCGCCTTCTCCCCCAGCCCCGCCATCCCCGTCCGGCACGCCGACCGATCCGATCCTCTGCCAGACTTGACTGAGGTTGATGGGTGGCCCGGGTCTCTCACTACACACAGACACAACCTTTCTCTCTCTTTCTCTCTCTGCTGCACTCTAGCGTGTGTCACTGCTCAACAACAACAACACCACCCGCTTACATAGCGCCTTCTGCACAGGTATCCCAAGGCAAATCAGCCAGTATCACAGAAGCGTTTGGCACAGAAACCGGTCTATTTGCTCACCTCGTCCATGCCTATCTACTGATCCTATCTGCCTGCATTAATTCCATATCCCTCTGTGTACAACAGCTTGCTGCAATCTTTCACCATTTAGCTAATAATCTGATCTTCTGCTTTCCCTTCCAAAGTGGATGTCCTTGGATTTACCAGCATTGTACTCCACCTGCCAGGCCCTTGCCCACACAATTAACCTATCTATATCTCTCTGAAGACTCTCCGCATCCTCTGCTACATCTATTTCTTGGTTTATTGCCTGTGCCACTGTAATGTTATTATTTGGTGACCTATAGACTGCTCCCACCAGTCATTTTTTCCCTTTACGATTCCTAAAGGGCAGGCACAGTAGTGTAGTGGTTAGTGTAACGCTATTACAGCGCCAGAGACCCAGGTTCAATTCCAGCCACCATCTGTAAAGAGTGCGTACGTTCTCCCTGTGACTGCGTGGGTTTCCTCCGGGTGCTCTGGTTTCCTCCCACATTCCAAAGATGTACGGGTTAGGAAGTTGTGGGCATGCTATGTTGGCGCCGGAAGCGTGGCGACACTCTCGGGCTGCCCCCAGAACACTCGATGCAAAAGATGCATTTCACTGTGTGTTTCCATGTACATGGCACTAATGAAGATATCTTGACTTGTACTTGTCTTTCCTGCCCAAATGCCTTTAAATGTTATAAAAATATCTGCCTCCGCCGCCTCCTCTGGTAGCTCAGTCTGTATAACCACCACCCCATGTGTGAAAAAAGTACCCCTCAGATTTCCCCTCTCACCTTAAACCTGTGCCTCCAAGTTCTAGACTCCTCAGCCCTGGGAAATAAAAAAATCTGACTATCTATGCCCCTCATAATGTTGTAAACCTCTATAATGTCACCCCTCAGCCTCCTACGCTCCAGTGAGAATAAACCCAGCCTGTCCGATCTCTCCTTATAACTACAGCCTTCCATTCCAGGCAACATTGTGGCAAACCTGTTCTGCACTTTCTCTACTGCTACCACATCCTTTTTGTGGTGTGGTTACCAGAACTGTACATGATATTCCAAATGCAGTCTGACCAATGTTTTGTACAACTGCAACATCATGTCCAAATTCTCAAACTTAATGCCTTGGCCTATGAAGGCTGGCATACCAAGTGCCTTCTATACAACCTTATCCACCTGTGTTGGTATTGGTATTGGTTTATTATTGTCACTTGTACTGAGGTACAGTGAAAAACTTGTCTTGCACACCAATCATACAGGTCAATTCATTACACAGTGCAGTTACATTGAGTTAGTACAGAGTGCATTGAGGTAGTACAGGTAAAAACAATAACAGTACAGAGTAAAGTGTCACAGCTACAGAGAAAGTGCAGTGCAATAAGGTGCAAGGTCTCAACAAGGTAGATCATGAGGTCAGAGTCCATCTCATCGTATGATGGGCGGCACGGTAGCATAGTGGTTAGCGTGACGCTATTACAGCACCAGCGATTGGGTTAAGATTCCCATCGCTATCTGTAAGGAGTTTGTACGTTCTCCCGTGTCTGCGTGGGTTTCCTCCGGGTGCTCCGGTTTCCTCCCACATTCCAAAGACAGTTGGGTAGGTTAACATAGGTTTAAAATGGGCAGCGCAGACTCGTTGGGCCAGAAGGGCCTGTTACCAGGCTGTAAATAGATAAAATTTAAATAAATAAATAAATAAAAACTTATAAGGGAACCGTTCAATAGTCTTATCACAGTGGGATAGAAGCTGTCCTTAAGCCTGGTGGTATGTGCCCTCAGGCTCCTGTATCTTCGACCTGATGGAAGAGGAGAGAAGAGAGAATGACCCGGGTGGGTGGGGTCTTTGATTATGCTGGCTGCTTCGCCAAGGCAGCGAGAGGTAAAAGACCAAGGAGGGGAGGCTGGTTTCCATGATGCGCTGGGCTGTGTCCACAACTCCCTGCAGTTTCTTGTGGTCCTGGGCAGAGCAGTTGCCGTACCAAGCCGTGATGCATCCAGATAGGATGTTTTCTATGGTGCATTGATAAAAGTTGGTGAGTGTCAAAGGGGACATGCCAAATTTCTTTAGCCTCCTGAGGAAGTAGAGGCACTGGTGAACTTTCTTGGCCATGGTATCTATGTGATTTGACCAGGACAGGCTATTGGTGATGTTCACTTCCAGGAACTTGAAGCTCTCAACCCTCTCAACCTCAGCACCATTGATGTAGACAGGTGCATGTACACCAACCCATTTCCTGAAGTCAATGACCAGCTCTTTTGATTTGTTTTATTGTTTTGTTTTGGGAAAGGTTGTTGATACTTCCAGGGAGCTATGAACTACAATGTGTCTTGGTACAACAATGCTCCTAAGGTCCTTGCCATTTGCACTATATGTCCTGTTAAAGGAGATATGGGCTGAGTGTCCTCCTGGCCTTTGCCCATCTTAAGATTTGACCCTGAGCCCCTTATGCAAATAGATAGAGAGCTGAAATGAACTCTGTTTCTCCATCCACAGATGCTGCCTGACCTGTTGAGGGTTTCCAGCATTTCCTGTTTTTATTTCAGATTTCCAGCATCTGCAGTTTTGTTTTCATGGGCAGAATCCTGGTTCTATCAACCAGATGACTTCATCAGCAGCTTATCCCCAGTGCAATCTTGGCCTCACCCTTTCAGAGATATTCCCGTTGTCCTATCCATCCCCAGCAACTTAAAATGGACTCATTTTCTCTCTTTTCCAGTTCTGACAAAGAGTCCCCAATCTGAAACATTAACTCTATTTCTCTTACCATGGATGCTCCACACAGCTGCTGACTGTTTCCAACATTTTGTACTTTTATTTCAGATTTCCAGTCTCAGCGGTTTTTTGATCTTCAAACTTGAATCGAAGCTTGCTAAAAAGAGCAATGCACAAAAAGCTGGGAGATCTCAGCAGGTCAGGCAGCATCTATGGAGGGAAATGGACAGTCGATGTTTTGGGTTGAGACCCTTCATCAGGACTTGCTAAAAAGAGGCAGCTTTTTTTAAGGAAAAGTGAAAGAGGGGAGCGAAGTTGACAAGTCTGGGGAGAGAATTACAGCCTCCAATGACAAAGTTAATGCGATTAAATTCGGGAATAGTCAGTAGGCCAGACTTGAAGATGCATAGACATCCAGAAGAGTTATATAGGCCTGGAGGAAGCTGGGGGAATAAGGCGGGATTGAGGCCATGGAGGGCTTTGAAATCTAGGCAACGTTCAAAAATAGGCTTGTTGCATATCCAAGTGTCAATCGGCATTCAAAGAGGTGATGCGTGCAAATTAGATCACAGGGTGACCTCAGGTTCAGAGACAAGAAACCTATAGCTCTACTCCTCCTGTCCTGTTGCAGGGTTTTGACCTGAAACATCGACCGTTTCTTTCCTCCCACAGATGCTGCTCGACCCGCTGAGTTCCTCCAGTGGAGTGTTTGTTAAATAAGATAAGGTATCTTTATTAGTCACATGTACATCGAAACACACAATGAAATGCACCTTTGCGTAGATTGTTCTGGGGACAGCCCACAAGTGTCACCACGCTTCCCGTGCCAACATAGCACGCCCACAACTTCCTAACATGTACGACTTTGGAATGTGGGAGGAAACCGGAGCACCCGGAGGAAACCCACGCAGACACACAGGGAGAACGTACAAACTCCTTACAGACAGCGGCTGGAATTGAACCTGGGTCGCTGGTGCTGTAATAGCATTACGCTAACCGCTACATTACCGTGCCTGCCCCATATTCCAGCTTCTGCAGTCTCTTGTGTCTCCATTCCGGTCAAGTTTGCCCTCTGCCCATTTCGTCCCAATCTCCTCCGGTTTTGCCAGCATTCTGCTGGGGCCTGCCAGAGCTTTTCCTGAGCCAGGTGGTCACTGATAGGACCAAAAGCCAGAGCAATTTGCAACGAAGATGGAAGGCCGATTCAAAATGGTTGGCTGTTTGTACGGGTGGGGAAGCGTGCTTTAAGGCAATCTGCTATAAGCTGGCAATTGTCTTTGCATGTGGAACGCTTTTACCCCTGACGTCAGTGGTGGGTTCTCTACCACCGGACACCAGCTGCATTTCCAGCCCCTGATCTCCACTGCCCTTTTGTCAGTAAAATCTGTGTTTTCTTCTGTAAATAAGCAGTCATGCTTGAGGATCTAATAGTGTGGTCGGATCATTGCAGTCTGCAGCAGATTCACTTCTGCTAACTGCCCAGTTATCCCATCTGTTCAGTCAGTAACTCTGCTGCTTATTTTGAGAGGCATTATTTACATGACCGGTAAGGTCAGTGTTTATTGCTGTTTCGGAAGGTGTTGGTGAGCCACCCTCTTGAACCGCCCCAGATAGGAATCAACGTGAATGCTGTGAGTCTGGAGCTAAATTCGTTCTGCATGGGTTTTCACTGTCAGTCCGTAGTCTCATGGTCACCATTACTGACGCCAGTTTTCTTGTTTTAATTACAGATTTATTTAGTTCAGTAGATTTAAATTCCCCAGCTGACACGGTGAGATTTGAACTCATGTTTTGAGCTCTGCAGTTCAGGCCTCAGGATAATAGTCCAGAATAACTGATCTACTAGCTGACTCCAGATGCATTTCAATCTCTCATGTCTGTTTCTGTCTGACTGGTGCCAACAATCAAACACAATGTGTGAAACAGGGACTGTGCTTATATCAGACCATTGTCGTATCAAGAAAGACTTACCAACTTCTGAATTAGGAGCAAGAAATAGGCCCTCAGCCCCTCAGGCCTGCTCTGCCATTCAATAAGATCATGGCCTACCTGATCCCAACCTCATCTCCACATTCCCATCTGCATCCGGTAGCCTTTCAATCCCTTGCTTATCAATAATTTATCTACCTGGCCTGAAAAATATTCAGAAAATCTGCTTTTACTGTCCTGTCAGAAAGAAAGTTCCAAAAACTTGTGAGTCTGTGAGTGAAAAAAGTTTCACCTCGTCCCTGTCTTCAATGATTGATACACTATCTTTAAACAGTGACCCACCTTGTTGTATCTCTTTTGCACCTTTCACAACCTTCAAATATCCCAAAGCACTTTACAGCTAATGAGGTACTTTTAACTCAGAACCAGAGTCAGGTTTATTATCACTGACATATATCACGAGATTTGTTGTTTTGCCGCAGCAGTACAGTGCAAGACATAAGAGTTACTGTAAGTTACAAAAATAAATAAGTAGCGCAAAAGAGGAATAACGAGGTGGTGTTCATGGGTTCATGGACCATTCAGAAATCTGATGGTGGGAGGAAGAGGCTGTTCCTGAACCATTGAGTGTGGGTCTTCAACCTCCTCCCCGATGGTAGTAACATGAAGAGGGCATGTCCTGGATGGTGAGGGTCCTTAATGATGGATGTCGCCTTCATGAGGCACCGCCTCTTGAACATGTCCTGATGGCGGGGAGGGTTGTGCCCGTGATGGAGCTGGCTGAGTCTACAACCCTCTGCAGCCTCTTTTTATCCTGCACATTGAGCCTCCATACCAGGCGGTGATGCAACCAGTCAGAATGCTCTCCACCGTACATCTGTAGAAATTTGCAAGAGTCTTTGGTGACTCTTAATAAAGTTGAGCCAATGGCATGCCTTCTTTGTAATTGCATCAAAGTGTTGGGCCCAAGATAGATCCTCTAAGACGTTGACACCCAGGAACTTGAAGCTGCTCACCCTTTCCACCGCTGACCTCTCAGTGAAGACAGGTGTGTGTTCTCCCGACTTCCCCTTCCTGAAGTCCACAATCAATTCCTTGGTCTTGCTGACATTGAGTGTGAGGCTAATGTTGCAACACCACTCAACCAACCGATCTATCTCACTCCAGTACACCTCCTCATCACCAGCTTTTCAGGTACGTAATGATATAAACTTGGCAGCCACATTGTGTGCAATAAGCTCCCACAGTATGATACGATACCCTCTACCCATGTAGTATCTCGCTCTACATACACTTGTTATAATTCTTTCATTTCATTGAATATTGATATTGACTGAAAATTTAGTGATAAATGTTGGCCAAGCCACAGTTCTTATCCTCCTACTCTTCTTCCAAACAGTGCCAAGGGATATTTTACGCCCACCTTGGACAAAATCAGTCATGTGTAATGCAGCACATTCAACACTCCCTCACTGGGGCATTGAGTTTCTGGAGTGGGATATGAACTCACAGCTTCCTAACTCAGAGGCAAGAGTGCTAACTTCTGAACCACCACTGATTTTAGGAATAAAAATGACCCACATGAAAAGACCACTGCAAACTTCCAACCAGTTACCTCAATTGTCTAATTCCCTTTGTAACATCACTATTGAATTTGATTCCACTGCATTCCAGATCACAATATCTGGCTGAGTGAATGGAGGTTTGACCTTGCCCCTGGTTCTTTTGCCTGTCACCCTAGCTCCTGGCCTCTATACTACTGGAAATGATTTCTCATTACTCTCAGGACTTTTAATATCTCCATTAAGCCACTGCCCACTTACCCCCTCCTCTGTTTCCCTGCCTTCCCCCCCCCCCCCCCATCCCACCACCACCAACTGTTCTAAGGGGAACCAGCCTAGGCTTCTCACTCTCTCAGTCCAATTGTCACAACTCTGGTACCATTCCTGCAATTACTCCAGGACTACATCCAAGTGCTGTTCCCAACTGATCCTTGTCATTTTAAAGAAAGTGTGTAATTGGCCTGAGATGCATCTCCCCACGGAAACCAAGTCAGCAGATGGCCAGAGACAATGCTGTATTATCTGTAGCAAGGAAATACAACGGCTCCCAGCATTACAAATGACCTGACTTATTGAAAACATGGCTTTATGCAAATTCTCCCATACATTTTCAAAGAATTTTTCAAGCTAGTTATAATAATAATAAAATCTTTCATGGTGTTCATTAATGATGATACAGTATATCTACCATTAGTTTAATTAAGGGTAGTGTTAGGGTGAATATCCAATGAAATAAAAGAACTTTATCTCTTGCTGTCTTGGTGAAGCAGCCAGCATAATCAAAGACCCACCCGGGTCATTCTCCCTTCTCTCCTCTTCCATCAGGTAGAAGATACAGAAGCCTGAGGGCATGTACCACTAGGCTTAAGGACAGCTTCTACCCCACTGTGATAAGGATATTGAACGGTTCCCTTATACAATGAGATGGACTACGACCTCACGATCTACCTTGTTGTGACCTTGCACCTTATTGCACTGCACTTTCTCTGCAGCTGTGACACTTTACTCTGTACTGTTGTTGTTTTTACCTGTACTACATCAATGCACTCTGTACTAACCCAATGTAACTGCACTGTGTAATGAATTGACCTGTACGATTGGTATGCAAGACAAGTTTTTCACTGTACCTCAGTACAAGTGACAATAATAAACCAATACCAATATTAATTATAGCAAGTGTATGTAGGGCGAGATACTACATGGGTAGCTATAGAAAGCAGACAGTTCTCAGGAACAGAACCCTGATTGTAGCTGCCACAGAGCGTTGGAACTGGCAATAATAGCAGTGATTAGTTTTTGCCTGGGGTTTAGCTCTGTCCTCTTGTACAGATGCTGCAATTCTGACCCTTGAGGGATTTGATCCTGGTAGCTTCCAAATTTTCAACATGGTTTTCAAACCCATCTTGCTCCTTCTCTTCCTCTCCAGCCCAATAAGACCTTGATCCTCCAATTCCTGCCTCTGGTTTATCTCCAAAGTAATTGCTCCACCATTGGTGGCTGCACCTTCAACTACCATGGCCCTGAGCTCTGGAATGTCCTCAACCCACCTCTCTGCCTCCCTCCCTTCTTTATAAAGCTTCTTAAAACCTGCTAATTTAAGAGATTTCTGGCCATTTGCTTTACCCGCTCCTTACAGATCAGGGTGTCAAATTTTGTTGTTTAAGTGTCCAAGTGAAGTGCCTTGAGATGTGTAAATTGGTAAACTGATAAATTGGTTTATTATTGTCACATGTACCAAGGTACAGTGACAAACTTTGTTTTGCATGCCATCCATACAGATCATTTCATCACATCAGTACACTGAGGTAGTACAAGCGAAAAGAATAACAGTATGCAGAATAAAGTGTTACAGTTACAGAGAAAGTGCAGTGTAGGCAGACAATAAGGTGCATGGCCATGACGACATAGATTGTAAGGTCAGGAGTCCATCTTAAACATAGAACATAGAACATAATAGGACAGTACAGGCCCTTCAGCCCAAAATGTTTTGCCAACATTTTATCCTGCTGTAAGATCTATCTAACCCTTCCCTCCCACATAGCCCCCTATTTTTCTATCATTCCTGTGGCTATCTAAGAGCCTTTTAAATGTCCCTAATGTATCTGCCCCCACAAACTCTGCCGGCAGTGCGTTCCACGCACCCACCACTCTCTGTGTAAAAAACTTACCCCTGACATCCCCCTTATATCTTCCTCCAATCACCTTAAAATTATGTCCCCTCATGTAAGCCATTTTCACCCTGGGAAAAAGTCTCCGACTGTCTACTCGATCTATACCTCTTATCATCTTGTACACCTCTATCAAGTCACCTCCCATCCTCCTTCTCTCCAAAGAGAAAAGCCCAAGCTCGCTCAACCTATCTTCATAAGACGTGCTCTCCAATCCAGGCAGCATCCTGGTAAATCTCCTCTGCACCCTCTCTAAAGCTTCCACATCCGACCAGAACTGAACACAATACTCCAAGTGTGGTCTAACCAGAGTTCTATAGAGCTGCAACATCACCTCGCGGCTCTTGAATTCAATACCCCGACTAATGAAGGCCAACACTCCATACACCTTCTTAACAGCCCTATCGACCTGCACGGCAACCTTGAGGAGTCTATGGATGTGGACCCTCAGATCCCTCTGTTCCTTCACACCGCTAAGAGTCCTGCCATTAACCTTGTATTCTGCCTTCACATTCGATCTGCCGAAGTGTATCACCTCACACTTTTCTGGGTTGAACTCCATCTGCCACTTCTCAGCCCAGGTCTGCATTCTATCAATATCTTGTTGTAATCTACAGCAACCTTCTACACCATCCACAACACCACCATCCTTTGTATCATCAGCAAACTTACTAACCCACCCTTCCACATCCTCATCCAAGTCATTTATAAAAATCACAAAGAGCAGGGGTCCCAGAACAGATCCCTGCAGAACACCACTGGTCACCGACCTCCAGGCAGAATACGCTTCACCTACCACCACCCTCTGTCTTCTATGGGTGAGCCAATTTGGAATCACATTCTGAAAGTACAAGAGGCCCCATTCAATAGGCTTATAACAGCGGGATAGAAGCTGTTCCTGAGCCTGGTGGTACGTGCTTTCAGGTTTTTGTATCTTCAGCCCAATGAGAGGGGGGAGAAGAGAGAATGTCCAGGGTGGGTGGGGTCTTTGATTATGTTGACTGCTTTACCGAGGCAGTGAGAAGTATAGACAGAGTCCATGGAGGGGAGCCTGGTTTTCGTGATGTGCTGAGCTGTGTCCACAACTCTCTGCAGTTTTTTGCAGTGTCAGGCAGAGCAGTAACCAAGCCATGATGCATCAGATAGGATGATTTCTATGGTGCATCCCTACAAAAATTGGAGATGTGTTATTATTTTAATATCGCTAACTAAATGCAAGTTATTGCTGTTATTGAATGCTCCACTACTTCAGTCTCAGTATAAGTGGTGTCAGTCAGGCTGTGGGTTACTTGGTCTGTATGATGACACATTTTAATTTTAGACTTTCTTTCATTTGCATTAGATTTTTTTTGTCCCCCTATTCTGATATTCCCTTTTGATGGAACCCTTTCCTTAAAATTGTATTGACTTGCAGTTTTCCCAATTTACCACTGACAAATCTCCTTCCCGATGTTGAACGTACTCAGAAAAAATGAATGCAGAAAACCCCAGCCTGACTAAAACTCACAACTCCCATGGGAATGGAATCAGACAATGCTGGAGATACTCAGCAAACCAGGCAGCATCTGTGGAGAGAGAAACAGAGTTAATGTTTCAGGATGATGATCTTTTAATAACTCTGCTTCTCTCTCTCAAATATAAAAACAGAAAATGCTGGAAACACTCAAGTGAATGCTTCAGGTCAATGTCCTTCCATCAGATTCCCTTTGGTGCTAATAGAAGGTCATTAACTGGAAACATTAATTCTGTTTCTCTCTACAGAGATGCTGCCTGACCTGCTGAGTATCCTGTTGATGAATTTCTAGCATCTGTAGTTTTTTGTATATTCATTAGTATCCAAATCCAAGTTCTGGGTTGGTACTATTTAATGACCTGACATGTAAAATGAAAAAAACATTGTCTAACACCTATTTTTTTATTTGCAGGATGTAAAAGCAGCTAGCAGTCCCCGATTTTGTTGTCCACCCCTAATTATATTAACTTTATAGCTTTATCGGGGTGTAAATGTCTTATAAAGGTATTAGTGATAATATATAAAGCTGTTAGCACTGTTTTTCAGCCGATATTTGTGCACCAACCAAAAGAAACAGCTGCTTTTCTGTTGCCTCACTGAAACAATAAATCCATTGAATGCAGAATCAGCGGGAAAGGCAGGCTGGCTGACGATATTCAGATCCCACGCATTATGTGTTCACTTTGAATAATAGGGAAACCTGTTGACGCAAACAGTATAAATGGACAAATAAAACCTGCCAACTTAGTCACTAATCTGCTAAACAGCTCCTGTTGTTAAATCCCTTTCATGGGAGCTGCGAACAGATGAGAGGGGAAGAGGGGGCAGGAATCTGTTCAATTTGTGATTGTGGTTCCTTGTCCGTAATGCCACGTGGTCTTCATTTCTCCTAACAATATAGAAGGAGGGCATTCAGCCCATCAAGGCAATGCTAGTCCACAGAGCAATCCCATCCACCCTATTCCCCCACTTATTTCCCTGAAACCTATCCTCTCACACATGCCCATTAACATCCCCCACTCATTCCTCCCGTCAGCTACACACACAAGGGGTAATTTACAATAACCAATTAGCCTAATAACCGGCAGGTGTTCTGGAATATGGGAGGGAACCAGAGCGTGGAGAGATTGTGCAAACTGCACACACAGACAACATCACAATTGCTCCCAGGCTGCTGGATCTATGAGACATCCGCACCTCCTACAGTGGCATTGTGCCTTCCTACGCCCGTCAGTACTGTGCGATTTGCACACTGGACAGATTCATTGTCCGTATTCAGGATGTTGCCCTCACTGCTAGGTCAGCACCTATTGCCCAACTCTAACTGCCCTTGAGAAGGTGAAGTGGTGGTCAGTCCAGGAAGGAGATGGAGAGCCTGGTGGTATGGTGTCAGGATAACAACCTTTCCTTCAGTGTCAGCAAAACAAAAGGGCTGGTCATTGACTTCAGGAAGTGGAGCGGAGCACACTCCCCTGTATGTCCCAATGGTGCTGAGGTGGAGATGATTGAGAGCTTCAAGTTCCTCGGTGTAAGGAAATTACACCAATAGCCTGTCCTGGTCCAACCACGTAGACACCATGGCCAAGAAAGCGCACCAGTGCCTCAACTACTTCAGAAGGCTAAGGAAATTCGGCATGTTCCCATTGGCTCTCACCAATTTTTATCGATGCACTGAAGAAACCATCCTATCTGGATGCATCACAGCTTGGTGTGGCAACTGCTCTGCCCAAAACCGCAAGAAATTGTGAAGGGTTGTGGACACAGCTCAGTCCATCACGGAAACCAGCCTCCCCTCCATTGACTCTGTCTATATTTCTCGCTGCCTCGGAAAAGCAGCCAAAGACCCCTCCCACCCCGGACATTCTCTCTTCTCCCCCCTTCCATCAGGCAGAAGATACAAAAGCTTGAAAACACACAACACCAGGATCAAGGACAGCTTCTATCCCACTGTTATAAGACTATTGAGCGGAGCTCTCATACAAGAAAGATAAACCCGTAGCCTCACAATTTACCTCGTCACGGCCTTGCACCTTATCGCCTGCCTGCACTGCACTTTTTCTGTAATTGTAACACTATATTCTACATTCTGTTATTGCTTTTCCCTTGTACTAATGTTTTGAAATGATCTGTGTGAGTGACATGCAAAACAAAGTTTTTCACTGTATCTCGGTACATGTGTCAATAATAAACCAATTACCAATTAATTACCAATTACTCCCAGGTGTATGGAGGTACAATGGTGAGTGACTCTCACCATATCTTCCATCTGTCCGTAACAGAGAGCGGTTCCTGCCACTTCCCCTCCAGAGGCTGGAGAAGCTACAGAGGGTTGCAGACTCAGCCAGCTCCATCACGGGCACAACCCTCCCCACCATCGAGGACATCTTCAAGAGATGGTGCCTCAAGAAGGTGGCATCCACTATTAAGGACCCTCACCATCCAGGACATGCCCTCTCCTCGTTACTACCATCAGGGAGGAGGTACAGGAACCTGAAGACCCACACTCAATGTTTCAGAAACAGCATCTTCTCCTCCGCCATCAAATTTCTGAACTGTCCACGAACCCATTAACACTACCACGTTGTTCCTTTTTTTTGCAATCTTTATTTATTTTTGTAATTCATAGTAATTTTATGTCTTTGCACTGCACTGCTGCTGCAAAACAACAAACTTCACGTCATATAAGTCAGTGATAATAAATCTGATTCTGATTCCCCTCAGTGGAGTCCCCGGGAAACAGTCTGCTCACGAAGAAGCAGTAAGGAGCTTGCTCTGAATGATGTGGAGGGATTTGGTCAGCCTGCATATCCTGCATGTGGAACATCATGGACTGACCACCACTTCACCACCACCTTCTCAAGGACAGTTAGAGTTGGGTAATAGATGCTGACCCAGAGTCCTCAGGCTTCCAACATGGGCTTGGATAACATCCAGCGACCAAGACATCAGATAATGGCGCCAGTTCGAGCCCAGGGTCCCTCTTAGTCTGAGCAACTGTCTGATTTCTATTAGTTGTACTTCACATAGCAGTGCACGGTAGTGTAGTGGTTAACGTAACGTTATTACAGCGCCAGTGACCCAGGTTCAATTCCAGCCGCTGTCTGTAAGGAGTTTGTATATTCTCCCCGTGTCTGCGTGGGTTTCCTCCAGGTGCTCCGGTTTTCTCCCACGTTCCAAAGACGTACGGGTTAGGAAGTTGTGGGCATGCTATGTTGGCGCTGGAAGCATGGCGACACTTGCAGGCTGCCCCCAGAACACTCTATGCAAAAAATGCATTTCACTGTACATGTGACTAATAAAGAAATATCTTATCTTACAAAATGCGTTTCAGTAAATCTCTCAATTACGCTATGAGAAAGGATCGAGCAGATTGCATCTGCTGGAGTTTAGAAGAGTAAGAGGCAACTCGACTGAAGCCTACAAAATATGACAGGATGAATGTGGATTTCACCAGTCCAGATGAAGGGTCTCGACCCGAAATGTCTACCGTCCATTTCCCTCCACAGGTGCTGCCCGACCCACTGAGTTCCTCCAGCGGCTTTTTTGTTGCTCCAGGTTCCAGCATCTGCGGTCTCTTGAGTCTGCGGATAAAAAAAAGGTAGCTTGGAATTAAAGAGAAGGTGGCAGGGATGATGGATAGGACAATGGGAACGTTTAAGGTTCTCTGTAGTCTTGGCCCAGCTAACAGTAGTGCGGGAATGCACGTGAATACCAGTCGTTGTAGCTTCCTTTCTTTTTCAATCTTTTTATTAGTTTTCAAATTAATACAGATTAAGATATCAATGTTTATACATGTAATGCAAAGAGATCAGGGGAACAATCATGACATGGGTAATCATAAAGAACAATAAAGTATAAAAAAAATCTGTAGATGCAACGATCTGTTAGTGAATGAATATAATATAAAAGAAAAAGATTTATTATAGAATATAAAAGAAAGAAAAAAAATCCCCAAAACAATAAGAATAATTATAAACAATATATCAAACCAAACTAAGCTAAACAAAAAATATTTTAAAAAAAAACAGAAAAAAAAAGACTGGACTAAAATTTCTCAGTAGAAACAGAGCAATATTATGTCATCAACTCCATTCCTCTAAAGTGAAAGGTTATTATAAGGGGATCTATATCATATGAAAATATTGAATAAATGGACTCCAAACTTCCTCAAATTTCAGCGAAGGATCGACAGTACCACTCCCAATTTTTTCCAAGTTTAAACATGATATAGTTTGAGAAAGCCATTAAAAAGTAGTAGGGGGTATTGGATCCTTCCATTTAAGCAAAATGGATCGTTTGGCCATTAATGTAACAAAGGCAATCATACGGTTAGCGGAGGCAGATAGATGGCCAGATTCTATCCTTGGTAAACCAAAAATTGCAGTGATAGGATGAGGTTGTAAATCAATCTTCAATACATTTGAAATAATGTTAAAAATATCTTTCCAATATTTTTCCAAAAGAGGACAGGACCAAAACATATGTGTCAAAGAAGCCACATTCGATTTACATCTGTCACATATAGGATTTATATGTTGATAAAAACGAGCTAGCTTATCTTTTGACATATGGGTCCCATGAACTACCTTAAACTGTATCAAAGAATGTCTGGCACACATTGAAGATGTATTAACTAAATGAAGAATTTTCTTCTAAATCTCTGTAGGTATAGATGTCTGGAGTTCACTTTCCCATTCATTGTTAATTTTGTCCAGTGGTTCTGAATGAATTTTCATAATTAAATCATAAATTATTGCTATCAAGCCCTTCTGACAAGGATTAAAACCAAAACTTTTTTCCATAATTTCAGTTTTGTAAGGTGTGGGAAAAGAGGGCATAGTAGTTTTTTAAAAATTTCTAATTTGCAAATATCGAAAAAAGTGTGATCTAGGCAAATTGTATTTGTTAGACAATTGTTCAAAAGATGAAAAACAGTTATCAATGAATAAATCACGAAAACATACTATTCCCTTCCTTTACCATATGGAAAAAGCTGAGTCAACTCTGGATGGATGAAAGAAAAAATTAGATTGAATGGGACTTGATAGATTAAATTTATTCAATCCAAAAAATTTACAAAATTGAAACCATATTCGTATTGTATGTTTAACAATTGAGTTAATCATATGTTTACTTAATTTGGTAAGTGCAAAAGGGACTGGAGCTCCTAAAATAGAAACTAATGAAAATTCAGATACTGATTGGGACTCAAGGTGTACCCATTTGGGGCATTGAATTACATCTGAATCTTGTATCCAAAAAATTAAATACCTAATATTGATTGCCCAATAATATAACCTAAAGTTAGGCAAGGCCATACCACCATCCTTTTTTAGTTTTTGTAAATATTTCTTACTTAGTTGTTGTAGCTTTAATGACATCCTGCTCCTTCCCCTTCACGAAGCCTATACAAAAGGACATCAAAAGGTTTTCTGAGTCTGTGTTCTATATGCAACTTCTCTGCCGCTGCTGAGAAGCATGTTGGAATTTTGGTACACACTGCTCATTACTTTATAAATATTAAAAAGAATTGTTAAAAAAGGTCATGAGAACCATATCTTGAAAATCCAGAGGCCGAAACTTTCCGGCAGCTGTAAAGATTCAGAAAATTTGTCCTAATTGCATGAATACCACAATGAGAATCTTACAATCAAGCACTGTAGATTGTAAAAACTGCTTTTGGAGCACTCATATTCTGGAATAAAAAGAGAAAATTCTGGAAGTTCTCAGCAGATCAAGCAGCATCTGTGGAGAGAGACACAGAGTTAACATTTCAAGTTCATGATCATTCGTCAGTCATTGACCTGAAACATTGGTATTGATATTAGTATTGGCTTTATTATTGTCACATGTACCGACATAGTGAAAAGTTTTTGTTTGCGTGCCATCCAGACAGTTCATTCCATCCATAAGTACATCGAGGTAGTTAAAAGGAAAACAGAAGGCAGAATATAGTCATAGATCCATCAAGTAACACAGCACAGAAACGGGCCCTTCGGCCCAACTAGTCCATGCCAACCACAGCATCCTCCCTGCTAGTCCCAGTTGCCCGCATTCGGCCCATAACCTCCAACCCTCTCCCCTCCATGTACCTATCTAAATGCCTCTTAAATATTGTAGTTGTACTTGCCTCGACCACTTCCTCTGGCAGCTCATACTCACTACCCTCTGCGTAAAGAAGTTACCTCTCAGGTCTCAGGTTTGAAGGTCGGCACAACATGGTGGGCCGAAGGGCCTGTATTATGCTGTATTGTTCTATGGTTCTATGGTCTCTTTTAAATCTCTCCCTTCTTATCTTGTATCTGTGCCCTCTAGTTATGGACTCCCCAACCCTGGGGAAAAGACTATGACCGTCCACCTTATCCATACCCCTCATGATTTTATAAACCTATGAGGTCACCCCTCATTCTCCTACATTCCAAGGAATAAAGATCCAGCGTGGCCAACCTCTCCTTATAACTCAGGCCCTCTAGTCCAGGCAGCATCCTCGTAAATCTCTTCTGCACCCTCTCCAGCTTGACAATGTCTTTCCTATAACAGGGTGACCAAAACTGTACACAATACTCCAAGTGTGGCCTCACCAACGACTTACATAACTGCAACATAATGTCCCTACTCCTTGCCCTGACTGATGAAGGCCAGCATTGCTAGACACCTCCTTCACCACCCTGTCTACTTGTGCGGCCACTTTCAGCGAACTGTGCACTTGTACTCCCTCTGTTCCACAACACTTGTCAGTGCCCTGCCATTCACTGTGGCAGTTACAGCTACACAGTGTTACAGTTACAGAGAAAGTGCAGTGCAGGCAGACAAGTAAAGCGCAAGGGTCATGACAAGGAAGGTTGGGAGATCAAAAGTTCATCTTTTAGTGTATGAGAAGTCCGTTCAAGAGTTTGATAACAGCGGGATAGAAGCTCTACTTGGGCCTGATGGTATGTGCTCTCAAGCTTTTGTGTCTTCTGCCTGACGGGAGAGGGGAGAAGAGAGAATGACCGGGGTGAGAGGGGTCTTTGATTATGTTAACTCTGTTTCCACAAATACTGTCTGGCCTGTTTAGTACTTCCAGCATTTTCTGTTTTTAACACAAAATATGTTGGAATTGTATCACGTTTTAATAGTGTGCTTAAAATTGCAATTAATTTTTATTAATGCTCAACAGCCCTGCCTTTGACATGAGTCAGCCCTTCCATAAATCAAAGTAAGCTATTGCTGAAGAGTAACAAACAAATAGGAAGTCAAATATACATTTGTCTTCTGTGCAAGGGATCTGAAGGATGGTTGTCTGTCTGAACTGATATTGGACTTTGGTAAGGTCACAAAACTCTTCCTTCTCCAGGTGTGGATTACTTGCCTTTAGAGCGGGTGCACAGAGATTCACCAGATTAATTCCTGGGATGAAAGTGTTGTGCTGAATTTGCATTTATATTACAGATTCAACTGACAACTGGTGAAAAGTATACTCAGCTTTATTCAAACTCTTAATTACTCTTATTGGGCAGGGATGGCAGTGTAGTGGTTAGCGTAATGCTATTACAGTGCCAGCGACCTGGGTTCAATTCCAGCCGCTGTCTGTAAGGAGTTTGTACGTTCTCCCCGTGTCTGCGTGGGTTTCCTCCAGGTGCTCCGGTTTCCTCCCACATTCCAAAGACGTATGGGTTAGGAAGTTGTGAGCATGCTATGTTGGCGCCGGAAGCGTGGCGACACTTGCGGGCTGCCCCCAGAACACTCTACGCAAAAGGTGCATTTCTCTGCGTGCTTCGATGTACATGTGACTAATAAAGATATCTTATCTTACAAAGGCAAAGTACAAGCCCTCACAGCTTCCTCAGTGCATTACCCACCAAGACACAAGACAATATCTTAGACTTGTGCCCCTAGCATCTCTGAATCAGGGTTTCTCCTTGTGAGTGTTGGTTCCCATTACTCTTTCAGGTTTGATAAGGAATTAAGTCCTGTTTCCAGGACCCATCTACTCCTGTTCTCCTCCGGTGAGGCATTGATAGTCCAATCCAGGTCAAACCTATTCTAGCCACCTTTGTCCCATTTAAGCTGGGCTGTTGGTTGCCATAGTTTCACTTCCATTTCCAACTTCGCCAATTGCGTGACAACCTGGTTGTTGGTACTGAGCACAGATCAGGGACAAAGGAGTGTGGAATTGATTGCTCCTGACAGTTCAGACGAGGCCCTCACTCTCCATGTGGATCCCATTCCCAGGCCTTATCACTTAGGTATTTCTCTGTATTACCACGGGCCATAGTTTATCTCTTATTATCCTGGTAACAGCCAGCTCTTCTGCCTGCCACTGAGGCTCTCGATTCCATTGGGGTCTGAGACTGGACCCATTGTTCCTTATCTCAAGTGGTTACTTCCCAATTTGGGCAGGCACAGTAGTGCGGCGGTTAGTGTAATGTTATTACAGCGCCAGCGACCAGGGTTCGATTCCGGCCTCTGTCCGTAAGGAGTTTGTACGTTCTCCCCGTGTCTGCGTGGGTTTCCTCCGGGTGCTCCAGTTTCCTCCCACATTCCAAAGACGTACAGGTTAGGGAGTTGTGGGCATGCTATTTTGGCGCTGGAAGCATGGCGACACTTGCGGGCTGCCCCCAGAACATTCCACGCAAAAGATACATTTCACTGTGTGTTTTGATGTACGTGTGACTAATAAAGACTAATAGAGAACTCTGGGACCTTGAGTCTTAATAAAGCAAGCTGACTTCCCAAGCTACTACTGCTGCATAGTGAAGCTGAGAGAATGATACGATGGGGTATCGTCCCTTATCTCATGATGGTCTAGTTCCAGCCCATAGTTATATTTCACAGAGTATTTCACATCTACCTTCAAAGATCTCCACCATCTGGGCCATGCCATCATCTCGCATCTACTATCAGACAGGAGGTACAGAAGCCTGAAGTCCCACACCACCAGGTTCAAGAACTGCTACTTCCCTTCAACCATTTGATTCTTGAACCAAAATGGCACAACCCCCAATCATTACCTCACTATAGCAACACTATGACCACTTTGATTGCTTTGCACCACAATGGGCTTCGTTTTTTTTTGGTTCTAATTGCATTCATTCTTGTAAAAATTGTGTATAACTTATGTTGATGTTTTTCTCATGAATGCTGCATATCTGATGCTGTGTGCCTGTGATGCTGCTGCAAGTAAGTTTTTTCACTGCACCTGTGCATACATGGACTTGTGCATATGACAATAAACTTGACTTTGACTTTGAGTCTTAATTGCCAATGATGGTGGCTCCAAACAATGCCCCATTCAGAATCCTGTGATCTATTAACCCTGGAGATTCGCTGCTTCGATTAAGTATTAATCTATTTCCTTGCTTGTGTTTCCTTAACATTCTCAGAGAATTTCACAGACTATTAGCCATCCTTGTATGTGACTACTTCCAAACACTGCCCATGCTTCTGGGCTCTGATGGTTGTTTTAACCCTCTACTTGCTACAAGAGGGATGTCCCAGGAGTAGAATGGTCAGATATTTTCTGGATCTTAAAACAAAGAGAGGATATTTCATTGGAAAGTTTGGCAACTTTAGAGGGCTTGGCAAAGTAGATGGTGATAACACTATTGAACGGTTCCCTTATACAATGAGACGGACTCCTGACATAATCTACCTTGTTGGACCTTGCACCTTATTGCCTACCTGCAATGCACTTCCCTGTAGCTGTGACACTTTACTCTGTATTCTGTTATTGTTTTTACCCCGTACTACCTCAATGCACTGCGTACTGAATTGACCTGTACAATCGGTATGCAAGGCAAGTTTTTCACTGTAGCTTGGTACAAGCGACAATAATAAACCAATACCAATACCAATATTTCTGCTGCTGGTGAGTATGGAATAAGGAGTGGGGCTGATATAGTCTCAGGATATTGAGATAAGGAGAAATTCTTCAGTCTTGTGAGATAAATATTGACTTGGACTCTGGGTAGAAATCTTTGTTCTTTATGTCTCCCTGAAAGATCAGACAGAGTTTGGAGCTCAGGTTAGTGAGTCTTTCAAAAATGCAGCACTTCCTCAGGTCAGTGTCTAAGCTGAGATCTTTCAGCTCAATTTGCTGGAATGGGACTTGAACTCACAATTGAAGGTCACCCTGTGAGCCACAAGCCACAAAATAAGATTATCTAGAACCTGAATCAGATCTATTATCACTGACTTATATATCATGTTTGCTGCAGCAGTGCAGTACAAAGACATAAAATTACTATAAATTACAAAATTAGTAAATAGTGCAAAAAAAAGAATAAGGAGGTAGTGTTCATGGGTTCATGGACCGTTCAGAAATCTGATGGCGGAGGGGAAGAAGCTGTTCCTAAACCGTGGAGTGGGGATCTTCAGGTTCCTGTACCTCCTATCCGATCGTATTAACGAGAAGAGGGCATGTCCTGGATGGTGAGGGTCCTTAGTGATGGATGCCACCTTCTTGAGGCACCGCCTCTTGAAGGTGTCCTTGATGGTGGGGAGGGTTGTGCCCATGATGGAGCCGGCTGAGTCTACAACTCTCTGCAGCCTCTTTCGATCCTGCGCATTGGAGCCTCCATACGAGACTGTGACGCAACCAATCAGAATGCTCTCCACTGTACATTTATAGAAATTTGTAGAAGTCTTTGGTGACATATCATATCTCCTCAAACTCCTAAAGAAGTAGAGCTGCTGGCATGCCTTCTTCCTGATTGCATCAATGTGTTGGGCCCAGGATAGATCCTCTGAGATGTTGATGCCCAGGAACTTGAAGCTACTCACCCTTTCCACTGCTGACCCCTCAATGAGGACTGGTGTGTGTTCTCCCGACTTCCCCTTCCTGAAGTTCACAATCAGTTCCTTGGTCTTGTTGACGTTGCGACACCACTCAACCAGCCGATCTATCTCACTCCTGTACGCGTCCTCATTGCCATCTGTGATTCTACCAACAACAGTAGTGACATCTGTGAATTTATAAATAGCGTTTGAGCTGTGCCTAGCCATACAGACATGAGTGTAGAGAGAGTAGAGCAGTTGGCTAAGCACGCATCCTTGAGGTGTGCCTGTGTTGATTGTCAGCAAGGAGGAGATGTTACTACCGATCCGCACTGACTGTGGTCTCCTGATAAGGAAGTTGAGGATCCAGTTGCAGAGTTAGGTACAGAGACCCAGGTTTTGAAGCTTGTTGATTAGTACTGAGGGGATGATGGTGTTGAACACAGAGCTGTAATCGATAAACAGCAGCCTGACGTATGTTTTGCTGTTGTCTAGGTGCTAGGATTGCGTCCACTGTAGACCTGTTGTGGCAGTAGGTGAATTGCAGCAGGTCCAGGTCCTTGCTCAGGTAGAAGTTAATTCTAGTCATAGCCACCCTCTCAAAGCACTTCATCACAGTAGTGTTATTCTCCCTTTTGAAGCGTGTATAAAAGGCGTTGAGCTCATTGGGCAGTGAAGCACCGCTGCCATTTACGCTGTTAGGTTTTGCCTTATAGGAGGTAATAGCGCACAAACCCTGTCCCAGCTGTTGAGCATCCAGTCGTCTCCCTACCTTCATTTGGAATTGCCTTTTTCCTCTCACAATGGCCTTCCGTAGGTCATACCTGGACTTCTTGTAGGATTCTGGATTCGCCGGTCTTGAATGCCACAGATCCAGTCCTTAGCAGACTGTGAATCTCTTATTTCCTTCTGGTTTTGGAAAACTCGGTATGTTCTCGAAGGCACACACTGATCCACACAGGTCTTGATGAAGTCAGTGATGGCTGTGACGTATTCATTCAGATCCAAAGATGAATCCCTGAATATGGTCCAGTCCACTGATTCAAAGCAGTCCTGTAAATGCTCCTCTGCCTCCCTTGACCAGACCTTCGGTCCTCAGTCTCTGCCTACATGCCGTGTGTGTAGAAGTACAGCCAAGTGATCAGACTGAGAAAAGGAGAAATTCTTCAGTATTGCGAGATAATTATTGACTTGAATTTAAACTTATGTTAAATTCTCTGTGTATGGCCGTTGATATCTGGAGATGAAAAGACTTCTGGGCACTTGGAATTGAGTGATTTTGGGATTGGACAAGAATATGAAGTTGAGATAAAGGGTCAGCCTTGGGCTTTTTGAGTGGTGGAGAAGCTTGAAAGACCAAATAGCCTCCTCCTGTTCCTATTTAAATCCATAGAGTTATACAGCATGGAAACAGGCCATTCGGCCCAATGCATCCATATCTACCAAGATGCCTGTCTGCACTAATCCCATTTGCCTGGGTTTGGCCTGTATCCCTCTAAACCATTCCTACCCATGTACCATCTTACACTTCTGGAAGAAGAGTCTTGTTTTACAGTTTTATTGAATGGCTACCCTTAACGTGCTTACAAATTACTTCAGTGATTTGGCATATTGATGCAACACCTTTGATATGAGAAGATGTTCCAAAACGTTTTACGGAGTGTGGTGGAGAGAAATGGTTCCTGTGGCAAATAAGCAGGAGACCTAAAAGTGTAATCAAGACCTTGGCGTTCAGGTGATCTTTGCCAGGTGAGAATACAAATTAGAGAACAATGCGTTTGTCCCTAAGGTAATCTTATGGTGGCTTGTGGCTCACACGGTGACCTTCTGCGAGTTCAAATCCCATTCCAGCAACTTCGGCTCAAAGATCTAGGCTTAGACACTGACCCAGCACTGAGGAGGTGCTGCATTGTCACAGGTGCCATTTTTGAAAGAAACTTTAAACTGAGCTCTGAACTCAGTCTGATCTTAGTGGCATAAAGAACAAAGATTTCCACCCAGTGTCCAATTCAATACTTGTCACTAAACAGATCTTCCTTTTGTTTTCCTTTTGTTAAGCACATATTTTTGTTAAGAACCCCCCAGGGCTGCGTGCTCAGGCCACTGCTGTTCACACTGCTGACCCCATAACTGTTCTGCCAACTCAAGCTCCAACCATATCATCAAGTTTGCTGATGATACAACAGTGGTGGGCCTCATCAGCAGGAATGATGAAACAGCTTACAGAGAGGAGGTGGCGAGGCTGGCTGATTGGTGCTCAGTCAACAATCTCTCCTTGAATGTGGACAAGAGAGATGATTGTGGATTTTAGAAAGGCTCAGGCTGACCACTTACCCCTGTGCATCAATGGCATCATTGTACAGAGAGTCAGCTGTTATAAGTTCTTGGGAATACATATAGCAGATGACCTGTCCTGGTCAACTAACATCTCTTCCCTCGCCAAGAAGACACAGCAGCGTCTCCACTTCTTACAGCGGCTGAAAAGAGCAAACCTGCCCTCCCCCACCCTCACCACATTCTACAGGGGTACCATTGAGAGTGTCCTGACTAGCTGCATCTCTGCCTGGTACAGTAACTAACATCTCTGACCGTAAGTCTTTGCAGAGAATTGCGAGTACAGTGAAAAAGATCATTGGAGCACTTCTTCCCTCCATCTCGGATATTTACAATACACGATGCACACGTAAGGTTTATAGAATTATAGACGACCCTTCTCATCCCTCCCACGACCTATTTGTCCCACTGCCGTCTGGCAAGCGGTACCGGAGCATCCGGGCCAGAACTACTAGGTTGCACAACAGATTTCTCCCCCCAGGCTGTCAGGCTCCTGAATACCCTGGTAGACAAATGCCGTGTCAAAAGCCCTGGTTTGCACAACGGTGTATAAGAACTTTGGCTGCTGCTGAACATGTTTATACAATGAGTACAACACACTGAGCTTGTATTTCTCTTGTCCAACTTGGTTTTGCACTAACTCTGCACTAAATTTGTATTTTGTATGTACTTTTTTTTGCACTATTTGTACTTGCACTATTTTTTTCTTGATTTTTTGTTTTTTGTTGTATTTATTGTATTTCTTTTGTTCTATGTATGTCCTCTGTTGTGTGAGTCTGGGGGAAATTACATTTCGTTCCGCCATGTGTTTTTATAGCATGGATGAATGACAATAAAGTAACTTGAACTTGAACTTGGATATTTTTATCGTATTCCCCTTACTATGTAGAAGGAGATCATTTGGCCCAGTGAGTCCACAGGTTGCCCCTTTGGTCCATAATGGACCCTGTCCTTTCCTTGTATACCCTCTTGCCCTTAATAAATTTAAAACATCCTTTGGGACTTGCCATCTGGTGTTATTTCGTGCCTCCTCCTTGCATTACACTTTCCATAGTCCTGTAGGACCATTCCTGATTTCAGTTCTCTAAGCCACCCTTTTTCTTCAATAAACCCTTCATGTCCCTTGACATCCGCGGTTCCTTAGACTTGGCCGGACTGATTGCATGTAGATGTAACTGCAAGTAGCTATACCCTGTCTAATATTGTCAGGTCCTGTCTTGATACATTGAAATCCCCAAATTCAGGACCTTGATTTCTGGTCTATCCTTGTCCTTCTTCATAACAAACTGCTGATGACTGCCCCATTAGATCATCCCCAGCAAGGAGATTGCCCTCTTAGTGTTTCTAACATCTAACCATTTGGCCTCATTTGAAGAATTTTCAAGGATATCCTTCCTTCTTATTGCAATAATAGACTCCTTTGAATCCAAGCTCCATTGATTTCTGTTTAGCAGAAATACGAGACCAGAATGACATCTTAAACCTTGGAATTGAGGTAGCATCATCCCAATTCCTGGCAGACGACGCCCTGGTCCTCCCAGCGGCGGGTGGCGCTGTGTTCCCCACTCCGCCGCTTCTCGGCTGCACTTTGATCCTCCGAGGGGAGATGGCGCTGGTCTCCCACCCCCTGTGTTGCAGTTCGACCATCCCACCGTCTGGCGGCGCAGGCATCCCATTTTTTACACTGTAGTTTGATCATCCTAACGATAGATGGCGCTTGTCTCAGCCACCGGCGCCGGCTACGTTGGCCTCCCCGCGACAGGGGGCGCAGTCGACCCTCCCCCGCTCACTACCCAGGGGCAGTTCGGTCCTCCCGGCGGCAGGGGGCGCAGACACGGAGAGCCGCTGAAGCCTCCGTTACCTAGCAACGGGAACCCCCCCTCCCCTCCCCGCGGGATGGCTGTGATTTCAGCCCGTGTGTGAATCGTCGCCCGTCACTTCATCTCGTCCTCGCCGATCATGGCGGTTCCGACCGTCCACCGGTGTCTCTGGGTGAGTCAGGTCGGGGGTCGGGCCCGACGTCCCCCCTCCCCCTTTGCCCTGGGCTCCCCGCCTCACCCCACATCCTGCCCTGGCTCTGCCTCCCCCCCCGAATCCACCTCACCGGGCTCCCCCCTCCCTCTCCCTCTCCCTCCTCTCTCCCTCTCTCCCTCCCTCCCCCTCTCCCTCCTCTCTCCCCCCTCCCTCCCTCCCTCTCCCCCCCTCCCTCCCTCCCTCTCCCCCTCCCTCCCTCCCTCTCCCCTCCCCCCTCTCCCCTCCCCCCTCTCCCCTCCCCCCTCTCCCCTCCCCCTCTCCCCTCCCCCCTCCCCCCCTCCCTCCCCCCCTCTCCCCCCCTCCCTCCCCCTCCTCTCCCCCCCTCCCTCCCCCCTCCTCTCCCCCCCTCCCTCCCCCCTCCTCTCCCCCCTCCCTCCCCCCTCCTCTCCCCCCCTCCCTCCCCCCTCCTCTCCCCCCCTCCCTCCCCCTCCTCTCCCCCCCTCCCTCTCCCCCTCCCTCTCCCCCTCCCTCCCCCCCTCTCTCCCCCCCCTCCCCCTCCCTCTCTCCCCCTCCCTCCCCCTCCCTCCCTCCCCCTCCCTCCCTCCCCTCCCTCCCTCCCTCCCCCTCCCTCCCTCCCTCCCCCTCCCTCCCTCCCCCTCCCCTCCTCTCTCCCCCTCCCTCTCTCCCCTCCCTCTCTCCCCCTCCTCCCTCTCTCCCCCTCCTCCCTCTCTCCCTCCTCCCCCTCTCCCCCTCCCTCTCTCCCCCTCCCTCTCCCCTCCTCTCCCCCCTCTCCTCCTCTCCCCCCCTCCCTCTCCCCCCCTCCCCCCCCTCCCCTCTCCCCCCCCTCCCCCCCTCCCCCCCCTCCCCCCCTCCCCCCCTCCCCCCCTCTCCCCCCCCTCCCCCCTCCCCCCCTCCCCCCCTCTCCCCCCCCTCCTCCCTCTCCCCCTCCTCCCCCCCTCCTCCCCCTCCTCCCCCCTCCTCCCCCTCCTCCCCCTCCTCCCCGCCTCCCCCTCCTCCCCTCCTCCCCCTCCTCCCCCTCCCCCCCTCCCCCTCCCCCCCTCCCCCTCCTCCCCCCACCCCTCTCCTCCCCCTCCTCCCCCACCTCTCTCCTCCCCCTCCTCCCCCCACCCCTCTCCTCCCTCTCCCTCCCCCCACCCCTCTCCTCCCTCTCCCTCCCCCACCCCTCTCCTCCCTCTCCCTCCCCCCACCCCTCTCCTCCCTCTCCCTCCCCCCACCCCTCTCCTCCCTCTCCCTCCCCCCACCCCTCTCCTCCCTCTCCCTCCCCCCACCCCTCTCCTCCCTCTCCCTCCCCCCACCCCTCTCCTCCCTCTCCCTCCCCCCACCCCTCTCCTCCCTCTCCCTCCCCCCACCCCTCTCCTCCCTCTCCCTCCCCCCACCCCTCTCCTCCCTCTCCCTCCCCTCCCCTCCACCACCCCCCCCCCCCCCGGGATCACCCCATAAGTTTGCTCCTCTCCTTCCCCCGGCTCCCCCCTCACTTTCCCTTCCCCATACCCTCCCGGGTCCCTACTTGCCTCACTTCCCCTCATGAGTCCCCACTGTGCGCCTCCCAGGCTCTTCCCCCTCCCCCAATGCTTGCCTATCGCTTGCCTCTGTTGTCTCTCAGCCTCTCTTCTCAGCCATAGGTTGCTTGTTTCCCAGGGAATCTTGTGTTAGTGGGAAGGTAAATAGAGGATTTCACCCCACCAGGACAACAAATTTACATGAATGACATTAGAAACTAGAGAACCATTCACCTAATGGAAGAGAAAGTTTCTAAGATGTAAGTTGAAGTAGGTTTGGGAATTGACATTGATAGAGAAACAGTTATACATCGTGGAAATAGGCCCTTTGGCCCAACTTGTCCATACTGACCAAGTTGTCTACTTGAGCTAGTCCCATTTTCCCATGTTTGGCCAATATGTATTTCACTGCGTGTTTTGATGTACACGTGACTGATAAGGATATCTTATATCCCTCTAAACCTTTCCTGTCCATGTACCTGTCTAAATGTCCTTTAAATGTTGTAATTGCACCCATCTCTACCACTTCCTCTGGCAGCTCATTCCATATACATACCACCCAAGACCACAAGAAATTGTAGAGAGTTGTGAATGCGGCCCAGTCCATCGTGCAAACCAGCCTCCCCTCCATCGACTCCATCTACACTTCCTGCTGTCTCGGGAAAGCAGCCAACATAATCAAGGTCCCCACCCCGGTCATTCTCTCTTCTCCCCCCTTCCTTCAGGCAGAAGATACAAAAGCTTAAGAACACATACCTCTGGGGTCAAGGATGGCTTCTATCCCACTGTTTTAAGACTCTTGAAGGGACCTCTTGTAGCATAAACATGAACTTTCGATCTCTCCATCTACTTCATCATGGCCCTTGCACTTTAATTGTCTACCTGCACTGCACTTTCTCTGTAACTGTAACACTATATTCTACATTCTGTTTTGTTTTCCTTTTGTACTACCTCGATGTACTTATGCACGGAATGATCTGTCAGATTAGCATGTAAGCAAAAGCTTTTCATTGTATCTTGGTACATGTGACGATAATAAACCAATTACCTCTGTGTGGAAAAAGTTGCTCTTCAGATCCCTTTTAAGCCTTGCCCCTCTCACCTTAAACCTATGCCCTCTTGTTTAGAATCCCCCCACCCTGGGGAAAAAGACTGTAACCATTCACCTTATTTATGCCCCTCACGATTTTATAAGCCTCCTTTGCTCCAGGGGAGAAAGTCCCAGCCTATCAAGTCTCTTCTTGTAGCTCCCTCCAGTCCCAGTAACATCCTCGTGAATCTTTTCTGTACCCTTTCCTGCTAAATGACATCCTTCCTCTGGCAGGGTGACCAAGTGTGGTCTCACCAACGTCTTGTACAGCTGAATGGTCTTAACCCAGCGCCTATGTGTTTCCATAGCTTTGTGCTGAAAATGAGCACTTGCAAAGAAAACTGAAGAAACTCCGTCAGAAGAATGAACTGCTGGAGACCGAGCTTTCAGAAATCCAGGAAAAAGTTCGTCTGCAACAGCTGATGAGGGACTTTGTAACCACAAGAGAGTGAGAGCCCTAAGGGCATCCTTTTTCTCTACTTGTGTAAACATGCTGTTTTAATACTGTTTTATTATCATATGCAACTCATACTTGGGTACTTGTAAAAAGACTCCCCCAAAATTTTACCCAAGAGTAAGGAACTTATATAAGTACACTGAACCCCTGAGTTACGGCAGTTCGGGTAATGGAAATTCACCCTTACGGAATTCACAAATCACTACCAAAAAATTTGTGATATGGAATAGAAATTCACTGTTATGGAATTTGTGTGAAAATAGTAAATAAGCACAAAATGTACACAGGGAATGAACTAGTTTACCAATGACAATGATCACAGGCTGCCAGTTCGCTGTGAGAGGCCACTTAAGAGACCTGCTTTGGAAACTGACAAGGCAACATCTTCTATTGGCACTAATACAATACTTTATCAAATAATGTAACATTCATTTCAAGTTAATTAAAACAACAACCCTTTCTCTTCTGCCTACAACACAATCAGAATTCCCTTGACTGTGGACCACACACTGCGGGGGGCATTACTGTTGAGAGAAAGACTTCCTATAGGAATGCATCTCCACTTATAAAATAGGATTCAGTTGGGGGGGAAGCAAAGAGTTTGTTTAACGGAAAGTTGCAATACAGATGGTTTTCTAGGAACACATCCCTCCGTAATGCAGGAGTACACTGTAACCTGTTTTAAATCTCTGTCCATGCAAATTTCCACACTTAGTGTTGGCTCAGTCCCACAAGTAATAATTGTGTCATTGTTTGATTTAAATTACTTATCGTTGATTTCATAGACAACCCTCCCCGCCCCCCACTCATCCTCTCCCAAACTTAAGATTTAAATAATTCTGATGTTCGGCCTTACTGACGTTACTGTGTCTGTCTTGTTTAAAATGTTTTGTTCCTCTTGTAAGGTTTTATTTTATAAATACATAAACTGTCTTGCTGTGATGACGTACAAATTATGTGGCTTGTCCAGACTCTTCCCTCTTGCACCATTGCCTCTTCCAATGCAGTCTGCCACTTTATGGTGTCATTTTTGCTGTGGACATCAAATCTATGTATACATCTGCTCTTTCCTCCCCCCACTCCTTCCTCCCCTGCCCAGAATAGCCTGAGCGCTCACCGTGTCTTCCTCAAATGGAAGACAATACAGTCCTCCGCCACCATCACCCGTCTCTAGCTCCCTTAACCTTGAACATTTTTTTTTCCTTTGACATTACATATTTTCTCAGAATAAATGGTGTTGTTATGGGAACCGACATATCCTCGCTATGCCTGTCTTATTACTAGTAACCATCTGTTTGAAGTGTAGGTATAGGTTGATTCTGACTATAATTGGACTCATGTTGAAAGCATCAAAGGATTAATACTAAACTTCTCAATCTATAAAGTGCTCAAATACAGACTGAACCTCAGCCATGGCACAGAGCTGGCCTTAAAGAGGACAATGCTGCAAAGACAGATGTAAAGAGGAAGTAAGTATTTATCTGCTCATAATAAAGAAGGCAATAGAAATTTGTGCCATAGTAGAAACCATACAAAAGAAAAGTAATCAATAAGAGACCAGGAATAGTTTCCTCTTTAAAGAAGTTTGACGAAATTAATTTTGATTTGTGACCATGATTTCTTTGACCGTCAGCAGCAATTCTGCACTGGAAATCTTTGGAATACGTTATATCCTTTCTAAGTAAAATATCCTCACGAGTTGCAAGAATATTTAAAATGAGGTGCCAACTCTTTTAAGGAATTAATACAGAATAAATATCAATTTATGTGCCTCTTGTCTCCAAAGTCAGTTGAGAATGATTGTTTCTTTTGGGAAAATAAGTGAATTTTGTTACGTTCAGGTCTGTGAGTAGGGAAATCAGGAAGCATTTTTTCCACACAAAGGGAGGTAGAAATCTTGCTCCACCAAAGGCTACAGGATCAATTTAAATATTCAGAACTGATAGAGTCTTTTTCCCAGGGTGGAAATGTCCAATACAATAGGGCGTAGGTTTAAGGTGAGAGGGGGAAAGTTTAGATATGTGTGGGGCAAGTTTTTTGACACAGAGTGGTGGGTGCCTGCAATGTGCTGCCAGGGCAGGTGGATGGAAGCAGATATGATAGTGACGTTTAAGGGGCATTTGGACAGGCACATGGACATGCAGGGAATGGAGGGATGTGCAGGCAAATGGGATTAGGTTTGTCTGGCATCATGGTCAGCACAGACATTGTGGGCTGAAGGGCCTGGTCCTGTGCAGTACTGTTCTAAGAAGTTGATGGGTAGATGAACGACGATGCACTAATGTAGATGAGATACAAGTCACCTTTTAACTAGTTGAACAATGGAACAGGCTTTAAATTCTGAATGTCCTACTCCTGTTCCTACCCTCTTATATTTTCCTTAAGTTGCCTGTTCTGATAATTTTTACACGCCAAGAGAAAAATTTCATAACATACATTCTGAAAGGTGTCTCAAATTGCACGAAGCATATTTAATTAACCGGAACCTTCCGCACCACCAACATTACAGGAAGAACAATGAGTTGAATGGTCTGTTTTTAGTGGTGCTGGTTGTGGGATGAATGTTGGTCAGGATAGCAAGAATTGTGCCATGGCACTTGGGATACACAGGAGATAGGTGGATAATATGGTGGTTACAATATTGAACTCGTTGATCATGTAGGTATTATGTTAGAAATGGTTGACCCATTCTGAAACTAAAGATGATGCCATTATTTTCCTAGTGGGCTGTTGCAGATGTACAATGCCCTTCAGAAACGATACGAAGAAGAAATTAAAACCAACAAAGAGCAGAGTGAAGCCATTTCAAAGCTCACTGTGAGTTGTGCATTTTTTGTGTCACATCTTACTTCTAATGCAGTAAATATTTACGCATGAAATATTATGGTGTGTGGAATACACAGTACAGCGCTTACAGGAGTACCCTAGGTTTAGAATCAAAACTAAATTTGATCATAAACAGGACTACAATTTTATTTATTTTGGTCAATGGTTTGTTTATGGGTTCCTTCATTCCAGGAACCATATGGCTGTTAGCCCAATCATATAGATGGAATTATTTATATTGGTAGCAGCAGTAAAATTTTAAAAAAATGCCACAATTTCCTTCTGTAAAACATTTTGCCATGTTTTTCTTTCCATGTTAAAGGTGCTGCATAAATGTCAGTTGACCTGTTTCTCTTCATGCTATTTTTGGGATTTCTAAACATTCCATAACAGAAGATGAACACGAAACCTGTTGTTTCTAGCCACCTGTGGACTATGATATTTAGTGCTGATTTTGTATTTTATTTAATTCAACACTTTGTTTTTCTGTAGTAATATACATCAAATTCTCATGTACCTACCTGAATGTTCCTTTTGATCAGATTGCACTTAGTGAAAAGATGCCGAAGCCTCAAATCTCGAGTGAGCTTACTCCTCCTTTGCCTAATGTTCCTGCATCTCCATATGCTTCAGCATTTTGAATGTGTCTTTTTTCCTCTGTTGCTAAATGCCAATATTTGCTTACCTTGAGTTTGCACATTTTTGAACATTGCTGGTTATGACCAGCAGTCTTACTGGAACCTCTTCTGGGGCAGGGGTGACCGGTACGAGAGGGACGGGTTGCACTTCAACTGGAAGGGAACCAATATCCTGGCCGGGAGGTTCGCTAGTGCTACTCAGGAGGGTTTAAACCAGTTTGGCAGGGGGATGTGGACCAGAGCACCGGGTCAGAAAGTGGACGGATTCAGAGAAAGGTAGAAGTTAGGACTAATATAAACAGGCGGGAGCAAAGTAATAGGCACAATGGGATGGACGGGTTGAAGTGTGTGTATTTGAATGTTAGGAGTATTGTGGGTAAGGGTGATGAACTTCGATCGTAGATCAGTACCTGGAACTGTGGTGTTGTGGCCATTACAGAGACTTGGTTGGGAGAGCGACAGGACTGGGTGCTTAATGTTCCAGGGTTTCGATGTTTTAGAAAAGAAAGAGGTAAAAGGGGGAGGGGGGGGAGTTGCACTACTAATCAGAGACAATATCACAGCTACACTCAGAGGGGACATAATGGAGGGCTCGTCCATTGAGTCTATATGGGTGGAACTCAAAAATAAGAAAGGTGCAATCACTCTGATGGGATTATACTACAGACCCCCCAGTAGCCACCGGGACATTGAGGAACAGATATGCAGGCAGTTTAGGGAAAGGTGTAAAACCAATAGGGTTGTTGTCGTGGGGGACTTCAACTTCCCTAATATAAACTGGGATTGCCTTAGTGTAAGAGGTACAGTCGGGGTAGAATTTGTTATGTGTATCCAGGAGGGTTTCTTAAATCAATATATAGGTAGTCCAACAAGAGGAGGGGCCATACTGGAGTTGGATAATGAGCCTGGTCAGGTGACCGACCTTTCAGTGGGAGAACAGTTAGGGAACAGTAATCACAACTCCTTAAATTTTAAGATAACTATAGATAAGGATAAGTATGGACCTTGAGGGAGAGTGTTAAATGGGAGCAGGGCAAATTATGAGAACGTTAGGCAGGAACAAGGGAGAGTTAATTAGGAACAGCTGTTTTTGGGCAAGTCCACATCTGACACGTGCAGGGTGTTTAAAGACCAACTGCACAAAGTACAGGACAGGTATGTTCCAGGAAAAAGGTAGGACAAGGATAGCAAGGTAAGAGAACCTTGGATGTCGAGAGAGGTGGTGAATTTAGTCAAAAAGAAAAAGGAAATTATGTAAAGCTTAAGAAGCTAGGATCAAACAGAGCCCTTCAAGATTATAAAGAAACTAGAAAAGAACTCAAGAAGGGAATTAGGAAAGCCAGGAGGGGCCATGAAAAGTCCTTGGCAAGTAGGATTAAAGAGAATCCCAAGGCATTCTATACATACATCAAGAGCAAGAGGGTAACTAGGGAGAGGGTAGGGCTACTCAAGGATGAAGGAGGGAACATGTGCTTGGAAGCAGAGGATGTGGGTGAGGTCCTAAATGAGTACTTTGCGTCAGTATTTACCAAGGAGAAGGATGTGGAGGAGAGGGAGATGAGTGCGGAGCATGCACTTTGAGATAAAGAAGGAGGTAGTGTTGAGCCTCTTAAAGAGCACTAAGGTGGGTGTCCCCAGGGCCTGATGGAATATACCCCAGGTTATTGAGAAATGCAAGAGATGAGATTGCTGGGGCCTTGACCAAGATCTTCGTGTCCTCTCTAGCCACAAGCGAGGTCCTGGAGGACTGGCGAGTAGCTAATGTTGTCCCATTATTCAAGAAGGGAAGCAGGGATAATCCTGGAAACTATAGACCGGCGATTTTCACTTCAGTGGTAGGGAAGTTACTGGAGGGGATTCTTCTGGTTTGGATTTATGAGCATTTGGAAAACCAAGGCCTAATTACAGACAGTCAGCATGGCTTTGTGCGGGGCACGTCGTGTCTTACTAACTTGACTGAGTTTTTTGAGGAGGTGACGAGGGTGATTGATGAAGGTAGAGTTGTGGATGTTGTCTACGTGGATTTTAGTAAGGCATTAGACAAGGTCCCTCATGGGAGGCTCATCCGGAAGATTAAGATGCATGGGATCCACGGTGAGTTGGCCATTTGGATTCAGAACTGGCTTACCCATAGAAGACAGAGGGTAGTGGTTGATGGGACTTATTCTAGCTGGAGGTCTGTGACTAGTGGTGTTCCTCAGGGATCTGTACTGGGACTTCTGCTGTTTGTGATGTATATAAATGACCTGGATGAAAACGTAGATGGATGGGTTAGTAAGTTTGCAGATGATACGAAGATTGGTGGTGCTGTGGATAGCGTAGAAGACTGGCAAAGGATACAGCGGGATATAGATCCATTGCAGACATGGGTGGACATATGGCGGATGGAGTTTAACCCGGTCAAATGTGAAGTTTTGCACCTTGGGAGATCAAATGTAAAGGCATAGTACACTGTTAATGGCAAGACCCTTAACAGTGTTGATGAGCAGAGGGATCTTGGGGTTCAAGTTCATAGTTCCCTGAAGGTGGCTACACAGGTTGATAAGGCAGTAAAGAAGGAATGAAGGCATGCCTGCCTTTATTAGTAGAGGCTTTGAGTTCAAGAGTCAGAAAGTTATGCTGCAGCTTTATAAAACTCTGGTTTGGCCACATCTGGAGTATTGCATTCAGTTCTGGTTGCCCCATTATAGGAAGGATGTGGAGGCTTTGGAGAGGGTGCAGAGGAGGTTTACCAGGATGCTGCCTGGATTAGATGGCATGTGCTATAAGGAGAGGTTGGACAAACTTGGGTTGTTTTCTCTGGAGCAGCAGAGGCTGAGGGGAGATCTGATTGGTTTATAAGATTATGAAAGGCATAGATAGAGTAGACAGCCAGTACCTTTTCCCCAGGGTTGAAATGTCTAATACCAGAGGGCATGCATTTAAGGTGAGAGGGGGTAAGTTCAAAGGAGATGTGCGGGGCAAGTTTTTTTACACAGAGTGGTGGGTGCCTGGAATGCGCTGCCTGGGTTGGTGCTGGAGGCAAATATGATAGAGGCGTTCAAGAGGCTCTTAGATAGGCGCATGAATGTGTCGGAAATGTAAGGATATGGATATTTAGGCAGATGGGATTAGTTTAGTTGGGCATTTGATTACTAATTTAATTAGGTTGGCACAACATTGTGGACCAAAGGGCCTGTTCTGTGCTGTAATATTTATGAAAAAATCAGGACTGCTTGAGTAACCCCTAGATTGCAAGTAAAAAGTAATCCAACCTTTGCTACTCTCACAGTTATCTTTTTAGATAACAGTACCTTGTTCAGGTTCAGCATTAACACCACTACATTAAAAGCCCTCTCACTCAACAATAACTAATTTATGTCACATCTTTAACACTTGCAGTCATTACAAGTAGCTTAACAGAATTTCATTGTAAAACTTGTCAATGAATCTCATTAGGGATTATACTAAAGAGGTAGGTTTCCAAGAATGTTAAAGAGGGATAGAAAGCTGGAAAAGCAGGAAAGGTTTCAAGAGGGAATTCCAGAGCTGATGCCTAGGCAGCAGAACGTGGTATAAAGATGAGAAATTGGATACACACAAGATGCTTGTGTTGGGAGAGAGTAGATCCTTTGGAACTGAGAGTACGATTTAATTTTTATCAAGATACAGTTTGCTGGTTCAAGGATACGCATCAAGGTTTGGAAGATAAACTAGTAGGTTTACTGAAAGGTAAACAGATAAAAAAAACTATAAATAGTAAATTTGCAGCAGTTACAACATTTACACTTTTCTGTGCCAAATCTCAGTGTATACAGCACTAGGAGCTTGGTTTCACTTACAGCAGACATGAACCTCAGGTACCTGGGCTTTACAGTACTTTCAGAATAATTGCTGCCATAGAAGAAGTTGGCCTCATCACCAAAATTCCTTTGAAGATTACATGAAATTTTAAAGCATCCGATTTCAACTAGAGATGCCATTTGTGCACCATAAATATATAAAAAATATTTAGGAGTAAATTAAAGGACATGGTGTCTGCATGGAGAATAAATTATCCCAAAGCTGCTCAATATCTTTTGATAAAAGCGTAATGAAAGCAGTAGACCAGGCAAACAGATGCTGAATTTCTGATGGAGTCTTTGACTTGAAACATTAACTCTGTCTCTCTTCCCACAGATGCAGCCTGACCTGCTGAGTATTTCCAGCATTTTCTATTTTTACTTTAGATTTCCAGCATCTGCAGTTTTAAAATTTTCACTCGATGTTGAATTTAAATTTACATCAATTTATATGTCCGATGCTAATTGACCCTAGAAATAGTTTGCATCAGAAAGTCTATTATTTTCCCTTCTAAGTAAAAGTTGATTTTTGACTCAGAGTCCAATAGGCAAGAGTAATAACCATTAATGCTCACTCAGATTTTTAATTTCAAATACACTTGTTCATTTAGAAATGTTTTGGTTCCTCCCTCTTGCATCTTCCAGGTGGCGATCCATGAGTTAGAACTACAGTTAGTGACGTCTAAGCAAAAGATTCGGCAGCTGGAGCAAACGTCTGTGGGGAGAAGGCAAAGGACGTCGAAGCCAGAGCGAGACTCTGCATCTCGCAAACGTGTGTCTGGTGGTGCCAGTGCTTGCTCACCAGACTGCATTAACATCGGTGAGGCTTCAACTGGATGTTTTCCCTCCTGGGGACGTTGACTTTTAACGTGAAGCAGTTGTACAGCTGCTACCTCAAGTGTCCGTTCCTCATGTATAGTTGGAGTGCCGGATAACTATATGGGATAGGTAGGGGAGGGATTACCACAGGCAAAGGCAGCCTCATGCTTTTTGACAGGTGACCAGGAATAGGTATACCTGCTGAGAATTTTTCTAAGGGCAGAGAGGCTATTAATGACATCCAGGCTGGGGAAAGCTCACTCAGCATTGACCAAGTCTAGGACCTATCTAGTATGGCTCAATGGCACAAACAGTTAAGCACAAGGTGGCCACTTGAACCACTGTGCCTGCTTCAGTTCTTTTGAAGAGCAATCCAGTTAGTCCTAATACCTGCCATTCCTTCTCTGTATCCCTGCAATTGTTCTTGTAGGATTCATCCAGCTTCTTGATTTGAATGCTGTTGAATCTACTTCCACTCGCCCTGTGAGGCAGTGTGTTCCAAATCCTTTGTGTGACCTTTTACCAATTCCCTTAAGTTTGCACCCTCCTGTTATTGAGCTTTCAGGCATTGAAAACAGCTTCTGTTTCTTTACTTCCACTAAATCCTTCATAATTTTGAACATCCCTATCAAATCTGCATTTCACCTGTTCTGTTCTATTGAGAACAACACCAGGTTTGCTGGTCTTTGTAATTATAGTAATATTTTAATAAGTCACTACCTTTTCCAGAGCTCTGACAATCTTCCTAAAGTGTGTGCCCAGAATACTCCAACTGACCTGAATCAGTGCATTACATGGATTTATCATGGCCTTCTGGCTTTTGTATTCATAGATTCATAGTTACACAGCACAGAAACTTTCAGCCCAACTCATCTATGCTGACCAAGGTGCCTGTCTAAGCTAACCCCATTTGCCCATTATCCTTCTAAACCCTTCCTATCCTTGTAACTGTCCAAATGTTTTTTTTAAACATTGTAATTGTACATGCCTCTACCACCACCTCTGGCAGCTCATTCCATATACCCACCACACACTGTGTGGCAAAACTTGCCCCTCCGATCCCCTTTAAATCTTTCCCCTCTCACCTTAAACCAGTGCCATTTAGTTTTAGGCTCCCCTACCCTGGAAATAAATACTGTGACTATCTACCTTATCTATGCCCCACATAATTTTATAAACCTCGATGAGTTACCCCTCAGCCTCCTTCACTCCAGGCAAAACAGTCCCAGCTTATCCAGTCTCTGCATATGACTCAAACCCTCCAGTCCAGGCAACACCCTTGTGAATCTTTTCCACACCCACTCTAGCTTAATCACATCCTTGTGGCTATAAAACCATATGTTTTATTAACAAGTTTTTCCACTTGTCCTGCCACTTGATAGGTATCCAAATACACCCAGGTCTCTCTCTTTCTGTCTCCATCTCCATTAAAATTGTACCATTTAGTTTCTTTATCAGTTCTTTCGATTCATCCTATCAAAATCCGTCATCTCATACTCTCTTGTCTTGTGTCTGCCTATTGTCTCTGTCCTCTTAAAATCCGTTAGTAATTTATTCAACTGTACTCCAGGTTACGTTGACTGCATAATTCAAAATTCTATCCTATACTCTCAATCATTAATGCAATCAAAAGAAAACTGGAGTGCTCTTGGTACAGTCCAAAAACAATCATTCACCAAAATTCTTTTTTCCATCCTTTAGCTAATTTTGTAATTATGTTCTAAAGGCTTTAATTTTTCAAACAAAACTAACATGAAGATAAGAAGAAATAGGACCAGGAGTAGGCCATGTGCTCCTTTGAACCTGCTCCACCATTCAGTGAGATCTGCTCATACACTTTCTGCCCAGTCCCCTGCCTCAATTCCCCATAGGTCAAAGGATCTACAGTAAACCCTTAACTTTCACAGGGGAAGAATTCCAGAAATTGCTGTGAATCCCAAAAACAATGCGATTCATGGCCAGTTTTATATAAATCTCCAAGTGGCCCATTATGTTCCCCGTACATTTTCCCTGTCCTAATATGAAACCATAATATCTATATATATGTACAGTACATATTGAGGAACACATAATTTCCCATGTAAATATGGTAACTAGTTTCCAGACTATTTATGTCAAGTGGCTCCCTGCTATGTCCCAATAACCAGCGGTTGTTGTTCACACAGCTACACCTTGTGACCATCACTGGTTGTAAGTATCAATACATTCAATGGAAGTAGTGTGAAGGATGGTTGTTGCTTATATCAGTGGTCTGGATGGGAAAGGCAACCAGAGATATTTAACACTGATTAGCTTCCTTTGTTAATCACCTCTCTTTTCTAAACTCCAGAGAGTAAATACCCATTCTGCCTGATCTTTCCTCATGGGACAATGCTCTTATCCTAGGAATCCATCAGCCTAACTCCTGGGCAAATATATCCTTAAAAAGGAGACCAGAACACTACACTGCATTCAATGAATTTACTGTAGGACTACAGCACTGTACAGTTTTACAAAGACAGTATTCCATCCCTTTACAATGAAGACCGAAATCAGATTTGCATTGCTTATTCGCTGCACCTGCATCCTAATTCTGTATATAACGATGCCAACATTTAATAGTCTCAGACTTTTTAAGCAAAGTTACTCCCCAATTCTACAAAGTAGATAACCTCATATTAACCACTTACTCCATCTGCTGTGTTTTTACTGATTCAACTCGCCTATCTGTAAACCTTTGCTGACACTTGTGTCTTGATGGCCTAATTTCCTGCCTATCTCTTCAGTTGAGTTTATAATACCCTTGGTCCATTCAGTATTTTTGTCAATACAAATTGTACAAAGATTTAAAAAAAAAGCACTGGAGAGAGGCGACATTATGGAGGCAGTAGAACACATCCTGAACTTCGAAACCTCAAATCTGCAGCCAGGAATACTGCAGTAACAAACCGGCTCTTAAGCCATTGAAATGGAGGCCTCCACTGTGCTAGAAAACAAGGTCGTCGGGGAGGACTTCAGTAAGACCGAAGGTCCTGAGTCTCCTCCTCGCTAGCATCCTTTGGGCCAATGTACAATCACTGGTGAACGAGATAGAAGACCTAAGAGCAAGACTGCTGTATCAGAGGGATATGAGGGACTGCTATGTACTCTGCTTCACAGAGACATGGCTCCCACCCCCACCCCCCCACTCTCCGGACACGGTGCTCCAGCCCGAGGGTTTGTCCATCCACTATATGGACTGGACAGCGGTGTCAGGGAAAGGAAAATGTGGCGGCGTCTGCTTTGTGATAAACTCATGATGGTGCTCGGACATAATGGTCTTGTCCGATTCCTGCTTCCCAGATCTGGAACATCTGGAGGTTGAGTGCCAACCATTCTACCTACAGAGGGAGTTCTCTCCTGTCATCTCAACTGCAGTCTGCATCCCGCCTCAGGCAGACAGCAAGCTAGCACTTGGGGAATTGAGTGTCATGATCAACAAACATGAAACGGCATACCCCGATGCCTTCCTCATCATCGCTGGGGACTTCATTAGGCAAGCCTGAAGAAATCTCTGCCTAAATATCATCAACGTGTTGCCCTCAACACCAAAGACAAACACACTCGATCACTGCTATACCACCATCAGGTGCTCCTACTGTTCTATCCCTTTTCTGCACTTTGGTAAATCTGACCACTTGGCTGTGCTTTTTCCTGTGTATAGGCAGGGACTGAAGAGCGTGACACTGGTGGAGAGGACTATGAAGGGCTGGTCAAGGGAGACAGAGGAGTGAATGCAGAACTGCTTCAAATCAGTGGACTGTGCCACGTTCATGGATTCATCAGCAGACCTGAAGGAATACTGCCACAGTTGTCACTGATTCCATAAAGAAATGCGTAGACTAGAGTGTACCAACAAAAACATTCTGTGTCTTCCCCAACCAGAAACCTTGGATGAACCGGGAGATATATAATCGGCTGAAGGCTAGATCTGTGATGTTTAGGACGGGCAATCCAGAATCATACAAGATGTCCAGGTATGACCTCCGGAAAGCCATTGCGAGCATGGAGAGAGAATTCCAGACTAAACTGGAATCGCAGAAGGATGCTCAACAGTTGTGTCAGGGCTTGCACGCCATCACTTCCTACAAAGCAAAAACGGGTAGCATAAATGGCAATGACGCATCACTTCTGGATGAGCTCAGTGACTTCTATGCACATTTTGAAAGGAAGAATAATGACAACCCCACATGAGCCCCCACAGCTCCGGATGACCCTGTGAGCTCAGTGTCCGAGGCTGACATTAAGGCATCCTTCAAGAGGATGGACCATGCAAAGTGTCTGGCCCAGACGGCGTACCTGGCTGAGCATTGAAGATCTGTGCAGACCACCTGGCTGGCGTACTCAAGGACATCTTCATCCTCTTGCTTCTGTGGTCTGAGGTTCTCACCTGCTTCAAAAGGGCATCTATAGTACCAGTGCCCAAGAAGAGCACAGTAACCTGCCTGGATGACTACCATCCAGTAGCACTAACATCCACCATAATGAAGTACTTTGGGAGGATGCTTATGGCTGCATATGTCAGGCTGCTGTTCATTGACTACTGCTCAACACTATCATCCCCTCCAAACTTATCACCAAGCTCCAAGACTTGAGCCTCTGTACCTCCCTTCGCAACTGTATCCTTGACTTTCTCATTGGCAGACCTCAATCAGTATGGATCTGTAATAGCATCTCCACCTCGCTGGTCATCAACAAGGTGCACCTAAAGGCTGTGTGCTTAGCCCCCTGCTCTACTCTCTTTATAACCACGACTGTGTGGCTAAGCACAGCTCCAATACTATCTATTAGTTCGTTGATGACACCACTATTGTTGGGCGAATTATGAGTGGTAATGAGTCAGTGTATAGGAGTGAGATAGAACATCTGGTTGAGTGGTGCTGTAATAACAACCTCACACTTCACGTCAACAAAACCAAGGAGCTATTTGTTGACATCAGAAAGAGGAAGTCAAGAGACCACGTACCAATTCTCATTGGTGGGTCAGAGGTGGAGAGAGTTGGCAGCTTCAAATTCCTGGGCATTAACATCTCGAATGACCTGTCCTGGGCCCAGCACATTGATGCAATCACGAAGAAAACATGCCAGCGGCTCTTTTTTTTAGAAGCTTAAGGAGATTTGGCATGTCACTAGATACTCTAACTAACTTCTGCAGATGCATTGTTGAAAGTTTCCTGACTGGTTGCATCACAGCCTGCTACGGCAAATTCAATGCACAAGAACGCAAGAGGCTGCAGAGAGTAGTGGACACAGCCCAATCTATCATGGGCACAGCCCTCCCCGCCATTGACAGCATCTACAGGAGGTGCTGCCTCAAGAAGGCGGCATCTGTCATCAAGGATCTGCGCCATCCAGGTCATAACCTCTTCTTGCTGCTACTGTCAGGCAGGAGGAACAGAAGCCTGAAGTCCCACACCACCAGGTTCGGGAACAGCTACTTTCCTACAACCATCAACCATTGTACCTGCACAACCCAAACCCTATCTCAGCAATGAAAGACTACAGACCACCTCTTGCACTACCATGGACTTGTCTTCAATTGTGTCTTTGTTTTATTTTGCACTGTCTTGCTTTTGCACAGCATTTTTGCCTCTGTATGGTATCATTTATATTCTGTGTGTTGTCTGTATCTACATGTCTGTGATGCTGCTGCAAGCAAGTTTTTCATTGTAGTGTACCTCACCTCGACTTGACTTGAAGTTGAGGTCTCAGCACTGGTCCCTGAGGCACTGCACTATTTACCGCCTACATCTTGTGCAATAGCATTTTGTGTGTACCACATCAAAGCCTTTTAGTATCCACTGGTTTCCTGTTGTCAGCTCTGCAATTTACATTCTTAAAGAATTTTTATAAATGTTTGAAGTATGATCCATGTAACTATGTAGAATGCCTAATAATGTTTTTTTTAAGTGCTCTGTTACCACTTCATAAGTGATGGTCTCCAGCACTTTCCTGATAACTGATGTAAACTGGTCTGTTTTCTCTCTCCCTCCTTGGAATAAATTTGCTTTTTTCCAGTCCACTTTTGGAAGGCTATATTCACAACTGCACTGCTCTTTTCTGGCTTCTGTTACCATCCTGGAGAATATATGAACTCATTGGACAAATACAGCTTGACCTTAACAATTCTGTCCTAGTTCTGCATCCATGCCTGTCCAAGTGCATGTTAATATTCTCCCAATGTTATTTCTCTAAAACCATCCTCCTCACTGACATTAAATTAACTGATCAGTAATTGCTGGGTGTAACCTTCTCTCCTTTTGAAGAAAGCTGCAACATTTGCAGTCCTTGAATGCCAGCTTAGTATCTAAAAGGGATTGGCAGGTAGTTCAGTCAGGATGTTTGTGAATGTGGTTTTTTTAGAGAGAGAGAGAGATTCCAAGATGATCTCCTGTATTACAGGATCAGTGGTGCACTTGCCCTCACTTGGTGACTGAGCTGACAGATACTAGAGAAAGGGAGAGCAGAGGACATTTTTCTGATGTAAAAAAATTTTTGAATCCACTTTTAATAAAAAGTAGTAAACAACTTACTGCTAGCACAAAACTTTTCTAGATTGCCTTAAAACTTTAAAACCTATGTTTGGAACCTCATTTTTATGTTTAATATTTGTGGTTTTCTATAGAACTCCTCTTCAAGATAGAAAGGCTGCAGAAGGAGAGGGACAGACTAACGAAGGAGAAAAACAGCTTGAAAAATGAGTTGGCTGGACTGGATAAGGTATTGATTTTTCACAATTTATTTGCTGTACCCCTTCTCTATACCTGTTATTTATGTTACTGACACTGCCTTGTTTGGTCATCACCAGACACTGTCCTTCAACCCCAAAAAGGATCGACTTTAGCCATTGAGTAGGTCTCCTGGGATGCACACCTCAATGACAAAGTGGATTTTATTCCATGAAAATTGATATCCCATTGGTGGTGTGATTGAGAAGTGATGAAACTCACGGCTGGGCTATGTGGAGTAGATTTGGTGTTTTGTGATGCAGATAAAGAGATTGTGATGCAGCACATAGTTTGATATTGGAATATTCCATGTAACCGAGTTAAAATGTATTGTGCCACTTGTGTTTATGGGTTACATTCCTGAAGTGTACTGTCCTCATTAGCATTCCTCATGCAGTTCATTTTGAGTCAAATCGAGTTTATTGTCATATGTACAAATACATAGTACAGGTACAATGAAAATCTTGCTTGCAGCAGCATCGCAAGCACGTGGGTACAGACAAAACACAAAACATAAATTATAAAAAACAGTGAAGAAAAAGACTGCAAAACAAGACATAAGTGCAAGAAAACCACAATCAGGAACAAGTCCGTGGTTGTGCAAGAGGTGGTCTGCAGTGTTCCATTGCTGAGGTGCGGTTAGGATTGTTCAGGTTGGTTCAAGAACCTGATGGCTGTAGGAAAGTAGCTGTTCCTGAACCTGGTGGTGTGGGACTTCGGGCTTCTGTACCTCCTGCCTGACAGTAGCAGCAAGAAGAGGGCATGACCTGGATGGTGGGGATCCTTGATGTTAATGCTGCCTTCTTGAGGCAGCACCTCCTGTAGATGCTTCAGTAGTGGGGAGGGCTGTACCACTACTAGGATGGACCAGGCTATGTTCATTTCTATGGTCCAAATATTTACTTTTAACTTCCAAGCTTAGTGTTATCAAATCATCACGACCTGATTTATTATTTTCTTCACTCGTTCTTGGACCTAAATTTCTTGGACTTTTGTTTTAAGAAAGTCGTTTAAAAATTACTTTTGTACAATTGCTGTTCTGAAGATACAAGTAATGAAATTAGCATATGTCGAGTCCTTGTTTAATGCTGTGTCTAATCCAACAATCTGGAGTCACCTTGTAACTAAGCTGTTGCTATAAACATTGGCAGGTTATAAATTGTTTGGGCTCCATTGAACTCAGTATGTGGTATTTAGCACAGCGTGGGTATTTGCTACCTAACTATTCCATTCATTGCCTTTGATCAGATTACAACGCATTTCGATGCCAATAGAATATAATTTTCAATTTGCTTTGGAACAAGGACCAAGTGGTATCGAGATGTATTTCACTTGAATATCCAAATCTCTCATGTTGTCATTTCAACCTGCAGACATTTCTTTTTGTCACATCATGCTCAGAACAAAAACATGTATTTTAATGAGATATCCTGATCATTTGATTTCTTAAACTAATTTTATATTTTGCATGGGCATTGCAGGGATTCTTTGAAGAAATTGAAGATTTGAAGTATGCTCTGCAGGAATCTGCTAAACTGAATAAAGAATATGAGAAGTGTCTACAAAAAATGTGTGAAAACTGTGGGCTTCCATTTCCACAGCCGTCAGTGGTTGCAAAATTAAAAAAAATGAATTCATAGTGAATTAATTTTTGAACAACGCAAGTCTTTTTCTATAGCAATAAGGTAATTGACCTCCAAAGGCAAAAAGCTGCAAATACTGGAAAGCTGATAAAGCACAAAGCTGGAAATATTCAGTGAGAGGTAGGAGAAAACCAGTGCAAGAGAGGGGACAACAATCCAAACAACGTCTGCATAGAAGTTCCCAAGCTCATCTTTGAATTGTGCCAGTCACCTGAGAGAACTACTTTAAGATCTCAGCAAAAGGAGAACATCTCCAACAACATCATCAAGTTACGTGGCATATATTTTTTGCAGTGTTTGAAGCCACAATCTTTTGATGCAGAGTGCTACCACCAAAATAAGGATATCACTTCATATTGCTGTAGTTTCAGTAGGACCTTCTTCTGGTATTTTGGCTGAATGAATTGATAATGGGATGGTACCATTCTGGTTAAGTTGCTGGACCAGTATCTAGAGGTTTATGCTATTAATCTGGTGAGCTTGACTTGCACTACAGCACCTGGAGACTTTAAATTCAAATAATTAAATTAGGAATAAAAAGCTAGGCTCAGGAACTGTGATGATGAAACAACTGGATTATTGTAGAACCTAATCTTTTCAGGAAGGAAAGCTGTTGACCTTGCCTGGTCTGGCTTAAGTGACTCCCCACCCACATCAATGTGGTTGACCCTCAGCTGGTCCCTGAAGTGGCTTCACAGGATACTCAGATATTCACAACACCAATTATAAACAATAAGTGCTGGTCAACCCAGTGACTCCTTCAACCCATGAAAGTGCCAATAAAAGACTTTGTCCTTCATTGTTTCGCTTCAGGTGTTCCAATCCAGCAGCTGGTTAAAGCCTGCTTTGCAATGTTAAGCTGAGATATTTATTTATTAGTCACATGTACATCGAAACACACAGTGAAATGCGTCTTTTCTGTGTTACTGAGAATATGCTGGGAGCAGCCCGCAAGTGTCGCCACGCTTCCACCGCCAACATAGCATGCCCACAGCTCCTAACCTGTACATCTTTGGAATGCGGGAGGAAACTGGAGCACCCGGAGAAAACCCATGCAGACACGGGGAGAACGCACAAACTCCTTACAGACAGCGGCGTACAGAACCCGGGTCACTAGCGCTGTAATAGTGTTACGCTAACTGCTACACTACCGTGCCGACAATGTTAATGAAGAAATAATGGAATAATTTCAATTGAATTGATTTCAATTGTGTTAGATATCAGATAATTATTAACAAGGCTGAATTGTTCTCCATGGCTCTGTTTGCTTTCCATTAATGATCTGGAGTAGGTTATATGTAAGGTTTTGGAAGTTCAGGTTGTACAAAACCATATACAAAGGCTAACAAAATCTAAATGAACATTTTGTGACCAGGCAAATAAGCCAGCCATTATCTTGTATAGGACACATGCCTTTGAGTCAGAAACTTGTTGCTAAAAGCTGCTCATCAGAGATGTAGGCACTGAGTGCTTAATAAGTTGCTGCACCATCAGAGGAGGTCTCTCCGATACATCATTAAACTGAACCCCTCTGTCTCCCCATGTTGATGTTGTGTCACACGGTGGTTTTATGGGGAGGGCCAAAATAACCATCCAAAGAACCAAATACTGATTACCTTGGTCATATTTAAAGTTTTGCTGCTTCCTCCTGACTGCTTCATTGATCACCTTTCATTTGCTCCTTCCTACCTTGCTATCACTTATGCTCTTCATAAAAGTACTCGATCCTCGCACTGATCATTGAGAAGAACAAATCTCTCGTTCAGTCAAATACTCACGTGGACCCCTGATGTAAGCTCTGCACATTTGGACAGGACAGATGACTGGAAATGCTTTCTGATTGGACCATTCAATTGCTAGCCCATTCTTCAAATGATCAAGATTGGAAGATCAACTCCTTGGTAGCAGGGACTACGCAGAGGAGTGGACCAGGAACAAACCTTGTGGGACAAACAGGGGTAGGGTAGTGAGTGCAGGTGGGCAACCAGAGGGGACAGAAGTGATCCTCGACCTTGTGCGGCTGTAAGGGCGGTGATCTATTACCAATGATGTTAGATTCCTGGAAGATTTATCCACTCTTTTCCTGTCATCATCTTGAAAACCATTATTAGGCCCTTCATAACCTTTTCTGTCCTTGGGAGAGCAATTCTAAATTTTCTAACACCCTCTCCATAACTAAAGTGCTTCATCTCTCATACATCCCAGGAAATTGTTTGAGTCTCCTTTTAAAGCCCTCTGGGTCCCCGGAATCCTCCACGACCCCGCAGCTGAGTCCCAAACAGTGATAAACAAAGTTGCAGCATGATCTGATTTTAGACTCTGTGGCTCTTATATATCCAATAGACTCATATGACTTTTAACTACATTTATCTACTTGCCCTGGGACCTCTAAGGATCTCTGTATGTGGAAGGCAATATCTTGCTGCATGCTCAACCTTTCTAAAGTAATGTTCATTTATAGTACAAGGGCTTTCTATATTGTACCCTCCACGTTTTTGTGCATTGAACTTGATCTTTCACTCTTGCATTCATTTAATGTATTGCACATATCTCCCAAAATCTATAATCTTACTTTGCTATCAGTGATCTTTAAACTTGCTGATAATTATTGAGATGCGAGTTCAAATTCTACTGTAGCAGCTGTGGAATTTAATTTGAGTTAGCTAAATAAATCAAGAATGTATGTGAACCTGCTGAATCATCCTAAAAATTCAACATCTGGTGGGGTACTTTGCTTATTGCAGCCAAAAAGTTCTATTTAACTTCATCAGTCCACAGGACTTGTTTCCAAAATGCATCAGGCTTGTTTAGATGTTCCTTTGCAATTTCTGACGCTGAATTTTGTGGTGAGGATGCGGGAAAGTTTGGAGAAAAAAAGGGTGCAGGAATTTCATGAAAAGACACCTCTCCAACTAAAGCACGGGGGTGGATCGATCATGCTTTGGGCTTGTGTTGCAGCCAGTGGCACAGGGAACATTTCACTGGTAGAGTAAGAATGAATTCAATTAAATACCAGCAAATTCTGGAATCAATCATCACACCGTCTGTAAAAAAAAAAGCTGAAGATGAAAAGGGGATGGCTTCTACAACAGGATAACGATCCTAAACACACCTCAAAATCCACAATGGACTACCTCAAGAGGCACAAGCTAAAGGTTTTGCCATGGCCCTCACAGTCCCCTGACCCAAACATCATTGAAAGTCTGTGGATAGACCTCAAAAGAGCAGCGTATGCAAGATGGCCCAAGAATATCACAGAACTAGAAGTCTTTTGCAAGGAAGAATGGGCAAAAAATCCCCCAAACAAGAATTGAAAGACCCTTAGCTGGCTGCAGAAAGCATTTACAAGCTGTGATACTTGCCAAAGGGGGGTGTTACTAAGCACTGACCATGCAGGGTGCTCAAACTTTTTCTTCAGGCCCTTTTCCCTTTTTTGTTATTTTGAAACTGTAAAAGATGGAAATAAAAAAGTACCCTTGCTTAAACTGTTAAAGAAATGTGTCATCTTTAACTTTATGCCTTTTGGAAAATCAGGTCATCTTTTACTCATTTAGCTATTCACAGTAATAGAAATTTGACCAGGGGTGCCCAAACTTTTGCATACCACTGTAGTCAGGCTTTAGTAAATTAACAAAAAATACATTTAGGTATTTTTAAAACCTGTTAAAAGTATTCTAGTGCCTGAAAAATTGAGCTTAATGTTTAGACCCTTGAAGACCTGCAGATGATTAGTACCAACAGTGACTGATTCATTCTGAAGACTGCAGCCATTTTATGGATGCATGCATCTTGCTTGTTTTTAAATCAGTGGACACTCAAATGAATTTGCACATCCATGGTATTATGGTGATTTACACTGGTTTGTGGCAAATTGTAATGGAAAGAAAACCAGGAGAGAATCGAGTAGAAACTCCAGGCCCCTTTGTTAAACCAGAGGTCCCGCTATTATTTCGTAGAATCATAGAAATGTACAGCACAGAAACAGGACCTTAAGGCCAACCTTCTCCATGCCAACTATAATGTCCATCCACGCTAATCCCATTTGCCCACATTAGGCCTGTATCCCTCTACTCCATTGCAATGGGTTTGGGAAGGAAAGGGAAGGGCAGGTGAATGGACGTTAGGGAATTGGAGCTTACATGAGTTCTGTCCAAGGGAATATGCAAATATTTCTGCTTGCATCCTTGGAAAATAAATGAGTGATTTGCACACACATTACAGCTAAATAAATAAATCAGTTTAACAATTAATGTTAATGGGTTCTGAGGTGATTGAATAGGCCCATGTGTGATGTACAGACTCTGCACAGATGGGACAAGAGGTGCCTGATGGTGGGGAGTCAGAGTTGCAGGAGATGGGTTGTCATCACCTTGAGGGCCATTACAGGCAAGTGATGAATGCTGGCCACAGTCACAGAGCTATGCAGCACGGAAGCAGGCCCTTCAGCCCAAATTGTCCATGCCAACCAAGTCGCCTACCTGAGCTAGTCTCATTTGCCTGCATTTGGCCCATATCACTCTAAACCTTTCCTGTCCACGTATGTCTAGAAGTCTGTTAAGCATTGTAATTATACCTGCCTCTACCACCTCCTCTGTCAGCTCGTTCCATGTACTCACCACCCTCTGTGTGAAAAGGTTGTCTCTTGGGTCCCTTTTAAATCTTTCCCCTCCCACTTTAAACTTATGCCCCCTAGTTCTGGATTCCCCTACCCTGGGGAAAAGATTTTGGCTATTCACCCTATCTATGCCCCTCATGATTTTATAAACCTCTATAAGGTCACCCCTCAGCCTTCTATGCTCCAGGGAAAACAGTCCCAGCTTATCCTGCCTCTCTTTATAACCCAAGCCCTCCAGTCCCAGTGACATCCTCATAAATCTTATTTTGCATTCTCTGCAGTTTAATGACGTAAACTGATCTGGCTGATGACACCCACAATCTGGGTGATACAGACACAAACCAGTCTCTGCTGTAAATGCAAGAAGAATACTGCAACAGGTTGGATTCACTAACGAATCGGGGGGAGTCAGGAACTTTGCAATTGCTTAAGTGCGTGGAACATAAAATACCGCAGATGCAGGAGATCTGAAATAAAAATGGGAAATGCTTGAGTTCTGATAAAAAGGTCATGGGCCTGAAAGGGTTAACACTGCTTCTCTTTCCACAGATGCTGCCTGACCTGCTGCATTTTCCAGTTTGTTGGTTTGCATATCCTTCAGGATTGATGTGCCTCTGATGCTGCTGCAAGTAAGTTTTTCATTGCACCTGTGCATACATGTACTTGTGCACATGGCAATAAACTCGATTTAACTTGGATTGGGGGGAGGCTGAAGTGATCAACTGAAGAGTTCGCAGAAGCCATTTAAGTGCAATTAAAATACAATGGTATGTTTATGTAGAACAGAGACACAAGAGACTGCAGATGCTGAAAATCTGGATCAACCCACAAGGGAGCTGGAGGAACTCAGCGGGTCAGGCAGGCAGCATTTAATGGAGGGAAACGTCAACTGTCCATTTCCTTCCATAGATGTTGCCTGACCGGCTGAGTTCCTCCAGCTTCTTTGTGCCTTGTTGAATCTAGAACAGGATTATTTCGGATGTTTGTTTGTATATGAGGAAGTGTTAGATGAAAAAGAATTTCGAACTTCAAGCATTTTAAGGTAGGAAAGAATAATTCAGCGACATCCAATAGCCCGACGTGCAGTTATCGTTATAAGTAGGTGCAAAGGAATTTTTAATCCAAGAAGTTGACTCAATGTTGTGACGACGGCAAATTGCGCTTTGTGCAGTTCAGTGGGGGCGTAAGATATTTTAAAGTGAAATAATGCTTAAAATTAAAGAAATAGAAGACGCATATCAACTTGAATTAATGAAGTTCTAATTCCACCGCAATAATTAATGAAACGACACGTTTGAAGAAAACAGTTACGTTTTGCAAAAACAAAATGAGCGACTGCGACCTCTAACGACGTAACAAATCTTAATTGGTTTTGCAAATGTGCGATCAGATATTTTCCTTTTTATTCTGTGCAATTGTTCCAAATTCCATGAGGTTAATTTTTCCTTGCTTGCATTGTGCTGCTTGGGTTATTGCATTTTATTTTTCTTCTTGAATCGCTCCACTGAACTGCGGTGCGCAGTCCCGGGTTGCAAGGAGGAAGGAGCGAGGCGCCGAGCAAGTAGCTTGCTGTGCATTCACCGCGCCGGGGGCGCAGATAATGGGCAGGCGGTGGGCGAACCCCGAGCAGCTGTTCCCCCTCTTGCTCAAGCTGCTGGCTCTGGGCTGCGGAGTGGCCTTGGGCTGCGAGCTGGGTATTTACTACGCGGTGCTGCTGCGATGTCGCTGGCCCCAGTTGAAAGATTCAGCTCAGCGCGGGGATCACAGACCCTCAGCGCCAGTGCTCAGGGCTTTGTTCCTCGCTGACACCCATCTACTGGGAGCGCTCAGGGGTCACTGGTTGGACAAACTAAGAAGGTGAGAGATCTCTTTATCTACTAAATAAATCGGTGCCTGGTTTAAGCAGTGTTCGGCAGAAGTTGACATCAACGTTCTTTGAATTCCTCTTAAGTTGCTTTTGCATATGACCAGGAATTGCTTTGGCTAATATGTATCCATTTTGCAGAATTTCGATTAGTTTTATTTTAAATTTTACTCTGCTACATTGCAAACGTTGACAGTTGCACAACAGAGAGGACTCGTGGACCTAGATTATATGAAGATCTGGAATGTTACAAAATATGTCGGCAGCTGCAGTTGACTGTCAACACGCGAGGATAGGATATTTATTACTAACCGTGCTGACGTGAAAATTTTGAATATTGTTCAGTATATCTGATTAACCCAGAGTTAAAAGACTAATCTTATTAATGGTGACCATGAAACTATTGGACTGTCGTTAAAAAGTCATCTGATTCACAAACGTCGTTTCGGGAAGGAAGTTTGCTCTCCTGATGTGGTCTGATCTACATCGAGTGTTTTGACTCTTAACAGTCCCCATGAGAGGAGGAGGCAAGGTTTAGGCAACAGGCTGGGAAGGTTTTCTGTATCAGATTCATTAATCTATTTGGCAAGCTGACCAGGTAGATGAGAAGGAAACGACAAATTTCACAAAACTATTCCATCATCAGAGACAGATTAATCACAGACATCTTCTCCAAACCCACTGACTCCCACAGTTACCTTGACTACACCTCTTCCCACCCTGTCACTCGTAAGGATGCCATCCCCTTCTCCCATTTCCTCCACATCTGTTCCCATGATGATGCTTTCCTTTCTAGGACATCAGAGATGTCCTTTTTAAGAAACCAGGGTTTTCCTTCCATCACCACCAATGCTGCCCTTACCCCTATCTCCCCTCCTCCCTGCACGTCTCCCTCAAACCTCCCCCCCCATCATAACAGGCGCAGGGTTCCCCTTGTGCTCACCCTCCCACCCCACGAGCCTCCGCATCCAACACATCATTCTCCGCAACTTCCGCCATCTCCAATGGGATCCCACCACCAGGCACATTCTCCCTTCACCCCCTCTATCTGCTTTCCACAGGGACCACTCTCTCAGCGACTCCCCTGTCCACTCGTCCCTCCCCACTGATAACCCCCCGGCACTTGTGCCTGCAACTGCACCAAGTGCTACACCTGTCCCTACACCTCCTCCCTCACCACCATTCAGGGTCCCAGACAATCCTTCCAGGTGAGGCAACGCTTCACCTGTGAGTCCAAGGGTGTCATTTATTGCTCCCGGTGCGGCCTCCTGTACATCAGTGAGACCTGATGCAGATTGGGTGACCGCTTTGTCGAGCACCTTCGCTTTGTCCGCCACAACAGCCAGGACCTCCCGGCCACCCACTTCAATTCCACATCCCACTCCCATACTGGCATGTCTATCCACAGCCTCCTCTACTGCCATGTTCAGGCCAGATGCAGGTTGGAGGAACAACACCTCATATTCCACCTTGCGAGTCTCCAACCTGATGGGCTCAACATCGATTTCTCTAACTTCTGGTACCCCACCCCTTCTTTTTCTTACCCCCCCCCCCCCCGTCTTCCCTTATTCCTGTGGCTCCCTTCCCCTGCCTTGATGACCTGCCCATCTCCTCTCCTCCCCTCCTCCATCCTTTCACTGCCTTCTCTTACTGGATTCCTCCTCTTTCAGCCCTTTGCCTCTTCTACCTATCACCTCTCAGCTTATTACATCTTCTCCCCCCTCCACTCCCCTCCCCCACTCACCTACCTACCTTCCCTCTATCACCTGGACTCGCCCATTGCCTGAACTCACCTATCCCCTGATCCCCTGCCTGCGTGTGCTCCTCCCCCCTCCCACCACCTTCTTATTCTGACTTCTGCCCTCTTCCTTTCCAGTCCTGATGAAGGGTCTCAGCCCGAAACGTTGACTGTTTATTTCCCTCCAAGGATGCTGCCTGACCTGAGTTCCTCCAGCACTTTTTGCGTATTATTCCATTAATTCAAGTGGCATAAACTTTAAAAAGAAAATGAGCCTTCAGTGGGCAGTGCCTAGGGACAAATGGTATGGGCAGCTTGTACTTGCATCTCCAGTGATAACCTCTTCCTATGTGGGTGCTCATGTGAACTTTGTTCAAGTAACCCTCCAATGCCAGGGAATGTAATTCTTGTTTACGTACCCCTTTACAATCTAACCTTAGGACTGCAGGAATCACCTCTTAAAAAGTCAACTAAGGAGATTGATGAAGGCAGGGTGTAGATGTTGTCTGTATGGACTTTTGACAATGTCAGGTGTAGTTGGCTAGTTCAGAAGGATCCAAGCTGACTGATAGGAGGCAGAGGGTGGTGGTGGAAGGGTGACTGGAAGTCTGTGCTTAATGGTGTACTGCAGGAATTGGTGCTGGGACCTTTGCTGTTCGCAATAGATAACGACTTGGATGGAATGTAAGGGTTATGATTAGTAAGTTTGACCATGACACAAATTGGTGATGCTGTGGATAGCGAGGAAGGTTGCCCAAGGCTAAAGCAGGACACAGAGAGTGGTTGATACCTGGAACGTGCTGCTCGAGAAATCAGATGTGTTTAAGAGGCAGTTAGACAGACACTTGAATAGGCAATGCACAGAAGGATACAGTCCTATTGCGGACAAATGGAATTAGTGTAGATGGTCAAAAAGGTCAGCATGTATAAGGTTTACAGAAGGGCATGTTTCCGTGCTGTATAACTCTATGACTACAAAGAAAGGATCTCCTTGCCATGGAACGAGTATAGTGCCGATTCACCAGACTGGTTCTTGGGATGGTGGGTCTGCCATATGAGATGAATAGACCAGGCCTGTATTCTCAAGAGTCTCGAAGAATGAGGGGTGATCTCATTGAAATGTATAACGTTTTTACAGGGCTTGACTGGGTGGACAAAGGGATGATGTCCTGTGCTCCTGGTTGAGGAGTACAAGATCAGGAAGTCACAATCTCGGAATAAGTGGGTTAAAATTCGATCAATTAGGACGGAAATGAGGAGAAATTTCTTTGAGTGAAGAATCTTTTGAATTCTCCATCTAGATGGCTGTGGAAACTCAGTACAGAGAAGGGTAATTTCCTGGTTAAGAAGGGAAACTAGATATTAGGGCAATGCAGGTAAATGCAGCTGAAGTAGCCAAGGTCTTTAGTGGAGCAGGCATGAAGGGCCTAATTTGTTCCTAATCATTATCTTTATGTTCTTATGGCAAAGATGAATAACTTGCCATGATAACTTTAAGAATTCCTTGTATCTCTGTCAGTGTGGGTATTGGGGAAGAAGAGAGGGAGATGGATGAGAAGGGGTACTAGGAAGTTGGTGCGCGAGGTGGAGGGTTTGGAGGGATGTGGGGTGTGATTATTATGTTCCATGAACAGATGCACACTGATATGCGTGGAAATTGGTTAACTTGGTATTGGAACTTGTTTCCATCCAGGACCGAAACATCATATTTCATTCAGTTGTTTTTCAGACGTGACACTGAGAAGTTAATTCATAAAAATCACAAGCAAAAGCACATCCCATATCACTGGAGATTTAAACCAACTTAACTCTGCAGTAGTGTTTGTCTGGATTCTGCTAATGGGAATAGGTTTGTATTTTGTATTCCCGTGAGCTTTTGAGTCTCTAGTTTACTTTAATCCCATGTGTGTGAATAAAGTGGACTATTAGGAGCTTATTTTGTGAAACCTCGTGAAATACGATGACTACAGTGCTCAGGAGGTTAACCTACAGGTGGCAGAGTCATGTGAAATAGGGTTAGTTTTGTAATCAAAAATATCCATCTTTAGACTTCATAGAAAATAAATCTAGAGTCCATTCAGCCTCCTGGAACCTGCTGCACCATGATCATGACCAATCTGTGACCCAACTCCACTCATAGTCATTCAGCACAGAAACAGGCCCTTTTGGCCCAACTGGTCCATGCCGACCAAGATTCCCATTTGCCCGCATTTGGCCCTTATCCCTCTAAACCTTTCCTATCCGTGTACCGGTCCAAGTACCTTTTAAGTGTTTTTCATGTACTTGCCTCACCTACTTCATCTGGCAGCTCATTCCATATATGTATCACCCTCTGTGAGGAAAAAGTTGCCCCTCAGGTTCCTATTATAGCTCTCTTCTCTCGCCTTAAACCTGTGCCCTCTGGTTCTTGATTCCCCAACCCTGGGAATTTGCCCACCTTATTCCCACATCTCTTTATTAGCATTTTGGTTTACAAAAGTCTGCCAGTCTCAAAATGGACTTGCTTTGCACCCTTTCTCATAGTCATACAGCACAGAAACAGTCCCTTCCACCACTGTGTCCACACAGACCATCACTACTCATCAACACCAATGTAGATGTTTAGGAGTGGTTGTTAACGCTACTCCTGGCTTAAATTTTTGGTCCCAGAATACTCTCTCAGGTGTATTGTTCCAGCTATCATATCAGTTCCCCTTAATATCTTGAAAACATTGCTCATATAATCCCTTGATCTATTAAATTCCAAGGAATACAGATCTTATAAATTGGTTTATTATTGTCACGTGTACCGAGGTACAATGAAAACCTTTGTTTTGGTTGGCATCCATACAGATCATTTCATCATATCAGTACATCTAGGTAGTAGAAGGGAAAAGCAATAACAGAAGGCAGAATATAAGATATCTTTATTAGTCACATGTACATCCAAACACACAGTGAAATGCATCTTTTGCGTAGTGTGTTCTAGGTGCAGCCCGCAAGTGTCGCCATGCTTCTGGTGCCAACATAGCATGCTCACAATTTCCTAACCTTTACATCTTTTTTTTGGGAATGTGGAAGGAAACCGGAGCACCCGGAGGAAACCCACTCAGACACGGGGAGAATGTACAAACTCCTTACAGGCAGCAGCCTTAGAGAGTGCAGTGTAGGCAGACAATAAGGTGCAAGGTCATAACAAGATAGATTGTGAGTTCAAGAATTCGTACAAGTCCTCATAGTTTAACCCTTCAAGTTCAGGTATCATTCTGGCATTTAAGATAAGATATCTTTATTAGTCACATGTACATCGAAACACACAGTGAAACGCATCTTTTGCATAGTGTGTTCTGGGGGCAGCCCGCAAGTGTCGCTACGCTTCTAGCGCCAACATAGCATGCCCACAACTTCCTAACCCGTACGTCTTTGGAATGTAGGGGGAAACCGGAGCACCTGGAGGAAACCCATGCAGACACGGGGAGAACGTATAAACTCCTTACAGACAGTGGCTGGAATTGAACAATGCTGGATTAACTCCACCATATCCTACTTAAAGAGTGATGACCAGAAATACTTAGTGTTCCACTTCTGTTTTGATTAACAAATGTAGAAGAACAGCTAAATCGTATACTGCAACTTGTTCCAGTTTCCAAACTCTAATGGCAGTAATTCTTTAAGATGATTCTTAAAACTGCAGCTGAAATGAAAAGATGAACATAAAATTAAAGTCATGATGATAATGTGAACATGAATGTGCAGGATTTGAAGATCTTGCACACCAAGGTGCAAAAGTTGAAGACCTGCCCAACAGGTTTACTAGCATTTGAAAAGAATCTAAATTGAAAAGAAGCTAATCTACTGCAAATGTCAGGTTGTTTTTCAGTTCATGTGAAGCATCCATGAAGAATCCGTGGTCCTGAAGAAGGGTCCTGACCCCAAATGTTGACCACCTGCTTTTCTCCACGGATGCTGCCTGGCCTGCTGAGTTCCTTCAGCCTCACAGTGTTTTTCATGCAAACGGATTCAATGAAACAGTGCACCAGAACACACCAAAACAGAAAATACTGGAAACACTCAGCAGGTCAGGCCTCATCTGTGGGAATTGGAACATGATCAACATTTCAGATTAAAGACCCTTCGTCAGAACAGAAAAGGAGATGAAAGAAGCTTTAAAACTGCAGGAAGGGTGGGGGATAGGGTAAGACTGGGGTGACCATGGGGATAAACAAGGTCCAGAAGGCTGCAGCGTGCCCAGATGGAAAAGAAGTGATGTTCCTCAAGCTTGAGTTGGGCCTCACTGTGACAGTATGCAAGGGTTCAGACTGATAAGTTTCCCATTACAAGCTTACTGTCTCCCACAGCTAGCTCGACTACTCTTTATCCCATCCTGCCTCCTGTAAGGACTCTATTCCATTCTTCCAGTTCCTCCATCTCTGTTGTATTTGCTCCAATAATGAGACTTCCCACACAGGTGCCTCTGAAATGTCTTCTATCTTCCTGAACCGCTGCTTCTTCTCTACCATTGTTAACAAAGCCCTTGACCACACCTCATCCAATTCCCACACCTTTGCTCTCACCCCCTCTCCTCCAGGGCAGAAAAAGGATAGAGTTCCCCCGGTCCTCGCCTTCCACCCCTGCAATCATTCCTTGCAATTTCCGCCACCTTCAAAGAGATTCCACCACCAGACACATCTTCCCCTCTCCTCCCCTTTCAGCATTTTGCAGGGATTTTTCCCTTCATGAGTCCCAGGTCCACCCTTGCGTTCCCACCAACCAACCTCTCTCACAGCACTTTCCCTTGCAACTGCAGTGGGAGCAACACTTGTCCTTTCACCTTTTTCCCTTCCCACCATCCAGGGACCCTAACAGTCTTTCTGTGTGAAGCAGCGATTCACTTGCACTTCTTCCAATCACAGTGTAGTGTCGGAGAAACCAAATGCACATTGGTCTGATCACTTTGCTGAGCACCTGCATTCAATGCACAGGAGCGGCCCTGGGCTTCTGTAGCCTGCCACTTTAATTTCCCCATCCCACTCCCACTCTGACTGATCAGTCTGTGGCCTCCTGCACAGTTATAATGAGACCCAATGCAAGTCTGGGGTGGCACGGTAGCGTAGCGGTTAGCGCGACACTATTACAGCGCCAGCGATCGGGGTTCGATTCCTGTCGCTGTCTGTAAGGAGTTTGTCATCCCGTGTCTGCGTGGGTTTCTGCCGAGTGCTCCGGTTTCCTCCCACATTCTAAAGACATACGGGTAGGTTAATTTGGGCTTTAAAATGGGCGGCGTGGACTCATTAGGTCAGAAGGGCCTGTTACCACACTGTAAATAAAATTTAAAAACAAAACATCTCATCTTCCATCAGGGCTTGTAACATCCTTCTGGGTTCAAAATGAAATTCTCTAACTCTAGGGAACTTGATTTCTCAGTCTGTATCAGTCAAGACATTAGCTCAGCTTCTCTTTATTTCCTTTGTTTTTCCTCACTGGGAGAGGAGGACATGCCTGGCCTAACCTGCTGGGCTTGTCCTCCTGCTCTGCATTTCACAACTCCCACATCCAAGGGTGTCATTTATTGCATTCAGTGCTCCTGGTGCGGCCTCCTCTACATTGGGGAGACCCGACGCAGATTGGGTGAGCGCTTCGTCGAGAACCTTTGCTCCGTCCACCGCAACAGCCAGGACCTCCCGGATTCCACATCCCGCTCCCATACTGACATGTCTGTCCATGGCCTCCTCTACTGCCATGTTGAGGCCAGGTGCAGGCTGGAGGAACAACCTCTCATATTCCGCCTTGGGAGTCTCCAACCTGACGGCCTCAACATCGATTTCTCTAACTTCTGGTAACCCCTTGACTCCCTCCCCACCCCTCTCCCTTTTTTTTCTTTCCTCCTTTACTCCCCTCCCTTTGTTGTCCCTCGGTCCTTTGGCCCCCTCACCCTTTCTCTTTCCCCTCCCCTCCCTCATGACCTGCCCATCCATTCCCCACCTCCTTCCCTTTTTTTTCAATGGTCTATTGCCCTCTCCTACTGGATTCCTCCTTCTTCAGCCCTTTGCCTCTTCTACCTATCACCCCTCAGCTTCTTGCATCACTCCCTTTCAACCCCCACCCCCACCCACCTACCCCCCCTTACCTGCCTGCGTGTGCTCCTCCCCCTCCCCCAATCTTCTTATTCTGGCTTCTGCCCTCTTCCTTTCCAGTCCTGAGGAAGGGTCTTGGTCCAAAATGTCGACTGTTCATTTCCCTCCATAGATGCTGCCTGACCTGCTGAGTTCCTCCAGCATTTTGTGTGTGTTACTCCTTTGTCTAGGTCCTTTTGTGTATGTTCTCTCCCTCTAACTAATCCCATTCACTCACTGACCAGATAACCTTGTTTACAGTTTATCCCTATGGTCGCCCCAGTTTTACCCTATGAGAGACATCCCTCCCCACCCCACCCCACACACACACTTCTTCACCCTCCCCTGCAACTTTACAAGCTTCATCTCCTTCCCTTGGTGAAGGGTATAGACCCAAAACATTAACTCTGTTTCTCTTCCCACAGATGCCGCTTGACTTTCTGAGTATTTCCAGGTTCTTGATGAGTAAGGGTGTCAAAGGTTACTGGGAGAAGGCAGGAGAATCGGGTTGAGAGGGAAAAATAAATCAGCCATGATCGAATGGCGGAGCAGACTCGATGGGCCGAATAGCCTAATCCTGCTCCTATGTCTTATGGTACAGCATTTTCAGTTTTTGTTTTAGATTTCCAGCATCTGTTTTTTGTTGATTTTCCACTAGAACACACAAGATGTCACAAAACATTTATTGTAATTTATGTGATTAAATTGTACCAAGTTCAGTCATTTTTTGCCATACTTAAGGATTAAGTAGCACTCTCACCCTGCAGAAGGTAGGTTAATGAGCAGGCCATGTTGGTGGAGTTGGCAAGTGCATTCTGATAGTATGGGATTGGTGAACCACTGGAACTAAACTTGTGGCTGGTTATTTATGTAGGTGAGCAGGGTTCAGAGTTTTGAGAAGTTAGGGCTAGTTCTGGAGAAATCTTTATAAGATGGCCGTTTTATTTCTTCCTGGCTTGTCTTTTCCAGCCAACAAACCTTATTTCAGATTCCTCATAGTACCTTACAAATGCAGTTGCTTTGAAGTGTTGCAACCATGGTTATATATTGACACAAAAGTGTGTTAAGTACAGAAGTTGTGGCATTTCCAGTATATTGCCAAAACCTATTATGACTGAGGTATTTAATGCCCTGTTCTGTTTCTTTAGGGAGTGGCAAATGGAACGGGCCTTTCAGACGGCTGTGTGGCTCTTTGAACCAGATGCCGTGTTTGTTCTCGGTGACCTGTTTGACGAAGGGAAGTGGAGTTCCCCCAAGGTACCATTCTGTGTCTGTATCATGTCATAGAGAGGCCCACGCCAACCGTAAATTAGCCACTTACACCAATCCTACAGTAACTCCTCGACCACTTCGGAAGGTCGAATTTGAAGGGTTAATGGCAGGATCTTTAGCAGTGTGGAGGAATGGGGGGATCTTGGGGTCCAAGTCCATAGATCCCTCAAGGTTGCTGTGCGAGTTGATAGGGTTGTTAAGAAGGCATATGGTGTATTGGCCTTCATTAGTCAAGGGATTGAGTTCAAGGGCCACAAGGTAATGTTGCAGCTCTGTAAAACCCTAGTTAGACCACACTTAAAATATTGTGTTCTGTACTGGTCAACTCACTTTAGGAAGGATGTGGAAGCTTTAGAGAGGGTGCAGAGGAGATTTACCAGGATACTAACTGGATAGGAGAGCACGTCTTATGAGGATAGGTTGAGTGAGCTAGGGCTTTTCTCTTTGGAGAGAAGGAGGGTGAGAGGTGACCTGATAGAGGTGTACAAGATGATAAGAGGCATAGAACAAGTGGACAGCCAGAGACTTTTTCCCAGGGCGGAAATGGGTAACATGAGGGGGCATAATTTTAAAGTAATTGGAGGAAAGTACAGGGGGGATATCAGAGGTAAGTTTTTTTACACAGAGAGTGGTGGGTGTGTGAAACGCACTGCCGGGGGGCTGGGAGAGGCAGATACATTAGGGACATTTAAAGACTCTTAGACATATAGATGATAGAAAAATGGAGGGGTTTGTGGGAGGGAAGGGTTAGATTGATCTTAGAGTAGGTTAAAAGGTCGGCACAACATCGTAGGCCGAAGGGCCTGTACTGTGCTGTAATGTTCTATGTTCTATTCTCCCCACATCCCCATCAACACACCCAGATTCTACCACTCACTTAAGGGAAATTTACAGGGGCTAATTAATTTCTAACCCTCATGCCTTTGGGATGTGGGAGGAAACCGAAGCATCTGTAGAGGTCGTGCAAACTCCATACAGACAGCATTCATTGTCAGGATTGAACTCCGGTCTCTGACGCTGTGACATTGCGGTTTTACTAGTTCTGGCCAGGAAATTTGCTATACATGTCAAATGATCCAATTTCAATTGGTGAATAATTGAAAGATCATAAGATATAGGAGCAGAATTAGGCCATTCAGCCCATTGAGTCTGCACCACCATTCAACCACGGCTGATTTTCTTTTCAACCTCATTCTCCTGCCTTCTCCCATTAACCCTGGACTACATTACCAATCAAGAACCTGTCAATCTCTGCCTTAAATACACCCAATAACTTGGCCTCAACAGCCCTCTGTGGCAACAAATTCCACAAATTCATCACCCTCTGGCTGAAGAAAGTCCTCCTCATCTCAGTTCTAAAGCGATGTCCTTTTATTCTGAGCCTGTGCCCTTGGATCCTAGACTCTCCTACTAATGGAAACATCCTCTGCACATCCACTCTATCCAGGCCTTTCAGTATCCAGTAGGTCTCATCCTTCTGAACTCCATTGATCACTGGTCCAGAGACATCAAACACTCCTCGTACATGAAGCCTTTCATTCCCGGGATCATTCTTGTGAACCTCCTCTGGACCCTGTCCAGGACCAGCACATCTTTCCTTAGATATGGGGCCCAAAATTGCTCACAGTATTCCAAATGTGGTCTGACCAACACTTTATAAAGCCTCAGCAGTACATCCTTGCTCTTATTAGCAAGGATCTACTGATTAACAACTATTACATTCATGGCTTACTTTTGATTTAAGTGCTACAGAAACATAACATTTATTGCAACATTCATACCAAAAGCTGAAACTTTTCTTGAGGGACAGTAATTTGCAGTGACTCCCTCCTGATTCTCACTCTCTCTGCAAGCCCTTCCAACCCTGGACATCTTTGGTAGTTTAATTGGCCACTATAGTGTGGTGTGAATGGTGGAATTAATGGGAATATGAGAAGAATAGATTATAGGGGAAATTAGTTGGGGAATAATATTGCTCTCTCAGTGAAGCCATGTTCTTACAATAACAATAAAAAATTTTTAAAAACTGTAAATGCTGGAAACTAGAAATAAAAACAGACTATGTTGGGAATACTCAACAAGTCAGGCAGCATCTGTGGAAGGAGAACCAGTTAACATTTCAGGTTGAAGGCCCTTTTATCAGAGGCAAGGTAAACCACTGATAATCTGCTGTCCAACTATTTGGAAATCCTGACGGTTCAGCATCTGGCGATGTTTGTCATGCTTCCTCCTGACTTGCTGGGGCCCCAGTTCCCGCCCTTGTTCACACCTATAGGATTCCCTGGCAAATCTATTATGACACTCTGTAATATCTAAGTAACATGAATTAAAAGTGTGTAGGGATATTAATGGGAATAACCTCCAATAATCCAGAGCATCTGCTGGTCTGACACCACCAAAATCCTGACTGTGACAGATTATCGGAGTTCTACGTTATTCCCTTCATCCTGTTCATCTCCCCTCCACTTCCTCTGTATCTTAAAGCTAACTTCTCTCTTTGACAAAGGCTCTGTCTCCTGAAATTTTGACTTCTGTTTCTCTTTCTCCTGATGCTGCCCAACCAACTGAATATTTCCTGCACTTTCTGATTTAATCTCTTATAACGACAATGTGTATTACCTGGAGTGGGTGGGCTGTCTTGTCAGAGAGGTTGGACAGGCTCAGTTTGTATCCACTGGAGTTCAGAAGAGTGAGGGGGATTTGACTGAAGCATTCAAGTCCTGAGGAGCTCCTGACTTGGTGGATGTGGAGAGGATGTCTCCTCTTGTGGGGGAGGTGATTTTCCTTTGGGGGAAAAAATAATGGGTTGTCCATTTTATGCAGAAATCTTTCTCTCAGTTGTGAATCTTTGGAACCTTCTCAAGGCACAGTGGATGCAGGGTCCTTGATTATTTTTAAGGCACAGGTAGATAGATTCTTGATAAGCAAGGGAGTGAAATGTTAAGACAAGTTATCTTTATTAGTCACATGTACATCAAAATGCACAGTGAAATGCATCTTTGCGTAGTGTTCTGGGGGGGCAGCCCGCAAGTATCGCCACTCTTCCGGCGCCAACATAGCATGCCCACAACTTCCTAACCTGTATGTCTTTGGAATGTGGGAGGAAACCGGAGCACCCGGAGGAAACCCACGCAGACACGGGGAGAATGTACAAACTCCTTACAGACAATGGCCGGAATTGAACCAGGGCCGCTGGCGCTGTAAAGCATTACGCTAACCGCTACACTAATGTGCCTACCATGGGAATTCAGAGTTGAGGTCACAATCATATCAGCTATGATCTTATTAAATAGTAGAGCAAGGGGAATGCTGCTGACTGGCACATTCCGGGCTGCAGGAGTACGTGCTGAAGGATGCACTGGAGCTGGGTGCAGCCAATGCGAGGGCTCGGTGGGGAAGGACAACAGCTTAGGGTTCTTCTGCCCCTGGAGAGGGAGGGGCAGGGTCAGGCAAGGAGGAAGCCCCTTAAAGATTGTAAATATGGGATTGAGGTATCACCCCAGGGAGCCACACGGGTGGCATCGGTGCTGTGGTTTTTATAAAACGTAACACTAATGATTGATCTGTACATGAATGTAAAGGTTTGCACTGTCTTATTATTATATATAGTTTGTCTTTTATTATGAATAAAGTTTATTTTGGTTAAAAAAAAATAGTAGAGCAAGCTTGAGAGGTCGAGTGGCCTACTGCTGCTCCTAGTTTGTATTATTGCAGCTTTTTAACCTAGTAAAATGTCCCAAGATGTTTCCCAAAGAAAAAGGGTTATCAAATTTTACACAAAGCCTGCATATCTGAACAGGAGAAGAGAAAGGGATAGAGGTTTCCGGAGTGAATTCCAGAATTTGGGGCCTTGACCACCGAAGGCCTGGCCGATGATGGAGAGGGGTAAACCCACCATGTGCACGAGGTCCCTCGGGATTTTCGCTTTTGGATTTTCTTACAATGTAGAAGGAAGCTATTCAGGCCATCGAACTTATGATGGTTCTTGGAGCAATCCCAATCGCCTGTTCTCTCCCACATTAACTACCCCCATTCCCTGCCCCTAATTCTCCCACTACCACCTATGCAAGGGGCAATTTGCAGTGACCAATTAGCTTACCAATCTGGAGACACAAGAGACTGCAGATGCTGGAATCTGGAGCAACAATGGATGGAACCAGGAGGGGTTTGAAGATGGGTGACGGGGGTGCTGAGAGGGTGGGGGTTAAGAAAAAAGGGGCAAAAAGGACTGGAAGAGGATCAAAAAGGGAGGGGGGTGGGAAGGGAGAAACAGCCCACCAGAGTGGAAGGTTACCTAAAGTTGGAAAACTTGATGGGAAAACCAATCTGCATGTTTTTGGGATATGGGAGTTAAAACCAGAGTACCCCGGGGAATCCTGACTTCCAGTGCTGTCTGTGTGGAGTTTGAATGTTCTCCCAGCTTGAATCTACACCGGGCAGAACTGGATTGAAGCTGGGTTGCTGGAGCTGGGGGGCAACTGCACTCTGGGAGGGGGCCACTGTGCCTCCCTCAGCCTTGTGGAGCTGGAAGGGATGACAGAGGTTGTGAGGGGTGCAGAGACTTGGAAAGATCTTGTAAATCGAGGCACTGCTGAATCGGGAGTGAGTCGGAGAGCACGGGGCTGATAGGCCAGGAGCCAATGGAAGTTGACAAGGGTGGGGCTGACAGATAACGAGCCAGTATAGTGGGACTGAAGGGTCAGGAGCTGGCATAGGTCAGTGAGCACAGGGCTTAAAGGGTCAGGAGCTGAAGGAAGGTGAGCTAGTGTAGATTAGCAGGCACGGGACTGAAGGACGATGAGCCAGAACAGGTTCGCAAGCACCGGGCTGAAAGGTCAGAAGCTGGTGTAGGTCAGTGAACACAGGGCAGAAGGACAATGGGGACACGCGAGACTGCAGATGCTGGAAATCTGGAGCAACACACACAATATGCTGGAGGAATTCAGTGGGTCAGGCAGCATCTATGGAGTAGACGTTTCGGCCTGAGACCCTTCATCAGGACTGGAAAGGAAGAGGGCAGAAGCCAGAAGAAAAGGGGAGGGGGAGGAGCACGAGCTGGTGGGTCATAGGTGAATCCAGGTGAGAGGGGGAAGGTAGGTAGGTGGGGAGGGGGGGAAGTGGGAAAGATGTAGGTGGAAGAGGCTCTGAATTCCTCCACCATTTTGTGTGTGCCACACGGCTGATGAATTAGGGCTTAGAGCAAGAGGCAGAGGGCAGTAGAACATTAAGTGCTAGGTGGGAAAGCAGCCAGAAAAGATGGACTGTTGACAGATGAGCTACAGTTCTGTACTCGCTGAAATACTGATGTGAACTATGTCTCCATGAGGCAGACCTGTGGTTCTCATCGGGAGTCAGGTGGGTGGTAAGGTGAAAGTGCAGGAGGCCAGGATGAATTCCTGCCTGGACGTTCTCTGTGAACACCTCTGGTGAAATGAGCCAGGAACCACAGCGTTGCTTCATATCTGCTGGTCACTTAATGCTATAGGTAGAAAATGCCGGAAGCACTGAGCAGGTCAGGCAGCGTTTGAGGAGAGTTAAGTTTGGGGTTGATTTGCTGCGAGCTTCCTGTTTTATTTCAGACTTCCAGTTTTTACAGTGTTTTGTTTCTAAGACCAAAACCATCAGGGCAAATGGGTAAGGTCCCAGGAGATGTTGCGGTGTTACAAAGGGGAGAGCTGGTCAACCACCAGTGGACAGTTTTATTCTGCATGCTACACAATGGTGCTACACAAAGAGTAGATCATGTAACCCGAGTCCCTTTTTGTTTCTTAATGTGAGGAAGTTAATGAAACTGTGAGACTATAATTGTCTTTCTCCTACAACGGATATTTAATAGGACTTTAAAGAAGATGTGAGGCGTTTTCGAATGATGTTCAGACGTTCTACCAGCACAGAGTTGTTCGTAGTTGTTGGGAACCATGATATTGGCTTCCATCACGAGTGAGTATTGGTTTATTATTGTCACGTGTACTGAGGTACAGTGAAAAACTTGTCTTGCATACTGTTTGTGCAGATCAATTGTGCAGTGCAATCACTGTGCATTGAAGTAGCACAGAGTGCATTGAGGTAGTACAGGGTAAAAACATCAGAATACAGAGTAAAGTGTCACAGCTACAGAGGAAGTGCATTGCAAGTAGACAACAAGGTGCAAGGTCAAACAATTTTCAATAATTGTAATCTCTCAAAGTTGTGGTGAGATCACTGTGACCCCTGTTTCTGTCTCTTTCTCTGTCAATAAAAGCCAGGAGTATTTCAGCCTGTTCTGCCAAATTTGGGGAAACTGGCCTTGAGTGGTTTGAGGCGTTTGCCAATCTCAAATGGGCAGTCCCACCAGCAGGGTCTTGACCTGAAATGTCAACAGTTCTCTTCTCCCCACAGATGCTGCTTAACCCACTGAGTTCCTTCAGCAGTTTGCTTTTAGTCCTGTCAGTAAAATGGCAGAGCTGGTGGGATCCTGGGATTTCCAGGCTTCTTCCCCACCCCACTCTCAAAACCTGACCCATCGAGGTTGAGGCTGCAGAGTGAACCGGGAAGGGTGAATTTGAATATTCAATAAAGTTACACGTAGAAATTCATAAAAATGTATATCTAATCCACTCCTTAATTATTGGCGGACGCCGAGAGCTCCAGATCTTCCCAGTGAAGAGACACTGAACGCTTGCTTCTTCTGCACCTCCTGGGATAAGTGCAAAATAAATTCTCCCAGAATGTGGCTCAATTTGAAGCACTCGGTCAAATCATGGCTGTCAATCAAACAAAAGTAAGTGGCTCAGAAATATAAGCACTGCCTTGTAGCCAAGCTTCAGTAGCATCTGGTCGTTCATTCCCTCACAATGGGTTTCTGGGGCAAGCAGAAGATTTACCTTCTTGGACCACTTTGGTAATGTTCCTTGTTTAATTTATTGTTTGCTCTTAACCTTCTTGATGGACGTCTCTTGGTTTTGAGCCCAAAGTAAATTAAAGATAGTAAGGCAGGTTACTTTAAAGGAGTGAAAGTGAGTGTATGGATAGAGCTTGTGCTGGTCCATGAAGCACGGGAAGTTAAGTTTTGTAGCAAGTAATTTGGAAGATGAATGGTATGTTGACCTTTGACTCAAGAGGGTTGGAGTTAAGAGGAAGGAAGGTTGGTGCAGTTGTACAGGGCTTTGGTGGGATCACACAGGGAGAAATGTGTACAATTTTTGTCCCTGTACCAAAGGGAAAACATACTTACCTTGGAAACAGTACAGATAGTGATAGGGCGACAGAGTGGCGCAGCTGGTAGAGCCACCCCCTCATAGCGCCGGAGATCCGGGTTCAATCCTGACCTTGGGTGCTGCCTGTGTGGAATTTGTACTTTCTCCCTATGACCACATGGGTTTCGTCTAGGTGCTCCAGTTTCTTCCCTCATCCCAAAGATGTGTAGGCTGATATGTTAATTGCCCACTGTAACTTGTGTAGGTGAGTGGTAGAATCTGGGAGAGTTGATGAGAACGTGGGGGAGGGGGGGAATCAAAAATGGGATTAACATAGGATTAGTGTAAAATGGGTGGGTTGATGGTCAGTGTAGAGTCGATGGGCTGAAGGGCCCATTTCCATACTGTATCCCTCTGTGACTGTATGATTTCTGGGTGATGGGTTGTCCGATACCACAGTTTAGAGAGTGTGACAGTGATCTAATTGAGACACATTTCATTGAAGGTGATAGCCATGGTATTTGTAGTATGGAAGACAAATATAAAATGAGTTGTATATTTAGACCTTTGAGCTTAAGTTTCTGCTGCTTCAGTAGTGAAGCGTATCACGAGTGAAAAGATATATCCAAGGCTATCTGTAAATAGACTGTCCTCACCGGTGACAAAGTGTTCAGCATTGCTGCTCCCTAAATCTTTTTAACTTTCCATTCTGCACTCTGCATACGTTAACTGATTCCTTTCCTTCAACTAATAAACGGGCAGCAGTCCAAGTCCAACTCTGACACTGAGTGTAACTCACTCTAGTGCTCACTTGAAGGCACCCGTTTTGATCTGTGCAGGTGGTCAGTCATGTCCATGCTTTCTGACTGGTTGTCTTAAGCTTGCCCCTAAATGCCCCTTATTATGATATAAAATCAAACCTGTGACAACTGATTGCCACACACCCCTTCCTTTTGAGACTATCATCTGTGTCCATTGTATTCATTACAAGCCAAAGCAGTGCTCAATTTAATTAGTCCTGGTCATCAGTTTTTACTGAAATGTTGTTATGAAAGGGAAGAACTCCAAGCTCGAATCTCTTAGTCTAGTCCACTATCCACACATGCTCTGTGCAGAATGCAGGTGCACATTGTGCCCTTGGGTTGATATTCTAAGATAAGATATCTTTATTCGTCACATGTACATCGAAACACACAGTGAAATGCACCTTTTGCATTGAGTGTTCTGGGCGCAGCCTGCAACATAGCATGCCCACAACTTCCTAGCCCGTACGTCTTTGGAATGTGGGAGGAAACCGGAGCACGTGGAGGAAACCCACGCAGACACGGGGAGAATGTACAAACTCCTTACTGACAGTAGCCAGAATTGAACCCGGGTCACTGGCGCTGTAAAGTGTAACGCTAACCACTACACCACTGTGCCTGTATGAATCACTCCTTTGTGCGTTCTTCACCTTGGTTTATTTTTAAAGTTTCTTTAAAATGTCGTGTCAGCATGTTGGGACAGATATTTTAATATATCTTAGTTGGCATTGGTTTGCCATGAGCAAGTTTGGCTGCAGAGGCGTAGGCCAGCTTTGCTCCTGCCATCTTCTCCTGATACTGTCTGGGTGTTCCAGTGGGAACCCCAGTAAACAGGACATTTTGGCTTGAAAATGTTGAGCTTGTACAAATGGCTTTAGTAATGCTGCACTCCTCTGTATTTGGTTTGCTTTCACAGGATGGATTGGTACAAACTACAGAGGTTTGAGGATGCGTTTAACTTCACCTCCGCTAAAGTGGTGTCAAGGAAAGGTATAAAGTAAGTGGGCTCTTGTTACATTTACCTCCCTGTTTGTGTTGCTTGATTAAGAGTGACTTGCATCCCACAGAGGTGTAGATAGAGAGGTGATAGGGTGAGGAGAAGCTGTAATATTTCTTAATTTGACTTCCTTCGAATCACAGTGTTATAGACAAATCTAGCATAGAAAAGATCAGTAGGCAGTGGCAATGACTTTGACCTTCTCCTCGTGTTCCTGAGAAAAAGGATAGGGTTGGTGATTAAGATATCTTTATTAGTCACATGTACATCGAAACACACAGTGAAATACATCTTTTGCATAGAGTATTCTGGGGGCAACCTGCAAGTGTCGCCACGCTTCCGGCGCCAATGTAGCACGCCCACTTTGGAATGTATTATCTGAAAACAAGATCGGGTCCCGCCCTCACTATAAAGAAACACTGACAGCCAGATGGGAGGCAGTCACAGCGGCCAGGGTGTTTTAGACCTGGATTGTTCATCACCAAGCAAACGTGAGCTTTACGCACTAGACCACCCACGCCTATCCCTCGCTACCTTGGCAAACAGGTGTGGTGCGCTCGATCTTTATTGTTCAATTGGTACAACAATTTACAACAGTTGTTATATACAATTATACAATGGTCGAAGTCCATCAATATCAACAGCAATGTTCAGTCTTCAGAACTGCCGCGACACTCCTGGTTTTAAGCCTTCAGGGTGAATCTCGTCAGTCTTTCCTCTGTTGACGTCTTCGCCTCTGTTGACGTCTTCACCTCCAGTGGAGCCTTCAGATCCTCACCTGGCATCAATGTCTTGGTCGGTCAAGCGCATCTCATGTTCCTTCAGGTTGTCGCTTCAACCTGAAGTACTAAGAACACATCTGTTAGTATTCCTCATATCCACCTTGCAGATCTTTGGGAGGTGAACTTATTCATCAGTGCTGGCCAGGCACTGGAACAAGTGCAACTGTGCATTTCTCGAAGGCCGCCTTTGCAAACAACCGATGGGGCAGTTCTTTGCCCGGTTATCTGCCCATCCGGGAACAGACCAAAATGTACCATCAACCGGGGTACCGGGTGTACGTACACTAAATGTCTACCACAAGCAAAAGCTCTTTGATTATTTTCTTCTTTGTAGGAAGGGTGTAGCCATCACCGCCTCCGCTGGGTTCTTTCAATCATTACCACCACCAGTCAGGTGGGCCTGTGTTACCCACGAGACCAGCGGGAAGGTGCGACTCGCTGTGATGCAGAAACCCAGCAAGACACCGCAGCTACAGTAACTGACCTCAGGTCCTGGTGGCGGGAACCAGGGGACTACCTTAAGAGGAACACAGTTACTTCGCCTTTTCTAGGGATTCTTTCAAGTCGCTTTGGCCACCAGTCAGGTGTTACCAGCGGGGAGGCGCGACTCACTGTGATGCAGAAACCTAGAGGAAGACACCACAGCTATAGTAACCAGACCTCAGGTCCTGGTAAGACCAGGGGAACACCTTGAAACGCATCAATCCAAAGAATTGATTAAGTGCACTTTTCGCTGTTTTAGGTGTAGTGTCCACCAGGTATCATCCGAAAACGAGATCGGGTCCCGCCCTCACTATAAGGGAACATAGGCGGCAGATGGAGGGCCGATGCCAAAGCCAAACTTATTGCAAAACATGATAAGTAAAATACATTTACAATAAGCAAAAGTATAAAATATATTAAAATACTGTAGCAACTCATCGAACCGGCTCCCAACATCGCGAATGTCATCGGAGGCCCCGATCCAAGATGGCGTGGGGCCCTCCTCCTTCCCCATCGTCGGGCTAGGAAAGCCCGCGTGTGGGAAGGTCAGGTGACCCGCGCATGACGTCAGCGCGGGAACTTTAGCGTGGGAAGTTTCGGATATTAAAGGCGCACCGCGGCCTTGTCGTTCATTTGACTTCTGATTTCAAACCAGCGACTCTGTCTTCATTTTGTAGTGTGTAGCTAGCCGCTACATTGGTGACCCCGACAGGCCCAAACGTTTTTGGACCCACGATGTCTGCACAACAAGAGGTACAGGCAGTAGCCCTTAAACTGCCCACCTTCTGGATCCTCAGGCCTCGTCTGGTTCGACCAGGCCGAGGCCCAATTCCAGATTCGCCAGATCACCAGGGACGACACCAAGTACTACTACGTGGTGAGCGCCCTCAACCAAGACACCGCAGCCCAGGTCGAGGACTTCATTCAGGTGCCCCTGGAGGAGGAGAAGTACGATAAGTTCAAGACCCTCCTTCTCGAGACTTTTGGCCTTTCCCGACACGAATGGGCCTCCGACCTCCTCCACCTCGATGGTTTGGGTGACAGACCCCCCCTCCACGCTCATGAACGAGATGTTGGCCCTGGCAGATGGCCACAAACCCTGCCTGATGTTTGAGCAGGCCTTCCTGGAGCAGTTACCTGACGATATCCACCTGCTCCTGGCGGATGCCGATTTCAGTGACCCCCGGAAGGTGGCTGCCTGGGCGGATGTCCTTTGGCAGGTGAAAAAGGAGAGCGGGGCGTCCGTCGAGCACGTTGCCACGCCACGTACCCAGCGGCCCAGCAGGCCAGACCTGGCAATCGAACGCACCCCACCCGCCACCAGGTCTGAGACACCGACCAACCAATGGTGTTTCTACCACCAGCGGTGGGGCGCTGACGCCCGCAGGTTCCAGCCACCATGCAGGTTTCCGGGAAACGCCAGAGCCAGCTGCCGCTGATGGCTACGGCGGCTGGCCACCCGGATAGCCTCTTGCATGTGTGGGACAGGCATTCTGGACATCGTTTCCTAGTGGACACCGGAGCCGAAGTCAGCGTCATGCCTCCCAACAGCCACGAGACTCGCAACTGCACACCAGGACCTGCCCTCAGAGCGGCCAACGGTAGCGCCATTCGGACCTTTGGCACCCGTTTGGTGCACCTCCAGTTCGGCACCTGCCACTTTACTTAGAAGTTCATCCTGGCCGCTATCACGCGACCACTTCTCGGGGCAGACTTCCTTCGCGCCAACTGTCTGCCGGTTGACCTGCGGGGTAAGGGTTTGGTACATGCCAAGACCTTCCAAATGTTCTCGGGTGAGGCCAAGCTACCGGCCCCACACCTCGACTCCATCATCACGTTGACTAACAAGTTCGCCAGGGTCCTGGCAGAGTTCCCATCCGTACTAACGCCCCAGTTCTCCACCACCTTGCCCAAACACGGTGTCCAGCATCACATCCCCACCCAGGGCCCTCCCCTCCACGCCAGTGCCCGGTGGCTACCCTCGGACAAGCTCCGCCTCGCGAAAGAGGAGTTAAAAAAAAATGGAGGAGTTGGGGATCATCCGCAGGTCGGACAGCCCATGAGCCTCTCCGCTACACATGGTCCCCAAGGCAGCCGGAGGCTGGCAACCCTGTGGCGATTACCAACACCTGAACGACATTGGTACCCCGTGCCGCATATTCAGGACTTCGCTGCCAAACTGCACGGGCGGTCCATTTTTTCCAAGGTCGACCTCGTCCAAGGGTATCACCAGATCCCAGTGCATCCGGATGACATTCCAAAGATGGCGCTGATCATACCTTTTGGCCTCTTTGAATTCGTCCAGATGCCCTTTGGCCTCAAGAACGCTGCTCAGTCCTTCCAATGACTGATGGACATGGTCGGGTGCGACCTTGACTTCGTCTTCATATGCCTCGATGACATCTTGATCGCCAGCAGCAGCCGCCAGGAACATTTCACGCACCTCCGCCAACTCTTTTCTCGCCTGAGGGATTTCGGCCTGCCCATCAACACAGCCAAGTGCCAGTTCAGGCTTGAGTCAATCGATTTCCTGGGCCATCGGATCAACAAACACGGCGCCACACCCCTGCCTGCAAAGGTCGATGCCATCTGCCACTTCGCCAGACCCACCCCCATCAAGGGCCTGCAGGAATTCCTCGGTACGGTAAACTTTTATCACTGGTTCATACCATGCGTGGCTCGCATCATGCGCCCGTTGTTTGCTCTCCTTTTGGGTGGAAGCAAGGACATTGTTTGGTCGGAGGAGGCTCACACCGCGTTCGTCGAAACCAAGCAGGCCTTGGCGGATGCAGTCATGTTGGTGCATCCTTGTATGGACGTCCCGACTGCCCTCACGGTCGATGCCTCCAGCACAGCAGTTGGAGGCGTTCTAGAGCAGCTTATCGAAGGGCGTTGGCAACCGCTGGCGTTCTTCAGCAGGCACCTTCGACCACCAGAGCTCAAATATAGTGCCTTCGACCGTGAGCTGTTGGCGTTGTACCTGGCCATCAGACACTTCCGATACTTCTTGGAGGGCAGGCCGCTTACAGCTTTCACCGACCACAAGCCGTTGACCTTCGCTTTCAACAAGGTCTCAGATCCCTGGTCAGCACGGCAGCAGCGGCACTTGTCGTACATCTCAGAGCACACCACTGACGTCTGCCGTCTGCCATCTGCCTGGGAAAGAGAACGTGGTCGCGGATGCACTGTCATGGCCCACCATCCAAGTTTTGTCCTGGGGGTGGATTTCAGCACCTTGGCAGAGGCATAGCGAACGGACATGGAGATGCCCAGCTATCGCACCGCAGTCTCGGGCCTGCAACTGCAAGACCTACTGGTAGGCCCCAGTGAGCGCACCCTGCTCTGTGATATCTCCACAGGTAGACCCTGCCCCATCATCCCAGATGCCTGGCGCCGACGGGTGTTTGATTCCATCCACGGCCTCGCACACCCATCTATCCGGACTACTGTCCGGATGGTGTCCGACAAGTTCATCGTAAACAAGTTTACGATGGGCCTGGTCCTGCACACACTGCCAAACCTCGAAAGTACAGCAGCATGTCAAGGCCCCCTTGCAGGATTTTCAATCTACCCTCCGGAGGTTCGACCATATCCATGTTGACTGGGTTGGCCCCCTCCCAGTCTCCCAAGGAGTGCGGTACCTCCTCACGATTGTCAACTGTTTTGCCCACTGGCCTGAAGCCATTCCCCTCACAGACACCTCCACCCAGTCCTGTGCACAGGTTCTTTTGTCAACTTGGGTGGCCTGTTTCGGTGTCCCGGCACATATCACCTCAGACGGGAGCTCAATTCACCTCTGGCCTGTGGTCTTCCGTCACCGACCTGTGGGGTTCCCAGATCCACCTCACCGCTGCCTATCACCCGCAATCCAACGGGCTGGTGGAGACGTTCCATTGACACCTGAAGTCAGCACTCATGGCCCGCCTTAAGGGGCCTAACTGGGTAGATTAACTCCCCGGGTCCTGCTGGGAATAAGCACCGTGCCAAAAGAGGACCTGCATACCTCGTCTGCCTCGTCTGGAGTTCCTACCAGCCCCTTGGGGGCCAGAGGAAGAACCTGCTGTGTTGCTCGACCGGCTGCGCGAGCGGCTTGGAAACCTGGCCCCGATACCCACCTCGTGACACGGATGGGCCCTGACCTGTATGCCGACTTCCCTCCAAGACTGTAAGTTTGTCTTCGTCAGGAGGGGTGCGCACCGAACACCACTGCAAACGGCCGTACGAAGGGCCATTCTGGGTCATCAGGCACAATAGGTCTACGTTTGTACTGGACATTGGGGGGCGCGAGGAGGTTTTTACAATTGACTGGCTGACTTGGACCAACCCGTGGTGGTCCAGCGAGTGCAACGCAGGGGCAGGCCCCCCAAGTCATAGTTTATTGATTCCGGCTTATGCGACGGTATTGGGGGTGGGGTGGGGGAAGGTGGCGCAGGTGGTTATGTAGCGACTCACTGCACCAGCATCGAACCAGCTCCCGACATTGCAAACGTCGTCGGAGGCCCTGATCCAAGATGGCGCGGGGCCCTCCTTCTTTCCCCATTGTCGGGCTAGGAAAGCCCGTGCATGGGAAGGTCAGGTGACCTGCGCGTGACATCAGTGCGGGAACTTTAGCGCGGGAAGTTCCAGATATTAAAGGCACACCATTCCCCTGTCATTCATTGGACTTCTGATTTCAAACCAGCGACTCTGTCTTCATTTTATAGTGTGTAGCTAGCCGCTGCAATATGATAAAATACGGTCAGAATCAATGGCATTGTTCACTCTTCGGAGCGCCCAACTATTCGAATATAGCAATCTCATTTGTCCATAAATATCTGTAGTAGGCCTATAGTTAATTTAATAGTAAGACTACAGATATTGGAGGCAAATGTCTTATATTTATTAATTCCTAAAAATTTCATCAACAAGTTATTTTCTTTGGCCCACAGACTGTGAGCTCCGATCACAAATCCGAAACATTCAACGATCTGTACCTTTGTTAATTCTTTAAGTTGTTCAACAAGATGTCAATACTTGTTTTGTTTCTCAGGCCAAGCTTTTGGGATAGAATTGTTATTTTCTTCAAATCTGATGGTGACGTCCACCACAGCTGCCCTGTTTCCTTTTACGAAAATCACATCGGGTTTCCACAGTGCACCACCATCATTCCTCAAATGCGGTTCAATGAAGGGGTCCCATTGATATTGTTCTGCTATGGTCTTCAGCTTTTCGACAGTCTTGTTGTGTCGTTTAATGCGTGACCCTTTGACAGCCAGACACCGCCCGGAGATGTGTGCGATGGTCTCGGCAAAACCACATCTCCGGCAAACTTTCACTGCATCAGGTACTCCACGACTATGTGTACACCTAGTAGGGTATTGCCTGCACCTTAACAGGATGGCATTCACGACCTGGTGCCCTTTCCAGGTCTTATGATTCCTCAGCCATGAATTGGAAGTCATGTCATTTTTGAATTCTTTGATACCAACACCTTTAGCTCAATGTTGTCCATTTATTGAATTCAGCCGATCGCCAGTCAATGTTAAATTTAGGCGGCCTGGCATCGTCCTCGGTGTTTTGTCCTAAGTCTACATCCAATTGCTCGTAAAAGCTCTCGGTAGGCTTTTCCATTATTCTGGCTAGTGCGGATACATCTTGGGCGATGGTAACGTCCTGTACCACAGCTAGCTTCTTCAACTTCTCGATGGTGGCCTCGTTGTTCTCACCTGCCCATTCGAACGAGTGTTCGATGGTAATATCCTCTGACTCCTCGAGAGCTTGTCGTTTCCTGATTATTGCAATAGGGATCTGAACTTCAAGTTTTGGTATACAAAGGCCACTGTCTCTCAACTTGAAATATAAAATTCCGTCAGTAGTATCCGGGGGTAGATGTAATATTTCTTTGACTGTCTTCCTGATGGATCTATCGAGCTCCCTAAGTGTGTTCTGGGATGCTTCTGTCAAGGTGAGGTGATAGTATGTCCTCGGTATATATGTACGGAGCAGTGTAATTTTCTGCATGGGCTTAAGTTTAGCTTTTTGCAGTTTCTCAAACCATGCATCAAGTTTGGAGGCTAGGTCTTCTTTTGAAATTCCACACCAGGGGTCGGTCTTTGCACCAAGATATTTCTCAATGTCCCCAGGTGGTATATATGTCAATTTTTCCAATCCAAACTGCCACTGCGCTTGGAATTATACACATAGGTCTTCCGTACACTGGTGTTAATTTCCAATCTGGTACCATTGCAGAAATCTCTCAAGATCTCGATATTTTTTGCCATGCCCTCATACGAGCCACTTAAAATTGCAACATCGTCAGCGAAGGCTAGTGCCCTGCAACGTGATCTTCCACTGGAGGTGGTAATTTCCACTCCATGGCCGCGGTGTTCTAAGGTGCTGATGAGGGGATCCATGGCGATGTTAAATAGGATTGGCGAGAGGGGATCACCCTGTTTCACCCCCCTCTTAATTGCAATTCTATTTGTTCTATTAGCACCAACCTCGACTACCGTAGAGGTGTTGTTATAGAGGTCCATTACCAGATCGATAAAAATTTTTGGCGCTCCCACCCTCTGTTGCGATCTCAATATCAGTTTGTGGCCAACAGAATCAAAGGCCTTCGCATAATCGACAGAAAGCACAGAGTTCCTTGGTGTTATGTTTAGATACTTTAATAATGTTTCTCAATATCATGATGTTCTCATTACAGCCAGGCATATTCAGCAAAAAAACCCCTTCTGTCGATGACTAATCTTTACTGATTCACTCAGTCGTTTTGCTAGAATCTTCGTAAACAATAAGAGGACCATTGGGCCGATGGTAATGGGCCTCCAGTTGTCCAGATTCTTCACTTGTTCCTCGTCATCAGTCTTTGGGATTAGTATTGTCCAGCTCTTCTTGAGACATTCCGGTACAGTACCGGATTGCAACCATAGTGTAAATAGTCTGGGCAATAGGTCTCCGTCACTATTCAATAATAGATCTTTTAGATCTTTCTTCTTGATATTATCCGGGCCTGCAGCACTATCATCTTTAATACTATGTAGTGCCTCGCTTACTTCGGTTTCCTCGATCTTTCTGAAGAGATTTTCACCATCGAAGTCCACAGTATGTTCTTCCAATTTCCTCAGGTCCGCTTTGTTGCTCGCCGACCCCAGTTTCTCCGTAAAGCGCCCGTATACCTCGTCGATTTTCAAGGGGCACTCGCTTTGTGCAGGCGCCCCCATCAATTGACGTGCGAGATGCTTAGTGTTTTTCGAATAGAGTCTGGGCGGCCCGGTATTCAGCTCTTCTCGCAGCTGTTCTCCGTTTGTTTCCAGTGTTGGTTTCATCGTTCCTCCTCTTGTGAACAACCTCGCTCTGCACCGATCGCTGCTTCTTCTGGAAGTGTGCAGCCAGGTCACTCGTGATATTCTCAAGTAGGCTAACCCCTGAGGTGAAGTCAATCTTGTTCTTTTTATTTCAGAGCAGATATTCTGCTTGATCTAAATTCTCTGCGATGTTATGAGACCGTTTCCCAGTGTAGTTGGTATGGGTTTTGTTCATTATCCTCATAGGGGAGTCTCCTCTCTGATCTTTTCCCAAGTCCACGTTCGCAGCCTCAGGTAACAATGGATTACCTTCGTTATTCACTCTGCGAGTGCCTGTAGAATTTCTTGATATTATTCTACGTTTGTCCGATATTTGTTTATTGGTCTTCGTTGTTAGGACCTTCGCAATTTCTATATTGATGTATCTTGCCCCTTTAAATCGTTCCTCCAACTCTAAGAGGAGTTTAACCTCCTCCTCTGACCATAGATCTTTCCTTCCGGGTTTCTTCTTCACCAGGATTGCCTCTGTTCTTTTAGTATTCCTCTCGGCCGGATGACGGTGGCGCTCATGTTGCCCAAGGCCTCGTTTTGTTCGGAATGCCTCTTTACATATTATACATTCAAAGATCTTTCCCGTCTCTTCCTGGTTACTTAAACCCTTGCATTTACCAGCATGGCAGGTAATAGAGTGAAGTTCTCCCACCGTCGCAATATCTGCAGGTTGCCATAACAGACCGCACATGATGTTGTCTTCTCAGATGTTTTCTAAGTGCCCCCATTTTATCATAGATCTCCCGGCAACCTTCAACGGGGCATCTCGTGGGTCTAAAGGGGATACTGATGTTATTTTCAATGACGAGCTTGTTTTCAGTTTCATTCCCGGGTGGATCTGTCCTCCTATTTTCCATGGTAATCTTCCATGGATTTCCACCCTCAATATATTTCGTATTATAAAAGGTTCTTGTTATAACCTTGATGGTACTTCCTTCTTCAATAATTTTAGTCTTCTTATTAGGACTATCAGTCTTGTGTTCGCGTCTCCGAAGGTAGCTGCCCCAACCCGGAGCACTGGGAACACCCACGGTAAAGATAAGTCTTCGATCCTCCTCGCCGGTTTGAGTGGAGGAGGACACCATCATCAGTGCGGGCCGGGCACCGGAATCCATGCAACTAACTCATTTGACGAAGGCTGTCGTTGCAAACGTGCCAACAGGGCAGTCCTTTGCCCGGTTATCTGCCCAACTGGGAGACCACGCACTATCCATTGAAAAGAAGGGTGTGGCTGAACACCACCTTCACCTGAGTTTCTAGAAATCACTTTGGCCACCAGTCTGGTGTTACCGGCGGGACCAGCGGGGAGGCACAACTCACTGTGGTGCAGAAACCAGAAAAGGTCACCACAGTCACAGTGTAACTAAACTCTGAAGGACCTGGTGGCGGGAACCGGGGGTTACCCCAAGAGAGTCATAGTTACTCCCGACACTGGAAGAACGTACAAACTCCTTACAGACAGTGTCTGGAATTGAACCTGGGTCACTGGCGTTGTAATAGCGTTACGCTAGCCTTGCCTGCCCACAGGTAATATTGGATGCAATAGGTATGCACCCAATGGCAGTGGTGGGATTCGAACCCATACCTCCGTGGAGACTTGAGTCTTAATCCAGTGCCTTGGACTGCTCAGCCACACTACCAACTAGACAAACCTAACATTGGAAAAGATCAGTAGGTAGGACCTAGCCAGTGGCAGTGACTTTAAGAAAGCCCTTCTCCAGATGTTCCTGAGAAAAGGGTAGGGTCGGTGATTAGCTGGAGCTTTCTGTGACAGAAATATTGTCAGCAGAGATGCAAATCATAATCATGTTGGCAGTGTTATGTACCAGCAACAAAAGAAACACACCGAGTCATGTATAAATGTTAGAAACAATTTTATTAATAACTACTTATTAATAAGAAAAGAAAAGTAAAAATGTTAGATATTAAACATTAACCCCAAAACGAAACTCGAAGTGTGTGTGTGTGTGTGTGTGTGTGTGGCAAATTCCCAAACTCCAAGTCCAGGAATAGTTCTCAAAGTTCAGTTCAGCAAGTCATAAGGTGAAACGTGAGCAAAGGCTTTTGCAAAACCACCGTTGACTGAAGAGAAAATGTAGAGAGAGAATAGAGAGAAGTTATGAAATTGAAATGTTCCATGATGGAACCCATACGACACCTCAATTAATGATGATCTCCACTGCTTTGTTCTGAAGTATCTGCCACCCCAAAAGGCATTCGAGATGTGACTATCCACACAAATACCTGTTTTTCTCTACAAGTTAATGACAGAGTGGACTCCACTGGATTGCTCCAAAAATCCGTACGTGGATTGTAGTGACAGACACAGTTATTGTTCTTCATCCATTGATATAGAGACCAGCAGGCAGTGTCTCTCTCTCTCTCTCTCTTCCTGTTCACTGACTCACTGAGCAAAAACGTCAGCATGTTGTTATCTTGCTGTTGTGACGACACCACACACACACACACACACACACACACACACACACACACACACACACACACACACACACACACAACTACAATACTATATTTTAAAGGGACCTTCACCAAATAGCAACCTGATCCGTAACAGCAGGAATGAGAGTTTGCTGCATAATCCACATATACTTCCAGTGATCCATAGCTGCAAGACTATGGCTTTCAAACTGAGGCTCCACCAGCTAGACGTGAAGGCTCATTGAAAAGGTTGGGGATTCAGTGAAAAGTCCAGTTGTAGCTGCAGAGTTGTATAGCTAGGGGTGTTCAGAATATTCCTGCTCTGCCTACGTGAGTAGCTGGTTCAAAGCCTAAAGACTGTACGTCCAATCTGTCCTTCAAAAGGAGAATGTCTGTGACAGCACATGGTATTCACTGCATTGGGCACTGGAAGTAAGTGTTTCCTATTGCAACTACTGAGACAGGATATCGTTTGATCAGAGAGTTGATGTCCAATCTGTCCGTCTGTTGTTGGTTGGAGGTAGGGGATTCAAGAAATGCAGCTTAAAAATGTTTAGGATAGGTGGATGTTTCTGCACAGTAACCATTGCATCACTTTGAAAGATAGATGTTCAGGCTGATAACATAACTACACTATAGAACAACAGTGAAGCATATATGTAGTAGGATAGAATAATGGAGCCATCACTAATAACATTATCCTGTGTTGCAGCATTGACACGTTCTGACTTGTTGAACCTCAGAAGCACAGGTCATGAGTCACTGGGAAGTAGATGTGCCAATGTCGGAGCCTGACGAATCATCGAAACATTATGGCACAGAAAGGGGCCATTTGAACCTTTGAGTCCACACCAAATCCTAACAAAGCAAAATAAAATCAGGAACACTCAGTCGGTCCGGTAGCATTGTTAGAGTTAAAGTTTCAGGTTGAAGACCCTTTGTCAGAGCAATCCTGTTGGGCCTGTTCCTGAGCGCTTTCCTGGTAGTCATACAAATCATTCTCTCCCAAGGGCCCTTCCCGTTCCTTGTTGAAAGCCCTGATCAATTCTGTTTCCTTGCCAGCAGTGAACTTCCCATCATAGCCACACTGGGATTTAAAAAGAAGCTCTTCCTCCCGTTCCCTTGTTATGTTTTGCCCAATTGTGGATGCTTAGTCATTGGATGGATGTTCAAGGGCTACAGTGAATAGAATTTTAGGGTAATCAGGAGATCTGGGGCAGGCAGTAGGTAAAGTGGATGAGGCGCAGTAATTGCCATGGCATTGAATTGTTGAGCAGGTTCGAGAGACCAGATGGACTCCTGCTTCTAATTCTTACTTGCTGCTTGTGTTTCAACACACAATTTTTTTTACTATATTAATTGGGGAAAAATACGAGTATGGAAAGTGTGTAGCAAAGAAGCAACAGCATATCATATACTATTTGTATTGGTTTATTATTGTCACTTGTACTGAGATACAGTGGAAAAACTTGTCGTGCATACCGTTCGTACAGTCAATTCATTACACAGTGCAGTTACCATAGAACCATACAGCACAAAACAGGCCCTTCGGCCCACCGTGTTGTGCCGTCCATCAGACCACCCTCACACTACCTAACCCCTTCCTCCCACCTATCCCTCTATCTCACGTTCCTCCATGTGCCTATCCAACAAGCTCTTGAACCTGTTCAATGTATCTGCCTCCACCACCACCCCAGGCAGTGCATTCCATGCACCAACCACTCTTTGGGTGAAAAACCTCCCTCTGACATCTCCCCTGAACCTCCCACCCATAACTTTAAAGCCATGACCTCTCGTCTTGAGCATTGGTGCCCTGGGAAGGGGGCACTGACTGTCTACTCTATCTATTCTCAATATTTTATATACCTTTATCATGTCTCCTCTCATCCTCCTCCTTTCCAGTGAATAAAGCCCTAGCACCTTAAGCCTCTCCTCATATTCAATACTCTCCAATCCAGGCAGCATCCTGGTAAATCTCCTCTGCACCCTCTCCAATGCCTCCACATCCTTCCTATAATGAGGCGACCAGAACTGATGTTACGGACTCAGTGAAAGTCCCTTTAAGATAGAGAGTGTGTGTGTATGTGTGTGTGGGGCGTGCTTACGTCAATAGAAGATAAAGGACGTAATGACGTTGTTGAAGAAGTAAGAAGAAGAAGAAAGAAAGAGAGAGAAGGGAGAGAGACACCAGCCTGCTTGTTTTCTCTATCGATGGATGAGAAACAATAACTGTGTTTGCCACTGAAATCCATGTATGGAAGTTGGAAGTAATCCGGTGGAGTTCACTTTGTTGCTGACCTGTAGAAGGAAACAGGTATTTGTATGTGGACGACCACGGTTCGGATGCTTTTCGGGGTGAGGAAGTCACTACCGAGTAAACACTGAAGTGTCGTTTGGGTTCCATCGTGGAACATTTGGATTTCGTATGTACTCTCTCTATGTTTTTCTACATCTACATCTTATCTTCAGACAACGGTGGTTGTTGAAGAAGCCCTTGCTCATGTTTCACCTTATGGCTTGCGGAACTGAACTTTAAGAACCATTCAGGAACTGGGAGTTTTGGACTTTGTCACACACACACACGAAGAGTTTAGTTTTGGGGTTAACGTTCGAGGTTTAACATTCTTGAATTCTAACATACTAACATTTTTACTTTTATTTTACGTATTATCATAAGTAGTGATTAATAAAATAGTTTTTAACACTGAATCATGCTCAGTGTGTTTCTTTTGTTGCTGGTTTGTGACAAAATTGGGGGCTCGTCCGGGATAGTTCCCAAGGTTAACGAGTGTCGTCTGGGATTGTACCCCAGATTGACGAAATTTGTTCGAGATTCAATCCAAAGATTTTTGAGGGAGGTCTGATAAATTCTTTTTAATTGGCTTGTGTGTGTGGAAACCAGCAGCAATGGATATTAAGGCATTTTTGGAGTCACCAACCCAAAAGGGATTGGAGGTGGCGAAAAAGGATGATTTGATAAAGATTGCTACAAGGCTAAACCTTACAGAAGTAAAGCAGTCTATGAGAAAGGCAGATATTCAGAGACTGATAGCTGGCCATTATGTGGAAAAGAAAGTGTTTGAGAAGGAAGTGTTAAAACAGTTTCCTGGCAGTGAAATAGCAATTTCTGAGGCACAGGTGCAGCTGGCAAAGATAGAAGCTGAACGAGAGCAAACCCAGTTAAAGATAGAGGCTGAACGAGAACAAACCCAGTTAAAGATAGAGGCTGAACGAGAACAAAAGAAATTAGAGGCCGAACAAAAGATAACTCAGATGAAGATAGAAGCTGATCTAGCAATGAAGCAGATGGAGCTGGATAACGAGGAGAAAAAGAGGCAGCATGAGTTACAAATGAAGCGTAGGAGTTCGGAATCTGATTCTGATGATGGTTTTTCAGCCAGCAGGGAGGTTCGATTAGTCCCTCCGTTTGAAGAAGATCAGGTTGATCAGTATTTCCAACATTTTGAAAAGGTTGCTGTGAGTTCAAACTGGCCAAGGAAAGGATGGGCTCTTATGGTACAGAGTGTGATTAAAGGTAAAGCTCAAAAAGCTTATTCTGCTTTGTCTGTTGAGGATGCAGCTGATTATACCAAGGTAAAACAAGCTATATTGAAGGCCTATGAATTGGTCCCTGAGGCTTATAGACAAAAATTCAGAGACTTGAGGAAATCTGCAGATCAGACTTATATGGAATTTGCCAATGGAAAGAGAATATGTTTTGAACGATGGTGCCTGGCTAAAAATGTAGATGGGGATTATGATAAATTGACAGAATTGATACTGGTGGAAGACTTTAAAAGATGTGTTCCAGCTGAATTAACAACATATTTAAATGAAAAGGCAGTGGAAACTTTACAAGAAACTGCTAGGTTGGCAGATGATTATGCTTTAACCCATAAATCCAAATGGGGACAACCTAAAACCTTTCAAAAGAGTTACAAAGACAATCCAGGTAAACCGGAGATTAAATTGGGAGGTAATCAAAAAGGAAAAGATGAAAAGAAACCAGGGCTGGAGAAACCTGTTGAGCGTACTTGTTATTACTGTAGGAAACCTGGCCACGTGATATCTAATTGTGCCCTTTTGAAGAAAAAGAAGGAAGCTGGGCCCAATGCTTGCTTTCAGGCAATTAAAAATCAAAAAGGTTTAGGAGATGCTGTTAAAGATCAGTCCTTGCAAGAGGGAAAAGTGGAAAAGTTGGAGGAGGTGAGAAAAGAATTCCGTTCGTATGTATCAGAGGGTTTTGTTTCACTGAATGATGAGTCACCCCAGGTGCCAGTGAAAATTCTTAGAGATACTGGGGCTAGTCAATCTCTCTTGCTGGACAGTGTTTTAAATTTTGGTGAAGAAAGTGACACTGGTGAAGTAAATCTAGTGCGAGGCGTTACAGGTGAGACCATGTCTGTCCCTTTTCACAGGGTGATTTTAAAGTCAAAGTTCGTAGAAGGACCAGTCGAGATAGGGATAAGACCTAGTTTGCCAGTGGAAGGAGTTTCTTTGTTATTGGGAAATGACCTTGCAAATGGAGAAAGTGATCCTGTGGTACGGTTAACAACCAAACCAAGGATTGATGAGTCTGAGGATGATTCAGATGTTTACCCATCATGTGCGGTGACTCGAGCTAGAGCTAAAGAATTAGCCAAGACAGACAGTCCGGTGCAGTCTGATGTAGTTCCTTGTGACAGTCCTAAACAGGAAGAAAATTATGATGCCTTATCTGAGACTTTTCTGTCTTCATTGGAGGATCAACATCCTTATAGTGAGCCTGAATTTAAAGATTTGTCTTTGTCGAGGAAGGATTTTATGGTGGAACAGACAAAGGACCCTGAGTTGACAGAATTGAAAGAAAAAGCACTCTCATGTGAGGAGATTGAAAAGGTGCCAACTGGATACTATGTCAAAAATGGAGTGTTAATGAGGAAATGGAGACCTCCTCATGTTCCTGTTACTGAGGAATGGGAAGTTATTCATCAGGTTGTTGTTCCAAAAGTTTATAGGGATGAGATTTTAAACCTGGCCCATAGTATGCCTTTGGGTGGTCATTTTGGGGTGAATAAAACTGTAGGGAAGATCTTGAAACAATTCTATTGGCCTGGTTTGAGAAAAGATGTGGTGATGTTTTGTCGAACCTGCCACACATGTCAGATGGTAGGTAAACCAAATCAAAAACCCCCTGTGGCTCCTTTGAAACCAATTCCTGCTTTTGGTGAACCCTTTTCGAAGGTGATTGTGGACTGTGTTGGCCCCTTACCAAAGTCTAAGACTAGAAATCAGTATTTGTTAACCATCATGTGTGCCACTTCTAGATTTCCAGAGGCAATACCCCTTAGAAATATTAAGGCCAAGACGGTGTCAAAGGCTCTTGTAAAATTTTTTACCTTGTTTGGTTTGCCAAAAGAAATCCAATCTGATCAAGGTAGTAATTTTATGTCAAAAATTTTTCAACAAATAGTCTATGAGCTGGGAGCAAAGCAGATTGTATCATCTGCATATCACCCAGAATCTCAAGGAGCTCTGGAGAGATTTCATTCTACTCTCAAAAATATGCTGAAGACTTATTGCTTTGAAAACACCAAGGATTGGGACGAAGGTATCCATTTACTTTTGTTTGCCGTTAGAGAATCGATCCAGGAGTCAATCGGATTTAGTCCGTTTGAGCTTGTGTTTGGACATAGGGTGAGAGGACCTTTGGAGTTGTTAAGAGAGCAATGGGTTAATGAGGAAGTTCACTTGAGTCTGTTGGACTATGTCCAAAATTTAAAACTCGGTTGGAGAGAGTCTGCCAGCTAGCGAGAGAGAATTTGAAAACAAGCCAGATAAGAATGAAGACATATTTTGATAGACGTGCTCGGCCTAGGACATTCGCAGTGGGGCAAAAGGTATTGGTATTTTTCCCTAGCCAAAATAATCCCTTGCAAGCTCGTTTTTCTGGACCCTATGTTATTGAATCTCGAGTGACTGATCTAACATATATAATCAAAACACCAGATAGACGCAAGAAAACACAACTCTGTCATGTAAACATGCTAAAACCTTATTATGAGAGGGATTCAGTTGTGGCCTTGGTGGATGGTGTAAAGGTTGTTTCTAGAATGCCTGATGTTGATGTTGAGGAAGGCCAATTTAGACCAAATATTGTTCCATCGAAACTGAAAAACCAAAATATCATGGAGAACCTTGAAACGAAGTTGGACCATTTACAAGTTTCACAAAAACAACAGATGAGAGAATTAATTTTAAAATTTAAAAATCTGTTCCCAGATGTTCCAAACAGAACATCGATAATTACTCATGATGTTGATGTTGGGGATGCAAAACCAATCAAACAACACCCATATCGAATGAATGTGGAAAAAAGTAAACTTGTTGATCAGGAAATAAAATACATGTTGGAAAATGATATTATTAGACATTATAGTTCAAATTGGAGTTCGCCCTGTGTTATTGTACCTAAACCTGATGGAACTGTTAGATTTTGCACAGATTACAGGAAAGTGAATGCTGTAACAAAGTCAGATGCTTACCCTATTCCTAGGGTGGATGATTGCATAGACAGAGTGGGAAAGGCAAAATTTCTTACAAAGATTGACCTATTAAAAGGGTACTGGTGTGTTCCATTAACAGATAGAGGACGAGAGATTTCAGCCTTTGTAACCCCTTCTGGATTGTATGAATACAATGTTTTGCCATTTGGAATGAAAAATGCTCCGGCAACATTTCAAAGAATGATTAATTCAGTGATTCATGGGTTAAACCATACAGATGCCTACATTGACGACTTAGTGACTGGGAATGATACATGGGAGGATCACATCTCTGCGTTAGAAAGGTTGTTTGAAAGACTTTCCAAGGCTAACCTTACAGTTAACTTGGCTAAAAGTGAATTTGGCCATGCCACTGTGACGTATCTTGGTTATGTTGTAGGTCAAGGCAAGCAAGCTCCTGTTCAGGCAAAAGTTCAAGCAATATCTGAGTTCCCTATTCCCACAGGTACGAGGACTGTTAGAAGATTTTTGGGAATGGTTGGATATTATCGAAAATTTTGTAAAAGTTTTGCTGATATTGCTCTTCCCCTAACTAATCTTCAGAAGAAGGGAGTAAAGTTTGTTTGGACAGATTCTTGTCAAGAAGCATTTGAGAAGCTGAAAGCCATTTTATGCTACCATCCTGTGCTCAGAACACCTGACTTTGAAAAGCCATTTTCATTAGCAGTAGATGCCAGTGATGAAGCTGCAGGAGCTGTGTTGTTGCAGAAGGGTGACCTTGATGATATTGACCATCCTGTAGCTTACTTTTCAAAGAAATTTAATGAGCATCAAAAGAATTATTCCACCATAGAGAAAGAATTACTGTCGCTTGTTTTAGCCTTGCAACATTTCAGTGTATATGTTTGCACCGCTCAGAAACCATTGACTGTGTATACAGATCATAACCCATTGGTGTTTCTGAGCCGAGTCAAAAACAAGAACAGAAGGCTGTTAAATTGGAGTTTAATTTTGCAAGAGTTTGATCTCATGATAACTCACATTAAAGGCAAAGATAATGTGATTGCTGATTGTCTTTCCCGATGTTAAATGGGAAACATGTATCTGTACTAATCTGATAGTCTGTAGTTGTGTAGCATGATAATTATTAACATTACTAACTGTATGCGCGGTTAAAATTTTCTTGGGAAAATTTTTTTTTTAGGTGGGAGGTGTTACGGACTCAGTGAAAGTCCCTTTAAGATAGAGAGTGTGTGTGTATGTGTGTGTGGGGCGTGCTTACGTCAATAGAAGATAAAGGACGTAATGACGTTGTTGAAGAAGTAAGAAGAAGAAGAAAGAAAGAGAGAGAAGGGAGAGAGACACCAGCCTGCTTGTTTTCTCTATCGATGGATGAGAAACAATAACTGTGTTTGCCACTGAAATCCATGTATGGAAGTTGGAAGTAATCCGGTGGAGTTCACTTTGTTGCTGACCTGTAGAAGGAAACAGGTATTTGTATGTGGACGACCACGGTTCGGATGCTTTTCGGGGTGAGGAAGTCACTACCGAGTAAACACTGAAGTGTCGTTTGGGTTCCATCGTGGAACATTTGGATTTCGTATGTACTCTCTCTATGTTTTTCTACATCTACATCTTATCTTCAGACAACGGTGGTTGTTGAAGAAGCCCTTGCTCATGTTTCACCTTATGGCTTGCGGAACTGAACTTTAAGAACCATTCAGGAACTGGGAGTTTTGGACTTTGTCACACACACACACGAAGAGTTTAGTTTTGGGGTTAACGTTCGAGGTTTAACATTCTTGAATTCTAACATACTAACATTTTTACTTTTATTTTACGTATTATCATAAGTAGTGATTAATAAAATAGTTTTTAACACTGAATCATGCTCAGTGTGTTTCTTTTGTTGCTGGTTTGTGACACTGAACACAGTACTCGCCTAAGTGTGGCCTAACTAGAGTTTTGTAAAGCTGCATCATAACCTCGCGGCTCTTAAACTCAATCCCGCGATTTATGAAAGCCAACATCCCATTGGCCTTCTTGACTGCTCTTTCCACCTGTGAGGCAACTTTCAATGAACTGTGAATATGAACCCCCAGATCCCTCTGCTCCTCCACACTGCCAAGTACCTTGCCATTTACCCTGTACTCTGCCCTGGAGTTTGTCCTTCCAAAGTGTACCACCTCACACTTCTCCGGATTGAACTCCATCTGCCACTTGTCAGCCCAGCTCTGCATCCTATCAATATCCCTCTGTAAGCTCCGACAGCCCTCCACACTATCCACAACACCGCCTATCTTAGTGTCGTCCGCAAACTTACTAACCCAGCCCTCCACCCCCTCATCTAAGTCATCTATAAATATCACAAAAAGTAGAGGTCCCAGAACCAATCCCTGCGGGACACCACTAGTCACTGCCTTCCAATCCGAGGGCACTCCTTCCACCACAACCCTCTGCTTTCTACATGCAAGCCAATTCCTAATCCACACAGCCAAGCTTCCTTGGATCCCTTGGCCTCTGACCTTCTGAAGAAGCCTACCATGAGGAACCTTATCAAATGCCTTACTAAAATCCATGTAAACCACATCCACCACATTGCCCTCATCAATCTTCCTGGTCACCTCCTCAAAGAACTTTATCAGGCTTGTGAGGCAAGATCTTCTCTTCACAAAGCCATGCTGGCTGTCCCTAATCAGTCCATGATTCTCAAGGTGTTCATAAATCCTATCCCTTAGAATCCTTTCTAACAGCTTACCCACCACAGACATGAGACTCACTGGTCTATAATTCCCTGGCCTATCCCTATTACCTTTTTTGAACAAGGGGACCACATTCGCAACCCTCCAATCCTCCGGCACCACCCCCGTAGACAACGAGGACTCAAAGATCCTTACCAGCGGTTCAGCAATCTCCTCCCTAGCCTCTCGAAGCAGCCTGGGGAAAATCCCGTCAGGCCCCGGAGATTTATCTGTCTTAATATTATTTAACAACTTCAACACATCCTCTCTCTTGATATCAACAACCTCGAGAACATTACCCCTACCAGCACTCCCTTCCGCATCATCAAGACCCCTCTCCCTGGTGAATACCGAAGAGAAGTACTCATTCAGAACTTCTCCCACTTCCGCCGCCTCCAAGCAAATTCTCCCACCTTTGTCCTTAATCGGACCTACCTTCACCCTAGCCATCCTCCTACCCTTCACGTATTTGAAAAAGGCCTTGGGATTTTCCTTAACCCTACTAGCCAAAGCCTTTTCATGTCCCCTTCTAGCTCTCCTCAGCCCTTTCTTAAGTTCCTTCCTCGCTACCCTATATTCCTCACGGGCCCTGTCTGAACCTTGCTGCTTATACCTCACGTATGTTACCTTCTTCTCCCTAACAAGTCGTTCCACCTCTCTCGTCACCCACGGTTCCTTCACCCTGCCATTCCTTCTCTGCCTCACCGGGACATATTTATCCCTAACATCCTGCATAAGATCCCTGAATATCGACCACATCCCCGTGGTACATTTTCCTTCAAAAAGGACATCCCAATTTACACTCCCAAGTTCTCTCCTTATAGCCTCGTAGTTAGCCCTTCCCCAATTGAAAAACCTCTTGTCCTCTCTGCACCTGTCCCTGTCCATGACAATTTTAAAGGCTATGGAGCAATGGTCACTGTCCCCCAAATGCTCACCCACCAATAGATCCTTCACCTGTCGCGGTTCATTTCCTAAAACTAGATCTAACATGGCATTCCCTCTAGTCGGCCTGTCGACATACTGCGTCAGGAATCCCTCCTGGACACACTTAACAAATTCTGTCCCATCTAAACATTTGGCACTAAGCAGGTTCCAGTCTATATTTGGGAAGTTGAAGTCTCCCATTATAACAACCCTGTTATTTCTGCTTCTCTCCAAACACTGCCTGCCAATCTGCTCCTCTATATCTCTACTGCTACCGGGGGGCCTATAGAATACTCCTAGTAGAGTAACTGCTCCTTTCTTGTTCCTTAACTCCACCCATGCGGACTCTAGAGATGATCCTTCTACAACATCCATCTTTTCCACAGCCGTAACAGTGTCCCTGACCAGTATCGCCACCCCTCCACCTCTTCTCCCCCCTTCCCTATCCCTCTTAAAACACCGAAAACCAGGAATATTCAATATCCACTCCTCTCCTGACGTCAACCACGTCTCAGTAATAGCCACGATATCATAGTCCCCCATCCTTATCCAAGCCCTCAGTTCATCCCCCTTATTCCTGACACTTCTTGCATTTTAAACACACTTCAGTCCATCTACCTTACTACTTTTACAGCCTGTATTCTGCTTCTCCTTCCCCAAAGCCTCTCTACCTGTTTGATCTAACTTTTCCCCATCCCCTTCTTCCTCTGACCTACTCCTCCGGTTCCCTTCCCCCTCACAAACTAGTTTAAACCCTCCTGTACCACCCTAGCAAATCTCGCCGCAAGGATATTGACCCCCTTCTGGTTCGGGTGTAACCCGTCCTCTCTGTACAGGTCCCACCTTCCCGAGAAGAGATCCCAATGATCCAGAAATCTAAAACCCTCCCTCCTGCACCAACTTCTCAGCCACACATTTACCTGCCACCTCCTCCTATTCCTACCTTCACTATCACGTGGCACTGGCAGCAATCCCGAGATTGCTACCCTTGAGGTCCTGTTCCTCAATTTTCTGCCTAGCTCCCTGAACTCACTCTTCAGGACCTCATCCCCCTTCCTACCTATGTCATTGGTGCCAATATGGACCACAACTTCTGGCTGCTCTCCCTCCCACTCAAGAATTCTGTGGACCCGATCAGTGACATCCCGGACCCTGGCACCTGGGAGGCAACATACCATCCGGGACTCATGCTCACTGCCACAGAACCTCCTGTCTGCTTCCCTGACTATCGAGTCCCCTATCACTACCACATGTCTCTTTCCCACCCTTCCCTTCTGAGCAGCAGTACCAGTCCCAGTGCCAGAAACCTGGTAACTGCAGCTAGGCCCCTGCAGGTCATCCCCCTCAACAGCTTCCAAGGCAGAAAACTTGTTACTGAGGGGAACAGCCTCCGGGGCTCTCTGTCCTGTCTGCCTGCCTGACTTCTTCTTCCTCTTCCCTCCCCTGACCGTCACCATTCTATCTGCCTCCTGAACCTCAGATGTACCTACCCTAAGGGGGGTGACTGTCACCTGATGCACCGTGTCTACATAACTCTCTCCCTCCCTTATGCTGCGCAGTGTTTGTAGCTGCGACTCCAGCTCATCAACTCTGAGCCGAAGTTCATCCAGCCTCAAGCATTTAGTGCAGATGTGGCCATCTTGGACCGCAGCAAGGTCCACGAGTTCCCACATCAAACAGCTGCAGCACACCACCATGTCCTCCATCTGACTACCTTTTTTTTTCCCTAGTTAGTCCCACCTACAAATCTATAATGACCAAAAGCTAAACCTTGCCTTTACCTACTTACCAGCTACTTACCAGCTTACATTGAGTTAGTACAGAGTGCATTGAGGTAGTACAGGTAAAAACAATAACAGTCCAGAGTAAAGTGTCACAGCTACAGAGGAAGTGCATTGCAGGTGGACAATAAGGTGCAAGGTCACAACAAGGTAGATTGGGAGGTCAGAGTCCATCTCATCGTATAAGGGAACTGTTCAATAGTCTTAGCACAGTGGGATAGAAGCTGTCCTAGTAACTATTAGGAAAACAATGGTTCAGTGTTGTTTATTCTTCTGGTTATCCTGAATGGCGAATGTAGGGAAATTAGATGTCAATCTCTCTCACGGGCACATGCAAGGAAACTTTTGATGTGGACACAAGAGCCTGAGATACTGGAATCTGGAGCAACAAACAATCTGCTGGAGGAACTCAGTGGGTTGAGCAGCATCTGTGGGAGGGGAAAGGAATTGTTGACGTTTCTGCATCAGGACACTTTTAATGTGACTTGTTGGCTGTAGTCTGTACTGTAAAACACACACCAACTAAACCCCTATTTAATGTTTCATTTATTAGCGTTCCGGTGTACATGATCCTACTTTCCCTACCATACTTGAGGGAGAACAAGTCAGTGGGATACGGTGAGAGGGGCCAACTAGATTGCTCTTAAGAAGAACCATTGCAGACTCATGGGGTGGGAACAAATGGTGTCCTCGGATCCTCAGTAATTCTACGGGCATGCAGAAGCAAACATGTAGAATGAGACTGTCCATTATCTGATGCTTAAGGCATTAAAGTAAAATATGTTTCAGCAGTTTCAATGGATGGGAGCCCAGAGGTAGAATTGGCAGGAAATGGGTCTAATTTGATTGTCTATTGTAAGCAGCTGGTGCAGCAGTGGGCGATGCTGAGAGGTCGGGATTAAGCTGACATTTTGTTTTTGTTTGAACTTGACCTCGGTTCAGAGCAGACAAAATGGAACCCACCAGTGTTCCTTTGTGTGCTTGAAGAACTGTACTCATTCAACATGCAGATGGACGGAAGATTAATGCTGCCCTTTGTGTTTGCAGTTTTGTTCTGGTTAACAGCATTGCTTTGCAAGGGGATGGTTGCTCCATTTGCAAGAAAGTAGAAAATGATCTTCATCAGCTCTCCTTGGCACTGAACTGCTCCCGACAGGTGGGTTAACATCATTTGCAGAACATTAATTGCAATGAATGTACAGTTTAGTGGGTTGCCAATGCATTGCCTGTAAAGTGGTAGAAGGAGATTCAATAATAATTTTTAAAAGAGATTTGGATAAATGCTTAAAAAGGGAAACTTTCCAAGAACATCGGGAAAGAGCAGGGGTGTGCAACTAATTGGAACGTGATTTTAAAAAATGGGCAAATTAGCTGCTTTATGCCTTCTACAATTGTGTGACCAGAGCAAAGTGAAATGGTGCAAGTTAATACATCACTTACTCTCTGTTCTACTCTTGTAAGTAATTAAATTTTGTTACAAACTTTGTGGTCAGTTATTGATTCAGCTATCTGTGGCAGTGACCTTTATTTAAAAAAAAATGTTTATTTCAAAAAGATTAATTTCATTGCACAGCCAGTGATATGTTATAGTTGTGACCACAATGTTTTAACCTTGGAACTCTGCATTGCCTTTGACCTCGCCTTTCCTTTGTTATCTCCTGTCCTTGCCTCCCTGTGTATTTTCAAGTTGCTTTATCCATTTGCCCCAGGGCTCCTTTATTATCCCATTGTGGTAATTTCCCCTCTGGGCTCCTGGAATCCTTTCTACTTAACTTTCCCCAGCTCTTCCTGTCAGTTACAAGTCCATTGTTGCTTTAGAATTGCCTTTCAATCATCCTCCCCATTTACCCCTACAACCCCTGCATTTGGTGCCACCTTTAGGATTACCTCTGACCATGACCTGTTTAGACTTCTCTTGCCTCCCACTCCCCGCTCAGCATCCTACCACCCATTCGTGAATTGCCCAATGTTAGAACATAGAACAAAACAGCACAGGAACAGGCCCTTCAGCCCACGATGTTGTACCAGACTAAATAAAACTAGTAAGTAAAAGTCTACTAAACTAGTCCCTTCTGCCTACACAATGTCTATATCCCTCATTCTCTGCATATTCATGTGCCTATCTAAGAGCCTGTTAAATACCTCTATCGTATCTGCCTCCACTACCACACCTGGCAGTGCATTCCAGGCACCCACCACTCTGTGTATATATAAAACGATACTGCCCCGCACATTTCCTTTGAACTTGCCCCCTTGTCACCTTAAATGCATGCCCTCTAGTATTAGACATTTTGACTCGGGGGGGGGGGGGGGGGGGAATATTATTAAAGATGCATTGTGGATGTGAACTATTCTGGAATCGGGTGGCATCACATAAACATCAGGTACAGCTAGTAGAGCCACTGCCTCACGGCTCCAGTAACCCCGGTTCAATCCTGACCTCCGGTGCTGTCTGTATGCCGTTAGCACAAACTACCTGTGAATGAGTTTCCCCTGGGTGTTCTGTTTTCTTCCCACATCCCAAAGACGTGAGGGTTGTTGGGTTTATTGGCCACAGCAGATTACCCCTAGTGTGCAGATGTGTGGTAAAATTGGTGAATGTGGGCAGAAGAAAATGAGATTGGTGTAAGTAGGTGCTCAGTGGTTGGCACGGACTTGGTGGGCTGAAGGGCCTTATGATCAATGAGAATTGAAGGTTGCCATGAGGTCTTTAGGCCAGAGCTGATGCAGTTTGTTTCCAGTTCCCCTGACAAGCCTGAACCTGTGCCAGCCAAACCTTCACACTGCACGGTCATGGAGCACATAAAGGAAAGTCTTGGATATCCAGGACTGGATTTGGGAGATGGGGGGGAGAGATTGGGTTGGGGAGGGTGTTGCTTGGGTGGATCAGAGTGATCGTGATTTGGGGGTGGTGATTGAGGGGTGGGGGGAGGGCAAGGTCTGCAGGTGATTGGAGTGGAGGACGAGTTGGGAGGTTGCTACCATGGTGGGACACTGCCCGAGGCCAGAGGCGCCTCAGGGAACACACCTGGGAGGAGTCTTTGGCCCTGAGCTGGGACCCATGCTTACCCTGTGAATGCAGCACTGGGGAGAGAGGCAGAAGGAGCAGTGTCATTCCATGAGTATCTGATGTCCAACTGGAACTGGCCGGTCTTATTTCCAGAGCGTTGCAATTCAACTGGAAGTCGCTACAAACGTAATTCACTCCAACAAGTAACCAACTTGCTTGTGAGCAGTGTCGATGAAGGGTCCAATGTGTCTGAGTTTCAAGGCCCATGATGTTTAGGCTCATTCCAATGGATGACAGGCTCTTGTTGTTGGAAGCGGGTAACATTGGCAGTTCACCTTGTCACTTGCGCCTTACCTTTCATCTTGTCTTCCTCTAGCCTCGTCTTAAGTGTTCCCCTTGGTCTAAGCATTCCTGCACTCCCACACCTTGGTACTGCACTCTCTTGTCACTGCCCCCTCTCTCCCCAGTGGTCTCTGGTCCAGTCAGTCACCCACTGCTACCTCACTGCATCATGCTGCCACCTCAGGCCTAAATCCGTATTGATTAACTCCACAGCAACTATCCCTCTCTGGAGGTCCTGCACCCTTCGTTATAGGGTGCAATCCAGGGAGGGCTACACTCCAGCTCTAGCCGGTTGGGATCTTTCGTGTTCAGAGCTTTGGCCAATTGGGGTGGGGGGAAGGAAGAGAAAAACTTTGGGAGCTTCCAACCCCAGCTGTCGGCAGAATGTGACTCAGCATTTGTGGCTGTCCATTACTCGCTACACTCCTGTGGCTGTTGATTTGGCTGTTCTGTAGCCACACCACGATGCTCTGGTGCTTAGCAAAGTAACTGAACTCCCCCCATCTCTCCCAGCAGTTCTGCGCTCTTGCCCACCCATGGTCTTGTCCAGTTTGGCCAATCACCTCCTCATGCCACCACCCTACCCACCACTGCCCCCATGGACGCTGCAGGACGACCAACAATCACCGTCCCTCTCCATGGTTATCTCCAGAATGCCTGTTCGTTGCTGAACAAGAGCTGAGCCATGCACCTGACTTCCGGGTAGAGTCCTTCCTCCTGACCAAGTCCCTCTGCCTACTTGTACTTCCCAATGTCTATCCTTGCCCTTGTTTCTTCTCTGAACTCTGCACCTGGCTTCATTCCTCTCTCTTATCCTTTACATTTGTAAAGCTCTGTTGAAGTCTTTGAACCTCACCAACTCATGCCCATTTTTTCCATGATGCCAAGTTTAAAACATTGAAGGTGTTTGACTAACAGCCCCATTTTAATTCATGAGATAATGGGCCCTGTGATGACTTGTGAATTTATTGCCTTTCTAATGGGCTAATGGCATGCAAACTTTTGATATTCAATTGAGCAAAATTGAAGGGAAATCTTTCATAATATCCACAAAATGTTTTGCTAACAGCTGGATTCAAATCATTCCAGTAGGAACTGTAAAGATGAGGGAATATTCCCTGAATCGGCTCCTATTTTACTTCAGGTAGGAATCCTTTTTAATCTGTCCTGAATGAGTGTGGCTTTGGTTTCAAAAGATTCACTATGTTTTCCCAGCAACAGTAAATCTTTGACACAAAAGATTCTGCAGATGCTGGAATCTGGAGCAATACACACAAAGTGCTGGAGGAACTCAGCAGGTCAAGCAGCATCCATGGAGGGAAATCTTTCCTGTGCTCTGTTGCTTAGCACTTAATCTGCCTTCATTTAGGCTGTTTTTAACTAGTGATGCAACCCAGTCTGAGAAGGAGTAGATCCTGCCCCATCTAATGCTCTCAAGCTTGATTGTGAGAAAGTGAGGTTTTTCATAGCAAAGATTTCCAGAACGTTTAAGGCATCGGGTAACCCAAGTAAAAGTCCAAGTTTTAGTTAAGGAATTGGCTGAAAGAGAGAGGTGATGGGGTCAGGGAAGGACTGGGCTGAGGAGAGCAGAGAACTATATTGTTTGGACACGTTTGCAGAAAGTAAGCTGCAGAATCTAGCAAAACAAGTAACACGAGTTGCAGAAGGGCTGGAACAGTTCTTGTCAGTGGGCAGGAAGTAAGGCGGGTGATATTCACTGCAGTCTAACGCACACTGGCCATGTTGTGGTTTGCTTGTTATGTGTGTGAACACTGCCGCCATTTCTCCTCCATCCCACATTGCTGCTGAACTGAGAGGCAGTCAGGGTCATTGGCCTGAGTGAGCCTGGAGCACATATAGACCGTGCTGAGTCAAGATGGCAAATTTCCTTCACTAGGGCATAGTTTTAAAGTGAGAGGAGGAAAGCGTAGAGGGGATGTGTGGGGCAAGGTGCCTGTAACGTGTTGCCAGGGGTGGTAGTGGAAGCAAACACGATAATGGCGTTCAAGAGGCTTTTGAATAGGCAGAGAATTGGTTTATTATTGTCACTTGTACTGAGGTACAAAGAAAAATTTGTCTTGCATACCATTTGTACAGATCAATTCATTACACAGTGCATTGAGGTAGTACAGGGTAAAAACAATAACAGAATACAGAGTAAAGTGTCACAGCTACAGAGGAAGTGCATTGCAGGTAGACAATTAGGTGCAAGGTCATAACAAGGTAGATTGTGAGGTTAAGAGTCCATCTCATCGTATAAGGGAACCGTTCAATAGTCTTATCACAGTGGGATAGAAGCTGTCCTTGAGCCTGGTGGTATGTGCCCTCAGGCTCCTTATGGGAGAAGAGAGAAGAGAGAATGACCCAGGTGGGTGGGGTCTTTGATTATGCTGGCTGCTTCACCAAGGCAGCGAGAGGTATAGATGGAGTCCATGGAGGGGAGGCTGGTTTCAGTGACGCGCTGGGCTGTGTGTCCACAACTCTCTGCAGTTTCTTGCAGTCCCAGGCAGGGCAGCTGCCGTACCAAGCCGTGGTGTGCCCAGTGATCATGAGCTGCCACCACTCCCTCCCCCACCTCCACCTCCCCCCCCATGCAGTGATCTGGTGGGTTCGTTGTTATTCCTAATGGTACCTTGACACCTGCAGCATTATCCTCTTTATCGAGTCAGCGATGCGGAGTGTACGGGTGAGGATTCTGCATCCCCTGAAGAAAAGAAGCTCCTATTCCGGGAGAAGTATGACACCTTATCTGTTGAAGCTTCTAAAAAGGTAAGAGGTCCAAGAATGGCATGTAGGGGTCTGTTTGGTTGCGACATTTTTTATTACCTGGCGAGAAAGAATGGATAAGTTGGAAGTAAAGCTGGTTTTATAGTTGGCAGATCAACTGTGGTTCACTAGGTAATCCTTTTACTTCTGAGTCAGAAGGTCGTGAGTTCACATCCCACTCCTAAGACTTTGTACACAACCAAAGCCCACTTTCCCAGTAACGTATGGGTCTGCTGCATTGCCCAAGGAGTGTCTTTTAAATGAGATGTTAAGAGAACATAGTGGGTGTTAGTTTATCAGGTGTGAAAGACCCCATAGTGAAGAGTTGGGTTTGATTGCCCTGAAGGTCTGGACCATTATTTTATCCTTCCTCCAATGCCATCCTGAAAACAGACTCTCCATTCACATCACATTCCTGTTTCTGGGAACCTGCTGTCTACACCTTGGGCACAACACTTCCTATATTGAAACAGTGACTGCGCTTCAGAGTACTTCATTGAAGACAATGGTGGACTCCATCACTGATGCCTACCATCTCATATCTGCAGACCCATCTCATAGCAAACAGGGTCTGGCATGAACCTTTATTGTTAGAGGCCAGTGTATAGCAGGAGCAGACTGATAGAGGACCTTGTCTTGCAGATGTTGAGTCCTATCACAAGACAAAGGAGCAGAAGTTGGCCATTCAGCCCATCGAGTGCTCTGCCACTTCACCATGAGCTAAATTATTCTCCCATCTAGCCCCAATTCCTGGCCTTCTCCCCATATCCCTTGATACCCTGACTAATTAGATACCTATCAATCTCCGCCTTAAACACCCCCAATGATCGGGCCTCCAGTCATAAGCTGCATTAAATGAATCAATGATGGCTGGGAGCTCACCTTCCAAATATATGCAAACCATGAGTGGTCTGCAACCTGCAGCTAGGCTGCTGAGATTCAGGCAGTCCTGATTCCAGAGTGTATTGGCCTTGGGTTGAACCATTAGTTCTGAAGTTCTTGTTATCCATCCCTCTGCAATCCTGCACAGGAGTGGCTATGCCTGAACTCTCTCCTTTCCTAAAAATCACACATTTTGGAAGTTTCAGTTTTAAAGACTGATTTAAGACCTGTTTTGGCTTCTAACCTCTGACACACAATTCTTTATGATAACCCCAGAGACTCAAGCACCTAAAGTCCGGCCTGACATTCCAGTGCATTGCTGAGGGACTGGAGATGCTGTCATTTGGTTGAGGCATCGCAATGAGGCCCGGTTGACTTACCTAAGTGGACCTAGCGTCTGCAGTCTCCTGTGTCTCCACGGACCTAAAAGGTCCCATGGCACCTCATAAGAAGAAAGGGAGGGATTCCCCCAAAATCCTTTCCTTTCAACCCTGATCACTGAAACACACAGGTCCCGAGGAGTCTTGACTGGGGATGTGGAGAGGATTATCTAGAACTAGGGGTTAATATTAAAAAAAAACAAGGCAAAGGCATCACCCATTTAAGACAGAAATGAGATTAAATTATTTTCTCTCACCAGGCCGCAAGTCTTTGTAACTCTGCTTCCACCTCTCTCTGAGAAAGAGGGTCTTTGAATATTTTTAAGGCAGAGGTGTACAGATTCTTGGTAAGCAAGGGGATAGATGAAAATTAAGAGCTGAGGTTACAGTCGGATCCACCATGAATGGCAGAGCAGACTTGAGGAGCTGAGTGGCCTACTTCTGCTCCTAATTCATTTGTTCGTAGAACAGATTATTTGGTTATGTATTGGAATCTTACTGTGCACAAATTGGAGCAGCTGCCACATTTGCCACACTAAGATGTCTGGGCCACCAGAAAGGTGGCCCAGTAGAACAGCTATTAGAGCAGCTGCCTCACAGCTCCAGTGGCCCACGTTCAATCCTGACCTCCAGTGTTGTGTGCGTGGAGTTTACGCATTCTCCCTGTTCCTCAAGTTGCCCCAGTTTCCTCCATTATTCCAAAGACGTGCAGTGAATGGGAGCATCTCAGAGAAGTTGATGGGAATTTCAGGGGAATAAAATGTGGGACTAGTGTAGGATTGGTGTAGGTAGGTGCTTGATACTTGGCATAGAGTCATTGCTCTCTGATTATGTAAACACTGTAAAGTCCTTTGGAATGACTTTCCAAAGATTAAATAAATGGAAGTCCTTCATTTCCTCTGTTCCTGGAGGGCTGAAATCACCTTGCGACAACAGCTTGTATCTATGTAGCATCTTTAGCCTTGGAAACCGACTGCAGCAGTGCACAGGAGCACAGCGGAATGGAGTTTGACTCCAAGTAGGCGAGCATATCGGGGCTAATGACCACAACTCCCTGACCTTTCGCATGACCATGGACAAGGATAGGAACTGACATTATGGGGAAGTATTTAATTGGGGGAGGGTAAATTATGATGGTATTTAGCAGGAATTTGGTGTAAATTGGGAAACGATGTTATCTGGTAAATGCACTGCAGAAATGTGGAGGTTGTTTGGGGACCACTTGCATGGGGTTCTAGATAGGTTCGTCCCACTGAGACCAGGAAAGGATGGTAGGGTGAAGGAACCATGGTTAACGAGAGGTGGAAGGTTTAGTCAAGAGGAAGAAGGAAGCTTATTTAAGGTTTAGGAAGCAAAAATCAGACTGCTCTTGAGAGTTATAAGGTAGCCAGGAAGCTTAAGAAGGGACTTAGGAAAGCTAGAAGGGGACATGAGAAGGCCTTGGCAAATAGGGTTGAGGAAAACCCTGAGGTGTTCTACACGTGTGTGAGGAACAGGAGGATGACTGGGGTGAGGGTAGGATCACTCAAAGATAAGGGGGGAAACGTGTCTGGAGGCGAAGGAGGTAGGGAAGGTCCTGAATGAATACTTTGCTTCAGTATTCACCAGGGAGAGGGACTTAGACAAATGTGTCAGTGTAGAACAGGCAAATCAGAACCCAGGCTCAGATAGCATATACCCCAGGTTACTATGGGAAGCGAGAGAAGAGATTGCTGGAGCGTTAATGATCTTTGCGTCCTCCCTGGCCACAGGAGTGACACCGTAGGATTGGAGGATGGCAAATGTTGTTCCATTGTTTGAGAAAAGTGAAAGGGATGATCCCGGGAATTATAGACCAGTGAGTCTTATGTCAGTGGTAGGCAAACTATTGGAGAGGATTCTTGGGGACAGGATTTTTGAGCATTTGGAGAAGCATAGTCTTATAAGGGATAGTCAGCGTGGCTTTGTGAGGGGGCAGGTCGTGCCTAATGAGCTTAATAGAGTTTTTCGAGGAAGTGACAAGTCAAATTGATGATGGTAGTGTGGTGGATGTGACACATATGGATTTCAGCAAGGCATTTGACAAGATTTCCTATGGTAGGCTCATTTAGAAAGTCATGAGGTATGGGATCCATGGAAAATTGGCTGTCTGGATTCAGAATTGGCTTGCCCACCGAAGGCAGAGGGTGGCTGCAGAAGGGGAGTATTCGACCTGGAGGTTGGTGACTAGTGGTGTTCTGCAGGGATCTGTTCTGGGATCCTTGCTCTTTGTGATTTTTTTTTATAAATGACTTGGATGAGGAAGTGGAAGGATGGGTTGGTAAGTTTGCAGACTACACGAAGGTTGGTGGTGTAGTAGATAGTGCAGAAGGTTGTTGTAGGTTGCAACGGGATATAGACAGGATGCAGAGCTGGGCAGAGAAGTGGCAGATGGAGTTCAATCCAGAGAATTGTGTTGTGATACACTTTGGAAGATTGAACTTGAAAGCAGATTACATGGTTAATGGCAGGATTCTTAGCAGTGTGGAGGAACAGAGAGATCTTTGGGTCTAAGTACATAGATCCTTCAAAGTTGCCGCGCAAGTTGATAGGGTGGTTAAGAAGGCATACGGTGTGCTGGCTTTCATTAGCTGGGGGATTGAGTTCAAGAGCTGAGGGGTAATGTTGCAGCTCTATAAGACTCTGGTTAGACCACACTTGGAGTATTGTGTTCTGTTCTGGTTGCCACATTATAGGAAGGATGTGGAAGCTTTGGAGAGGGTGCAGAGGAGATTTACCAGGATGCTGCCTGGATTGGAGAGCATGTCTAATGAGGAGAGGTTGAGTGAGTTAGGACTTTTCTCTTTGGAGCGATGGAGGATGAGAGGTGACTTGATAGAGGTATATAAGATTCCCTTTGTTTCTCTATGAAAGGCACAGACAGAGTGGACAGTCAGCATCTTTTCCCCAGGGTGGTATGGTCAATACTAGAGGTTACCCATTTAAGGTCCATGGAGGAAAGTTCAGGGGAGATGTCAGAGGTGGGTTTTTTACATGGAGAGTGGTGGGTACCTGGTATGCACTGCTGGGAGTGGTGGTAAGGGCTGATACAATATGGTCATTTAAGAGACTCTTAGATAGGCACATGGACAAAAGAAAAATAGAAGGTTTTGGGAGGTGAAGTAGAGAGGGAGACAGATTGAACGTGGATAAGGTTTACATATAGGTTGGCACAACATCGTGGGCTGAAGGGCCTGTACTGTGCTGAACTGTTCTATGTTAAGTTACCTCAGGAGAGGTTGGTGCAGATGACCAAAGCATTTGTCAAGGAGGCAGGTTTTGAGGAGCATCTTGAAAGCAAGGTGGAAAACTGGAAGTGCCTAGGGTGGGAGAGATGGGGCAGTGTAGTTGTAACCACCAACATGTTTGGGAAGACAGCTGGAGGCATGAAGAATTGTAGGAGTTGAGAAGATTTATACAGAGAGGAAGAGGTGCAGGGCAATGACTGAGTGAAAACAAAGAATAGAATTTTTAAAAGGGTGTTGCTGGGCTGGGGTTAAACTATGTCGCTCAGCAGACTGGGTGGAGAAGACACACTTACTACCTCAGCACTTTTCCATCGCTAGTCCAAGGGTGCATACTTTGTGCTGAGATAATGGGCGGTTCTGATTACAGCTGTCATCAAGTTTGAACAACAGCCAATGGCTTTAGTGCTCATTTCAGCTCTGTAGTCAATTAGAATGGTGATGGAATTGTTGCAGATAACTTTAGGCACTGAGAACTTGTATATTTGTGTGAGTACCTGGGTATCTTGTGGAGGATCAGATTATCTTTTGACTGCACAAGCTCTTAAAAATCAGAATCTGAATCGGATTTATTATCACTGACTTGGATGACATGAAATTTGTTGTTCTACGGTAGCTGTACGGTGCAAAGACCTAACATTCCTATAAATAAATAGTGCAAAAAAAGGAATAATGAGGCAGTGTTCATGAACCATTCAGAAATCTGACGGTAGAAGGGAAGAAGCTGGTCCTGAATCATTGCATGTGGGTCTTCAGGCTCCTGTACTTCCTCCCCGATGGTGGTAATGAGAAGAGGGCATGTCCCGGGTGGTAAGGGTCCTTATGATGATGGATGTTGCCTTCTTGAGGCACCGCCTCTTGAAGATGTCCTCGATGGTGGGACAGGTTGTGCCTGTGATGGAACTGGCTGAGTCTACAACCCTCTGCAGCCTCTTGCTGCCCTGTGCATTGTTAGTTGGTGTTTGGGACTCAGAGTCGGTAACCTTGCATTACCCTTCATGCATTACCCTTCATACATTATCACTGTGGGACCACCAGCACCTTATGGACTGATCACCACCATCTCCCCAGGCTTTGCTAGTGATGCTCACACCAAATTCTCCAATCTTTTGGCATGGATCTGGCTGGTTTTGTACTGCGCTTGAGTCTGGGTACAAAACTAACAAAGGTAATGGGCCACTTTTTCTTCTTCCATCTCTCCTCCAAACCTCATGCCTACATTTCATGGGCACTTAGCACTTAAAACTACAGGCGACCTCTGTGTTACGTGTGGGTTACGTTCCTAGAAAATGGTCCATATCACTATTCTCCGTAACATCATCTGTGCATGCGGTAGGAAATGCGAGTTGAAAAATAAATATTGCATTGATTTATTCACTTCTTTTCCACATTAGTTCTGTGAGATCACATTTTATTCCGTTTCTCAAATTTCTGGGTAGTGGTTTGTGAATTCTAAGGGCAAGTTTCCGTAACCCGAATAGCCGTAATGTGGGGGTTGCCCGCACTACTCATTGTATAGAAATCAGTCAGGTGCTTTCTGGTAAATATGCAATACTTGTATCATTTTCCTTCCAGTCTGGATGCCAGGGAACTTGTATATTCTTTCCTATATCAACTCCAGTCATTGACAGTAGGGAACGGCCCTGCTAGTGGCACAGCTGGTAGAGCAGTTGACTCCCAGCCACAGCGACCTGGGTTCGATCCCACCCTCCGGCGCTGTCTATGTGTGGAGTTTGCACATCCTCCCTGTGAGCGGGTGGGTTCCCTCCAGAAGCTCCAGTTTCCTCCCACATCCCAAAAACGTGCAGGTTGGTAGGTTACACGAGAGACTGCAGCTGTTGAAAGTCTGGAGCAATGAACACAAACTGCTGGTCAGGCAGCATCTGTGGAGGGAAATGAACAGTTGACGTTTTGGGTCAAGACCCTTCATCAGGTTGGTAGGTTAATTGGCCACTGTAAATTGCCCTGAGTGTGTAGGTGGATGGTAGAATCTGGGGAGAGTTGAATGGACTGTGGGGAGGAGGGTAGGATTGGTGTATAAGTGGGTTCTTAATGGACTCGGGCATGTTTCTACACTGTATCTCTCTGTGACTGACTTAATACTTTTGCTTTAACATACAGGAGAGAATTGCTTCCCAGATTAACACTTCTGCTCAAAACTGCTTTTAACATGTTGGTGCTAATTAATTTCTCTGGATTGGTTTCAGCTGCTATGGTGGTTTCAGCCCCGGCTGATTCTCAGTGGTCACACCCACTGTGCCTGCACTGTACTGCACGACCAGCACCTCCCTGAGATCAGCATTCCTTCCTTCAACTGGAGGAATCGCAACAACCCCAGCTTCCTTCTGGTAAAGTAACCTATTTCCTTTGGTTTAAAGCATCTTTACTATTCCTTGTATTTAAAAAGGGAGTGGTGGGCGGGGAGGCAGAAGTGGTGTTTTGGCTGGACAGAACTGGAAGGTTGAGATTGTGGAGCAGGTTTAATGGATTAATTTCTGTGTGAAGGATCGTCCTACGATTGGATAGAGGCTTGTGAGTCTTTGGAACTATTTTCCTCAAAGGGGAGTATTTTTCTTTAAGGCCAAGGTAGATACGTAGATACTTTGAATGGAAGGGAGAAGGGGAGGGTTACTGGGATGAGCAGGAATGTGTTGAGCTTCCAGTTGAATCAGGGTGGGATCTAGTTAAATGACGGAGCAAGTTCAAAGAATCAACTGGTAATTGACCTTCGCTGGTTTGAGGTGAAGATGAATTAGGCTTGCTCCTACACCTAATCTCCACATTCCCTAGAGTTTAGACGAAGGAGATTCACAATATTATGAGAAGGATTGAGAGAGTGGATACTGAGAAGATCTTTCCTTTAGATGGTGAATCTAAAACTAAGGGTAGTATCCTATTGTGAGGAGTTGGATGTTGAAGATTGAGATAGAGACAGGCTGCAAAGCTAGATCCTAGAATTCTGTGGATGCGCAGTTATTTTAAGGCTGAAAATGATCAATTGTTGAACTTCAAGGAAAAGTGGTGATCCAGTAGGAAATTGGACGAGGTCCAAGATCAGCCGCAACCTTGTAGGATCACAGAATTGTGGAAATTCTACAGAAGGAAGCTGTTTGGCCCCTTGAATTCCTGCTGGAACCTCAGGGCAAGCCAATGAGTTATTAGCAAGTTTTGAGTTCGCAGGCAGGGAAACGAGAAAGAAAAGAGAGCAGATGAGTTCTGTGATGTGTTGGGGGGTGGGGGTGGCATCTGTTCAGATCCCACTACTGCAGCTGGGGAGGTTGAATTCAGTTCTTTAAACAATCTGGAATCTTCTGTTTGAAGCAAAGGGCTGGACTTGATGGTGATTATGAAACTACAAGATTGTTGTTTAAAAAAAAACCCATCAGCTTCACAGATACCTTCTAGGGGAGAAAATCTGATATCAAGGAGATGAGTGAGGCAAGTTTTTTTAATATACAGAGAAGGTGCTTGGAACAAGCTGCCAGGGGAAGTGGTAGAAGCTGATACAATGGCAACGTTTATAAGAATTTAGGCGCATGAACAGGTAGGGAATGGAGGGATATAGACCATGTGCAGGCAGATGGGATTAGTTTAGATTGGCATCGTGGCCTGCACAGACATCGTGGGCCGAAGGGCCTGCTCCTGTGCTGTACCATTCTGTTCTGTCCCTTGCACCTGCCCCACCATTCAATACAATCATGGCTGATCCTCTGTCTCCGAGCCACATTTCCTACCAAAGTGAATAACTTCACATTCTGTTATACTACATCTGCCATGTGTTTGTACACTCACTCAGCTTATCCATATTGTCCTGAAGTCTCTCTGCTTTCTCCTTACAACTCACTGTTCCAATCAGTGACCCAGTCACACGGTGAGATTATTAATTAACCCTTTCTCATACACAGTATTCATTCTGTTCTTTGCTTGACTTCTCAGCATACTGATGAATATATATAAAAAAACATCCTATATACACTCCAGGAATTCCTCCACCACAGTTTTGCTGATTATTTGGTTTGACCAGTCTATATAGAGATGAAAGTCACCCATGATTACTGTAGTACCCTTGTTACATGCATCTCTGATTTCCTGTTTGATGATATCCACTATACTGGAACTGAAAGATGACTCCCATCAATGGTTTCTGCCGCTCGATGTTCCTTAGCTATGCACAGATGCCACACACCCTTTCTTGCCACTGTTAGGATTTACTTCTTCACTAACAATTAACCTACGAAGCTATTCTGTTGTACCAAACCCACAATGTTGAAACACAATGAGAATAAAACTGGATGAACCACTAGCAACCTCTTGGGCATTTAGCTACTGACCTGGTGTGGGAACTGAGATCCCATTGATGTAAGTAAGGATTCTAGGCCTGCAGATTAGCAGCCAACCACAAAGGGCGGCAATAGGCGGGGGTGGAAATAACTGCAGATGCTGGAAATCTGAAATAAAAACAGAAGATGCTGGAAGAGCTCGGCAGGTTTCATAACAACTTTTACAAAGAGATTACAAAGCATGTGGATGGGAAAAGTTTGGAAGCAGTGGCAAATGGGACTAGCTTGGATGGGCATCTTGGTCAGCATGGACCAGTTGGGCAGAAGAGTCAGACAGCACGGAAACAGGCTCTATCTCTGAGGTCAGGCAGCATCCGTGGAGGCAGAAACAGGTAACATTTCAGGTCGGAACTGGCGAAGAATCCTGGACCTGAAATGTTATCTGTTTCTCTCTCTAGTTGCTGCCTGACCTGCTGAGTGTTTCCAGCATTTTCTGTTTTTATTATTTTAAGAGCAAACATAAGTTATCTTTAAGTGTTTTTAATTATGTTTCTTCAAGTTTTAAAACGGTAATTGTTCTTGATTTTTTTTAAACACCAGTTTTAGTGGTCTTTAAATGCCACTGGATGTTAGGGACAATTAAAAGTTGTCAAAGATCCACAACAACTGACAAGGCCAAGCTCTGAGCCCAGTTTGTTGCTGCCAGCCAAACTGTTCCTGGGACGGGGCAGCTGTGAGGGAGGGAATTCCAGGGTTTTGACACTGACGGTGAAGGAAAAGTGATGTATTTCTAAGTCAAGATAGCATGTCGCTTGGAGGGAGCTACCGTTCAGTGGTGTCCACTGGGGGTTGTAACTGGAAGGGGATGAATGAAAGCTGAACTGAGCAGTTGGGAGGACAAAAAGAAACCATTCTAGAAACATGCAGGGTTGGGGTGGCTCATCCTCTGAGGTTGAATTTCGTGTTGTGTCTAATGCGTGCAATCAGAAGACTCAACCTCGCGTGAACTCGTGTGGCTCTGCTTTTTCTATGAACAAGCGGACTCCTTGAAGAGAGAAAAACGTACCGGGTGGTTTGTTAGGAGGTATTTTTGTGTTGTGTGCTGTGCTCACCAAATGAGGGCAATACCAAAGCAGCAGTGACATTGAATTGTTCTCTTTCTCTGCAGGCCAGTATTACAGCAACAGACTTTGCACTCTACAAGTGTTTTATGCCAAGAGAAAGTACCATAGTTGCCATTTATCTCACAGCGGGCGGTCTGGCGATCCTCCTGATCTTATTCCATTTCCATTTCTGCCAATGGGTGACGCATAGTCTGATTCACAAACACATCCATTTGACAAAAGGACACCGATCTGATTAGCTCCTTTTGTCAGCAGGTGGTACTCTGGATTAGGTGAGATTCTATGGATTACATTGATATTCCTTTGAGGAAAGGAAATATTTTTTTAAGCTTTTGGAGTATGGGTTATTAGAATCTCCTCAGATTGCGGCAAGTTGGAACTTGTAAAACTTGCCAGTGCACGAGTTATTACCAGCTTGGAAGTGAGCTGATCCTTCTGCTTAAATAGGAGAAGTTGTTTCAAGAAACAAATCTAAAGAGAGTGCTCAGCATAAACATCGCTCATTCACCACCCTGAGAAATATTTGCTGTAGATACCTGACTCTCTCACCAGCATTGTTTTTAGGAACTGATAAACATTGTTTAAAATAGATTCAAAGAACCAGTCCAGCAATAAAATCAGTACCTTTACAAAATTAACTAAATTGTGCATATTGCAATTGATTTACAATTTTGGTTGTAATTTAGTGAGCCATGTGGCTTGCTTTCAATTGAGACATAAAATAATGGCTACTTCATTTGGAGAGTGAATGGATTACGAATCAATATTCCCTTGAAACAATTTAACCAGTAGCGTGTTCCCTTTGCTCTTCAAATTGTTTTCTGAGTAAAATGGGTTTGCTTTACAGGAGACTGCTGAGAGTCATACACCCTTCCCAATTCCTTCTCTCTGACCAGTGTACTGAAGCAGTAAATACTCCCAGACTCTGTCTATGATTTCATAGTCCTGTATTACATGTGCAGATCCACCTTTTGAACCAATAAGCACGTGGATGTGGGAATCTGAGTGCAATGTTCAGAAAGCACCATCCTGCTTTCTTGTTTCTTGATTGCACGAGAACAAATCAGACTTGGCAGAAAATTCCAAAGGCAACACAACAGGATCATTTAGTTATTGGGTCAGACCTCTGTGACGGCTTGCTGGCTGTTCTGTAGAGAACCATTCACCAGTTCGCTGAAACGTGAAGCCTTCTGTGCAGTGTTGTACCTGGCCTCTTCCTGTGTCCCTGGATTCAGCTCCTGGGTACAAAGGCAGAAAGATATCGAAATGAAATGTTGGATACAGTTTGTATCTGGTGCTTCAGCTTTACACCAGCCCATAATTGGCATTTCTAGTGCAGTCGCCTTCATTTGAATGGAGTGGCCAATATTCATCAAAATGGATACCAGTTTTTCTTTGACTCCTGATATTGCTGTTTTTAACATAGAATGTTTTTTTACATTAATTTATTGTTCTTTTTTTAAATTGTTTAAGTATTCTGCTGTTTTGAAATGCCTTTGATCGTAGGAGAAGTTTAGAAACAATAGAAAAAGTCTTTGGTAGCATGAGCTGACAGGGCTATCATGGTGATCCCTGGGTGGAGCCTTGTGCCTGTTTCCTGACCACTCTGCCTTTGGGTTGGCCAGGGCAACAGTACTGGGAGCCACGCAGCTGCTGAACGTTCAAGGACATAAGAAGCTGGAACACGAGGAGGTCATTGGGCTCCTCGAGCCTGCTCCATCATTCATAGAGATCATCTACCTCAGTGCTATTTACCTCCACCGTGTCTCCTGATTCCTTAATAACCAGAAACCCATCCGTGTTTGGTGTGAACTCGCTGACCGAATCTCCGCAGCCCTAGAGGCTAGAGCATTGCGAAGGTTCATCACCCTCTGTGTGTAGAAACTTTGCATCTCTATCCTGAAGGGCCAATCCTTTATTCTGTGATCCCTGGTTCTAGACTCCTCGGGCAGGGAAAGCACCCTCCCTGCACCCAGCCTGTTGAGCTCCGTAAGAATTTTGTGCTTCAGTGAGATCTCCTCTCATTCTGCTAAACTCTAGAGAATAGTCTCTGTTTAAGTAACATCTCCCATTGTAGCAAACCCACTATCCTTGGAACTGGTCTAGTCAATGTCCGCTGCAGTCCCCCTATGCAAATAAATCCCTTATTAAGTAAGGAGACAAAAATTGTGCACAGTACTTCAAGTGTGATCTCACCAAGACCCTACATAACAGTCTGTGGGTATCCCGCAAGAGATGATGGGGAAGTGTGAGCCAGGTCAAGTGTGATCTGCCCTGTTGTGTTTATGATTAAAATGTTAAAGTAAGTCCAAAAGCACAGAGCAATGCATGACAGGAGGTTGCGTGCTGTCCCAGTGTTAGCAAGCTGTGTATCTCTGTCACCAGTCCAAATGACACCGTTCCTGTCTTTCTACCCACCCACTCTGCCTTTTCCTCTTTCCCCCATTCCAAGAGCAGGGAAATCTGCAGCTTCTTGTTATGGGCTCCCTTGGTCCATTAGGTGTGTTCGCAGCTCAGCTCCTTGCCTCCTCTCAGTTTTTTAAACAACTCTGAATAATTAACACACTGAAGGCCCAGGAGCCTTTTTAACGTAGACTAAGATATATTTTCATGTAGTCAGGACTCTTTTAGCTTTGTGTTTTACAGATGCGGTTGATTGAAGATTGTGATCATGTTTTGGTATTTTGTATGGTTTTTAAATAAGCACTTTTTTCTGTGGTGGAGCATTTGAACCACTGAGACTGGACTACTGGATCATACTGAATCTGACTGTTTAACACCAGCGAATTGTAAACTGAAGCTCTGATTCACAAGGCCGCGCACTTCCCGAAAAGTTTTGCCAAATATAATTCCAAGATTGTGCTTCTTGCCAAGTTGGCAGAAGTGTTAACACATGGGCTTGAAATTTCTCAGAGAAAGGGCCAGGAGGGACTCTGGGGTGGACAGCATGACTTTGTGGCCTGTGTCTGCGCAGTTTCAAGTGGTTTGGGGGTCAATCCCTTCTGCTGGGTCACATTCCGCAGGCACTAATAATCTTTTTTCATATAATAATAATGCTTATTTGCTAAAAGCACTACAAAAAGGACATTCAGTGTCAAGATACTACAAGTAATACAGAAAGCTGAAGAAAAGCTACACAATCTACAGAGCTACAGCAATAATGCTCACTAACAACCGCGAAACACACCCGCAACACTTCAAATAAGAATCATATTTTCACTGTCCATGACACACCATCCCCTGAGGAGCCCACCGATAGTGGAACTCAACCAGGGTGCCTGTGGATACCGCGTGCTCCGTCTCCAAGGACACCCGTGTGTGGACGTAAGCTCGGAAGACGGGAGGTCAGGCAGACCGGCCGCAACCCTCGGCCGCCCGCTACCTGGACCCGTGGATGGCCAGCTTGGCCAGGCTCAGGAGAAGACCGATAATCCTCTGGTTCCTGAGCTGGGAGCACCACCCAACACTGATCAAGGGGAGGACCCAGTCAGACCCTCGGACTTTGCATTGATTGTTTCCCTGCCAAACCAGGGAGGAAATCCCAGTTCTGTTTGTTCTTGCTCAGCTACTGTGAGAAGCACAAAGATTCAAGCATGTGGGTGTTCTCGTTTTGCGGGGAATTGCCATAAATATCGACACACATTCAAGTCTGAGACTAAATACAAGCTTAGCTACTGATGTTACCTGATCATTTAAATTCCTTTACTTATATCCTGCTGTGAGAAGCACAAATATTCAAGCACGTGGGTGTTCTTGTTTTGTGGGGAATCGCCAGAAATATCGACACACATTCAAGTCTGAGACTAAATATAAGCTTAGCTACTGATGTTACTTGATCATTTAAATTCCTTATATCAAGAATAACATTTTCTGAAATTCTGTGTGTCATATTGACCATCACCTCCTGTATGAAATAGGTGCAAACGATTATTACAGTTTGAAGACTTTTTTGTGATTTATTAAAATAAGTAGTTACTAGGAAAAAAACTTGTCCTATTAAAACTCATCAAAACACAGAGATGAATGTTTCTCTTGTCATGTCTGTTCCAATGGAATCTGACCTTGTACTTTTACTAATAGGGTCATAGAGTATGGAGACACACCCTCCAAGTACATGATGACCTTCAAGCATTGTTTATACCAATCCCATTTTATTCTCCCCACATTCTCAGCAACCTCCCCAGATTCTACACTCACCTACACATTAAGGGGCAATTTACAGTGGCCAATTAGCCTAGCACATCTTTGGGTTGTGGGAGGAAACCAGAGCACGCAGGGGAAACCCACAGGGTCATGGAGAAAGTACGAACTCCATCAAAGCACCAGAGGTCCTGATTGAATTACCAGCTGCTCCACAATGCCCTCAATGTTACATAATGAGACATTATGGTCTTACTGAGGCGACTGACTTCACACTCTGGGTTTTCAGGGTCATTAAGACCACATATAGTGAGGGTGTAAGTGATTGGGTAATTCCCCTGTCAATCAAGCCTGATGACCAAGTTTTAAAGTTTTAGACTGTTTTTCTGCATGTAATTATCACGGTCAAATGGGGTTTTCAGAAGGGAATTTGAGGAGAAACAACTTGCAGATTTATGGGCAGGGGAATGGGGTTGACTGGATGGCTCTAGAAGGAGCTAGCATGAACTTGATGGGCCAAACAGCCCTTTTCTGTACATTGTTCTAAATTGATTACAGTCAACAGCCATTTGTGCACTATCGCACCTCCCATTCATCAGCTGGCAGAGTGTCATCAGTCAATACTCTGATCCCTTAAATGATGTGCCCTCATGTTATACAATTCCCAATTCTTGGGAGCATTTATCTTGGAATAACAGACCAAAGATGCAAAGGTATTTCGTCAAACTGTGGAAAACTTGTCCTCAACTCCTTTTGTATGTGTTACGTTGTTTGGGATGAGCTGATATGAAAAGCCTTTGGTGAAATCTGGACAATGATGGTTCTCATTGAGATTAGTGTCTGCTAGTCTTCCTCAAACATCTGTTACTTTCTAACACTATCTTAAGTGCAAATACACTTTAATATAGCTCAGGCTGAAAATAACAGGGTCAAACCCTTGATTTTATAAACATACACTTGGTGTGTTTGTTCAGGCTTGCCCAGTTACTTCTTGCTGTACTGCTTAGATAAGATATCTTTATTACTCACATGCAGACACAGGGAGAATGAGCAAAAACTCCACAAATACCGCACCCAAGGTCAGGATCAAAAATAACAGCAGAAAATGCTGGAAGTACTCAGCAGGTCAGGCTGCATCTGTGGGAAGAGGAACAGAGTCAACGTTTCAGGTTGCTGACCCTTCGTCAAATTTTCAAGGCCAGGATTGAACCCAGGTGTTGTGAGGTACTGTGCCTCAGTAACATCCCTCAGTAGTTAATTGCTCCAACAAGCACTCTTTGAGTGATTGAGAGCATTCTAAGCACTTTGGGAGGTGGGTGAGTCCTCTGTGTTGAATTGTGAACTCTCCTGTTGTGAGCCCAGTGGTCCTTTAAACACCATCGAAATGTAGAATCAACAACATCTGCCAAACATTTTGCTAAATGAGTTTGTCTTTCTACTTGTTAAATTTACACTTACAGAACATATTTATTTACAAAATAAAAATGTTCTTTTAAAAAAAAATTAGATTCTAGAAGTTGTTTTCCAGAGCAACACACAAAGTGCTGGAGGAACTCAGTGGGTCAGGCAACATCTATGGAGGGAAATGGACAGTCGATGTTTCGGGTCATAGAGTAGTACAACACGGAAACAGGCCCTTCGGCCCACTTCATCCATACTGACCAAGATATTGGTATTGGTTTATTATTGTCACTTGTACTGAGGTACAGTGAAAAACTCGTCTTGCATACCGATCGTACAGGTCAATTCATTACACAGTGCAGTTGCATTGAGTTAGTACAGAGTGTATTGAGGTAGTACAGGTAAAAACAATAACAGTACAGAGTAAAGTGTCACAGCTACAGAGAAAGTGCAGTGCAATAAAGTGCAAGGTCCCAACAAGGTAGATCGTGAGGTCATAGTCCATCCCATTGTATAAGGGAACTGTTAAATAGTCTTATCACAGTGGGGTAGAAGCTGTCCTTAAGTCTGGTGGTACGTGCCCTGTATCTTCTACCCGATGGAAGAGGAGAGAAAAGAGAATGACCTGAGTTGGTGGGGTCTTTGATTATGCTGGCTGCTTCACCAAGACAACAAGAGGTAAAGACAGAGTCCAAGGAGGGGAGGCTGGTGTCTGTGATACGATGGGCTGTGTCCACAACTCCCTGCAGTTTCTTGCAGTCCTGGGCAGTGCCAGCTCGTCCCATTTGCCCATGTTTAGCCCATGTCCCTCTAACTCTGTCTTAGACATAGTGAATCTGCACCCAGAAAATAGATTTTACACATAAGAGTTTCTTCAAGAAATCAATCCCATCATCAAGACCCTTCATCAGGACTGCTCCCTGTAAGTGTCTTTCTCTGGATTTGCGAGAGTCAGTTCACATTGGGAAGGCAGAATTTCACTGGGAATTGATGGTGAGTGCAGCTTACCCTGGGGAAAATTAATTGTGGATTGGTTTGTACAGGGATAAAAGCAGTGCTTTGGTATCGAACATTTAGTCATCCTGAGCAAATAATAAGCACTAGAGGGCCCCCTGATGGAAGTCAGTTATTACAGTACAGGATGGCCTCTGAAATGTTCCGTCCCATCGAGAGGGAGACTTAGAAATCATCCCAGCTCACAAAAGGCACATTGAATAGTGGGAGAGTGCACGTTTTCCTGTATCCCTCACTGCCCACCCAAATCTAATATTCAATTCCATACAGAGCTCAATACGCAACAGGACACACCCTGCAAAACTAAATCTAATGGCCTTCCTTCTCGCTCCACCACTGGTATTGGTTTATTATTGTCACCTGTACCGAGGTACAGTGAAAAACTTGTCTTGCATACCGATTGTACAGATCAATTTATTACACAGTGCATTGAGGTAGTACAGGGTAAAAACAATAACAGAATACAGAGTAGAGTGTCACAGCTACAGAGGAAGTGCATTGCAGTAGACAATAAGGTGCAAGGTCAGACAAGGTAGATAGTGAGGTCAAGAGTCCATCTCATCTTATAAGGGAACTGCTCAATAGTCTTATCACAGTGGGATAGAAGCTGTCCTTGAGCCTGGTGGTACGTGCCCTCAGACTCCTGTATCTTCTGCCTGATGGGAGAGGGGATAAGAGAGAATGACCCGGGTGGGTGGGGTCTTTGATTATGCTGGCTGCTACACCAAGGCAGCGAGAGGTATGAACAGAGCCCATGGAGGGGAGGCTGGTTTCCGTGATGCGCTGGGCTGTGTCCACAACTCACCATAGGGCAGTTACCAAGGGGCTCATGGGTGTCACCTCATGGAGCAGGGAGAGAGAGGGTAGGGAGGGATGGCTGGAGCTTTGATCAGGTGGGGGGGGGCATTGAGAGAGTTGGGTTGGGCCACCGTTGTGGGAGGAGGATGCAGGTCACAATTAAGTGCTCGGCAAGGATGCCAGGAGTGCAATTTACCTGGGGTTTGGTGGTGAGGGTCTCAAGGGAGACCTGTAGTGTGAGCATCATGAGGTTAGGGAGGTTCAAGGGGTAAGTTAAAATCTTAAAGGGGACCTATCAACAAGAGGGCTCAAATATCAAACTCCATGGTGATGGACCAGGGAAGTACCTCCCCTTTAAGCCAGACAGAAGTAGTCGTACATGTTAGAAGCAGGTAACAGAAGCAGAAGTATGCCATCCAATAAAATCAAGGATGAACTTTTACCTCAGTGTCATGTTCCTGCTGTAACCCCATGTCAAATGGCCACTGCTGATCACAGGTTAAACACATGCAGAAGAACTTTAACCATGTGATATCCATCCATTGGACACCATTGCACAGGTCTGGTTACCCAGGTGTGAAAGGCTGTCTCAGGCATTGAGGACCTCGTAGAATCTGTCATCTCGTGGGGAGCATGCAGCAAGTGTGGGATTTTGTTTAAATTCCTTTGCAAAAAACACCATCAGTGCTTTCAGAACACCTGCCACCCCGCAGAAAAAATAGCCCTATTTATTAAGACAGTTTCCACATCACGAACGCATGAGTGATTTTTGTACAACTCACAAATTACACTTCTCATCTTGGCTATACATAGAACAGTACTGCACAGAACAGGCCCTACGGCCCAGCATATCTCTGCCGACTATGATGCCAGTCGAAACTAATCCCATCTGCCTGCACATGATCCCTATCCCTCTATTCTCTGCCGATTCATGTTCTGTCTAAATGCCCCTTAAACACTGGTCTGGTGTCTGCTTCCACCACCTCCCCGGCAGCACACTCAGAATCAGAAGCAGACTAAATGACGTGAAATTTGTTGTCTTGCGGCAGCAGAACAGTGCAAAGACATAAAATGACTATAAGTTACAAAAATAAATAAACAGTGCAAAAAGAAGAAATAATCCAGGGACCTGCCACTCAGAGTGTAAAAAAGTCACCTTGCACATCTCCTTCATACTTCCCCCTCTCACCTTAAACCTATGCCTGCTAGTATTTGACATTTCCACCTTGGGAAAAAGACTCATCAACCTTATTAATGACTTCCATAATTTTATATACATACATAGGTACATAGAACATAGAACGCTACAGCACAGCACAGGCCCTTCAGCCCACAATGTCATGCCGACGTTTTATCCTTCTCTAAGATCTATCTAACCCTTCCCTCCCACATAGCCCCCTGTTTTTCTATCATTCATGTGTCTAAGAGTCCCTTAAATGTCCCTAATGTATCTGCCCCCACAACCTCTGCCTGCAGCGCGTTCCGCGCACCCACCACTCTCTGTGTAAAATACTTACCCCTGACATCCCCCTTATATCTTCCTCTAATCACCTTAAAATTATGTCCCCTCGTGTTAGCCATTTCCACCCTGGGAAAAAGTCTCTGACTGTCCACTCGATCTATGCCTCTTATCATCTTGTACACCTCCATCAAGTCACCTCTCATCCTCCTTCTCTCCAAAGAGAAAAGCCTGAGCTCGCTCAACCTATCCTCATAAGACATGCTCTCCAATCCAGGCAACATCCCGGTAAATCTCCTCTGCACCCTGTCTAAAGCTTCCACATCCTATAATGAGGCGACCAGAACTGAACACAATACTCCAAGTTATATAAAGTTCATGGTGTCAGTCTTCTGGTGATGGATGAGGGTTAGCCACTGCAGGAAGTTATGATCTATATGTTTTTCTCCTGTTTTTTGGATCTGGATATCATTGGCAAGGCCAGTACCTACTGCACTTGAGAAGGCAGTTGTGAGCCAGCTTCTTGAACCAGTGCAGTCCTTCTCGTAAAGATATACCTACCGTTCCAGGATTAATAACATCAATAGCATGGTCTCATAGACTGAACAGAGACAACATTCTTGAATGCACTTCACACACAGAACTGTGAGATACGTAACATTTTGAAAGGTGAATACAAAAGTAAGATTTACCTTTTTGCATTGTATTTTTTTCTCACCATTTAATGGCTTCAGAACCAAAACCAGTTCACATTGTAATCCATTTACCTGGATAACTTTGAAGGGTTAAGATGTGAAAAAAAGAGTGAGATTTTCGATAGGATCCATTAATTTTGAAGATCTTTGTTCCATCCCAGGGTGTTTCTGGAGCACACTGCAGGGTTGAGGACCTGTTGTTGTGGTTTTCAACGTCCACATAACATGCTCCACCAGCTGACACACCAGTCACTTAAGCCCTGAAGGATGTTGTCAACTTGTTTGTCAGTCAAACTCTTAAAACCTAGGAATTTTTCTCCTATGTCAGAAACCTGGCATCATGTTGATTTTTTAACATCATATCCCTCTTACATTTGCCATCAGATTAAGGGTCTAATAGAAACTCTTGCTTGTCCTGTGTAGAAGTTAAAACGGTTTGTAACTGATTAGACACATCCTGAATTTACATGTTTGGTTCATAAAATACAAATTTTCAATCAGAGATGGCTTTCTTAATGAGCTTGGAATGTAGCGTTATTCTGAGCTGATTTTGAAGAGGAGAAGGAAGGGTTAGCATTACTGAGCAACACCTTGTGCTGTACTTGTTAATGTGGCCATCACCGAATTCCACGGGCAAAAACAACCGGGGAAAAACCTATCCCATGCTGTGCTAAATTAGACTACTGCAAGAATTGAGACTCCCAACAACTTCAAAGGGGATTGTAGGACCTTGAAATCAAGCAAAGAACTCATTAATATCCCTTTTTTAAAAAAATATTTAATATTTTAGAGTCATAGAGTGATACAGCTTGGAAACAGGTTCTTCAGTCCACTGGGTCCACACTGACCATCGGTCACACATTTACACTAATCCTATGTTAATCCCATTTTTTATTCTCCCTGCATTCCTAGCAATTCCTCCCAGATTCTACCACTTACCTACACGAAGAGGGCAATTTATACTGGCCAATTAACCTACCAACCCGTACATCTTCAGGATGTGGGAGGAAACCAGAGCACCCAAAGGAAACCCACGTGGTCACGGGGAGGACATGCAGACTCCACAGAGACAGTACCCAAGGTCAAGACTGAACCTGGGTCTCTGGCGCTGCAGGATACTGCTCTTAGTTACATATTATTAACTATTATTAGTTAACTTAATGTTAAGTTTGAAAATGTTTCTTATTTTTAAAGATTTCTGAATACCTTATCCACCTTTAATAGTTGTAGTCATAGAGCAACACAGAATGGAAACAGGCCCTTCGGCCCAACTCATCCATGCTGACCAAGATTCATATCTAAGCTGGTCCCATTTGTCCATGTTTGGCCCATATCCCTCTGAACCTTTCCTATCCATGGACCTGTCCAACTGCCTTTAAAATGTTTATTGTATCTGTCTCAACCACTTCCTCTGGCACTTCGTTCCATATACGCACCACCCTCTGTGTGAAGAAGTTTTCCCCTCAGGTCCCTTTTAAATCTTTCCCCTTTCACCTTAAACCTATGCCCTCTAGTTTTTGATTCCCTTTCCCTGGGAAAAAGACTGTGTATTCACTCTATCTATGCCCCTATATTTTATACCATTATAAGGTCACCACTCAGTCTCCTACGCTCCACGGAATAAAGTCCTAGCCTGCCCAGCCTCTCCCTATAACTCAGGCCCTTGAGTCCTGGTGACATTCTAATAAATCTTATTTGAATACCTCTGAATGACACAGTTACTTAAAAGTTAATTAAAGAAATAATTTTACTTTTGGCAAGGCTGGGGTCAGAACCTTGCTGGCTGTCACCTTTTGGCAAAATTTGGGGGGCAGGGCTTCTTCACTGCGGAGTCTGGGACACTTTGGACCCACTGGCAAGTACAGATGTAGAGCGAATGGGGGTGGGAATTCCAGGCAATGCACTCACACCAGCCAAGCTTTCCCCGTTCTATCCATGGACATTCGTTCACTTCCATAAATTAAAATGTTTGGAAGTTCCATCACTAAACTTCCCCACTTTTCACCGACTCTTCCAGGACTAACCTCTCTCCACCCGATTATAAACCTGCTCTGGGCGCCTGGCTCACAACGTAGACCTGGAAGGTTAATAATCTTTTAGAAATATCACGACAACTGAAGTTTTCTTTTTTTTAATAGATATGTGCGAAATAAGGGAGAGATTATTCTGGTTGAAGCCGATTGGATTCTGATCTGATTTTGTTAGAATTACTGTTGATATGAGGACAAAGAGATGACACTCATGGTCTTCCTCGAGGAGTCCCAGTTGCCACAAGTAAGGGTCCATAGTGCAGACTCAATTCATCACAGAAAATAAAAATACACTCTGATATCTGTACTGACATAACCCAATTTGGTCTCGAGCATAGGTCGACAGAGCAAAAAACAAACTGCCAGAGGAACTCAGCACTCCAGATGAAGGGTCTTGACCTGAAATATTGACCGTCCACTTCCCCCCACAGATGCTGCTCAACCCGCTGAGTTCCTCCAGATATCTTACTCCAGATTCCAGCATCTGCAGTCTCTTGTGTCTCAGAGGCTTACTCAGTCCAAAGCACATCACTAACTCACTGCTAAAGTGCTTACTGGTCCACTAGAAGATATTTACTCCAAATATTGAAATCTGCATTGCACTGTTGAGGGGATTGCTCTGCTGGGAGCTGGCATGAACTTGATGAGTTGAATGGCCTTCTCTGTTTATTTTATTAGCTCCTGCTCCCTGGGTTTGAGGCTGCGATTGGGAAGGGTGGAATCCTTCATGGAGAGGTGCGGTAAACATTCACCCATCGTGAACAGTGTGGTCAGATGCTCAACTAATCTTCCTCCGTAATAATCCAACAAGCAACTCAAGAGCAAATCAGTGAATTAACCTGCATCTGCTTTTTTGGAATGCTAGCCTATATTCTTTGTCAGCCAGGTTACGATATGTTTCCCATGAGGTGAATGCAGTGAGCAGTGGGATGAGATAATGAACCAAAGGTCAAGTGTTGACATTTGGAAGCAGAGAGCAGAAAGACTCACAGGGCCACTTCCCTCAACATTTCTGCTTTAGTTCGTTAGGCTCCTCGTGGTGACCAAGCTGGCAAGAGACTGAAATAAAACCAGAAATTGTTGGGCAACAATCTGCCTGGAGGAACTCAGCGGGTCCAGCAGCACCTGTGGAAGGTAAGGAATTGTCCACGTTTTGGGTCGAAACCCTGCATTAGGACCCTACAGGACTCCCACAGATGCTGCTTGGCCCACTGGGTTCCTCCAGCAGATTGTTTGTTGCTCCAGATTCCAGCATCTGTAGTCTCTTGTGTCTCCAGAAATTGTTGGTGATACTCAGCAAGTCAGACAGCACCTGTGGAGAGAGAAACAGAGTTAACGACTCAGGTCAATGACCTTTCATCAGAACCAGGAAAAGTGAGATCTGGAGTGACAGACAAGGGGCAGCAGTGGAGAGAACAGAGGCAATGTCTGGTACAGCTGGTGCCTTCTGAGGGCGGTGGAGACTCATTAATCAGAGTGGATCTGGCCCTTTCATCTCTTCACACCGCTCCCATCTCTGCCACAATGTAGTAAAACTTTGCAAGAGAAAAGTTGCTCTGTCTCAATATTAAACAGATTTATCTATATACGTGTACACAATGAGTAAAAAATCATGATTTATATATAGTAACTAGTTTCTGGACCACTTGTGACAAGAAGCTCCCTCCTGTGTGGACACCTTCTAATAATGAGCTTTGTTTACATATCTGCTTCTTGTGATATCAAATCCATCACTCCTCATAAGCATCAATATATTCAATGGAAGTAGTTTGAAGGATGGTTTTTGCGTACATCAAGAAGGATGGTAAGGGAACTGGAGATAATCGACGCCGATTGGCTGAAGTAGGTAAGCGGCTTCCTCCTCTGTGAATAGACTTGTATTACATTGTCCTGTTAAACTTTTAGAAATTGTTATATCCATGTAGAGCTGCTAACAGGCAAAAGAAGTTGAACTTGTGGAAGCTGAGGGTTAATGTACACTCGTTTTCTATTTCCAGATCTGATGAAAGGTCATCTGCTGTAACATTAACTCTTTCTCTCAAGCTAGACGCTGACTGACTTGCTGAGCATTTCCAATACTTTCAGCTTTTATTTCAGATTTCCATCATTTGCAGCATTTTTACTTTAAAAGAGCCTGCCTGTACACTGGCAAATGAAGCTAAATACCTTTAAAAATCTTTTGTTTAGAACTTTGCACACAGGGAGACAATATTCCCTGTGCTATATCAGACAGATACAGTGTATTTCATACCTTAGTCACACATTGAGGGAAAGTTAATTACACATAGTAACTAATTAAATGGTCAGTTTAGGGCTTGAAATACACGGGTTACAATTTCAGGATTTTGGAAGTTCAGAGGTGATTATAAATGTTAAGTTGGCAGTGTGGAGGAGCAGAGGGATCTGGGGGTTCATATTCACAGTTCGTTGGAAGTTGCCTCACAGGTGGAAAGAGCAGTTAAGAAGGCCAATGGGATGTTGGCTTTCATAAATCGCGGGATTGAGTTTAAGAGCCGCGAGGTTATGATGCAGCTTTACAAAACTCTAGTTACGCCACATTTAGAGTACTGTGTTCAGTTCTGGTCGCCTCATTATAGGAAGGATGTGGAGGCATTGGAGAGGGTGCAGAGGAGATTTACCAGGATGCTGCCTGGATTGGAGGGTATTGAATATGAGGAGAGGCTTAAGGTGCTAGGGCTTTATTCACTGGAAAGGAGGAGAATGAGAGGAGACATGATAGAGGTATATAAAATATTGAGAGGAATAGATAGAGTAGACAGTCAGCGCCTCCTTCCCAGGGCACCAATGCTCAAGACGAGAGGTCATGGCTTTAAGGTTATGGGTGGGAGGTTCAGGGGAGATGTCAGAGGGAGGTTTTTCACCCAAAGAGTGGTTGGTGCATGGAATGCACTGCCTGGGGTGGTGGTGGAGGCAGATACATTGAACAGGTTCAAGAGCTTGTTGGATAGGCATATGGAGGAACGTGAGATAGAGGGATATGCGGGAGGAAGGGGTTAGGTAGTGTGAGGGTGGTCTGATGGACGGCACGACACAGTGGGCCGAAGGGCCTGTTTTGTGCTGTATGGTTCTATGGTTTAAGCTACGATTTTTGCCTCATTCCTGTCTTGACTGGTTTAGTCTGATTTCATTTTCATTTACACAGCATTGAAGACAGGAAGACAGTCCCTCCACTGATAAACACAATCCCCCACAAACTGATTCACTGGCAGAAAATCGTCAGGTGGCTGTAGGTTTGACTCAATAATTTATTGGTTGGCAAGGGTGTGCACGGGGATTGAAATGTGCCTGCTTTGGAAGGGCATCTTAAACAAATACCTATTATACACATATGCTCACGTCCTCAGGTGAAAAGGGGGAGATAAAGGTGGCCTCGTGTGGCTCTCCACTCTGGTACCCTTGACAGAAAGATTGTCCTTTTTGGCTCTCCATTTCTATTTGTATAACGTAGCTAGATTTTGCAATCATGGATGTTAATTAAGCACACAGAATACTTAAAACACCATTGTGCACAGGGGAGGTGTAAGGAGGGAATAGTGTACATCAGGTCTCCATTTTAAAGTAATATAGAATTAACACTTACTGGGTTTCTGTTATTGTAACTGTAATTTCTTTTAACATTGTACAAATTGTACAAGTTATTCTGGACACATGAAAAGTATATACTCACAGAGACATAAAACACCTAGGTATAAAATATAAAGCAGTGTAATAGTTACTAAAAAGGACATGCCTTATTGCTACAGCGATTTTTGCTTATTTTCCAAACTGAACCACCACTTGTTCTGAGAATGTGATTTGCATAAATTATTCAAGTCTGAGAAATTTTCACACATCTCAAATTCTACAATATTTAAAATAAACTTTTCTAACATATCTCTTTATTAAAAGAGAAATAAAAATGTAATTCTCTTAGGCCAGACACAAAGGTTTACACCTTAGGTTTTTTTCTGTTTCTTACTACTTACTTGCACAATAATAGCTGCTGATGGTACAAGAATTTAAGAGCCTATCTAATGGTGCTCACACGTTCACAATGCCTGTGCATTTGTGAAGGTCTATGAATGACCAAAGAATTACCAAACATGTATACTTCTAGCAAAAAAACCTTGGTTCCCATAGAAATAATTCCACGTTGCATTTTGGATGCCTAACTGGATTCCAATGTGTTAAAGCTGAGAATCCAAAACAAGGCATGATCTTGCAACATCTCATCACCTCTGACCCTTTCTTGTAAAGGTAAGTGGTTAATTTGCATAATTTATACATTTTTTTACTAAAGAGCATTTTCCTTCTTTATAAACCAGGAAAAAAAAACTAATCTCTACAGAGAAACATCCTGTCTGCAGCCATTGCTGTAGAAAGGGTTTTGACATAAAGCTGTACAGCGCAATCAAACATACTTACATCTCAGCTCATTTTACAGGTACAGCCATAATCAAGGCACAAAGATCATCTACAAGTATTCTTTTCAATAAAGTTGTACAAAATAATACATTTTACAGTCTGTACAAGATAATAATCCAGCAGTGAAACAAACAGAAAAGAGAAACAAATGTTTGGACTACTTGTCCGGTCGTGAGTTATCCCTAAATGACCACGGTGGACAGCTTGAACAAACGTTAGTGTGTGGCGGTTTCAGCCCATGTGGCCAGGCCAAAGCAGTCCCTGTTCAAGATCTAAAGTGTGGTGAGACTCAATAGCTCCAAGACCTCAGAAAATGTCTCCTACATGTAGGATTCAGACATCCCATCTCTTTACTATTCCTTTGCCTCAAGTGGCTGAAGACGAGGTCCTTTTTCAGCGGAACTGCAATTCTTAATGCTGAAAACCATGAAACTATTACATGTTCTGGTGCTGCTACATTGTGTGAACTTCCTCAACAGTTGTTTTTTTTTTAAATTACCCTGATGCAAAAAAGTGCATTGTCGTTCTAATATATTTTCCCCCATCAAGTACTCTTGAGCGTTGTGTTGTAAAGAAACCCACAGAGAGGGAGAGGGAGAGAGGGAGGGAGGGAGGGAGGGGGGGAGAGAGAGAGGCGGGGGGGAGAGAGACAGGTGGGGGGGAGAGAGAGAGGGGGGGAGAGAGAGGGGGGGGAGAGAGAGAGAGAGAGAGGTCTGAAAGACAGGGCTGTCGTCAGCTGCCCGAGGACAGGGGTGGGCAGGGGGGCAGCAGAGTCATGTGCTGCAGGGAGGCAGATGGAGGTATTTACCCAGACTTCTATCAAGACACAAGAGGTAACCAGAGGTCTCGGTAGAACCAGGGAGGGGAAACAAACTAACACAGAGTGAAGTGCACAAAAGAAAGTGAAGTCAGGAATGAAGAACAAAACAAAGCTGAGAGAGCAAAGTTGACACACATCTCTCGCATTTCTTCCACCCTGCGTGGGCAGGTCAAGGGTAAGGAAACCAGCAGAGTCCAAAAATCAAGAAGTCACATTGATTCTCCATCACAACAGTTCATACTGGCGCAGGTGCATTCTCTGAATAATATCTCGACAGTCATTGAATACTCTGCGGATATTTTCCGTGTCCACTGCACAGGTGAAGTGCGGGTAACAGTAGTGGCGTCCATCTCCGCTCGCTGTGCTGATCCTCTGCAGGAAGAGAGGGAATTTGTGGTTATCCGCCTAGCCTCTGGGTTAGTCAGTCTGAGATACAAAACTATAAATGCCAGTCCATTGAACATTTATGGAGACACAAGAGGCTGCAGATGCTGGAATCTGAGCAACAAACAATCTCCTGGAGGAACTCAGATGCTGGGTTTCAAAGTCAAATTAATTATCATCTGCACAAGTACATGACTGCACAGGTGCAATGAAAAACGTACTTGCAGCAGGATCACAGGCACAGAGCATCATATGAGCAGCATTCACAAGAAAAACATAAATTAAACATAAATTATGCACAGTTTTTACAAGAAAGAACACAATTAGAACAAAAAAAAGTCCATTTTAGTGCAAAGTGGTCATAGTGTTGCTAAACTGCAGTGATTAGGGTTGTGCAGGTTGGTTCAAGAACTGAATGGTTGAAGGGAAGCAGCTGTCCTTGAACCTGGTGGTGGGGGACTTCAGGCTTCTGTACCTCCTGTCCGATGGTAGCTGCGAGAAGATGGGATGGCCCGGATGGGGGGGATCTTTGATGATAGATGTTGCCTTTTTGAGACAGCGTCTCCTGTAGGTACTACCGGTGGTGGGGAGGGTTGTGCCCGTGATATATTGGGCAGACCCGAAACATCAACAACTCCTTTCCTCCCCACAGACGCTGCTCGACCTGCTGAGTTCCTCCAGCAGATTGTTTATTAAACAGTTATGAATACGTGAATAGACTTGTAATGAAGTATTTTATTCACGAAGTCACGCAAATCTGTTTTCACTGGAGTACTACATTAACACTGTTGCAAAGTGTTTTTAACGTAAGGTACTTCACATTAAAATTCAGCATTGTTCATGTCAGTTGAAGACTGGTCAATGAGGCAGGCTTTAGAAGCGTCTTACGGGAGGAGAGGGAGGCAGGGAGCTATAGGGACAGATTTCCGGAGCTCAGGCATCTGAGCTCAGGGAAATTTCAGGGTTGAAGGCTGGAGCAATGGAAATTGGGGGATTTACATGTGGCCAGAATTTGAGAATTGCAAAAATCTCGTAGGGTCATGGGGCAACTCCAATCATATTGTGGGGTTTGAGTATCATCGCCAGTCAGAATATGTAAAAGGACAGAAAGCAGCAGTAGTTGAAGTTTCTGATTTCACCGTCTCACAGTGGGGGTTAGGGAAGGTGTCAGTGGAGACTAGACGGAAAGGGGAAGGCGAACACTGGCTGGATCAACAGGAAGAGGAAGGGAGAGGCACCACAAAGTAACGTACTGTGAAAGTGGAGCAAAAACCTCAGGTGAGTGTGGACGTTCCGCATCTTCTCTCAAACTTGGCGGTTGGTTACTTTGCTGTCTTGTGTCTATAGAATCCTGGGATCATCACCACTTGGCCCACCAAACTAAACTGTAGAGTCTGCCTCGCGGGTTGATGTCAGTAGGTTTGTTGCACGCACTTTGTTTGGACGCTGAGGACAGGGCAGCCAGAGGGAAGCTGTTCCCGTCAGTGGATGGCTCAAGGATCACGGGATGCAGATTTAGAGCTTTGGGTACAAAGGGGAGGTGAGGAAAATCTTTTAGCATTTAGTGGCTATGATCTGGAATTCACTCCGTACAGGGCTTGTGGAAACAGAATCAATCAGGGCTTTCAATGTCACTTGGATAGGCACTTGAGAGGGAATAATGTGCAGGGTTGAGGGGAGACAGATGGGGAATGGAACTGCTCTACTATGAATCAGCACTGACTCGATGGGCTGAATGGCCTAATGACACCTTCCATGATTCAACCACATCAATTTCAATGGAATACTCACAAGAAACTCGTCTCGTACAAAATATTTAGCTCTCGTGACTCTGGCATCTTCTCCAGGTTCAGGGGTTGCTGCTCCCAAGACAAAGAAGCAAAAAACGTCACAGTGTTAGAAAAGGAGTTGATTACTTTGCCACAGCCATTGAACTGCTCAGTGAAGTGAAATGACCCTCACCTCTGTCAGACAGTCAACCCAACAGGCATTCTGTAAGGATCAGCAGCACCAGGCTCTCGAACATGCTCTACTATCCAACAGGAGTGTGGATGATCCTTTCCCTGCCTGATCTCCATATCCCTCCATTCCCCAGATTCCAAAGTGTCTCAATCTTGGCCTTGATGCCCCCATTGAAAATCAAAATAAACTTTCAGGAGCAGCACTGGGGATGCTGAAAGTGCAAGGATGCTTGCCAATGCCTTGTATTGTATTTGATGGAATCAGTCACTGAACACTGGGGTACTCCCACTTTGGAACCAGAGGTTCCAGAAATCTGTTGTTGTTTGCAACCACAGCTGCATCATGGATAGGGTAGGGTTGGTGTTGGGTGCCTGGGTGGACAATGAACACTACCCATGTGCCCGTGAACACAACCTCATTATTTTTTTCTTTTCTGCACTATTTATTTATACCTTTGCACTGTACCGCTGCCGCAAAACAACAAATTCCACGCCATCTGAGTCAGTGATAATAAATCCGATTCTGATGAAGGATGCATTGGGTGAGGTTCAATAAATCAGCAACCGCCAGGACAGAACTCACCCAAAACATTCCTCACCGGGAGTTTACAGAGGTTTTGGGGCAGGAGTTTGGCTCTGGCGCTAACGCTGAGAGTGTGTGGGAGATGTGGCTGTACCTGGCCGCATGTATTTGGGACCACGGGTTCCACTCACTTCAATGGAACCAAGAGATGGGTGCTTGATGGCCGGCACAGACCCGGTGGGCCGAATGGCCTGCCTTTGTGCTGTTTAACTCCATGAGAAGCGGTGGTAGCCAGCAGCCCACACTCCTGTATGAGAGTGTCAGCTCAGATTTGCATTTATGTAGCAACCTTTCACATCCCTTTTTTTTGAATATCTCCTGTCAATGATGTGATTGGGAGGGTAATGTACTTACTGTTGTGACGTAGGAAGCATGCCATCTGAGCACAGCAGGATCCCAAGGTAATAATGAGCTGTTTTGGTAATGTCAACTAAGAGATATAACATTGTCCAGGACCCACTCCACAGCCCTTCTCTGTGGCTTGGGATCTTTTACATCCCCCGAGTCAGCAGAATGTTTCATCTGAATGATGACAATTCCAACAGTGCAGCACTCCCTCAGCGCTGCACTGGAGTGTTAGCCTGGACTGCAGTGCTCAGCTGTCTGGAGCAGCCCATTCTCGTAACCCAGGTGGAAGAGTGCCACACTGAGCTACCACTGATTTGCTGGAAAACTAGAAGTACTCAATGGTCAATAAACATCAAATGCTGTGGGGAGGTTCAAAACATGTACATAAAGACAACTGAAGCAAGAAGTAGGTGTTATGCTGCAGCTAGAACAAGAACATAGAACACTACAGCACAGTACAGGCCCTTCGGCCCATAATGTTGTGCTGACATTTTATCCTGCTCTAAGATCTATCTGGCCCTTCCCTCCCACATAGCCCCTCATTCCTCTATCATTCATGTGTCTATCTAAGAGTCTCTTAAATGTCCCTAATGTATCTACCCCCACCACCTCTACCAGCAGTGCGTTCTACGTACTGACCACTCTCTGTGTAAAAAACTTACCCATGACATCCCCCTTATACCTTCCTCCAATCACCTAAAAAATTATGTCCCTCGTGTTAGCCATTGTCGCCCTGGGAAAAGGTCTCTGACTGTCCACTCGATCGATGCCTCCTATCATCTTGTACACCTCTATCAAGTGACCTCTCATCCTCCCTCTCTCCAAAGAGAAAAGCCTGAGTTCACTCAACCTATCCTCATAAGAGTTGCATTGGAATCAAGTAAGAGCAAACCTGGAGATGTGACCAGTTCTGCACCCCATCCTGTAGATGCATAGACTTTAGAAGGACTTATAGCAAGGACTATAGCAAGGACTCAGAATAAAACTACAGGCACTAGAAATCTGAAAAAAAACAGAACATGCTGGAAACACTCAGCAGGTCAGGCAGCATCTGTGGAAAGAGAAACAGTTAATGTTTCAGGTCAGAGACTGAATCTGAAAAAGGGTCTCTGACCTGAAACATTCACTCTGTTTCTCTTTCCGCAGATGCTGCCTGACCTGCTGGGTGTTTCCAGCATTTTCTGTCTCTAGTCTGAATAGTATCCGGACTCCAAGGGTTAAGTTATGAGAGGAGATTACGTAAAGCAAGTTTAGATCTGACTGAAGATATTATGGGGAAGTGGTCAAGCACTCAGAGGGAAGTTACTTGCTCTGGTTGAAGAGTCAAGGACAAGCAGCCTTAGCCTAAAATCTGAAGCCAGGAGTTTCAGGGTGAACAGCACACTCAGAGAACAGTGGAAGTCTGGAACTCTCTTACATATATTGTAAATGTACCTGGAGTAACAGATTAAGGAAGTTGGGTTAAAGGCAGGCACGATCAGCCATATTTACACTGAATAGCAGCGCTGACTTGAGGGGAAGGTGTCCTACCCCCACTCCTATTTTCTTGTGTTTTTGTTATAAATTGTAGTCATAATCTCAATAAATGGTGGCACATGCTTGGTGAGTAGCTGCCTCTCAGTATAAAATGGAAGGCAGCTATTCACCAAGCATGTGCCACCATTTTAAACTCTTTTTCCTATTCCTCACAGGATTCCACCCAAATTTCTAAGACAACAGAAGCATTACCATCATCTGGAGTTGTGTAACGCGTGTACTCTGGAAAATAGTCTTCAATTTTGGATTTTCCCGCCAACACTTTCTCTGCCAGAAGGTCCTGCTTGTTCAGGAAGAGGATGACAGAAATTGTTCGCAGCCACCTGGTGGAAAGAAAGAGCGGTGAGCTTGCAGGAGGACAACTGAACGCAGTAACATGGTCCAAGCCTTACGGGCTCGTCAGTTCCTTCCTGCCCTTGGTTCAGTTCCCACCTCCATCCTGTGCCGTACTGCTCCAGCTCAGATCTAATGCTGTTTCCTGATGGAATCACAGGGTCTGTTGTTACGGGATGCGCTGACGTCAATGACTACACACCTCAACTGAAGCACCGGGACAGGACTGTTGCCTTAACTGTCATCGGGTGAGACAGCACAGGAGGAGGCCCATCTTGCCTGAGCCTTGACAACCATCTCCATGCAACTTGCTCCTCAGTCTGGCGGCAAATGGGTGGTTGGAATCGGGAACAGGCCTGAGGAGGTGCTGGAGGCAGATTCTCTCACAACGTTTAACGTCTCCCATCGGGGCTTGTTGGGCATGTGAATTGCCAAGGCATAGAGGGCAATGGACCAAGTGCTGGTAAATGGGATTAGTATAGATAGGTACTTTGATAGTCAGGATAGATGGGTGGGCCAAAGGGTCTGTTTCTGTGGTGTATGACTCTGTGACTCTATAAGTTGAGCAGCAGTAGATATGTTAGGCTGTATGAGTAGCCATGGAAATGCCACCTGCACCCCCTCACACCCCAACTCTGAGGCCAAACCCTGGGTCATGGATGATCTGCCTGTAGGTCCAAATTAGTCAAATTTTATGCTGCATTGGAGCAGGCAAGTTCTGGTTGCATCACAGCCTGGTATGGAAGCTCTAATGCGCAGGATCGCAAGGGACTGCAGAGGGTTGTAGACTCAGCCAGCTCCTTCATGGGCACAACCCTCCCCACTATCGAGGACATCTTCAAGAGGCGGTGCCTCAAGAAGGCAGCATGCATCATTGAGGACCCTCACCATCCGGGACATGCCCTCTTCTCATTACTACCATCAGGGAGGAGACTGAAGACCCACAGCCAATGTTTAAGGAACAGTTTCTTCCCCTCCACCGGCAGATTCTGAACAATCCATGAACCCATGGACACTACCTCGTTGTTCCTCTTATGCACTATTTATTATTTTTGTAACTTATAGTAATTTTTATGTTCTGCACTGTACTGCTGCTGCAAAACAACAAATTTCATGACATATGTCAGTGATAATAAACCTGATTCTGATTCTGGAGGAGGTGTTGCTGCCTATCCTCACTGATTGCGGTCTGTTGGTCAGGAAGTCAAGGATCCAGTTGCACCCAGTCCATAACCCTCCAGACCTCTCCCGTCCATGTATCTATCCAATTTATTCTTAAAATTTCAGAGGGAGCCCGCATTTACCATGTCAGATGGCAGCCCATTCCACACTCCCACCACTCTCTGAGTGAAGAAGTTCCCCCTAATGTTCCCCCTAGACCTTTCCCCTTTCACCCTAAAGCCATGTCCCCTCGTACTTATCTCTCCTAATCTAGGTGGAAAGAGCCTACTCGCATTAACTCTGTCTATACCCCTCATAATTTTGTAAACCTCTATCAAATCTCCCCTCATTCTTCTGCGCTCCAAGGAATAAAGTTCTAACCTGTTCAATCCCTCCCTGTAACTCAGCTCTTGAAGACCCGGCAACACTCTAGTAAATCTTCTCTGCACTCTTTCAATCTTACTGATATCCTCTCTATAGTTAGGTATAGTGAGATCCTAGCACTCACCTACACACTGGGGCCAGTTAACCTACCAGCCCGCATGTCCTTGGGATGTGGGAAGAAACAAGAGCACCCAGAGGAAATCCAGGCAGTCATAGGGAGAACGTGCAAACTGCACACAGACAGGTCTGAATCCAGATCTCTGGAGCTGTGAGGCAGCGACTCTACCAGCTATGTCACAGTGTCATTCACCTTAATTTCTGCAGCAACATGGTGCTAGTCAGACCCTTACCATCTGGGTGACAGGACAGACCATAAGTAGGACAAGCCGGATTGGTTAACTGCATATTGGCCGCTGGCAATCAGGGTTTCTGGTCTAAAAGGTACAGTATTAAGGTTTGCTGAAGGAACAACTTACTTTTCAGCAGTCTTCTCAGATTGGAGTTTGGAGTCATTGAGTCAAACAGTACAGAGACAGGCCCATCAGCCCACTCTGTCCATGCTGACAATCCAATACCTATCTATACTAATTCCATTGACCAAGCACTTGGTCCATAACCTTCTATGCCTCAGCGATTCAAGTACTTGTCTAGATACTTCTCAAATGTTGTGAGAGTCTCTGCATCCACCATCCACACAGGGAGTGCGTTCCAAATTCCAACTACCTTTGGTGAAAAAGTTCTTCCTAATATCCCCTCTAAACCTCTGAGCGAGGGGAGGTTGCAAATACCCTGTTTTGGGAAACTCCTCCAAGTTCCCAATATAACTGGGAATGAGATTTATGACGTCCTTGCTCTTGGTTTCAGGGAACAGGAAATTCTCCCGGAAATTAATGCTGTATCAAAAATCATGCATAATAACCTAAAACCCATTACAAAGCAGGTTTTAACTCCAGAACTTGGTCATTGTAAAGGTGAGAAGCCCCACCTATGCTACAGCCCAGGGAAATGTGGCTGATGTTGCTTAGCATCTGTTAAAATATCAAAAGCAAACGAAGACTCAGTGCGACTCCTTAAACCACAAACTGCGGCTGAGCTGAACAGACACTAGGAGTGAGCATCACATCGTGTGCAGTTCGAACAGCATTTTTAAGAGACCACCAATTATAATTCCAGGGACGCTTCAGAAATTTGAACACGGATGCCAGAAAGAGATTTGAAATTAGTCTTTTTATACCTGTTGTTCCAGATGCTTTTGAAGAGATCGAGTGCTTCTCGGAGCCGATTGGTGTTGTTGTCTTCCCGTATCACCATGTTGTAGCTACTACTGGCCACCACAAAAATAATAGCTGTGACGTCTGTGCATGATTGATTGTTGATGGCCCCGTTCAGTTCATGTAGATGCAGGAGAGGAGAATGGAGAGAGGAATAGAGCAGAATTATTGGGGTCCAGCAGAATAAAACCACGACAATTGAACGCACTTGTTGCTGCAAGGGGCCACTTGGTTGGCTCCAGTGTTAGTTATCCAACCAGCTGATCCTCAACAGCACCTGTGCCCTTTACTGGTGGAGGTGTCCTGGTGGTTATTATAACAATGCCTGGCATGACCATCCAGAGGTGAACCAAACTGAGCACCGATTAACTAACAGCCTTCAGCAGTGCTGAAGGCCAATGTCATAAACTTAACTGTGCAGTAGATTCAGTCATTTGCTGTGCAAGGCAGCCCAGGGTGCAGCTTATTGCACAGTGCTTCTCAAAAAAGAGTGTCAATTACCAGGCCATCCTACTTAAAAAGGAGTTGAGAGGTAAGTACTGTTGTAGGAGAGGGGAAGATGAATGACTATGACAAGGAGGCAGGTACACAATGAAGGACGTTTGTTGGGCCTATTTCTTTCCTTGGGATAGGAACATGTCCAACACTATCCTCCATGAACCTGTCCAAGAGGTCGAATTATCACCATAACAGACCCAGTTATCATTCTCTCTCTTTGGTAACATGCACACATGCATGCACGCGCACACACGCACAGACACACACGCACACAGACACATACAGGCACACAGACACACACACACACACACACAGGCACACACGCACGCACACAGACACGCACATACAGACACACGCACACAGACACATACGTACACGGACACATGCACACACACACACAGACACACGCACACAGACACATGCATACAGCCACACGCACACAGACAGACACACACAGATACACACGCACACACACACACATGGACAGACACGCACACAGACACGCATGCACACACACAGACACATGCATGTGCAGACACACACAGAGACACATATACAGACACACACACATATGCATGCACACACACACACACACACACACACACACACACACACACACACACACACACACACACGTGTACACACGCATACACAGCCCTGACTACTGAACCTCACCAATAGCCTTAATCTAGGGGCCAGTATTCTGCTCACACCATTAACACTGGAACTTATAGAGGGGCCACCACCGTTGGCCTGTTCCCGACGCTGCGGAAGTTTAACATGTAAATGAGGTTCCGTGATGGGCGTCGGATCCTGATCACCAGCGTCAGAGATAGTGGGGGCTGGTATGAACCTCTGCTACTTGGGAACAAATCCCGGGACTCTTCCCATCCTCTGACTGGTGGCAACTCCACGGCTGTCAGCTTCTTGCTCCTACTGAATCAGAGTGTGTGTGTCCCAGCCCACCCACCCTCCCTCCCAACCCTTGGTTACAGGACATCTGGGCCACAAACTGCAGTAACTGGTTACCCCACAAGCTTTTCCTTTAATGTTTACTTTAACAAGTCTCCCTCATGTGATGGTGAAGCATAACCGACACCTTGTGTCCTGGATTACAATTGCATCAGTTGACATCTAATGCAGAAGCAAAACACCGTCAATTCTGGAAAACATCAGAAATACTCAGCAGGTCAGTCAGCATTTGTGCAGTAGGAAGCTGAGCCAGCTTTTTATGTCATAGATGGAAGGTCATTCCTCTGAAGCATTAACTCTGCCTCTCTCTCCACAGACACTGCTTGATCTGCTGAGTTTTTCCAGCATTATCTGTTTTCATGTCAACGGACATCAGTCTGTGAATTCCCATTCATTTCTACAGTGAATGTGTGACGGGGCAGATTCACCTTCCCAACTGGATTGTTGCAAATTCAGTTGATGAGGGAGCCAAAATCAAAGATCAGGATATTATATCCATTCAGTTAAGAGCAGGCACCTGGGATGAGCAGACTGCTTAATGAGGAAAGGTTGGACAGGTTAAGCCAGGAGTTCAGAAAAGAGGCAACTTCATTGAAACATATTTGATCCTGAGGGGTCTTGACAGGGTTGATGTGGAGAGAATGTTTCCTCTTGTTGGAGAATCTAGAACTAGAGGTAAAATAATAAGGGTTGGCCGATTTAAGTTTTCTTTCAGAGGACTGTGAGCCTTTGGGACTCTCCTCCTCAATGAGGGTCGAAGTTGAGCCTTTGAATATTTTTAAGGCAGAGGTAGAATGATTCTTGATAATTGAAAGGTTACCAGGGATAGAAAGGAAATGTGGAGCCGAGTTCACAATCAGATCAGCCATGACCTATCAAATGATGCATCAGGTTTGAAGGCCTACTCCTGCTCTTATATTTTCAGCTCTGCCTCAGCAAAAATTGCATGGGGAAACACGAGTTATCTTGTAAAAAGGAATCAGGAAACAGCTCCAAATGCAAAATACTGCAGATGCTGGACATCTGAGATAAAGACAGAATCTGCTAATTGCCTGTTGGAGGACCAGGTCCAGAGCAGCCGAATTACAAAGACCAATACAGAGACAACAAGGGGAAAAAGTAGCAAGAAGGAATCGGTCAGATGGAATGGCATTTGTGGTCACTTTAAGTGAGCAGCACTGTTTACAGGCAAGAGAGAGGCAAGGGCTGAAGGGTGGTGAAGAAGGTGTTTGGCACGCTGGCTTTCCTCAGTTAGGGCATAGAATTTAGAAGATGGGATGTTATGTAACAGCTGTACAAGACTTTGGTGAGACTGCACTTGGAATATTGTATTCAGTTTTGGTCACCCTGCCATAGGAAAGAATGCAGAAAAGATTACTGAGGATGTTACCTGGACTTGAGGGACTGAGTTATGGAGAGAGGTTGAGAAGGCTAGGACTTTATTCATTGGAGTGTAGGAGTATGAGGGGTGCTCTTATAGAAGTGTATAAAATCATGAGGGGCATAGATAGGGTGAATGCGCAGAGTCTTTTTTCCCCAGTGTTGGAAAATCCAGAACTAGATGACATAGGTTTAGGGTGAGAGGGGAGAGATTTAATAGGAACCTGAGGGGCAATTTTTTCACCCAGATGGTTGTCAGAATGTGGAATGAGCTGCCAGAGGAAGTGGTTGAGGCAGGAACATATTCAACATTTAAAAGGCATTGGACAGGTACATAGGTAGGAAAGGTTTAGAGGGATAGGGGCCAAAGATGGGACTAGCCTGGATGGAGGTCTTGGTTGGCATGGACCAGTTGGGCCGAAGGGCCTGTTTCCCTGCTGTTTGACTCTATGACTCTAAGGTTCTATTTGAAGGACTAGTCTAGGGTTACTGACCATTGAAACACTGGATCCACTTCCTCCTCTCGTCCCTTTGGCCTCCCACGTCGAACATACTGCAAGAGAAAGAATGCACAGTCAGTGCGCCACTATGGTGAAATGCACACAGTCTCGGGTAGAATAGTTTGCAGCAACAACTACACAGTGACTTTCCAACACTGATGAAAGGGGACTTTACGCAGTTTGACCAGGGAATTATTTTATGATCTCTGCATCAAGCTGGAAGCTGCTCACTTCACACCACAGTTTGCTGGAAAATACTATTCAAAATTAAATCACAGAGAACATAAACTTCTCCTGAAGGATCCAATTAGGAACCAAATTCGACATCACCGTTTGCAACTTTTCCAATCCCACACTGACGTGGCTCGGAGTTAGGAGTGTCCCCAGGCCAGCTCTTGATCAGACTACCCCCCCCCACCACCCCCAACCAAGTCCTACTCCCAATCTGTCAATAACAATGTGTGGCTCTTAGCCAGGTCTTTACTAGGAGATCACTGGATGACTGTTGTTCATTCAAGACTGAAAACCCATTGAGAAGCAACAGGACCAGAGCCTGAAAACAGAATGAGCAATATCATAAAAGCTGGCTTCACTTAGCACCATGGACTTTTCCATAAGACCAGAACTCCCAATTTTCCATTGGGAGTTAGTGAAATGGAGTACATTTGTACAGCATTTTCCATGGTATCAAGGGTATACGAACAAGTTATATTCCTGAAACCCGATCAAAGTTGATTTGTTCACACGTTCTTAATGTCAGTGTCTGGTGTCAGCGACCCAGCTCCTTGCTGGTGTGGCAGGCATGACTTCGGTGTCCGGGGTCACTGACCCGCCCTCAGTCTTGGGGGAGTTTGCACATTCTACCTGTGACTGTGTAGGTTTCCTCCCCTCCAGGTACTCCGGTTTCCTCCATAATCCCAAAGATATGCGTGTTGGTAGGTTAAGTGGCCACTGAAAATTCCCCCTAGTGTGTAGGTGCGTGGTAGAATCTGGAGGGGAACTGATGGGAATGTGGGAAGAATTAAACATAGGGTTAATGCAGGATCAGTGTAAATGGGTGGTTGATGGTTGGTGTGGGCTCAGTGGGCCTGTTTCTGTGCTGCATCTCTCTATGACTCCATGATACCTAGACTCCAAGGGTTAAATAATGATCCGAGATCATATAACCCTGGGTGGTCTTCCCTGGAGTTCAGAAGAGTGACCTGACTGAAGTTCTCAAAAGATGGATTTCTTCTGGAAGTGGAATCTACAGCTGAGGGAATAGTTTGAAAATTAGAGCCAATCCTTCAAGTGAAGTTAGGAGACACTTCTGCACATTCTTACCTCTGATTAACAGAAGCCTGTTAATAGATATAGAAAAAGGCAAGTAAATCAGAGTCAGATCACAGAATAACCATGACCTCATTGAATGGCGGATCAGGCTCCAGGGGAGAGTGACCTATTCTTGTTCCCACATACAATCTCACGGGGTTCCCTCTTGGACCAGCTTCCTCTCCCACAGTGCATTCATAAAGGAGCCATTATTAGGAGAGTTGAAATGATTTTGCCAGGGTTGGAAGTATAGGTGTGATCTTGGAAACATACTCACTGAAAATTTACTTTGTCAACTTGAAATCTTGTTTCAAAAATCCCTGATGTCAAAACTCTGCATCGAAGCAAATCCTGTTGGATAAAAAAGGACATTCACAAATAATTCAAGCTCATTTTAGATTCTGCCACCAAACCTGTACAACAGACTCCTAGTTGATAGGGGGAAGACAAACTCATGTTTTACCTGAACAGGTTTAGTGATTGGTTGGGTTTTAAGTAATTTTATTTTCAAAATGTTGAGATGATATTACAGCCCAAATGTTGCAGTATATACTGGAAACAAAATGATACATAGGCCGCCACCAGGTTATGAGCACATGACTTACGGACACCCCATCATATAATCAAGCTCCCATAAAATTATTAGATTCAGAAGTCTGACATACGCATGTATGTTCCTTTCTACAAATGGCAGAACTAGTTTCCTTTCTGTTTCCACTTTTAGTAATTGTTCTTTCTTATGTCTTATGTGCTTTTACAGTCATAGAGTCATACAGCGTGGAAAGGGGCCCTTTGGCCCGACTCATCCATTCCACCTGTGTTGCCCAGCGAGCTAATCCCATCTGCCCACATTTGGCCCATAGCCCTCTAAACCTCTCCTATCCATGTACTTACCTAGATGGGTTTTAAATGTTGGTAATGTGCACGCCTCAACCACTATTTCTGGCAGCTCATTCCAAATACGCACCATCCTTTCTGTGAAGAAGCTGCCCGATGTCCCTTTTAAATCTCTCGCCTCTGATCTTAAACCTATGCCCTCTTAGTGGTCGATAGTCTGGGTGGACTCAGTGAGTTGAAGGACCTCTTTCTGTGCCCTTTCTCTCTGGGAAAACTGGTTAGCCTTTTGGTCCCTCCTTGTTACCTCTTCAAGAAGATTCCATCTTGTTAACAACCTGTTGGTAGGGTAGCATCTCGCAAATGGTGACAGTGATATAGCTATCTGATGTCAGTTTGAGAAGCTGAAGGAAAAGTCAATGCAAGTACTTCAGCTTAAGTACAGGGAAAAGGAAAAAATTTCCTTCAATAATCTACAGTGGTCTACTGTAAACTCACAGGGAAACAATGGGAAATATTCATAGGAAGCATTTGGTAAGTTATAGAGGATTGATCACAGTAAAGCCTGTGGTAGTAACCATTCTGACTGTGAACAATGCAGCCAATATCTTTCCTGGAGGCACCCACCACCCATGTACTGTAAGTTGTTCAGATCTCATCAATCTAAGCAGTGAGATAAAGTCTCCTACTCTGGATGAAATGGCTGTCTTCTGGATTTCCACCTGTATGTACACATGGTGGGTGTAACTTATAGTATTTACCTACATATAAAGATATGCACTACACTCATCATTCTGTGTTCAAAACTTAATACATAAATTACTATCTATGTCTGATGACCTGAAACATTAACTGTGTTTCAATCCCCACAGATGCTGCCTGACCTGCTGAGTGTTTCCAGTATTTTCTGCTTTTATTTCAGATTTCCAGCATCTGAAGTTTTTCGATTTTCAACAGGTCACTACTTCTTACTTGAAAACATTCACTACTTGAAACAACCAACCAAAACCACGAGAAGGGAAATGCATTGACATTTATCTATATATGAGTCACATATAGAGACATTAGTAATCTAATTCAGGGTTACTTGATGTGCGGCTGGTGTATTCAGGATACAGGTTGTGCAATTAATAACCGACAGCCCCATGGTTCAAAGTGAAGTAGACAGCCAGGATGTTTACCAGGATGTGCTCGGTTTAATAGTTCATTTACCCAGCTACAGACTACAAAAATCTGTTGAGCCCATGTGCCCCAGAAGTAACATTACATCTATTACACCATGGCCATGTACTGGTTAAAGGTTTCGACACTCACCTGATCTGACGGGGAATAGTCATTTTGCTGCACTTGGTCAATTCTGTCTAAGAAGCTGGAAAAGAAAATCAAAACCGGTGTTTAACTCAGTTTTTCATCTGCAACTGGAAAGGAAGACAAGGTTATTGCGCTACACAAGATAATTATTTTGAAGCACGAGGCAGATAAAGATTCTACTTTAATAAATAAATCTGCAACATGAGGCCGTCAATGCTTTACTACAATCTACAGTGGACAGTATGTACGGCCCGGAGACAGGCCACTCGGGCCTACTGCCTTGTGCTGATCCACATGATCCTCCTCCCACCCACATCGACCACGTCGTTACTGACTTAACTGTGAGGGCTGGGTGGGACGTCTCGTCATTTGACCATTTAGGAAAGATCCTCTGAAGCTAGTTAAAAGAGCCATACAACACAGAAACAGGCCCTTCGGCCCAACTCGTCCATGCTGACCAAGGTGCCCCCGCTAAGCTAGTCCCATTTGCCTGTGTTGGCCCAGTATCTCTCTAAACATTTCCTGTCCATGTACTTATCCAAATATCTTTTAAATGTTGTTATTGCAACTGCCTTAACTACTTTCTTGGGCAGCTCGTTCCATGTACACATCACCCTCTGTGTGAAGAAGTTGCTCCTCAGGTCCCTTTTTAACTCTTTCCCCTGTCACCTTAAACCTATGCCCTCTAGTTTTTGGTTCCCTTGAAAAGGCTGTGTGCATTCACCCTATCTATGCCCCTCATAATATTATACACCTCTGTAAGGTCACCCCTCAGTCTCCTACTTTCCTAGGAATAAAGTTTTAGCCTGCCCAACCTCTCCCTGTAACTCAGGCCCTCAAGTCCTGGTGTCATTAAGGTGGAATCCTTGATTATTTAAATGCTCTCACTCACGATCATTGTAAAAAGGTCCACTGTGTGATTTCTGATGAGAGTTAAGTGCTTCTTACCCTTCCATCCCTGACATTTGATTCAAGTTCCCAGTATTCCCCTTTCACTCCAAAGTCCCAGCCAATCTCTCATGAGTTGCCACAGTTCTGATAAAAACAACTCCAATTCTCAAGCATTAATCTTCTCTCCCCCGTAAGAGTTCCACATTGCGACAATATTGAGCAAACACACTGACTCTAAAGAAGACACAAAAGACCGCAGATGCTGGAATCTGAAGCAACACACAGTCTGCTGGAGGAACTCAGCGGGTCGAGCAGAGCAGCATCTGTGGGGGGAAAGGAGTTGCCGACAATTCGGGTCGAAACCCTGCATCAGGACTGAGAGTGGTGAGGGGAGATGGCCGGTATAAAGAGGAGAGCGGGAGTGGTGAGAATGGTGACTCTCAATGTTGACAATTTCTTTCTCCCACAGATGCTGCTCAACCCACTGAGTTCCTCCAGCAGATTGGTATTGGTATTGGTCTTGGTTTATTATTGTCACTTGTACCGAGGTACAGTCAAAAGCTTGTCTTACAAACCGATCGTGTTACACTAATTTTAAATGCAGAGATATGTGACTGATACACTGGCAAGACACGCCACCAATACATGGACAACGCAGCTGGTAATGATGCTGGCTCTTGTTCACTGTATTGTTTAGATAGTCACCAAGTGCCCTAAAATTTGTACTTGTGCGATGCTCATTCATAACCCAAAAATGTTGTCCTTTAAACAGGATTTCATTTGACTTACATCAAAAATGAATCATCTCGGCTGCCATCAATGCAAGCTCAGCAAGTATTAGCTCACAAGTCACAGAATTGCTACAGCACAGAAGCACAGTTGACTGTCATTGTGCCATTTCAATGATATACTGTGAATGGAACAAATGTTTCATACATAACAAACCAGTGTTTTTTGGAACTGGCAAATAGTGGAGCACAGGTAACAATATAAAAGCACTGGTTTCGTTTTCCTTTGCTTCTTTTACACCTCCTCAAACTACACCCTGGGCCCATAGGTCTGGTCTGTGGTGGGACCTTGAGTGATGTTGTAGGAGGCAGAGGGATGTCAAAACCTGATCTGACCGACTCCAGTGAAGAGACTGTTCCTTTGGGTGGGGAGTGGGTGGCAGAGCGGCTGGTAAAGCCACCGCCTCTCAGCTCCAGTGACCTGCGTTCAATCCTGACCTTGGGTGCTGTCTGTGTGGAGTTGCATGTTCATCCTGTCACCATGTGAGTTTCCTCCCACATCCCAAAGACATGCAGATTGGTAGGTTAATTGGCCACTGTAAATTGCCCTAGTGTGTGGATGGGAGAGTCTGAGTGGGCGGGGGGGGGGGCAGTGAGGGGGGGGAGGGAGAGGGGGAAGCTGATGGGAATGTGCAAAGAATAGAATGGGATTGGTGTAGGATTGGTGCAAATTAACGTTTGATGGTTGCCGTGGGCTTGGTTGCCTGAATGGCCTGTTTCCATGCCACATGACTCAGAACAGTCAGCACAGAGAGGAAATTCAGGGCTGATGCCAGAAAGCAGTTCTCAACACAAAGAAAGACATTGAATCACAGACACAGACAGTATCGAAGGAAGCCATTTGTCTCACGGTATCCATGCTGACTAAAAATAGATTTTACATCAATCTCACATCTTGCCTGCAGACCCACAGGGTAAAAGGTTCACCAACTGGAAGTCGAAAATTCACCCCTCCCAAAAGGCTCTTGATTGGGAAATAACTATACCCAATAAACCTTTAATGTCCCCTTGTAAAGCAATCTCTATGTTATTTCAAAACAGAAATTTGCTGAAAACTATTTTCTGTTCCACCAGCAGAGGACATCAAAGGGCTTTTCATCTGAACTGTGCTTACCGTAAATCTGCTATGAGAGGAGCTACCTCTTTCTCACACAACATTCAATTATTATTCCTATTATTATTGGCACCAGCTAAGCCTCCCATGGATGAGTTGCTTTAATAATGCGGATCAAGCAAAAAATGGGCAGGTTGAAGGGAAAGAAACCGCTTCCAGTGAATGGCAGGCACGGTAGTGTAGCGGTTAGCATAACGCTTTACAGCGCCAGCGACCTGGGTTCAATTCTGGCCACTGTCTATAAGGAGTTTGTACGTTCTCCCTGTGTTTGCGTGGGTTTCCTCCGGGTGCTCCAGTTTCCTCCCACATTCCAAAGAAAAAGACATATGGGTTAGCAAGCTGCGGGCGTGCTATGTTGGTGCCGGAAGCGTGGCGACACTTGCGGGCTACCCCCAGAACACTCGACGCAAAAGGTGCATTTCACTGTGTGTTTCGATGTACATGGGACTAATAAAGAAATCTATCTGAGAGCATGGATCAGCACATGGAATTATGATGTTGTTGCAATCATGGAAATGTGGTTGAGGGAAGGGCAGGACTGACCGCTCAATGTTCCGGGTACGGAGGTTTCAGACATGACAGAGGGGAGTCTCACTATTGATTGGGGGGACCGTGACTGTGGTCCTTAGAAAGGACATCCTGGAGGGATCATCTAATGAGGCCATACGGGTAGAACATCAGAATAAGAGAGGGGGCGATCACTTTGCTGGGCTTATACTACAGGCTTCCCAATAGTCAGCGGGAATTAGAACAAAAGATATGTGAGCAAATCGCATAAAGGTGTAAGAGCAATAGGGTTACAGTGGGGGGGGGGGGGGCGCGGGTTTAACTTTCCCAATATTGACCAGGATTGCCTTAATGCAAGCGGCTTAGACGGGGTAGAATTTGTTAAGTGCTTCCAAGAAAGTTTTCTGAGACAATACGTAGACAGTCCTACTGGAGACGGGGCTGCGCTGGATCTTATTTCAGGAAGTGAAACTGGGCAGGTGCTGGAAGTGTCGGTGAAGGACACTTTGGGAACAGTGACCCTCATTCTGTAAGTTTTAAGGCAGTTATGTAAAAGGATAAGGTTGGTCCTCAAGTTAAGGTATTGAATTGGGGGAAAGCTGATTTCACTAATGTAAGAGAGAACCTGGGGCAAGTAGATTGGGAGCAGATGCTGGCGGATTAAGCAACCTCAGAGAAGTGGGAGTCTTTTAAAGAAGAGTTAGTAAGAGTTCAGGGCCAGCACATTCTGGTAAGTAAAAGTTCAGGGCCAGCACATTCCAGTAAGGGTGAAAAACAAAGATGCCAAGATTAGAGAACCTTGGATGACAAAAGATATTGAAGGCTTGATTGGGAAAATAAAGGAAACATATGAAAGATATAGGAAACTGAGATCAAGGGAATTCCTTGAGGAATATAGAGTGTGTAGGAGAGAACTTAAGAAAAAAATGAGGAGGGCAAAAAAAGGGTCATGAGGTAAATAAGATTAAGGAGAATCCCCATAAGTATATCAGGAGCAAGAGGGTAGCCAGAGAAAGAGTGGGTCCCCTTAGCAACCAAAGCGGTCATCTATGTGTGAAGCCAGGTGATGTGGGAGAGGTCCTAAATGAATACTTCCCATCTGTAGTAGGACGTGGAAGATAGTGAGTTCAGCGAGGGGTATGAGGATAATCTGGAGATAGTCAGTATTAAGGAGGAGGTGTTAGATGTCATGGACACATAAGAGTTATTAAATCACCAGATCCGGATGAGATCTGTCCCAAGGTTGCTATGGGAAGCGTTAGCTGGGGCCCTGACGGAGACTCATACATCTTCGTTAGCCACAGATGAAGTGCCAGAAAACTGGGGAATAGCTAATGTTATTCCTATATTTAAGAAGGTCAATAGGGATCCTGACGTTGGTGACAGGGAAATTACTGGTGAAAATCCTAAGGGGTAGGACTTATGTTTACTTGGAAAGGCAGGGGCTGAATTGTTGGATGGACTGGATGCTGCCTGGATTGAAGGACCTTGGTTAATGGGAGAGTGGATCGGTGGATATGTTTTCCCTGGAGCAAAGGAGGCTGTGGGGTGGCCTAACAGAGGTATATAAAATTATAAGAGGTATGGATACAGGAGATAGAACCTTTTTCCCATGATAGGGGTATCAAAAACAAGAGGGGGTGGGTTTATGAGGGGAAGGAGTTTTAAAGGGGATCTGAGGGGTAAGTTTTTTTTACACAGACAATGGATGATACCTGGAACACACTGCCAGAGGAGGTGGTGGAGTCAGATACAATCAGTGTGTTTAAGAGACATTTAGGCAGACACATGGATAGGCAAGGCACAGAACCTAGTGCGGGCAAATGAGATTAGCGTAGACGGGCAAAAAGGTCAGTATGGATGTGGTGGGCCAAAGGGCAGTTTCTGTGCTGTACAACTCCATGACTCTACATCCCATTAGCAACAAATTGCATTTTCCTAGCACCCAGCGAGCAACATGGTTCATCCACACAGTAACATTTGTAAAACTTCCTGTGGAGAGTCACAAGAGAGCTTTATCAAACACCCAGAGAGTGGCGTATAATCATAAAATGGAGATAGAGAGCCTAGTGACATGGTGTCATGACAACAACCTTTCCCTTAATGTCAGCAAAACAAAAGAGCTGGTCATTGACTTCAGGAAAGGGGGCGGCACACATGCTCCTGTTTACATCAATGGTGCTGAGGTTGAGAGGGTTGAGAGCTTCAAGTTTCTAGGTGTAAAATGTCACCAACATCTTGTCCTGGTCCAACCGCATTGACGCCATGGCCAAGAATGGTGCACCAGCGCCTCTACTTCCTCAGGAGGCTGAGGTAATTTGGCATGTCCCCATTAACCCTCACCATTTTGAAAGATGCACCGCAGAAAGCAACCTATCCAGATGCATCACGGCTTGGTCCGGCAACTGCTCTGCTCGAGGCCACAAGAAACTGCAGAGTGTTGTGGACACAGCTCAGCACATCACGGAAACTAGCCTTCCCTCCATGGACTCTTGTCTCTATACTTCTTGCTGCCTCAGTAAAGCAGCCAACATAATCAAAGACCCCCCCCCCCACCCCGGATGTTCTCTCTTCTCTCCCCTCCCATCAGGCAGAAGATACAAAAGCCTGAAAGCACGTACCACCAGGCTCAAGGGCAGCTTCTATCCCGCTGTTATAAGACTACTGACAATAAGATGGACTCCTGACCTCACAATCTACTTCGTCATGGCCTTGCACCTTATTGTCTGTCTGCACACTGTAACTGTAACACTATATTCTACATTCTGTTATTGCTTTTCACTTGTACTACCTCAATGTACTGATGTTTTGCAATGATCTGTATGGATGGCATGCAACACAATGTTTTTCACTGTACCTCGGTACATGTGACAATAATAAACCAATTACCGATAATCTTACAGCACAAAGGCAGACCCTGCTGGCCCACACAAGTCCCTGCCGCAACCTCGCCCTGTCATACTCCCTTCCCACTTTTGCTTTTTATTTGGCATCTCCTGACCTGGAGCTGTGGCTTGGGCCTCAACCTGGCCCAAGGAAGCCAGCTTAACCCTCCAAATCTCCCCGGGTATGTCACTGCTCCCTGTGTTAACCATCCACAGTTGGCCTTCGCCCCACAGCCCTTCCAAAGCAGCCCTTTCCCTGGTGGCGTCCACTGTTACCTCCGCACTTGTTTCTTTTGGCCTCCCTAGCCTCTGTAAAACTGCTGGAAGACATCTTTCGTTTGGTTTGCTTTATTATTGTCATATGCACGGAAGTACAGTGCAAAGCTTTTGTTTGCGTGCCATCCAGGCAGATCATTCCATACATTGGTACATCGAGGTAGTAAAATGAAAACAGAGTGCAGAATATCGTGTGACAGTTACAGAGAAAGTGCAGTCCTTCCTGTTCTCCATCTCATCACGACGGTGGTGTCATCTGCAAACTCGTAAATGGACTTGGAGCAGAATTTGGTCGTGACTGTATGGGGAGTAAAGTAAGGGGAGAGGATGCAGCCTTGCGGGGCACTAGTGTTGAGGATAATCGTGATCGCAAGAGGCTGCAGAGGGTTGCAGACTCAGCCAGCTCCATCACGGGCTCAACCCACCCCACCATCAAGGACATCTTCAAGAGGCGGTGCGTCAAGAAGGCGGTATCCATTGCTAAGGACCCTCACCATCTGGAACATGCTCTCTTCTTGTTACTACCATCTGGGAGGAGGTACAGGAGCCTGAAGACCCATACTCAAAGATTTAGGAACAGCTTCTACCCCTCCGCCATCAGATTCCTGAACGGTCCATGAACCCATGAACACTACCTCGTTGTTCTTTTTTATTGCACTATTTATTTATTTCATAACTTATAGTAATTTTTTGTCTTTGCACTGCACTGCTGCTGCAAAACAACACATTTCATGACATATAAGTCAGTGATAATAAACCTGATTCTGATTCTGGAGGAGGTGTTGCTGCCTATCCTCACTGATTGTAGTCTGTTGGTCAGGAAGTCAAGGATCCAGTTGCAGAGGGAGGTGCTGAGTCCTCGGTCTAGGAGTTTGGAGATGAGTTTGTTTGGAATTATGGTATTGAAGGCAGAGCTATAGTCAATACATAGTAGTCTGACATAGGTGTCTTTGTTGCAAAGATGTTCCAGAGATGAGTGTAGGGCCTGGGGGATGGCTTCCATTGTGGACCTGTTTTGGCGGTAGGCGAATTGCAGTGGGTCCAGGTTGTCTTTATTCTTGTACACAAAGCTTCTAGTAGTAAAGACCAACATACCACTTCCCTTCCTAATTGTCTGCTGCACCTGCATGTCAGCTTCCAGTGAATTGTGAACAAAGTCCTTCTGAGTATCAATGCTTCTCTATATCTCAGCCTTAAAAAGATACCGATGTTCTGTTGTTTACTACCTACGTGGGTACCCTCACATTCTTCCATACTCAACGTTGCCACGTTGTAGCCCGCTCACTCAATTTGCCCGCATTCCCTTGAAGCCTCTTTACTTCCTCATTATTCCTCACATCTCCACTTTATTTTAACTAAAACTAAAGCAACAAGTTGCAAAGTGCGGAGAAAGTATTGGTATTCCCCCCGAGTCTTTAGGCTGCTGGAAACCCAGACAAACTGCAGACTTCCTGAGCTGGACACTACCTTTCCTTCTGTAAGTGTGAACAAAGCAAATGTCCACCTCTGTAATCCCATTTAGGGAAGCATTACATCTTGATAGATATGAAAGAACTGCCTTGTTTGGAATTCTTGGTCTTGTTTTCTGCTTGAATTTTTGTTTTCTAATTGATCACATTCTATTAATAACGCAGCAGTTTAAACTATTTTTCCCCATTCTTCGTCGTGGGTGGCCCAGATTCCACCAATTTGTGTCCAACTGGGCAAGGAACCAGCTTTAGCCAACGTGACCTGCACTCAGCTACAAAGTTAGGAGGCTTTTTACAACCATTCAAGGCCAGAGGTCCGGGGATTGATTTGTTCTCATCACCGAGGCAACAGGTAAGATTCCCCAACAGGCTGGTGGGACAGAGTCCTAGACCTCACTGAGCTGGGCTGAGACTAACAGCCTTGTGGTAGGGTAGGGGTTAAGTATGCTGTGGTTTCCGTTACCAACGAAGAGATATGTTCAGCTACTTCCTGAAGAAAAACACATCTTGAAGGTCAGACCAAAATATCTGCACTGTGGTTATTCACATCTCAGCATTGCAACTAAAAAACTATACAGTGGGCAAAAGGTCCCTGATGTTGCTGATGGGTGTGTAAGCAGATCTGCTGTGAAAGATTACAGTTCATTTCAATGCAGACCTACTGGAGGAGGGGACTGGATGCTTCAGTTAGTTAGGTCAGTAGTTTGCGGTGACAGGAGCTGGCAACTTAACTCTCCCTGCCTGCCCTGATGATCAGGGAGCTCACTGGCTGATCTCTGGCCAGCTCCTTGTCTGCCAGCTAGACGCTATGGCCAAGAAAGTGTCTCTACTTTCTCAGAAGGCTCAGGAAATTTGGCAGGTCCCCAACGACCCTCACTAATTTTTACAGATGCACCATAGAAGCATCCTATCCAGATGCACCAAAGCTTGGTACGGCAACTACTCTGCCCAAGATCCCAACAAATTGCAGAGAGTTGTGAACGCAGCCCGGTCCATCACGCAAACCAGCCTCCCCTCCACTGACACTGTTGACTGCCTCGGGAAAGCAGCCAACATAATCAGAGACCCTTCTATTCCACTGTTAACAAATTCTTGAACAGACCTCTTGTATGCTAAAGATGAACTTTTGATCTCTCAATCTACCTCATCATGGCTCTTGCATCTTATTGTCTGCCTGCCCTGCACCTTCTCTGTAACTCCAACGTTATATTCTGCATTCTGTTATTGTCTTCCCTTTCTACTATCTCGATGTACTTATGTATGGCATGATCTGTCTGGATGGCACACAAACAAAGCTTTTGACTGTATTACATATTCACATGTGACAATATTAAACTCATTACCAATTACTTTCAAACCTGTGCTTAATGAAAACCTACCCGTCTCAGAGATAAAGATAATGAGGGAGCTCAAAAAGGAATGCCAGACATCCCCCCCTCTCTATTTTCGGTGGGGGGGGGGTATCTCCTAACTTCACTCTTAAAAGAAAACCAAAAAAAAAAATTTGCAGATGCTGAAATCTGACATGGAAACAGAAAATGTTGAAAACACTCAGCAGGTCAGGCAGGATCTGTAGAGAGAGAAACGCGGTCAACGTTTCAGGCCAGAACATTTCTGACAAATGGTCTCGGGCATGAAACGTTGCCTCTGGTTCTCTTTCCACAGATGCTGCCTGACCTGCCGAGTATTTTCTTTCGCTCTCGACGTGCCCGTCCCTGATTTTAGATCACACTTCCTCAGGCTGCATTCCCGACTGGAAGAAATGGCTTCTCCCCAGCCTTCTGTCAATTCCCCTTGAAACCTTCCTCGAGGTTGCCTGCAACATTCCTATTTCCAAGCAGGAAGTAAAAAAAAAACCCGAGGACACTGAAAACCTAAAACAAAAACCAAAAATGCTGGAAACACTCAGCAGGTCCGGCAGCATCTGTGGAGGGAAATGGAAAGTCGATGTTTTGGGTCAAGATCAGTCACCTGGACTGAAAGATGGAGGGGAGGTAGCTGGTATAAAGAGATGGAAGGAAGGGGTGAAGCAAGAGCTGGCAGGTGATAGGTGGATCCAGGTGAGGAGGGGGTGATAGGCAGGGGGGGAGGGAGTGGGAATCGTGTTAGAAGCTGGGAGGTGAGAGGAAATGACAAAGAGTTGAAGATGATGGAATCTGGTAGGAGAGAAAGGTAGAGCCTGGAATCAAGGGAGGGAGGTGGGGAGGGGAACCGGTGGGTGAGGGACGGGTGGATCAGGAGGAGAAAGAAAAAAGGGACAGAGGAGGAGCCCCCATCTGCCTATCACTCCCCTCACCTGCATCCACCTATCGCCTACCAGCTCTTGCTCTAGCCCTTCCCTCTACCTTTTTACACAGGCGACCTCCCCTCTATCTTTCAGTCCAGATGAAGGGTCTCCCTCCAAGGATGCTGCCTGACCCGCTGAGTTCCTCCAGTGCTATGTGTGTGACTTTGCTGACATCATTGGGTGAATTTCATGATCTTTCTACCACTAGCAAAAGTCCTGAAAGGCAACTGAGGGGCTGAAATTCCCACCGGGCAGTAAAAAATCCAGGAATTTTGTCCCATTTCCAGCACAGTTTTTACAGTGAGGTGAGAAGGAATTTCTAGGCCACAGCGCATGTTAACCCAGCCCCAGCCTGTTTCAATGCACATGCACCTCCTCTAGATGGCACCATAGGGCACTAGACAGGTCTGTGTTGGACACCAGCTACTCCTGACTATTGTATGCAAGGCTCCGATTGGATAATCCCTTCCACCACTTAGCACTTTGGATAAAGGGAAACAAATTGCTTCCAACGTAAAACATTCTTTGAGATTACGCGAAAAACTGGAGCAAAAATAACCCTGGACATTAGAATTTCGTTACATCATCATCGTCCAGTGAACACCACCACTTGGTTCGAGATGACCCTCTCGGGATTACAACATGCCTAACTGCCTAGAGTCATAGAGTTATACAGCATGGCCCTTCGGCCCAACTGGTCCATGCTGACCAAGGTGCCCACCTAAGCTAGTCCCATTTGCCCATGTTTGGCCCATATCCCTCTAAACCTTTCCTATCCATGGACATGTCCAAGTGTCTTTTAAATGTTATTAAGGTACTTGCCTCAACCACTTCCTTGGCAGCTCGTTCCATATACGCACCACCCTCTACGTGAAAAAGTTGCCCATCAGATCCCTTTAAATCTTCCCCTCTCACCCAAGGCTTCTTTTTTGTTCCCTTCCCCGGGGAAAAAACTGTGTGCACTCACCCTGTCTATGCCCCCTATGATGTTATACCCTTCTATAAGGTCACCCCTCAATTTCCTACTCTCCAAGGAATAAAGTCCTATTCTGCCCAACCTCCCTATAACTCAGGCCCTCGAGGCCTGGCAGCATTCTTGTAAATCTTCTTTGCACTCTTTCCAACTTAATGACGTCTTTCCTACAACAGGGTAACCAAAACTGTACACAATACTCCAAGTGCTTCACTGAACCAAAGTTAAACAAAATTTGACACTGACTCACAAGTTGATGTGGGGACAAGTCACTAGGGGCTCGGAGACAGGGGTGAGTTATAAGGAGTTCCTTATAGGCGGTAATGGGATAGAGAGAGACACAGAATCATGCACCACAGAAACAAGCCTTTTGGCCCATTGAGTCCATGCCGACCATCAACCGCCCATTTACACCAATCCTACATTAATCCTGTTTTTATTTCTCCCCACAGTCTCATCAGCTCCTCCAGATAGAACCATAGAACACTACAGCACAGAAAACAGGCCATTCAGCCCTTCTATTCTGTGCTGAAACTTTATTCTGCTAGTCCCATTGACCTGCACCCAGTCCATAATCCTCCAGACCTCTCCCGTCCATGTATCCATCCGATTTTTTCTTAAAACTTCGGAGTGAGCCCGCATTTACCACGTCAGATGGCAGCCCGTTCCACACTCCCACCACTCCCTGAGTGAAGAAGTTCCCCCTAATGTTCCCCTTAAACCTTTCCCCTTTCACCCTAAAGCCAAGTCCTCTCATACTTATCTCTCCTAATCTAGGTGGAAAGAGCGTACTCGCATTAACTCTGTCTATACCCCTCATAATTTTGTAAACCTCTATCAAATCTCCCCTCATTCTTCTGCACTCCAAGGAATAAAGTCCTAACCTGTTCAATCTTTCCCTGTAACTCAACTCCTGAAGACCCGGCAACATTCTAGTAAATCTCCTCTGCACTCTTTCAATCTTACTGATATCCTTCCTATAGTTAGATTCTAGCACTCACCTACACACTGGGGCCAATTAACCTAGCAACCCATATGTCTTTGGATGTGGGATGAAACCGGAGCATCCGGAGGGAACTCATGAAGTCACAGGGAGAACGTGCAAGTTCCACACAAACTCCAGTGACATGTTGGAGTTCACAGTCTGGTAGCAGACTGGTTAAGTTACTAGACACCATCTGAAGGCCTGGATTACTGTTCTGGGGCAAGGGTTCAAATCTTACCACAGCAGCTGGGGAACATAAATTCAGTCAATTAAATGCACCTGGAATAAACACCAAGTCTGAGTAATGATGGCAACAAAACTACTTCAGCGATAGTTATAAAAATCCATCTGACTCATCGATGTCCTTAAAACCGGCAGGGAGATCGAAAAGAGGCACAATAAACCAGAGGGCACAATTCCAACAAGGGTCTACGATTGAGGGACCTGGGCATATATGTGCTTAGATTGTTGGAAGTGTCAGAGCAGCTGAGGGTGGTTAGGAAGATTATGTACGGGGGACACGAGAGACTGCAGATGCTGCAATCTGGAGCAACACACAAAAAGCTGGAGGAACTCAGCGGGTCAGGCAGCATCTGTGGAGGGAAATGGACAGTCGACGTTTCGGGTCGAGACCCTGCGTCTGGACTAGAAGATAGAGGGGAGAGAGCCGGTACAAAAAGGTGGAGGGAAGGGGTGGAGCAAGAAGTGGCAGGTGACAGGTGGATCCAGGTGAGGGGGGGGGTGATAGGCAGATGGGGGGAGGGAGAGTGGGAACGGAGTCAGAAGCTGGGAGGTGGTAGGTGGAGGTGACAAAGGGCTGAAGATGATGGAAATCTGATAGGACAGGAAGGTGGAGCCTGGGGTCAAGGGAGGGAGGTGGGGAGGGGACACAGTGGGAGGAGTGGGAGGGTGATGGGCAGATGGAGGAGGGGAAAAATGGGGGGATAGAGGGCTGGGGTCAGTTTTGGGGGAACTGGGTAGATCAAGAGGAGAACGAAAAGGGACAGAGAGGGAGCAGTTTACTGGAAGTTGGAGAGTTCAATGTTCATGCTGCTGGGTTGTGGACTACACAGGCGGAACATGAGGTGCAGACGCCGGCCTTGCCAGCAATACCCGTATCCAGCAAATGAAAGAAAACGACAATGCTTTGTGTCAGTGACGGGCTTTAGTGCTCTGGAGGGAACTGAATGGGACAGTAACCAAGCTGAAGGAGAATCCTGGCCAGAACAAACCACCAGAAGACAGTGGTTATCCATGAGTACAGGCTTCCTACTGTCACTGACTCCCTGCAACTCCATCACCTCAATAGTGGCACAGTGGGTAGAGCTGCTGCCTCATGGGCCAGAGACCCAGGTTCAATCCTGACCTCAGGTGATGTCTGTGTGGAGCTCGCACGTCTCTCTGTGACCATGTGGGTTTCCTCCGGGTGCTCCAGTTTCCTCCCACATCCCAAAGATGTGCGGGCTGGTAAAAGAATCGTCCACTGGACATCGCCCCCAGAGTGTAGCTAAGTGGTAGAGCCTGGCAAGAGACGATGGGAATCTTGGAAGAATAGGTTTGAAGTTAAATTAGTGGGGGAGCGGGATCATTCTGTGAGCTGACATACAATCGATGGGTCGAATGTCCTCCTTCTATGTGGCAAGGAGATAAGGAATTGAATTGGTTTAGAAGAAATAAGATTCAGCTGTTTGCCATAAATAGCTGAGAGAATCAATACCCAATATGGAATCTGGTAATTGAGGTTGGAAATTTCACGTTGAACTGCTGGTAAATTTGGCAAAGAAAAATTTCCAGGAATTAATCCTGGAGTGATTCAGACAAATCCGAAATTCCCTAGATTTGATCGGCACCATTATCAAACTATATTTGGAACAGGTTTCATAAATATTTCCAGCCACGCATGTTTTTAATTGCCTTCCAAATTCGATAGGGTTTGCTTTAGGGCCAGAAAGAGCAGCCCTGAGAAGATCAAAGCCTCTGACTCCTTAAAACAAAGGGAAAAATGCCAGCTGAGAGTTCCTCCAACAGCAACAAGCTGTGTTAATACAGCCGCTTTAACGTAGTAAGATGCCCTGAAACGCTTCTCATGTGTGTTGTCAAACAGAATTTGACAGCAAGTCTCTAATTAGCAGAGTGACCAACGGCTCAAAGAGGAGCTTAGAGGCAGCGAGGGGCGTCTGAAATCAAAAGGGAGTCTAGAAATCAGGGTGGGGTGGGGGGGGGGGGTGAGTCGACCAGAAGCCGATTTGGGACCATGAATACAGGGTGAAAGTGTTCTCTTCTGAAGTTGAAGTGAAAGAGTGTCAATAGGGTAGACTTGGCATTGGACAACTCTCTAGTCCCAGCTATACAGAAGGGCAGAATCTATCTGTCCCGTAGGGCAAATGGTAGCAGAGTTGGTAATAGAACCATGGACCTTATTTCTAAACTCCAATCACTTTGTGATAAAGGCCAATCTGCCATTTACCTTCCTAACCATTTGCCACTCCTGTCCACTAACTCTTTGTGATTTATGCACAGAGCACCTGGATCCTTCTGAACTTCATTCGTTCTCTCCATTTAGGTAATAATCAACCTTTTGATTCCTCTTACCAAAGTGCATGACCTTGCACTTTCCCACGTCAACCTCCATGTGACAAGGTTTCATCCAATCATTCAATCTATCTGTTTCCCATTGCAGAGTCACAATATCCTCATCACAACAACCTTCTGCCTATTTTCCTATCATGAGCAAACTTGGGTACCTTACATTCTGCTCCCTCCTCCAGGTCAGTAATATTTGAGGGCTAAGAACTAATCCTGGGGATACTGCACGAGTTACAACTTCTAACCTGGAAAAGACCCATTTATTCCAACTCTTTGTTTCCTCTGTGACAACCAGTTTTTCACTCATGCCAACAACCTTCCTCTGATACATGAGTGCTTAACTTGTACAACAGCCTCTATGTGGCACCTTATCAAATGCCTTCTGGAAATCTAAATACAACACATTTACGGGATCCCTACTATTGCTCCTGCTTGTTACATTCTCAGAGAACTTGAGCAATTTTGTCAAACATGATTTACTTTTCATAAAACTTGGTTTGATTCTATTAAGCTTTATTAAAACCTCAGCTATTTCTTCTTTGACTTTTGACTCTAGCATCTTGCCAATTGACAATAAACTAACGTGCCTATAGATTCTTCCCTTTTGTCTCCCCCCCCCTCCACTTAAACAAGGGAGTCACATTGGCTGTGTTCCAACCATCCCCAGAGTTCATGGAGTTCTGAAACTCTTCAGCCAATGGGTCAACTGTCTCATCTGCCACTTTCTTTACAATCCTTGGGTACAGTTCATCAGGTCCTGGTGACTTGCCTGTCTTTAGACCCATGAGTTTTTCCAATACCTTGTCCCATGTGATTGGAATTGCTACAAGTTCTTCCATGCTATTTGAAACGAGCTCGTCTGTTATCTTCGGGATATTTGCAGTGTCCTCCATTGTGAAGACTGATGCAAAAAACTGACTTAACTGCCTTTTCCTTGTTTTCTGCTTTTATTTCTCTGGACTCATTCCAAGGTCCCACATGCACCGTATCCCCCTCTTCCTTCGTATATATTCTGAGCAATACATAAAAAGTGCTGGAGGAACTCAGTAGGTCAGGCAGCATCTATGGAGAGAAATAAACTGCCGACATTTCGGGCTGAGACCCTTCATCAGGACTGGAAAGGAAGAGGGCAGAAGCCAGAATAAGAAGGTGGGGGGGAGGGGGGAGGAGCACACGCAGGCAGGGATAGGTGAGATTCAGGGGATAGGTGAGTCCAGGTGAGAGGGGGAATGTAGTGGGTGGGGGATGGGGGGAGGGGGAGAAGATGTAATAAGCTGAGAGGTGATAGGTAGAAGAGGCAAAGTGCTGAAGAAGAAGGAATCCGGTAGGAGAGGACAGTGGACCGTGGAATAAAGGAGGGGGGAGGGGAGGAGAGGAGATGGGCAGGTCATCAAGGTGGGGGAAGGGAGCCACAGGAATAAGGGAAGACAAAGGAGTGGGGGGAAGAAAAAGAAGGGGAGGGGTTACCAGAAGTTGGAGAAATCGATGTTGAGGCCGTCAGGTTGGAGACTCCCAAGGCGGAATATGAGAGGTTGTTCCTCCAGCCTGCGCGTGGCCTCAACATGGCAGTAGGGGAGGCCATGGATAGACATGTCAGTATGGGAGTGGGATGGGGAATTGAAGTGGGTGGCCACCAGGAGGTCCCGGCTGTTGCTGCGGAGGGTGCGAAGGTGCTTGACGAAGCAGTCACCCAATCTGCGTCGGGTCTCGCCGATGTATAGGAGGCTGCACCGGGAGCGTCGGATGCAATAAATGACACCCTCAGACTCACAGGTGAAGCGTTGCCTCATCTGGAAGCACTGTTCCAGTCCTGATAAAGGGTCTCGGCCCGAAACGTCAACTGTTTATTTCCCTCCATGGATGCTGCCTGACCTGCTGAGTTCCTCCAGCACTTTTTGTGTGTATTGCTCCAGATTCCAGCATCTGCAGAATTTCTTGTGTCTATATATCCTGAGAAACTTTTACTGTTTGCTTTGATGTTACATGTAGGTTTTCTATCAACATCATTTTTTCCCTTTCTTATGAGCTTTTTGGTCTTTCACTGCTGGTTCCTGAAACATTCCCAGTCCTCTGATCTACCTGCCACTTTGTATGCCCTCCTTTTTGATTTAACGTTATCCTTGATCTCCTTTGTTAACTACAGATGGTTCTTTTATCTCATGGAACCTCTCCTATTGGGATAAGTTTCTGCTAAGTGTTATAAACCAGCTGCCACTGCTCATCTACTAACCTACCTCTTGGCTTGTTCCCGACAACTCCACCTTCATCCAATTGTAGTTTCCCTAATTTAAGCTGGAGACACTGGTTTTGGATTTGAGGTGTTCACCCTCAAACTGTATCTGGAAATCTACCATGTTGTGCTCACTACTTCCCAGGGAATCCTTAATCTCCAGATCTCTTATAAACCCTTTCTGATTATACAGGACCACATTGGTAATTGGTTTATTATTGTCACATGTACCGAGATACAGTGAAAAACTTTGTTTTGCATGCTATCCAGGCAGATCATTCCCTACATAAGTACACCGAGGTAGTACAAAAAAAAATGGAATGCAGAATATAGTGTTGCAGTTACAGAGAGAGTGCAGTGCAGGTAGACACGTAAAGTACAAGGGCCACGACGAGGTAGATTGACCGATCAAGAGTTCATCTTCAGCGTACAAGAAGTCTGTTCAAGAGACATAACAGCGGCATAGAAGCTGTCCTTGAGCCTGGTGGTACGTGTTCTCAAGCTTTTGTATTTTCTGCCTGATAGGAGGGGGGAGAAGAGAGAACGTCCGGGGTGGGAGGGGTCCTTGATTAAGTTGGCTGCTTTCCTGAGGCAGTGGGAAGTGTAGACGGAGTCAATGGAGGTGAAACTTGTTTGTTTGATGGACTGGGCTGCGTTCACAACTCTCTGCAATTTCTTGCGGTCTCGGGCAGAGCAGTTTCCACACCAAGCTGTGATGCATCCGGATAGGATGCTTTCTATGGTGCATCTGTAAAAACTAAACCCACAACCTTTGCCCCTAAGAAGGGCAGCAGGTTTCCCTCCAAATCACACAACATAGTGATGTGGGAATATGGCCAGACCTTCAATCACTGCTGGGTCAAAGTTCTGGAACTCCCTTCCCAACAGCACAGTGGGAGTAACTTCACCAGGAGGGTTGCAGTGGTTCACCACCACCTTCTCAGGAGCAATTAGGCATGGACTATTAATGTTGGCCAAGCCTGCAACACCCATGTCAAATGAACAAATCAAAGACATTTGACAAAACATGCTCCGGTAGAAATCACATACCAGCAGCTGCCGATTCCTGTTTAATCCTGAAGCAGCAGCCAGCTTTAACACACAGTCCCTGCCTGCCAGGACCTGCCAATGCATCAGCTGAAGTGCCCCAGCACAGGGCCAAGCTCTGGAAAACATGACTGCATGCCAGACTATTAAGGCAAACAATTCTATATACAGAAATGCAACAATGATTTACAGCTCTCCAGATAAATCCCTGGCCTCTTTGTTCTGGTGAATCTTTAAAATTATAGGACTCTATGTTATTTAAGATAACCGGGTCATTGTGATGAACTGACACATTCCTTCAATAATTTTGAATCTGGCTAAAGGATAAACCTCGCCAGATCCACCCGATCTAGTCAGGATGCAAGTGCTGGTAACAAAATTGACTGGAGCTTTCTTTTTTGGAAGTTCAAACTGGATAAATAACTTGTTAGTCTTTCCATGGTGAATAATTTGAAGTTGATTCTTGCAGCTGATGTTGGTTCTCTGGGGGAGAGAGAGACATTTCTCTCTCTCTCTTAAATGGACCTCCTATAGTCAATTGCTTTCCCCTACAGCATGCTCTCTACAACAGTTCCCAGACTGCTGTAGTAAATCCATCCTAACCCCTCACCCTCCCAGGCAACAACGATTCCAGGACAAAACATGTTGCAAGACGTAAACGTCCTCTCTCTGAGCAAATGGCTGGAAAACCAGAAAGCCTGAGAAAGCCGAGCACCAGGAGACGTCAGGGACAACCCCCTCACCTGCCTACCTCTCAACCATCCATCAGATTGACCTCACTCTCCTGTGTGAGTGCGCAGATAGAGCCATCCAAAATTCTTAATCTGGTTTGAATCTCCACATAAGATATCTCCGGTTGATTTTGTCACCAGCACTCATCATCCCAATTATAGAACACAGCACAGAAAACAGTGCAACACAGGAACAGGCCCTTTGGCAGGACACAATGCTGAATTAAACAAAATCCCTTCTGCTTGTACATGATCCATATCCCTCTGCTCCCTGCATGGTCTTGTGTCTATCTAACAGCCTCTTAAATGCCACTATAGTATCTGCTTTCACCACCACCTCTGGCAGCCCGTTCCAGGCACCCACCACTCTCTGTGTAGAAAAATTGCCCTGAACATCTCCTTTAAACTTTCCCCCTCTCACCTTCAATGCATGCCCTCTAGTACTTGACATTTCTACCCTGGGAAAAGGATTCTGACTGTCTACCCTATCTATGCCTCTCATAATTTTATTAACTTCTGTCAGGTCTCCCCTCAGCCTCCAACACTCCAGAGAAAACAACCCAAGTTTGTCCAACCTCTCCTTATAGTCATACCCTCTAATCCAGGCAGCATCCTGGTGAACTTCTTCTGTACCCTTTCCAAAACCTTCACATCCTTCCTGTAATGGGGCGACCAGAATTGCACACCGTGGTTAGACTGGACGTATCTGCCGAGGTTTATCCCTCAGCTAAATCCAAAATTATTAAAGGAATGCTTCAGCTCAGAAAGGGCATGCATACGGTTCTGATGATCCGAAACATCAGCTCTGCCTCTCTCTCCATAGATACTGTCTGCCCTGCTGAGTATTCCCAACATTTTTTGTTCACATTTTAATCCAGGATCCACTGAATATTCCAACTTCAGGTAAACTGCTCTCTTTTTATTTCTGAATATTGCGCTTATGCCTGTTCCTCTCAAGTGCTTTGTTAATAGTCAGTACTCATGTAACTTAGCACCTGATCTGTCTTAACCTATCTCCATTCGGTCTTTTACACCCCACTCCTCCTCCCAGTCCTGCGTTGAAAAGTGTAACCCCCTCCACTCTCCCCCTAGTTCTGAGGAAGGGTTCCTGACCCGAAACATTAACTAGTTCCTCTTTCCCCAGATGGCTGTGTTCTTCCAGCATTTCTGTTGTTGTTTGAGATTCCAGCATCTGCAGTTTTACTTGTTTGTCAAATCACGTAGACGCCACGGCCAAGAAAGCTCACCAGCATCTCTACTTCCCTCAGGAGGCTAAAGAAATTTGGTTTGTCCCCTTTGACTCTCACCAACTTTTACCGATGCACCATAGAAAGCATCCTATCTGGATGTATCATGGCTTGGTACAGCAACTGCTCTGCCCAGGACCGCAAGAAACTGCAGAGAATTGTGGACATGGCCCAGTGCATCACGGACACCAGCTTCCCCTCCTTGGACTCTGTCTTTACCTCTCGTTGTCTTGGTGAAGCAGCCAGCATAATCAAAGACCCCACCCACCCAGGACATTCTCTCTTGGAGCCTGAGGGCACGTACCACCAGACTTAAGGACAGCTTCTACCTCACTGTGATAAGACTATTGAACGGTTCCCTTATACAATGAGATGGACTATAACTTCACTATCTACCTTGTTGTGACCTTGCACTTTATTGCACTGCACTTTCTCTGTAGCTGTGACACTTTAGTCTGTACTGTTATTGTTTTTACCTGTACTACCTCAATGCACTCTGTACTAACTCAATGCAACTGCACTGTGTAATGAATTGACCTGTACGATCGGTATGCAAGACAAGTTTTTCACTGTACCTCGGTACAAGTGACAATAATAAACCAATAGCAATACCAAATGGCACTGGCGCTTGTGAGAGAGTCAGTTGCAGTGGTGCAGGGGAAGAGTGGGGGAATAAATAGGACTGATAAGATCGGTCTGCTCAAAGGTGGCAGAGACTCAACAAGCTGAGTGGCCTCCTTCTGTGATTCTCCAGGAACGCCTCCAACACCCCCCACCACAGAGCTTTCGGACTGCAAGCTGCTCAGTCCGGGGTCAACGTCCACAACAGCAGTAGCCACATTGTCATTGGAATACTGTAAAGTGGGAGAGGGAGTGAGGCAGAAGTGGTTACAGGTTTAACCAGTGTGCAACCACCCAGAACCAATGGAGAACAGCTTTGGAATTAATCCATAGTCAGGCAAAGTCAAACATCAATATTCCTGAGAGCTTTAACTAACAAAGGATAAATCCTGTTCCCTGTTAGAGTCACAGATTGGTTATGGCACAGAAGGAGTCCATTCATAAGTACGTAAGAAATAGGAACATGAGATTCTATTTCTTATGTAGGTCATTTGGCCCCTCCTGCCTGTTCCAGCATTCAATAAGATCATGGCTGATTGCCACTTTCCTGCACTAACCCTATATTGAATCCCTTAATATCCAAAAACCTATCTATCTCTGTCTTGACTATACTCAGTGACTGAACCTTCATAGCCCTCTTGGGTAGAGAATTCTAAAGATCCACTGCACTCTTAGTGAAGAAGTTCTTTCCTCTTCTCCGTCCTGAACGTCTAGTCCCTTATTTTGCTGTACCAGACCACGATGCAGGAACGTAAGAAGCTACAGAGAGTAGTGGACGCTGCCCAATATGTCATTGGCACATCCCTCCCCACCATCGGAAGTATCTTCATGAGGCACTGCCATCTATCATCAAAGATCCCCACCATCCGGGCCATGCCATCTTCTCACAGCTACCATTGGGCAGGAGGTACAGAAGCCTGAAGTCCCACACCACCAGGTTCAAGAACAGCTACTTCCCTTCAACCATTTGGTTCATGAACCAACCTGCACAACCCTAATCACTACCTCAGTACAGCAAATAATCACTATCTCAGTACAGCAACATGAAGACCACTTTGCACTATAATGTTTTTTTGTTCTAATTGTGTTCTTTCTTGTATAATTTGGTACAATTTATGTTTAATTTATGTTTTTCTTGTGAATGTTGCATCTCTAATGCTATATGCCTGTGATGCTGCTGGAAGTAAGTTTTTCATTGCACCTGTGCATACATGTAACTTGACTTTGACTTTGATGATCATGGCAATCAAGATTCCCATCTAAGTTAGTCCCATTTGTCCACGTTTGGCCAGTGTCCCTCTAAACCTTTCCTTTCCATGTACCTGTCCAAATGTCTTTAAAATGTTGTTATTGTATTGGTATTGGTTTATTATTGTCATTTGTACCGAGGTACAGTGAAAAACTTGTCTTGCAAAGCATTCGTACAGGTCAATTCATTACACAGTGCAGTTACAATGAGTTAGTACAGAGTACATTGAGGTAGTACAGGTAAAAACAATAACAGTACAGAGTAAAGTGTCACTGCTACAGGGAAGTGCATTGCAGGTAGACAATAAGGTGCAAGGTCACAACAAGGTAGATTACCTGCCTCAACCACTTTCTCTGACACATCATTCCATATATATACCACACTCTGTGTGAAAAAGTTGCCCCTCGATTCCTATTAAACCTTTTCCCTGTCTCCTTAAATCTATGCCCTCTAGTTCTTGATTCCCCAACTCTGGGAAAAATCTATGCCCCTCATGATTTTATACACCTCCATAGGATCACCCTTCAGTCTCCTATGCTCCAGGGAATAAAATCCTAGCCTGCCCAACCTCTCCCTATAACCCAGTCCCTCGAGTCCTGGCAACATCCTTGTAAATCTCCTCTGCACTCTTTCCAACATAATGGTATCTTTCCTATAGCAGGGTGACCAAAACTGAACACAATACTCCAAATGCACCCTCACCAATCCTGAGACTCAAAAGCACTATCAAAATGCCGCCAAGATCTTTCTTTTACCTGTAGGTTAACAGCCCCCCTTAAACAATTGCCTTTTATTTGAACAAAGGTCCTTTTTAAGAATTAAAACCATGAACTGCAATGAAAGGCACTGTGAATCATCACTCCAAACAATAACTGCTGATCTCAATCTCAAGCGTTTTATGGGAAGTGCAGTTTAAGAATTTCTTCTGGGAAATATTTCCAGGATTGCTAAATTTCTCCACAAGTGATTGGAACAAAGACCAGATTAGGCAGCCCATGTCTCCTTTTCCTGTGTTTTCTTTTGTTATTCCTGTTAGAAATTCCTCTTGGTGTTGGAACTACAAGGTTAATCTTTCCTTTAGATAAACAAGAGCAACATGGAATGAAGCGGTTGATGGTGGTTTTGGTCCCAAAACAATCCTTCCACCTCAATGCCTGGGAAAATATTATTCCCATAAAAGGACAGCAGTGCTGTGAATTTTTTTTAATCCAGATATTGAAAGGGGTAAACTGACTGGATTTGTGCGATCAATTTTTTTTTTGACAATCTCTCTCGCTCTGGTGCCTCTCAAAGGCTGAACAAGATGGCAGGAAACAAACTGCTCAAACAAAGCCAGAGATACAGAATAAGATAAATGGGATTAGTTACCAGTCAACTTTCATCTTTTAAAAAGGCACAAGTTTCACAAAACTTTGATGCTTTTATTTTTACAAGTGATTAAGTTGGTATACGTTTCAATATCATAGCCTTGTCGACAACCTGCTCTCCAAGATTTAGTTTGGCTTTTGATCTTTTTATAACTTTGGTTCAAATTTGGGCTGAAGAGATGAGGTGTCATCGACTGTCACTGATATCAAGGCTGTGTGAGACATCAAGGAGCCTGAATAAAACTAAGGTCAATGGGAATCAGGGGAAAACTATCCAATAGTTGGAATTGCACAGAGACAATGTTGGAGATCAGTAATCCTGTGGCGATGAAAACTTTCAGCTACGTTTGTATACTCAAGAGTATTTTTTCTTTAAGACAATTCTGAGCACACTCATCATCTAGAGTGTAGAAATAAAGAAGGCAACTATTTGTTCTAACATACAGGAACACATCTGTTTAATTAATTTTGCATAGGCTCACAAGTCACAGTTAACACTGGCAATGAGGATGGAAGGACAGTTGTTGCAATTTTGAAGAGTATATCTGTGGGAGTACCACTCAGAATGTACTTCTGCTGTTGATTGTCATTCTAGTGTTTTGGATGCTTTGCACGCTAAAACTACCTGCCAGTTAACCCCGCAGGAGCCCAGGAGATGGTGACCAACCAAGGTGGGAAATATCTGTTTCAATAATGCTCAGGACTTCGTAAACTGCTGAGGCGGCAACAGCCAGGGCTGTGCTCATGGCACTTGACATGCATTCTGAGCCTTTCTCCAGTAAAGGTTGGGGGGATACGACGGGTTGTGGAATCACAGATGATACAAGAAAGAAAGCACTTTGGCCACACTGTGGTGCTGAAGAATTATAGGATGTTTATGAAGCATTATCAACCATAACTGCTAATCACAGAGGTGCAAAGACTCTATTGTGAAAAGAGGAAATAAATTCCAGGACAATTAACTTTGGCTCAAACACCATCACTGGAGAGTAACTGACAGCATCAAGGCAATGTCATTACTGGCTAGGCAGCTGTCATCACAAAGTGGAATGTCTTGCGAAGGGGAAGCAGCCGTTGAAAAGGTTTGAAGAGCAGGAGAGCAGCAGATCCACCTATCGCCTGCTAGATCTTGCTCCACTCTTCCCCCTCACCTTGTTATACTGGCTCTCTCCCCTCTATCTTTCAGTCCAGACGGAGGGTCTCGAGCCGAAATGTCGACTGTCCATTTCGATCCATAGATGCTGCCTGACCCGCTGAGTTCCTCCAGCTTCTTGTGTGTTGTAGGCGGAAGCAGGGTCAGTTGTGTGGAAAATGTAACCATTTAGCGACAACTCATCATTCACTCAAACCATGGAGCAAATGCTGAAGTTGATGCCGAGATCAACAACAACTCAGGTAACCCTGTGCACAAATGCCGTCCAAATCGAAGAATGTCAACATAACGTTATTGGTAATCTCTTCTAAGATTCAACACACCATCAGCGTTTCACACCGTGGGGACCACAGATGCTGTGCTCACAACCAAACCCACTGATCATGAAGAAAAGGTCACAGAAGTGAGATATGGACTATGTGAGCATGAACTCAGAACCCCAAACAATGACACATGGTGAAAATGAAGTTGCAACAAAGTAAGTTGTTGTTCTATCACTGCATAAAACAGACACCGAGTCACAAAAATGAAAAACAATTGTGGAAAATGCACCCACCATAGCTTCCTTCTCTGCTGCTTGATTCTGCGTACATAGTGTTGTGGAGTTGTACAGCAGTGATAAAGGCCCTTCGACCCTTACTTGTCCATGTCGACCAAGATATTTATTCAAGCTAATCCCATTTCCCAGCACTTGGCCCATATCCCTCTAAACTCTTGTCATCCATGTACCTGTCCACATACTTCTTAAATGTATCTAATGTACTTACCTCAACCACTTCCTCTCGCAGCTGGTTCCATATATCTGCCACCCGCTGTGTAAAAAAAGTTGCCCCTCAGGTTTTTATTCAACCTTTCACCTCCAACCTTAAAACTACGTATGTCCTCTAGTTTTTGATTCTCAAACCCTGGAATAAAGACCCCTCACACTATCTATGCCCCTCATGATTTTATATACCTCTATGAGTTCACCCCTCAGTCCCCTAAACTCCAAGGAGTTAAGGCCCAGCTTGTTTAACCTCTCCTTATAACTCAGTCCCTCGAGTTCTGGCAACATAATGATATAAAACCTCTGATAAACTTGGGTACCCTGTTAACAAGGACAAAAAAAGGCTTTCTATTTACTTTTCTTTAATGGAAGTGGACCATCTCTGACTCCCCCTGAACTGAGAAGGCAATTAAGATTGAACCCTACTGATGTGGTCCAGAGTTACACATAAACCAGACTGCATAAAGATGTTTTCCTACCCTGAAGGACATTAGTAAACCAAATGGGTGCTTACAACAATCAGGGAGTTTCCTGGTCACCATGAATGACGCTACCCTTTTATTTCACATTTAATTACTTGAACTTAAGATCCCCAGCTGCTGCTGTGGGAATCGAACTCGTGTCCCTGGATCTTGGTCCCATAACTCAACTTATGTCACCATGCTCTATACCCCCCCCACTTAACCTGCTTTGATATCAATGAATGCATGCATGCGGTCATAGCCCGATGGCTCCTTTGTACCTGATCCCACCACACTGCTCTCTCAGACCTATGCACCAACCCAGCCTAACTTGAACTGAAATCTGGTTTCCAAGACAACCAGTACGATCCGCTGATAATGATGCCTCGAAGTCACAGTCACGGTGTTTACATTTTGCTTAAAATCATCAGAAATTAATGTCCCCGAATCAAATTTCTCACCAAAGCAGTATCAATCAGTGGCCTATGAGTTGTTAAAGCAGTTCTGTTAAATACAATCATAGGATCATCTTCCAAAAAGCTTGAACTAAATAATGATCAACCACAGCCCACACCCAAGTGACACAGAGACCAGCAACATGCATCCAGTTGCCCAGCTGTTTCCATGAAAACCTTATTGCTTCTCGCTGTGCTAACCTAAACATGACATATATCACGTTCTCCAACATTCCTGATGAAACTAGCAATCACTCATCTTCCTTTAGTGGTTGGGTATTAGTATCGTACTTCTCAATGAAGGAAGGACTGCAACAGACTACTCAAAACTCAAGTCAGTGCATCACAGTGCTGCAGCCAGCAGTTCTGCTGCCTCACAGCTCCAGTGTCCTGGGTTCAATCCCGACCTCCGGTGCTGTCTGTGTGGAGTTCGCACGTTCTCCCTGTGACTGCATGGGTGTCTTCCATGTGCTCTAGTTTCCTCCCGTATCCCAAAGATGTGGGGGGGGGGGGGTTGGTTGGTGGGTTAACTGGTAAGTTGCCCCTGGTGTGGAGGTGAGCAGTAGGATCTGGGGGGAGATGATGGCAATGTGGGAACAACAAAATGGGATCAGTGTAGCACTAGGATTAGTGTAAATGGATGCTTGCTTGTTCACGTGGACCTGGTGGACTGAAGGGCCTGTTTCCGTGCTGTATGACACCATGATTAAGTCAACAAAATTGTGTTCAGTTCTGGTTGCCTCATTATAGGAAGGATGTGGAAGTTTTAGAGAGGTTGCAGAGGAGATTTACCAGGACGCTGCCTGGATTGGAGAGCATGTCTTATGAGGATAGGTTGAGCGAGCTGGGGCTTTTCTCTTTGGAGAGAAGGGGGATGAGAGGTGACTTGATAGAGGTGTACAAGATGATAAGAGGCATAGATCGAGTGGACAGTCAGAGACTTTTTCCCAGAGCGACAATGGCTCACACGAGGGGACATAGTTTTAAGGTGATTGGAGGAAGATATAAGGGGAATGTCAGGGGTAAGTTTTTTACACAGAGAGTGGTGGGTGCGTGGAACACACTGCCTGCAGAGGTTGTGGGGGCAGATACATTCGGGACATTTAAGAGACTCTTAGATAGACACATGAATGATAGAGAAATGGAGGGCTATGTGGGAGGGAAGGGTTAGATAGATCTTAGAGCAGGATAAAATATTGGCACAACATTGTGGGCCGAAGGGCCTGTACTGCGCTGTAGTGTTCTATGTTAAATTCTATTTTACAATAACCACAAAGTATCAAATCTACATTGAGTGAAGGGATTCCAGAACCTGCCCTGATGCTGAGGTACTAATCAGAAACTACCTGTCACAGGTAGGCTGACAGCATGGAGGATATCCATAGAGAGACCGAGTTACCATCAGTCAGCAGAACATACAACTGATGTTGTTGAAAGTTTACCTGAAAGCAACGTACCTGTTCAAACAACATTTTTCTTTTCAAGCACAAGTGCTCGTTTTACAAGTGTTCAGCACCTTCAGTGAAATTCTGGAGAAGAAATTCTTCCTCCATCACATTCACTAAGCACGCAATGAAGGGACCAGAATGTTGACCGGGAGGGATATGTTGAAAGAAAAACCGGCCAATGCTTCAGGTCTAAGACCCTTCATCAGAGTTTCGTCCAATGAAGAGTCTTCGTTTTAAAATGTTGACTGGTTTCTCTTTCCACAGATGCTGCCTGACCTGTTGAGTGTTTGCAGAATTTGCTGTTTTTATTGCAACTTCTTGACATTACAGAACAGCCATAAATCTCTTGAGCATCACAAGGAAGGCACACCAACGTCTTTACTTTCTTAGGAGGTCCGGCTTGTAACAAACTTCTACAGATGTTCTGTTGAAAGTATCCTGACTGGTTGCATCACGGTCTGGTACGCCAATTCGAATGTGCAGGAATGTAAGAAGCTGCAGAGAGTAGTGGACTCAGCCCAATACATCATGGGTACATCCCTCCTCATCATCTGTAGTATCTATAGGAGGCGCTCCATCATCAAAGATCCCCACCATCCGGGCCATGCCATTTTCTTGCAGCTACTGTTGAGCAGGAAGCCTGAAGTCCCACACCACCAGGTTCAGGAACAGCTACTTCCCTTCAACCACTCTGTTCTTGAACCAACCAGCACAATCCTAATCAGTACACTATGACCACTTTGATCACTTTGCACTAAAATGGACTTAGTATTTTTTTGTTCTAATTGTGTTCTTTCTTGTAAAAACTGGGTATAATTTATGATTAGCTTATGTTTTCTTGTGAATGTTGCTTATCTGATGCAATGTGCCTGTGATGCTGCTGCAAGTAAGTTTTTCATTGCACCTGTGCACACATGTACTTGTGCACGTGACAATAAACTCAACTTTGACCTTCACTTTAATTCACTGCTTGAAAACACTTAATTTAAGTTGCATATACCACTTTTAAAGTATATGTATATATTTTACTCTGTAAACATACATGAGGGATCTTCCATTTTGTGCTTTTGTGGGTGAAGAGGTTAAAAACTAAAGATAGGTAAAGAATTCACATCCTCTGATCCTTCTCAATGCTGACTGTACATTTGCCCAATAAAGGACAGATGCAGGATGATTTACAAAATGCAGAGTCGTTTAATTGTATTGAGCAGAAGTTATTCTTGAAATGCCTTGTATTAACACAAAATAATCACTGAGGAAACATGGTCCAATTTCTCAAATTTTGGGGGAACGGAGCAGTACACTCAAGAATCAGTCTTGCATTTTTAGAGTGCCTGTTGTATCTTTTTCAGGGCATCACACTACCTTTTAGAACTAATGAAGTACATTAGTCGCTGGTGCAATATAAGAAATAGATAGAGTCACACAGTTACACAGCACAGCAACAGGCTCTTCGGTCCAACTTGTCTGTGCCGACCAAGATAGTTTTCTGAGCTAGTCCCTTTTGTCTGTATTTGACTCATATCCCTCTAAACATTCCCTATCTATGCACCTGTCCCGTACCTGCCTCTAATACTTCCTCTGGCAGCTCGTTCATTATACCCACCATCTTCTGTGTGAAAAACTTACCTCTCAAGTCCCCTTTAAATCTTTTCTCTCTCACCTTAAACCTATGCCCTCTGGTTTTAGACTCTTCTACCTTATCCATGTCCCCCATGGTTTTATAAATCTCTAAACAAAAGCCATCGTGTGTTCAGTGAGGGAGATGCTTAGGCATAAAGGGCACAGAGTGCCCTGGACCAAGTTCAGGGCAACGGGGTTAATATGGAAGGGTGTCCACTAGTCAGCACGGATGAGATGGGCCAAATGGCCTGTTTGCATGCTGTTTGAGATGAGCAATATCACTATCTTGGCAAGTGAGGAGTATTCCAGCACACTCCTGATGGTGGGAAGGTTTTGAGGGGCTATTCAGGATACACAGCTGAATACTCTGCTCTGTCTGATTGTTTTGTAACTTTTCCCATTTCCCAAAAATGTTCAGATTTCTGAACGGTCCATGAACCCATGAACACTATCTTGTTATTCCTCTTTTGCACTATTTATTTATTTCTGTAACTTACAGTAATTTTTACCTCCTGCACTGTACTGCTGCCACAAAACAACAAATTTCACGACAAATGTCAGTGCTAATAAACCTGATTCTGATTCTTGCCCACTTTTACTTTCAAACTGACAATGGTATTAATTGAGAAAACTTGGCCTAAATATTTCAGAAATTGACTGTGATAAGCTCTGCAAATGCTGGGAATAATTGTTAGGCTAAAGGATGGTAGATATTAAACCAAAGAACAATTTTCTACAGTACTTTAAAGAACAAATTGTGCCAATTAACTATCCACACAGCATCTAAGATTTTTGGGCATTACCAGTACTTCTGGATAACTTGGAAACCACAGTAGAAATAGTCATAGATCATACAGCATGGAAACAGGCCCTTTGGCCCAACTGGTCCATGCTGACCAAGATTCCCATCCGAGCTAGTCCAATTTGCCTGCGTATGGCCCATATCCCTCTAAACCTTTCTAATCCAAATATAGTCCTACAATAAACAGCAAAACCTTTGCAAATCTCCACTGCCCAAATGGGTTTACTGGGCAAGGATATAGTTAGAATCTGTACTGCTGTTGCCTGGGAATCAAATAATTACTGAAAAATATCCTCAATATATATCCCTTGAAACAAAATTATTTTACTGCCAATTACGACCACATAAAAATCTCCAGTAGAAATAAATAACAACCTTGTCTGAAGTTAATCAATCCTTATTCACACATTATCAATGAGTTTGTTTCCAAATACAATTATTTTGTCCCGATTCTAAACTAAATCTCAAACTTCTCTCGTTCTGATGAAAGCCCATCGACTTTAAATGAGAACTGTTTTTCTCTGCTAAATACTGCTTGACCCTTCCTTGACAACTGTTCGGTGAGATTTGCTTTAAACTCAGGATGGTTAACCAACTTTCTGCTTCATCATGAAAGAATAATTATTGTTTTACAATCACCACTTTGGGCGCATTTAAAACAAATGTTCAAGACCGAGATGAAGGATTCTGGACACCAGGGGGGTTGGGGAAAATAGACAAGGCACAACTCATTATTGAAATAGAAACAGGAAATGCTGGAAACAGTCAAATAGTATCTGTGGAAAGAGAAACAGAGTTAATGGTTCCGGTCGAAGACCCTTTGTCAGAAATGGAAAAGTGAGATTAAAAAAGCAGTTCTAAAAGGTAGTTCTGACACTTGACCTGAAATATGAACGCTTTCTTCCTCCACAGATGCTGCCTGACTTGCTGGGTGTTTCCAGTATTTTCTGTTTTTATTTCAGATTTCCAGCATCTGTGATTTTTTTTGATTTTGAACCACTTGTATTGAATGGTAGGACAGGTTTGAGGGACCAGGTGGCCAACTCCTGCCCCTATTTCAACTGCTCTTAAAATCCATGTCTTTGACTAAGCTTCTGTTCATCGTTCCTGACATATCCTCATGTGGCTCGGTGTCAAACTTTATTCAATAAAACTCTTGTGAAGGGCCATGGGATATTTAATTTCATTTTAGGGTGTTATACAAGGAGCATTTTCACCTTGGGCAGTGCTTCAGGGTTGAAAATAACGTGTCCCCTCAGCAGACCTGATGCCAGGTTCAGATTCAAAACGTCGACAATTCCTTTCCTCCCACAGATGCTGCTCGACCCACTGAGTTCCTCCAGCAGATTGTTTGTTGTTCTTGTCTCCCCTCCAGTTCTGTGGTTCTGTGGTGGCTGATGAGGTAGGTTCATGTAGGATCATGCAAGGATTAGCAGCATTGTGGTTAATTTACTGGATTTGTATCCAGATACAGTAAAACTCTGATAATCCAACACACTTGGGACTTTGGTGATATCAGACTGGCAGGTAAGAGTCACAGCACAGGACAGGCCCTTTGGCCCTTCTGGTCCATTCCTACCAAGATTCCCATCTAAGATCATCCCATTTGCCCATGTTTGGCCCATATCCCTCTAAACCTTTCCTATCCATGTACCCTGTCCAAATGTTCCGGACTACTGGATATTATTTCTACTAATATCCCAACACACTTCTAATTCACTTTTTTAGACTTAAGTGGTACTATAGTAAGTTTTCCAAGTAAATCTGGCAAGTTTAAAGGGAGAACTGGAACTGGGACACCGCTAAGTTTAAAGGACGTGTGAGAAATTGGACCCTGGTGGGTTTACAGGGAGTGCAGGAACTGCGGTCTAGAGGAATGTCTTATCATTGGATTATTAATCAAGACACATGTCTGAATCCCACCATGGCACTGAGGGAATTCCAATTTAACTACATTTTAAAAATATGGCACTTAAAAAAAAGAATAGTTAGTAGGTTAGAGCTCATGATGAGGACTCTGCTGCTCGGGGGAACTAGACGGAGATTGTGTGATGCATAAAGAAATCAACGTGTCAGGCAGCATTGGTGGAGACAGAAAACAAGGAGAACGATTTGCATCCTACCTTGTTGTGACCTTGCACCTTATTGTCTACCTGCACTGCACTTCCTCTGTAGCTGTGACACTTCACTCTGTACTGTTATTGTTTTTACCTGTACTACCTCAATGGACTCTGTACTAACTCAATGTAACTGCACTGTGTAATGAATTGACCTGTACGACCGGTTTGCGAGACAAGTTTTTCACTGTACCTCGGTACAAATGACAATAATAAACCAATACCAATACCAATGACCTCCCAGCAGACAAAAGGTCGTTGACCTGAGACGTTAACACTGTTCCTCTCTCTGCAGACGCTCCTCACCTGCTAAGGATTTCTACCATTTTGTCGATTTATTTCAGACTTTCAGCATCTGCAGTTTTTTTGTTCTTTTGCTCACAGATTGGGCGACTGCTTTGCAGAACCCTTCTGCTCAGTCCACAAGGGGTGACCTGAAGCTTCTCGCTGCCTGTCACTTTAATTCTCCAGTCTGATTGCCCCAGCCTCAGACCGCCTACCCTGTTCCAACGAGTCTCAACCAGTGCTAAACCACTGTCACTTCTTCTGATCAGGCCCTCTGGATTTAACGATGAGTTCAGCAGTTTAGAACAGTCAGCAATTCCAGAGAAACAAACGACTGCAGATGCTGGAACCTAGATGAGAAATCAACAAGGTGCTGGAGGAACCCAGCAGGCCAGGCAACATCTGTGGAGCAAAACGGATAGTCAACGTTTTGGGTCAGGACCCTTCTTCCTGGCCTGCTGAGTTCCTCCAGCAAATTTCAGTCAGTAATTCCAGCCTTTGTATCTCATGTTTCCTGAGTTCTCATGATTATCTCTTTTCTACTAGTAATTTCACTAGTAAATTATTTGTCTGCTCCTGTGTACTCCTCCAGACCTGCCTGCCGTATGCACCAACCTTCACCATCAGTACAAACTCCACACAGATAGGACCTGAGATCAGGATTGAACCCACGTCGCTGGAGCTGTGAGGCAACAGCTCTACCAGCTGTACCACTGTGCCTGGCTTACAGGGTTACTGGAGACAGGCAGAAAGCATCCTGGCCCCCAGTCTACCTCCCTCACCCACTGTGTTGGATGGTCAGAGATGGGGTTCACTGTCAACACTTGAATTCTTTCGTTAATTTCATGGTTATTTTAGGGATGGGTACAAAATGCTGGCCTTAATAGCAACACCCACATCCTGAAAAATAAATGCAAGTAATTGCTGGCATTTCTTTTTTATAAGGCTTTTAAAAATGAATTTGAACACACAAATCATTTGTGTTTTCAAGATTACCCATCCAGGGTCACTTACGACAACTTGTTCAGGGACACACCCATTACACTGCTGTGCCCAGTTTTAACACATGAACTACAAAGGCGAAAGATAACACAGAGTCAGACAGCAGACATTTCGTCCATTGTGTTTGCCAGTTCTCTGAGCGAACCAGTCTTTTCCCCACAGCACTGCAAGTGTTTCCCCTTTCAAATATTTATCCATTTTGCTTTTGAAAGTTATTCATAATTCTGCCTCCACCACCATTCAGAACAGTCACAGCATGAAAAAATGCCCTGCCAATCACCCGTGTCACCTGATCACTCCTCTCCCGCCACTTTAGAGGGATAGGGGGCAAATGCAGGCAAATGGGACCAGCTCAGGTAGGCAACTTGGTCAGCATGGACGAGCTGGGCCGAAGGGCCCGTTTTAGTGCTCTGTGACTCTAAATCCAAAGCCCTTCATGAATCTGACACTGGTGCACTTAAAGTGGATAAGTCTCCTGTTCCGGATGGGATCCATCCAAGGTTGAGTGAGGGAAGAAGTTGTAAAGACCCTGGCGATAATCTTTCAATCATCTGGAGATCGGGAGTGGTGTCTGAGGACTAGAAAACTACAAATTTTAAGCTTGCAAATTGCAATTGTAACATCATATAGTAATTGCAGAACAGTCAGTTGACCTCAGTGATGGGGAATGTTCTGTAGACAATATTCAGGGGCAGATTTACCAGTGCGGATTGATTAAAGAAAGCCAGGATGAATTTGTTAAAGGCATATTATATCTAACTAACTTGATAGGTTTTTGATGGAGGAACAGAGAAGGTTGATGAGAGTAAAATTGTTGGGGGTGTGTGTGTGTGTGTGTATGTGTGTGTGTGTGTGTGTGTGTGTGTGTGTGTGTGTGTGTGTGTGTGTGTGTGTGTGTGTGTGTGTGTGGTGCCTCTGAGTAGACTTGCCATTAAGATTCAGGGCCATGGAATAAAAGAGGCTGTGGCAGTGTGGATAGAAGATTGGTGAAGGGATGTTTGTCGTACAGGGGAGAGTGTTCAGTGGAGATCCCCGGTGGTCAGTATTGGACCATTCCTTTTCCAAATATATATTAATGGTTAGAATTCGGTGTACAAGGCACAATTTCCAGAGAAACAGATGAGACAATACTTGGAGGCTTAGTAAACAGTGAGGAGGACAGTAATAGATTGCAAGGAGTTTAGACTGATTGGTGGAATAGGCAGATAAGTTTAATGGGGAGAAATGTGATGTGTTCCATTTTTGTAGGGAGACTGAGGCAAGATACGCTGGAAAGAGGTAGAAGAACAGAGAGATCTGGGTGTGTATGTGAATAGTTTATTGTAAGTGGTTAAAATAACAGACAGTATCCTGGCCATTATAAATACAAACATTGAGTACAAGAGCAAAAAGGTCAAGATGAACCTTTATAGGTTTAACAAAAACTGGGGTATTGTGTTCAGTTCTGGCTGCTATACTTTAGGAAAAATAAGGAAGGAAAGAGAGGGTGCAGAGGATATCTCCCAAAATGACGTTATAGAATGAGCTGCCAGAGAAAGTAGTTGAGGCAAGTACAATAATGAAATTTCAAAGACATTTGGATAAATACAGGGATAGGAAAGGTTTAAAGGGCCAAATATGGGCAGATGTGACTCGCTCAGGTGGGCACTTTGGTCAGCATGGACGAGTTGGGCTGAAGGGCCTGTTTCCATGCTGTATAACTCTCTGACTCTTATATAGACAGATTGGAAGTATTAAATTGTTCTCCTTGGAATGGAGGAGGTTGCAAGGAAATCTGATGGAGGTATTTAAAATAATGAAAGCAATAGACAAAGTAGATAAAGAGAAACTGTTCCCACCAGCAGAATGGTCAAAGTCTAGAGGACACGTAAATAACCAAAGGTAACACAAGAAATAATTTATCCTTTACACACTGAACCGTCAGTGTCTGAAATGCACTGCCAGGGGGGAGAAGGGGAAGCAGATTCAATCATAGAGAAGCAAAGGACTGCAGATGCTGGAATCTAGATGAAAAACACGATGATGCTGGAGGAACTCAGCCGGCCAGGCAGCATCCGTGGAGAAAAGCAGGTAGTCAACGTTTCGGGTCAGGACCCTTCCTCAGGACTGAAGATAGGGAAAGGGGAAGCCCAATAAATAGGAGGGAAAAACAGAGCAGTGATAGGTGGACAAGAGAGGGGAGGCGGGGTGGGCACAAGGTGGTGGTAGGTAGACGCAGGTAAGAGACAGTGATAGGCAGGTGCGGGGGAGGAGGGGAGGGCAGATCCACTGGGGGATGGGTCAAAGGTAAGGAGGAGAAAAGGGGGTGGCGTAGAAAAAAGAGAGATAGGCTAGGAAAGGGAAGAAGAGGCATGGTTGGGGGTGGGGGACGGTGTGGGGATTACTTAAAGTGGGAGAATTCAATGTTTATGCCGTTGGGCTGCTAACAGGAGTGGTTCAGTATCTGAAAGGGGAGAGAAGGAGGGGGAATGAAACTGGCTGGATCGCTCCTGTATACAGCCAGTGGGTTGACAGGTTGAATGGTCACACCCCTGTACCATAACCATTCCTCGATCAATAGACACACCAGCCGAGACCGCGATAAATGAAGAACAGCGTGAACATTGTATTTATAAACTCACATGTGTTTGCCCTTGGTGGCGGGTCCATTTTCTTTGTGGTGTTATTTTTAAAGTGAATGACTGTAAATCCTATTTTCCGATGGGACTGTGAATTTGAGATTGAATGCAGCGTGCGTGGGGCTGCGGCATACTTGGTACTGTACCTGGTGTGTAGGGGTTGTGGGGGGGGAGGAAGGGAGGGTAGGGGAGGCACCCCTACTGACCTTCCCCTTTGTTTACTGCACATTGCTGGGATACTCCCTTTGACTCAGTCTGGCCCACGTGACTCCGACCCAGTTCCTGCTCTGCAGTGGTTCTGCTAAAAATAGCCGTGAGCTTGCCTTGGCTCTGCTTTTGGTTTACATAAGCACTTTGGGGGATGGGGCCCTCGCCGGTGGATGAACAACAGGCGACACAATCTTCATCAGAAATATTCCGACAAAAAAAAACCCCTGGCAGCAACCACGTTCGGCAACAGGCGATTTCACTGGGGGAGAAAAATAACCTCAGGATTTTTTCTGTTCTAAACATGCTATCGAGCTAAAACCTTCCAACCGTCCAGGAATAAAACAGAGCAGCCAGATGCCCTAGATCAATTTGTTGCTTTTAATAATTTAGACGTAATATCAATTTAACATCACGGAAGACATCATTGTTCAACTTCTTTCCATCTTATCGGGCACTCATGGTTAAAAAATACTGTTTCCTACTGTTTAAAGTGAGCACTGTTCGATACCACCCAGTCTATTGGTTAATGCTGATGCATCATTAAATGATTCTGTGTGACCAAAAATGGTTAGAAACTTTAATGTGGCACTAACGTACATCTTACCTATTTAGTATTTCTGTCCCTGCCTCTGTAATTGGGGGGGGGGGGAGCTATTTGATCTGGGGTTTTAAATATACAGGCCCATTAAGAAATGTGAAATTCTGTTATGGATTTAATTCCATCTTGCACACCAGGTTCAAAGGGAGAGGAAGCTATTATTATATTCAAAACTGAAAGATCTGTTTTAGAAATGGTGCACACTAAACAACCAATCTTTGTTGATTTTCTGCCAGCATGTTTAATGTATTCAATACAATCTTTGTATTGAAAAAGAGGCACTTCAGGGTCCGCTGAAATTCTTTAATCCATACCACAATATATGGTACACTTTCTCACACACACAAATACACCCCACACCACACACACACACACACACACACACACACACACACACACACACACACACACACACACACACACTTACTCCACAGATATGTGTGTGCACATATCCAGCAGTTGTAGAACATAGAACACATAACCTTTCAATTTAGAGGAACGGAGTTGACGACATAATATTGCTCTGTTTCTATTGAGAAATTTTAGTTCAGTTTTATTTCTGTTTTTTTAAAATTTTTTTTCTTTAGCTTCATTTGGTTTGATATATTGTTTATAATTTTTCTTATTGTTTTGGGGAATTTTTTTTCTTTCTTTTATATTTTATAATAAATCTTTTTCTTTTACATTATATTCATTCACTAACAGATCGTTGGATCTACAGATTTTTTTTATACTTTATTGTTCTTTATGATTATCCATGTCATGATTGTTCTCCTGATCTCTTTGTATTACACATATAAACACTGATATATTAATCTGTATTAATTTGAAAACTAATAAAAAGATTGAAAAAGAAAGAACACAGAACATTACAGCATAGTACAGGCCCTTCAGCCCACAATGTTGTGCTGACATTTTATCCTGCTCTAAGATCTATCTAACCCTTCCCTCCCACCCAGCCCTCCATTTCTCTATCATTCATGTGTCTATCTAAGTGTCTCTTAAATGTCCCTAATGTATCTGCCCCCACAAACTCTGCAGGCAGTGCATTCCACGCACCCACCACTCTCTGTGTAAAAAACTTACCCCTGACATCCCCCTTATACCTTCCTCCAATCACCTTAAAATTATGTCCCCTCATGTTAGTCACTGTCGCCCTAGGAAAAAGCCTCTGACTGGCCACCTGACAGAGTCTCTGGCTCTGTCTGATAATCAGTTTCAGGTAACTAGTGGGAATCTTGTGTACGATAAGGGGGCTTGATGACTCCTTGCCAAAGAAACAGGCATGGAGGCGGAGGTGACAGAGAAGAGCTTGGCATCATGTCGGGTGTGGAACTCATTGAGATGTGGGATGGCGGTTATGAAGGTGAGGCCTCTGCTGTGGACGTCCTGACGCAGGGTCATGACCCGAAATATCGACTCAACAGATGCTGCCTGACCTGCTGAGTTCCTCCAGCAGTTTGTTTTTTTGTGGAATGTAGGATATAAAGAAATGTGAAGGAAGGGAGGGGTCTTGGAATGCCCACTGGAGGCAGACCAGCTCCCAGTGGAGCAATCTTATTGGTCCCATTCCCCTCTTGTTACTTCCATGTATCTGTGTAAGTTATTCTCTCACACACATGCCTCTCAATTCCCCCTTTGATTCTTTTTGCTGTTAACCTACAATGAGGGATAACTTACAGCAGATAAATTGCCCTCCAGCATGTCTTTGGGATGTGGGAAGAAACCAGAGCCCTCAAGAGAAAATGCAATCTCCACACAGACAGTACCCAAAGTCAGGATCAAATCCGGTCCCCGGAACCATGGAAACCAGCCTCTCCCCGTGGACTCTGTCTACACTTCTCGCTGCCTCGGTAAAGCAGCCGACATAATCAAAGACCCCACCCACCCCGGACATTCTCTCTTCTTCCCCCTCCCATCAGGCAGAAGATACAAAAGCCTGAAAGCACTTACCACCAGGCTCAAGGACAGCTTCTATCCCGATTTATAAGACTTGCATGGTCTTGCACCTTATTGTCTACCTGCACTGCACTTTCTCTGTAACTGTAACACTTCATCCTGCATTCTGCTATTGCTTTTCCCTTGTACTACCTCGATGTACTGATGTGATGAGATGATCAGTATGGCAAAGCAAAGTTTTTCACTGTACCTCCAAACATGTGACAATAATAAACCGATTACCGTGAGTTAGCAGTGCTAAATGCTGCACTATCTTACTGCCTGCAAGTACTTGAAAGTAGCAGTACTTGAATGGTGGATGAGGTGTTCAAGAGGGGACAGTGGCCCAGCCAGTAGAACCTCACAGCTCCAGCGACCCGGGTTCGATCCTGACCTCAGGTGCTGTCTGTGTGGAGTTTGCACATTCTCCCTGTGACTGTGTGGGTGTCCACCCACATCACAGAAACATGCAGGTTTGCTGCTGCGAATTGCTCCTAGTGTGTAAGTGAGTGGCAGAATCTGACAGGAATGAAGCGAGAATAAAATGGGATTAGTTCAGGGTTAGTGTAGATGGGTCCTTGAAGATTGGTGTGGACTCAGTGGGATGAGGGCTGTCTCTGTGCTGTATCTCCCCATCTGAGGACATACAGGATACTTTCCCAAAGTAGAAGGTCATGTAAGAACTGAATAAAACATTGTTTAGGCCAGAGCTACAGTATAATGTACTGGTCACCACACCTCAGGAGGGTTGTGTTAACACTGGAGAGAGTGTGTAGGAGATCGATGAGGATGTTGTCGGGCTGGAGATTACAGTCGTGAGGAGAACCCGGAGTTGTTTTCTTTGGAATAAAGTAGGCTGCAGAGAGATTTAACTGAGGTGTAAGACTGAGAGACCCAGAGAGAGTAAACAGAAAGGACCTTCTTCCCCTTGGCAGGGAGGTGAGTAATGAAGGGATATAGATATATGGTCAGTGTCATACAGCATGGAAACAGGCCCTTTGGCCCAACTCATCCATGCCATCCAAGATTCCCATCTAAATGAGTCCCATTTGCCTGCATTTGGCCCATATCCCTCTAAACCTTTCCTATCCATGTACCTGTCCAAGTACCTTTTAAATGTTGTTAATGTACCTGCCTCAACCACTTCCTCAGGCAGCTTGTTCCATATACTGACCACCCTCTGGGTGAAAAAGTTGCCCCTCAGGTTCCTATTAAATCTCTCCCCTCTCACCTTAAACCTACGTCTACTTCTTGATTCCTCAACCCTGGGAAAAAGACTGTGCACATTCGCCCTATCTATCCCGCTCATGATTTTATACACCTCTATAAGATCACTCTTCATTCTCCTACACTCTAATGAAAGAAGTCCCAACCTGCTCAACCTCTCTCGGTCCCTCAAGTCCTGGCAAGATCCTCGTAAATCTCCTCTGCACTCTTGCCAGCTTAACGGCATCTTTCCTACAGCAGGGAGACCAAAACTGAACACAATATTCCAAATGTGACCTCACCAACATCTTGCACAACTTCAACATGAACTTTCAACTTCTATACTCAGTGCCCTGACTGATGAAGGCCAGTGTGCCAAAAGCCTTCTGCACCACCTTGTCTACCTGCAACACCACTTTCAGGGAACCATGTACTTTTACTCCTCAGTCCCTCTGTTCTGCACTCCCCAGGGCCCTACTGTTCACTGTGGAAGTCCTACTCTTACTTGTCTTCCCAAAATGCAACACCTCATACCTACCCGATGGTTGGCAGATGACAGTGGAGAAGAAAGAACTATACTCATTTAATGAACGACCAGGAGAGGTCTGTGACTCACTGCCTGAAAGGGTGATGGAGACAGGTACCCTCATCTAATTCAATAACTACCCAGGTGAGCACTTTACAGGCTGCAGGCGAGAGGTGGAGACTGGGGCTACTGAACACCAGGTGTTTGGACATGGGCATTAAATTTCTGAGGTTCCATGATGCAGAACTCTCAGTCACGCAACGTTGTTGAATCAGAATTCATGAGTTGGAGATCGGAGAGTCGATCAAACTAGAGGAACATCAAAATGTATGGAGAAGATCTTAAGCTGCTGTAGAATGGATTGTACTTGTGAAGATTAACATGCAAACTCCATACCCCAACTGACCCAGTGCGTTTCTTACAAATTCCATGATTGTATGTAGAGTTGCTGCAATCCTTCAAAGTAAAGCAGGGAATATATTTTTGGTTACTTGCAATATACAGGCCATTCCTCTGGTTACAAACGCTTGACTTATGGACATCTGCACATACCAGCGAGTCCCATAATATTATTAAATTCAAAAGCCCGACGTACCTACATGCATTAGTTCTACGAATGACAGAACTAGTTTCCTCTCTCCACTTTTAGTAATTTTCCTTTCTGATCAGCCTTATGTGCTTTTGATACCATTCATTACAATACTGTGGAGGTACAGTTACCATATCAAGTGATTTTTGTGTATTTTCCGACTTGTGGAAAAAAAATCGACATATGGATGTCTGTAAAAACGGAACCATTTCCTACCCAGGGCGGACTGTGAGTTACTGAACAATTTGGATTTATACAGAGTCTTTAAGAGAGTAATATTTTATATGGGGTCTATTAAGGCAAGATTTGGCAGTATACCACATTTGATGATATACAGATGATCAAATGTTTGGTTAAAGATATAGGTTTCAAGAGAGTCTTAAAAAGAGATGGATAGGTTTAAAGAGCAGTTAATATTGCACAAAACAATGGGATTATAATCTGTGCCCCTGTTGTCGACTGGCGTTCTAAATAAACAACTGCATGACTTGATGCAAACTGCCAGTAACAGACGCCATCCATCAATATTACAGCGATGATCAATATTTCAATCAGATCACTGTAAATAAGGTCATGATCCTCATTGGCCCTGCTTATGGAGGGGAACCTCGACCTTGCAGGAGCCAGTTCCAGCAGCAAGGCTGTGCCAGTGGATTGTGTGAAACCATTATTTGCCAGGATCACTCAGGCAGGCTGGAAGCAGAACGCTCCAGATAGATTCAGAGAAAATAACATTGCGCTGAATGTCAAGATACATTCTGAAATAGATGACTGACGATTTTTACACTGATTTACTTTCACTTTACTTGATGGTCACAAGGCCAAACCTTCAGATATGGCAGCAGCCACTGTGAATTTCGACACCTAACACGCAGAGCTAGACTTTGAGCACCGCGAAGCCACGCAAAGTGTTTGCTGAGAATTGTGAGTAGGGCAAGTGGGAGGCAGGTGTGTGACAACAGGCCTTGGGCAAGAAATGGGACTCTGTAACTGCATTTAGTGACTCAACTGTTCCAATTCCAGCAGCATTAAATGGTGGGCTGGAGAAATCTCACCACTGCCAAGCCATGGCTTCATTCGTGCCTTGGTGCCACACTGACACCCCTGACCTGGATGACAAAGTGTGAGAGTGGGTCTCATTGATTCTGCTCTTGAACTGACCTGAAGAATCCTAATTCTATATTCTATAAAACTATATTCCCCTCAATTTACACTAATGTCGCTATGTCTACTTTTGTTTATTTTGTTGTGTAAGTTATGTATAATTTATGTTGAGAGAAACAAAGGACTGCAGATGCTGGAATCTAGATTTCACCCCTTTTGCAGGGACCGCTCTCTCTCTGCGACTCCCCCCCACCCATCCCGCTCCCATCCCGGGAACTTTCCACTGCCCCCGCCATAGGTGCAACACCTGCCCCTACACCACCTCCATCCAGGGACACAAACAGTCCTTTCAGGTGAGACAGAGATTCACCTGCACCTCCCTTAATATCATTTACTGCATCCGGTGCTCCAAGTGTGGCCTCTACATTGGCGAGACCAAACGCAGACTAGGTGACCGTCTCGCAGAACACCTGCGCTTTGTCTGTAACTGCGATCTGCACCTCCCCGTTGCCAGTCACCTCAACTCCCCCTCCCACTCCATCACTGATATGTCAGTCCTCGGCCTCCTCCACTGCCGGGAGAATTCCAAGCGCAAACTGGAGGAACAGCACCTCATTTTCTGTCTTGGAACCTTGCAGCCTAACGGCATGAACATTGAATTCTCCCACTTTAAGTAATCCCCACATCCCTCACCAACCCCCCCCCCCCCCCCCAAAACATGCCTCTTCTTTTCTTCCCTTTCCTAGCCTCTCTCTCTTTTTTCTACCCCCCTTTTTTTCTCTCCACACCTTTGACCCCTCCCCCGCTGGATCTGCTCTCCCCTCCTCCCCCCGCACCTGCCTATCACTATCTCTTACCTGCATCTACCTATCACCACCTTGTGCCCACCCCGCCTCCCCTCTTTTGTCCACCTATCACTGCTCTGCTTTTCCCTCCTATACATTGGGCTTCCCCTTTTCCTACCTTCAGTCCTGAAGAAGGGTCCTGACCGTAAACGTTGACTGCCTGCTTTTCTCCATGGATGCTGCCTGGCCTGCTGAGTTCCTCCAGCATCATCGTGTTTTTAGTTTAAGTGTATGGAATCTATGTTTGTCATGTTTGTAATGTACTGTGTAGCTGCTGCAAAAAGCTAATTTCCATGGCAGTTATACCCTGGGTATGTGTGGCCACGACAATAAACTTGAACTTGAGGCAATGCTCTGCCCCTTACCCTGGGGTCCACCTGGACTTGGGGTTCAAAATAAGGTTCTTGGGCAGAATGTGCAGAGGCGTTGCATAGCCTTGGGACAAGGTCCACCCAAAAGAAATATGTGGGTGAAGGATCCCTGGAGCCTGTGCCAAGAGTAAAGGTTCTTGCTCCAGTGATCAATAATTAGGCAGCAAATGGATTTTCTGCAGTTTTTTGCTTTCAGACAATTAATTAACTGTTAAACCGGCAATGAGTAACAGCTGAATTCATCCTTGCAATCAACCTTTTTTGAACTTAGAACAGTACAGCACAAGAACAGGCCCTTCAGCCCACGATGTCTGTGCTGAACACGATGCCAAATTAAACTAAAGCTCTTCTGCCTGCACATGACCCATATCCCTCCATTCCCTGCACGTTCATGTGTCTATCTAAAAGCCTCTTAAACACCGCTATGGTATCTGCTTCCACTACTAACCCTTTCCAGGCATCTACCACTCTCTGTGTAAAAAACTTGCCTCACACATCTCCCTTAAACTTTCCCTCTCTCAATTAAATGCAAGTTCTCTAGTATACTCACCCTTGGGAAAAGATTCTGACTGTCTACCCTATCTATGCCTCTCATAATTTTATAAACCTCTATCAGGTCTCTTCCCAGCCTCCGACACTCCAGGGAAAACAACCTAAGTTTGTCCAACCTCTCATAGCTCATATCCTCTAATCCAGGCAGCACACTGGTGAACTTCTTCTGTACCCTTTCCAAAGCCGCCATATCCTTCCTGCAATAGGGTGACCAGAATTGCACACAATATTACAGTTTTACGTGACCTCTGGAACTTTTGACTTGGTATTTATTGCGTTTTATTCCACCTTTTTCCTTGAAAAGGCACCTTGGGGATATGTTGCTTTAATGCCAGTGCGATCACATTCAGCTAAGTGGCAGACAGTCTGAATAGTCATGTACCACTCACGTTTAATGTTGACTAGGCTAGAATCAGTCAATCTGCCAATCGCAGAGCAGCCTCGCCCCCTCCAAGAAGCCAATCCAGTGAGGTTCCTCCCCTGGGTTTTCCCTGGGTGCTCCGCTTTCCGCCCACATCCCAAAGACGTGCTGGTTATTCGGTTAATTGGCCACTGAGGGTGGAGATGATGGGCATGTGACAGGAAAATAAGTAGGAGAATGGGATCGAGGGCACTGCTCCAAGAGCTGGCATAAGATTTGATGGGCTGAATGGCCTCCTTCTTCGTCGTGAGGAAGATCTGGGAAAGTCAGTGTCGTGCTGTCTGGTTGACTCCAGCTAGATGGTGGACAGACAATGTGAGCCACAGTACTTGGCACTTGTGTGTGCCACACTGTTTACTGTCACCACCAACATCTCATAAAACAAAATAGGTCTTGAAGTGGAAATTATAGAGGTCAAAATAAAATATTTATTTCATTAAAAATGCTGCTCCACCCCAAGCTGCTGCAAGCTGTAAATGAACAGTGATTATTTTTGCTCTGATATTGAACATTAAAAAAAATGAGACTCATACTGGTGACGAAGTATTAAAAGCTGCTGCGCACCAACAGATATCATTAAAGATATATTTTAACCTCAATAGTTCAATTGTAGATGTAGTGCACAGATAGTAATCACCCTTGAGAGTTCAAGAAAGGAACGCCCTTTCCAACTTATAAAGGGTTCTAGGGCCTTGTACTAATGTTCTCTCAAATTTGTAACAGGCACCACTTTCTCATTCCCCACAGCTCGCCCTCCTCGCCTGGAACTGCTGCTCCTGGTTTGCAACTGTCCGATCCTGGCCGATCTCAGAAGCTAAGCAGGCACAGACCTGGTCACTACTTGGATGGGAGACCACCTGAGTTCACCAGGGGCAGTGGGCTTTGCACAGCAGTCTGGAAAGCGAGACGTGGCAGCGTCTAAGCCACATCTATTGAGTTTGCCTTGCTATCCTAGGTTTGAATATGGCACAAGGTGGATGTTTATGCCTGCTGCAACTGAAATTCTTTGTCACCTGGGTGTAGTGTATTAACATGTGCAGGGTACTTTTAAGAATGTGTGCAACATGCAGACACTGCTTGGTTTAGTTGAAACTATACTGCCTTCAATAAAAGGTTATTCTGTTGATTGATTTATCCTTGAGATTTACCTATGCAAATGAGATCACAACGGCAATGAGGATAGAATAATACTTGAGGGAGCAGCGAGACAATGGGGAAGGGGTTCTCCTAACAGAGCAGTGAAGATGGCAGGCAGTGAACCTGCTGGTGGATATATTGGTGGTCTTGGCCACTTGCCTCGTATATGGAATATGTGGAAATGATCTTGTGGATGAACGATATCACTGGGACCTTGGGGGGGAGGAACACAGAGAGAAAAATGCAGCCTAAAGAGGAGGGTGATATTGTTGTTGGTGGTAAGATTGGAGGCAAACGACATACTGATACTACAAACTCAAGACAAGGTCTCACACAGTGTTGGAGAACAGAGTGAACCTAGCGTTCAGGTACATGGTTCCCTGAAAGTGCAGCCACAGGTAGACAGGGTGGTGAAGAAGGCGTTTGGCATGCTGACCTTCATCGGTCAGGACACTGAGTATAGACGTTGGGAGGTTATGTTGCAGTTGTGCAAGGTGCTGGTGAGGCTGCACTTGAAGTGTTGTGTTCCTGCAATAGGAAAGATGTTATTAAACTGGAAAGAATACAGAGGAGATTTACTAGGATGTTGCCAGGACTCGAGGGACTGTTATAGGGAGAGGTAGGACAGGCTAAGACTTTTTCCCTTAGAGCGTAGAAGACTGAGAGGTGTATAAACTCACAAGGGGCAGAGATAGAGTGAATGCGATCAGTCTTTTTCCCAGGGTTGGGGAGAAGGCATCGGTTTAAGGTGAGAGATTTAATAGCAAATGAGGGGCAACTTTTCACACAGAGGGTGGTACGTATGTGGAACGAGCTGCCAGAGGAAGTGGTTGAGGCAGGTATAATAACTTTTAAAAGACAGTTGGACAGGTACATGGATAAGAAAGGTTTAGAGGGATGTGGGACAAACGTGGGCAAATGGGACTAGCTTGGATGGGCACCTTGGTGGGCAGGGACCAATTGGGCTGAAGGGCCTGTTTCTGTGCTGTAAGACTATGACTCAGTGAAAACCTTGAAGGGACATCTTAATCTGAAGAGATCCAGGAGCCACTTCTGCTTTATTCTGCACTGACCCCACCCTTCTCCAGCTGACACGCAGGGGTTACAGGCTGCAGTACCTGAAGTGGATAATGACGGTTCGATGGGTGCTGCATCACCATGCGGTAGTATGGCTCAGGATGGGGCTGTGTACACAGGTAGTTCTGTCCATGGGCAGTCTATGCAGGTAGTTCTGTCCATAGGCAGTGTACATAGGTAGTTCTGTCATGGGGCCAGGTGTATACAGGTAGTTCTGTCCATGGGGTCAGGTGTGGGGACTGTGCACTGTCCATCGTCTAATTGATGAGGAATGTGAGGCTTGGGCTGAAAGGAGAGCAAAGCAGTTAAAAGTGAACTTTTCCTGGGGTGTGGAGTTGTGGGGGTGGGGGGGTGGGGGTGAGTTAAACCAGCAGCTTAGCCGTGACAAAGAGACATTGTGTATGAAGGAAATTGAGAGAAGGCCATGAGGTAAAACACCACCTCGTCTCTTCTTCCATTTGGGCACGCTGCAGCCTTCAGGACTCAATATCGATAACTCATTCTTTTTCTCTATGTGTCAGAACTGCCTCTTGGCATTTTGGTTTACTTTCTGTTTTTCACTTCTTTGTGTAGCTTGGCCAGCTGGTTTTCACAGTTTTACCATTAACAACACATTACCGAGACAACCTGATCTTAACTGCACCTTATCCGCCCCATTTAGTCATTTGGTCTCACCCTAACAGAGATATTCCCTTTGTTAGAGTCACAGAGCATTAGTGTGTGCAATACCTTTGGCCCAATGAGTCCATGCCAATCACAGCGCCCACACATCTAGTCCCAATTTCCTACATTCAGCCCATATCCCTCTAAGCCCCACCCCTCCATGTACCTATCCAAGTGCTTCTTAAATGAAACTATTGTACCTGCCTCAACCACTTCCTCTGGCAGCTCGTTCCATATACTCATCACCCTCCGCGTGAAAAAGTTGCCTCTCACGTCCGTTTTAAATCTTTTCCCTCTCAGCCTAAACCTGTGTCCCCTAGTTTTGGACTCCCCTACCCTGGGGAAAAGACTGCTAGCGTCCACCTTATCTATTCGCTTCATGATTTTATAAATCGCTATAAGGTCATCCCTCATTCTCCTATGATCTAAGGAATAAAGACCTAGCCTGGCCAACCTCTCTCTATTAACTCAGGCCCTCGAGACCTGGCAACATCCTCGTAAGTCTTTTCTGCACTCTTTCCAGTTTAACCATGTCTTTCCTATAACAGGGTGACCAAAACTGTACACAGTACTCCAAGTGCGGCCTCACCAACGACTTATACAGCTGCAAGGTAATGTCCCAACTCCTGCACTCATGGTCCTGACCGATGAAGGCCAGCGTGCTAAACGCCTTTTTCACCTTGTGTGAGCCATCCCTCCCCCACCTCCTCTGCTACTGAAAGCTCACTCATTTTTTTCGCTTTCCAAGTTGTGGAGGATGGATCCTGGACCTGAGACGTTAAATCTGTTTCCCTTTCCACAGATGCTGTCTCACCTGCTGAGCGTTTCCAACAATTTTTGTTTTTATTTCAGATTTCCAGCTTCTGCAGCGTTTTTTTTCCCTCCTCCCCTCCCCCCCGATTTTGAAGGATGTCCTTCTGGTGGCTGCACTTCTGTTGTTTAAAAGCAGCAGCATGAGTGAGTCTACTGATACAGCAATAGAACATAGGACAGTGCAGCACAGGAACAGGCCCTTCGGCTTATGATGTTGTGCCGAACTAATTAAGCTAATGATGGCGATTTCAACTTATCCCTTCTGCCTGCACGTGGTCTCTGTCCCTCCATTCTCTGCATATTCATGTGCCTATCTAATAGCCTCTTAAATGCCCCTATTGTATCTGCCTCCACCACCACCCCTGGCAGTGCATTCCAGGCACCCACCACTCTCTGTGCAAAAAACTTGCCCCGCACATCTCCTTTGAACTTTCCACCTCTCACTTTAAATACATGCCCTCTAGTATTAGACATTTCGACCCTGGGAAAAAGATACTGGCTGTCTACTCCGTCTGTAATCTTATAAACTTCTATCAGGTCTCTCCTCAGCCTCCAATGCTCCAGAGTAAACAAACCTCGTAACTGTATACCATCTGGCCAGCATTTTGCTTCATCCAGTATGTGACTGTGCGGTATGAGCCACTAAACACTTGTCACCTCACTAGGTTGCACAATCTTGACCACTTCTCAGGGTTAACATTACAGTTACCCCTTTCCATTGCAGTTATGAAGCTGAATAATAACAACCACTTTTAACACTGTGGTATATGACACATAACCTTCCCACTGGGGACTGTGCGAGGGTGGCTTCCTGTTGATGATATGCCGAAGCTCAAATAACAAGTTAACCCACCCCACCACCACCCCCCTCACCCCACACACTCCTCACAGGGCCCTTTTTCTCTTCAACTGCACAATGCAGAGGTGATACCTGCTCTTTGTTCAATCATATTTGGACCTAAGTGTTTGGTTGCCATCAACTGTCTCCACATAGCAACAGATGCAATTAAATGAACGACACAAACTGTGCATCTCCACTCCCGCATCAGCACAACTAATGAGAGAATTCAATCACTATTTCCTTCTTATTCTCTTTGATTTTCTGCTGCATTTAAATTCACTGATTCAGGGTGGGGGAGATTCCAATTTAGATATTTAAAGACATTTATCCTGTTAATTGGCAAAATATCCTTGTAAATACAATCTCTTTCTCTCTCTCACACACATGCACAAATGTGCACACAGATGCACATATACAGGCATACATGAACACACAAACATATGCATGCATACATACACACACTCATAAGCATACACACTTACAGCCTTAGTGTGTGCAAATACATCTGCACACAGAATGCATGCATGGAGGCTCACATGTATGCATGCAAGCACACACACACATAAACATTCACTGGTATACTTCCAGATACATATGTACACAGACACATGCATGCATATGGACACACACACATACAAACATGCACAGAGACCTACCACAGAGAGGCACATATACATGCACAGTCATATGTATATGTCACACACACACACACACACACACACACACACACACACACACACACACACACACACACACACACAAACAGGCAGATATACATGCAGACACACATACATATGCTCACAGATACAAGAATATGTGTGTGCATGGTTGGTCACACACATATGCCTGCACACACAGGCATATGTACACACATAAAAGCACATAAATACACATACTTGTGCACCAAATACAGAGATATGTGGATGTACATATGTGCACACACCGACATACATTAAGACACACACACACACACACAAAGGCAAATCTATAACACTCACATATATACAGATTTGCAGCCAAATTCTGAAGATATATTTACATATGCACTCAACATAGTTTATCACAGCTTGTAATCAGCTTGAATTTATGCATCAGTTGGCAGCCAAATCACTGGAAACAAGATAAGGCAATTAAAACTGCCAAGTACTTTGAAACTCAGCACAACCAGTATCCTATCTTTGGCAGGGGACTGCAACTCCCACTGCCCTCCAGTTCCATCCTTGGTCCAACCACTCCCCTCATTCCCTTCACCACAAACTGCACCACTGTAACTTGAGTAACTGTTATAGGAGTGAAAAGTCTCCAATCCCTGGAGTTTAGAAGAATGTGATCTCTCTTCTAAACAACAAAAATGAGAGAAGTGTTCTCACCACAGCATAAAATTTATAAGGGTCTGTCACAAGGTGCACATTGGACGGAAACATTTACTCGCTGGAGACTTTAGATCATGGCCTCAGGATGAAGGGTTGCCGACTTAAGACTGAGATGCAGGGGAATTTCTTCACTAAAAGGTTGCGCTTCTTTGAACTTCTGCAGAAACAAATCTGAGCGAACTAATGAACATCTGTGCCCAGTGCTTTGAAAGACTGGCTTGGGGCATTCTGACAGAGAGGCAAGAAGCTGACTAATTTTCAATCTGTTAAGTATGCAGTTGACTGACTGACATTTCTCACTGGGCAACGGGAGCAGGATTAAAAAAAAATCACAATTCAGCTCAATAAAGGTTCTCTTTTAAGAAAAACAAACACGTAGTTCAGGCAGGCGGCAACAGCAGGGAGCATTCGATTCCCAAATTATTTTTGAAAGAAGTGGCATTTGCACTTGAGTTATCAGTAGTAAAATGTTTTGCAGAGATCAGTGTTTCTCCATAATAGGCTGGGAAAATGCTTCATCCAAGGGCAGTTTTTCATACAAGTCTACTGCAAATATTTAGAGACAAAGAGCTAAATTTAAAGATAATATTTTCTGTTAAAACGACTGCTCTGGCACAGACTGCATGGTTCTGCTCAGGACGCTGTCATGTTTGATCACAAGATGAGACTGTGACTACACATCATTCAGGATATTTCCACTAGGTTCTGTTCCTGCCTCATTTGGCTGCTGAAACTCTCATCCCTGCCTCTCACCTGTAAACCTGATGACTCCAACACAATCCACCATGCAGCCGCCATAAACTGGAGGTCACCCAAAACTCTGCAGCCTGTGTCCTAACATGCAGCAAATCTTGCTCACCCATCGCCCCTGACCTGTACTGCCTCTTGCTTAAGAATTGTCTTCTTTTTAAAATATTCATCATTGTTTACAAATCCCTCAGTGGTCTCACCACCCTCTTATCTCTGCAATGGCCCATTCCCTCTAACTTTCTGATGTCATTAAAATCAGGCCTCCTCTGTAGCCCTGGTTTTAATCTCCCATGTCTTCGATAACTAAGGTGCCAACCTCTGTTATTCCCTCCCTGAATATTTCCATCTCTCCTCTCCACTAAGGTGATCCTTAATTTCATTTTCGTATAATCGTGCTGGAGCATCTGGACAGAAAAGACACATATGTTAGACTATTGTTTATTGACTACAGCTCTGCCTTCAATACCATAATCCCAAGCAAACTTGTCGCCAAACTCCGAGACCTAGGACTCAACACCTCTCTCTGTAACTGGATCCTTGACTTTCTGACCAACAGACCGCAATCAGTGAGGATAGGCAGCAATACCTCCAGCACGATTATTCTCAACACTGGTGCCCCACAAGGCTGCGTCCTCAACCCTCTACTCCCTATATACTTATGACTGTATGGCCAGATTCTGCTCTAACTCCATCTACAAATTTGCAGATGATACTACTGTTGTGGGCCGTATCTCAAACAGCGATGAGTCAGGGTACAGGAAGGAGACAGAGAGCTTAGTGGAATGGTGTCATGACAACAACCTTTCCCTCAATGTCAACAAAACAAAAGAGCTGGTCGTTGACTTCAGGAAAGTGGGCGGTGTATGTGCACCTGTCTACATCAACGGTGCTGAGGTCGAAAGGGTTGAGAGCTCCAAGTTCCTGGGAATAAAAATCACCAATAGCCTGTCCTGGTCAAATCACATAGATGCCATGGCCAAGAAAGCTCACCAGCGGCCCTACTTCCTCAGGAGGCTAAAGGAATTTGGTTTGTCCCCTTTGACACTCACCAACTTTTACCGATGCACCACAGAAAGCATCCTATCTGGGTGCATCACGGCTTGGTATGGCAACTACTCTGCCCAGGACTGCAAGAAACTGCAGAGAGTTGTGGACACAGCCCAGCACGTCACGGACACCAGCCTCCCCTCCTTGGACTCTGTCTTTACCTCTCGCTGCCTTGGTGAAGCAGCCAGCATAATCAAAAACCCCACCCACCCGGGACATTCTCTCTTCTCTCCTCTTCCATTGGGTAGAAGATACAGGAGCCTGAGGGCACAAACCACCAGGCTCAAGGACAGCTGCCATCACACGGTGATAAGACTATTGAATGGTTCCCTTGTACAACGAAATGGACTCTGACCTCACGATCTACCTTGTTGTGACCTTGCACCTTATTGCACTGCACTTTCACTGTAGTTGTGACACTTTACTCTGTACTGTTATTGTTTTTACCTGTACTACCACAATGCCCTCTGTACTAACTCAATGTAACCGCACTGTGTAATGAATTGACCTGTACTATTGATAGGCAAGACAAGTTTTTCACTGTATCTTGTACCGTGACAATAATAAACCAATACCAATACCAATTTTTATATCTATGCTTTCAGAAAACATTGAGGCCATTCAGTCCATTAAGTCTATGCTAGCTCTCAAGGAAAACCCATCAATCCCATTCGCCCACTTATTTTCCCGTAAACTCTTCCCCTCTGACTTGGCTGTTAACTCCATGCTGACTTTCTTGTCACCCACGTACCTCCATGAGGGGAAATTTACAGTAGACAATTAACAGACTAATCAGTACACCTTCAAACCCACCTCTCTGCTTTTCAGCCCCTGCTGTATCACCTTCCTAAGCAGTTCAGTGTTCCTGGACTCGCTTATGATCTTTAAGGTGCTACACAAATGCAAACTGCTGTCCATTTAAGGGAAAGCTAAATGAATATACAGCCCAGATTAAAGGTTCCATAGGATGAACCATAGTCCTGTGATAAATATGCTGGAAATGCTTGAGAAGATTTTCTTTAAAAAGAAAGAGGAATAATTGAGTCGCACGAACTTTGCTGGGTTCTTTCAGCAGCTTGTTTTTTGCTCCAGGCTCCAGCATCTGCAGTCTCCTGTCTTTCCAGCAAATCCCAATTGCCTCCATGTTCCTATGACTATTCAGAAACTTTTAGGTACATCCCAAATCATTTTCCTTTCAAATGTGCTGGTCAGTAGAAATTGCTCGTCTCCGAACTGGAAGTTCAAGTCCAAACTCGGGACATCATTGCTGCAGTGCCGTAAAGAAGGAGTATTGTACTTGTCGGAGGAGCTGTCTCTCAAACAGAGCATTGAATCAATGGCCAGTCTGCTCTCTTGAGACGATGTGAAAGACACCATACCAAAGCAAGTGGGTTCTCTTGGAGCCAGAGAAAATAGGAGCAGGAGAAGGCCATTTGGCCCTTCAAGCATGCTATCCCATTCAACACTATCATAACAGTCATAGAGTGCAAAAAACAGGCCCATCAACCAAGTCTGCACTGACTACTGTGCACCACTTACACTCATTCCATTTTATTTTTTTCCAACTGTTATAAGACTCTTGAATGGATCTCTTGTAAGATAAAGTTGAACTCTTGATCGCTGTGCTCTGTGCAATGGCCCTTGCACCTTATTGTCTGCCTGCATTGAACTCTGTAACACTATATTCTGCATTCTGTTACTGTTTTTCCTTCTGTACTTATGTTTGGAACGACCTGTATGGGTGGCAGGCAAAACAAAGCTTTTCACTGTACCTCGGTACATGCGATATAATAAAGCAATTACCAATCACTCCCAGAGTCTACCACTTACCACATGCCTAGGGGGAGTTTACAGTGACCATTTAACCTACTTAACAGCCTGGCTTTGGGACTTTTAAAACTTTATTTATACAGCATGGTAACAGGCCCTTCCGGATTAATGAGCCCGTGCCGCCCAATTACACCTACTAACCCGTACGTCTTTGGAATGTGGGAGGAAACCGGAGCACCCGGAGGAAACCCATGCAGACACAGGGAGAACGTACTAACTCCTTACAGACAGGGACCGGAATTGAACGCCGACCGCTGGCACTGTAATAGTGTCATGCCAACCGCTACACTACCGTGCCAATGTGGGAGGAGACCAAAGCAGCTGGTGAGGGGATCGCACACAGTCAAAGGTAGAACATGCAAACTCTCCACAGACAGCACCTGAGGTCAGAATTGAACCTGGGTTACTGCAGCTGTGAGGCAGTGGCTTTACAAGATGATAAGAGGCATCGATCGAGTGGACAGTCAGAGACTTTTTCCCAGTGCAACAATGGCTAACACGAGGGGACATAATTTTAAGGTGATCGGAGGAAGTTATAAGGGGGACGTCGGGGTAAGTTTTTTACACAGAGAATGGTGGGTGCGTGGAACACACTGACGGCAGAGGTTGTGGGGGGAGATACATTAGGGACATTTAAGAGACTCTTAGATAGACACATGAATGATAGAGAAATGGAGGGCTATGTGGGAGGGAAAGGTTAGCTAGATCTTAGAGCAGGATAAAATGTTGGCACAACATTGTGGGCCGAAGGGCCTGTACTGTGCTGTAGTGTTCTATGTTTTACAAGTTGTACCACTTCACCTGACTGTTCCTCTCAGTAACACGCTCCTGCTCAGTAACCTATCTATCTATCTGTCTCCTTCTTAGAAATATTAAGTAATTTGACCTCCACAGCTCTTTGTCATAGCCAGTCCCACAGGTTCACCTGTGAGCGCTGGTGTTGGGCAGGTGGGGCTGCTCAGGGCTGAGACGTGGGGCACAGGGCTGCACCCTGGCCAGAACAGAGACAGTGATCCATCGCTGGGGAATGGTTGTAGCTGCTCCATGTGTCAACAGACTGCCTGGACCATGTGGTCTCTCTCTCACCACTCCCTGCTGGGTGTGATGGAAGCTGTTGTCTGCCCCTTGTCTTTGTCTGGCTGCACAGCTCTCCTCCGCGGCAACGAGCTCAATGTTGGTGGCTGGCTGATGGGCCAAATGGACTCATCGGTGTTAAATTGGGCCGAAGCCTGGGACTCAAAACCTTCCCTCTAGCTGGTCGCTGAGGGTTGAGGAGGATTTGCGTGGCTGTGGGAACCACAGACTCTTCCACAGACAGAGTAGATGAGTGGGTAGTTTGTGAGCGATGCACATGCAGTGCAGCAATGCATGTGCAATGCAGTGACACATATGCAACACAGTGATGTGTGTGTAATGCAGTGATGTACATGCAATGCAATGAGGTACGTGTAATGCAATGACGCATGCGCAATGAGCAGGATGCAGTAACAGGCAGGATGCACTTGGCCGTCAATACAGTAAAACTCCGATAATCTGGCACGGTCCAGACTCTGGTGCCCGACAGGCTGATTTTCCAGACTATTGGATGATACACCGTTAATTAATTTTAAAAAACCCATTAAACTGGATTATAACGAACCTTCAAGGTAAATTAAAGGGAGTGGGGGAATTGGGGTCCCAGTGGGTGGGAAGGGAAGGTGGGAAGGTGGGAACTGGGGTCCCGGTGGGTGGGAAGGTGGGAACTGGGGTCCCGGTGGGTGCTAAGGTGGGAACTGGGGTCCCAGTGGGTGGTAAGGTGGGAACTGGGGTCCCAGTGGGTGGGAAGGGAAGGTGGGAACTGGGATCCCAGTGGGTGAGAAGGTGGGAACTGGGGTCCTGGTGGGTGGGGAGATGGGAACTGGGGCCCCAGTGGGTGGGAAGGTAGTGCGGCAAACATCACCTGGTGACCCTGATCCAAACCACTGGGATTTCTGAACAGTTGGATGGTGGATTATCTGAATTTTGCTGACTTCCGTGAAGCCAAACTAGTGTAGTTCAACATGGTCACATTATATTTCTGAGCTGTTCAATTTTTGAAGATACTGTTTGTGAGGTGCTACATGGGATCCCTGGTCTTGCCACTGCTTCCATTGGTTTACCCACAGGATTGCAGGGAGTAACCCACCCACCTCCCCTGTCCTTCCACAGCCACCACCCACCACAACACTTCCTCCTTTCACACTTAGCAGACAGCAGAGCCCACAACGCCCACCAGGACAGGTTGAGATGACTCATTAACCCAGACTGTGTTACCAGATTATCTCTCCCATTGTTTCACAAGAGTCATGGTGACCTGACCAAAACTGTTCTACTCTCCCCACCCTGCCTCTAACTCCTGACCTACAAACAGAACATGATAACTCTTCCTCACCCACAAAGAACAGCAACTGTCTCGGCTCACACCCTCACAGCACCACACTGATACAAGCCAGACATTGACTCTGGAACACTAGAGCTCAGTCCAAGCTTTAGACTGGATTATGAGCTCCCAAAGTAATATATTTTTCTTTCTGTTGTATGTGCATTTTAGTAACGCGAACAGTACTTAGTTCTATTATTGTGGAGCCGAACTATTTTTTTCAAGAGGAGTCCTGATTGAAATAATAATTCAGGATCTTGTGACAAGAATCCGGGCCAAGGGTGGGATTTAACCCCCGGAAAACTCCCGTGACATTTTAATGTGCCACATCTTCCAACTCCACTTCACAGCCAACCCTTGATTTCCCTCTGCTTCTCTGAAGAATTCGTTAGATCTGCTGGAATATCGAAGAGCGGGAGGGGATTTGATTGAAAAATGCAAGATCCGGTGGGGTCCTGATAGGGTGGGTATGGGGAGGATGAATCTTATTGTGGGGGAAATCAGAGGTCACCATTTAAAAATAAAGGGGTCACCCAGTTAAGAGATGAGGTGAACTCTTTTCTTTCGGTGGGGGGGGGGGGATCTTTGGAAGTCTCTTTCTCTAAAGTGGGGGAGCAGAACCTTTGAATGTTTTTAATGCAGAGATAGATATATTGTTGATAAGCGCGGAGGTGAAAGATTACCATGAGTAAGTCAGAATACAGAGTTGACTTTACAGTCAGACCAGCCACCTTCTTACTGCACAGCAGACCAGTAATAAGGGGCCGAGTGGCCTACCCCAGCTCCTAATTCATACGCTTCACACAGTTGGGAGGTGGGAGGCCTCTCTTTGAAGACTTGGCCCCCCCCCCCCAGTTTAATGCTTGGACTCTGACTCTGACAGCAGTCTGCTGCCGATGAGGTCCCTTTGGTTCTGACCCACTGGTTCGATCGGTATAACCTTGGAACTGGCTTCACTTCCCAATTACGTCCGAGTGCTTTCTTAAATAAACTTCAGCAAGAGGTACGTCCATGCCCAGAACTCCAAGACCCAGTCGCTTTTATTTATCTAGAGCGAACTCGAAGCTGCTGGAGAAAGGGCTGGCTCCATTCTCTCCAAGTCCTCCTACTTTTTTGATACCCCATTACCAGTGGTGCAGAAGGACCTTGGACACTATGTGAGCCTTGAGTATAATGGGACTTATGTTGGAAGTTCAACAAGTGTTGAACTGGAGCATCAGATTCAACAGTGGGGGTACTTAACACCTCCTGTAGCATCTACACATACTTTCAGTTACAAATTTCCAAATCAGATCCCATAGTAATATATAGAGCAATACATAGCCTGTACCATGTAACTTTAAGGAGCAGCAAACCCAGCAAGTCAGGAAATTATGGGCTGTAGCTGGAGAAACCTTGTTGGCTTCAATCCACTGGCTCAATTTTCCAAGGAGAACCAATGCTGGATAGAGCACAAACACACAGTTCAGCACATCACGGAAACCTGCCTCCCTTCCATGGACTCTGTCTACATTTCCAACTGCCTCAGTAAAGTAGTCAACATAATCAAAGACCCCACCCACCCCAGACATCTTCTCTTCTCCCCCTTCCCATCGGGCAGAAGATACAAAAGCCTGAAAGCACATACCACCAGGCTCAAGGACGGCTTCTATCCCACTGTTATAAGACCATTGAACAGTCCCCTAGTACGATAAGATGGACTCTTGACCTCATAAGCTACCTCGTTATGGCCTTACACTTTATTTGTCTACCTGCACTGCAATTTCTCTGTAACTGCTACACTTTGTTCTGCATTCTGTTAGTTTTCCCTTGTACTACCTCAATGCACTGATGTGATGATCTGTATGGATGACATGCAAAACAAAGTTTTTCACTGAATCTCGGTACACGTGACAATAATAAACCAATTGACCAATTTAAAAGTTGAGATGTGGAGGGGGAACTATGATTCATGGAGATATACAGCATGGAAACAGGGTCTTTTCCCTGTGGCACAATGGATCCACACCGACCTTCAAGCACCCATTTACACAAATCCTGCACTAACCTTATTTTCTCCACATCCTCATCAACCTCCCCGCACCCCCCCCCCCCCCCCCCACCGATTCTACTACTTGCCAACACACTAATGGCAATATATGTGGTCCATTAACTTTCCAAACTGCACATCTTTGAGATGCATAGGGTTAGGGAATCCACAAGGAAATGGCGGAAACTCATGCAGTCACAGGGAGTATATGTGAAGTCTGCATTGAGAGTGCCCGAGGTCAGGATTGAACCTGGGTTGTTGGACCTGTGAGGCAGCAGCTCTACCAGCTGTGCCACAGTGGACTGGGGCATGGCCAGGAAGTCAAGAGGCAGGATCAGAGGGATCCGGGAGAAGGGCAGTCCATGAGCCACTTGCAGCTGTTATTCCAAACCACCTCTCAGGGCCCGCTCACTCACTGTGCATGTCCTGCCCTGGTTTAACTTCCCAAACTGCATCACTGTACACTTCTAGCTGAATTGCATCTGCCATTCCTTGGCCCATTTTCCAAGTTGGTCTAGGTCCTGTTGTAGCCATAGACAAATTTCTTCACTGTCAGCTTGTCACCGAACACTCTAACAAATTTCTATAGATGTACTGTTGGAAGTATCCTGACGTTACATCACGGTCTGGTACGGCAATTTGAATGCACAGGAACATGAGAAGCTGCAGAGAATAGTGGACTCTGCCCAATACATCATGGGCACATCCCTCCCCACCACTGGTAGTATCTACAGGAGGCGCTGCCTCAAGGAGGCAACATCCATCATCAAAGATCCCCACCATCCGGGCCATGCCATCTTCTCGCAGCTACCATCGGGCAGGAGGTACAGAAGCCTGAAGTCCCACATCACCAGGTTCAGGAACAGCTGCTTCCCTTCAACCATTTGGTTCTTGAACCAACCAGCACAACCCTAATCGCTGCAGTTTAGCAACACCGTGATCACTTTAATCACTTTGCACTAAAGTGGACTTTGTTTTTGTTCTAATTGCGTTCTTTCTTGTATAAATTGTGTATAATTTGTGTTTAATTTATGTTTTTCTTGTGAATGCTGCTTACACGATGCTTTGTGCCTGTGATGCTGCTGCAAGTAAGTTTGTCATTGTACATATGACAATAAACTCAACTGCGACCACACCACCAATTTTAGTATCATCCACAAATTTACTAATCAATACCTATTGATACTAATTAACAAACTTATGAATCAATACCTATTGATACTATTTGCATTTATCAGCACTTGGTCAATAGTCTTCCATACCTTGGTGATTCAAGTGTTTGTCCAGATATTTGTTACTTGCTGATACTCCACCACCTTCTCAGGCAATGTGCTCGAGATTCGAACCACCCTCTGAGTGAAAAGGTTCCCCCTCAGATCCCCTCTAAACCTCTCATCCCTCACCCTAAACACTAGATTTGAACAGCTGGGCTACGCAGAAAAGTTTCCTGCTTTCTAGCCTGTCCATGTCCCACATAATCCTTTTAGGATTCCAAAAAAATGAGAAGTAGGATGTTAAGTGATTACGATTAGCTTGTGGATTTGGGAATGCAAAAAGGACAGAAAAATGGAAGCAAGATTTGCCAGTGGGATATCACACTGAAAACGTGTGGGTTGTTTATGAAGTAAGCAAGTGGCTCCTGAGCAGACACTGCGGCCCAGAATGGGAGCTCCACCTGCTCTTTACAGTCACATGGTTGTGCAGATCAGTGGAAGCTTTGCTTTCCTCTGGCCTTTGTTGACAATGGCACACATGTCAGCAAGGAGACAGTCGACGCTCACTTCCACACTGCGGAGGGAAGCACCACACGTCATCTAACTAGCAATCTGGGTCATTCAGAGGCTTCAAAGGGAAAGCCCACTGCTGTAGCGAGGTTAGAAATAAACACAGGGCATCATGCTGTTCTGTCGGAAGGGACCGCTGCACAGGCAAGTATGTGTCCTGCCGCAGGTACCACACCGCAGGACCTGCCCAAACAGATGAGTCAGCCCTTGGGGAATGATGCAATGGTTGTTTCAGGGTTGGGCATGCAGGGGTCTGAGAACCTATGTCCAGAGAGCACGCACAGAGACAGAGAGAGAAAGAAAGAGGTAGAGAGAGCGCAGATGTGCAGAGAGAGAGCAAGAGAGAGCAGAGAGAGTGAAAGGGATAGAGAAAGAGTGTGCAGAGAAAGAGAAAAAGAGACAGAAAGAGTGCAGAGAGAGTGAAAAAGGGAGCGCTGAGGACATGAGCAAGCATGGAGAGAGATACTGAGTGCAGAGGTAGAGAGCACAGAGAGAGAGAAAGTGCAGAGACTGAGAGTGAGCGCAGAGAGAGAGGGAGTGCAGGGAGAGGGTGGGAGCGCAGAGAGGGGGAGAGAACATAGAGAGAGGGAGAGAGCGCAGAGAGAGGGAGGGAGCGCAGAGAGAGCAATCAGAGTGACGGCAAACAGGGAGGGAGTGAGTGAGCACAGGGAAAGTACAGAGGGAGCAAGTGAACAGAGAAAATGAGAGAGAATGCACAAAGAGAGAGAGTGCAAGCACGTGCAGAGACAGGGAGCATGAGAGCACAAAATGAGTGAATGCCGAGAGAAGACGCGGTTGCAAAGGGAGAGAGGTAGGGTCTGAGCACTGAGGAGAGAGAGAGGGAGGGAGAGGAAGAGCAGGGGCCTGAGGGGTCAGAATGAGGAATCGAGGGGATAGAGCGAGTGAGGGTCTGAGGGCCGAGGGGACAGAGTGAGTCAGGCACCAAGGCTGAGAGAGGGCCTGAGAGTGCAGACAATGGGAGAGTGACCCAGAGAAAACAAGTGAGCAAGAGGTAACAAAGTGAAGTGCATCCAGACAGAGAGCGCAGTGTGAGGGAGAGTGCAGAGAGCGCAGTGTGAGGGAGAGTGCAGAGAGCACAGTGTGAGGGAGTGCAGAGAGCGCAGTGTGATGGAGAGTGCAGGGAGCACAGTGTGAGGGAGAGTGCAGAGAGCGCAGTGTGAGGGAGTGCAGAGAGCGCAGTGTGAGGGAGTGCAGAGAGCGCAGTGTGAGGGAGCGCAGAGAGCGCAGTGTGAGGGAGCGCAGAGAGCGCAGTGTGAGGGAGAGTGCAGTGTGAGGGAGAGTGCAGGGAGTACAGTGTGAGGGAGAGTGCAGAGAGCGCAGTGTGAGGGAGAGTGCAGGGAGCGCAGTGTGAGGGAGAGTTCAGGGAGCAATGTGAGGGAGAGTGCAGAGAGCGCAGTGTGAGGGAGTGCAGAGAGTACAGTGTGAGGGAGTGCAGAGAGCGCAGTGTGAGGGAGAGTGCAGGGAGCACAGTGTGAGGGAGAGTGCAGAGAGCAGTGTGAGGGAGAGTGCAGAGAGCAGTGTGAGGGAGTGCAGAGAGCGCAGTGCGAGGGAGAGTGCAGAGAGCGCAGTGCGAGGGAGAGTGCAGAGAGCGCAGTGTGTGGAGAGTGCAGAGAGCAGTGTGAGGGAGAGTGCAGAGAGCAGTGTGAGGGAGAGTGCAGAGAGCGCAGTGTGAGGGAGTGCAGAGAGCGCAGTGTGAGGGAGCGCAGAGAGCGCAGTGTGAGGGAGCGCAGAGAGCGCAGTGTGAGGGAGAGTGCAGTGTGAGGGAGAGTGCAGGGAGTACAGTGTGAGGGAGAGTGCAGAGAGCGCAGTGTGAGGGAGAGTGCAGGGAGCGCAGTGTGAGGGAGAGTTCAGGGAGCAATGTGAGGGAGAGTGCAGAGAGCGCAGTGTGAGGGAGTGCAGAGAGCACAGTGTGAGGGAGTGCAGAGAGCGCAGTGTGAGGGAGAGTGCAGGGAGCACAGTGTGAGGGAGAGTGCAGAGAGCAGTGTGAGGGAGAGTGCAGAGAGCAGTGTGAGGGAGTGCAGAGAGCGCAGTGCGAGGGAGAGTGCAGAGAGCGCAGTGCGAGGGAGAGTGCAGAGAGCGCAGTGTGTGGAGAGTGCAGAGAGCAGTGTGAGGGAGAGTGCAGAGAGCAGTGTGAGGGAGAGTGCAGAGAGCGCAGTGTGAGGGAGAGTGCAGCGAGCAGTGTGAGGGAGAGTGCAGAGAGCAGTGTGAGGGAGTGCAGAGAGCGCAGTGTGAGGGAGAGTGCAGGGAGCGCAGTGTGAGGGAGTGCAGAGAGCAGTGTGAGGGAGTGCAGAGCGCAGTGTGAGGGAGAGTGCAGAGAGCAGTGTGAGGGAGTGCAGAGAGCGCAGTGTGAGGGAGTGCAGAGAGCGCAGTGTGAGGGAGTGCAGAGAGCAGTGTGAAAGAGAGTGCAGAGAGCGCAGTGTGTGGAGAGTGCAGAGAGCGCAGTGTGAGGGAGTGCAGAGCGCAGTGTGAGGGAGTGCAGAGCGCAGTGTGAGGGAGAGTGCAGAGAGCAGTGTGAGGGAGTGCAGAGAGCGCAGTGTGAGGGAGTGCAGAGAGCGCAGTGTGAGGGAGTGCAGAGAGCAGTGTGAAAGAGAGTGCAGAGAGCGCAGTGTGTGGAGAGTGCAGAGAGCGCAGTGTGTGGAGAGTGCAGAGAGCGCAGTGTGAGGGAGAGTGCAGAGAGCGCAGTGTGAGGGAGAGTGCAGTGTGAGGGAGAGTGCAGGGAGCACAGTGTGAGGGAGAGTGCAGAGAGCGCAGTGTGAGGGAGAGTGCAGAGCGCAGTGTGAGGGAGTGCAGAGAGCACAGTGTGAGGGAGTGCAGAGAGCGCAGTGTGAGGGAGAGTGCAGGGAGCACAGTGTGAGGGAGAGTGCAGAGAGCAGTGTGAGGGAGTGCAGAGAGCGCAGTGCGAGGGAGAGTGCAGAGAGCGCAGTGTGTGGAGAGTGCAGACAGCAGTGTGAGGGAGAGTGCAGAGAGCGCAATGTGTGGAGAGTGCAGAGAGCAGTGTGAGGGAGAGTGCAGAGAGCAGTGTGAGGGAGAGTGCAGAGAGCAGTGTGAGGGAGTGCAGAGAGCGCAGTGTGAGGGAGAGTGCAGAGAGCGCAGTGTGAGGGAGTGCAGAGAGCAGTGTGAGGGAGTGCAGAGAGCGCAGTGTGTGGAGAGTGCAGAGAGCGCAGTGTGAGGGAGAGTGCAGAGAGCGCAGTGTGAGGGAGAGTGCAGAGAGCGCAGTGTGAGGGAGAGTGCAGAGAGCGCAGTGTGAGGGAGAGTGCAGGGAGCGCAGTGTGAGGGAGAGTGCAGAGAGCAGTGTGAGGAAGAGTGCAGAGAGCAGTGTGAGGGAGTGCAGAGAGCGCAGTGCGAGGGAGAGTGCAGAGAGCGCAGTGTGTGGAGAGTGCAGAGAGCAGTGTGAGGGAGAGTGCAGAGAGCGCAGTGTGTGGAGAGTGCAGAGAGCAGTGTGAGGGAGAGTGCAGAGAGCAGTGTGAGGGAGAGTGCAGAGAGCGCAGTGTGAGGGAGTGCAGAGAGCAGTGTGAGGGAGAGTGCAGAGAGCAGTGTGAGGGAGTGCAGAGAGCAGTGTGAGGGAGTGCAGAGAGCGTAGTGTGTGGAGAGTGCAGAGAGCGCAGTGTGAGGGAGAGTGCAGAGAGCGCAGTGTGAGGGAGAGTGCAGAGAGCAGTGTGAGGGAGAGTGCAGAGAGCAGTGTGAGGGAGAGTGCAGAGAGCAGTGTGAGGGAGTGCAGAGAGCGCAGTGTGAGGGAGAGTGCAGAGAGCGCAGTGTGAGGGAGAGTGCAGAGAGCAGTATGAGGGAGAGTGCAGAGAGCAGTGTGAGGGAGTGCAGGGAGCGCAGTGTGAGGGAGAGTGCAGAGAGCACAGTGTGAGGGAGAGTGCAGAGAGCAGTGTGAGGGAGAGTGCAGAGAGCGCAGTGTGAGGGAGAGTGCAGGGAGCGCAGTGTGTGGAGAGTGCAGAGAGCGCAGTGTGAGGGAGAGTGCAGAGAGCGCAGTGTGAGGGAGAGTGCAGGGAGCACAGTGTGAGGGAGAGTGCAGAGAGCACAGTGTGAGGGAGTGCAGAGAGCAGTGTGAGGGAGTGCAGAGAGCAGTGTGAGGGAGAGTGCAGAGAGCGCAGTGTGAGGGAGAGTGCAGAGAGCGCAGTGTGAGGGAGAGTTCAGGGAGCAATGTGAGGGAGAGTGCAGAGAGCGCAGTGTGAGGGAGTGCAGAGAGTACAGTGTGAGGGAGTGCAGAGAGCGCAGTGTGAGGGAGAGTGCAGGGAGCACAGTGTGAGGGAGAGTGCAGAGAGCAGTGTGAGGGAGTGCAGAGAGCGCAGTGCGAGGGAGAGTGCAGAGAGCGCAGTGCGAGGGAGAGTGCAGAGAGCGCAGTGTGTGGAGAGTGCAGAGAGCAGTGTGAGGGAGAGTGCAGAGAGCAGTGTGAGGGAGAGTGCAGAGAGCGCAGTGTGAGGGAGTGCAGAGAGCGCAGTGTGAGGGAGCGCAGAGAGCGCAGTGTGAGGGAGCGCAGAGAGCGCAGTGTGAGGGAGAGTGCAGTGTGAGGGAGAGTGCAGGGAGTACAGTGTGAGGGAGAGTGCAGAGAGCGCAGTGTGAGGGAGAGTGCAGGGAGCGCAGTGTGAGGGAGAGTTCAGGGAGCAATGTGAGGGAGAGTGCAGAGAGCGCAGTGTGAGGGAGTGCAGAGAGCACAGTGTGAGGGAGTGCAGAGAGCGCAGTGTGAGGGAGAGTGCAGGGAGCACAGTGTGAGGGAGAGTGCAGAGAGCAGTGTGAGGGAGAGTGCAGAGAGCAGTGTGAGGGAGTGCAGAGAGCGCAGTGCGAGGGAGAGTGCAGAGAGCGCAGTGCGAGGGAGAGTGCAGAGAGCGCAGTGTGTGGAGAGTGCAGAGAGCAGTGTGAGGGAGAGTGCAGAGAGCAGTGTGAGGGAGAGTGCAGAGAGCGCAGTGTGAGGGAGAGTGCAGCGAGCAGTGTGAGGGAGAGTGCAGAGAGCAGTGTGAGGGAGTGCAGAGAGCGCAGTGTGAGGGAGAGTGCAGGGAGCGCAGTGTGAGGGAGTGCAGAGAGCAGTGTGAGGGAGTGCAGAGCGCAGTGTGAGGGAGAGTGCAGAGAGCAGTGTGAGGGAGTGCAGAGAGCGCAGTGTGAGGGAGTGCAGAGAGCGCAGTGTGAGGGAGTGCAGAGAGCAGTGTGAAAGAGAGTGCAGAGAGCGCAGTGTGTGGAGAGTGCAGAGAGCGCAGTGTGAGGGAGTGCAGAGAGCAGTGTGAGGGAGTGCAGAGCGCAGTGTGAGGGAGAGTGCAGAGAGCAGTGTGAGGGAGTGCAGAGAGCGCAGTGTGAGGGAGTGCAGAGAGCGCAGTGTGAGGGAGTGCAGAGAGCAGTGTGAAAGAGAGTGCAGAGAGCGCAGTGTGTGGAGAGTGCAGAGAGCGCAGTGTGTGGAGAGTGCAGAGAGCGCAGTGTGAGGGAGAGTGCAGAGAGCGCAGTGTGAGGGAGAGTGCAGTGTGAGGGAGAGTGCAGGGAGCACAGTGTGAGGGAGAGTGCAGAGAGCGCAGTGTGAGGGAGAGTGCAGGGAGCGCAGTGTGAGGGAGTGCAGAGAGCACAGTGTGAGGGAGTGCAGAGAGCGCAGTGTGAGGGAGAGTGCAGGGAGCACAGTGTGAGGGAGAGTGCAGAGAGCAGTGTGAGGGAGTGCAGAGAGCGCAGTGCGAGGGAGAGTGCAGAGAGCGCAGTGTGTGGAGAGTGCAGACAGCAGTGTGAGGGAGAGTGCAGAGAGCGCAATGTGTGGAGAGTGCAGAGAGCAGTGTGAGGGAGAGTGCAGAGAGCAGTGTGAGGGAGAGTGCAGAGAGCAGTGTGAGGGAGTGCAGAGAGCGCAGTGTGAGGGAGAGTGCAGAGAGCGCAGTGTGAGGGAGTGCAGAGAGCAGTGTGAGGGAGTGCAGAGAGCGCAGTGTGTGGAGAGTGCAGAGAGCGCAGTGTGAGGGAGAGTGCAGAGAGCGCAGTGTGAGGGAGAGTGCAGAGAGCGCAGTGTGAGGGAGAGTGCAGAGAGCGCAGTGTGAGGGAGAGTGCAGGGAGCGCAGTGTGAGGGAGAGTGCAGAGAGCAGTGTGAGGAAGAGTGCAGAGAGCAGTGTGAGGGAGTGCAGAGAGCGCAGTGCGAGGGAGAGTGCAGAGAGCGCAGTGTGTGGAGAGTGCAGAGAGCAGTGTGAGGGAGAGTGCAGAGAGCGCAGTGTGTGGAGAGTGCAGAGAGCAGTGTGAGGGAGAGTGCAGAGAGCAGTGTGAGGGAGAGTGCAGAGAGCGCAGTGTGAGGGAGTGCAGAGAGCAGTGTGAGGGAGAGTGCAGAGAGCAGTGTGAGGGAGTGCAGAGAGCAGTGTGAGGGAGTGCAGAGAGCGCAGTGTGTGGAGAGTGCAGAGAGCGCAGTGTGAGGGAGAGTGCAGAGTGCGCAGTGTGAGGGAGAGTGCAGAGAGCAGTGTGAGGGAGAGTGCAGAGAGCAGTGTGAGGGAGAGTGCAGAGAGCAGTGTGAGGGAGTGCAGAGAGCGCAGTGTGAGGGAGAGTGCAGAGAGCGCAGTGTGAGGGAGAGTGCAGAGAGCAGTATGAGGGAGAGTGCAGAGAGCAGTGTGAGGGAGTGCAGGGAGCGCAGTGTGAGGGAGAGTGCAGAGAGCACAGTGTGAGGGAGAGTGCAGAGAGCAGTGTGAGGGAGAGTGCAGAGAGCGCAGTGTGAGGGAGAGTGCAGGGAGCGCAGTGTGTGGAGAGTGCAGAGAGCGCAGTGTGAGGGAGAGTGCAGAGAGCGCAGTGTGAGGGAGATTGCAGGGAGCACAGTGTGAGGGAGAGTGCAGAGAGCACAGTGTGAGGGAGTGCAGAGAGCAGTGTGAGGGAGTGCAGAGAGCAGTGTGAGGGAGAGTGCAGAGAGCGCAGTGTGAGGGAGAGTGCAGAGAGCGCAGTGTGAGGGAGAGTGCAGAGAGCAGTGTGAGGGAGAGTGCAGAGAGCAGTGTGAGGGAGTGCAGAGAGCGCAGTGTGAGGGAGTGCAGAGAGCGCAGTGTGAGGGAGAGTGAAGAGATCAGTGTGAGGGAGTGCAGAGAGCGCAGTGTGAGGGAGAGTGCAGAGAGCAGTGTGAGGGAGAGTGCAGAGAGCAGTGTGAGGGAGTGCACACCGACTCTGTGCTCTGACAGAGTGAGTATATGCAGAACGGTTACAGAGCAGTGTTCCCCACAGACGGAGGAGCCTCCAGTATAGCCTTTGCTGCGAGTGTGCCTCTCCACTGGTGAACTGTGAGGCCCAAGCTGCGAACTGTGAAAACAAGGCAGATTCCTGGACTCAAGTTCATTTTGGCAGCAACCAGACTGACTTGCCTCTCTGAAACGGGCACTCGTTCCCCTCCCGCCTTCCCTTGGGGAATTATTCCAGCAATCAGTCAAACAACAGAGGGACTGGACTCAAACTCAACCAAAGAAAAGCCAGCTCTGCCAAAGGGAAAAAAATGATCACTCTTGCTTCAGTGGAAACCAGACTTCACAATGCACGGTTAGATTGTGGAAACATGGGGATACAGCTGGTGGGAGCCCTGGATCACCAGCCCTCAGCCTACATTTTATAAACAGTGCCCGCTACCCTGTCATGTCTGCAGCGGATAACATGGCTGGAGCAGAGAACAAACTGCTGAAGGAACTCAGCGGGTCAGGCAGTATCTGTAGAGGCAGAGGGAGGGTGACATTTCGGGTTGAGACCCCTTCGTCAGGACCCGAAACGTTGTCTATCCCTTTACGTCCACAGATGCTGCCTGACACCCCTGAGCTGTTCCAGCAGCCTGCTTTCGCTTCAGATTCCAGTGTCCGCAGTCTCTTGTGTCTCTGGATAACGTGGCTGGTTTCAAGGAAGTATGAGGAATAGATGAAAGGTGGTAAATTCTAATTTTGAAAAACATTTGCACCAACTCATCAAAGCCAATATGAAGCCAGCCACTGTGCCCGTTATATATAGCAATACTCTTTGGGCACCGCCATATTTAAGTGCACAGGAATGAACAGATAACCTGGCAGATGTGTTAGACTGACCTGCTCGTCACCTGACCCACATTTACTGACTGCTGCTGGCCAGGAAAGCGCACCGGTGCCTCTACTGCCTCACAAAGGCTAAGGGAATTTGGCACGTCCCTGATGAGCCTCACCAGTTTTTATAGATGCACCACAGAAAGCATCCTATCCGGATGCATCACGGCTTGGTCTGGCAATTGATCTGCCCGAGACAGCAAGAAATTGCATTGCGTTGTGGACACACAGCTCAGTCCATCATGAAAACAAGCCTACCCTCAGTGGACTCCGTCTGCACTTGCTGCTGCCTCAGGAAAGCATCCAACGTAATCAATGACCCCTCCTGCCCAGGTCATTCTCTCTTCTCCCCCACCATCCACTGGGCAGACGATACAAAGGTGTGAAAACACGCACCATCAGGCTCAGAAACTCAGTGGGGTCAGGCAGCGCCTGTGGAGGGAAATGGACCGTCGACGTTTCTGGGTGAGACCCTTCATCTGGACTGAAAGATAGTGGAGGGATAACCAGTATAAGATAGAGTAGATATGTACAGAGTAGATGTGGCCAAGTTGTTTCCCATGGTAGGGGAGTCTAGTACAAGAGGGCACGACTTCAGGATTGAAGGGAGCCCATTCAGAACAAAGACGAAGAGAAATTTCTTTAGCCAGAGAGTGGTGAATCTGTGGAATTTGTTGCCATGGGCGGCTGCGGAGGCAAAGTCATTGGGTATATTTAAGGCAGAGATTGATAGGTATCTGAGTAGCCAGGGCATCAAAGGTTATGGTGAGAAGGTGGGGGAGTGGATCAGCCATGACAGAATGGCAGAGCAGACTCGATGAGCCGAATGGCCGACTTCTGTTCCTTTGCCTTATGGTCTTATAAAGAGTTGAGGGGGAGGAGCGGAGCAAGCGGTAGGTGGATTCAGGTGAGGAGGGGTGATGGGCAGATGGAGGAGGGGGGAGTGGGACTAGCGACAGAGGCTGTGCCAAAGGGCTGCAGGTAATGGAATCTGACAGGAACGGACGGCGGAGCATGGAATCGAGGGAGGGAGGTGGGGAGTGCAGACCAGGGTGGGGCAGGGGACCCAGCGGAAGCGGGTGGAAGAGGGGAAAGAAACAGGGTGATGGGGGGCTCGGGTGGGTGTCGGAGGAACTGGGTAGATCGGGGGGAGAGGGAAAAGGGACAGAGAGGGAGCAGTTAACCTGAAGTTGGAGAGTTCAATGTTTTTTTTATTTTATTTACAGCGTGGTCACAGGCCCTTCCAGCCCAACGAGTCCGCGCCGCCCATTTTAAAACCATATTAACCTACCCGTACATCTTTTGGAATGTGGGAGGAAACCGGAGCACTCAGAGGAAACCCACGCAGACATGGGGAGAATGTAAAAACTCCTTACAGACAGCGACGGGAATCGAACCCCAATTGCTGGCGCTGTAATAGCGTCGCGCTAACCGCTACACTAACGTGCATTATGCTGTTGGTGCAGTTGTGTTCCTCTGCTGTACAACTCAGTGACTCTACAACCTGCTACTCTCTTTGCCCTCAATCACTTGACCAGGATCCCCTCAATTGCCTTGTGTCTATTCTTTTTGGGTGTTCCATAACACATAGGAACAGAATCAGGCCACTTGGCCCACCGAGTCTGTTCTGCCATTTGATCATGGCTGATTTGGGCTTGGGACGGTAGTGTAACGGTTAGCGTAACGCTATTACAGCGCCAGCGACCCGGGTTCAATTCCCGCTGCTGTCTGTAAGGAGTTTGTACGTTCTCCCCGTGTCTGCGTGGGTTTCCTCCGGGTGCTCCGGTTTCCTCCCACATTCCAAAGACGCACAGGTTAGGAAGTTGTGGGCGTGCTATGTTGGCGCCAGAGGCGTGGCGACACTTGCGGGCTGCCCTCAGAACACTCTATGCAAAAAAGATGCATTTCACTGTGTGTTTCGATGTACATGGGACTAATAAAGGTATCTTATCTTTATTTCTTGATTTCACTTATGCTCTTCCCTGGTAAAAATACTTCACTTTCTCCTGAAGCGAGAGGGTTTTCAGTGCTTCCACTTGGAAATACTATCCAAGGGAGGGGTGTCTAAAACTGATTCCCACAAGAGGGGTGTGTGAAACTAGGGGGCATAAGAATGATTTGTTCTGAGATTTCCATATTTGCATGACACATGAAAGGCTATTTCAGCTCACGCAGCAAATCCCACCCCTCCACTAACTTTCTCCGTAACTTATTCTTCCCACATTCCCATCAACATTCCCCAGATTCTACCACTCACCTACACACCAGGGGGAATTTTCAGTGGCCAATTAACCCAGCAATCCTCACGTCTTTGGGACATGGGAAGAAACCAGAGCAGCTGGGGGAAAGCCATGTAGATATGGGGAGAACGTGCACGACATGGGTCACCGGAGTGGTGAAATGGCCACTGTTCCAGCTGCATTGTGGCGGCATCCTAGCGATAACTGATGGATCCTCTGCGGGATCCACAGATCTATCATGGGTGGGACTGGAGGAAATAGACAGGGGCCGATTCGAACGTTGCGCGCTTCCTCTTCTGTTTGTGATTGGCTCTGTGTGTTCCTGTTGGAGAGACCTGAAGCGACGAGCACTTTCTCAGAAGTTTCTCCACCACTTGGGCCAGAGATTACTGTGGGTCGGTGAGGATGTCACATCTTAATCCAAGGGCGATGGTGGAACGTTCCCTCTGTCCTAGAAACTGTGTGGTGTGTCGGAGCTCAGAGGTGCGGATTACCCACTGAAGCTCACAGAACGTGGTCGATGCTGGGGATGTTGGCCTGAGAGACAGCACTGACATTGGTTCCTTCAGTGGATTTGGAAGATCTTGTGGAGCCAAAAGTAGTGGTATTTCACCAGGGTTTTGAGGTACTTGCTATAGACTGTCCATAACATTGAGGTAGGTTTTGCTTTTCGTTTTTGGCACTCAGAGAGGTTAAATGTTGTGTTTTATTTTCATGCCTCCGAAGCACACAGGAGAATTCGCTGCTGGCTTGGAGGTCTTGGTGTTCAAATGAGGGGTCTTCAACCTGAAACATTAGCTCTGCTTCTCCCTCCACAGATGCTGCCCGACCTGCTGAGTATTCCCAGCATTTTCTGTTTTTGTTTCAGATTCCTAGCACCTGCAGTTTGTAATTTTCAAACTTATTGCCTTCCTTAGTTTTTCCAAGGAGGATTTTTCCAATGTTTACATGCAACCACAGCAAACTTTGTTTCAAATGGATTCAAGTAAATGTGTTATCTGGTGTTAAACCACTGATCAGTGATGTTCCACAGAGTGACCTGAAGCATTAACTCTGTTTCTCTTTCCATTGATGCTGCCGCATTTGCTAAATGTTTCCAGCATTTTCTGGTTTTGCATCTAACTGGTTCCGTGTAATTAGATCGAACTGTTGTATTCAATGAGAAATTGATTTATTTCATTGACTGAAATATTAACATGTCCTGACAGAACGTGTCATGGAAATTACTACTTTTAATCTCTCTGAATTTTGGTCTAGTTGGAAAAAAACGTGTGGGAAAAATGGTAATATCAAGGCATTTAAACCTTGCAAGGAGGCAAGTTTTGTTAATTTCAGTGTCTATTTGCTTACGTTAAGGAAAGATATCATGAAAGACATTCCACAGCACAGATCACAGCTCTGTTCACACAGATTTAGTTCTGGCAGCACTAAGCTCTGTAGATAAACTGTTGTTTTATATAAAAGCATCGCTCCTTATCAGACCAAAGAGATGATCTGAAAGGAACACATTAAGCAGGCATTATATAACCATACATTAGTCCTGACCTTGAGCTTTCATCGCTCTACCATTGGCAAGCCATGCTTTCAGCCGCCTCGACACCCGGCTCTGGAAGACCCTCCCTCAGTCTATTTGAAATCTCCCTTTTTGACCAAGTTTTTGGTCTGACCCTTGCTCCTCCTTCTATGGTTAGGAATCAAATTCTGTTTGATAAAACTCCTGTACTGTGCTTTGGGACACATTTGCTGCAGTAACAGTGTTGTTGGCATCAGTCATGCAATAGTTCAGGGGAGAAGACCTCTATTATGTTCGGATGGCTACTCCATACACTGTAAATCCAACCTGGCAGCTAACAAATGGACTGCAAACAGCCCGAACATAATATGAGTGCAAGACTCATTAAGTCCTTGTTGGAATCGTTCTTCTGGCTGCTACATTCTGTGAACTACAAAGGAAATCCTGGAAATGGAAGGGGAAAGTATTCTTCCTGGATTGTACTTGAGTTTTGAGTTTGAGTTTATTGTCACTGTTATATGCACAGGCGCAACGAAAAGCTTACTTGTGGCAGCATCACAGGCACATAGCATTAGACAAAACATTCACAAGAAAAACATAAATTAAACATAAATTATATAAAATTATACAAGAAAGAACACAATTAGAACAAAGAAAACAAAGTTCATTGTAGTGCAAAGTGGTCATAGTGTTGCTATACTGAGGTAGTGATTAGGGTTGTGCTGGTTGGTTCAAGAACCAAATGGCTGAAGGGAAGTAGCTGTTCTTGAACCTGGTGGTGTGGGACTTCAGTACCTCCTGCCCGATGGTAGCTGCGAGAAGTCGGCATGGCCCGGCTGGTGGGGATATTTGATGATAGATGTTGCCTTCTTGAGGCAGTGTCTCCTGTAGATACTACCGATGGTGGGGAGGGATGTGCCCGTGATGTAACCCTTCTCCCTGTCTCACAGTTACTCTGTGGACAGTCATTGTAGCTCCTCTATAATAACCATCATGAGATGGAAATTGGGAATGGTTAAAATAATAAATTAAAAAGATAAATAAGCAGACACCAATATGGTGAGCCGCTTACCAGCCAGGGTCTAGGCTGTGACATTGCTTAATGTGTTGGAGATTTACAAATTATAAAATTAAAATCTATTACAAAAATTATGACAACATAATGTAAAATAGAACCGAACCACACATAAGAATAAAAAGCCAACTACAACAAAACCCAAGAGACTTCCACTGAAAATTAAGAATCCATAAATATTCTAAAAATGTTAATGGTCCTTAAATAGTTTCTGCTCTTGCCCTTGCCTGTCAACAGCCAGATACAACAAGGGGACCGAAGACCGCATAGAAAGAATGGAACCCAATTCTACAGCACAGCGACATTCCCCCATTCACCTGCTTCACCTTTCATTGCGGAGACACCAGAGACTGCAGATGCTGGAATCTGGAGCAACACACAAAACACTGGAGGAACTCAGTGGGTCAGGCAGCATCTGTGGTGGGAAATAGACAGTCAATGTTACAAGTTGAGACCCTTCTTCTGGACTTCCAGATGAAGAGTCTCAACCTGAAACATCGACTGTCCATTTCCCCCCTGTGGATGCTGCCTGACCCGCTGAGTTCCTCCAGTGTTTTGTGCGTTGCACCTTTCATTGTGTGGTGCTCACACTGCGTCATGGGCTAACAAAGAGTGTCACTGAAATATCTCAGTCAGCTAACCTTGCATTATTGTCCAAGGTCAGTTAACTTCAGTGCCAATATACAATGTGGCCATGAAGCAGTTGTCCTACCAGCTCTGTGCCAAGACTCTATTACTGGCCCTGCTTTGACCCTCCACTCTGTACTATCTGACCTGTACATAAACCTGACCAAACAGCTTTAGCCTGTATGGCCTGTTTTCTCCTTCCCCCCCCCCCCCCCCCCCCCACAGACTTTTCAAAGACAAGAGAACGGTCATGTGGTGCACTCTCCAAAGAAGAACTTATTGTGATTTGAAGTCCAGTACTTCTCCTGAGCATGCTAACACATTCACAAGGCCTTGGGTTTGGATTCGTACAACCCTTCACCAATTTATGAAGTTGCCCTCTGATTGATGGACAAGGACAATATTTGGAGAGATATGGCTCATGTGCAGGCAGAAGTTTAATTTGGCATCATGTGCGGCACAGACAGTAGGGGCTGAAGGGTCTGCCCCTGTGCTGTACTGTTGTGTGTTCAAACAATCCTTCCAAACATGAGAATCTGAGGTAACTTCCCAACATGAGGATAAAGCTATTAATATGATGGAGTTATGTAGAGAGTGGCCTTGAACAAATGGGGCTCACCCCAGGCTTTGTGGGATTGTTACTGTCCCGAAGCAGGTGCATCCTCAACACCTGCAACAGCACGAAAGCCCAACCAACCAAAACTTAAATGGAAGCATTTTCCAGTTAAAACTGATGTTTAAATAGAATATTTCCTACAAAATATTTTTGAAATACAACTGCCAACATTTATGCAGCACCATTAAAAACTCCCAGGAGGACCGTCAAACAAAATCTGACACCGTGCCTAAAAAATCCTTCTCCAGTGTTCCCCCCGTGAAGAACTGCTGTTACTTAGGAAAGAAAAATAAACTCTTTGTAAAACTGGATAGTTTTAAAGGCACAATTATCTCCCCTCCCTTTCAAGCTCCTCAATGTTATGGCAGTTGGTGCACAAGTGCAGAACTCCCTATACATAAATCCAAACAGATGACTCATGTAATACCTCTGAAGATATTTCCACTGTGCAGTTTGATGATCTAGTACAGACACTGCTGTGGATTTCCTCTCATTGGGTAGTGGAATAAAATAGCAAGCATACTTCACAAAGGGTTCTCAAAATCTACCATATAGTTGGCAGTCCACACTGGCTAAATCCAGGGTCAAGTCCCTAAGACAACAATAAATGAAGCTTTACACAGACTGGGAATGCAGGGAGCAGCTGATTTTTCTGGGAAAGTAGAAACTGTTGTCATGCGATCTTTGGCAAGAAAAAAATGTGAGCCAGTTGCTAAGGGAAGAGTATTTTCTTTCCATGCTCCCACCAAGAAGGAGGGGGATCTGAGGGTTAATTTTTTTTTCACACAAAGAGTCGTTGGTATCTGGAATGAGCTGCCAGAGGACATGGTGGAGGAAGGAACATTAATAACATATAAGATGTATCTGGGCGGGTACTGGACTGAGCAGGGCACAGAGGGATATGGAATTAATGCAGGTAAGAGGGATTAGTATAGATAGGCATGATGGTTGGCATAGACACGGTGGGCCGAAGGGCCCGTTTTTACTCTATGACAAACTGACTGAACTACATTTTCCCCTCAGGACACAGAGTTCACTATCACCCAGTGAAATCATTTAATTCCAAGGGTCACGGCACAGGGCCAAATCCACAGGAAGAATTATGAGCCATTTTACTTTTGGACCCCACATGACAATTCAGTTCATGAAAGAGTTAGAAGGAAACTGCCAACTGTAAAGCCAACAGTAAACAAATCGGAAAAGTAATTGCCTTTTCTGCACACTTACATCCAAATACATACAGCTTTAAATAAAGATGACATATAGTGACATCTCTATAGCAGCCAGAGTGGAGATAATTAGGTAATTTCACTCTCAGTCAAGTGGTGACCACATTATTACAAGTCACTGTAAATTATATAAATAAATCCATTGCAAATAAATGTCCTTCACTCACTGCATTTTCTGGAGAAATGACCCGGCTTTTATAGGAAGAAGTTGCTGCAGTTTGAGTTCCCCTCCCCCACCTGTTAAACTTTAAATTGACTTTATTTTCTCTGACGTACCTTATACCTACCCCGATGCCAATTTTCTAATTGTTACAATGTTGCCAATAAGTATCTGAGTGAATTTTAAAAATATCAACGAATATCCTTCATCAGCAAAGCCAAAAATCTGACGCCAAATTCTGACGCTGGCTTCCTTTTGCCGATTATTATATTTGGCAAGAATTTTCAATTTGATTGGTGAGACTGCACTTGGAAGATTGTGCACAGTTTTGGTCACCCAGTCATAGGAAAGATGTCATGAGGCTGGAAAGAGTGCAAAGAAAGATTTACGAGAATGACGCCAGGCCTCGAGGGCCTGAGTTGTAGGGAGAGGCTGGGACTTTATTCCTTGAAGCAGGAGACTGAGGCATGACCTTACAGAGGTGTATAAACTCATGAGGGGCATAGATAGGGTGAATGCACAGTCCTTTCCCCATAGGTTTAAGGTGAGAGGGGAAAGATTCAAAAGGGACCTGAAGGGCAACTTCTTCATACAGAGGGCGGTGTGTATATCGAACAAGCTGCCAGAGGAAGTGGTTGAGGCAAGTATATGAACAACATTTAAAAGACAGTTGGACAGGTACATGGATAGGAAAGGTTTGGAGGGATATGGGGTGCAGGAAAATGAGACTCATTTCTATGGGCATCTTGATCGGCATGGATGAGTTGGGCTGAAGGACCTGTTTCCGTGCTGTATTACTCTGGTATTTTAGTATTTGGTATTGGTTTATTATAGTCACTTGTACCGAGGTACAGTGAAAAACTTTTCTTGCATACCGATCGTACAGGTCAATTCATTACACAGTGCAGTTACATTGAGTTAGTACAGAGTGCATTGAGGTAGTACAGGTAAAAACAATAACAGTACAGAGTAAAGTGTCACAGCTACAGAGAAAGTGCAGTGCAATAAGGTGTAAGGTCACAACAAGGTAGATCAGGTCAGAGTCCATCTCATAAGGGAACCATTCAATAGTCTTACCACAGTGGGGTAGAAGCTGTGCTTAAGCCTGGTGGTATGTGCCCTCAGGCTCCTGTGACCCTTTAACTCTATCTTAACCAAACCTCTTCTTATTGCTGCTTCCCAATAAGGGTGTCCTCACCAGAATACTTAGGTTCATTTTTAGTTTAGCTGCATCAAACTTTACTTAATGTCTAAGTTAAAGTCGACTTACATTTTTAAGGATAGAAGTTACCTTGTGTTTTAAACATCACGCTTGAGATTGCATGATTCTTAATAATTCTGTGGCTGCCAAATCTTGCAGTGTATGACCAAATGGATATTTTGAAGCCACAAAATCTTTAACCCACAGACCACCAATGGTACCTGTTCTCCAGCAACAGAGCTGCGTGGTGCATCAATGTAATGCAGATTACAGGTCAGAGATGAAGTCAAAATCCCCTAAAGATGGTGTGACAGATGCATCAGTTGGTGTGGAGATGGGAAGCATACAGGTCAAGTCAGAATCAGAATCAGGTTTATTATCGGTGACATATGTCATGAAATTTGTTGTTTTGTGGCAGCAGTACAGTGCAAAGATATAAATATTACTAAAAGTTACAAAAATAAATAATTAGTGTAAAAGAGGAATAACGAGGTAGTGTTCATGGACCTTTCAGAAATCTGATGGTGGAGGGGAAGAAGCTGTTCCTGAATCACTGAGTGTGGGTCTTCAGGCTCCTGTACCTCTTCCCTGATGGTAGTAACATGAAGAGGGCATGTCCCTGGTGGTGAGGGTCTTTAATGATGGATGCCGCCTTCTTGAAGTGCCCCTGGATTCAATCTTAGGGCTGTGCTGGGTCAAGTGATGAGGTAGTAGCTGGGAGCTAGTCATTGCTACACCTTACCTCCATAACCAGAACTGGGAGGTAAAAGTACTGCCAGCCAGGGATTAGAGGGATAGGGGTCAAACTCAGGGAAATGGGACTAGCCTAGATGGGCATCTTGTTGGCATGGATGAGTTGGGCCAAAGGGCCTGTTTCCATGCTGTATTACTCTATGACTGTAAGAGAATGGTAGTTAATGAAGGAACCCAAAGACTTCCAGAGGGATAGTTATGGATAGAGGTGATCCATGCATAGAGGCAGAAAGCATAGTGTAACACTGAATGGGCACTTTTATTGGTCTTCACCAAGACGATACTGCCAAACTCGTAGTAGAAGCAGAAATAGTAATGGATGGGTGTAAAATGATAAACATGCATTTGTGAGGCGGTATACACTTGTGAAAACCAACATCCCCTCCTCTGGCTCTGTCTACACTTCCCACTGTCTTGGTGAAGCAACCAACATAAACAAAGACCTCTCCCACCTCAATCATTCTCTCTTCTCCCTCCTTCCATTCGGCAGAAGGTACAAAAGCTTGAGAGCACGTACCACCAGACTCAAGGACAGCTTCTATCTAATGTTATAAGACTCTGGAATGGATCTCTTGTATGATAAAGGTAAACTCTTGATCTCCCAATTTACCTGCACTGCACTTTCTCTGTAACTGTAACACTATATTCTGCATTCTGTTGTTTTCCCTTTTGTACTACCTCAATGTACTTATGTATGGAATGATCTGTCTGGAAGGCACGTAAACAAAGCTTTTCACTGTATCTCAGTACATACTACAATAATAAACCAAATACCAATTACACTTCAATAAATCACCAGGACCAGATGGAATGCTGGTGCTGGAGATTGCATGATGACTTGTCATTACCTTTCAACGCTTCCTATGGATAAGGGAAAGGTGCCAGGGGACTGTAAGGTAGCAAATGTGACATCTTTATTTAACTAGAGGCCAGTCAGGTTAACCTCAGTGGTGGGGTGAATTTTTAGAAACAATAATCTGGGGAAAAAAATAACATGCACTTGGAGAAGTTTTGAGTTAACAGTGGAGAGTCAGCATGGCTTTGTTAAAGGGAATTCTTGCGTGAATAATGCAATTGAATCTTTTGATGAGGTAACAGAGAGGTCATTGAAGGGATGTTGTCAACATGCTCTTTCAGAAGACATCTGACAAGGTCCGATACAAAAGGCTGGTTAACCAAATTGAGGTGCATGGAATTACAGAGTCAGTGTCAGCATGAAAAGGAAATTGGCTTAAACACAGAAGGCACAAATGTAGAAAAATAGGAGTTGGAACAGGCCATTTGGCCCTTCGAGCCTGTTCCAGCATTCAATGTGATCGTGGCCGATCATCCATACTCAGCTCCCTGATCTGCTCTCTCCTCATATCCCATGAACACTTCAGCCATAACTATATCTAACTCCTTCTTGAATATATTTAATGACCTTCATGTCTAAGTCTATCAATCCTTTAAAGTGCAAGGGCATGTTGTAAAATCAGGGTAGTAAAGTATACATAATCCTGGGATTGATAAAGGCAGGGAAGTTACATTCAGCTTTTATAAAAGACTAATTAGACCATAATCACTCATTCTTATTATGACAAAGAAGAAAGCCATTCAGCCCATCTGGTCCATGCTGTCTCCTAGCAGTTCCATTCCAGCCTGCAACTTATTCTCTCTCTCTCATACGCACATGTATACACAAGTGCACATCCACACGTGTGTAGATGTACACGTATGTACATGCACACACCAACATGTCAGTAAGCGCGCACGCATGCGCACACACACACACACACACACACACACACACACACACACACACACACACACACACACACACACACACACACACACACACACACACTCTCTCTCTCTCTCTCTCTCTCTCTCTCGTGCCCATCAATTCCCCTTTGGTTCTTTTGATCACTTCCGAACACCAAGGGGTAGTAACCAATTAACCTACCAATCAATCGTTTTATTAATTGGAGTAATGTGCCTTTATCCCAGTCACCTCACTTTGGGAGAAGGTACAGAAGGGATTAACAACAAGGAGAAAAAAAAACAAAACTGCTGGAGGGAAATCAACAGTCAACATTTTGGGCCGAGACCCTTCATTTGGACTGATTGGATGAAGGGTCTCGACTTGAAACATTGGGGCAGGAGATGGAACCTGCAATTGGTCTCTGTGCGTTTTGGGAACCCTCATTCCTTACTGTCTACTGGTGAGCTTTGCTGAATGACGTTCGAGGCCAAAGTCAGTGCTGCTGAGGTGCGTGGAGGTGAACTGAGCCATCGATAGGAGCTGTCTAACCTCTGAGTTACATCTGGCTGATGTAAGGTGCAGTGGGATTTCAACACCTGAGGAATTGTAACCCAGTGAAAGACAATGTCTGCAGGAAACAGGAGGCAAAATAGGGTCAAGGGCCTCACTGAACTAAAGCACCTTCACCCTTAGACCTAATGTGCCACCTCACCACCCCTCCCAATTACTCAGTCCTCTGCCTCTTACCCTCTCCTCACGCAAGCTAAAGGAACCCCACCCCTTCGCCTCGCTACATTACAGCCTTCCAGACTCAACATCAAACTCACCAATTTCAGACAATTAGCATTTCAAACATTTTCTCTTCTTATTTCCAGCATTCAAGTATTGTCGTTTGGTAACTCCAGAGAGTGTTTCTGCTTCTCCTGTTTACTCTTGCTGCTTTTCACTCAAAGAGTCAAGTTGCCCAACCAAGCTAGTCCCATTTGCCTGCATTTGGCCCATATCCCTCTGAACCTTTCTTATCCATGTACCTGTCCAAATGCCTAGTAAGTGTCATACCTTTACCACTTCCTCTGGCAACTTGTTCCATATGGAGTACTGTGTACAGTTTTGGTCACCGTGTTATTAGGAAAGATGTGGTTAAACTGGAAAGAGCGCATAAAAGATTTACGAGGATGTTGCCAGGACTAGAGGGCCTGAGTTACAGGGGGAGGTTGGCCAGGCTAGGTCTTCATTTCTTGGAACGTAGGAGAATGAGGGGTAACTTTATAGAAATGTTTAAAATTATGAGAGGCATAGATAAGGTGGATGGTAACAGTCTTTTCCCCAGGGTAGGGGAGTCCAAAACTAGGGAGTGTGGGTTTAGGGTGAGAGAGGAAAGATTTAAAAGGGACCTGAGGGGCATCTTTTTCACACAGAGGGTGGTGAGTATATGGAACGAGCTGCCAGAGGAAGTGGTTGAGGTAAAATAGTATCATTTAAGAAGCACTTGGATAGGTACATGCAGGGGCGGGGCTTGGAGGGATATGGGCTGAACGCAGGAAATTGGGATGAACCGGGTGGGCACTGTGGTCGGCATGGACTTGTTGGGCCGAAGGGCCTGTATCCGTGTTGTATTGCTCTATGACTCTGTATACTCACCACCCTCTGTGTGAAAAAGTTTATATACCTCTGTAAGGTCACCCCTTAGCTTCCTTTGCTCCAAGGAAAAAAGTTCCAGCCTATCCAGTCTCTCCTTCTGACTCAAGCCCTCCAGTCCTGGTATCTTCCTCGTGAATCTTTTATGCACTCTCTCCAGTTTAATGATCCTTCCTACAGAAGGGTGACCAGAACTGCACACAGTACTCCAACTCGTTCCAGTCCCAGTGAGTTTCCCTCACAATACCTCCGCCATTTGCCACTTAATTCTCCTGCCTTACACACAGATGAAGACCTTGCCCTGCTCCACTTAAAACCGGTTTATCTCTGATCATTCCCAATCCTGGTGAAACCCTGAATCATCCTCTTTGCTTCTCGTAGAACATAGAACACAGAACAGTACAGCACTTTGGCCCACTATGCTGTGGCAAACTAATTAAACGTAATCAAATGCCTAACTAAATAAATCCCTTCAGCCTAGACAATGGCCACATCCCTTTAATGTGCCGATCTAAGAGCCTTTTAAACACCCCCCTCGTATTTGCCTCCACCACCAACCCAGGCAGTGTGTCCTGGGCACCCACCACCCTGTGTAAAAAAAAACCTGCCCCGCACATCTCCTTTGAACTTTCCCCCTCTCACCTTAAATGCATGCCCTCTATTATTAGACATTTTGACCCTGGGAGAAAGATACCGGCTGTCTACTCTATCTATGCCCTTCAGAATGTTATAAACTTCTATCAGGTCTCTCCTTAGCCTCTGCCGCTCCAGAGAAAACAACCCAAGTTTGTCCAACCTCTCCTTATAGTACATGCCCTCTAATCCAGGTTGCACACTGGTAAACCTCTTCTACACCCTCGCCAAGCCACCACATCCTTCCTGTGATGGGACGACCAGAAATGAATGGAATTTTGCCTTCTCGCTTCACAGACCTGTTGAATGTTGCCAGCAATTTGCTTTGTATATAAAAGGCCATATAAACAGGTTCTCCTTTATCGCTTTAATGAAATGATGTAAGGCACAAATAGTTTATACAGACATTTTGCAAAATATTTAAAACAATTTAACTTAGAGGAAATCCATAGATACCTCCCAGTCAAAAATAAACCTGACCAAGGCCTCTTGTGGCTTAATGCCTAACCGATCCTGCAACTAACACAATCCAATGGGTTTTTGATGAAGCATCTACACACTCGAGGCCTCTCTCCAATCTGTCATTCTTGCTCAGTTTGCACAGGACAATCTCTGCATATTCTGGGAGACCAATAGCATGTGCATACTGCATATCCTCCCCTAGAACTCAATGCAAAGCAAGGCCGCGGTTACCAAAGTAGCAGAACTATTTCAAAATCCAGTTTCATAAACGAAGTTAAAACATGTTTCTTAAGGTGTAATTAAAACCAGCTCATCCATAAAATTTGCATTGCGTTGCATATATATTTTTTAAATCAATGAAACATTCCCTAAGAATACTGGTTGGCTGTGGACATAGTCATCAAACTCACTTAGGATTTACCACTTGTGAATTTCACAGGCTGTCTCATCCACTTTGCAAGTGACAGAGTAAACAACTTTTCACTATAGATGCTCAACACAATACCATCTCACCCAAAGCACCAGGGACAACTAGATTTAGAGTCATAGAGAGCTGAAGCACTGAAACAGGCCCCTCAGCCCACCCACTCCACTCTATCAACACCAATTTACACTAATCTTACATTTATTCTTTTTTTTATTCTCCCCACATTTTCACCAATTCCCTCAGATTCTATACTCACCTACACACCAGGGACAATTTACAGTGGCCAATTAAACTACCAACCCACAGGTCTTTGGATGTGGGAGAAGACCGGAGCACCTGGAGGAAACCCACCCAGTCACAGGGAGAACATGCAGATGGGTCAAGATTGAACCCAGGTCTCTGGCACTTCTGCTGCCCAGTTAGTGGGAAGGAAGAGATTAAAGTATTGCAGAGCATTCGCAGCAGGACAACCTAGGAGGCAATGAATTACAACCATCTGGGGAACTGCTAACCCTGTGGATGACGAGGCACAGTCTATGAAGATGTTCAACTCAACACCACCTCTGACCAGTGAAACCTGCATGAGCCAAAACCAACCTGATGGTCCCCTCCTCTTCACTGGAGAGATGGACCACCCCAACTGTATTAATGAGCCAAGCACTGACCAATCAAACACAGGAACAGCAGAACCCTTCCAAACTGAATCCAAAGCAATCCAACTGAGACCCTTCTGGTTCTTCACCATTCTGTTGCCTCACAGAATTACCACGATTCAACCATTTCACAGATCAGCTCTGGCTAACACTTCACTGGTGTCCTTTCACTGAGCAGAGGACATTGTAACATTCCAAACAGCTGAGTCTCATTCTCCATTTCAAGATAAAGTAACTTCTCTTTTTGGAAGAAGCTGAAGTATTGTAAAAGGAGCTGGAAATACTGCAACAATCCACTTATTAGTGATGAAGGATACTTACTACTGTGCACAGTCGATGAGCTGGTACTCATTTGACCTTTCAAAGCATGCCTTCACACCCTCATCATCCCAAAGTGCTTTTGCGTGATCGAAAAATTCCTGAAAATAGGAAGAAAACTTGCGTTAAATAAAAAGTTCCAAAATTACAAGGTGACTTTTATTTATCAGATTGAAACAAGCCTCTTTACACCTGAGACTTAATGGCTAAGGACAAGTTATTTGGTCCAAATGATCTTTCCCAGTGTTTATGGTCCACGTGTGCCTTCTTCACCCCAGTTTCACTTGATTAGAACTTGGGATGAAGGAGTTATCTTGTGAGTAAGGACTGAGCCTTTTGGTAGGAGTGTGGAGCATCAGATACAGGAACCCACTGTACGGCTCCTGGAACCTGTTCTGATCGTTGGCCTTCCCTCTCCTATCTGTTCTTCATTGCTCTCTGGAATTTAGATCAAGAAGTGATCTCAGATTCATTCAGATTAGATTATTGTTATCTATTTGGAATTGGTTTACTATTGTCACATATACCGAGGTACAGTGAATAACTTAGTTTTGCATGCCACGCATACAGATCATTTCAAAACATAAGTACATCGAGGTACGACACCAAGGTGCAATGACGTTCCTTGCTCCTTGCAACATGTCTGATCCTGAGGGTGTCTGGCAGGGGAAGTATTGAGAGGGTGCTTCTTCTGGTAGAAGAATCTAGAATTAAGGGGCACGGTCACCCATTTAAGATGGCAAGGAGGATCAACTTTTTCTCTCAGAGGGTTGTGAATGTTTGTTATTATCACAGAGAGCTGTGGATGCTGAGTCACTGACTATGTTCAAGGCTGACTGTGGGGAATCAACTGTGAGTCGGGGGAAGGATAGAAGAGGGGAGTTGAAGCCAATGGTCAGGTCATCCATGACCTTACAGCCAAACAGCCAACCCCTGCTCCTCTTTCTCATGCTCTATATTCCTACCATTGTCTGGGAAAAGGAGAATCTCCTGAATATCCTACTGGAATACTTCTGGTGACAATCTATTATTCACAGTTTAAGAAGAAATTTGACCTGACTTGTCCGATGTTGCTCTTTGATTATTCTGATGATGAAATGAGATATCTTTATTAGTCACATGTACATTGAAACACACAGTGAAATGCATCTTTTGTGTAGAGTGTTCTGGGGGTAGCCCGCAAGTGTCACCACGCTTCCGGCGCCAACATAGCATGCCCACAACTTCCTAACCCGTATGACTTTGGAATGTGGGAGGAAACCCACATAGACGTGGGGAGAACGTACAAACTCCTCACAGACAGTGGCCGGAATTGAACCCAGGTTGCTGGCGCTGTAAACCGTTAGTGCTAACCGCTACACTACCGTGTGTCTTTGTACATGTCCTGTGGCTGGCCCTTTGAAGGGGTCTGCAACTGCTTTCTCCGACCAAAGTGGAAATCTCTTGTTAATGGTTACAAAGCCCTGAATTTCTGTGTATGACTGATGATAATTTTATCTTTCAAAAAGTAAATCATTTGAAAATCAAAGGAATATGATCTTCCACACTGAGCCTGAAGATCCGTTAAATAAAGAACAAAAGAGTGAAAAATGCTTTAAAAAAAGTAACAAAGTCCACACTTCTCCTATACTTTTTCATTTAGACAATTACAAAGGACAGACTTCAGATTTACATAAGGATGCCTTTCTTTGACAGAATGGTATTACCTCTCCATAAAATAAAACGTTTTTCACCATACTAGAACGGCTCAATTATCAAAATTATGGTTAAAAATGTATGGCTATGCCCAGCAATAAAGCTTGACAATCTCTTTCCCTCCTGGTTTTGGTTCAAGAAGTTTTGCTGACAAGCTGATGATTGATAAAGCTATAGCAATTCTGCTTGAATCCCACTGTAAGCATCGAGATTGAGCAGTTGGGTAATACTAAACAGATATGTGGTGACACAAGTAAAAAGAACAAGTTTTCCTCACTGATATTCTTCCCCTCTTATAGACGCAAGTACCTTATCATGGATTCATATTGCACGAAAACAGACCATTCGGCCCATTGACTACAAACTGGCCATCAAGCAACCACTTACACTCATGTTAATCCCATTTTCTTATTCTCCTCATATTCTCATCAACTCACCATTCACTTACACACCAGCAGCAATATGTTGTTGTCAAGTAACCTACCAACTTGCACATCTTTGGGATGCTGGAGGAAACCAGAGCACCCACGTGGTCACAGGAGGAACATGCAAACTCCACATGGACAGCGCCGGAGGTCAGGATTGAACCTGGGTCATTGAAGTGGTGAGGCAACAGGCTCTATTATCAGTGCCCACTGTGCTGCCCTTTGGTTAGGAGGGAGGCTGGGGAGGAAGGGGTGGGGAAGGATTCAGATGCGTGGTCAAGGAACCATTGAGGCGTGAGATGAGCGAAGAAGTGTCAGACGGATTTCAACCTCCAACCAAGTCCTATCGAGCCTGGATATCAGGATTGGAATCCACTGGGAATCTTCCACTTGAATCCACAAATGCTGAAGTTGCTGACACACCAGTGTCTTTGCCTCTGTGTCTCTGCAAATGGCTTCCAATGTATCTGGCATATTCCTGGCAAGCATGAGAACCATGTCTGGTGGTAGTGGGAGGGGTGTGGGTTAGGAGTGGAGGCAAGTCCTCTCGTAACATTTCAGCATCTAGACACCAAGGCACAGAAGGCTATGGACCAAGTGCTGGAAAATGGGGTTGGTATTGATGGATACTTGATAGTCAGCGTGGACACGATGGGCCAAAGGACCTATTTCTGCATTGTATGACTCAAAGTATGACATACCAGTGTCTTTGCCTCTGCGTCTCTGCAAATGGCTTCCAATGTATCTGACAACTAAGCATGGCTCAGTTACCAAGGTGTTGACCCAATGGTGGGGTTAAAAGGAAAAATATCAGGAGTTTACAGTCTAAATCAAGGACCCCTCCCACCCTGGTCATTCTCTCTTCTCCCCTCTCCCGTCGGGCAGAAGATACAAAAGTCTGAGAGCACGTACCACCAGGCTCGAGGACAGCTGCTATCCCACTGTTATCAGACTCTTGAATGGACCTCTCATGTGCTAAAGATGAATTCTTGAACTCTTGATCTCCCAATCCACCACATTGTGACCCTTGCACATCATTTGTTTACCTGAAGTGCATTTTCTCTGTAACTGCAACATTTCTGAATTCTGTTTTCCTTTTTACTATCTCGATGAGCTTGTGTATGGCATGCCCTGTCTGGATGGCACGCACACAGAAGCTTTTCACTGTATCTCGGTACATGTGACAATAATAAACCAACACCAATACTGAAAGATATGGCAAATGAGGGCTACCAGTTAAATATGTTACTAAACTGGAAGGAGTGCAGAAAAGATGTACAAGGTTTGAAGGAGGTACAATAACAACATTTAAAAGACAGTTGAACAGGTACATGGATAGGAAAGGTTTAGAAGGTTATAGGCCAAAGGCTGGCAAATGGGACTAGGTTGGATGGGGCATCTTGGTTGGCAGGGACGAGTTGGGCCAAAGGGCCTGTTTCCATGCTGTATGACTCTATGACCAGGCAGATTTCCCAATGTAATGAAATATTTGCTTAATATTACTCAAACTGATGCAACACATGGAGCATTTCAATCTCAAACATGTGCAGTGAAGCGGGAGAATGGACGAGGAATGACAGAAGAGAAGCAGAGAGAGGAAAAAGGGGAAATAAAAGAAGCCACAATTGGGAGAAACCAAGAAGGTGTGAGGAGTGAAGGAAGGGGCAAACAGATGAGTGGAAGAAGACATGCACACGGACATTTACACACAGAAACTTCATAGAGTCACCTGCACAACTACTATCCTGCTGCTGAGAGAACGAACAACCATATCATTGAACGAACAACCACAAAGTTATTCTGCATTTACACAGCACCTCTAATGGAGCAAGATGACTCAAGGGCTTCACATGAATGTACTTACACAACACACGGCACTGAGCCATGCAAGGAGGTATTTGAACAGATTGGTCAAAGCTGTGGGTTTGGGGGAACACTATAAAGGAAGTTGGAGGTTCAGGGAAGGGACACCAGAGCTTAGGACGTCAGCAACTGAAGGCAAGGTCTCCAAAAGCAGAACAATTAAGATATAAGATTTCTTTATTAGTCACATGTACGTCAAAACACACAGTGAAATGCATCTTTTTGCGTAGATTGTTCTGGGGGCAGCCCGCAAGTGTCGCCATGCTTCTGGCGCCAACGTAGCACGCCCACAACTTCCTAACCTGTACATCTTTGGAAAGTGGGAGGAAACTGGAGCACCTGGAGAAAACCCATGCAGACACAGGGAGAACGTACAGACTCCTTACAGATAGTGGCCGGAATTGAACCCGGGTCGCTGGTGCTGTAAAGCTTTATGCTAACCGCTATACTACTGTGCCTGCCCTGAAGACTGAGCAAACCAAGACAACGAGCCAGGTAGGAGTCGAACCTACAATCTTCTGATTAAATTCAGGGATGGTTGAAAGGACAGAAGTGCAGAGATCTAGGAAATATATTGGGAATGGGGGAGATAACAGAGACAGACAGCAACAGCTGCCCTGGTCCTTGAGTGGGATAAAAACTATCACAGAAAATACTTGGTTAATACATTCTTAAATACAGAAAATAAAACAATTGTTGGATCATTGTGAAAGTTACTCATGTCGACATGTTCAATGATGTTGCAAGCCTTCACCACTTAAAACAAAGACTAAAACTCCCAAGAGTTTAGCAACATTTGCCAACTGCAAATGTTCACAGCAGAGACTCTTGCTCAAAAATCTAGGCTAACACTCCAGTGCTGGAACATGGTCAGAACAAGTTAAACCAAGACACTGCCTGCTCCCTCAAATGGACTTAGGAGATCCCAAAACAGGAGAAGTACCCTCGGTGTCTTGGCTGGAATCTGTTTGGATAGGAAAGATTTAGAAGGATATGGGCCAAACATGGGAAAATGGGACTTGCTTAGGTGGGCAAATTGGTTGGCATGGACAAGTTGGGCTGAAGGGCCTTATTTCGTGCTGTATGTTCCTCATTTGATAAGATTTCTTTATTAGTCACATGTGGATCGAAACACACAGTGAAATGCATCCTTGCATAGAGTGTTCTGGGGGCAGCTCGCAAGTGTCGCCACGCTTCCGGCGCCAACATGCCCAGAACTTCCTAACCCGTACGTCTTCGAAATGTGGGAGGAAACTGGAGCACCCGGAGGAAACCCACACAGACACCAGGAGAACATACAAACTCCTTACAGACAGCGGCCAGAACTGAACCCGCTGTAATAGCGTTATGCTAACAGCTACACTACCGTGACTGCACTAAACAGAAAGGTTATCCAGTCATCGTCATATCCGTGGGAGCTTGCTGTCTGAATTTTGGCTGCCATGTTTCCTGGGTTACAAAAGTGACCATGAAACATTGGTTGTAAAGTGCATTGGAACAACTTTTAACCTGAAAGGTGCGATGTAAAAGCTAGTCTCTCTTTCTTACTGGAGTTAATTATAATAAATCACCAAGAGATCAGCTTAGTTGAAGGAGGTATTTTCAGTCAATGTTGCATCAACACCTGGGCAATGGTCGATGAGTCATTAAAAGTCTTTAAAGATTGTCACCTCAGCTCCCGAAGGATTAAATTAGTGACAGGACTTGAGAGCTTTTCCCAGTATACTACTTGTTTGTGCTGCTTATGATGTCCATTGTGTGTCAGACTCCAGCGAGTGAGCACCCCTGACTGGTCACAAGTTCCGGGATGTTGTCTTCTTCTGAGGCAGTCCCCTTGGGATCAAGGATGACCTGCTTCCAGCCCGGGTCTGTGGGGTCTGAGTTGGCTGATGAGGCCAGTGTGGAACTCACGGATTTTAACACAGATGGGTAAGGAGGTGCTTGTTGGGGTGGGTGGCAGGGAGGTGAGATGAGGTGCTTCTTTCACCACCTATGCTGGGTTTCCACGTGCTCCCGATGCATGGACTTGAGGCTCTCCAGGCCATCCCAAATGTTCTTCTCCATTTTTTTGTGCGCTGCGGAGTGGCACAATGAGCAGAACCGCTGCCTCACAGCTCCAGTGACAATCCTAACCTCCTGTGCTGCCTGTGTGGAGTCTGCACGTTCTCCCTTTGCAAATTTTCCTGGATGCTCTGGTTTCCCACAGATGTGTGGGTTAGTAGGTTATTGCCCCTGGTGGTAGAAGCTAGGAGGAGTTGATTGGAATGTGGGGAGAAGAGATATTTGGACAGGTACATGGATAGGAAAGGTTTAGAGGGATATGGGCCAAACACAGGCAAATGGAACTAGCTTAGATGAGCACCTTGGTTGGCATGGATGAGTTGGGCTGAAGGGGCTGTTTCCATGCTATGACTCTGAGAGGTTACAGGGAAACTTAGTGGGAGATTGAGAATGCTCTGTGAGCCAGCATAGACCCCATGGGCCAGAGTGGCCTCCTTCTATGTCGTGAGGTAATATGGGTCAAGCACTCCCATGATACACTTTTTTCATATTTGCTTATGACATAGGAGATCATTCGGCCCATTGTGTCTGTGCCAGCTCTCAGAATAATTCCACTCATCCCATTTCCTCACCTGTTTCCTGGTAACCTATTCTCCCCAACTTCCACCCCCTGAATCTCTTACCACTCACACTGACGAGAGGTAACTTACAGTGGCCAATCAACCTAGCCAGCAGCACATTTCTGGGATGTGGAAGGAAACTTGAGTACTCAGGGGAAGCCCACACAGTCACAGAGAGAACATGCAGCCTCTCCGCAGACACCACCGGAGGTCAGGATTGAACCCAGGTCTCTGGAGGTGTGAGGCAGTGGCTCTGCAGGCTAAGCCATTGTACCAGCCCTTTCAAGGGGGCTTTGAGAACATCCTTGAATCACTTCTTCTGTCTACCCTGATAATCTCTTACCGTGACGGAGTTCAGAACAGAATGTCTGTTTTGTGTGTCTTATGTTTGGTGGTGGACAATAATGTGGTCTGTCTATCAGAGTCCACTGTGCAGAACAAGAGCCTCAATACCGGGATAGTTGGCCTGGTAGAAGATGCTGATGTCAGTTTGTTTATTCATCCAGTGGATTTGGAAGACTTTGTGGAGACAAGATACCACTGCAGTGATTTGAGGTATTCCAGGTCTCGGAAGCATGGGGGAAGGCAGAGATGTCCTAAGTTCTAGAGCAACAAGCAATCTGCTGGAGGAACTCAGCGAGTGGAGCAGCATCCGTGGGAGCAGCATTGTTGCTCCAAATTCCAGCATTTGTGGTCTCTTGTGTCTCCAATGTACTAAGCCCTGACTCTATTAACCAACTAGACTTTCTGACACATGGAATGAACATCCAAACTTACAACAGAGAAACCATCATCCCAGCTTTGCGGCTCAACACTACTGACGTTTATGTAAAACATTGCTTCAAATTACAATGAAGTACTAAACCACTGGTTTTAGAGGTACCATAAATGTGGTCCGAGATACACAAATGTTTTCTGTAACCAGGCACTTAATGGGCACAACAGAGGCTGCTTGTGCTCTTGTTGACTCCCAGAAGTTGCCAGAGTATAAGGAATTAATCATCTCCCTGTGGACTTACTGCTGTGACCTTTCCATTCCAAAGACATGCGGCTATAGGTTAATCTAACCAGAAGTCTTCACTACTTCTTCCAAAACACTTTTCATTGGCGATGGATGTGCGTTCAGTGGACCTTGTTTCCCTTTTGCCCAATCTGTGCTTGACGCTAAACCTCAGTTTGAATAAACTTCCTCTGCTTTTCAGTTTTCTGAGCATTATTCACAAGGAGACACAACTGCAATTGCCGGTGAACCTCAGCCAAGTGGGAACAAGCTGGCACCCTGTTTATTTCTGCCGAATGTCCATGCCAGGTCTAATTGTTGCTTCGTGTGGGCTTGTACAAATGGAGAATGGAGGCCAAGGACTTGTAGCTACTTTTTCCCTTCTTCCTCCATCTTTGGCTGAGACTGATTCAACACGGGTTCCAACGAGAATTCTATCTTTCACCTTTCAGATCCATTCATGATTACGGACTTGCTCAAAGAGTTCAGTGTTCACTGCATCGTTGTTCTCATTGTATCCCAAGATCTTTACCCAATTTTGTGTGCTGCCAGAGACATTCTCCTGACCCCTTTCTCTCCAGTAGCACCGACTCACTCTATCTCCTGAAGCTAAAAAACTGCAGATGCTGGAAATCTGAAACAAAAGCAGAAAATACTGGAAACACTCAGCAGGTCAATCCAGTGGATTTGGAAGATTTTGTGGAGACAAGGTACAACTGCAGTGATTTAAGTTGCCTTCTGTAGGTAATCCAGGTCTCAGAAGCATGGGGGAAGGCAGAGATGTCTTAAGTTCTGGAGCAACAAGCAATCTGCCCATCCTTTCCCAATTATGTCAGAACTGTACAGTTCTGATATGAAGTTGTCCACCTGTAATGTTTAACTTCAGTTTTTCTTTCTCCATAGATGCTGCCTGATTTGCTGAGAATTTCCTGCATTCTCCTTTGCTTCAGATTTTGCTTGTTCCGCATCTCACAATTGTCTCAAACTACTAGCATTAAAAACAATTACATCAGAAAGGTTCACAATTATGAGAGGCAGAGATAAGGTGGATGGTAGCAGGCTTTTTCCCCAGGGTAGGGGAGTCCAAAACTAGGGGGCATACGTTTAGGGTGAGAGGGGAAAAATTTAAAAGGGACCTGAGGGGCAACTTTTTACATGGAGGGTGGTGAGTATATGGAACGAGCCGTCAGAGGAAGTGGTTCAGGCAGGTATAATAGTATCATTTAAGAAGCACTTTGATAGGTACATGGAGGGGCAGGGCTTAGAGGGATATGGGCTGAACACAGGAAATTGGGACTAGCTGGGTGGAGACCATGGTTGGCATGGACTGGTTGGGCCGAAAGGCCTGTACTCGCGCGGTCTTGCTCTATGATCTGACTGGATCTTTGACATCCTTATCAGGAGACCACAGTCAGTGGGGATCAGTAATAACACCTCCTCCTCACTGACAGTCAACACAGGGGCACCTCCAGGATGCGTGCTTAGCCCACTGCTCTACTCTCCCTACACTCATGACTGTGTGGCTCTGGCGTTCAAACACTCCCTATAAATTCGCCAATGATACCACTGTCATTGGTGGAGTCCCACGTGGCGACGAGGAGGCATACAGGAGTGAGATAGATGGACTGGTTGAGTGGTGTCACAACAATAGCCTTGCACTCAACATTAGTTATACCAAGGAATTGATTGTGGAGTTCAGGAAGGGGAAGTCGGGAGAACACACACCAGTCCCCACTGAGGGGTCAGTGGTGGAAAGGGTGAGCAGCTTCAAGTTCCTGGGTGTCAACATCTCAGAGGATCTATCTTGGGTCCAATACATTCATGCAATCAGGAAGAAGGTACGCCAGTGGCTCTAATTCATTAGGAGTTTGTGGAGATTTGGTATGCATCACAGCTTGGTATGGCAATTGCTTTGCCCAGGACCGGAAGAAGCTGCAGAGAGCTGTGGACACAGCCCAGCGCGTCATGGAAACCAGCCTCCCCTATACCTCTCACTGCCTTGGTGAAGCAGCCAGCATAATCAAAGACCCCACCCACCTGGGTCATTCTCTCTTCTCTCCTCTCCCATTAGGCAGAAGATACAGGAACCTGAGGGCACATACCACCAGACTCAAGGACAGCTGCTATCACACGGTGATAAGAGTATTGAATGGTTCACAATCTACCTTGTTGTGACCTTGCACCTTAGTGTCTACCTGCAATGCACTTCCCTGTAGCTGTGACACTTTACTCTGTACTCTGTTATTGTTTTTACCTGTACTACCTCAATGCAGTCTGTACTAACTCAATGTATCTGCACTGTGTAATGAATTGATCTGTACGATCAGTATGCAAGACCTCAATACAAGTGACAATAATAAACCAATACCAATACCAATAACAGACTTGGAATCGGGTATGCCCACAACACCAGCAGAGAAGAATCTATTTGAAAGAAATTAACTTGCTTTTTACAAATCACAATCTGAATGGAAGTCCTGCTCCTTAGCTTCTTATCAGGCATCAATAAGCTCATGGTTCGAACTCCAAGCAAGGCTGTGTCATCGCTCCAACACTCTTCCCTCTCTTTCTCCTCACTAATCCTTAAAACCTAAGTTTTTGACCAGTCATCTCACCCAACATTTCCAGCAGAACACAGTGGAGCCAGAGTAATTAACTACATTCAAGGTTGTGTTGGATAGATTTTTGGATTATTGGAGGACCAAGAGTTATGGGGATCAGGCCATTGGGTCAGTCACAATCTTACTGAATGGTAGGAGCAGGATCAAGGGGTAAGATAGCCTCCTCTTTCTCCTATTTATGTTCTTCAGGTTGAAAACTCCTGTGAATTAAGGGCATTTTATTCCATTACAATTGTCTCTGCACTGAGCATTTGCAAGACCAGAAAAAACATATTTAATGTCCAAACTTGAGATGGAACTCTATAATTACAACATAGAACAATATAGCACAAGAACAGGCCCTTTGGTCCACGATGTTGTTCCAAACTAATTAAGCTAATGACACCTAATCCCTTCTGCCTGCACATGGTCCATATCCCTCCATTCTCTGCACATCCATGTGCCTATCTAAGAGCCTCTTAAATGCCTCTGTCGTATCTGACTCCACCACCACTCCTGGCAGCACATTCCAGGTGCCCACCACTCTCTGTGTAAAATAATGCTTTACAGCGCCAGCGACCCGAGTTCAAATCCGGCCACTGTCTGTAAGGAGTTTGTACATTCTCCCCGTGTCTGCGTGGGTTTCCTCCGGGTGCTCCGGTTTCCTCCCACATTCCAAAGACGTATGGGTTAGGAAGTTATGGGCATGCTATGTTGGCGCCGGAAGCGTGGCAACACTTGCGGCCTGCCCCCCCAAAAAAATCACTACGCAAAAGATGTATTTTACTGTGTGTTTCGATGTACATGTGACTAATAAAGATCTTATCTTATCTTAACTTGCCCCTCATTTCTCCTTTGAACTTTTCCCCTTTCACCTTAAATGCATGCCCTCTGGTACTAGACATTTCAACCCTGGGAAAAAGATACTGGTTATCAATGCCTCTCATAATTTTATAAACTTCTATCAGGTCTGCCCTCAGCCTCCACTGCTCCAGAGAAAAAAACCTGGTTTGTCTAACCTCCCCTTAGAGCACATACCCCCTCATCCAGGCAGCATTCTGGTAAACTTCTTCTGAAGCCTTTCTATCGCTTCCACATCCTTCCTATCATGGGGTGACCCGAATTGAATGCAATACTCCATATGTGGTCGAACCAGAGTTTTATAAAGCTGCAGCATAACTTCCTGACTCTTGAACTCAATGTCTCGACCATTAAAGGCAAGCGTGCCATCTTTACAACATATCAACCTGTGCAGCCACTCTCAGGGAGCTATGGACTTGGGCCCCAAGATCACTCTGTACATCAATGCTGTTAAGGGTCCTGCCATTAACTGTGTACTTTCCCTTCACATTTGGTCTCTCAAAGTGCAACACCTTTAGTACAACACTCAATTCAGCAAAACTAATTATCAGTATCCTCTTGTCCTGGATGTACCAAAGCTTTTTGGGGCTCTGTCTTTCTTTGAGAATTGACAACTTTATAAATCTGGGAGGCATTAGTTGAGCCCAATCCAGTCTCCAATTATGATCGCTGACTCACCATTTGGGATTGGGAACCAAGCCAACGTTCTCTCTCCTGACCTCTCCCAACCCAACTCTGAAGCTGAAAGGCATGTGGGCAAGATCTGCTAATCCAGTCCAGGATGGGAACTCAATCTGTTGTCATTTAGCATCAACTCTTGGTTCCCTAATAATCCAAAAATCTATCCAATACAACATTGAATGTAGTTAATTACTCTGGCTCCACAGTGTTCTGTTGGAAATGGGTGAGATAGTTGGTCAAAAAGTTAGGTTTTAAAAAGTAGTGGGGAGAAAGAGAGGTCAATAAGTTATGAGAGAGTTGTTCCCAAGACTTAGCCGCATGGACAAGTGGGAGCAGATGTTTTTCCTACCGCACGTTTTATTAATGCTGGGAAATTTAAATTTAATTAAATGATTTAGAATTAAAAAAATGCACAAAATTGGGTTGAGTGTGCTGTGCGTTAGATGCAGATATAGTCCATCTGGTCCTTTGAGCTTGCTCCATGGTTTAATAATATCCCAGGCAAAGTGATCTTTGGCCTCAACTCCACCATCCTTCCCAATCCCCAGGAACTTCATGGATAGAGTGTTCTAGAGTCCTACAGCATGGAAACAGGCCCTTCAGCCCACAAAGTCTGCACCGACCATCATTCACACTGAGACTGATGGATCCTTGGACTATAGTGGAATAAAATATCAATGCAGAGAACAGGTAGAAGTTCATGACACCCAAGGAGGCAAATCAGTTCTTCATCTCCATATTGGCTCTCCACCTCCCAGTTCTTGGTCCACAGTCCTGCAGGTTATGGTTCTTCAACTGCTCTTGCAGGTACTTTTAAAATATACTGAGTGTCTGTGTCTCCACCCACATTCCAGGCAGTGAGTTTCTGAGCTCCACCACTTCAATGAAGTATTTTTTTCTCAACCCCCTCCTTACCCCATCTCCCCAAATCCTCCTACCAAACCAACTCACATTTATGTCCCCTGGTTGGTGATTTCCCTGCTGAGGTAGGTCTTTCATGTTCATCCTGCCTTGACATGCCATAATTTTACTAAATCTCCCCTTACTCTCTTTTGTTTTAGAACATAGAACATTACAGCACAGTACAGGCCCTTCGGCCCACAATGTTGTGCTGACATTTTATCCTGCTCTAAGATCTATCTAACCCTTCCCTCCCACATAGCCCTCCATTTCTCTATCATTCATGTGCCTATCTAAGAGTCTCTTAAATGTCCCTAATGTACCTGTCCCCACAACCTCTGCCAGCAGTGTGTTCCATGCACCCACCACTCTGTGCAAAAAACTTACCCCTGACATCCCCCTTATATCTTCCTCCAATCACTTAAAATTATGTCCTCTCGTGTTAGCCATTGTCACCCTGGGAGAAAGTCTCTGACTGTCCACTCGATCTATGCCTCTTATCATCTTGTACACCTCTATCAAGTCACCTCTCATCCTCCTTCTCTCCAAAGAGAAAAGCCCGAGCTCACTCAACCTATCCTCATAAGACATGCTCTCCAATCCATGCAGCATCCTGGTAAATCTCCTCTGCACCCTCCCTAAAGCTTCCACATCCTTCCTATAATGAGGCGACCAGAACTGAACACAATACTCCAAGTGTGGTCTAACCAGAGTTCTATAGAGCTGCAACATTACCTGGCGACTCTTGAACTCAATACCCCGACTAATGAAGGCCAACACACCATACACCTTCTTAACAACTTGAAGAAAACATTCCTAACCCAACCAGTCTGTGCTCATAACCATAATACTCCAGCCCTGGAAACACACCAGTTAACCCTCTCTAGGGCCACTGCATTTTTCCAGTGCTGTGGTGACCACAATTGTACCCAATAGTCCAGTCTGGCCTACTAGAGCAGCACAGTGGCACAGCTAGTAGAGCTGCTACCTCAGCTCCAGCGACCCAGGTTCGATTCTGACCTCTGGTGCTCTCTGTGTGGACATTCGCCTTAAGACCACATGGGTCTCCTCCCACTTCCTAATGGTGTGAAAAGGCTGGAAGGTTAACTGGCCACTGTAAATTGCCCCTAATGTGCAGGTGAGTGGTCAGATTGATGGGAATGTGGGCAGAATAGGTTACAGGGAAAATTACTGGGGGAATTGGTCTGTGAGTCAGCATAGAAGTGATGGATTGAATGGCCTACTTCTATATTGCAAAGAAATATAGAACAAGTGTTTTACATAGTTCTAGATCCTTGCTCTTACATTTCATTGCTCAGCTAATAAAGTCAGGTATACTGCATGTCTTGAACTCTTCATCTTCTCATCCTTCAGGAATGTGTCGGCATGCACTCCAAGAGCCCTCTGTTCCCCAACATTCTTACTGCCCTACTGTTTATCATATATTCTCTTGTATGCATCTGTTTATTCCAACAAATAAACTCTCTCCGCCTTATCTTCCACTGTTTGCCCTATTTTGATTTCATGCTACCACTGTTGCATTGACTCAGTGGTCTGCGGAAAGTCCATGAATGCAGCACCGTGCCCTCACCCACCCTCTCCCTCCGCTAAGCAACACAAGTTTGTCAGGTGTGATCTTCACTTGACTGGGTAAGGAGTTCTCTCATCAGTTAGGTTTGGTCTTCACCTCTCTGGAAGTGACTGAAATCAATTCCATGCATAACATTTATATGCAACTATCCTTTAATCACTGCAACTTTCAGAGGGAGTTACCCTGCTGTTGTCGGGAGAAGCTGCTGCAGTTGTCTCCTCTCTTTGAACACTCCCTCTTCCGAGCCAACTGGTGTACAATGGAGTTTCTGCTGTGATTCATACATGATCACCCCAATTGCAACTCATTAGCTGAAGCAGCGTTGTCAATAAATACTCCTTTTTTCTCTTGCAAGGTGCATCACTTCATACATCTTTGTACTAAACTCCATTGGCCACGTCTTCCATTCTGCAGTCGACTACTACTCTGTTCACCACACGTCTAAGCTTCATGCCATCTACTTTTACCCTGGAACCTATGTCTTAAATGGTTTTCAAAGAGCAGTGGTCCTGGCACTGACCATGGGTTTATCTTAGTCATTCCTTGGAAGAGAGGTTGAAGGAGAAAACCACATCACATTTAAAGTACTTGGATGTGAAGGCATAGAGCCGGGACCCACAGGAAGGCAGAATTAGGCTGGCTAGATCTTCCTCAGCCAGCACAGACACATTGAGCCAAATGGCCTCCTTCTGTATTGGAATGTGTCTGTGATTGGATCTGGCTACTCTGCCCAAGCTGTCATAGAGCTATACAGCACCGATTCAGGCCCCTTGGCCCATCCCCTCCATTCTAACCATCGTACCCACCCATCTGTAGGTACTCCCCCTTTACATGAGCTAATTGATAATCCTAATCATGTTCAGCACCCGTCCACATCCCATCCCCATCTCTCTCCATCAAGCACTGCTCCAATCTAATCTTAAACATTGGAGGCACTAGACTCTGCAGGGATATGGAGCAACAGGCAATCTGCTGGAGGAACTCAGGGGGTTGAGAAGCATCTGTGGGGGGAAACCCTCCTGGTGCAGGTTTTGACCCGAAACAACAATTCCTTTCCTCCTGTAGATGCTGCTCGACCCACTGAGTTCCTCCAGCAGATTGTCTGTTGCTCTAATCTTAAGCACTGACCTACTCTGCCACAAACAGTGTCCCTGGTACCTACATCAGAGTCTGCGTGAGATTTCTCACTTCAGTACGGATACTCTGTGATGTAGGAATACCTGACATATGGACATCCACAGGGACTTCAACGCTTCAACCATCAGTAAGCGCAGGCGTTTGCACTGAGGTTCCAACACACAGCGATTCAGCGACTGTGACATCCCAGCAGTGACATTAGTGAGTTTAGCTCAGAACTCTAACTGTAGGCAGAGAAGTGTACAAAGGGCAAGGCCAGCGATTGCAGGCATCGAGGGCAGGTCAGTCCAGAGGAAGGATCAGTGACTCCTGGCACTGAGGTCACAGGTCAGTGACCCCTGGCACTGAGGTCACAGGTCAGTGATCCCGGGCACTGATGACTCCATATAGACAGCACCAGAGGTCAGATCAGATCCCATGTCACTGGAGCGGAGACTGCTGCCACTGGGCCGGCCTAGGTTAGACTTGGAAGGGCTGGGTTCAGTCAAGGAAGAGGGAGCTGACAGGGAGAATGTTTCCTCTTGTGGGAGAGTCTGGAACCAAGGGTCACCGTTTAAAAATAAGAGATCACACATTTAATAGAGATGAGGCAAAACGTCTTGCTTCGCTGGGCTGTATGTCCTTGGAACTTCCTTCAAAGGGCAGCGTAATCAGAGTATTTGAATAATTTTAAAGCAGACCGATAAGCACTTGATAAGGAAGGGGGTGAATGGTTACTGTGGGTAAATGTTCAAGTTTATCGTTGTCATAGGCATACACTCACAGGGTATAAATGCCAAGAAAATTCGCGTTTTGCAGCAGCAGCACAGAACATGACTAGACAAGGGCAAACATAGGTTAATATAGACTTAAATTAACATAAATTATATATAACTTACACATGCAAAATAAACACATTGACATAAATGCACTGTGTAGGTCAATTTACAGTCAGATCATCCGTGATGTCATTAAATGGTGGAGCTGGATTGAGGGGCCGAGTGGCCTACTCCTGCTTCGTATGGTCGCCAGTGAAAAGCTTCCCCCCACAGAGAAGCCCCGCCCCTAGCCTTACCAGCTGTCAAGACCGTCAGAGCTGAAAACATTTGCAAAAACTTCCAGATACTGGAAAGGTGCTGAGAGGGTGAGCAGCCTAGGGGACAGAGTTTCAGGTTAGTGAGTTGGCTATTTAGGATAAAGAGTAGGAAAACATTCTTCAAAGTGACCATTGTAATTCTTTTTATGGGCTTTTGCTGTCTGAGCTATCATTTAATTGTCCACTCTGAGTTGCCCTTGACTATTATTTGGCTACTTTACAGGATGTTGAGTTGTTGAATTTATTCAACACTGAGATGGACCCTTTTTCCAACACTTTGGGGATCGAAGACACTGGAAATGGATGGGAATCTGAGGCCCAGGGTCAGCCACACCTTACGAGTGCTGGAGCAGGCTTGACTGTGACCTCCTGCTGCTTCTGTCTCTTTCACCTTAACAGTGGGGCCTTGCGAAGAGACCCTCACAGTGCTGTGAGGACAAAGTTCCAGGATTCTCGGCCAGCAATGATGAAACAATGGACACCTCTCTATATATTAACATAAACTGGAATGTCTTCTCATTCTGTGAAGCATCGGGAAGTTCAAGAACAGTTGTTTTGGGTTTGTGACGAAATCTCATGATCACGATAACCTGGACTCACCTATCCTCTGCCTGCGTGTGCTCCTCCCCCTCCCCGACCTTCTTATTCTGGCTTCTGCCCTCTTCCTTTCCAGTCCTGATGAGGTTTTGGGTCAAGACTGTTTATTGCCCTCCATAGAAGCTGCCTGACCTGCTGAGTTCCTCCCGCATTGTGTGTGTTGATCGTGATAACCCATGTGCATTGTCTCATTGAATTACAAAAGTTAGACATCACGGAAACAGGCCCTTCGACCCAACTCATCCATGCCGACCAAAATGTCTTCTACCCAAGCTAGTCCCATTGCCTGTGTTTGGCCTATATCCCTCTAAACCTCTTCTATCCATGTACCTGTCTAAATGTCTTCTAAACATTGTAATTGTACCCGCCTCTACCACTTCCTCTGGCAGCTTGTTCCTTATACCCACCACCCTCTGTGTGAAAAAGTTGACCCTCAGGTCCCTGTTAAATCTTTTCCCTCTCACCTTAAATCCATGTCCTCTAATTTTAGACTCCCCTACCCTGGGGAAAAGACTGCGACCATCCACCTTATCCACAACCCACATGATTTTATATACAACTGTAAGGTCACCCCTCAGCCTCCTATGCTCCAGGAAAAAATATCCCAGCCTATCCAGCCTCTCCTTCTAACTCAAGCCCTCCAGTCCCAGTAACATCCTTGTGAATCTTCTATGCACCCTTTCTAGTCTGCCCAGGCCTCAAACCCTCTTCTGTACCAGTTCCCTATGGTCCTTAATTCCCTGATCTTTCAGAAGATTTCCTACCTTCTATTTAAGTGCCTTCAATGACTTAGTCTCTACAAACTCTAGGGTGGAGAAATTCAGAGATTCACCACTCTCTGTGAGATAGGAAGGTTCAATACTTGGGTTCAGAAATGCTCTCCACATCAAGATTAACACAATCCTGATAAAACTTAAACAAAAGGATTCAAATAATTCTTGCAACGTAAAACTCATCGCTGGGCCCACTTCAAGTCTTGAGATGACTACATTGTCTTGATCTGTGCGCTGAGATTTGGTTTCAAGAGTTGTTTAGACATGAGCAGTATCTACCCACGATCTGCCCATCCACATCAGGAGGAGCTCTATTTATAAATGGTGACTTGTTATTTTTTTTTGGACATTCTGGCACACACAAACAGAAGGAATCTTTGGGGAGTGAGAAGTGGAGAAGGTTCACTTGGGAAAGCACACACGGGAACAGTGCGAGCAGACTGTGTGTTTGCTGACAATGACTTTTGTTTGCTCCGACTCTCCTGCAGCTCAAATTTAGCTCAAACAAAATCAAAACAGAAAAACACACCAAGTTAAACCCCATGGTTGCAAAGACCCAAGAGGGCCCCTTCCACACCTGGATATTCTGGCTCCCTAGCAGTGCCCTGTGAAATAAGGTCAAAGATGTGGTTTATAAGCGCTGGGCAGTACATGCTGTTAACAACGAGCCCTCTGCATTTAAGCGCCTTTGGCCATATTACTGCACTAAAGATGTGGTATGATTACAATTTGCTGTTTCTTACAACTAATGAAGAACCATCAAACTGTGTGGAGCACTCTCCTCAAGACCCCTCATTAGCAAGTGAGGTTTCTGTTCCTTTTAAAGAGTTCATATATCAACAGGCCCCTTTTAGTAGACAGCACCAGCCAATCCACAGAAAGCCTCCAGACAACATAACCCTTCAGAAAGCTTTCAACACACGTAAGATATCTTTATTAGTCACATGTACATTGAAACACACAGTGAAATTCATCTTTCGCGTAGTGTTCTGGGGGCAGCCCGCAAGTGTCGCCACGCTTCTGGCGCCAACATAGCATGCCAACAACTTCCTAACCCGTACGTCTTCAGAATGTGGGAGGAAACCGGAGCACCCGGAGGAAACCCATGCAGACACGGGGAGAACGTACAAACTCCTTACAGACAATGGCCGGAATTGAACCCGGGTCGCCGGCGCTGTAAAGCGTTACGCTAACCACTACACTACCGTGCCTGCCCAAGAAAATAGGAGCAGGAGGAGGCCACTCGGCCCCTCAAGCCAGCTCAGCCATTCGATATGATCATGGCTGATCTATGCTGGCCTCAGCTCCTCTTCTGTACCAGTTGTAGTGCCTGCAACACTATATTCTGCATTCATTTTACTACTTTGATGTAATTATGTATGGCACAATCCGTCCGGATGACACATAAAAGCTTTTCACTGTAACTTGGTACATGTGACAATAATAAACCAGTATGAGTTTGCCATAACCCTCAGTTCCATGATCTTTCAAATATTTATCTGTCTCCATCTTAACTATATCTAATGATCTGGCCTCCACCTCCCTCAGCGGCAGAGAATTCCAGAGAGAAGAGATTTCTATGTAACTCTGTTTTAAACGACTGGCCCCTTATCTTGTAGCTATGTCTTCTTATTGGTGACTCTCCCACTAGTGGAAACATCTTAACATTTACCCTGTCAGGCCTACTTAGGGTCTTATACATTTGAATAAGGTCGACCCTCATTCTTCTGAACTCCAAGGAGTACAGACCCGAACTGTCTAGCCTCTCTTGATGGGACAACCCTCTCTTCCCAGGAATTAGCCTGGTAAATCTCCTTTGGTACTGGTATTGGTTTATTATTGTCACTTGTACTGAGGTACAGTGAAAAACTTGTCTTGCATACCGATCGTACAGATCAATTCATTACACAGTGCAGTTACATTGAGTTAGTACAGAGTGCATTGAGGTAGTACAGGTAAAAACAATAACAGTACAGAGTAAAGTGTCACAGCTACAGAGGAAGTGCAGTGCAGGTAGACAATAACGTGCAAGGTCACAAGGTAGATTGTGAGGTCAGAGTCCATCCCATCGTATAAGGGAACCGTTCAATAGTCTTATCACAGTGGGGTAGAAGCTGTCCTTGAGCCTGGTGGTACGTGCCTTCAGGCTCCTGTATCTTCTGCCTGATGGGAGAGGAGAGAAGAGAGAATGACCTGGGTGGGTGGGGTCTTTGATTATGCTGGCTGCTTCACCAAGGCAGCGAGAGGTAAAGACAGAGTCCAGGGAGGGAAGGCTGGTTTCCGTGACGCACTGGGCTGTGTCCACAACTCTCTGCAGTTTCTTGTGGTCCCGGGCAGAGCAGTCGTCATACTGCTTTGATCTGGATGGTCTCCAATAGTACTAAATCTTTTATTCAATAACGGGTCCAAAACAGTGGACAGTACTCCGATCTGCTCAGCCACCAAGTATGAAGACTGGGAATCGAGTGGCAGTGGGGGAAGGATGTGAGTTGGTCACAGGCATAACTTAGTAGAGCCTGCAGATGACTTGATGGACACCACTGACTGACCTGATGCACCTTTCTCAAGGTCCTGTCCCACTGGGGACTGTGTCAAGCTCTGGGTAAGACAGGTGTAGGTTGGATCAGGGAGCCAGGGCAGGGGGTGAATGGTTTTGCGATTGCTTGGGTGGGGGAATGTGTGAAGGGCAGAGGAGAGGAGGTAAGTGAGGGCTCCCTGAATCGAGAGTCCCACAGCTGGGCTGGACTACAAAACTATGTAGATGGTTGCAACTGAGAGCAACATGGCCGAACTTCCCAGCAATGCTCCGAAGGTGGACCATCGCATGCAGACCCCGCAGGGATAAGTTGAAGTTTATAAGATTATGAGGGGCATAGATGGAGTAGACAGTCAGTAATTTTCTTCCCAGGGTCAAAATGTCCAATACTAGAGGACATGCATTTAAAGTGAGAGGGGGAAAGTTTAAAGGAGATGTGTGGGGCAAGGTTCTTTACAAAGAGAGTGGTGGGTGCCTGGAATGCACTGCCAGGGGTGGTAGTGGAGGCAGATATGATAGAGGTGTTTAAGGGACTCTTAGATAGGCACATGAATGTGCAGAGAATGGAGGGATATGCACAGTGTGTAGGCAGAAGGGATTAGTTTAGTTAGGTGTTTAACTACTAGTTTAATTAGTTTGGCACAACATCGTGGGCCGAAGGGCCTGTTCCTGTGCAGTACTGTGTTCCATGTCAACAACACTATGTGACTGGAGGTATCCAGTTGAATTTCAAGAGTTATAGAGTCATGGAGTCTTACAGCACAGAAGCAGGCCCTTTGGCCCAATATGTCCATGCAGGCCATCAAGTACACATCTACACTAATCCCATTTACCAGCACGTGGTCTGTAGCCTTCTACGCCTTAGCCAATGAAGTGCTCACCCAGATACACTTTGAGAGTACTGGCCTCCAACACCAACTCAGACAGTGTGTTCCAATTGGAACCACTTCTAAATGAAACAAAATCCTCAGATTCCCTCTAACCTGCTTGCTCCTCACCTTAACCCGATGCCCTTTGGTTTTAGATGTTCTTCCTCTCCCTGTAAACTGGCTGAAACTTTACTCTTGAGATATCCGTCAGACCATATACCTGTGTCACCATTAACATCATCTATTTCCACAGCAAAAAAACGCACTGCTGGAAGAACTCAGCGGGTCAGGTGGCATTGGAAGAGGGACATGGACAGTTGATGTTTCAGGTCCAGACCCTCCATCTGGATTCTCCAACAAGTGCCAGCACACTCTCAACATCCATCCTACTAAGAGCCTTCGACATTTCCACTCACTCTTTTAAACTATTCTCACATTTCTCCAGCAGATACTGGGCAAGCCTGTTGAACCTTTTCTCATTAAACCATCTGCCTACTCCAGTTATTAGTCTATTAAACCTTCACTGAACTGCTTCTGGCCCATTAACATCTGTCCTTAGTTAAGGAGACGAATGATGTGCACAGTACTCCAGATGTGATCTCACCAAATCCTTATATAACCCAAGTTGCATATCACTGCCCTATAAAAACAAAACGTGTTTGAAAACAGGTTTTGGAGATCACTGTGAAGGAAGAGAGGCAGATCGGAGAGGCTGGAAGTGCACCAGCACCAAGAGAGATTGAGGTACGGCTGACAATGGTGCAACAATCAGGGACATTTGGAACCCTGAATTCAAGAGTACAGATTGGAGGGTGGGAGGATTGGTGGAGGTTACAGAGAAAGTGAAGGGAGGGAGTGAGATTTTAAAGTTGAGATGTTGCTTGACCAGGAGCTAGTACAGGCCACACCCCGGGTTACGCACGTCTAGTACTCTACAACTTGTGGATGCCTCTACATATGAACGAGCTCCCATAATATTATTAAATTCAGAAGTGCGATGTACGTCCATATGTTTGTTTCCTCTCTCTCTCTCCACTTGCAGTCATTGTTCTTTCTTATCAGTCTGATGTGCTTTTGATGCCGTTTATTACAACATTGTGGAGCGATTTTTGTTTTGTGCATCTTCCCACGAATGGACAAAATTGACTTATGGACGTCTGTAAAAAATGGAACCTGTTTGCTATCTGCTGATGGCCCGTAAAAAGTGACGAGCAGACGGTCACGGGTGAAAGGGTCTCGTTGCAAGTCGGGATGTGATCGGGGGGCATTGGATGGGTTCAAGTTGATGAAAGGTGAACCAGGGGAGAAAACCCGATGCTCCATGTGGACAAGGTTTCAAGCAAGGAAACACTTTGGCTGGGTGGGAAGGTGTGCTCCCTCTAACATTTATGAACCGAAGGGAAAGAGAGCCATTTCTCACACTGGTGCATTAACCCACTGGACAACAAGACTGAGCTCCACATATATTTTTTTTAATTATAACTTTTATCAGAGTTTCGTGTAGATTTTGAAGTGTTCCAAAGAAAATGAAAAGGTTAAGACAGATTGCTATGATGGTATGAAGTTTAAAAGAATGAAGGTGATTTCACTGTGTGTATAAGTTTCTGAAGGAGCTGATGAGGTAGCTGCTGAGACCAGGCTAGAACTAGAGGGCACAGCCTCAGGAGATTGGGTCACCCATCAGGATATAGGGATACCCATTTAAGACTGAGATGACAAAAAATTTCTTTGTGAGGATTGTGAATCTTTAGAATTCTCAATTGCAGAGAGCAGTGGATGTCAAGACATGAAGTATCTTCGAAGGCGATAGATTTTGGGGAAATTATGGGCATTGGAGATTGGATGGAAAAGTGGTATTGAGGCCATAGATCACAGCAGTGAGATCAGCCATTAAATGGCAGAGCAAGCACAAGGGGCCATACGGTTGACTTTTTTTTTACTCATCCTTGGGCATCGGAGCACTGCTGGTAAGGCCTGCATTTCTTGCCCATCCCTAATTGCCCTTGAGAAGGCGGGGTGGATTGTGAGGCCAGTTCAGAGGGCATTCAAGAATGGGGGGGGGGGGGGTAGATGTTGAATCACACATAGGTCAGAACAGGTAAGGATGGCAGACTTGCTCTCCTGAAGGATTCCTGCTTCTATTTCTGACTGGTACATCTACATACAGTCATACAGCATGGAAACAGGCCCTTGGCCCAACTCGTCCATGCTAACCAAGATGCCCATCTAAGCTAGTCCCATTTGCCCATGTTTAGCCAACATCCCTCTAAACCTTTCCTATCCATGTACCTGTCCAAGTGTCTTTAAAATGTTGTTAATGTACCTGCCTCACCCACTTCCTCTGGCAGCTCGTTCCATATACTGACCACCCTCTGTGTAAAAAAGTTCCCCTTCATGTTCCTATTAAATCTTTCCCATCTCACCTCAAACCTATACTCTCCAGATCTTGATTTCCCAACCCTGGGAAAAAGACTGTTTGCATCCACCCTATCTATGCCCCTCATGATCTTATACACCTCTATAAGATCACCCCTCAGTTTCCTATGCTCCAAGGAATACAATACTAGCCTGCCCAACCTCTCCTTAGAACCCTGGAGTCCTGGCAACATCCTCGTAAATCTCCTCTGCACTCTTTCCTGCTTAATGGCATCTTCACATCACATACCAGCTCTGGTTTCCTGGTATTGGTATTGGTTTATTATTGTCACTTGTACCGAGGTACAGTGAAAAACTTGTCTTGCACACCGATCGTACAGGTCAATTCATTACACAGTGCAGTTACATTGGGTTAGTACAGAGTGCATTGAGGTAGTACAGAGTAGGCCCTTGCAACATCCAGTGGGCACTGTACATGGCACAATACATGATGCAGTTCACAAAACAACAAACCATTGCCAGAGGATTTTTTTTAAATCATAAGTTTACATCGACAGTGCTGCAGACTTGAATTATAGTCGATCTGCTCAGCGCCAGGAATCATTCAAATATCTTTATTTACTATGAAACAGTTTTATGATCACACTTCCCTCAGAGAAGCAGACTAGATGTTAGTGAAAAGGTACTTGCAAAACAAATTGATGTCATAAATAATAAGTTCATGACTTAAACAAATAAACAAGCCAGTCTTGGATTCCACACTGATCAGCAGGAAGAGTCTGCAGTCAGACTCCATGAGGTGAAAGTACAAAGCTTTTCTTTAAATTAATTTTGCAAAGCCACACTATTTGAGTTTATGTTTAATAGTGGAATAAAATACTAAGTGGAATCTAATGTTTCTTTGTTCCTTGTTTACTCCCATCCTCTAATTAGTTGCCCAGCACCAGCCAGGAGGAAGTATTTTCTCACCCAACACTAATGCCAGGAGTAATAGGGAGCTGTAACTAGAGTCTACTAGTTGACACTGAGAAGAGGCATCAGCTCCCTACCCATTACAGATTTTATCAAAACCTGGGAATTCTCTCCTTGATCAACTAGAATCCGCTTCATTAGAGCAGAAACAGTCCTTTGGGATGTGGTAATATTATGGTATGGATGATACCTGGGGCTTATTCAGGTAACAGTTCTGGCAGATGCTCTCAAAAATCAAAATTAGCCAGCCAGAAAAAAGAAAAGCACTGTAGACCAAAGCAACAAGTTAATAACCGAAAACTGCCAAGACTGCGGATAAATACTTCAGCAGCTGCTTCCCATACTTGGCTTATTCTGCTTCACACTAATTGCATGTCTCCTTCCAGGGTCTGTTAAAGCAGGGACTCGTGCTGGGAAGTCACATCTTGCTCGAGTGCACATTTCCTGGAGAGTAGTGCGAGGCCGTTTATTAATGGGTGGGATCGATCTTGGCTGCATGTGGGCTGAGAGTGTGGAGGGGGTGTGGGGGGAGGGGTTGTCGCTCGTGAGCAGGCATGCCAGTGCGACTCCTTCGTCAATCACGCAAGTGTTTGGCACCAACCAGAGACATAACGAAGTGTCTATTCTTTGTGCATTGTAAAGAGGGAGAGAGAGACAGAGACAGAGAGACAGAGAGAATAAAAGAGAATGCCAGCTTCCAGTTCAATCCTTGCCTTCGGTCCAAAAACAAAATAGTCCTGGCCAGCTGAGTATTTCCAGCTTTTTTTTTCCACCTGTATTTCAATCTCTGCCTGGGTCTCCTCGGCAAGAACATTAGGAAGAAAGAGAAGGTCACTTTACCCCTCTGGTCAGCTCTGCTTTTCAAATTGAGATCCTGGAGGGAGACACAGGAGACTGCAGATGCTGGAATCTGGAGCAACAAAAACAATCTGCTGAAGGGACTCAAGTGGGCCGAGCAGCATCTGTGGGGGCTCCACCCACAGTTCTTCCAGCAGATTCTTTGTCAGGTCCTGGATGGCTTGATCCCCTGATCCCCACAACACTTCTGTAGCCCGAGAATCCATCTTGGCCTTGAATATCTTCAGTGACTCAGCATCCAAGGTTACCCGGGGAAAAGGATTCGGAAGTTTTGTAATCCTCTGGGAGAAGAGATACCCCCTTATCCCTGCCCTAAATAATAGTCCCTGCATCCTGGGATTATTGCCTGGAAAGTGAATCGGTCCGTTAAAGCCTCATTGTGCTTAGTGCTAATGTCAAAAACTTATATTGGAACATAGTAACCAAGAGCAAGAGTAGGAACAGGCCATTCGGCCCCTCCTGCCTGTTCTGCCATTTAATAAGATCATGGCTGATCTCACTGCGATCTCACTTCCACATTCCTGCCTACCTCTGCTAATCTTTCACCCCTTTGCTTAACAGGAGTCTATCTACCTCTTCCTTATAACTATTCAAAGACTCTTTAGAGGTAGCGAGTTCTAAAGACTTGCCACTCAGAAAATGTTTCAACACATCCCTACCTTAAACAGTGACCCCTGGTTCTAGGTTCTCACACAGGAGGAAACATCCTCTCCATTTCCGGGCTGTTGTCCAGTCCCCTCTAGATCTGAAATGTTTCGTGCAAGTCACTACTGTACTGGGATGAAAATTTTGCAGGTTCCTTATGAAAAGCATCTCTCAGTCAGGGAAATCACTGCAGCCTGTGAGGACAAGGGCTGCCTTCTCTATCAGTTTAGGATCACAAGAGTCATATAGCACAGAAACAGGCCCTTCAGCCCAACTTGTCCATGCTGACCAAGGTGCCCATCAAAGCTAGTCCCATTTGCCTGCACTTGGTCCACGTCCATAGATCCCTCAAGGTTGCCACGCAGGTCGATAGGGTTGTTAAGAGTGTTGTATAGAGTGTTGACCTTCATTAGTCGGGGTATTGAGTTCAAGACCCGCAAGGTGATGGTGCAGCTCTACAGAACTCTGGTTATTGTGTTCAGTTCTGGTCGCCTCATTATAGGAAGGATGTGGAAGCTTTAGAGAGGGTGCAGAGGAGATTTACTGGGATGCTGCCTGGATTGGAGAGCATGACTAATGAGGATAGGTTGAGTGAGCTGGGGCTTTTCTCTTTGGAGAGAAGGAGGATGAGCGGTGACTTGATAGAGGTGTACAAGATGATAAGAGGCATAGATCGAGTGGACAGTCAGAGACTTTCTCCCAGTGCGACAATGGCTAACACGAGGAGACATAATTTTAAGCTGATTGGAGGAAGGTATAAGGGGGATGTCGAGGTAAGTTTTTTTACACAGAGAGTGGTGGGTGCGTGGAACACACTGCCGGCTGAGGTTATGGGGGCAGATACATTAGGGACATTTAAGAGATAGACACATGAATGATAGAGAAATAGGGGGCTATGTGGGAGGGAAGGGTTAGATAGATCTTAGAGCAGGATAAAATGTCAGCACAACATTGTGGGCCGAAGGGCCTGTACTGTGCTGCAGTGTTCTTTGTTCTATCCCTCTGAAGCTTTCCTCCGTGTACCTGTCCAAGTGTCTTTTAAATGTTGTGATTGTACCTGCCTCAACCACTTCCTCTGGCAGCTTATTGCATACACAATCCACTCTCTGTGTGAAAAGGTTGCCCCTCAGGTTATTATTAAATCTTTCCCCTCTCACCTTCAACCTATTCCCTCTAGTTCTTGATTCCCCAACCCTGGGAAAAAAAACTGCATAACTGTGTCCATTTGGGAGATGAGGCTGTGCACGTAGATTTGTCTCCCTCCTCTTCCTCTTCAGGGTGTAACCCATGACCTTCAGGTTCTGGGTCTATCTGCTGCTCTTCTTGGGGTACAACAGCTGTCTTCGGATTGCCAGGATGACAAAGTCCCCCTCCCCATCCTGGCTATGTACAGTGGGGAACCCAAGAATAATCCAGGCAACAAAATCTCATCAAGAGCAGTTTGTTATGTTGCAGTTTTATGAAATTCTGGAGAATCGCATTCAATTCTGGTCGGCCCATTATAGGAAGGATGTGGAGAGGGTGCAGAAGAGGTTTACCAGGATGCTGCCTGGATTAGAGGGCATGTGATACAAGGAGAGGTTGGACAATCTAGGGCTGTTTTCTCTGGAGCGGTGGAGGCTGAGGGGAGACCTGATAGAAGTCTATAAGATTCTGAGAGGCACAGATAGAGTAGACAGCCGGTATCTTTTTCCCAGGGTTGAAATGTTTAATACTAGAGGGCATGCATTTTAGGTGAGAGGGTATAAGTTCAAAGGAGATGTGTGGGGCAACATTTTTTTTTACACAAAGAGTGGTGGGTGCCTGGAATACACTGCCAGGGGTGGTGGCGGAGGCAGATATGACAGGGGTGTTCTAAAGGCTCTTAGATAAGCACATGAATGTGTGGAGATGGAGGGATATGGATTTGTGTAGGCAGAAGGGATTAGTTTAGTCAGGCATTTAATTACCAGTTCAATTAGTTCGGCACAACATTGTGGGCCGAAGTGCCTGTTCCTGTGCTGTACTGTTTGATGTTCTAAGAGGACCAGAGAGTTCCCCCTTTCCGTGCTGATACTTTGGAGGCTCCTATTGTATCTGAGCCTGGCTGGTAGAGGTGGAGGGAGCCCTAGTGTAAGCAGTAGAGAGGAGCCCTTTTCCCCTAGCATCCATTTCTCAGTGAAGTGCCAGCACTCTGTATTCCCTTGGGATAAGTGAGTCATGTGTATTGCCTGGAAATATTCCTCTCATTGTCAGGAAATTCTTCTCATCGTGGACTGCACAGTTCATAAAGAGTTCTGGGATAACAAGGGCATCCCTTTTGTGTATGAGCGCTGTCAAAAGGTGCCTGACATGTGGGAAGCGAGCAATGAGGTAAATCATTCTGGCTTCTGCCCTCTTCCTTTCCAGTCCCGATGAAGGGTCTCGATTGGAAACCTCGACTGTTTATTTCCCTCCATAGATGCTACCTGACCTGCTGAGTTCCTCCAGCATTTTGTGTGTGTTGCTCCAGATTGCAGCCTCTGCAGAATCTCTCGTGCCTCCACAGTGAGAGCAGTCCGGGCACGAGAGCACAGACAGAGATTTTCCCACAGAATGCCCTCAATCCTCAGTGACAACAGCCGTGGAAAACCTGAGCCTGCAAACACTTTATTGGAGAGGTCAAAGTCATGGTCAAAGTCGAGTTTACTGTCATATGCACAAGTACACGTATGCACAGGTGCAATGAAAAACTTACTTGCAGCAGCATCACAGGCACAGAGCATCATATAAGCAGCATTCACAAGAAAAACATAAACATGGATTATACACAATTTTTACAAGAAAGAACACAATTAGAACAAAAAAAGTCCACTTTAGTGTAAAGTAATAGAACCAAATGGTTGAAGGGAAGTAGCTGTTCCTGAACCTAGTGGTGTGGGACTTCAGGCTTCTGTACCTCCTGCCTGATGGTAGCTGCGAGAAGATGGCATGGCCCGGATGGTGGGGATCTTTGATGATGAATGTTGCCTTTGAGGCAGCGTCTCCTGTAGATACTACCGATGATGGGGAGGGATGTGCCCGTTATGTATTGGGCTGTGTCTACTACTCTCTGCAGCTTCTTAAGTGGGATGTTTATGAAGACTTCCTGGAAGTTGGATCTTCGCATCTTCTCCTCCTACCATGATGTCCGTGACCCACCCTGAGTACGTAGCCGCGCCCATTATGATACCTGCAGTAATGGACGGCTGCCAGCAGTGTCAGCACTGAGGCACCCAATGAATATCTCAGCAGCTCAATGCTGGAGAAAGCACTCCCTGCCAGTTGTAACACACTGTGAATTTTGGACGGTATTCGAACAGCCTGTGGTCAGTGCTAAGGAAGTTGGTCAGGTCTTCGGATGGTAGCACCGATCAGTAGGAAGATAGCAGCAACAAACAAATGCAAACTGCGCCGAATTTTACTGAGACTTGTTCCATGATCTACAATTCATGTTGGCCTGCACGGCAATGGGAGCTGTACAAATATCAAAGCCTTTTGATGTGCATTTGACACTTGAGGAATGTTTAGACACATAAGTGTGGATCACAACTGTAAGTGCCTGACCCAATTTTGCAACTAGCAATGATTTCACCCAGAAATGATTGCTCATGCAAGCCACTCCAGGTAAAATCAAAATTGCATTGCATTAGACTGATTTTTCCCATCATTAATCCAATATTTAAGAATGTGTTCCCTAGTTCAACATTTCTGCACTGAGGGAAATACCTTCTCATACTTTACCCTGATGACCTCCTCAAAATTTTGCACCATCTCTTACTCTTCTCCAAGTAAAGGCCCAAACTTCACAACCTCTCTTCATAGATTAACTCCTTCACCAAAGGACTATGGGTCTAATCTGCCAATTTTTCCCCATGAGAAATCCCCTTGAATTCCATGATTCTTTTACTCCTGATAGGAAGTCCTGCAGCTGAAGCGGTGATGTCATTGGGTCATATGGTAGTGCACCGGTTAGCATAACGCTACTACAGCGCCAGCGACCCGGGTTCAATTCCCGCTGTTGTCTGTGAGGAGTTTGTACGTTGTCCCCGTGTGTCTGTGTGGGTTTCCTCCGGGTGCTCCGGTTTCCTCCCACATTCCAAAGACGTACGGGTTAAGAAGTTGTGGGCATGCTATATTGGCGCTGGAAGAATGGCGACACTTGCGGGCTGCCCCCAGCATATTCTCAGTAATGCAAAAGGATGCATTTCACTGTGTGTTTCGATGTACATGTGACTAATAAATGAATATCTTATCTTGTAGAGTTCATTCAATACGGAAACAGGCCCTTCAGCCCACTGAGTCCATGCTGGCCACCAAGCACCCATTATTCTAATCCCATTTGATTCTCTCCACAGGCCTATCAACTCCTCCCAGATTCTACCACTCACCTACACACAGGGGGAAATTTACAGCAGCCAATTAACCTGTCAATCAGCACATCTCTGGGGTGTGGGAGGAAACCGGAGCACCTGTTAGAAACCCACACGTGGTGACATAAAAAACGCCAATCAAAAGACTTTGTATTGTTTGAAAAATGTTTTGGGAAGTTCTAGGAAAAGGACCAAGATTCTATTTCAAGAAAGCAGTTCCTCTTCTCTCAATTTCCTCAGGCTGTTAATGTGAAGGATAGGGAAAAGACACCTTTCCCTGTGGCCAGGCTGCTGGGATATGGGTGGGAATAACCAAAGGAGATTCTTTTTCCAGGGACCCCTCTCGTCACTGTGTGCTCCCATGGCCTCTGCTCTACACCTATCTAAAGCAGAACGATTAAGATCAGAAACACATACTTTATTACATCATAACATTGGTGCGAGACACCGTAAAACATCAGAAAAAAATCTCAAGGCCATTTATTAAGTGGTTTCAGTAACCATACTACTTGTTTATGAGGTGAGAAATGTTGATGAAGTGGACCTTAAGGTCCCAAACAATCTTAAAACGGTAGCTTTGTTTTTAACGTGTTAACACGTTCAGACTTGCCTGACCAACCATCTGCACAAATGGGCAAACTGTAACCCGCAGAGTGCTTTTTCTAAAAAAAACTAAATAATTCCATTTTGTGGTTTTGCAGTTTCAAATACTTGGTCAACATATTTCTAACTAGTCTGCAAATGGGAGATGAAAGATCAGTAGCAACGATTCTTCTGTCTCCAGAGGTGAGTATGGCATCTTTGATGCAGTTTCGATGATCTTCGCATTGAAACAGACACTACTTCACTTGTGCCTCTTTTTGTCATCACACTGATATCATCACTTCGCTCTCCTTCCAAAGGTTTTTAATAACTAGTGATGGAAATAAATAGCTTAAAATTCTTGTCAATTACAGTTCCTGCTCGTACTCATTTGAGTTTCACCTTCTGGGATGTTGATTCAAAAGTCTGATACTTCAGTGGAGTCTCAAGGGACTACCACACTGTCAGAGGTGCTGTCTTTCAGATGAGATATTGAATCTCTTCTGTTCTCTCTGGTAGATGTAAAAAAAATCCTATTGCACTCTTTTGAAGAACAGGAAAGTTATATCCAAAACCCTAGCCAATAATTATCCCTAAATCTACACCACCAAGATCTACTGTCCCTTTACTGTTTGTGGGAGCTTTCCAGTGTGCATGCTGACCACCCCATCAAGGAAAGCTTCACTGTCTGCAAAGAGCTTTGGGAGAGTCTTGAGGTTGTGAAAGGTGCTATATAAATGCACGTCTTTACTTCTGATGTTGGTTGTACCGAACACTACCCCTTTGCAAATAAACTCTGCAATGGAGGAAAGACTTCATGCAGCCAAAAATTAAAGCACAGGCGTATAAAACATTGCTTTGAAGATATTGTGTCAGTTGCATAGTGAATTATGACTGCATCCAAGTGTGTTGGCATTAATCATTGTGATTTACCCAGGATTGTTCACTGCATGGATTGTCTTGGAACAGGTAGCAACATTCAAGTGTTCCAGCACCCAGCACTCGTCCGAGTCAAATAATCATTCTGCAAGCACAAAGTATGCATGCCTTCATTGGTCAGGATATTGAGTACAGGAGCTGGGATGTCAAGTTACATTGGTAAGGTCACATTTGGAGTGCTGCATACAATTTGGTCACTCTGCGATAGGAAGGATGTCACCAAACTGAAAAAGATACAAAAAAGATTTACGAGGATGTTATTGGGACTGGAGGGTTTGAGTTATAAGGAGAGGCCGGGTAGCTCAGAAATTTTATAAAATCACGAGGATGGTCACAGTTTTTTCCCCAGGATAGCGGAGAACAAAACTAGAGGTCACAGACTTAAAGTGAGAGGGGAAAGATTTAAAAGGGACCTGAAGGGAAAATTCAGAGGATTCAGGTACAAGGACAACATTTAAAAGACGTTTGGATAGGTACATAGATAGGAAAGGTTTAGAGGGACACGGGCCAAAGGCAGGCAAATGGGACTAACTCAGTTTGGCAACTTGGTCGGCATGGACGAATTGGGCTGAAGGACCTGTTTTCTGTGCTGTATACCTCTGTGACTCTAAAGTTGCAATGTGTATGAGATGGAGCTTTATTAGACCAATGTTGCCATGAATTCTGAACCCAGTTCTTTTCTGTCCTATTCATAAGATCTGCTTTCTTCAGGTGACCCCTTAAATTTACTTTCTTCAAATTATCAGCAACATTTAATTCTAAAGAAAGCCCTGAGACTGAGAAAATTGAATACTTCAATTTGCATCAACCAGCAAGGTCGACCGTAAAAGCAAAGTACTGCAGATGCCAGAAATCTGACTTAACAATTCAATCATTTCGGGGAACGGATGAACTCCATCCTTGTTTCTCACATTTCCAAAATTCTGTTGCTTTTCACTCCCCTTCTGGTAATTGAGAATTTTATTTGATGCCTCCCCTCAGTTCTGATGCAGGGTCTTGACCTGAAATGTCGACCATCCCTTTGCCTCCACAGATGCTCATTGACCCACTGAGTTCTTCCAAGAGTTTATTGTTTGCTCCCTCAGACACACCTTTACCAATCTCTCTCACAGAGCTCCAACAGTACTTTTACTATTCACTCTCCTGGCTCCCCAGCAAAGGACCAGACAATATCTCAGCTGTAATGTTAAAGACCTGAGAGTCTAGCTAAGCTGTTCAGTGCTGGTACAACACTGGCAACAACCTGACAATGTGGAAAGTTACCCTGACTTATCCTGGTTCACCAAAAGTAGGATGTCAAATCCAACTAATTACAGCCCAATCAGTTTACTCTCAATGATCACCATGGTGATGGAGGTGTTGTTCACAGAGCTACCAAGTGGCATGTATTCTTCAATAACCTGGTCACCAATGCACAGTGTGGGTTTTGCCAAGGCGCCAGACCTTAACACAACTTTGGTTTGACTGTGAACCCAACAGCTGAATTACCAAGGCAGCATTTCACCACGTGGGGCATCAATGAGCCCTGCTAAGACTGAAGTCAATGGTGATGAAAGGGAAAACACTCCAGTAAAACACTCCAGCATTTGGCACGCTGGCCTACATCAGTAAGGGCATTGAGTAAAGGAATTGGTTCGTTATGTTGCAGTTGTATAAGACCCTGGTGAGACTGCACTCGGAGTATTGTGTACTGCTTTGGTCGCTCTGTTATAGGAAAGACATCATTAAGTTGGAAAGAGTGCAGAGATGATTTACGAGGCTGCTGCCAGGACTCAAGGGCCTGAGTAATAGGGAGAGGGTGAGCAGGCTAGGACTTTGTTCAGAGCGTAGGAGATTGAGGGCTGACCTTATAGAGGGGCATAGATAGGGTGAATGCACATAGTATTTTTCCCAGGAAAGGGGAACTAAAAACTACAGGGCATAGGTTTAAGGTGAGAGGTGAAAGATATAAAAGATATAAAAGGAACTTCTTCACACAGAGGCTGGTGGCATATATGGAACGAGCTGCTAGAGGGAGTGTTTGAGGCAGGTACAATAACAACATTCAGAAGACATTTGGATAAGTATATGGACAGGAAGGGATCAGAGGGGTATGGGTCAAACACGGGCAAGTAGGACTAGCTTGGAGGGTACCAGGGTCAGCATGGACAAGTTGGGCCGAAGGGCCTGCTTCCATGTTGTATTACTCTCTGACTCTTATTAGAGCCATATCTCACACAGATGAATATTGTTGCTGAACTACAACAATTCCAGCTCCAGAACGTTACTGCTCAGGGCAGGGTCTTATGCCCAACCATCTTCAACTACTTCATCATAAGGTCAAAAGTGGGGTCGGTCACTGGTGACTGCACGATGTTCAATTTCCTTTGCAACTGCTCAGCAACTGAAGCAGTCCACACCTGCATGCAGCAAGACCTTGACAATCTTCAGGCATGGGCTGTTAACCAGCAAGTAACCTTTATGTCACAAAGGTGCCAAACAATGACCGTCACCAACAAAAGCCTAACTGCCTATTGGTGGCATTCAATGGCACTGCCATCACCAAGTCCCTCACCATCAGTAGCAACAAACGACTCTTGGAGGAACTCAGCAGGTCGAGCAGCATCTGTGGGAGGAAAGGAATTGTCAACGTTTCAGATCGAAACCCTGCATCAGGACCTGAAACGTCAACAATTCCTTTCCTCCTACAGATGCTGCTCGATCCACTGAGTTCCTCCAACAGGTTGTCTGTCGCTCCAGGTTCCAGCATCTGCAGTCTCTTATGCTCCCACCATCAATATTCTGGGAGGCCATTATTTGACCAGAAACTCAGCTGGACCGGTTGTGTGATGTGACTACAAGAAAAGGTCCTAGATTGTGCACCCTGTGAAAAGGGAATCACCCTCTGACACCCCAAAGCTTTCCTCCAATCTACAGAGAACAAATCAAGTGTGATGGAATATGGTCCGCCTGCTGGGTGAGTGCAGCTGCATCAGCACTCAGGAAGCTTGACAACATCCAGGACAGAGCAGCCCTCTGCCCTGATGCAGGGTTCCAACCTGAACCGTCAACAATTCCTTTCCCCCACAGAAGCTGCTGGACCCGCTGAGTTCTTCCAGCAGACTGTTTCTTGCTCCAGATTCCAGCACCTCTTGTATCTCCTGTGCATTCATTCCCTCCACCACTGGTGCACTGTGTGTATCATTTACAAAAATGCATGCAGTTACTAACCCAGTCTACCCCGACAGCACCTCCCAACCCTGTGACCTCGAATGCCAAGAAGAACAAAGTCTTCAGGTGCAAGGGAACACCTGAATTTTCCCCTCCATAGAAATATACTGCCATTTCTTCATGGTCATTGGGTCTAAATCCTGGAACTCCTTGCCCAACAGCCCTGTGGGAGTACCTTCACCGGAAGGACTGCAGAGGTATAAGCAGGCAAGGCTGATAAGTGACCATCTCTCATAAGAGGGAGTCATATACAGTATATACAGTATGTGTAAGACAATACAAAGATTGGTGGTATCGTGGATGGTGTAGAAGATTGCCAAAGGACACAGTAGGATACAGATCAGTTGCAGATATGGGCAAAGAAATGGCAGATGGAGTTTAATCCGGCCAAGTGTGAGGTGTTGCACTTTTGAAGATCAAATGTAAAGGGACAGTACACAGTTAATGGCAGGATCCTTAACAGTGTTGGTGTACAGTGTGATCTTGGAGTCCACATCCATAGCTCCCTCAAAGTGGCTCCACAAGGGTAGTAAAAAGAAGGCGTATGGCATGCTTGCCTTTATTAGTTGAGGCACTGAGTTCAAGAGTCAGGAAGTTATGTTGCAGTTTTATAAAACACTAGTTAGGCTGCATCAGGACTATTGCATTCAATTCTGGTCGCCCCATTATAGGAAGGATGTGGAGACGGTGCAGAAGAGGTTTACCAGGATGCTGCCTGGATTAGAGGGCATGTGATATGAGGAGCGGTGGAGGCTGAGGGGAGACCTGATAGAAGTTTATAAGATTATGAGCAGACAGACAATATCTTTTTCCTAGGGTCATAAAATCTAATACTTGAGGGCATGCATTTCAGGTGAGAGGGGTAAGTTCAAAGGAAGTGTGCAGGCAAGTTTTTTTACACAGAGAGTGGTGGGTGCCTGGAATGTGCTGCCAGGGGTGGTGGTGGAGGCAGATACAATAGAGGCATATAAGAGGCTCTTAGATAGGCACAAGGATATCCAGAGAATGGAAGGATATGGATTTGTGTAGGCAGGATGGATTAGTTTAGTAGGCTTTTAATTACTAGTTTAATTAGTTCAGCACAACATAGTGGGCCAAAAGGCCTGTTGCTATTCTGTTCTATATACTCTTGACATCCATTGGCATAACCATCCCAAGTCTGCCACCATCAACGCTATTGGCGAGACACTCAACTGGATCAGCCACATAAATACTGTGTCTGTAAGAAGAACATGCCAGAAATTGGGTATTCTGTGGCAAATGACTCTCCTTCTGACAACCCAGAGCCCTTCCACCATTTACAAAGGACAAGACAGGAGTCTGATGGAATCTCCACTGCAGTAACACTGAGACATACTGAATTCTACAGAGCTCCACAGGGTAGATCTGGGGAGGATGTTTCCCCTGTCTCAAAGACCAGAATTGAGATTGCAGTTTCCAAATAAGGGCCAGGCCGTTTAAGACTGGAATTAAGAGAAATTCCTTCATTCAAAGGTGGTGAATCTTTGGAATTCTCTAACTTGGACCGGTGTAGATGCTCAGTCATAGATTGCATTCCACACTGAAATTAATAGATTTCTGGACACCAGAGGAATCAAACAATATGGGGATAGTGCAGGAGAACATGTTAAGGCAACCATGATCTTCCTGAATGGGTGAGCAGGCTCAAATGGCCTACTCCTGCTCCTATTTCTTATGTCCTAATTTTAATAACACTCAGAAAGCACCACAGCATCGAGTTCAAGGCAACTTTCTCAAGTGGCACCCCATCCACCACTCCCTCCAACACTGACGAGCAGTGGCTGTGACAATGAAGGGCCAGCAACACGTTTTCAGGTTAGGATGGTGTCCGATGTGGAGGGGAACCTGAAGGTGGTGGTATTCCCACGTTCCTGTCAGCCTCATCCTTTTGGCAGACATGTCCACTAGTTTGAGAGATACTGTCAGAGTAGCCTTGGCGAGTAACTGCAGTGGATTTTGTTGATGGTACACACTGTAGTTATTTGCCAGTCATTCCCACTATAAAAAAGTCAGCCATTATATCTTTGGGACCGACATTTATTTTACTTACTCTTCCTTTTTAATAATTTTATTATATTCCTTACCAATTTACCTTTCTAATCATTATTCTCCCTCATTATCAATTTTTCAATCATTTGATAGGCTTCATAAAACCTACCTATTTCTCGGATTTGTCAGTCCTTTTTTTAAATTTAACTCTATCTTTAAACTCTCCAATTGGCCACAGATGAGTCATTGTCCTTGTGGAATTTTGTTTTTCAATTTTTGAAGATTTTGAAGTACTTCTTTACAAGTCTGCCATATTTAATTCTTAAAAGAGAGAAACAAAGGACTGTTTAATTCTTAAAACCTCTTCTCAAATTTCCTGATGGTTAATGAATCCCTTGTGCAGCATAACTGGCTCTATTTAAGTTCAGGACACTCAAACTACACAAGGAAAATTTACCATATTGTGATCACTTTTCCCAGAGGATCCTCATCTTAGAGATTATTAACCAACCATGTCTCAGTATACAGGATAAGTGTAAAATAGCCTGGCTCTATAGTTGGCTTCAAGACTTTTTGTTTCAGAACACAGTTATCCTCTAAGTTTCCTTCACCAATTTGATTTGCCTAAAAAACTCCCATGATTATTGTACCATTTTTGCTATATTCTTTCCTTTTACTTGATTGATTCTCTCCCCAACTGTGCTGCTGCTGCCAGGGGTGTATGAACTACTCCAAGCAGTGTTTTTTGTCCCTGTTCATCTCCATCCATATCAATTCTAATTCCTTTTCTTCTGGGACAAGATCATTTCTCATTATTGTCTTCATATCATACTTCATTATTAGGGCTTCTCTGCCTCTTTTTCATTCTGACTGTTCGTTCTAAATGTCAAGCATCCCAGCAGATGTAACTCCAGACCTTGTCCACAATGTTATTACAGGTATGTAACCACAAATGAGTCTAATCCATGTGTGCCCGTTTGAGCTACCCATCTCAACTGGAGGAGCATTTGGTCATGTAGTTCATCAAGCCTGTTCTGCCATTCAGTAAGATCATTACTAAGCTGACCATTGGTTTCAATTCCACTTCCCTGCCCGTCCCCACAACTGTTGGTTCATCTAGTAACTAAAAATCTATCTCTGCCTTGAACGTACTCAATTCCCCTGGTTGGATGGGAAGGGTAGAGGATTTCAACAATTCAAACCCCCTGAAAGAAGAAATTCCTCCTCGCCTCTTCCTTAAATGGATAATGGTTCACCCTGAGCTGTGCCCCTTAGATCTAGATTTCTCCACCAGGAGAACTTCCTCCTGGCATTCACTTTGTCAAGCCCTCTCAGAACCTCAAACGCTTTATTAAAATCACCTCTCGTTCTTGTAACTCCACAGAAGAAAAAACTCCATCTATTCAGTCTTTCTTCATGGGATAACCCCATTAACCAAGAACTTAGTGCATCTTCTCTGCACTGCTTCCAATGCAAGTATTTATCTCCATAAATAAGGAGAACAAGATGTTACTAAGTACACCAGATGTGATCTCACCAAACCACTGCAGTAAGATTTCCCTGGTTTTGTGTTCAATCACTCTTGCAATAAGCATTAATTACAAATGCATTGTGCAGTCACATATAACAGCTTTAATTTTAGCTACTTACTATTTTTCCTTGAATTAGTTTGCATTTGTGCACTAATACCATTAAATTCTGCCCCTTTGTCTTGCTCTGCACACCATTACACAATCTACTACTTTGCACTGTGGACTTGTCCTTTCCCTATAGCTTCTCCCTCATTTAAACCCTCCCCAGTTTGTCAGCTTAAGCCATAATTATCTATTTCATACAACACTGCTCTTAGTCTAGTTTAATGGGTACTTATCCCAATGGAGTAGCTCTCTCTTCATGTCTCAGCAGATAAGTCTCCGATCCACTTAAGACTCTACCAATTTGTGGCTGGTTCAGTTAACAATCCCGAGCTCATTACCCTTGGGATTCTGCATTTTAATTTGGTCCTCAGCTTCTTAACCTCTCAGCAGAATCTCATTCCTGGGGTTCTAGCTCTATTGTTGGGTGGTGCATCGACCACAATCAGTGTATTCTCATGTTCTTCTTCAGCCCTGCTCAATGTCATTAACCCTGGCATCCACCAAGCAACACAATCTCCTGGTGACAGCTATAGGAAGCAGTATTCATGCCCTGCACTATATGGCCACACCACATTTCATTTCAGTCTCTCCACTTAAATGGTGTGCTGCACCACAGTGCTGTGCTTAGATTGCTCATCCTCCACAACCACCCCCCCCACCCCCCCCCACCCCACTAACCTTTACTCTTCTTTCACATCTGTACCAGTAGAGTCATAGACTCAGAGAGCATAGAAACAGGCCCTTTGGCCCAACTCATCCATGCTGACCAAGATGCCCAACCCAAGCTAGTCCCACTTACCTGCGCTTGGCCCATATCCCTCCAGATCCTTCCCATCCACGTACCTGTCCAAGTGTCTTTTAAATGCTTTTATTGTACCTGCCTCAACCACTTCCTCTGGCAGCTCTTTCCACACACAAATCACCCTTTGTACAAAAGAAAGTTGCCCCTCAAGTTCTTATTAAATCCTTCCCCTCTCACCTTTAACCTATGTGCTCTAGTTCTTGGTTCCCCAACCCTGGGAAAAAGACAGTGTGCATTCACCCTATCTATGCCCCTTATGATTTTATACTCCTCTAATAAGATCACCTCTCAGTCTCCTATGCTCCAAGGAAAAAGTCCTAGCCTGTCCAACCTCTCCCTATAACTCAGTCCCTCAAGTTCTGGCAACATCCTTGTAAATCTTTTCTGCACTCTTTCCAGTTTAATAACATCTTTCCTATAACAGGCTGACCTAAGTGTAGCCTTACCAGCGTCCTATAAAACTGCACCATGACCTCCCAACTTTTATACTCAATGCCCTGACTGATGAAGGCCAGCGTGCCAAATGCCTTCTCCACCACCCTGTATATCTGTGACTCCACTGTCAGGGTACTATGTACTTGAACTCCAAGGTCCCTCTGTTCTACAACATTCCCCAGGGGTCTACACTTCACTGCGAAAGTCCTACCTTGATTTGACTTTTGAAAATGCAACACGTCACACTTATCTGCATTAAACTCCATTTGCCACTCCTTGGCCCACTTACTCAGCTGATCAAGATCCCCTTAAAATTTTTGGTAACCTTCTTCACTGTCCACTATACCAGTAGCAAGTGCGCCCTATCAGGCAAGGTCAGAAACCAAGGTTACTGCATACCTCAGTCTTCATACCTGCCTGAGCAGCAGTCACATTCTTCAATTCTTTACCCCTGCTCATATCAGGGCAAGCACTTAACCTTAGTGACGTAACTAACCTCTGGATCAAACTGACCTCCACTTCCCCGATGCTCCAGAATACCTGCAACTCAGACTCCAGCTCGACAACTCAGAGCTGAACTTCCTTGGGCAGGCACGGTAGTGTAATGGTTAGCGTAACGCTTTACAGTGCCAGCGATCCGGGTTCAATTCCGGCCACTGTCTGTAAGGAGTTTGTACGTTCTCCCCGTGTCTGCGTGAGTTTCCTCCGGGTTCTCCGGTTTCCTCCCACATTCCAAAGACATACGGGTTAGGAAGCTGTGGGCATGCTATGTTGGCGCTGGAAGTGTGGCGACACTTGTGGGCTGCCCCCAGAACATTCTACGCAAAAGATGCATTTCACCATGTGTTTCAATGTACATGTGACTAATAAAGAGATCTTATCTTATCAAGATACAGATACTTACTGTAGATGTCCTTGATGGGGGTCTCACGAATCTCCAAGCCCTACACATTGCAGTAAGTGCACATCATTTATCTTTGAACTCCTATCACATCTTGACTTAAATATTCAATTAGCAGAGATATCTACCCAGTTTATATTTAGTTTGGGTTTTAACTAATTAATCTAAAGCAAGTTAACCAGTCTAGATTACTTACATTTATCTTTTATACTGCAGTAACCTTCAAAAAAGCACACTAATTTACAGTAGACCTGCTGTTGAAAGCTTCTATAAACTACAATATCAAGACCTTTAACAGCAATGATGTGCAGAGGAATCTTGGGGTCCAAGTCCATAGCTCGCTGAAAATGGCCACACAAGTAGATAGGGTGGTGAAGGAGGTGAATGGCATGCTTGCCTTCATCAGTCAGGGCATGAAGTATAAGAGCCTCAAAGTCATATTGCAGCTGTATAAAACTTTGATTAGGCCGCACTTTGGTGTATTGTGTGCAGTTCTGGTCGCCCCATTACAGGAAGGATGTGGAGGCTTTGGAAAGGGTACAGAAGAGGTTTACCAGGATGCTGCCTGGATTAGAGGGTATGAGCTATAAGGAAAAATTGGATAGGCTTAGGTTGTTTTCTCTGGAGCGTCGGAGGCTGAGGGGAGACCTGATAGAAGTTTCTAAAACGATGAGAGGCATACAAAGGGTGGACAGTCAGAAATGTCAAATACCAGAGAACATGCATTTAAGGTGAAGGGGATAAGTTTAAAGGAAATGTGCGGGGCAAGTTTTTTTTACACAGGTACTGCCAGGGGTAGTGGTGGAAGCAGACACGATAGTAGCACTCAAGAGGATTAGACAGGCACATGAACATGCAGGGAATGGAGGGATATGGATCATGTACAGTCAGAAGAGATTTAGTTTAATTTGCCATTGTGTTCAGCACAGACATTGTGGGCTGAAGGGCCTGTCCTGTGCAGTATTGTTCTTACTTCTATGTACAACGTATCACCTCCTTCCCCCTCTGTAGTGAATTCCAATGCTGACCAAGTTTCCAAGTTTAGCACTCAGTAAAGTCACACTCTCTTCAAATGCACCCTGTGTGACCACTTTAAACTGGCAGTGGACACTAGGCTAACATCTTTCCTTCAGTATCGTTGGTGAATGAAGGGTAGTACACTATTTTCCAAGTACATGCTGAATTTTACTAGGAAAGCAGAATATGTGAACAGAGGAGGAAAAAAAAATCAAATTTTGGCTTTTACCCAGTTCCTCCTAATCATATCCTTAAAAAAAACTCCTGCTTTTTATTGTTAAAAATAATTCATTTCCACAAACTCAAGCATAATGGAAATGACAGGATTTTCATTTTGACCTACTCACAGCTGGTAAAACTGGATGACTCTCAGAAGCAGATTATAAACTACTGGAAGTTGTCAGACAAGCATAAAATCACAGGATCACCAAACACAGGAGACCACTGGCCCACTGTGCCTGTGCTGGCTGTTGGCATGTACAATCCTATCCTTACCCCTGAGGCCATCCATTTTTTCCCCTTCAAGTTGGTTTCCCAAAGCTCTTTCAAAAACTACAACTGAGTCTGCTTCCACCGGCCTTTCAGTCTGCTAATAAGGATCGGATAAAATAAACAGGAAGCTTCTCCCCTTGTTCAAGAAAGATAAACCCTTAGTGCTGCCTTAATCCAACTTAATGATGAGGAAAATCATGATTAATGACCAAACCTGTGTGGTCACCAGATTATTTAACATTATTATGTGAAAAACATAGAGCATCAACTGATATAATGAGATCAGTCTCCTTGTATAGAGTCATAGAGCAGGGAAACAGGCCATTCGGCCCAACTGGTCCATGCCGACCAAGATGGCTATCTTGGCTAACACGAGGGGACATAATTTTAAGGTGATTGGAGGAAGGTATAAGGGAGACGTCAGGGGTAAATTTCTTATACAGAGAGTGGTGGGTGCATGGAACGCACTGCTGGCAGAGACTGTGGGGGCAGATACATTAGGGATATTTAGGAGACCCTTAGATAGACATGTGACTGATAGAAAAATAGGGGGCTATGTGGGAGGGAAGGGTTAGGTAGATCTTAGAGCAGGATAAAATGTTGGCACAACATTGTGGGCCGAAGGGCCTGTACTGTGCTGTAGTGTTCTACGTTCAATTAAGATGCCCAAATAAGCTAGTCCCATTTTCCTGCATTTGGCCAGTATCCCTCTGAACCTTTCCTATCCATGTACCTGTCCAAGTGTCTTTTAAATGTTGTTAATGTACCTGCCTCAACCACTTCTTCTGGCAGCTCGTTCCATATACGGACCACCCTCTGGTTGAAAAAGTTGCCCATCAGGTTTTATTTAAATCTTTCCCCTCTCATCTTAAACATATGTCTTCAAGTTCTTGATTCCCCAGCCCTGGGAAAAAGACTGTGTGCATTCACCCTATCTATGCCACTCAAGATTTTATATACCTCTAAAAGATCACCTCTCATTCTCCTATGCTGCAGTGATTAAAGTCCTAGCCTGATCAACGTCTCTCTGTAACTCAGCTCCTCAAGTCCTGGCAACATCCTAGTAAGTCTTTTCTGCTCTCCTTCCAGCTTAATGGCATCTTTCTTATAGCAGGTTGACCAAAACTGAACACAATGATCCAAATGCAGCCTCTCCAACATCTTGTACAACTGCAACGTAACATTCCAACTTCTGTACTCAATGCCCTGACTGATGAATGCCAGCATGCCAAAAGCCTTATTCACCACCCTGTCTACCTGTGATGCCACTTTCAGGGAACCATGTACTTGTACTCCTGGGTCCCTCTGTTCTACTACACTCCCCAGGGCCCTACACTGTGAAAGTCCGACCCTGATTTGTCTTCCCAAAATGCAACACCTTGCACTTAAACTTCAGTTCCTCTCCAACACTTTAAAACCATTCATTTCAAACACTCCAACTCAGTGGTATTCATCTGGGAGTGACTCCCTGGGTAAGCTAATCTTTTTACAACCCCTTTTTACAAGATCTTCACATTTGTGATATTCATATATATTTTAAACTATGTGGGAGGGAAGGGTTAGATAGAGCAGGATAAAATGTCGGCACAACATTGTGGGCCGAAGGGCCTGTACTGTGCTGTAGTGTTCTATGTAAACATGTTATAACTGTGATTAAAAACCAAAACATGTATGTTTATGATGTGACAGGATTACTTCTTTCTATCAGACAACAATTCAGGCTTAAAAACCCAGCATGTTCACAGAAAACGGACTATTCTTTCTCAATATGTACTCAATCTCCTTCAGGGATAAGAGGAAATGACCAAGCTGTTCAACTCAAATTCCAACATTCCACACATTTCTTTGGCTATATGTTTGAGAGGTAAATACATACACTGTCTTCACCTTTTACAACTCCAGGTCAAACTTTGACTTCCAATCATTTAAAACCACAAAGAGTCATCCAAACATCCCACAAAAGGTCACACGGAAGTAGAAACCCCTACGTCATGTTGCGTGAGGAACACATGAGTAAAGTCCAGTTGATGTTACAGTTTAATGTAGCAAAAGAAATCTCTGCTATTTTCCATCCTCCAGAAAATCTTTCATCCTTGCTTTCAAATCTTTCCATCCTTGTGGGTGGTAGAGTGGCAATAGCAAGTACAGCTGCTGCCTCACAGCTCCCATGACCCGGGTTCAATCCTGACCTCTGCCGCTGTTTGTGTGGAGTTTGCATGTTCTCCCTATGACTGCGTGGGTTTCCTCCGGGTGCTCCAGTTTCCTCCCACAGCCCAAAGACATGCTGGTTGGGGAGGGGGGGGGGGAGGGGGTTACTTGGCAACTACAAGATGCCCCTAATATATAGGTGAGAGGAGGAACCTGGGCAGAGTTGTTGAGGCTGTGGGGAGAATGGGATACAAGGAAAATTAGTGGAGAATGGGATTGCTCTGCGAGCCAGCATGGATTTGATGGGGTGAATGGCCTCTCTCTGTCATCAGAGAATATGAAATTAACATGGACTATTGCAGATACAATAGTGGCATTTAAAAAACTTTAGATAGACAGACAAATATGCAGGTAACGGAGGGACATGGATCATGTGCAGGCAGAAGGGATTTGGATTAAATTAGCATTGCATCACCACGCTTAAGGACAGCTTCTATCCCGCTGTTATAAGACTACTGAATGGACCTCTTGTACAACAAGATGGACTCTTGACCTCACAATCTACCTTGTTATGACCTTGCACCTTATTGTCTGCCTGCAATGCACTTTCTCTGTAACTGTAACACATTATTCTGCATTCTGTTATTGCTTTTCCCTTGTACTACCTCAATGTGCTGATGTGATGAAACAACGGCATGCAAAACTAAGATTTTCACTGTACCTCGGTGCATGTGACAATAATAAAAACAATTTTTCGATTTACTTACCATTGTGTTGGACACAGACTTTGTGGGCTGAAGGGCCTATTCTTGTGCTGTACTGTTCTATGTTATATAGAACATAGAACACTACAGCACAATACAGGCCCTTTGGCCCACAATGTTGTGCCGACATTTTATCCTGCTCTAAGATCTATCTAACCCTTCCCTCCCACATAGCCCTCCATTTTTCTATCATTCATGAGGCTATCTAAGTGTCTCTTAAATGTCCCTAATGTATCTGCCCCACAACCTCTGCCAGCAGTGCGTGCCACACACCCACCACTCCCTGTGTAAAAAACTTACCTCTGACATCCCCCTTATACCTTCCTCCAATCACCTTAAAATTATGTCCCCTCGTGTTAGTTATTTTTGCCCTGGGAAAAAGCCTCCATATAAAACAAGTGTTGGTGAAACATTCACTGAGGGTTTCTTGCTGAATGCCCAAGCTTCCTACATAATTACCTACCCCTACAAAAGAAAGAGAAAATGGTGGGAACACTCCGCAGGTCAGACAATGTCCGTGGAAGAGAGGAACAGAGTTATGCCACCATTTTGGGTCAAAGACCCTTCTTCAAAACTGGAAACACCTTATGGAAGATGGTGAGGCCAGGCAAAAGAAGGAGACAGAAATCCCTTTGGAGAGATGGGTAAAACTTCTTTAAGTATGTCACACTTGGAAGAGGAGTGGCAGTGAATTCAATGGTAAGTGAACACATAATGAAGACAAAAAAAAACCAGGAACGATTGATGGCGAACAAAAGAGTTGTGGAAGGACTTTGATGTGAAACATGACCTCTGTTTTCTCTCTCCACAGATGCTGCCTGACCTGTTGAGCGTTTCCATCATTTGCTCTTTCCATTTCAGATTTCCAGCATCTGCATCATCCCAACCTGGATGCTGTGTTACTAAAGGTAGCTGCCAATTCATAGCCTCATGATAGTGAGTAAAATGAATCGCTGACTCCAAAAAACATCTGTGAGACTTCCACAACCATCTGTCTAGCTAAAACTGGATCTAAAATTAAACTCAAGTCTTAAAAACACAGCAGAGCCCCCTTGGAAATAAGAAGAAATGCCTTGCACTCCAACAGCAATAAAAAAAAACTAGAAATGGAATTTTTCTGAATAAAATTTAGAACTAAATATGTAGAGCTTGAGATGGAATTTTAGACTCAGGGAGATTCGGGTGATAAGGATCAAGCAAGAATGTGAAATTCAGCCAAAATCAAACCAGCCATGATTTTACAGAGCAGCATCTGAGGCTGAATGGTGCATTCCTGCTCCTACTTCTCATGCTCAATGTCCACGTTGATCTTACAACCAGTTTGGTCTCTGACCCTCTATCAGAACTATTACTGGTTCACCATCCAAACTGCTAATCTCTCCTTCTTCCCAGCTTCATTACTTCTGTGTTGCGACATAGGAGGCCATTCAGCCCATCAGGTCCACGTTAACTCGTAGCAGGCAATCCCATCAATCCCATTCCCCCTCTTCATTATTTTCCCTTTATCATTTATTCCAATATTTAGTGTAATTAAACGTGTATCTCACTACATGAACATGACAGTGTTTAGCCATAGAAGGTCAGGGGCTTGGACTCCCAAATAAAATGATAAATCCAACTTCTGCACTTGGTTCTCCTCCCTGTTGGAGAGGCCAATGGGGGGAAGTCTTACTTGTTTCCGCTGCTCAGTCTGTGATGGATAAAACCAACCACTGAACAAGCAAGGGCAGCAATTTCCTCAAGCCACCAATGGCTGTCCAAGTTATCCCTCACCCAAGGCGTACAAGGACATATAAATTTCCATTTATAACTTTATATTTCATTTGTCTAAATGTCTTAATGCCTTCCACAAATCAAACAAAAATCAGAAACACAAGAGACTGCAGATGCTGGAATGTGGAGCACCATCTGCTGGAGGAACTCAGCGGGTTGAGCAGGATCTGTGGGGGAGGAATGAACTGTTGACGTTTCAGGTCGAGACCCCTGCATCAGGACAAAAATTAGCACTTGTGGAGTTTTTAACAAGGATGGAATAAAATCTTCATTAAAGGAGGAGGGTCTTAGAAGAGGAGAGGCAAGTGGATCAGCAGAGAGGTTGAGCAAAGTAGTTTCAGAGGTAAGGGTCAGAGAGTCAAAGAGAGATATGGTATGAATGGTGGTTTATAACCTTTAAGAAGAATATTTCTAATACATCTGGTTATTTTTGCGAAGGGTGAGGGTTGTTGGACATGTGAAATATTTTGGATACAGAGGCTTCAAATTCTGGCAAGTAACGCCAACAATTAAATGTTCACCAATTCTCTTTCAATCATTTATCAGAGGCATTAGCTTGTTTCATATTAAGAGCATTAAAATAACAGAGAAAGGCAATTTCAGCTGCGAATGTTAAGCGTTAGTAACCCAATGGTGTAATTTCAGGGTTACATTGCCAGTTTCAATGCAGGTGGTCCCCAGGTTAGCTCAGGGTTCTGTACTTGAGAATTGTTCGGAACCCAACTGTAAGTTGGAAATGAGCAAATGTAACCTGAACTGTTTGTCAGTTGGAAGTGAACATTTATGAAACAACTGTCCATAACCTGAATTGTCTGTAAGTCGGAAATTAAAAGATACTTTATGTCTGTCTTCTTGGAATAATGCTCAAAAACCTCCCAGGCATGTTAGAGTGAGACTGAAGGAAATTAGAGACTCACAGGAACAACTCTGACAGGGGAGTGAGCAGGCGTGGGAAGAATGGCTGCCAGCCGGCCTCACTGATCAGTGGAGTCTGCTCTGCGCTCCCAGCTTAATCCAGGCCCCCAACTGTTGTGGCTCAGCAGTGGGGGGGGGGGGGGTGAGGGAGATAAGGCACGTGGAAATGCCCCCCCTCCTTCCTGGCTCCTGGCAGAAGATGCCTGAACCCCACAGCAGTCGGTAGAATCCATTCCCATCCAGCCTGCCGGTCTCCCAAATGCTCATCCGTACGTACAAGGTGTCCATAAGTCGGGCGCCCCTAACCTTCAAATTCGATCTTCCTGAAGAAAAATTCTGAAGAAAAATTTCTTTGACTCAGAGGATGTGAATTTTTACCATTCTCTATTAGAGAAGGCTGTGGAGGCTCCGTTACTGATTGTGTTAAAAATAATTGTTAAACTTGTGGATATTAAAGGAATCAAGGGATATAGGTGGGGGAGCTGATCAGCCACGACCTTGTTAAATGGCAGAACAAGGTTGAGAGAGTGAGGAGAAATCTCCTGCCCCTAATCCTTAGAGTCAAGGAACTACCCAACGAGCACAGTGGCAGAGAACAGGCTGCTTGCCAGGCTGCTTCCCCAAAGTGAACCAGATTTTTACAGTGACTGTGCCATTTAATGGGCATCAGTACTGAGACTAGATGTTTTATTCCAGAGTTTTATTTCACTACTTGAATATAATTCCTCAGCTGCTAGGGGAAGATTTGGAGATGTCTCCAGATCAATATTCCCGTTACTAAGGAGCAGCTTAACCCCTCTGTTTTAGCAACTGAAAATTAAACTAAATTCTTAACACCTTTTTAACATTCTTTTTACTACCTCGATGTATGGCATGATCTGCCTGGATGGGAACGGGGATCCGGTGTGTTAGTGGGAACAGGAGATCCAGTGTGTTAAAGGGAGCACAGGAACTGGGATCCAGCATGTTAAAGTGGGAGTTGCAGCTGGGATCCAGTGTGTTAGTGGGAACAGGGATCCGGTGTGTTAGTGGGAACAGGGGATCTGGTGTGTCAGTGGGAACTGGGGATCCAGTGTGTTAAAGTGGGAGCTGGAACCGGGGATCTGGTGTGTTAGTGGGAACAGGGAATCTGGTGTGTTAAAGTGGGAGCTGGAACCGGGGATGCGGTATGTTAGTGAGAATTGGGGATATGGTGTGTTAAAGGGATAGTGGGAACAGTGGATCTGTTGTTTTAGTGGGAACAGTGGATCTGGTGTGTTAGTGGGAACAGGGAAATCTGGTGTGTTAGTGGGAACAGGGAATCTGGTGTGTTAGTGGGAACAGGGGATCTGATGTGTTAGTGGGAACAGGGGATCCGGTGTGTTAAAGGGGGCACAGGAACTGGGGTGTCGTTGATCCAGATGCTGAACCATTGGGATTTACAAACAAACAGATTGTGGATTATCGGAATTTTACCTCAAATGAGAAGACAAGTAATTTGCTTTTGTTCTCCGTTTGCAGTATCTCTCTTGAATCAACCCCTGCCCAGCCTTGCTGAATACTCCCCGCCTATCAGTGAATCTGCCAAGGGTTTTTGAGGTGAGTCACTCGGTAGGTTTGCCTCAGATGGAACATTCATCAACCATTGTGTAAACCAGAGGAAGTCATTGGGTTAAAATGACAAGTGTGAAGAGATTACAGAGTTCCCCACAGACACCCTGCGCTGAGCTCCTGATGATTTACTCACATGTCAGACAATTATGGAAATTATTTGTTCTGGGAGGCCCTGAGTATGGGTTCCAGAGGCTGCCTTCTGGACACGTCTGCCTCCAATAGACCCTGCCTCCTGCCTGTCTCATGGGGTTCCCCTATCCTCACCGACCTTCCCAACCCCAACCCCAAACCCCAACCCTAACCCTACTGACTCTGGGCCCCTCTGGCCACTGACTCTGCGACCTTCCCCACACCAAGAGGGCTCTCCCACAGACCCTACACCTCTGCCTTCCCTAATTGACCCTCTTCCCCCCTCATTGACCCTGCTCCCCTCTCACTGACCCTTCACTCCTCTCACTGACCCTTCACCCCCTCTCACTGACCCTCTCCCCCTTCTCACTGACCCTGCACACCCTCTCACAGCCCCCTCACCTAAAACTGTCCCACAACCTCCTTGCATTGACTCCAGACCCTCCCTCACCATCCTCCCCCAACAAACCCAAACTCGTCCTAATGACCTCCCAGTAACCCCCTCTCCCCACTCCCCCCCCCCAACCCAGAGGTCGAGACAGCTTCCACCCACCCAGCCCACTGTCCCCCCAACAACTGCGGACCATGCCTCCACAGATCTTGTACTCTTCCCCCCACCGAACCCACATTCTCCCCCTGGAAATACTGTATATTTCTTCTCTCTGCACCTTTCATGATTCACAACAGGTGAGGAGAATAATCCCAGCCCTCCCCAGCACTCCCCCACAACCGCTATCCTTTATCCCTGCAGCCCTTCCAATGAGTCTCTTGCGCAGCCTCTCCAAGGTACAGTGACCAGGGCTGGACTCAATACCCCAGCTCGCAGAACATGTAACTTCCTGCCCTTCAAACACTGAATGACAATCCTGGGGGCTTCACTGAAGCTCGAATCCACCCCAACGCTGGAGCCTGCCTGTGAGCACGGAGCATGCCCTGGTTTGGAAATCTCCACATTTAATCAGAGTGCCACTGTACATTGGAGCAAAGGGAACAGCAAGTGGTAATGTGGCCAAGGTTAGTGATTCGTCATTATCCATCATGTCATCCCCCTGAAAATAGTGATCGCATTTCTTGCCCAGACCTTCTGAATTCCAGGGAATATAACCCTGATTTCTGTAATCTCTCTTAAATTACTCCTTCGATCCCTGGCTTTACTCTCTAAATCAATACTGCACCCTCTCCAAGGTCAGTAGATCCTTTCTATGAGAAGCTATTGGCACTTTGGCCTTCATAAGTCAGGGCATTGAGTACAGGAGTTGGAATGTTATGTTGAAGTTGTACAAGACATTGGTGAGGCCAAATCTGGAGTATTGTGTGCAGTTCTGGTCACCTACCTGCAGGAAAGATATCAATAAGCTTGAAAGAGTGCAGAGAGAATTTACAAGGATGTCGCCGGGACTTGAGGACCTGAGTTATAGGGAAAAGTTGAATAGGTTAGGACTTGATTCCTGGTGTGCAGGAGAATGAGGGGAGATCTTATGGAGGTATACAAAATTATCAGGGGTATAGATAGGGTGAATACATGCAGGCTTTTTCCCCTCAGGTTGTGTGAGACTAGAACTAGAGGGTCATAGGTTTAGGGGTGAAAGGTGAAATATATAAGGGGAATCTGAGGGGGAACTTCTTCACTCAGAGGGTGGTGGCGAGTGTGGAACGAGCTGGCAGCGGAAGTGGTGGATGCGGGATCAGTTGTAACATTTAAGAGAGGCTTGGATAGGGGTTTTGGAGGGATATGGTCCGGGTGCAGGCAGATGGGACTAGGCAGCAGGTCAGGGTTGGCATGGATTAGATGGGCGGAAGGACCTGTTTCTGTGCTGTAGTACTCTAATGTGCCCAAAACTGCTCTAAACAGGACTTTGTATAGCCACAACTGATGATAACAAGGCCTTACTTCAAACTAGGATGAACAGATTTTCTGAAAAGCTTTCTAATCATGTTCCGAAGCAGGGAAGACCGATGATAGTACATACACAGGGTATTGGGTGTCCACCATTCAATTGAATTTGGACAACAGATGCCGCTACAGATCTTCTGCTCCAAGGAAGTTTACTTTATAACTCTACTGACTGCATCGGCAGGTATGGTGGCCTAGGGGTTAAATTACTGGACTAGTAACCCAAAGCCTGGAACACTGATCTGGAGACATGAGATCAAATCCAAGCAAGTCTCCATAATGGTGTCCATGAAGCTTTTCTAAAAATGCATATGGTCCACCAATGCCCCTTGGGGAAGTAGATCTTTCTCTTTATCTGTTTTGGGCCTGTAGTATCACTCCACACGCAGCCAATGTCTCTTTGGTTTAGGGGCAATTGGAGATGGACATTAAATATTGGCACTGCCAGTGAGGTCCACGTGCTTTCACTCTCAAGTAAAAAGCTTTCCGAGCGGTCTGTGAAATCCTGCAATCAATCTTAACTTCTCAACTGCTCTGTCCCTTAACCCATATTTCAGGGACTAATAAACCAGCAGATACAAGGTCATGGTTTCAGTCCTTCTTGCCTATCTCCAAGGCCAAAAATTTCCTTCCTGAGCAGTGCTGCCCAGAGCTAAGTATTCTAAATATGGTCGAAGTAGAGCTACATAGGATTTATTATCACCTCTATCCAGCTTCCAGTTCCCTCGAGAGCAAGATCAAGCTGGAGTATTTCCAATCAAATCCAATTCAACAAGAAAGGATTGATTTGCCTTCATCTTCACGGCTTATTAAAGAACAAAAAAATACGGCTTTTCTTCCGTATGGGTCTCTGTAAAGCAACCACTATAATTTTAGATGCTGAAGTCAAGCAATGGAATATTCTGAGGCTTTCACACAGGCCAATCATTTTTTCTCATACTCTACTTAAAAAGGGTTTGACAAAACTACTGTTGGTTACGATAAATTTCAAAAATTAAACTTGCATAGAGTAAAATACAGAAGCCCACCACAATGGAAGTGAAGCTGAAGGCAGCAGTGTGTTTGCCTAACTTGGGCTGGAATACTGGATGTGTATGCCTCTCCCTCAGCATTGAGAACCCTGTGTAAGTATGAATGCTGTGTTCATCAAGCACACTGTGCTTTTCCAGAGGGTTCCTACCTCCTCAACTGAAGGGCAAGACTGAAGAATGAGGAGTAACTGGATAGATTGAGCCTACATCCACCAGATAAAGAGAGACAGAGCAATACAGCTGGAAACAGGCCCTTCGGCCCAACTCATCCATGCTGACCAAGATTCCCATCTAAGCTAGTCCCATTTGCCCGTGCTTGGCCTATATCCCTCTAAACTTTCCTATCCAGGTGCCTGTCCAAGTGTCTTTTCAACGTTTTATTGTACCTGCCTCAACCACTTACAGTGAAAAGCTTTTGTTTGCATGCCATCCAAACAGATCATTCCACACATAGTACATCGAGGTAGTAAAGAAGAAAAAAAACAGTTGAGAGGAATGAGAGGGGATCTCACAGAAACCTGTAACATTCTAACAAGGCTAAACAGACTAGATACAGGGAGAACGTTCCTGACAGCTGGCGAGTCCACCACAGGGAGTCATAGCTTCAGGATATGGGTATGCCACTGAGATCATAAGAAATTTTTAAACCCAGAGAGTGGTGAACCTGTGAAATTCCCTACCAACAGAATGCACTGAAGGGCAAGTCATTAAATATATTTACAAAGGAGGTGGATATATTTCTTAATGCCAAATCGATCAAGGACACAGGGAGAAACAGCAACAGGGTACTAAAATGGAGGATCTGCCATGATGGTGTCGAATGGTGGAACAAACTCGAAGGGCTGAATGGCCTACTCCTTCCCCTATCTTCTACGTTAATGGACTTTGAATTGTTGAGTACAATGGGGGAAAACTAATCTGTGCCATAGTGCAGTGCCAAAGCTGCTCGTTCCATTATGTAAAAATGAAAGCTGAAACCTGAGCCACAGTTGTAATTCCAGTTGTAGCGCCAGTGTTCAAACACACTGAGGAACAAACCGGTGCTTTCTAAACAAAAATAGTCAACGCAACTCTGATCTAAAAATAAGTCTTTGGGAAAATCACATGATGGGTTTTCACAATGTTCAGATACACGCTGTTGCTAATTAATCACAGGAAATTATGCCTGATACCAAAGAAATGTGACGGTATACAAATCAGGAAAGGGGGAAGAGACTGGGTTTCTGTTTTTGTAGAAAACAAGGCAGAAGGGTGAGCTAATAGGGTGGACAGAGAGGGAATGTTTCCACCTGTAGAAAGACATACCTGGAGGTCTTCATTATAAAAGAGTCACCTACAAATCCAACAGGAAGTTCAGAAAAAAACTTCTTCACCCAATTTCATTCACAGTCCTTTACAAATAATGTGCCAAGAGTGGTGGGGATGTGGAACTCTGATGAAGTGTCTTTGACCTGAAAACATTAACTCTGTTTCTCTCTCCACAGATGCTCATAGTCATTCAGCACAGAAACAGGCCCTTCGCCCCAACAGGTCCATGCCGACCAAGATTCCCATCTAGCTAGTCTCATTTGCCTGTGTTTGGCATATTATCCCTCTAAAACCTTTCCTATCCATGTACCTCACCAAGTACCTTTGAAGTGTTGTTGATGCACCTGCCTCAACCACTTCCTCTGGCAGCTCATTTCATATACTGACCACACTCTGGGTGAAAAGGTGTCCCTCAGGTTCCTATTAAATCCTCTCCCCTCTCACCTTAAATCAATGCCCTCTAGTGCTTGATTCCCCAACCCTGGGAAAAAGAGCTTGTGCATCCTGTCTATACCCTCACAGTTTTATACACCTCTATATGATCACCCCTCATTCTCCTACGCTCCAATGAAAAAAGTCAAAATCTCCTCAAACCTCTCTCCACAACTCAGTCTCTCGAGTCCCGGCAATGTCCTCGTAAATCTCTTCTGCACCCTTTCTGGTTTAGTGGCATCTTTCCTACAGCGGGGTGATCAAACTGAACAGAATATTCCAAATGTTGCCTCACTAACATCTTGTACAAGCTGAATATTTATTTCAGATTTCCAGTACTTGCAGCTTTTTGCTTTTAAAAGCAATCAATATAAGGTAACCATCAAAAAAATCCAATAAGGAATTCAGATGATATTTTTTTAATCTAAAGGGGACAGAGAATATGAAACTCAGAACCAGAATAGCATGGATATATTTACAAGAAGGCTGTAGGAACAATTGCGGGGGAAAGGAACACAGTTACTCTATAGACTTAGGAGGAATACACAAAAAATGCTGGAGGAACTCAGCAGGTCAGCCAGCATCTATGGAGGGAAATAAACAGTCACGTTTCGGGCGAGACCCTTCATCAGGACTGGAAAGGAAGAGGAGCAGAAGCCAGAATAAGAAGACACAAGAAATTCTGCAGATGCTGGAATCTGGAGCAATATGCAACAAATGCTGGAGGAACTCAGCAGGGCCTGTTTCACGGAACATAGTACCCCATAGGAACAGGCCCTTTAGCTCATGATGTTGTGCTGAACTAATTAAGTTAATGACACCTAATCCCCTTTTCCATGCACATGGTCCATATCCCCCCATTCTCTGCATATCCATGTGCCTATCTAGGAACCTCTTAAACACCTCTATCGTATCTGCCTCCACCACCACCCCTGGCAGCGCATTCCAGGCACCCACCACTCTCTGTGTTAAAAAACTTGCCCCATTCCTATAAAACTTAACCCCTCACCTTAAATGCATGCTACCTTGTATTAGACATTTCGACCCTGGGAAGAGATACTGACTGTCTACTCTGTCTATGCTCTTATAAACTTCTATCAGGTTTCCACTCAGCCTCCTCCATTTCTCCACTGTATTACTCTATGACTCTAAACTCCTGCATGGACTGGTTGTACATATATACTTTGACACACTTAAAAGTCATGGAGTCATACAGCATGGAAACAGGCCCCTCAGCCCAACCCGACTGTGTTGCCCAGCGAGCTAGTCCCATCTGCTCGTGTTGGCTCATAGCCCTCTAAACCTCTCCTATCATGGACTTCTCTAGATGGCTTTTAAATGTTGCTAATGTGCCCACCTCAACCACTATTTCTGGCAGCTCATTCCAAGTACAACACCACCCTTTGCGTGAAGAAGCTTCCCCTGACATCCCTTTTAAATCTCTCACCTCTGATCTTAAACCTATAACTTCCTGTCTTAAAACTTAAGACTTAAAACTTCCCGTCTTGGGAGAGAAAAGCAAACTCTTCATCGCTTGATTTTATGTAGCCGAAGCGCTTTAAGGCTAGTTTTGCTAGACGCTCCCAAATTTTATTTTCAGCCCACCTGTACATCACATGGTGCCAACATGCAAAAACATATCCCAGTTCGTCACCTAATGCAAAAATGCATCATAAACAAATCATGTGGTCTCATCCCACAACTGTTAGTTGTTTGCTCAGTCAAGGTCGTTAGCATTGGATTGTCGTGTTTTCTCAAGCCACCTGCTTGCTGGTGATGTGGTGGACTAGGTGGGGTGGACCTCTCACCTCTGCGTAACTTCCAAGAGTGTCAGCTGCCCTCTGCAGAGAGCAGGCTCACCTCTGTGTCGGAAGATCGAATCCCACACCGGGCACGGTGATTCAAAAACAAAATTGAAGCTGGGAGAACTTGGCAGGTCAAGCAGCCTCCGTGAAGGCTAAGGTGCAAGGGGAGAGGAAAGACAGCCAGTATATTACAAGTAGTAGGGGGTGTGGGGTGGGGTAGAGACTGGTCGGTGATAGGTGGAACTAGATGGGGAGGGGATGATGGGCAAATGGAACGATTTGCCATCAAACTAAGAAGCGTTTGATGTCCTGGGCCTGTAGTCAATGGAGTTCAGAAAGATGAAGGGGGATCTCACTGAAACCAACCAAAATACTGAAAGGCCTGGATAGAGTGTACGTGGAGAATATGTTTCCATTAGTAGGGGAGTCTAGGATCTGAGGGCACAGCCTCAGAATAAAGGGACGTCTTTAAACTGCATTGAGGAGGAATTTCTTCAGCCACAGGGTGGTGAATCTGCGGAATTGTTGCCACAAGAGGGCTGAGGAGGCCTGGTCATTGGGTATATTTAAAGGCAGAGATTGATAGGTTCTTGATTGGTAAGGGGGGTTAAAGGTTACAGGAGAAGGCAGGAGAATGGGGTTTAAAAATAAAATTAGCCATGATTGAATGGCAGAGCAGACTCCTTGGGCTGAATGGCCTAATTCTGCTCCTATAACCAGGCTGGGAGTGGGGAAGGGGGGTGGGGGTAAGAGAATGGAAAAGGTGAACAAAGGGAAAAGAAAAGCAGGTTGACAGTGAGTGTGTGTGGGAGGGGAACACCGGGGGTGTTGGTGACCTGAAAATGGGGAATTCAATGTTCATACCGTTGGGTTGTAAACTATCTAAGCAGAATATGAGATGTTCTTCTTCTTGCCTCTGCCTCACTCTCCCTTTTACTGTGATGTACTTGCTATCTCTCCTCTTCCCCCCTCAGTCCTGTTGCAGGTCTCAACCCCAATTGTCGACTTACACCTTTTTACCCGCACTGATGCTACCTGACCCACTGAGTTCTTCCAGCGTTATGTTATTTTGTTCCAGATTCCAGCATCTGCAGTTTCTTTTTCTGCACAATGGTTCAACTAGTATTCAAACTATTGATCCATGTTTCTTCACAAACACACAAGGAAGCTATTTCAGCCTTCTGAGTCCATACCGGCTCACTGAGCATCCCATTCCCCATTAATTTTCCTTGTAACCAACTCTCCCCATGGTTGCGTCAACTTCTCTGAGATTTTAAAACCACTCACCTGCACACTCGGGGTAATGTACAGTGGATAATAGACCGACCAAGCTGCATGTCTTTGGGACGTGGGAGGAAAATGGAGTACCTGGGGGAAACCTGCATGGTCACAGGCACCTTCTCCCTGTGACTGGAGGTCAGGATCAAACCTGGGGCTGTTGAAGCTGTGAGACAGGAGCATTACTAGCTGTGCCACAGTGCCACCCTAACACACAGGTTCAAATCCTACCACAGAAACTGGGAAAAGTTAAATAAATAACCTGGAATTAAGATAATCCTGCTATTCATTACTGGATTGGGTGAAAAAAATTGCTGTAAAAAAATATAAATCATTAGTTAAAATGAATTGAAACCTCTTGTCTGCTTCCTAACTGTAGCCCAATGATCCACATTGCATTCAGTGGAGTCTCTGATTCTGTGCTAGTTCAGATCTGCCCACAGAATCTAAGAGGACACAAGAAAAGAGGAGCAGGTCCCTCAAAGGATGTCCCACTTTTCAATATCATCATGGCTGATCTGCCCCAGGCCTCAACTCACCTATCAGTTCACATAGCCCTCAATTCCCCGATCTTTCAAAGTTCTACCTACCTCCTTTTTAAATACAGGAAGTTCTGTTATGAAGCCTGTTTCCAAAACACGAACTGATTATAACACGAAAATGGATTAGGGATCACTATTTGTTTTATAGAAACACGAGAGACTGAAATCTGGAGGAGCACACAAAATGCTGGAGGAATTCAGCGGGTCATGTAGCATCCATGAAGAGAAATGGACAATCGACGTTTTAGTTTGACATGCTTCATCTGGGCTGCATTGTTATAGCGTGATCGCGATAACCTGTTTAAATTTGTGTTTTGAAGGAACTACAGCCCATTCTGTGATAACATGACCTTCTATAAAACAAGGCAGCAGGAAGTGTAGATGGAGTCAATGAAGGGAAAGCTGGTTTGTGTGATGGACTGGGCTGTGCCCTCAGCTCTCTGCAATTTATGGCGGTCTCGGCAGAGCAGTTGCCATACCAAGCTGCGATGCATCTGGATAGGATGATTTCTATGGTGCATCAATAAAAATCGGTGAGGGTCACTGCGTACATGTCGAATTTCCTCAGTCTTCCAGGATGTGAAGGATGATTGTTTAGAGAGTCAAGAACATAAGGGCAGAGGAAATGGGAGCAGCAGGCTGCCATTTGTTCCTTTGACCTGCTCCACTATACAAGGGTGCGGCAGATCTTCTGCGACAGCAACACCTCGCTGCACTGACGCCACACCGTGTGGGTTTAGTGGTGTAGCAGGCACAAAGGGCCAAATGGCCTTCTCCTGTTGCCTGTGTCCTTATGTTCTTGACTCTGTAAACAATCATCCTTCACATTGTGATTGTGTTCAGTTCTGGTCGCCTCATTATAGGGAAGGATGTGGAAGCTTTAGAGAGGGTGCAGAGGAGATTTACCAGGATGCTGCCTGGATTGGAGAGCATGTCTTATGAGGATAGGTTGAGCGAGCTAGGGCTTTTCTCTTTGGAGAGAAGGACGATGAGAGGTGACTTGATAGAGGTGTACAAGATGACAAGAGGCATAGATCAAGTGGACAGCCAGAGACTTTCTCCCAGGGCGACAATGGCTAACACGAGGAGATATAATTTTAAGGTGATTGGAGGAAGGTATAAGGGGGATGTCAGGGGTAATTCTTTTTACACAGAGAGTAGTGGGTACATGGAACGCACTGCTGGCAGAGGTTGTGGGGGCAGATACATTAGGGACATTTAAGAGACTCTTAGATAGACAAATGAATGACAGAGAAACAGGGGGCTATGTGGGAGGGAAGGGTTAGATAGATCTTAGAGCAGGATAAAATGTTGGCACAACATTGTGGGCCAAAGGGCCTGTACTGTGCTGTAGTGTTTTATGTTCTATAAGCATAAGAAATCCTGAAATTGCCTCCGTTTTGAAAGGTAGATGCTGTTGGTTCCTTTTTGATGTGCCAGCAACTTCCAGAGCATGTAAAAGAGTTTATTTCTCAACAATGTGACCAATCTAACTACAAATGCTGAAAAACACGATGATGCTGGAGGAACTCAGCAGGCCAGGCAGCGTCCTTGGAGAAAAGCAGGTGCTTGTAAAAACACCAAATGCAAGACACTCCTGAAGGTCACAGGCAACATCCTGATGAATCTCCTCCGCACCCCCTCTGCGTCCTTTCCAAGGTGTGGTGACCAGAACGGCACTCAATGCTCCACTTGGGCTCCAGGTCTATCTGGAATATCACTTTGCTTCACCACCGGTATAACTTTGCGCCAGCAATAAATGTCAAGCTTGTGGGACTTTGATTTTGGAGACACAGGAGACTGCAGATGCTGCAATCTGCAGCAACAAACTGGAGCTAGATTTTCATTCATTTTGCTTTAAGAATGTCTCACATGGGTTTCAGATATTCACATGGACTACTGACCTCTGTTTGTGGGATGCACTGGTTACTTGCCAACTGTGTTTGGATCTAGTCCGGGGAGTTTCGTCACATGAAAGACTGCGGCAGATAGGGCAGGTGGTAAAGTTGTGTCAGTGACTGAGCTCCAGACAGTGCTGAGCAGCTGGGAGGGAGTCCCATCCTGGCCTTTTAATTTGCATTGTATCTTGGCTTCACACCGTGATTTCAATGCAGGATGGCAGCGAGGGCCATCTCTCTCTCTCTCTCTCTCTCTCTCTCTCTTCCCCCCTCCCCTCTCCCTCTCTCTCTCTCTCTCTCTAATGCTTACTTCTTCTACAGAATTTATCCCTACCCCAATTCAGTGTGGAGGAGGTTGGAATTCCCTGCACCAATGCAACCATGCCCTTGCATCAGAGTACACGTTTGACAGTAGATTCAACAACGCCCCCCCTCCCCACTCCCGCCGAATTCCTACTTCAACCTCCTCATCCTTAACATGCATAGCCTCCTATCTCCCAGACAGCTCCCAGTGAACTCCAGGAGATTTAAACCGTTCTAGAAGACTCCTGACCGGTTGGTGACAGTAATGGTGTGATGCAGGCAGAAAGCCAAGAGCAGCAAAAATCCAGGGTGGAAATTGGGGGAAGAAACAAATGCAGTTTGTCATAGTCATTGAGTCACACAGCACAGAAACAGGCCCTTCTGCCCAACTTGACTGTGCCAACCAAGATGCCCATTGAAGCTAGTCCCAGTTGCCCACATTTGGCCAGTATCCCACTAAACCTTTCCTATCCATGTACCTATCCAAATTTCTTTAACATGTTATCATTGTATTACTTGTCTCAACCCTTCCTCTGGCTTGTTCCATATGTGTACTAGCCTCTGTGTGAAAAAGTTGCCCCTCGGTTCCTATTAAATCCTTCCCCTCTCACCCTAAACCTATGTCCTCTAGTTCTTGACTCCCCAACCCTAGGAAAAAGACTGTGCATATTCACCCTATGTATACCCCTCATGATTTTGTCCACCTCTATAAGATCACCCCTCAGACTCTTTCCCTCCAAGGAATAAAGTCCGAGCCTGTTACAGGAAAGCAAATGAAGATGGTGTTGGGGAAAGCTGGTTGTTGCTGAATTTGATTGAGTCATGTGGTGGAGAACTGAAAGTTGATGCAGCATGTGAATAAACCTTTTAAATAAATGGAAGGGAAGGCAGTGTTGTAGAACTGCTGCCTCACAGCTTCAGTGACCCACGTTCAATCCTGAACCTCTGTACTGTCTATGTGGATCTTGCACATTCTCCCTGTGTCCGTGTGAGCCTTCTCCAGGTGCTCCAGTTTCTTCCAAATCCCCATGACATACAGGTTGCTAGGTTAACTGGCCACTCTAACTTGCCCATAGTGTGTAGGGGAGTGGTAGAATCAGGGAGGAGTTGATGGGAATTGGGGAGAATACAACTGGATTGGTGTAAGATCAGTGGGCCAAAGGGCCTGTTTCTGTGCTTTATGATTCAATGAAAGGAAACAGTGATTAAAAAAATGAAAAAAAATTCCTCAAGACTGAACCACAAATAAAAAAAGAATTTAAGCCCCAAGATAAATTTAGTTCCCAAAAGAGGAATTATGGGAATTGCTGGTCTAAAACCAACAGCGATGATCTCCCAGGCCCTCAACTAAGAACCAGATTTAGCCAACAACAGATTCCAGTCCAGGAAGCAGTGAGTCACTGAAAGGTCAATGTTCACACTACGATCCCAGCTCTCATGCCATACTACTTCCGAAGGAAGCGTTCCCAGCATCAATCCCACCACAGCAGCTGGGGAATTCAAATACAGTTCATTAAATAAGCCACAGTTTTTCAAATGAATAGAATCAGCGAGCTTCAAGTTACCAGATGTCATGATAACGCATCCGGTTTAATAATGCTCTTCAGGGAAGGAAATCTGCCACTCTTACCTGGTATGGCCATTATGTGGCTCTAGACCCACCAATGAGGTTGGGTTCCAGGCTTAGATTTCCACAAGGCATTTGATAAATTGCCGCATCAAAGGTTATTGTGGTAGTAACAGCTCTTGCAAGGTAGATAACATATTGCTGTGTCCCGAAGGTTGTATAGCTAGGAAAAAACAGGGAGCAGGTAGAAATGGGTCTTTTTCTAGTTGGTAGGATGTAGTGAGTGGCGTGCCGCAATTTGAGGACTCAGTTTTTAAACTATATAAAACATTGGTTAGACTGCACTTGGAGTATTGTGTGCAGTTCTGGTCACCACACTACAGGAAGGACATAGAGCCATTGAGTCATAGAGCATGGAAGCAGGCCCTTCGGCCTAACTTGTCCATGCCGACTGTGTTGCCCAGTGAGCTGCTCCCATCTGCCCGTGTTTGGCCCATAGCCCTCAAAACCTCTCCTACCCATGTACTTATGTAGATGGCTTTTTAAACGTCTCTAATGTGCCCGCCTCAACCACTACTTCTGGCAGCTCATTCCAAACACGCACCACTCTTTGCGTGAAGAAGCTGCCCCTGATGTCCCTTTTAAATCTCTCGCCTCTGATCTTAAACTATGCCCCTTTGTTTACAGCACCCTCTCCCTTGGAAAAAGGACTGTGCGTTTTCACCCTATGCCCTCATGATCTTATATACCTCTATCAGGTCGCCCCTCAATCTCCTACATTCCAGGGAATAAAGTCCTAGTTTACGCAACCTCTTCTTGTAACTCAGGCCCCCAAGTCCAGACAACATCCTGGTAAATCTTTCCTGCACTCTTTCTTTCATGATTGAGCTGCAGAGGATGCAGAGGAGATTCTCTAGGATAAAGGGTTTCAACCTGAATCATCGACAATTCCTTTCCCTCCCACAGATCCTGCTCGACCTGCTCAGTTCCTCCAGCAGATTATTTCTCCAGAGTCCAGCATCCGCAGTCCCTTGTGTCTTCACCAGGATACTCCCTGGGATGGAGCATTCCAGCTCGGAGGAGAGGCTGGATAGTCTTGTGTTTGTTTTCTGTGGAGCGGAGAAAGCTGGGTAGGGGGCTTGATTGAAGTTACAGTGTGGGAGATTCCGTGGGGAATTGAGAAATAAATTTTTCACCCAGAGGATGGTTGAAATCTGGAACGCACTGTGTGAGGGGAAGTTGCAAGAAGAGATTTTCATAACAATTAAGTAGTATTGAAACGCTGTGGTATAGAAGCTTCTAGGCCGAGTGGAAAGACAGGATTAGTAGAGATGGATTCTCGATGGCTGGCATGGATACAGCAGAGTCTTGTTTCCATGCTGGATGACTCCTTGCTTCCGACTGAGATAAATGACTTGGCTGTAGGCACCAAAACTAAATAAGCTACCTTTATTAGTCACATGTACATCGAAACACACAGTGAAATGCATCTTTTGCATAGAGTGTTCTGGGGGCAGCCCACAAGTGTTGCCACGCTTCCGGCGCCAACATAGCATGCCCACAGCTTCCTGACCCGTACGTCTTTGGAATGTGGGAGGAAACCAGAGCACGCCGGAGGAAACCCGCACAGACACGGGGAGAACGTACAAACCACCTTACAGACAGCGGCCGGAATTGAACCTTTAAATCATATGCTCTGACTCAAAGAATAGGACTGTCCGTTTCCCTCCACAGATGCTGCCTGACCCACTGAGTTCCTCCAGCATGTTGTGTGTTGCAATAGGAAAAGAAAGTTGTGTAGAGGGCATGAGGAGGGGTGTACGTTGGTTAAATGAGTGGGCAAAGGCAGGGCAAATGCAGTGGGGAAAATGTGAAATTATCCATTTTGGTAGTAAAAATTAAAAAGTAACAGGATCTAAGGAGTAAGTTTTTACATGGTGTGGTTGATATCTGGAACACGCTGCCAGAGGAGGTTGTGGATCAGGTACAGACAAAATTTCTTTATTAGTCACACGTACATCGAAACACACGGTGAAATGCAGCTTTTTGTGTAGAGCGTTCTGGGAGCAGCCCGCAAGTGTGACCACGTTTCCGGCACCAACATAGCATGCCCACAGCTTCCTAACCTGTACGTCTTTGGAATGTGGGATGAAACTGGAGCACCCGGAGGAAACCCACGCAGACACGGGGAGAACGTACAAACTCCTTACAGACAGCAGCGGCCGGAATTGAACCTGGGTCGCTGGCGCTGTAATAGTGTTATGCTAACCACTATGCTTAAGAGGTATTTAGACAAACACACAAGTAGGCAAGGCACAGAAGGATGCAAAAGTAGGGAAGTGGTGCCTCAGTTACAAGGGGCAGTGGTGAGACCTCACCTGGAATACTGTATGCACTAATGGTCTTCTTATTTAAGAAAGGATGTCAATGTGCCCAGAGGTTTACAAGATTAATAGGTGGAGCGGACGGGTTGGACAAGCTACACTTGCGTCAGAGAGTTGTACAGCACAGAAACAGGCCCTTCAGCCCACCATGTCCACGCTGAGCTTTTACACAGCTACACTGATCCCACTCGGCCACATTAAGACCCTATCCTTCTACGCCTTGCCTATTTGCCTCTTAAACATAGTAACTGTATCTGATACCACCACCTCTTCTTGCAGTGCATTCCAGAGGAGTGAGAGCAGACTTGATTGCAACAGATTAGACCCCGAGTGGTTTGGATAAGACGAGGGGAGGATGTTGGCAAATTCTCCCATGGAAGAATCAAGAAGTGGGGACCACCGCTTAAAAGTAAGAAGTGACCCACTGAGGACAGAAACGAGCTGAAATGTTCTTCTCTCAGAGGGTCATGGGTTTCTGGAACTCTTCCTCGAAGGGCAGTGGAAACAGAGCTTTTGAATATTTTTAAGATAGGTAAAGAGATACTTGCTAAACAAGGTGGGTAATAGCTTACTGTGGGTAGATGGGAATGTGGTTACAAGCAGATCAGCTTACTCTCAACAGAGCACCTTTTTAAAGCTAATTATTAAGGTCTTATTACATGGCAGAACAGTCTTGAGGGGCTGATAGCCTACTCCTGGTCCATATGTTTGCAAGTGAAGAACGTAGGGAAAGGAAAATATGTATCATGATGACAAAAAGCAAATTGGAATGATGCAGCTTGTACGGAGCATGATGGCATGTGAACTTGCAAATTTTATGAATACAGCAATACTTCTGAAATTAAAAATTTCTTCTGTTGAAAGTACTCCTACCTTGAGTCAGAACACAGTTCGTTCAAGGTCTAGCATCAAGTACAACACGTGGGTTGCTATGCCAGAACTGACAACCTGTTATAATGTCAGAGGTGGGCATCCTCTTAAATGACGAATTCAATCTTTTATTTGCTCTGGTAGTTTACAAATTAAAAAAGCCCGGAATATCCTCCCAATGACCTGATACACATTGTTCCTTCAGCAACATTACTAAGGTTTAGTGACATGGGGCAAGTCACTGTTTATTGGTCTTTTCCCAATTTCCCTCAAGACATCAGTGAGACCACCACACACCTTTGCACAGGTGTCACACGTAGTCCAGACTGGGCAGACCTTGCATTCTCTCTTTCCAGAAGAGAATTAGGTAACCAGATAACAACAATCTAACAGCCTGTTGTGGTCATAGTCATTTTTTGCAACGTTTACATAATTTACCAGTTCCATCACGCGTCACGGAAACCAGCCTCCCCTTCTTGGACTCTGTCTTTACCTCTCGTTGCCTTGGCGAAGCAGCCAGCATAATCAAAGACCCCACCCACCTGGGTCACTCTCTCTTCTCTCCTCTTCCATCAGGTAGAAGATACAGGAGCCACGTGAGGGCACATACCACCAGGCTCAAGGACAGCTTTTATCCCACTGTGATTAGACTATTGAACGGTTCCCTTATATGATGAGATGGACTCTGACCTCATGACCTACCTTGTTGTGACCTTGCACCTTATTGTCTACCTGCACTGCACTTCCTCCATAGCTGTGACTCTTTACTCTGTACTGTTATTGTTTTACCTGTGCTACCTCAATGCACTCTGTACTAACTCAATGTAACTGCACTGTGTAATGAATTGACCTGTATAATCGGTATGCAAGACAAGTTTTTCACTGTACCTTGGTACAGTGACAATAATAAACCAATACCATCAAATTCAACTACAACTTGCCGAGATGGGATTTGAACTCACGTACTTGTAAGCTGCTGGTCAAACTCCAGAACTGGCTTCCATAAGCCGGAACCAGTAACATGTATGACAAAATACTTCAAACTCAAACTCACATTTGGAATTTTCTTTGTGTTGAGACATTAGATTTTTTTGTCAGTTATTGAAATTCGCCATTACAAGTAGGTGAAATCTATAAGTAAAACTCCGATAATCCGGCATCCCATTGGTTGGAAATGCTGACATTCCAGCATCTGACTCACTTATTGGACTGGAATGTGAGCTGAGGGTCTGCAGTGCAAGTGGGGTGTGCGGTCTGAGCCAAGGCCCACAGTGCACCTGAGGTTGAGGTCCAGACTGTGGGCAGGTGTGTGGCTGGAAGTGGGGTTGGGCTGGGGAAAATTCAGGAGGTCCAAAACATGTGTAGGTTTATAGAACATACATAGAACACAGAACAGTACAGCACAGGAACAGGCCCTTCGGCCCACAATGTCTGTGCCAAACACAATGCCAAATTACACTAAATTTCTTCTGCCTGCACATGATCCATATCCTTCCATTCCCTGCATATTCATGTGTCTATCTAAACACCACTATCGTATCTACTTCCACCACTATCCCTGGAAGGCTGTTCCAGGCACCCACTACTCTGTGTAAAAAAAACTTGCTTCACACATCTCCCTTAAACTTTCCCTCTCTCACCTTACTTGCATGCCTTCGACTATTTGACACTTTTACCCTGGGACAAAGATTCTGGTTGTCTACCCTATCTATGCCTCTCATAATTTTATAAACTTCTATCAGGTCTCCCCTCAGCCTCTGAAACTGCAGAGGAAACAACCCAAATTTGTCCAACCTCTCCTTATAGCCCACACCCTCCAATCCAGGCAATGTTTGTGGCCAGAGAAAGGGTATGGAGTGCTTCCATATTTTCCCTTTCCTTTAAACTCACAGGGCTCCCTGGAGAATTTATTCTCCCACAACTAAATGTGAAGAGAGTGAAATGAAAGTGAGCTTGGGTATTAACATACTAACATCCAATAGTCCAGAAAATCTGCCAGTCCAGCACTCCCCAAGTCCCAAGGGTGTTGGATTATTGTTCTAGTGTATCGTGTCGTAAGGATTATTTAATCCACCCCACCTCCCCTCCCCAAACTCTTCATTTGGTACAGATTCAAGCAGTTTACTTTCCAGATTTTCTTGAAGCCAAGAGATGGAACTGATCTCTTTAATAACAGGCCCACATTTTGCCAAGAATAATCTGGAACATTTGGCAAGGAGAATCTTAAATCCATACACAAACAGGCTTCAGAGAATCAAATTCCTGGCAAAGTCTTATTGGATGTTAATTGTTAACCACTCCCAATTTCATTAGAGATAATACCAAGAGTTGCCAACTCTGTTAGAACTTTCTCTTATTCTGTTCTGATAAATATAGTTGACAAGGTACAATGTGGGAGAAGTGTTTAAGAAAAAGATGGGAAGGTTGTAATGGCAGGAAGGGATGCGGTAACGTTTACGTTCCAGAAGCTGGTCTAAGATCACCAGTTAGGATGACTTCTGAATTGATGAATCTTTTGCCATTTTTATAAACACATAGACTAAGGTGTCAGAGCAGCACTGCAGAAACTGCAGGCGATGTGAAACAATATGAAGAGTATGAGGATGGTTGTGGATTTTGACAGAATGGTGAACTGGGCAGAAGCACGGCAGATGCAGTTCAGTGCAGAGACGTGTGACACAATCCAGTTCCATATGGAAAGACAGCATGTCTTCTTGATGGTGTCCCTACAAACAAATTGTTAAGAGTAGGAGAGTATTGCAAGGTGATGAAAATAAAACCTTAGGGTCTCCACAATGGAGGAACAAAATATAGAAGCAAAGAGATTATGCTGGAACTTTATGAAACATGAGTTAGGCCTCTACTGGACTATTATGAACAATTCTGGACTGCAGGAAGGATGAAAAGACCTTAGAAAGGGCACAGAAGCACCTTCAATAAAGGGCAGAACAAGAAACTGCACAGGCTGGTATCTGGAGTATAAAACAAACTCTGCATCAGGTTTTTGACACGAAACATCGACAATTCCTTTCCCCCCACAGATGCTGCTCAACCCATTGAGTTCCTCTAGCAGTTTTTTTTTGTTTCAATGAAGGGTATTTGGAAACATGATGAGTGATCTCTTGGGAACACTGAGGGTTAAGAAATCCCTAATTCAGATTTTTAATGGCAAGAGGTTTTGGAGTATAGAGAGGAAAAACTATTCTTTCTAGTCAGTGAGTCTGTGAATAAACTCTTTAGCAGAAGAGAGAGCAGTTTTCCACTTGGAGAGTTATCGAAATATGGAATACTTCATTTGAAAAGGTGGGGAAGTTAATTCCAAAAACAACTAAAAGTAAGTCAGACAGGTATAGTGGACGAGGAATTTAATGGGTACAGACATGAAAGCTCCTTAAGACTTCTGTGCTTGAAATGTCTTTGATCCGAAACATCAGCTGTTTCTCTCTGCACAGACGCTGCCTGATCTGCTGAGTGTTCCCAACATTCTCTGTTTTTGTTTACACAAATGCAAAGTTTCTGCTGCATCATTTACATAACAGTATCCTTGTTCCCATGCACAGAATAGTTCACTATCTATTCCGTGCTGCAAAGAAACAAAATGCATAAAAGAATTATGCTCTGAATGACATGTTTCCAGAGTATTCCAACACACTAGTTTAACTGTAAACATGACCAGGCATCAGGTGCTTTCAATCTGTATTTAGCTTGTACACAATAACTCTGAGAGCTCAGGATGCAGTCACTGTTAGCCATGACACAACAGCAAGCAAATGGCCCTGGGTTCTCTGGCTGTTTTCTCCGCATCCTTCCCTTCTCTCCTGATGTGCTGAGATGCAGTTCCAAGGGCACTGGCAACCTTGGGATCCTCACTCCTATTCCACTGAGACCAGCCGTTGTCCAACACGCAAGGATGTGGGAAGCGGCAATTAAAGTCATCAAAATTCACTGACTACACTGAGTGACGTATCATAAGACATAGGAGCAGAAGTAGGCCATTCGGCCCATCGAGTCTACTCTGCCATTCAATCATGGCTGATTTTTATTCTCAACCCCATTCTCCCGCCTTCTCCTCGTAACCTTTAATCCCTTACCAATCAAGAACCTATCAATCTCTGCCTTAATACACCCTCCACAGCCGTCTGTGGCAACGAATTCCACAGGTTCACCACACTCTGGCTGAAGAAATTCCTTCTCAACTCATTTCTAAGGGACGTCCCTTTATTCTGAGGCTGTGCCCTCAGATGCTAGACTCTCCTACTGGATGGAAACATCCTCTCCATGTCCAATCTATCCAGGCCTTTCAGTATCTGGTAGGTTTCAATGAGATCCCTCCTCATCCTTCTGAGTTAGAGTTGCAGGGCGGTGGGAACCAGATGGAGAGGCTGTGGGGAAAGTAGATTTTAAGACTACAAGCAAAGGTGGAAACTGAAAGGTTGAGCATGGTGGGACTAATGTTCTGAGCTGCGTCTATTTCAATGCAAGGAGTATTATAGGTAAGGCAGATGAACAGAGCAATGGATCCATACATGGAATTATGATGTTGTAGCCATTAGTGAGACTTGGTTGCAGAGGGGCAGGACTGGCAGCTCAATGTTCTGGGGTTCCGATGTTTTAGACATGATAGAGAGGGAGGTATTAAAGGGGGAGGGGTGGTATTGTTCATCAGGGAAAATGTCACGGCAGTGCTCAGAGAGGACATACTGGAGGTTGAACTGAGGAATAAGAAAGGGATGACCACGTTAATGAGACTATATTATAGACCTCCCAGTAGTCAGCAGGATTTAGAGGAACAAATTTGTAGAGAGATGGCAGACAGTTGCAAGAAAAATAAGGTTGTAATTGTAGGTGATTTTAACTTTTCACATATTGACTGGGACTCCCATACTGTAAAAGGACTGGATGGGATCGAGTGTGTCAAATGTGTTCAGGAAGGTTTCCTTAATCAATATGTAGAGGTCCCAACTAGAGAGAGCGCGATACTGGATCTCCTCTTAGGGAACAAGAGAGGGCAGGTGACAGAAGTGAGTGCAGGGGAACACTTTGGATCTAGTGATCATAATTCCATTAGTTGCAAGATCATTATGAAGAAGGATAGGACTGGTCCTAGGGTTAAGATTCTAAACTGGAGGAAGGCCAATTTTGATCTGGCAGGCGTGGATTGGGATAGGTTGTTTTCTGGCAAAGAGATGCTTGGTAAGTGGGAGACCTTCAAAAGTGAAATACTGAGAGTACAGAATCTGTATGTTCCTGTTAGAATAAAAGGCCAGGCTAATAGGTTTAGGGAACCTTGGTTATTGAGGGATACTGAGGCCCTGGTAAAGAAAAAGGAGGAGTATATCAGGTATAGGCAGTTAAGATCAAATGAGATGCTTGAGTAGTATAAGAAATGCAAGAGAACACTTAAGAGAGAAATCAGGAGGGCTAAAAGAGGACATGAGATTGCTCTGGCAGACAAGGTGAAAGAGAATCCCAAGGGTTTCTATAGCTACATTAAGAGCAAAAGGATAGCAAAACTGGTCCTCTTGAAGATCAGCGTAGACATCTATGCATGGAGCCAAAAGAGATGGGGGAGTTCTTAAGTGAATTTTTTGTGTCGTATTTCCTTGAGAGACAGATACAGAGTCTATCGAACTGAGGAAAAAGAGTAGTGAGGTCATGGACCACATCCAGATTATGGAAGAGGAGGTGTTTGCTGTCTTGAGATGAATTAGGGTGGATAAATACCCAGACCTTGTGGGAGGTTAGTTCAGGAATTGCAGGGACCCTGGCAGAGATATTTAGAACATCCTTAGCCATGGGTGAGGTGCTGAAGGATGGGAGGATGGCTAATGTTGTATCGTTGTTTAAGAAAGGCTCTAAGAATAAGTCGGGAAATTATAGGACGGTGAGCCTGACGTCAGTCACAGGTAAATTATTGGAAGGTATTCTGAGGGACAGGATATATAAGTATTTGGATAGACAGGGCCTGATTAGGGATAATTAACATGGCTTTGTGCATGCAGGTCACGTCTAAACCAATCTTAAAGAGTTTTTTGAGGAGGTTACCAGGATGGTTAATCAAGGGAAGGGAGTGGACGTTGTCTACATGGACTTTAGCAAGGCCTTTGACATAGTCATGCATGGGAGTCTGGTCCAGAAGGTTAAGTCGCTTGGCATTCAGGATGAAATAGTCAATTGGATTCAATGTTAGCTTAGTGGGAGAAGCCAGAGAGTGGTAGTAGATGGTAGTCTCTCTGACTGGAGGCCTGTGACTAGCGGTGTGCCGCAGGGATCAGTGCTGGGCCCGTTGTTGCTTATCATCTATAATAATGATTTGTTATAATGTGGTAACTGGATCAGCAAATTTGCGGATGACACCAAGATTGGGGACATAGTTGACAGTGAGGAAGGCTATCAAAGTTTGCAGTGTGGTCTGGACCAGCTGGGAAAATGGGCTGAAAAATGGCAGATGGAATTTAATGCACTTTGGGAGGACAAACCAGGGTAAGACTTAAACAGTGAATGGTAGGGCACTGAGGTGTGTGGTAGAACAAAGGGACCTAGGATTACAGATCCATAATTCCTTGAAAGTGTCATCTCAGGGAGATAGGGTCATAAAGAGAGCATTTGGCACATTGGCCTTCATAAATCAGGGCATTGAGTGCAGTCGTTGGGATGTTATGTTGAAGTTGTATAAGACATTGGTGAGGCCAAATTTAGAGTAATTGTGTGCAGTTCTGGTCACCTACCTACAGGAAGGATATCAATAAGCTTGAAAGAGTGCAGAGGAAATTTACACGGATGTTGCCAGGACTTGAGGACCTGAGTTATAGTGAAAGGTTGAATAGGTTACGACTATTCCCTGAAGTGCAGAAGAATGAGGGGAGATCTTACAGTATACAAAATTATGAGGGGTATAGATAGGGTGGATGCATGCAGGCTTTTCCCCCTCAGGTTAGGTGAGACTAGAACTAGAGGTCATAGGTTTAAGGTGAAAGGTGAAACATTTAAGGTGAATCTGATGGGGAACTACAGAGGGTGGTGTGAGTGTGGAACGAGCTGCCAGCGGAAGTGGTGGATGTGGGTTCAATTGTAACATGTAAGAGAAGTTTGGATAGGTACATGGATGGGAAGCATTTGGAGGGCTATGGTCCGGGTGTAGGTAGATGGGACTAAGCAGAAAACCAGGTCGGCATGGACTAGATGGGCTGAAGGGCCTGTTTCTGAGCTGTAGTGCTCTATGATTCCAAGTCCATTGAGTACAGGCCCAGAGACATCAAACGCTCCTCATCTGTTAGTCATGGACGTGGGGACAGAGGACGGGATGGGCACGTGGGGACGGAGGATGGGATGGGCACGTGGGGACGGAGGACGGGATGGGACATGGGACAGAGGACGGGATGGGCACGTGGGGACGGAGGACGAGGTGGGGACGTGGGGACGGAGGACGAGGTGGGCACGTGGGGACGGAGGACGGGATGGGCACGTGGGGACGGAGGACGGGATGGGCACGTGGGGACGGAGGACGGGATGGGCACGTGGGGACGGAGGATGGGATGGGCACGTGGGGACAGAGGACGAGGTGGGGATGTGGGTACAGGGCGGGATGGGGATGTGGGGACGGAGGACGAGGTGGGGATGTGGGGATGGAGGGCGGGATGGGCACGTGGGGACGGAGGATGGGATGGGCACGTGGGGACGGAGGATGGGATGGGGATGTGGGGACGGAGGACGGGATGGGGATGTGGGGACGGAGGACGAGGTGGGCACGTGGGGACGGAGGATGGGATGGGGATGTGGGGACGGAGGACGAGGTGGGCACGTGGGGACGGAGGATGGGATGGGGATGTGGGGACGGAGGATGGGATGGGGATGTGGGGACGGAGGACGAGGTGGGGATGTGGGGACGGAGGACGGGATGGGCACGTGGGTACAGAGGGCGGGATGGGGATGTGGGGACGGAGGACGGGATGGGGATGGGGGGATAGAGGGCGGGATGGGGACGTGGGGACGGAGGACGGGATGGGGACGTGGGGACGGAGGACGAGGTGGGGATGTGGGTACAGAGGGTGGGATGGGGACGTGGGGACGGAGGACGAGGTGGGGATGTGGGTACAGAGGGCGGGATGGGGACGTGGGGACAGAGGACGGGATGGGGATGGGGGGACGGAGGGCGGGATGGGGATGTGGGGACGGAGGACGAGGTGGGGATGTGGGTACAGAGGGCGGGATGGGGACGTGGGGACGGAGGACGAGGTGGGGATGTGGGTACAGAGGGCGGGATGGGGACGTGGGGACAGAGGACGGGATGGGGATGGGGGGACGGAGGGCGGGATGGGGATGTGGGGACGGAGGACGAGGTGGGGATGTGGGGACGGAGGACGAGGTGGGGATGTGGGGACGGAGGATGGGATGGGCATGTGGGGATGGAGGATGGGGTGGGGATGGGGGGATAGAGGGCAGGATGGGGATGGGGGGATAGAGGGCGGGATGGGGATGGGGGATAGAGGGCGGGATGGGGATGGGGGGATAGAGGGCAGGATGGGGATGGGGGGACGGAGGATGGGATGGGCACGTGGGTACAGAGGGCGGGATGGGGGATAGAGGGCAGGATGGGGATGGGGGGATAGAGGGCAGGATGGGGATGGGGGGATAGGGAAGGTGGATTTAGGAATAAGCGGGAAGTAGGCACGATCTTACTGAGCAGCAGAGCAAGACTACATAGCCTACTCCCCACCTCCTCCCACACCCCCCCCCCCTCCTCATAATCCACAGGACGATGTCAGAAAAAAAGGTCGAGAGACCATTCGGGATCAGGGGTTAAGTAACAGGGAGATTGAGGTCCCTCACCTGACTCCATCTGCCAATCCGATCAGCCAGTTTCTTTCCCCTCCCCAATCTGCCGATCCCCACACACTCCTCCCACTGGGTCCCCTGTCCCGTCCCCCCACTGTTTCTATCTGCCGACCCCACCTCCCCTATTTGCTTTCATGCTCCACTTTCCTCTCCAATCAGATTCCATGACCTGCAGCCCTTTGTTGGCCCCACCGATCACCTCCCAGCCTCTATCTTTGTTTCCACCCTTCCCTCCCGAACCTGACTCCATCTGCCAATCAACCCCTCCTCAGCTGGATCCACCTATCACTTGCCAGCTCTTGCCTCGCCCCTCCCTCTCACTTCTTTATACTGGCCATCTCCCCTCTTCTCGTTCAGTGCCGATGAAGGGTCTCCACCTGAAACGTTGACTGTCCAGTTCCCTCCACAGATGCTGCCCGACCCACTGAGTCCCTCCTGCAGCTCATGTTTTGCTCCACATTCCAGCATCTGCAGTCTCTTGCGTCTTCTCAGAGACTGAAACACTGGACCTGTACTCCAAAGCTCTGGACTGACGACAATGGGAAATAAGTTCAAATTTCCACCAGAAGGTGCAGTGCTTAAGTTTGATTAATTGAACAAAATCTGGAATAAACATTGGCATCAGTAATGGCAATGCCTTTAATGGGGAACAGCTGCTCCCAACCCTATCTCCTGTCTGGTCTTTTTATGACTCCAGACTCAAGGCATGTCAGTCATATTAATCTTCCCTCCAAAATGGCCCAGAAAGCCATCAAGCACGGGTAATAAATGCCGGCCTATCATTGGGAGAGGGGTCCTCAAAGTCAAGTCAAGTCTATTGTCATGTGCACAAGTACATGTGTGCACAGGTGCAATGAAAAACTTACTTGCAGCAGCATCACAGGCACAGAGCATCATATAAGCAGCGTTCACAAGAAAAACATAAATGAAACATAAATAATACACAATTTTTACAAGAAAGAACACAATTAGACCAATAAAAACAAAGTCCATTTTAGTGCAAAGTGATCACAGTGTTGGTAAACTGCAGTGATTAGGGTTTTGCTGGATGGTTTAAGAACCGAATGGTTGAAGGGAAGTAGCTGTTCTTGAACCTGGTGGTGTGGGACTTCAGGCTTCTGTACCTCCTGCCCAACGGTAGCTGCGAGAAGATGGCATGGCCCGGATTGTGGGGATCTTTGATGATGGATGTTGCCTTCTTGAGGCAGCGCCTCCTGTAGATAGTATCAATAGGGGGGAGGGATGTGCCTATGATGTATCGGGCAGAGCCCACCAATTTCTGCAGCTTCTTACGTTCCTGTGCATTTGAATTGCTGTATCAGACCATGATGCAACCAGTCAGGATACTTTCAACAGTACACCTGTAGAAGTTTGTTAGAGTTCGGTGACAAGCCGAACCTCCTTAACCTCCAAAGAAAGTAAAGACGCTGGCACGCTTTCCTTATTATTTCATCTATGTGCTGGGTCCAGGACAGCTCATCCAATATGTTAATGCCCAGGAATTTAAAGCTGCCGACCCTCTCCACCGCCAATCCCCCAATGCAGACTGGAGCATGCTCGCCTTCCTTCCCCTTCCTGAAGCCAACAATCAGCTCTTCAGTTTTACTGATGTTGAGCGACAGGTTGTTGTTGCAGCACCACTCAGCCAGGTGTCCTGTCTCGCTCCCGTAAGCTGTCTCATCACCACCACTGATTTGTCCAACAACAGTGGTGTTGTTGGCGAATACGACCTGGGTGGGTGGGGTTGTTGTTCAGGTGGGACGGTTAATGGGCTGGAGGCCACTTGTGGAGGTTAAGGAGTTCACTTGAAGAAGGTCAAACTACAATGTGATGCTAACACTGGACACCCAGAGCCAGAACCTGACTTAACTCATGACAGAACAAGTTCCCGTGTGCCATGTACGCCTGCTCCTACGAGTATGGCCCTCACGGGAGAGCCATGCAGACACCCAACGCACACACTCTCACCCCTCGCCCCAATGTCCTAACCCTTTAAGACCCAACAGAAAATTTACAAACTTTGCCATCTGTATTTTCTTTAACAACCGTCTTTTTCATAAGAATTGGTACTGGTATTGGTTTATTATTGTCACATGTACTGAGATACGGCAAAAAAACTTCTGTGTGTGTGCCATCCAGACAGATCATGCCATATGCAAGTACCTCGAGGAAGGAAAAAGAAAAACAGAATGCAGAACATAATGTAGCAGCTGCAGAGGGATTGACAGGGTGAGCACTCTGATACTCAATGGCATCTCTTGACCACAACTTTCATTTGGTCTTGTTACAATTCCCTAAAGAAAGCCAACCCTCCACTGCTGCGCCCGCACCCCCCCCCCACCCCCCCCACCCCCCACCTGGTTTGAAGGCTAGAAGGTCCTGTCAGGTGAGAATCAATTCCAGTTGTGATATTTCTGTGTTTAGTGAAGTCACTAACCTAATTAAATAAAACAAGTTTGCACTCGCAATAGGAACAGCAGAGAGAGGAATGTTGGAAAACACTTTAAACTTTTGTTGGTGGTGTTGATTTCTAGGGTTGGATCCTTCCTTAGGACCTGACGCTGACCCTGTTATTCAGGGAGCCTCTGGAGCACATCCAGCAGTGGGCCTGTGACGACTGATCCACGGAGAGCTGCTCATCCATTTTGGGCTATACTTCCGTCCCAGGGTCCCAATAGTGTGTGTGTGTGTGTGTGTGTGTGTGTGTGTGTGTGTGTGTGTTGGGGTTACAGGCAGGTTATCCAGCAAATCACACCACTCTCCCGGCTTGCAAACATCATCACTGCTCGATCTAAATCCTCGACCTACCCAACGGCACCATTCACCACACAGACTGCACAAGCTCACCACCACCTTCAGTAAATGTCAGCCTCGCCACCAATGCACAGAACCAAAGAAAAAAGAATGAACTGCCATCTAAGGCCCAGGCAGAGCCGAGGTGATGGATGTTGTTTCACCTGACTGCCTATGTGCTGCTGTCTCAAAACCAGAGGAGTGGGACCCACAGTTCAACTGCAGCCAAAACCAATAATATAAAGACCCACAGCACATCAAACCTCCAGCGTTTTGTGTGTTGCAGCAACATCAAGAGCAACTGAAGCTTCCCTGCACAGAGGGTCAGTCACCTCTCTCTTCTGGCCGTCTGTTGAGTCAGTCACGGTCACTGATTTTAAACCCACCAGCATGACTTCAGATGCTTTTCTGCCCTCCTTCTTCCTTTAAAATCACCTCTGTAAAACCTTCCTCTTTGTCCACTGGGAGAGCGCCAGAGACCTGGTTCATCCTGAACTTGGGCGCTGTCCGTGGGAGTTTGCATGTTTTCCCTGTGACAGTGTGGCTGCTCCAGTTTCTTCCCACACTTGAAAGACATGCTGGTTGGTGGGTTAATTGGGCACTGTGAATGGTCCCTACTATGTAGGTGAGTGATAGAATCTGAGGGAGTTGATGGGAATGTGGAGAGAAAAGAGGATGAGCATTAATGGGTGCTTGCTGGTCCTGATGAATCTAAACAGTTTGGTGATAAATTTTGTTTGCTCACGCCACCGTCAGGCTTGGGTCTGTGTAAGGTCCTATGTAAATGCAAGTAATTGGAGCTCGGATGAATTGGGGATACTGCCAAGGTTCATGTATATCAGTCTCGAGATCCCTGCTTTTTACTAGGCTGGGAAGCTGCTCCTGGAGCCAGATTTTAGCAAACCAAACAGCAATATTTTCCGAATTGGCTTCCAACTCTTTCTAGCAAGGAAACAGCAGTCGGGAAGAAGAAAAACATTGAGAATACTTAAAATAAGACATTAAACACTTGAAAGATAATCACAGAACCCTTGCATGATACAGAACAGAAAAAGGCTATTCGATCTACCAAGCCTGTGCCAGCTCCTTTGAGTGAACAATCTAACTAGTCTCACTCCTCTGCCCTTTTCCCACAGAGTTATAACATTCTCCCGTTTTCATTTTAATTTCCTTTTGAGGTTATTCCTGAGTCCTCTTCTTCTGCTCTAACAGTGTGCTCTTGATTGTACATTCAAACAGCTCCTCTTGTTTCCCTTGCATCTTTTGTTAATTCTGTAAGACCATAAGATATAGCAACAGAATTCGGCCCATCGAATCTGCTCCACCATTGGTATTAGTATATTATTTTCACTTGTACAGAGGTACAGTGAAAAACTTGTCTTGCATAACGATCGTACAGGTCAATTCATTACACATGGCTGATTTTTTTTCCTTCTCTCAACCCCATTCTCCTGCCTTCTCCCCACAAACTTTAACCCCTTAATCAATCAAGAACTTATCAATCTCTGCCTTAAATACACCCAAAGACTTGGCCTCCACAACCCTCTGTGGCAGCGAATTCCACAGATTCACCACCCTCTGGCTGAAGAAATTCCTCCTCATCTCAGTTCTAAAGGGATGTCGCTTTTTTTCTGAGGCTGTGCCCTCAGATTCTAGACTCTCCTACTAATGGAAATGTCCTATCCACATCCACTCTGTCCAGGCCTTTTAATATTCAGTAGGTTTCAATGAGATCCCCCTCATCCCTCAGAACTCCAAGTACAGGCCCAGAGACGTCAAACACTCCTCATACGTTAAGCCTTTCATTCCCGGGATCATTCTTGTGAACTTCCTCTGGACCCTCTCCAGGGCCAGCACATCTTTCCTTAGATATGGGGTTCAAAATTATTCCCAATATTCCAAATTCAGTTTGACCAACCCTGAATCTGAGGAAGCCTCAGTTACTGACCAATTTCCTGAGGCATATGATGTCTTCATTTTTATTCCAGTAAAACCCTTGAATATTTCAGAATCAGAATAATTATCACTGACGTATGTTGTGAAATTTGTTGTTTTGCAGCAGCAGTACAGTGCAAAGATATAAAGTTACCATAAATTACAAAAATAAATAAACAGTGCAAAGAAAAGGAATGACGAGCTAGTGCTCATGGACCGTTCAGAAATCTGATGGCAGAGGGGAAGAAGCTGTTCCTGAATCATTAAGTGTGGGTCTTCAGGCTCCTGTACCACCTCCCTGATGGTAGTAATAAGAAGAGGGCACGTCCTGGGTGGTGAGGGCCCTTAGTGATGGATGCCGCCTTCTTTCAATATTTCTTCTAAATTCAACACTTATAATTTTCAGATTTTTAAAAAAAATTAAAACAAGATAAAGAAAACCAAAGAATTTTGTTTTCAGAAAGAAAACAAGATATTAGATATATAAGATATTTATTTATTAGTCACATGTACATCGAAACACAGTGAAATGTATCTTTTTGCGTTACTGAGAATGTTCTGGGGGCAGCCCGCAAGTGTCGCCACTCTTCCGGCGCCAACATAGCATGCCCACAGCTTCCTAACCCGTACATCTTCGGAATGTGGGAGGAAACCCACGCAGACACGGGGAGAACGTACAAACTCCTTACAGACAGCGGCGGGAATCGAACCTGGGTCGCTGGCGCTGTAATAATGTTTACTTGAGAAAGAGGCAAGCTCTATTTATAAAAGAGAACTTTAACACACTTCTCTTGTTGCTGACCATTGATGGATACTGTAACTGGGACCTCCTAGGTAAACAGCAAAAAAAAACCCAACCACTGTCTGCACAGCAACACCCACACAAATTCAGTGTAGGAGGAAATCCTTGGCGCTCCAGCTTTTTCTGTATTCATTTATGGGTTGTGGGCGTCATTGGCAAGGCTGGTGTTTATTGCCCATCCTTAATTAGCCTTGAGAAGGTAGCGACGAGCTGCCTTCTTGTGGTGAAGGTACTCACACAGTCGAGGGAGATCCAGTGACGATGGGGGGAATCGTCAACATAATTTTCAAGTCAGTACAGTGCGGGGAAAGAGAGAGCAAAAAATAAACTGCTGGAGGAACGCAGGGTAGAGAGTCACAGAGCCATACAGCACAGAAGTAGGCACCTTGGCAGATCATGTCCATGACTGCTTCAGAAGGATGGGGCAGGGGGATCTCACTGAAGCCTACCAGATACTGAAAGGCCCGGATAGAGCGGACGTGGAGAGGATGTTCCCATTAGTAGGAGAGTCTAGGAAGTGAAGGGATGCCCCTTTAGAACTGAGATGAGGAGGAATTTCTTCAGCCAGAGGCTGGTGAATCTGTGGAATTCGTTGCCACGGAGGACTGTGGAGGCCAAGTCACTGGGTGTATTTACAGCAGAGATTGATAGGTTCTTGATTAGTAAGAGGGTTAAGGGTTACAGGGAGAAGGCAGGGTCCAAAAAATATCGGCCATGATTGAATGGCGGAAGCAGACTCAATGGGCCAAATGGCCTAATTCTGCTCCTCTACCTTATGGCCTTATGTCCATGCGAACTGTCAAATACCCATCTAAGAGCACTTGGTCCATAGCCTATTTTGTCTTGGCAATTCAAATGATTGTCCAGATGAATTTTAAATGTTGTGAGAATCTCTGTCTCCACCACCTCCTCAGCCAGTGCATTCCTATCCAGAACAGGGCAAAGGTCCTGGACCTGAAACGTTAACTGTTTTTTTCACAGATGCTGCCTGTCTCCAGCACTTCCTGTTCTTATTTCAGAATTCCAGCACCTGTGGTTGTTCCCATTTTCATACCATGCATGATCTGAGAGGGGAGGGGACGGAGGGCCCCTTCATACTGCAAACTTAATCCTTCCAGTCGGTAGAGGTTGTGGGTTTAAGAGGTGCTGTCAGGGTAGTCTTGGCCAAGTCACTCCTGTCCATTTTTCAGACAAGTTGCTCGAGCAAGGCATACTTAGGGTGGTGGATGAGGTGCTGACCCCCGACATTTTGGGAGCTGGACTAATTCAGTCAAGCATACAAACAAAGAACTCAAAACTATTTTTCTTGATGGGGCTCAGAATGACTGAAGATTAAATTCAGTGTAAGTTCAAATTAAATTGCAGTTTTATAAAGGCCATATCTGGAACATTGCATTCAATTCTGGTCGCCCCTATTATAGGAAGGATGTGGAGGCTTTGGAGAGGGTGCGGAAGAGGTTCACCAGGATGCTGCCTGGATTAGAGGGCATGTGCTATAAGGAAAGGTTGGACAAACTTGGGTTGTTTTCTCTGGAGCGGTGGAGGCTGAGGGGAGGTCTGATATAAGTTTATAAATTCATGACAGGCATAGAGTAGACAGCCGGTAACTTTTTCCCAGAGTTGAAATGTCTAATATTAGAGGACATGCATTTAAGGTGATAGGGGGAAAGTTCCAAGGAGATGTGCAGGGCAAGTTTTTTTTTATAAACACAGAGAGTTGGGGTGCCTGGAGTGCGCAGCCAGGGCTGATGGAGGCAGAGATGATAGAGGTGTTTAAGAGGCTCTTAGACAGGCACATGAATATCCAGAGAATGGAAGGATAGGGACCATAAGCAGACAGAAGAGATTAGGTGTCATTAGCTTAATTAGTTCGGCACAACATTGTGGGCCAAAGGGCTTTACTGTTCTATCTTTTATGCAATGGAGAGAATAAAGTTAACATGAGCAAAAAGAAATATAAAGCAGGTGGTCAATGTTTCGGGTCAGAACCCTTCTTCAGGATCCGAAACGTTGACTGCCTGCTTTTCTCCACGGATGCTGCCTGGCCTGCTGAGTTGCTCCAGCATCATCGTGTTTTTCATCTAGATTCCAGCATCTACAGTCCTTTGTTTCTCTAGTACTACCTGTGCAGAAGCAGGTGTGTTCCCCACTTGCGACCAACTTTTACCCAACTAACCAAGATGGCTAGAAGTAGTCACCAGTCTCAATCATCAGTAAAGTGTGGCTGACAGTGCTATCAAATGGCACTTACTCACTAATAACCTTCTCACTGATGCCCAGTTCGGGTTTCCCCAGGATCACTGAACCCCAGATCTCATCATGGCTGAATTCTAGAGGTGAGGTGAGAGTGACCATCCTTAATATCAAGGCAGCATCTGGCTGAGCATGGTATCACGACACCGCAGTAAAACTGAAGTCAACAGAGATTCCTTGCACAAAGGAAGAGTTACCCTGACACTCTAGTTTCTGTTAGCCAATACCTTATCCAAGCCACTATTTCACACCAACCCCATCTGTTCTTATCTTTGTGTACTAACATTTTATGTGGCATTTTATTGACTGCCTTCTGGAAATCCAAATGCACTACATCTACCGGATCCCCTTTATCCACACCCTATTTGTCTCATTGTACTTTTGTTTAAAAAGGAGGAAAGGATAAACTCAGTAATTACAGGCAGTTGAGCTTCATTGTTGGGCAAATTATTGGAATTCATTCCAAGGGATATTATAAACCTTCCCTTAGAAAAGCACAGATTAATCAGCACTGATTCGTTAGGGGAAGGCCATTACTGACCAATTTGATTGAATTCCGTAGGGAGGTCAATGAGGGCAGTGTGTCTACATGGATTTCAGCAAGCCTTTTCGACAATGGCAGACTGGTCAAAAACACAGAGGCACAAACGAGATAGCAAACTGGATCAGTGGCAAGAAGCAAAGTGTAATGGTTGATGGTTGTGACTGAGGGGCTGTTATTGGTGGGCTCCAGGAGCCGCCCTTTGCTTTCCGTCACATATATTGATGATTTACACTTGTATGTCGGGAGCATGATTAAGAGGTTTGCAGATGATACAAATATTGGGTTGTCGACAGTGAGGAGGAGACTGCAGGAAGGTACAGATGGTAAATTGGTTTATTATTGTCACAGGTACCGAGGTACAGTGAAAAACTTTGTTTTGCTTGCTATCCATACAGATCATTTCATCACATCAGGGCATTGAGGTAGCACAAGGGAAAATAATAACAGATTACAGAGTAAAGTGTTACAGTTACAGAGAAAGTGCAGTGCAGGCAAACTATAAGGTGCAAGGCCATAATGGGGTAGATTATGAGGTCAAGAGTCCATCTTACTGTATTAGGGGACCGTTCAATAGTCTTACAACAGCGGGATAGAAGCCATCCAGAGCCTGGTGGGTCTGTGCTTTCAGGCTTTTGTATCTTTTGCCTGATGGGAGGGGGGAGAAGAAAGAATGTCTGGGGTGGGTGGGGCCCTTGATTATGTTGGCTGCTTTACCGAGGCAGCGAGAAGTGTAGACAGAGTCCATGGAGGGGAGGCTGGTTCCTGTGATGTGCTGAGCTGTGTCCAGAACTCTCTTGTGGTCTCAGGCAGAGCAGCTGCCATACCGAACCATGATGCATCTGGATAGGATGCTTTCAGTTTAGAAAGTTAGGCAAAATGGTGGCAAATGGAGTTTGATCCAAAGAAATGTGGAGCATTCACTTAAGGAAGTGCAACAATGGAAGGGGAATTAAGAGGAATAGATAGAGTGGACAGCCAGTGCCTCTTTCCCAGGGCACCAATGCTCAATACAAGAGGGCATGGCTTTAAGGTAATGGGTGGGAAGTTCAAGGGAGATGTCAGAGGGAGGTTTTTCACCCAGAGAGTGGTTGGTGCATGGAATGCGCTGCCTGGGGTGATGGTGGATGCTGATACGTTGGTCAAGTTCAAGAGATTGTTAGATAAGCATATGGAGGAATTTAAAATAGAGGGATATGTGGGAGGAAGGGGTTAGATAGTCTTAGGTGTGGTTTGAAGGTCAGCACAACATGGTGGGCCGAAGGGCCTGTATTGTGCTGTATTGTTCTATGGTTCTGTGGACACAGAGGATAGCACACGGTGTGGAAGAATAGAAGGACTTGGCATGTATGCCACAAATCCTTAACATTAACAGAACAGCCTGATACAATGGTTAAAGAGCTAATCAATACTTTTCTCTTTATTTCCTGAGGTACAGAATATAACATTAGATTAAGATAAAATTTCTTTATTAGTCACATGTACATCGAAACACACAGTGGAAAGCATCTTTTTGTGTACAGTGTTCTGGGGGCAGCCCGTAAGTGTTGCCACGTTTCCGATGTTCTGAGGAAACCGAAGCACCCGGAGGAAACCCACACAGACACGGGGAGAATGTATAAACTCCTTATAGACTGCGGCTGGAATTGAACCCGGGTCGCTGGCGCTGTAATAGCGTTACACTAACCACTACACTACCGTGCCGCAGGGAGGGTACGCTAGGACCATATGCAACATTAGTTGGGCCACATCTTGAATACAATGCACAATTTGGGAAATGAGATTGCAGGAAAGATGTGACTGTACTGGAAGGGATGCAGAGAATATTTACAAGGATGTTGCCAGGACTGAAGATCCTGAGGATGGTCTGGATAAGCCACAAAAAGCAAAAAAAAAATGCAGATGTTGGAAATCTGAACAAACAAGAGTGCTAGAAATACTTAGCAAGTCAGGCGGCATTTGTGAAGTCTGAACCAGAACTGGTGAGCTGAAACATTAAATTCTGTTTCCCCTTCCGTTGACTGACTGGCTGAGAATTTGCAGAATTTTCTGTTTCTGTTTGGGATAAGGTGGGATTTTCTTTGGAACAGAGGAGGTTGAGGAGAATCTCAACAAGGTTGAAAAAGGAGAAGGCCTGAGATAAAGTCACAGAGTTGTACAGCACAGAACCACTGCATCCATGTTGACCATCATGCTATCTATACCAATCTAACTTGCCTGCATTAATTCCATATCCCTCTGTGCCCTGCTCATTCAAGGACCTGTCCAGATGCCTCTTACATGTTGTTACTGTTCCCGTCCCCACCACCTCCCCTGGCAGCTCATTCCAGGTACCAACTCCTCTGTGTGGGGGGAAAACTCCTCACATCCCCTTTAAATTTCCTCCCTCTAACCTTAAATAGGAAAGCAACTTCTTTCACAGAGGGGTCACCAACCATGGCACATTGACTTAAATAACTGGTAGAGGGATTGGGGGAAGTGAAGATTTTTTTTCCCCCCACCCAGAGGGTGGGCGGGGTTTGGAACTCACTGTCTAAAAGAGTTAGGATGGTGGAGAGAGAAAGTCTCCCCACTTTCAGATGGGACTTGAATCGCCACGATGACGGATCTGGTGCTGGAAGGTGGGATTAGGTTTTTGTATCGACTATGCTGGACATGATGGGCTGAATGGCCTCTTATGGTTTCCATGATTCTACGGCTTCATCTGACATTGCAGCCGAATCGGAGGCGTCAGTGTGGGGAGGAGACAGACTTCATTACAGCTTCTTAGCATGCAGTCAAATTATAAGCACACTGTGAGTAGGAAACTAATGAGAAGGAATATATGAAAACACAAGCAGCTCCAGAGATCGCACACTGGCACCTCATTTGCCACGACTGCAGATGCAGACTTGAAAGCAAGCACACGGCTTCAGCCTTTCATCTGATTAACCCACCTACTGCTCAGCACCACGGAAGCAATGTATTTTTGTGCAGTGCACGCCACTCTGCATTCCGGCTGCTGTCAGCTTCTCAGAGCTAAAAATAATTAAATCTCACCAGGCTGCAGGAATAAAATGAAAGGTATTGTGGAAGCAAGATGTATTCATGCAGCTGATGTATCAAGGCCAGGCCTTGCAGACTCTGGTTCGTATTTAGGTACAGAACCAGGAACCATGACAGTACAGAGGTCAGCCATTCGGCTCATTGAGTCTATGCCAGCTTCTACTGGAGCAATCCCCAGACTCCCACTGACCTGCCCTTTCCTGAGAACCATGTAAATTATTTGCCTACAGGTGCCTCTGCAATTCTCCTTTGAATCATGGGAGGGGAATCATTGAATCCCCTGATTGATTCCATTCCCCAAACCCTTGAAGGCAGCAAATTCCAGATCTTAATTATTCCTCGTGTGAATAGTTTTTCCTCACCTCACCTGTATCTTTTGCCCAAAAATTTGGACCTGGAATTGGCTTATTATTGTCACTTGTACCGGGGTACAGTGAAAAACTTGTCTTGCATACTGACTGTACAGATCAATTCATTACACAGTGCATTGAGGTGGTAAAAGGTAAAACAATATAGAGTACAGAATAAAGTGTCACAGCTACAGAGAAAGTGCAGTGCAGGTAGGCAATTTGAAACTCTGCCTGCTTGTCTATGAACCATTGGGTAATGGAATAAACCAATATATGGATCGATCAAATCTCCTCTCAAGCTGCTTTGCTCCACAGAGGACAACCTCAGCTTCTTCAGTCAACCTTGTCACTGGTGGGTAATTGGCCATTGTTAATTGCTCGTACTTGACTCTGGTTGTTTTGTATTTGCACTAATGTCTTGTTTTGCAGTGTTATTTTTTCTTCACTGGCTTGTATAGTTTATGAATAATTTATCTCCTCTGTGATGTTTTTCCATTAGAACATAGAACAGTACAGCACAGGAACAGGCCCTTCGGCCCACAATGTCTGGGTCGGACACGATGCCGAATTAAACAAATCCTCTTTGCCTCCACATGATCCATATCCCTCCATATTCATGCATCTAACAGCCTCTTAAACATCACTATTATATCTGCTTCCACCACTCCCCCTGGCAGCCCATTCCAGGCACCCACCGCTCTCTGTGTAAAAAAAACACATCTCCTTTAAACTTTCCCCCCCTCACCTTAAATGCATGTCCCAAATGTATTACTTGTATCTCACCCTACTTGTGCATCAGGCAATAAACTCGGCGTGACTTGGTGTGCAGGTGAGTGGTAGAAATTTGAGGAAATTAATGGGAATGTGGGAAAATGATTAGTGTAAATGGGTGCCTGATGGTTGGCACAGACTCAATGGGCCGAAGGGCCTGTTACTATGCTGTGTGATTCAATGAAATCTTTCTGGTAAACCTCCCTCTCCAGGATCTCCACATTTTTTCTAAAGTGAAGTGTCGAGAATCGCAGAGCAGTATGCAAAGCGCAGAGCTCGGCCAAGGGATATTTCACCCAAATGGTCCAAACTCTTCAGGGGCCTCTTCCAACATCCCTTTAACACAATAGATCCTTCTGTTCCCCTCTCCCTCATCCTCATAAATTCCCCTTGAATAGATCCACGTGGTGGCAAAGTAGCGCAATCCAAACAGTCTCGAGGTAAAGATGTTTCTCCCAAATTCCTGATCCAAAAATTCTACGGTTGTAGAATTCTGGACTACCTCCTCAAAGTGCAACTGTCTGCTCTACTTTGGGCTTATTAAATCCCTTCACTGTACGAGCTTGAGGAGCTCTGTCAGGTTAACCTTTCCAGAGTCTCTGGTCTAGAACATGGAGCTGTGCCAGTTGTGTAGTGCTCTGCAATTCTGGTCACTTCACTTAGGAAGGACATGGAGACCCTGGAGAGGAAAGTGTACCAGCATGCCTCCAGGGAAGAGAGATTTCATCATACAGTATAGAAACAGGCCCTTCAGCCCACCGAATCCATGCTGACCATCGAACACCCATTTACACTATTGCCATTTTATTCTCCTCACAGCCCCGGCCTGTTCATTCTCTCCTGATGAGTTCTGGTATCATTCGAGGAAACATTGTTTAATAAAAAGGTCTTCCTGTGTCTACATTCCAGAATGACTCTGTCATTGCAAGATCCCTTTGAAATGTCTGTTCGGTTTAAATCTGCGCAGACCCAGGTGCTCCAGGGCAGGAATCCAGCAAGAAGCTGGAATTATAGTTAAGTTATTTTAATTTGGGGAGGGCTACAGAGCTTCTTGGGAGAGAGAGGGATGGGAAGAGTGCATGTGGATTCGTTGAAGAGAAAACACTGCAGTTAAGCCATTTACTGGTAACCAGATGCAGGTCAGAGCCAAACATGGCCAGGGCACCATTAACCCACACTATGCTGGCTGGTTGCTATGGAAAAGATGTTTGCTGTAAAAACAGGAAGCACTTCCATAAAAGTGAAAGAAAGAGAGCTACATGTTTTACAGCAAGGATAGGTTGAGTGAGCTAGAGTTTTTCTCTTTGGAGAGAAGGAGGATGAGAGATGACTTGATAGAGGTTTATAAGATGATAAGAGGCATAGATCGAGTGGACAGTCAGAGACTTTTTCCCAGGGCGAAAATGGCTCACACGAGGGGGCATCATTTTTAGGTGACTGGAGGAAGGTATAAGGGGGATGTCAGGGGTAAGTTTTCTTTACACAGAGAGTGGTGGGTGCGTGGAACACACTGCCGGCAGAGGTTGTGGGGGCAGATATATTAGGGACATTTAAGAGACTCTTAGATAGACACATGAATGATAGAAAAATGGAGGGCTATGTGGGAGGGAAGGGTTAGGTAGGTAATAGAGCAGGATAAAATATCGGCACAACATCGTGGGCCAAAGGGCCTGTACTGTGCTATGATGTCCTACGTTCTATGAATAGACAGAAGAGAGACACAGGAGTCTGCAGATGCTGGAATCTGGAGCAACAAACAATCTGCTGGAGGAACTCAGCGGGTCAAGCTGCATCTGTTTGGGGGGGGGGGGGTGGTGGGGAGGAATCTTCAACATTTCAGGTCAAAACCCTGCATCAGGACTGGTGGAAACTTTACGTAAAAGGTTTAGGGGTGGGTGTGAGGGGAAATAAAGAGACAAAAATGATCGCTAACTAAAGCACCCTTCAAGAATGTGATGCCTGGTGTCTGTCATGTGATCGACTTTTCTGACACGGCTGGGTGGCAGATACATTAAATGCAGCAATGCTGTGGTCATCCAGGGGGGTTCCAAGCAAATCCCGTTCACACTCACTGCCCAGCCCGAGCTCCCTCATCGCCATGGGCTAGAATACAAAGACAAAAGCTTTTCCTTCACGGGGACACTGCGAGTGAAACGTGAACTATGACTCTGAGTAATACAGCACGAAAACAGGCCCTTCGGCCCAACTCGTCCATGCCGACCGACTCCTCGCGGAAGTGAGAGAATTTAGCTGACTCACTGGGTTACAATAATACACACTCAGCGAATCCCCTCCCTCACTTGCAAAAGAACAGGCTTCCATTGCGTAAGATCCGAATATAGTTAAGGGGAGGCTCACTCAGTGTATGAGAGAGATGGGAAGTTATGCTCACAAGTATGGATGCTGTGAGGTGCTACGGGGCTTGTGTGGAGCATAAACGTTGGGAGGGTCCTGTTGGGCTGAATGGCCTGTAGTTGTGCTGTGCACACACGCATATGTGACGCAGGCACCCTGTCAAAATAACATCGGTCCAGATCCCCGTGGAACCAAGGACTTGGGAAAATATTCCCTTAAGCATTCCTTCGAGCCTGTTCCAGCTTCCAATGAGATCATAAACTTAAATGGGCCACAGGAGCAGGTCAGAGATTGGGTACTTTGCAGAGTGGCTCAGCTTTCTGCCCTTGAAAGTTTTTCCACTATTCACACATCGTCCATACTCTCTGCTTGCCTGGATGAGTGCGATTCCAACTCCAGAAGCTCAGTGCTATCTGTGATAAAGAAGCACGCGGACCGACTCACCTTGCACCAATACTTCCTCAACACTGAGCTGCAGTGTAATGCACCACAGTGGTACATGAAGTCAGAGAAATGCAGCACGGAAACAGGACCTTCATCCCACTGAGTCTGCACTGAACATCCACTGCACATTTGCACCCTCCCGACATCAATCACACTCTTCCTGCATTCCATCAGCTCCCCCCAAATTCTACCACTCACCTACACACTAGCAGCGATTTACAGTGGCCAACTAACCTCCCAACCTGCACGTCTTTGGGATGTGGGAGGAAACCAGAGCACCCAGAGGAAACCTACCCAGTCACAGGGAGAACGTGCAAACCCCCACACAGACAGCACCCACCTGAGGTCGGGATTGAACCCAGGTCTCTGGCGCAGTGAGGCAGCGGTGTTACCAGCTGCACCATTCTGCTGCCCAATCACGTTTGACTGCACCTTCCACCCTTGAAGGCCTGGGAGAGGGCAGCAGGTGGATAGGAACACCACCACTACCAAGTGACACAACTATCCCAACTTGGAAATAGATCCTTCATAATCGTGAAGTCAAATTCCTGGGAATCCCAACCCAATGTCATCGTGAAGGACCTTCAGTGATTAAGCCCTGGGAGTCCACCACCACTTTCTCAAAGGCACCAAACACCAGCCCTGCCTGGAGAAAACCGTCTGTCTGTCCCCAGTTCAAACTTTATTTACACAGCACGGTAACAGGCCCTTCCAGCCCAACAAGCCCGTGCTGCCCAATTACATCCATGTTAACCTACTAACCTGTACGTCTTTGGAATGTGGGAGGAAACCGGAGCACCCGGAAGAAACCCACACAGACATGGAGAGAATGTTCAAACTCCTTACAGACAGCGGCGGGAATTGAACCCCGATCGCTGGCACTGTAATAGCGTTACGCTAACCGCTAGGCTACTGTGCCGCTGCCATGTTTCTGGGCTGGAAGTAAACCAAGAACACTTGTACAATACTCCTCTCCCAAGTACTCAAGGTTTAAATATACAGAGGAAGCAGGCAGTTCTCCAAACATGGAATTACAGGTGGGTTTAAAAAGCAAACGATGCTGGAAATCTGAAATTAAAACAGAAGATGCTGGAAATACTCAGCGGGTCAGGCAGTGTCTGTGGGAAGAGAAACAGAGTCAATTTGTCAGAAGTGGGGAGGAGGGAAAAGAAGCGGCAAGGAGGGTGGGGATGTCTCTGATAGAGTAAAACCAGCATGACCTTGGGGGGGGGGGGGGTAAGCTGCAAACAAGGTTATCTGATCAGTGAGTGAAAGGGAGCAGTTAGACAGTGAGAACACGGACAAAGGGAATGTGGGAGCTGTGAAATACAGAGGAGGAAGATTTGCCCGGCAGGTCAGGCTGGGTATGTCCTCCACTCACAGTGAAAAAAAAGGAAAAAAAAACAGGGAAAAAACAAACTGAGCCAAGCTCACAGATGGATGCCTGAAAAAGCAGTCCGACAGTCTTTGAAGTGTTATATTCACAGTGCACTGTAGGCAATGTAAACAAGTGTGAGAAAACTATGCGCTTCTGGGCTCTAACAAATGCTGTTATTTCAATAAAGCGATAAAAACTAACACCTTGATTCAGCCCATCTCTGCTATTTTTCTGCTCTTTGAATCTTTATGCTTAAATACCAAACTTTGAAGATTGAACGCAGAACAGTAAAGCACAGGAAGAGGGCCTTTGGCCCACAATATCTGCACTAAACACGATGCCAAATTAAACTAGATCTTTTCTGCCTGCACATGATTCACATCCCTCCAGTACCTTCATGTTCATGTCTATCTAAAAGCCTCTTAACGCTCTGTACTGTTATTGTTTTTACCTGTACTACATCAATGCCCTCTGTACTAACTCAATGTAACTGCACTGTGTAATGAATTGACCTGTACGATTGGTATGCAAGACAAGTTTTCACTGTACCTCGGTACAAGTGACAATAATAAACCAATACCACTATCGTACCTGCTTCCACCACCCCTGACTGCACGTTCCAGGCACCCACCACTCTCTATGTGAAAAAAAACTTGCTCCGCACATCTCCCTTAAACTTTTCCCCTTTCACCTTAAATCTAGTATTTGACATTTCTGTCCTGGGAGAAAGATTCTGACCTGATCTATACCTCTTGTAATGTAATAGCGTAACACTATTACAGCACTAGCGACCCGGGTTCAATGCCGGCCAGTGTCTGTAAAGAGTTTGTACGTTTTCCCAGTGTCTGCGTGGGTTTCCTCTGGGTGCTCCGGTTTCCTCCCACATTCCAAAGACGTACGGGTTAGGAAGTTGTGGGCATGCTATGTTGGCGCTGGAAGTGTGGCGACACTTGTGAGCTGCCCCCAGAACACTCTACACAAGAGATGTGTTTCACTGTGTTTGGATGTACTTGTGACTAATAAAGATCTTATCTTACCCTGAACTTCTATCAGGTCTCCTGTCAGCCTCTGACTCTCCAGAGAAAACAACCCCAAGTTTGTCCAACCTCTCCTCGTAGATCATATCCAGATGTTTTGGTCAAGTAGCATTGGGTGTTGGTAAGCAGTAAAATCAGATCATTACGACTGCTATCTTCCAGCCCAGCATCCAGCTGTCTCACCAACACCAGCTTCGGCATTGACCATCAAGACACCGGTACCAAAGGCTCACCCACAGGCAATTCTGCTTTTCCCAATATGACTGTTCTCGGAACTGTCCCATCTGTGTACATCTACTTCACATATGAGAATTTAGTTTAATAAGATCTTTATTTGTCACATGTACATCGAAACACACAGTGAAATACATCTTTTTGCGTAGTGTATTCTGGGGGAAGTCCACAAGTGTCGCCACGCTTCTGGCACCAACATAGCATGCCCACAACTTCCTAACCCATATGTCTTTGGAATGTGGGAGGAAACTGGATCACCCAGAGGAAACCCATGCAGACACTGGGAGAACGCACAAACTCCTTACAGACAGTGGCCGGAATTGAACCCAGGTCTCTGGCGCTGTAAAGCGTTATGCTAACCGCAACACTATATATTTGGCATCGCATTTGGCACAGACATGGTGGGCCGAAGGGCCTGTTCCTGTGCTGTATTGTTCTGTTTTCTATGAGAATGCCCCTCCAAAACATCACTTCATCACAAACAAAATATGCACGGAATTCAGGCAAAGCCTCTTCAGCTGTAGCGTGGTTAGAAGGTGACCCCAGTGAAAAATAAAACTGCAGATGGTGGAAATCTGAAATAAAAACAGAAAATGGGGGGAAATACTCAGCAGGTCTGGCAGCATCTATGGGAAGAGAACACAGTTAATGCTTCAGGTCAAAGACTCTTCGCCAGAACCCAAGTGGAACTGTAACCTGGCTGCAGTGAGTAATGTTGCAGGGGGAGCGGCTTGTCAAGGAAATAAATAGATGGATATGGCGAGTGTGTTTGAAATAAGAAGGATGGCAGCTAATGTGGGGGTTGGCCAAATGGTCAAACTCTAACCGCACTGCTGTCTGGCTCCAAGGGATTTCATGTGCCAGTTCTCCCAAAGGTAACTTTGGCCTTCATTAACTTGCTATTTGATGCACGGTTATAAATCAGTCACCTTAAATGGACACCATTTTCTTCCTTGGGATCAATTTTACTTTCCCCTATTTCCTCTACATCAATGTATGTACACAGATGCTGAGTGCTCTAAATGCTCTGTTCCTTGTTTAAAGCATCAGTTCTCTGCTGTAGGCGTTGAATTGGAATCAGAATTGGAATATTATTGTCACATCAGAATCAGGTTTATTATCACTGATATATGTCGTGAAATCTGTTGCTTTGTGGCAGCAGTACAGGGCAAGACATAAAAATTACTATGTTACAAAAATAAATAAATAGTGCAAAAGAGGAATAATGAGGTAATGTTCATAGGTTCGCATGTACCGAGATACAGTGAAAAACTTAGTTTTGCAAGCCATCCATACAGATCATTCCATACACAAGTACACTGAGGTAGTACAAGGGAAAAGCAGTAACAGAATGCAGAATATAGTGTTACTGTTACGATTATAGAGAAGGTGCAGTGCAGGTAGACAATAAGGTGCAAGGAACATGACGAGGTAGATTGTGAGGTCAAGATTTCATCTATAACATAGAAGAAGCCCGTTCAACAGCAGGATAGAAGCTGTCCCTGAGCCTGGTGGTGCGTGTTTACAAGCTTCTGTATTTTCTGCCTGATGGGAGGGGGGAGAAGAGAGAATGTCCAGGATGGGAGGCGTCTTTGATTATGCTGACTGCTTTACCGAGGCAGCGAGAAGTGTAGACAACGTCCATGGAGGCAAGGCTGGTTTACTTAATGTGCTGCGCTGTGTCCACAACATTCTGTAATTTCTTGCGGTGTTGGGTGGAGCATTTGCCAGACCAAGCTGTGATGCATCCCGATAGGATGCTTTCTGTGGCGTATCTATAAAAATTGGTAAGGGTAAACAGGGACATGCTGAATTTCCCAAGTCTCCTAACGAAGTAGAGGCATTGGTGTGCTTCGTGATGGAGGGAGATTGCATGTTCCCACTGACCTCAGCTGGGATCAGTGTTAGACACAGACACTTGGTATCACCTTTCTCCACTGCTGGACAGAACAATCATGCACCAGTTTTTCTCCCAACCACTATTTCCAGTTTCAATCAGTAAATATTAATAGAAAATGGTGGGGATAAACAGCAAATCAAGCAGCATCTGTGGAGAAAGAAACAGAGATAATGTTAACTCTGTCTGTCTGTGTCTCTCTCTCTCTCTCTCTCTCCACAGATGCTGCCTGACCTGCTGAGTATCTCCACCATTTCAGATCTCTAGCCACTGCAGTTTTTCTTCCTCCCAATTTTGGTAAATCACATTGGATTTCATGTGCAAAGAGAGATGAAGAACACCACACCACTGTCTTTGCTAACCTCTGGATAACGTGAACAGCTTTTTCAATAACATACAATATTTCTTTGAACCACGGATACACGCACTAAATGGCTTAGTAATAGTTTCCAAACTTGCCTTACTGGAAATACCACACTCAAAGAAAATTCCCGTGTTAAACATTACTTGAGTGAATGTATAACAGTTAAAATGTGACCAACCTATTAATCGCATCAGTTTCACTTACTGAAACACTTTCCCCGCATTCCTTGAAAATTATCTTGGAATAACATCCTGCTTTTCAACCTCCTTCTCCTCAAACCCTTTTGCTTTTTAAATCTCCAGAATTCCTGTCAGAAAGAGGAAATGAGCTGATAGCTACCCCGAAATTCTAACTTAAAGCAAAGTTTGCCATCACTGCTTTTAACAGCTAATCTCAGCAAGGAAAATTCAAAAATGCACTTCACATTATCACCAACTTCTAAATGCATTATAACCTGTGAAATGTCAATGGGTTAATTTTTGCTTCCACTGAAGCTTTCAACTGGCTTATTTATTTTATTCAGCCATAATATTTCATAATTTTTTTAAAATAACTGTGTTTATTTAACATGGTGTAAGAGGTGGCTGCAAAAGAGCGAAACATTTCCTTGCAGTCACTTTTATTTACAGGCCGTCCTCGGGTTACGAACACCCGGCCTACAAATGAGAGAGCTCCCATAATATTATTAAATTCAGAAGTTTGATGTTCGTACAAACGGCAGAACCAGCTTCCTCTCTCTTTCTCCACTTTTAGGTGCCTCAAGAAGGCAGCATCCATCGCTAAGGACTCTCACCACCCGGGACATGCCCTCTTCTTGTTGCTACCATCGGGGAGGAGGTACAGGAGTCTGAAGACCCACACTCAGCGATTCAGGGACAGCTTCTTCCCCTCCACCATCAGATTTCTGAACGGTCCATGAACCCATGAACACTACCCCAGTATTCCTTTTTTTTTTGCACTATTTATTTATATTTGTAATTTAGAGTAATTTTATATCTTTGCACTGTACTGCTGCCACAAAACAACAAATTTCACATCATACCAGTCAGTGATAATAAATCTGATTCTGTTCTTACTTATCATTCTTTTGATGCCATTCCTTATAACACTGTGGAGGTGTGGTTATCATATTGAGTTGTTTTTTTCAATTTAAGGACAAAATCAACTTAAGCACACCTATTAAAATGGAACCCGCTCATTATCTGGGGCGACCTGTATCGAGTCAAAGGAGGACGGTTGGCTCATTGAGTCTACGCTGACCTCCAGCTGAGGAATGCCAGAAGTCCCATTCCCCTGTCCTTATTTTTCCTTGAACCTGTTTTACCTCCTCCCATGCCTATCAACCCCCCCCCCCTTTGATTATTTTGCCACTCGCCTACACCAAGAGGGAATTTACAGTGGCCCATTGAACTACAAGCATGTGGGAGGAAACAGAGCACCCGGTGGAAACCCAGTCAGGGAGAAAATCTACATATAGACAGCTCCGGAGGTCGGGATCGAACCTGGGTCCCTGAAATTGTGAAGCAGCAAGCACTAACTACCAAACCACTGTGCCACCTGTAACAACGGGGAAAAGGTTCCTCATCAGGCTTTAGCTCAATCAATGTAGTTCAAATGGCCCCTCTGTTACCAGAACATCATACAGCCTCTTGACATCTCCTTATTCAGGACTCCTGAGTGATGGAGACAATTTAGCCTTGGATTATGGGCAGGCACGTGCTCATAATCGACTGGCTGGATACAGGTCTTAGTCTCACTGAATTCACTTTATTACTGACCCAAGCGGCACGTGGAGAAAGATGGCCATTTTATCACATTGCAAACACGGTTCTGTTATCCATTGTGCTATCTAACCCTGAAACACCAGAGGTTTCAATAAAGATTTTTGCCCATTATAAAATAACACTGATGTTCAATCAATGTTTTAATTAATTGTCCAGGACACTTCCAAGCCACTTTTCAGGATCAGAAAGGGAAATACACTTAAAATTTGACCAGCATTCCTGCTTGTCTGGTTTCACTGTCCGTACCTAGATGTTCAATAGTTAGCCGGATTGCACGATGTGACATCAGCAACTAATGGACAATAAAAATGAGACCTTTCTGGTACGCAGCAGGGGACCCCAATAATCATTGAGCTTGTTAAGGATGCGTGTGCAACACGTGCATCTAATGTGCCCCTCCAGAATTTAAATTCCTGCAAATACCCAGCCACAGCCAAAACATTGGGAGAGATCCCTTCTATTCCCCCATTAGAGTCACTGCATTTTATTATCCAGCCCAGCTGCGTATCTAAGGAAAAGCAGTTCCAGCAGTGCAACACTCCCTCAAAATATCAACATGTGGATTTATATCATGCCTCTGACAAAGTGAATGACCCTGACAATTCAGAAGTGGTAGCAAACAAAAAAAATGACATTGAGACACACAACAAGGTGTTAGTTGAGGTGACCAAAATCTCACAGGAGATGATTCTAAAGAGTATCTTAAAGGACGAGAGTTAGAGGGGTTTAGGGTGGTTTTGTAGAACATAGGGTTTTGGCACTTGCTGGACTAAACGTACTAATCGGGAGTAGGAGTAGGTCACTTAACCCCCTAAGCCTTTGTCATTCAATAAGATCATAGCTATAACCTCAACTCTGTATTCCTGTCTACTCACAGTAACCTTTCACCCCCCTGCTTAGCAAGAATTTCTCCACCGTCTTAAAAATATTCAAAGACTCTGCTTCCGTCACCCTTGGAGGCAGAGATTTCCAAAGACAACGCTCTGAAAAACTTTCACCTCATCTTTGTCTTAAATGGATGACCCTGCCCCACTCCATTTTTAAAAGTGACCCCTATTTCCCCACAAGAGGGGACATCCTCACTGCATTTGCTCTATCAAGATTCCCAGGCCATTATCCACCTCAGTCAAGTCCCCTTGCTTCTAGACTCTAGCGGCTACTGATCGAAGGACTAGAACTGGTGGCTTGTAGATGTTATGGAGCAATACACGAAAAGTGCCGGAGGAACTCAGCAGGTCAGGCAGATTCCATGGAGGGAAATGAACAGTCGACGTTTCGGGCCGAGACCCTTCATCAGGACTGGAAAGGAAGAGGGCAGAAGCCAGAATAAGGTGGTGGGGGGAGGGGGAGGAGCACACACAGGCAGGGGATAGGTGAGTTCAGGTGATAGGCAAGTCCAGGTGAGAGGGGGATGGTAGGTGGGTGGGGGAGGGGGAGAAGATGTAGAAAGCTGAGAGGTGATAGGTAGAAGAGGCCGAGGGCTGAAGGAGGAGGAATCCGGTAGGAGAGGGCAGTGAACCATGGAATAAAGGATGGGGGAGGGGAGGAGAGATGGGCAGGTCATCAAGGTGGGGGAAGGGAGCCACAGGAATAAGGGAAGACAAAGGAGTGGGGGGAAGAAAGGGGGAGGGGTTACCAGAAGTTAGAAAAATTGATGTTGAGGCTATTAGGTTGGAGACTCCCAAGGCGGAATATGAGGTGTTGTTCCTCCAACCTGCGTCTGGCCTCAACATGGCAGTAGAGGAGGCCATGGATAGACATGTCAGTGTGGGAGTGGGATGTGGAATTGAAGTGGGTGACCACTGGGAGGTCCTGGCTGTTGCGGCGGACAGAGCAAAGGTGCTGAACAAAGCAGTCACCCAATCTGCGTCGGGTCTCACCGATGTACAGGAGGCCGCACTGGGAGCGCCGAATGCAATAAGTGACACCTTCAGACTCACAGGTGAAGCGCTGCCTCACCTGGAAGGATTGTCTGGGACCCTGAATGGTGGTGAGGGAGGAGGTGTAGGGACAGGTGAAGCACTTGGTGCGGTTGCGGTATTACAATAAAATGTCCACTTCACACACTAATTAGACAATGTGCATTGATTAATATTTGTTGCAGTGGAGAGAGCCTGGAAGAGACTAGAAATGGAAAGGGCTAGGTGGATATTGAAACAAGGCTGGGAGTTTTAAATGATTCTTTGCTGGCAAGACAGAGCACAGGGGTAATGGGTGCAAGCTTGAACCGGGGCAGTAGAGAGCAGGATAAGCTCAAAAGTTCACAGATGCACATAACCATTACAGATGATGGGCTCAAAGCCTTAGCAGGAGTCTCAAACCCATAACCTTTCGACCCAGAAGACAGATTGCCTGCAACTGACAGGAAATGATGCCCGCAAAGGACACTCTGAAGTCTTAACCAGTGAATCACAAGCATTACTAAACAACCACAGCCATGGTTATATTTGTTTTGAAAACTGATGAGCAAGAAAAGTCTCAAGGAAACAAGGATTTTACCAAGGCATTTGACAAAGTATAAACCCATAGGATATAAGGGAGGGCAGCAAGTTGGATGAAAAATTCTCTGTGAGAGAGTACAGATGGACCATTTAGTGGGACATTTAGTGATCAGAGGGGCGTGTCCAACAGGCCCCTGCTTTTTATGACAATCACCAGAGAACTGTTGTGAAGCAGATGTGATGGTACGAGGAATGCAGAGGAGATTTACAAGGAGATTATCGGGGCTGGAGAGCGATGGGGCTGTTTTTGTGGAACAGAGACTTAAATGGTCTCGATTAAGAATTTTGCCAACGATACCAAAATTGGCATTGAAGTTGAGAGTGATGAAGTTTGAATTGTGGGCTGCAGACAGATGTCTATAGACTGGTTAGATGGACATAAAAGAGGCAAAAGAAAGCGCAAGGTAATACACTTATTGTGAGAGTAAACATGAGAAAGGGCAAGTAGTGAGATGGATGAAGGGATCCTTGAAGACATCTGGAGACAAACACTGACTGACAGGACATGTGCTTAAGGTGGTACATGGAATATTTGTTGTAATCAACCAAAGACATGGAAAACAAGAGCAGGAGGTCATGCTCAGACCACCTAAAGCGTCAGTGAAAGTGGCCCCATCAAGAGTCAGGAGGTTATGTTGCAGCTTTATAAAACTCTGGTTAGGCTGCATCTGGAGTATTGCATTCACTTCTGGTTGCCTCATTATAGGAAGGATGTGGAGGCTTTGGAGAGGGTGCAGAAGAGGTTTACCAGGACGCTGCCTGGATTAGAGGGCATGAGCTATAAAGAGAGGTTGGACAAACTTGGGTTGCTTTCTCTGGAGTGTCAGAGGCTGAGGGGAGACCTGATAGAAGTTTATAAAATTATGAGAGGCATAGATAAACAGCTGGTATCTTTTTCCCAGGACTGAAATGTCTAATACTAGAGGATAGGCATTTAAGATGAGAGGGGGAACATTCAAAGGAGATGTGCAGGGCAAGATTTTTTTGGTGGGTACCTGGAATGTGCTGCCAGGGCTAGTAGTGGAGGCAGGGACGAGGCATTTAAGAGGCTCTTAGATAGGGACATGAACATGCAGAGAGTGGAGGGATATGGACCATGTGCAGTCAGAAGGGATTAGGTGTCAATAGCTTAATCATTTTGGCACAATATTGTGGGCCAAAGGGTCTGTTCCCGTGCTGTACTGTTCTATGTAGTGAGGCCATAGCTGGATAACTGTTGTAAAGTAGATGTGGTAGCAAAAGCGAAGAGATCTACAAGGACTTTGCCAGGGCTGGAAAGACTGATCAGGTTGGGGTTGTTTTCATGGAACAGATATTTCATCACGATGTTTGAAGTTGAGAGGCTCACATAGGAAGGCTCCTATGTAAAGCTGCAAGGACATTAACAAGGGGACCAAAAGTTAGGTTAATTGATAGGAAGGAGGGGAGTTGAGAAAAAATGTTTTCACTCAAAAAATAATGGGATCAGGAAGTCGCAGTCTGAGAGACCCAAAGAGCACATAAAGAGCCACATTTACAAGGCTTGGGATTGAGTACTGGATAGAGGATGTAACCAAAATATTCCCACGTCTATGATTCATTGTAACATTGTGATGAAACAGTTCATTATTGCATGAGAATAACTAGTGTTTCTTACTCAAGAACAATGAACATATTTCACAGCGTAAGCGAGACAGGCGAGCTTATTTTTGAACGATCCAGACAATTCCCAAGTTCAGTCGCTTCTATTGTGCTCGTTGCTCTTGCTATAGCCGAGTCTGCCGTGAATTCCTGCCACCTAGTCTACCTTCAGCACACTGCTCCACTCACTCACAATGCAACATGGACCGTGCTGAATGTCCTATCGGACCTTTGCGCTAATTAAACCTAACAATGTGAATTTGATCATTATAAACAGGGTAACCATCTAATGCTATCACAGAGGTTTTTGTAGGGAACGCATTACTACACAGTGTTGGACTTGGCTGCATTTTATGCAAATGTCCCCCAATTCAAGTCATGAAAGCACTAGGCGGGGTTATACTAGAACCGTATAGAATACTAGTTAGACTTTTGCTGGAAAACTGCATGCAGTTCTGGCCCGGCATAAGAGATTCACGAGGATGTTACCTGGGCTGGAGGCTCAGAGTTCGAACGTAGAACAGTACAGCACAGGAACAGGCCCTTCGGCCCGCAATGTCTGTACTGAACACGATGCCAAATTTAACCAAATCTCTTCTGCCTATGCATGATCTACATCCCTCCATTCTCTGCATGTTCATGTGCCTGTCTAAAAGCCTCCTAAACATCACTATCGTATCTGCTTCCACCACCCACCATTCTCTGTGTAAAAAAAAACTTGCCCCACACATCTCCTTTAAACCTTTCCCCTCTCACCTTAAATGCACGTCTTCCAGTATTTAACATTTCTACCCTGTGAAAAGGATTCTGACTGTCTACCCTATCTACACCTCTCATCGTTTTATAACCTCTATCAGGTCTCCCCTCAGCCTCTGACACTCTGGAGGAAACAACCTAAGTTTGTCCAACCTCTCCTTATAGGTCATACCCTCTAATCAAGTTGTAAGGAGAGCTTAGATAGGGTGGGTATTGGTATATTATTGTCACTTGTACGAGGTACAGTGAAAAACTTGTCTTGCATACTGTTTGTACAGATCAATTCATTACAGGCACGGTAGTGCTATTGAAGCGGTTAGTGTAACGCTATTACAGCGTCAGCAACCCAGGTTCAATTCTGGCTGCTATCCGTAAGGAGTTTGTACGTTCTCCCCGTGTCTTCATGGGTTTCCTCCGGGTGCTCCGGTTTCCTCCCACACTCCAAAGACGTATGGGTTAGGAAGTTGTGGGCATGCAACGTTGGCACTGGAAGCGTGGCGAAACTTGTGGGCTGCCCCCAAAACACTCAACGTAAAAGATACATTTCACTGTGTGTTTTGATGTACAAGTGACTAATAAAGAAATCTTATCTTATCTTACAAAGTGCATTGAGATAATACAGGGTAAAAAGAGTAACAGAATACAGAGTAAAGTATCACAGCTAGAGGGAAGTGAATTGCAGGTAGACAATAAAGGTGCAAGGTCACAACAAGGTAGATTGTGAGGTCAAGAGTCCATCTCATCATATAAGGGAACCGTTCAATAGTCTTATCACCGCAAGATAGAAGCTGTCCTTGAGCTGGTGGTACGTGCCCTCAGGCTCCTGTATCTTCTACCTGATGGAAGAGGAGAGAAGAGAGAATGACCCGGGTGGGTGGGGTCTTTGATTATGCTGGCTGCTTCACCAAGGCAGCGAGAGGTATAGAGAGTCCATGGAGGGGAGGCTGGTTTCCGTGATGTGCTGGTAGTTTCCTTTGGTAGTGTTAGGGTAAGGAGACTGAGGGGAGAATTAATTGATGCCCACAGAATTAAGAGAGGCTCTGACAGGGCAAAACAGGGAGGACCTAGTCTCCATAGCACAGAAGTTGATCACTGGGCCACAGATTTAAATTAATTGGTAGTTGGATTACTGGAAAGTTGAGAAAAAGTTCTTTGCTCAGTGAATGGTGGGAGTGTGGAACCCATTGTGGATGGTGGAGGCAGAAACTCTCGTTACGGTTAAGAAGTCTCCTGGTGAACACTTGAAGCCATTGGACATGTGGCTGGAACTAACAGTTGGGAATAGGATTAACCCATGCAGGTCCTTTCAGGTCTGGCATAGACACAGTAGGCTGGATGGCTACTGACTGTGCAAAAAACATTGGCAACCCATTTTGGGTAAAGAATGACTGATTTGGTTTGGATCGCTACACCTTTGAGAAGTTCCAACATAGAAGATGACATTCAGGGGAGTTGCCGGGATGTCAAGCATCAGAAAAAAAATCCCACTGTTCCATCCCGTGTGCCAATGTTTTGGGCGAGTCCCGCATTGCGCTGCCGTGGCAAGAGCGAACCTGCATTTGTGGAGCACCTTTCTCATCCCTATACTTTCCCCGGGTCACTCTCCTCCTACTGAAAACCAAACTACTCATTGATATTCGTTAGTGGAAGCAGATACGAGAGCAACGTTTAAGAGGTGTTTAAGACAGGCACATGTACAAGGCCGGGAATGGAGGGATATGGACCATGTGCAGGCAGATGTGATTAGTTTGGATTGACATCATGGTTGGCGCAGACATCGTGGGCCGAACAGCCTGTTCCCGTGCTGTACTGTTCTACGTTCCATGATACAGCTGCCAGTCAATGGGAATGTTGGGGGTTCAAGTCCCAACAAAAGGCATGGGAAATCCCCAGTGTCCTGGGCTATCCATGTCTCAACCATAATCATTAAAATAGATGCCTTGCTCCTGAAATCCCGGCTGTGCATGAGAAAATTAGATGCCATCTACCTTGCATCAGAATAGTGACCACGGTTCATAGGTACAATGCTGGCAAAAAGCATTATAACATTGGCAGCTTTGTCTTGCTTTGTTAAAAGAGTGAAGATTCTATTCCCAGTCATACTGCATGGAAGCAGGCCCTTTGGCCCAACTCTTCCATGCCGACCAAGCTATCTGCTTGAGATAGATCCATTTCCCTGTGTTTGGCCCATATCCCTCTAAATCTTTCCTGGGTACCTGTCTAAATGTCTTTTAAACATTGTAACTGTACCCACCTCTACAGTTTCCTTTTGCAGCTTGTTCCATATACCCACCACCCTCTATGTGAAAAAAAATTGCCCCTCAGATCCCTTTTAAATCTGTCCCCTCTCACCTTAAACCCATGCCCTCAAGGTTTAGACACCCTACCCTGGGAAAGTGATCATAAGTGATCTCATCTTGCCCAAGCTAGCTTGAATGGCCAGGGAAACTCACTGGTTAAATGGAATTGCTTGGAAATATTACTTTAAAATGCAGTTATGAAGTTTTCTTCTGCTGCAGGATAACTAGAATCATCACACTGTCTTTTGAAGGTAGAGACTGTCTCACATGTTCCGACACTGCAGGAATCCATTTGCTGCTTCAGCACTGCTAAGTTATTGTGGACTACGGTGGCATAGTGGAGAAGTTACTGGTTTAGCAACCAGAGTTCTGGACACCAATCCAGCCCATGGCAGCTGCAAATTTAAATTCAAGTAATTAACTAAATCTGGAATTGGGGGAAAAAATATATTCCCTGAAACTCCGGTCATGAAAAACTGGATTGTCAACAACTGAAATGTTGGAAACACTCAGCAAGATGTAACTCAGAAAGAAAAACCGAGTTAACATTTCAGATCATTGACCCTTCATCAGAATTGAGGGAATAAAAGGAAACAAGAACGTTTTCAGTGGACAAGGAGGGGAAGGGATGGGTAGAACAACGGGAAGACCTCAAACCTGAAACAGGATTCTCTTTCCACAGATGCTGCCTGACCTACTGAGGGTTTCCATTTCTGTTATATTTCAACTTTTCAGCATCTGCAATATTGTGTTGTGTGATGAACCTTCTCTGCACTCTGTGCTTGGCTCACCACTTCCAACGCAAACTCCTCCTTTGCAGTGTCATAGAGCGCAAAGTCCATGCTGGCCACCAAGTACCTATCCATACTATTCCCATTACTCAGGCCTTAGCCTTCTATGCCATGGAGTCTGAAGTGCTCACCTAAATACTTATTAAATGTGACAGTCTACCTCAGGTCAGATCAGTTTATTGTCAAATACACTAGGGCGCAATGAAATTCCTTGCTTGCGTGAAGCTCAAAAAGTAAACAGTAATGGTAATAATAAATGCAACAATAAATACAAAAAAACTAACGGAATGGTGCATAGTTCTGAAAAAAGAAATGCTATAGTGACAACAACATAATAATTAAGAGAGGCAGAGTTAAGGGTTGGAGAACGTGGCAGCACCACCGGGAAGGGGATGTGAAAGAGGTGGTTGGTTCAGGAGTCTGATAGCAGTTGGGAAGAAGCTGTTCTTGAGTCTGGTTGTGCAGGCTTTCAAGCTCCCAAATCTTCTCCTAGGCAGTGCATTCCAACCACCGTCTGGGTGAAAATTTCTTACTCAAACCCTTTCTGAATCTCCTATCCCTCATTTTAAATCTTTGCCCCTTGGTTCTAGACACCTCTGCTGAAAGGAAAAAGTTTGTCACTCTCCAACCTACCCATGCCCCACGTGATTTTGTGCAGCCCTATCAGTTCCTCCTTTACCATTCTCCTCTCCCAAAGAAAGCAAACACAAGCTATCCCAGTCTCTCCTCATAGCTGAAACACTTCATCCCAGACATACATAGGGTGAAGGGGCACACAGTCTTTTACCCAGGGTTGGGGAATCAAGAACTAGAGGGCATAGGTTTGAGAGGGGAGAGATTTAATAGGAACCTGAGGGGCAACTTTTTCCACCCAGAGTGGTCAGTATATGGAATGAACTGCCAGAGGAAGTGGTTGAGGCAAGTACATTAACAACATTTAAAAGGTACTTGAACAGGTACACGGATAGGAGGGATATGGGCCAAACACAAGCAAATGGAACCAGCATAGATGGGAATCTTGGTCAGCATGGACCAGTTGGGCCAAAGGGCCTCTTTCCTTGCTATATGACTGTTTTTTTTTAATATTAGGCTTTTTTTGGGGGAGTGGTGTCCAGCCATCCCTATTTGCCCCTTGAAGTGGTGATGATGACCACTTTCTTGATCTGCTGCCGCCCTCCTGGTTGAGGTAATCCCCCAGTGGAGGTATTGGGGATGGAGATCCAGATTTACTTGTCTACCCCATTCAACCAACCTGGGTCTTCATGTGAGCTATTACCATCTCTGTCTAAGTAACTCTATACTTTCTTTTTCCAAGCATAAAAAGGCCACAGAATGCGTGGCAAGACACAGACCATCTGGTAGGTTTCAATCAATTCAGCAAAAGTGATGGGAGCATGGGGCGCACTGTGAATCCACCCAGAAAGTGCCAGGTCAGCGTTACAAATAACTGAGATTCTTGCCCATGCAGCACCATCTGTGAAGTTAAATTTGGAATGGATCGGAGGTTCATTTCTATTGGGAGGTGAGAGGGAGATGGGAAATAGCTTTATACCATGTAAACTGTCATCCATGAATAATTCCAATGTTTAATGATTTTTCCCTGTTAATTTATCATGGGCAACAAGTTACCAAATATACTTACGTGAAGAGGGACAGGTGCAAACTGAATCATTAACCAACTACACCACCCAGTGCTTCCAAGTACAGCTTCTCCTTGCTGGTATCATGTCACCGGGCAGGCACCGTAGCGTAACGCTATTACAGCGCCAGCGATCCGGGTTCAATTCCGGCTGCTGTGTGTAAGGAGTTTGTACGTTCTCCCTGTGTCTGCGTGGGTTTCCTCCAGGTGCTCCGGTTTCCTCCCACATTCCAAAGACGTACGGGTTAGGAAGTTGTGGGGATGCTATGTTGGCGCCGGAAGCGTGGCGACACATGCGGGCTGCCCCCAGAACACTCTGCAAAGGATGCATTTCGCTGTGTGTTTCGATGGACATGTGATTAATAAAGATATCTTATCTTACATGCTGACTGCGATTCAAAAAATCTGCAGATGCTGGAAATCTAAATCAAAGTCAGAAAATGCTGGAAGTACTCAGCAGGTCAGGCTGCATCTGTGGGAAGAGAAATGTTTCAGGAAAGAGACCCTTCGTCAGAATGGAAAAGGAGATCAAAGAAGCTCATAGCTGCAGGGAAGATAGGGGAGGGAGGATGCCTTTGATAGGGTAAAACCAGGGATGACCATGGGGACAAGCTGTAAACAAGGGTGTCAGGTCAATGAGTGAATGGGAGCAGTTAGAGTGAGAACATAGACAAAATAATGTGGAAGTTGCAAAATGCACAGCAGGACATACCGAGGAGGCGAGGCTGGTCATGTCCTCCACTCCCAGAGAGAGAAGAAAAAGGAAAGAGAGAAAAAAAAAATCGAGAAAGCAATCTGGTACATCAATGACCACATTGGTGATTCCTTTTGTACATATGCAGAACTCAACAGTTTCACTTTTCCCAGGGCGACAATGGCTAACACGAGGGGACATAATTTTAGGGTGATGGGAGGAAGGTATGAGGGGGATGTCAGGGGTAGTTTGTTTTTTACACAAAGAGTGGTGGGTGCGTGGAACACACCACCTGCAGAGGTTGTGGGGGCAGATACATTAGGGACATTTAAGAGACTCTTAGATAGACACATGAATGATAGAGAAATGGAGGCCTACGTGGGAGGGAAGGGTTAGATAGATCTTAGAGCAGGATAAAATGTTGGCACATTTTGGGCCGAAGGACCTGTACTGTACTGTAGTGTTCTACGTTCATTACTTTAGCTGCCAATTTCCACCCTGCCCTGACGCTCACGTGGTCAGTCTCTGACTCTTCCCTTGCTTTGCTGTCTCCATCTCGGGAGATAGGCCAGCTACTAACATCCATTACAAGCCCACTGACTCCCACAGCTACCTCGACTACTGTTCACCCCACCCTGCCTCCTGTAAGGACTCTGTTCTATTCTCCCAGTTTCTGTGTCTCGGTCATATTTGCTCTGATGATGAGACTTTCTGTACAGGTGCCTCTGAAATGTTTTCCTTCTTCCCCTCTACCATTGTTACCAAAGCCATTGACCGGATCGCATCCGTTTCTTGCACCTCTGCTCTCACCCCCTCTCCTTCGGGACAGAACAAGGATAGAGTTCCCCTGGTCCTCACCTTCCACCTAACCAGAGAATTCAGCAGCCCATTCTCTGCAAGTTCTGCCACCTTCAAAGAGATTCCAGCATCAGGCACATCTTCCCCTCTCCTCCCTCTTCAGCCTTTTGCAGGGACCGTTCCCTTCGTGATCGCCTGGTGCACTCCTCTGTTCCCACCAACCAACCCCTCTCTTCCAACGTTTTCCTTTGCAACTGCAGCGGGTGCAACACTTGTCCTTTCACCTTTTTCCTTCCCACCATCCAGGGACCCAAACAGCCTTTCCAGGTGAAACACCGATTCACTTCCAATCTAGTCTACTGCGTTTGGTGTTCACAATGTGGTCTCGCCTACAATGGAGAGAAAAGCAACACAGATTGGGTGACCGTTTTGTGGAACATCTGCGTTCAGTCAGCAGAGGTCACCCTGAGCCTGCCGCTGCCTGCCACTTTAATTCCTCATCCTCTTCCTACCCTGACCTATCGGTCTGTGACCTCGTGCACTGTCACAGTGAGGTCCTACACGAGCTTGAGCAACAGCAGCTCATCTTCCACCTGGGCATGTTGCAGCCTTCCGGACTCAATTCTACAGCTTCAGGTAACTTGATTTCTTGGTCTATATCAGTCATCCATCTGTGATATTGGCTCAGCTATTTTCTCCCTTCCTTTTTGTTCTCTCTGGGGAGTGGAGGACCCCAGCCTGACCTGCCGGGCATTTTCTCCTGCTCTGCATTTCGCAAGTCTCACATTCTTTTGTCAGTGTTCTCACTCTCGAACTGCTCCCATCTACTCATTGAGCAGGTAACCTCGTTTACAGCTTATCCCCACGATCAACCCAGTTTTACCCTGTCAGAGACATCCACTTCTCCCACCCTCCCTGCAGCTTTACAAACTTCTTTTGTCCGCTATTCAGTTCTGCTGGTCTTCAATCCGAAACGTTGACTCTGGTTCTCTTCCCACAGATGCGGGCTGACCTGCTGAGTATTTCCAGTGTTTTCTGTTTTTGTTTTATATATCTGTGCTATATTTTATGTTGGAGAGGCAACACAGATAAAAGAGAATGCAGACCTACAATGAAATCTGCCACGACTCTGTATATTAAGAGCCAAGTTTTTGTCTAATTTGTGAGGTTCAGTCTGCTGCTAATGTCATATAAACATGATCTGATGATTCTACATCTTGCCATGATGTTTCAGGGAGATTTTAAAAAGTTCCAATCTTCCACCTTGCAACTCAAGTGTTGATGCTACATCCGTGATGAAACAGCCGGGATATCATTTGGTTTGTGCAGTGTCTGGGACCTTCTCCTCATTTATTTTCCCATTCCCTCGATCTTAAGAAAACCAGCTGCAGCACAAAGATTAACAGCGCAGGACAAGAGCACGATGGAAAAAGTTGAGCTTGATCTGGTGATGACTAAGAAAATGTTGGGGATACTCGGCAGGTCAGGCAGCATCCGCGGAGAGAGAACTAGAGTTAATGCTTCAGATCGAAGACTCTTCATCAGAACAGTCATCGACTGGAAATGTTAACTCAGTATTATGCAGATTCTATTTTTATTTCAGATTTCCAGCATCTGCAGTTTTTCTGATTTTTAGGGGCGCCACTAAACTTGCAGATGGGGCAAATAGTGAAATAAAGTTCATACAGATAAATGCAAGGTACAGCATTTTGGGAAGAAGATTAGGGAGATCTTTAAATGGAAAATGAGTCTCAGTGGGCTACAGGAACAAAAGGAACTCTGGATTACAAATAACCCAATCCTTAAATAAGTCATAGAGCCAGAGTTATGGAGAAATATAGTATGGAAACAGGCCCTTCGGCCCACTGAGTCCGTGCCAACCATCAAGCACCCATTAATAATAATCCTACATTAATCCCATTCTTTTATTCCCTTCACATTCCTATCAACTCCGCCCAGATTCTCCCACTCAACCACATACTGGGGGTGATTTATAGTGGCTAATTAACATACCAATGTGCACGTCTTTGGGACGCTGGAGGAAACCAGAGCACCTGGAGGAAATCAGTGTGGTCACAGGAAGAACGTGCAAGTCCCGAGGTCAGGATTGAACCCTGGGGCTGTGAGGTAGCACCTCTACTCACTGTGCCACTGTGCTGCCTTTCAAAGGTTTGCCACCGCAGCCTGTGTCTGTTCAGCAGGGATTCGATGCCCTCATCCTCTCCTGCACCCTCCCATTCCACCCTTGATCAAGGGCTCATCTGGGTCTCGGACCAAGGATATGATACCTAAAGACCTAAGGATGAGATTCCCAATGGATCAGTGACCATGTTGGGTTCAGCGTAATCTGTGGGCCCGAAACCGGATACAAATCCATATTCTAGACCGCAGCATATCCTACTTGTGAGCAACAAGTCTGTCACTGTAAAACTGGTACATTATGGATGGATACAGATTTGTCACTGTACAACACTAGGGTATTGTACTGGTGGGTACAGGTCTGTTACTGTATAACTCTCTGGTACTACATTAGTGGGCTGAGATCTATTGCTATTTGACACTGGGGTAGCATCCTGCTGGACATGTCTGTCAGTGTATCAAAATAAGTTACAGTACTCCAATCTTTCACTGAATGAAAATGGGGTACAGTATTACTGGGTGCAGGTCTGTCATTGTATAATATTGGGCTATATTGTTAGTGGGTAAAGGTCTATCATAGCACAACACTGGGGTACAGTATCAGTGGGTACAGGTCTATCACTACACAACACTGGGGTACAGTATCAGTGGGTACAGGTCTATCACTACACAACACTGGGGTACAGTATTGATGTGCCCACGTCTGTCACTATATAACACTGGGATGCAGTATTGGTGGCTACAGATCTGTTGCAGTATCAAGCCCCTTAAGGCAGAAGGGTGAAAGTCTCATTCAACTGTGCCGTGCTCCCTCAGCAATGGCATTGGAGGGGGAGCCAAGGATGTCGTGCAACTTGAACCCACAAACTTCTGACTTCCCACAAGCCTCCATTCTTGGAGAAGATTATACAATTTCTTAAAAAATTAAAAATAGCACTACTAAAAAATGGGATAATTTGCAGTGACTGAATAAAACATTCCATTGCTGCACAAAAGACCCCTTACATACGCTCAAATAAAGTTGTGTAGCTGAAACACATTATCTGCAAAGTCAAACAAGGGTGCAAATGTAACTATGTCCAAACAGGGTTATACAACATTCAGCTCAGTTTCAGAAAGCATGCATGATGCTTGTTACGTTCCACCCCTAAACAACCATGAAGAAAGGACACATTGCCATTGACAGTTTCACATTTGCATCAATAAACTTCATTTGTAAATGTGAACTGCTGCTTCCAGCCTGACACAGTGGTCTTGGATCAGATAGGGCAGTGTAAAATGACACACAGCACAAACCGCCTGGGTATTGATCCAGAATATCATTGCAAATTCTGTGCATGGTTGCGGGGGAATTACCCCCAGTCACTTAGCCAGAAATGGCAGAGGGAAGTAAGTCTGGCGGTTGCCATATTGCTCTTTCGAGGAGTTTACTGTGTAAAATTGGCACACTGTTTCCAACACCACAACAGCATCTGGACTTGAAACAATTTTCATTGGCTGCAATGCAATTTGCGATGTCCAAGGCTCGATTTAAGCACAATATTACTGCCTGGCTGTCTTGTTTGATGCAATTCAATATCCAATCTAACTACAGAATCATTCAGTAGTTATGGCCCAATCAGCTCACAGGGTCCCGGCCAGGTCCTTGCGGAACACCCTGCTCAGTCTCAATCCCTCTTCCTCTCTGCAGCCCTGCAAGTTATCAATAATGGTCAGTGAACCACTTATGGTTTTTCCATTGACTTTCCATGGAGGAAATTTGTCACCCTTACTCAAGTCTGAACTAAATGTGACTCCAGACTCACAATGATGTGTTTGCCTCTCAACTGCTTTCTGAGGTGACCTTACAAGCCACAAGTCGGTGAGTCTCCAGGAGGATCATTTCTCTGGAGACTAGAGAAACCCTAACCTGGCAGGGAATCATTGGCGATCAGGAGGGCTGAGGTTCCAGGACGATAGCCATGGGGATAAATTCGCGGATGAACCCGAACGTTAACGTTGAAGGAGGATGAATACTGTGACTCTTCGCGATCAAGTGGCTGCCTGATGAGAACTTCACCTGCTGACATAGGGGTGGATCCTAAATCTGATTGGGTAACCAATCCAAAACCCTTTTCCAGCAAATTACCTGCTATAACCAACCAACTCCATCAGGATGACTGCAGCGACGAGCGCCTCGAGAGGAGGACATGGGATCCCAAACACTGTCAGGGTGGCAGTGAAGGACCTCAGAGAGGGGAATCCCTTCACCAGGGACCTCTTTGTCAAGAAGGTCCTACTGGAGTGCTGTAAGTTCGAGGTGAAGGACACCTACTGCCTCCAGGACTTCCCAGGTAACAGATACTTTGATATGACCTTCAAGTACCCGGCGGGTTGGCAGAAGGTGCTACAGGACTTTGGGGAGAGGGGGAGTGAGGCTCCGCTGTCACAGCTGAAGGCACAGCTACTCTTCTCCCTTCCCTCCCAGAAGGAGCGTGAGATAACAGTGCACATGTTTAATCCACATGTGCCCATTGTGAATATCCTCATCTTCTTGGTTCGTTATGTCGAGGGAGCAGGAAGCTGCATGGATATCAAAGACCTGTTTAGGATCTGGACCAGCAAGTGCCGGGTGAACATAGAACACCACAGCACAGTACAGGCCCTTCGGCCCACGATGTTGTGCCGACATTTTGTCCTGCTCTAAGATCTATCTAACCCTTCCCTCCCCCATAGCCCTCCATTTTTCTATCATTCTTGAGGCTATCTAAGAGTCTCTTGAATGTCCCTAATGTATCTGCCTCCAGTGCGTTCCACGTACTCACCACTATCTGTGTAAAAAAACTTACCCCTGACATCCTCCTTATATCTTCCTCCAATCACCTTAAAATTATGTCCCCTTGCGTTAGCCATTTTCACCCTGGGAAAAAGTCTCTGACTGTCTACTCGATCTGCGCCTCTTATCATCTTGTACACCCTATCAAGTCACCTCTCATCCTCCTTCTCTCCAAAGAGAAAAGCCCGAGCTCACTTAACCTATCCTCATAAGACTCTCTATGTAAAAAACTTACCTCTGACATCCCCTTATACCTTCCTCCAATCACTTTAAAATTATGCCCCCTCGTGTTAGCCATCTTCACCCTGGGAAAAAGGTCTCTGACTGTCCACTCGACACTGAAGGTCAAGCCAAGGGTGGATGCTAATGGAGCCATCACCCACCCTCCCTCAGTGTTTGCCATCGGAGGGAACCGTGGGTACATGGTATATGCAGGACAACCCAGACTGTGCTGTAACTGCAACAAGTCTGGACATGTGGCAGCCCAATGCAGTGGAGTCATCTCAAGAACTGCAGGCAAAAAGGCCACCATACCAAGGACTGCAGAGAAAGTTGCAACCTGTGTGGGGAGGCAGGCCACCTCTACAAGTCCTGCCCAAAACAGGCAATAAGAGGGGGAGCTGGCACCGACAACCCCCAGAGGGATGCTGACACACCCCCTACCAGTGGAGTGGCCCCAGCAGAGAGTGAGACCAGGGCTGGGGAAAAGCTCGAGCTCCCAAACCCCAGCCCAGAAGACACCACCCCAGAGACAACGGGCTGCAGAGAGTAAACGTAATGGGAAGAGAAGGGCAATGTGACAGACAGACGCCAGCAACCTCTCCTCATCGGAGGATGAGGCCAATATGTGAAACCGTCGAGGCAGGCAGAGGAAGCACCAAAATGGAGGGGACAAGGAGGAGGGGAGTCCACAGACATACACGGCTGAGGAAGAAATTCAGCCTGTCTCCCCCCAACTCCGGGAAACCGAGGGCAGCACAAAGGCCACCAGTGCACCCCAGGTCCAGGAGACCAGGAGCAGCACAGCATCCAGTGCACCCCAGCTCTGGGAGACCGGGAGCAGCACAGAGGCCACCAGCGCACCCCAGCTCCAGGAGACTGGGAGCAGCACAGAAACTGCCAGCCCCCAGCTCTGGGATACCAGGAGCAGCATGACGTCTGGCACACCCCAGCTCCGGGAGATAGAGGGTACAGAGCAAACAGAGCAGAGGGCAGAACAGGAACAGAGACCAATCTCCACCCAGTGACACCACCAGCATCACCACACTTTGGGGAGGACCGGTCCCAGTACCTGATCCCAAAAACAGTGCTGCAGTTCACCAAGGCTGTAGGCATGAGGGCTCAGGCTGATTGACAATAGACAGTATTTGTGATCCTGGAACTCAAATAACTATGGAGATAAAACTGGCATCTCCAAATGTGCGCAGTGTGAAGAGCACCGTGCGATGTGTGAACACCTTGCAATACCTTGCCAAGGTCAAGGCTGATGTAACCTTTTTACAGGAGCGTGGGCTGTCTCACCTCCGTAACTGTCGGAGGTGGTCGCGACGGTGGTCCCAGGGATTGGCCATATGGTTAGGGGGGGAATGATAGTTCAGCATCTGGCCTGGGGATTCTGTTGCGGGGAGGTAACTTCTCTATCACTGAAGTCAAAGAGGTGGTGGTGGTGGGGGGGCAGGGGGTGCGGTTCCTTGTGGCTGACGTAAAGTACCGTAACACTCTGCTCTGGCTAATTAATGTGTACGCCTCACCTGTGCTGAGCAAGCGGCTGGCTGTCCTCCAACAGCTCTCACCGCCGCTGGTCATGTCCCGACCAGTTGTTCTGGCCGATGACTTCGACTGCACCATTGATGCAGCTGGACAATCCGGCAGTGCAAACAGGAGACTGGACAGCAGCCCCAGACTCCTGATGGGAACGGTTAAAGATGCAAAGTTGTGTGACGCCTTCAGCACCCCTGCAGGTGGAGCACAGCCACAATACACTTGGACCGGAACAGACAGCTCAGTATGGTCCCTGATAGACTGCCCCTTCACATTGAAGGCAGTCATGGTCAGATCCACCAATGTCACGCCGGTGTTCTTCTCTGACCACTGCCTCCTTTGAGCCTCCTGTCACCTACAGGAGGACCTGAGGGCAGGCAGGGGGATGTGGAAATTGAATGTCAAGCTGCTGACGCCACAGAACATGGAGGAACTAAAGAGGGATTACACGGGTTGGAGAACTATGAAGTTCCTCTCTGACTCCCCGGTGGGAAGCAACCAAAGAGAACATCAAGAGGTTCTTCATCCTTAAAGGTGTTTAGAAAGCTAGACAGAGTCAGAGGGAACTGCGCCAACTCCAGACAGACTTGCCGCAACTTCTCCTTCTGCAGTCGAGGGGGGCGGATGTGAGAGAGGAACTCCGACAGGTGAAGAGCCTGCAAGCTGCGCTCTTTGCCTCTGAATCCTCAAAGATCATCTTCAGATCCAGGGTCCACTTCGTGGAGCAGGCTGAGATGTGTTCACGCTTCTTCTTCCAAAAGCTTCACAGGAGGAGCTCTGTGATCCACAGCCTTAAGGAAGAGGATGGCTCAGTAACATTCTCACAGACAGACATACTGAGGATCCGCAAATCCTTTTATGCCAGTCTGTACAACAGTAAGACCACAGACAGCACAGCCTCCCAAAATTTCCTGTCTTCTATCACAGAGGTGCTAGACGACAGGAAGCAGGAGAGCCTGGATCAGCCATTGTCCCTGGAGGAGCTGACTGGCTCCATCCATTCCCTTGACATGAGTAAAACTCCTGGAAATGATGGCTTACTGGCAGAGTTGTACTCAGCTCTGTGGGACTGGATGGGCCCGGACCTGCTATGCTTCTGCCTGGCAGAATGTCAGACTCCACGAGGAAGGGCATCATTACCCTCATCAACAAGCAGAAGGGGGAGAGGGAGGACTTCAGGAACTGGAGACCCATTTCACTATGGAATGTGGACTATAAGATCCTGTCCAAGGCCATCGCCAACTGGGTCAAATCTGCTCTGGGACAGGTGATCCACCCGGACCAAACCTGTGCTGTGCCTGGCAGGAAAACCTCTGACAGTCTCGCACTGCTCAGGGATACCATCGCCTACATGCAGGACAGAGAAGTGGATGCCTACCTGGTCATCTTGGACCAGAAGAAAGCCTTCGACAGGATATCGCACACGTACATGTTGGACATGCTCTCCAAAATGGGTTTTGGGGAGGGAGTCAGAAATCGGATCCAACTGCTCTACACAGATATCCGTAGCGCAGTCCAAATCCATGGGGTGGTTAGATAGATTCCCCATCAAGTCTGGAGTCAGGCAGGGTTGTCCACTCTCTCTTATTTGTGTGCTGCATAAAACCCTTTACCTAATCCATCAGGAAGGACGAGAGCGTAAGAGTGGTGACGTTGCCGGGCAGTGGAGGCACAGAAGTCAAAACCTCCCTGTACATGGACGATGTCGGTGTCTTCTGCTCGGACCCACGGTCAGTTCGCAGATTGATCACCATCTGTGACCAGTTCGAGTTGGCATTGGGGGCCAGTGTCAACCACAGGAAGAGCGAGGCCGTGCTCTTCGGTAACTGGCCCGACCGATCCAATGTCCCCTTCACCGTCAGGTCTGACTACCTGAAGGTGCTGGGGATTTGGTTCAGAAGGGCTGAGGTGTGTAACAGGAATTGGCTGGAGCGAATTGGGAAGGAAAAACAAAAATTGGGTTTGTGGAAATGGCGTTCTCCATCAATAACGGGAAGAACTTGGTCATCAGGTGCGATATGCTCTCAGGGCTACTGTACCTTGAATAAGTGTGGCCTGTTCCTCGCTTCTCTGCCTCGGTAATCACCCAGGATGTCTTCCAGTTTAGCTGGGGGTCCAAGATGGATCAAGTCTGATGGGTCACGCTGCACAAGTCCCCTGAGAATGGGGGCAAAAGAGTACCCAACGTTGCCTTCATCCTGATGACCACCTTCATGTGTGGCTGTATCAGCTGGTGTGTGGATCCAAGGTACGTGGGTACCAAGTGTCACTACGTGCTGAGGTTCTACCTGTCCCTGGTACAGTGCTGTGGAAGATAGGCCTGGACCTTCTACCGCCCAGTGCCCCAGTCAGCTGGACGTTGCCGCACTACCTGTCCTTTGTGGAAGAGTTCTTGCAAGCAAACACCTTTGACCACAAGTCCATCAGACAGTGGTCAGCGCGGAATGTACTGCAGACACTGCAGGACAGGGACACTATGGATTTTGTGGGTTGTTCCCTGAGTAAACAGTTCAAGCCATATATATATATATACACACACATTATATCTATATATACACATACATACATACATATACATACACACACATACCTCATAGCCAGATCTGTCCAACAAGTACCAAGACCTCGCTTGGCTGGCAGTGAGAGGTGCCCTCCCAGTCAGAGCTTTCCTCTACAGACGACACATTACCCCCAATGCACACTGCCCTCGGAAAGGTTTCTGCGTGGTGGGGGGGGGGGGGGGGGCAGGAAACGGTCATGCACCTTTTTGCAGACTGTGGATTTGCAGAGAGGGTATAGAGACGGATGCAAGGGTCCGTGTCTCGGTCATCCCCAGCAGCTGCGTGACAAAGGACTCTGATATACGGGCTGTTCCTGGGGACACACACCGAGACAGACATCAAGTGCCGCTGGAAGGTCATCAACTCGGTGAAAGGTGCCCTTTGGTCTGCCCGAGACATGCTGGTCTTCCAGCACAGTGAGATGTCCGTAGGGGAAAGCTGCCGACTGGCACATTCCAGGCTGCAGGAGGACGCGCTGAGGGACGCACTGAAGCTCGGTGCAGCTAATGCTAAGGCTCTGTGGGGTAGGACCACAGTCTAGGCTCCTTCCGCTACTGCACATGGAGGGGCAGAGTCGGGTGGGGAAGCCCCTCGAACAATGAAAGGTGTATCACCTCAGGGAACCACATAAGTGGCAATGGTGCTATGTTAGTTTGTGTGTTTTTTTTTCTCTTTAAGTTTTACACTACTGAATATAACAATCATGAATGTTAAGCTTTTGTATTTTGCACTGTTTTCTTTCTTTGTGTATATTTTTTTATTATGAATGAAGTTTTGAAGTTTATTTTTGAAATAAAAAACATTGCTAGCAAATGAGTGGCAATGATGCTAAGGTTAAAAAATTAGTTAACACTATTGAATGTATTGACCAAGTGAAACTAAAAACGTAAAGAGTTTTGCACTTTGTGGACTTCAGGAAGGGGAAGTCGGGAGAACACACACCAGTCTTCACTGAGGGGTCAGCGGTGGAAAGGGCGAGCAGCTTCAAGTTGCTGGGCGTCAACATCCCAGAGGATATATCCTGGGCCCGACACATTGATGCAATCATGAAGAAGGCTCTACTTCATTAGGGGTTTGAGGAGATTTGGTATGTCACCAAAGACTCTTGCAAATTTCTACAGATGTACAGTGGAGAGCATTCTGACTGGTTGCATCACCACCTGGTACGGAGGCTCCAATGTGCAGGATGGCAAGAGGCTGCAGAGGGTTGTAGACTCAGCCAACTCCATCACAGGCACAACCCTCCCCACCATCGAGGACATCTTCAAGAGGCGGTGCCTCAAGGAGGCAACATCCATCATTAAAGACCCTCACCACCCGGGACATACTCTCTTCTCATTACTACCATCAGGGAGGAGGTACAGGAGCCTGAAGACCCACACTCAATGTTTCAGGAACAGCTTCTTCCAAAAACAAATTCTGATTCTGATTATTATTAATCAAGTTTATTTTTGAAATTAAAAATAATGGGTGACAAATGCTGGCTTTGCTAATACATGAGTCAAGTTTAAGCTGTAGATCTCATTGAAGGGTCTATCCAATTTCCTTTCAAAAGTTCCGAGTGACTCAGCTTCCACTGTTCTGGCAGGTTGAGAGTTCCAGTGCCCTACTATGATCTTTTGCTTTGGCTTCACAAACAAGACTGTTTTGGAAGTGAAAATTAAAAATAAAACACTGGGTCTTGAAAACAAATGTTCAGGCATCAATGTGATGAGCTGCTGAATTTATTTACAGAATGGTTCCATACTGTACCAGAAGCTGCTCTGTGCCTTGCATAAAACACCAGCTACAATACTCAGAAGTTAAGGCATCATCCCAAATGTTTGTGGAAAAGCTTCTACAAGGCAATGTCTATTGCTGTTGAGATACTCTCTCCATCCAACAACTGTGTTGAGTTTGCCTACAAGCTTGTTCCCCAGTGTGTGCATACAAAGAGGTCTGACCATTTTTGCTACTATTGAAATTGTTGAATATTAATTCCCCTATCCAAATCAAAATTTGGTGGAAAGCAGAAATCTAAGCCAAAAAAAACAAAACAGTAAATTCTGGGAATACTTAACAGCACTTGTGGAACAGAAAACAGTGTCCGTAGTGGCTGGACTTACAATGCAGAGGCCTGGACTAATGAATTGGAAACATGGGTTCAAATCCCACATTGGTGGATGGGGAATTTAGATTCAATTAATTAAATAGAAAACCTGGTATTAGTAATGATGGTTGGCAAACAAAGCCACAAGTGGTTCACCGATATACTTCAGTGGTCAAAATCATAGAACAGTACAGCACAATACAGGCCCTTCAGCCCACAAATGTTGTGTCGAACTTTAAACCCCACCTAAGACTATCTAACCCCTTCCTCCCACATAACCCTCTATTTTAAATTCCTCCATATGAATATCTAGCAATCTCTTGAATTTGTCCAACGTACCTGCCTCCACCACCACCCCAGGCAGTGCATTCCATGCCCCAACCACTCTCCGTGTAAAAAAACCTTCCTCTGACATCTCCCTTGAACTTCCCACCCATTACTTTAAAGCCATGCCCTCTTGTATTGAGCACTGGTGCCTACTCTATCTATTCCTCTTAATATTTTGTGCACCTCTATCATGTCTCCTCTCATCCTCCTTCTCTCCAAAGAGTTAAGCCCTAGCTCTAGTCTCTCCTCATAATGCATACTCTCTAAAGCAGGCAGCATCCTGCTAAATCTCCTCTGCACCTTTTCCAACGCTTCCACATCCTTCCGATAATGAGGCGACCAGAACTGGACACAGCACTCTAAGTGTGGTCTAACCAGAGTTTTGTAGAGCATTGTCCTCATCCTGTCTGGCCTGTACGTTACTTCAGACGCACAAGGATGTGGTAGACTCTCACCTGCTTTCAGAAGTGCCCGAGCAAGACATACAGTTCAATAAGGGGCAGACAACAAATGCTGGTCTTGCAGCCACACCCACCCGAATAAAACAAGAGAGATAGTTCAAATTGTTTCAAAGTCAAAGTCAAGTTTATTGTCATATGCACAAGTACATGTATGCACAGGTGCAATGAAAAACTTACTTGCAGCAGCATCACAGGCACATAGCTTCAGATACACAACATTCACAAGAAAAACATAAATTAACAACATAAATTATACAAGAAAGAACACAATTAGAACAAAAATAAGTCCATTGTAGTGCAAAGTGGCCATAGTGTTGCTATACTGAGGTAATGATTAGGGTTGTGCAGGTTGGTTCAAGAACCAAATGATTGAAGGGAAGTAGCTGTTCTTGAACCTGGTGGTGTGGGACTTCAGGCTTCTGTACCTCCTGCCTGATGGTAGCTGTGAGAAGATGGCAATGGCCCGGATGGTGGGGACCTTTGATGATAGATGTTGCCTTCTTGAGGCAGCACCTTATGTAGCTACTTCCAGTGGTGGGGAGGGATATGCCCATGATGTAGGGCTGAGTCTACTACTCTCTGCAGCTTCTTACATTTCTGCACATTCAAATTGCCATGCCAGCAATTGCCATAAATATTATTGCTGTAATATGTAAATTTTAGGTATATTGAAGTGTCTAAGCTTGAGATTGTGAAATAATTGAGCTGTGTTATTTATCCTCTCAAACCTGCACAATCTTTACTTTCTGGCAAAGATGGCCCTGATTCCATTGTTTTCCCCCCCAGAGCATTCTGAATAGCCACCAGAAGTATCTAAATGATGGAGCATTCAGGAAGCTGCCTTCCAAATCCTACCCCCTCACCCTCATCCCAGTGAACGTCACTCACTGTGGGGCTCAGCAGTTATTTTTTGATCATTTTTGGGATGTGGGAATTACTGGAAAGGCCACATTCACAGTCCATCCACACCTGCCCTTGAGAAGGTGATGGTGAGCTGCCATCTTCAACTGCAGCAGTTTATGGGACTGAAGGTGCATTTGAAAAATTCATAGAGAGATGCAGCACAGAAACAGGCCCTTCAGCCCAACTGGTCCATGGCAACCAGTTGCCTTTCTAAACTAATCCCATTTGCCAGTGTTTGGCCCATATCCCTCTAAACCATCCCATCCATGTACCTGTCAAAATGCATTTTAGATGTTGTAATTGTACCCACCTTTACCAAATCCTTTGGCAGCTTGGTCCATATACCCAACACGCTCTTCCCCTCAAATCCCTTTAAATCCATCCCCTCTGTTGGATACGGAGCTCCAGGAGTTTGATGAAGGAACAATGATGTATTTCTGGGTCAGGATGTTGTGTGACTTGGAAGGGAAGCTGTAGGTGTTGGTGTCCCCTTGCCCCTCAAGGTGATGGGCGTGGTAGACTCTCATCCCTCCCACAACCTATTTGTCCCACTGCCGTCTGGCAAGCAGTTCCGGAGCATCCGGGCCAGAACTACAAGACTGTACAACAGGTCTTTTTTCCCCTCAGGCTGTCAGGCTCCTAAATACACTGGAGGCAATCTCAGACAAGTGCCGCGTCAAAAGTCCTGGTTTGCACAACGGCGCACAAGAACTTTGGCTGCTGCTGAACATATTTATACACTCAGTGCAATACACTGAATTCTGTATTTTCTTGTGTCCAACTCGGTTTTGCACTAACCTTGCACTAATTTTGTATCCTGTATATACCATTTTTTGCACTATTTGTGTTTGCACAATTTTTTTGTCTGTATTTATTGTACGTCCTCTGTTCTATGTGTGTCCTCTGTTGTGAGAGTCTGGGGGAAGCAACATTTCGTTCCTCCATGTGTTTTACAGCATATGGGTGAATGACAATAAAGAATAACTTGAACTTGAGTACCGGAAATTTTCCATTTGACTAGATACAGAGTTGGGAAGGGAAGGTGCAGAGGAAAGGGAGGTGAACAAAGGCTATTACCAAAGTGGGGACGGGTGCAGTCCTTTAGGTAAAGGACAGGCCGCTTAGTTGAATAGCCTGGACTCACTAAAAGTGAAGATAATTATTTTAAAAGAGGAGTACTGAAGCACAGAAAGGTGCATTGCAATTTGATGCACTAGGGTTTGACAGGCTGAGATGTACCCTGACAGCAGAGAAAACTGATCAGCCGTTACTACAGAAACACCTGCATTTCTCTTACACACCGTGTGTGTAGGTCAAGAAGAACAATGTGAATTGTAACTTTGCGACAACCAAATTTAACTTGTAAGTTTTTCCTTTAAAACCTGCAAATTCAACAGCAACGTTTTTCCTGCATTATTTTGTCTTGCACAACACTCTCCACTTTATGCCAGAAACCTCTAACTTTAAAATTATATTTCTTGTTTATCCAGATTATGCTTCACTTCCTCTTGTATAATTATTCTGCAGGAGGTAGCTTGTTACTTCAGTGACTCAGAACTAGACTCCCTTACTGCTAAGTGGGTTTAAGAAACTCATATTTCGAGACAATCCTATCCGGATGCATTATGGCTTGGTATGGTAACTGCTCTGCCGGTGACCACAAGAAACTGCAGAGAGTTGTGGACACAGCTCAGCACATCATGGAAACAAGCCTCCCCTCCATGGACTCTGTCTAGCTGCCTTGGTGAAGCAGCCAGAATAATCAAAGACCCCACTACCCCGGGCATTCTCTCTTCTCCCCCCTCCCATTGGGCAGAAGATACAAAAGCCTGAAAGCACGTACCACCAGGCTCAAGGACAGCTTCTATCCTTCTGCTATAAGATTAATGAACAGACCTTTTAGAGTCATAGAGCAGTACAGCATGGATACAGGCCCTTCAGCCCAACCAGTCCATGCTGACCATGTTGTTTACCCAGCTAGTCCCAATTTCCTCCATGTACCTATCCAAGTGCTTCTTAAATGATGCTACTTTACCTGCCTCAACCATTTCCTCTGGCAGCTCAATCCATATACTCACCACCCTCTGAAAAAGTTGCCCCTCAGGTCTCTTTTAAATCTTTCCCCTTAAACCTATGCCCCCGAGTTATGGACTCCCCTACCCTGGGGAAAAAGACTGTTGCCATCCACCTTATCTATGCCTCTCATAACTTTAGACACTTCTATAAGGTCGTCCCTCATTCTCCTACGTTCCAAGGATGTATCTCTTGTAAGCTAAACTGAACTCTTGACCTCACAATCTACCTTGTTATGACCTTGCACCTTATTGTCTGCCTGCGTTGCACTTTCTCTGTAGCTGTAACGCTTTATTCCGCATTCTGTTATTGTTTTCCCTCGTACTACCTCAATGTACTAATGTGATGAAACGATCTGTATGGATGGCATGCAAAACGAAGTTTTTTTTTTACTGTGCCTCCATACACATAACAATAATAAACCAATTTACCAACCCAACTACCAATGGCCTAAATCTGGAATCTCCATTGTACTCCCTGTATGACAAGTATATACTTTTGGTAAAGAGACCAGAATTGTACACAACATTCCAGGTGCACTTTCACCAATGACCTATAGAATTGCTGTACTAATATCCCTCAGTTCCTCATTCCCACGAGACTAGTTCTGACCTTTTTTTGTTACTTCTTCTTTTATGAAGACAAACAAATTTGGTTGCTTCATTGTTCTCCCACTTTCTTATCCTCCCCTTATAAATTCCTCTGCCTATAAGGGACTCGCATTTATCCATACTACTCTTTCCCTTTTTAGATACCAATATGCTTCTGAGACCAGGACAACCTCCTGCAGGCATCTCAAGCCACTGGAAATGCATCACCAATGTTGTGTTCACAAAATCCTCCAAGTTCAGTGGAAGGATAAGAGAATCAATATTAACAGCCTCTCACAGGCCAACATCCACAGCACTGAGGCCTGTGGTGGAAGGAGCTTACACAGCAGACAAAGTAAAAGATGTGCTCAAAACTTCCTTCAATAAGTGAAGGATCCTCGCTGACTCATAGAACACAGAACAGTACAGCACAGGAACAGGCCCTTTGGCCCACGATGTTGTATCAAACTAATTAACCTAATCCCTTCTGCCTGCACATGGTCCACATCCCTCCATTCTCTGCATATTCATGTACCGATCTAAGAGCCTCTTAAACGCCTCTATCGTATCTGCCTCCACTGCCACCCTTGGCTGCGCATTCCAGGGACCCACCACTCTCTGTGAAATAAAACACTTGCCCCACACATTTCCTTTGAACTTACCCCCTCTCACCTTAAACACACGCCCTCTAGTATTAGGCATTTTGACCCTGGGAAAAAGATATTGGCTGTCTATCGATGCCTCATAATCTTATAAACTTCTATCAGGTCTCCCCTTGGCCTTCAATGCTCCAGAGAAAACAACTCTAGTTTGTCCAACCTCTCATGCCTTCTAATCTGGGCAGCATCCTGATAAACCTCTTCTGCACCCCTCTCCAAGGCTTCCACAAACTTAAATAAGTTTCCTTCAATAAGTGAAGAATCCTAACTGAGTCCTGGGAATCTACTTTGAACAGTCATGGGCATAAGTAGAGAGGAAGCATTTGGGATAGAATTGAGAACCTCGAGGTCATGCATTGGGAATGCACAGAATCCTTGTGTAAACAGTGGAAAGGGCTCACCATCTTGCACCCACTCACCCATCTTCTCCCGCAGTGAAGAGCTTTGTTTTACATGCCAATCAGGCAGACACATAATTCCGTCGAGGTAGTAAAAAGAACAGAATGCAGAACATAGTGTTAGGGTTACAGAGAAAGTGCAGTGCAGGTAAACAAATAAAGTGCAAGGGCCACAGTGAGGTAGGTTGGGAGATCAAGAGTTCATCTTTTAGCATACAAAAGGTCCTTTCAGGAGTCTGATAACAGCGGGATAGAAGCTGTCCCTGAGCCTGGTGGCATGTGCTCTCAAGCTTTTGTGCATTCTGCCTGACGGGAGAGGGCAGAAGAGAGAATGACCGGGGTGGGAAGGGTCCTTGGTTATGTTGGCTGCTTTCCCCAGGCAGTATCTCAGTACGTGTGACAATAGTAAACCCATACCAATACCAAACACCCCCTGCCCCACCTGTGGAGAGAATGTGATTCCCACATTGCCCTTATCAGCCACCTCAGAACCCACAAAAATCAGAGTGGAAGCAAGCCATCCTTGAGCTGAAGGGACTGCCCCACAAGGCGACATGCCCATAGAGGTGCTTGCCTATAGGCGACATGCCCAAAGAGGTGCTTGCCTATAGGCGGCCTGCCTATAGAAGTGTGTGCTTATAGAAGTGCTTACAATCTGTTTTTATATTGCCAGTTTACTCTTATATTGTACCTTGCCTTTCTTTATCAATTTCCCTTTCTTTATCTATTTCTTGGTCTTCCTTTGCCAACTCCTATTTCTGGGACTCAGTAGTTTCTTTCATTGCTTTTATCAGCCATGGATGGACCCACTTTCCCTGCTGGTTTTTTGGGCCGTGAATGAATACATTTTTCTCTGCAACTGATAGCATTTAAAGAATTAATGTATCTATTATCTGCCCACATTATACCTTCAAGCATACTGGTTTAAACAACAGCCTAATTTTACCATATCCCTCCATATTCTTCTTTATTTAGGTTTAAGAGACTAGTTTTGGATTGAAATGCACCATTTTCAAATTCACTGTAAAATTCTAACATATTATGGTCACTCTAAAGGCCTTTTAATAAGGCCATCAATTCCTTCTCATTGTACAAAACGAGATGTGAAATAACTCTTTCCCTCAACGTTTTGATCTGCAAATCCACCTCCTCTACAATCTATGAATTTGTCCTATTCCTGCTTGTTTGACTTGTCCAGTTTATAGCTAGATATAGGTCAGCACACTAGGTGTAAGCTAGTGGAGTCACTGCCTCATGGTGCCAATGACTTGGGTTTGATCCTGTCCGTGTGGAGTTTGCCTGGTTCCCTATGACCGTATAGCTTCCCTCCAGGTGTTCTGGTTTCCTCCTGCATCCCAAAGACGTGGGTTGATAGCGTGAGTGGCTACTGTAAATTGACTCTAGTGGGAGGGTGAGTGTGAGAATCTGGAGGGAGTTCAAGAGAATGTGTGGGGGGTTCACAAAATGAGATAAATATAGGATGAGTAAATGGGTGGTTGATGGTCGACATGGACTGTGGATCAAAGGACCTGTCTCTATGCTGTTTGACCAAAGTCAGATGTCTTTTATGATTTATGTAGGTCTTAATGAGCAATAAGTTTTTTTTTTACATAATTTACTTCAATTTTAATATTTTTTCATCTCTCTCTTAAAGTCAAAGTCATACAAAAACTATTAAAATCCGCAACCACTTCTACAGAAACAGCTACATTTCCTCCCTGACAATTCCCAGCATAGTATCATAGAATTGTTCAGGCACCAAAGAGGCCATTTGGCCCATTGAGCCTGTGCAGGCAGGTGCATTCCAGAGGACGGTGCCTCCTGAGGCCTAGTTGCCACCCAGGCTCCAGGGAGAGAGACCAGGTCCTTGACAACCAGAGCAGGCGGGTGCGGGCAACAACTTAGGCAGAACAGGCTCAAGGGGCTGAGAGATTCCTCCTGATCCCAACTTGTGTGGGTCCAGGACAATTCCTCCCAAACAATGAACAATTCCATTGAAAACCTGTTGCCTTGTTTGATGGGACACACAGGCCAAAATCGTGGCTTTTCCAATCAAATATACCATGAGGTTTATGGTCAACAAGTTCCCTCCTAAAAACACACATGAAGGTAATCAGCACTCTGCTTAGACAGTGCCCTTCATATCCGTCCGACCGAGCCAAACTTTGACAACCACTGACCAAACACTACCACGCCTGGAGCACCCACAATAGAAAGGGTGCAGATAAAATTCACGAGGATGTTGCCGGGACTGGAGGGCTTGAGTTACAAGGAGAGGCTGGATAGGCTGGGACTGTTTTCCCTGGAGTGAAGGAGGCTGGAGGGGTGACCTTACAGAAGTTTATAAAATCCATGAGGGGCATAGATATTCACAGTCTTTTACCCAGGGTAGGAGAATCTGAAACCAGAGGGCATCGGTTTAAGGTGAGAGGGCAAAGATTTAAAGGGGACATTGAGGGGCAAGTTTTGCACACAGGGGGCGGTGGGTGTATGGAACGAGCTGCCAGAGGAAGTGGGAGAAGCAGCTACAACAACAACATATAAAAGAAATTTGGACAGGTCCGTGGAGAGGAAAGGTTTAGAGGGATGTGGGCCAAACGCAGGGAAATGGGACTAGCTCAGGGAGACACCTTGGTCGGCATGGATGAGTTGGGCTAAGAGGCCTGTTTCTGTGCTGTATAGCTCTGTGACTCTAATTGGAATAAATGTTCTTTCCTCCAAGTTTCAGAAGAACTTCACAAAACATACATAAGTTCCTGGACAAAACAAAAATCAGGCATGCGTTTTAGGGCATTACTTAATGTGTCCCAACACTCAATCTGGGAGCCTACCACCACCCATTAATTGGTGCTCTAATTAGTATTGTTTGTGCTGAAAATGCCAAGTGCAAGAAGGTTGCGGACAACACGGCTGCAGCAATGAAACTCAGCAGGGGCGGCACACTGGCACAGCTGGTAGAGCAGCTGCCTCACAGCTCTGGTGACCCGGGTTCGATCCTGACCTCCGGTGTGCGCAGAGTTTGCACGTTTTCCCCATGACTGTGCGCGTTTCGCTCAGGTGCTCTGGTTTCCTCCCACATTCTAAAGACGTGCGGGCTGGTAGGTTAAGTGTCCCTAGTGTGCAGCTGCGTGGTAGAATCTGGGGGAGTTAGGGGGAATGAAGGGAGAATGAAAATGGGATTAGTGTAAATGTGTGCTTTATGATTAGCACAGACTCAACAGGCCGAAGGGCCTATTTCGCTGCTGTATAACTCGATGGCTCAAGCTATACAGAGAACACTGCAGCACAGTACAGGCCCTTCGGCCCACAATGCTGTGCCGACATTTTATCCTGCTCTAAGATCTATCTAACCCTTCCCTCCCACATAGCCCCCTATTTTTCTATCATTCATGTGTCTATCTAGGAGTCTCTTAAATGTCCCAAATGTATCTGCCCCCACAACCTCTGCAGGCAGTGCGTTCCACGCACCCACCACTCTCTGTGTAAAAAACTTACCCCTGACATCCCCCTTATGCCTTCCTCCAATCACCTTAAAATTATGCCCCCTCGTGTTGGCCATTGTCACCCTGGGAAAAAGCAATACCATAACACAATCTGAAGAACTTCCTTTAGGGCAGTGTCACAGAAACTGTGATGCATTACTATCAGAATCAGGTTTATTATCACTAACATATGACACAAAATTTGTTGTTTTACTGCAGCAGTACAGTGAAAATACATAAAAATCTATAAATTGCAAAAATAAATAAATAGTGCAAACAAAAAAGGAATAATGAGGTAGTGTTCATGGATTGGGAAGAAGCTGTTCCTGAATCATTGAGTTTGGGTCTTCATGCTAATGCAGGAGATGTTGTTGAGATGGACTTCCAGAAGACTTTTGATAAAGTACCACACAACTACCTTACTCAAAAATAAACACGTGTGTCAGTGATCAGCATCATGTGACAGACTAAGGGACAAGAGGCAGCAAGTACAGATGTTTATCAGTGGTTTGTAGTGCTGATCCCCTGGGGTCAGTTTTAGGATCATTGATTTTCTTGTTACACATAAATGACTTGGACTTTAGTATAGGGAGAACAAATCTGAAGGTCAGAGAAACAACTACTCAATACTTTTGTCAATACTCCTTTCAAAAGATATTAGAAACAGAGTGTGCATACTACTGTATCAAGATAATGGGTGTGATTGTGATTAATTTTGTTTCAATAAAGAATCTCCCAATAATACAATTATTTTGGAGAATTGCTCCCCTCCATTGTGATCCCAGCAACACTGCCTCACCTTGATTGTGGACTCTTGGTGCTGGACATGTGTTGTATTTGCACAAGTCCTGTTCAAGCATCATACACTATCACATCTTTGTATTACTTTGCAATTACCATAAATTTGCTTCATGATGCACTGGCATTAGAAGAACAACAAGGGCTTCTTCTGACCATGAATATCAGGACTCACTCAAAAAAAATAAAAACTAATCATTAATTTTAACCTTATATTCGGAGATTACTCTCCTACTAGGTAATCATTACATAAGTGAAAAAACACAGGCATATTTCCCAAGTACTTAAGTTCCTTGTATTGCTGATGGAGCTGATGCTATTCTAATTTATTATCGTAAATAAAAATCTTGAAACACAATCTGGCCAAAGATCAGCCACACTAATCTAACATGATTCAGAGGTCCAGGGACAACCAGTCTGTGAGTCAATGACTCGTAAGCCTAAAGTTAAACATTAGTGTAAATGTCCTGAATGAATGAGGAAATGGGCAAATCTCTGAGGGACTAAGTACCATTGAACAACATGACAGCTATGTCCATTAACAATCAGCAAGTTTGAACTTGCCTTTTAAATAATTGGACTCTAAGAATCTTAAGACACCTAAAATACAGGAGTAAACTGATTCTGAAAGGTCACCCAAAATCATTATCGATACTAAGGTAAAATCGTGGTTCAAACAGGTGGACAGTCTAGCCAGCACTTGTGCAATCTATGTTTTTACTCTGTTCAATACACAGAGTAGTGTGACAGAACATCCAACATATGGAATGGTGTTACAGTGGGTGTACAATTTCTTCCAATGCAACCAACCCTCCAATGGGTTCCCAAATGGGAGCTACGTTTCTGACCTCTGCATGGATATCCTGTCTCCCGCTCTCCCTGGAGTAAATCACTGCTCTGCTGGTATCATTTAACACAAAGGGGGTTGCAGGTAGGTTTCTGACCTCTGAAGTAAAAGTGTGCTGCACAGGATGGAAGGAAACTTGCAAAAATATATTGTTCAAAAACTGCTATTTTAGTCTAGTTACTATTATTGGGTTTTGCACTGTTAACACACTTTCATTGTAGTTTTAATATTAGTTCTATAATTAGAAACAAACTTCTTAAAATTAACAGGGTTAAAAATATCCGAGGTTACTGATTGATCTCAAAGCAGGTCAAGAGTTTTACAAAATATTTCTGCGTAAGTCGCATGATAGTTCAAACAAATGAGTCAATTATACCACTGGCCCTGATTCCTGCAGTGAATGTTCCTTCCATTCTTTAACCGATTGCAACCAAATCAAATGTGATGTCAGCAGAAAATGTGAGATTGTCCCTCCCCACCATCGAGGACATCTTCAAGAGGCGATGCCTCAAGAAGGCAGCCCACCCACCCAGGACATTCTCTCTTCTCTCCTCTTCCATTGGGTAGAAGATACAGGAGCCTGAGGGCACGTACCACCAGACTTAAGGACAGCTTCTACTCCATTGTGATAAGACTATTGACTATTTTCTGCTCAATGTCAACAAAAGAGTTGGTCATTGACTTCAGGAAAGGGGGCAGTGTACATGCACCTGTCTACATCAATGGTGCTGAGGTCGAAAGGGTTGAGAGTTCCTGGGAGTGAACATCATCAACAGCCTGTCCTGGTCAAATCACGTAGATGCCACGGCCAAGAAAGCTCACCAGCGCCTCTACTTCCTCAGGAGGCTAAAGAAATTTGGTTTGTCCCCTTTGAATCTCACCAACTTTTACTGATGCACCATAGAAAGCATCCTATCTGGATGTATCACGGCTTGGTACGGCAACTGCTTTGCCCAGGACCGCAAGAAGCTGCAGAGAGTTGTGGACACAGCCCAGCACATCACGGACACCAGCCTCCCCTTCTTGGACTCTGTCCTTACCTCTCGCTGTCTTGGTGAAGCAGCCAGCATAATCAAAGACCCCACCCACCCGGGACATTCTCTCTTCTCTCCTCTTCCATTGGGTAGAAGATACAGGAGCTTGAGGGCACGTACCACCAGACTTAAGGACAGCTTCTACCCCACTGTGATAAGACTACTGAACGGTTCCCTTATACAATGAGATGGACTCTGACCTCATGATCTACCTTGTTGTGACCTTGCACCTTATTGCACTGCACTTTCTCAGTAGCTGTGACACTTTACTCTGTACTGTTATTATTTTTACCTGTACTACATCAATGCACTCTGTACTAACTCAACGTAACTGCACTGTGTAATGAATTGACCTGCACAATCGGTCTGTAAGACAAGCTTTTCACTGTACCTCGGTATAAGTGACAATAATAAACCAATACCAATAGCTATCATTAAGCACCCTCACCATCCAGGACATGCCTACTTCTCATTACTACCATCAAGGAGGTGGTACAGGAGCCTGAAGACCCACACTCAATGTTTCAAGAACAGCTTCTTTCCCTCTGCCATCAGATTTCTGAACAGTCCATCGACCCTTTATTCCTATTCTGCACTATTTATTTTTCAGTAACTTGTAGTAATTTTTGTGTCTTGCACTGTACTGCGGCTGTAAAACAACAAATTTCACGACATATGTCAATATAATAAACCTGATTCTGATTCCATTATGACACTGAAGTTTTAAAATTTTGGCTTGACAGGGCAGGCACGGTAGTGTAACGGTTAGCGCAACGTTATTACCGGGCCAGTGTCCCGGGTTCAATTCTGGCCGCTGTGTGTAAGGAGTTTGTACGTTCTCCCTGTGTCTGTGTGAGTTCCCTCCGGGTGCTCCAGTTTCCTCTCACATTCCAAAAGACGTACGGGTTAGGAAGTTGTGAGCATGCTATGTTGGCGCCAGAAGCGTGGTGACACTTGCGGGCTGCCCCCAGAACACTACGCAAAAAGATGCATTTCACTGTGTGTTTGGATGTACATGTGACTAATAAAGAAGTCTTATCTTATTTTGCATGGGACATTATAATGGGCAGAAAGTGTTTGTTAGAAGAGTCTTTTATTGCACTTTGTCTGACAACTTGAGGTTTCGTGTTGATTTATTAAGGGTGGTGAGGGTAGTGCTCAGTCTTTAACATCCTTAGCAGAGCAATGCAGTAAAATTCCATTAATCCGGTCAGTAATCCGGCTGCTTTGGTAGTGCTAGACAGTCAGGTTTTCTGGACGTTTGGATGGCATTCCTATTAATACTCTTGAACTGAACTCTAATACGCTGAAGATGAACTCTTCATCTCTCAATCTACTTCATCATGGCCCTACAGCTGTTTTTTCGTAACTTACAGTAATTTTTATATCTTGCACTGTACTGCTGCCGCAAAACAACAAATTTCACGAAGTATCAGTGATAATAAACCTGATTCTGATCCTTTTTTCAGTCAGTATCAGAACAGGCCAGTTCCTTCACATGTGATATTGACTCAGCTTTACTCTCTGACTGCCCTATTTCACAGCTTTTATGAACAAAGGATGACGTTCTCCCTTCCCAAACTGCCCCCAAATAACTCATTGGCCAGATGACCTTGTTGACAGCTTATCCTCAGGACAACCCTGGCCTCACCCTATCAGAGATATTCCCCTTGTCCTATCCATTGCTTCCTGCTCCTCGCCACAGCTTCATACCAACTTCTCCGTCTCCTTCTCAGTTCTGATGAATTGTCATCAACCTGAAACATTACCTTTGTTTCTCTCTTCGTGGATTCTACCTGACATGCTGTGCTTCCAGCTTTTGATGTTTTATTTTCAGATTTCCAGCATTTTTGTTTTGATTTTCATTGGTTAACTCTTTACAGTCCATTTATTCATGACAATAAAGGAGACCATTTAGCCCATTGGGTTTGTGCTGTCTCTCAGCGCAATCCCATTCTCCCACCAGGTTCAAGAACAGCCACTTCCCTTCAACCATTCGGTTCGTGAACCAACCGATACAACCCTAGTCACTGCAAGCCAATCAAAAACAATTTTATCAGACCGACCACAATCAGTCGTCCACTAAGACCCCAATTTGTTCAAACTCAGACCTCTAGTGCCAGTCTGGAGTTCAACTTCAGACCACCCTCGTCAATCTTTGGGGAACTATCCCGGACGAATCGTCAATCTGGGGAACTATCCCGGATGAGTCGTCAATCTTTGGGGAACTATCCCAGACGACACTATGACCCTCTGCACTAAAATACGGACTTCATTTTTTTTTGTTCTAATTGTGTTCTTTCTTGTAAAAAATGTATAAAATTAATGGTTATGTTTTTCTTGTGAACGCTGCTTGTATAATACTATGCCTGTGATGTTGCTGCAAGTAAGTTTTTCATTGCACCTATGCATACATGTACTTGTGCACATGACAATAAACTTGACTTTGACTTATTCCCTGTAACCTGTTCTCACTCACAGGCCCATCAACACCACCATAATTCTTCTACCACCAATCTACACACTAGAAGTAATTTTCAGAACCACTGTCTGGACTGCTCCATGAAGAGCTGCAAGGACACAATGAGTCAAATGGCCTCTCTCTGCACAGTAACAATTCTATGATTTGCCAGTAAAGCAAAAGATAATGTAATAACATTTCAGTAGCTCACACACAAGGAAATTACAGTAATCAGAATGAGTGCTTTTACATCTTCATGATGTTTTGATAAAAAGGTTTCAGAGCAACAACTCACATTTATATAGCATCCTTGATGTAGTAAAATGACCCCAGGCACTCAGTAGAGCATTAACACAACCTGGGCCACAAAAAGAACTAATAGAATGTCTTGACCCAAGAATTAGATTTCAATTTAGTCTCTTAAAGGGTAGGGAGGCAGATGCTTTAGGAAGTAAATTCAAGAATCTGACATCCGAATAATAGAAATCCATGAAGTAACAGAACCAAACTAATTTGCCTTCAACACAATTCATATCATTGCCACCTATCTACAGAATACAAGACAACTAGGATGTCACCTGGCAAATCTGCATCTCATGAAAGTTGGAGATATGCCATCAGTGGAACAATGAAAGTCTTTACCATTAGAGAATAAAAAGGTTCTTTGGAACAATTTTGTAAACTATCACTTAAATAATCATACAATAAGCAGGTTGCAGATTCTGGAAAAATTTTTTTTGCCAGAAATGTCAGTGTTTTCCATCAAATAACGTGACTAACCTGAGCAAAATTCAGAATTAAATAATCACACCAGAAGATTGTCCAAACCCAATTAACCATAGGGTCTGTTCTTAAACTTCATCACAATATTTTTTAAGAAAATATGACTGCACAAAGATCTATTTTGTACAATTCTATGTCTTTTTTTTAGAAAGACATATTTCACAGTGTTTCCAGGTGTTTTTACTCAGGATACTCAAGACAGAGGGGCATCTTTATCAAAAACTCAGAATAAACTCAACACTAATAAAAAAAATCCAAGACAGTGGCTAACCAATGAAACATTTCCTCCATTAATATTTTCCGTTTAAAATTTTCACTGCATTTGCTATTTCTTCCAACAAAACTATTCAGCACATTCTCCTAGCAAAGTAATGGACTACTATAAATTATGATATACTTGTAATGTTACAAACAAGCAAAACACTTAATAACAATCATCTGAATTTCACTACAAGAAAACAGTACAGGATACCCCTTCAGTTTTGTGGCATCTGTCCACCAACATCAATGATACAAGCTGCTCTGATGATTAATAATTGGGGCATTAATACTGAAATTTAATCATAAGTTACTGTAGATCAGGAACTCCCACGGCAGTAACACTGGAATATCATCACAATTCTTAATAGGTTAGTCAGACAGGCTACAACAGTATCTGCTAGGTCCTACAGGAGACGGATGGTAGAGCTAACAAACTTTTTGCTGTTGTCAAGTCTTTCTAATCAGGATAATCAGCAGTTGCACATGATCACAGCAGCCTACTGTGTAACAGAATGAACCATGCATTCAACCACAATATATTTTTGCATGCTTCCTCAGAACTCTGACTTCAATGACACAATGACCAACTTCATATTAATTTTTTCATGTTCCACAGCGAACAGTATTGGTCAAGAACAAAATGCAAGAACTAACTGAGAGACTTCAACACTTCCCAGCATTTTCATTATTATTTCTCATTATCATCTGAGGTCAGGGAGAAAGCCAAAAAGCAAGGAAGATCGCCAAACATGCTAAAAACAACATCTGAAAGAGCAATTCCAACAATTAGTCTTTAAAAGGTAAATGATTCTTACCTGCGTGTATTCAAAGTCTGAAAGAAGCGCGATACTCTTAATATAATCCAATCGAACCTGGTGCTCAGGGTTGGCTAACTGGACTGGTGGTATTAAAGTGCTCATCGCTGAGACTATTGTCTAAAAATGGATAGGAAACAGTTACGGACATTAATCTGAGGGTTTATTTAAGTGACGAAGCTGGATTTGTGTTTCAATGCAAAAATCAAAAGGCCTGCTCAGTCACATCAGTGTGTTTTTGTCTTTAGAATGAGCAAGTAAACTATAAGACTTACCACGATGGCATCTTTAATATTTTTCCTAATATCTTGCACTTTCATCTTCTTCTCTCTGTATTAAAATGAACAGGAATGACTTGATTTATTCAATGCAAATATACCTTTCCATTCAGCTCATGATTAAGATAAATTGAGCAACAAGGGATCTATCACAGTCGTAGAAGCAAAGCACATTAATTTACAGTGACATATAAACATGGGGAGAGGGTAAGTTGTCACCATGTTGTTGCTATTCCCAAGGTGTCCCAAATGTTGCTGCAGTATCAATACAAGACAAAACTACTTGCAAAACAGCTCACCAATGTTCTCAAAAACTCTCCCAACTCCTCTATGGGAGCACACAGACCAACCCGTCTATATGAACAACCATTCCCCCACAACCATATCCAGCCTTTTCACCACCACACCCTCATGTAACTTCACTTTCAACCATAACCATAGCATGCGACACACAGTACTTACTCAGCATTAAATCCATTGACATGCAAGATTCGCATTTGCTTGACAATTGTACTTTTTCCAGATTCACCAGCCCCTGAAAAAGAATCAGATCCAAACAAATAAAAAAGTACAATTATCAATACAATAACCACCTTACTACTGTGGGTGCGCGTGTGCGTGTGTAAGAGAGAAAAATAATACATACATGTATAACCATATGTATGCACACATAAACACTTGAATTCATATCCATATGCACTGCCTGTGTATTCCTGCATTCCCTATTGGAATTAACACCATCATGCCTCCATCTTGCATTATCTTCTGAGCTGATAGAGAGGAGGGCTCCAGTGACATTACAACACAAGATAATGGAGTGTGGGGCTCACCAATGGCATCAAGTTGCAATATGATGATGCAGAGAAAAGAGCTCTGTTGGCACAATATTGCTATATTAGACAATATACTGAGTAGCAGTACATAGACACAGTGTTGTAACACAGATAAGTCAAGTTGCACTCCATTGACAGATTGTAATATTAAACATATATCAAGCACAGCATTTTCATAATATTGCGATATGCCAATGTTTTAAGAGGTCCATTCACATTACATTGCAATATAAAGAAACAGAAAGCACTCCATTCATATTTTGTTGCAAACATATACATCAAGGTATCCTCCACTGGTACTATGTTGCAAAATACGTTACAGGGAGCAAGCCATTCACATTGTTGCAAAATAAAGACACATTGAACTATCTACAGACAGTATGTTGCAATATAAGTATACCCCAAGGTGCTCTCCACTGATATATTGCAATATTTGTATCAAGCTGCACTTCATTGTTGTGATTAGAAAGATACATAGAGCAGTGATATCTTTGGATACATATGTTGCAATACAGATACAGCGAGGCGCATTTCATTGACATTATTTTACAACCTAAGATGACTGAGAGCATTCCACTGACATTATGTTACAATATAAAGATGATGTTGCAATACGATATTCGAAGAGCACTCCATTGACATCATATTGCAAGAAAAGCGAAACATCAAACCGTCCACCGTAACACGATTTTGAAATACAAATCGGTAATCGTGGAGCACTCCATTGAGACTATGTGTTCATGTAAAGATATATTGAGGAGCCCTCCACTCACACGGCTGGGGTGTAAAGATATATCAAAGTGCACTCCATCGGCATTATATTGCAATATACAGATCCGCCGAGCACTGCACTGATGTTGCAATTTAAGACGGTACATCGAGGAGCGCTCCATTGTAACATGATGTTGCAAGAGCGACCGCTCCACGGCGCTTACCCAGCAGAAGGAGCCGGTGTGTCGCTTTATACGTCTGCCTGTCTTTCTGCAACTGCTTCTCGATTTTTTTGTTGGCTTCTCGCTGGGCTTTCTCGTCGTGTCGCTGATCCTCGGTCTTGCTGTTGCCCAAACAACCCATGGCTAGCTCTGCCCTCCTCCTCGGGCTCTTCTCCCTCTCTTGTACCCCCCTCCCCGCTCTCTCTCTCCCCACCCCTCTCTCTCTCTTTCTCTGTCCTCCTCCCCTCTGTAGATGGGTTTGGATACAAAATTCCCACTGATGCACAAGCAGGGAGCGCGCCCTCTGGGCTTGCTTACTTGCTTGCTCGCTCGCTCTCTCTCTCTCTCCCTCCCTCTGTGCAATGGCAGGGAGGGGAGAAGAGAACAAGTTACCCGTCACAAACGCCTCCCCCTCGATATTTTTTAAAAATGCATAAAATACCAATTTAAACAAACGCTTACAACCTCCCCCTGAAAGCAGAATAATAATGCAACGGGAATGGAGGCAGAGATAGATTGAAGTAATCCAGCCAGAAGTCGCTGTAGATAATGTGCAGATAGATTTTTTTTAAGACAATCTATAAATATACCCGAGCGTGTGCACGCACACTGCAAGGGAGCCGAGCCGGGGGCGAACAAGCAGACTCCGCCTGCGCGGGAGCGCTCCCGCGATCCCAGACGGGGAGCTGCGGGCCGTCGGAGGGTCCGGCACGGAGGCCCCCCGCCAAAAATAAAACCAGAAAGTGCACATTTAAAGCCGCAGAGACATTTTAAAAAATCAAAAACTATTCCGCACCCCCTCCCCCGTCCCGCACCCACTAACTTGGGCAAACTAAATTAATGTCTTCACATTGTAAGAAATTGCACATATGTATAGCGCATTTGTGTATATGCACAGAATATGCACATATGCATGTGTGTATATGCACGGAAACAGGCCCTTCGGCCCAACTGGTCCATCCTGACCAAAATGCCCAGCTAAACTAATCCCATTTGCCCACAATTGGCCCTTATCTCTCTAAACCTTTCCCATCCATACAAGTGTGTGCATGTGTAATTACATGTATGTGTGTATCTTTAAATATGCACATGTGTATGCGTGTACACACACATACAACTATCAGGTCCTTGGACCAACCTGCACAACCCTAACCCCATCTCAGCCATGGAACACTACAGACCACCTCTTATTCTATGATTCTATAGGTACATTGGTCAAATTCAAGAGATTGCTAGATAAGCATATGGAGGAATTTAAAATAGAGGGATATGTGGTAGGAAGGGGTTAGATAGTCTAAGGCGAGGCATGCTATGTTGGCGCTGGAAGCGTGGCGACACTTGCAGACTGCCCCCAGAACACACTATGCAAAAAAAAGATGCATTTCACTGTGTGTTTCGATGTACATGTGACTAATAAAGATATCTGATCTGATCTGATCTAAAGGTCGGCACAACATTGTGGGCCGAAGGGCTTGTATTGTGCTGTACTGTTCTATGATTCTAACATGGACTTGTCTCCGATTGTGTCTTTGTTTTGTTTTTTTGCACTAAGATCTCACTTTTGCACAATATTTTTTTCCACTGTATGATATAATTTTGTGTATAATTTATAATTTGTATGTTGTATGTGCCTGTGATGCTGCTGCAAGCAAGTTTTTCATTGCATCGGTACCTCACCGCACTTGTGCACATGACAAGAAACTCAATTTGACTCGTATTTCACTACAGACACCAATGCACTGGTACAGGCTTTGGTCAAAGGTCGTTTGAAGATCAAGACCTCAGACTCATGGGCTAGGCTCATGAGCTACTGGGTAGCAGTGACCAAGTGTGAATATTGTGAGCAGTTTTGGGCCCTGTATCTAAGGAAAGATGAGCTGGCCTTGGAGAGGGTCCAGAAAAGGTTCACAAGAATGATCTTGGGAATGAAAGGCTTCATGTATGAGGAGTGTTTGACATCTCCGGGCCTGTACTCGATGGAATACAGAAAGGGGGATCTCATTGAAACCTACCCAATATTGAAAGGCCTGGATAGAGTGGACATGGAGAGGGTGTTTCCATCAGTAGGAGAGTCTAGGATCCGAGGGTACACCTCAGGATAAAGGGACGTTCCTTCAGAACAGAGATGAGGAGAAATTTCTTCAGCCAGAGGGTGGTGAATCTGTGGAATTCGTTGCCACAGAGGGCTGTGGAGGCCAAGTCACTGTGTGTATTTAAGGCAGAGATTGATAGGTTCTTGATTGGTAAGGGAGGGGTTAAGGGTTACGGGGAGAAGACGGGAGAATGGGATTGAGAAAACAAAATCAGCCATGATTGAATGGCGGAGCAGACTGAATGGGCCGAATGGCCTAATTCTGCTCCTGCATCTTATGGTCCCTGCCCTCCTATGTACCTCTGAGACCTACAACAGGCACCTCAAGGAACTGATGCTGTCCCCACAGAATGCTCCAGATGCACTGGAAGGACAAGGAAATCTATGTCCATGTCTTCTCTCTGGCTGACACCTCCAGCATTAAGGCCCTATTTGTACTCAAGTCAGCTCCGTTGGGCAAGTCCTGTTGATGACACCACACTCCCGACACCCATTTCTGGGCTCTGTCATGGGAAAGATTTGCAGAGAATATTTACAAGGATGATTCCCGGAATGAAAGGGCTTACATACGAGGAGCGTTTGTCGGCTCTTGGGCTGTACTCATTGCAGTACAGAAGAATGAGAGGGGACCTCATAGAAACATTTCGAATGTTGAAAGGACTGGACAGAGTAGATGTGGCTAAGCTGTTTCCCTTAGTGGGTGAGTCCAGGACAAGAGGGCACAGTCTTAGAATTAAGAGGGTGCCCATTTAGAACAGAGATGAGGAGAATTTTCTTTAGCCAGAGAGTCATGGATTTATGGAATTCGTTGCCACATACAGCCGTGGAGGCCCGATCATTGGGGGTGTTTAAGGAGGAGATTGATAGGTATCTAATTGGTCAAGGTATCAAGGGATATGGGGAAAAGGCCAGGAATTGGGGCTAGATGGGAGAATAGTTTAGCTCATGGTGAAGTGGCGGAGCAGGCTCGATGGGCCGAATGGCCTACTTCTGCTCCTTTGTCTTGTGATCTTGTAAAAGAGGTTAGCAGATGGACGGAGGAAGGGACTTGAGCCTGTGCTTGAGCCTGCTTGAAGGAATGTAGTGTCCCCACCGACTCCCAGGGATCCCTGGTCAAGGTGGAGAGGGAGCCTTCGGGATGGTATTGGGAACCTCATATCTGTGTATCAGGGACAAACAGAAGCCCTGTGTAGGCACACGGCTTCACAAGTTACCCACCCACCTTGTTACAACACGTCCTGCAGCTGTGGAAAAGTCTGGGTTCACATGTTGGTCTTATCAGCCACCTCAAAACCCACATTACTGAAGGGTTAGCAAGTCATTCGCAATCCCAAGGGACTACCAAAGAACATGCATATAGATGCAGACACAAGAGACTGCAGATGCTGGAATCTGAGGTCCTGATGCAGGGTTTCAACCTGAAACGTCGACAATTCCTTTCCTCCCGCAGATGCTGCTCGGCCCACTGAGTTCCTCCAGCAGACTGTTTGTTGCTGATGCATGTAGATGTGTCTGAGTATATTCAGACACATGCACATGTGTGTATGCACATGTGTCTTTGTATATTCATGTACTGATATATCATATTGGTAAATTCGTCTATTACTGTCACATGTACCGAGGTAAAGTGAAAAACTGTTTTGCATGCCACCTATACAGTATTCAACCGTTATATTCAATGTACCCATATGTATATGAAATATATGTATATGTACATACATTATAACACACGAGTGCATATAGTGTGTACCAGTATACCCATCCAGCACATCCCTTCCACTTCTTCAGTTAGAGAATGATTCCATTTGGTAAATGGAGAATGTCTGCAGACAGCTTTAGCTGATAAGTGCACCTGCCAATGAGAGGCCTCTGCTTGTTAACTCGTACAATTTGGGAGCCTTCTCTCTGCTCTCCAACCCATCAATCACAGCCTGCTCAGTGTCCCTGCACTTTCAGAAATTCACCCACCCATGGAACTGAAGCTGCTTCTTTGAATCATTACACCCTCCTCAGCAACTTGCACATCTTGAACATCCCTTGTGCACCAGCCCTCACACACGTCCTACTGTTACATCAGCCCTCACACACGTCCTACTGTTACATTAAATACCCTCATCCCAATCACAAACGCCTACTTTTTGCCCCCAAAATGCAATTTCCCCACCAAACTGTCTCCTGATTTTGTGTTGAACACATGCACCCTGGTAACAGTCTCTTGTCATTGCAATAAATACATCTTTTATGGTAACAAGTTCCTACTGTTGTATTAAGTGCATACCATCCAAGTAACAGTATCCTTCTCATAAAATCATAGACCACTGAAATGGTACACTTCCATACTAATCCACATTCTGCCCATGGCCTTCTATTGCCTTGGTGTTTCAAGCAATCATCTAAACACTTCTTAGATGTAGTAAGGGACTTGATCTTCATCTCCCCTCGGGCAGATCCCAGCCACCCTCTGCAGGAAGGAATTCTTCCTCAAATCCCCTCTAATTATCCCACCCCTTATCTTAAACTTATGTCCTATGGTTATAGACATCTCTGCTGAGGGGAGAAATTTCTCACTCTCTACCCTATCCATGTCCCTGATGATTCTGTATACTTCAATCATGTTCCACCTCAGCTTTCTCCACCCAGCCAGTCAAGTCTCTCCTCATAGCTGAAATGCTCCATCCTAGGCAACATTCTGGTGAACTTTGCATTATTCACAGTTCTTTTCTTATGCATCGTTGCAGATGACACAAAGGTCAGAGGTGTTGTGGATAGTGCAGTAGGTTGTCGTAGGTTACAGCTGCATATAGACAGGATGCAGAATTAGGCAGATGGAGTTCAATCCGGAAAAGAGTGAAGTGATACACTTTGGAAGGTTGAACTTGAAGGTGGAGTACACAGTTAATGGCAGGATTCTCAGCAGTGTGGAAGAACAGAGGGATCTTGAGGTCCAAGTCTATAGATCCCTCAAAGTTGCCACGCAAGTTGATAGGGTGGTAAAGAAGGCATATGGTGTGCTGGCCTTCATTAGTCGAGGGATTGAGTTCAAGAGCCATGACATAATGTTGCAGCTCTATAAAACTCTGGTTAGACCAGAGTTCAGTTCTGGTTGCCTCATTATAGGAAAGATGTGGAAGCTTTAGAGAGGGTGCAGAGGAGATTTTTCAGGATGCTGCCTGGATTAGAGAACATATCTTGTGAGGAAAGGTTGAGAGAGCTAGGGCTTTTCTCTTTGGAGCAACGGACGATGAGAGGCGACTTGATAGAGGTGTATAAGATTATGAGAGGCACAGACAGAGTGGACAGCCAGCACCTTTTTCCCAGTGTGGCAATGGCCAATACCAGAGGACATCAGTTTAATGTGTGTGGAGGAAAGTTTAGGGGATATGTCAGAGGTAGGTTTTTTTACACAGAGAGTGGTGGGTGCCTGGAATGCACAGCCAGGAGTGATGGTAGGGTCTGATACAATAGGGACATTTAAAAGACTTAGGCATATAGATGTAAGAAAAATGGAGGGTTATGGGCTGTGTAGGAGGGAAGGGTTAGGTTGATTGTGGAGCAGATTTATGTAGGTCGGCACAACATCATGGGCCGAAGGGCCTATACTGTGCTGTACTCTTCTATGTTCCATATATATCTGTATAATTATTTTTTTAATCACTCATCAGACCACATTACCATGTATTATCATTATATTGATACTGTTATGTTGCATTCTGTAGTAATAAAATTTGAACTTGTTTTACAGTAGGATTTACATCATTTTTTGAAGTACAATTTACATCAGGAAATCTGCTGGTGATCATGGTCTTTGGTGTTCCCAAGTTAGATGGTAAGTCGCTGTCTTGGTGAAGCAGCCAACATAATCAAAGACCCCACCCACCTGGGTCATTCTCTCTTCTCTCATCTTCCATCAGGTAGAAGATACAGGAGCCTGAGGGCACATACAACCAGACTTAAGGACAGCTTCTACCCCACTAAGATAAGACCATTGAATGGTTCCCTTATATGATGAGATGGACTATGACCTCACGATCTACCTTGTTGTGACCTTGCACCTTATTGCACTGCACTTCCTCTGTAGCTGTGACATTTTACTCTGTACTGTTATTGTTTTTACCTGTTCTACCTCAATGCACTCTGTACTAACTCATTGTAACTGCACTGTGTAATGAATTGACCTGTACGATCGGTCTGCAAGACCAGTTTTTCACTGTACCTCAGTACAAGTGACAATAATAAACCAACACCAATACCAATAGCAAGACAGGCGAGAATGAGAGTGGGAAGTAGATCAGAGCACGTCTTGTTGCTCAGCTAACTGGGCAGCAATATTAGCCAATAGAAAGAAGGTAAGCTCAAGCAGAGCGGCCATTAAGGAGCGGCCATTGTGTGAGTGGCTCAGTGTAAGAGTGGGACTTGAGGCTTTGGCTCAAGAGGCTTCGGCGTGAAGAGGTGGAGTAAGTGAGCGAAGGCTAAGGTGAGGCTCAGGTAAGGTGTCTTTTTTTCCTTACGGCACAGTTTAGAGCACTGGGAATATCAGGCAGGGCAGTGGTTTGCTCCTCTTGCAGGATGTGGGAAGTCAGGGAGACCCCCAGTGTCCCTGATGACTACACCTGTGAGAAGTGCTTCCGGCTGCAGCTCCTTACAGACCGTGTTAGGGAACTGGAGCTGGAGGAACTCCAGATCATTTGGGGAAACCGAGGAGATGAGAGATAGGATTTACCAGGAGGCAGTTACACCTAGGTTTCAGGATGCAGGTAACTAGGTGACCATCAGGGGAGGGAAAGGGAACAGGCAGTCAGTGCAGGGTACCCCTGTGGCCGTTCCCCTCAATAACAAGTAGATCGTTTTGGATACTGTTGGGGGGGGGGAGCGACCTACCAGGGGAAAGCCACAGCGGCCAGGTCTCTGGCACTGAGGCTCAGAAGGGAAGGGGGGAGAAGGGGAATGTAATAGTGATAGGGGATTCGTTGGTTAGGGGAACAGATAGGAGATTCTGTGGACGAGAACGAGACTCCCGGATGGTACGTTGCTTCCCAGGTGGCAGGGTCAGAGATGTCTTGGATCAAGTCTACAGCATTCTTAAGGGGGAGGGAGAGCAGCCACATTGGTACCAACGACATAGATAGGAAAAGGAATGAGGTCCTGAAGATGGAATATAGGGAATTTGGAAGGAAGCCGAAAAGCAGGACCTCAAGGGTGGTAATCTCTGGACTGCTGCCTGTGCCATGTGCCAGTGAGGGTAAGAATAGGAAGATACGGCAGACGAATGCATGGCTGAAGAGTTGATGCAGGGGGCAGGGTTTCAGATTTGTGGATCACTGGGATCTCTTCAGGGGAAGGTATAACCTGTACAAAAGGGACAGATTACACCTGATCTGGAGAGGGACCAACATCCTTGTGGGGAGGTTTGCTAGAGCTCTTGGGGAGGGTTTAAACTAGGTTGGCAGGGGGATGGGAACCAGAGTGTTAAGTCAGATGATGGAGCAGTTGGTGTAAAGGTAGATGCATTATGCAGAGAGACTGCGAGGAAGGATAGACTGTGGATAGGTCATAAACACAGTCAGTTGGACGGGTTGAAATGTGTTTATTTTAATGCAAGAAGTATTAAGAATAAGGGTGATGAACTCAGAGCATGAGTTAGTACGTGGAATTACGATGTTGTGGCTATTACAGAGATTTGGCTGTCACAAGGGCAGGAGTGGCTGCTTTATATTCCAGGGTTTAGATGTTTCAAAAGGGATAAGGAAGGAGGTAAGAGAGGTGGGGAGTGGCTTTGCTAATCAGGGATAGTATCACAGCTGTAGAAAGGGAGGACGTCATGCAGGGATCGTCCACTGAGTCAGTGTGGGTGGAAGTCAGAAAAAGGAAGGGAACGATCACTCTATTGGGTGTATTCTACAGACACCCCCCCCCCCCCCCCCGATAGCCACCAGGACACTGAGGAGCAGATAAGTGGGCAGATTTTGGAAAGGTGCAAAAATAACAGGGTTGTCATCATGGGAGACTTCAACTTCCCTAATATCGATTGGCACCTCCTTAGTGCAAAAGGTTTGGATGGGGCAGCGTTTGTTAGGTTTGTCCAGGAAGGATTCCTGACGCAGTCTGTGGACAGGCCGACTAGAGGAGAGGCCATACTGGATCTAGTACTAGGCAATGAACCTGGTCAGGTGACAGATCTCTCAGTGGGCGAGCATTTCGGAGCTAGTGACCACAACTCACTGACCTTTCACATAGCCATGGACAGGAATAGGAGCAGACAATATGGCAAAGTATTTAATTGGGGGAGGGCTAATTACAACAGTATTAGGCAGGATCTTGGGGGCATAAACTGGGAGCAGATGTTCTCAGGGAAATGCACAGAAGAAATGGGGAGGCTGTTTAGGGAACACTTGCATGGGGTTCTGGATAGGTTTGTCCCACGGAGACAGGGAAAGGATGGTAGGGTGAAGGAACCACTATTGACAAGAGAGGTGAAATATTTAGTCAAGAGGAAGAAAGAAGCAAGCTTTAGAAAACAAAAATCAGGCTGGGCTCTTGAGAATTATAAGGTAGCCAGGAAGGAACTTAAGAAGGGACTTAGGAGAGCTAGAAGGGGAGAAGAGAAGGCCTTGGCAAGTAGAATTAAGGAAAACTCCAAGGCATTCTACACATACGTGAGGAACAGGAGGATGACTGGAGTGAGGGTAGAACCCCTCAGGGATAAAGGGGGAAACATGTGCCTGGAGGCGGAGGAGGTAGGAGAGGTCCTTAATGAATACTTTGCTTCAGTGTTCACTAGGGAGAGTGAATTTGATGAATGTGAGATAATGTAGAATAGGCTAATGTGCTGGAGCATGTTGAGGTTAAGAAAGAGGCAGTGTTGGAGCTTCTGAAAAAACATTAAGATAGATAAGTCCCCAGGACCGGATGGGATATACCCCGGGTTACGATGGGAGACAAGGGAAGAGATTGCAGGGGCATTGACGATGATATTTGCATCCTCCCTGGCTACAGGAGTGGTACCAGAGGATTGGAGGATGGCTATTGTTGTTCCCTTGTTCAAGAAAGGTAATAGGGATAATCCTGGGAATTACAGACCAGTGAGTCTTATGTTAGTAGTGGGCAAGCTATAGGAGAGGATTCTTAGGGACAGGATTTAGGAGGATTTGGAGAAGCATAGTCTTATTAGGGATAGTCAGTATGGCTTTGTGAGGGGCAGGACGTGCCTCACGAGCCTAATTGAGTTTTTTGAGGAGGTGACAAAACAAATAGATGAAGGTACAGCTGTGGACGTGGTGTATATGGACTTTAGTAAAGCATTTGACAAGGTTCCCCGTGGTAGCCTCATCCAGAAAATCATGAGGCAGGGGATCCATGGAGACTTGGCTGCATGGATTTGGAATTGGCTTGCCTATAGAAGGCAGAGGTTTGTAGTAGATGGAGAGTATTTTGCCTGGAGGTCGGTGACTAGTGGTGTTCTGCAGGGATCTGTTCTAGGATCCCTACTCTTTGTGAGTTTTATAAATGACTTGGATGAGGAAGTGGAGGGATGGGTTAATAAGTTTGCGGATGACACAAAGGTCGAAGGGGTTGTGAACAGTGTAGAAGGTTGTTGTAGGTTACAACAGGACGTAGACAGGATGCAGAGTTGAGCAAAGAAGTGACAGATGGAGTTCAATCGAGAAAAGTGTGAAGTGATACACTTTGGAAGAATGGACGTGAAGGCGAAGTACAAGGTTAATGGCAGGGTTCTTAGCAGTGTGCAGGAACAGAGGGATCAGGGGGTCCAAGTCCATAGATCCCTCAAAGTTGCTGTGCAAGTCGATAGGGCGGTTAAGAAGGTGTATGGTATGTTGGCCTTCATTAATTGGGGGATTGAGTTTAAGAGCTGTGAGGTAATGTTGCAGCTCCATAAAACTCTGGTTAGACCACACTGAGAGTATTGTGTTCAGTTCTGTTCACCTCATTATAGGAAGGATGTGGAAGCTTTAGAGAGGGTGCAGAGGAGATTTTTCAGGATGCTGCCTGGATTAGAAGACATAAGATAAGGTATCTTTATTAGTCACATGTACATTGAAACACACAGTGAAATACATCTTTTTGCGTAGTGTTCTGGGGGCAGCCCGCAAGTGTCACCATACTTCTGGTGCCAACATAGCACGCCCACAACTTCCTAACCCGTACGTCTTTGGAATGTGGGAGGAAACCAGAGCACCCGGAGGAAACCCACGCAGTGACGGGGAGAACAAACAAACTCCTGACAAACAGTGGCCGGATTTGAACCTGGGTCGCTGGCGCTGTAAAGCATTATGCTAACCGCTACACTACTGTGCCTTGTGAGGAAAGACTGAGCGAGCTAGGGCTTTTCTCTTTGGAGCGACGCAGGACGAGCGTCGACTTGATAGAGGTGTATAGGATTATGAGGCATAGATAGAGTGGACAGCCAGCACCTTTTCCCCAGGGCGGCAATGGCCAATACCAGAAGACATCCATTTAAGGTCAGAGGAGGAATGTTCAGGGGAGATGTCAGAGGTAGGTTCTTCACACAGAGAGTGGTGGGTGCCTGGAATGCACTGCCGGGGGTGGTTGAAGAGGCAGATACAATAGGGACCTTTAAAAAGGCTCTTAGATCAGCACATGGAAGTAAGAAAATTGGAGGGATATGGGCTGTGCAGGAGGGAAGGGTTAGATGATCATGGAGGAGGTGTTCATACAGTTCGGCACAAAATCGTGGGCTGAAGGGCCCGTACCGTGCTGTACTGTTCTATAGGGCACAGAAAGAGCCCACTTGGCCCAACCAGTCCATGCCACCATTTATGCTTCACTCAAGCCTCCTCCCATCCTTCTTCAGCTAATTCTATCAGCCTAACCCTCTTTCCCACCTCCCTCATACCTGAGCAGCTATCCCTTAAATGCATCTGTACTATTTGCCTCAACCACTTCTTTTGGTACTGAGTTTCACATTCTCACCACTTTTTAGGTAAAGATGTTTCATCTTAATTCTCTACTGGATTTCTTGGTGACTGTCTTATAATGGTGGCCTCTAGTTATGCTCTTCCGCACAAGAGTAAATACCCTCTATGTATCAACTTGCTTAAAACCTTTCATAAATCTAAAGATCGCTCTGAAGTCATCCCTCAGGCTCCTCTTGGGAGAAAAGCAATCCAGCTTTCTCATCTGTTGCTGTTATGTATACTCTCACATTTCTAGTATTGTCTTTATAAATCATCTCCACTCTCTCCTAAGCCTCTATTTCCTTTATATACTTTGGTGACCAAAACAGTATTCAGTCCACTAAGTGTGGTCTAACCAAGGTTTGGCACAGGAATGCTATAATTCCACTGCTTCTCAGTTCTGACCTAGAAACAAACCCCTGTGTCCGGTTTGCTTTCTTTACAGTCTCCTGACCTGTGGTTCAACACTTAGTGACTGGTGTACTCTGAGATCACTGTTTCTCTACCACACCTACATTTGCATGGTCCAAGTACTGTGACCTCCTGAATCTTCATACCAAAATGTACAACCTCACATTTATCTGTGTTGCCCAATATTTGCCCATTCTGCAAGCTTAATAACATCCTCCTGCAAGTTATCATCCTCCACAGTGCTGACTATCCCCAATTTAGTATTACCTGCAAATTTAGAAATTGTGTTTTCGATTCCAGAGTCCAAATTGTTAATGTAAATTATGAAAAGTGATGGTCCTAGCGCTGATCCTTTTGGGATACTGTAATCCATCTTCTTCTACTGCAAACACTCATACATTACAGGCTGTGTCCGGACAACGAATAGGTTTCATTTTTACGGACATCCATAAACCAATTTTGTTTGTAAGTCGGAAAATACACAAAAATCATTCGATATGGTAACCACATCTCCACAGTATTGTAATGGATGAAACCAAAAGCACATAAAATTGGTAAGAAAGAATAATGACGAAAAGTAGAGAGAGAGAGGGAACTAGTTCGGCTGTTTGTAGGAACAAATGTACGTACACATGTTGGACTTTTGAATGTAATAATATAATGGAACCTCATTCTTATGTAGGGGTATCCATCAGTTTCCTTCCTTTCTTCATGCATCAGGTTCCTTCCTTTCTTCATGCATCAGGTTCTTGAACCGACCTGCACAACCCTCACCCTACCTCGGCAACGGAACACTACAGACCACCTCTTGCACCACCACGGACTTGTCTATGATTGTGTTTTCTTTTGCACTAATATCATTTTGCAGAGTCTTTTTCTTCACTGTCTTGTGCACTGTCTTGAGTTCAAGAGCCGCGAGGTGATGTTGCAGCTCTATAGAACTCTGGTTAGACCACACTTGGAGTATTGTGTTCAGTTCTGGTCGCCTCATAGGAAGGATGTCAAAGCTTTAGAGAGGGTGCAGAAGAGATTTATCAGGATGCTGCCTGGATTGGAGAACATGTCTTATGAGGATAGGTTGAGTGAGCTAGGGCTTTTCTCTTTGGAGAGAAGGAGGATAAGAGGTGACTTGATAGAGGTGTACAAGATGATAAGAGGCATAGATCGATTGGACAGTCAGAGACTTTTTCCTGGGGCGACAATGGCTAACACCAGGGGGCATAATTTTAAGATGATTGGAGGAAGGTATAAGGGGGATGTCAGGAGTAAGTTTTTTACACAGAGAGTGGTGGGTGCGTGGAATGCACTGTCTGCAGAGGTTGTGGGGGCAGATACATTACAGACATTTAAGAGACTCTTAGATAGACACATGAATGATAGAGAAATGGGGAGCTATGTGGGAGGGAAGGGTTAGATAGATCTTAGAGCAGGATAAAATGTCAGCACAACATTGTGGGCCGAAAGGCCTGTACTGTGCTGTTATGTTCTATGTTCTATAATTTACATCCTGTGTGTTGTCCGAACCTATGTGCCTGTGATATTGGTGCGAGCAAATTTTTCACTGTACCTGTACCTCACCTCCTGATACGAAACTTGACTTGACTTGAGGTCGGATGTTTGTAACCCAGGGAGCAGCTGTACTCTTATTCTCAGCTCTTTATCCTAACACCTTCTGCTGCTTGCCACTTGTCACCATATTCTCTGACATTATTCATTGGACTGTTGGAGTATTTATTGAAGGCATTTTAATAATCTAGGTGAGTTACTGCATTACCACTGTCTGATACCACTTCAAAAGAAATCAAAAAGGCTGGTCAAGCAAAATCTTACCTTTTGAAAATCACGTTAACTATTCATTATTATTTTTCTTGTTTCTAGATATTTTTCCATTATCTCCTTTGGTAGTGATTTGTCTATAATTGACAAGACGATTTGTCTATAATTCTCTGGATATGTTCTGACCCCCCTTTTTAAATCTGGTCTTGCATCAGCTCTCTACCCTTCCCCTAGCACCATCACTTTTCCTAATGAATCACTAAGTAAGAGGCATTAATGCCTCTATAATCTTTGCCTGAGATTCTTTTAAAATGTGTGCGTCCAATCCATTTGGACTAGGGGTTTTAATCCTCTGAATTGGATTAGTTGTGCAGTCATAGGGAGGTATAGCATGGAAACAGGCCCTTCAGCCCATCGAGTCCGTGTTGATCATCAGCTACCCATTTACACTAATCCTACATTAATCCCATTTTTAATTCTACCTCGGTTCCACCACTCAACCACAGGCTAGAAGTAATTTGCAGTGGCCAATTAGTCTTCCAATCTGTGGGAGGAAACCGGAGCACCTGGAGGAAACCCATGCGGTCACTGGGAGAACGTGCAAACTCCACACAGACAGTGCTGGAGGTCAGGATTGAACCCAGGTCTCTGGTCCTTGAGGCAACAGCTCTACTAGCTGCGCCACTGGTTTCCCCTGTCTAACCCCCCCTCCCCACATCCCAAAGATTTGTGGGTTGATAAGTTAATTAACCATTGTAATGTATACCTGGTGCGTAGGTGAGGGGCAAAAGCTGAGGAGTTGATGGGAGTGTGGGGAGAATAAAATGGGGCAACACACAAAGAGCTGGAGGAACTCAGCGGGTCAGACAGCATCTGAGGAGGGAAGTGGACAGTAGTTGTTTCAGGTCGAGACCCTTCATCTGCACTGCACAGATGCTGCCTGACCCGTTGAGTTCCTCCAGCGCTTTGTGTGTTGCTCCAGGTTCCAGCAGCTGCATCTCTGATGTCTCCAGAATGAAATGGGATTAGGGTAGGATTAATGTAAAAATGTGTGCTTGGTGGTTGGCACAGACTCACTTGGCCAAAGGGCCTGTTTCTGCGTGGTATCTCACTATGACTCTATAACTAAGAATTCCTCTCTACACCTACAGTCGGTTTGATTAATTTATTAATTTTAAATGAATTTACCCTACATCCATCCCACCTTCCAGTGCCACGTTCACCTGTCTTACCTCCATGTTAAATACCAAAGCAAAATTATAATTTAGTTTATTCTGCCACTCCTATCCTGACCTTGGCTTTGCCCAGTCCATCCCTTAAGGGCCTTACTTCCATAGCAACCTTCTGTGTTATCATAACATGTAAAATGTTTTACAATTTTGTTTTATGTTCCTTGAAGATTCAATTTCATAATCAGAAAGGCAAACAGGAAACGTTATTTAATCCCTTTGTATCACAGAATGGTAAATGTTAGGAAGGCCATTCGGTCCACCAAGTCCATACTGCCTCTATGTAAGAGCAACCTAGCTAATCCAACTCCTCTCTTCACAGCCTTGCAATTTTATTCCCTTCAGATATTTGTTCAGCTGCCTTTAAGATATCCTTATTCATCACATGGACATCAAAACACACAGTGAAATGCATCTTTTGCGTCAAGTGTTCTGGGTGCAGCCCGCAAGTGTCGCCACGCTTCCGGCGCTAACCTAGCATACCCACAACTTCCTAACCCGTACGGAGTAAACTGGAGCACCCGGAGGAAACCCACGCAGACAAGGGGAGAACGTATAAACTCCTTACAGACAGCGGCTGGAATTGAACCCGGGTCACTGGCGCTGTAAAGTGTTGCGCTAACCGCTACAGTACTGTGCCTGAACACTAACAACTAAATCTGCCCCCACTCCCACCTCTGCCGGTGCATTCCCCATCAAGTCTGGAGTCAGGCAGGGCTGCCCTCTCTCCCCTGTCCTGTTTGTGTGCTGTATAGAACCCTTTGCCGAATCCATCAGGAAGGACGAGAGCATCAGAGAGGTGATGTTGCCAGGCAGTGAGGTCACCATGCACAAGTCCCTGGACAATGGGGGTAAAGGTGTTCCCAATTTCGCCCTCATCCTGATGACCACCTTCGTCTGTGGCTGCATCTGGCTGAGCGTGGAACCCAAGTACGTGGGCACCAAGTGTCACTACGCACTACGTACCTGTCCCTGCTCTTGTGAAGGATAGGCCTGGCCCCGTGGCCATACAATGTCCCAGTCAGCTGGACGCTGCCGCACTACCTGTCCTTCGTGGAAAAGTTCTTCCAGACCAACACCTTTGACCACAAGTCCATCAGGCAGTGGTCAGCACGGACCATCCTGCAGACACTACAGGAGAAGGACTCGATGGACACCGTGGGGTGGTTCCCTGAGCAGACTGTCCAGACCATCTGGCAGAATGCCTCGTTGTCAGAACTCACCAACAAGCACCAAAACTTCGCTTGGCTGGTGGTGAGAGGGGCCCTCCCAGTCAGATCCTTCCTGTATGGTCGGAACCTCACTCCCAGCGCGCGCTGCCCCTGGGAGCAATGTGCTGGGGACGAGACAGTCGCCCACCTCTTTGCGGGCTGTGGGTTTGCGAGGAGGGTGTGGCGAAAGATGCAAGGGTCCTTGTCATGGTTCATCCCCAGCAGCTGCGTAACAGAGGATTCTCTGATCTACGGGCTGCTCCCAGGGACACACACAGAGACGGACATCAACTGCTGCTGGAAGGTCATCAACTCGGTGAAAGACGCTTTTGGTCGGCCCGAAACTTGTTGGTCTTCCTATGTGCGAGATGTCCGTAGGGGAAAGCTGCCGACTGGCACATTCCAGGCTGCAGGAATACGTGCTGACGGACGCACTGAAGCTGGGTGCAGCCAACGCAAAGGCTCGGTGGGGAAGGACTACAGTTTAGGGTTCTTCTGCCACTGGAGAGGGAGGGGCGGGGTCAGGCGATAAAGCCCCTAAATATTGTAAATACGGGACTGGGTAGCCCCCAGGGAGCCACATGTGTGACATTGGTGCTGTTTTTTATATAAAAAGGTAAGACTAATGAATGATCTGTACAAGAATGTAAAGGCTTGCACTGTTTTATAATTTGTCTTTTATTATGAATAAAGTTTATTTTGAATAATAAAAAATTCCAGATCCTCAGGTGTAAAAGCTTTTCCTCATATCATTTTCATTTCTTTTACCCATCCCTTTATACTCTGGCCACTGGCTTTTGCTTCTATCGAAACCCTTCATGATTTTAAATAGCCCTACTGATCCTCACACAACACGTGTACTCCGAGAACAAACCCAGCTTCTGCAGTCTATCCACAGAACTAAATTCCCTCATCTCTGGAATCATTTTTTTTTCCTGCACTCTTCTGCTGTGTGTTTACTTCATGCAATTTTATAAATGGCACAGAACAGGAAGAATTTCTTAAGTGCATGTGAGAAAGTTAGCAGTACTTTCTCATCCTCATGAAGAAGTTGTTGCAGGATGTGGGGAATAAGGTAGGTCAAATGGAGCCAGTGTCAGTGGGGTAACATATAGGGAACAGGGATCACAATATCACACAGCTTAAGTTAACTATGAAAAAGGACAAGGAGCAATTCAAAGTACCTAATTTCATTCACTTGAAAATGGTCAGGGTGCACTGAAAAAAAGTCCGACAGACAAAACTGCAGTTGAACAGTTGGTTCAAGTAATGATAAGCACATTCCTAGCAGGGGAACAAAGGTCAGAGCTTGCTCGATGGCAAAAGAGAGGGAGAGCAAGATGAAGCAGAAAAAGCATGGCTGTGGCATAAAAATATATGAACTAGCAAGAGTAGGCCACTCGGCCCCTTACGCCTGTTCTGGCAATCAATTACAGCATGATGGATCTTCTACCTCAGTGTGGGAGACCGATGGAAGCCCCATATTCCCACATCTCTCCATTCCCTTAATCTCAAAACATCTATCAACATGAATACTCTCCGCGAATGAACCTCGACAACACTCTGGGGTGGAGAATTCCAAACGATCGCCATCCTCTTGGTGAAGAAATTTCCTCTGTCCTGAATGGCTGACACCTCATAGAACATAGAACAGTACAGCACAGTAACAGACCCTTGGACTTTTTCCCTCCATTCCATGCCTGGTCATGTGTCTATTCAAATGCCTCTTAAACATAAGAAGGCCATTATATTGCTGCAGGGGAAAGTGCCAGGGGTCAGGGTGAGGATATTCCACCTGGGGAGTCTATAAATCAATGGTATGAACATTGAATTTTCCAATTTCAGGTCACCCTTATCTTGGGAATGGTTCTACACACCCCATCCGGGAGAAACATAGAACACTACAGCACAGTACAGGCCCTTTGACCCACAATGTTGTGCCGACATTTTATCCTGCTCTAATATCTATCTAACCCTTCCCTCCCACATAGCTCCTCACTTCTCTATCATTCATGTGTCTATCTAAGAGTCTCTTAAATGTCCCGAACGTATCTGCCCCCACAACCTCTGCCAGAAATGCGTTCCACGCACCCACCATTCGCTATGTAAAAAACTTACCCCTGACATGGACTCTTTCAAGCCCCTTAAGAATTCTGTACATTTCAATGAGATCACCTCTCATTCTTCTGAACTCAGGAGAGCGTAGATCTGAAAACAAACTGCTGGAGGACCTCAGCGGGTCAACATCATCGAGACACTGCCTCAGGGCTAAGAGTAGAGAGGGAAGGTAGCTGGTGTCGAGGAGAGGGGGAGTGGTGAGACGGGGGCCAGCAGTGATAGGTGAACTGAGGACGAGGGATGAATGATGGGCAGATGGAGCCAGGTGGGTGAGGGAGCTGAGGGGAGGGGTGTCATAGACCCATAGAGTAATACAGTGTGGGAACAGGCCCTTCGGCCCAACTCTTCTCTACTGAACAAGGTGCCCACATAAGCTAGGCCCATTTGCCCCATATCCCTCTAAATCTTTCCTATCCAAGTCCTTATCCAAATGTTTTTTTAAATACTTTAAACGTTGATATTGCACCCATTTCAACTACTTTCTCTGGCAGCTCATTCCATACACACACCACCCTCTGTGTGAAGAAGCTACCCCTCAGGTCCCTTTTAAACTTTCTCCTTTCACTTTAAATCTATGCCCTCTAGTTTTTGGTTCCCTTTCCTTGGGAAAAAGACTGCCTGCATTCACCCTAACTGTACCCCTCATAATTTTATACATCTCTATAAGATCATCCCCTTCGCTCCAAGGAATAAAGTCCTAGCCTGTCCAACCTCTCCCTATAACTCAGGCCCTTGAGTCCTGGCAACATTCTCATAAATCTTCTTTGCACTCTTTCAAGCTTAATGACATCTTTCCTGTAACAGAATGACCAAAACTGTACAATACTCCAAGTGCAGCCTCACCAATGTCTCGTACAACTGCAGCATAACATCCCACCTCTTATACTCAGTGCCCTGACAGATTAAGGCCAGCATGCCAAACACCTTCTTCACCACGCTGTCTACCTGTGACTCCACTTTCAGGGAGCTATGTAGTTCTAGGTCCCTCTGTTCTACAACACTCCCCAGGGCCCTACCATTCACTGTGTAAGTCTGACCCTGGTTTGTTTTCCCAAATTCAACACCTTGCACTTATCTCGATTGAATGCCATTTGCTAATCACTGGCCCACTTACCGAGCTGATCAAGACCTTCCTGTAATTTTTGATAACTTTCTTCACTGTCTATGATACCACCTACTTTAGTATCGTCGGCAAACTTATATTTAAAAGAGAGATGGGCAGATAGAACCGGGGGGGGGGGGGATCTGGTGGGTGAAGTGTGGGGGTAGTCGGTGGATGGAACCAAGAGTGGAAGGGGGACGATAATGGATAATGGGGGCTGGAGGGTGTTATGGGAAAGGGAACTAAAATGGAAGGACCAAGGGTAGTTTGGAAGGGGAGAGAGAGAGAGGAGAGACAGACAGACAGAGGGAGAGAGAGTGAGAGAGAGAGACAGAGCGAGAGAGAGTGTGAAAGAGGGAGGAGAGAGAGAAGACAGAAAGAGAGAGAGGGAGAGAGAGAGTGCGAGAGAGAGGAAACAGAGAGAGCGAAAGAGAGAGAGGAGGGAGAAAAGAGACAGAGAGAGAGTGTGAGAGAGAGGGGAGAGACAGAGAGAGAGAGCACGAGAGAGAGGAGGCAGAGAGTGTGAAAGAGAGAGAAGAGAGAGAGAGTGTGAGAGAGAGAGTGAGAGAGTGTGTGAGAGAGAGAGAGAGAGAGAGAGAGAGAGAGAGAGAGAGAGAGAGAGAGAGAGAGAGAGAGAGAGAGAGAGAAGAAAAACATGGGGGGAAGGGTTCCCTGAAATTGGAAAATTCAGTGCCCATATCCTTGGGTTGGAGACCACCCAGGTGGAATATGAGGTGTTGTTCCTCTGGTTTGTGCTGGGCCTCACCCTGGCAGCGGAGGAGACCAAGGACTGAGTGGTTGGGGTGGGAATGGGAACATGTGCAACTGAGGAGCTCTGGACAGCCATTGTGGACAGAGTGCAGGAGCTCTGCAAGCCGGTTGCCTATTTGGCGCTAGGTCTAGCTGACGTAGAGGAGGCCACATCGGAAGCACCGAATGCAGCAGATGAGGTTGGAGGATGTGCATGTTTGCCGCATCTGGGTCTGTTTAGGTCCCTGGATGGTGATGAGGGAGGTGGTGTAGGAATAGTTGTTGCAACACTCGGGACTCTTAGATACTGAGAGGCATTTAGAGGCACGTTAGTGTAGCGATTAGCGTAAGGCTTTACAGCACCAGCGACCTGGGTTCAAATCCGGCCGCTGTCTGTAAGGAGATTGTACGTTCTCCCCGTGTCTGCGTGGGTTTCCTCCAGGTGCTCCGGTTTCCTCCCACATTCCAAAGACGTACGGGTTAGGAAGTTGTGGGCGTGCTATGTTGGCGCCAGAAGCATGGTGACACTTGCGGGCTGCCCCCAGCACAGTAACGCAAAAGGATGCATTTCACTGTGTGTTTCGATGTATATTTGACTAAAAAATAAATATCTATCTATGTTTCCTCTTCACTGTCCTCCCAGTTCTGATGAAGGTCCCTGACCCAAAATGTTGCCTGGTTTCTCTTTCCACAAATGCTGCTTGACTGGCTGAGTTCTTCCAGCATTTTCTGTTTTTTGCTTGTACAGTGGTACACGCTTTTGTTTTCTTTTCAGTTTATCCAACCCTCAATATCCCTTCACATCCAGGTTTCTTTTAACTCATTGTCCTTATCTTTCACCCCAACAGGAACATGTTGGTCCTGAATTCTCAGTGTTTCATTTTTGAATGGCTCCCATTTGTCAGATGTGGACTTACTGTACCTGCAACTCTCTGCTCCCATTCTGCTTTTGCTGGTGATACAGACCTAGGAGAATTGCATTCAATTCTGGTTGGCCCATTATAGGAAGGATGTGGAGGCTTTGGAGAAGGTGCAGAAGAGATTTACCAGGATGCTGCCTGGATTGGAGGACATACGCTATAATGCGAGGTTGAACAAACTTGGGTTGTTTTCTCTGGAGCAGCAGAGCCTGAGGGGAGGTTTATAATATTTTGAGAGGCATAGATAGGCAGACGGTCTCTCCTTCCCAGGGTCGAAATGTCTAATACCAAAGGGCATGCATTTAATGTGAGAGGGGGATAAGTTCAAAGGAGATGTGCGGGGCAGGTATCTCACACAGTGAGTGGTGGGTGCCTGGAATGTGCTATCAGGGGTGATAGTGGAAGCAAATATGATAGAGGTGTTTAAGAGGCTCTCAATGTGCAGAGAATGGAGGGATATGGACATTGTGTAGTCAGAAGGAATTAGTTTAGTTAGGCGATTAACTACTAGCTTAATTAATTTGGCACGACATCATGGGCCGAAGGGCCTGCTCCTGTGCTGTACTGTTCTGTGTTCTAGCAGGCAGTGTGGGAGATATGAGAGGTATGTAACGGGGCTTCGGTGGATAAGGGTTAAGATAGCAGCAGGTGGGAATTGAACCCAGGTCGCTGGCACTGTAATAGCGTTACGCTAACCGCTACACTACCGTGCCACCCCATAACATAAGACAGTGGAGGGAAGTGAAAGCAAAGAAGGCACAAAAGGAGTATAGAAGTTGTAAGGGGTACTACAAAAGAAAAAAAGGAGGGCAAAGTTGGGACACAAAACATCACCGACAGATTCTTTAATTGGTTCCCACCACTTGAAGAAAATGAATTTTCCCCGTCTCCCTCAGTTCTGTCAGCTGAATTCTCCCTGAGAATGGCCCTGCTGTTTCACAAAAACTGAATACTCCCAGTAACTGACCCCCACTATTTTAATAACCAAATTCTTCCAGTATCCATCTTCCGCTGACTTAATAAGTGAATTGCCACACTACGGAGCCTAGGTTTAAGGTGAGAGAGGAAAGACCTGAAGGGGATCTGAGAGGCAGGTTTTTCCACACAGAGGGTGGTGTGTATATGGAATGAGCTGCCAGAGGAAGTGGTAGAGGTGGGTACAATTACGATGTTTTAAAGACATTTGGACAGGTACATGGATAGGAAAGGTTTAGAGGGATAAGGGCCAAATGGGACTAGCTCAGAAAGGCACCCTGGTTGTCACGGACAAGTTAGGCCAAGGGGCCTTTTTCAGTTCTGTCTAACTCTATGACTGTGATGAATTGTGTCCCACTGATTTAACCAGTCAATTCTCCCAGTGACTGTCTCCCACTATTTTAAAACTCAATTCTCCAAGTAACAGCCTCCAGTAGTTTTAATAAGAGAATTCTCCCACTGACTCCCACTGTTTCAATTAAGGATTTAGACTAGTAAGTGTATCCTGTTGTTTTAATAACTGAATTCTCCCAATAACTGTGTCCCACTCTTTTAATAACTGAATTCTCCAAATGACTGTCTCACACTTTTCTTTAGTGTCCAGCTCTCCAGATAACTGTATCCCACTGTTTTGACAAACTAATTCTTAGAATAACTGTCCACCACTGTTTCAATTACTGAATTTTCCCATGAGTTGTCTCCCACTGTTAACTGTCTCCTACTTTTTTACTAAGTAAACCTACCCAGTAACTACTGCTCAGCCTAAATTTCCTGGTGTCTGTCTGCCACTGTTTCAATAAATTAATTTTCCCAGTATTTGCTTCCTGCTGCTTTAATAACTAAATTCTCTTGGTAGCAGTCTCCTGCCACTCAAAGGACTGAATTCTCCCAGAAACTGCCTCCCATCATTTTAATAATTGAAGTCTCCTAGTTACAGTCTTACATTTACTGTAATAATTGTCTCCTGCCATTGTTTCAATGACCAAGTTCTCCAGAAAATTATCTGCCGTTCTAATTAGGGATTTCTCCCAGTAGCTATCGGGTTTCTGCCAATAATGATCTCCTTCTATATTAATATACAAATTCTACCAATGATTGTCTCCTGTTATTTTAATAATAGAATTCTAGCAGTAACTCCCTCCCTCTGTTTTAACAAAGAATTTCTTCCAATAACTGTCTCCCACTGTTTTAATTATTGAATTCTCCCAGCAAGTCTCTGTGGTTTTAATAATTTAATTCTCTCAGTAACATCTGGTTCAATAACTAAATTCATCCAGTAGTTCTAATGAGTGTTTTTTTATTCCCGGTGACTGTTTCCCACTGTTTTAACAAGTGAATTTTGCCAGTGACAGTCTTCATGTTCTAATAACTGAATTTTCCCAGAAACTGTCTCCCACTGTATAAATAATTGACTTCTCACTGTATAAATAATTGACTTCTCCCAGTAACTGTTTCCCACTGTTTATTAAATGAAATCCCCCAGTAATGCTCTCCTACCGTTTTGATAACTGAATTCTCCCAGATAACTGAATTTCCATTTTTTCGATAACTGGATTCTCCCAGTAACTATAGGTTAAATCTGTGCATGGAGTCAGAGGACACAGCTGAGACCTTAAATGAATTCTTCTCATCTGCATTCACTAAGGAGATGGACAATGTAGTTAAACAATTTAGGGAGGGGGAAGGTGATGCCAATGGCAGGGACGGGATTGGGAAAGTTCTGAGGGACAGGATTAATCTACACTTGAAAAGGCAGGGAATTATCAAAGATAATCAGCAAGGCTTTGTTGAGGGAAATCCTGTCTGACCAATTTGTTTGAATCATCCTGAGAGGTAACAAAGCGTTTTGATGAAGTCCGTGAAGTTGATGTAGTCTACATCGACTTCAGTTAGGCCTTTAACGAGGTCCCACTTGAGAGACTGGTCCAACAGGTCAGTGTCCATGGAATCCACAGCAAGTTGGCAAATTTGTTCCAAAATTGGCTGAGGGTGATGATGGAAGTTTGCTTTTGCAATTGGAACTCTATGACCGGTGGTATATCGCAGGGACTGGTACTGCGACCTGTGATGTTTGTTATATGCATTAACCATTTGGACATGAATGTTGGAAGTATGACTAATATGTTTGCAGATAACATAAAATGAGTGTTGTTGATAGCAGGGTCATCTTGAATTAAAGGATCATATCGATGAGTTGGAACAATGGCAGAGGGAATTTAATCTTGGTAATTGCAAGGTGATACACGTTGGGAGGACTAATAAACGCAGGACAAATACAAAGAATGGTAGGGCCTGAGGGAGTATTGAGGAACATGGGGGCCTTCACGTACAAGTCCAAGGAACCTTGAAAGTAGCAGCACAGATGGATAAGATGATATGCAGGATACTTCCCCTCAGTGGCTAGGGCATTGAATATAAGAGCAGGGAGGTTATGACACAACTTTACAAAACGCTGGTTGGGCCACAGGTGGAGCGTTGTGTGCAGTTCTGGTCACCACCCCAAAGAAAGGATGTTATTATATTGGAAAGGGTGCAGAGGATATTCACCACGATGTTGCCCGGAATGGACCATTTCAGTTGCAACAAAGGACTCGATGTGCTGACTTTGTTTTCCTTGCAGTCTGGGAGGGGGGGTTACCTGGCTGAAGTATACAAAATTATGACGGGCAGAGGGTAGAGGTTTAAAGTAAGGGGTAGGCCACTTAGAAGGGATGCGAGGAGGAATTTTTTCACCCGGAGGGTGGTTACGATCAGGAACACACTGCCTGAAGGATGGGAGAGCAGAGACTCCCACAACATTGAAAACCTGACTGGATGTGGACTTTGTCTTTTTTGTTCTAATTGTGTCCTTTCTTGTATAGTTCTGTATAATTTATGTTTAATTTATGTTTTTCTAATGAATGTTGTGTCTCTGATGCTATGTGCCTGTGATGCTGCTGCAAGTAAGTTTATCATTGCACCTGTGCATACATGTACCTGTGCACATGACAATAAACTCAACTTTGAATTTGTGTTGTACAAGATGTTGGTGAGGCCACACTCGTGTTGTGTACAGTTTTGGTTACCCTGTTAAAGGAAACAAATCATTAAACTGGAAAGAGTGCAGAGAAGATTTACAAGGATGCTGCCCAGACTCGAGGGCCCGAGTTATAGGGAGAGGTTGGGCAGGCTAGGACTTTATTCCCTGGAGTGTAGGAGTGACCTCATGGAGGTGTATAAAATCACGAGGGGCATAGACAGGGTGAACGCACACCATTCCCTTTCCCTGGGAAAAAGACTAAAAACTAGGGGGCATAGGTTTAGGGTGAGAGGGGAAAGATTTAAAAGGGACCTGTGGGGCAACTTCTTCATGTAGAGGGTGGTGCATATATGGAACGAGCTGCCAGAGGAAGTGGTGGAGGCAGGTACAATAACAGCGTTTAAAAGACATTTGGAGAAGTACATGGATGGGCAAGGTTCAGAGGGATAGAGGCCAAACGTGAGCAATTGGGACGAGCTTGGTGGGCACCATGGATGAGTTGGGCCAAAGGGCCTGTTTCCATGCTGTATGACTATGAGCATTTGAATTGTTAAGGCAATTGTGAAGTGCTGGTAGATGAGGTTGGTATAGATTGGTACTTGATGGTCATCAGAGACATAGTGGGTTGAAGGGCCTGCTTTTGTGTTGTATGCTACTGTCTCCCACTGTATCAATGACTGAATTCTCCCAGAAACGGGCTCCTGCTGTTTTAATAACCGAATTTCCGCAGTAACTGCCTCCTGCTGTTTAAATAACAGAATTCTTCTAACACTATCATGTCTTTAGGGCTTTTTTTTCGCCTTTTTTCTTACCAAACAGCTTCGGTTTTGGTAGTGGGTTTAGATTTCTTTTATAATAAAATTATTCCAATTTATTAATATTAATTAGTTATCATTTCTGTTTATCAATATGAGGTATTGTGATTTCAAGTGTGATTCAATACAATATATTTTGTAACATTTTCTTTTCTTTCATGTACTTTGTGTTTTCTGTTTGGAATTAATAAAAATATTGTAAAGGAGAAATAACAGAATTCTCCTGGTAACTGTGTCCCACTGCTTCAATGAGTGAAATCTCCCAGTAACATTCTCCCACTTTTTTAAGAAATGAATTCTTCCGGGAACAGTTTCCCACTGTTTAAATAAATGATTAGTCCCAGTAACTGTGTCCTGTAACGTAAATAATTTGATTCTCCCAGTAACTGTCTCCCACTATTTGAGGATGATTTCTACCTCTGCCTCTCAAGAACTGAAGCGACAAAGAATCTGCTGGAGGAACTCAGCGGGTCAAGCAGCATCTGCGGGGGGGGGGGGGAGGAATTGTCGACGTTTCGGGTAGCTGTCAGACAGCTGTCTCCAACCATCACCCTCCCCTCCTGCCACCTCACTCCATCTGCCTCTCCATATTTCTCCCTCTCCCTCTCTGTCTGCCTCCGTCTATCATTCACCTGCCAAATCCATCCCCTCCCCTACCTGGTGCAACCTGCCTGTCATCCTACACCCCTCCTCAGTCCGCCAATCACCTTGGACTCCTTTCTCACTGCTCCCCTTCTCCTCTTTGTACCGGCTATCTCCCCTCTCCACTCTCAATGCAGGGTTTCGACCTGAAACATCGACAATTCCTTTCCCTCCACAGATGCTGCTCGACCTGCTGAGTTCCTCCAGCAGATCGTTTTTTGCTCCAGATTCCAGCATCTGCAGTCTCTTGTGTCTCTTTTAAGAATTGAGTTCTCCCAGTAACTGTCTCATTCTGATTAAACAACTGAACTCTCCCAGTCACTGTCTCCAACTGTTTAAATAAAGGGTTTCTCCCAATTACTGCTCCCACTGTTTTAACAACTGATCTCTCACAGTAAATGTTTCTTGCTTTTCAAATAACTGAACTTTTCCAGTAACTGCCTTTCACTGTTTTAATTATTGATTTCTCCCAATACCTGCTCAGATGTTCTAATAAGGAATTTCTCCAGTAATTGTTTCCCACTATTTTAATAAATGAATTCTCTCTGTATCTGTTCCCGGTTCTTCTAATAAATTAATTCTCCCTGTAACTGTCTATCATGGTTTTTATTACTGAATTCTCCCAGTGACTGCTTTATTAACTGAATTCTGCCAATAACAGCCTCCTGCTGTTTTGATGAGGGATTCCTCCCATTTACTGACTCTCACTTCCTTACAGCAACTGCCTCCTGCTGTTTTAGTAACTGAATTTTCCCAGTTACCACCTCTAATTGTTTTAATAAATGAACTCTCCAGTTAACTATCTCCAGCAGTTTCAATAAAGGATTTTTCCCAGTAACGATGGCCTACTGTTTGGATAACAGAATTCCATCAATAATTGTCTCCTATTATTTTGATATATGTATTCTCTCAGTAACTGTAGCCTGCAGTTTTGATAACAAAATTCTTGTTTTAATAAATGTACTCTGTAACTGTCCACAATTGTTTTAATAACTTAATTCTCCTAGTATCTACCTCTCATTTCTTTAATAATTGAATTCTTCCAGTGACTTCTGGTATTTTTATATGTGAGATTCCCAGTAACCATCTCCAAATGGTTTAATATCTAAATTTACCACATTACAGTGCCCCACTGCTTTTGGAAATGAATTCTCCGAGTGATGGTCTCCTGCTGTTTTAATAACAGAAGTCTCCTAATAATTGCCTCCCATTGTTTCAATAAGTTAATCATCCCATAACTAAAATTCATCACTGAGTTTTTCCAGTAACCATCTTCTGATGATTCCTCTCTGTAACTGTCTTCTGAATTCTCCCTGCTTTTTTTTTGAAATAAACTCTTCCTGTAATTCTACCCAGCTGCATTAATAAAGACATTCTCTTGGTAACTCTCTCTTGGTGATTTAACAAATTTTCCCAATGACTGTCTCCTGCACTTTGAATAAATTTATTCTCCTTCTAAATTTCCACCTCCCCCCCCACAATTTTAGTAAGTTAATTCTCCCAGTAACCCTCAGTAGCAACTGAATGCTCTCAATAACCGTCTCACACAGTTTAATCGATGATTCCTCAAAGTAACTGTGAGCCACTGTATCCTGCTATTAACAAACACGGATTCTCCTAGTAACAATATTCCATTATCTTGATAAACGAGTTCTCCAGAAAATGGTTTTCCTCTCTTTCTGCTGGTAACTGTCCACCATTGCTTTAATAACAACTGAATTTGCCAAGGAACCGTATCCTATGTTTTATTGAATGAATTCTTCAATCATCTGTCTACTGCTGTTTCAACAAATGAATTCTCTCAGTAACTGTCTACATCTGCTTTTTTGACTGAAGTCTTCCACTAAGTGTCTCCTAGTTTTAATAACTGAATTCTCAGAAGAACTGTATTCCCGTTTTAATAACTGAATTTTTCTAGTGACAGTGCCCTGCTGTTTTAATAAATTGGATCTCCCTGTGCTGTATCCCGATATTTTAATAAATAAATTCTCTAAGAACGGTCTCCATCTATAACAAGAAATGAATTCTCCCTGTAACCGTCTCCAGCAGTTATAATGTGTGAATTGCCCCCAAAATGGTCTCCTGCTAATATAACGTTATTTCTCCCAGAAACTGCCTCCTGCTATTTTAATAATTGCATTCTCCCAGCAGTTTTGTAAATCCCCCACAGTAACTGACTTCCAAACTGATTTAATAACTGAATTCTCCCAATGACTTTTACCACTATTTTATTGAATGAATTCTTCCAAAATTCTCTTCTATTTTAATAAACTAGTGTTTCAAATAACATTCTGTTGGCATTTTAATAAATCAATTTTTCCAGCAACTGCCCTCCATGGTTTTATAGTTGAATTTTCCCACAAATGTCTCCTGCTGTAAAAAAATGAATACTCCCTGTTAACTATATTCCACTACTTTAATAAGTATATTATCCCAAAAATAATATCCATGTTAAGATAAAGTAATTCTGGCAGTAACAGATGAATTCTAGTAACTGCCTCCATCTGTTTTATAATATAATTATCCTAATAAAAGTCTCCCAATGGTATAATACAGGAATTTTGCCAGTAACTGTCCTGTTGTTTAAATAACACAATTCTCAATGTAACTGCCTGCTACTTTTTTAATAAATGAATTCTCAAATCAGCCATCCCCTGTTGATTTAATAGATGATTTTTTCCAGTAACTGTCCCTGCTAATTAAATAAATTCTCCCAGTAACTGTCCCCGCTGATTTAGTAAATGCTCCCAGTAACCGGCCCCGCTGATTTAATAAATTCTCCCAGTAACCGTCCCCGCTGATTTAGTAAATGCTCCTAGTAACTGTCCCCGCTGATTTAGTAAATTTTCCCAGTAACCGTCCCCTACTGATTTAAAAGGGAAATGCTCCCAGTAACTGTCCTTGCTGACTTAATAAATTCTCCCAGTAACTGTCCCCACTGATTTAGTAAATTTTCCCAGTAACTGTCCCCGCTGATTTAGTAAATGCTCCCAGTAACTGCCCCCTACTGATTTAAAAGGGAAATCCTCCCAGTAACTGTCCTTGCTGATTTAATAAATTTTCCCAGTAACTGTCCCCGCTGATTTAAAAGGGAAATCCTCCCAGTAATTCTCCCCGCTGATATAATAAATTCTCCCAGTAACTGTCCTCGCTGATTTAATAAATTTTCCCTGTTACCGTCCCCGCTGATTTAAAAGGGGAAATCCTCCCAGTTACTGTCTCCTGCTGTCTAAATGAATTAACTTTCCCAGTGATTGTCTCACCTGCTATCATGTATGAATTTGCCCAGCCATTATCTCCCACTGATTTCATAACTGAATTATTTCACAGTTTCACTACTTTATTAATTTGGTTCTCCCACAAATTTTTATCCTGCTCCAATAAAACAGAAGGCACCTCACAGTGATTTTGTTGTGAATATATCCTTTCATTAAGTGTTACACATGACTATCTGCAGAAAAAAGGACTAAGCAAATTAATGAGGCTAAAAGACCAGCACACTGCCTTATATCCCAGGTCTGAAAGGAAATGGCTACAAAGATAGTGGATGTAATTGTACTTGTAATGCAAATATAATTGATAGTTGATTGTAATCTACCAACATTCCACAGATTCTGGTGGGTGAGATGCAACTGGAATAACGCATACAGTTTTGTTTTGCATACTTGAAGAAAAATGTGCTTGCATTGAGGCAATACAGAGAATGCTCATTTAGTTGATTCCTGGGAATACAGATTTACAGATAACTGGAGCAGGAATGGGTTATTTGGAAATTCGAGCCTGCTACATCGTTCAAAACGATTATAGCTGATCGTCCAAGTTGAGCGCGCTTTTCCTGCAATTGAGTCAGGTTTATTGTCATCTGCAGAAGTCCATGTATACACAGGTGCAATGAAAAACTTACTTGTAGCAGCATCACAGGCACATAGCATTAGAGACACAACATTCACAAGAAAAACATAAATTATCCAAAAATTATACAAGAAAGAACACAATTAGAACAAAAATACAAAAAACAAAGCAAAGCATTCTCATGTCCCTTGGCACCTTCAATCTTAAGAACCATATCTAACTACATTTAATAATTTAGCTTCAACTGCTTTCTGTGATAGAGAACTTCACAGCTTCACCACCCTCTCGGTGAAGGAATTTCTCTTCATCCCAGTCCTAAACAGTTTATCCTGTATTCTTAGGCTGTGACCCCTAGTTCTGGACTTGACTACCACTGGGACATTATTCCTGTATCTCCTCTGACCAGTCCAATGATGATTTCATATGTTCCAATGAGATCTGCTCTCAATCTTCTGAACTCCAGTGACTATAAGCCCAAATATCCCAATTGCTCTTCATACATCAGCCCTACCAACCCACGAATCAGCCTGGTGATTCTTTGTTGCATTCTCTTCATAGAACATCCTTCCTTAGATTAGCAATCCAAAACTGCACACAATACTCAAGCTGCTTTAAGAACTGAATTCTTGCAGCAACCGACTTGCATTGATTTCATTAATGACCTGGAGGGGTGGTTAAAAGCGACGTATCCAAGTTTGCCAATGACATGAAAATAGGTGGGGGAGCATGTTGCAGTGAGGATATTGTGATTCTGCAATGGGATATAGGTAGAGTGATTGGGCAAAAACTTGTCAAATGGAGCTTAATGTGAGGTCATGCACTTCAGTTGTAGGAATCAAAGGGCAGATTATTATCTAAATGGAGAGAGACTGCAAATGAGTGAACATAGAACATTACAGCACAGTACAGGCCCTTCAGCCCACAATGTTGTGCCGACATTTTATCCTGCTCTAAGATCTATCTAACGCTTCCTTCCCACATTACCCTCCATTTTTCTATCATCCATGTGGCTATCTAAGAGTCTCTTAAATGTCCCTAATGTATCTGCCTCCACAACCTTTGCCGGCAGCGCGTTCCACGCACCCACCACTCTCTGTGGAAAAACGTACCCCTGACATCCCCCTTATATCTTCCTCCAATCACTTTAAAATTATGCCCCCTCATGTTAGCCATTGTCGCCCTGGGAAAAAGTCTCTGACTGTCCACTCGATCTATGCCTCTTATCATCTTGTACACCCTATCAAGTCACCTCTTATCCTCCTTCTCTCCAAAGAGAAAAGCCCGAGCTCACTCAACCTATCCTCATAAGACATGCTCTCCAATCCAGGCAGCATCCTGGTAAATCTCCTCTGCACCCTCCTTGAAGCTTCCACATCCTTCCTATAATGAGGCGAGTGAAGTTCAGCAGGATTTAGATGTTCTAATGCATGAATCACAAGGAGTTAGTAGGCAGGTGTAGCGAATGGTGAGGACGGCAAATGGCACTTTCGCCTTTATTGTAAAGCGGTCGGAGTTTAGAAATAATTGTACAGAATGCTGATGAGGCCACATCTGTGGTACTATGCACAATTTTGGTCCCTTCACCGAACAAAGGATATAGTACCACTGGAGGCAGTCCAAAGCAGATTCACCAGGTTAATTCCTGCGATTACAGTATTATCTCATCAAGAAAGGCTAAACAGGTTGGGTCTGGTTTCTTTGGAGTTTAGAAGAATGAGGGATGATGTTATTGAGATGTATAAGATCCTAAGGGGGCTTGAAAGGGTAGATGTTGAGATGTTTCACTCATGGGAAGAGTCTCAAACAAGGGGACATAGTTTCAAGATAAGGGGCTGGTCATTTAAAACTGGAGTACGTAAAATTTTCTTCTCACAGAGAATTCTACCCCAGAGAGTTGTGGTGCCTGGATCGTTAGAAGTATTTAAATTGGAGGTAGATAACTGGGATATTGAGGGCTACAGGGATCTGGCACCAGACGAGATGAGGCCTGGGGCAGATCAGCTAAGACTGTATTGAATGGTGGGGCAGGCTTGAGGGGCCAAGTGGCCTACTCCTGCTCCTATTTTCCAGGGTTTTTGTGTCTCCCACAGTTTTAATGAATAAACGCCCTCTGTGAGAGTCTTCCATTTTATTTAAATAAATGAATTCTCCCAGTAATTGTCTCCTGCTGCTCAAATAATGGAATTTTCCCAATAACAATCTTCTACTCTTCTAAAAAAAATTAAGTCACCCAGCAACGTCTCCCATTGATTTAATGAACTACGTCTCCAAAGCAATTGTCACCCATTGTTTTAATAAATGAATGGCCTTAGTAACCGTCTTCTGCTGATTTAGTAAATGAAGCCTTTCTCCATCGTAATAATTAATTCTTCCAGCAACTATTTAATGTTTCTTAACATCTGAGTTCTCCAGTAGCTGCCTCCCACCATTATAATACCTGAATTCTCTCAGTAACTGTCTGCCACTGATTCATTAACTGAATTCTTCCAGTAATTCTTTCCTGATATTTTGAACTGAATTCTCCCAGTAACTGTCTCCCATGATTTTGAACCGAACTCACCCAGTAACTATCTCTCACTGATTTAATAATTGAATTCTCCCAGTAACTGTCTCCCACTGATTTAATAACTGATTTCTCACAGGAATACTCTCCCATTGTTTTGTTGATACACTCTCCTTATTTCTCTTTAGTGCATCTTGAAGAACTGAATTATTCAGCTGTCTATGACAGTTTCAGTAATTGAATTCTTCCAGGAACCAACTACTACTCTGTTAATAAATGAATTTTCCCAGTCACCATCTCCCACTGCTAAGTAATTGCTTTTTTTCCCCCAAGAACTATCTCCTGCTTGTTTTAATACATGAATTCTCCAAGTGTTTATATATGATTTCTCCCAATAACTATCATTTTAATATACGAAATGTCCTGATTATTGACTGCATTTGTTAGTATAAATTAATTCACTCATTAACTATCACCCACAGTTTTAACAAAAAAATTTCTCCCAGTAACTGTGTCATGCTGTTTTAATAATTGAATTTTCCTGCAGCTGTCTCCTACTCTGTTCAGAAATGAATTCTCTCATTAAGTCTCTTGCACTGTTTAAATAAAAAGACTATTTTAGATCTAGTATTGTGTAATGTGAAGGGGTTAATTAATTAATAACCTGGTAGCTGGTACACCTTTATGGCAGAATGTTCATAGGATAACAGAATTTTACTTTAAGATTCATTCTGATTTAGGTTAACCTGACACCTAATTCCAAATCTAAAGAAAGATTAGAGGCATGATTTGACTGTGGTAGATAGGGAAAAAAAGATATTACAATAAACAAAGGCTAATGTTTAAAAAAATAAAATACAAAGTTCATAACCGAAATATATTTAGCCATACAATCCAATAGCAAAGGTTGTTCAGCTGTGGCTAACACGAGAAGTTAAGGATTGTATTACATAAAAGGAAAAAGACTTACAATGCTGTCAAAATAGTAAGCCTGAGGATTGGGAACATTTCAGAATTCAACAAAGGAGGAACAAGCAATTGTTAAGGAAAGGTGAAATATGAGAGAAGCCAAGCCAAAAAGACAGACTATAAAAACTTCTGTAGATATGTAAAAAAAAAGCAAAGGATTAACATGTGTTCATTCGGGTCCCTTATGGACTGAGGCAGGAGAGATTAATTTGGGGCATAAGGGAATGGCAAAGAAATTAAACAAAGATTTTCATGGAATCGTACAGCATGGAAACAGTCCATTCAGCCCAACTTATCCACATGACCAATGGGCACCCTTCCGTATTAATCCCATTGCCCAGCACTTGGTCAGAAGCTCTCTGTGCCTAAGTGATTCAAGTGCTCACCTGGACACTTCTTAAGTGCTGTCAGCAACTCAGCTTCAACCACTCTCTCAGGCAGTGTATTCCAGGTACTCACCACTCTCTGGGTAAAGAAGGTTCCCCTCATATCCCTTCTAAATTTTTTCCCCCTTACCTTAAATCTATGTTCCCTAGATTTATCTACCCCAGATATGGGGAAAAGTTTCCTGCGGTCTACCCTATGTATACCCTTCATAATTTTATACCCCCTCATTATTTGATATACCTCAATCTGTCCTTTCTTATCCTCCTCTGCTCCAGGGAAAAAAGACTAAGTTTCTCCAATCTCTCCTCATAACTTAACTCTCCCTCCCAGGCAAGGTCCTGGTGAATCTCATTTGCACCCTCTCCAGTGTTATCACATTCTTCTCATATGTTGGTGACCAAAACTGTACACAGTACTCAAGCTGAGGTCTGACCAGGGTTTTTTGTTATGAATTTGGAGCATAATTTCCCTACTCCTGTATTCAATATCCAGACTAACGAAGGCCAGTATGAAGGAAAGGGTGGAAATAGTAACAGAGTCTGGAAGGTGATAGGTGGAAATGTCCACCTATCACCTTCCAGCATCTATCACCAGTATCTCCACCCTTCACTCCCCCACTGTCTCCATCTGCCAATCATCCCCTCCTCACCTGGATCCACCTATCACTTGCCAGCTCTTGCCCCAGCCCTCCCCCTCACCTCTTTATACCGGCCATCTCCCTTCTACTCTTTCAGTCCAGGTGAAGGGTCTTGACCTGAAATGTCAACTGTCCATGTCCCTCCACAGATGCTGCCTGACCCGCTGAGTTCCTCCAGCAGCTCATTTTCTTTTTGGCTCCAGATTCCAGCACCTGCAGTCTCTTGTGTCTCTACAATTACAAGCCTTTTCCCTGCTGCCTTTCTTGAAAAGGGGGACTTCATTTGCTGTCCTCCAGTCATCTGGAACCTCACTTGTATCCAGCAAAGATTTAAAAACATCAGCCAGGGCCCCAGCAATCTCTTTCCTTGCCTCCTCTAGCAACCTGCGATAAATTCCATCTGGCCCTGGAGATTTATCCATATTTGAGACTGTCAAGGCATCAAGTACCACCTCTTTGCTTATAGAGACCTGCACTAGTCTCCTACCTACCTCTTCTCTGAATTCTGTGCCTGCCTGCATGGAAGATGCAGAAAACCATCACAGAAATATTGGAAGGCTATTAGCCTCGGACTAAAAGAGGTACAAAAAGAAGTTACCCTTAGTAAAAGTAGTGTTGGAGAAATGAGTGGGACTGAAAGCCAACAAATCTATTGGACTTGCATTAGAGGGTGTGCAGCAAAGTTTCAGCAGATTAATTCCTAGAATGAGGAGCCCGATACTGAAGAGAGATTAGGCAGACTGGGTCAAAACTCTCCAGATTACTGGAGAATGAGAGATCTTAATGATTTGGGGCTTGAGAGAGTAGATCCAGAGTAAATGTGGAGGAACTGAGGGATCTTGGGGTCCACGTCCATAGATCCCTCAAGGTTGCCACACAGGTCGATAGGGTTGTTAAGGAGGCGTATGGAGTGTTGGCCTTCATTAGTCGGGTTATTGTGTTCAAGAGCCGCGAGGTGATGTTGCAGCTCTATAGAACTCTGGTTAGACCACATTTGGAGTATTGTGTTCAGTTCTGGTCACCTCATTATAGGAAAGATGTGGAAGATTTAGAGAGGGTGCAGAGGAGATTTACCAGGATATTGCCTGGATTGGAGAGCAAGTCTTATGAGGATAGGTTGAGTGAGCTAGGGCTTTTCTCTTTGGAAAGAAGGAGGGCAAGAGGTGACTTGATAGAGGTGTACAAGATGATAAGAGGCATAGATCGAGTGGATAGTCAGAGACTTTTTCCCAGGGTGACAATGGCTAACACAAGGGGACATAATTGTAAGGTGATTGGTGGAAGGTATAAGGGGGATGTCAGGGGTAAGTTTTTTTACACAGAGAGTGGTGGGTGCATGGAATGCACTGCTGGCAGAGGTTGTGAGGGCAGATACATTAGGGACATTTAAGAGACTCTTAGGTAGCCACATGAATGATAGAAAAATAGGGGGCTATGTGGGAGGGAAGGGTTAGATAGATCTTAGAGCAGGATAAAGTGTCAGCACAACATTGTGGGCCGAAGGGTCTGTACTGTGCCGTAGTGTTCTATGTTCTAGATCCAGGGACAACGCTTCCCCTGCCTGGGGTGCAGAACGAGGAGGGGTCACCAGCACAGTATCAGCAGTCAGCCATTTAGGACTCAGATGAGAAAACAGTTCCTCAGCCAGAGAGCAGTGAATGGTTAGAAGTGGGCTGTGGAGGCTCAGATGCTCAGTGTATTCAAGATGGAGATGGGTAGATTTTTAGTTAAGCAAATCAGGGGATATGGGATTAATACAGGAAAGTAGCACTGAGGTAAAAGACTACTCACGATCTGATTGCATGTCAGAACAGGCCAGAGGGGCTGCACATTAATTTCTTATGTTTTCCCAGATACTGATTTGAACTCCTTTGTAACCGTCTCCCACTGTTTAACGACTGAATTCTGCCTGTAACCGTCTCCCACTGTTTAACGACTGAATTCTCCCTGTAACTGTCTCCCGCTGTTTAACGACTGAATTCTCCCTGTAACTGTCTCCCGCTGTTTAACGACTGAATTCTCCCTGTAACTGGCTCCCACTGTTTGACAACTGAATGCTTCCACTAGGTGTCTCCACTGTTTTAAAAACGAATTCTGCCAAGGACTTGCTGCTACTTTTAATAAATTAATTCTCTCTGTAATCTTCTCTTGCTATTCTAATAAACAAACGCCTTCAGTGTTCTGGGTAATGCAGTGGGGGCTCTGATCTGGGTACAGTGTCCTGACCAAACACATGAAATGGTTGACGTGTTGACATGTGAAGGCATGTGTAAGTCTCGGCTTCTCTAGGCTGCATTGCCATGGCTCATTCGTTGATCACCTCTACTCCACATCTCCATCTCGCCTGCAGTAACCTTTAACCCCTTTAATCATCACATATCTACGTACTGCTGCCTTAATAAGATTCAACCCAGCACATAGATGCAATCATAAGGGAAGTACACCAATGTCTTTACTTTCTCAGGAGGTTAAGGAGGTTTGGCTCGTCACTGAACACTCTAACAGACTTCTACAGGTGTACTGTTGAAAGTATCCTGACTGGTTGCATCACGGTCTGGTATGGAAATTCGAATGCGCAGGAACGTAAGAAGCTGCAGAGAGTAGTGGACTCAGCCCAATACATCACAGGCACATCCCTCCCCACCATTGGTAGTATCTACAGGAGGCGCTGCCTCGAGAAGGCAACATCCATCATCAAAGATCCCCACCATCCGGGCCATGCCATCTTCTCGCAGCTACCATCGGGCAGGAGGCACAGAAGCCTGAAGTCCCACACCACCAGGTTCAAGAACAGCTACTTCCCTTCAACCATTCTGTTCTTGAACCAACCGGCAAAACCCTAATCACTACAGTTTAGCAACACTATGATCACTTTGCACTAAAACGGACTTTGTTTTTTATTGGTCTAATTGTGTTCTTTCTTGTAAAAATTGTGTATTATGTTTCATTTATGTTTTTCCTGTGAATGCTGCCTATATGATGCTTTGTGCCTGTGATGCTGCTGCAAGTAAGTTTATCATTGCACCTGTGCATATTATAATAATCTTGACTTTGACGTCGACTCTGCTTTCAGTGCTCTTTGACGAACAGAGTACCAAAGACCCACCACTCTCTAAGAGAAATAAATCACCAGAACTCTGAATTAAAAGGGCCACCCCATATTTTTAAATGGTGGTCCCTAGTTCTAGATTCTCCCATAAGAGAAACCGTCCTCCCATCATCCACCTAAGACCCCTCAGGATTGCATATGTTTCAATCAAAATCAAGACGTTACAGGTGCCCCTGCATAAAGGGGGTGTTGGGTCCCTAGAAGATGGTCAGTATTGCAATTTGCCATAACGCGAAGCTGCGTTGTTTGTGCATGCGTCAAGAAAAGCAAATTGCAAAGCAATAAACGTTGTGTTTATTTATTGCAACACACACAAACTGCTGGAGGAACTCAGCAGGTCAGGCAGCATCAATGGGAGGAAATAGTCGATGTTTCGGGTTGGGACCCTTCATCGTTACTGGAAGGAAGAGGGAAGAAGCCAGAATAAACAGGTAGAGGGAGGGGGAGGAGCACAGGCTGGCAGGTGAAAGGGGGAAGGTAGGTGGGTGGGGGAGGAGGAGATGTAAGAAGCTGGCAGGTGGTAGGTGGAAGAGGCAAAGGGTTGAAGAAGAAGGAATCTGATAGGAGAGGACAGTAGGCCATGGAATAGAGGGAAGGAGGTGGGGAACCAGAGGGAGGTGATGGGCAGGTCGTGAGGGCGGGGGAGGTGAAAAGGGGTGAGGGGGCCACAGGAATGAGGGTAAACAAATGGGGGGTGGGGGGAAGTAAAGGGAAAAGAGAGGGGAATGGTTACCGGAAGTTAGAGAAATTGACGTTGATACCTTCAGGTTGGAGAGTCTGGTTTCTGCCCTCTTCCTTTCCAGTCCTGATGAAGGGTCTCAGCCCGAAATGTCAACTGTTTATTTCCCTCCAGAGATGCTGCCTGGCCTGCTGAGTTCCTCCAGCATTTTGTGTGTGTTGCTCCAGATTTCCAGCATCTGCAGAATCTCTCGCATCTGTGTTTATTCATTTACTTTTCTCTCACACAAATTCCGTGAGAGGGAATTTTATTCCGCTTCTCAAACTTACAGGTAGCGATTTGTGATTCCTATAAGGACGAATTTCCATAACCTGAGCGGACGTGACACGGGTGTTGCCCGTACTGGGACTAGCAATGTAGAGGCCTGGATTTAAAATCCAGAGTTCAACCACCCCTCCTCCCCCATCAGCATAGCTGAGAAATTTAAAATAAGCCTGGGGAATTATAAAGGGAAGCTGGTATTGACTGGTATTGATAAGGAAAGCACTGGACTGTTGCTTTGTTGTTAAATAGTGATCTGGATTAATGATGCAGTTCACCTTCAGGGAAGGTAGTAGGCTGCCCTTATATGCTCCCTTCTGGATATGAATCCAGGCTGCACTGGCGCCCTCTGAAATGATCCTTTGGTACACAATTAAGTAAGTGTAGGCAATAAATACCTGGCTACGCCCACTTATAAACAATGTATCAGCGAAAACAGAGGCTCCTTAAATTTGGGGTCATTCACTGCAGTTTCTGTCTGCTCCACCCAGGACTGCACAGTTCATGAACATTTCCGGACATTATACAACACATATGTGAATCCTCATGTGTAGATCAAATCATACATTGCATCATATGTGAGCATCCATTCAGCTTTACACACATAAAATAATTTCTTATAAGTTTTATGCATGTAATAGGCCATCCAATAAGACTTAAGGTATTGACGCTGAAATTTAGCTAAAATTCTCAGAGGGCTCAGATAGATTTGGGGAGGATGTTTCTCCTGGCTGAGGAGGCTGGAATTCAAAATGAGGGGGAGGCCATTTATGACTGAAATTTTGTCACAGAGGGTGGCAAATCTTTAGAATCCTCTGGCCCAGAGGCTCAGTCATAAAGTTCATTCAAAACTGAGATGGAGAGAATTCTGGAATAGTAAGGGTCGTAGAATCATACAGCACAGAGACAAGCCCTTCATCCTTCCAAGTCTGCCCCAACCATCAACCACACATTTACACCATCTGAGTCATGCCCTCTTCTCACTGCTACTGTTGGGCAGGAGGTACAGAAGCCTGAAGTCCCACACCACCAGGTTCAGGAACAGCTACTTTCCTGCAACCATCAGGTTCTTGAACCAACCTGCACAACCCTAACCCTACCTCAGCAATGGAACACTACGGACCACCTCTTGTGCTACCAGGGACTTGTCTCTGATTGTAGCTTGTATTGCACTAATGTCTCGTTTAGTACAGTCTTTTATTTCTTCACTGCCTGGTATAATTTATGTATAGAAAATCAAAAGTCCTGTTTATTGTCATAGGCACAAGTACATGTATGTACCGGTGCAATGAAAAGCTTACTCCCAGCAACGTCACAGGCTCATACATAGCATCAGATGCACAACATTCGCAAGAAAAACATAAATTAAGCATAAATTATACAAGATTTTTTACAAGAAAGAACACAATTAGAACAAAAAAAAGCAAGTCCATTGTAGTGCAAAGTGGTCATAGTGTTGTTATACTGAGATAGTTATTATGATCATATGAACGTATTTATGTTCTGTGTGTTGTCTGAACCTATGTGCCTGTGATGCTGCTGTAAGCAAGTTTTTCATTGTACCTGTACCCCACCATACCTGTGCATCTGACAATAAACTCGATTTGACCCTAATTCAACATTAATTCCACTTTTTTTTTATTCTCCCCACATTCTCATCAACTCCCCCCAGATTCTACCACTTACCTAAACACTAGGGGCAATTTACAGTGGCCAATTAACCTACCAATCTGCAGGTCTTTGGAATGTGGGAGGAAACTGAAGCACCTGGAGGAAACCCCAGCAGTCACAGGGAGAGCAAACAAACCCCACCCAGACAGCATCTGAAGTCAGGATTGAACCCAGGTCTCTGGGGCTGCGAGACAGTGACTCTACTAGCTATGCTACTGTGCTGCCCAGGTAATCAAGGGATTTCCGGCTAGGGATTAATGAAAGGTTCCGTTTCTGTGGAGTATAAATGCTGGCAAAGACCTGTGGGCCATGCACCTGTGAGATTCAATGAAATGGTAAAATGACTTCTGAGTCCATTAATATAGCCAAGGCAAGGGTGCGAGGAAGGCAATGGGGAGCAACTGGAGACACAGACCACCCCTTCTCAAAAATCTGGTGAAGTTATACATGCACACCCCCCCGATATGATGAAGTATGTAGATATGGCCCAGCATAAACTGGAAAATTTAGTTCTATCCATGCCCTTATATGCAGCAGACTATAAACACACACAGGATTGTTTGAGTTTGCAGAAGGACTAATAGGGTTAGTCCACACCAAGCTTTCAAAACAGAATTCAATATGACAGCTATCACTGTGTACTCTTATTAGGTTTATGTACGCATACGATAAAATAAACATTTTAAAATTGCAAGATTATATTTCGAAACTGCAATAAATTTAACAGCATTTTGATTTGCTCGAGCAAGCAATGCCTTTTGGAAGACTTCGATACTCATTTGGTTTCATTTGTTTCTTTTTAAAAAGAGCCACTCACTTTGATTGCTGAACCCATAGGAATCTTGGGTAAACCTTGGTTGTCTATTAATTATGAGCAAGGGTTATATTTTTCTATTATAATGCTTAAAATATTGAGCCTTTCACATTTTCAGGTTTCTCTAGGACAGGTTGGAGATAACCCAAAGCACAAGGATTTTATCCAGATCTTAAATTCCACTGTTTTTGGCTGTTCATCATACCCATGGCATGTCTCGATTCACCATAGAAAGCATCCAATCCAGATGCATCACAGCTTTGTATGGCAAATGCTCTGCCCGGGACCGCGAGAAACTGCAGAGAGCTGTGGACACAGCCCAGCACATCACGAAAACCAGCCTCGCCTCCATGGACTCTCTACACTTCTCACAGCCAACATAATCAAAGACCCCACCCACCCTGGACATTCGCTCTTCTCCCTCCCTCCCAGCAGGCAGAAGATACAAAAGCCTGAAAGCACATACCACCAGGCTCAAGGACAGCTCCTATCCTGCTGTTATCAGGCTATTGAACTGTTCCCTAGTACGATAAAATGGACTCTTGATCTCACAATCTACCTCGTTACAGCCTTACACCTTATTGTCTACCTGCACTGCACTTTCTCTGTAACTGTGACACTTTATTCTGCATTCTGATATTGTTTTTCCCATGTACTACCTCGATGTACTGATGTGATGAAATGATCTGTATGGATGGGATGCAAAACAAAGTTTTTCACTGTACCATGGTACATGTGACAATGATAAACAAATTTACAATTTAGTTCATTTTTAAAGAACAACATGGCAGAAAATAGGATCCTAACACAGCAATGTCCAGTAATTCCAAGCCATGACCAGGGACACCTCCTGTCTGAATATCCAAAAATGGACAAGCATTTCAAAGGGAGCCAGCTGAGGCATGGTGGTGTATTTTAGTCAACATTGTCCCTTTCTTCAGAACTAAAGTCAATTGCAAGGCCATCCTGACTGATGAGGAATCTTGGTTGCTTTAACCCAAGTAGAATCAGCATTGATGCTCAGGCTGAGAAACTTGGTGATATATGGGCCTAGGACCCAATTCCCACTCTTGTATCCCTGGGAGAAAACCCAACATCCCAGCAGCTTTATCAACTATTTTTGGTGGTTCCTGCACTAACCTGCATTATCCCTCTCCTCCTCTGCAGTTCCCAATTTCCCACTTTTCATCCAACTTGCTTTGCTGCATACAATCTCATCTGGCAATGTTTTCTCTACTCACTCAGTTCATTAATGACCTTTTACTCCAATCGTTACTATCCAACTCACTTGTTGACATTAGAAAATATTTGACTCTCTATTCCCTAAGTTAAGCCTTTTACTTACATAGTGAAAAGTTGAGTCACTACTGTGAATTCCTGTGGACTGCAACAAAGGCAGGCACGGTAGTGTAGTGGTTAGCGTAACGCTATTACCGCGTTCAATTCCGGCCACTGTCTGTAAGGAGTTTGCGTGTTCTCCCCATGTCTGCGTGGGTTTCCTCTGGGTGCTCCGGTTTCCTCCCACATTCCAAAGACGTATGGGTGGTCATGCTATGTTGGCGCCGGAAGCGTGGCGACACTTGCGGGCTGCCCCCAGAACACTCTACGCAAAAGGTGCATTTCACTGTGTGTTTCGATGTACATGTGACTAATAAAGATATCTTATCTGAATAGAAGGCTATAGCACAGAGGCCATTGGCCCATCAAGTGGCAGCAATGGAGCCTGTTCCACTCCCCTGCCTTCTCTACATAACTCTCCAGGTCTTCTTCTTTCAAGTCCAGCAAAAATCTGATAATCTGCTATTATATTGTTTTTAAATCCCAATAGTTCGGCATTGAGCCTGTTTCCGGTGCTCCCTTTAAATTCACCCGGATCCTGCTTCCCGATATCCCTTCAAACTCATCGGGCCCCCATTTCCCTCACTCCCTTTAGACTCACTGGGATCCTGTTTCCTGCTCCTTTTACACAGAATGAGTTCCCTGGAAAAATTTCTTAATCCAGTGTGTAACTTCTAAAAAAAAAATGAATTAAAAGCGTGTTGGGATATTAACAGGAGAAACATCCAATAATTCGGAAAATCGGTCAGCCGGACACCACCAGGGGTGGTGTTGGAATGACCAATTCACAGGATAGTGTGGGATTGCACCTCTTCACAGTCAGCTGATACCCTGCCATTCAATTAAAAGCTCCTGAAGTACCTTGGTTGGGTCACGGTCTTTCCCGACAGCTGATCAACCACTCTTTGGCACTGTGCCCTCTCATTCCTTTAGGTTGTGAAATGTTTCATAGAACATAACAACACAGTACAGGCCCTTCGGCCCACAATGTTGTGCCGATGTTTTATCCTGCTCTAAGAGCTATCTAATCCTTCCCTCCCACATAGCCCCCCATTTCTCTATCATTCATGTGTCTATCTAAAAGTCTCTTAAATATCCCTAATGTATCTGCTCCCACAACCTCTGCCGGCGGTGCGTTCCACGCACCCACTACTCTGTGTAAAAAACTTACCTCTAACATCCCCTTTATATCTTCCTCCAATCACCTTAAAATTATGCCCCCTCGTGTTAGCCATTTTCACCCTGGGAAAAAGTCTCTGACTGTCCACTTGATCTATGCCTCTTATCATCTTGTACACCTCTATCAAGCCACCTCTCATCCTCCTCCTCTCTAAAGAGAAAAGCCCTAGCTTGCTCAACCTATCCTCATAAGACATTTCCTTTAATAAGTTTCATAAGTTTCCTTTTCTAAAATTGTTCAATTTTTAATTTATTTTTTTTCTTATTTTTACAGTGTCAGCTAATGCCATGTTCATAGAATTCTTGAGTCCAAGTCAGAAGGTTCCAAGCTTAATTCTTTTAAATTTAAGTTGGTATATTGATTTATTATTGTCACATTTACCAAGGTACAGTGAAAAACTTGTCTTGCATACCGATCGTACAGGTCAATTCATTACACAGTGCATTGAGGGTGCACAAGGTAAAACAACAAGAGAATGCAGAACAAAGTATTACAGCTACAGAAAAAGTTCAGTGCAGGAAGACAACAAGGTGCAAGGCCATAAAGAGGTAGATTGCGAGGTCAAGAGTCCATCTTATCATCCTCGGGGACCGTTCAATAGTCTTATGGTGGGGTCCACATCCATAGATCCCTCAAGGTTGCCACGCAGGTCGATAGAGTTGTTAAGAAGGTGTATGGAGTGTTGGCCTTCATTAGTCGGGGTACTGAGTTCAAGAGCCACGAGGTGACGTTGCAGCTCTATAGAACTCTCGTCAGACCACACTTGGAGTATTGTGTTCAGTTCTGGTCGCCTCATTATAGAAAGGATGTGGAAGCTTTAGAGAGGGTGCAGAGGAGATTTACCAGGATGTTGCCTGGATTGGAGAGCATGTCTTATGAGGATAGGTTGAGCGAGCTCGGACTTTCCTCTTTGAGGAGGAGGATGAGAGGTGACTTGATAGAGGTGTACAAGGTGATAAGAGGCTCAGATGGAGTGGACAGTCAGAGACTTTTTCCCAGGGCGACAATGGCTAGCATGAGGGGACGTAATTTTAAGGTGACTTGGAGGAAGGTATAAGGGGGATGTTTTTTTACACAGAGAGTGGAGGGTGCATGGAACGCACTGCCAGCAGATGTTGTGGGGGCAGATATATTAGGGATATTTAAGAGACTCTTAGATAGCCACATGAATGATAGAAAAATGGAGGGCTATGTGGGAGGGAAGGGTTAGATAGATCTTAGAGCAGGATAAAATGTTGGCACAACATTGTGGGCCGAAGGGCCTGTACTGTGCTGTACTGTTCTATGTTCTATAGGATAGAAGCAGGATAGAAACTGTCCTTGAGCCTGGTGGTACGTGTTTTCAGGCTTTTGCATCTTCTGCACGAAGGGAGGGGGGAAGAAGAGATTACTTCTCACAATGCAGCTTCTGCAGCCAGCACTTATTGCCCATCTCAAGTTTCTCTGGAGATGGTGGGGGGGGGGGGGGGAGTGAGCCGCCTTCTTGAGTCACTGGAGTCCTTCTGGTGAAGGTGCTGCCCACTGTGTTGCTGGGGAGGGACTTGCAGGAGTCAATCCCGGCAATGCTGAAGGACTGGTGATATATTTCCAAGTCAGGATGGTGTTTGGAGGGGAATCTGAAGATGGTGGTGTTCCCATGCACCTCTGCCCTGGCCAGTCATGGTGCTAGAGACTGCAGGCTTGGGAAGTACAGATGGAGGAGCCCAGATAAGTAACTGTGGTGCATTTTATATACGGTGCACACTGCGGCCTCTGTGCCCCAGTGATGGAAGGAATGGATGTTCACATCTGAATTAGGAGCAGGAGTGGGTCATGGTCATAGAGTCATACAGCATGGAAACAGGACCTTCAGCCCAAATGGTCCATGCCGGCCAAGATTCCCATCTAATCTAGTCCCATTTGCCTGCAATTGGCCCATATCCCTCTAAACCTCTCCTATCCATGTACCTATCAAGTACCCTTTAAATGTTGTTAATGTACCTGCCTCACCCACTTCCTCTGGCAAATCATTCCATATACTGATCACTCTTTGGGTGAAAAATTTGTCCCTCGGGTTCCTGTCAAATATCTCCCCTCTCACCTTAAACGTATGCCCTCTAGTTCTGGATTCCCCAACCCCAGGAAAAAGACTGTGTGCATTCACCCTATCTGCACCCCTCATGATTTTATACACCTCTATAAAATCACCACTCATTCTCTGACACTCCAGTGAAAAAAGTCCCAGCCTACTCAACCTTTCTCCATAACTCAGTCGCTCGAGTCCTGGCAACATCCTGTAAACCTCCTCTGCACTCTTTCCAGCTTAAAGCCTCTGTGTTCCCAACTAACAAACCCGTGTCTTAAGTAGCACATCATAGTTGCTCTGCAGTCTGGTATTTCAGGAGCACATTGCTGCATCAACACAAATTTGCTACTTATTGGACTCGTTGGTCTTTTAAAATGTGCAGAGAGCACGCATCTCTGGAGATCTTATCTCCCATCGTCTACTGCCTCCTGATGGTAAGAATGAAATAAATAAGAGTGATGACGTACATGCCATCAAAAGAAGGTTAAAAATCTTCAAAAAGGATTATGAACAGTTATAAAATATAAAGTAAATTAAATATCATCTGGTGACTTCATTAAGCCTGATTATCACTTAAGGCTGCAGAAGACATGGAGCCAACGTTACTCATAGAATTAAATGGAAACAGGCCCTTCAACCCAACTTGTCCATGCTGACCAAGTTGTCCACATTTGCCTCCTATCCGTCTAAACCTTTCCTATCCATCCAATCTCCTGCTAACGTCCCTACGGAATTGCCAGTGGATGCACCCATAACTGACCAATCCCCAGAGACATCGACGGCCATGGAACCTCTGTGCTGCCACCAGAACCTCTCATGGAGACCAGTGGAAACCACAAACTCCCAGAGCTCTCATATGGAGTATTTTTAATATTTGCAGTTAAATGTTTCTAGTAACAATTCTGAAATACCGATGGAATCTGATCAATCCTGAATGTATGTGAATGCCCTTCATGGTCAATTTAAACGGTAGCCACTGAGCCTGGGGGTGGGGCCTTGCTGGCTGTCAAAGCCGTTCTGTGAGAGCAGCCGGGGAGAGTCCTTGCAGCAGGCTGGGAGAAATAGTACAGCAGAGGGCACAGATGGCCAACTGTCCCACGGCAGGAGTAAACACTACCTCTTTGTACTCTGTTTTATTAGATGGGATTCAAATGTCTTCAGAACTGGGGCCCCTTTTCTGCAAAATATTAATACTCAAGACATGAGTAATTAAAATTTACACCATGTTCAAGGCAAAATGGAGCTCACAGAAATAAAAGTGGTGCAGTGATAAGGAGGACTTAACGGAGATGCTAATAACGAGACGGCCTGGAGTTCAGGTCGCAGATGACAGGATTGGAGGGGGATTGAAGAAAATTCTTATCACCCAGAGAAGGGTGGGTGTATGCAAGCTGCCCTCCACAAGCGTGTTGGATGCAGAAACTCCATTACATTTACAAAACGAGCACGCGATGTGCCATAAACTACAAGACCACTGACTGAGGACTGGACAGCCACTCGTCAGCCTGCATGGACATGACTGACTGAAATGGCTTTGCTCTGATCCATAAATTTTTCCAATTTTGTTCTATAACGAATGTGCAAAGTGGTGAAGGAAATTGGAGCTCAGGAGAGCTTGACGCTGGAACAAACTGTGATCAGGCATGTTTTATCCCCAAATACTCCTCCCCCAACCCATTTCTTCCTCTCTGCCTGTCACCTCTTTCCTCCAACCCCCCCCTCTCTCTCCCCTGTTGCACCCACTCTATCCCTTTCTCTCTCCCGTTGCGCCCACTCTCTCCCTTTCTCTCTCCCGTTGCGCCCACACTATCCCTTTCTCTCTCTCCCTTTCTCTCTCTCCCGTTGCGCCCACTCTATCCCTTTCTCTCTCCACCCCCTCTCTCTTGCTAGACCCAGACCCAGACTAGTGCAACTCCCTAATTATATAAACGCCAGTTTTTCGCAACCCATGTACAAGCTCCACTCAAGGAAATCCAAGACAGAAAATACCTCACATTGTTAAGAAAAAAAATTTGGAAATTCCAAGTAAGCAGTGGAAGTTGCTTCCTGCTGCCAATTCAGAGGATAGAAATACATTAGAGGAGCTCGGGATAAAAAAAGGTTGAAGCACACAGGAGTGGAAACACTTAGGTCAGGCTAAGAACATTTGAGCTCGATGACCAGTGAAGGGTCTTCAACTAGTAACATGAACCCATTTTCTCTTTTGACAAATGCTGCCCGACCTGCTGAGTATTTCCGGCAGTGTCTATTTTTATTCCAAATTTTTGGCATCTACAGGTTTTTCTTTTATTTTTTTTATCTCCCAAGAAGCTTGGGGTTTATTTGGAATGAAGCACACTGAGCTGTTGGTGCTAACTGAATGTTACAGACTGTCCAATAAAACAAGCTCATTTCAAGAAGAACTTGAATGTTCTTTTTTAAGCAAAAGCACTGGTTGTGAGAGACAACAGGACATAGTGCAAGTGTTTAACTACTCAGATCTGAAAGGGATTCTGTTGCTTTTATTGCTGCATTTCTCTTACTCTGAATCACCTTGCCGCAAAAAGCAGATGTATATCCACTGGTAAATATTCATAGAATCCCAGTTAATGAAATATGGCATCATTCTTACTTACAGTTTGATTTATGTCAATGGTAAGCAATGCTAGGACAACAGCATTGAGTAAAATATTCAGGAAATCAAGCGATACAGACAGTGTGGGAAAGGGGCGCTGAGGTGAATGATGAGGCATGATCTTTATTGAATGGTGGAGGAGTTTTGTTTTAAAGATATTTATTAGTCACCTGTACATCGAAACACACAGTGAAATGCATCTTTTTGCGTTACTGAGAATGTGCTGGGGGCAGCCTGCAAGTGTTGCCGTGGAAGGTCTAAACTGAGTAGATGGAACATAAACATTCCCCATCTGTGGAAACATTGAGAACCAGAGAAAACTGAATGAAGAACATCTTCTTTAAAATGCAGAGTGTGACTAGAACCTGGAACACTTTATTCAATCTAATTCCGAGGCTTTGGTTTTTAATTTCAATTATTTAACTAACTGACTTTAAACTCCCAGGTCTCTAGAACATCAGTCCAGACCTCCGGATTGCAAGTCAAGTAACTTGATCATTATCCAATCACATCACTATTAGAACTAATCTCCCATCAGCTTCTATCCCACTGTTATAAGACGACTGAATGGTTCCCTAGTACAATAAAATGAACTCTTGGCCTCACAATCTAACTCGCACCTGATTGTCTGCCTGCACTGCACTTTCTCCGTACTGTGACAGTTTACTCTGCACTCTGCTATTGTTTTCCCTTGTATTACCTCAATGCACTGCTGATCTGTGTGGACGGTATGCAAGACAAGTTTTTCACTGTACCTCAGTACGTGTGACAATAATAAACCAATTTACCAATCTGAAGCCTTTGACAAATTATAAAAGGCCACTATATAAAGTGGCAAGGCAGCTACCCAAATGGCATTCTAGCTGACAGTTTCTTTTCGAATGGCCCTCGAGATCAGGGTTCCATTTGAGATCAGAGGGTTACAAGGAAGCTAATGCACTATCTACAGACTTCACCAGGAGGTGGACTAGGTGTTACTTGGTAGAATGAGGGGGTGGCAGTTGAACTGAAGTATGTTCCTTCCTCTGTTTGTCCTTTGTTTCTCCTCAGAAAGTACTACATGCCTGTTCCTCGAGTTTGAGCAGTATTGGGCTAGGGACTCCCATGTGTATTAGTATTGATGTTGCGTTTTTGCAAGGCCTTGAGACTAATATATTTAACTATTAATTACCAGACACTTCAGAATCTTCGAACTAACTGGATGGATTTCCTAGAATTAAACAGCATATTGATTGTCCGATTGGACAAGCCTTTAGTAGGTGCAGTGGATTCAGTTCTGAATATCCCATTCTGAGCAGGATATAAAATCAATGCAAATGGCACTGCACAGATTCTCTGAGATGTTATCACAAAAGAGTTCACTGTTCTGAAGGCTGCTAACTATGATGAGAGTTTACACTGCAAGGCGAGACTGGAAAACTTAGTACTTCTTTCACGAGAGCTACGAAGATGAGACCTTACAATAACGAAGTAGTGATGGCCTTGGGCATCAGTCAGTAAGTTGATGATGAGAACATAGGAGTCACAAAGAAGAAGGAACAATTTCACTTATTGTGAATGAAAGATCATATAACCCACAGGAATACACCACAGCCATAGTGCAATACATTGGCAGCACCTAGGGTGGACAGCACTGAACACAGGAACAGGCCCTTCAGCCTACAATGTCTGTGCTGAACATGATGCCAAATTAAACTAAATCCCTTCTGCCTGCACATAATCCATATCCCTCCATTCCCTGTATGTTCATGTGTCTATCTAAAAGCCTCTTAAATGCCACTATTGTATCTGCTTCCACTACTACCCCTGGCAGCCCGTTCCAGGCACCCACCACGCTGTGCAAAAAAACCTTGCCCTGCCCATCTCCTTTAAACTTTCCTCCTCTCACCTTAACTGCATGTCCTCCAGTATTTGACATTTCTACCCTGGGAGAAATCTTCTGACTGTCTATTCTATCTATGTCTCTCATACACTTCACTCAGGTCTCCCTTTAGCCTCTGGCACTTTAGAGAAAACAACCAAAGTTTGTCCAACCTCTCCTTATACCCTCTAATCCAGGCAGCATCCTGGTAAACCTCTTCTGCACCCTTTCCAAAGCCTCCACATCCTCCCTGTAATGGGGCGACCAGAACTGCACACAATACTCCAAGTGTGGGTTAACCAAAGTGTTACAGAGCAGAAAACTGTAACCATCTTCAGGCAGATTGGCTAGTCTGCTTCTGATTTAGAATGTTTTCAACAAGGACTGTGGATTGTTTAAAACCAAGGTCAGAGTATTAAAATAAAGGATGGTTGCAATCCAGACAGAGGTCAAGAGTGAAGAATTCACTATAAGGATACAACTAGCAAAATGGATAGGGTCCGTCAATGGATGGACTTTGATCATTTGCTTAGTGGAGAGTTGATGGGAATATGGGGAGTAAGTGTATGTTGTTGGTTGGCATGATTCTCTATGTGCCACACAAGAGGTGATTAATCAAAATTAGACCATATTAAATTGGGGTAATATGAATTGATAATTGGTTAACAGAAAAGGGAGTGAAGGAATAAGTAGGTTGAGAGCTGTGACTGGTGGGTTGCTGAAGTCCAGCTGTTCACAGTCTCCATCAATGACTTGGACGAGTAGACCAAGTATAATATACCCAAATCTGCTGATGACGCAAAGCTGCGTGGCAGTGCGAGTTGGAAGGGTGCAGGAACACATCAGCGGGATGCAGAGAGGTTAAGTGAACGTGCAAAAGGTGAATGGAATATATTGTTTAAAAAAAGTGAAGTCAACCATTTGGGTACAAAAATAGAAGTGCATTTTTAAATGGTCGGAGATCAAAAAGTGTTGGTGTCTGGAGAAGCTTGGATGAACTTAAACATGTATCGTTGACAGTTAACATGCAGGGTATCAAGTAATTAGGAAGATAAATATGTTGGCATCTACTGTGATGAAGTGCTTTGAGAGGTTGGTCATGGCTAGAATTAACTCCTGCCTGAGCAAGGACCAGGACCCACTGCAATTCACTTACTGCCACAACAGATCTACAGTGGACACAATCGCACTGGCTCTCCACTTGGCTTTGGAGCACCGAGACAACACAAAACATACGTCAGGCTGCCGTTTATCGATTACAGCTCAGCGTTCAACACCATCATCCCCTCAGTACTAATCAACAAGCTTCAAAACCTGGGCCTCTGTACCTCCCTCTGCAAATGGATCTTTGACTTCCTTATCGGGAGACCACAGTCAGTGTGGATCGGTAGTAGCATCTCCTCCTCGCTGGCAATCAACGTAGGCACACCTCAAGGATGTGTGCTTAGCCCACTGCTCTACTCTCTCTACATATATGACTGTATGACTAGGCACAGCTCAAACGCCATCTATAAATTCGCCAATGACACCGTTGTTGGCAGAATCTCAGATGGTGATGAGGAGGCGTACAGTAGCGAGATAGATCGGCTGGTTGAGTGGTGTCACAACAACAACCTCGCACTCAATGTCAGCAAGACTAAGGAATTGATTGTGGACTTCAGGAAGGGGAAGTCGGGAGAACACACACCAGTCTTCATTGAGGGGTCAGTGGTGGAAAGGGTGAGTAGCTTCAAGTTCCTGGGCATCAACATCTCAGAGGATCTATCCTGGACCCAACGCATCGATGCAATCATGAACAAGGCATGCCAGAGGCTCTACTTTATTAGGGGTTTGAGGAGATTTGGTATGTCACCAAAGACTCTTGCAAATTTCTACAGATGTACAGTGGAGAGCATTGACTGGTTGCATCACTGCCAGGTATAGAGGCTCCAATCTGCAGGATTGAAAGAGGCTGCAGAGGGTTGTAAACTCAGCCAGCTCCATCATGGGCACAACCCTCCCCACCTTCAAGGGCATCTTCAAGAGGCGGCGCCTCAAAAAAGCATCATCCGTCACTAAGGACCCTCACCACCCGGGGCATGCCCCCATCACGTTACTACCATCAGGGAGGAGGTACAGGAGCCTGAAGACCCACACTCAACGATTCAGGAACAGCTTCTTTCCCTCCGCCATCAGATTTCTGAACGGTCCATGAACACTACCTTGTTATTCCTCTTTTGCACTATTTATTTTTGTAACTTACAGTAATTTTTATGTCTTGCACAGTACTGCTACTACAAAACAACAAATTTCACGACATATGTCAGTGATAATTCTGAAATGCAAAAAGATTTGAGCATAATAATAGAGATTTTCCTGCAATTACATAAAGCCCTGGTAAGACAGCACAGAGTATTATGTACAGGCTAGTTTTGCTAACCAAGGAAGGATATATTTCCCATTGAGGGAGTGCAGCAAAAGGTTCAGCAGATTGAGTTGTCGGACAGAGGGTTTGTCCAATGAGGATAGATTAAGCAGACAGGACTTACACTCTCTGTAGAGGAATGAAAGGGGTTCTCATTGAAGCACACAAAATTCTTAAGAAGCTTGTGCGGGTAAGTGCAAGGATGATGTTTCCCTTGACTAGATTTTTTTTGAAGCTTCCTTGGTCACAGTCTAAAAATAAAGGGAAGTAAAAGCATAGAAGATTGAGATAAGACATTTCTTCACACAGAGGATCACAAATATTTGGAATTCACTCCCCAAGGAAGCAGTGGAAGCTCGGTCACTGGGTGTGTTCAAGATAGAGATTGATGGATATTAAGGGAATCAAGGAGTAATGAGTTAGTGCAGGAAAATCACAGAGAAGAGCTGCTGAAGACACGAGATTCTGCAGATGCTGGAAATCTGGAGCAATGTGCACAAAATGCTGGATGAATGATAGAAAAATAGGGGACTATGTGGGAGGATAGATCTTAGAGCAGGATAAAATGTCGGCACAACATTGTGGGCCGAAGGGTCTATACTGTGCTGTAGTGTTCTATGTTCTAGCTCTGCAGGTCAGGCAGCATCTGTGGAGGGAAATGAATGTTGACATTTCAGGCCGAGACCCTTCATCAGGACTGGATAGGAAGAGAGCAAAGCCAGAATAAGAGGGTAGGGGGAAGGGGAGGGGGAGGAGCACGAGCTGGCAGGTGATAGGTGAGCCCAGGTGAGAAGGGGAAGGTAGGCTGGTAGATAGTGGAGAGGAGGTGGTGCAAGGGGCCAAATAGTTATTGCTGCTTTCATTTCTTAAGTTCTTAAATATTATTTAATTAATTGCATTACCGTACCAATCATGAGGGGCATAGATAAGGTGAATGCGCACAGTCCTCTTCCCAGGGAAAGGGAACCAAAAACTAAAGGGCATAGTTTTTAGGTGAGAGGGGAAAGATTTAAAAGGGACCTGAGGGGCAACTTCTTCATGCAGAGGGTGGTGTGTACATGGAACGAGCTGCCAGAGGAAGGAGTTGAGGTGGGTGCAATAACATTTAAAAGACATCTGGATAAGTATATGGATAGGAAAGGTTTAGAGGGATATGAGACCAAACATGGGCAAATAGGACCAGATTATATGGGCACACAGGAGACAAAAGAGAGACTGGAAATCTGGAGCAACACAACAAGAAATGCTGGAGGAACTCAGCAGGTCAGGCAGCACCTATGGAGGGAAATGAACAGTCAACGTTTTGGGCTGAGACCCTTCATCAGTCCAACTCCAAAAAGAGTAGGCAACTCATCAAAAAGAACAAGGTGAACAAAGCCTCAGGGTGTAGGACAAACGATGATGAAAGTCAACAGGGTCCAGTCTGAAGCACAGCATGTGGGAAATTGCCCTCCAAAGCCAGGAGGCCAAGGAGTCTTGGAAGACATCCAACTAAATAAACAACCATCAGGTACCAAATTCTACTGTGCCCGTTTGTTTTGTGACCAAACCTTAGATAATTTGGGCCACTCCTTCAGGATCATTATGAGGATGGTCAGCACACCATTATTATGACGTCCCTGTTTGTGGGATCATTCTGTATACAAATGGGAAACCATCATTACAAAAGTAACTACATTTTAAAAGTTCTTCACTGACAGAAAGAAATTTTAGCGATACCCCAAGGCCGTGGGAAATGTAAGCTTTTCTTTGGCTTGGATTGCATTGGCAGTCACATGCCCAGCTTAGAAGAATACAGCACAATACAGGCCCTTCGGCCCACTATGTTGTGCCGACCTTTAAACCTCGCTTAAGACTATCTAACCTCCTTCCTCCCACATATCCCCCTATTTTAAATTCCTCCATATGCTTATCTAACAATCTCTTGATGCTTCATGGACTCTTTCTGCTCACTTTACAATCAGCCTGTCAAAGTGTTTGTCGAGGGGAAGACTTGGAAAGCCACTGACAGGGATTAGCAATGATTTGCTTTCGGGATGTACTCCGAAGAGGACCTCTAACTACCCAACAAGAGGAGAATACTACACAAGGAGTAAGAATCACCACAAAACCTTCACCAACAACACATGAATGATAGAGAGATGGGGGGCTATGTGGGACGGAAGGGTTAGATAGATCTTAGAGCAGGATAAAATGTCGGCACAACATTGTGGGCCGAAGGGCCTGCACTGTACTGTAGTGTTCTATGTAATTAGGGCAATAAATTTAAGTGCGGAAAAAAAACAACAGAATACCGTGCTGAACTGTCTACCTTGGTCAGCAATGAATGGTCCAACCTAACAGTTGCTCCATTTTCTATAATGAGGGCAAAGCTAATCGATGGTCAACACTAGGCACGTGTGTAGGTCCACCCCTCGTGATAGCAGCTGACCCACTGTGCTTGTTAACATAACACCCAAAAGAAAGTGGGAACAATTCAGTCAGGGTTGTCTTATAATTGAGAATTTGGCAGTACCTTTCCTATTAAGACACAATTTCACCAGCCAGAATTTGAAGTTACAATCAAGGTCCACGAGAATATAATTGGATGACCGATTGGCCGTGTCCCAAAAACCGAAATCCCTTAAGAAAGAGGTTCAGTCAAACAGAAACAGATAGATACCCAAGTGATATAATAATATTACACCTTGGCCATGTTGCTTGACAATGGACAAAAAACACAAAGTCAAATAGCCAGGAAACCATCTGGGAACAAGCTCAAAGAAGTGTTTGAATTAATTGCTGTAGGCGCCTTTGGCAATGGGTCAAGGAAAAGTGATTATGGTGAAAATTCCTGTGTGAATTCTCTACACTTCTTGACAAGCCGGGGCAGACTGATATAATTACATATTATATTGACATAGCACAGAAATACTTCCTTCCCCTAATGTCTTATTGAAAAGTGCATGTTGAGAAGAAGCTGGCAGAAAAATTATTGCTGGACCACTGGCAATAAATATCATTGACGAACCGGAGTAATTTTCTGAAAAGCTAGTTCCAACGTCATCTGGGGTTCTGGAACAACTGCTGAAGATTCAGTGAATTTACCAATGATCACAGTACGTGAGACACTGAGTTAATGGAACTTTCAGCTTCCTCACACTGCATAAAGATTCTTGGCATTAGCAGATATGTATATTTTGGGAGCTCTATGAAGATAGCGGTTCACTGTACATGCAGTTTTGTGATGCCCTCTTTGTCCCAGCACCTGTGAATGATAGTCCTGATGTGGGGTTTTGACCCAAAATGTCGACAATCCCTTTCCTCCCACAGATGCTGCTCGACCCGCTGGGTTCCTCCAGCAGATTGTGGCTCCTGTGACTGATATGCTGGCTAGTCCAAACAATAGTTGATATGTAGACACTAGAGACCGTAGATGCTGGAACCTGGAGCAACAAGCAAACTAGAAGAACAGCGCCTCATATTCCACCTGGATAGTCCACAACCCGACGGCATGAACATGGAATTCTCCAACTTCCGGTAAACTGCTCCCCCTCTGTCCCTTTTCTCTCTCCTCCTGATCTACCCAGTTCTTCCTACACTCACTCCAGCCCCCAGTTCTTTCCCCTCCTCCCACTGGCTCCCCTCCCCACTACTCTCACCACCCTCCCCACCTCCCTCCCTTGATTCCACGCGCTACCTTCCTCTCTGATCAGACTCCATCATCTTCAGCCCTTGGTCACTTCCACCCATCACCTAACTTCTGTTGCTATTCCCACTCTCCCCTCCTCCATCTGCCTATCACCCCTCCTCACCTGGATCCACCTGTCACTTGCCAGCTCTTGCTCCACCCCTTCCCCTCACCGAGACAGCAGAGTGAGCTGCCTCAACGACTATTGCCCGGTAGCACTCACATCTACTGCGATGAAGTGCTTCAAGAGTTTGGTTATGGCTAGAATTAACTCCTACCTGAGCAAGGACCTACACACTGTAATTCACCTACTGCCACAACAGGTCTATAGCAGACACAATCTTACTGGCTCTCCACTCTGCTTTGGAGCACCTAGACAACCGCAAGACATACGTCAGGCTGCTGTTTATCAATTACAGCTCAGGGTTCAACACCATCATCCCCTCAGTACCAATAACCAAGCTTCAAAACCTGGGCCTCTGTACCTCCCTCTGCAACTGGATCCTCGACTTCCTTATCAGGAGACCACAGTCAGTGCGGATCGGTAGTAACATCTCCTCCTCGCTGACAATCAACACAGCCGCACCTTAAGGATATGTGCTTAGCCCATTGCTCTACTCTTTCTACACTCATGACTGTGTGGCTAGGCACAGCTCAAACTTCATCTATAAATTTGCCGATGACACCACTGTTGTTGGTAGAACCACAGATAACGATGAGGAGTTACACAGAAGTGAGGCAGATCTGCTGGTTGAGTGGTGTCGCAACAACCACCTCGCACTCAAAGTTACTAAGACCAAGGAATTGATTGTGGACTTCAGGAAGGGGAAGTCGGGAGAACACACACCAGTCCTCATTGAGGGGTCAGTGGTGGAAAGGGTGAGCAGCTTCAAGTTCCTGGGATCTCAGAGGATCTATCCTGGGCCCAACATATTGATGTAATCAGGAAGAAGGCATGCCAGCAGCTCTACTTCATTAGGAGTTTGAGGAGATTTGGTATGTCACCAAAGACTTTCTATAGATATACACTGAAGAGCATTCTGACTGGTTGCATCACCACCTGGTATGGAGGCTCCAATGCACAGGATGGCAAGAAGCTGCAGAGGGTTGTAGACTCAGCCAGCTCCATCACGGGCACAACCCTCCCCACCATCGAGGACACCTTCAAGAGGCGGTGCCTTAAGACAGCATCCATCATTAGGACCCTCACCATCCAGGACATGCCCTCTCCTCATTACTACCATCAGGGAGGAGGTACAGGAGCCTGAAGACCCACACTCAATGTTTCAGGAACAGTTTCTTCCCCTCTGCCATCAGATTTCTGAATGATCCATGAACCCATGAACAATACCTCATTACTCTTTTTTTTCTTTGCACCCATGTATTTATTTTTGTAATTTATAGATCTTTATGGCTTGCATTTTATTGCTGCCTTGAAAACAACAAATTTCACTTAATATGTCAGTAATAATAAATTGGATTCTGATTCTTTATACGGGCCATCTCCCCTCTATATTTCAGTCCAGATGAAGGGTCTTGACCCAAGACATTGACTGTCCATTTCCCTCCACAGGTGCTGCCTGATCCGCTGAGTTCCTCCAGCATTTTGTGTGCTGCAACAGTTGATAAGTGGTGGATCGGGTTGACTTTGCTACAACATTGTGCTTCAGGTTCCCATCCCCAACAGTATCCAAGCTTTGTTAGCATTCTGGTCACTTGATTGGTACTGTATCCACCATTCCAAACATCACCCTCTCCACCAGCAGCGTACTTGGGTTGCAGTGTGCGTCACCTACAAATGCAGCTACTCATCTAGGTCACTCCAGCTGTACTTTCCAAACTTGTGATCTCCAACAACCAGATGGACTAGGGCAACAGGTGAATGGGAGCACAACCTCCTGAATAGTTTTACACATCAGATCACACACTACGCCCATTTGGAAATGTATCATCACTGGTCTAAGTCTTGGAACTCCCTACCCAACAACACCATAGGAGCACCTTCACCAAAAGGGGGGTGCCAGGGGGGGGTGGGCGGTGGTGGTGAATTGGTGGAATTCAAGCTATGTGGGCCAAAGTCATTGGGTGTATTTAAGGCAGAGATTGATAGGCTCTTGATTGGGAAGGGGGTCATGGAGAGAAAGTGGGAGAATGGAGTTGAGAAAAAGATAAATCGGCCATGATTGAATGGCAGAGCAGACTCGATGGGCCGAATGGCCTAATTCTGCTCCTAAACCTTACTGTCTTATGATCTGAAAGAACTGCAGCAGTTCAGAAGACTGCTCAACACCCACCTTCTCCAGGGCAAGTGGAGATGGTCCATTAATTCCACATTATCACTGATCCCCATATCTTATAAACGAAGAGAGAGTGGGGCACACTACAAGGACAAAAAGAAACACCAGAGACACAATATTCTACAAAACCTCAGTAATCATTAGGATGACAGAAATGTATCAATGCATTCCCATCACTCAAGATTAGTCCAGATATCATATGTTATTCCAACACCAGATGTGATTATTGGAGACCACCATAAGTTGACTGTGCTAGCAGACATGGTGGTGAACTGGTGATCAAGACCTACACTAGGTGTTTCCAATTATTTGATGGCAGTTACAATAAATAATGCTCCATTTGGTTTGGGTTTGGCTGATAGGGAATGCTTGTTTCTCTGCACGTTTCTCTCCAAGCTACACCCAAACTTTGGGTCTGCAAGGTGCATTTCTGTCTCAACTACTTCCACTTTCTGTACCTATTATGTTGTAAGAGACTGCATCACCATTCCAACGATCTGGGTTCAATCCTGACCTTCGGTGCTGTGTGTGTATATAGAGTTTGCTTGTCCTCCCCATGATCATGTGGGTTCCACAGAATCAGAGAAGAGAGAGAGAGCAATGGAAACAGGCCCTTCGGCCCACTGGGTAGGTGCCAACCATCCAACACCCATTGACACTAATCTTATTTTATTCTCCTCACATTCCCAGTAATTCCGCTCCCCCACCCACCCCCCACCACCCAGATATTACCACTCACCCACACGCTAGTGACAATATATAGCGGCCAAGCAACCTACCAACCCTGTCACCTTTGAGATGTGGGAGGAAACTGGAGCACCCAGAAGAAACTGTTGCAGTCGCAGGAAGAACATGCAAACTCCACACAGGCAGTGCCCGAGATCAGGATTGAACCTCTACTAGTGGTGCCTCTGTGCCACCTCTGGGTGCTCCAGTTTCCTCCCACATCCTAAAGATGTGCAGGTTGGTAGGTTAACTGGCCAACAAATATTGCCCCTAGTGTGTAGATGAGTGACAACTTCTAGTGGAAGGGGGCAGCTGAGAAGTATACAGGGCAGAATAAGTTACAGGGAAAATTAGTGGGGTGATGGGATTGTGCTGCAGGTTGGTATAGATCAGATGGGCCAAATGGCCTCCTCCTATGTGGCAAGGAAGAAGCGAAATGCTTAAAGCAAAATATATTAATAGGAACATTCTTGTACAGTCTGAATAAGCTTAGTCAAATGTACATGAAATGAAGAAATGGTTCATTATAAAACATATAAAGGAGATAGCCATGGTGGATACTTTGGTACCTAAAGAGGAATTGAGGATAACTCGTTTCTACAGCTGCCACTTAACAGCTCTGCGTCAAAGCTTTCATCAAGGCTGGAAGGTGTAAATATTTGGTGGCAAGGGAACACCGAGCAACATTTCTTTGCTAGTGAAGGCAATACCAGGGTATCGACTCATTCAACCCACACACCAGCCTGACCTTCACTTCATTACAAAGGGTGCAGATGTGTCACTGCACACATCATACTTCAGAAAGAAAGAACTCAAAGCCTTCATGACATCTCAAGGTCACTTACAACCAAAAGTACATAGAACATTACAGCACAGTACAGGCCCTTCAGCCCACGATGTTGTGCCGACATTTTATCCTGCTCTAAGATCTATCTAACTTTTCCCTCCCACGTAGCCCTCCATTTCTCTGTCATTCACGTGTCTATCTAAGAGTCTCTTAAATGTCCCTAATGTATCTGCCCCCACCACCTCTGCCAGCAGTGCGTTCCACGCACCCACCACTCTCTGTGTTAAAAAAAAGTACCCCGACATCCCCCTTATACCTTCCTCCAATCACCTTAAAATTATGCCCCCTCATGTTAGCCATTGTCACCCTGGGAAAAAGTCTCTGAAAAAGTACTTTTGAACTATTGTCATCGTATGCAATGCAAAAAGAATCTTTGATCAAAGTTGGCTCAAAAATTAAAAGAACTTCCTAATTGCTTTCCCCTCCTAATGACGTCTAGTCCTTATAACTGACACTGTTGTATAAGAGAGTAAGTTCAAAACTGTCAGCTCAGCACTGGAAGGTCTAATCTTGCAGCAATATTTTATTAGAGTTGGAACATCATCAGTTTTGCAGAACCATTGTATATAATCTGAACGAGTGCAAGTACTAACTTGCAGTCATTAGGGAAAGTTCCACAATGTGAAAGTAAACTAAACGCCCTTTACAGTGTCACACTATTTCATGCGAGAGATATTGATACGATAAGATTGGTCAAAAACGACTTTAAGGATATTATGCCTAGTTACATGGGACAGTGCATCTTTAAAAGACAAACCAATGCAGTAGAATAGCTCAGCTTTTTTTTCTACCATTCAAGAGCAGTTCAATCTCCCTAAAAGTCAGACCAGTAAGAGTAAAAAACTGATAATCCAGCACACCAGGGACTTTGGAGCTGCTGGACTGAGAGATTTTACTGGACTATTGGAGGTTATTTCAATTAATACTCGAAACACATTTCTTATTCACTATTTAAATAAAAGACTTACAGAGATGTGTAATAAATTTGAATAAACCAGGTGAGTTTAAAGGGAGACAGGAGAGACCGCAGGTGCTGGAATCTGGAGCAACACACAGTGTTGTAGGAGCTCAGCGGGTCAGGCAGGATCTATGGAGGGAAAAGGACAATTGAAGTTTCAGGTGGACTCATCTGGAGTTTAAAGAGAGCACAGGAACAGGGGCCCCGGGTGCGTTAAAGGGAGTGTGGGGACCAGGGACCAATGACTCAGATGCCAAACCCCAATGTTTCTGAATAAACTGTTTAATGAATCATTGGAGCTTCACCGTGCATTTGAAACTTTTCCATTTTCTGTATCTGACTTCATTCAACAACTTCCATCACACTAGGGTGTGAACAGTTTTGCTCTGACCTAGTATTTAAAGAATGATGCAAGTTTATTGTCAGTGTTTATCGAAGGTGCAGGAAGCCCACACTGACTTAAAACCACATGGCTGTTTGTTACAGCTTTTCACATCATAATACAATTTCCATTCTAATTCTGTGCATTTCAACACCATAAGATTTTAAGACGTTTGTTGTTCTTAAATAATTGTTTTTCTTACTTGGAAAGTTGTGGTACAACTTTGTTATTAGACTAGATTTAACACTTCCTGCTCCTCCTATCCCTCGTCATGAGGAGATACGAAATGCAGCAAACTTTCTGCATTAAATCAGTGCAGTGTTCTCATTAATAAAAGATGCCAATCAGTTACAACACAGATACTTGGCTCACGTTTTCTACAAACTCTTCCACAGTTGCAGCATCGATGTACACTCAGAGTGCATGCTGTTGTACCTTTTGAGATCAGCCCAGACAGCTCAGAAATGAGTGACATTGCACCAATTTACTCAGGTGCTGGCTGTGAGGTTTTGGATCTTCCTCTACCACCTCAAGTCACATGTCCGTGTGTTGATTTGGCTCTGCTGTTGGCATCGGAGGCAATTAAGGCAATGCCCTTCCCCTTCGGCAGTCCTTCAGGATCGAGGATGACATGGTTCCACCCCAGTTCTGTGGGCTCCAAGGTGGTTCCTGAGGCCAATGTAGGACTCATTCACTCTGGCACAGGGGCAAGAGGAGGTATTGGTATAGGTTTATTGTTGTCACTCGTACCGAGGTACAGTGAAAAACGTGTCTTGCATACTGATCGTACAGATCAATTCATTACACAGTGCAGTTACATTGAGTTAGTACAGAGTGCATTGAGGTAGTACAGGTAAAAACAATAACAGTACAGAGTAAAGTGTCACAGCTGCAGAAGAAGCGCAGTGCAATAAAGTGCAAGGTAGATCGTGAGGTCAGAGTCTACCTCATCATATAAGGGAACCACTCAATAATCTTATCACAGTGGGATAGAAGCTGTCCTTGAGCCTGGTGGTACGTGCCCTCAGGCTCCTGTTATCTTCTACCTGATGGAAGAGGAGAGAAGAGAGAATGACCCAGGTGGGTGGGGTCTTTGATTATGCTGGCTGCTTCACCAAGGCAGTGAGAGGTAAAGACAAGAGTTCAAGGAGAGGAGGCTGGTTTTCGCGACGTGCTGGGCTGTGTCCACAACTTGGTGCTTGATGAGGCAGGCAGTTGGATAGTTTGGGAGGTGTGGTGGCTCCTTTTGCCATTTATCCTGGGCTTGTGTGTTCCTGATGAATGGCTTGCCTTTGTCAGTCAGGGCACTGAGTGCAGGAGTTGGGGTGTCATGCTACAACCGCACAAGTCATTGATAACACCACACTTGGAGTATTGTGTGTACTTCTGGTCGCCCAGCTATAGGAAGGATCCATTAAGCTAGAAAAGGTACAGACAACATTCACGAGGATGTTACTGGGACTGGAGGGATTGAGTTATAAGGAGAGGCTGATTAGGCTGGGACCTTTTTCCCTGGAGTGTAGAAGGCTGAGGGGTGACCTTATAGATGTATATGAGGAGTAGCTAAGGTGGATGGTCACAGTCTGTCTTTTTTCCCAGGGTAGGGGAATCTAAAACTAGGGACATAGGTTTAAGGTGAGAGGGGAAAGATCTAAAAAGGGACCCGAGGGGCAACTTTTTCTACAGAGGGTGGCGAGTATGTGGAACAAGCTGCCAGAAGAAGTGGTAGAGGTGGGTACAATTACAGTGTTTAAAATACATTTGGACAGGTACATGCAAAGGTTTAGTGGGATATGGGCCAAATGCAGGCATATGAGACTAGCTCAGATGGACATCTTGGTTGGCGTGGATGAGTTGGGCCAAAGGGTCTGTTTCTGTGTGGTATAATGTTATGAGTCTATGAGAATCTGCAAGGTCCTTCTCCACTTTGACCAGTGATGGGTCAGGTATTCCCAGAAGTTCCTGGGGACATTACACATTTTCAGTAAGGTCTTGGGAAGATCATTGAATCTTTTCCTCTGTAATCTCTTACCACAACAGAGATCAGAGTAGAATGCTCACATCAGGAGTCTGATGTTATCCTTGTGTACACGGTGGCCTGTTCATCAGAGCAGATGGAGTGCAATTAGGGACTCAACGTGTTGCCCAGTTATCTCGGTCACATGGCTGACACGGGACTCCTGAGACAGACACTCCATTCCGAGCTCTGTCATGAGAGCAGATGACTCCTTTTCTATGTGCATCTGGTCAAGGATGTGCTCAAAGTTTCCCTGAGGAAATGCAACATCCCCACTGAGTGGTGAGAGCCCCTGACCTATGAACTCTCGCAAAGTGGAGAACAAACAAAGGCTTCAGTGAGGTTGACCACGCAGAGTAGTTGGTGCTGCTCCCTACATTTCTCTTGGAGTTGTCACTGGAAGGGGTTCCGCAGGACTCTGGCGCATTTAGTAGATAACAGGGAGACCTCTCTGTAGTTGCCACAGAGCAATTTATCTTCTTTCTTGAAGATGATCGTGATTGCAACATCCGAGGTCCCAGTACATCCTCCTCCTTCCCTGATGTGGACAATGAGATTGTGGCTTTGTGACTGAAACTCTTCATTGTCAAGTTTCAGAACTTCAGCCGCGACATGGTCTGCTCCCAAGGCATTTTCCTCACCCTTCTTTCTTAAGAGCACTCACATCAGGGACAGAGTAGTGGTTGAGGAGATCTTTGAAGTTTTCCTCAAAGTCACAGTCAAAGTCAAGTTTATGGTCATATGCACAAGTACACATATGCATAGGTGTAATGAAAAACTTACTTTTGCAGCAGCACCACAGGTACATAGCATCAGATAAGTAGCAGTCACAAGAAAAACACTGGATCTTGTGGTATCACTCAGTCTATGCAGGCCGCAGATAAGTTATTTTAGACCATCGCATCTCACTCCTTCAGGTACCAACTCTTCTTTACTTCTATTTCTCAACCTGGCTACAGACGAGCTCCGACTTCTTTTTCCAGACTTCTGATAATAACATTCCATGAGTTCTGGCGACTCACCGCTTGTTCCTCTCATTCGCACTGGAGGCAATTTCTTGTGCAAAGCAAATCCTTTCAGCTGAAGATTGAGGAAATATCTGTATCCAGAGGGGAGAATGGTGGGGCCCACTGTTGCACTCAGCGGGAACAGTGGTAAAGGGTGTATTTATTTACACAGGCAGCAGCTAATGAACAACGACTTGATTTTGATTTCTGTAAAGTGGAAAGGGTTGGTAAATTGGTCTATTATTGTCACAGGTACTGAGGTACAATGAAAAACTGTGTTTTGCATGCCATCCATACAGATCATTTCATCACATCAGTACATTGAGGTAGTACAAGGGAAAAGCAATAACAGAATACAGAATATAGTGTTACAGTTACAGAGAAAGTGCAGTGCAGGCAGACAATAAGGTGAAAGGGCCATGATGAGGTTGATAGTGAGGTCAAGAGTCCATCTTAGCGTACAAGAGGTTTGTTTAATAGTCTCATAACAGCGGGATAGAAACTGTCCTTGAGCCTGGTGGTACATGCTTTCAGGCTTTTGTATCTTCTGCCCGATGGGAGGGGAGGGGGGGGGGGAAGAAGAGAGAATGTCCGGGGTGGGGGGGTCTTTGATTATGCTGGCTGTTTTACCGAGGCAGCAAGTATAGAGTCCACAGAGGGAAGGCTGGTTTCCGTGATGTGCTGAGCTGTGTCCACAACTCCCTGCAGTTTCTTGCAGTCCTGGGCAGAGCAGTTGCCATACCAACCCATGATGCATCCAGGTAGGTGCATCCATAAAAATTGGTGAGGGTCAGTGGGGTCATGCCAAATTTCTTTAGCCTCCTGAGGAAGTAGAGTCACAGGAGTACTTTCTTGGCCATGGTGTCTACGTGATTGGACCAGGACAGGCTATTGGTGATGTTCACTCCTAGGGACATGAAGCTCTCCACCATCTCCTTGAAGTCATGAAAGGTGTCATGGTAATGCAAGCTCATTCCTTTAAAAAGTAAAAAGTGAACCCTTCCATACCAACGAGGTGGTTTTGACCTCAAACCCGTGATTGTTGAACTATTACATTATCACAAACACCACTGTGCATTTACCAGAAAAAGCAGACTTCTACACAGGTTCTTCAACACAAATTGGCACTGCCTACTCATTTGCAAAGCATTTCATGACTTTAGAATCATACATCTCGAGAGAACTGCTCCCAGCCAATGGCTCTAGTACTTTCAATGTTATTTACAAGAGATTACAGACACCAAAGAATATTTCTCCCAGGGTAGAAGATGCAAGTACTAGAGGACATGCATTTAAGGTGAGAAGAGGAACGTTTAAGGGGGATGTGCGGGGCAAGTTCTTACACAGAGTGGCGGGTGCCTGGAATGGGCTGCTACCACAGTGTGCATCTCCATTCTGGTAGGCAACATGGAGGCCTCTCTGTAGTTACCAGAGTCAGATTTAGTGGTGGAAACAGATATGATAGTGGTGTTTAAGAGGCTGTTAGACACATGATGATGCAGGGAATGGAGGGATTATGGATTGTATACAGGCAGAAGAGATTTAGTTTAATTCGGCATCATGCTCAGCACAGACATCGTGGGACGAAGGGCCTGTTCCCATCCTGTACTGTTCTGCATTCATTGTTCAATTTCGTACAGCTAAAAACAAATCCAAACCTTCTGCACAGTAATGTGCCATTTCACAAAGCACAGAGCATGCACATTTAGTAAAGAGGCTGCCTGGGTTACGATAGGAATTATGATGCACTGAGCTACTTTGTGGGAATGTTTGGGTGTCTGACGGGTGCAGATAAAACAGTTTTACCGACAGCAGCAGCTGGCGATATGCGAATTAATTTCTCTGTCATCGTCACTGCACTGCAGGGATCAGACCCACTGACACCAATGGCTCACCGAGGCAACACCAGTAAAGTCTACCTTGAGTTTTTAAATAGTTAATCCCTTGCGGTGGTACGTCACCAAAGACTCTTGCAAGTTTCTACAGATGTACGGTGTACTATACTGACTGGTTGCATCACTGCCTGGTACGGAGGCTCCAATGCACAGGATCGCAAGAGGCTGCGGAGGGTTGTAGACTCAGCCAGCTCCATCACGGCACAACTTGTGAATAGTGCAGAAGACTAGTGATGGATACAGCGTGATATAGATCAGTTGCAGATGTGGGCAGAGAAATGGCAGATGGAGTTTAACCCGGATAAATGTGAAGTGTTGCACCTTGGTAGGACTAATGTCAAGAGGCAGTACACTCTTGAGGGCAAGATCCTTAACAGTGTTGAAGAGCAGAGACCTTGGGGTGCAAGTCCATGACTCATTGAAAGTGGCTACACAGGTAGGTAGGGTGGTTAAGGCGGCTTGTGGAATGTTTGCATTTATTAATCGAGGTATTGAGTATAGGAGTCATGGTGCATCTCTATAGAACACTGGTTAGGCCGCATTTAGAGTATCATGTGCAATTCTGGTCACCTCACTAATAGGAAGGATAGAGACATCCTGGTAAACCTCCTCTGCACCCTCTCTAACCAGGATGCTGCCTGGATTAGAGGGCATGTGCTATCAGGAGAGGCTGGACAAACTTGGGCTCTTTCGTCTGGAGTGGCAGAGGCTGAGGGGTGATCTGTTGGAAGTGTATAAAATTATGAGGGGCAGAGATAGGGTGGACAAGTAATGTCTTTTCCCATTATTGAGAGATCTAATTCCAGAGGGCATGCATTTAAGGCGAGAGGGGGTAGGTTCAAAATAGATATGAGGGGTTCGTTTTTTTTTTACTCAGAGTGGTGGATGCCTGGAATGCATTGCCTGATAGGGTGGTGGAGGCAAATTCATTGGCGGCTTTTAAGAGGGGCTTGGATGGGCACATGATAGAAAAATGGGCATTCTGTAGGTAGGAGGGAATAGCCATGTCGGCACAACATTATGGGCCGAAGGGTCTGTTCTGTTCTATGTAACCCTCCCCACCATCATGGACATCTTCAAGAGGTGGTGCCTCAAGAGGCAGCATCCATCACCAAGGACCCTCACCATCCGGGACATGCCTTCTTGTTTCTACCATCAGGGAGAAGGTACAGGAGCCTGAAGACCCACACTCAACAACTCAGGAACAGCTTCTTCCCCTCCGCCATTAGATTTCTGAATGGTCCATGAACACTACCTCATTGCTCCTTTTTTTGCACTATTTATTTTGTAATTTATAATTTATATCTTTGCACTGTACTGCTGCTGCAAAACAACAAATTTCATGTCATACAAGACAGTGATAATAATCCTGATTCTGAAGCACATGGGAGTCAAGATTAGGTGCACTGTTTGCGTGCTATTGAGGTCAGAAGGTAGTTTGGCACCTCAGCTGAAATAGGGTTTGGAGTTAGGGAAAGGTAGAATGGGTCTATTGGAGGAAGGAAAAGCAATACCCAAAATATAACAGGGAGTAGAGAGCATGAATGCAATACTGGTAGGAGTCTGTGAGGCAGGTAGGGGATGGGGTGAGTGAAGAGAGATGATGAAGTGTGGTAGAGGTAGGGGAAGGGGCGGGGAAGAGATGGTTAAAAATAGTGTGCACACCCGAAGTGAAAAGATGGAACTGCGAGGCAGCAGTGTGAAGTAAAAGAGCTGGAGTAGGGGCTCCACGGTTGGCAGTACAGAGGGAGCAGCTTGCCAGGAATAAGTGATGGAGGTGGCAGCTTCAGAAAACAAACGCAAAATGGTTTGGACAGCAGTGTCATTAGGAGAGAACAAAAAGTGGGCGGGGAGCTTTCCGAAGATTGATCGAAGCCCCACCTTATGCAGAAATGAAGCTGCAAAATATAAGGGCCATTAAAAATTTATCAGCTTCTTTCCATTTCAAGCCTTGGTGTCTGATGCCCTGTTCTCAGTTCAGTACTGATGCATTATGAGCTCCTGTTACTGCTGCAGTTGAATCTGGACAAAGTAGGACACAGCCCAAATCTGGACCCCCCCACCCCCACCCATAGCAATAATTCCTGATGGAAATATCATAGATTCCACTGTTCCCCCTGTATGTCTATCAAAGAAGTGATTGTTGAACTGCGCTTTCCAAAACTTGGAGGAAAGGTGTGTCCGCTCGTCCTGTGGCTAGTTGCCCACCTTCAAGGAAGCTGGGTAGGGCTGACATTGTGGATGTAGCCCAGTGTTTGAGTGCTCAGGGCAAAGAGAGAACTCGAAATGCCAACCTCTGTGGAGGGAGCATTTCAACACATTAAAATTCAAAAGGAAGAGATTTTATTTTATTCATTTATGAGACATGAGCTTTGCCAGCAAGGCTGGCATGTGCTGGACATGAATCGAGTGATTTGCTGGTGTGGAGTCAACCGCGTTACAGTGCAGCTGAAGTCGCACAGAGGCCTCACTAGATCAGGGTGGGACATTTCCTTCCCAAAAGGACATCGGTAAATCGGCTGAGATTTTGCAATGATCCAGCAGTTTTTAAACAGTCACCTTTACTGATGTTGGCATTTTACTACAGATGACTTACTTTAATCTAAACTCTCCCCCCAACAAACCCCCCACTTCATCAATCTTTAAATGTTAACTCAGTTTCCCTCACCACAGACACTGCCTGACCTGCTGAGCCTTTCCAGCAATTCCTGCATTTTTAAAATTTAAGCTCCATTGCAATTTGTTGTCACAAATATTGCACGGACCATACCACTCCCTTAAAACTCCAGCACTATACATCTTGGCTCTGGTTCCATGCATTTACAGCACAAGATATCATTGCTCTGGTATCAAAATGTGCATCACTGCACCACCTAGCGGCTACTGAAATTAGGTACATCTGAACACCTGCAGATGCTAGGATGTGAAGCAACAAACAATCTGCTGGGGGAACTCAGCAGGTCGAGCAGCATCTGCGTGGAGGGAAAGGTATTGTCGAAGATCTTGATCCAGTTACTTAAAAGCAACCGACATAAAACTAGTATCCTAGTTCACCAGAGAGACATTTGCCACAGCACCACTGGATACATTTAAAGAGGACATTGCTCACACTTAGGAAATTTTGGCCTGTGCCCGACTATATTTATTCAAAACTATGAGGGACTTTGATCAAGCATGAACAAGCCATTGAGTCCAACTCAATGCTGACAGACTCCTGGTGAGCATTGACCTGGCCTGTTTCATCCAACCCCAGGTACAGAAGACAAAGGGTCTTCCACCTGAAAGATTAACTGTTTCCCTTACCACTGATGCTACCCAACTTTTAAAACTTCATTTATACAGCACGGTAACAGGCTCTTCTGGCGCAGTGAGCCCACGCCACCCATTTAAACCCATGTTAACTTACTAACTCATACATCTTTGGAATGTGGGAGGAAACCGGAGCACCCGGAGGAAACCCACACAGACACATGGGGAGAACAAAAACTCCTTGCAGACAGCAGTGGGAATTGAACCCGAATTGCTGGCAGTGTAATAGCGTTACTCTAACGTGCTGCCCTGAGTGTTTCAAGCACTTTTTTTTCCCCCCCCAGATTTCCAGTATCTGCAGGTTCATTGATTCTCATTCATTGAAGGAAAAGAACTAGGCTACATGTCCCATTGAGCCTGTTCGTAAGATCATGGTTGATCTCACCTTAGCCTCAACTCTAATTCTCCACCTGCTCCTATAACCCTCAATTCCCCTTCAGTCAAAAAACCTTGACGTACCTAACTCAGGTTCTACAGCCTTCTGGAGTACAGAATTCCACAGGGACAGAGAGGGACTTCGTAAGAAAAAAGGCACTGGATGGACACAGGGATCGATGACTGGGAAATACACCACAGTAGGAAAAGGAACAACCCAACCCTCAGAGAAGAAATTCCTCATCTCCATCTTGAATGGGTGACCCTTAATTTGAAATGATGCCACCTTGTTCCACTACCCCAACAAGGAAAACATCCCGTCAGTATTTACCCTGTCCAAACTCACTCAGAATCTTTATGTATGAACTCTGATTAGCAGAGTCTCCATTTGCTCCAGTAAAAGGGTTCACGAGGATGTCACTGGAACCAGAGGGCTTGAGTTATAAGGAGAGGCTGGAAAGTTTTTCCCTGTAGCATAGGAGGCTTGAGAAGTGATCTTACAGAGATCTATAAAATTCACAAGGGGCATAGATAAGGTGAATGATCACTCTTTTCCCCAGGGTAAAGGAGTCCAAAACTAGAGGGCACAGGTATAAAGTGAGAGGGGAAAGATTTAATAGGAACTTGAGGGGCAACTTTTACCACACAGAGGGTGGTGCATGTATGGAACAAGCTGCCAGGGGAAAATGGTAGAGGCAGGTAAAATTACAACATTAAAAAGGAATTTGGACAGTTGCATGGATGGGAGAGAGTGTATAAGTCAGAGACTTTTTTCCCAGGGCGACAATGACTAACATGAGGGGGCATAATTTTAAGGTGAGTGGAAGAAGGTATAGGGGGATGTCAGGGCTAAGCTTTCTTTTAAAAACAGAGTGGTGGTGTGCGTGGGACGCACTGCCGGCAGAGGTTGTGGGGGCAGATATATTAGGGACATTTAAGAGACTCTTAGATAGACACATGAATGACAGAGAAATGGAGGGCTATGTGGGAGGGAAGGGTTAGATAGATCTTAGAACAGAATAAACGTCAGCACAACATTGTGGGCCGAAGGGCCAGTACCGTGCTGTAGTGTTCTATGTTCTATTTAGAGGGATATGGGCCAAATGCAGACAAGTGGGACTAGCTCAGTTTGGCACTTCAGTCAGCATGGACAAGTTGGGTCAAAGGGCCTGTTCCTGTGCTATGTAACTATGACTCATAAGACAACTTTCATCCTAGGCAATCAATTTAGCCAATCTTCTCTGGACTACCTCCAAGTACATTCCTATCGGGAGATCTTAATCATTGCTCAGATGTTTATCTCCTTCGAAAGGGAGGGAGAAGCAACTGGTTCCACTGGTTGGGAGAAAAGCAATTGGTGACCTGAGAATCTTTTTAAGAGCCAAAATACTTGGGCAAGGGAAAATTGAGGAGGTTTGCCTTCAATAAATGCTGTGAATAATTATAGTTCACCCAAAACAATAGACTGAACATCACTCTGCAACAGGGAATTGGAGAAATGGTTGGAAAAGAAAAAAAAAGTAGCATTACAGGGAAATGAGATGAATAGGATACCTCTTTCAAGGAGCTGGCACAGGCATGATGGGCCAAATGGCCTCTCACTCTCTCTGCACTCCACAACTTTATACCAGGAAGAAATCTCCAGATTTTCTCTGTCCCCTTACTCTCTCTGGTGATACAGCTCCAATTCTTTTATTGGCAGATCGGTAATGATGCTATGCTCCAAAATGTGCCCCAGATCAGATCCCAATCATATCACAAAATACCTATAACTACTTCCCCACCCCCTACACTATACTGACTTACTTTCACCTTTGTTCCCCCTCCCACCCGACCACATCTGAGATCCACAGGGACAGAAAGGAACTCCAAAGAAAAAAAGACAAAATTGGAGAAATGTTTTGACAAGCACAAATATTTCATATTAGTAAGTTTTTTTTTAAAAAAACATAACGTTAAACAGTTACTGTTCAATAGCCTATTGCAATAATTGCTTCCTTGAGTAACTGGAGAAAAACTCAATTAGGAACTCTCTCGACCAATGTTACCTGACCTGCTGAGCACTTCAGAATTTTCTGGGTTTTCTTTCAGATTTCCAACACCCACAGTATTTAGCTTTTACATAATTTAGCAGCAACTGGAGAATTTTGACTGATGAATAATATAAATTACTTCAACAGCAACAACTGCCAAGGATATTGGACATTGAGCGAAAAGCTGACAGGCACACTTCAAGTTGTTTCAAAAGCATGAGCCCAAAACAGACAAGTTATGTTACCAAATGAAAACTTCTTACCTCTAACTGCACAATCATTTCCGTGTTAATGTCTCAGAGGATCTATCCTGGGCCCAACACATTGATGCAATCACGAAGAAGACACGCCAGCGGCTCTACATTGTTAGGAATTTGAGGAGAATTGGTACGTCAAAGACTCTTACAAACTTCTACAGATGTACAGTGGAGAGCATTCTGACTGGTTATATCGCCGCCTGGTCTGGAGCCTCCAATGCACAGGATCGCAAGAGGCTGCAGAGGATTGCAGACTCAGCCAGCTCCATCACGGGCACAACCCTCCCCACCATTGAGGACATCTTCAAGAGGTGGTTCCTTAAGGTAGCAACCCATCACTAAGGACCCTCACACCCGGGACATGCCCTCTTCTCGTTACTACCATCAGGGTGGAGGTACAGGAGCCTGAAAACCCACACTCAATATTTCAGGAAAAGCTTTTTCCCCCTCCGCCATCAGATTCCTGAATGGTCCATGAACACTACTTGGTTATTCCTTTCATTTTTGCACTACTTTGTAATTTATAGTAAATTTTTTCTTTGCACTGTACTGCTGCCACAAAACAACAAATTTCATGTTATACAAGTCAGTGATAATAAATCTGATTCTGAACTTTACTGTGATAGTTGCAAGAACACAACAAAAGAGGGGCAGGTACAAGAAAGACCACAGATGCTGGGAATCTGGAGCAACACACAAAATGTTGGAGAAACTCAGTAAAAGAGGGGTAGTAGTAGGTCAGCTGGCTCCACTGTTCAAGACAATAATGGCTGATCTCGCCCACGTTCTCAACCCCTTTTCTGTGCCATTTCATACAGAGACCTCAATTCCCCAATCATTCGGAAATGTATCTACTTTCTCTAAGTACCTCCAGTGATTGAGCCTCTACAGAGGTAGAATTCTGAACATTCACTACCCCTTTGCAAGGAAGTTCCTATGCTGACCAGCTCTTTACCTTGTAACCATATCCCTTGTTTGAGACTCTCCCACTAGTGGACAACATCTACTCCCTTCGGATCAATGAGATCACCCCTCACAAGATGGTCTATCAGCAAATCACGCAGGAAATGTAAAAGAAATCAAGCATTTGCATTCAGCTGGGATTCAGCGGGTTACATACTTGGTTCCAAGATAGTTCCAAGTCCAGAGGCTCGAGCACAAAATCCAGGCCAATTCTGCTTGCCCATTCCTAAGAGAATACCACACTGACAAAGTCACCATCTTTCTGAGAAAGTATTAAGCCAAGGCCTTGTTTCCATCTGTCAGATGGACAGAGGAGATCCCATGACTCCATTTTGAAGAGGAGCAGGGGAGTTTTCCCCAATGCAATGACCAACAACCATCCCTTAATCAACATTTCCGGATGGTGGTGACCAGCCCATTATCAACTGGGAGTTTGCTGTGTACAAAATAGAAGTTGCATTTCCTGCACTTCACACAAAAGAACATCATTGATTGCAAAGCATGTTGGGACATGCCAAGGTTGAGAAAGGTGCCAGCAAAATGCAAATCTTTTTCCCAAAGTCCTGTACTGGTGACGCCCATTTCTGGGGATGAGGGCTTGCGTTCCTAGAAAACAGTCCATACTGCGATTTTCTGTCAACGTGAAACCACGTCAAGAAGTGAGAGTTGAAAAAAAATATTTACTTTCCTCACATAAATTTTGTGAAGGCAATATTGGCATTCACTTCCAGAGGACTAGAATACAAAAGCAATGATGTACTGCTGAGGCTTTATAAGGTGTGTAGGTCAGACCACATTTGGAACGTCGTGAGCAACTTTAGGCCCCGTATCCAAGGGGAGGTGTGCTGGCCCGAGAGAGGGGCCAGAGGAGGTTCACAAGAATGTTCCAGGGAATGAAAGGCTTAACTTGTGAGGAGCATTTGATGTCTCTGGGCCTGTACTCAATAAAGTTCAGAAGGATGGTGGGGGAAAATCTCATTGAAGTCTACCGGATACGGAAAGGCCTAGATAGAGTGAACGTGGAGAGGATGTTTCCATTAGTAGAAGAGTCTAGGATCCGAGGTCATAGCCTCAGAATAAAAAGGGACATGCTTTTAAAACTGAGATGAGGAAGAACTTCTTCAACCAGATGGTGGTGAATCTGAGGAATTCATTGCCACAGAGGGCTGTGGAGGCAAATTCATTGTGGGCTTTTAAGAGGGGCTTGGATGGGCACATGAATGAGAGGAAAATGGAGGGATATGGGTATTCTGTAGATAGGAGGGATTAGCTATGTCGGCACAACATTGTGGGCTGAAGGGCCTGTTTTGTGCTCTACTGTTCCATGTTCTACCCTATCTATGCTTCTCAAAATTTTAAACACCTCCATCAGGTGTCCCCTCAGCCTCTAGGGAGAACAACCCAAGTTTAGAGGGATAAGGGCTAAACATAGGCAAAACAGACCAGCTCAGGTAGGCAATTTGGTCCAAAGATCCCGTTTCCAAGCTGTATATGACTCTAAGACTACTGACAGAATGGTTGGCAATTAATCGGCTAACTGGTCCAAGAACATCCCCATCCTCAACAGTGGTGGGCCCCATCACGGGAGAGGCAAGGATAACGCTGAAGCAGTATCAGAAAGAAGTGCTGAGGGAATGGTCCACCTTGGCTCCTCCTGAGATCCCCTCCGTCACAGAACCCAGTCTTCAGTCAACGTAATTCATTCCATGTGATAACAAAAACACACCCCAGAGCACTGGATACAGTAATGTCTGCAGGACCTGACAACTTTTCACTTGTAGTGCCGAAGATCTGTGCTCAAAACCAGTTGCACCTCTCGACAGTACAGTTACAACACTGGCACTTACCCAACCATGTGGATATTGCCCAGGAATGTCATATTCACAAAAGCAGGACAAATCTGTTCCTACTAATTGATGCCAAATCAGTCAACTCTCAGTTAGGAAAGTGGTGGAAGGCTTTGTCGACGGCGCTACCAAGTGGCACTTACCGAACTATATAACCTGTTCACCGATGCCCAGTTTTGCCAAGACCACTCAGCTTCAGACCTCATCATAGCCACGGTATAAACATGGACCAAAGAGTTGAAGTTCAGAGGTGAGAGTGGACTGCCCTTGACGTCAAGGCAGCATTCGATCAAGATGTCAATGGAATTTATTATTGGAATATTATTGTCACTTGTACTGAGGTACAATGAAAAAAAACTTGTCTTGCGTACCGTTCATACAGATCAATTCATTACAACAGTGCACTGAGGTAGTACAAGGTAACAATACAGAATGCAGAATAAAGTGTTACAGCTACAGTGAAAGTGCAGTGTAGGTAGACAATAAGGTGCAAGGTCAAAACAAGGTGGATTGTGAGGTCAAGAGTCCATCTTACTGTGTTAGGGAACCTTTCAATAGTCTTATAACAGCAGAATAGAATCTGTCCTTCAGCCTGGTGGAACTTGCTTTCAGGCTTTGTATCTTCTGCTCAATGGGACAGGGGAGAAGAGAGAATGTGCAGGGTGGGTGGGGTCTTTGATTATGCTGGCTGCTTTACCGAGGCAGCAAGAAGTGTAGAGACAGAGTCCGTGGAAGGGAGGCTGGTTTCCATGAAGTGCGGAGCAGTGTCCACAACTCTCTGCCGTTTCTTGCAGTCCCTGGCAGAGCAGTTGCTGTACCAAGCCGTGATGCATTCAGATAGGATGCTTTCTATGGTGCATTAAAAAAAATTGGTGAGTGTCAAAGGGGACTTGCCAAATTTCTTTAGCCTCCTGAGAAAGTGGAGGCGCTGGTGAGCTTTCTTGGCCATGGCATCTACGTGGTTGAACAGGACAGATTACTGGTGATGTTCACTCCCAGGAACTTGAAGCGCTCAACCCTCTCGACCTCAGCACTGTTGATATAGACAGGAGCATGTGCACTGCCCCCCCTTCCTAAAGTCAATGACCTGCTCTTTTGTTTTGCTAATATAGAGGAAAAGATTGTTGTCATGACACCATGCTCTCTATCTCCTTCCTGTACTCCGACTCATCATTATTTGAAAATACGGCTCACGATAGTGGCACCGTCTGAAAACTTGGTAGATGGAGTTAGAGCAGAATCTGGCCACGCAGTCATGAATGCATCGAGAGTAGAGTAGGGGGGCTGAGAATGCAGCCTTGTGGGGCACCAGTGTTGAGAATAATCGTGCCACAATGTGTACCATCTTCAAAATGCACTGCCCTTACTCTGACAGCACCTCCCAAACACACAGCCTCTACTGCCAGGAGGGACAAGGGCAGCTGGCACATGGGAACGCCACCATGTCCAGACTCCCCTCCAAAGCACCAGCCATCCCGATGTGGAAGTCGAATTGCCCTTCCTTCATTGTCGTTGGATCAAATTCTGTAACTCCCTACCCAGCAGCACTGGCTTCCATAAGTGGATTACCTCAAGAACCGTCTCTTAACTGTGGCAACCTTCGAGGACAATAAGTGCAAGCCTTACAGTGATGCCCACATCCTGGGAAATGAATGGGGAAAAAAAAGCAGCGATACATTTGTCAGCACAACTTTAACCATCATTCACTTCCATTTCAAGTTGCTAGGCAACCAAGGCAGAACTCAAGAGTAGTCTGGCCATCCGCCCACACGAGACAGATATTTTCATACAAGTCAATAATTTTCTATTAATCTATCAGTGACATTTCATTGCCACTTCTCTTGAACTCTAGTTCTCTGTGCTGGTAATGCAAGTCCCCGCCAACACTGGAAGATAATAATAGTAACAAGTGTCATTATTAGACAAGAACGGATAAGTATGTAACACCTCCCTCAAGGGCTCCCGGATGTAGAACTGCACATATTCAGTTTTACCAAAGCTGAAAGCCAGAATCAGTGTACAAGATACCAAAAAAAAGGATACTAGATGATAATCATAACGATCAGTCAAATAGACTGGACATGGATGTCCCAAGCAATGAAACCAGTCTGAAAACAATATAGGTACAGCCTCACAAGCCTGCTCCCTGCCTTGAAATAAAAGTGTGGCTAATTGCTGGGCCATTCTGCTGTCTTTTGCGATCTCCATAATGTTCGATTCCTCAGACCTCAAAAATAAATCTCAGCCCCGAATACACTCAACAGGTTTCACAGAAGTTTTAAAGTACTTAATCAAAATATTATTCTTGGAAATTTGTATATGATAATTGGTTTATTATTGTCATATATATGGTACAGTGGAAAAAACTTTGTTTTACATACTATCTGTACAGATCATTTCACAACATCAGTACATTGAGGTGGTACAAGGGAAAAGCAATAACAGAATGCAGAATATAGTGTTACAGTTACAGAGAAAGTGCAGTGCAGGTAGCCAACAAGACAATAGAGACCATAGAGGGCTATGGGCCAAATGGGACTACGTCATTGGGCAACACAGTTGGCATTAACGAGTTGGACCGAAGGGTCTGTTTCCATGCTGCATGGCTCTATATGGATCACAGAGTATCAAAACAAGGAAGTCCCATTAAGCGTACAAGTGAAACTTTGGCTACAGAGGATTATCCCAGCTACTGACATTTCAAAGGATTTCTTGGGTCAATGGTACAGACACCTAGTCCGTAAGACCATGTCACCCACACACACAAACCGCCTGGAGGAAGAAGTCAACAGCATTAGTACCCAAACCACATACCCCCAAAACACAGCGCCCCCAGGGTAATAGCCTGCACAAGGACCAGCAATTTTTCCTTCCCCAGTACATTTTGCACCCACTTTCACAAAGGGAAAGGCTCTTCACAAATCAACAATGAAGCAAGCTGGCTTTGAATCTACTTATTGACAGCAGAGACAGTCCCTAGCATGTACTACCTCAGGGCAACAATTATGCTGGGAAGTGCAGCATTATTTTTATTGTAGAGTCATTCTTTGATGCCTGGCTCGAAACTGTGTGTGATGTGGAAATTGCCCTATTTATGATGCACTAGATCTGAAGTATAACGGTGTGCACACACAGTTTGTACTGGCATTTGTTCTAAAGTCATGGCTTGTGGGTTTTGGTATTTCTGGCCTTCATTCAATGGCAAGGGCTAAGTCAGCAGAGATAGACAATAACACCAATGGCCAAGTGGGTGGTGGACTCTGGAGCCCTCTCAAAACAGAGAACCTTGTCAAAGCATCAATCCACATAGAAACAGGTAGTTCGGCCAATTGTATTCATGCCAGCCATCAAGTACCCTCCATATTGGTCCTACTTACCACCAAACAAGATGCTGGAGGAACTCAGCAGGTCAGACAGCATCGATAGAGGGAAATGGACAGACAATGTTTCAGGTGGAGACCCTTCATCTGGACTCCAGATGCTGCCCGACCTGCTGAGCTCCTCCAGCATTTTGTTTGTTGCTCCATATTCCAGCATCTGGAAAATTTATTTTTTACTATGTGAATATCCTAAAAAGTGGATGAAAAATGTGTTGGTGCTGAGTTAGGGAATAACATCCAATAGTCTGGACAAGCTGTCAGTTCAGCACCAGAGTTATTAGAATTTACTATATTATAGCTTCTTCCACATCAACAAGGTCTAAAGGCCCTCACCATCCGGGACATGCCCCTCTTCTTTTTACTACCATCGGGGAGGAGGTACAGGAGCCTGAAGAACCCACACTCAACGTTTCAGGAACAGCTTCTTCCCCTCCACCATCAGATTTCTGAACAGTTCACGATCACTACCTCTTTATTCCTTTTTTTGCACTATTTTTTTGTAATTTATAGTAATTTTATGTCCTTGCACTGTACTGCTGCTGCAAAACAACAATTCACATCATAAGTCAGAGATAATAAATCTGATTCTGATTATGTTTTATTACAGAAAGCTAAACATTCTTCTCAGCTGTGGTTTCCCTTCTATCATAATGGCAGGGTTCTCAACCACCACTTCTCACTCCCACTCTTACCTCCACCCCCTCTCCCACCCACAACCAGGGCTCCCATTAACCCAAGTGTCTACCGCATCAGCCTGCGCATGCATTGGATTATCGTCCAATCAACAACACCTCCATTCTGATGCCGCCACCACACACATCTTTCCCACCCCTTCTCTTCCAGCTTTCTGAAGGTGTTGGTATATCACACGTACCACCATACAGTGAAAAGCTTTTGTCTGCATGCCATCCAGACAGATCGTTTCATACACAAGCATGTGGGGATAATAAAGAGAAAAAACAGAATGCAGAATGTCATGCTGCATGGAGTCATAGAACAATACAGCATGGATACAGGCCCTTCGGCCCAACCAGTCCATGCTGACCACCGTGCCCACCCATCTAGTCCCAATTTCCTGCATTCGGCCCATATCCCTCTAAGCCCCGCCCCTCCATGTACCTGTCCAAGTGCTTCTTAAGTGATACTATTGTACCCGCCTCTACCACTTCCTCTGGCAGCTCGTTCCATATACCCACCACCCTCTGTGTGAAAAATTTGCCCCTCAAGTCCCTTTTAAATCTTTCCCCTCTCACCCTAACTCTATATCCCCTAGTTTTGGATTCCCTTACCCTGGGGGAGAAAACTGCTACCATCCATTTTATCTATGCCAAACTGCATCGCTGAAACAGACAAACACTGACCCTGGTGGGATCCAAAGCCACAACCTTTGAGTTTCTTTTTAATTCACCAGTAGAAGTCCAGTTGCAGTTCCAGAGAAAGTGCAGTGGGGGCTGGTTTCTTCAGGATGCTCCTGTTGAATATTCCATCCGTATCACAATCTATACCTCTTCCACCTTCGCATGCAGTGCAGGAGATACAACCCTTGCCATTTGACCTCTCTTATCCCACCATCCTGGATTCCAAAGATACTTTTCAGGTGAAGCAGCAATTCACTCGTACATCCACCACCCCCCACCCAATTTGGTGTAATCACAATGTGGTCTCCTCTACAGCAGGGGAAACCCAATACACTCATGACATTTAAGAAGCATCTAGAAATACGGAGACACAACAGATTGCAGATTTTGGAATCTGGAGCAACACAAAAACGCTGGAGGAACTCAGCGGGTCAGGCAGCATCTGTGGAGGGAAATGGACAGTCAACGTTTCGGGTCAAGACCCTTCGTCTGGACCAGTTCCTCCAGCACTTTTTGTGTTGACCCAATGTGGGTAAATAGGATTAGTGCAGAAAGATACAAGGGGTGGCATGAACGTGGTGGGCTGGAGGTCCTGCTTCTGTGATGTATGGCCATGACAAAAGGTGATCCCCAAATACTTCCATTCAGTCGGCAAAGCGGATCAGGTTTGCCACTTTAATTCTCTGTCATACTCTGACCTCTGTCCTTGACCTGCTAGACCAGTCCAATGATAACTCCAGGAACAGTACCTCATCTCCCCGAGAGGGCAAAATGGTGTAGGAAAGATGAAGGAGCACACAACAGATGCCAGGTGTTAGCACACAAGAACCAGGCTGAATAAAAGGAAGTTCATAGAGGAAGTAGAAAAGAAAGGGAACTAAAGGAAGCGAAGAGGAAACATGAGAGGGAAAAAAAAACAGCGGGAAATATATAAAGAAATCCCAAGATATTCTCATACAGCTCAGAGTCAGACAGGATGGAACAGGCTCTATGGCCCAGCGGGTCTGTGTTAATATTTACAATAATCTCATTTGATACTCCCCACATTCCCATCAACTCCACCCTCCCCCATGACTACCACTCATCTGCACACCAGGGGAAATTTACAGTGGGCAATTAACCTACCAACCCCCACGGTTATGAGATACGCAAAGAAACCAGAGCACCCGAAGGAAACTCATGCAGTCACAGGGACCACATTCAAACTCCACACAGACAGCACCCGAGGTCAGGATTGAACCCTGGTTTCTGGAGCTTTGAGGCAGTGGCTTTCCTGGCTGTACCACTGTGCTGTCTGTTCTGTAGGTATGTGAACAAGAAAAGAGCTGGGGATGATCAAAGAACGAAGAAAAAATCCTTTTATACAAGTTGAGATACCACTTGAGTAGTTTATATCAGTCTTCACCAAGGGAAGATGCTGCTGGTCTCTTAGCAAAGGAAAATGGAATTGAGATCGTAGATGGGCTAACACTCAATAGAGGTACTGGAAAGACTAGGTGCCTTAAAGTGGATAAGTACCCTGGTCCAGATGGGATGCAGCTGTGGTTAACCAAGGGAAGAGAGGGAGGTAATTGCAGAGCCCCTGGTCATAATCTTCCAAACATCCATAGATCACAATTGATCTCAGAGCTCTGGAAGCCTCCAAGTGTTATAAAAGGACGTAGGAATAAACCCAGTAACTACAGAACAGTTTAATCACAATGGTGAGGGAACTTCCAGAAACTATAATCAGGGACAGAATTAGCAGTCACTGGATTGTTTAGGAGAAGCCAGCATGGATTTGTTAAAGGCAAATCACACAACTAATTTGATAGTGTTCTGATGAAATAGCAGTGAGAGTTGATAGGGAAAATGGGATTGATGTGGTAAAAACAGATTCCAAAATTCAGTGGCACAGAATGAGCTTGTCATTAAGATTGAAAACCATGGAATAAAAGCGGCTGAACAGGAAAGGGTTAAAAAAAAATTAGCCGTAACAGGAAACAGTAGTGCGAAGCATGGATTTTCAGAATGGGGAGAAATGCAGTTTCCCCGAGGGTCCGTACTCGGCCGCTGCTTTTCTTAATTTATATTAACTTAATTTATATTAATTTATATTGGGTCTACAGGACACAACGTTGAAATCAGCAATTGACACAAAACTTGGAGGGGTAAGGAACTGAGAGGACTATAGTAGTGGACTACAAGGAAATATAAATAAGGAACGGGAAGGTAGGTGGCAGATGAAGTTTAGTGCTGGGAAATGTGAAGCGTTAAATTTTGGTAGGAAGAGTGCGAGGAGGCAATGTAAATAAGAGGGTTCAATTCTAAACTAGATAGAAGAAAAAATATAGGAGCAGAATTAGGCCATTTGGCCCAAGTTTGCTCTGCCATTCAATCATGGCTGATTTTTTTTTCAACCCCATTCTCCACCTTCTCCCTGTAACCCCACTTGGAGTATTGTGCTCAGTTCTGGTCACCTCACTACAGGAAGGATGTGGAAGCCATAGAGAGGGTGCAGAGGAGATTTACAAGGATGCTGCCTGGAATGCGGAGCATGCCTTATGAAAGCAGGTTGAGGGAACTTGGCCTTTTCTCCTTGGAGCAATGGAGGATGAGGGGGGACCTGATAGAGGTATACTGTATAAGATAATGAGAGGCATTGATTGTTTAGATAGTCAGAGGCTTTTCCCCAGGGCTGAAATGGCGGCCACAAGAGGACATAGGTTTAAAGTGCTGAGAAGAAGGTATAGAGGAGATGTCAGGGGTAAGTTTTTTTTACTCAGAGAGTGGTGAGCGTGTGGAATGGGCTGCCAGCAACAGTGGTGGAAGCGGATACGATAGGGTCTTATAAGAGACTTTTGGATAGGTACACGGAGCTGAGAAAGATAGAGGGCTATGGGTAAGCCTAGCAATTTCTAAGGTAGGGACATGTTCGGCACAGCTTTGTGGGGCGAAGGGCCTGAATTGTGTGGTAGGTTTTCTATGTTTCTAACCCCCTTACCAATCAAGAACCTATCAATCTCGGCCTTAAATACACCCAGTGACTTGGCCTCTATGGCCCTCCTTGGCAACAAATTCCACAGATTCACCACCCTCTGACAGAAGAAATTCCTCCTCATCCTAGTTTTAAAGGAACATCCCTTTACTCTGAGGCTGTGCCTCAGAATAAGACAGGAAGATCTTTAGATACGTGCACATGGTTTGTTGAAAGTGAAGAAAGTAGTTAAAAAAACATTTAGGATGCTGGACTTTAGAAACAAAAGGCATAAAGTACTGCATCCAGATCTACATGTTACACTTTAGGGAAAACGTGAAAATCTGGAGAGGGTGCAGAAGAGCTTTACTAAAATAATTCCAGGTACAAGACTTTAGTTACATAGATTGCATAGAGAAAGTGTTGTTCTCCTTGGAACAAAGGAGACTGTGGAGGTTAAACACCTCTGTGTAAACACAGATAAAAGGTATTTAAAAATCATGAACATTATAGACAGAGGAGATAGAGGGAAACTGTTCCATCAGCTGAGGGTTCAAGAACTAGGGGGCATGGAATGAAGCTGCTTGGAAGAAAATTAATTCTGATAGGAGGACTTCAGTTTGCGCAGTGAGTGCTTTAGGTGTGGAATGCACTGCCAGAGGCAGATTCAACTGTAGCATTTGGAAGGACTTGAAAAGGCAACAATTTACAAGGCAATGGGCAAAGGATGGAGGAGGCAGTACGGTTAGTGTAACGCTATTACAGCACCAGCGACCCGGGTTCAATTCCGGCCACTATCTGTAAGGAGCTTGTGCGTTCTCCCCGTGTCTGCGTGGGTTTCCTCCCACATTCCAAAGACGTAAGGGTTAGGAAGTTGTGGGCATGCTATGCTGGCGCCGGAAGTGTGATGACACTTGTGGGCTGCCCCCAGAACACACTGCGCAACAATGCACTTCACTGTGTATTTCGATATATGTGCGAATAATAAAGAAATCTATCTAAAAAAAATCTAAGGATGTGGTACTAGCTAGATTGCTCTTAGGTAGAGCTAGTATGGACTCAACTGGCTGAATTTCCTCCATCCATGCTGAACCATTTCGTGATTCCTCTGACTAGGGACATTAATCTTCCTCGGGATCGAGGAGGACTTGCTTCCACCCCAGCTCTGTGGCTTCAGAGGTGACTGATGAGGACGATATGGGACCTGCAGGCTGTGGTCAGGAGGTGCCTGATGGGGGGGTGACACTTGGAGCCTTATTCAACAATGAGCAATAGTTTAGATAATCAGCAATTGCTGCTCCTTCTCTTCTGGTAAATTCAGATAACCATTCTGCCTTAGACTAACCTTGTCATTCATTAACCTCTTACATGAGAGCTCGTACCACCAGGCTCAAGGACAGCTTCTATCCCGCTGTTAGAAGACTATTGAATGGTCCCCTAGAATGATAAAATGAACTCTTGACCTCAATCTATGACCTTGCACCTTATTGTCTGCCTGCACTGCATTTTTTTCTGTAACTGTAACACTTGATTCGGCACTCTGTTATGGTTTTCTTTTGTACTAGCTCAATGCACTGTTGTAATGAAATGATCTGTACGGAATGATCTGTTTTTCACTGCACCTCCGTACATGTGACAATACTAAACCAATTTTATCAGTTAATTTCTCTCCTGCCTGCCTCGCTTTCGCAGATCTTCCCCTTTTGCTCTCGCTACCCTTTCGCTCTCGCTACCCTTTCTTGCCTTATGACTTGTTTATCTCCAACCTTTCCTGGGTCCTGATGGAGGGTTACAACCTGTTTCTCTCTCTCTGCCTGCACTGCCTGACCTGTAGGGTGTTTCCAGAAATTCCCATTTTATTTTACTCAATACAAGGATAATCTGAGTCGACGTCATTTGGTTTTGTTGCGATCCTGTGCACCGAACCAGGTGCATCAATGCTAATTCAGTCAAAATAACAGCACAGGCTTTACAAAGCTAGCCCAGCATTCACACAAGCTGCAAAAATTTAGCCCAGTACTTTCATGCAACATTTGCAAAGGTCACAAGGAGTGTGCAGGCTTATTGTTTTCAAACTGAGGCAATGTCCTTTGTAAGGACACTGGTGATGAAGCAGTAGCACAGAAATAGAACATTAATATTGAAACAAACATAGTCATATTGATTAAACAGTCTTTCCATCTCCTCCTCATTACATACAGCACAAACTACTGTTTGATTGCTCAATATTCTTCGTTGTACATTAGGAATTCATAGCTCTGCATTAAAAATGAAACACTTATGTTTGAGCACACACATATCCACAAACAACTTTGAGCTGGAGTGGAAGATCATGGTGAGTCACAGCCAGTAATCTGAATACGCTGTGAATAAGGCCTCTCTCCTCTCCCCCACACACCCCTAACCATTTAAACAATTAGGTTAAAGATGCATCTAATTTATCACACAAATTATTACAACAAGTTGTTGAAAGGGTATAAGCTGCAATTAGTGGCTGGTATGGGCCTGGTTAAACTTGTCCCACACAACGTACAGGAGAGAGGAATCACAGTGCCTGAAGGCAGTCCGTGTGACAGACATCCTTCAGTCCACTGGGTCCACATTCATGCTACGAGTTTTACAGATTTCTCAAACAAGTTCTGAGCCACTTTGTACCCAAGCAGGAGTAGGCCACCAGGGTCCTCAAGACTGCCCCACTATTCGATACGTTCATGGCTGACCTAGCCCAGCCCTGTGCCAGATCCCCATCGCCCGCAATCCCCCAACCTTTCAAAGACTTCTCTACCTTCACTTTCAAAACTTTTGATGAGCTAGCCACCACAAAGCTCTGGAGCAGCAAATTCCAGAGATTCATTCCCTTCTGAGAGGAGGAATTTCCATGTACCTCTGTTTTAAATGACCAGTGCCTTCTGCCCATGGCCCCTCACTTAAGATTTTCCCCATGTGGAAATACCTCAACATCTACCTTGTTGTATCCCCTTGGGACCTTATACATTTCAATAAGATCGCCTCTCTTGTTCAAAGAAATGTCTAAAGGTAGACGTCCTGGCACATTGACTCAGTGAAGGACTGACAGGGTAGATGGTGAAAGAGTTCTCGTCATGTTGGAGGGTCTGAAACAGGGGGTCACAATTCAGGCTAAGAGGTTATCCATTTAGGACCGAGATGAGGAAAAGCACCTTTGTTCAGAAGGCTGCAAATCTTTGGAATCAACTGAGGCATGGGGACGTACCGGCATCGAGTACATTTAAGGCTGGAGCTGCCGGTGTTTCTGAGGTGGGTGGTGGGTGAGGCTGGGTGGCGGAAAGAAGGATCAGGATCAACCGTAATGAATAGTTGGACAGGTGTCAGCGATCTCTCCTGTTTCTCAGATAATGTCTGAATATTCCTTAAACTTGTTCTCCAAACTGCATCTCCAGTGTTCTGCAAGAGTTATTCTGTGTTTATTTGCTCAATCTTAACATGCCTCTTACACACATTATTTTGAAGCTAAAAATATCTTTATTAAGTCATTCCTCAGATATCTAACTAGGGTCACTCTCCCATTCCATGTCGCTCAGACCTAGATGGCAATAAAGACCATGAGCAGCGCTACCAGGTAATAATAGAAACTTACAAATTTAAGACCAGTTCTGAGCAAGTTACTGAAATCTGTTAGAGTAAATGAGCATTTAGGCAAATGTCTATTTATGAAGGAAAGTCACTGTGGATTGGTGAAGGAGAGGCAGAGGCTGTCTACTGTAGGTGTTTTTTGGATGAGGTTACCAACATGGTGAATAAGAGATGGAAAGTGAATTTTTCTTCATTCTTTGAGATTTGGTGGTATCACTAGCATGGTCCAGCATTTATTACCCATTCCTGACTGTTTAAACAATACTAATAGCATGTCCTGGTCCAACCATGTAGACGCCACGGCCAAGAAAGGGCACCGGCGCCTCTACTTCCTCAGGAGGCTAAAGATATTCAGCATGTCCCCGTTGACCCTCACCAATTTTTATAGATGCACCATAGATGCATCACAGCTTGGTACGGCAACTGCTCTGCCTGAGACTGCGAGAAACTGCAGAGAGTTGTGGACACAGCTCAGCACGTTATGGAAACCAGCCTCCCCTCTGTGGTCTCTTTCTATACTTCTTGCTACCTCAGTAAAGCAGCCAGCATAATCAAAGACCCCACACACCCCGGACATTCTCTCTTCTCCCTCTCCCATTAGGCAGAAGATACAAAAAGCCTGAAAGCACGTACCACCAGGCTCAAGGGCAGCTTCTATCCTGCTGTTATAAGACTATTGATCAAACCCCTTGTCTGTTAAGATGGACTCGACCTCACAACCTACCTCATCATGGCCTTGCACCTTACTGTCTGCCTTCACTTTCTCTGTAATTCTAACACTATATTCTACATTCTGTTATTACTTTTCCCTTGTATTACCTCGATGTAATGATGTGATGAAATGATTTGTATGGATGGCATGCAAAGCAAAGTTTTTCACTGTACCTCAGTACATGTGACAATAATAAATTAATTTACCAACATGACTACCTTTGAACTGAGTGACTTACAAAGAACAATAAAGCAAGAGAACAGGCCCTTCCGCCCACGATGTTGTGCCGAACTAATTTAGCTAATGATACCTAATCCCTTCTGCCTGCACATGGTCCATATCCCTCCCTTCTCTGCATATTCATGTGCCTATCTAAGAGCCTCTTAAATATGACTTGCTGGTCCATTTCAGAAGGCAACCACAATGCCATGGATCTGGAGGCACGTGCAGGCCAAACCAGGTAAGGACTCTGGACTTCTTTCCCTGAAGGCCATCAGTGATGGAATTTTTACAACAACCCTGTAGCTTTGTGGTCCATCTTGTCAAGTCCAACTTTGTTAAAAGAATTTAAATTCCTCAACTTCTGTGATGGGATCTGATTAGGCATCTCCACATCAGTAGTACAGGCTTCTATAAGCCCACTATTGGACCACACCCAAGTGTTGCCTGCTTACATTGCAAGCAGGAAATTTGATAAGATTTCACATAAGGGATCATTCACAAAAATTAACGTGGATCAAATCAAGATAATGTGTGACATAAGGCAATATCTTTAGGGAGGTTGGAGACAAGGGCATAAGTTTGCCTCCCTAATTGGCAAGGTGTGTGGAAAGTGGTGTTCCCCCAAGGATAAGTGCTAGGACAATTGAAACAAAATATTGCAGAGCTGGCAGTGTCCGTAAAGAGAGGTGTGACCCGTTTCTCTCTCCACCAGTGACCTGACCTGCTGAGTATTTCTAGAATTGTGCATTTATATCAGACTCTCAGTCTTGCCTTTCTCTCTATTATGGAGCCTCGGTTTTTTCACTAATGCCAGCTGAAGGAATAAAGCACTCTCCGTCCAAGTTTGTGGAAGGCACTAATTAAGAGGCATGGTATGTTGTGTGGCTGACAGCAAATGCCACAGACAATTTAACAGGGAGCAAAGCAAGCTTTGGATCCAAATTAGATAAAATTAGAATGTGTGGTTCAATAGTGAGAGACAGGGATTTTTGGGTTTGGGTTTGAGAGACAGGGTTTGGGACAGGGATTTGTCCCAAGTGGCATAAGCCACTGTAAGGTACAGTGATCGAAGGACTAATAGGACGTTGATCTTCATCATTAATGACCGGAATTCAAATATACAGTTTCAGAGGTACAGAGCTGGACCCCCGAACATCAAAAACTCAGGAGAAATACACCAGCCATGGAGTGCAGATTCACCAATGACCAAATCGGATATGGAAGGATGAAATCATGCCTAAATTAATATTGCCTCCAGATTTAACAGTTGAGATGCAATCTAAATCCAGGTATTTAGATAATAAATTGATTCCACAGGATAATAATGGAGAAGCTATTTCTTCCACTGTGACATTCAAAAACAGAAGGGTGTAATCTCCAAACCAGAAGCAGGCCATTTAGAAATGAAATCAGGAAGCTCTTTTTCCAAACCAAGACTGCAGGAAATCTATAACGTCCTTCCTAAAAGGACTGAATACTGGGACAGTGGGAACATTCAGGATAGCTGTTGGGTGATGACAAGGTTGCAGACCTGAACTCAAACAATCCAAAACCTGTCCTCCCACTTGCTATTGACAACAAAGTTTTCATGGTAAGCAAGAAGGTAGCTAAAACTACCAGGTGTCAAAATTCTCCCTTGACCTGTTACGATGCGCAACAGTGACTGTATTTCACTGGCTGTGGTTGTGAGAGATGCTGTACAAACACAAGCCCTTTTTCAATCCACACCAATGTCACTGAAAGATTTGGCTTCCTTCTCCAAATCCTGCTTCCTACTCAACTGGCATTTGACCATTAGCTGTCGTGTGTGATTGGGAATCCAGATCACTTCTGTACACCTCGAACAGTGGGCCGCGAGTCCTTCTGTTACCCACCTGTGCTCAGCGCCCTTTATAAAACACCTCCACACCATTCCTTCAGAGAATTGCTTCACATACTGAGTGCACCCTTGCTACACAATCTGGTTCATAAAGAATTTCTCCTGTGACACAATATCACCAGTTTTCTGGTTACACTTATCCCAATGACATGCCTGAGCCCTGAAAATTGCCTACAGTGGATCAGACAAGATTTAATTGTTAACTGTTAGATATCAGCAAGCACTCTTTTAAATTGGTTCTAATTTTGGATGTGTTTTCTAATTCAGAAGATCAGTTTCTTATTGCAGGTAAGCCTTTACCGTTAAGATGTGGAAGAATAACTTTGCATTTCTAAACTGTTGCAGTCTTTTCCACTTTTACTGATTAAATTAGATAGCTTGTACAACTGAGAGCGTCAAATGGCCTCCTCCTCTGTTGTAAATTTTCTATTATAACTATAATTTTTTTCGGAAATTCTCCTTTGGTGTCTCTCTCTCTCTCTCTCTCTCTCTAATTACCTGTGCTACAGTTCATCCATCCCAAGGGAAGGACAAGTTTAGACCTCACATCAGGAAATAATTATTTAAAACAAATCAACAGCTGGAAGGCATTGCCTAGAATAGTGGGAGGACCCCATAACACTGGAATTAATTAAACGACTAATTGGTGTAAGAGAAAGACTACAGTGGTCACTATTTGGGAAAGGAAAAAAATAAGGTAATTTCCCTTGCATCCTCCCACCCTATTTTGCTTTAAGCTTTTTAATAACATGGGATTCTCCATTTCACTACAAATTTCACAAACATTTTTTGTTAAATTTCTGCCATAAAATAGAAATTTACGACATGTATCTGTTTTACTATTGAGCAGCAATCTATTCAAATTAACAGCACAGCCCACAGAAGCAAAGGAATTTCAAACGTGGACAGGTTTGTCGCAATAAACTATGGGGCATGAGAGAATTTAACAAATATACAGGGAACCCAAACAAAAACAAAAATGAAATCAGCACATGGAGATGAGTGAAGACAGATGTGTCCTCAAGGGTTTGCCAAATTCTAAAATACGCAACACGACAATTTGACTTCTCAGGATGTGTGCCCGTAACATTTGCCGCAAATGCCTCAGCATTTGAAGATTAAAATGGCAATCTGATACAAATTCTTAGGAACGAGCTGAAGCTTCGACAGAATGAACATGGGAAACAGGAGCAGAAGTAGGTCATACAGCCCCTTGAGCCATTCAATGAGCACACGGCTCATCTGATCTTCGCCTCAGCTCCATCTTCCTGCCCGACCCTCGCAATCCTTGACTTCCCCACACATTCCGAGAACCTCACACCTAATGCTACAATCTCCAAGAGTCTCTGGTGTTGAGAATTCCAAAGAGTCACCACCATCTGAGGGAAGAAATTTCCCCTCATGTTTCTGTGCTGTAGCAGTCAATGACTCTATCCTTATTCTAATGGGCGATCCCTTATTCTGAAACTCTACCCCCTTGTTCAATATTCCACCAGGAATAGGAAATATTCTCTCAGTTTACTCTGTCAACTACATCCCCCACTCCACCGAACTGCTCACTCTTCAAAACTCCAATGAGTATGGGCCCCACCTGGTCAACCCTGCTGAACACAACCTCTTCAGATCAGGGATAATCTGGTGTTCCTTGTCAGAACTGCCTTGAACACTAACACACAGAAACAGTAACGCACAGGAACAGGCCCTTCGGCCTGAGATGTCTGTGCTGACCACAATGCCAAATTAAACTGAACCTATCTGCCTGCACATGACCCATATCCCTCCATTCCTTGCGTGTTCATATGCCTGTCTAAATACTTCTTAAACACCAACATCGTATCTGCTTTCACCACCACCCCTGGCAACACGCTCCAGGCACCCACCACTCTCTGTGTAAGAAAGAAAACATACCCCACACATCTTTAAAACTTCCTCCTCCTCACCTTGAATCTATGTCCTCTGGTATTGGACATTCCTACCCTGGGGCAAAGAAAAGGACTCTGACCATCTACCCAATCTACACCTCTCATAATTTTTTTTATATAAACCTCCATCAGGTCTCCCCTCAGACTCCAATGCACCAAAGTAAAAAATCCAGTTCTTCCAACCTCTCCTCATAGCTCATGCCCTCTAATCCAGGCAGCATCCTGGTGAACCTCCTCTGCACCCTCTCCAAAGTCTCCATATCCTGTAATGGGGCGATCAGAATTGCTAGTGGAGCCCTAATTAAGGAGACCCAAATTCGAGGCAGTGGTTGGAAGCTGCTAGGTTTGGCAAAAAGAACTGAAGGTGGTTTTCACACAGACTGTTGTAGTTGGGGTTTTTTCTGGGGTTGGGGGGGGCGTGCATGGTTTTGTGTAGAGATGGAGTTCTAGCCAACCCACGTCTTTCCCTCACAGACAGGTGGCTACAGAGACCTTACCCAAGAGCAGCAGGCGGTGGGTTTGCTTGTACTCGCGTTTCTGTTGCTTTAACATCTTGTCGATGCATTTGCTGACCCTCTTGGCCTCTCTGTCCGCTTCTGCGTCCTGCGGCCGGGGCTTGTCGCCCTTGTGCTTGTCCCTGTCCAGTCCTTTGCTGCCCTGTTGCAGAGGCGGAGGCGCCCGCTCTCCCTCGGCGCCGTTCTGCTGCGGCTGCCCATCCGTCTCCCTGCGGCGGAGCTGCAGCCCGGGGCCGTCGGCGCTCCGTAGCCTGGCTGCCGTGTCCCCCTGGTGTGGCTGCTCGGCCCCCGCTCCAGGGCGCAGCTCCGCGTCCGGGCCGCCGCTGGAGGGATCGCTGAAGAGCCGCGGTCGCAGACTGTAACACATCCCCATTTCTCAAGCAGCAGGTATACCCCCTCCCTGCCGCACCCCCCTTCCATCAGCGCCTCATCCTCACGTTCGCAAACTCACGAATGCAGCCGGAGACGTCCTTTTTTTAAAAAATATTTCTACACATACAGAAAAAAAATAAAAAAAATAAGCTATAGTGCAAAAGGATTTAAAATCGCCAGTTTTCCATTGTGCAACCAGCTGGGCCGGCGTTGGAGGCACAAATCAGCTGATCCCCAGCCACCAAGTGGTCCACCTTACCGTAAATGCTGCAAACAGCCAGCTCACAGAGCAAGCAGTAAAGCTTCCTCTACAAGCAACCTTCCCACCGGAGGTTAACAATGATCTACACCACTTCCTTGTCTTCAGGACTGGCCTTTAAACCTCCGCGTAAAAATAATGATACGCAGCTAATGCAAATTTTGTTTTAAATTCTCGCACGGGGCGAGCAGGTAAGAGCAAAAATAATTGGCCACCTTCACTTTGACTTGTGGCTTCACGGTGGGTGAAGCGTGTTTTAAAACTGGATCATGTTTCTCAGTCTGGAATCAGCAAGGGCTTCTCTTCCTAAAGGAAATTTATCATCCCTATTATGGGGATCTGGTACTTTTTTTAAATGAACGAATTAGAACATAGAACAGTACAGCACAGGAACAGGCCCTTCGGCCCACAATATTGTGCTGAAATAATTAAGCTAATGACACCTAATCCCTTCTGCCTGCACTATGTCTATATCCCTCCATTCTTTGCCTATCTAAGAGCCTCTGAAACGCCTCAATCAATGTCTGCCTCCACCACCACCCCCCCCCCCCCCCCCCCCCCCCCCGCAGCACATTCCAGGTACCCACCACTCTGTGTAAACAAAGCTGCCCTGCACATCTCTTTTGAAACTCCCCCCCCCCCCCCCACCCCCACCTTAAATGCATGCCCTCTGGTATTAGACATTTTGACCCTGGGAAAAAGATACCAGCTGTCTATCTATGCCCTCATAATTTTATAAACTTCTATCAGGTCTCCCCTCAGCCTCTGCAACTCCAGAGAAAACAACCTAAGTTTGACCAACCTCTCCTTATAGGACATGCTCTCTAATCCAGGCAGCATCCTGGTAAACCTCTTCTGCACCCTCTCCAAAGCCGCCACATCCTTTCTATAATGGGACAACCAGAATTGAGTGCAATAATCTAGATCTGGCCTAACCAGAGTTTTCTGAAGCTGCAACATAACTTCCCTGACTCTTGAACTCAGTGCTTTTGACTAATAAAGGCAAGCACACCATATGCCTTCTTTACCACCCTATTGACTTGTGCGGCCACAATTAGGAGCAGAGTAGGTCACTCGGCCCCTCTCCTGCTCCACCATTTAGTAAGATCATGGCTGATCTGATTTAACCTCAAGTCAGCATTCCTGCCCATTCCCAGGATTCCTGCCCCTTCCAAGTGAGGCAGACATTCACATGCATCTCCTCCAACCTTGTTTACTGCATTTGGTGCTCTTGGTGTGTCCTCCTATATCTCGGTGAGACCAAATGCAGACTAGGCAAACGCCTTGCCGAGCACCTGTGCTTTGTCCGCCATGGCTGTCTGGAGCTCCCAGTTGCCGACCATTTTAATTCACCCCCTCATTCCAATTCCCATTCCCACACTGACCTGTCTGTCCTCGGCCTCCTCCACTGTCAGGATGAGGTTAAAGGCAAACTAGAGGAACAGCACCTCATATTCCGCTCGTGTAGTCTACAACCCCACTGCATGAACATTGAATTCTTTTTCAGTCCTGATGAAGTGTCTCAGCCTGAAACACCAACTGTCTATTTCCCTTCACAGATGCTGCCTGACCCATTTCTTATAAACAAAATGCCTCAAGCATTTTGTTTATAAGAAAAGATAAGATATCTTTATTAGTCACATGTACATCAAAATACACAGTGAAATATGTCTTTTTTCGTAGTGTTCTGGGGGCAGCCTGCAAGTGTCGCCACACTTCCGGTGCCAACGTAGCATGCCACAACTTCCTAAGCTGTACGTCTTTGGAATGTGGGAGGAAACCGGAGCACCCGGAGGAAACCCACACAGACATGGAGAGAACGTATAAACTCCTTACAGATAGCGGCCGGATTTTGAACCCAGGTCGCTGGCGCTGTAAAGCATTACGCTAACCGCTACGCTACCATGCCTCCATCATCCATCATCTGCATTCCTCTTGTGTCCCCAGGAACTTCTGTATTTCCTTAGGGTATAGAAGGAGGCCATTCAGCCATTGAGAACATTCTGGCTCTCAGATCAATCCAATTCCCCTGTTTATTTCCCTGCAAGCTATCGTAACAAAGGGGAGCTGATAGATGAGAAAGAGTTGCAGGGGTGCAGGGAAATAAGCAGGGAGGAATGGAACTAAGGGGAAAAAAGGCAGTGAGGTGGTGCAGGAGATAAAGCTGCTGCCTCCCAGTGACCCCAGGTTCAACCCTGATGTCGGGCGCTTGTCTGGTATTAGTATTGGTTTTATTACTGTCACTTGTACCAAGGTACAGTGAAAAACTTGTCTTGCATACCGATTGTACAGGTCAATTCATTACACAGTGCAGTTACATTGAGTTAGTTCAGAGTGCATTGAGGTAGTACAGGTAAAACAATAACAGTACAGAGTAAAGTGTCACAGCTACAGAAAAAGTGCAGTGCAGGTAGACAATAAGGTGCAAGGTCACAACAAGGTATATTGTGAGGTCAAGAGTCCATCTCATTGTATAAAGGGAACCGTTCAATAGTCTTATCACAGTAGGATAGAAGAATCTGGAAAAGTACTTGAATCACCAAGCATAGAAGGCTGAGTGCTGATAACTGCAGAGAGTTGTGGACGCAGCTCAGCACATCACGGAAACCACCCTCCCCTCCATGGACTCTGTCTACACTTCTTGCTGCCTTGGTAAAGCAGCCAACATAATGAAAGGCCCCACCCCACCCTGGACATTCTCTCTTCTCCCTTCTCCCATCGGGCAGAAGATACAAAAGAACATAGAACAGTACAGCACAGGAACAGGACCTTCATTCACAATGTTGTGCCAAACTAACTAAATTAGTAATCAAATGCCCAACTAAAGTAATCCCTTCTGCCCTGCACAATGTCCATATCCTTCCATTTCCTGCACATTCACGTGCCTAAGAGGTCTATCGTATCTGCCTCCACCACCACTCCTGGCAGCGCATTCCGAAAAAGCCTGAAAGCATGTACCACAAGGCTCAAGGACAGCTGTTATAAGACTATTGAATGGTTCCCTAGTACGATAAGATGAACTCTTGACCTCACAATCTACCTCGTTATGACCTTGCACCTTATTGTCGACCTGCACTGTACTTTCTCTGTAGCTGTCACTCTTTATTCTGCATTCTGTTATTGTTTTACCTTGTACTACCTCAATGCACTGTGTAATGAATTGATCTGTACGAACGGTATGCAAGACAAGTTTTTCACTGTACCTCGGTACAAGTGACAATAATAAACCAGTTCCAATTCCAATTCCAATTCATTCAGGGAGTGTGCTGAGATTCCAAACCATGCTCTGGGTAAAAAAAAGTCCTTCCTCAGATCCCCCTCTAAACCTCTTATCCCTTACCCTAAACCTATGTCCTTTGTGTATAAGATGGCAACACTGGCAGCTCTGGCTGACGAGGGTTTTGCTTCTAATTTCTCTGGCAGCACAAGTGGTGCAGCTAATAGAGCTGCTGCCTCACAGCTCCAGTGACTCAAGTTCGATCCTGACCTTCAGTTCGTTCTGTGTGGAGCTTACAGCATCTCCCTGTTACCACATCGGTTCCCTCTGAAGGCTCCGGTTTCCTCCCACATCCCAAAAATGTGCAAATGTGAAAGATCATGTTAATTGGCTGCTGTAAATTGCCCCTTGCGTGGCAGATGAGTGGTAGAATCTGGGAATGTGCAGAGTATAAAATGGAGCAGGGAGCGAACTGCTGGAGGAACTCAGGATCAGGCAGCAACTGTGGAGGGAAATGGACAGTCGATGCTTTGGGTTGACCCTGCTCTTCTGGACTGAAGGAGTGGAAGGGAGATAGCCAATATAAAGAGGTGAGGGCAGTGGGGTGGTGCAAGAGCTGGATCCAAATGAGGAGGAAGTATTGTGTTCAGTTCTGGTCACCTCATTATAGGAAGGATGTGGAAGCTTTAGAGAGGGTGCAGAGGAGATTTACCAGGATGCTGTCTGGATTAGAGAACATGTCTTACGAGGATAGGTTGAATGCGCTAGGGCTTTTCTCTTTGGGGAGAAGGAGGATGAGAGGTGACTTGATAGAGGTGTACAAGATAAGAGGCATAGATTGAGTGGAGAGCCAGAGACTTTTCCTCAGGGTGGAAATGGCTCACACAAGGGGGCATCATTTTAAAGTGATTGGAGGAAGGTATAAGGGGGATGTCAGGGGTAAGTTTTTTTACCCAGAGAGTGGTAGGTGCGTGGAATGCAGTGCTGGCAGAGGCTGTGGGGGCAGATACATTCGGGACATTTAAGAGACTCTTAGATAGACACATGAATGATAGAGAAATGGAGGGCTATGTGGGAGGGAAGGATTAGATAGATCCTTAGAGCAGGATAAAATGTCAGCACAACATTGTGGGCCTGAAGGGCCCTGTACTGTGCTGTAATGTTCTATGTTCTATGAGGGGTGATTAGACAGATGGAGGAGGGAAGAGTGGAAATAGTGACAGAGGCCGTGAGGTGATAGGTGGAGGCAACAAAGGTGGGTTGGGGTAGGACTAGTGAAAGTGGGTATTTGATGCATGTGGACGCAGTGGGCTGAAGGGTCTGTTTCTGTGTTGTATCTCTCTCTGATTTATGACATTGAGGACATAGAAGGCAGCATCCATCACCAAGGACCCTCACCATCCGGGACATGCCCTCTTCTTTGTCACTACCATCGGGGAGAAGGTACAGGAGCCTGAAGACCCACACTCAATGGTTCAGGAACAGCTTCTTCCCCTCTGCCACCAGATTTCTGAACGGTCCATGAACACTACCTCATTATTCTTTTTTTTTGCACTATTTATTATTTTTGTAATTTATAGTAACCTTAATTTCTTTGCACCGTACTGCTGCTGTAACCCAACAAATTTCACGTCATATAAGTGATAATAAATCTGATTCTGATTCTTAAAATTTTAAGACTATTCACTTGCTCATCCCAGTTCAATCTGAAGTCAACAATATCTCTGCACAAAGGCAGCATATTGCATTTGAACTTTTTTCAAATTGTTCTAAAATCATTTTTTGGGTGTCATATTGAGGAAGTCATAAGCAGAATGGAAATCCCCTGAGTGGGTGTCTTTTGGGGAGGGTGTGTAACCTCCAGTCTTGATTTTGAAGCCTCCTTCATTACTGGCAGCTAAAAACAACTATAAAATATAAAAGGTTGCAAAGCCTCCACAAGGATGGCACGATGGAGCAGGTGCTAGTCAGGAATCTTGGTTTGATATTGACCTCTGGTGTTATATCTGTGAGGTTTACATGTTCTCACTGTGGACTGTGTGGGTTTCCCCTGGGAGCTTTGGTTTTTTCCCACCTTAAGTGGCGAGAGTAGGTTAATGTAGAATGAAGCAAAGGGGAGTTGATGGGTTTATGTGAGAAAGAGAGGACCCAATTTTGTAGGGGTGCAGGGAAATAAGCAAGGGGGCAATGGGACTAAGGGAAAAAGGCAGTGAGGTGGTGCTGGAGATAGAGCCGCTGCCTCACAGTGACCCTGGGTTCAATCCTTACCTTGGGCGCGTCTGTGTGGAGTTTGGTATGGTATTTGGTTTATTATTGTCACTTGTACCAAGGAACAGTTGAAAAACTTGTCTTGCATAATGATCGTACAGGTCAATTCATTACATAGTGCAGTTACATTGAGTTAGTACAGAGTCCATTGATGTAGTACAGGGTTAAAAACAATAACAGTACAGGGTAAAGTGTCACAGCTACAGAAAGTGCAGTGCAATAAGGTGCAAAGTCACAACAAGGTAGATCGTGAGGTCATAGTCCGTCTCATGTATAAGGGAACCGTTCAATAGTCTTATCACAGTGGGGTAGAAGCTGTCCTTAGGTCTGGTGGTACGTGCCCTCAGGCTCCTGTATCTTCTACCCGATGGAAGAGGAGAGAAGAGAGAATGTCCCGGGTGGGTGGGGTCTTTGATTATGCTGGCTGCTTCACCAAGACAACGAGAGGTTAAAGATAGAGTCCAAAGAGGGGAGGCTGGTGTCCGTGATGCGCTGGGCTGTGTCCACAACTCTCTGCAGTTTCTTGCAGTCCTGGGCAGAGCAGTTGCTATACCAAGCCGTGCCATGTTTTGCTTGTCACTGTGTGGGTTTCCCCTGGTTGCTCCAGGTTTCTCCCACATCCCAAAGATTAGTAGGTTAATTGGTCACTGTAAGGTATCCTGCATGCAGACAGATGGCAGGAGTATTAGGTATGGGGTTGATGAGTGCATGAAAAAGAATGGGAAATAAGTGGGGAAATGGGATCTGAGGGGCATTTCTGAAAGCAGTGGTTTTCCTATGTTGTAAGGAAGTATGAGGAAAACGGGAATTGTCAAAAGATTGTTCCACATAGCTGTGGACAGACTGAATCTGGTCGCGGCAAAGAGCTTTACTATTTCAATTGATTTGTATATTAATCAATTCCAAAAATACGTAACACGGGACTGAATTTTATCCTGTTGAATGTTGAAAGAAGGAATTCCCTGTGCGTTGATTTTTCCACTTGAGGCCATGGAATTGTACCTCGAGGCCCAACAACCAAAGGAAACTGTTGAAAATTCTAATGAACATTCACTGGAGTTATTCACTCTTTTAGTTCTCTCTCTAAAGTTGCTGAGTGTTTTCTGATACTAAGAGGTAATGTCTTGTAAGTGGAAGGTTGGATAGTCCAGAATGAGACCATGAAAGAATTACTTTTGGAGAGCAATAAAAATTTTCCTTTTAATTGAAGGAATTAATAAATTAAGGCTGGGTGTTGGGATAATGTATGTGGTATGTGTGGACTAGGCATCATACAAGGGCTCTCCCTATTTCTTATTCCACACTTTCTAATGTTAACTTTGCAAACAAGCTTTAAAATATTTGTGTAGTTTCTAGGGGCATACCTAGAACGTCAACATCAGCAAAACTAAAGAGCTGATTGTTGACTTCAGGAAGGGAAGGAGGGTGAACATGTGCCAGAGTACATTGGGGGATCAGCTGTGAAGAGGGTCAGCAGCTTTAAGTTCCTGGGTGTTAACATATCGGATGACCCGTCCTGGGTCCAGCACATAGATGCAATCATAAGGAAAGCGTGCCAGCGTCTTTACTTTGTTAGGAGGTTAAGGAGGTTCGGCTTGTCACCGAACACTCTAACAAACTTCTACAGGTGTACTGTTGAAAGTATCCTGATTAGTTGCATCATGGTCTGGTACAGCAATTTGAATGCACAGGAACGTAAGAAGCTGCAGAGAGTAGTGGACTCAGCTCAATACATCACGGGCACATCCCTCCCCACTATTGGTATTATCTACATGAGGCGCTGCCTCAAGAAGACAAAATCTATCGTCAAAGATCTCCACCATCCGGGCCATGCCATCTTCTTGCAGCTACCATTGGGCAGGAGGTACAGAAACCTGAAGTCCCACACCACCAGGTTCAAGTGTAGCTATTACCCTTCAACCATTCTGTTCTTGAACCAACCAGCAAAACCCTAATCACCACAGTCTAGCAACACCATGATCACTTGCACTAAAATGGACTTTGTTTTCTTTTTGTTCTAATTGTTTTCTTGTAATTGTGTCCTTTCTTGTGTTTTTCTTGTGACTGCTGCTTATATGATGCAACGTGCCTTTGATGGTGCTGCAAGTAAGTTTTTCATTGCACCTGTGCATACATGTACTTGTGCAGATGACAATAAACTTGACTTTGACTTTAGAATATGCCACCAGATCTCCCTCCCACCCGCTTCATCGACTCCCATCGGGAAATCCTTGTATTTCTTTCTCCTCTCTTTTTCTTTATCCAATCCTTCTTTCCTTCACTTTATTTATCTTTCTTGGTCTGATTTGGCAGAGATATCACCCCATAGGTTGACTCTCCAATTCTGAAATGCTATCATTTATTTCCCAATTCTCTAATCTGATTACATGTCCTCTCAGGTTAACAACGCCTGATTTATGGACTGCATGTACATATGAGTGAACATTTGGGTAGCCTTTTTGACCCAAGTCCCCTTTTCTTAACTATGACTGTGATCTGAAGAATGTGTGCTCAAGGACAGCTTCTATCCCGCTATTGTAAGACTATTGAATGGTCCCCTAGTGCAATAAGATTGAGTCTTGACCTCACAATCCATCTCGTTATGACCTTGCACCTTATTGTCTACCTGCACTGCACTTCCTCTGTAGCTGTTACACTTTATTCTGCATTCTGTATTGTTTTACCTTGTACTGCCTCAGTGCACTGTGTAATGAATTGATCTGTATGAACAGTATGTAAGACAAGTTTTTCACTGTACCTCAGTACGTGTGACAATAATAAACCAATTTACAAATTTAACCACCAAATACACATTAGATACCCAGCTACTGGGAAGTGTGTTTGGCCCTTGGTCATTTTGTTTTGTGATTCCAGCATATATTTCGTTTCATGTGACACCAGTTATTAATAATTTTTTCTAGTTGTTCTGTTGCACTTATCATAATTTTGCCTCAGTGCAGAATCAACTGTCTTCTTTCTAACAATGGATACAGTATATGTTAACTTATTCACAAAGTCTTGTAGAAAGGCAGACCAGCTCTAGAATGGCTTGTTAGTTCTCTGCTCAATACACAAGAATCCAGTCCTTGAAAAAGAAATCTCATTTCCACAAACTAATTAAAATAAAGGCGACCTGCTTTTTATGTTTGGTTAAAAATAACAGATGTAATTAAGATGAATGCAGAGATGGAGCTGAAGACTTCAAATTTGTGCTCAGTTACTATATAGGTGAAGTGGCAGAGTGGTTAAGTTATTGGACTAGCGTCCAGTGGTCTGGACTATTGATCTGGAGATGTGTGTTTGAATCCCACCACGGCAGCTGGGGAATTTACATTCAAATAGTTAATTAAATCTGGAATAAAAAACTAGTCTCAGTGATGGTCACTATGAAACTGCTGGATTATGGTAAAATCTATGTGGTTCACTAACATTCATCAGGAGAGGAAAGTAGGTGACTCCAGACCCACTTCACTGTGGTTGGACTTCCATCTGTTTAATGGGAATTAGTGATGGACGATGAGTAGTCCCATTGTTCACATCCCATCAGGGAATGGTTAAAATAAGTAGATATAGAGGCCACCTTGAAGTATTGCTTTGGCAAGTAGGGAAGATGGTTAAATATTGTTTAAACCACTGATCCTGAGGTTTAGACCCAAGATTCATATCTCTGTTAAGAAAACAGTAGTGTCTCACCTAGTTAAACTAATGACTCACAGGAATGTCCTTGATGTTTAACGGCCCTCTGGGCCTCTCAATTACACCAAACAGCTATGACCATCACCACAGGGACTGAAAGATTCAACATCACCTCTTGAGATCATTTAAGGGATGGGTATTAAAGGCATGTCCCATGAGAATAATTAAAAAAGGGCAAAAATACAAACTGCTGGAGGAACTCAGCAGGCCGGGCAGCATCTGTGGAGGCAGAGGGATGGTCAGCATTTCCTGTTGAGACCCTGCATCAGGACTCTTAACCCCTCTGTCCTGGTGCAGGGTATTGACCCGAAACGTTGACCATCCCTCCGCCTCCACAGATGCTGCTCGACCCACCGAGTTCCTCCAGCAGTTTGATTTTTGTTCCAGATTCCAGCATCTGCAGTCGCTTGTGTCTGTTGGTTCCAAAGACACTGGGGCAATCACCGTGCAGTTTCCCTGGGGCACTCTTCCCCCATCAGCCCTTGTGGCTGAGTGTGGCTAAAGGGTTGATTCAGCACAGAACATCTGCTGCGCTCATAGGACTGTTTTATAAGTCAGTGATGCCTCACCCCATCCCAGGCTCTGTGAAGGCTGTCAGTGTGATTGGGGCCACTGGTCCTTGGCATTCATAAGTTTTTAGTAACATGTGCTTACACCTTGCGTTAAAAATGCACACAAAATACTTATAATTATAGGAAATAATTGATAGAGAATGCTTGATTGGGCTTTCTCCCAGCAGCCAATGTCTCCCATTCATTGAACAGGGGTGCAGCTAGTGTCAGGTTTAACCCCGTGCAGGCTAGATGGGCAGATTCCCAGCCCAAGCCTGCAGAACTTCATGCTGCCCTGTTGGACTCCACTGGAGCCACACATGGGTATCCAGCAGTGGTGAGGTGGAAGATACCGCTACCAACCTAGGCTGGCACCTGTGCTGGAGACCAGAACTTCTGCAGGGGTAACCTGGTAGGTATCACTGTAAGCATGAGGAAAGAGATCTGCTTTATCAAGTTTGGAAGTCAAGCAGGAGCAATGTCATTGCAAGGTGGAGGAGAGAAACCAGGTGATGATGGGAAACATTGTTCAGATAAGGAGAGAATCAAATGGGTGCAGAAATCTCTCAGAAGGAAGGAGATCATCAGGAAGATAGGGTTCCACTTAGTGCTGGTCCTTCTGCTGGAAGGAAGGTGAGATGAATTGAATCCACCCATTGGGTGGAAAGATGAATCTATCCATCTCATTCAAACCTATCAGATACTGAAAGGCCTGGATAGAGTGGACATGGAGAGGATGTTTCCATTAATAGGAGAGTCTAGTATCCAAGGTCACAGCCTCAGAATAAAAGGATTTCCCTTTAAAACTGAGATGAGGAGGAATTTCTTCAGCCAGAGGGTGGTGAATCATTGCCACAGAAGGCGGTAGAGGCCAAGTCATTGGGTGTATTTAAGGCAAAGATTGATAGGTTCTTGATTGGTAAAGGGGTTAAGGGTTACAGGGAGAAGATGGGAGAATGGGGTTGAAAAAAGAAATCAGCCATGATTGAATGGCGGAGCAGACTTGATGGGCTGAATGGCCTAATTCTGCTCCTTTACCTTAAGGTCACCCCATTCATGCTTAACGTGATAGTGGCATGACCTACACTCTGGCAAGTAGATCAGTGTTTCAAGTTACAGAGACCAAAGTGGCCCTTATCTGGAACTGAAATAGCCTCCTTGCACATCTGGATGGGTTGGTTGGATTTGTCCTCCCTCTTTGAACACAGAACATCTAACAGTACAGCACAGGAACAGTCCCTTTGGCCGATCATGATGCCAGTCTAACCAATCCCATCTGCCTGCACACGGTCCATATCTCTCCATTCCCCGCCTGATCTTGTGTCTGTTTAAGTACTTCTCAAACATTGCTATCATATCTGCTTCTACCATCTCCCCTGGCAGCACATTTCAGGTGCTTCCCCACTCTCTGTGTGAAAATAAACTTGTCTCAATCTCTTTTAAACTTTTCCCCCTCTCACCTTAAACCTATGTCCTCTAGTATTTTATATTTCCACTCTGGAAGAAGGCACTCTGACTGTCTACCCTGTCTCTGCCTCATAATTTTACATACTTCCATCAGGTCACCCCTCAGCCTCTGACACTCCAGAGAAAACAATCCAAATGTGTCCAGCCTCTCCTTATAGCTGATACACTCCAATCTAGGAATCATCCTGGTGAACCTCTTCTGCACCCTCTCCAAAGCCTCCACATCCTTCCATTAGTGTAGTGACCAGAACTGCGCACGGTGAAGCAAGTGCGGCCTAACCAAAGTTCTATACAGCTGCAACATGACTTCCCGACTTCTATACCCAATGCCCTGATCGTTAAAGGCAAGCATGCCGTACACCTTTGTTATCACCCTATCCACATGTTGCCACTTTCAGGGAGCTGTGGACTTGCACCCTGAGATCCCCCTGTACATCAATGCTCCCAAGGGTCCTGCCATTTACTGTATACTTTCCTTTTTGGTTTAGTTCCTGGCATCAGTTTAAAGCTATGATGTAATAGCCATTTTGGTAACAGGCATCAGTCAGATTCCACAGTATTGACTGGCCATCCCAACATTAGACTTCCTTGGACTAGATTGTCCATGGTCTAGCCCGGTGCCCAGGTTTACCACTTACCTGACTGGACTTACCCCTTTCAGATGCAGGTGTTTAAATGGGCAGACCCTCAGTCATCTCAGGAAGCAAAGGGGGCTCCCAGAGGCACATCGTCCTCAGCCAGTAGGCCTCAGAAATATCCTGACACTCTGGCGTGAAGTTGAGGCCCAGATGTGGAGTGCCTCCTGCATGTCCGTGCTCCCCTGCCAGGTTCGGTGGCAGAGTGGGAGGTCGGAGCACAGGGATATGGAGAAGTCTGTGGTGTGCTGAACCACAAACAGCTGATTCACCTCAAGTCAACCCATTGGTGTCAGTGGAGAACAGAAGCACTCCAATTGTCACAGTTTTTTACAGCTGGTAAGAATTCAACAATGATTTTTAAAATATTTGAATTTTGAATATTTGTCCTGAAGATTTGCAGCTAGTTTTACTTCTCCAATGTTCCAGAGATTGAATGATATAAAGTGCCCTCTGCTGCCTACTGCATTTATTACAGACTCAGCATGAAGCTCAAGCGTAAAATAATTAGTCAAATGCTGTAAATAATTGAATGCAAACTAACTTAAATATAGTGCCTGTATTGGATGTAGACTTACCAGAGAGATCTTGGTCACATTATAATTGCTTACTTTAAAATACTGATTGCTAATTTGACCTTCAATGTCCTTGGGATGATTTTACCTAGGATGTGCTTTATGTTTGAGATTTGAATATTACATTTGTTTAAAATTTTTGGTTCTGTTCATTAGTATTTGGCAAAAAATTATTAAGAATAAACTTCAGTGAAGAGATGCATCAACTTTCAGTCTTAATAAAGTGCAAATTAATTGAATTTGGGAGTGATAATAACACAAACACATTCATAATCAATAAATTATTAAAATATACTGTATATAACCGTCTATTCCATGCCACCCAGCACTTTGCAGAATCAAATAGAATCAGTCAGGGGCCTACGTGCAAATTTTGAAATCCACATGAGGCATTCTTGTAGTAAAGTGAATTAAAATGTAAATTCTGCATGGTTGGCATTTATTGCTGACACAATTTTATCAGTGAAAAGAAATAAAAAGTATTTGGTTTATTATTATTATTATTGTCACACGTACAAAGGTGGAGTGAAAAACTTGTCTTGCATACCGTCCATACAGATCAATTCATTACAACAGTGCATTGAAATGTTACTCTAAGTAGGCTTTTGGATTGTTTCCTCAGTTTCTATAATGGAATTTATAAATGTAAAACCAATCAATGAAATGAAAGTAGTTTGAATATACAACAGACTGGTGACCCACCCCAGCTGGAGTTGAAACAAGGTACATTTAGGCAGAACCTGCCAAGATCTTCCAAAGTGCTTTACAGCCACTGAGGTACTTTTGAAGTCTGGTCGCTGATGTAGGAAATGCAGGGGCTAATTCATGCTCAGCCAGCACCCACAGACGACGTACTTTGGCAGTCATCTCAACCCACGTTTGGACCAAGGCTAGGATGAGGTCAGGAGCCGAGTGGTCCTGGTGAAACCCAAACTGGGTATTGGAGAGCAGGTTATAGAGTCATAGAGTCATACAGCATGGAAGCAGGCCCTTCAGTCCAGCTGGTCCATGCTGACCAAGATGCCCATCCAAGCTAATCCCATTTGCTCATGTTTGGTCCATATCCCTTGAAACCTTTCCTATCCATGTACCCGTCCAATTTCCTTTTAAATGTTGTTATTGTACCTGCCTCAACCACTTCCTCTGGCAGCTCATTCCACTGTAGCGGTTAGCGTAACGCTTTACAGCGCCGGTGACCTGCGTTCAATTCTGGCTGCTGTCTGTAAGGAGTTTGTACATTCTCCCCGTGTCTGCATGGGTTTCCTCCGGGTGCTCCGGTTTCCTCCCACATTCCAAAGACGTACAGGTTAGGAAATTGTGGGCATGCTATGTTGGCACCAGAAGAGTGGCGACACTTGCAGGCTGCCCCCAGAACACTGTACGCAAAAGATGCATTTCACTGTGTGTTTCGATGTACATGTGACTAATAAAGCTATCTTATCGTATCTTAATGCCCTCTGTGTAAAAAATTTTGCCTCTCAAGTTCCTATTAAATCTTTCCCCTCTCACCTTAATCCTATGCCTTCTAGTTCTCGGAAAAAGGCTGTGTGCATTCACCCTATCTATGCCCCTCATGATTTTATGCATCTCTATAAGAGCACCTCTTAGTCTCTTACACTCCAAGGAATAAAGTCCTTCCCTGTCCAACCTCTCCCTATAACTCAAGTCCTGGCAACGTCCTTGTGAATCTTTTCCGCACTCTTTCCAGTTTAATAACATCTTTCCTATAGCAGGGTGACCAAAACCGTACTCCCAATGCACCTTACCACTCAGCAGTGTCTTGTACAACTGCACCATGACTTCCCAACTCCTATATTCAATGCCCTGACTGATGAAGGCACCTTCTTTACTACCCTGTCCATCTGTGACTTCACTTTCAGGGAACCACGTTATTGGTAAGTGCTCCTTGATAAGACTGTTGATGACACCTTCCATCACCTTGCTGGTGATATAAGATAAGATAAGATTTCTTTATTAGTCACATGTACATCGAAACACACAGTGAAATGCATCTTTTGTGGAGTGTTCTGGGGACAGCCCGCAAGTGTCACCATGCTTCTGGCACCAATATAGCATGCCCACAACTTCCTAACCCGTACATCTTTTGGAATGTGGGAGGAAACCGGAGCACCTGGAGGAAACCCACGCAGACACGGGGAGAACGTAAAAACTCCTTACAGACAGCGGCCGGAATTGAGCCCAGGTCGCTGGCGTTGTAAAGCTTTACGCTAACCGCTACACTGCGGTAGATTGGGTGGTATTTAACTGGATTGGGTTTGTGAAGAGATTATCATACCTGGGCAGTTTTCCTTAGTGGGGAAGGACTACAGTTTAGGGTTCTTCTGCCACTGGAGAGGGAGGGGCGGGGACAGACGAGAAAGCCCCTAAATATTGTAAATACGGGACCAGATAGTTTCCAGGGAGCCACACGTTTGGCATCGGTGCTGTTTTCTATATAAAAAGGTAACACTAATGAATGATCTGTACAAGAATGTAAAGGCTTGCACTGTTTTGTAATTGTATATAATTTGTCTTTTATTATGAATAAAATTTATTTTGTATATAAAAAAAGTTTTCCACATGTTTGGGTGGATGCCAGTGTTGCATCCGGATGGTCTTAGTTAGAGCCATGGCCAGTTGGACCATGGTGTTGTGCCAGGTTAATCTGGTGTCAGTTCAGTGGATGGATTCCTCAGCCTGAGAGATGGGAAATCTGTACAAGTCAGAATCAGATTTATTATCACTGACTTATATGACATGAAATTTGTTGTTTTGTGGCAGCAGAACAGTGCAAAGACATAAAATTACTATAAATTACAAAAATACACAGTGCAAAAAAAGAGGAATAGTGAGGTAGAGTTTATGGGTTCATGGACCATTCAGAAATCTGATGGCGCAGAGGAAGAAGCTGTTCCTGAATCGTTGAGTGTGGGTCTTCAGGGTCCTGCTGCACCATTGGACATCTGACTTCACCTGTCCTCCACCCCATCATGGATTGTTCTGTCTGTTGTCCTTGCCCTCCCTCCTTCCCCTTTCTCTATAACTTGATTATCTCTAATTCTGTGCAATTTTAAGGAAATGTCACCAACTTGAAACATTAACTTTGCTTCTCTCTCCAGAGATGCTGTCTGACCTGCTGAGAGTTTCCAGCATTTCCTGTTGTTACAGTATATAGCTGTAATTGTGAATATATTTTATAAAAATATTCCTATTTCCATAGTTAAAACAGCTGTTGCCTACTTATTTTGGTCATTTTGCGTAATCAAGCTGCAAACTTTCTTCGTTAAGCCTGAAATGAGTTTCTGTTTTGTGTTTGTGGGAAGTTTGGGAAGTCACTTTCTCTCGGACTAGATTCCTTGCTTCCGCTCTGGTCAATCTGACAAGCAATAGAGGAAGAGAGCAAAAAGAAGTGAAACTCAGAACTGTTACCACATAGATTGAGGCCACTCAGACCACCGAGACTCTGCTGGCTCCTATCAGAGCAATCTCATCTGTCCCATTTTTTCCCCATGGCCTCTCTCAATTCATATCAGACTCTCGTAATTCCTTTCCTGGTTGGGAATTGGGAATTGGGAATTGGTTTATTATAGTCACATTGGTATTGGTATTGGTTTATTATTGTCACTTGTACCGAGGTACAGTGAAAAACTTGTCTCGCACACCGATCGTACAGGTCAATTCATTACACTGTGCAGCTACATTGAGTTGGTACAGAGTGCATTGAGGTAGAACAGGTAAAAACAATAACAGTACAGAGTAAAGTGTCACAGCTACAGAGAACGTGCAGTGCAATAAGGTGCAAGGTCATAACAAGGTAGATCGTGAGGTCATAGTCCATCAGTGTAAAACTTTGTTTGCTTGCCATCCATATAGATCATTCCATACATAAGTACATTGATTTTGTACAAAGGGAGAATCAATAACAAAATGCGGAATATAGTGTTTCAGTTATAGTGCAGTGCAGGTAGACAAATAAGGTGCAAGGGCCACAACGAGGTAGATTGAGAGATCAAGAGTTCATCTTTATCATTTAAGAGGTCCATTTAAGAGTCTGATAACAGTGGGATAGAAGCTGTTCTTGAGCCTGGTGGTGGTGTTTTCAAGCTTTTGTATCTTCTGCCTTAGGGGATGGGGGAGAAGAGAGAATGATGGGGGTGGGAGGGGACTTTGATTATGTTGGCTGCTTTCCCGAAGCAGCGGGGAGTGTAGACAGAGTCAGTGGAGGGGAGTCTGGTCTGTGTGATGGATTGAGCTGTGCCCACAGGTTGATTCTGTGATGGATTGAGCTGTGCCAACTGGTTGATTCTGTTTCTGCCAACCTTACAGGTAGTGCATTCCAGATAACATCTTCCATGCATCTTACCATTTTAACTCCGTCTCCCCCATCGTTGAACCATCCACTAAGAGCATTAGCTTCCCTTTATCTCCCCTATCTAAGCCAGTTATCATCCTGCACTGTTGTCAAATTTCCTGTCAACCTTCTCTGCGGTCGTCCCACTTCTCCAGGCACACCCTAAGCTGAAATCCCTCATCCCTACAACCATTCAAATAAACCTTTCCTAAACCTACTCCGGGACATCCACATCCTTTCCAAAATGTGGTGTCCAAAATTGGATGTAGTACTTCAGTGGTGAGTTAACCAGTGGTTTGTAAAGGATCAACGCAACTTGCCTGCTTCCGTATGTTAAGAATCTATTTCGGAATCCCAGGATCACAGGGGCTTTACTTACCACTTAAAGGGGACCTCAGGGGCAACTTCCTCATGTAGAGAGTGTGTGTATATGGAATGAACTGCCAGAGCAACTGGTTGAGGGGGGTACAATAACAAACTTTGAAAAGACATTTGGACGGGTACATAGATAGGAAAAGTGTAGAGGGATACAGGCCAAACCCAGGCAAATTTGAGTAGCTAAGGTGGACATCTTGGTCAGCATGGACCAGTTGGGCCAAAGGGCCTGTTTCCATGCTGTATTCCTCTATGACTCTGACACTTTCTCACCATAGTGTCATCTAAGATAAGATATCTTTATTAGTCACATGTACATCAAAACACACAGTGAAATGCATCTTCTTTGCGTGGAATATTCTGGGGCAGCCCGCAAGTGTCACCACGCTTCCAGCACCAACATAGCATGCCCACAACTTCCTAACCCATACGTCTTTGGAATGTGGGAGGAAACTGGAGCACCCAGAGGAAAACCACGCAGACACGGGGAGAACGTACAAACTCCTTACAGACAGTGGCCGGAATTGAACCCGGGTTGCTGGTGCTGTAAAGTGTTACGCTAAACACTACTCATCCAAATCGTTAATATAGATGACAAACACTAACCCCTGAGGTACACCAGTGGTCACGGGCCTCCCGTCCGAAAAACAACTTTCGACCATTACCCTCTACTTCCATCCATCAAGCCAGTTGTGTATCCAATTAGCCAGTTCTCCCTGGATCCCATGTGATCTAACTTTCCATAGCAGCCTACCATGCGGAACCTTATCAGAGGTCCTGCCATTTTCAGACATCTGTGCATCCATTCAGTTAGATCATTATAATTCTGCACACCATTTAGAAATGGATTGGTATTGGTCTTGGTTTTGGTTTATTATTGTCACTTGTACCGAGGTACAGTGAAAAACTTGTCTTGCATACCGATCGTACAAGTCAATTCATTACACGTTGCAGTTACATTGAGTTAGTACAGAGTGCATTGATGTAGTACAGGTAAAAACAATAACAGTACAGAGTAAAGTGTCACAGCTACAGAGAAATTGCAGTGCAGGTAGACAATAAAGTGCAAGGTCACAAGGTAGATCGTGAGGTCAGAGTCCATCTCATCATATAAGGGAACCATTCAATAGTCTATCACAGTGGGATAGAAGCTGTCCTTAAGCCTGGTTGTACGTGCCCTCAGGATCCTGTGTCTTCTACCTGATGGGAAGAGGAGAGAAGAGAGAATGACCCGGGTGGGTGTGGTCTTTGATTGTGCTGGCTGCTTCATCAAGGCAGCGAGAGGTAAAGACAGAGTCCAAGGAGGGGAGGCTGGTTTCCATGACGCGCTGGGCTGTGTCCACAACTCTCTGCAGTTTCTTGCAGTCCTGAGCAGAGCAGTTGTCGTACCAAGCCATGATGCATCCAGATAGGATGCTTTCTAATCTGCTTTTTAATGAACTGTGTCATTATGAGTATATTATTCCTGCTTATTTTTTCTTCCCAAGTATTAAAAAAACAATAAGATGTTTCAAGCAGTCACTTTTCAAACCCATCAGTAAAGAACCAGCATCTTCCAAATTTTACATTGATCTCTTTTCCTTTTCCCCTTTCCTCATCCCACCCTAATTATACTGAATCCAGGGAAATAACTGGCGTAGGAGCCCTGGTCTATCACCTGACAGGACCAGGCCCATTGATGTCCCATTATCTGCCCTCAGCCACTTCTTTACCCTAATCCTCAGCCTTCCAAAGGTGTGGTGACCAGGATCACCGCTGATGCCAAATTCAGTGCATGTGCCTCATTGCAGTCTCTCTACAGGAAAAGGATTTGCATAATCTAATTTATTGTGAGTAATTTTGGATCCCGTATCTAAGTCCATCTGCAAGTTTGCAGATGATACCACCGTTGTGGGCCAAAACTCAGATAGCGATGAGTCAGAGTACAGGAAGGCGATAGGGAGCCTAGTGGCATGGTGTAGCGACAGCAACCTTTCCCTCAGCGTCAGCAAAACAGAAGAGCTGGTCATTGACTTCAGGAAGGGGGGCGGTGTACGTGCTCCTGTCCACATCAATGGTGCTGAGGTTGAGAGGGTTGAAAGCTTCAAGTTCCTAGGAGTGAACATCACCAATAGCCTGTCCTGGTCTAACCACGTAGATGCACGGCAAGAAAGCTCACCAGCGCCTCTACTTCCTCAGGAGGCTAAAGAAATTTGTCATGTCCCCTTTGACACTCAGCAATTTTTATAGAAACACCATAGAAAGCATCCCATCCGGATGAACCAGAATCAGAATCAAATTTATTATCACTGTCTTACATGATGTGAAATCTGTTGTTTCACGGCAGATGTACAGTGCAAAGACAAAAAAATTACAATATATTACAAACATAAATAAATAGTGCCTAAAAAAGGAATAACGAGGTAGTGTGCATGGATTCACAGACCATTCAGAAATCTGATAGCAGAGGTGAAGAAGCTGTTTCTGACTCACGGCTTGGTACAGCAACTGCTCTGCCCGAAACTGCAAGAAACTGCAGAGAGTTGTGGACACAGCTCAGCACATCACGGAAACCAACCTCCCGTCCATGGACTCTGTCCATACTTCTCGCTGCCTCGGTTAAGCAGCCAACATAATCAAAAACCCCACCCACCCCGAACATTCTCTCTTCTCCCTTCTCCCATCAGGCAGAAAATACAAAAGCCTGAAAGCACATACCACCGGGCTCAAGGACAGCTTCTATCCTGCTGTTATAAGACTATTGAACGGTCCCCTTGTACGATAAAATGGACCCTTGAGATGGGCTCTTGACCTCACAATCTACCTCGTTATGGCCTTGCACCTCATTGTCTGCCTGCGCTGCACTTCCTCTGTAACTGTAACACTTTATTCTGCATTCTATTATTGCTTTTCCCTTGTACTACCTCAATACACTGATGTGATGAAATGATCTGTATGGATGGCATGCAAAACAAAGTTTTTCAGTGTACCTCAATACATGTGACAATAATAAACTAATTTACCAAAATCGAAGGAAAGATGTGCTGGCCCTGGAGAGGGTCCAGAGGAGGTTCACAAGAATGATCCCAAGAATGAAAGGCTTTACATATGAGGAGCGTTTGATGTCTCTGGGCCTGTACTCGATGGAGTTCTGAGGGATGAGAGGAGATCTCATTGAAACATAATGGATACTGAAAGGCCTGGATAGAGTGGATGGGGAGAGGATGTTTCCATTAGTGGGAGAGTCTGGGATCCAAGGGCACAGCCTCAGAATAAAGGCATGTCTCTTTAAAACTGAGATGAGGAGGGATTTCTTCAGCCAGAGGGTGGTGAATCTGTGGAACTCGCTGCCACAGAGGGCTGTGGAGGCCAAGTTGTTGGGTGTATTTAAGGCAGACATTGATAGGTTCTTGATTGGTGAGGGGGTTAAGGGTGATGGGGAGAAGGTGGGAGAATGAGGTTGAAAACAAAAATCAGCCATGATTGAATGGAGAACAGACTCGATGGGTCGAATGGCCTAATTTTTCTTATGGTCTTATAGCCAAAAGGAGATTGCAGAATCTAAGTGTCCGCTGACAGCAATCCTCGAGTGTCTGCTGTGACCCAGTGGGGAGCTTTCTTTCCCCCTCAGTCAGCTAGTTGTGGGTGCAGGTCCTACCCACAAAGTAGAGTCAAAAATCCAGGGTGACACTCCAGTGTGGTACTGAGGGAGTGGCACATTGTCACGGATGCTGTCTGCTTTCTCAGATGGAAGGAAAAGATTCCTCGGCACTATTCTGAAAGAGAGCGGGGGGTGGTGGGGTGGTGGGGGTGTTATCCCCACAGGCTGGCATTTATCTTTCAGTCACTAAACACGGGTTGTCTGCTCATCAGCATTCAGCTGTGTGTGGGATCTTACTGTGCACAAATCAGCTGTCATGTTGCCCAGGTTACAATGATGTCCATACTACAGAGGTAGCTCACTGAGTGTAATGGGTTGACATGTAGTGGTGAACGGTGATATAGCAATGCAAGTCTTGTCCTGTAACCTGAGATTTATAAACCAGGAGAGGAGAATTGGTGGAGCTCGGCCAGCCGGCACAGAAAGAGGGGCAGGAAATGTCCGTCGACCCATGAAGCTTACCTCAACCGGACTGTCCACTCGCCCCCCACGCTGGCTACACTTACTCAGTCCCCAGCTGTTAACGTATCCAGTGTCACAGACTGCTTGCCATTTACCAAAGCAGCACAAGGATTCACCTTCTCCATTTAACTGGCTTTGAGGGAGCGAAAGGCCAAGCCTTCCTCGCCGCTCTACATAAAACATACTGCTGAACCTGTCACGCCTGTCACACCTCCCAGTGAAAATTCCCATGTAAGTATCTCTGGGAGATTTTCTGTTTTAAATGAACCCTGCACTGTGATTAGGGTTTTCCCATGAATGTTTCGGTCTGTAACAGTGTGAGATTCAGGCCTGTTGTCACCTCAGCCACTGGGTGACACTATAGAGCACATCCTCCCGCGATCTCTGGCATCCCTGCTGCATTTCAGTTCCAGCGGGGAATTTTAGTTGTTTAAACTTTTAAAATTTATCTTTTAAGTGTACAAATGGTGCTAACTTTTTTATTTTTACCTTTCACCTAACTTATGGTTAGCTACCTATAATCTCATAAATTTATAATAAATGCAAACACTAATCTCAATTTTAGATATATAATTAATGAGCATTGAATGCTAACTAGAGTCATAGAGCAATGCAGCATGGATACAGGCCCCTCGGCCCAACCAGTCCATGCTGACCATGTTGTCTACGCAGCTCGTCCCAATTTCCTGCTTTAGCCCCAGATCCTTCCAGGCCCCTCCCCTCCATGTACCTATCCAGTGCTTCTTAAATGATACTATCGTACCTGCCTCAACCACTTCCTCTGGCAGCTCGTTCCATATACTCACCACCCTCTGTGTGAAAAAGATGCCCCTCAATTCCCTTTTAAATCTTTCCCCCTCTCACCCTAAATCTATGCCCCCTAGTTTTGGACTCCCCTACCCTGAGGAAAAGACTGTTACATCCACCTTATCTATGCCTCTCATAATTTTAAACACTTCTGTAAGGTCATCCCTCATCCTCCTATGTTACGAAGAATAAAGACCTAGCCTGGCCAACATCTCCCTATAACTCAGGCCCTCTAGTCCTGGCAACATCCTCGTAAATCTTTTTTGCACTCTTTCCAGTTTAACCACGTCTTTCCTGTAACAGGGGGACCAAAGCTGTACACAGTACTGCAAGTGTGGCCTCACCAACGACTTATACAACTGCAACATAATGTCCCAACTCCTATACTCAGTGCCCTGAGTGATGAAGGCCAGCATGCTAAATGACTTTTTCGCTGCCCTGTCTACCAGTGACACCGCTTTCAACTAACTATGCACTTGTAGTGCTAGGTCCCTCTGTTCCATTACATTCCCTAGTGCTCTACCATTCATAGTATGTCCTACTCTGGTTTGACTTTGCAAAAAGCATCACCTCACACTTATCTGCATTGAAATCCATTTGCCACTCCTCAGCCCACTTCCCTAACTGATCAAGATCTCTCTGTAATCTACGATAACATTCTTCACTATCAACAACACCACCTAACTTCCTCCAGGCCTTCCTCCTCAAATCCCCAATCTCCCTCCCAGCCAAGAAAGCTCACCAGCGCCTCTACTTCCTCAGGAAGCTAAAGAAATTTGGTATGTCCCCTTTGATATTCACCAACTTTTATCAATGCACCATAGAAAGTATCCTAGCTGGATGCATCACGACTTGGTACGGCAACTGCTCTGCCCAGGACCGCAAGAAACTGCAGACAGTTGTGGACACAGCCCAGTGCATCACAGAAACCAGCCTCCTCTCCGTGGACTCTGTCTATACCTCTCGCTGCCTTGGCGAAGCAGCCAGCATAATCAAAGACGCCACCCACCCGGGTCATTCTCTCTTCTCTCCTCTTCCATCAGGCAGAAGATAAAAGAGCCTGAGGACATGTACCACCAGACTTAAGGACAGCTTCTGCCCCACTGTGATAAGACTATTGAACGGTTCCCTTATACGATGAGATGGACTCTGACCTCATGATCTACCCTGTTGTGCCCTTGCAATTTATTGCACTGCACTTTCTCTATAGCTGTGACACTTTACTCTGTACTGATATTGTTTTTACCTTGTACTACCGCAATGTACTCCATACTAACTCAATGTAACTGCTCTGTGTAATGAATTGACCTGTACGATCGGTATGCAAGACAAGTTTTTCCACTGTACCTCAGTACAAGTGACAATAATAAGCCAATACCAATACCAATACCTTCCTTCCCTCGCTCAGCCACCAACACAAATCTGTCTGCCAGTGAGTGCACTCGCAGCAGCCCACCACTGGACCTCTTGAGTGACTGGCAGACAAAGACATCCAGAGCAGTGTTGGAGCTGGAGTGAGGTGTCATCACGCTGAGGGGAGGTGGGCCACTTGAGCTCCAGCGTCTCCTCTTCATCCAACTCTCCATCGGAACACCCAGACGTTATTCGAGAAAGATCGGAAGCGTCTAGCCCGGCAGCTGATGGGCGCGCCGGCACAAAGCGATTGTCCATTGAAGACTGACGAGGTCTATGAACGCTTTGCCGAAAAACTTGGGGTGGCAAATAATAAAGCGGACCTGAGAAAGTCGGTAAGTCATTCCGCAGACTTCGATTGTGAACAACTCCTCTGACAAGGTGACTTTGGGAGCAGGGAGGAGTGAGGACTCCCCGGTGAAGACCATAAGTAAACCCACTAAGTATAGTGGATTTCGTTCTCAGCAGATTGCCGATGATATGGATCGGGTCGAGCAGCTTATGAGAGATAAAAAGAACATGATTAATTATGGTACGGGGATCTCTCTCCTTGACAGCATCATGAGCGACCTGATTAATCGTCCTCGGAGAAGGAGGCAGCGTGTTCGAAAAGAGCCCAGTCAAGAAAGGAATAACAGAGAAGCCAATATGGGGGGGCGATCGGCAGCCAGGGTCCTGAGAGGCAACATAAATGGTGGAAGCAGTTGTTGTGTTTGCTTATAAAGCTCAGCATGATGATGAGCTGACCATCTCTGTGGAAGGTATTGTTACTAACATCAAGAAGGAAGATGGAGGATGGTAGGAGGGTGAACTCGATGGTAGAAGGGGTTTGTTTCCTGACAACTTTGTCAGAGAAATAAAGAAAAATGCAAGGGAAGAAAACCAATCCAAAAAACCTACAGAGGTGTGTGGAGGTGACTTCTTCAATGGCAGCCTGGTGTCTTCAAATGAAACTTCTCTTAAAAGTCTTGAAAAAGCTGAAAAAATTAGATCAAGATGATGTCAAGTGGCACTTAGTTACGATCCTCAGAGCGACGATGAGCTAGAGCTGAAAATCGGTGAAATCATTGAAGTATTGCGTGAAGTTGAGAAAGGATGGTGGGAAGGTATCCTCAATGGCAAAATTGGAATGTTTCCCTTGAATTTCATCAAGGAGCTTCCAGAAGAACCAGAGGAAGTGGTCAACACTCAAGAAGATACCACATCAAAAGCAGATGTCAAGGACTGAGGAAGTCCTGGACAGGATGTTACAGATACAACTAGTGGAAAGACAGATGGATCAAATGGTGCGATAGTGACAGAAGGAGGGCTATGTGGGAGGGAAGGGTTAGATAGATCTTAGAGCAGGATAAAATGTCGGCACAACATTGTGGGCCAAAGGGCCTGTACTGTGCTGCAGTGTTCTATGTCCTAATTTTGAGTCCCAGCATCTGCAGACTCTCTTATGTCTCTGTAGAAGTTTATAAAGTTATGAGAGACATAGATAGAGCAGACATAGAACATAGAACATAGAACATTACAGCACAGTACAGGCCCTTCAGCCCACAATGTTGTGCCAACATTTTATCCTGCTCCAAGATCTATCTAACCCTTCCCTCCCACATAGCCCCTTATTTTTCTATCGTTCATGTATCTATCCAAGTGTCTCTTAAATGTCCCTAATGTATCTGCCTTAAATGTCCCTAATGTATCTGCCGGTATCTTTTTCTCAGTGTTGAAATATCTAATACTAGAGGGCATGCATTTAAGATGAGAGGGGGAAAGTTCATAGGAGTTCAAAGGGCAGGGCAAGTTTATTTACGGAGAGTGGTGGGTGCCTGGAATGTGCTGCCAGGGGTGGTGGTGGAGGCAGATACGATAGAGATACATGAATATGCAGAGAATGGAGGGATACGGACATCGTGCAGGCAGAAGGGATTGGGTGTCATTGGCTTAATTAGTCTTGTACAACATTGTGGGCCAAAGGGCCTGTTCCTGTGATGTACTGTTCTGTGTTCCATATATTTATCCAATTCCCACTTGAAGGCCACAACATAACCTGTGTTACGGACTCAGTGAAAGTCCCTTTAAGATAGAGAGTGCGTGTGTATGTGTGTGTGGGGCGTGCTTACGTCAATAGAAGATAAAGGACGTAATGACGTTGTTGAAGAAGTTAGAAGAAGAAGAAGAGATAGAGAGAGAGAGAAGGGAGAGAGACACCAGCCTGCTTGTTTTCTCTATCGATGGATGAGAAACAATAACTGTGTTTGCTACTGAAATCCATGTAGGGAAGTTGGAAGTAATCCGGTGGAGTTCACTTTGTTGCTGACCTGTAGAAGAAAACAGGTATTTGTGTGTGGACGACCACGATTCGGATGCTTTTCGGGGTGAGGGAGTCACTACTGAGTAAACACTGAAGTGTCGTTTGGGTTCCATCGTGGAACATTTGGATTTCGTATTTACTCTCTCTATGTTTCTCTACATCTATGTCTTATCTTAAGACAACGGTGGTTGTTGAAGAAGCCCTTGCTCATGTTTCACCTTATGGCTTGCGGAACTGAACTTTAAGAACCATTCCGGAACTTGGAGTTTGGGACTTTGTCACACACACACACGAAGAGTTTAGTCTTGGGGTTAACGTTCAAGGTTTAACATTTTTGAATTCTAACATACTAACATTTTTACTTTTATTTTACGTATTATCGTAAGTAGTGATTAATAAAATAGTTTTTAACACTGAGTCATGCTCAGTGTGTTTCTTTTGTTGCTGGTTCGTGACACCTGCCTCCACCACATCTACAGCCAGGGTATTCCCGATTCCAACAATGTGCTGCACAGGAAAGGTTTATCCTCACACCTCTGTTATTTCTCTTCCCCGTTATTTTATATCTGTGACCTTTCCTCCTCAACCCCTGCACCAACGGTGCCATCTCCCACTCTCTGCTCTGACCCCCTTATCATGATGTATACTTCTATCAGATCTTCCCTCAGCCTTCTCCAAAGACAACAGTCCCAGCATCTCCCATCTCTCCTTGTACCTGGAATCCCTCATCCCATTCACGTAAATCTTCCCTGTATCCCCTCTCATGCTCTTACATCCTACCTAAGATGAGGTGACCTAGGTTGATTACAATTACACCAGCTGAGGCTGTGAAGGTTTAGCTTAACTTCCCTGTTTTAATACTCTACCAGAACTGCACGCAGTAGCTGCGGCCTCACCAGCAAACCAACCTTTTGCGATTCATGCACAAGCACTCCCGAGTCCCTCTGCACAACAGCATGCTGCAATCCTTCACCATTTAAATAATAATCTGATCTTCTATTTTTCCTTCCAAAGTGGATGACCTCACATTTACTAACATTGTACTCCACCTGCCAGGCCCTTGCCCACACAATTAACCTATCTATATCTCTCTGTAGACTCTCCGCATCCTCTGCTACATCTATTTCTTGGTTTATTGCCTGTGTCACTGTAATGTTATTATTTGGTGGCCTGTAGGCAACTCCCACCAGTCATTTTTTCCCTTTACGATTCCTAAGGGCAGGCACAGTAGTGTAGTGGTTAGCGTAACGCTACTACAGCGCCAGAGACCCGGGTTCAGTTCCGGCTGCTGTCTGTAAGGAGTTTGTCCATTCTCCCCGTAGCTGCGTGGGTTTCCTCCAGGTGCTCCGGTTTCCTCTCACATACCAAAGATGTACGGGTTAGGAAGTTGTGGGCATGCTATTTTGGCGCCGGAAGAGTGGCGACACTTGCGGGCTGCCCCCAGAACACTCTATGCAAAAGATGAATTTCACTGTGTGTTTCGATGTACATGTGACTAATAAAGAAATCTTGTCTTGTCTTGTCTTGTCTCTAATTATAAATATCAGAATTGTGTGACACTTGCGGGCTCATCCCAGCACATTCTCAGTAAAGCAAAAAGACGCATTTCACTGTGTGTTTCAATGTACATGTGACGAATAAATACCTTTTCTTACTAACCACCTGCCCTGCCACTTTCAATGATATATGCACCTACGGCTCTTCTGCTCCTGCACCCCCTATTAGAACAGTATCTTTTATTGTAGGGACACAAGAGACTGCAGATGCTGGAATCCGGAACAACACACAAGATGCCAGAGGAACTCAATGGGTCAGGCAGCATCTGTGGAGGGAAGTGGACAGTCGATGAGTCCTCCAATGGGGTATTAGCAGTGTCCATTTGGTGTGCCATTCATGGGTCTATGAGCCAATGGACAATACCTCCTGTCGATGATATCTGTGGTGGGGAGGACCATGTCCACAACTCTCTGCAGCCTCTTGCATTCCTGTGCATTTGAATTGCTGCATCAGGCTGTGATGCAACCAGTCAGGATACTTTCAACAGTGACATTCCAAATCTCCTTAAGCTTCTTTCTGATTGCATCCATCCAATGGTTCAGTGGAGAGATTGAATGGCTTCCACTTGTTCTTGTTCCTTATGCCAATTGAGGTGGAGTGAGAGCGGCTTTCCTGCCATCTGTAAACCAGGACTGATGAAATGAAGGAGGATTTCCAATCCCTTTCCTGATCTTGGGACAAGGTGAAGTCTTTCCCTTGAATGATAAAAGAAGAATCAGGAACAAAATCTATCCCCTGCCATCTGCCATAGTCAGGTCCAAATGTGTGTCAGGGTCAGCAGTTGGGGACTCGATTCAGAACTTTTGTTAGTTGGAGAACTGAGAGAGTGAAATCTTAGAAGGGAACAGTGCCCCTCCATCTTCACCATCCATCCTGACCCCGAGACTATTTCTAAATTGACAGAAGGTTTCTGACATTCAAAAACTGCATGAGCAGAAATCCTCTTTAGCTATACCTCTGGGAAGACCCCTGTGGTGTATTTCCATAGAGTTTTTTGAATAGTTCATGTAGTTAGAGGTCAAAATGATGTCATCCTGTTTTATGATTAGAGGGTATGAGCTATAAGGAGAGGTTAGACAAACTTGGGTTGTTTTCTCTGGAGCAGCAGAGGCTGAGGGGAGATCTGATAGAGTAGACAGCCAGTAGCTTTTTCCCAGGGTTGAAATGTTTAATACTAGAGGGCATGCATTTAAGATGAGAGGGGAAAAGTTCAAAGGAGATGTGCAGGGCAAGTTTTTACACAGAGAGTGGTGGGTGCCTGGAATGTGCTGCCAGGGGTGGTAGTGGAGGCAAATATGATAGAGATGTTTAAGATGCTCTTAGATAGGCACATGAATATGCAGAGAATGGAGGGATATGGACTTCTGTAGGCAGAAGGGAATAACTTTGCTAGACTTATAATTACTAATCTAATTAGTTCGGCACAACATCGTGGGCTGAAGGGCCTGTTCCTGTGCTCTACTGTTCTATATTCTATGCTCTAAGCACCATGTGTAGAGTGTTTCTTGTATGGAAGTACCAGTAAACACTTAGCTGACTTTGTTCAGCAGGCCACCTCGATCACATGTCTGGTACCAGATGCCTGAAGCAGAAACTCTATTTCAAGCTTCGTCACAGGAAGAGTTGCTGGTAGACAAAGGAAAAAGATTCAAGGATGTTCTCAAAGCCTCCTTGAAAAATGCAACATCCCCTTTGCCTCCTGGGAATTTTTGGCCCATCCTTGACCACTCCAAGTGGAGAAGGAGCTTTTGGTATTGAGGACCTTGGGCCCATGTGTCTGGGGCACTCAAAGCCCAGTGTAAATACTAGAAGGAGCAAGCTAACCCGTCTAACTGCCCTGTCAGGTATCTCCTGCCTCACATGTGGAAGGGTCTGTGCTCATCAATCACCTCAGAAGCTGCAGAACCAGAGTGGATCAAATCACCCTCAGTCCTGAGGAATTGGCCAAAGAAGAAGGTTTGACTTGGGATACAGAACAAGACCAAAGAGATTGCCTGTGCTTTGTTAATTAAGTTTAGAGTTTGTTGTTACTTTAAATACTCAGGCAGAAATATTTCCAAGGGCTTTTAATCTAAGTATGAATTGGAGATTCAAGTAAGTATGAATTGGAGATTTAAGTAAGATAGAGATGGAAGTAGAGAGATAGGGACAGAAAACCGGGAAGAATGGACGACATAAAGAAAGTGAGATTGAGTCAGAGAGAGGTGGACAGATGGATACAAACACAGACTGTAAGAGAGAGACATGGGAAAAGGAAAAGTAGAAGGGGCCAGAAATATTGGGACAAAGAGAGGAAGACAGTGAGAAAGGGAGATGGAGGAGAGAGAGAGAGAGAAAGAGAAAGAGAGAGAAAGCAATGCTTGATGTGCACAAACCTCAGTTCTCAGGCAACACACAAAATGCTGCAGGAACTCAGCAGGTCAGGCAGCATCTATGGAGGGAAATAAACAGTTGACTTTTCGGTGTGTTGCTCCAGATTCCAGCATCTGCAGAATCTCTTGTGCCTCAGTTCTAAGGGTTGCTTTTGCAAGTGTGTTGCCTGTGATGAAACAATCCAAAACAAACAGGAGTCTATTAGAGTGTGGTGTGAAGTAGGAAGGGCGAGACTCACTCAGTGGGCGAGAGTGCCTTGTGACAATTCTCCAGAGCTGGTGCAGCTGTGAATACAGATCTCTGAGACCACGGTTGTGTGAAAGCACAGTGAAGCCAATAGATGGTGCTGTGGGCCATGGAAAGGGACTAATCTCTGCAGCAATGGTGGGAGTGAAATATCGCTGTCTGGAAATTGGAGTTCACCTATAAATGGCAAAGCTAATGGATGCTGTGTGTAGGCTAATACCCGATTGGAGGACTCTACGCAGATCACGAAATAGGTGAAATTTACCTTTAAGACATTGTGAGGGTGATTTCCCCCATTTTAAAGCATTAAAATGTGAACCATGTGATTCCTGATGGCAGTTGCCTGCATTTCCCCCAACCATCCCCCTCCCCTTCCCAACACGATCATGCCAACACATTCATTACCGCACGGGAAGAGATCAGACAACCGGCGTGGGCATTGCCTGTCTGAGCAGGAACACTTCGATTCAGGTTTGCTTGACCATAGTGCGGGATTTGCTCCTTGATTTGATGTTAATGAAAAGCGCGGGGCGTAGTTTACACGTTTTTGACCATTTTGGGTCACTAGTGAGGAAGTAAGCAAACTGCACATTGAAGAACTCATTACTTGTGTGAACAATGCCAGGAAAATGACGTGTGCAAAGAAGTAATGAACTATCTGCTGGAGGAACACAGCGGGTCGAGCAGCATCTGTGGGAGGAAAGGAATTGTTGACATTTTGGGTCAAAACCCTGCATCAGGATGTGCATAGAAGTGATGGGTTCCATTTCCCGGTGAGACACTTCAGTTGGAAATAGACACAAAACATGCATCAAATAATTGTTAAGTTCAATTACACATAACAAACATGTGCAACTGGGTCTAATTTCTGGTCACATATGTTTTACTTAACACGACAAACTATGTTTGATGCATTGAAGGCCCTAAATAAGTGTAGTTTGTTGCTGTTGATGGAAACAAAACTGAGAAGCAGAAGAAGTTACATTAATATTAAAATATATCCTGAGCCCTGATGTCTCTGGGGGAACAGATGAGTGGATCTCACTTTACTGAAGGCTGCACTGACTTTCCAAGAATCAGATTTGACATTTTGAGAGAAGGATCTTGATAACATGATGGTGCTGTAATTTACCTAATGCACCGATTACCCGGGGAAGTAGCCAGTCATTTATGATGTCCACCCCCACCCTCCCGACAAGGCCATTTTCATCTTACCAGGGTTCTCAGTCATCATTAACTAGTAATTGTTCTGGAATAAGAGGACTTATTTATCCATTATTTTCTGGTAATTCTTGTTGTCTTGTCTTACCTTCTGAAGCTAACACACACTCGGTGACAGCAGTTGCTTTTTAACAGGGTTGGTAAATGACTGAAACAACACAAGCAGTTATAATAATCAGTAAAGTGTAACCAATAGCCTTGTCAATAGGAGCTGTATTCTGATAATACACAAGCCATTGTGCAGAACTTCTAACCCCTGCTCATGGTGGCTTAGCCCCACAATCCCCTACTGAGTGCTAGAATTCCTTGATTTACGGACACTCAATTTACGAATGTTTACCATTACACCATCTGGGAAAGAGTCTTTGAACAATGAATCTATTTCTTGCGCTAACAAATAGCAAGACCCACTCTCCACCCATTACAATAATTTGTACCATAATACCCATAAAGCATTTTGTCTGGCCTTTTTTGATTTACAAATTATCGGAGTTCGATTCCCGTCGCTGTCTGTAAGGAGCTTGTACGTTCTCTCTTGTCTGCGTGGGTTTCCTCTGGAGCTCCGGTTTCCTCCCACATTCCAAAGACGTACGGGTAGGTTAATTTGGGTTTAAGAAACGGGCGGTGCGGACTCATTGGGCCGGAAGGGCCTGTTACCACGCTGTAAATAAAATTTAAAAAAATTTAATTTAAAGAAATATTCTCCAGGAACACATCCCTTTCATAGTTTGGTAAATGTCTGTAATGTGTAACTTTAAACAGTAAACACTAACCAAAACATTAGGGTATGTTTTATGGGATGATGTATCTACTTCTCAGTGTCAATCAACAAGAGCCTTTAAGGAGGTGGATTGGAAGCAGAGGTCAGCAAGACCAGCCTTGAAAACCAACGTATGCTCAAGTCACAATGCTGCTGCTTGTCAGAAGATTGCCATGTCGGAGGGTGGTCCTTGCCTCACTGTGGGTTCCAATCCCACCCTCCTGACTTTCGAAGGATTATAAGCAAGTCACCAACGCACCAGGAGTATCATGAATCAGAGGCACCAACTGCTGGGCCTGTTCCTCAACAAAGTCCTGTCCCCAGCATCAGTTGTGGCAAAAAGTACCTGAACTATATGTTCTCTCAGTTATAATGTAAAAGCACCTAGTTCTAAAATTCTCTGCCACTTCCTTTTAAGTTTGCAAGGAGCCAGATGTTGTTAACTTTTTACTAAGATTATATAACTAGGGTGTAAATTTTATGTTTTTAGTCAATTAAAAGTGAAATATAAAATCACCACTAAAGGGCTACATAGAAGTTCTTTGTTGTTTTATTTCACAAATGAAACTCCATGCTGGGAATAAATGTCAAATATCCCAGAGTGATTTTGCTTTGAGAATGCTGATGCAACTTTCAAGATGCTGACCAATTCTATGTATTTGTCATTGAGTTATTGAGAGATACAGCACAGAAACAGGCCCTTTAGCCCGCCTAGTCCGTGTTGACCATCAACCACCCATTTATACCAATCCTACATTCATCCCAATTTTATTCTCCCCACATTCTTAACTCCCCCCAGATTCTACCACTTACTAACACATTTGGGACAATTTACAACAGCCAATTAATCTATCAACCCGCACGTCTTTGGGACGTGGGAGGAAACCGGAGCACCCGGAGGAAACCAACGGGGTCACACGGAGATTGTGCAAACTCTACATAGACAGCACCGGAGGTCAGGGTTGAACCCGATTCACTGGAACGCACGAGGCGGCGGAGGTGCAAGTCGGTAGCACGACAGGGTGAGAAAGGGGTGCAGAGTAAATGCAGAGGTGGAATGTGCTGTAAAACAAAAGGTGCTCACGATTACATGAAAGCAAATGAGCGTTTATTGAAGAAATAATTAAGGTAAAGCTTGAATCAGTCTGTATTTTGTATTGATTTTGATGCTGTTTATAGGGAGCAAACATTGATGCATCTCTTGACTTTTTTATTGACTTAAACTACACAGTGTTGCAATAAAAAGATGAAGAAAGTTCTCCAAATTGAACCAAAAATAAAAAGTGAAAAATTTGACCTTTCTAGCTCCATCGCTCTGGGTTTGATCCTGACCTCTGGTGCGACCGGTGGAGAGATTGCAAATTCTCCTTGTGACCGACCATGTGGGCTTCCCTGGATCTCCAGTTTCCTCCCATGTCCCAAAGGTCTGCTGGTTGGAAGGTTAATCAGCCACAGTAAGTTATCCCTTGTGTAGGTGGATGGCAGGAGAATCAGAGGGGAGCTGATGGACATGTGAGGGAGAAAAAGGCACAAGGAAATAAATGGAGGAATGGGACTGATTGGATAGTTCTGAGAACTAACAGAGACTTGATGGACCGAATGGCCTCCTTCTATGTTGTTGAAAAACATGAGAAATAAGATGTAGAATTGCAAGAAGACATTCAGGGTACAGAAAACCATCTGGCCCAACACTTAGATGCTGTGTTTGCACCCCAGCTACATTTGGCAGTTAGATGAGGTGCCCTTTTATCATGAGTATCCTGTGTAGTCACAGCAATGATTAATCTGGGTATTAGTGATGGACTTTTAACGTCAAGGAAAGTAAGTTGCCCGTGCTAGGGGCAACAACAATGTAACTTCCATTGGGATGTTGATCAGCAAAGCTTTGTCTCCAGGTCTAGAGGCAACACTGGGGTGGCAGTATAACCTGAGTCCACTTGCTCTCATTTCTTTACCTAGGACCTGCAGTAAAACTAAACCATAATGATGATAGAATGTTATAACCTTGCCACTATATATTGTACAGGGCAATAATGATTGGGAAGGCAGAAAGCAAAGATAATTAACTGTGGAGTGCATATAAAACTGGAAGGGCAGCAAACTGCAATTAAAACAGGAGAAACAGATCAATTTATATGTTCAGTGTATTTTCCAGAGAAGTAATAGTGAGATGCATAGGCATGAATAATAAATAGAAATACCTTCATCTGCTCAATCTCTCTACTTGATCAATACTCTAAAGAACATTAGGTAGTCAAACAGTTGTATTAACTTTAGTCTGCTCCAGACAAGGTTTCATTTCTATTTTCCTTTACGTTCTTATTGAGTAGTAGAAATTTGGGTGGCACGGTGGCTCATGAAATTTACCACAGCTCCAGCGACCCGGGTTCGATCCTGACCTCCGGTGCTGTCTGTGTGGAGTTCGCACGTTCTCCTTGAACTGTGTGGATTTCCTTTGGGTGCTCTGGTTTCCTCCCACATCCCCAAATTGTGTGGGTTGGTAGGTTAATTGGCCATTATAATTTGCCTCCAGTGCGTAGGTGGGTGGTAGAGTCTGGGGAGATTTGAATGGAGTGGGGGAGGAAGGTAGGATTGGTGTAAAAATGGGTGTTTGATGGACTCAGTGGGCGTGTTAGGGTACGTAGGTCATAAAATGATTTAGGGTAGGGATTAGTGTAAAAGTGGGTGTGTGGACATGGTCACGATGGGCTGAAGGGCCTGTTTCTATGCTGTAATCTCTCTGTGGCTCTAATAAAGATCTTCCTTCAAGTATTTCAGCTGTGGAGCTCCAAATGACCTTTGATGCTTGTGGGTTGTACTTATTGCTGGGATGTTCTGATGTTGGTCATGATGTCAGGGTCATGGTGGCATGGCTGGGCTGTTGAGGGAAGATAACACCGGAGGAACTCCATGTTAAAGGAGAAGGGAAGTCCTGGTGTGATGGGGCCATGAGCTTGTTCATCACACCTTCACCAAGAGGAGCATTCTCAAGGCCGTGTGCATGTGCATCACAGAAACCAGCCTTCCCTCCATGGACTGTGTCTATACTCTCACTGCCTTGGTGAAGCAGCCAGCATAATCAAAGACCCCACCCACCCAGGTCATTCTGTCTTCTCCCATCAGGAAGAAGATACAGGAGCCAGAGGGCATGTACCACCAGGCTCAAGGACAGCTTCTATTCCATGGTGATAAGACTATTGAACGGTTCCCTTATACGATGAGATGGACTCTTGACCTCATAATCCACCGTGTTTGACCTTGCACCTTATTGTCTACCTGCAATGCACTTCCCTGTAGCTGTGACACTTTAATCTGTATTCTGTTATTGTTTTTACCCTGTACTACCTTCATTACACAATGAATTAATCTGTATGATCGGTATGCAAGACAAGTTTTTCACTGTACCTCGATACAAGTGACAATAATAAACCAATGCCAATACCAATACCAGTGTAGCTTACAGATCTGACACTGGTGAATTGATGTGAATGGAGAGCAGAAGACATACTAGATGTCATACAATGTCAGCTAGACGTTGCTGCACTACCTATCCTTGGTGGAAAAGTTCTTCCAGACAAACACCTTTGACCACAAGTCCATCAGCACGAAATGTCCTGCAGACACTATGATACAAGGACTCAATGGATAGAAACTGTGGGATGGTTCTCTGAGCAGATATCCGAATGCTCTGGCAGAATGTCTCATCGCCAGAACTCACCAAGACCTCACTTGACTGGTGGTGAGAGGGGCCCTTCCGGTCAGATCCTTCCTGTACGGTCAGAATATCACTCCCAACACCACTGACCTCAGGACAGATGTGGCGGGGAGGAGACGGTCACCCACCTCCTTGCAGACTGTAGATTTGTCAAGAGGGTCTGGAAAAGGATGCAAGGGTCCTCACCACAGTTCATCCTGAGCAGCTACAGGACAGAGAACTCTCTGTTCCCAGGGATGCACGCAGAGACAGACATGAAGTGCAGCTGGAAGACCATCAACTCAGTGAAAGGCGCCCTTTGGTCTACCCGAAACTTGTTGGTCTTCCAGCACAGCTGGCACAGTCCAGGCTGCAGGAGTACATGCTGAGGGACACACTGAAGCTCGGTGCAGCCAATGCAAAGGCTCTGTGGGGAAGGACCACAGTCTAGGCTCCTTCAGCTGCTGGATATTGAGGGGCTGAGTTTAGTGGGGATGTCCCTCAATCAACGGAAGGGTGTATCACCCCAGGGAGCCACATGAGTGACAATGGTGCCAATTACAAAAAAAGATGTGCTGACACTACTATGTACAGAACCAAACCAGCAACACTGAACGTGTTGACCAAACAACACTAAAAATGTTAAGAGTTTTGCATTGTGCTCTTTTTTATTTTTTATGATTATGAATAAAGTTTATTTTTCAAATAAAAAACTAACAAGAAAATATCTCCCCAAGTCTGACCCACCACCTCCAAACCTTCTTTGCACACATTGTGCAAGAGGACTAAGTCTGTGCAATATCACAGAGTCATACAGCACAGAAATGGGCCCTTCAGCCCATCAAGTCCATTCATGTCCATTTTTGCCCATCTACACTAATCCTATTTGCCTGCATTCATTGCCTTGCCTATTTAAGTGTCTGTCTAAGTGCCTACTCAACATAGTATATGATTCCACCACCATATCTGGCAGCACATTCCAGATATCAATCAGAGTGTGTCAAATAAAAAAAAATGAAATTATTTAATGTATAATTTACAAAAGTAATAACTTCAATATGTAAAACTTTGCCTATGTTTGTATGAACTGCACATTTACAGTTAAAATAAGGTGCTTTTGCAATAGTTAAGCTATGACAAATATATTTGGTTGGTAAAGGGGTAAAAGGTTGTGGGGAGAAGGTAGGAGAATGGGGTTAAAAAATATCAGCCACAATTAAATGGTGGAGCAGACTCAATGGGCCAAATGGTCTAATTCTCCTCCTACATGTTATGGTCTTAGATTTTAAATGTACTTGGTAAGATAAATCTGTTTTATAAACATTCCCAACAGTGTTTCCTTACAAAATTTTAGTGATTACTGATTAAAAATCTGAGTTCGGAAACCACACAGGAGAAAGTATTGAGACACAACAAATTCTGCAGATGCTGGAATCTGGAGCAACAAACACAAAGTGCCGGAGGAACTCAGCAGGTCAGGCAGCGTCCATGGAGGGAAATAAACAGTCGACGTTTCGGGCCGAGACCCTTCGTCAGGGCTGGAAAAGGAAGAGGGCAGAAGCCAGAATAAGAAGGTGGGAGGAGGGGGAGGAGCACACGCAGGCAGGGGATAGGTTGAGTTCAGGTGATAGGTGAGTCCAGGTGAGGGGGGAATGTTGTGGGTGGGGGAGAGGGGGAAGATGTAATAAGCTGAGTGGGTGATAGGTAGAAGAGGCAAAGGGGCTGAAGGAGGAATGGGATAGGAGAGGGCAGTGGACCATGCAATAAAGGATGGGGGAGGGGAGGAGAGGAGATGGGCAGGTCATCAAGATGGGGGAAGGGAAACCACCAAGGAATAAGGGAAGACAAAGGAGTGGGGGGGAGGTGGGGAGAAAAAGAAGGGGTGGAGTTACCATAAGTTAGAGAAATTGATGTTGAGGCCATCAGGTTGGAGACTCCCAAGGCGGAAGATGAGGTGTTGTTCCTCCTGAACGTGGCAGTAGAGGAGGCCGTGGACAGACACGTCAGTGTGGGAGTGGGATGTGGAATTGAAGTGGATGGCCACCAGGAGGTCCTGGCTTTTGCGGCAGACGGAGCGAAGGTGCCTGACGAAGAGATCACCCAATCTGCCTCGGGTCTCACCGATGTACAGGAGGCTGCACTGGGAGCACCAGATGCAATAAATGACACCCTCAGACTCACAGGTGAAGTGCTGCCTCACCTGGAAGGATTGTCTGGGACTCTGAATCGTGGTGAGGGAGGAGGTGTAGGGACAGGTGTAGCACTTGGTGCGGTTGGTCCATCTGTGGTATTCTGGAAATTAAAATGTTATTGTTAAGTAGGGGGATTTGGAATTCACCAAGATTTTGGCTTAACTGAGCGATTCCAGCAGGAAAAGTTGGCTGAGAATGGTGAGCTCTTCTGAATGGCACGATGCACTGAAGTTTTCCAACTGTGCTGTACGTTCAGTGATTCACTGATATTCTTTTAGATTCTTATCCAGGGTTGACCTGAAGACCTGAATATTCACCTACAGGATTTCTAGGAGGTGAAAAAGTGCCTCAACTTTGGCTGCAAAGTGAAGCCAGCATTTTGAATCCAGATTAAAAAAACACACATTCTTAAGTTTCCAATTCAAGACCTGTGATAGAACATGCAAGTGTTGGTACTTGCACGACCTACTGCTCTGACCTGCTAGGTGGTAGGGGTTATAGGTTTGGGAGGTGCCGTCAGAGGAGCCTAGGCGAGTAACAGCAGTGTACTCTGCAGGTGGTATGCCCCCTGGAGCCACTGTGTGCCAGTGGTGGAGGGATTGAATTTTTAGAGCAGTTGGTAGGGACTTTGTCTTTATGAAGAACCTTGGAATACCATCACACGGTCTCACAGAAAATTATTTACAATAGGGCCTGCTGAAGAGAAGGGTTCCACATTGCAATTTAAGCTGTGGCTGAATGGGAAAAAATCCTACCTGATAAGAACAGTGTCCTAGCATTAGTGCAACAGCATGAGAGATGGTGACCTTGAAGTGCTTTTAGATTGAGACTTCCTCCCACTCTATTAAAGCAGTGATACACCGGACCTCACCACTGGCACTTCTAAAAGGCACATCCTGCATGTACTGATGGCTCAGTAAGTGAGAGTAAAATGGGAATCAACAAAAAAAACTGCAGATGCTGGAAATCTGAAAGAAACAGAAGAAATTCCACTTCCCACTCCCACGCTGACATGTCTGTCCACGGCCTCCTCCACTGCCACACTGAGGACAGACGCAGGTTGGAGGAACAACACCTTATATTCCATCTTGGAGTCTCCAACCTGATGGCATCAGCATTAATTTCTCTAACTTCTTGTAACCTCTCCCCTCTCTTTTCCTTCCCCTCCGTCCTTTGTTTTCCCTCATCCTTCACCCCTTCCTTTTCCCTTCCCCACCCTCATGACCTGCCCACCTCCTTCCCTCTACTCCATGGTCTACTGTCCTCTCCTATCGGATTCCTTCTTCTTCAGCGCTTTGCCTCTTCCACCTATCACCTCCCAGCTTCTCACATCATTCCCTTTTACCACCCTCCTCCCTCACCCACCTACGTCCCCCCCTCACCTGGACTCGCCTCTCACCTGCCAGCTTCTGCTTCTCCTCCTCCCCCTACCCTTTTATTCTGGCTTTTGCCCTCTTCCTTTCCAGTCCTGATGAAAGGTCTCGACCCGAAGTGTCGACTGTCCATTTCCCTCCATAGATGCTGCCTGACCCGCTGAGTTCCTCCAGCATTTTGTGTTTGTTGCTCCAGATTTCCAGAATTTGCAGTCTCTCTTATGTCAAATTCTGGAAATGCTCAGCAAGTCAGGCAGCATCTATGGGAAGAGAAACAGAGTTAACAGTTCAGGTTACAGATCCTTCATCAAAACTGAGAAAGGGAGATAATTTTAAGTGCAGAGAAGGTAGCAGAAGGGACGGATAGGACAAAGGAAATATCTATGTTAGGGTGAGACCATGTCAATGGATTAATAGGACAGTAAGAAGGTGATTACACTTCTTTGTGTGATATGTTACCAATTGCAGGACTTTGGGACACACTCAGTAGGTCAGACAGTAATAATGGAGACAGAAAAACTGGGGCAATTACCCAGATGGATGACTGGCAGAAATGTCCAGATATAGAGTCATAGGGTTATACATAATTGAAACAGGGTCTTCAACCTACCTCATCCATGCTGACCAAGTTGCCTACCTAAGCTAGTCCCATTTGCCTGTGTATGGCCCACATCCCTCTAAACCTTTCCTATCCAAGTACCCATCTGTCTTTTAAATATTGTAATTGTACCCACTTCTACCACTTCCCCTGGCAGCTCATTCCATATATAATCACTGAGCAAACAGCTCGAGCAATGGGACATCTCCCATAGAATGACTACTTTCATTCCTTGCGACCAGTTTTAAAGTGACTGTCTTTTTTTTGGGGACTGTTCAGTTGGGGTTGAGGGAAAGGATTGTAGAGTTGGGATTGACTTACTTGAGGTGAATTTGTCTCCTGAGGAGGCTCCACAGAGGATGCCCTTTTGCTTTTGAGGGACATTCATAGATTGAATTGTACTTGGCATGAGGTTCGTGGCTTGAATTGTACTTGGAATGACCTGGAGTACATCTTGCCTTGCTAATTCCGGCACCACACTAATCTTTTGCAACCATGTGGTTCCCACTGACCTTGAGGCCTTGCTGATGTAACTGTCCAATGAAACCGATTGGTCCAGGAGCATTTACTGGGCCTCAGGTGGTGGAAACTGAGTCCTGCCCTGATGATCAGAGATATTTAAAAACAGTTGAAATAGATTTAAATTACTACAAAATTAAAAACAAAACAGAACGTTATGTAACAGCACATTTATCTAATGCTAATTGATGTAAATACATAGACAAATAAAGGAAAATAAAGAAAAAAATCTCAGCTAAACTCACCCTTTTAACAAAAGTCAGTGACCCCATCCTAGCGAGTAGCTGTAGCTGGCATAAAGTGAAGGGGCCAGATACAAGATGTATCCAGCATCTCAGTTCAGGACAGTGCAGAACTGACCCTGGTCATAGAGGAGGTCCAGAGGCTGAGTGAGAGGCTAACCACTACACTACTGTGCCTGAGAGCTCGGTTTGTTATCCATTTACCACCCCTCAATTCCCTCCAAAATGGGCAGTAAATTAGAGAGGTGCTCCACAGATGAGCCTCTTTCATTTAAATTTAAAAACAAATATATTGTGTTTTGAAAAGCAAACGATATCTTTTTGGGGGGTGGAAGCAAGGTGAGAATGACATGACTTCTGCCCCTTCCTCTCTTTGAGGGGACAAAATTGTAGTGGGGGTAGGGGGTGAGGCAGCAGGCATGCTAAGGGTAAATGGGCAGGTAGAGCAATGCAGTGTTGCATCACCATCAGTGGCAGAGCAGTGTAAGGCAGTCTAGGGAAATTCCATTGGTATAAGAAGACAGAACAAAGCAGCATTGTATAAGAAGGCAGAGTGCAGCAATGCATCAATGCTTCAATATAAGGAAGTAATGCAGCAAAGCATCAGTATAAGAAGCCAGAGGAGATCAATATAACAATGCACTAGTATACAAAGCCAGAGGAGAGTAATGCAGCAATACATTAATTTAAGAAGACAGACTAGGGCAATGCACCAATGCATCAGCATAAAAGGAGAGTCATGCAATGCACCAATGTAAGAAGGCAGCGTAGAGTAATGCAGCAAACATTTGACAGAGTCACGAGACCCAAGAAGGAAGTGCGAATGAAGGGATCTTGCTGGGTGAAACCAACGCTCGTAACAGTGTGGCCAATTATTGTCCATGAACACTCACTGCAGTTGACAGATTAGAGGAAGCCTTTGGACCCTCTCTGAGTACCATTGCTTCCGAAGGCTTTAGTGATGACTAACAATAGTTAATGTAAGACATAATATTTGTCCTGCAATACCAGAGGGAGGCTGGAGAGTACCGTAGATTATATTCATCATCCACCCTGTAGTTGGTAGAAAGGTTTCGAAAGGACTCAACTACATGAGTGCTTGTGAAGATGATGGATGGAAAGCTGTTTCTTCCTCCCACCCCTTAACCAGTTTTGAAAAGCCCCCTGAGTTCAGATGGTCCGCCAGCTCCTCCCTTTCAGAGTTTAGTTGAGCAACCATTCCACATTGGCATTGAGACATGGAGTACAGCACAGAAACAGGCCCTTCAGCTCACCACAACCTTTATGCCCCTCTAGCCAATCCCATTTGCCTGTTTGCTCACAGGATGACTTCTTCACTTTTGGAGGCAGAGTACAAACACCTTAAGTGACTATGTCGTACAGCTAGCACACACATTGAAGATAAATTTTGACTGAATACCTCTTCAGCTGCCTGAAAGCGAAATGTGCTCCTTCCCACATTGTGCCTGAAAGGTACACATCACTGTCATCTGAAGATAAACTCACTGTGTGAAGATGTGATTGTTTACTGAACAGCTACTTTCCTCAAACAGGATATCCAGACCTAATTGTTCCTTACACATCGGATGCTTCATAGTCTAGTATGGCAATTCTAGACTATGAAGTATGGCGAAAAACAATTGCACTACAATGGACTTAGTTCTAATTATGTTCTTTCTCACATAATTTTGTGTAATTTATGTTTTTCTTGTGAATGTTGTCTCCAATGCTATGTGCCTGTGATGCTACCACAAGTAAGTTTTTCATTGCAGCTGTGTATGCATGTACTAGTGCATATGACAATAAAATGGACTTTCACCTTGATTTTTTTGTGCTCAGTGTAGGAAGGTGAGCCATGGTTTTCTCTTGCCCCACCCTGTTGACCTTGGAAAGTCTGAAGCTTGGTGTTAATGCTTAACTACTCCAGATGTTCAATGTACAGCTCAACCAGCTATCTTTGAAAACATTGCCCTTGCTGTAGCTTCTCTTTCCCTGAGATCCAAAGAAACCCCAAAGCTCTAGAACTGTTTAACTGTCCTCAGGCACTTAAATCCTGTGTCACGTCCCGGACTACTGGTGACCACTTCCCAGCTGCAGGCACAACACTTCACAAGGGAAATGCTGAAGGTATGTTATTGGAGGTTACCCTGGGAGATTGGCTGGGGTTGGCATTGAGTGACACAGCTGGGCAGATGTCCTCCCTGCTCATACTACCAATGGTCATCAAGAAAGTTGTTGTCTGGAGACTGACATGGGATCAGTGGGTCTACCTCTATTAGGTCCTAGAGTCAAAAAATGTCACATTGTGGATGAACACCATTTGGACATTCTGTCTGCGACCAATAACTATTCTCCCATTTCCTTTCCATTTCCTCAGTGGACTGCAGAAATGTTCCCCTTCAAGTATTCATCCAAAAAAACATTCTACATGTCAATAAGATTGTACCAGTTGATCTGTTGGTTTAAACTGGAAGGCACCCTCAGGGGAACAATCCAAATCATTTGCCAATGTATCATTTTATTTTGAGACAGGAAACCATTAGTGAGAAACGTATTCCACAAAGGCTGGCATTGGAACTGGAATTGGTTTATTATTGACACATGTACCGAGCTACAGTGAGAAACTTGGTTTTGCATGTCATCCATATAGATAATTTCAAAACATAAGTATATTGAGGTAGTACAGAATGCAGAATATAGTGTTACAGTTACGATTACAGAGAAAGTGCAGTGCAGGCAGACAATAAGGTGTAAGTTCCATGATGAGGTAGGTTGTGAGGTCAAGAGTTAATCTTTATCGTACAACAGGTCTGTTCAAGAGTCTTATAACAGTGGGAAAGAAGCTGTCCTTGGTGGGAGCATGGTGGTGCATGTTTCAAGCTTTTCTATCTTCTGCCTGATGGAAAGGGGGAGAAGAGAGAATGTTCAGGGTGGGAGGGGCCTTTGATTATGCTAGTTGCTTTTCTGAGGCAGTGAGAAGTGTAGAGTCCATGGATGGCTGCTTTTTATAGTGACGGACCAAATCCCAAACATAGGGCATTGAGTACAGGAGTTGGGACATCATATTGCAACTGTACAAGTCGTTGGTGAGACCAGACTCGGAGTGCTGTATGCTGTTTGGTTGCCCAGCTCAAGGAAGGATGTCATTAAGCTATAAGGGAAGCAGAAAAGATTCATGAGGATGTTACTGGGACTGGTGGGCTTGAGTTATGAGGAGAGGCTAGATAGGATGGGACCTTTTTCCTGGAATGTAGGAGGCTGAGGGATGACCTTATGGAGGTTTATAAAATCATGAGGGGCATAGATAAAGTGGATGGCCACAGTTTTTTTCCAAGGGTAGGGGAGTATAAAACTAGAAGGCATAGATTTAAGGTGTAAGGGTAAAAATTTAGAAGGGATGCGAGGGGAAATATTTTCACACAGAAGGTGGGGGTATGTTGAATCAGCTGCCCAGAGGAAGCTGTAGAGGTGGGTACAATTAGAATATTTAAAAGATATTCAGATGGGTAAATGGATAGGAAAGGTTTTGAGGGATATGGGTGAAATGCAGGGAAATGGGACTAGCTGAGGCAAGCAACTTGATCGGCATGGATGAGTTGGGCTGAAGGGCCTGTTTCCCTGCTGTATAACTCTATGACTCTCCAAGGCTGTGCAGTTCCTGCCTTCCTATTCCAATTTTCCTTCCCATTCACATAGATTCATCGAATATTACGAAACAGCAGTCCATTTGGCCCATTGGCTCCAGCCCTTTGAAAGAACTATCCAATAATCCTGCTGTCCTGCTCTTCTCTCATAATACCCATTTTCAAATAAATACCCACATTGCATTTGAAAGTTAAAAGATAAACTCCCCACAGTAACTGACAAAGGGATGATGCTTCGGAGTAAGTGGAGAGGAGATAATGGGAATGGTGAAGAACCAAAGGGTGGTCCACAGTAGGCATAAATACGAAGAGCATTATTCTTCAACTCAGTGTTGAGTACAGCAGACTGTAACGCATCCAGTCAGAAGGACAGCTGTTATTCCTTCAGCTTACATTGAAACGGTATAAGAGGCTGACAATGCAGGGGCCAGAGAGAGAGTGGCAGAGTGAATTAAATGATCGGATAGATGTGGATGTTTGGTGTCACACCTGTGGACTGAATGAAGTCATTCGATAAAGCAGAGTTCTAATTTTTGTTTGTCCGCCCCAAGGTAGAGGAGACTATTGTGAACAGTGAGTATGGTTTTGACCGTATTCCCTCCCCTCCCCTCCCCACTTTCCCAGTGTCTTGTAACTTGTTCAATATTAATTTTTCCAGTTCTGTGAAAAGTCATGAATCTGAAACTTTACCTCTTGTTTCTCTTCGCAGATGCTGCCTGATCTGCTGCAGGTTTTCAGAATATTCTATATGCTAAAATTGTTTTGAGATTTCTCAGAATGACTTTGCAATGAGTGGGAGATCAGAACCACTTTCTTTCTCATCAGCCTGTTCTGAATATGTACCCAGCGTCCAGAATGTCTCTGCATCACCCAGTCCACTGGGAGCTGTCAAAATTATTACTTCATGTTCAGTTGGCTTTATGATGTCTGTGGCATTGTTAAAAAAAGAAAATATTTCTGATTCACTTGGCACTGAGAGCTGACACAGGGGCTTAAACTTTCAGACAAAAGTGGACTTCAAAGTTTGGCTACTGCATTGTTACCTGCAACAGTCTGTTCAATTCTTAGGTGAAGTCCGAGATCATTTATTACTTCTGTGCTCTAGAGCTATGAATGCACCATACCTTCACATAAAAGATTTGTTATTTTCTACTTTGAAAAGTAATAATGTTATGATCTGCAAACTGGCTATTGTATTTGGAGGCAGAGTTGGTGTGTAAGTGCTCAGTGGAACATTGGAACTTTTATTAAACTCAGATTGGATTTCTGAAGCCATGAAAAGTAAACAGGATTAAATGGACAATTGTTGAACCCACTAAGAGTTCATTTCAAAATGAACAGGTACATCAAATGGAATCCCATCCTTTTGCTTAACATATATTTTTACTTGATGTATATTTTTTAAGTATGGGTTAATAGTTCTATGCACTGGAAGTTTACCTCTACTTAAATACTTGAAAGTAGTTTTCAAACTGCTTACCAATGTGTGTCAAAGAGAGAACTCTTCGGCATCCATCATAATGGGCAGAAATGCTGTTAATTTGCTTCTCCTTCTGCTCCCAAAGGCATTGGCTCATAATAATTGGGGTGGACTGTCAATCTTCCAGTATTTTAAATAAAAACAGAAAATACTGCAAATACTCTGCAGCTCAGGATGCATCTGTGGGAAGAGAAACAGAGTGAATGTTTTAGGTCGAAGATCCTTCGTCAGAACCATTCTGACAAAGGGTCCTCAACGTGAAACGTTAACACTGTTTCTCTTTCTACGGATGCAGCCTGCCGAGTATGTCCAGCAGTTTCTGTTTTTATCTTTTAGTTCAGATTTCCAGCATCAGTAGTTTTCAATTTTCATGCAATTTCCAGTGCAGGGGAGGAGGCAGTCATGAACGGGCTTTGACAATAAACGTTGGCAGGCAATCTGATTGCTACAGGAAAATAAGAAAAGGGTGAGGCCATTTGTTCCCTTGTTCCTGTTCTGCCATTGAAGTGAGATCATGGCTGATCTGTATCCAGCTAGCCAGCTTGGGTTTGTAATCTATCATATCTTTGATTAACCAAGTTAAGGGAATATTTCTAGGTTGATAAAGAAATATATTGTTACAAAGAATAAATGAACATCATTCACTCCCATGGTCCTCAGGTCATTGAGAATTTTGCTTGAGTTATCCAAGGAAAGCCTCATACTCCTCTTGGCTAGTTTTGCTTTCTTCCAGTCACCTTTCTGAACTAGGTCTGTGTTCTACTTGGCAATCTGCTTACCCACTGTACAATTGGGGTACTTTCCCTGAAGGTCATGGACCTCCATCTCAATGTGTGCACACATGTTGACAGGAAAGGGAAAAGAATGAAAATTACTGAAAAGAACCTGGAGGTCCATTCACTCCATTTTATTGAAATTGGGAGCAAGGTTTTAATTCAATCTTATGAGTTCCAACAAAATATTTTCATTGCCCAATTTACTCTGTGACCAATGTCTCTGATAAATTTACTGCCTTGGCTGGTCAATACTAGCTATATAAATTGCAGGGTTTATACATCACAGCATCATTGAATCGTTCAGCACAGAAAGGGGCTCTTTTGACCCATCTCATGCATGTGATGCCTATCTACACTAATCACATTTGTCTTAATTGTATGCCTCTATGCTTTTTATGCATTGTAATTGTATCTGCCGCTACCATCTCCTCTGGCAGCTTGTTTCAAATAACCACCACCCTCTGTGTGAAGAACTTATCTCGCAGATCTCTTTTAAATTTCTCCCCTCTCACCTTAAACCCATGTCCTCTAATTCTAGAGCCTCCTGCCCTGGTAATAGAATTGCAACTGCTTTTCCCATCTATGCCCCTCATAATTCTATAAACCTCTGTGTGGTTGCCCCTCAGCCTCATGTTCCATGAGAACAAGCCCAACCTATCCAATGTCTCCTTATAACTACAGCCCTCCATTCCAGGCAACGCCCTGGTGAATCTTTTCTGCACTCTCTCTATTGCTACCACATCCTTTCTGTAGTGTGGTGACCAGAACTGTTCACAATACTCAAAGTGCCGTCTAACCAATGTTTTGTACAGCTGCAATATGACACCCCAACTCTTATACCCAATGCTTCAGCCAGTGAAGGCTACCGTACCAAATGCTTTCTTCACCACCCTGTCCACTTATGTTGTCACTTTCAGCAAGAAACTGTATTCAGATTGGTGAACGAATGCCAGTTAATTACTCAGATGCAATAGCACAATAACTATTGCAGTTAAACCTAGTTTCTTGCATACCCAAGGCTAACAAGTTTAGCCTCTGTATGTGTGGACTTCTCAAACTGTGTGCTTTTCTGCTATTCAAACTTCCTGTTCACCCATATCCCTGCACAAAGTTGACAGCCACTGCTGACGAATTCTTGATCTCCCTATCTACCCAATCGTTATGGCCCTTGCACTTTATTTGTCTACCTGCACTGCACTTTCTCTGTAACTGCAACACTATACTTTGGATTCTGCTTTCTTTGTAGCACCTCGATATACTTATGTATGACGTAACCTGTCCAGATGGCGCACAGTATAAAAGCTTTTCAATGTATCTTGGTACATGTGACAATAATAAACCAATAGTAATAATAATAATGGCGGTGGCTGCCCCCATGCAGTTAAACATGGAAATCCCCGAATTGCCATCCAAGGTGCTCTACTCCTCTGAAATCTTCCCACATGTAGCACAGTAGCACCTTGCTCATCATTCCGATACAAATCCTGTATCGATCATATCGATGCAGAATAAACACGATGACAGCATCTACAGGAGGCACTGCCCCAAGAAGGCGGCATCTATCATCAAGGATCCCCACCATCTGGGCCAAGCCCTCTTCTCGCTGCTATCATCGGGCAGGAGGTACAGAAGCCTGAAGTCCCACACCATGAGGTTCAGGAACAGCTACTTTCCTACAACCATCAGGTTCTTGAACCGACCTGCACAACCCTAACCCTACCTCAGCAACAGGACACTACGGAACCACCTCTTGCACTACCATGGACTTGTCTCCGATTGTGTCTTTTTGCTCTACTGTCTTGTTTTGCACAGCCTTTTTCTTCACTGTCTTCTATAATTTATGTCTAATGAATGTTCTGTTTGTTGCTCCAGTTGCCCAAATCATTGATACGGATTGTGAACAGCTGGATTCCCAGTACCATTCCCTGTTTATCCTGCTCTCTGTTTTCTGTCTGTCAATCAGTTCTTAATCCATGCCAGGACATTGCCCTTATAATCTCTTCCGTGGCACCTCATTGAAGGATTTTTGAAATTCCAAACAAAAAACATCAACTGACTCAACACACACACACACACACACACACACCCCAAACACACACACACACACACACACACACACACACACACACACACACACACACACACACACACACACACACACCCCAAACACACACACACACACACACACCCCCCAAACACACACACACCCCACACACACACACACACACCACGCACACACACACACACACACACCCCAAACACACACACACACACACACACCCCACACACACACCACGCACACACACACACACACACACACACACACCACACACACACCCCACACACACACACACACACACCCCCCACACACACACACACCCCAAACACACACACACACACACACACACACACACACACACACACACCCCACACACACACACACACACACACACCCCACACACACACACACACCCCACACACACACACCCCACACACACACCCCACACACACACACACACACCCCACACACACACACACACACACACCACGCGCACACACACACACACACACACACACACACACACACACACACACCACGCACACACACACACACACACACACACACACACACACACACACACACACACACACACACACACACACAAAGTGCTGGAGGAACTCAGCAGGTCAGGCAGCATCTATAGAGGGAAATGAACAGTCGACGTTTCGGGCCGAGACCCTTCCTCAGGACTAGAAAGGAAGAGGGCAAAAGCCAGAATAAGAAGGTTGGGGTAGGGGGCAAATGATAGGTGAGTCCAGGTGAGAGGGGGAAGGTAGGTGGGTGGGGAGGGGAAGATGTAAGAAGCTGAGAAGTGACAGGTAGAAGAGGCAAAGGGCTGAAGAAGGAGGAATCCGGTGGGAGAGGGCAGTGAACCATGGAATAAAGGGAAGGTGGTGGGGAACAGATGGGCAGGTCAAGAGGGCGGGGGAAGGGGAAAGAGTGAGGGGTCACAGGAATGAGGGAAGACAAAGGGTAAGAGAAGAAGTTCTTCCCTTATCTATTCTGCCATTTATAACCTCAGAAATCTCGAACTTACTTCTCTGTCATGAATCCATGTTGGTTCTGGCCCATCCTATTAATATTTTCTAAGTTCCATGTTTCTACTTGCCAGATGTTTTTTTTGGCAGTTTCCTTCTATTAATGTTAAGCTAACTGGCCTTATGCTTCACCATTCTCTCTCTCCATCCTTCCTCAAATAGTTGCGTTGCATTTGTTGCTTCCCAATCTAGATTCTGCACTAGAATCTTTGGAATCTTGGAAAATGACAACCAGCACATCCACTAGCATCTCCTTCAAGCCTCTAGGTTGTGGGTCATTATGCCCTGAGGCTTTATTGCCTTTCAGTCCTTGACACAGACACAATATATATGTTTAATTTCCCTGCTGTTTCCTTGTTCCCCAAGATAATTTCTCTTGTCTCAGTATGTAAGGGGCTCACATTGACTTAAACTAATCTTTTCCTTTTTTATAGAAGCTCTTGCAATCTATGTTCCTCACTGGAGTTCTCTTGTAGTTCTTTCTCTCTTTCCTTATCAATGCCTTTACTCTCTGTTCATCCCTGAAATTTTCCCAGTCCTCAAGCTTGCTGTTACTTTGGCAACAATTATACGCCTTTTCCTTTGATAATATCTCTTGCAGTTGCATACTTTCCTTTGGAGTTTGTTCCTTAAAGATCCAGAAGTCAGGGTAATAGGGAAGTCAGTTGAAGGTGAGCTGGGGGTCAGATCGGGGCTCCAAAGGACAGAGTCGGAGGTGGACACAATCATGCAGTTGGAGATTGAGATGTGGGTGATGGGTGGGGTGGACTGTCAGTACCAAGGAGAGCAGGGAACTTGGATGAGCAAGGGCAGTTAAGTGATCCTATCTGAGTGTTGTTCCCTAGCCAGGCCTGGATCCCTTTAGGGAATAAAGGACCATTAACACACAGTGTTAATACTGTGACTGTGCCCAAAGATAGACACACCTCAGGACAACCTGTCTCCTAATTTCCTGGGTAAGATTTAAAAGGAGAGAGGCACTAAGAAGGCTACTGTTACATGTGCTCCTGAGCAGAAAGCTCCAGGTGTGATTCAACCTGGAAACCTTCTCAATCATCTTCCACACTGAAAATAATTGACCCTCATTTGCATAGCATTGAGAAAAATAAGCCATATGATTGAATTTCTAGGGTTTTGTATGAATTTCCAGGGCTTTGTATGAATTTCTGGGACTTTGTGTGAAATTCTTGGGCCTTACATGCTTCTTAACTAGTGATGCTCAGCACATCATGGAAACCAGTCTTCCCTCCATGGACTCTGTCTACACTTCTCACTGCCTCAGTAAAGCAGCCAGCATAATCAAAGACCCCACCCACCCCGGTCATTCTCTCTTCTCCCCTCTCCCGTCAGGCAGTAGATACAAAGGCCTGAAAGCATGTACCACCAGGCTCAAGGACAGTTTCTATCCTGCTGTTATAAGACTTTGAATATTTCCTATTACGATAAGATGGACTCTTTACCTCACAATCTACCTCGTTATGACCTTGCACCTTATTGTCTACTTGCACTGCGCTATGACACTTTATTCTGCATTCTATATTGTTTTTCCTTGCACTGCCTCAATGCACTGTGTAATGAATTGACCTGTATGAATGGTAATGCAATACAAGTTTTTCACTGTTCCTCAGTACAAGTGACAATAATAAACCAATTCTAATTCCAATTCCAATTTCACAATGTTGCTTTACATCAGAGACCCTGGTGACACCAGAGGTAGAGAAGTTGAAAATGCGGAGCTGGTTTGTGGTGGTTGCAGGAGAAGCAGTGAGGAATGAATTAATGAATAGTGATGCATAACGTGTCCCAGAGGCCATATTTTAGACATGTCAAATACTGAAGAAGATAAAATAAATGTAAAGTGATACTTTCAGCTATATCAGGGCTGTGCAAGAGCCATGGGCTCAGAGCTTTGAAGGGTCCCCCTATCCCTCGATTCCCTTCATGTCCAGAAATCTATCGATCCCTGTTCTGAATGAAGACAATAATTGACCCTCCACAGATCTTCAAGTTAGAGTATTCCAAAGAAGTGAAGAAACTTCTTCTCACCTCAGTCACCTTTTTCTGAAACTATGATCCCTGGCTCTGGAAGAGTAGGTCAGGGAAAACCTCTTTCCTGCATCTAGCCTATCAAGCCCTCAACATCAGCAAGACCAAGGAACTGATTGTGGACTTCAGGAAGGGGAAGTAAGGAGAACACACACCAGTCTTCATTGAGGGGTCAGTGGTAGAAAGGGTGAGCAGCTTCGAGTTCCTGGGCATCAACATCTCAGAGGATCTATCTTGGGCCCAACACATTGATGCTATCACAAAGAAGGCACACCAGTGGCTCTACTTCAGTAGGAGTTTGAGGAGATTTGGTATGACACCAAAGGCTCTTGCAAATTTCTACAGACGTACAGTGAGAGCATTCTGACTGGTTGCATCACCGCCTGGTATGAAGGCTCCAATATGCAGGATCGAAAGAGACTGCAGAGGATTATAGACTCAGCCAGCTCCATCACGGGCACAACCCTCCCTGCCATCGAGGACAGCTTCAAGAGGCGGTGCCTCAAGAAGGCAGCATCCATCATTAAGGACCCTCACCACCTGGGACATGCCCTCTTCACGTTACTTATCACTGGGGAGGAGGTACAGGAGCCTGAAGACCCACACTCAATGATTCAGGAACAGCTTCTTCCCCTCTGCTATCAGATTTCTGAACGGTCCATGAACCCATGAACTCTACCTCATTATTCCTCCATTGCACTATTTTATTTATTTAATTTTTGTGTAAATTATAGTAATTTTTATGCTTTGCACGGTACTGCTGCTGCAAAACAACAAAATTTCACAACATATGTCAGTGATAATAAACCTGACTCTGATTCTGAAATAGGCAGTTCAATCAAAACTGGAGTTCAGGTTTCCCCTTTTGCACTATTTATTTATTTTTGTCACTTATAGTAATTTTTATGTCTTTATGTCTTGCACTGTACTGCTGCCGCAAAACAACAAACCTCATGGCATATGTCAGTGAGAATAAATCTGATTCCGATTCTGACAAGACCTGTGTACAAGAACATCGAGGTCCCTTTGAACATCAACATTACTCAATCTCTCACCATGTTTTCTATTATGCACAGTAAAGTGTATCTCACAATTTTCCACATTTTATTCCATCTGCCATGTTGTCACCCATTCACTCAGCTTGGCTATCACTGCTTGAACCCTCTTTGTATCCTCCTCCCTTCTCACAATCCCACCTAACTTGGTGTTATCAGCAAACTTGGAAATATGCTACTTCATCCCCCCAGGTAAGTGTTGATATTGATGGTGAACAAATGAGGCCCAAGCACTGATTCCTGTGGTATCCCATTAGTCAATCGGCAAAGGATCTGTTTATTCCCAATCCTTGCTGTCTTTCTTATACCAATCTCAATCCATGTCAGTATATTATCCCCAAATTCCAAGCACTCCAACCGTGTTGGTCAACCTCCAATGTAGGACCACATCAAATGCCTTCCAAAGATCCAAATACATCACTAGCCCCTTAGCTATTATACTAGTCACATCCTCAGGGAGCTCCAGTACATTAGTCAAACATTTTCTCTCTTCCTCCTTTCCTAAATAGTGGGGTCACATTTGCTACCTACCAATCTACCAGTACAATTCCAGAATTTGTAGAACTTTGGAAGATGCTAACTAGAACATTCATTTTCTCTGTAACCACCTCTTTCAAACCCCTGGGGTATAGATCATTGGGTCCAAGGGACCTACAGCCTTCAACTTCTCTGGTACTATTTATTGACTAATACATCCTTCCGTCCCTCATTCTCACTACACCCTTGTTTCACTGATATATATGACATTTTCTGTGTCTTCTTCCATGAAGACAGACACAAAGTAATCATTTAGTAGCGTCATAGAGCAATACAGCATGGAAACAGGTCGTAGTGTGGCAGTTAGCGTAACACTATTACAGCACCAGCGACCCGGGTTCAATTCTGGCCGCTGTCTGTAAGGAGTTTGTACGTTCTCCCCGTGTCTGCGTGGGTTTCCTCTGGGTGCTCCGGTTTCCTCCCACATTCCGAAGACGTACGGGTTAGGAAGTTGTGGGCATGCTATGTTGGCGCCGGAAGCTTGGCGACACTTGCGGGCTGCCCCCAGAACACTCTATGCAAAAGATGCATTTCACTGTGTGTTTCGATGTACATGTGACTAATAAAGAGATCTTATCTTGTTTTATAATTTGTCTATGTTGACCAAGGTGTCCACCTAAGCTAATCCCACTTGCCTGTGTTTGGCCTGTGTTCCTCTAAACCCTTCCTATCCATATACTTATACAAATGTCTTTTAAATATCGTTATTGTACCTGCCTCAACTACTTTCTCTGGCAGCTCGTTCCATATATGCACCACCCTCTGTGCGGAGAAGTTGCCCCCCAGGTCCCTCTTGAACTTTTCCCCTTTCACCTTAAACCTATGCCCTCTGGTTTTTGGTTCCCTTTCCCTGGGAACCTTGAGACAAAGACCTGAACTCACACAAGTGATGGCGGAGTGAGGTACATGCTAGTGATCATTCTCATGTATTCATGAGTGGATGAACATGGGGAGGGGTTTGTAGGTTTTTTCCGGGGACACCTGAAGGTGGCACTTTGCCATGCCAAGTCAGAGAGCCAGAGAGTTACAAAGCAAGGAAACAGGCCCTTCGGCCCAACTCACCCATGCCGACCAAGGTGTCGATCAGAGCTGGTCCTATTTTCCTGCATTTGGCGCAGATCCATATAGGCCTTTTCTATCCAAAGTCAAAGTCAAAGTTGAGTTTATTGTCATATAGAGTCGTAGAGCAATACAGCACAAATACAGGCCCTTCGGCCCAACCAGTCCATGCCGACCGTGTTGTTCACGTGGCTAATTCCAGTTTCCTGTTTCTGGCCCATATCCCTCAAAGCCCCATCCTTCCATGTACCTATCCATATATGTACCTATAATATATATACCTATAATATATATATGCAGAAGTCCATGTGTGCACAGGTTCAATGAAAAACTTATTTGCAGCAGCATCACAGGCACATAGCATCAGATAAGCAGCATTCACAAGAAAAACATAAATTATGCATAATATTTACAAAAGTGAACACAGTTAGAACGAAAATAAGTCCATTGTCATGCAAAGTGGTCAAAGTGGCCATGGTGTTGTTATACTGAGGCAGTGAATAGGGTTGTGCCGGTTGGTTCAAGAACCGAATGGTTGAAGGGAAGTAGAACCTGTGGGACTTCAGGCTTCTACTTATCCAAGTACCTAGATATGGAAGATGCATTGTGCAGACACTGCTCATTGCCACTTGATTAAGTTGACAATGGTGAAATCAGGTAAGTATATGAGAGAGAACGGGATAGAAAGGAAATGTGGGTTGAGGAAAATGTGGCAGAGGAGGATCCTATGGAGCATAAACACTAGTATAGAACAGATGGGCTGAAGAGCCTATTTCTACTCTACTACCTCATTCTTTGTAAAAAGGACACTGACTGCACCAGTTAAATGAGGGTCTGCCAGGCATCAGGGATCGAGGAATGTTGTTCCATTGTGGTCAACACGTTACCATCCTGCTTTGGATGACGTGGGGAAGGGCAGAAGTTCAGTCCCACTGAAGATGAAGGTCAGGTTTTATATCTTAAAATTTCAGCAGCAGCAGCCTGATTGATTTTATTGCAGGAAGGTGCAGAGGGAATAATTTAAGGGAACTATTGAACATTATTCATGCCACTATCTCGATACTTTGCTACTCTCTGTGGATGCTGCTATCAAGGACTTTGGCAGGGAGAGCTTGCCTCTTTTATTTGCTGCCCTTAATGGATTCAACTTCCTGGAATCCTTCACGTGTTTACTATGTTTTTATCTTATCCAAAGAAGTGATTCAATGCACTAATGTTCAGTTGTAAAGCAATGTGTTTTAGACGTTGGCAACTCGTATCCAGATAGCTGTGATAACTGAGGTCCAACTTCCACTAACTCAGTTTCAATATGGATAAGGCTCCATCATGTTCCCGAGACCCTGAATGTGTTGGCTGCTCAAATATTAATCAGAGTAGCACTCTGTCCATTAACATCACTCAAAATTTGCTGACCATGGCAGCTTCGCATTGAATGAGTCACTCACTAACTTTACCCATGAAAGTGAATGCAAAATTAAATGAAATGTTGCATCTTCGACCCAGTGTGTTGCCTGAATGTTACACTACACATCTTTATAGAAGAAATCACAAGATCAGGCAGGTCATTGAAAACGTCTGGCCCTTACTCAATGCAGCATCAATGCAGACAACATAGTTCTAACCAATAGAAAATAGCTCTGACCAATGGAAAATGGACCTGAATAGTGGAAAGTGAATCAAATCAATAGAAAATGGAATTAACCGATAAAAAATGTATCTATTCAATAATGGTTCTAACCAATGGAAAATGAACCTTAATAATGGAAAATGGATATAATTAATTGAAAGTGGTTCTAACCAACAGAAAATTAAAACTATAGCTGTTGATCAAAAGGCAGGATCATGTATTAGAATGGTGGAGACGTGCACCGTTTTTTGGTGAAGATCTTTCACAACCTTATGAAGTCCCAACTGAGTACTTTTGATATGTCGTCACTGCCGCATTTTAAAATGCAGTGCTCAATCTGTGTGCAGGAAGGTTCCACAAGCAGACAAGCTGTGTCAATGCTGTAAACTGAGGGATGTGGATCTCAGGAGGTTTCCATGGGAGAGAGTGTTGGTGGAGAGACAGACTTGTGACAAGGTAAGTGTAAAATGTGCTCACTGACCTCATCTGCTCACTTAAAATATCTTTCAAGGTGATTTGAACTTCCAGAAACTTTCAATTGAGATGAAAAGGGATTCATCTTAAATAAAGTCTAAGAAAGGAATCCACACTCAATAACCAATCAACATGAACAAGTTGTCATGCAGATTACATTCAGAGACACCCACTTATTAAACAGGATGAAGCAGAGTTAATGTTACAGATTGAGAACCTTTTCTTAGGACTGAGGAGAGATAGAGACACACACAAACACATGAACCAGGAATAGGAATAGGCTGTCCAGCTGGTCTATCCTCCTTGTACTACGAAGAAAGGTTAAGTCGGTTCAGATTCATTAGAGCTTAGAAGAAAGAGAGACAATCTTATTGAAACAGAAAACATTTTTAGGGGGCTTGACAAAGTAAATTCTGGGAAGATGCTTCCTCTCATGAGAAAGTCCAGAACCAGAGGACATGGTCTTAGAACAAGGGCTGGGGGATGAGGGCCCTGTGAAAATTGTAATGAGGAAGAATTTCTTCTCCGAAAGCGTTCTGGATATTTGTCACTTTCAGAGGCAGAGTCCTTGTGTATATTAGGAGAAGAAAATTAGGAGGTCAAAAAAGGGGACATGAGGTATCTCTGGTAGATAAAGTAAAGGAGAATCCTACGATCTTCTATGTATGTTAAGAGCAAAAGGGTAACTAGGGAGAGAGGAGGCCCCCTTAAAGATCAGTGTGGTAATCTATTTGTGAAGCCACAGGAGATGGGCATGGTCTTAAATGAACACTTCTCATCTGTATTCACCATGGAGAAGGACTGGAAGCTAGTGAGTTCAGGGGAAGGAACAGTGATATTAAGGATCAGTGTGGTAATCTATTTGTGAAGCCACAGGAGATGGCAAGGTCTTAAATGAACACTTCTCGTCCGTATTCACCATGAAGAAGGACTGGAAGCTAGTGAGTTCAGGGGAAGGAACAGTGATATCCTGGAGTACATCAATATTACAAAGGAGCAGGCTTTGGCAGTCTTGAATTGTATGAAGGTAGATACGTTCCTCGGGCCTGACTAAATGCATCCTAGGATGTTGTGGGAAGCAAGGAAGGAGGTTGCTGGAGCCCTGGCAGAGATTTTTGTATCTTTGTTAGCCATGGTCTAACGTTGTGCCTTTATTTAAGAAGGGCTGCAAGGACAAGCCACGGAAGTACAGGCTGGTGAGCCTAACATCAGCGGTTGGAAAGTTACTGGAAGGGATTCTGAGGGAGTTAAGCCTCACAAATTTGATTGAGGTATTTTTTTGAAGAGGTGACCAAGAGGATTGATGAGCGTAGAGCTGTAGACATTGTCTACATGGACTTTTGACAAAGTCCTACATGGTAGGCTGGTCCAGAGGTTACAAAGTTACATGGGATCCAGGGTGAGATAGCAAAATGGATACAAAATTAGCCTGGTGGTAGGAGTCAGGGGGTGGTAGTGGAGGGTTTCTTTTCAGATTGGAGACCTATAACCTTTGGTGTACAGCAGGGATAGGTGCTGTGTCCTTTATTGCTCATCATATATATTAATGATTTGGAAGAGAATGTATTGATTAGTAAGTTTGCAGATGACACCAAAGTTGGTGGTATCGTGGACAGTGAAGAAGCTCATCAAAGGTTACAACAGGATCTGGATCATCTTGTAAAGTGGGCAAGGAATGGCTGATGGAATTTAACTCAGAGAGTGGTTGATATCCGGAACGCGATGCCAGAGGACGTGGTGGAATTAGATATAATCACCATGTTTCAGAGGCATTTAGACAGAAACTTAAATAAGCAAGGCATAGAAGGGTATGGTCTTAATGCAGGCAAATGGGATTAGTGCAGATGGTCAAAAAAGTTGGCATGGACATGGTGGGTGGAGGACCCTTTTCTGTGCTATATGACTCTGGGTCTCCGTGATTCTTTACAACGTTCTCAGATTATGAGCAGTTAGGGAAGGGCAATAAATGATGATCTTGTCAACAACGTTCACATTCACAAATAAATTTTAAAAAATAACATGCATGCATTGTTCAACCATTGAAAATTAATTAGTGCCAAGTAATTTTCCACACTGTATTGATTACTCAGAATTAATTTGATGTTTAAAAGCTTCATGTGTCAAGTGTACATGAACAGAGTATTTCCGGAGATAGATCAACGAGCATAAATTTTGCATGTGTCTGTGTGAACTCAGCCCTCAGGAAGTGTTGCATGATGAAGAACAATTCAATGATCATTTCATGAACATTATTATTCTGGCCACAATTTCATCTCTCGTCTCTCACACACAGTGAACTGACAAGTATAATTCAGTCAAGCGTGACTCCAGTAAAAAAGAAATATTGTTTTGCTAAAAATGCAAAACAAATAAACCTCACAAATTACCTTTCCCATGGGCATCGGTGTAAAGGTAGCTTCCATTTTTAGCTTGTGTGAGCATGCTGAGTGTAAATCGTCATTTTAACTGAGTTTACAACAGTAGTCAACTTAAAAGCATTAATTTGGTACTTAATGTATGGGACATCCTGAGTGCTTGAAAGATGCTGCATAAGATAACTATTCTTTCTTCTTTAAACAATGAATTCAACTAATTACATAAACCTGGGGTGAAAGGCCAGTATTAACGGGGTAACCAAAAACTGTCTGGTTCACTGATATCCTCAGAAGAAAGGAATAATTTCTCCTGACCTGGACTAATCTTTATGTGAGTCTAGACCCACCAGTCTAGTTGATGAGTAACTGTAAATGATCTAGGCGGCAATTCAAGTCAATGTCCTATTAAGGATGTGCAATAAACAATGGCCGAGCCAATGACATCCATATCCTATAGAAGAATGAATTTAAATCATCTTCTTTCCTTCCTTCCTGTTCCTGTCCCTCACCCCCTCTCCCCTTCTGTCCTTCTGCCCTTTCTCCCTCTCTCCTCTTCTCTCCCTCTCCTCTTCTCTCACTCTTTCTTCATGTCCCTTTCCCTCCCCTCTCTCTCCCTCCCTTCTTTCTTCTCCCTCCTTCTCTCCTTCCTTCTCTGCCTCACGAACATGTGAGTTTGTGAGTGAGGGTGGAGAGTAGACAGTCTGGGGCTGGACAGAGGGAGTCCATACGATTGATTGTCCTACCTTGGGAAACCTGAACTCCAGTTTTGATTGAACTGCCTATTTCAGAATCAGAGTCAGGTTTATTATCACTGACATATGTTGTGAAATTTTGTTGTTTTGCAGCAGCAGTACCGTGCAAAGCATAAAAATTACTATAATTTACCCAAAAATTAAATAAACAAAATAGTGCAATGGAGGAATAACAAGGTAGAGTTTATGGGTTCATGGGCCGTTCAGAAATCTGATGGCGGAGGGGAAGAGGCTGTTCCTGAATCATTGAGTGTGGGGTTTCAGGCTCCTGTACCTCCACCCCGATGGTAGTAATGAGAAGAGGGCATGTCCTGGATGGTGAGGATCCTTAATGATGGATGCTGCCTTCTTGAGGCACCGCCTCTTGAAGGTGTCCTCGATGGTGGGCTGGCACTTTCCAATTCCTGAAGATGTTCTGATGCTCTCCCACAGCTCTGCCAACAACTGAAGCAGCCCATCCCTACATGGAGCAGAACCAAGGCAATATTCAGTCATGGGTTGTTGAATGGCAAAGAAGATGTGCCACAGAAATGCCTAAAAGATTGTGTCAACCCACCAAAAATTGACATTTAATAAAATTACAATTACCTGATGGTTAGTAATGATATAAAATCAATAGAGAGAAGGGACATAGGGTCAGAAGAAGTGGAATCCTTATGAGTGGAGCTAAGAAATGGCAAGGGTAAAGGGACAATAATAGCAGTTATATATAGGCCCCCTAACAGCACCCAGGATGTGGACTATAAGTTACATCTAGAAATATAAAAAGTGTGTCAGAGAGATAATGTCATGATAATTATGGGGGATTTTAACATGAAGGTGGATTGGGAAAGCCAGGAAGGCAGTGGATCTCAGGAGAATGAGTTTGTGGAATGTCTACGGGATGGCTTTTTGGAGCAACTTGTTGATGAGCCCACCAGGGGATCGGCTGTTTTGGATTGGGTGCTGTGTAATGAACCTGAGGTGATTAGGGAACTAAAGGTAAAGGAACCATTCTGAACCAGTGATCACAATATGGTTGAGTTCATTTTCAGATTTGAAAAGGAGAAGCTGATATCAGACGTGTCAATATTTCAGTGGAACAAAGGAAATGACGGTGACATGGGAGAGGAACTGGCCCAAATTGATTGGAAAAGTAAGCTTGTTGGAGGGATGGCAGAGCAGAAATGGATGGAATTTCTACAAGAAATAAGGAAAATGCAAGATAGATATATTCCAAGAAAAAAGAAGATTACCAATGGAAAAATGGCACAAATGTGGATAACGAGAGAAGTGAAAGCTAAAATAAAAGCAGAAGGGAGGGCATACAAGGAAGCAAAAATTAGTGGGAAAACAGAAGACTGGGAAACTTTTAAAAACTTACAGAAAGTAACTAAGAAGGTCATTAGGAAAGAAAAGATGAATTATGAAAGGAAGCTGGCAGATAACATTCAAAACGATACTAAGAGTTTTTTTAAATATATGAAGAGTAAAAGAGAGACACGGGTTGATATAGGACCAATTGAAAACGGTGCAGGAAAGATTATAATGGATAACAGAGAGATGGCAGAGGAACTAAATGAGTATTTTACATCGGTCTTCACTGTGAGGACATCAGTAAGAAACCTGACAGTCAGGGGTGTCAGGGGATAGAACTGAGTTCAGTCAAGATCACTAGAGAGAAGGTGCTTGGGAAGCTAAATGGACTAAAAACAGATAAGTCTCCTGGACCGGATGAGATGCACCCCTGGGTTCTGAAGGAGGTGGTTTTGGAGATTGCGGAGGCATTGGTGATAATTTTACAGGAATCATTAGACTCCTGCATGGTTCCAGAGGACTGGAGGGTCATAAATGTAGTTCCGCTGTATAAGAAAGGTCAGAGGCAGCATAAAGGAAATTACAGACCTATTAGTCTGACATCAGTGGAGGGAAAGTTATTGGAATTGATCCTCAAGGATGAGGTTATGGAATACCTAGACATGCAAGGCAAGATAGGTCCAAGCCAGCATGGTTTTGTGAAGGGAAAGTCCTGCTTGACCAACCTATTGGAGTTTTTTGAGGAAATCTCAGGTAAGGTGGATAAGGGAGAGGCTGTGGATGTTGTGTATTTAGACTTTCAAAAGGCTTTCGACAAGGTGCCGCACAAGAGGCTGATTAACAAGATGAGAGCTCATGGAATTACAGGGAGGATATTAGAATGGGTGGAGCATTAGCTGGTAGGCAGAAAGCAAAAGGTGGGAATAAAGGGATCCTGTTCTGGTTGGCTACCGGTTACTAGTGGTGTTCCGCAGGGGGCGGTGTTGGGGCCGCTTCTTTTTACTTTGTACATTAATGATTTGGGTTATAGTTTGGGAGAAGGGGCAAAGAAATGGCAGATGAGATTCAATGTTGAGAAATGTGCCATTGTACACTTTGGAAAAAGAAATAAATGGGCAGATTATTATCTAGATGGGAAGAAAATTCAAAGTACAGAAGTACAAAGGGACTTGGGGGTACTCGTGCAGGATTCCCTAAAGGTTAACCACCAGGTCGGATCAGCGGTAAAGAAAGCGAATGCTATGTTGGCATTCATTTTGAGAGGTATAGTGTATAAAAGTAGGGAAGTGTTGATGAGGCTCTATGGAGCACTGGTGAGGTCTCATTTGGAATACTGTGTGCTGTTTTGGGCCCCATATCTTAGAAAGGTTGTGCTGATGTTGGAGAGGGTTCGGAAGAGATTTACGAGGATGATTCCCGGAATGAAAGGGCTTACTTATGATGAGTGTTTGTTGGCTCTTGGACTGTACTCACTGGAGTACAGGAGAATGAGAGGGGACCTCATAGAGACATTTAGAATGTTGAAAGGACTGGACAGAGTAGATGTGGTTAAGCTGTTTCCCTTGGTGGGTGAGTCCAGGACAAGAGGGCACAATCTTAGGATTAGAGGGTACCCGTTTAAAGCAGAAATGAGGAGAAATTTCTTTAGTCAGAGGGTAGTGAAATTATGGAATTCTTTGCCACATCCAGCTGTGGAGGCGCAATCACTGGGGGTGTTTAAAGAGGAGATAGATAAGTATCTAATTAGTCATGGTATCAAGGGATATGGGGATAAGGCCGTAATTTGGGGCTAGATAGGAATAGTTTTTAGTTTAGCTCATGGAGCAGACTCAATGGGCCGAATGGCCTATTTCTGCTCCTTTGTCTTGTGATCTTGTGAATTACTGAGTCCCCAACCACCAGCATCCCAGGATTCACCATTGACCAGAAGATCAACTGGATCAGCCACATGAACACTGTGGTTACAAGAGCAGGTCAGAGGCTGGATATCCTTTGGTGAAGACACTCCTCCAGACACACCAAAGCCTTTCCAGCATCTACAAGGCACAAAACAAGAGCATGTTAAATTATTCTCCTAGAGGGTGAAAATTGGGAATTAATAGCAGGAAGCAGGGAAATGCCAGCAATGTTAAATCAATAGATTAATAGGTTGAGTGAGCTAGGCCTTTTCTCTTTGGAGCAAAGGAGGATGAGAGGTGACCTGATAGAGGTGTACAAGATGATAAGAGGCATAGATCGAGTGGACAGCTAGAGACTTTTTCCCAGGGAGGAAATAGCTAACTTAAGGGGACATAATTTTAAGGTGATTGGAGGAAAGTACAGGGGGGATGGCAGAGGTAGGTTTTTTACGCAGAGAGTGGTGGGTGCGTGGAATACGCTGCCAGGGGTGCTGGTAGAAGCAGATAGATTAGGGCCATTTAAGAGACTCTTAGATAGGCATACGGATGATAGGAAAATGGAGGGGTATGTGGGAGGGAAGAGTTAGTTTGACCTTAGAGTAGGTTAAAAGGTTGGCACAACATTGTGGGCTGAAGGGCCTGTAGTGTGCTGTAATGTTCTTTGTTCTATGTTCTATGTTCTAAAACCTTGCATTAGTCTCCACACAGGACACTGCGAACATCCCAAAGATTTCTGATGGGCTACTTTCAAATACAATGGAAGAACTTGTAACAATCACTTGCACAGAGAAAAGGTATTTGAAAAACTAATGGGAGTAAAGGTCAGCAGGTCCTGACAGTCGGCACCCTGGGAAACAGCTGCAGGTGGGTTGTAGAGTGTGTTGTATGACTCCATGTCTCTATGACCTTCCACTGAGGCCCATGGCTTGCTTTAATTTTCCATGTTAGTGCGATTTTATCAGCTGACTTTCACTTGGCCTTCAAATATAATGGGGCACAAGCGTAAAAAAAAATCTTCTTATTGTTGTCTCCCCATTCTTTATGGCTAAACCAATGTGTGTAATGTCTAGTGTTCTGCCGACAGTAGAAGTCAGCGTAGAATTTTTTTTTAATGATATAAACTATCTTCTCCTATCAAAATCAATGCAAAATTTGATGCTCCTTTGTAAAGCTGGCCTGCATTTTCAGAGTGAGTAACAAGGCCCTGATTTGAAGATATTGTAAACACATCATCTGCAAATTTGACTTTTGATTGACCTTCTCCGTCATCACAACTTTTCTGCAACTTGCAGAATCAGTGGAAAAGTTGTTAGTCATGAGGTACTCAGAGTAATTTTATCAATATCAACATTTTGTTGTGTTGTTTGAATGCATCTTACTTTGCCAGTGTTTCAGACTAATCTTATTCCATGATATAGATTGTCTAGATAGCCCATTACCTCAACAGTTCTAATTTCTGTATTCCTTTTGCCCAGTGATCAATGACATTACCGCTTTTTTATTGATATTCCGGTCAATGAGGTCGCCTTAGAATGGTTTGCCATTTTTATGTATTTGCTGATTTGCAGTAACAGATGAAACGGGTTGAATAGCTACATCCAGCTAAAGCGACTCTTAGTTGGCAACGTCAACTCCTTAACCTCCATTGTTCATTGTGTCCACATGCCACCGATCCCACATTGCTTCTCACCCAAGAAAAGATGCCTTGTGAAATTTGATTGGAAGTAACAGAGGGTGCTGAATCCACTCCCAGACTAGGCACTGATGTAGGCAGACCCTTATTCTTCCATTCCTAACTTGACCTCTCTGTCTTTGATCGACGAAGCTCCAGGAACAGCAGCTTGCTCTCCCACTAGCTACATTACCGCCTTCCAGACTCAACATTGAATTCAACAGTGAAATTCAGTGGAAGAAAAATCCTGAGAGCAAACACGTGGTTTGCCAGCAAGAGGAATGAAATTTAAGGTCTCTCTTTCATGAAAACAACAAAATTTTTTGAAAGTTTAACATGTATTTGATATGAGGAGCTTTGTTCTTTGCTGGAATGTAGTAAGAAAACACGAAACACACAAAATGGCTCTATTACTCAATTTGTATTTTTGTATCAATTTGACAATAGTGGATAAGAAGATAATTAAGGACGTTAAATAATTAGAGTCATAGAGTCACCAACCACTGAAACAGGACCTTTGGGCTAGTGAGTCCACACTAACTCTCAAGGAGCCACTTATACTAATCCGACACTAGTCCCATTTTACTCCCCCCACATTCCCATCAATTTACTACTCACCTACACACTAGGGGCAACAGTGACCAATTACCTAACAATCTGCATGTCTTTGGGATGTGGGAGGAAAACTGAACACCTGGAGGAAACCCATGAGGTCACAGGGAGAATAGGCAATCTGCACACAGACAGCATCGGAGATCAGGGTTGAACCTGGGTCGCTGGAGCTGTGAAGGAGCAGCTCTTACAGCTATTCTACCTTATCTGGACTACTGTTCCGCCCAGTTCTGGAATTCACAATTTTCTAGCCAATGTCTCTGAAGGAACAGGCAGTAAAAAACATCTTTCTTGTCACGAATTTCCAAAGCAGTGCAGTAGATGCAGACAGACCCTGTTCCAATTAGAACAAAGACCCCCAGTTATTTGAAGGTAATTTGTGTGCAAGGAATGTAAAAACTGACTGCAAAAACCTTCTTCAAATAAGTGACCAGAAAAAGGTTAGTGAAGACCATGTAGGTCCCCTACAGTCATGAACAGTAGATATTATAATCAGGAACAAAGAGAAGGTACAACAAATAAACATATATTCGATTCTGTCTTCACAAAGGGGGACACGATTAACCTCTCAGGTGCGTTAAGGAAATGTGGGCCCAGAGAGAGGGAGAAACTGAAGGATATTAATATTGGGGAAATGATGGGACTAAAGGCCAATAAATCCTCAGGTTTTGATAATCTGTATTGCAGAGTATGAATGGAAGTGGCCCTAGAAACAGTGGAAGCATTGTGGAGACACAAGAGATTACAGATGCTGGAATCTGGAGCAACAAACAAGATGCCCCGAACATTCTCTCTTCTCCCCCCTCCCATCAGGCAGAAGATACAAAAGCCTGAAAGCACGTACCACCAGGCTCAAGGACAGCTTCTATTTCTCTGTTATAAGATTATTTATTGAACGGTCCCCTAGTACGATTAGATGGACTCTCAACCTCACAATCTACCTCATTGAACCTTATTGTCTGCCTGTACTGCACATTCCCTGTAACTGTAACACTTTATTCTGCATTCTGTCATTGTTTTCCCTTGTACTACCTCAATGCACTAATGTGATGAAATGATCTGTATGGATGGCATGCAAAACAAAATTTACCTGTGACAATAATAAACCAATTTACCAATTTATTTATCAAACTCTGTGGGTCAGGCAGCATCGGTGGAGGGAAATGGACTGTTGATGTTTCGGGTCGAGACCCTTCACCTGGACTCAAGTGGAAGCATTACTGAGCATCGTCCAAAATTCACAATTTTCTAGCCAATGTCTCTAAAGGAACAGGCAGCAAAAAAAAAACTTTCTTATGGGGCATTTCCAAAGCAGTGCACTAAATACCGACATATTCTTCCAATTATGACAAGGACCCTTAGTTATTTGAAGATAATTTGTTATTATTCTGCTCTGCTTTATAAATATGTATATTTGCACAACAAAGTACTTATCACCTGTGCATGTTGGCTGCAGTATACGCCATCTACAAAATGCACTGCACTTACTTGTCTAGGCTACATCGACAGCTCCTCCCAAACCCATGACCTCTGCTACCAGGAAGGACCACACGTAGGAACACTTTCACCTGCCATGCATTTCTCTCCAACTCACACATTATCCTGACTTGGAAATATATCATTGGTCCTTCTTCATCCTGAGGCTAAATCCTGCAAGTCCCCACCCAAACAACACTACCAGAAGCAACACACACAAAATGCTGGAAGAACTCAGATGAAGAGTCTCGACCCGAAACGTTGACTGTTTTCCTCCACAGATGTTGCCTGACCTGCTGAGTTCCTCCAGCATTTTCTGTGTGTTGCTCCAGATTCCAGCATCTGCAGAAACTCTTGTGAACACCACCAAAAGGACTGCAGCAGTTCCAGAGGTGGCTTATCACCACCATTCTCATGGCCAATTAGAATAGGGCAATAAATATCTTGCCAGTGATACCTAGATCTTGAAAAATGAATAAAGTGCAGTATTTATCACAAATTTGTTTTGTGATCAGGTCAGTGTTCACTCTCTCACGCACTTAGTATTTGTTCTCATTGTGATATCCTGCTCTCTTCAGGTTTTTTAATTGGAATTTATATTTATCTATTTTGCTTTAGGTTTAAATGTTCAGGTGCACAGCAATAACCAATTCCTCTGCTTTATTTAATAGAAGCTTTAATAGAGGTCCAGAGGGACTTCCTCTCTGTATTTCCCAAGGAGCCTGAAGTTACTCTTATTTCTGTAGCGAAAGGAAGCTTTGAAGCAAACTGACTGTAAATATTAGAGGGTATATCACCCTGTTAATAGTGCAAGATCTGAATACAATAGGTCAAGGTGACAGAGCAAGACAGGTATGGCCCCATTTTACACACTGCACTATTTTGCTCTTTATTTAGGCAGAATCTTAATCCAGCTGCCAATTCACTACCACCCAACTATTCCATGAACTCTTTGGATGGCAGTGAACCCTTGAGAGGCGGAATTGCATGCTCAAAAGTCTAGACTTAGTGCCGTTCAAGCTGCCAAGTGTTGGAAATTCCGCGGAACCTTCAACAAGACGCTGGCCTTCATCAGTCAGGGCATTGAGTATAGGAGTTGGGATGTTATGTTGCAGTTGTATAAGTCGTTGGTGAGGCCGCACTTGGATTACTATTTACAGTTTTGGTCGCCCTGTTATAGGAAAGACATGGTTAAACTGGAAAGAGTGCAGAAAAGATTTACGAGGCTGTTGCCAGGACTAGAGGGCCTGAGTTATAGGGAGAGGTTGGCCAGGCTAGGTCTTTATTCCTTGGAACATAGGAAAATGAGGGCAACCTTATAGAAATGTTTAAAATGATGAGAGGCATAGATAAGGTGTATGTAACAGTCTTTTCCCAAGGGGAGGGGAGTCCAAAACTTAATTGGCATAGATTTAGGGTGAGAGGGGAAAGATTTAAAAGGGACTTGAGGGGCAGAGGGTGGTGAGTATATGGAACGAGCTGCCAGAGGAAGTGGTTGAGACAGGTACAATAGTATCATTTAGGAAGCATTTGGATCAGTACATGGAGGGGCGGGGCTGAGAGGGATATGGGCTGAACGCAGGAAATTAGGATTTGCTGGGTGGGCACCGTGGTCGGCATGGACTGGTTGGGCCAAAGGGCCTGTATCTGTGCTGTATTGCTCTGTGACTCTATGACAGTAGCCAGGGAAATCCAGCTCATTCCTCACCTTCATCCTGCAACTGTTATCCTATCTTTGTGAAAGCTCTCTGCTTTGTTGACTGTGGCCTCTTGTGTACATTGTCCGCCCACCCATCCCACCATCTTTCCCAGCAGTACACAGAAAGAGGCCACTCAGTTTGTCATGCATCTGTCTAATTCTTTGCCAAAGGAAACCAATATTAATGCAAGTGCTTTATGTATATCTGTGTATCACTCTCTGTTTTATTACTCCCTCAAAACGTGCAATAGTTTCTGTCTCAGAGCTCCAGTGGTCAGGGATCAGTCCTGACCTCTGATGCTCAATGTACCCAATGGATTTCTTCCAGGTTCTCCTGGTTCCTCCCACATTCCCAAAATGTCCAGGTTGGTAGATTAAATAGCCATTGTTAATTGTCCCTAGTAGATAGGTGTGGCAGATAGGTGGCACAGTAGTGTAGCAGTTAGCGTAATGCTAATACAGCGCCAGCAACCCAGGTTCAATTCCCGCCGCTGTCTGTAAGGACTTTGCACGTTCTCCTCGTGTGTCTGCGTGGGTGTCCTCCTGGTGCTCCGGTTTCCTCCCACATTCCAAAGATGTACAGGTTAGGAAGTTGTGGGCATGCTATGTTGGCGCCAGAAGCGTGGTGATACTTGCGGGCTGCCCCCAGAACATTCTCAGTAATGCAAAAAGAAGCATTTCACTGTGTGTTTCGATGTACATGTGACTAATAAATAAATATCTTTTATCTTATCTTATCTTAGGTGAATGGTCAAATCTGGAGGGAGTTGATGGGAATGTGGGAAGGGTAAAACAGGATTACTGTAGGATTAGTGCAAATGAGTCCTTGATGGTTAACGTGGGCTCAGTGGGTCAAAGGGCTTGTTTCTGGATGACTATAAAGGATCCCAAACCATTATTTCAAGGAAGGGTAAGAGAGTTATGCTAGTTGGTCTGGCATCAGACTTTATTCAACTGACTTAGAAGAAACATTGATGAGATCTGGAAGGGTCTGTCGTGACCTGGTTTTAGCAGAACATTCCCTAATCTGAAGAATATTTATCCCACAATCAATGTTACTAAAACAGGTCATCCGATCATTATTTACAGTACTGTAAATGGGAACAAATTGGACACCGTGTTCCCTACATTACATCAGTGTCTACACTTTAAGTGTGCTCAATTAGATGTAACCTATTTCAGGAAACTGAGATGAGATGAGATATCTTTATTAGCCACATGTACATTGAAACACACAGTGAAATGCATCTTTTGCGTAGAGTGTTCTGGGGGCAGCCCACAAGCATGGCCATGATTCCAGTGCCAACATAGCATGCCCACAACTTACTAACCCGTACGTCTTTGGAATGTGGGAGGAAACCAGAGCACCCAGAGGAAACCAACAAAGACACAGGGAGAATGTACAAACTCCTTACAGACAGCGGCGGGAATTGAACCCATGACGCTGGCACTGTAAAGCGTTACCCTAACCGCTACACTACCATGCCTTGCAGAAGGTTCTATGTAAATCCAAGTCCTTTCTCTTCTCTGGACGTCTAGCTTTATTTATGAAGGGTACTATAAAGTATTGAAGTTACGTTAAGAACTGTGAATGAAACAGTGTGCAAGTGTGGATCACTGCTTCCAGAGCCCAAGTTCTTCATGTGGATCAGGAACCTGTTGTCTGTGCTTTGCCAGCTCATAGCTTATGCCTAAACTTGATGCATAAAAAGTTGTTCAGATGATGAATTAGAAAAACCGATGAGCATTTACAAAGGTCCGTTTTAAAGACATTTTAAATATTGCCCTTGGCCAGGGCTGAGAGAACTTTCTCTAGTAAAAACAGAATACATTTAAACCTGAGGAATAAATTAAACATGCACACATACACAGACACGCACACATACACATGCTCACATTACTTTGAAAACACGGTAGAAAAAAATAGACAGTAGGATGATCTTTTAAATGGGGAAAGATTGAATTATGATGGTGTTCAGAGGGAGTTGGATATCCTTATGCATGAATCACTGAAAGTTAACATACAGCAGATACCAAGGAAGGCAAACTGTATAAGGCCTTGATTTCAAGAAGATTTGAGGATCTTGTTCCAATAATACATAGCCCTGGTGAGACCACATCTGGACTGTTGTCTAGAGGTCTGGTCTCCCTACGTGATGGAAAAGCAAGCACATCACACGACCTTCTTGCCAATGGTAAGATCACATTTTTGTTAATGGAAGGAGTGCAGGAAAGATAAGCCGGATTGATTCCTGCTAATTTGTTGAATGAAAGGTGATTTGAATGACAGAATTCGCTTGGGGCTTGATGGGGTAGATGCAGAGTTTTCCTAGCTTAGTTTCAAGAACCAGGGACCACAGCTTTAAAATAAGGGGTCAGCCATTTGGACAGAGCTGAGATGAAATTTGATAATGAATTTTTGCAATTCTTTCCCCAAGGGGGCTGTGGAGTCTTAGTTGCTGAGTATATTCCGGATGGAGGTCAACAATTTTTTTCAGATACTAAAGGAATGGAGGGATATGGGATTAATGCAGGAAAGTGGCACTGAGGTAAAAGATCAGCCATGAGGTTATTGAATGGCGGAACGGGCAATGAGGGGCTGAGTGGTATATTCCTGCATCTATTTCTTAGAGTGATTGTAGGAAGTTGGATCCCTGAATGCAGGTGGCATTCATTGCTCAAGAGGAGATGGTAGAAGTGACTCAGATGTGGTAGATGCGGGAGACGCAAGGGACTGCAGATGCTGGAATCTGGACCAATTGCAGATGTACATTGGAAGACTATGATAGAACCCTAGATACTTTAAATGAATGGATATTCTTTCCAGGGCTAGTAATATTCAAATACTAGAAGCATAGCTCAAATATAAAAGGGCATAGCTTTGAAGTGAGATCGGGAAAGTTTATAGATTTACGAGGCAAGTTTTTTACACAGAGAGTGGTGGGTGCCTGGAAGGCGCTGCCGGGGAAAGTGGTGGAGGCAGATAAAATAGCAATGTTTCAGAGGCATTTAGACAGACACATGAATGGGAAAGGGAACAGAGGGATATAGACCATGTGCAGGCAGATAGGATTAGTTTGGATTGGCATCAGGGTTGGCACAGACACCAGGGGCCTGTTCTTGTGCTGCATTGTTCTATGTTCTATGTAGAAGTTATAAGCAAAGGGATGACCTGATAGAGTCATATAAGATCATGAGGGGTGAAAATACACAGTCATTTTCCAAGAGAGGGGGTGCTAGAAACAAGAGGGCGTAGGTTTAAGATAAGAGGTGAGAGATTTAAAAGGGACATCGGGGGCAGCTTCTTCACGCAAAGGGTGTTGCGTATTTGGAATGAGCCGCCAGAAATAGTGTTTGAGGCGGGCACATTAGCGACTTTTAAAAGCCATCTAGGTAAGTACATGAATAGGAGAGGTTTAGAGGGCTATGGGCCAAACGTGGGCAGATGGGACTAGCTCGCTGGGCAACACAGGTGGCATGGATGAGTTGGGCCAAAGAGCCTCTTTCCATGCTGTATGACTTCTATGACTATGACTCTAAAGATGTGAAGAATGAAAAACATTTTTGTGAGTGGAAGGAAGTCATATTATAAATAGAACGGGAAGCCATTAGATGATTGTTTGGCACCACTTGTTGCAGTTCACGTCCTAACTGATGTTGGATTCGACTGTTTTAAGTAGTTTTTTAACATGTACAGTGTTTAATACACCTCAAGTGGCTGCACAAGGAATGGCCACTTCCTAGCTTATTGGTTCGTCCATCAGGTGAATACGTGTTTCCTCATTGGTTGATTTTGCCACAGGTATCTAATAGGTTTTCTGATTGGAGTATTGTTATCTAAGGAGTAACTCTTATCTCAGGTATAAAAAGTGTCATTTTTTGTTAATCATTCTCTTGTTCTCTCCTCCAACCCCCCCCACCCCCCCCCCCCCACCCCGGCCCTAGCTCATTTTAGTTCCTTTGTCTCGGCTCATCTCCTAGTAGTAAAGCTGGTGCATGTGCTCTGTGACTGTTTCTTTGTTTTAAACTTTTAAATAAAATGTTGTGAAGCACCAAGTTGCTTTCAACTCATTCTTGGACTGAGAATGAGTTGAAAGAACCTGCGGATTTGAAAATAACCGGATCCGACACTGACTACTTGGTTGAAAAATTAAAATCAGACTTCAATTCAACGCCATCAGAAATATCTCAAAGCTACAAATTTAGCTGAAGTAATCTGATGCCACTGGAAGAAACTGATGATTACATCGTGGATCTGAAAGACCTAGCGAGACACTGTGATGTTCTTCCTGCATCAAAATTCCTCACAGTGTTGCACTAAGTGATCTCAGCTTCTCCGTCTTTCCACATAGCTAAACACTCTTGTAAACCGTCTCTGACTCCCTCCAGGGCGATGAGATGCTGTCTTAAGTGTGCTGCTCAGAACTTAATCACTGTCATTTCAGCAGCAATTAGCATGATTTCCTTGTTTTTGTCTTCAGTAAAACTAAGTGATCCCAGCCTGTCTTGTTCTCTCTTCTAGCATTGTAGGAAAGTACATGGATAGGAAAGGTTTAGAGGGATATGGACCAAACACAGGCAAATGGGACTAGCTTACATGCCTGTGATGCTGCTGCGAGCAAGTTTTTCATTGTACCTGGACCTCACTGTACATGTACACATGACAATAAACTCATCTTGACTTGACATCTTGGTCAGCATGGATAAGTTGGGCCAAAGAGCCTGTTTCTGTACTGTATGACTCCATGATTCTGTGATTCTATTTGGGACCCTTGTAGATCCTCAAAATATCCCCACATATGTTATCCTGCCTTTTACACGTCATTTCTGCTCAGGTGCATTTCTTCACGATTATCCACATTAAATTGCTTCTGAAGACACAAGGAAAACTGCAGATGTTGGAATTTGGAGCAAAAAGAAAACCACTGGGGGAACTCAATGGATCAAGCAGCATCTGTGGAGACAAAGTGATGGTTGACATTTCAGGTCAAGACCCTACATTGGGGATTAAATTGCTTCTGCTGTGTGCACTGATTTTACCTGTGTGTATGGGTATGTGTTTAAAGAAGCAAATATCTTACTTATTTAATGCAAAAATGTTAAAAACCTAAACTGAGCTTGGTGGTGTTTTTTTTAATGCAGGATGACGTGCAGACTTTTACCTTGATGGATTTCACTGGGGTGTTGGAATGTCATCATATAACCAAACCTGAGGGCAAACAGAGCGCTGGACTTTTGCATTCCTTTTGCCAGCTTGGAAATGAATGGTCTACCTGTTTCCAGTGGGAGGTTCTGGTGTGGGTCACAGGCTTATTCTACATGTGGCAATCTGATAGAATTTTGCACTTCGGTGTAACTTGAGGCTCGCAGTCCCAATTCTCACCTTGGCAGTCTTGGCTGATGTTGAGATGAAAATCATCCTCGATAGATGGACTCTTGACCTCACAACGTACCTCAACATGGCATTGCACCTTATTGTCTGCCTGCACTGCACTTTCTCTGTAACTGTAACACTATATTCTGCATTCTGTTATTGCTTTTCCTTTGTACTACCTCGATGTACTGATGTTGTGAAATGATCTGTATGGATGGATGGATGGCATGCAAAACAAAGTTTTTCTCTGTACCTGGGTACATGTGAGAATAATAAACCAATTACCAATTGCCACAATAACTTGCAATTATATAGCACCTTTAACATAGTAAAGCTCTTCATGGGACCACTATGACAATGAGCCACACTAGCGCAGCAATAGTGCTGCTTCCTCACAGCTCCATTGACCCAGGTTTGATCACCACCTCAGGAACTCTCTGGTTGGAGTTTGCACATTCTCTCCGTGACTGCCTGTGTTTTCGCTTGGGTGCTCCAGTTTCCTCCCATATCCCAAAGACGTGTAAGTTGATAGGAAAATTGGCCACCGTAATTTACCCCGGGGTACAGATGGATGGTTGGAGAAATTGGGTAGTTGGGCATACAAGGGAACTAAGTGGAGGGATGGGATTGATGAGATTGCTCTGAGCGCTGGCATAGACTTAATGGGTTGAATTGCCTGTATCTACATTATGAAGGAACAGACAGGAATAAAGAGGTTTGATGCTAACTCCTCCTGGATGTATGTAGGAGTTCAGGACGGCAAACATTGCTAAGTTGACATGAACACCGATAAGCTAAATCCCAAAGTTTCAGCTCACAACCTTTACAACTAGAGCAGACTGATCATCCAGTAGGTTTCAGGAAAAGAGGGAAAAAAGATAACCTCTCTTTCATCATCAGTAAAACTAAAGAACTGATCGTTGACTTCTGGAAGGGGAAGGAGGGTTAACATGCGCCAGAGTACATTGGGGGATCGGCGGTGGAGAGGGTCAGCAGCTTCAAATTCCCCGGGGTTAACATATCAGATGACCTGCCTAGGCCCAGCACATAGATAAAATTACAAGCAAGGCACGCCAGTGACTTTACTTTCTTTGGAGTTTAAGGAGGTTTGGCTTGTTACCGAACACTCTAACAAACTTCTACAGGTGTACTGTTGAAAGTATCCTGACTGGTTGCATCACGGTCTGGTACGGAAATTCGAATGCGCAGGAACATAAGAAGCTGCAGACAGTAGTGGACTCAGCCCAATACATCACTGGCACATCCCTTCCCAGCACGGTAGTGTAGCGGTTAGCGTAACAGTATTAGAGCGCCAGCGACCCAGGTTCAATTCCTGCTGCTGTCTGTAAGGAGTTTGTACGTTCTCCCCGTGTCTGCATGGGTTTCCTCCGGGTGCTCCAGTTTCCTCCCACATTCCAAAGACGTACGGGTTAGGAAGTTGTGGACATGCTATGTTGGCGCCAGAAGCGTGGCGACACTTGCGGGCTGCCCCCCAGAACATTCTACACAAAAGGTGAATTTCACTGTGTGTTTCAATGTACATATGACTAATAAAGATATCTTATCTTATCTTATAAATATCTACATGAGACTGCCTCAAACAGGCAACATCTATCACCAAAGATCCCCACCATCCAGGCCATGCCACCTTCTCGCAGCTACCGTCGGGCAGGAGATACAGAAGCCTGAAGTCCCACACTGGCAGGTTCAAGAACAGCTACCTCCCTTCAACCATTCGGTTCTTGAACCAACCTGCACAACCCTAATCACTACCTCAGTGTAGCAACACCATGACCACTTTGACCACTTTGCACTACAATGGACTTTGTTTCTTTTGTTCTAGTTGTCTTCTTTCTTGTATAACCTTGTATAATGTATATATAATTTATGTTTTATTGTAAATGTTGCATATCTGTTGCTATGTGCCTGTGATACTGCTGCAAGTAAGTTTTCTGTTGCACCTGTGCATACATGCTCTTGTGCACATGACAATACACTCAACTTGTTTTTGACTTTTCTTAATCCAAGTGGATTGGCTCCAAAATGGGAGTTTCCTTGCCAAATAGAAGCAAAACACTCAGATCCAGGGGAAGGAAACAATGGACATTTGGTTGACAGTCACTGAGATTTGAAGGAAACAGGTAGCACCAATCTGCGTAATTCCCAAAGCAGGAATTCCGCTTTAAAGGGAAAGTGTCCCAATGAAATGAGTTTGCCAACAGTTTGTGTCATGTTGAACCAATGCAGAAAGGAAGTTATGTTGAGCTCTGTAAAACCTGGTGCAGGTACAGCTGGAATGTTGTCTCCAGTTCTGGTCATTGAACTACAGGAAGGATGTGGAGGCCTTAGAGAGGGTTCGGAATGGATTTACTATATTTACGGAAGAGGAATTTTTCTTCATAAAACAGAGAGGTTATTCGATGGAAGTGTCCAAAATCACCAAGGGTTGGGACAAATTAAATTGAGGAAGGTTCAAGCACCAGAAGACATTGATTTAAGGTGAACTTCAAAAGAGGTATGAAGACAAACATTTTCACTTAGTGGTCGCTTATTCTGACCAAATTTGTAGCTTTGAAGTATCTCTGATGGCGTTGAGTTGAAGTGTGACTAAGTTCTGGAATTCACACTTCAACTCAACACCATCAGAGATACTTCAAAGCTACAAATTTGGTCAGAATAATCTGATACCACTGAGCCCAGATATGTAAAAGATGGTATTGATCGATAAAAGGCCAACAAGAGCTTAATGGGTCATTTGGACACTGTCCGTGCTTCGGAGATCCAATGACCCTGTGTTTATTCATTATGAGTCACTGTGAGTGACGGGGGAGGTGATAATGGTGAGGAAATGGAAACTACAGTTTAATTCATGTTTATAACAATATTTTTCCTCTAATCACTAAACTTTATATAAAAAAATTGAAAGCTGAGAAGAACATGGAAATCATGAGTAACTGTTGTTTTATTCTCCCAAAGGAGGATTTCATTACTGGAATTTTTAAGGAACTGATATTTTAAGACTTCAGATTATGACTCAATATTTGCTGGGTAATGTATCTAGAGCAACTTTACAGTGTGAGTTACTTTGCAATGATAGAAATAAAAGTCACATTTCATTTGAAAATCATGTTTTGCAGTTTGACAGCGTTTTCTGGCTTTGGAACTAATTGGACCCTTGAAGTGGTAAGTTTTCTTCTGTTAAATGGCATTGTAGAATCAAAGAAATTTACAAAGAAAGTCCATTTGGCCCAGCATGTTCATGTTGGCTGAAAAAGGAGCTGTATGGGGTTTGCCATTTAGAACTGAGACCAGGAGAAATTTCTTCATCCAGAGGGTGCTAAGCTGTGGAATTCTTTACTACAGAAGGCTGCGGAGGCCAAGTCATTAAATATATTCAAAGAAGGAGGAAGATATGTTTCTTCGTGCCAAATGGATCATGGGATATAGGGAGAAGGCAGGATTAGGGTACAGCCATGGCGATCAGCCATAATCGTGTTGACTAGTGGAGGACACCTCAAGACCAGAATGACCTTCTCTTGCTTCTACTTTCTACTTTCCTATGTAGGTTAATCCCACTTTTTCCAGACCTTTGCACTGTGCAATGAATCGACCTGTACGATCGGTATGCAAGACAAGTTTTTCACTGTACCTCGGTACAAGTGACAATAATAAACCAATACCAATACCAAATACGCAACACCCTTTGCGTGAAGAAGCTGCCCCTGATGATATCCAAACTCTGAGGCCTGGGAGTCATAGTCATGGAGTCATAGAGCATGGAGCCCAACTCGTCCATGCTGACTGTGTTGCCCAGTGAGCTAGTCACATCTGCCTGCATTTGGCCCATAGCCCTCTAAACCTCTCCTATGTGTGTACTTATCTAGATGGCTTTTAATTGTTGCTAATGTGCCCACCTCAACTACTATTTCTGGCAGCTTACCTTGCACCTTATTGCACTGCACTTTCTCTGTAGCTGTGACACTTTAGTCTGTACTGTTATTGTTTTTACCTGTACTACATCAATGCACTCTGTACTAACTCAATGCAACTGCACTGTGTAATGAATTGACCTGTACGATCAGTATGCAAGACAAGTTTTTCACTGTACCTTGGTACAAGTGACAATAATAAACCAATACCAATACCAAATACACAACACCCTTTGCGTGAAGAAGCTGCCCCGATGTCCCTTTTAAATCTCTTGCCTCTGATCTCGAACCTATGCCCTCTTGCATGCTTTCACCCTGTCTATGCCCCTCATGGTCATATGAGGGAATGATATGGGATACAATTAAGCAAGGCGCAGCGTTCACAAGGGACCAATGGAGTAATGCCACCCAAACCAACCCCAATCCCGCCTTTTCACACCTTGTGCAAAGGGACAGAGCCTGTGTGCTGCCCTCATTCGAGAAAACAAGATGGCTCAGTGTTTGATTGCAATGTATTGTCTGAAAATGTAGGTAGCACATTGATGCAGCTGGTAGACCTGTTTTCAATCTCGACCTCAGGTGCTGTCTGTGTCGAGTGTGCGCATTCTCCCTCTGACCTTGTGGGTTTCCTCCGGGCGCTCCGGTTTCTTCCCACATCCCAAAGACATGTGGGTTGGAAGGCTAATTGGCCACTGTAAATTGCCCCCCAGTAATTTTTATTGAAGTTTATTTTTGTTAAAAATAAAATTCAAGGTGATGAGGGTTTTGGCCTCTTAGCAGTTAGTGTAATGTTATTACAGCGCAAGCGACCCGGGTTCAATTCTGGCCACTGTCTGTAAGGAGTTTGTACGTTCTCCCCGTGACTGCCTGGGTTTCCTCCGGGTGCTCCGGTTTCCTCCCACATTCCGAAGACGTACGGGTTAGGAAGTTGTGGGCGTGCTATGTTGGCGCCAGAAGCGTGGCGACACTTGCGGGCTGCCCCCAGAACATTCTACGCAAAGACAAAAATTACTGTGTGTTTCGATGTACATGTGACTAATAAAGAAATCTTATCCTATCTTATAAAGCTGCTGGTTATCTAATGATTCTGAGTACACCATTAACAGTTACATTAATGTAGGCTGTGACTGTCAGTGACAATAACCTCACTGCTGCCATTTTAACATATATTGGCTGGCTTACAGAAAGATTCAGATTCAGGTTTTTTATTGTCATATTCACCAGGGTACAATGAAATTCTTTGCTCACGCAAAGCTCACAGAGTGAACAGCGCACATGGTAATAAAAAAATACAACAATAAATACAGCGACAAGCACAAAACAAAAGAAAGGTGCAAAGATTTTTGTGCAGTCTAAAATTGTGCAAAAGAGAAATGCTAAAGTGACAATAACAGAGGTAGAATTAAGAGTCTGAGAATGTGGCAGCACCACCAGGAAGGGGATGTGAAAGAGGTGATGGGTTAAGCAGTGGGGAAGAAGCTGTTTTTGAATCTGGTCGTTCCAGCTTTCGAACTCCTGTATCTTCTCCCAGAAGGTTACTTCCCTGGAGCTGGCTGGAGTGTCTGAATATCCTACCCCTTCTTCCCATTTTCCTTTGTTTACATCATATGGGGAACACGGAGCTGCAGCAGTCAGTGCTGCTGACCCACAGCTCCAGGACCCGGCCTTGGGTGCAGTCTGTGTGCAGTTTACAAGTTCTCTCTGCCACTGTCTGGGTTTCCCTGAGGAAGCTCCAGTTTCCTCCCACACCCCAAGAGGTGCTGGTGGGTTAATTGGCCACTGTTAGTTACCCCAGTGTAGGCAAAAGGAATCAAAGCGGAATTGATGGGCCTGTGTGAGAGAGAATGAGTTACAGGGGTATAGGAAAATAAGGAGAGGGAGAATAGGACTAAGGGGATTGCTTCCCTGGGAGCCAATGGGTTTAATAGCCTCCTTCCCTGCCGTTATAAGATAAATATAGGAATTTAGTGGATGTCTGAACAACAAAAGCAAACAGAGGATATTCCATGGTTGAAAGGAAATGATTCCTTTGGGCTATTAAGAACAAGGTGGCAGATTAGGAAGGGGTTAGAAGTGAGAAGAGGAAAAATGTCTTTACTCGGAAGATTGTAAATGTAGTCAGAGGATTTGGTATACTGAAGACCAAAGTATTGCTGGATCTTAGGCATGTGGGACAGGCAGGTCGCAGAGTCAGGCCTGATCTTATTGACTGAAAGAATAGGCCCAAGGGGTAGGATGGGCAGTTCCTGCTCTTGCTTTTAAATTCAATCAATGTACTTCACAAAGATATTTATCATTTTCTAATAGTAACAGCCTGCATGATATTACATTTTTAAATTTTTAAATTTTATTTACAGCGTGGTAACAGGCCCTTCCGGCCCAACGAGTCCGCACCGCCCATTTTAAACCCAAATTAACCTACCCGTACGTCTTTGGAATGTGGGAGGAAACCGGAGCACCCGGAGGAAACCCACACAGACATGGGGAGAACGTACAAACTCCTTACAGACAGCGACGGGAATCAAACCCTGATTGCTGGCACTGTAATAATGTTGCGCTAACCGCTACACTACCGTGCCGCCACATCTGTGTACGTTTTCATTCTGTGATGTATTTTTGTGCGTGAGTGTGTGTTTTCTGTGTGTCTATGTAGGGGGTGGGTTTGTATTGGTTTATGTATGCATGTATGTGTGTGTCTGTGTTTATGTTTCTGGGTGTGTCAGTGTCTGTGAGTGTATATTTGTTGTAAAAAGTCAAAAAAGTCAAAGTCGAATTTATTGTCATATGCACAAGTACATGTGTGCACAGGTGCAATGAAAAACTTGCTTGCAGCAGCATCACAGGCTCATAGCATCAGATAAGCAGCATTCACAAGAAAAAGATGTGTTGTGTTTGGGTTTTTGTGTGTCTGTGTATGTGTGCATGGGTCTGAATGTGAACCTCTGTCTATTTGTGTGTTTTTCTGTGGATGCTTCTGTGTGGGTGTGTCTGTGTGTGTCCTTGTGTGTGTTTGCTTGTGTGTGTTTCTCTGTATGTGTGTTGTGTGTGTTTGCAGGTTTTAATGTGTGTGTGTGTGTGTGTGTGTGTGTGTGTGTGTGTGTGTGTGTGTGTGTGTGTGTGTGTGTGTGTCCAACCCCATGAGATGTCCCCATCTCATTGCACTTGAACCCCTGACAGTGATGAGCAGCCATAGGCAATCAGGGAGTTCTGGGAGCAAATCCTCAGGGTCTGACTCGGGAGGTTCACTCAGCCTTCAGAGCTCACCCTGCCTTGTGGGACGCCCATGGGATATGGAGGCTGAGATCGTCCAACTGTCCGCATTTAAGAGAAAGTAAGTCCCTGCGGGTTGCAGGTTCAGTATAATCTGGCCCAGAGTTGCTGAAGTTATCAAATCGAAGGGGGAACTACAACAGAGGCACAAGAGGCTGGAGCTGCTGGAATCTGGAGCAACAAACAATCTGCTGTCAAAAGCCTTTGCACTCCATTTAAAATTTTTTGATGACCAGAGACTTTACAAACTGTTCAAATGGGCTTGTGGTGGAAGCTGACTTCCAACTGGTCTAATGAAGGGTCTTGACCTGAAACGCCGACTGTTCATTTCCTTCCACGGATGCTGCCTAATCCGTTGAGTCCCTTAGCATTTTGTGTGTTGCTCCACATTCCAGCATCTGCAGTCTCTTGTGTCTCCAGCTGGTCTTTGATATCTGTGTTTCCATGTGCAGGTGTGGGACTCAGAGGCAAGCTAACCAGAGTGTATGACATCACTGGTAATTTCCTACAGGTCAACCGGCCACAGATGAAGGTGATCTGTCCCAATATTGTCTGCCATGTCTGTGTAACACTCTCACCTCTGTTACAGACACCACAGCAGAGACATTACTGGGGTAAAGCCAACCATCCCTATGGTGCTAAACTATCTTTCAATGAAGGTCTCACAGGTGTTAGTATTGTTATCGATTTATTATTGCCAGATGTACCAAGATACAGTGAAAGGTTTTGTTTGCGTGCCATCCAGACAGATCATAAGTACATCAATATATGGCTAACACGAGGGGGCATAATTTTAAGGTGATTGGAGTAAGGTATAAGGGGGATGTCAGGGGTAAGTCTTTTACACAGAGAGTGGTGGGTGCATGGAACGCACTGCTGGCAGAAGTTGTGGGGGCAGATACATTAGGGACATTCAAGAGACTCTTAGATAGCCACATGAATGATAGAGAAATGGATGGCTAAGTGGGAGGGAAGGGTTAGATAGATCAGGATAAAATGTCGGCACAACATTGTGGGCCAAAGGGCCTGTACTGTGCTGTAATGTTCTATGTTCTACGTTCTAAGAAAGCAAATAGGATGCAGAATACAGGGTTGCAGCTACCGAGAAAGTGTAGTGCAGGTAGACAAATAAAGTGCAAAAGCCACGATGAATTAGATTAGGAGATCAAGAATTCATCTTCACGTGTAAGAGGTCCATTCAATAGATAGAAGCTTGAGTTTGGTGGTACATACTTCAAGCTTTTGTATCTTCTGCCCGGCAGAAGAGGATAGAAGAGAGAATGACCAATGTCAAAGATTCAGTTATTCTGAGGGAAAGCGGAGAAGCCAGTCCCAACGTCCTGGCCAATATTTATCCCCAACTAGCTTATCTAGTCATTATCATGTTGCTGCTTGTGGGAATTCTCTGGGTGTAGGTTAGCTAATTCCCTGCATTGCATGATGTTCATTAGTTTTAAAGCACTTTGAGATCTTCTGAGGCTGTGAAAAGTGCAACAGAAATGCAGATCTTTCATTTTGAAGTGACTTGTCAGCCCATTCCTAGGGTTCAAGTTCATTTAAATAAAGAACTAAGTGTTCTCCTGCTGATTTGGCTAACGTTGCTCCTCCAGCTGCTCACCGAATGCAAACTAACTGTTTATTCATCCTGTTTCTGTGAGTTTGATGTACTTGACTTCTGTGTTTACATCAACATAACAACAGCCAGTTTAATTCAAAGCACTTGGAATTAAATCTAAAGCACTTTGGAACATTGCTGGAAATGTGATAGGGCACTTTACAAATCCAATCTCACTGTTTCTCTCTATCCCTCTCTCTCTCTCTTCTGGCTGCCAGACTAATGCATGGAATACATAACACACATTTACAGTCACATAAACCCCCAAGGCCACTTTGTTTATCCTGTGAATCTACTTGTTTCTCTGCCTGGTCCCCTTGGTGAGCTTCACTTACCTAAGCACCCCTGACATAATGATATCCAGCCAGATCGAGGCGTTTTTATTTTCTGAATAACACACAAACTGATCTTAGTTATTTGCTGCATGAAATTAATGGCTGTTGTCAACTATAATGTTCTTCAGAACCAATTTCTGCTTCAGAAGCTGCATTATTGAACTATAGCGGCCATTTAATGAAACACTAATTTCTATTCAACAGTAATTAAAACAGTGAAGCATGAATGTTGATTCTTTGCAATTATAAAAAAAGCTAATTTAAGTTTTTTCACTGTATATTGGAATAGTTTCAGATTTGCACTGATTTGATGATACTAGCATTCTATTTTCAGTTTCAGCAACAACTCTGACCTGTATTTCACAGCTTTAACATGTGCCTTTGTTTCTTTTTTCTGTCTGACTGTCTCTCTCTGCCTTTCTCTGTCTGTCTCTCTGCCTCTATCTACTTCTCTCTCCCTGCCTCTCTCTCTTTCTGTCTCTGTCTATCTCTCTCTCTCCTTCTCACTCTCTCCCTCTCTCTTTCGCTCTGTCCCTAGCTGCGTTCATTAATCTATCAACCCAACAACTCCTGCAGTGGTGCCCTGGGGCTGGACTGATTCATCTCCAACAACCACAACCATGTTCCTTAGTGTGAAGTATGACTCCAACCACTGCAGCGCTTTCCCCTGGATGCCCATAGATTTCGGTTTTATCAGGGTGCCCTGATGCCACAGTCATTCAGTTACTGCCATAATGTCAAGGGCAATCACTTGCACCTCACCTTTACAATTCAGCACTTTGGTCCAACTTTGGTCCAAGGCTGTGATGAGGTCTGGATAAGATAAGATAAGATTTCTTTATTAGTCACATGTACATCGAAAAACACAGTAAAGTACACCTTTTGCATAGAGTGTTCTGCGGGCAGCCCGCAAGTGTTGCCACGCTTCCGGCACCAACATAGCATGCCCACAATTCCCTAACCCGTATGTCTTTGGAATGTGGGAGGAAACCGGAGCACCCGGAGGAAACCCATGCAGTCACGGGGAGGACGTACAAATTCCATACAGACAGCAGCCAGAATTTAACCTGGGTCGCTGGGGCTGTAATAGCGTTATGCTAACTGTGGTCTTGGCAAAACCCAAGCTGTGCATCACTGACTGTGTTACTGGTAAGTAACCTTGATTATTCACCAATAACCTGCATAGAACTAAGGGAAGCTGTTTAGCTTAAGCAACCACACTTCAGAACCACCCAATTTTCCTTAGTCTCTTCACCCTGTCACCTTATACCTGGGTGGAAAAGAGAAATCTGCTTCTGGTTTTCTCTTGGTTCATACTTCACATTAATTTTCATAACTCTGCAAATGTGCTTACTGGCATGCAGAAAATCAATGCAGAAAATTCTCTCTTCTCCCCCCTCCCATCGGACAGAAGATACAAAAGCCTGAAAGGACATACCACCAGGCCCAAGGACAGCTTCTATCCTGCTGTTATAAGGCTATTTATTGAATGGTCCCCCAGTATGATTAGATGGACCCTTGACCTCACAACCTACCTCATTATGGCCTTGCACCTTATTGTCTGTCTGCACTGTACTTTCTCTGTAGCTGTTACACTTTATTCTGCATTCTGTTATGGTTTTCCTTTGTACTATCTCAATGCACTGTTGTAATGAAATGATCTGTATGGATGACATGCAAAACAAAGTTTTTCGCCGTACCTCAATACATGTGACAATAATAAACCAATTCACCAATTTAATTTACCAATTTACCAATGAAGTTAATTTGTGGGGGAACGTACTACTGGTTGTGGAAATTATCTTTCCGTTAAAAAGAGAGATGGAGGTTACTTTGTGAAGGGGATATGTTTTACTGAAGGGCGATCTGATAATCTGCAAGATTCAGTAAAGGAATCCAAAGAATTTCTTGGGGAGAGGCTGATTAATTCACATACAAATTAAACCGACTTCTCTGTCGAGTCATAGAATCACACAGCATGGAAACAGGCCCTCCGGCCCAACTCATCCATGCGGACTGTGTTGCCCAGCGAGCTAGTCCCATCTGCCCGTGTTTGGCCCATAGCCCTCTAAACCTCTCCAATCCATGTACTTATCTAGATGGCTTTTAAAAGTCGCTACTGTGCCTGCCTCAACCACTATTTTTGGCAGCTCATTCCAAATACGCACCACCCTTTGCGTGAAGAAGCTGCCCCTGATGTCCCTTTTAAATCTCTTGCCTCTGATCTTGTTTTTAGCACCCCTCCCCCCCTTGGAAAAAGACTAAGTGCTTTCACCCGTCTATGCCCCTCACGATATTATCAGGTCACCCTTCAATCTCTTACGTTCCAGGGAATAAAGTCCTAATCTACACAACTTCTCCTTGTAACTCAGGTCCCTAAGTCCAGGCAACATCCTGGTAAAACCTTTCTGCACCCTTTCTAGTTTATTAACATCTTTTCTATAACAGGGTAACCAAAACTATACACAATACTCCAAGAGTGGCCTCACCAACTTCTTATATAACTTACAGATAGCATTTCAGATGCTGAACTGTTAACTTTGCTTCTCTCCACAGATACCATCTAACCTATTGAGTATCTCCAGCATTTTCTGTTTTTATTTCATATTCCAATATCTGCAGTTATTGTTTAGGACTTCTGGATCCCAAATCTCTTCCCCATTGGAGGTTTTTTGTGTGGGTCTGTGGTGGGATTATCTTTCTAACCAACAATTTCTGGATCATTGAACCATCAGGTAAACTAGGAAGTCACTTTTCATTCTTAATTTGTTGAAGGAATGGTTTGGGAGTATTGGACAGGTATGAAAAATCTGCTGCCATTGATATTGTTGGTAACAGTAAATGTTTTATTGCTGTGGCAGTGAATATCTTCCCAAAATATAAGGTAGTTTCTTACTGTTACAGCAATGGCTTTGCTTATTTAATTAACTGAGCAATATCAACCAAAGCCATGAGTTCACCCATTCTGCAAGCGATCATCTTCTGTTGAATGAAATACTTCCATTTGGCAGAACTGGGATCTCCTCGCAGCTAAATCAACTGGAAGGTGTTTACTCATTACTTTGGCTCCAACCATCATATGCATGTCAATCTCAGTGCAGTGAACATGCCAGCTATTTATCTGACTGGGAGATGTCTCTGCTGTTCGTCCTGTGTGCTTTTGTTTTCTTTGGAGGACAGGACTGGGAGTTGAAAGCAGTAAGGCAGTACAGTATTGCAGCAGATATTGCAGCTGCAACACAGTTCCAGCTACCCGGGTAAGATCCTGACCTCCAGTGCTGTCACTGTGAAGTTTGTTCTTTCTCCCTGTGACTGCATGGTTTTCCCCCAGGTGCTCTCATCTTTTTCCACTTCCCAAAGATGTGCGAGGTGGTAGGTTAACTGTAACTGACCTCTGCCGCAGCTGGGTGGGAGGAGAATTAGGGCAGAGTTATAGAGGCATAGAACAGAGAACATGGAACATAGAACATAAAACATGGACTCTGTCTTTACCTCTCGCTGCCTTGGTGAAGCAGCCAGCATAATCAAAGACCCCACTCACCCGGGTCATTCTGTCTTCTCCCCTCTCCCATCACGTAGAAGATACAGGAGCCTGAGAGCACATACCACCAGGATCAAGGGCAGCTTCTACCCCACGGTGATAAGACTATTGAACGGTTCCCTTATACGATGATGTGGACTCTGACCTCACAATCTACCTTGTTGTGACCTTGCACCTTATTGTTTACCTGCACTGCACTTCCCTGTAGCTGTGACACTTTACTCTGTACTGTCATTGTTTTACCTGTACTACATCAATGCACTCTGTACTAACTCAATGTAACTGCACTGTGTAATGAATTGACCTGTACAATCGGTATGCAAGATAAGTTTTTCACTGTACCTCGGTAAAAGTAACAATAATAAACCAAAACCAATACCAAAACATGGAACATAGAACAGAGAACATGGAACAGAGAACATAGAACATGGAACATACAATGACGAACATGGAACATAGAGCATAGAACAGTACAGCAGAGGAACAGGCCTTTCAGCTCACGGTGTTGTGCAGAACTATACTAATCTCTTCTGCTTGCACAATGTCCATATCCCTCCATTCTCTGCACATTCCTGTGCCTATCTAAGGGCATTTTGTATGTATTTGCCTCAAACACCACCCCTGGCAGCACATTCCAGGCACCACCACTCTCTGTGTAAAAAACTTGCCCCGCACACCTCCTTTGAACTTTCCCCTCTCATCTTAAATGCATGCTCTCTAGTATCAGACATTTCAACCTTGGCAAAACCACACCCCTTCTTTTTCTTCCCCCCACTCCTTTGTCTTCCCTTATTCCTACGGCTCCCTTCCACCTCCTTGATGACCTGCCCATCTCCTCTCCTCCCCTCCCCCATCCTTTATTCCATGGTCTACTGCCCTCCCTGACCGGATTCCTTCTTCTTCAGCACTTGGCTTCTTCTACCTATCATCCCTAAACTTATTACATCTTCCCCCTCCCCTCCCCCACCCACTACCTTCCCCCTCTCACCTGGACTCACCTATCACCTGAACTCACCTATCTCCTGTCTGCGTGTGCTCCTCCCCTCCCCCCACCTTCTTACTCTGGCTTCTGCCCTCTTCCTTTCCAGTCCTGATGAAGGGTCTCGGCCCAAAACATCGACTGTTTATTTCCCTCCATGGACGCTGCCTGACCTGCTGAGTTCCTCCAGCACATTTTGTGTATTGCTTGGGACAAAAGTACCAGCTTTCTCCTCTATCTTTGCCTCTCATAATCTTATAAACTTCTATCAGGTCTCCCCTCAGCCTCCGCCGCTCCAGAGAAAACAACCCAAGTTTGTCCAACATCTCCTTGTAGCTCATACCCTCTAATCCAGATAGCATCCTGGTATACCTCCTCCGTACCCTCTCTAAAGTCTCCACATCGTTCCTATAGTGGGGCGACCAGAATTTAATGCATTACTCCAGATGCAGCCTAACCAGACTTCTGTAAAGCTGCAACACAGAGCTATACAGCATGGAAAATAGGCCCTTCGGCCCAATTTGTCCCTGCTGACTGAGCTTCCCAACTGTGCTAGTCCCATTTGCCTGCGTTTGGCCCATATCCCTTCAAACCTTTCTTATCCATGTACCTGTCCAAATGTCTTTAAAATGTCGTAATTGTACCCACCTCTACCACTTCCCTCTGGCAGCTTATTCCATATACACATACTCTCTGTGTGAAAAGTTAAGAATAGGTTACAGGGAAATAAGTGGGGAAATAGAATTGATGGGATTGCCCTGAGAGCTGGCATCGACTCAATGGGCCAAACAGTCTCCTTCTATGTCATAAGCAATAGGAAAATAAGAAATCATACCATGTCCTGAACCTGAGTACACGTACAAGATAACAAGAAAGATGAAATGCTTGGGATGTGTCACTAGCATAACGATGGAAGACTTAACCGAGATCCTGAAAATTAGTTTTGGACCTTTAGATTTTGTAGCAGATCTGCTGCAGCGCAGTGCTAATGAGATTTCAGTCAGCTTTATTGCCTCTTGCAGCATAGGAAGCCCTGTAGCCTAGTGAGAAAAAAGGTTGCATCTATATTGTCCTTCAAGATAAGGCAGGATAAATGATCACATAAAGCATTGGAAAAACGCTATGGTCTCATTGCATGTGGCTCTTTTCTTCAAAGTTATTGCGGTAACAATAGAACTTATCATCAAAGATTGCGCCTCTCCCATCTTTTCCCAGGTTCAAGGCCAAAATGTACTTGGCCACAAACTCTAGACTTTAATATATAACCTGCTTCTACAAGTATACAATAACACTGCAGCTCCGTGGTATACCTTGGGATGTCATTGTAATTTTCCAACCCATTCCCATTCTGTCCTCTGTTTACAGCCTCCTATATTGCTCCAATACTCAATATAAGGTGAGGGAACAGCACCTCATCTTCTGACTGGACATGTTAAAACCCTGGTGACTTAATATTAAGTTTAATTATTTCAAGTAAAACCCCTCTTACTTTCACAGATGTCATTGCACCTCCACTTCAGTTTTGTTTTTAAAGTTTCAATTTGTTTCTGTTTCATTTTTGTTAAAGTAATACTTACCTTGGTAATCAAGCTAACAAGAAATTAGGAGCAGGAGTAGGCCACTCGGCCCCTCAAACCTGCCTCAGCCTCGATCTTTCCTCAGCTGGACCCTTCGGGGGGGAATGAATTGTCAACATCTCGGGTCAAGAACCTGCATCGGGACACTTTTCTCTCTTCCAAATAAAATGAACTGTTGGAAGAACTCAGCAGGTCAGGCAACATCTGTAAGGAGACATGGACAGTAGATGTTTCAGGTTAAGGACCTTCATCTAGACTGGCCAGATGAAGGGTCTGGACCCAAAATGTTGACTACCCATTTCCGTCTGCAAATATTCCTTCGGCAGCTGTCTTTTCTTTTGCTCCAGATTCCAGCATCTGCAGTCCCTTGTGTCTCCACTTTTATCTCTTTCCACTTATGATGAAGGATGTTCGACCAGAAACATTAACTCTGTTTCTCTCTTTCCACAGGTACTGTCTCACTTGTGAATGTTTCGAGCATCTTCTGTTTTTATCCTACATTTCCAACATCTACAATTTATTTTCAACTAAAATACATGCATGAAAACATGCAGTCTTGGGTGCTGTCTGTGAGGAGCTTACACAACCTTTCTGTGGCTGCACACACTACAGGTATTCTTTGAGTGCTCCAGTTTCCTGCCACATTCCAAAAACATGTGGGTTGGTAGGCTAATCGGTCACTGTAAACTGCCTCTAGTGTGTAGGTGAATGGTAGAATCTGGGGGAAGTTGCTGGGAATGTGGGGAGAATAAACTGATTGGTGTACTTCATTGAGAGTTTGAGGAGATTTGGTATGTCACCAAAGACTTCCAAAAATTTCTATAGATATACGATGCAGACCATTCTGACTGGTTGCATCACAGCCTGATATGGAGACTCCAATGCACAGGATTACAAGAGGCTGCAGAGGGTTGTAGACTCAGCCAGCTTCATTATGGGCACAACCCTCCCCACCATCGAGGACATCTTCAAGAGGTGGTACCTTAAAAAGGCGGCATCCATCACTAAGGACCCTCACCATCTGGGACATGCCCTCTTCTCATCACTACCATCAGGGAGGTGGTACAGGAGCCTGAAGACCCATACTCAATATTCAATGATTCAGGAACAGCTTCTTCCCCTCCGCCATCAGATTCCTGAACGGTCCATGAACCCATGAACACTACCTCATTGTTCCTTTATTTTGCACTATATTTAAATTTTTACTATTTATAATAATTTTATGTCTTTGCACTGTACTGCTGCCGCAAAGCAACAAATTTCATGTCATATAAGTCAGTGATAATAAATCTGATTCTGATTCCGACCAATGTAAATAATGGTACACAGGGTTCAGTGGGACGAAGGATCTGTTTCCACGTTACATCTCCGCGGAAGAAGATAGGCAGCAGGTATTTGGAAACAGAATGGGATCTGGTGACAATTGACCACTTGTTAGCTCTACTGGTTTAATGCTGAATTTCAGAATTTCCTTACTTTATTTCTAACTGCCTACATGATTTTTTCCTTATTCCAGGCACTGATTTTCTTGCTTCCCATTAATAACGACTTTCATTGTGTCTACCAGGAAATTAAAACATTTGGCGATGCGATAGGCTGAAGCGCAAGATCTTATTGTCACAGTCTGGCTGCTGTCAAAGAGTCAATAGTGTGGAAAATGGACAACATTGATTTTACAGTGTTGTGTAGTTTTATGCCAGAGACAATGAAATTACCAGCCCTTTGACTAACAGCTTAAACTACCATTTGTCTCATTAATTATTAATCCACCAGTGCTATAGCAATGAAAATGTATCGTACGGATCCATGAGAGCAAGTTCATAACTCCTGGGCTAATCAAATTGCAACAGAGTGTAACAGGAGGACAGTTGACCCATTGATATTGTGCTGACTTAATCTGGCAGGGGATCAATGTGCGTGGGGGTAGGGATAAGGGATTGATAGAGTGCCACAACAATTAGGGCTGCCGAGAAACTGGCTCCCACATGCGAGGTCAAACTTCCACCCAAGCGTGGCAGGGATCGGTGGCCGGGATGATGATGGTCCTGGAAATCTGGGAACAGAAAACCCAAAGTTTCCTCCTGGGACTTTTGCTACTAATCGATGTGCAAGCACAAAATCATATGAAATTTGTCTTTCCAGGCATCTCCTATTCAGAAGCAAAAAAAAACTGCAGATACTACAGATGTGGGTAAATGGGATTGGTGTAGATGGGCAAAGAAATCAGCATAGACGTGAGGGGCAGAAGGGCCCATTTCTGTGTTGTGTGACTCTATTACTATAACTCGAAATTTGAAATAAAAGCAGAGAATGCAGGTCAGGTAACAACTGTGGAGAGAGAAACAGAGTTAAAAGGGCTAGATAGTGCTGATAGCTAGTGGTATTGTACTCGTTAGCGTGCTCCAGACTTCCACACTCATTCACGACCTGACTTGCTTATGGGATGGTTGTGGAATGAAGGCATCGAGGTTGTTAGGAGCCACGCGGTTACAAATTGCAATCCATTTGAAAGGACAGTATAAAGCTTCATTTAGAAGGATGCAGGTTAACGAGGAACAGCCAGCATGGACTTGTTAAGGGAAGTTTGTGTCTGATGAACTTGATAGAACTCTTTATTGTGGAAACAAGTATGGTCAATGGGAGCAGTGCATTTGACGCGGTCTAAATGAATTTTAGCAAGGCTTTTGATAAGGTCCCACGTATAAGATTAGTCAAAACAAGTAAAAGTCCATGGGATCCATTAACTAGTGGCAAATTAGATCCAAAATTGGCTTAACAGCAGGAAGATATGGGTAATAGTTGAAGGCTCTTTTTGAGACTAGACTCAGTACTTGGTTCCTTGTTTTTAGGGTGTATGATAAAGGAGTTTTCAGATTGTCTAAAAAAAATCTACGGAGTTAACGAGGAAGGGTTTAGACCGCAGGAAAATATAGATGGTCTGGCCAGCTGGGTGGAAAAATGGCAAATGGCATTTGATGCAAAGGCGTGTAAACTCACACGTTTGGGCAGCTGGAAAAAGCCAAGGGAACGTACAGTGAAGTGGAGGATGCTGCTGGTGAGGAGGAACAGAGGGTCAGTAGACTGTATGTCCACAGAATCTTAAAGATAGCAAAAAAAGGTCAATAAAGTGGCTAAACAGGCTGCTTTTTTTTATTACCTCAGGAATGGAACACAAGAACAGTTCTATGCTAACCGGGGAAGGAGGAGTCCTTGATTATGTTAGCTGCTTTCCCAAGGCAGTGGGAAGTTTTGCTGGAGTCAATGGAGGGGAGGTTGGTTTGTGTGATAGATGGGGCTGCATTCACAACTCTCTGCAATTTCCTGTGGTCTTGGGTAAAGCAGTTGCCAAGCCAAGCTATGATCCATCTGGAAAGGATGGTTTCTATGGTGCAGCTATAAAAAATTGGTAGGAGTCATCAGGGACATACTGAATTTCCTTAAGTATCGACCAGGCCAGTTAAGGATGACAGATTTGCTTCCCCAAAAGACATCTGTAAACTGGAAAGGTTTTACACTCAGTCTTACTAAAACTAGCTATTTTATGCCAGAATTTATGAATTGCCTGAATTTAAATTCTCCAGCGAGTGTAGTGGGAATAAACTACTCTCTCTTATTCATTACACTTCCTTCTAGATTGCTAGTGCAGTAATGTTACCACCAAACAATCCTTCCCTCTCTGTCCTCCAATTGCAAATCTTCCTCCCAAAATCCAGCATTTTTCACTTATCTGAGTTGAACACATTTTGCTATTCCTCGACCCACTTACTCAGCTGATCAAGATCCCCCTGTAATTTTTGATAACCTTCTTTTGAATATTTTAGACATGCCAAAAAGCAAAAGAATCTACCAGATCCAGAGCTGAGAGAATGGCCAAGTGAAAGACCAGAGGAAAGATGGTTAGATGCCGGCAGGAATCGCAAAGAAATGGTACACAACTGGGCATTTGTCATATTACCTCAGACAAATGAATAAGTTTGGAAGAAGTGATCTTCTTCTGTTTCTTTGTGCTCTGGGGACAATAGATGTACCTCAATAGAGAAAGGTAATCACCAGAACATTGTAAATTGTGTATGTGTTATCACTGATAGTTTCTGATCATGAGAAACTGAGACGCCATCTTATGTTGCGGGTATAAATTCTAGCCATAACAAAAAACTTTGTGGTTAATAATTTATAACAGTTGATGACTCATTTTGATTGATCAAGATGGCCTTGTATTGCACTGTTTTGTTAATGGAAGTATTTGAACTTCCCATTAATCAGTCTAGGTAAGCTGTTATCTTGGGTGATAGGCACTTTCTACACAACTTGTGAATTTGTGCAAAGTACCAACTGAATTTTTACTATGAACATTCTGAAAAATAAAACAAGTTCATATTATAGCAGTGCTGTTGCAATTTATTTTAACACACACTACATTTGATTGGGTAGGCTAGGTTTATTTTTCCTAGAATGAAGGAGTCTGAGAGGTGATAAGATAACATTTCTTTATTAGTCATAGGTACATCAAAACACACAGTGAAATGCGTCTTTTGCATAGTGTGTTCTAGGGGCAGCCCGCAAGTGTCGCCACACTTCTGGCGCCAACATAGCATGCCCACAACTTCCTAACCCGTACGACTTTGGAATGTGGGAGGAAACCCACACAGACACGGGGAGAACACACAAACTCCTTACAGACAGCGGCGGGAATTAAACCCAGTTCGCTGGCGCTGTAATAGCGTTAAGCTAACTGCTACACTACAAGTATATAAAATTATAAGAGGCAGAGATAGGGTGGATCGCCAGTGTTTGTTTTCCATTGGCTGGGGAGTCTAAAACTAGAGGGCATAGGTTTAAAGTAAGAGGGAGGAAGTTTAAAGGAGATCTGAGGGGTAAATTTTTCACAGAAAGGGTAGTTGTTATTTGGAATGAGCTGCCAGAGGAGGTGGTGGAGGCAGGAACAATAGCAACATTTAAGCATCTGAACAGGTACTTGAATGAGCAGAGCATTGACAGATATGGAATTAATGCAGGCAAGTGCAATTAGTGTAGATAGGCATGCTGGTTGCCATTGATGTGACAGGTAGAAGGATCCGTTTCTATGTCGAACAATTCTATGACTCTCTGATGATATTTACTGTAAACTCAACTGGATCAGGCATGTAAATGACATGCTTACAAGAGCAACAAGCAAATCACTTTCTGACTCCCGAAATCCTTCCCACCAGCCTCAAGACATCTGTTTGGAGTGTGGTGGAGTATTCTCCATGAGGGCAGCTCCACAATGCTCAAGAAGCTCAACAGCACAATGGTGGAGGCAGTAGAATGGAGTGATTGCTATGTTTTCATATACCTCACCTATCCATACCCTCCACCCCTGGTGTATCAAGCCTACACTTGTCCTATCTACAAGTTACACTGTTGCAACTTGCCATAACATCCTCACAAGATCACAAGACAAAGGAGCAGAAGTAGGCCATTTGGCCCATCGAGCTAAACTATTCTCCCATCTAGCCCCAATTCCCGGCCTTTTCCCCGTATTCCTTGATACCCTGACTAATTAAATACCTATCAATCTCCTCCTTAAGCACCCCCAATGATCAGGCCTCCACAGCTGTACGTGGCAATGAATTCCATAAATCCACGACCCTCTGGCTAAAGAAATTTCTCCTCATCTCTGTGCCCTCTTGTCCTGGACTCACCCACCAAGGGAAACAACTTAGCCACATCTACTCCGCTCAGTCCTTTCAACATTCGAAATGTTTCTATGAAGTCCCCTCTCATTCTTCTGTACTGCAATGAGTACAGCCCAAGAGCAGACAATCGCTCATCATATGTAATCCTCATATCCTTGAAAGCATCTCCAAGAACCCAAGCCCTTATCACCCAGGAGGACAAGGAAAACATCTCCTTTGCAATTTGGCTTTATTTTATCATCGCTGGGTCAAGCCACAAAAATATTGTGGGAATAACTTCAACATATGGGCTGCAGATGTCAGATTACCACCATCTTCTTTGGGGGGGGGGTCGTGGGGGGGGCGGAATTAGGGATATGTAATAAAAGCTGCCCTTGTCACGGACACCCATATCCTAACATATAAGGATGATTCTGTGAGTTTAGTGTTAAGTTCCATTGTCACTGTTTTACAGTAGTCATCATCCTAAATTTCCCTTCTTGTCTGGATACATTGAATGATACAGGATATATTGTTTAGTGCAAGGATGTTCAGAGATCAGCACCTCAGGTTTCAACATCAGTAAACAAGATAAGTATAAGATTGCAGAACAACGTAAGCTCCATTCACAGGAAAGGCAGGGTGTGCAAGGACACATTGAGACTCACACACTCTCGGCACATGAGACCACCCATGCAAAATCATTCAAAGTACCTCACACACAAAGAGTGAGCCTTTTATAAAACTGTAAGGTTTACCTTTAGCCAAGTCTTTTCAAGATTTCCATCATAAACTAAACAAGCCTCCCACTTACAAAACTGAGGAACTCTTGGCCCTTTCTCGGCCTCAATGCTGTATTTTGCCCTTTATTCCCACTTCTCCTTCCTCTGCCACTTCTTTTCTCCTAATTCTCCTTTTCCTCCCTCATCCTTTGCCTTTCCGTTATCGTTATACACTTCCTCCTTTCCACCCAAACCTTCCCTTTCTCCTTCCAGCCATCAATCAGTAAGAATAGGCAGCAAACCTCTGCCACGACTATTCTCAACACTGGTGCCCCACAAGGCTGTGTCCTCAGCCCTCTACTCTACTCCCTATACACTCACGACTGCGTGGCCAGATTCTGCTCTAACTCCATCTACCAGTTTGCGGATGATGTAGTAGGCCGTATCTCAAATAATGATGAGTCGGAATACAGGAAGGAGATAGAGAGCTTAGTGACATGGTGTCATGACAACAACCTTTCCCTCAATGTCAGCAAAACAAAAGAGCTGTTCATTGACTTCAGGAAAGGGGGCAGTGCACATGCTCCCGTCTGCATCAATAGTGCTGAGGTCGAGAGGGTCGAGAGCTTCAAGTTCTTAGGAGTGAACATTGACAATTGCCTGTCCTGGTCCAATCACATAGATGCCACGGCCAAGAAAGCTCACCAGTGCCTCTACTTCCTCAGGAAAAGGAATTTGGCATGTCCCCTTTGACCTCGCCAATTTTTATCGATGCATCACAGAAAATATCCTATCCGCATGCATCATGGCTTGGTGTGGGAACTGCACTGTCCATGACCGTAAGAAACTGCAGAGAGTTGTGGACGCAGCTCAGCACATTACAGAAACCAGCCTCCCTTCCATGGACTCTGTCTGTACTTCTCCCTGCCTCAGTAAGGCAGCCAGCATAATCAAATACCCCACCTACCATCAGAATTCTCTCTTTTCCCCTCTCCCATCAGGCAGAAGATACAAAAGCCTAAAAGCACATACCACCAGGCTCAGGGACAGCTTCTATCTCACAGTTGTAAGACTATTGAACAGTTCTCCAGTATGATAAGATGGACTCTTGACCTCACAATCTATCTTGCTATGACTTTTTACTTTATTGTCTACCTGCACTGCACTTTCTCCATAGCTGTGACTCTTTATTCTGCACTCTGTGTTGTTTAACCTTGTACTATGTCAATGCACTGTTGTAATGAATTGATCTGTATGGACGGTATGCAAGACAAGTTTTTCACTGTACCTTGGTACACATGATAAAAATAAACCAATTCCAATTCCAATTTCATTCTCATTCTGTTCCCTCCCCTGTCTCCAAAGTTGTCTCCTCCAAAGCATGAGATTTGAAAGCTCACTTGGAGCCCGAAGGATAGGAGAAAAGTTACGGATGGGTCAACGTTACATGAAGTTAAGTGAGTTCACTTTGCTCTCCCAATTGCTTCTCCAATCCCAGTTCTTCACTTTCAGGTGAACTACCTTTGACTCTTCCCCAGTTCCTTTCCTTTCTGGACTTCCCTTCTGGCCAATGGATTTTTCATGGACACTAAAACTCAGGCTTCCTGACCCTGTTATCTTTTTGTATTATAACTCTTCACATCCTTGGTGGGAACAGTGGTGTAAAGAGTGCAGCTGCCTCGGAGCTCCAGTGCAGGAGATTTACGAGGACGTTGCTGGGACTCGAGGGACTAAGTTCTGGAGAGAAGTTGAGCAGGCTGGGACCTTCTTCAATGGAGCGCAGGAGAATGAGGGGTGATCTTATAGAGATGTATAAAATCATGAGGGGCATAGATAGGCTGAATGTGCACACTTTTTCCCAGGGTTGGGGAATCAAGAACCAGAGGGCATAGGTTTAAGGTGAGAGGGGAGAGATTTAATAGCAACCTGAGGGGCAACTTTTTTACCCAGAGGGTGGTCAGTATATGGAATGAGCTGCCAGAGGAAGTGGTTGAGGCAGGTACGTTATCAACATTTAAAAGGTACTTGGACAGGTACATGGATAGGAAAGGTTTAGAGGGATATGGGCCAAACGTGAGCAAATGGGACTAGGAGAGATGGGGATCTTGGTCGGCATGGTCCAGTTGGGCTGAAGCGCTTGTTTCCGTGCTGTATGACTCTATGACTTTATGAACCAGGGTTCGATTCTGACTTACGGAGCTGTCTGTGTGATGTTTGCATGTTCTCCCTGTGACCATGTCGTTTCCCTTTGGCACTCCAGTTTCCTCTCCTATCACAGAGACGTGCGGTGGGTTAATTGACTGCAATCAGTTATCCCTAGTGTAGGTGGGTGGTAGGAGAGGTGGGGAAATATTAATGGGCGCACATGAGAGAATAGGTTACGGGGAAATAGCTGGGGGAATGGGATTGCTGGGGTTGCTTTGGGAGCCAGTATAAAGTTGATGGCCTCCACAGCCTCCTTTATTGTAAGACAATATGACATGTGGCATCATTCCTGCATTTTTACTCTCCCTTAGATTCTAAGTTTTACAGTTTTATTTAGGGAAGAAGGTGGGACAGACCTAGGTTTTGTTCTGTCAGTACATTTTGCTTCTAACAAGCGCCTTCCTGGTCATATTGTATCATGGGTAAAGATGCTGCTGTGAATGGTGGATTAGTGATTTGATGATCAGCAACCATGCTGATCAAATACACATTTAGCTTAAATCCTCAGGTTAACAACCTGACTTTAAATGCAGACAACAGATATCTGTGGAATCCCACATGTTCAACTGTAAACAACTTTGAATTTATTTGCAGTGATGTGCCTTCTTAAACTGGTGCAAGGGAAGGAGCAAATGATTTGAACAGATAATCTGAGGACAGTGAAAACTGAGATTGATTATATAGTATTGACCCAACAGGAAATGCGATGCATGGTGATTACAATGAAAGGGACCTCCAACACTTAATTGAATCGCTTTAATTAATGGGCTGTGGTGTTGATGTGTGTCGACAGAAAATCCAAAGTAAAATCAGAAGTTGCCAGAAAAGAGAAAACCCAGGGAACAAGAGTGCTGGAATTGTTCCTGGGATATCAGCTAATAGTTAAAGACCAGCCTGAAGAACTTAATGGGTTACACTGAAAACTCTTAGAACATAGAACACCTGGTCCTTCAAGCCTGCTCCACCATTCAATATCATCATGGCTGATCTGCCCCAGGTCTCATCTCCTCTTCTCTGCCAGTTCCCCACAGCCATCAATCCCCTGATCATTCAAAAATGTATCTGCCTCCTCATTAAATACCCCCACTGACCCAGCTTCCAAAACCCTCTGTGTGGAGAATTCCAGAGTTTCACTAACTCTGACAGAAGAAATTCCGATCTATCCCAGTTTTAAATGATTGGCTCCTTATCTTGTAACTATGCCCCTTTGTTCAGAAGTCTCCCACTAGTGGAAACTTCTCAACATGTTTTCGGTCATACCACTTGAGGATCTTTTAGTTTCCATAAGATCACCCCATATCCTTCTAAACTCCAAAGAATGCAGATCCAATTTTATTGGCTATTCATGATGGGACAACTGATAGGATAGGGAGTTGCTGCCTCTCAGCTCCAGTGACCTGGATTCAATCGGACCACCGGTTTCCTCTGGGCGCTCCGATTTCCTCACACATCCCAATGACAATCGTGTTGGTAAGTTAATTGTCCATTGTTAATAGCTTCAAATGTAATGGTATTGGCTTGGTATTGGTTTATTATTGTCACTTGTACCGAGGTATAATGAAAACTTGCCTTGCATATGATTCAGACAAATCAATTAATTACACAGTGCATTGATGTAGTACAGGGTAAAAACAATAACAGAATACAGAGTAAAGTGTCACAGCTACAGAGGACATGCAGTGCAGGTAGACGTTAAGGTGCAAAGTCAAACGAGGTAGATTGTGAGGTCAGAGTCCATCTCATTGTATAAGGGAACCGTTCAATAGTCTTAACACTGTGGGGTAGAAGCTGTCCTTGAGCCTGGTGGTACGTGCCATCAGGCTCCTGTATCTTCTGCCTGATAGGAGAGGGAAGAAGAGAGAATGATCCAGGTGGGTGGGGTCTTTGATTATTCTGGCTGCTTCACCAAGGCAGCGAGAGGTATAGACAGAGTCCATGGAGGGGATGCTGGATTCCGTGATGCGCTGGGTTGTGTCCACAACTCTCTGCAGTTTCTTAAGGTCCAGGGCAGAGCAGTTGCTGTACTAAGCCATGGTGCATCCAGATAGGATGTTTTCTATGGTGCATCGATAAAAGTTGGTGAGTGTCAAAGGGGACATGCCAAATTTTTTTAGCTTCCTGAGGGATTAGAGGCACTGGTGAGCTTTCTTGGCTGTGGTATCTACATGGTTGGACCAGGACAGGCTATTGGTGATGTTCACTCCTAGGAACTTGAAGCTCTCAACCCTCTCAACCTCAGCACCATTGATGTAGACAGATGCATGTACACCGCCCCCTTTCCTGAAGTCAATGACCAGCTATTTTGTTTTGCAGACATTGAGGGAAAGGTTGTTGTCATGCCACCATGTCACTAAGCTCTCTGTCTCCTACCTGTACTCCGACTCATCGTTATTTGAGATATGGCCCATTACAGTGGTATCATCTGCAAACTTGTAGATGGAGTTAGAGAGCAGAATAAATTGTCCTTAATGTATAGGCGAGTGGCAGAATCTGGTAGGAGTAGATGGGAATAAGCCAAAGTAAAATGGGAATGGTGTAAATGGATGCTTAAAAAATAAATTGTTCCTAGTGTGTAGATGAGGGGTGGAATCGGAACAAATTGAATGGAGAGTGGGGAGAATAGAATGGGATTGGTGTAGAATTAGTGTAAATGGGGGTCATAGAATCATGGAGTTAAACAGCACAGAAACAGGCCCTTCGGCCCAACTCGTCCATGCCGTAAAAGGTGCCTTCCTGGGCTAGTCCCATTTCCCTGCATTTGACCCATATCCCTCTAAACCTCACCTATCCCATGTACCTGTAGAAATGTCTTTTAAATGTTATAATTGTACCCACTTCTACTAACTTCTCTGGCACTTGTTCCATACACCCTCCACCCTCTGTATGAAAAACCTGCCTCTCAGGTCCCTCTTAAATCTTTCCTCTCTCACCTTAAACCTGTGCCCTCCTACCCTGGGGAAAAAACTGTGACCATTCACCTCATCTATGCCCCTCATCATTTTACAAACCCCTGTAAGGTCACCCCTCAGCCTCCTTTGCGCCATGGAAAACAGTCCAAGCCTATCCAGTCTCTTCTCATAACTCAAGTCCTCCAGTCCCGGCAACAGTAGCGTAGCGGTTAGCATAACACTATTACAGCGCCATTGATCGGGGGTTCAATTCCTGCCGCTGTCTATAAGGAGTTTGTACGTTCTGCCCATGACTGTGTGGGTTTCCTCCAGGTGCTCTGGTTTCCTCCCACATTCTAAAGACGTTCGGGTTAGTAGGTTAACATGGGTGTACTTGGGTGGCACGGGCTCGTTGGGCTGGAAGGGCCTGTTACTGTGCTGTATAAATAAAGTTTAAAGTTTTAAACATCCTTGTGAATCTTTTCTGCACCCTCATGAGCTTAATCACATCCCTTCTATAGTAATGGTGACCAGAACTTCATACAATATTTCAGGTGCATTCTCAACAATGTCCTATACAGCTTGTTGGTTGGCGCAGATTCAGTAGGCTGAAAGACCTGCTTCCTTGCTGTATGCCTCTGTGATTCTACAGAAGAAGATCTGGTTAATATGTACCAAGCAGTGTAATGGAGCACCCAAGCTGGGCAAGTGGGAGGCTACTACCGGCAGGTCCCAACAATGGAATCTGTCATGGGATTAATACAATGCGGCAGGTGACTCTGAATTGGCTTCGAGGTTTATCCTCTCACTTACTGGGTGGATCCAGTCCTGGGACGGACATCCTCCAAAATCAAAATGCTGCAGCCACAGCAATCTGGAATAAAAGAGAAAGTGCTCAGCAGGTCAGGCAGCTTCTGTGGAGGGAGTCAAGATTTCAGGCCAATTACCTTTCATCAGAAGTGGGAAAAGTTAGAGGTGAAGTGAGTATTGAGGGGACACAAGAGACTACTCTCATTTTCTTGTGATCTTGTGTTTCCTGTTGGAAGTTAAGTGACAGAGTCAGCCATGTTGCATTACATCTGGAGTCACAGATAGGTAAGCCCACGTAATGATCACAGCCTTCTGTTGCTGAAAGACATTAGGGAAACAGATGGATTCTTAACGACAAGAACTAATAACTTCTCAGACACCATTACTGATTTTTACTTTCACAGATTTGCTTAATTAGTTGAAATTAAATTCTTCAGCTGTCAAGGTGAGACTTGAACTCTCGTCTTCAATTTGTTAGCCCAGTCTCCAGATGCAAGGTCTAAACCACCATGTTACCAATCCATTAGAAGCAGCCATCGAGGACATCTTCAAGAGGCAGTGCCTCAAGAAGGACCCTCACCACCCGGGACATGCCCTCTTCACGTTGCTACCATCGGGGAGGAGGTACAGGAGCCTGAAGACCCACACTTAATGATTCAGGAACAGCTTCTTCCCCTCTGCCATCAGATTTCTGAATGGTCCATGAACCCATGAACTCTATCTCGTTATTCCCCTTTTGCACTATTTATTTATTTTTGTAACTTGTGGTAATTTTTATGTCTTTATGTCTTTCACTGTACTGCTGCTGCAAAACAACAAATTTCACAACAAATGTCAATGATAATAACCCTGATTCTGATTCTGTTGTCTTCGTCTGATTTTCCTCTCTATCCCTGTAGGGACCTGGCTTTGGTTAACTTGATGGCTTCCCACATTGTGGCTGGTTAATTGACTATGTGGTGAATGAACTACAACTAAGAAGTGTGCTTGACAGTTCCACTGCATCCACAATTTAACCTGCAACTATTATCTCTTTTACATCACACCCTTAATTGCACAGCCAATAGTGTTTCCGCCATTTACTTAGCAGAATAATTATTTCACAATACCACATGTCATTCCATCCACATGGGTTAATGTTAGATAGCAAATCCAAAGTTTGAAGATGAGCTTGTATTAAAATTGCTGTAAATTTCAATACGTATGTTTATTCTATTCCTCCCCTTCAATATTTGGCAATGCTCTTGTGCATATCATGAGAAGGAACGGTTTGTGCAGGAAAAGGAACTGGTATGATAGTGTCAGACATGCTTAATTTTGGATCATGATATTTTGACCTCTGAGGAAGAATAGTTTTGGGCTTAGTCCTTACTCCAAGACCAGAGTCAGTTTATGAAGTCACAACACAGATGGAAACCACTCAGTCCAGTTTGTTTATGACAATTGAGAAAGAACTACCTGGTGTAATCACACACTCCAGCTCTGGGTTTGTACCCTGCCAAGCATGGATCCCGGTGGTGAGGTATCTGCCCTGACCACCCTTCCAGTGAGTTCCAGACCTCCACCATCTTCTGAATGAAGAAGTATTTCTACATCTCCATATGAAAGCCTTCCCTCAACTACTTTAAAACTACTGCCTCATCCAAAATACATGCGCCCTTCCTATTTACTTTAAATAGGAGAATACCACATGGTTGGAGGAGTCATGAATTGGATTAGAGGTTGGGATCTCATGTGACTTTATCAGTGGCTCAGGTGGAGATTAACAATCCTGTAACACCTACCCAAGAAGGAAAAAGTGTTGCTCAAAAATTTAGACAGCCCAGATTATGAAAGGTTTGGAGAGGGCAAACATAGAGAGAATCTGTTCCCACTACCAGGTGGCAAAGTTTTGGGCAAAATGTACAGGAAGGTTGTGAGGAAACCTACTCATCCATACTTCTCACATTATCTTATAGTATTGAAGGAGGTCATTCAGCCCATCTAGTCTATGCCAGTTTTCAGATTAATCCCATTCATCCCATTTCCTCTGAGAGTTATAGAATCATACAACATGGGAACTGGCCATTTGGTCTATCTCATCCATGCCAACCATTTGGCACCATTCTGTATTAAGCTCATCTCCTAGCACTTGCTCCATGGTCCTCTGTGCCCAAGTGATTCAAGTGCTCATCTGGATACTTCTTAAATGCTGTCAGCAACCCAGCTTCAACCACTCTCTCAGGCAGTGCATTCCAGGTACTTAACATTCTCTGGGTGAAGATGGTCCCTCATATCAACTCTAATCGTCTTCCCTCCTTACTCTAAATCAATATCCTCTAGCTCTATCTGCCTCGAACAGGAGCAATAGTTTTCTTTAATCTATCCTATCTACATCCCTCTTAATTTTATATACAGTACCTCAATTATGTCCCCTCTTAATCTCCTCTTCTGCAGGGAGAACAGACCCAGATTCTCCAGTGTCTCCTCTGAACTAAACTGCTCCATCCCAGGCAACATGCTGGTGAATCTCCTCTGCAACCCCTCCAGTGTTTCTTTGTGATTTCTCTCATGGGTGTGTCAACTCTACCCTGATTCTTCTTCCACCCTTCGACACTAGAGACACTAATAGGTGGAATGGTGGCACAGCTAATAGCACTGCTGCCTTGTGGCTTCTGTGGCTCAGGTTCAATCCTGACCTTTGGTGTCTGTGTGGAGTTCTCCCTGTGATGGTGTGGGTTTTCCCCAGACACTCTGGTTTCCACCCATATCCCAAAGATGTGCAGATTGGGAGGTTAATTGGCCACTGGAAATTGCCCCTAGTTTATGGATGAGTGATTGAATCTGGTGGGATTTCATGGGAATGTAGTGTAGCGGTTAGTGTAACACTATTACAGCACCAGCGACCCGGGTTCAATTCCTGCCGCTGTCTGTAAGGAGTTTGTACGTTCTCCCTGTGCGTCTGCGTGGGTTTCCTCCGGGTGCTCCGGTTTCCTCCCACATTCCAAAGACGTGCAGGTTAGGAAGTTGTGGCGCTGGAAGCGTGGCGACACTTGCGGGCTGCCCCCAGAACATTCTACACAAAAGATGCATTTCACTGTGTGACTAATACCTTGTACCTTGTAGAATAAAATGGAATTACTGAAGGATCAATATAAGTGGGTGCCTGATAGACTTGATGGATCAAAGGGCTTTTTTCTTTGTTGTATGACTCTAATTCAAATTTACAGCAATCAGTTAATCTACCAACCAATACACAAAGCGCTGGAGGAACTCAGCAGGTCAGGCAGCATCTATGGAGGGAAATGGACAGTCGACGATTTGGGTGGAGACCCTTCATCTGAACTGGTGTCTCCGACCTACCAATCAGTATGTCTTTGTTTTGTGGTAAGGAACAAGAGCACCTGGAGGAAACCCACACAGTCACAGGGAGAACATGCAAACTCCATTCATGCAGCACTGGAGTTCGGATTGAACCCAGGTTGGAAGAGCTGTGAGGCAGCAGCTCTCTGCAGGGAGTCAATGAACACTTTTAAAAGGGAATTGGACAGACACTTGGGGGAAAATAATTTCCAGGACTGTAGGAAATAGTGAGGGAATGGAACTGAATAGATTGCTCTCCAGGCAGCTGGCCTGGATCTGATGGCTCTATTGGGCTCCTTCGATACTGCAACGTGTTTATGATTTTATGATTCAGTGCAAGCCACAGAGCTCTGCACAAGTTGAAACTAAGGCATTCCAATAAATATTTTTTGCCATTTACTTGCGTAAAATAGCAACAGTGATTTATATTATTCTTTGTACCATGTGTACAAGAGACGTGATCAGATATTCTTACTCAGAGTGTATTTATCTCGAATATCAGAAATTATCAGGAATACACTGGCCGAATGGTGATTGACCCACACTATCTCTCAGAATTCCAATTTGCAATAATTATCTTCGCAGATTAGTCCTGAACTAGCTGAAACAAATGACTGTACAATAGCTTTGAGTTGGCAGAGCAATGTAATCTAATCTTTGGAACACTTAAAGAAAGTGATATGGATCCATAACAATGTGCTGATGACAAGTATTATTGGAACACTTAAATCATTATTTGACAATATCTAGCATGCCAACGGGCTCAAGGTCGTTGCTGAAGTATGAATTGAGAAACATAATTGGTCAACATTAAAAAATTAATCACATTAATGTCATTTCTCAGACACCTGAAATTTATGTTGGAGGCGTGCGAACTGAACAGGGAATGTCTGTATTCTATCATAGAATCATCCTACACAGGAGGAGGCCATTTGGTTCATCTTGTACATGTTGGTAGAAAAAGAGCAATTGAGACCAATCCTTCTTTCTGGTTCTCACGTGGTTAGGACACAAAAATAATCTTCGTTTTCTTTGAAGTCATAATAATTCTGAATTGAAATCTTTGGTGCACAAGAGATTGCTCATATTAGTTTTCAGCTTTGCTACCCAAAAGGTCATCTGGTGGAGAAACTGCCCACCCATCCACTCTCCAGCTCGCCTTCCCACCCGTTGTACAACTCATTGGGTAGAGCCATAGAGTCATACAGCAAGGAACCAGGCCCTTTGGCCCAACTGGTCCATACCAACCAAAATTCCATTCTAAGCTAGTCCAATTTGCTCTGGTCTGGCCTGTATCCCTCTAAACCTTTCTTATCCATGTTCCTGTCCAAGTATCTTTTAAATGTTGATAATGTACCTGCCTCATCCACTTCCTCTGGCAGCTCATTCCATATACTGACCACCCTCTGGGTGAAAAAGTTGTCCCTTAGTCTCCTATTAAATCCCTCCCCTCTGATCTTAAACCTATGCCCCCTAGTTCTTGATTTCCCCAACCCTGGGAAAAAGACTGTGCACATTCACCCTATCTATCCCTCTCATAATTTTATACACCACTGTAAAATCACCCCTCATTCTCCTACGCTCCAATGAAAAAAGTCGCAACCTGCTCAACCTCTCTCCATACCTCAGTCCCTCGAGTCCTGGCAACATCCTCTTAAATCTCCTCTGCACTCTTTCCAGCTTAATGGCATCTTTCCTATAGCAGGGTGACCAAAACTGAACAAAATATTCCAAATGCAGCCTCACCAACATCTTGTTACATAAATAAGATATATTTATTAGTCACATGTACATCGAAACACACAGTGAAATGCATCTTTTGAGTAGAGTGTTCTGGTGGCAGCCCGCAAGTGTCACCACGCTTCTGGTGCCAACAACTTCCTAACCCGTACACCTTTGGAAGGTGGTAGGAAAATGGAGCACCCGGAGGAAACCCACGCAGACATGGGGAGAACGTACAAACTCCTTACAGACCACAGCTGGAATTGAACCCGGGTCGCTGGTGCTGTAATAGCGTTACACTAACCTCTCTTGATCAGAAGGTTCTGGGTTCAAGTCCCAGCTCGGACACTTGACCACAAAAATCAAGGATAACTATCCAGCGTGGCTGTGAGGGAGTGCTGCACTTGTTGGAGGCTCTGCTTTTTAGATGGTAAGTATTTACCCCTTATTCAACATCAATAAAACAGATGATCTGGTCATAATCACAATGCTTTTCTTGGGAGCTTGCTGTGCACAGATTGACTGCTGCATTCCATCATTACAGAAGTACCACATTTCATTGGGGTATCCTAAAATGGGCAGGAAATGTGTGTCATTTACTTTGAGATTTCACCTGCTGTTGTGTCACGAGCTTGACTGAAAATTATTCCCTTTGCAACTGAGATCCTCTGAACCAGCCATTGTCCTTCAGCTTTGCGCATTGTAGACTGAGAGACTAGATCTCTTGTTGACTGGTGTGGAAGAAGATAAACTCATGGACACATTGGGCAGACTTTGTTCCACTACTGGAGACAGAATTTTGCCACTGCTCTGGAATTGCTATGTGCATGGGCTGCCAGGGATCGAACCAGGGTGCAGGAAAGAGATCTTGGAACTGTGCTGATATGTCATTAAAACTATCCACATGACAGTTGTACATTTTCTTTTTTAGTTCTTGGGACGTGGTTGCTGCTGGCATCTGAAGCCCCTGAACTGAGTGGTTACCAGAGCTCTTTGCAGGGCTGTTAGGAGACATTGGTGGGTCTAGAGTCACATAACATTTGTCAACTAGGTGAATTTTAACACCAATCCTGTTGCTGTTTACAGTTGTATCTGAACCACTGAATTTAAGTTCCCCAGCAGGCCTAGTGGGATGTGAATTCATGCCTTCTGACCATTATCAAATCACTAAATCACAGAATGATTGCAGCATGGAAAGAGGCCATTTGGCCCATTGAGTCTATACTTGCCCTAACTAAAAGCAATTCAGCTAGTCCTACTTCCCTGCCTTCTCCTGTTACATATCCCTTCTACCTTTGACTACCTCTTCTGCCTTTATATATCCCTTCATCTTTGACATATCCAGCTTCTGTCCTGGAAATGATTTCCATGATTACCCCCAGCAGTCCATTCCAGACACTAACCATTCACGATGTAAAAAGTTCCTCATGTCACCTTTGGTTCTCTTGCCCATCATGTTCATTCCACGTCACTTGGTTCCTGACCCTTCCATCAGTGATAATTGTCCCTCTCCCGTTGGGAAGAAGATACAACAGCTTAAAAGCACGTACTGCCAGAAGTACAGCTTCCATTCCACCATTATCAGATTCTTGAATGAACCTCTGGTACGTTAAAGATGAGTGCTTGATCTCCCAATCTACCTCGTTGCAATCCTCACACCTTATTGTTTACCTGCACTGCATTTTCTCTGTAGCTGGAATGCTATATTCTGCATTCTATTTTCTTTTTTACTACCTCAATGTACTTATGTACGGCATGATCTGCCTGGATGGCACACAAACAAAGTTTTTCACTGCAGCTTGGTACACGTGACAATAATAAACCAATACCAATGCCAGTAACTTCTTTCCATCTACTTTCTCTAAATTCTTCTATAATATCCCCATTCTTTTTTGTTCCAAGGAGAACAATCCTAACCTCTCTACTCTATCCACATACTCTCATTCTCATTTTAGTAAATCTCTTCTGCATCTTCCCTAAGGCTTTTACATCTTTACTAAAGCATGGCACTTAGAACCAGTGCTTTATAGAGGTTTCACTGTGACTTTGCAACTCTTGTACTCTGTGCCTTCATTTGTAAAGCCCAGAGTCCCACATGCTTGTTAATCACTTTCTCAACTTGCCCTGCTACTTTCAATGAACTGTGCACATATTGTTCTTGCTCCTGCTTAGCTCAGCTTGCCTTTTTTTTTCATCCCTCCTTCCAAACAGAAACACTCAGCATTAAATTTCATCTGTCCACTCCCCCACCGTGTCTATATCTTCTTAAAGTCTATTACTATGCCTCCAAGTTTTGTCTCGTCTGCAGACATTTGGATTATAGTCCAGTATGGTAACCATTATTCAACAACCCCTGCATCTAGGAGAGCAACCAACTGTTCGCGTGCAATGCAGCGGGATTAGTTTATGAATCTAAAGAGACTACTTCAAGTTTGTATTTGGCCCTAGTGAGACCACATCTGGCAGTTCTGGGCTTCTCATTTCAAAAGGATATTCATATCTTGGCAGCTGTACAGATCAGCAGTATAAAGTTGATCCTCGAACTCAAGGGAATGACGTTTGAGGAAAGATTAACTATCCTGGATCTTTAAAGGACAGGCAGGGAATATGGTAAAATTGGTTTAAATTATGGAAAGTTTGGATAAACGGCATGCAAGAGAGGATTACTGCTGTATTTAGAAGGTCAATGCAATATTTTACAAATTAAGGAGAACGATTCCAAAAAGAACAGAAAATGGACGAGGAGCCTTCGCACTGAAAGGAAAGTTGGTGTGCAGAATATTTACCGGCACAAGTGGTCGATAAAGCAACCTTAATGTGCTTCAAGAAGGAATTTGCAGGTAATTGTCAACAAATGGGATTGAAGGTCATCAGAAATCCATCCAGGAAAGCACTGTGGAAGGAAGGGCTGGAGGGACTGAAGGATTTCACCTGTCTGAAATTGTTGCACAAGTTTTAATTGTTTAAAAAAAAGCACATGATTTGGTCAAACCAATCTATCTGACATTTATATTCCACATGTGCTTTCTATATCCTCTTTCACCTTATCCAATCAGGTTATTTTTCTGTTCCTCGCTCCTATGTACTTCCCCTTAAGTGACCCATGCTACCTTCCTCAACTATTAACCTCCATACCATAACAAATTATATAGCCCAGCACTGAGCTGGACAGGACCTGATTACTAGTGTCATCTTCAGGCTGACTTGTGTGTGCAGTCTATTAGAGCATTAGGTTCTTGTTGGGTTGGGTCGGCTCAGTACTCTGCAGGGTTATTTTGCTTAACGTTACTGCATGCATCCCCTGTTCTATGATCAATAGCAATGGAGGGGTAGCAAAATAAGTCCCTTTTGCTACATTTCTGCCAATGCTTCTGGATTATAAATCTTCCAGCTCATGCTGGGTTTGGATTGATCATCCTCAGGTTAGGATTTGGGTTGGGTCTCATGTAATACTCAAGCTGATCTCTCTCGTGAATCCTGCATTCTCACTATTTCACCTCTCAGCCTCTCTTAATAAGCCTTTCAGCCTGTTCAGACTTTTCTGAGTACTTCCATATTCCGATTTTAATTTGTACATCTATTTAGCATTTACGATTTTGCAAAATACGTCATTTTCATAATGTGGAGACTAGAATTGTACAAGGGGCTTAAAAGTTACATGAATTTTGGGAGAGTAATTTTGTGGGTCACGTTCATTGCCTTTGCTTTTAAAATAAAGAGAGAATTTGACTTTTTGTTTTAGAGTACTTTCTTCAGTCCAAGTCAGACAGTATCACTTTTCTTCCATACTCATGTTGTAAGCCAATTCAAGATCAATAACAATTAATAATAAAAATGATATTATAAATGATGAAATAGCACATAAATCAGGGTTGGTATTTTAAGCAAATTAAGCTTTTCATCGGACACAGATAATGAGGAGAAAATTAAAATAAAAAAAACGCAGGTGCTGGACTTATGAAATAAAAACGAAATTCTGGAAACACTCAGCAGGTCGGACAGCATCTGTGATAAGAGAGACAGATTTAACATTTCGGGTTGAGGACACTCTCATCAGAGCTGGGATTAAGTTAGTTTTTTCTCTCTTTCCTAATTCCGAAGAGTCCTTAACCCGAAATATTAACCCTGTGACTCAAAGTCAAAGTTGAGTTTATTGTCAGACGCACAGGTACATGTATGCACAGGTGCAATGAAAAACTTACTTCCAGCAGTATCACAGGCACATAGCATCAGATATGCAACATTCACAAGAATTCTCTTTCCACAGATTCTGCCCGACATGCTGAAAGTTTCCAGAACTTTCAGTTTTTATTGGAGATAAAACAGTCTTTTCTTTGAGAACAGGCAAGCTCAAGAAGAAACTGACCCTCTGTGTTTCACTTCATTGTGAGAGAAAATCAGGGAGTAAAAGGCTGTTGAATCATCTCAGACCCTGCTCATATTATTGGCACAGGCTGTTTTACCCTCATTGAATCCCTCCATACTACTTAGGGATGTAGATTTGATTTCTGGCACCAAACCCAGAGAAGCTGCTATTCTAAAGGGAATTCATAAGCATACAAAAACATTACCGCTCATTACCTTTTATGTTACAACAACAGAATGCTTAATTTATACCCTTGTTCACTGTAGTTGGTAATCGCTTCCAGGTAATGTTCAATGACCTTGGTAATGCAATCAACATTTCTGTGTTTTAAAAATTCATGATGCCTGATAACATCCTTCATGGTAAACATTTTCCCACTATGCCTTCAAATAATTTGCCAGGATAATATTAAGTTAACTGTTTCCTATGTGACTAATGACAATTACAGAGTGTTTTATTCATAATTCAGTTCAAAAAAGATTAAATTGATGCTCTAATATTGTTAGTATCTGTTGATAAGGGGCGGACAAGATTTCCTCATTATGTTCCAAACCAAGCCATATGAAATCCCGATCTAAAGCACACATTATCTTTCTCCAGGAACATTACTTCTCCCTTATGCAAGCCCCCTAATGTAGGTGCAGTCTGATCAGACCCAAGGTGTACAAGATGATAAGAGGAAATAGATCGACTGGACAGTCAGAGACTTTTTCCCAGGGCGACAATGGCTAACATGAGGGGCATAATTTTAAGGTGATTGGAGGAAGGTATAAGGGGGATGTCAGAGGTAAGTTTTTTACACAGAGAGTGGTGGGTGCATGGAACACACTGCCAGCGGAGGTTGTGGAGGCAGATACATTAAGTTCAAGTTATTCTTTATTGTCATTCACCCATATGCTGTAAAACACATGGCGGAACGAAATGTCGTTTCCCCCAGACTCATGCAACAGAGGACACACATAGAACAGAGGACGTACAATAAACGCAGACAGAAAAATTGTGCAAGCACAAATAGTGCAAAAAATGGTATATACAGGATACAAAATTAGTGCAAGGTTAGTGCAAAACTGAGTTGGATGAAGAAAATACAGAACTCAGTGTGTTGCACTAAGTGTATAAACATGTTCAGCAGTAGCCAAAGTTCTTATGCGCCGTTGTGCAAACCAGGACTTCTGACGTGGCATTTGTCTGAGACATTTGAGAGACTCTTAGATAGCTACATGAATGATAGAGAAATGGAGGGCTATGTGGGAGGGAAGGGTTAGATAGATCTTAGAGCAGGATAAAATGTTGGCACAACATCGTGGGCCAAAGGACCTGTACTATGCTGTAGTGTTCTATGTTCTATGTTCTATGAAACACAAGAGACTGCAAATGTTGGAACCTGGAGCAACACGTGATCTGCTGGAGGAACTCAGCGGGTCAAGCAGCATCTGTAGGGAGGTGGGGGGAGGAATTTTTGGCGTTTCGAGTTGAAACCCTGCATCAGGACAAATTGTAGCTAGCAGAATAGATTGGGGCACCCCAGTTGATGTGATGTATTTGGACTTCCAGATGGCCTTTGATGAGATAATACTACTTACAAACAGAATGCAGAACAAAATGTTACAGTTACAGAGAAACTGAAGGCAAACAATAAGGTGCAAGACCATCACGAGGTAGATTGTGAGGTCGAGAGTCCATCTTATCTGGACCTGGAAACAGGGTCTAAAAGATGAAACAAAAACCAAACTGCTGGAAGAACTCAACGGGTCAGGCAACATCTGCAGAGGGAAATGGACATTAAATGCTTTGGGTTGAGACCCTTCATCTGCTCTTCCAGAAGTTTGCTTTTTGCTCCAGATTCCAGTATCTACAATCTCCTGTGCCTCTAAAACCAAATCTGTTTCCTTGACATCTGAACTCCAGTGTCTCAGGAATCTCTCCCTTTAGTTATGTCAGGTGGTGACAGATAACTGTAGCCTCTTAGAAAATATCTGCTCTCTGCCGCACCTGGGCTGGACTTTACCAGTGAGTCAAGGACACCAGCATCCTCAGTGTTTTGGATCACAGAACATAGAACATACAGTATAGAACAGGAAAAGGCCCTTTGGCCCATGATATTGTGCTAAACTAATTAAGCTAATGAAGCCTAATTAAACTAATCCCTTCTGCCTGCATATCTACCCTCTGACATCCATGTGCCTATCTAAGAGCCTCATAAACACCTCTGTTGTATCTGCTTCTACCACTCCTGGCAGAGCATTCCAGGCAACCACCATACTCTATGTAAAACACTTGGCCTGCACACCCCCTTTGAACTTTCCCCCTCTCACCTTAATTGCATGCCCTCTAGTATTAGACATTTCAACCCAGGGAGAAAAGATACCAGCCGTGTACTCTATTTGCACCTCTCATAATCTCCTGAACCTCTATCAGGTCTCCTCTCAGCCTCCTCCACTCCAGAGAAAACGACACAAGTTTGTACAACTCTGTTGGACACATGTCCAGGATCTGCTGACTGGCGGCCCACAAAACGCACTCAAAAAGTGTCTGGTGAATCGATTTCCAGAATTGGGAATTAGGCAGATTTTTTCTGCAGGGTAGGGTGCAGAATTCACCGGCAGGGTAGGGTGCAGACTTCAGCTGCAGGGTAGGATGTGATGGAGGAGGTTTGTACGAAGGACTGGGATGCACCACACAGCAGTGTGTGAGTGAATGTAAAACTACCATTCCTTCCTCAGCTGCTTAGCCCATTGAACTCCACCCTGCCTGATTTGTGAGAGTGGCACCCTGCTGCAGCCACATCACACTGCTTTCCTTCTGCCATTGCTGGCACTGGTACCTCCCTCCTACTCCCCTGGAAATCCAGCGACACATGGGGTCAGTTGCCCCACTTCTGCCTTGCGCAAAGGAATTAAGATATTAGAATCAATGGGTTACACCATTCCAATCATTTTATATCAGAGACTTACTATTGTCCAATTCTTTGAAGGATGTGGATGTCGTCAGCAAAGTTAGAATTAGTTTTTATCTGTTGTCCATCCCTAAGTTCTTCTCAACTGAATGGATTTTGCCTTTCAGAGGGTAGTTGAGTCAACTGGAGGCCAGACCAGGTGTGGATGGCAAATTTCGTTCCCTGAAGGACATTATTGAGCCAGATTGGCTTTTAATAAGTTGCTTCATTGTCACTATTAGTATGATCAATGTATTTCATTATTTGAATTTAAATTTCCCACACATTATACTAGAATTGATATGTGCATTTCAATCCCTCAGATGCTAGATTAGTAATGCCAGCATACCCCGCTGGAGTCACCTATTGTCAAAACCTGGTAAGGATCAAGTCAAGTCAACTCAAGCCAAGTTTATTATCATTGCACATGTACGGTGAGGTACAGGTACAATAAAAAGCTTGCTTGCAGCACCATCACAGGCACGTAGGTACAGACAACACACAGAATATAAATTATACAGCAGTTATATATAAGTTAAACCAGACAGTGAAAAACTGACTGTGCAAAAACAAGACCTTAGTGCAAAAAATAAAGACACAATCAGAGACAAGTTCATGGCAGTGCAAGAGGTGGTCCGTAGTGTTCCGTTGCTGAGGTAGGGTTAAGGTTGTGCAGGTCAGTTCAAGGATGACAGATTCTTTCCCTGAAATATATTGGTTACTAACAATGGGTGTTTACTATGATCTGGTACTTTGGTTGTTACCATTAGAGATTCCAGCTTTCTATTCCAAAAGTTGATTCAGTTACTTGAATTTAAATTCTCCAGTTCTAACCCATATCTCTGGATCAACCTGAATATTCATCCAGTAAGTTGTGTGCAAGTCTATGGAGAAATGCATGGATATTAGTGAGCTGCATGACAATGCAGTAGGATAGTATTGTCACCAAACGTCATGTAGACTCAGAACCCAGTCTGTGGTGTTGATACATCCTGCATTAGTCCTGTGCACTTACAGTAAGAAGAGTTAGAGAAGGAAAGCAAGGAACAAATGTTAGAAGCAAGATGCCCTACAACTTTGTGCAGAGAACCATGGATCTCTGTTATTCCTGATCCAGCAGTAAAAGAGCAAAATATGCCACTTGTGGAACTAATGTGAAATTCACCTTGCAGGATAAGTGTTCAAAGAGAACTTATTCTGGTAAATTCATTCTACAAACTTTCTCCTTATATTTAATCTTTATAATGGTATTTGACTTATGGCTAAAAGGCTCATTTCCAGAGAGATTAATCAATCGCTTATCTCCTTCTTTGAACTACTTGCATGGTCCTGCACACATCTGTAATGCTTGACAATTTAAAGGCCCTTGTAGAACTTGGTGGAACTATTTCTTCTGCACACGTGTTAAAACACAGCCTGTAACTTGAGAACAAGTCTGCATTGCCTTGTGGTGTTCCCAGCCAATAGGTGGTGAGGGCCCATCCAGACATTGAACGAGGCTGTGGTGATGCAAACCTGAATCAAAAAATCATGGAATTGTCACTGGACAGAGGGACGCAATTCAGCCCATTGAGCTTATGTTGGCTTCTCTCCAAGTAAGTCAGTCAAATCCATTCCCTTGCTCTCTCCCCATATCTCCATAAATGATTCTCTTGTGACAACTCACCGTCTAGTCGGGCGAACCGGCTCAGCAGTTGGGTCGCGCGGCGTCGGAGCGACGAGGCCCAAGATGGCGGCGGGCCTCGTCTTTCTGAGCGACGGGGAGAACCCGCGCGCGGGAAAGTCCTGATGACGTAGGACTTACGTCATTACCGGTTGTTTTGGGCAGCAACATTCTCCCTTAAAGGGCCCGCGCAAGGCGGGAAAATAAACCAGTTCTGTTTGGCAATCCTCCGAGTAGAGTCTTGTTTTATTCCGCGGTAGCAACCGCTACATTGGTGACCCCGACGGTCCAAACGGCTTTTGGACCCGCGAAATGAACGACAGCCGCAGCAGCCAACGCAGTGGCCCTCAAGCTGCCCACCTTTTGGGGAAACTATCCGGGCCCAGCGTCTGGTTTGACCAGGCCGAAGCGCAATTCCACCTTCGGCAGATCACCTCCGACTCCACGAAAGTACCACCATGGTGGTTAGCTCTCTGGACCAGGAGACAGCCGCCCAGGTTGGAGACTTCATCCAGTCACCTCTGGAGGAAGATAAGTACACCAGCTTTCAGAGACTTTTTGATCCGGACCTTCGCCTCTCCCGTCGTGAGCGCGCCGCCCGCCTGCTTCATCTGGATGGCCTGGGGACAGATCCCCATCCGCCCTAATGAATGAGTATGCTGGCATTGGCCGAGGGACACAAGCCATGCCTGATGTTCGAACAGGGCCGTCCTCGAACAGCTCCCCGATGACATCCACTTGTTGTTAGCTGACCGCCGACTTCAGCAACCCCGTGAGGTGGCCGCCCGGGCCAGATGTCCTGTGGAGGGCCAAGCGCGAGAGTGGTTCGTCCGTCAGTCAAATCACCAGGCCGCGAGCCCAACGCCCGCCTCGCCCGGCCCCAGCAACCGAGCAACCACGCCCCAGGAACGCAGACGACGACACGGGTGACCAGCTGTGCTTCTACCATCAGAGGTGGGGTGCGGAGGCCCGTCGATGCCGCCCACCCTGCAAGTTTCAGGGAAACGCCAGGGCCAGCCGCCGCTGATGGCTACGGCGGCTGGCCGCCGACAGAGCCTCCTATTTGTTCAGGACAAGAAATCTGGACGGCGTTTCCTCATTGATACTGGAACGGAGGTCAGTATTTTGCCCCCGACAGGCCGCGACACTCGTGACAGGCCACCAGGTCCTCTACTCAATGCGCCAACGGTACAAACGATATGGTCTTTCGGCACCCGTACGCTTCAATTACACTTTGGCGGCAGCCGTTTTACCTGGACCTTTACCCTTGCCACCGTTGCCCGACCACTCCTAGGAGCTGATTTCCTTCGGGCCCACAACCTGTTAGTCGACCTGCGAAGGAAGCGGTTAGTCCACTCTAGCACTCTCCGGACCTATCCCCTGGGAGAAATCAGCCCACCAGCCCCGCGCCTGGACTCCATTTCCCTTTCTGGCGACGATTTCGCCAAGCTCCTAGCCGAATTCCCATCGATTTTGGCACCTTCGCTTACAAACTCTAGGCCCACACACGGGGTACGACACCACATCATTACCACAGGGCCACCCCTTCATGCCCGAGCACGACGATTACCTCCAGACAAGCTCCGCCTGGCAAAGGAAGAGTTCCGTCACATGGAGGAGCTGGGGATTGTTCGCAGGTCAGACAGCCCCTGGGCCTCCCCCCCTGCACATGGTCCCCAAAGCCACCGGAGGGTGGAGGCCCTGCGGCGACTACCGCAGGCTGAATGACGCCACCACCCCGGACCGCTATCCCATCCCTCACATCCAGGACTTCGCAGCGAACTTACACGGGGCCCGCATCTTTTCCAAAGTGGACCTTGTTAGGGATACCACCAAATCCCGGTCCATCCGGATGAATGTCCCCAAACTGCGATTATCACCCCATTCGGCCTGTTCGAATTCCTTCGGATGCCGTTCAGCCTCAAGAACACCGCACAGACCTTCAGCGGCTGATGGACGCGGTAGGCCGAGACCTGGACTTCGTGTTCATTTACTTGGACGACATACTGATCGCCAGCCATAACCGCCAGGAACACCTTTCCCACCTCCGCCAGCTGTATTCCCGTCTCCGCGATTTCGGCCTCACGATCAACCCGTCCAAGTGCCAATTCAGACTTGACTCTATCGATTTCCTCGGCCACAAAATCACCAGCGACCGGGGCAACACCCCTACCCGCCCAAGGTGGATGCTATCCGCCATTTTGCCCGCCCCGACACAGTCAAAGGCTACAGGAATTCCTTGGGATGGTCAACTTTTACCATCGTTTCATCCCTGCAGCAGCCCAAGGAACTACGGGACTGTAAGTTTGTTTTCGTTCGCAGGAGCACACCTCGGGCGCCATTGCAACGACCATATGAGGGACCGTTCCGAGTCATATGGAATAACGGATCCACTTTTTATTTTGGACATAGGAGGCAGGGAACAGGTTTTCACGGCAGACCGCCTCAAACCGGCCCATTTGGATCTGCAACAGCCTGTCGAGGTTGCCACGCCGCGACGCAGAGGCCGCCCCCCTAAGCGGCAGCTGGCACAGCCCACGGACCTTGGGGACTGTATCGCCAGTTCTGGGGGGGGGGGGGTTGTGCGGCGACTCACCGTCTAGTCGGGCGAACCGGCTCGGCAGTCGGGTCGCGCGGCGTCGGAGCGACGAGGCCCAAGATGGCGGCGGGCCTTGTCTTTCCGAGCGACGGGGAGAACCCGCACGCGGGAAAGTCCTGATGACGTAGGACTTACGTCATTACCGGTTGTTTTGGGCAGCAACATTCTCCCTTAAAGGGCCTGCGCAAGGCGGGAAAATAAACCAGTTCTGTTTGGCAATCCTCCGAGTAGAGTCTTGTTTTATTCCGCGGTAGCAACCGTTACACTCTCACAAATGTTTGTTAAATTCCCTTTCAAAGGCTCTAATTGACTCTGTTTTCAGTCCCATGCAGGCAGTGAATTCCAGGTCCAAACTACACTAAGTAAAAAATGTTTAACCTTACATCTCCTTTATAACTCTTCTCTAAATTTTAAATCTGGTCCTTGAATCATCCATTAATGCAAACAACATTTCTTCTATCTAAATTTGTCATGATCTTTTACATCTCCATCAAAACTCCCCTGAACTTTCTTTGCTCTAATATTATCAACTCCAGCTTCTGCAGGGTAATATTGCTGTGAAAATCATCTCAAATCTGGAACCAGCTTGGTAAATCTTTTCTGCACCGTCTCCAGAATCTTCACATACTTCCTAAAGTTTGGCAAACACGACAGGCCGAGACAATGCTTTGTAAAGGTTGAATGTAACTTTACTGCTTTTGTACTTTATGAAGTCAATGGATGAACGTCCATATTGCACAATCCCCAAATGGTGCCTTGTCAAGGATTCTGCTGAGACAGTGCACCTGGATGACACTTGCTGGAATGAGATGGCAAACTTTCTGTATATCATAAACAGAGCAACTGTTTTTTTTAAAGAGTCATAGAGTCTTACAGCACAAAAACAGGCCCTTCAGCACACATTGGCCATGCTGAACATCAATAGCCAACTACATTGGCAGCATTTGGTCTGTTGTCTTGTGCACCTTGTCAATTTTTTTGCAGCTTTTTCGCAAATTTGATGGGGGAGCTTTCAAACTGCTAAGTTTATTCTTTACTAACAGTTTTGACTTTATCCATATGATTAATTACAGGAGCTGAGTGATTACTGTGAAGAGGTGGATGATTATATTTCGTTTGACTAATGCTTTCCAAATTGGTGAAAATATAATGAACTACTGTTTTCAGGCACTTAGTTATGCATAGTGTCCATCATAAAATACGGTTTTACTGGGGCACTGCAGTCCAAGCTCAGTTTCAATTCCCTTTACTGATCACTGAACACTGAAGAACTTAAGAAACAGCAGCAGGAGCCCCTTGAACTTGTTTCACCAGTTAATATGATAATGGCTGCTCCTGCGCCTCAGGTCCGTTTTCCCTCCTGACCCACAGTGCTTTCTTATTTGTCAAGTATCCATAAGCAACAGATAATCTGTTCTGGTGATATTGGGGCAGAGAGAACATTGTTATCAATGACTTTGAATGGTGGCATGAGGTTATAATCTCTGCTGAGGGGATGTTAGTGTAACATCTCCCATAATGGTCTATGTCTGACAACGCAGCTGACCCTCAGCACTGCACTGAAACACCAGACGTGATTATATATTCATTGCTGCTAAAGTGTTGCATGAATTCATCAGCTTCTGACTTTGAAGCAAAAGCACTATCACCAAGCCCAGGCTTGGTCCTAATGGGCATATCTGGGAACTATAAAAGAAGAAGAGGATAAATTAATGAAAATTGATTAATTTCACAATCTACCCCATTATGAACTTGCACGGTAGTGTAGTGGTTAGCGTAAAATTTTACAGTGCCGGCGACCCAGGTTCAATTCCAGCTGCTGTCTGTAAGGAGTTTGTACGTTCTCCCTGTGTCTGCGAGGGTTTCCTCCGGGTGCTCCGGTCTCCTCCCACATTCCAAAGACGTATGGGTTAGGAAGTTGTGGGCATTCTATGTTGGCGCCGGAAGCGTGGCGACACTTGTGGGCTGCACCCAGAATACTCTACACAAAAAAAGATGCATTTCACTGTGTGTTTCAATGTACATATGACTAATAAAGATATCTTATCTTATACCTTGTCTACCTGCAATGCACTTCCTCTGTAGCTGTGACACTTTACTCAGTATTTTCTTATTGTTTTTACCCTGTACTACCTCAATGCACTGTGTAATGAATTGATCTGTACGAATGGTATGCAAGACAAGTTTTTCACTGTACCTCGGTACAAGTGATAATAATAAACCAATACCAAATACATATTTATTACAACACAGAAGGAGGCTATTCAGCCTGTTAGGTCCATGTTGGTTCCATGTAGTGCAATCCCATCAACCCAAATCCCCCCATCTTATTCCTGGAGTCATAGAGTCATACAGCATGGAAACAGGCCTTTTGGCCCAACTTGAACATGCCAACCAAGATGCCCATTTAAGCTAGTCCCATTTGCCAGTATTTTCCCCATATCCTGCTAAACCTTTCCAATCTCTCTACCTGTCCAAACGTCTTTTAAATGTTATTATATTCCTCTGTTGTCTTGCAACTTATTCTCTCTCACATGACCACCAACTCCTCCTTCTTGATTCTTTTGTCACTTACCTACTCTGTGAGATAAATTGCAGAACCGATTAACTTGCCAGTGGAGACACAAAAAATTCTGCAGATGCTGGAATCTGGAGCAACACACAAAAAGTGCTGGAGGAACTCAGGTCAGGCAGCGTCCACGGAGGAAAATAAACAGTCGACGTTTCGGGCTGAGATCCTTCATCAGGACTGGGAAGGAAGAGGGCAGAAGCCAGAATAAGAAGGTGAGGGGAGGGGGAGGAGCTTATGCTGGCAGATGATAGGCGAGTTCAGGTGAGGGGGGGAGGTAGTGGGTGGGGGTGGGGGAGAAGATGTAATAAGCTGAGAGGTAATAGGTAGAAGAGGCAAAGGGCTGAAGGAGGAGTAATCTGGTAGGAGAGGGCAGTGGACCATGGAATAAAGGATGGGGGAGGGGAGGAGGAGATGGGCAGGTCATCAAGGCGGGGGAAGGGAACCATGGGAGTAAGGGAAGACAAAGGAGTTGGCGGGGGGGGGGGGGGTTTGGGAGGGGAAGAAAATGAAGGGCTGGAGTTACCGGAAGTTAGAGAGATCAATGTTAAGGCTGTCAGGTTGGAGACTCCCAAGGCGGCACATGAAGGGTTGTTCCTCCAACCTGTGTCTGGCCTCAACGTGGCAGTAGAGGAGGCCGTGGATAGACACGTCAGTATGGGAGTGGGATATGGAATTGAAGTGGGTGGCCACCAAGAGGTCCTGGCTGTTGTGGCATTTTATCTTATTTCACCACTTGCCCGCGGAGTGTCTTTGGTACGTGGGAGGAAACTGGAGCACCCAGGAGAAAGCCACGTGGTCTTAGGGAGTAGGTGCAAGTGCCAGAGCTCAGGATTGAAGGTGGAGCGCTGGAGCAGTGAGGCTGCAGCACGAACTTCTGCACCACTGCCCACCTGTTACGTATTTCAGACTAGCACAGACAGCAGTGGAAACATTGAAGTTTAAGCAACTCAGTATTAAAGAAAATAATTATTTTTACTTTAAAGATAACAGCATGCTGAATATGGCCTATAGCTCGAGTAAAATTTAATAAGATTACAGCAAGCTCTCGATCAAGTGGGAAACTGGGCCAAGGAAATGGCAGATGGAATTTAACTTGGACAATTGTGAAGTATCACATTTTGGTAAGTTATACCAGGGCAGGAATCACACAGTAACGGGCAAGGTCCTGGAGAGTGTTGTAGAACAGAGAGACCCAGGAGAACAAGTACATAAACTCTTCTAAATTATTTTATTTCAAGCTGGATCTTTATTCCTTGGAGCGTAGGAGAATGAGGGGTGATCTCATAGAAGTTTATCAAATCATGAGGGGGTATGGATAAGGTGAACGGTCATAGTCTTTTCCCCAGGGTTGGGGAGTCCATAACTAGAGGACACAGATACAAGATGAGAGGGGGAGAGATTTTAAAAGAGACCCGAGAGCTCTTTACATAGAGGGTAGTGAGTACTTGGAAATGAGCTGCCAGAGGAAGTTGTCAAGGCAGGTACAACTGCAACATTTAAGAGGCATTTGGATAGGTTAATGGCAGGGAGGGGCTTGGAGGGTTATGGGACTTAACGTGGGCAACAGGGACTAGCAGGGAGGATGCTGTGGTCGGCGTGGACCAGTTAAGCCGAAGAGCCTGTTTCCGTGCTGTGTTACTCTATAGCTCTTAGTACTTTCAAAGCACAGATGAACTTAAAGGTTACGTAATATGGTTTGTTTCGTGGCCTTTTTCTCCTCTCATTCCATAACAATTGTTATTTTGTGTATTTGCATGCTTCACCTCAAGCACTCGTTCTTGATCGTATTGGGTACTCCAGTGTAGCTGGTTCAGTTTTAAGGGTGTCACTCCAGGCGTTATGGTACAGGCTTTGATTGATGATAAAGGTACACGACTGGGCTGATGTAACTCATGAGGACCAAAACCTTGTCACTTAGATTGAAATGAGAAAACATGTGAAAAGAACAAAACAAACAGGCAAAGGAATTAATCACACCACAAATGTAACAAGTTGTCAAGAATTAAAATTTCCGGGACATAATGCCTCAGGAGAGTCTCTCGGAAAATACACTTTAAATTCAAGGAATTCATTTCCATCCCCCATTTGCCATTGTATCATGCTTGTGTATTTTCATTGTTCCTCTGCTGTTATGGTAACAGCGACTGCTTCAGACACGACAATTCATTGTAAATGAAATTCAAAAATTTGCTGATGATAGAAATTTGAAATAGGAAATGCTGGAAACAGTCGGCAGGTTGTCAACCTAAAACAGTGACTCTGTCTCTCTGTCCACAGATGCTGCCTGATCTGCTGAGTGTTTACAGAATTTTCTGTTTTTGTGATAAATTCATATGCCACTGCAACCTTTTGCAACCATATGCTTTTTTGGCTTTTTAAAATATGTGAGGGAACTGAGCTTCAGTTTTTTTAAAATCAGAGAACAAACTGAATTGTGTAATGTGATTTGCTAAAAATCTGGAGGTGAAGATAGGTAATAGGAGCAGGGGTTAGGGTTAGGGTTAGGGTTAGCAATATCATAGCTAAACTTCTACCTCAACTCCACTTCCCAGACAGCTCCCTGTCCTTGCTTTTCCTGGATCCCAAAAATCGATTGACCTAACCACTGAAATTACTCAATGAGTAAGCATCCATAAGTTCCCAGGACCTATCCCCAGAAAGTTCATTGTCAAAATGTCACACCTTTCATTCATTTCCATATAAAGTGCTGTAATTGAAGTGCTACTAAGGACCATTTGGCATAATGGTTAGCAAAGTCAGCAGCCACTGGATTTACTGTCACAACCTACTCTGAGGACTGGGACCTCTGTCTTCATGCCATTGCGTACCCGATACTGGAATGAATAATAGGGAAATGAAACCTGTGACAATAATAAGGCTGCCTTGGATTAAGGGGAATGCAGTCACAGGAACAGAGGGCAGAAAGTCAATACATAAAAGCAAAGGTCATTCGTTGGGGTGGGCAGACGTGATGGGGGCTGGTGTAATGAGCAATGTGATTCAGGTCTGTGTTTGGGACTTCCGTTCAGACTAAACAGCTGTTGCAGAGAAAAGCACATGACTGTAGACTTGATGAGCTGAGAGGTCTGTTTATACTGTAACATCTGGGAATTTGATGGACCACAAGGACGTCAGTGTATTTGTTTGGTGAACTCAATTATCAGTACAGCCAGCTGTTTGTGGGGCTCTGCCCTTGGAGAATTTCTGATCTATGGGATGAGACAAGTAGCTATAACAGGAATGATAGTTTACATTTTTCTGCTGATTTTATAGAATCACGGATTGGTTACAGCACAGAAGGAGGCCACTTACCTCATGGTGATCTAGCAGAGCAGCTCTCTAGTTCCACTTACTGGTTCTTTCTTATCACCTTGCCAATTTTTTCTCTTTCATATATTTATCCAGTTCTCTATTGAAGGCCATAATGGAACCTGCTGCCACCATATCTACAGGAAGCACATTCCAGGTTCCAACACATGTTGTGTAAGAGACAAGTAGCTATAACAGGAATGATAATTTACATTTTTCTGTTGATTTTATTAATTTATTATAATAATAAGTGAGGACTTGCATTCAAATGTCATTGCAAATTGGTGCAAGAATCATAGTTCATCAATGGAACTCATGAAACACACACACACACACGTGCACAATTGAAGAGGCCCTGCACACTTTGTGCACACGGAGGACATCACAATGTGGTGACTTTTGTCAAACATGCAATATGTAGCCAGTTGCTTTTAGAGATTGGGTTGCCAATAAAACTTTGGCAAGCCAACCTCTAAAAGCAACTGGCTACATATTGCATGTTATCATGCTGGATGTGAGAATATCAAGGCCACGCATTATTATTCCTTCTCACCATCATTCTTTGGAATCATCAAATTTGGGTCTATTGGTATTTGAGTGAATGAGTTTCCATTGTTAATAATAATGTTTTTCTTTAATCGTCCCTGTCAGAGTGTGACTTTGCTTTCAGTTCTTTGGGAGCGCCCTCTTCTCAGAGTCCTCTCCAGACCGTCATCGTTGTGGGCTATCCCTCAAGCTCGAGATGATGGTCTTCGTTCCGTTCATCTATTTATGGGCTCTCAAATGGCTTATGCTTTCGAGCCAGTTCTTGACTAGGAGCTTCTGGCCATCGCATTGCCTGCTCCCATCGCCCACCCCTGATCGCTGAAAGACTTGAGAAGTAGCCCACAGAGCGAAGACACCTGTGCGTGTATTTGTTTAACGTGTACTTGATGTTGCACTACAAAAAGCACACGGTACTTCACAAATCAACCAACTGATTCCAATGGCATGGAAACCATGGCGATTGGAGCTGATGGATTTGTTGCAGCCTTCACAGCCGTTGAGTTCGAAATAACTTCATCTGCCTGTTCCACCGTTGAGGTCTTGGTTAGATGGTTCTTTGTCAGGGACCTCACCATCGACCTTACCGCCATGGGTGACCGTACCAGGAGCACAGCTCTCAGGATCTCAGGACCACACAAGCTTCTCCACCATGACAAGGTGACTATCCATGGAGAAGTCTCCAGACCACTCTGACAGTGGAGATGCTCTCCAAATTCTTTGCTTAACATTCAGTAGGGTACTGACACTCAATCCCTTCCTTTGTATGGGCACCTTTAAAAACAACAATGCAAAAGAGCCGGAGGACATCTTTCTACACCACTGCACCAAAGACTACACCACTCTTTGATCAGGAGCCATTAAAAATGGCTGTGGGTGTCAAGCCAACCCTATTGGCTGGAATAACAATGGCCAAAGCCAGGGAAGAAGCCCTGACATCAGTCAGTCTGCAGATCCTTCCATTATTTCACACTGTTCTCCAAGGAAAGAGCCCGAAGCCATGGAAATAATATCTTCCAGGTGGCTGGATGATAGTTCAGCATTATTTTTAGATGGAGAAGCAACAAACCTGGAATGCAAATAGAGAGCCCAATTAATGTCGTCAGCCCGTCTCTGCTGTGGAGGAGCATCAAGGCATGTACAGTATTATCCACTACTTTGTATTGATTAGTTCAAATGTTAGATTAAAGGGCAGATGATTATATTACATAAAACAATTTAATAGCTCTCTTGTGCAGTTATTTTCAGGACTTGATTGAGAAAGAGACTCCATTTATATCAGCACAAAACTAATGAACTTTATTAGCTCTTTGAAAGTGCTGCTGTGTATGGAATAAGTAAGTTTGAGAGTGTCATACTGAGAGGAAGTAGTCATGCTCATGTTCATTAATAGGATTCTGTTCAGGCTATATTAAGAGAGAAACAAGATAGGGTCAAACTTTGGAGACACTAAAGACAGCAGGTGCCGGAATCTGGATCAACAAATAATCTGCTGCGCGAGTCCTGATGCAGGGTTACGACCCGAAACGTCGACAATTCCTTTCCTCCCACAGATGCTGCTCGACCTGCTGAATTACTGTTTGTTGCTCCAGGGTCAAACTTTTCAACTCTGTTTCCGAACAGCATCCCAAAGACAATTGGGACTCAGAACTAACTCCCCCTGCCCTACAACATGTCACTTTATTGGGCCAAGAACTGTGTGATCTCTGCCAGCAATCTGCCTGAAACAGGGGCTGCCTTATTAAATAAGGGATGACCAATAAACATTGCCTTTGCCGGTAAATTCTGCACCCTTTGAATAAATACATATAAAAGTCAGCATTTGGCTACTTCCCTTCTGCGCACCTGTATAGAATACCCATCAAGTTCAAGTTCACCTCACTACAGGAAGGATGTGGAAGCCATAGAAAGGGTGCAGAGGAGATTTACAAGGATGCTGCCTGGATTGCGGAGCATGCCTTATGAAAGCAGTTCAAGGGAACTCGGCCTTTTCTCCTTGGAGCGATGGAGGATGAGGGGGGACCTGATAGAGGTATATAAGATGATGAGAGGCACTGATCAGGTAGATAATCAGAGGCTTTTTTCTAGGGCTGAAATCATTGCCACAAGAGGACACAGGTTTAAGGTGCTGGGGAGTAGGTATAGGGGAGACATCAGGGGTAAGTTTTTTCACTCAGAGAGTGGTGAGCGCGTGGAATGGGCTGCCGGCAACGGTGGTGGAGGCGGATACGATAGGGTGTTTTAAGAGACTTTTGGATAGGTACATGGAGCTGAGAAAAATAGAGGGCTATGGGTCTCTAAGGTAGGGACATGTTCGGCACAACTTTGTGAGCCAAAGGGTCTGAATTTTGCTGTAGGTTTTCTATGTTTTTATGTTTAAGTTCAAGTTCAAGGTCAGCATTACTGATGACAATATATAATGCCATGAAAATTAGCTTCTTGCAGAAGCAGCACAGTACATAAACTTAAATTACCATAAATTATACATATCACAACAAAATAAACATAACGACACTAGTGCAAGTTGAGAGAAAGAAAAAAGAAATACAGTCCGAGGTAGCGTTAGAGCTTTTCAGGTCAGTTCAAGAACCTTATGGCAGTGGGGAGGAAGCTGTTGCTGAACCTTGAGGTGGATCTTCAGGCTCCTGTACCTCCTGCCTGATGGCAGCAACTAGCAGATGTCCTCGATGGTGGGGAGAGCTGTACCTGTAATGGAACTGGCTGAATCCATAACAAAGTTAAGGAAAATCTTCTGAAATTCACTGCCTTAAACCAGTTGACCACAAATTGGCAGACGCAGCAACACTCTTAGACTCTTTCTAGTACACACCTCCTCCGACTCTGCCTCCAAAGCAAATGACAAGGAAATGGCAAATACATCGCGATGCCTCTACATTTTACTCAAGCAAACCCTTAGTTACAGATCCCCTCAGACGGTGAACTGCTCGGGTGAAAAGGCAAGGGCACTGTGACTTAATCAAGGACACCACTGGGAGTGTAAACAACTATTTCAAGCAACAACCCAAGCAGGTTCAGTTTCCAGGGCTGGGCAGCAATATGGGTGAACAGAATTATTGAACCTTTGTTTTACTTGGGCATTGAGCTCCAGAAATGATACTTTTCTGGTACAGAAAAGTTGAGCAGATACAGAAATGTTGAGCTATACTGAGATGGGAGGAGGTGTGGTCTGGACAAAGTCCACATTTACTGCTCTAAGTCTCACTGAGCTGAGGGCACATCCGATGCACAAGCCTCTGTAATCAGAGGCTCCGCTGCATAGAAATTATATATTCTGCAGTCTTGTCCAATATGTGTGTCTGATGAGTTTCAGTGACATGGACACTGAGGATTGTCACAGAGACATACAGTCATTAAGCACAGAAACAGACCCTTCCATCCACCATGTCCATGAAGACCATTTGCCCATCTATACCAGTTCAATTTGAAGATATTTATTTATTAGGCACATGTACATCAAAACACACAGTGAAATGCGTCTTTTGCATTACTGAGAATGTGGTGGGTGCAGCCAGCAAATGTCACCACTCTTCTGCCTCCAACATAGCATGCCCACAACTTCCTAACCTGTACGTCTTTGGAAGGTGGGAGGAAACCGGAGGACCCGGAGGAAACCCACGCAGACACGGGGAGAACATACAAACTCCTTACAGACAGCGGCTGAAATTGAACCCGGGTCACTGGCGCTGCATTGCGCTGGAGGTACTGTAGTGAGGTGGTTAGCATGACGCTATTACAGACCTCCAGCCAGAATAAGTCCCATCGACCACTACCCCTCATCTTCTATGGGCAAGCCAATTCTGAATCCAAATGGTCAACTCACCATGAATCTCATTCATCTTAAACTTCTGGATGAGAAAAGATTGTATGTTTTCACTGCCTGGTCTCCTTCTTCCAATGCTGGTCTCAGAAGGTCAGTCACAAGTCTCATCAGGCCAGTGACTGGCGGATGAGGGATGACATTGGAGCTCAACATTCCAAGGAGACACTAGGTCTGTTTTCCATGGAGCGGAGAAGGTTAAGAGGGGACATGATTGATGTATATAAAATTATAGATTTCAAATCAAGTTTATTGTCATGTGCATAAGTACGGTGAGGTGCAGGTACAATGAAAAACTTGCTTGCAGCAGCATCACAGGCACGGAGATTCAGACAACACACAGAAAATAATTATACATACCTGTATATTGTACAAAACAGAGAAGAAAAAGGCTGTGGACACAGCCCAGTCCATCACAGGCACAGCCCTCCCTACCACCAAAAGCATCTACAAGAGGCGCTGCCTCAAGAAGGCAGTATCTACCATCAAGGATCCCCAACATCTGGGTCATGCTGTCTTCTCGCAGCTACCATCAGAGAGGAGGTACAGAAGCCTGAAATCCTACACCACCCGGTTCAGGAACAGCTACTTTCTTACAACCATCAGGTTCTTGAACCAACCTAATCATACCTCTGCAACAGAACACTATGGTCCACCTCTTATACTACTGTCCATTTGTTTCTAATTGTGCTTTTTTTTTTACACGAATCTTTTTCCCTTATCAGAGGTGAATAAGACTAGAGGACATAAATTTAGGGTAAGGAGTAAGAAACTTAGTGGGGATCTGAGGGGGACATTTTTCACCCAGAGTGGAGAGTACCTGGAATGTGCTGTCAGAGAGAAAAGTCTAAGCAGGTTCACTGACAGAATTAAAGAAGTGTCTTGTTGAGCATTTGAATCACCTAGGCATTGAAGGCTATGGGTCAAGTGCTGGAAGATGGGATTAATACAGATGAGTGCCCAGTGGGAAGCGTGGACATGATGGGCCGAATGACCCGTTTCCATGCTGTGTGCCTCTATGACGGGTGTCCTAGGGCAGTGTGATCCAAGTTCCCTTGGAATGCACCTAAAAGAGCTTTGCTTGGGGAATGACATCATTCCTCATGTCCCCATGAGGAATTCAACCAAGGATGACTTGTGACAAGCATATACGAGTGACGCAAACCCAGCCCGAAACAGTCATCATTATCTTTTGATCTGGAAAATAATCAATCTTCAGTTTTTTTGATGGTGAATAATACAGCAGAACTGAATTGAATTTCCAGGCCAAAGAGCGGATGTTGAGGAGGCTACCAACAGCTGGTCTGCTGAAGTTCCATGGCGCTATATGTTCCTCAGGTGTCCAGGACAGCCAATTCATGCAGATTGAGCTTGAAAATTCTAATTACTGAGTTGTAAGTGAATATTTGGATCTTGGACATTTTTACTAATGGACTCAATACTTCCAACAACAACAATGCAATGTCAAAAAGTCATCCTTTGTGGATGGAGCTTCTTATTTTCTGAAGAATCATTTTAAAGCCTGAGCAACGTGTTTATGATCGACTCAGAAAACGGCAATAAAGGTAGTTAATTAAATTTAGGTACCTCTCACTTTCTGAATAATTCAGTAGCATCCACACTTATTGGACAGAGGTCAAACTCAGAACCAATGCTAATGGAACATGTTGTATAAGTCATTGGTGAGGCCGCATTTGGAGTACTGTGTACAGTTTTGGTCACCCAGTTATAGGAAAGACATGGTTAAACTGGAAAGAGTGCAGAAAAGATTTACGAGGATGTTGCCAGGACTAGAAGGCCTGAGTTATAAGCAGAGGTTGGCCAGGCTAGGTCTTTATTCCTTGGAATAGAGGAGAATGAGGGGCAACTTTATAGAAGTGTTTAAAATTATGAGAGGCAGAGAGAAGGTGGATGGTAAAAGTCTTTTCCCTAGGGTAGGGGAGTCCAAAACAAGGCGGCAAAGATTTAGGGTGAGAGGGGAAAGATTTAAAAGGGACCTGAGGGGCAAGTTATTCGTGCAGAGGGTGGTGAGTATATGGAACGAGCTGCCAGAGAAGTGGTTGAGGCGGGTACAATAGTATCTTCCAAGAGCACTTGGATAGGTTCATGGAGGGGCAGGGCTTAGAGGGATATAGGCCAATGCAGGAACATCCTCATCAAGGATCCTCACCGTCCGGGCCTTGCATCTTCTCGCAGCTGCCATTAGTCAGGAGGTACAGAAGCCTGAAGTCCCACACCATCAGGTTCAGGACAGCTACTTTCCTTCAACCATCATCGGTTTTTGAACCACCGCAACAACGCTAATCACTACAGTTTAGCAGCACTATGACCACTTTAATCACTTTGCATTTTGTTTTGTTCTAATTGTGTTTGTTCTTGTAAAAATCATCTATAATTCATGTTTAATTCATGTTTTTCTTGTGAATGCTGGTTATATGATGCTATGAGCCTGTGATGCTGCTGTAAGTAAGTTTTTCATTGCACCTGTGCATACATGTACTTGTGCACATGACAATAAACTCGACTTTGACTTTTCCTGTGAAACAAAATTTCTACGAGCCTCCTTTTTAAATGACCAACATCTTATTTTGTAACTGTGTGTTCCCTTGTTTGAGACTCTCCCACTTGTGAAAAGACCTCAGCATCTACCCTGTCATGCCCTCTTAGGACCTTTAAGGTCTCAGTAAGGTCACACCTCTTTCTTCCAAGCTCCAACGGACACAGAGCCAGTGGTCCAGGATCCATCACTACCCAATGCTATTGTCCCTTGGCCAGTTTTGGATTCTCACAGCCACCAGCATTGAAAACTCAAGGGCTTCAATTCATTGATACAAGTTTACTGTTCAGCCAGCAAAATAGATAGCTGTAATTTGACCAGGAGATGGCAACGCTTTATACCGGCATTCAATCGAAGGAGCAAGAAGAATCTAAAAATTAACTTGGCTGGACTGTCACACTTTTTCCTGAGTTGATCAGATAAGATGATGAGAGCTGCCCTTGGCTGAGAGCCAGGAGGATTATTTTGTTGATTTCAAAAACATCTTCAGATGGTTCATCCTTGGAAGACCTAAAAGGATTAATTGGTTTTGAGGGAATCAAAAGATGAGAAAATAATTTTGGCTATAACCTCTTGCCAAGTGGAACAATATTGTAATCGGAGTAATTAATTTTGGAAGTATAAAAGTTGCAGAGTTTAACATTTAGGACTGGAGTCAAAAGGAGAAGACAACTTGGTGAGTTTCCAATTAAAGAGTTATACAGTGGTCACAAAAGGAATTGGACTGTCTGCTGGTGAATGGGCATTTGAGTACTTGCTTTTGTTCATTTGGATTTGTAGCGAATTTAGTAGTTTGCATTTAAAGGGATAAATTGTGCATACTTCTGGGATTGGTAGACGTGTAACAGTATTGTAATCACTTGCTGATTTTAAGTGCAAATCAGTGCCGGAACCCTTGTTGTTTGCGACATATATTAACAACTTGGATGTGAATGGGAGGAGGTATGATTTGTAATCATGTGGATGATATGAAGGTTGTGCTGTTGTGGATAGTGTCCCTGATGATGGATGCTGCCTTCCTGAGATATCGCCTCTTGTAGACGTCCTCAGTGATGAGGAGAGCTGTAGCCGTGATGGAACTGGCTGAGTGCACCACTCTCTGAAGCCTCTTGTGTTCCTGTGCATTGGAGTTTCCATATCAAGCCATGATGCAACCAGTCAGAATGCTTTCCATTTTACATCTGTAGAAGACATGACATGCCGAATCTCCTGGAGAAAGTAGAGATGCTGGTGTGCTGCCTTCAGTCGCATCTATGTGTTGGGCCCAGGAGAGCTCCTCCGAGATGTTGACACCCAGGAACTTGAAGCTGCTCGCCCTTTCCACTGCAGACCTTTCAATGAGGATTGGTGTGCGTTCTCCTGACTTCCCCTTCCTAAAGTTCACAATCAGTTCCTTAGTCTTGCTGATGTTGAGGGCAAGATTGTTGTTACGACACCACTTAACCAGCTGACCTATCTCACTCCTGTACACTGCCTCATCACCATCTGTGATTCTGCCAACGACAGTGGTGTCATCAGCAAATTTCACCCCTTTCTCAGTAGAGGTGTTTGCCTTGAGACCTCTTTGGATTTATTAGTGACCATTTCATATTAACAACCTTCTCTTTATCTATGCTAAATGTGATGGGAATATCTAACACAATGCTAGATTAGTACATAACGATACATCTTATACTTCTGGCACATTAAGTAACCAAGTTAATGACTATGCCATTACAAAACTGCTGAATGTTTCAAGACATGAAACCTGATAATGATGAAACCTACTACATAAAACAATTTTTAAACACAGCTTCCACTAAAAGCCAATTTCTAAATAGTTGGCTAATTGTTTACATTTCATAACTTTTATCAATGCAACATTGAAAAATGTTGTGACCAGTTTAAGTAGGTTTCTCACAATTCCAGTATGGTTTTTAGGATGTTCTTATTCTGCACTTGCAGGAAACTAATGGACAATCTATCCCAATCAGTCCAGAGAAAAACAACCCTGACCAATGCTATCTGCTTGAGATAGAGTTCTGAGCACCAATTATACAGAAAATTCAATGTCTCTGCACACATTAGGTTAAACAAAGAGATCTATCATTTCAAACCTGAGGCTGGATCAGATCCCTGCAGCTTAAACTATCTTTACAATCCATGCCTATTGCTGCAAGTATTTGGATAATTTGATATCTAAATTCTGCACTTCCTAAAGTATGAAGAATGGGTTCATGGTGTTATTGGACAAAATGCATATTAATATTTTTAAAAATATTTATCCATGGGAAATGAGAGTTCTTATTGTGTAAACAAAAAATACAACAGATGCTGGAAATCTGAAAATAAAAACAGAAAACTCTGGAAACACTCAGCAGGTCAAGCAGCAGCTGTGGGAAGAGAACAGAGCAGAAGTTTCAGGTCAAAGATCCTTATCAGAACTCTGCTTGGAAATCTGAAATGAAGGCAAAAAATGTTGAGAATACTCAGTGGATCAGGTGGGATCAGTGGAAAGAATAACAAGAGTTAATGTTTCAGGTTGAAGACCCTTGTCAGAACTGTTTCTGATTCCACAAATGCTGCCACGTTTAATTGTAGCTGCCTCAGGGCACTATTGGTTAGCTGGCCATTTCCCTTTAAATGGGGATTTAAATCCTGTGCCTTCCTTTATATCACCAACATGAACAAGCTCCCACAAGCAACCAGGCAGTCTCAAAAATTAAACTTTAACTAAGTCCTAGGCTTAGAAGAAATAGTGACAGCTTTGAGTAATTTATAAGATAGTATTTCAAATAAAGAAATCTAATTTAGGGAGAGAGTTCCAGAGCTTAAGACTTCAGCAGTTGAAGATAAGGGGACACAAGAGACTACAGATGCTGGAATCTGGAGCAGCACACAAGATGTTGGAGGAACTCAGTGGGTCAGGCAGCATCTATGGAGGGAAATGGACAGTCGATGTTTCAGGTCGAGACCCTTCATCTGGACTCTGTCTCCAGAGGTGATGGGGTTGGTGATGGTGCGGGAGAAAGTCGGTAGGGTCCTGGTCCAGGGGTAGGTAAAAGGAGGTGTCTGAGAGATGCTGTCCGGCCTCTGCAAGGTGGAGGTTGCCTACAATGACACCATTCTCGCCCGCAGGTTTGGTGGTGAGATTGGGATTGATAGGTCCAGATGAAGGGTCTCAACCCGAAACGTTGACTGTCCATTTCCCTCCATAGATGCTGCCTGACCTGCTGAGTTCCTCCAGTGTCTTGTGTGTTGCAGCTGAAGATAAGTTTCCTTGAGGCAACTTTCACTGAATGTGTTGGCTGTGGAGGGACCTCATTCAAATCATGAATAAAATGATTGTAGTGTGCTATTGATGCAGTGAGACATGTTCAGGGGTCCTTTCTTAGATAGAACATAGAACAGTACAGCACAATACAGGCCCTTTGGCCCACAATGTTGTGCCATCCTTTAAACCTCACCTAAGACTATCTAACCCCTTTCTCCCATATATCCCTCTATTTTAAATTCCTCCATAAGCTTATCTCGGTAATCACTTGAATTTGACCAATGTACCTGCCTCCACCACCACCCCAGGCAGTGCATTCCATGCCCCAACCACTCTCTGGGTAAAAAAAAACTTCCTCTGATACCTCCCTTGAACTTCCCACCCATTACTTTAAAGCTATGCCCTCTTGTATTGAGCATTGGTGCCCTGGGGAAGAGGCGCTGGCTGTCTACTCTATCTATTCCTCTTGATATTTTGTACACTTCTATCATATCTCCTCTCATCCTCCTTCTCTCCAAAGAGTAAAGCCCTAGCTCCCTTAGTCTCTCCTCGCAATTCATACTCTCTGAGCCAGGCAGCATCCTGGTAAATCTCCTCTGCACCCTTTCCAATGCTTCCATATCCTTCCTATATGGAGGCAACCCAGAGTTTTATAGAGCTGCTTCATTACCTCACAGTTCTTAAACTTGATCCCTTGACTTATGAAAGCTAACAACCTATAAGCTTTCTTAACTACCCTCTCCACCTGTGAGGCAACTTTCAGTGATCTGTGGATATGAACCCCCAGATCCCTCTGCTCCTCCACACTACCAAGAATCCTGCCACTAACTTTGTACTCTGCCTTGGAATTTGTCCTTCCAAAGTCTGCCACCTCACACTTCTCTGGATTGAGATCCATCTGCCACTTCTCAGCCCAGCTCTGCATCCTATCAATGTCCCTCTGCAATCTTTGACAAACCTCTACACTATCCACAACACTGCCAACTTTGTCATCTGCAAACTTGCCAACCCATCTTTCTACCTCCTCATCCAAGTTATTAATAAAAATCATGAAAAGCAGAGGTCCCAGAACCGATCCTTGTGGGACACTGCTCGTCATAGTCCTCCAATCTGAATGCACACCCTCCACCACAACCCACTGCTTTCTACAGGCAAGCCAATTCTGAATCCATATGGCCAAGCTTCCCTGGATCCCATGCCCTCTGACCTTCTGAAGCCTACCATGTGGAACCTTGTCAAATGCCTTACTAAAATCCACGTAGACCACATCTACTGCACTACCCTCATCAATCTGTCTGATCACCTCCTCAAAGAAAACTATCAGGCTTGTGAGACATGATCTGCCCTTCACAAAGCTATGCTGGCTGTCCCTGATCAAACCATGATTCTCCAAATGCCCATAGATCCTATCTCTAAGAATCCTTTCCAACAGCTTGCCCACCACAGACGCAAGGCTCACTGGTCTATAATTCCCCGGACTATCCCTACTAGATGGGCAACTTCCCATTGCCAAACACTTTCATGAACATCTCTGAGAGGCAATAGAGTGGGTTTGAGCCTCTGCTCTTCATCGATTGGTTGACCCTATCCCTATCTCCTAACACCTGTCCAGTATATTCCCCAGCTTGTGTAGGTTCTGCTCTGCTATAACCAGTTACCGCTCCTCTTGACCCATCTTTTGTTTCTATATCTGTCGCAATATGCCCCATTTTGTCATTTCATTGCTCTGGTCCCTCACTCCAGTCCCAGCCTTTCCATTTGCTACAAATTCAAAAAACTGCAGATGCAGAAACTTTGATATATCAACAGAAAATACTGGAAGCACCCAGCAGGTCAGGCAGCATCTGTGGAAAGAGAAACCGAGTTAATGTTTCAGGTCAAAGACCCTGCACCAGAATTCATTCATTCTACAAATTTCCCTGGCTCTGTTTAGAAACAGCTCACTGCAACTACTTCTGGGACATGCCCTCTTCTGGTTACATCGGGGAGGTGGTACAGGAGCCTGAAGACCCACACTCAGAGGTTTAGGAACAGCTTCTTCCCCTCCACCATCAGATTCCTGAAGGGTCCATGAAACAATGAACACCACCTTGTTATTCCTTTTTTTTTGCAATATTTATGTATTGTATAATTTAGAGTAATTTTTATGTCTTTGCACTGTACTGGGGCTGCAAAACAACACATTTCACAACATGTAAGTCAGTGATAAATAAACCTGACTCTGATTCTGATTCCAGCTCTGATGAAAGCCCATTGGCCTGAAATGTTAACACGACTTCTCTCTCTACAGGTGCTGCCTGACCTGTTGGACTATTTGCATCACTTTCTGTTTTTGTTGCAGTTTTATTCATTCAATCTGCCTTCAATCCAAGAAAGTACACACCAAGGTCAATTGCTGAATTCATTCCATTAGCTTTCTTCTCACACTCTTTGAGGGCTATTCAAGTTGAGCTCAAACTCGTGCTGGAGGAGAGAGGAAAGTTTTGAATTGCATTGAATGGTCCATCCAAGAAAAGATGCCTATAAGTGTCTCACTGCATCAATAGCACACCGCAATCATTTTTGTTATGGTCTGTGACTGGATTTTCAGTAACAGTCATTACTGAACATATCTGTATTTTCTTGGCAAGGAACAGGTGGGCAGTTAGCTTTTCAGACGTTTTCTGTCACTGCAGGTTACTGGGTTCCACACAGCGAGTAACAAGTACTTAGTGTGTGGATAAGGCGTCAATTATGGTGAGGACAGAGGAACTGTAGGAATATTGTTCATGCTGTTTATTTTCAGTTGCAGATCTGAGGTTCCAGCAGCAACATGTCAATCAGTGGTAACCACTGCCAGAACCACTTGTTCTGTTCCACTGCCAGAAGTGTACAGAGTCAAAGAGATGTTGGAAATCCCCAGTCAAATATGTATAAGTCAACTTGATGAAATTTGCCCCTCTCTTCTGGAAGAAAGGAAAGGACTTATGTTTATAAATTTGATTTATTATCCTTTGGATGGCCAATGCTGCTTGATGGCCAATGAGTTATTTTTAAAGGGTCCTTTTAATCCATAGACACTAAACAATAGCCGATTTATGCACAGCAAGATCCTAAAATTAGTAAATTTCTTAAGTAATGAGTTAATTGCTTGGGTGGTGTTAGTTCTAACCATCCAAACCTCTCTAAATATAAATCTTTGTTTTTCTTCCCTCCCATATACTTATTTCCTTTTGTGAGAAAAAACTTGCCACTCAGACCCCCTTCTTTCCCCTCTCACCTTAAACCTATGCCCTCGAGGTTTAGACTCTAACCCTGGAAAAAAGACCATGACTATCTACCCTATCTATGCCTCTTGTGATTTTATAACCCTCCAAGGTCACCCCTCAGCCTCCTTCACTCCAGGGAGGACAGTTCCACTCTACCCAATCTCTCCTTATAACTCAAGCCCTCCAGATTCACCATTCTTGTGAATCTTTTCTGCACTTTTTCCAGCTTAATCAGATCCTTCCCATAGCTTGATGACCAGAACTACACAAAATATTCACACCGTGGCCTAACCAACGATTTGTACAACTGTAACATGCTGTTCCAACTTCTATAGTCAATGCCTCAGCAGAGGAAGGAAATTAAATCATACACCTTCTTCACCACTCTATCTACTTGAGTTGCCACTTTCAGGGAACTATGGATGTGCACCCTAAGGTCTCACTGTTCAATAACACTCCCCAGCGCCCTGCCATTCACTATGCATGTCCTGCCCTGGTTAACCTTCCCAAAATGCATCACTTTGCACTTGTCTGGGTTAAATTCCAGCAGCCATCCCCTTGCCTACTTCTCCAATTGATCTAGGTTCTCAAGGTTGCTGCACAGGTTGATAGGGTTGTTGAGAAGGCATATAGTGTGTTGGCCTTCATTAGTCGGGGTATTGAGTTCAAGAGCCACGAGGTGACGTTGAAGCTCTATAGTACTCTGGTCAGACCACACTTGGAATAGTGTTCAGTTCTGGTCACCTCATTATAGGAAGGATGTGGAAGCTTTAGAGAGGGTGCAGGAGGTTTACCAGGATGTTGGCTGGATTGGAGAGCATGTCTTATGAGGATAGGTTGAGCGAGCTAGGGCTTTTCTCTTTGGAGAGGAGGAGGATGAGAGGTGACTTGATAAGAGGTGTACAAGATGATAAGAGGCATAGATTGAGTGGACACAGTCAGAGACTTTTTCCCAGGGTGACAATGGCTAACACAAGGGGACATAATTTTAAGGTGATTGGAGGAAGGTATAAGGGGGATGTCAGGGGTAAGTTTTTTTTAAAAACAGAGTGGTGGGTGTGTGGCATGCACTGCCGGCAGAGTTTGTGGGGGCAGACGCATTAGGGACATTTAAGAGACTCTTAGATAGCCACATGAATGATAGAGAAATGGAGGGCTACGTGGGAGGGAAGGGTTAGATAGATCTTAGAGCAGGATAAAATGTCAGCACAACATTGTGGGCCAAAGGGCCTGTACTGTGCTGTAACGTTCTAAGTTCTAGGTCCTGTTGTAACCTTAGACAATCTTCTTCACTGTACACTAAACCACCAATTTTGGTGTCATTTGCAAACTTACTAGTTGTGCCACATATATTTTCTTCCAAATTATTAACACATATGAAGAACAATAAAGGACCCAGCAATGATCACAGATCTCCGATCTGAAAAACAACCCTCCACTACAATCCTCTGCCTTTTACCACCAAGCCAATTTTGTATTTAATCTTCTATCTTTTTCTAAATTTTTGTATCCAAATTTCTATCAGAATCCCTTCCAGTAACTTTCCCACCACTGATACAAGGCTCACTGGCCTGTCGCTCCTTGACTTGTCCTTGTGGCCCTTCTTAAGTAAAGGCACAACATTATCCACCCTCCAGTCTTCCCTCTAGTTTACCTCACCTGGTTGAAAAAGATACACAATCTCTGCCAGCATACCAGAAATCTCCTTCCTTGTTTCTCACAATGTTCTAGGGTACACCCGGTCAGGCTCTGGGGATTTATCCACCTTTATGTACCTCAAGACTGCCCACATCTCCTCCTTTATAATGTTGATGGACTTTGTTCCATATTATTGCTTGATTAATGTTTCTGAAGGGATGCAGCCTCAGCAGCCATCCCAGGCATCTTGAAAAGGTCCATCATCGGGCCTTCCAACATAAAATAGTGGAAATTGGCTGTGTGTGTCCACATGAAAATTTCCCATGAATTCTGACCATTACACCTCAAATAAATGTGTATAAAATGCCAAACATACAGCTTCTTGTTCTATTTAATTCTTGCTGCAGCTTATTCACTTTTTCAGCACTTGTACAACTTACAATAGTAGATTGCATGACACAGTAAAAATGAATAAACATATGTCAAGTTGCTTAATGTTTCTGGTGTAAGAGCTCAATGCATTTTGTTGGTATATTTGACCCTGGTCCTTTGTATGAAATGCTCCCCGGTATTTTAGCTGTGAGCATGACCTCCAATTATGATGTACTCCACTCATTGAGGGATTGCACTAATGGGTAGAATCAGTAATCTGAAAGTCACAGTTGTCCACTTACACCTGCAATTACCTTGGATGGATCTACATCAGCATCAGCTTGTTCTAGTTGTTATGTACTTTATATTGTAGAGGCAAAAATAGTCTCATTTGTGCAAGTTTAAGCAAGAATGCATTACTAGTGTTAATTTGAGTGTCAACCAGTTGGCCAACATAGGAAAATATTCAGAGTTATAGAGGACAAAGAGATTGTTTCAGAATAAAGGAAAGCTTAAAATCAAAGAATCAAGTAGTCACAGATGTTAAAAACACAGACAAAGACCAAATAATCCCCTTACCTCTCACTCTGTTACCTTCAAGGATCAGTGGATATGGACTCCAAACTCCACAACATTGTCTGGTGCCCTACTATTTATTGTGTATTGCTCTGTTTTGAGATTTGAAGAGGTGAGTCTGTGTGCTTGGGAGTTTCACCTTGCAGGAGTCTAAATGAGGTGTATTTGCAGATTCTCAATAGTTAATTGGTTCATTGGCTAGTTAATAGCACCCAATAAAAAAGAAGTAAGGATCAAGCCACTGTTGGAGTGGGGTGCTGGGGCAGAGATTTGAAAAGAAGTGAGGCTCCTTGCTTGCTTGTGAGTTTCACTTGCAGGAATTTAAGAGGTAAGTCAGTTAATTGTTAGTTAATAGATGATTAGTTAATTATCAGCAGCTAATAAAAGGTTAGGGTCAAGTGGTGCAAGCATTTTAAAAGTGACTATCAATCTGTGAATACTGGACTTCAGTGAGGGAGGTGAGCAACACTAAGGCAAGGATAGGTTCTTATTCATTTTTTCTGTTCCTTTATTTTCCCTTAAAGCTTTTTAGTCATGGCAGGTGAACTCAGACCTGTGTTGTGCTCCTCCTGCACAATGTGGGAACTCAAGGAGGCTGCCAGTGTCCCTGATGACTATGTGTGCAGGAAGTGTGTCCAGCTGCGGCTCCTGACAGACTGCGCGACTGTGCTGGAGCTGTGCATGGATTCACTCTGGAGCACCTGTGATGCTGAGAATGTTGTGGATAGCATGTTTAGTGGGTTGGTCACACTGCAGTTTAAAGGCCTAGGGAATGGGTGACCGACAAGTAGAGCAGTAACAGGAAGGTAGTGCAGGAGTCCCATCTGGTCATCTTTGCCCAAAACAGATCTACTGCTTTGGGTACTGTTGCAGGAGATGGCTCATCAGGAGAAGGTAGCAGTAGCTCGGATCATGGCACCATGAGTGGCTCTGCCGTACAGGAGGGCAGGAAAAAGAATGGCAAAGCTATAGTGGTTGGGGTTTCCATGGTGAGGGGAATAGACAGGTGTTTCTGTGGCTGAAAATGGGACTCCTGGTTGGTGTGTTGCCTCCTGGGTGCAAGGGTCAGGTGTGTCTCAGAGTGGCTGCAGGGCATTCTGGAAGGGGAGGGTGAACAGCCAGTTGTCGTGGTGCATGTAGGTACCAACGATAATAGGAAAAAAGTGGGATGAGGTCCTACAAGCTGAATTTAGGGAGCTAGGAGACAGATTGAAGAGTAGGACCTCAAAGGTAATAATCTCAGGATTAGATATTTATTTACTAGTCACACGCACATCAAAACACAGTGAAATTCATCTTTTTGCATTACTGAGAATGTGCACAGCCTGCAAGTCTTGCCACTCTCCTGGCGCCAATGTAGCATGCCCACAACTCAACCTGTACATCTTTGAAATGTGGGAGGAAACTGGAGCACCTGGAGGAAACCCACGCAGACACGGGGAGAACGTACAAACTCCTTACGGACAGTGGTGGGAATTGAACCAGGGTCACTGGCGCTGTAATAGAGTTACGCTGCCATGTGCTAGTGAGAGTAGGAACAGCAACATAGGGTGAATATATGGCTTGAGCAGTGTGCAGGAGGGAGGGTCTCAGATTCCTGGGGCATTGGAACTGGTTCTGGGGGAGGTGGGACCAGTACAAACCAAACAGTCTACACCTGGGCAGGACTGGGATCAATGTCCTACTGGGGTTGTTTGCTTGTGCTGTTGGGGAGGGTTTAAACTAATATGGCAGGGGGATGGGAATCCATGCAGAAAGAAGGAAGCAAAGCAGAGACCAGAGCAAAAGTTAGAAAAGAGAAAAGTAAGAGTGAAGAACAGAAAAGTCAAACACAAAGGTTATTAGATTCTAAAAGGACAATGTGTAAGGGTACTTTATCTGAATGCCTGTAGTATTCAAAACAAGGTCAGTGAACTTGTGGCACAAATCAGTACAAAGGGGTAAGATTTAGTGGCCGTTACAGAATCGTGATTGCAGACTGGAGGTCAGTGGAAACTACATATCCAAGGGTTATCAGGTAATACGGAAGGATAGGCAGGGAGGTGGGGTAACGCTCTTAATTAAGAATGAGATCAGGGTGATAGTGAGAGATGATATAAGATCTAAGGAGCAGAATGTTGAGTCCATCTGGGTAGAGATTAGGAACAGTAAAGGGAAAAAATCACTGGTGGGAGTTGTCTATAGGCCACTGAATAATAACATTACAGTAACACAGGCAATAAACCAAGAAATATTTGCTGCATGTAAGAATGGAATGGCAATTGTCATGGGGGACTATAACTTCCACATAGATTGGGCAAATCAAGTTGGTTGAGGCAGTCTTGAGGAGAATGCATCCATGATAGCTTTCTGGAACAGTATGTTAGTGAACCTACAAGGGAAAATGGTATCTTCGATCTGATCCTGTGCAATGAGACAGATAAAATTAATGATCTTGTAGTTAAGGATCCTCTTGGAAAGAGTGATCATAGTATGATTGAATTTCTCATGTAAATGGAGGGTGCAATAGTTCAATCTAAAACCAGTGTATTATGCCTAAACAAGGGAGACTACAACAGGATGAGCGAGGAGTTGGTTAGTGTAGACTGCAAACACAGGCTATATGGTTTGACAGTTGAGGAACAGTGGAAGACTTTCACGGAGATTTTTCACGGTGCTCAACAAAAGTATATTCCAGTTAAAATCAAGGACAGTAAGGGTGGGGAGAGCCAGCCTTGGATAACTAAGGAAATGAAAGAAGGCATCAAGCTAAAAGCTCATGCATACAAAGTCGCCAAGAGTTGTGGGAAACTGGAAGACTGGGAAAACTTTAAAAAGCAACAAAGAACCACTAAGCAAGCAATATGGAAAGAGAAGATAGATTATGACAGTAAACTAGCACAAAATATAAAAACAGTAAAAGTTTTTATTATGTAAAGTGGAAAAGGGTGGCTAAAGTGAACATAAGTCCATTGGAAGAAGAAAAGGGGAAATTAATATTGGGTAACGTGGAAACAGCTGAGGCCTTGAATGACTATTTTGTGTTGATCTTTGTGGTGGAGGACACATCTAACATGCCAAAGAGATACATTATGGATGCGATGGGAGGTGAGAACCTCAATACAATCACTGTCACGAAAGAGGTAGTGATGAACAAACTATTGGACCTAAAGATAAACAAGTCCCCTGGTCCTAATGAGATGCATCCCAGGGTACTGAAAGAAATGGTGGAAGTTATAGAAGAGGCGTTTGTGAAAATTTACCAAAATTATTTGGACTCCGGGCAGGTCCTGGTGGATTGAAACCAGGGACTATCACGCCGCTGTTTAGAAAAAGGATGTAGGTAAAAAAAAAAAAATGGGTAACTATAGGCCAGTTAGCTTAATATCTGTAGCCGGGGAAAATGCTTGAAACTATCATTAAGGAAGAAATAGTGGGACATCTGGATAGAAGTGGTTCCATCAGGCAGACACAGCATGGATTCAGGAAGGGCAGGTCCTGTTTGACAAACTTACTGGAGCTCTTTGAGGATATAATGAGCGCAGTGGATCGAGGGGAACAGGTGGATGTTGTATACTTGGATTTCCAGAAGGCGTTTGATAAGGTGCCACATAAAAGACTTATCGTAAGATAAGGATGGATGCAGTTGGGGTTAAGGTATTAGCATGGATCGAGGATTGGTTAACTAATAGAAGACAGGGTTGGGATAAATGGGTGTTTCTCTGGTTGGCAATCAGTGGTGAGCGGGGTGCCGCTGGGGTCGGTGCTGGGCCCGCAACTGATCATGATATACATTAACAATTTGGAAGAGGGGACCAAGTGTAGTGTATCTAAGTTTGCTGATGACACTAAATTGAGTGGAAAAGCAAATTGTGGAGAGTCTGCAGAGAGATATGGATAGGTTACGTGAGTGGGCAAGGGTCTGGCAGATCGAGTACGATGTTGGTAAATGTGAGGTCATCTATTTTGGAAGGAAAAGTAGAAGATCAGATTATTATTTAAATGATGAAATATTGCAGCATGCTGTTGTGCAGAGGGATTGGGAGTGCTTGTGCATGAATCACAAAAGGTTGGTTTGCAGGTTATCAAGAAGGCAAATGGAATGTTGGCCTTCATTGCTAGAGGGATTGAATTTAAGAGTAGGGAGGTCATGCTGCAACTGTACAGGGTACTGGTGAGGCTCCACCTGGAGTATTGCGTGCAGTTCTGGTCTCCTTTCTTGAGGAAGGATATACTGGCTTTGGAGGCAGTGCAGAGGAGATTCACCAGGTTGAATCTGGAGATGAGGGGATTAGCCTATGAGGAGAGATTGAGTTGCCTGGGATTATACTCGCTGGAATTCAGAAGAATGAGAGGGGATCTTATGGAAGCATATAAAATTATGAAAGGCATATATGATAGAGGCAGGAAGGTTGTTTGCACTGGTAGGTGAGACTAGAACTAGATTCAGGGAAATAGGATGGAGATAAGGAGAAACTGCTTTTCTCAGTAATCCGTGGAATTCTCTGCCCAGGGAAGCAGTAGAAGCTACCTCATTAAATATACTTAAGACACAGTTAGATTTTTGCATAGTAGAGGAATTAGGGTTCTGGGGAAAAGGCAGGTAGGTGGATCTGAGTCCACGGCCAGATCAGCCATGATCTTATTGAATGGTGGAGCAGGCTCGATGGGCCAGATGGCCTACTCCTGCTCCTATTTCTTCTGATGTTCCATTACAATGTGCATTCCTTTACATTTCTTGAATTTCTTTCTCATTTTTCTCCCTACATAATTGGTCCACTGATATCCCCCTTGCTGTCTATTGGTTCCTCAGTATCAACAAAGCAACTTTTTGTTGTATCAGCAAATTTCTTAATCGTGCCTCCTACAATTAAGCCTAAATCATTGATGTATACCATCAAAAGCAAGGGACATAGCAATGAAAGATGTGGAACCTTACCATTTATAGTCAAAACGACTCATCAAATTTGTCGAGCACCTTCGCTCTGATTGCTGTACCGGCCAGGATCTCCCGGTGACCAGCCATTTCCACTTCCCATTCCCACACCGACATGTCTGTCCTACTGCCGAGTCAAGGTTAGATGCAGATTAGAGGAACAACACCTCAGATTGTGCCTTCGTAGTCTCCAATCTGATAGCATGAACATTGAATTCTCTAACATCCGGTAACTGCTCCCCTCTGTCCTTTCCCTCATTCCCCCCACCCCCCCACCCCACCTTTTTTCCTCCTGATCCCACTGGTCCCATCACATCTGTTTCCCCTCCACCCTCTTGATCTACCTATCACCCACACATTCCTCCCACTGGTTCCCCTCCTCACCTCCCCTTTATTCCATGGTCCGCCGTCCTTTCCTATCAGATCCACCTCCTTCAGTCCTTTGTCATTTCCATATATCACCTCCCAGCTTCTTGCATTATTCCAAATCTCCTCCCTCACCTCCCCATAACCCACTACCCAACCTGGATCCACCTATCACCTGCCAGCTCTTGCTCCACCCCTCCCCTCCCATCTTTGTATACTGGCTATCTCCCCTTTCTTTTCAGTCCTGGTAAATGGTCTCAACCCGAAACACTGACTATTTCCCTCTACAGATGCTGCCTGATCCGCTGAGTTCCTCAATCACCTTCATGTGTTGCTCCAGGTTTCCAGCATTTGCTGTTTCTTGTGTTTTCATCAGCTCTTAACCTTCCTGTGCTACCAGCCTAAAGAACAAAAGGACATAGAAGTAGGAAGGTGCCATTCTATTGCTTGCTTCATCATTGAACAAGATCATCGCTGATCTTCTGCCCCAGTGTTAGTTTCCTGAACCAAATGCATAATCCTTTGATTCTCTTAATAGCCAAAAATTCATCTTTCTTGCTTGGATCCAATTATCTAATTTCTCTTGAACTCCATGGACCTTTTATTCAGTTTTCCATGGGTAAACATTACTACTATCTATGTCGATGATGTCAAATGAGCTACCTTCATTGAGACTCCTGGTTACCTCATTGAAACTCCAATTAGGTTAGACCTTCAATTGTGCTGACAGTCCTAGATTAACATGTCCCTTTCTAAAATGTCCTCAGATTTTTCTCTAATAACTTGTTCACTAACTGAATGTCCTGACACAATGAAGCCAATCATAATTGGAGCATGGGTTGGATAGACCTTTCTTGGTCAATTCACATTTGTTCCACCTCAGTTAAAACCATACCCTTTCCTCCACCAACTTCCTTTCCGAAATAATACAGTTGCCAATAATTGTCATTGATTCAGTACTAAGTAATCTACTACCATTGATATAAATTAAGACTAGATCTGTGTGCTGGTCATTTGGAATTTTCAAGGGTGCAAAATTTAATCTGACCAATATCTTTTGCACTGTTAAACATTTATTGGAATTTACAAGATGCAATTAGTACTCACGAGCCAGAACCTCCTGGAAGCTGTTCATTGGGGGAATTTCTGTTGCAGTGTCGTTCCTCCAGCTGATGTTATAATTAACTGAAATGGTGAGAAAATCCATGTACATAAGTTTGAATGAAGACCATTGTCTTTTTAACATGAGTGCTTGGTTTCTTAGCAAAGCTTCAGTTTTGGAACAGTCGGACAAATAGTCAAATGTTGGGTTCCTGCAATATGAAGAAGTTGAGAACACAAGTCCAATTTAAATCATAATCCGAGCAGTGTTTTAAAGAAGATATAATTATTTACTCATTTGTTGTATTGATTTATTGTAAAATAGCTGGCTGCAAATGCTTGCTGTTTTCCTGATAAGGAAATCACTGTTATTAATCACTGAAATACAATTTATTTGACGTGATGTGGTACAATGAATGCCAATAGAATTTCAGATTAACTGCAGTTAAGTGATTTTTATGCATACCACTGATAATGTCTCTCAGCTTGTCCATATGCCTGTCAACTCACTTTCTATTCTACTGCCATTGTGAAACCATTTGGTAGCTTTACAGCTGTTCAGAAATATGCCATCTGGAATTACCCTTCAAAGAGGGATTCAGATGGACCAATGAACTATAAGGGATTTATTCTAGATAAACGATATCAAAACCATGCAGTTTCTGGATGGCAGTACTCGATCTCTACTGATTCCATTGGACTAATAAAAAATTACTGCAGCTTTTTAAGCTAATCAGGAATGCAGAACAATAGATTCCTGATGCTTTAGTGCCAGAACTGAATTGGTGTTGGCGGCAACTTGGCCCTGAACAACTGCGGAATAAAACTTGCTCTTGGTTGCTTGATGTCAAAGGAACTGAATTTCAGAATTGAATAGAGTATGAAGTTCTACTTTGAATATTGATAATAAAGGAAAATTACAAATGTGTCAAAAAGCCAAAAGATGTGAAATATGAGGCAAGATTGGTGAGGGCTTGTGAAATTCAGCATTTTAAAATTCACTTGTGTCAAGTTTGGATCGTAAGGCACAACAGGTAACCATTTGGCCTAACCTGCCTGTGCTGGTTCTCTGAAGGAACTAGCAGATCCTAATAGTTCAATCAATGTCACCTTTGGGCCAAATACAAGCAACAGCAAGTCACAGGGTGGATTAATGAGTAAAGGTGTTGGGAGACAATAAGTAACGATATTCCTACATGGGGCATTCAACCCATCATATTAACTATCTTACTGAACCCTTCAATTATCTTATACACACCCTTTAATCATCTTACACCCATCAGTTCAGTTTGATTATAAGCTGTCCACCTTTTTTCACTGGGTAGAGTAGATGAAGCACCACTGTCTTGGAGCATCGCTGTTCATTAAAACACAGTGGTGGACTTACAAAGAATATGAAAGTGCAGGGACAGTCACTGAAGAGATCAAGCTCAATTTTGAGGACTGTCTCTGAGGTGGAAGATGGAAGCCTGAATCCACTCAAACTGGCAGTGGTAGAAAAATTGTGCACAAAAGCTGGAAAGGGTACAGAAAAGATTCATGACGATGTTGCCAGCACTGCTGGACTTGTACTATAAGGAGAGGCTGGGACTTCTCCCTGGAGTGTAGGAGGCTGAAGGGTGACCTTATAGAGGAAGGGGCATAGATACAGTGGATTGCCACAGTCTTTTTCCCAGGGTGGGTGTGTCTAAAACTAGAAGTGAGAGCAGAAAGATTTTCAAAAGGACATGAAGGGCAACCTTTTCAGAGGATGGTGGGAACATGAACAAGCTGGCAGAGGAAGCTGTAGAGATGGGTACAATTACATTTGAAACACTTTTGGACATGTAAATGGGTTAGGGGGCAAGCCTAGGGAAATTGGACTAGCTTAGATATCTTGGTTGGCATGGACAAGTTGGGTGGAAGGGCCTGTTTCTGTGCTGTATAAGTCAATGACTCTGAAAATAAGGGAGCTGATAGGAATATAGGGAGAACAAAATGAGATTAGTATTGGATTAGTGTGGTGGATTCTTAATGCTTAGTTAGGACTCGGTGGGTCAGAGGGCATATTTCTGTGCCCTATGACTCAAATCATGACGCAACAATGTGTTGTAAGCTGGAAAGTGCGAAGAAGATTTTTGAGAGTGTTGCCAGGACTCGGGCCTGAGTTACAGGGAGAGGTGGGTCAAGCTAAGGCTTTATTCCTTGGAGCATAGAGACTGAGGGGTGATCTTATAGAGGTGTATAAAATCAAGAGGGGCATAGATAGGGTGAATGCATGTAGTCTTTTTTCCTTGGGGAAAGGGAATCAAAAACCAGAGGGCATAGGTTTAAAGTGAGGGGGGGGGGGGGGAGATTTAAGAGTCCTGAGGGGCAACTTCTTCGTGCAGAGGATGGTACATATATGAAATGAGCTGCCAGAGGAAGTAGTTGAGGCAGGCACATTAACAACATTTGAAAGACATTTGGACAGGTACATGGACAGGAAAGGCTTAGAGGGATATGGGTCAAACACAAGCAAATGGGACTAGCTTAGATGGGCATCTTGGTTGGCATGGACAGGTTGGGCCAAAGATCCTGTTCTTGTGTTGTGTGACTCTGACTCTGGGGAGCAAAAGGAAATTTGTGGCAGAGTGATAAATTGCAACGGATGGGTACGGTTAAGATTTTTAAGAGTTAATGGTTTGGAGGTTGATGTCAGCAAACAGGAAGAAATATTTGGTAAAAGAACCTGAAGTGAGTGGGGATCAAGCGAGCTTAATGGAGATGATGTGTTTAATGAAAATCAGGGAGTGGTGAGAAGAGGGAAGTAGCAAACTCTGAACAGATGCTCTGCTGAAGTTGAGAAAGGTGAAGACATCGGTGAGACAAACATAATAGTCATGGAGAACAAGCACTTTAAATTCAAGCCCCACACACACCCACCCACCACTCCCACTGGGTTAACTTTACAGGAAGATTTAAATAGAGAATGATGAAGAGAGAGGCAAAGGTTTAACGGTTAATCTAGAGATATGGAGATCAGCTGTTTGAGCCTTTAGCGGCTGCTGTACCAAGGCAGGAAATAAGGTGAGAGAGACTAAGATATAATCAACACATTCCCAGATAATGTCTAGAGTTTGAGAGTGTGCTACTCTGAGAACTTGCATATAATTAGGTAAGTGAAAATGTTAACCAGGAACGTTAGGCTTACAATTACTGAATGATTTCAGTGTTATGGAGATTTACAGCTACATCAATTTAAGTTTTTTTAATATATTGTCAATATACAGCATATGTACATTATTCTGAGGAATGAAATATTCCTACTTAGATTTTGCAGCATTTGATTGCATCTTGCATTATTTAGTCTCTAATCATATTTTCAATTAACTAAACATAATTAAGTCAAGACCTGTTATGTTTATTGAGTTTATTCATTCACTTTCAAAATGAGCCACCAGGTACACATTTGATCATGTGTGGGGTGAAGCCCTCTTGTTGGATCACTTCAACTTGCCCTTACTAAATTACACTGATATCCAGAGAGAAGACAGTTTAGTTCAATTATGCCTTCCATCCATTGTAATTATTAAATGAAGTCTGCCAGTCAGTAACCAGATTTAACTGAACTATTTAAGACAATCAAATTTAACAAGGTAGATATCAGGTCAGGGCAAATAGCCTTGTGTACATCACACTTTATTATAATTTCTATACAAAAGAGGGATTACTTCCTCTGGTTGGGAATCCAGAAATGAGGAACAAGCTTAAAATGAAAGCTTATCCATTCAGAACTTCATAGAGTTGATAACTGATATAATCAGCAATGATCCAAGTAAGGATAGATATACATCATGGGACTAATAGATAAAAGATCAGATTTCTTTATTAGTCATATGTACATCGAAACACACAGTGAAATGCATCTTTTGTGTAGAGCATTCTGGGGGCAGCCTGCAAGTGTCGCCACGCTTTTGCTGCCAACATAGCATGCCCACAACTTCCTAACCCATATGTCTTTGGAATGTGGGAGGAAAATGTACAAACTCCTTACAGACACTGGTGGGAATTGAACCCGGGTCATTGGCGCTATAATAGCCTTCCCCATTGGAGAGGAAAACAGTGCACAAAGCACAAGATGAGTGGCCACATCACCAAGTCTATTTTGCATCCCTTCTTTACCACAAGTACTACTTAAACAAAAAATGCATCTACCTATGTTGATGTAGAAGGATTTTAAACCCATGTAAAGCAGAGAATTTAATATCCCAAAACTTTCTTGGGATATTTAAAAACCTCGAGTGCTGGGTAAAATTGTATGAAAAGGAATTAAGTTTTTAATATGTTACCAATCCTAGCAGATTGATGCACTTTTCTTTCAGTTTAGGTCATTCTATACATGCCCACATTATTCCCCTCTCTCCATTACTCTTCATTACTGTAAAAACAATTAGGCAACAAAACTGGATCCAATACTCATAAAGGAAAATTAGTGTTGTCCACAGACATTTTTACGTTCATCCAAAGTCCACACAATTCCTTCCTAAGTATGCTCAATGCAGTCTCTGAAAGCTATTGATGTACTGATTTAACAATGTTAAATCCCAACCTCTTCACTCTCAGGAATATGAGTCGCTGAATAATAGTCAGCAGAATTTTTTAAAGAGGCACCATCACCTAAGAATTTTTCTTGTTCTATTTCCCCTCTCCTGAAGGTCCTTGTAACTCATCCGAATTGCCACTTTCTCCATGAGAATTTGGACCAGCATTCCACATGATTCGTTGGTTTCATGCCCAGTGAGTTAACATAAAATTATCTCAGTTATAGCTCACCAATTCTCTATCCACATCCTCATCAGATTAAATGTGCTAGGGACTGGAAGTATTGGAACAATTCTGTTTCCTATATTGTGGGTATTCTGACCAATTGGATCATCTCAACTGCCAAAAACTCTCTCCAATAAGAGTGAGTCAAACCACTTCCTCTTGTATGTAATGGCATCGCTATCTCTAAGTCTTCCATTATCAACAACCTGGGAGTTAGCATCGACCATAAACTCAATGTGAGTTATAGAGAGAGGTTGAGCAGGCTAGGACTTTATTTATTGGAGTGTACGAGAATGAGGGATGATCTTCTAGAGGTATATACTGTAACATAAGGGGTATAGATAGGGTAAATATGCAGTCTTTTACACTGTGCAGAGCAGATGATGGGCTGAATGGCCTAATTCTGCTACTATATCTTAATGCCTTTTTTCCCAGGGTTGGGTAACCAAGAACTAGAAGGCATAGGTTTAAGGTCAGAGGGAAAAGATTTAGGAACCTGAGGGCCAACTCTTTCACCCAGAGGGTGCCAGAGGAAGTGGTTGAGGCAGGTACATTAACAGCATTTAAAAGACACTTGGACAGGTGCACAGATAGGAAAGGTTCAGAGGGATATGGGTCAAAGGTGGGCAAATGGGACTAGCTTTAGATGGGCATCTTGGTTGGCATGGACCAGTTGAGCCAAAGGGACTGTTTCTGTACTGCATTACTCTATAACTGGTCCAATCGCATAAATACTGTGACCGCAAAATCTGGTCAGGGACTGAGTGAGCCATCTCCTGACATCCCACATCATTTGCACCATCTACAAGGCACAAATCAGAAATGTGGTGGAATACTCTCCACTTGCCTGAAGGAGTGTGGCTCGAACTCCACACCATCAAAGCAGTTGGCTTAACTGGCACCCTATCCAACACCCTAAACATTCACCATCTCCACTGTTGGAACTGTGTAGCTGTAGTGTTTTAAAACCACCTGCAAGTACTCAGAGGCTACACTGACACCACCTTCCACACCTGTGACCTCTACTGCCAATAAGAACAATGGTAGGAGGGCTACCACTGGCCAGTTCCCCTCCTGGGTTCACATGATCCTGACTTGGAAGTTTTTGTCGTTGATACTGGGTCTAAATCCTCAAACTCCCTATCCAGAAACATTTGAATGTCTTTACCCAAAGAACTACAAGATGGCAAGTCACCCTCCTTCTCATGGGCAATTAAGTATGTGGGATAAATAATGCCTGACCAGCAGTGATGGTGATATTTTTCGTTTACTTTCAGAATCAGCATCACTGGCGAGCAGTTATTGCACATCTCCAATTGCCCTTGAGAAAGTGGTGATGAGCCTCCTTGAACCATTGCAGTCCTTCTGGTGAAGCTACTCCCACTGTGCTGTTGGGTAGGGAGTTCCAGGATTTAGTTTCAACAATGACGAAGGAACAGATATTTTTAAAGATTTTTTAAAGATGCCTTGAGTAGTCACATGTACATCGAAACACACAGTGAAATGCATCTTTTGTGTAGAGTGTTCCGGGGGCAGCCCGCAAGTGTCACCACGATTCTGGCGCCAACATGGCACGCCCACAACTTCCTAACCCGTACATCTTTAGAATGTGGGAGGAAACCGGAGTACCCGGAGGAAACCCATGCAGACACGGGGAGAACGTACAAACTCCTTACAGACAGCAGTGGGAATTGAACCCGGGTCGCTGGCACTGTAACAGCGTTACACTAACTGCTACACTAGGATGGTGTGTGACTTGCAGAGGAACCTGAAGGAGGTGGTGTTTCCCATCTTGATGCCCTTGTCCTCCTCCTTTGTGGAGATCATGGATTTGAGAGCTGTTGGTGTAGCCTGGGTGAATATCTAGAGTGCAGTTTGCAGATTGTACACAAAGTAGCTAATGTGCACCAGTGGGTGGAAGGAGTTGGAGTTTAGGGCAGTTGATGATTTACCAATCAAGTGGCCAATCGCAATAAGTGAATAAATAAAAACAAAGTTCATGATTTAAGAAGGGAGATATAGAATGTGTCTAGGGATTCACAGACCAAACACCTTAAAATCAATGGTAGGAAAATTAATTCATTCCTTGTAAAAGTCCTGCTTGGAATTATTTGGCAAGATAGATTTAAGATATTAGAGCAGTTGTCAGTTATCTAGATTTCCAGGAAGATGCCATGTAATAGATGAATGAATAAGATCAGAACATATGGGAGACGGGAGCAGTGGCTCTCTACATAGGTAGCCTGCTTTAAAAGAAAAGGTGGAGAGTTATTTACTGTGACACACAAGGAGGACATTGAGCCCATAAGTTTGTCAGATCGAGCCACAGCAATCCCATTAGTCCCATTTCCCCATAGCCCTGTAAGTTGCTCTCTCCATGTGCCCATCAACTCCCCTTTTATATCTCTTGCCAGTTATCTACACAAGGGGTTATTTACAGTAGCCAGTTAATCTACCAGCATATCTTTGGGACGTGGGAGGAAACTGCGAGGATGAACTGGCTGCGATATCTGCTCCCCCTTTGATTGCTAGTGTGAATTCAGTCAATGTGGCTAGGCTGCTACTGCCCTTCCCTCGTGTCTCCATTCATGTCCCTCCCAGATGATGGCCCTCTAGAGGAGGACTACGCCACTGGCCCCAAGTATTGCTGTAGCTACTTACTGCTAGAGTAAAGCTTCAAGACCACTTGAAGAAACGGGCAGGGATATCAAGCTGTAAGGCTTTCAACACATCCGTGTTTGGCACAGCTCTTTTGAAGATAAAGCACTGGGGGAGATCCACATGGTCACGGAGAATGTGGAAACTTGGCTCAGAGGGTGTGTCAAGGTGTTCCCAGGATTGAAATGTCTAATAAATGAGGGCAGGCACAGTAGGTAGTGGTTAGCGTAACGCTATTACAGCGCCTACGACCCGGGTTCAATTCCAGCCACTCTCTGTAAGGAGTTTGTACGTTCTCTCCATGACTGCGTGGGTTTTCTCTGGGTGCTCTGGTTTCTTCTCGCATTCCAAAGACATACAGGTTAGGAAGCTGTGGGCATGCTATGTTGGCGCTGGAAGCGTGGCGACACTTGTGGGCTGCTCCCAGAACACCAAGCAAAAGATGCATTTCACTGTGTGTTTCGATGTACATGTGACTAATAAAGATATGTTATGTAATACCAGAGGTTATGCATTTAAGGTGAGAGGGGGTAAGTTCAAAGGAGATGAGTGGGGCAAGTTTTTTTTTGAGTGGTGGGTGCCTGAAATGTGCTGCCGGGGTGGTGGTGGAGGTAGATATGATAGAGGCATTTAAGAGGCTCTTAGGCACATGAATATGCGGAGAGTGGAGGGATATGGACATTGTGTAGTCAGAAGGGATTAATTTAATTAGGTGTTAACTTACTAGTTTAATTAGTTCAGCACAAACTTCATAGGCCGAAGGGCTTTTCCTGTGCTGTACTGTTCTATGTTCTCTGTCGACAGCACCCAAGGCCAGGGTCAAACCTAGGTCCCTGGAGCTGAGGCAGCAGCACTAACTGCTGCACCGTGATTTCAGAACTGGGGAAGCTGGAAATGGAAATGTGGACACCCACAAGAATCGGTACTTGGCAGGGTCACTTTCCTGAAAAACGTTGAAAGTAGAGGATAGTTGCATGCAAATTATGTACACAAAATCAGTCTTAGAGCTATGTTGATCGCAGGCCTGATTGTCAGTGAAATTACCCCAATAACCTCCACTCTGTCCAGGAATACTTTCATTCTATGCATCTGAAAGCAATGGAGAGTTATACTAAGAAAGGATGAAGATGGAGGTTTGAGTGGAATTCACGGTGGGCTTAGACCAAATACCTCTTTCTCATCTATACAATCGATATAATTCTATCTGACAGGCATATTGGTCTGAAGCAGCAACTGAGTTTGAGTTCTGATTGTTCATAGCTGCCCTTTTCATGTTGGCTGATGTTCAGAGTATGCTTGGAACTGATTTTTGTTGGGAGTTTCAAGATCTTTTAGGTGCTGTCTTGCCAGTGTTCCATTCTGCAAGTAGACAATGCTCTTTCACTGCCAGCCCTACTTACTACAAGTACTTCCTGTTCCCATCAGATACTCTCACAGCTGCCAGATCCAGCCACTCAACCCAATTGCTCTCAGAACCTGACATCCAATTCAGAGTGCTCTTAGCCTTATTCAAAGCTGGTTAAGGTAGATTAAGATATCTTAGTCACATGTACATCACAACACAGTAAAATGCATCTTTTGTGTAGAGTTTTCTGGGGGCAGCTTCCAAGTGTCACCATGCTTCCAGTGCCAGCATAGCATGTACACAACTTCCTAACCCATACATCTTTGGAATGTGGGAGGAAACTGGAACATCTGAAGGAAACCCACACAGTCACAGGGAGAATGTACAAACTCCTTACAGACAGTGGCTGGAATTGAACCCGGGTTGCTGGCGCTATTATGGTGTTATGCTAACCGCTACACTACTATGCCTGCCCACGGTTGTTCACTGAGTACCACCAGTTCACCTCCCTAGAAGACAAGTGAACTTCAAAGCTGCTTTCGTACTCTGAAAGCTTCTATGTACATTGTTTCCCCACTTTAATGCCTCTGGAACTGCTATTATCTCAAGTCTCATAGAATTATCTATCTATCCAATAAAGCCCCAGACCCCAAGCACACTGCCTGAAACTGTATTCTCGGTTCTCCTAGGTTTTCCTGAGTGCTCCCAGACCACACTGCATGTGGAAGAATAAACATGGGATATAATTTACTGTTGGTGCATTAATTATGCATAAAGTGAGATTTAATTACTTCTCCCATTTTTGGAGCACTCATAGGGACACATGACTTCACTACATATTCAGGGCCATTAGAGCAGAATTCAATTCTCCCTCCCTTGCTCAAAGTGCAGAGTATAACAGCTATGCTTTGTGTCCAGCCTTAGAAATGTGCTTGCCTTGTTGACAATAGAACCAATATCAAAAGTGAAGAACAAGTTATTTTACTTGCACCTGGGGATGTGGACGGCAACAACAGAATTTATTGCCTCTGAACTCTAGGCCGTTAAGAGTCAATCACATTGGGGGGTCTGGGGAAGGATGAGCTTTCTTTTCCTGAAGAACATCAGTGAGACAGATGGGATTTTACGACAATCTGGTAGTTTTAAGGTTATCTATACTTGTATAACTTTTAATTCCAGATTTATTTATTCAATTGAATTTAAATTCCCCAAATGTATGGTGGGATTTGAACATCTTTTCACTGAACTAATAGTCCAATCCTCTAGATATAGGTCCAGCAAGTTAGTCATTACTTCTTCTTAGACAGTCTCTTAGGATCGAGGATAACCTTTCCTCCACTCCAGTTTTGTTGGGTCTGAGGTTTCTGAGGGCAGTTTGGAAGGTGGGAGCTCTTCCATTGATGGGGCAGGAGGTGCTTGACTTGAGCTAGCTCTTTTTGTTGCTTATCACAGCTTCCATGTGCTCATGATGCTTGGCCTTGAGTTTCTCACTAAATCATGAATGCTTCTATTCCACTTTTGAGTGTCATTGGCCAAGATGCTCAAGAGTCATTAGAGATGTCACTTTTTTTTTAAGGAGGCTTTCAGCACATCCTTGAATCTATCCCTCTGCCCACCTGGTAATCTCTTCTCACGACAGAGCTCAGGATAGAGAATCTTTCCGGGGTATTGTATCAGACAGGCAAATGATGTGGCTTTCCCAGTGTAGCTGAATCAGTATAACTAGGGCCTCAGGGCTGGGTGTGTTGGTTTGGGAAAAGAAACTGATGTTGGTTCTGTGGGGCCCAGGACTTTGGGTAGACAGTGTTGGTGGTATCTTTCCAGTGCCTTGAGATGTTTGCTGTAGGTACTCCAGGTATCAGAAACATATTGTAGGGAAAGGATTCCTGCTTGCTGGTTGACCATGAATTTAGTACCAGGTATGACAGATTAATCTTTAAGTACCTCAAATGACTTGCCACACAACCAATATTCCCTCAAGTAACATTAACTGCTCAGTACAAGTGATTGAGGACCAAGTTCTAAGGCAATTGTCCTTACTTAAATAGACAGTGGTTAGAGTAGAGTTACCTTTGAGGGACTTGGTCTCCAATGTCAGAATGGCGTGCCACTGACTATCAAAGCTAACCTGTTTCAAATAAATACCAATAACTCTATTCAATTTACCACATGTGCATCAAGTAAGGGACTGATGCAGTCTTCTGCTTGGGATTTATTTTATCATTTCCCCTTGAACACTTGGCAGCATCTGGTTCACCAACATCCTTTAGGGAAGGCAAATCACTTTCCCTATATATTCCCACTATTATTGTTGAATCTTAACTCCCAGCTTAGTTCATGGGCAAAAAATGATTGGTAATAAATCCCAGAAACATCCAGATGGCATGAATGAATAAGGATGAATCCAAAACTAGGATCATTTTCTCTGGAATATCGGAGGCTGAGGGGAGACCAGATAGAAGTTTATAAAATTATGAGAGGGGTCATATGGTCAACAGTCAGTCTCTCCCAGGGTAGAATTGGTTGCCCCTCATATTAATCCCATCTCCCAGAACTTGATCCATAGACTTCTATATCTAAACGATTCAAGTGCTCATTGAGACACTTCATAAATGTTGTCAGCAAACCAGCTTCAACTATTCTCTCAGGCAGAGCATTCCAGGTACTCACCACTCTCAGGGTGAAGAACATCAGTCTCAGATCCCCTCTAAATCTCTTTCCCCCTTCCCCCAGGAATGGATACTGAATATTCCCGGATTTCACTGTTTTAAAAGGGATGGGGTGGGGGAGTGAGGGAGAAGAGGAGGAGGAGGGGTGGTGTTACTGGTCAGGGATACTACTATAGCTGCAGAAAGGGTGGATAATGTAGCAGGATCCTCGTTGAGTCAGTATGGGTGGAAGTTAGGAACAAGAAAGGAGCAATTACTCTACTGGGAGTATTCTATAGGCTCCCTGGTAGCAGCAGGGATACTGAGGAGCAGATTGGTAGTCATATTTTGGAAAGGTGCAAAAATAACAGGGTTGTTATCATGGGAGACTTCAGCTTCCCAAATATTGATTGGCACCTGCTTAGTACCAAAGGTTTAGATGGGGCAGAGTTTAAGAGTGTCCAAGACTGATTCCTGTCACAGTATGTTGACAGGCTGACTAGAGGGAATGCCATATTAGATCTAGTATTAGGTAATGAACGGGCTCAGGTGACAGATCTCACGGTGGGTGAGCATTTAAGGGACAGTGACCACCGCTCCCTAACCTTTAGCATTGTTATGGACAAGGATAGGAGCAAAGAGGACAGGAAGATATTTAATTGGGGAAGGGCAAATTATGAGGCTATAAGGCTAGAACTTGCGAGTGTGAATTGGGATGACATTTTTGAAGGGAAATGTACTATGGAGATGTGGTCATTGTTCAGGTCTCTTGAAGGATGTTAGGGATAAATTTGTCCAGGTGAGGCAGAGAAAGAATGGCAGGGTGAAGGAACCATGGTTGACGAGAGGTGGAACATCTAGTTAGGAGGAAGAAGGCAGCATAATAAGGTTTAGGCAGCAAGGATCAGATAGGTCTCTTGAGGAATATAGGGTAGTAAGGAAGGAACTTAAGGGGTTGAGGAGATCCAGGGGACATGAAAAGGCCTTGGCGTGTAGGGTTAAGGAAAACCCCAAGGCATTTTTCACGTGTGATCAGCAGAAGGATGACTGGAGTAAAGGTAGGACCGATTAGGGATAAAGGAGGGAAGATGTGCCTGGAAGCTGTGGGTGAGGTCCTCGATGAATACTTCTCTTCAGTATTCACCAAGGAGAGAGGTCTTGATGACGCTGAGGACAGTGTTGGTAAGGTTAATGTTCTAGAGCATGTAGCTATCAAGAGAGGATGTGTTGGAGCTGTTAGAAAACATTAGGACAGATAAGTCCTTGGGGCCTGACGGAATATTCACCAGGCTGCTCCATGAGGCAAGGGAAGAGATTGCTGAGCCTTTAGCTAGGATCTTTGAGTCCTCGTTGTCCATGGGAATGGTAATGGAGGATTGGAGGGTGGCAAATGTTGTCCCCTTATTCAAAAATGGTAGTAGGGATAGTCCAGGGAATTATAGACCAGTGAGCCTTGCGTCTGTGATGGGCAAACTGTTGGAAAAGATTCTTAGAGGTAGTATCTATGGGCATTTAGAGAATCATGGTCTGATCAGGGACACCCAACATGGCTTTGTGAAGGGCAGATCATGTCTCACAAGCCTGATAGTGTTCTTTGAAGAGGTGACCAGATAGATTGAGGGTAGTGCAGTAGATGTGGTCTACATGGATTTTAGTAAGGCATTTGACAAGGTTCCACATGGTAGGCTTCTACAGAAGGTTAGAGGGCATGGGATCCAGTGAAGCTTGGCTGTGTGGATACAGAATTGGCTTGCCTGTAGAAAGCAGAGGGTTGTAGTGGAGGGAGCACATTCAGATTGGAGGGCTGTGACTAGTGGTGTCCCACAAGGGTCGGTTCTGGGACCTCTGCTTTTCGTGATTTTTATTAATGACTTGGATGAGGGAGTAGAAGAGTGGGTTGGCGAGTTTGCAGATGACACAAAGGCTGGTGGTGTTGTGGATAGTGTAGAGGTTGGTCAAAGATTGCAGAGGGATATTGATAGGATGCAGAGCTGGGCTGAGAAATGGCAGATGGAGTTCAATCCGGAGAAGTGTGAGGTGGTACACTTTGGAAGGACAAACTCCAAGGCAGAGTACAATGCTCATGGCAGGATTCTTGGAAGTGTGGAGGAGCAGAGGGATCTGGGGGTCCATATCCACAGATCACTGAAAGTTGCCTCACAGGTGGATAGGATAGTTGAGAAAGCTTATGGGGTGTTAGCTTTCATAAGTCATGGGAGTGAGTTTGAGCTGCGAGGTAATGACGCAGCTCTATAAAGCTCTGGTTAGACCACATTTGGAGTACTATGTCCAGTTCTGGTTGCCTCATTATAGGCAGGATGTGGAAGTGTTGGAAAGGGTGCAGAGGAGATTTACCAGGATGCTGCCTGGTTTAGAGAGTATGCATTGAGGAGAGACTAGAGCTAGGGCTTTATTCTTTGGAGAGGAGGAGGATGAGAGGAGACATGACAGAGGTGTACAAAATATTAAGAGGAATAGGTAGAGTAGACAGCCAGCGCCTCTTTCCCAGGGAACCAATGCTCAATACAAGAGGGCATGGCTTTAAAGTAATGGGTGGGAAGTTCAAGGGAGATATCAGAGGAAGGTTTTTTACCCAGAGTGGTTGGTGCATGGAATACATTGCCTGGGGTGGTGGTGGAGGCGGGTACATTGGTCAAATTCAAAAGATTACTAGATAAGCATATGGAGGAATTTAAAATAGAGGGATATGTGGGAGGAAGGGGTTAGATAGTCTTAGGTGAGGTTTAAAGGTCAGCACAACTTTGTGGGCTGAAGGACCTGTATTTTGCTGTACTATTCTATGTTTACCCTAAGTTTATGTCCTCTAGTTTAATCTACCTCTATGGGAGAAGGTTTCCTGCAGTCTCTCCTACCCATCATAGTTTTGTATACCTCAGTCATGTTCCCTTTTATCTCCTCTTCTCCAGTCTCTCATAACTGAACTGCTTCAACCCCACTCTTGCCCCTGTGCCTTATGTTCCAATGCTATTAGTTCCACTGTCAATCATTCTGGAGCCTCCCTCCTCCCTCCTCCCCCACTCCCAACTCCTATCCTCTATCTGTTGAGTGAATGAGATTAATTTTAATGTGTGTTACTATTCTCCGTTCACTGCATTTTGTTTTCTGAAATTGCTGTTGTTCATGTCATCAGTTCTGTTTTCTCTTCTGTTTACTCAGTGAATTTGCTTGTTATATAATAGACTGTTTGCTGCGAGTCCTGTCATTGAAATAGATGAGAAAGAGGGAAGAATTAATTGAGGTGTAGATAAATGACCTAAATTAAATAAAAGATGTAATTCCTTTGGAAGGTCAACATCAATTGGTAGTTGGTAGAAGGGTGATGAGGAAATAGATTTACCACTCAAGGTGATGTGGATCAGGCACTCACTGCTTGAAAAGGTGTGAAAGCCTGAAACCCTCCCCACATTTAAACAGGTCTTGCATGTTTATTTGAAGATCAGTAATCTGCAAATCTACAGACCAAATGATGGAAAGTGGGATTATGATGGGCAGCACAGCACACACAATGGGCTGAACAGTTTCCTGGGTTGTACATTCTGTTTCTATGATTATATTCAACGGTAATGAGCGTCAGAGAAGGAAACCAGCCTCGGAGCATCACTGCAGGAGTTCCTCAGGACAAAGGTTGCCCGTCCTCTGCTGCTGAGCCAATGGCCATCTTCCATCATAAGATCAGAAGAGGAGATAGTAATCATACAGTTTTCAATCCATTCATAACTCTTCAGATAGTGGACCACTCCATGGCTGCATGCAGCAAGGTCCAGACACCTACCAGGCTTGGGCTAATAAGTGCCAGGTAACATTCATGCCAAAAACCTGCTTGGCAATGGCAAAATCCAACAAGGGTAATCACATGCCATTGACACCAAATGGCATTACCATCCCCATCAGTAATATTCTGGATGTCACCATTGATCAGAAACTCAAGTTGGTAAATTGGTTTATTATTATCAAATGTATCAAGGTACAGTGAAAAAACTTCTCTTGCATGCTATCCATACAGATCATTTCATTGTAACAGTGCATTGAGGTAGTACAAGGTAAAACAATAACAGAATGCCGAATAAAGTGTTAGTTACAGAAAGTGCAGTGCAGGTAGACAATAAAGTGCAAGGTTATAAAGAGTTAATTATGAGGTCAAGTCTATCTTATTGTACTAGGGGACCATTCAATCGTCTTATCACAGTGGGATAGAAGCTGTCCTTGAGCTGGGTGGTACATGCTTTCAGGCTTTTGTATCTTCTGCCTGATGGGAGGGGGAGAAGAGAGAATGTCTGGGATGGATGGGGACTTTGATTATGCTGGCTGCTTTACCAAGGCAGTGAGAAGTGTAGACAGTCCATGGAGGGGAGGCTAGTTTCTGTGATGTGCTGAGCTGTGTCCACAACTCTCTGCAGTTTCTTGCGGTCATGGGCAGAGCAGTTGCCATACCAAGCTGTAATGCATCAATTGGAGCTATTCTATAAAACCAGTCAGAAAATTCCATGGTAAGTAACTGGGTATTCTGTCACCTTAAAGCCTTCCAAACATCTACAAAGTACAGGTGATAGGTGTGACAGAATATTTGCTCCTTGCCCGAGTGAGTGCAGCTCAACAACACTCAAAATCTCAACCGTGTCCTGAACAGTGTCCCATCCACGACTGTAGATATTCATTCTCTCCACCACTGACATACAGTGGCTACGGTGTGTGCCACAGATAAGATGCTCTGCAGATACATGCCCAGGCCACTCCAGCAACACTTCCCAACTCCACATCCTCTGTCACAAAGGGCAAGGCCAGAACATGCCTAGGACCATCATGTGTGGTTTCCCCTTCGACCTGTACACCATACTGATGTGGAAAATACTTATTGTCACTCATTCTTGGTCAATGACGCTAAACCCTAGAACTCTCTCCACCTTCACCGCCTTCTCAAGGAAAAATAGGGGGATGGGCAATAAATGCTGGCCTTGCCAGCAATGTGCAGAACACACAAATTAAAAAAAACATCTGCTGATCATTATCTGGCCTTTGTAGTTGTCTGAACTGCCTGCTGAAGTGGTTGAACAAGCCAGTTAATGCTGGGTATTAAAGACCATGTCAGAGGTGTCCATATCCTGTGAATGAATTCATTTCAACTACTGTACAGGAACAGCTGCCACCAGAATATTCATGAATGAGCTGGGTGGAACCTTTTCTTCTGAGTGAGAAAGCTGAGGGTTCAAGTCCCACTCCAGAGCCTTGAGTGAAAGAATTTAAGATTACTTTCAGTGAGGTAGAAAAGGAGGACTTCACTGTCGGAGTTGCCATCTTTTGAATGAGATGTTATATTAAGATGCTCTCTTCAACCTTCAGTGGACAATCCCATGACACCTGTTCAAAGAAATGCAGCAAGACCCCCTGGTTTCCTGACTGGACTTTATCTCCCCACTAAAATCACAGAGAACAGATTATCAGATGAAGGGTATTGACCGCCCATTTCCCTCCACAGATGCTGCCTGACCCACTGAGTTCCTCTGGCAGTTTGTTCTTGGCTCCAGATTCCAGCATCTTCTGTCTCTGTGTCTCCAGATTATCAGATCAGGAGCATTTTGCTATCTGTGGAGCTTGCTGCGTCCACTTTGGCTGCTGTGCTTTCTGCATTATAGCAATAACTGCACTTTAAACTGCACCTACTCAGAGGTATGAAGGAGGCTATATAAATGCAAGGCTTTCATTCTTTTAGCAGGCACCTAGGAAGTGCCAGAGACCAGTAAAGAGTGCAAAAGAGCTGTGGTTAATTGCAAACATTGGAAATCCTGGCCTGTTTTTCTTTCAGGAATTCCTCTGAGAAAAATTGCTGTCTTGAGAAACAAGAATTTGACTACTCTGTAACTGACAACTCGCTATTGGGAGCACATTCTCCGAAATCCACACTTAAAAGCTCTGAGATTTGGTCAGCAGTAATTCATTACTGAGAAGACAGGCATCCTCTGTTTTTTGGCTGAAAGAGGAATTTCACTTCTCTTTCATTCCACCTCCCCATTTATTCTGTATCTTCAAATGTTTCCATTATTCTAAGCACTTTCATTTGAATTAAGAGTTGATGTAGATTAAAGGGTGCTGTCAATAGTCTGACATGCTAACTTGTGCTGAATATTACAAGGTATATAGACTGGAAACTAAAGATGTGGACCTTTGCAAGATATTTTCTTACCTGAATCAGGAAATTTGGTCATTATCGGAAGTAATTCACCCTTTGGTCTTTGATGCTAAGTGTATGCAAGAGTACCAGCTGGGCTTGCATTTACTTCCATGCAAATCTGGGAAAGGATGAGTAACTAATGGAAAGTTCTCTCTCAAGATGGGTTAGAGACCAAAGAAGAATTTCTCCCAAAGATGTATCTTTTTCCCAGGGTCGGAATGTCTAATACAAGAGGGCATGCATTTAAGGTGAGGGGGGAAAAGTTCAAAGGAATGTACGGGGGCAATTTTTTTTTACACAGAAACAGGTGGGTTCCTGGTATGCACTGTCAAGGGTGGTAGTGGAGGCAGATACAATCAAGGCATTTATGAGTCTTAGAGATAAGATTTTTATTAGCCACATGAACATTGAAACCCAGTGAAATGCATCTTTTGCTTAGTGTTCTGGGGGCAGCCTGCAAGTGTCGCCACTCTTCCGGTGCCAACATATCATGCCCACAACTTTCTAACTGGTATATTTTTGGAATGTGGGAGGAAACCGGAGCACCCGGAGGAAACCCACGCAGACACGGGGAGAATGTACAAACTCCTTACAGTCAGCAGCCGGAATTGAATCCAGGTCACAGGTGCTGTAACCATTATGCTGACTGCTACACTACCGTGCCTGTATATACACATGAATATACAGAGGATGGAGGGATTATGGACCATGTGCAGGTAGAAGGGAATAGGTGTCATTAGCTTAATTAGTTTGGCACAGCTTTGTGGGCTGAAGGGCCTGTTCCTGTGCTGTACTGTTCTATGTTCTAGGTTCTAAGAGGGCATAAGTTTAAGGAGTGGAAGGAGTGTTAAATGGAATCTGAAGGGTAGGATTTTTACATTGGAAAAGGCAGTGGAATTACAGATTGAATTACTATGTTTTAGAGGCATTCAGACAGACACTTAAATAGGCAAACATAGAAGGATACAGTCCTAGTACAGGCAAATGAGATTAGTGTAGATGGGCAAAAAGGTCAGTATGGACATAATGGGCCGAAGAGTTGTGCTGTACAACTCGATGGCTCTAATATAGGAGGAAAACTTGGACTTCCATGTGTATTTCCCATTGCTGTTAAAATTTCTTGAGGTTGTGGGGGCAGACACATTAGGGACATTTAAGAGACTCTTAGATAAATGAAAGAGAAATGGAGGGCTATGTGGGAGGGAAGGGTTAGATAGATCTTAGAGCAGGATAAAATGTTGGCACAACATCGTGGGCCAAAGGGCCTGTACTGTGCTGTATTGTTCTATGTTTTACAGCCAGTGAAGTACTTTTGAAATATACAGGCGGTGCCTGGGTTACAAATGTCTGACGTTTATGGACACCTGTACGCACGAACAAGCTGACTTATGAATTTTTGACATTATGAACATTTTCTGATGAATTTTTAAACCATTATTCGAAACAAGTTAAGCTTCACAGGTGAATCTGTGAGGTGAATTAAGTGATTTAGAGTTGGCCAGTGTGGTTGGAGCATGACTGAGAGGCTGTACGCTGCCGAGACGACAGTTTTCAGTGGGAATTAGTGGTTTGAGCTGCTGCTCGGAAGTCCATATGGATATGGATTTGCCAGCTTCTGCAGGGCTGCAGGCATCTTCTGCCAGGTGGGAATGAGGCATTTCTGTGTGCATTCTCTCCACACCGCTAGCTGACTCCAAACTGCAACAATCAGGACGAGCCAAGTGGAGCTGGGAACACTGAGCAAATTCGCTCATTGAGTCAGCAAGGCTGGCTGGTGGCCACTCTTCCCGTGCCGGCTCACTCTCTTGTTACAGCAGTTTCTGTGACCCTCTCCCACACACAGTCTTTGCTTATTTCCCACTGACAAAAAAAAATTGGATTACAAACAATTTAAGACATCTTTATTAGTCACATGTACATCGAAACACACAGTGCAATGCATCTTTTGCGTAGAGTGTTCTGGGGGCAGCCCGCAAGTGTCACTATGCTTCCGGTGTCAACATAGCATGCCCACAACTTCCTAACCCATCCGTCTTCGGAATGTGGGAGGAAACCAGAGCACCCAGAATAAACCCACGCAGACATGGGGAGCACGTACATCCTCCTTACAGGCAGTGGCTGGGATTGAACCTGAATCGCTGGCACTGTAATAGCGTTACACTAACCTCTACACTACCGTGTCAGGAACAGGAGCCCTGTTGTAACCTGGCGACTCCCTGTCTTGACTGTTGAAGTGTAGTGGTCAAATTTCATGCAGAAGACTCCCACAAACAGTAGCACAACCTGGTGATCAGCTTTTGTGAAGTTGTTTGAGGTATAAGTATTGGGCAGGCCACTGAAGACGTTGTCTTACTTTCAAGTAATGCCATAGGATCTGGCTGAGAGAGTATACAACTACTTGGTTTAACATTCTCATTTGGATGATGGTAACTGCGATAGTCCACACTATCTCAATAATTCACTGGAGTATAAATTCAAATTAATGCCAAAACCTCAGGCAAGGGTTTTGAACCCAGATCTTTCAGGCCCCCTTAACTAACCAACAGCCTGCATACTTGCCCATGCTAGTCCTTGTTTGGTATTAGCTGTTGGCTGGATTTGGACCTTACTACACGAGGTGGAAGGTAATAACTTCTGGCATCTACTTGGATCAGAGCTTAAAGGGTGTTTCTAACAGTGAGCTTCTCCACAAAAAAAGGGGGCAAAACTAGAGTCGGTTGATGGGCTCTTGTTGTAACTCCAGAGCAATGCAAGGATGACATCAGGAATGAGCCTCAAATGAACCTATTTTTCCCACACCCCAGCAGCCATTGCCAGGAGGCAGAGGATCCCAGCACTGAGAGTGCCAACATCCCTCTGCTCTCCATCACTGTTTAATAGCTTAGGACCTGTCTGGTGGATGGTGCACAGAGGACCTAGTGGTCTACACCTGAATAACAACAGCAACTATGCCTCAAAAGTACACATTTGGCTGTAAAGTGTTGCTGGACTTTCTGAGGCTGTAAAAGGTGCTAAATAAATAGCTTCCTCAAGATTCTTTCCATTGTCCAGGAAATGGCAGCCTGCGTGGACTTGGTATGGATCCCGCAAACTAAAACTTACCAACTTTTTTCCTGTTTGCTGTAATCAGCTCTACAAATCTGCTTATTGCAAATAATGTCATCATGCACAAATTGATCTGAAGATAAATTGAGCATATCTTCTCTGCATCTCCTTGGTGGATTTATGATTGCAATAAAGCTAAGTGCAGCCCCTGTCTGGTGCTGCAGGGATTTTTTGACTTAATTTAGGGAAACAAATGTGCCTTGGTGCTTAATGTAAAGTAGAACAGCAAAAGCAATTGGCTTTGCCATCTGTTTAACTTCATAGCTTGTATGCCATGGAGTAATTTCCAGATTTTTAACAATTTTTTAGTCATTAATTTTTCTTCCAGCTCACAGTTTCACAAGTATCTGGAGGACCATTTTATTGGTATGAAACGGAGTTATTTAACCACTCTATGAGAAGCCTGTGGTTGTGCTACACTTTAAGAGAATACTGAAACTGGTTTAAAAGTTGACAAGAATGAATCCCATCAACATTTCCAATCAGGATGTTGGATATGCTGTTCAGGGAAGCAAGCAGTGGAAGTCAAACCATCCATGCCTCTGTAACTCTCGGCTTGACTACTCGAATGCCCACCTAGCCAATCTCCCACCTTGGACCATCCATGCGTCCAGTCAAGCCTCGGCTGTCCACGTGCTAACTTGCACGTCACCTTCTTCACAGACTTACAATGGCTCTTGGTTTGGCAAACCCTTTTTTTTAAATGTTCTTCTTTTCAAACTCAATCCACATTTGATGAGTGTATTTTCTGCTAGGAAGCCTTAGCATTGAGAACAAAGAGGAGGGTGGGGGTTTTATTCATTGGAGATTAGGAGACTGAAGGGTGAATGCATTCGGTCTCTTTCCCAGGGTGTAGACAAGCACGGGAGCGTAGCAGCTAGCATAACACTATTACAGTGCCAGCAATCTGGATTCAATCCCCACCAATGTCTGCAAGGAGTTTGTACATTCTCCCAGTGTCTGCGTGGGTTTCCTCCGGGTGCTCCGGTTTCCTCTCTCATTTCAAAGACGTACAGGTTAGGAAGTTATGGGCATGCCATGTTGGCGCCAGAAGAGCGGCGACACTTGTGGGCTGCCCCCAGCACATTCTCAGTAACGCAAAAAGACGCATTTCACTGTGTGTTTCAATGTACATGTGACTTATAATTAGAGAGCATATGTTTAAGGTGAGAGGGGAAAGATTTAATAGGACCTTGAGGGGCAACTTTTTTTACACAGTGTGGTATGTATGTGGAATGAGCTGCCAGTGGTTGAGGCAGGTACAATAACAACTTCTAAAAGACAGTTGGACGGGTACATGGATTGGGAGAGGCTTAGAAGGTAATGGGCCAAACGTAGGCAAATGGGACTAGCTTGAATGGGTCATCTTGGTCGGCACGGACCATTTGGGCTGAAGGGCCTGTTTCCGTGCTATATGACTCTATATGAATCTTTGAAGAAGGCTCAGGAGAAATTCCATGACCGGTATGTTTCTAGCCTGGTGGTGAAGAAGGCATTGCTGTACTGGATTCTGGGGAATGAGACAAGCCAAGTGGTAAATCCCTTCTGCAGACACCAGAGACTCCAGGTGCTGGAATCTGTAGCAACAAACTATCTGCAGGAGGTAGTCCACAGGTCGAGCAGCATCTGTTTGGGGGGGGGGGGGGTGTTGGTGGTGGTGGAGAAAGGAATTGTCGATGTTTTGGGACAAAACCTTGCATTGGGACATGAATTCCTTCTGCACCCTGTCCTAAAGTGTGACAGCCAGGGCACAATACTCAATTTGTGGTCAAACTGGTGTTTCAGGCTGATTTATTGTGACTTCCTTGCTCTTGTGCTCTGAACAGAAAACCTAGAATCTTGTATGCTTTATAATGGATTTTTTTAAACTGTCATTATTTATATATATAAAAAAAAGTTGGTTTATTAGTCAAAAAAGGGGGATACTTATCATAGAAAGAGTGCATCAAAGGTTCACCAAGCTGATTCCAAGGACACCAGGAACTCTGAGTAGGCTAGGCTTGGACTCTCTTGAATTTAGAAGAATTAAAGGCGATGTTATTAAAACATAAAAAATCTTACAGGGCTTGAAGGGCAGATGTATTGGTTTATTATTGTTACTTGTACCGAGGTACAATGAAAAACTGGTCTTGCAAACCAATCGTATAGGTCAATTCATTACACAGTGCAGTTGCATTGAGTTAGTACAGAGTGCATTGATGTAGTACAGGTAAAAACAATAACAGTACAGAATAAAGTGTCACAGCTACAGAGGAAGTGCAGTGCAATAAGGTGCAAGGTCACAACAAAGTAGATCATGAGGTCATAGTCCATCTCATTGTATAAGGGAACCATTCAGTAGTCTTATGTATGGAGGATGCTTTCCTTGTCTAAAGGGGATAGAACTGTGGCAGGGGTCACAGCCTCAGAGTAAGAAGTCAGACTGAGATGGGGAGAAATTTCCTCATTCAGGAGATGGTGAATCTTCAGAATTCTCTACTCTGGAGAGCTGTGGATGCTCTCACACAGCAAGGCTGTTGGTAGATTAAATGGCTGCTGTAAGGTCGCAATTGTGTAAATGAGTGGTACAATCTGGAGGAAGTTGATGTGAATGTGGGAAGCATAAAATGGGATTTCTAACCAAGTGTTTCAAAAGATTTTTTTCATACTAAACAAGATTAAAAGAGAAATGAAATGTAAAAGAAAACTCAAAAAAAAACTATAGTTGTTGGAAATCTGACAAAGGGTCTTCAACCTGAATCTGTTAGCCCTGTTTCTCTTTCCATTGCAAAATACGAGCTGCTGGAGGAACTCAATGGTTCAGGCAGCATCTGTGGAAGAAAATGGACTGCTGACAATTTGGGTAGAGATCGAAACATCGACTGTCCATTTCCCTCTACAGATGTGCCTGACCCACTGAGTTCCTCCAGCGGCTAGTTTTTTGCCCCAGATTCCAGCATCTGTAGTCCCTTGTGTCTCTGTAGTTGCTGCCTGACCTGCTGAGTGTTTCCAGCAATGAATCTTCAAAATTTTAAACTTAAAGCATTTAATATGTTACATAAAATATATTGGGCAGAATAAAGAAGGCTGATTAAATAAACCTGGACTGTCAAAATTAGGAAGAATAGTTGGGGAGGTTGTTTGGCTATTGTTCCTTACTTGTCTCTTTGAAAGAGCCTCTAATTTGGTCCCAAAATTTGCTGCATCAAAGCTGTCCTGTTCATCACCCCCTGATCTTGTTATTTTGCCAATCATCTTCAACAGAAGAAACAAAAATTAAAAGAAAATATGGTCTATGAGTGACTATGTTTTAACTTCGTTTTTTGTTTACCAATCTGGTGCAACCTTCTTGGATCTGCCTGCACTCAAGGTTAATTTCAAACCTACACTTTAATTGACTCAGTTAATTACACAACCTAAGCATCCACTGGATGCTGGTGGAGGGCCATTCTCTGCACACAAAGTGGATACATAAAATAGATTCCGATTTAACCAATGGTTATTGCTTTATTTATGAACTGCTTTGATGAGCATCTGGCAGAGAACATGGCTGATGGTTCTTCAATCCAGAGGACTAAATATTCAGCGGGCATTCATATTCATGCCTGCTGGGAAATGCCATCTGCAGAAAGTAAAATGACAGATTGTAAAGTCAGAATGGTACCTTGAAGCATTCACTTTGTTACACTGGTCAGAATCCACAGGATTTCCTCTGAATTTAGTGTACATAATGTGTACACTAAACCATACAATATATGTACATTACATCCATGTGTACGCTGTGGTATATATGTAGTGTACTCTTTCCTACTGTTGATTAGTAGGTAAGTGACAAGTTACGAAGCACACACCATTTATTAATGGTAGTCAATACTCAGTGAACAACTGGCTGTTACAACAATGCATCAAACCCCATACCACATGATGCATAGTTCTTAAAGGTACGTATGCACTCAATATATATCACACTGGTTTTCCTGTAACAAACCCATCCCAACAACAGCTTTCTACATGTATAAAATCATTGTCAATTTATCCACATGTCAAATTACACAGTTGACTAATTTGCAAAGATACATTGGTACCTCACTTAACTCACGATGTATTCCCAGGAATGGGGATGGGGATGAAGATTTGCAGGGATGTTACTGGGAATGGAGGGCTTTGATTATAAGGAGAGACTGGGTAGGCTGAGTCTTTTTTCCCTGGAGCACAGGAGGATGAGCGATGACCTTACAGAAGTACATAAAATCATGAGGGACATAGAGAAGGTAAGTAGCCAAAGTCTTTTCCCCTGGGTAGGGGAGTCCAAAACTAAAAGGCATGGGTTTAAAGTGAGGGGGAAAGATTTAAAAGAACCCTGAGGGACAACTTTTTCCACAAAGAGGGTGGTACCATACATGGAACAAGCTGCCAGAGAAAATGTTAGAGACAGGTACAGTTATGACATTTAAAAGGCATTTGAACAAGTTCATGGATAGGAAATATTTAGAGGGATATGGGTTAAATGCAGGCAAATGGGACTGGCTCAATTAGGCAACTTGTTCGGCACAGCCAAGTTGGGCTAAAGGGCCTGTTTTCGTGCTGTATAGCTCAATGACTCTAATACAGCCAGTGCGTAAATGAGTCATTATGGCATTATATAACGGAGATGCTCTATAACCAGGAACTTGGTGTGTACTCTGCCTTCCCGGCTGCTGTGCCTGGAACATAGTTAGGGGCTCAGTCCCCTGCTGGCACTTCTGCAACTCTTAAATTGTTGAAGGGATCTCATTATTGCAGGGCTTGGTGCAGAGTGAGCCACAGAGGCAATGTGCAATGGCTGCCTGTGAGGGCTGGTGTTGGACAGGTGGAGTGAGTGGTACTGAGGGGTGTGGTTCAGGGCCGCACCCTGGCCAGGACAATGAGTGTGGCCATTGCAGGGGACCAGCTCCATACGCTGACAGACTGCCTGGATCCTATGGTCTCTCTCCTCAGCTTCTGCTGGATGTGATGGAAGCTGTTGTATCCCCCTCGCTTTGGTTGGCTACGTGGCTCTCCCTAGCTTTGAGACTTCCTTCTGGCAACAAGTCCAATGACCATCAACCACTTGAGCTTGTTACTGGAGAGGAGTATCTGTGCTGGGGAGAGCTGTGCAGCCAAATAAAGAGCAGAGGAGACAGCAGCTTCCATGACATCCGAGAGGAGGATGGGTGCAGCCCTGAGCTGCTCCTCTCAGCCCTGAGTGACATCCCCCGACCCCACCCACCCACCCACCCACCCAACGCCAGTCCTCACAAGTAACCTCTGCACAGCATCTTGGTAGTTCACTCAGACCGAGCGAGAGGCAATGGGATCACTGCCTCATTGTTTGTTGGAACACCAGTAGAGAGTAGGCATTCATGCCAGGTTCTTGGCACAGCCTCATTGGATGTCTTTTTTAAAGTGCGGAACATGTACCTGTGAGCATTCCAACTGGAGGATCAAGTGCACTGCAATGGAATAGTGTTCTGCAGGGGAACACTAAGTGTCTGTACATACAGATCATACATACAACTAAGCACAAATCCTGTCTGGTTTTTGACCTCTCAACTGCAATCTTCACGCTATAAACTAAATTTAGCATTTCTGCAATACCTACTCCCAGTGCTGATAATCCCAATGGGTTATCTGGTTAATACCTTCATGTATAATTAAAATAAAAACAGAAAATGCTGAAAATTCTCAGCAGATCTAAACAGCATCTGTGGAGGGAGAAGCAGAATTAACATATCACTTAAATATTCATCAGAATGTTTGGATTCATATATAACTAATTGTACATTGTACTACAATTGTTACCACATCATAGCGGTACATTATTTTACATATATTTTCTAAATTGCAACCTCTAAACTTATCACAGACCAATACCCCCATTAATGACAACTGTCCAAAAATTACTCGTTATCACCTGAAGCACTATAATATCTCCTCAGTAACAAAATTATGTAATTGGAATCCTCCTTAAGCCTTCCATCTCTGTATCTTCGTGAGCACTCTCCGTCATACAAATTGGCTTCCTGCAGCCTCTGTTCTCTCTTATGAAGTTAGACTATCATTGCCTCTAACCTTCCTTCACTTTGGCCATAACTCTTTTCAACCCCTCTTGATGCAGTTCTGCTGAACTGTATTGAGTCCACATTAGTATTGTATAGTATTGTATTAGCCACTGTCTGTAAGGAGTTTGTACGTTCCTCCCGTGTCTGCATGGGTTACCTCCGGGTGCTCCGGTTTCCTTCCACATTCCAAAAGACGTACGGGTTAGGAAGTTGCGGGCATGCTATGTTGGCATCAGAAACGTGGCGACACTTACGGGCTGCCCCCAGAACACTACGCAAAAGATGCATTTCACTGTGTGTTTCGATGTACATGTGACTAATAAAGAAATCTTGTCTTATCTAGTAAGTCCAAATCTACAGCAACAACATTAGTGGGATCTTCAGGATCAATGAAGTGCCTCCACAATCCATTGTCAAAGTATTCAGCCACCTCATAAGTCTGTGAATAATACTTTTGAAGAAGGGACTGAAACATTGATTGTTCCTCTTTCCACAGATGCTGCCTGACCTGAGTGTTTCCAGCATTTTCTATCTTTAGTTTAGATTTCCAATGTCTACAGTTTTTTGGATTTTCATTTACTGTTGTATTCACTGCCACTTCTCTTGCAGAAATCCCACCCTCAAAGAAGTTCTCTGCTTTCCGGTGGGAATTCCACTTGGCCCTTTTGCCTTGTTCGCCATCTCTTTTCCTTCGAGTCTCCAAGAAGGTGTTGACCAAAACTCACTTCCACAGTCACATCACTTTCCTTAGACTCCAACTCATCCTGCCTGGATCTCCACTCAAATTCCACCCATCACACTTTGGACCCAGCTGGTTATTTCAAGATACCAGGGAGGTATGTTCAAATATCCAGAGTTTCTCAAGGCAATGTTGTCATTGCATCCTGAGAACCAAGCTTTATGCCATATGTTGGCACGTGCATTCCCCTGACCTCTGACTGCAATAACATCAGCTCACTGTATCTCAAAGTTGTCAAGGTCCACTGTTCCATTTTATTCTCCATTGCAGTCAATACTAAGTTCCCACACTCTAACTCCAGCCCTTCAAACTTGCAGTTCTGAAGAGGAGTCCTGAAACTGAAACATGAACTGTCTCCCTCTTTCCACAGTTGCTGACTGACCTGTTTCTATCATTTTTGCTTTTCTGTTGCAAACAGCAGGAGTCTTTCTCTTTCTCAAGACCTGTGCTGCCTCATCCTCTGTAACTCTCTCTACACAAGCTGCCATGGGGACAAGGGAAAAGAAGGGGAATGGTGGCAATGGAGGTGGGGGAACGGGTGAGGAAATGGTAAAAAAATGTGGGACGGGAAGAGGGGCCTCAAGATGGGGTCCTCTGGACACATGGGGCAGGTCAATCATGTCCAGGACTTGTGACAAAGAGAGATCAGTGCAGAGAGATACTTAATACATGAAACATTGGCGTAGATAGGGTAGACAGCTGGTATCTCTTCCCATTGTCAAAATGTCTAATACTAGAGGGCTTGCGTTTAGGTGAGTGGGTAAGTTCAAAGGAGATGTATGGGGCAAGTTTTTATACAGAGAGAGGTGAGTGCCTGGAACATGCTGCCAGGGGTGGTAGTGGAGTTAAATACGATAGAGGTGTTTAAGAGGCTCTAAAATAGGCACATGGATGTACAGAGAAAGGACCTTGTGTAGGCAGAAGGGATTAGTTTAGTTTGGTATTTAATTAGTTCGGCACAACATTGTGGGCCAAAGGGCCTGTTCCTGTGCTGTACTGTTCTAGTTCTGTGTTCTACATGACTGGGGAGGGGAGGCGTGTATCTATAAAATATAAAAAACGATATCCTAGTGGGAACATTTTAAATCATGCATGATTCACTATTTCTTATTTTGAATGAAGATCGAAGGGCGTGACCTTTTGATCCAATTTATAATAATTAATGAGTAAATAATTAATGAGAGATGCATACATTGATGCACAAATTACAATGGTTCACGGTGGCAGGATGTGTCTTATCCTGATGGACTGGATGGGAATAGGAAATGGGTGCTGATACTTCAAAGCCTGCGCAAAGTTAATTTTTGGTGCAATTCATGCATAAATAACAGGTGTTTTTTTTCTAATCTAATTTCCTGATGGTTATGGTGTTGTTTCACTTGTTCTACCTTTCATTTCATTACTTCTCCAATGACTACCCTGGTTTTGATGTGACCCTTCAACCCATTATTAATCTGTCCACCCTGGCCTTTCTCTCCTTTTCTCCCCTGCCTCTCAATCCCTGCCTTTGTACTTGCTCAAAGAAGTGAAAAGTTAACTCTGTCACACTCTCCACAGTTGCTGCTGAATGTTTCTAGCATTTGTTTATTTATATTTAAGCTTTGCAGCACCTGTAGCATTTTGCACTTGCCTGACAAGTTTCCCACTGACTGTACCAGATCTGCTCATGCAGAGAAAGACACTAAGCAGAGTACAGAATCCATGCTTATTGGCTGTTGGTCTCTGAGCAGCTCTCATTGGGCTGCAACCAGTCAAACTTGGGGCCAGTACAGAGAAACCCAGGAGCATCTCAAGAAGGCAGCTTAACCAAACAGAAGCCTAAAGCATTTGTATTTGGGACAGGAGCAAAAAAAAACTGCTGGAGGAATTCAGTGGGTCGGGCAGCGTCTATGAAGGGAAATGGACAGTCAACCTTTTAGATCAAGACCTTTCATCTGGACCGGGATCTGGTGTCTAAGATGAAGGGTCTCGACCCGAAACATTGACCGTCCATTTCCCTCCACAGACCCGCCTGACCCACTGAGTTCCTCCTGCAGTTTGTATTTGTTTCCAGATTCCAGCATCTGCGGTCTCTTGTGTTTCTATTTGGGACAGAGCTTTACCTGGGGTACTTCAGTAAAATATGCATTTTAAGACACCATTCGTTCACTTGCTTTTGAAGGAAATAGCTGTTCTGGTAAAATTCAATTATTTCTGTTGGACATGAAACATTTTAGTTAATGATAAACCAATACTCCTAAACTGGGTAATCAATGAATGGCTTCCTAAGTGGCACAGTACAGAATCCTGATTCAATAAATGGCGCAGAGCAGAATGATATACTGTGAGATTAATATTACAATCATACTTTAGATATATATCTGATTTGCTTTCATAGTGCCAGCAACATTATTGTGCAAGAACTGCAAGAGGAATTGCTACTTATTGTCAATGTATCAGGCTTTTAAGAGTCTGTTATCAGATTTGAATTGATTACAACTCTTTTACAAATTGCATTTTCGCTGATGTTCATTTTTTTGTGAACTCATCTTCCCAAATATTATTCATATTCTCAACAGTGTAGATATGATTTAGCAGGGTGGTTTGACCTGCTGGAACAAAACACACAATTATCCGGAAATATAAAATGTCCACTTTCTTTTATATCCTCATTTACACCAACAGTAGTTGGTTCACACACACACCTAATGGAGAATAGAATGCATTTAGGATTGCTGACACAGCTGTTCCTATATTGGGAAGATTGCATTGCTGAGAATCAAGAACGTTTAGACGTTGCTCAAAGACGACGTCATCTTGGTCTGCAACACACACCGAGCACTGGGGTCCATATTGAGGAGGATAAAATGTTAAACTTGTATCAAACCTTAGTTGGGCCACACTTGAAGTACACAATGAACTGTTCCTAAGAGCATAATTTAAGAAGTAGGAACAGGAAAGGTTTACGCAGCCCTTTGTGCCTGCTCTGCCTTTCAATAAATAGATGCCTGATCTGATCTCAGCCTCAGCTCCACTTTCCTGCCTGTATTAACTATTGAATTCTCTATTGACCAAAGGTCTACCTATGGAAGTCTTAAATGTATTCAATGGGGTGGAGAATTCACAATTCTTTGAGAGAAGAAATTCCTTTTCATCCCCGTCTTAGCTCAATGACTCCTTATTCTAAAAGAAAACCTTGTCATTCCAGATTTCCATACAAGGAGAAACATTTCTCAGCATCTACTTTATCAATCACCCCAGTAGCCTTAAATGTTATAATAAACTAAGATCTCATTCTCCGGTGCTCTTCCCAATGGGCAGCGCAACGCTCCTTCCCCTTTTATACTCCAGAACATTGAGCTGCCAGTCCTGCCCTTCCCTCAACCACATTTCCATGATTGCAACAATATCATAATCCCATGTGCTGAACCAATGACTCAATTTCCTTTGGCTTTACACCTGATTGCTGATGATGTGTTATATTTTCTGGCAGTTCAAACATTTTGCCACTTTAACATAGGGCAGATGACTTGCATTACATGTGAACAGTACTGCTGCCATTATCTCTCTCTGATTGTAAATCACAGTTACATTTTTACCTTGGGCCGGGCAAAATCCTTTGGCATTCCTCAATGCCATTTCTATTGAAGTAGCAATTCTATACTCAAGGCCAAAATATGATACCCTGTGTGTTTAATAATTTCAATTCAATTCACTCATCAATCAAACAACAAACTTATCATTATGCGCATGGTCCAGAAAGACCTTTGCTGATACAAATCATTCAACAAGACAATGTACTCACTGACAGTTTCACCGACCTCTCTTTCCTAGGTCCAAATGTATATCTCTTTAGAATTTCTGGTGGCTTAGAATTGCAATGATATTTTTATTTTGTGGACTACTTTGTTAAAACAAAATATGTTTTGCATTCTGTGGCACTAAAAGATTTACAAATTTACTATACGTTTTGGAAAGGATAAACAGCAAATGCTGGAAATCTGAAATAAGAATGGAAGATGCAGAAAAACTCAGCAGGTCAGGCAGCATCCATAGAGAGAGAAAGAGAGTTGATTGTGTAGTTTGATGACCATTCTGATGAAATGTCATCAACACAAAATATTAACTCTGCTTCTTTCTCCACAGATGCTGTTTGACCTTTGAACCATTCACTCACTCCACCATGATGCACAGTAGCAGCAGTTTGTACCATCCACAGGATGCACTGCAGCAACTCACCAGGACTCCTTAGGCAGAACCTTTCAAGCCCATGACCTCTATCAGCTGGAAAGACAAGGGCAGCAAAAGCACTGGGGAACACCATCATCTGGATGTTGCCCTCCAAGCCACACACCATCGTGGCCTAGAAGTATATCGCCGTTCCTTCACCGTCGCTGAGTCAAAGTCCTGGAACTCCCTCCCTAACAGGACTCGAGGACTACAGCGGTTCAAGAGGCAGCTCACCAGCATCAGCACCTTCTCAAGGGCAACCAGAGATGGGCAATTAAATGCTGGCTCAGCTTGCGAAGCCCAGATTCTTTGAATGGATATTAAAAACTAGTATTTCTGGCGTTTTCTGCTTCTATTATACATTTCAGCAACAAGGAAGGCTCTGTTGCACTCCCATGCAGCACAGAGTCAGAATCAGTTTTATTATCACTGACTTGTAAGATATGAAATTTGTTGTTTTACAACAGCAGTACAGTGGAAAGATGTAAACTTACTATAAATTACAAAATTCAGCAGGTACATTCTTGTCATCAATTTCCACTGTGTTATTTACTCTAAGAATAATTTTGTGTGTTTTCTGTATGAACTGCAAAGACCATACATAAAATCCTGCCCACCAAGGCTTCCAATATGTAACCAGATTGTGTTCTTCTGCTCTAGATCTCATCAAAATGACAATGTCACACCAGAGTGCACAAGTGCTCCCACCATTTTGGTAATTGGTTTATTATTGTCACATGTACCGAGATACAGTGAAAAACTTTGTTTTGACAGATTATTCCAAACATAAGGGCATCGAGGTAATACAAAGGGAAAAATAATAACAGAATGCAGAAAATCAGTGGCTGCATCCTCTGACTCATCAAAGGTTCCTTTCCTGGTACAATCCCCATACTATAGGTAACTACCTAAAACTTGTGAACTGCAATGAATTAAGTGCAGAGATTTAGAGGGAATACGGTAATAGATTTGAGCAATAAATATGAATGTCTAAAAGAAAATGGAATTTGCTAATTAACCACAGGGAAACTGGTCAGAGGCTGAAGAAATGATAAAGACACATGGTACAATGAAGTCAGTGTGACATGCAACAGGTTGCTTGGAGACCTGAGGGGCTAAGAGATGAGGCAATGTCTACTTGCCTTCCTGAGAGACAAAGAACCAAGAAACTAGCTAACTTGTGGCTGAAAGTGAGAGATAAGGCCCTTGAAAATAAGCAGCTGTTTGAAGTAGTGCTAGGTCAACTGGCTATGGTGGTCATTACACAATGTGAGTCCTGCCAGTGGCCTACTGGGCAGTCACTGAACAAGGTCAACCTGATCATGCAGTCTGCAACCTCAAAATGGGGTATAAGAAAGAGTATCCTGAGGTTCCCCTGTTGTGTTTGGTTGTTATTCTCTCTTGTGCCTATACCTCCTGTTACTTGTTCAGGGTTAGCTCATCAGAGCTGTCAGAACTTCAAACTACCTCTCTCCTGAAGATAATATTGACCTTCTCCTTTCTATCCAGTTAAGCCTCTGGAAAAACTTACCTTCCTGCACATTATATCCAATCTCTGAAACGTTTATTCTTGTCGCGAACTTACAATGTTTGCGGTCTTCTTACCAAAATATTGGTAATGCAGGGAATATGGAGAGGTGCAAAGAGACTCGTGGAACTGGATTATTCAGCTTTGTAGCTGCATTCTGCACGTCTATGCTACATTCATTTACTACAAGGACCAACTTCATGAAAGAATGATGATCAACATCATTTCAGGAGCTTTTGCTTTCGAAATGCACACAAAGACTACAAGTTGTGCAAAAAAATCACAGGTCAGGCCTCAGCTGGAATTTTGTGTCTAATTCTGGGTGAAACATTCTGGTAAAGGTCTTGCTGAGGTTTGCGCAAATGAAGAAAATGGGATTATTTTCCTCAAGGTGGTTATAAGGAGATTTAACAGGTTTTTAAAACCGTAAAAGGACTTTGGTGGAGTGAATAAAGAAAAACTGTTTCATTGGTGGAAGGGACAGGAACCAGACAACATTGATTTAAAGTGATTGGTGAGAAAGCCGGACAATGTTTTCTCCTTCAGTGAGTTGTACTGATTTGGACTGTGCTGCATGATGGGTGGTGGGAGCTGAATCAATAGCAATTTTCTAAAGGGAATTGGATAAGTACTTATTTGGGAGAAAATATTTGAAAAGAGATAATGGAACTGACAAGATAGCTCATTCAAAGAAGAACACAGATACAACAGGTCTCTCTCTATATTGTCTTTTCTATGGCTCCAGGAAAATGTTTCCACTTCTGGGGAGCCTGAAACTGGTGGTGTAAATAGCCACTAATAAATTCAATGGGGAATTCAGGAAACATTTCTAAAGAGGGGACATAAAGCTGGAACATGTTACTTGAAGGATGAATTGAGGGGGGAGAAATTGCACAGGTATTATAGCTCTACCAAAGCCTTTACGTGAAAATACAGGGTGGTGGGGAGGAGGAGGGGAGGAGCCATCATAGAGTCCAGTTGACAGATGTCGATCAAAAGGTCTGTTAAGATCAGGAAGATAACTGCTCAAAGAAGGAAGGGAGTCATATTCCACAGGAACTTTCAAATACCAATTGAACACCTGCTTGAAAAGGAGCAATCATAGAATCCTTGCTGCAAGAGGAGGCTATTGAACCCTTTGGGTCTGTACTGATTCCTGCAGAGCAGATTGTCAGACATGTCACCATTCCCATTACCCTGTAAATTATTCTCTCTCAAGTGCATATCCAATTCTTCTCTCAAGGCACTGAATGACTTTGCTTCCATCAGCCCTACAGGCAGTGAATTCCAAAAATTCTCCAAAATTTTGAATCTGTGTCCCCTGTTTACCCTCTCGAGACCAGTGTTGATCTTGTGTTCTTCCTCTCGATCTTTACTCCATGGAGAACAAGCCCAGCTTCTCTAGTCTAAACAGTTTGTATGATTACAGGGAAAAACTAGGCCATCAAACCAATTTGAACTTCTTGTTCAAAGGACCAGTTGGAGTCATAGAGCACTGCAGCACAGAAACAGGCCCTTTGACCCATCTAGTCCATGCCGACCTGATCTTCTGCCTAGTCCCATCTACCTGCACCCAGACCATATCTCTCCAAACCCCTCCCATCTAGGTACCGATCCAAACCTCTCTTAAATGTTCCAATTAAACCCACATCTACCTCTTCTGCTGGCCAGACCATAACACAGGGAATGAGTTCTTTCTCTGTTTTTGGTTTCTGTGACCTAGAAATTCTAACACTTAGCACATAGATTACGTGGCTCACAATGGAACTTTATCTAAAACCTGATTAGTACATGTGATTAAGTCCATTGTATGCATCCGGCACACTTCTGCATTTCCTGTCCGGGTCCACTGACTCAGAGAGCTTCCACTTGGTAAGTGCAGTGATACCAATCAGTGTGGAGTACTGAAGTTTTGCACAGACATACATGTATGTAAGTATGACATCATCTATGAAGCATTTGTATGCATGTGCATAGTCTGAGAAGCACCTCAAATAAACCAGAGTTCCTCTAGAGCTCAGGACACAAGAGACTGGAATCTGGAGCAAGAAACTGCTGGAGGAACTCAATGGGTTAAGCAGCATCTGTGGGGGGGGGGGGCAGTGGGGAAGGAATTAGAACATAGCATATAGAACATTACAGCACAGTACAGGCCCTTCAGCCCACAATGTTGTGCTGACATTTTATCCTGCTCTAAGATCTATCTAACCCTTCCCTCCCACATAGCTCCCCCTTTCTCTATCATTCATGTGTCTATCTAAGAGTCTCTTAAATGTCCCTAATGTGTCTTCCCCCACAACCTCTGCTGGCAGTGCATTCCATGCACCCACCACTCTCTGTGTAAAAAAACTTACCTCTGACATCCCCCTTATACCTTCCTCCAATCACCTTAAAATTATGTTCCCCCGTGTTAGCCATTGTCGCCCTGGGAAAAAGTCTCTGACTGTCCACTTGATCTATGCCTCTTATCATCTTGTACACCTCTATCAAGTCACCTCTCATCCTCCTTCTCTCCAAAGAGAAAAGCCCGAGCTCACTCAACCTATCCTCATAAGACATGCTCTCCAATCCAGGCAGCATCCTGGTAAATCTCCTCTTGTCAACATTTCAGGTTGAGACCTTGCATCAGGACTGAGAGTGGAGAGGGAAGGTAGCCAGTAGGAAGGTAGTCCTTGGTTACATTGGCTGCTTTCCCAAGGCAGCGGGAAGTGTAGACAGAATCAGTGAAGGGTGGGCTGGTTTGCATAATGGACTGGGCTGCATTCACAATTCCCTGCAATTTCTTACTGCCTTGGACAGAAAGTTGCCATACCAAGCTGTGATGCATCTGGATAGGATGCCTTTTATGGCACATCTGTAAAAATTGGTAAGAGTCATCGGGGACATGCTGAATTTCCTTATCCTTCCGAGGAAGTAGTGACGTTGGTGTGCTTTCTTGGCCATAGCGTCCACATGACTGGACCAGGACAAGTTGTTGATAATATTTACACCCAGGAACTTGAAGCTCTCAACCATCTCCACTTCAGCACCATTCATTGTTGTGGTGAAAAATGGTGTTTTTTTTGGATCTGAGGGAGGATGCAAACAGTTTGCAGCTGGTTGAAGGAAAGGTTGAGATCATTGTTAAGGTTAAAAAACCTTAGAATATTATCAAATTTTGACCTTTTGGTAAATATTGTCCAATATTATGCCAGAGTTCTGGTGGACCTTGCCACAGGACAGACATTGCTACATCAGTGACAGAAGTAAAGAGATGATGGAGATGGGAAAAGTGTACCACTGCTGTTATAGAAGTCTTGGTAGTGGGTCCCTCCTAATACATTACAACACCTCTCACATGCGAAAGCTTGCTTGGAATGCCTCCACTTACAGAGGACGGGCAGTTATAAGACATATTATGGACAATGGCCAGGAAAGCCCATTGCCTTTGTGTTGTGAACAATAAAAAAATGGCAGGAGGAACTGCACAGATGTAAAATGAGATGCTGGGCGTCATATTTGAGATCACAAGGTTCCACCAGTTCTTGTTAGGTGGACCATTTCTGTTAGTCACTGACCACAAACCCTTGATGGTCATCTTTGGACATAGGTCTGCCAATTCTGCAATGGCAATTTCAAGAATGCAGTAGGAGACATCCTCCTGTCCCAATATGATTATGATATTGAATAGTGAGCATTCATATAGAATGCCCCAGTGATGCGTTTTCAAGATTGCAGTATGAATTCACTGAGACATTCATAGAAAATGCAATATTCAAACTTTGGACAGCTATGGATGACTTCCTGTAACAGTGGTGGAGATAGAGAAAGTGAAGCAGTGTATAGACTAGTCTATGAGTGACTGGATTGATTTGGTCAAAGGTTTGGATAACAATATAAAGCCTTTCCATCACATACATTATGAGTTGTCCACAAATCCAGACTGCATCAAATGGGGTTACAACCAAAGAACTAAGCAGCTCTCAAACAGGTGCTTTCATACACTGAAGAAGTTCTAAGCCACCTATGTCTAAGACCCTGCAGAACAGCCAATGTAGCCACAGCTTATGCAAACCATGTACAACTAAATGATGGCATTTTCCGCAACTTTAACCCAGCATGTACTCAATAATGCATCTATGTATTGTCCTCACTGATATTTCAATTCCCACTCAAACTTCACTTTTCTGAGGAGCCATGGGAATCTTCTGGAGAATGCTCAAGTAAAATGCGAAACTTATTCACCTGTCGCATCAGAGCGAGTGTGGTTATTCAGTTTTGAACTCCTGCATCCACATGGAGGGGAGGTGTTTTGTCTGAATTCTAACCTGGATTTCGACAGGCACCTGAGCAGGCAGGGGGTGGAGGAATATAGCCCACGTGCAGGCAAATGGGATTGGTTTAAATTGGCATCAAGTTTGGCACCGACATCGTGGCCCAAAGCGCCTGTTCCTGTGCTGTACTGGAGTTTGGAGGTTCTCACTAAAGGGTTTAAGCCCAGATATTGTTCCTAGGACCTCAGCGGAAGCCAGTTGGGACTTGGATATCACTGCATGATCTTGTATAGCTTGAGGTGGCCTTGCAATTGCATTGACTGTGTCTCAGACAACTGCTCCTTCTGTCTGCTTTCTGATATACTAACATCACTTGAATCAGTGAGGGCTGAGAGTTGTTGATTTTTACAGATTTGACGTTGTCTTGTGACTCAGTTGCTTCACCTATGCCTTCACAAGAAGAATAAGTCTTGAAGAAGCAAAATAGATGAAAGTGATCTCTGGAATAGACAAATGTAGGCCTTTGTATAGTAAGTTGCTATTTCTGTCATGGCCTATCAAAGGAGGTTTACGAGTATGTTGTCAAGGTTCGAGAGTTATTGTTATGAGGAGAAACTGTCAAGGCTGATGTAATTTCCTTTGCTACAGAGGAGACTCATGGCAGATCTTATTGAGCTATATAAAATAATGAGAGGTTTAGCCATGGTAAACAAAAAGGACATGTATCCCTTGGTAGCAAGGGGTGTAGATTTAAGTTAATTGGTAGAAAGATTATAAGGGAGTTGAGAAAATATTACCTCACTCAATGAGTGGTGGGGGTTTAGAATCCACTGCCTGAAAGGTGGAAAACATTCCCTGAATGAACACTGGAGAATCATAACCTGCCCGAGCATGGGCGAAAAGGTGGGTCATGGGATAAACCCAAGGTCCATTTTTTGACCAGCAAGGTATTATGGGTTGAATGGCCTCCTTCAGTGCCACAAGTTTCTGATCCCATTGGAACACTAACGCTGTTTGTGGATCAGCCAACACAAGGGGTGTTCCATCAGTGGCGCTAACAATCGTTTGCATCTTATTCTTAAAATACTTTTAATCCTGAAAATGAATGTCTATGAGTGAGAATAGTTCTTGTTAGACTCCTCATCTTCGTGTGCGGGTGTTCCTTCTCCCTTCAGGCACGGTAGTGTAGCGGTTAGCGTAACGCTGTTACAGCGCCAGCGACCAGGGTTCAATTCCGGCCACTGTCTGTAAGGAGTTTGTACGTTCTGCCCATGACTGCGTGGGTTTCCTCCGGGTGCTCCGGTTTCCTCCTACATTCCAAAGACATACGGGTTAGGAAGTTGTGGGCATGCTTTGTTGGCACCGGAAGTGTGGCGACACTTGCGGGCTGCCCAGAACATTCTACGCAAAAGATTCATTTCACTGTGTGTTTCAGTGTACATGTGATTAATAAAGAAATCTTATCTTATCTTATCTTTACACACAGTTAGTGAAGAGGAAGACTCTTAGTTACAGTATACATCAGCAGTGCTTATATTTGTCATCAGACTCATTATGTGTTAGCACATCATATTAGAACAGCTACTGCACTCCATTCTGACAGAGAGCGCACTCATGAACAGCAGCCTTGCAAGTCTGCAAGCTCTTACACAGTATAAGAAAGAAAATTTAGGAATTCTGCACAATGATGGGTATAAACAGGACCTCAGACAGTCTTGGATTCATAAGGAACCAATGCTTATCTTCCTCCTTATTCTATTGGAGCCCTCATTAACCATCAGCCAACTTGGTGAAACATTTGGACATGTCATTTGCTTCTGCCATAAGTTTGATAGGTAGTCAGAATATCTTTGTATCCTGTCTTCATATTTCTCCTCCCTCTTGTATGTATCCAAGGACAGAGTGATCCAGTGAAGTTGCCCTCACAACACTTTGTATTGTTATCCACTCACTTCTTTTACCAGCAACATTTCAGAACCATTCACCCCTAGAGATTGAAGATGACATAGTGTCGGTAAATGGGATTAGTATATTCAGATACTTGAAGGTCAGCATGGACATGCTGGGCCGAAGGGCCTGTCCCTGTGCTGCATGACCATCTATCGTATATGACCTGATAACATTTGAGAGGAATGATGTATCATGAGTGAGCAAGAAGCTCTTGTTGAGACATAGTAGCCAGGCACCTCACACAGTCCCACATGCAGTTGAGTGGCATCTAGACTAAACACAAAATTAGGGTTAAGAAGCCTACTTAACCCAGTGTCATGCAGCACTCTGATAGAAAGCAGCAGGCAAACACAGAAAGTAGCTGGGGATTTACATTGTTCCTCTGTTCTTTCATGTGGTTTGTTCTCATGAAGGTTGGTGAAGGGCATTAATTGCATGGTATTATATTGGAAGTACACGTGAGCAGAAGGTACTTAGAAAAATATAGACTAAACATTTAATGCATCGTTAGAGTTTGAAATTTTCAGTTTTTATTTCTGGTGCAATTAGACAAGACAAGATATCTTTATTAGTCACATGTACATCAAAACACATAGTGAAATGAATCTTTTGCGTAGAGTGTTCTGGGGCAGCTCGCAAGTGTCGCCACTCTTCCAGTGCCAACATAGCACACCCACAACTTCCTAACCCGTACGTCTTTGGAATGTGGGAGGAAACTGGAGCACCCGGAGGAAACCCATGCAGTCATGGGGAGAACGTACAAACTCCTTACGGACAGTGGCCAGAATTGAATCCGGGTCACTGGCGCTGTAATAGTGTTACGCTAACCGCTACACTACCCTGCCTGCCCCACATTTTCACCAGCATACAGCAAAAACAGGTATTTTTGGTCAATAAAACACTTCAGTCTAGAGACATAATAACTTTAGAGCTCCATAACACACAGCTGAATTGAAACTGGTAAAACACATGCAGACTCAAAATAATATTATTGAAATTTACCTCTGCCGATCAGGGCACCATTGTACCACCACTGACATTACACCCAAAAGGCCAATGGTATTGATCACTGTCAACATGAGTGTTTTGAAAGACAGATGCAGCATTCTTAAAGGAAAGAAAAAGTCAAGTTTATTATCATTTGTACATGTGTGCACAGGTGCAATGAAAAACTTATTTGCAGCAGCATCACAGGAACATAGCATTAGAGACACAATATTCACAAGAAAAACATAAATTAAGAATAAATTATACACAATTTTTACAAGAAAGAACACAATTAGAACAAAATGAAACAAAGTGAATTTTAGTGCAAAGTGATCAAAGTGGTCATAATGTTGCTAAACTCTAGTGATCGGAGTATGTCAGTTGGAAAGGAATTGTAAGCTCTACCTGTTTGACTTTTATAACCAACATGGAGTATTGTCAGTGAGACAAAATATAAAATTCGAAGTAGACTTTCTGGGGTGCATTTCTGTTTTTTTACCTCAGTACTTGACTTCAAATTAAATCAAAATTCCAGTGCCCAATGATTATATCTCACTTACAAACAAAGACGGCTGAGGTTAGAGGCCAATCATATCCACAGGATATTGAAGCATCCTCTGGGCATCTTTAGCTGGTTCATCAGTAACCTTCCCTCCATGATCAGATGCGGAGGTTTTGGATGTTTGTTGAACATTGGACAGTGTTCAGTTCCTTTCACAGCGCACCGATTACGCAGAAGTCCACCACCGCCTACAGCAGACCCGGATAATGTTCAGGCATGAACTATTCACACCACAGATAATCCAGGAAATGGCTGTCTCCAACCACAGGAATTACAGCCACAAATACAACAGTAAATACTGGAAATACTCAACAGGTCAGACAGCATCTGTGGAGAGAGGAACAGTTGATTTGCTGGATCAGTCCTGACCCAGCAAAGTTGACCCGAAACATCAACTGTTTATTTCCCTCCATAGATGCTGCCTGACCTGCTGAGTTCCTCCAGCATTTTGTGTGTGTAGGTTGATTTGCAGCATTATTTCAGATTTCCAGGATCTACAGTATTTTGCTTATAGATAATAGTCACTTCCCTTGGCTTTCAATGGCATTACCATTTCTAAATTCTCCCAGCAACAACATCTTCTAAGTTGTAATTAATCAGAAACTTAACTGAGCCACAAATACTGCAGTTACGAGTGTACATACGAGACAGGCTATCCTGCAGAGAATGATTCCCCTCTTAACTCCTCAAAGTCTTTCCATAATCTATAAGGCACAGGTTAAGTGTGATGATATGGAGCTAGGTGGCAGTGTGGGCTGTGAGGAGGATGAAGAGAGGCTTGGGGGGATAGAGACAGGCTAAGTGAATGGGCAAGGACATGGCAGATGGAAAAATGTGAGGTCATACACTTTGAGAGAAAAATAGAAAAGCTGAGTATTTTTTAAAATGGTGGGAGAATGAAAGGTGTTGATATTCAGAGGGACCTGGTTTCATTCTGCACAAATCACTGAAAGTTATCATGCCAAATAATTAGGAAACATATGACATGTTAGCCTTTGTTGCAAGAGGTTTTGAGTACAAGAGTAAAGGTGTCTTGTCACGACCATACATAGCCTTGGTGAGGTTGACCTGGGATATATTATGTAGGCATTTGGTTCACCAAATTGATCCCTGGGATGTCATGGGGGTGGGGGGAGGAGGAATGGGGAAGGAGTGTCCTCTTGTATATGGAAAGATTAAGCAGACGAGCCATGTACTCTCTTTAGTTTAGAAGAATGAGAAGTGATTGCATTGAAGCATACAAAATTCTTAAGGGGCTTGACAGGGCAGACGTGAAGTTGATGTTTCCCCTGGCTGAGGTGCTAGAACTAGGGATCACCGTGTCAAAACAAGGGGTGAACGATTCAGAGAGGAAGAGGAATGTCCACATCCAATGCGAAGCGAGTCTTTGGAGGGTGGTGGGGCTCAGCAGCAGAGTATATTCAATAGATTTGTAAGGAATCACAGGATATGGGGTTAGTGCCTGCCCAAATGAATGCAGCTCCAACAACATTCTCCAAGCCCAATACCATCTAGGACATGACAACCTACTTGACTGACATCCCATCCATGAGTTTAGCTATTCGTGCCCTGCGCCATCAACACATTGAGGCTGAGTGTGGACCGTATATAAGATGCATTGCAGCAACTCATTGAGATTTCTTCCACTGCACACTCCAGCCTCCTGACGTCTACCACCTGGAATCACTGGGGTACCAGCTGTACAGAGACAGCACCAACTGCAAGGTTCTGCCTTCAGTCACACAACCCCCTGACTTGGAAACGCGTTGTCATTTTTTCATCATCACCTTAGAACTCCTTACCTGTCCACACCGTGGGAGTGACCTCATGACATGGATTGTTGTGGTTGAAAAGGGCACTCACCATCAGCTTCCCAAGGACAATCATGGATGCCCAATAAATGCCACGTTTCCTAGTGATGCTCACAACCCCGGGGAGAAATATATTAAAAAGAATGGTAATAAAAGTGCACTTGATGTTGAGCCTGAATAGGCTCAATAACTAATTAATCAATCCTGATCAAAATGATGCCAGCTCCTTAACACACAATCAACTCTGCTGGCTGAACAGACAAAATTAAATCCTATGGATATGGATGTCAGATCCTTTCTTTTATTGACAATTCCATTTTAAGTGCATTTGCACTGTAACATAGTTTCCAAATAACACTTCTGCACCATCCTTAATTAATAATACAAGATGGCCAATTGTGACACATTACTCTAAATTGCTCACAAACTGAGTCTTCAGTCAATAATTGAAAAACTGGGACTGATGATCTTTCTGTTTGGTTTGTTTCTGCAGGAATCAGATTAGATTTATAATTTTACAGCTCAAGGTGCAAATTAGAAGTAATTACATTTGTCAAACTTGTGGATGAATGCATCAAAATCCCGGGTAAAGAAATCAATTCTGTGTTAACAAGTGCCTTCCACGAGAGCCACACCAACAACTGTTTAGGAACATAACTGAGAAGTTTATAAAGCAAGCGCAAAACTGAAGCAATGTGAAAATGCCAGAAACACTCAGCATTTCCATCAGCATCTGCAATGTGAAAAGTTACGTTGCCATTTTGGAGGGCAGTGTGTTGTTGGAGTGATATTGCTTTGTGAACTGTGACAGCCTGTAAGTAAAGATCTTCCAAATGAAGAACAAATGAAAATGCTGGAAACATCCAGCAGGTCAGGCAGCATCTGTGGAAAGAGAAAGACTCTTGAAAGGACCTCTTATACACTAAAGACAAACTCTTGACCTCTCGACCTACCTCATTATGGCCCTTGCATTTTATTTGTCTGCCTGCACTGCACTTTCTCTGTAACTGTAACACTATATTCTGCATTCTTTTTTTTTCCTTTTGCACTACCGCAATGTATTTATGTTTGGACGGCATGCAAACAAAAGCTTTTCACTGTATATCGGTACATGTGACAATAATAAACCAATTACCAATTACAATTTCATCTCTGACACCCTTTCTGTTTTTATTTCAGATTTCTAGCATCTGTGGGTTTTTTTTAATTCTCCTGTCCCTCCCAAGGATCAATTTTCATAGTGACTAACCAAATTTACATTCTTAAATCTTCCATTCAGGTCACAGAGCAATTTTGCGGAACCCCTTTTGTTGATTATATTGTTTCATTTTTAGTTTATTCATTCCTGGGACAAACACTGGGCCTGATTGCCCCAGGAATGAATACACACACAAGATTTCACACGAGACAAGGGAGCAGAAGTAGGCCATTCGACCCATCGAGTCTGCTCCAAAGAAAAGGGAAAAAAGAAAAAGAATGAGAAATGGGGGAGGGGGGGGCAATTAAAAAAACTATTCTAACCCCAGTTTCCGGCCTTATCCCCATATCCCTTGATACCTTGACTAATTAGATATCTATCTATCTATCTCCTCCTTAAACACCACCAGTGATCTATCCTCCACTGCTGTACGTGGCAAGGAATTCCATAAATTCACTACCCTCTGGCTAAAGAAATTTCTCCTCATCTCTGTTTTAAACCTGTACCCTCTAATTCTAAGATTGTGCCCTCTGGTCCTGGACTCACCCACCAAGGGAAACAGTTTGGCCGCATCTACTCTGTCCAGTCCTTTCAACATTTTAAATGTTTCTAAATATAAAACAAAAGTTAAGTACAATAAAATGTTCCACACAGTAGTAGCTGGTGTTCCTGGAGTCACATATAAACTAGACTGGTTAAGAAGGTAGGTAACCAATCCCAAAGGACATTAGCAAAAGGGATTTATCTTTGACTGAACAGTAATTTTATGATCACTATTATTAACATTTTAGTCCAGAGAGGTGAGACTGGAGAAGATGGTGTTGTTGCTCATGGAGAAAAGAAGATTAAGAGGAGATCTAACAAAGCAATATGAGATCATGGCTAGTTTAGATGGTACAACAGTGGAATGTTCAAGGACCCAGAGAACAAAGATTTCAGATTTTGTGCAAAAGACACACAGGAGATATGAGGAAAAGCTTTTACTCTTCATTTTAGTTGGGATGTGAAATTCACTTCCTTAAGGGTGGAAGAAACAAAATCAGTCATTACCTTCAAAAGGAAATTGGGTAGGCACCTGAGAGAATAAATTGCAAAGCTGTGGAGAATAAGGATCTGGCCACTTCCATACCTATTCAAGGAGTTTGGAAGTAGCCAGGGCAGACACACTGAGCAACCTTGCTAAAGAATGGAGCTCATTTGAGCAAGGTTTACAAACAGGGCCTCAATGTCTAACAGGAAGACATTAAGCGGGAAACAGACGCACTGTCTGCACAACGGGTGTGGGAGGATACAGCAGTGTGAGTGAGTACAGCCGTCCAGGGTCTGTGGAAGCCAGCCAAAGCAGGAAAAAGATGTCAGGACTCAGGAAATCTGTAAGGATAAGTCAACAGCAATGCTGTACATGGCCCAAGCCCTGACCAGTTATTTGCTTATATAATTCAAGAATTCCCTGCTTAACAATTTACTCTTGTACTTTGGAAAGATGCTAAGCCTGAACTGCAGGGCTATCAGAACGGAACCTGGACAAGGAATGTTGCATCTGATTGGAGGCATGCGTGAAACTGTGCGCAAAGCAATAATTCTTAAGGGGGCAGTGTGCTTGGAATACAAATCTTCAGATTTACAGTAAGGCTCTGAAACTATGCAGCTGTGTAATGCGAATGATCAATATTTCTCCACTGATGCTTTGGTTTCAGGGAGAGGTGGTTCAACTGTGCACCACATTTATTGTCTTCCCACTTTCGCAAGCTGGCACATTTTTAAACTGCTGACCACGAGACAGCTGGGTGCACAGGAAATTAAATTTGACTTCTTTTGCCACTTGAAAGAGTCATAGAGAGATACAGTATTGAAACAGGCTCTTTGGTGCACTGAGTCCACATCGACTGTTAAGCACCCACATTTACACTAATTCTACGCTAACCCATTTTATTTTCCCCACATTCCAATCAACCCCACTCTCCTCCTGATTCTACCACTCATCTGCAAGCTGGGGCACTTTACAGCAGCCAATTATTGGTATTGGTATTAGTATTGGTTTATTATTGTCACATGTACCAAGGTACAGTGAAAAACTTTCTTGCATACCGTTCATACAGATCTATTCATTACACAGTGCATTGAGGTAGTACAGGGTAAAAACAATAACAGAATACAGAGTAAAATGTAGTAATACCTAGTGACATAGAATTTAAATTTAAATGTCTGGAACGATTATAGTAAAAGTAATGAGTAGATCTGCAGAGAGCAGCTTGCAACGAGTCACCACCTCCCAACCTGCACATTTTTGAGATGTGGGAGGAGATCGGAGCATCCGGAGGGAAACTTTCCCCCTGTCACCTTAAACCTATGCTCTCTACTATTTGACAGTCTGTCCTGGGGAAAAAGACCCTTTCATAATTATGTATACTTCTAAAAAGTTGTGCCTCAATCTCCGATGCTGCAGAGAAAACAACCCAAGTTTGTCCAACCTCCAATCCACTGCAATCCAGGCAACATTCCGGTGAACTTCTTCCGCACCCTCTCTAAAGCCTCCACATCCTTCCTGTAATTTGGTGACCAGAACTGCACACAATATTCCCAATGTGGCCTGCTGAAGACTTTATACAGCTGCAACGTAACTATTCAATGCCCCAACCGATGAAGGCAAGCATACCATAGACCTTCTTTACCACCCTATTCATTTGTGTTGCCACTTTCAGGGAACTATGGTCTTGCACCCCAAGATCCCTCTGTATGTCAGTGCTCCTAAAGGTACAGCCATTTACTGCATACTTTCTGCTTGCATTTGACCCCCCAAAATACAACACCTCACACTTGTCTAGATTAAACTCCCTCTGTCATTTCTCCGCCCAAATTTCCAACTAATCTATATCCTGCTGTATCCTTTGACAACTTTCCTCATTATCCACAGCTCCACCAATGTTTGTGTCATCTCCAGAATTAATAATCAAACCACCTACATTTTCACCCAAGTCATTAATAAGTATTACAAATAACAGAGGTCCCAACATTGACCCTTGAAGAACGCCACTGGTCACAGATCACAGGTCTCCAGTCAGAAAAACTAGATTGGAAGAAGTCCAGGTGAATTGCTGCTTCACCTGGAAAGACTGTTTGGGTCACTGGATGGTGGGAAGGGAAGAGGTGAAAGGACAGCTGTTGTATCACCTGCGGTTGCAAAAGTAAGTGCTATTCGATGCGGGGTGGTTGTTGGGAACATTAGGCTGGACCAGGGAGATTCAAAGAGAATGTTCCCTGTGAAATGCTGATGGGGGAGGAGAAGGGAAGACGTGTCGGGAGGTGGAATCTTTTTGAGAATGTGGGAAATTGTGGAGGATGGTCTGTTGAATGCGGAGGCTGGTGGGGTGGAAGGTGAGGACTAGGGGAACTTTTCATATCATCGGCAAACTTGGAAACCTTATATTTTGTTCCCTCCTCCAGGATTGAGAGCCAAAAACCTGGAGTACTCCACTCATTACAAACCTCGAGCTGGGAAAGGACTCATTTATTCCACCTTTTTGTTTTCTATGTGACAGCCAGTTTTCAATCCATGCTAATTCACTTCCTCCAATACCTTGGGCTCTTAATTTATGCATCAGCCTCTTATGTGGTACCTTGCCAAATGCCTTTTGGAAATCTAAACATACAACATCAACAGGTTTCCATCTATCAATTCTCCCTGTCACATCTTCAAAGAATTTGAGCAAATTTGTCAAACCTGATTAACCTTTCATAAAACCATGTTGATTAGGTTTGCTTATGTTCAGCTTTCCTAAAGGAATAGTTATTTCCTCTGATTACTGAACCGAGTATCTTGCCAACTAACTGGCCTGTAGTTCCCTGCCCTCTGTCTTCCTCTCTTTTTGAACCAGGGAGTCACATTGGCAGTTTTCCAATGCCGTCCTGGGGGTTAGTGAGTTCTGAAAAACAATGGATCCACTATCCCTGCAAGCAGTGCACTCCAGTGTCTTGTGCAGTGCCAGTAGTGTGTACTTTGAGTTGTATTGGATGGTTTCAATCTTGTTAGCTTTAGTTGCTGTCTTCCACATCAGATTAGTTGTAAAGCTTTAGTTATCTGCACAGAATAACAGCAAGATTAGTTTAATCCTCAAACTCTTACAGAATGGTTCCCTACAAATGTGAATATTCTGTGCTGACTGCTACCAACAAGCTGCATGCCATATTTGTCTAAATTAAGAACTGTGTGCCAATATAGCACGGTAGTGGTAGCAGAGGCAGCACAGTAACGTAGTGGTTAGCGTAACGCTATTACAGCGGCAGCGACGTGGGTTCAATTCCTGCCCCTGTCTGCAAGGAGTTCATGCGTTCTCCCCGTGTCTGCGTGGGTTTCCTCTGGGTGCTCTGGTTTCCTTCCACAATCCAAAGATGTACAGGTCAGGAGCTGTGGGCATGCTATGTTGGCGCCGGAAGAGTGGCGACACTTGCGGGCTGCCCCCAGCACATTCTCAGTAACGCAAAAAGACACATTTCACTGTGTGTTTCGATGTACATGTGACTAATAAATAAATATCTTATCTTAGGGAAAAGATTCTTAGAGACAGGATTTATGGGCGTTTGGAGAAGCATAGGCTGATTAGGGACAGTCAGCATGGCTTTGTGAGGGGCAGGTCATGCCTCAAAGAATTCTTTGAGGATGTGGCAAAGCAGATTGATGAAGGTAGAGCAGTGGATGTGGTGTACATGGATTTTATTAAGGTGCTTGATAAGGTTCCTCATGGAAGGCTTATTCAGAAAGTCAGGAGGCATGGGATCCAGGGAAACTTGGCAGTGTGGATTCAGAACTGGCTCACCCATAGAAGACAGAGGGTGGTGGAAGGGTTAGGTAGAGCAGGATAAGATGTCAGTACAACATCGTGGGCCAAAGGGCCTGTATTGTGCTGTAATGTTCTATGTTCTATAGTATATAATCTATTCTTCCAGATCTCCAAATCTTTTTGGATTTAATTGCGCACTTCCACTAGTTTAACTCTTGCATGCATTTTGGTAGCATCAGCATGCTTTTTAATATTGTACTCTTAATGTTGCAGTCCAGGTCTCTACTAGAGTTTAGTAGCATGGGTACTAGACCTGCAGCTAGTGGAGTGTCTCCAAAATGAATCACAATTCCTAATGACAACATCCATTGCTTTATTCAATGAAAGTCACAATAAAGGTTTGGAAGCAGAATATGTTGGAAGTACTCAGCAGGTCAGGCAGCAACTGTGGAGAGAGAAACAGAGTTAATTATTCAGGTCAGTGACTTTTAACCTGAATTCTGTATTTATTTCAGGTTTGTAGCATCTGCGGGGTTTTTTTTGCTTTACACATTAGAGGTAGCTTGAAATTAGGGAACATGCAAGAGGTCAGAATTGGAGGTGTGCGTGAGTTCAAGTTCAAGTTTATCATCATGGGCATACATACCCAGAGTATAAATGCCATGGAAATTCATCTTTTCCAATAGCACCGCAGAATATTACAAACATGAAAAACATAAATTAACATAAACTTAAAATTCACATAGATTATACATAAATTACACGGCAAAATAAACATAACAACACTTGTGCAAGTTGAGGGAGAGAAGAAAGAAATATAGTTTGAGATATTATTAGGGTTCTTCAGGTCAGTTCAAGAACCTGATGGCAGTGGGGAAGAAGCTGTGGTTGAACCTTGAGGTGTGGGTCTTCAGGCTCCTGTACCTCCTGCCTGATGGCAGCATTGAGAAGAGGGCACGGCCCGGATGGTCAGGGTCCTTGATGATGGATGTGGCCTTCCTGAGACATCACCTCTTGCAGATGTCCTCGATGGTGGGGAGTGCTGTACCCCTGATGGAACTGGCTGAATCCACCGCTCTCTGTGGCCTCTTGTGTTCCTGTGCATTGGCCGTGATGCAACCAGTCAGAATGCTTTCCACTGTACATCTGTAGAAGGTTTCGATGACATGTCGAATCTCCTTAAACCTCAAAAGAAGTAGAGACGCTGGCGTGCCTTCTTCATGGTTACACTGTGTGCTGGGCCCAGTATAGATCCTTGGAGATGTTGACACCCAGGAATTTTCCCTTTCCACTGCAGACACTTAAATGAGGACTGGTGTGTGCTCGCCTGACTTCCCCTTCCTGAAGCCTACAATCAGTTCCTTGGTGTTGCTGACGTTGAGCGCAAGGTTGTTGTTACGACACCACTACCTCACCTCTGTACGCCTCCCCATCACCATCCGTCATTGGGCTGGAGGAGGTTACGGAGATGGGTAGTGGTGATACCAGTGAGGAGCTCAAAACAAGGCTGTCAACATTATAATCCAGATGTGGCTGGATCAAGAGCCAATGTAGATCCTCGAGCGCAGAGGTGACGGGTGAAGGGGAGATGGTGTGAGAAATGATGCGAACACTGAATGTTGAGTAAGCTTGATCTTACAAAGTGTGCCGGGAAAATGTTAGATTAGACAGGCAATGAAACAGAGGTGAAAATGGGCTCGACACTCCTCAAGGATTGTTCGGGTTTAACCATCAAGCTCAAGGGTACTGCTGCAAGAAACTGAGGAGAAACAATATCGGACATAGAACAGTACAGCAAGGGATCAGGTCCTTTGGCCCAGGATGTCTCTGCTAATCATGATGCCAAATTAAACTAATTCTATCTGCCTGCACATGGTCTATATTCCTCCATTCTCTGCCTGTTTATGTGCCTGTCCAAATGCCTCTTAAACATTGCTATTGCATCTACTTCCATCACTTCCTCTGGCAGTGCATTCCAGGCATCTAGCACTGTTTAAAAAAAAACTGGTCTCTAAATCTCCTTTAAACTTCCCCCATCTCAACTTAAAGGTATGCCCTATGGTATTTAACATTTCCACTCTGGGAAAAAGACTCTATCTGTCCTATCTATGTCTTTCATAATTTTATATAGTTCTCTCAGGTTGTCCCTCAGCCTTTAATACTCCAGCGAAAATAATCCAAGCCTCTCCTTATAACTAATACTCTCTAATCCAGGCAACATCCTGGTGAACCTCTTCTGTGCCCTCTCCAAAGCCTCCACATCCTTCCTGCAATGCGAAGACCAGAACTGCACACAGTAATCCAAATGTGGCCTAACCAAAGCTTTCTACAGCTGCAACGTGAACCTGCCATCTTTTATACTCAATGCCCCAACCAATAAAGGCAAGCATGCTGTATGCCATCTTTATCACCCTATCCATTTGTGCTGGCACTTTCAGGGTAAAAAGTGAGTTTAATTTTGAGTTTAGTTGAAAATTTTGTCTATTAGCTGTGAAAATATTGTACTTGGGGGAAAAGAGACTATTCCAGTAGTGATAATGATTGGAGGGAGGAGAGTGTTGGGATGAAGTAAAGGAACAGGTCCCAGTGGCGTTCGACTACGCTGCATTGACTCACAAAGCCAAGTTTATAAACAGAGATAGCTGCCAGAGTGGGATTTTCCATATAAGTCGCACTTGCTTGCAAGCAGGATACACTGAGAGATTGGGAGCAATGTGGAGCCGTTAACTTTGCTCATAGAAAGTTAAGCTTAGACTTTACCTCCACTTTCATGCAATAGTTATGGTAATAAAGATCCCTGTTAGTTATCATTCAGGACTCGTTAACAGACAATTGTGAGAAAGTTTGGCAAAATAGTTCAGATCAGCGTAGAGTAAATTGACATATTAATTCCAGTTACATGCGTAAGTAAATGCGAAGAGAAAAGGACAACATTTCAATACATTTTAGAAAAATGATCAAAATAATCATTGCAGACCAGTGAGTCTCCCATGGCTGTACTTAACATTGTTTGAAGAATATGCTGTTTCATAGCAACATGACTGTTAGGCTCTGTAACACAGTTCACGTCTCATATATCCCAAAGATGTGCATACACTGAATAAATGAGGTTGTGTTTTTAATTACATGGGATTCTGGGATTTTCACTGGAGTTTTGGATTCCACCATCCTGTCCAATTTTCCATGAAGACTCTCGAGACCTGAAACATGATTGGAAATAGGTTGACGCATCAAGTGGTGGATGTTGATGGATCAATTCTTTATCCTATTTTCTTGTTCTCCTGATTGAGGTGGGGTTGAATGGTGGCTTTAGTACTAGACTAGCAACCATGGGACCTTGACAAACAATCTACAGTCATTAATTCAAATCCCACCACGACAGCTGAGGAATTTAAATAGTCTGGAATAGCAACCATGGAACTCCAGAATTGTTGTGAAAACCCACCTGATTCATTAAGCTCTGAAGGGAAGGAAATATACCATTTTTACACAGTCTGATCTAGATGTGGCTTCAAACCCACAACAATGTAGTTGACTCTTAACTGTACACTGAAATGGTCTAACAAGTCTCTTAGTTTAAGGTCGGGGCATGACCATGGTTCCCACATTATATGAATAAATTATAAATGAGAGACCACATTTTTCAGTGGAAAGGTAACACAACTTGTGGACTCCTGCTCTCAGAAATGTTTATCTGTTTTGTATAAATTGCCGTTTTAATGATAAAATTAATTAATGCAAATATGGGAAATAAGTCCCCTCGCTGTGCTCCCACCACCACTGAATGTCTGGAGGAATGTTTATTATGTGGGTTTATGTGTGCCGTATATTCTTAGTCTAATACATTTTAGCTCCCATAGTGTACAGTGCTACAGGGATGGCTTGAATATATATAGAGTCCAGATGAAAAGTTTCAACCTGAAACGCTGACTGTCCATTTCCTTCCTCCTGACCCATTGATTCCTCCAGCATTCTATTTGATGCTCCAGATTCCAGAATCTTCAGTCTCTTTTGTCTTTATATATACATGCTCTTCAGTTAACTGCAATGAACCAAGTTAAGAACTTGGGCAGGCACGGTAGTGCAGCGGTTGGCGGAACACTATTACAGCGCCAGTGACCCGAGTTCAATTCCGGCCACTGTCTGTAAGGAGTTTGTACGTTCTCCCCGTGTCTGCGGGGGTTTCCTCCGGGTGCTCCGGTTTCCTCCCACATTCCAAAGACGTATGGGTTAGGAAGTCGTGGGCATGCTATGTTGGCGCCGGAAGCGTGGCGACACTTGCGGGCTGCCCCCAGAACACTCTGCACAAAAGATGCATTTCACTGTGTGTTTCGATGTGCATGTGACTAATAAAGATATCTTATCTTATCTTATAAAAACTCAACCGGCTTATTAATTAAAACAAAGTCACTTGAATCTGAAAATCAAGAGCTAGTGCCACAGTTGTTATTCAGTACAGGTACTGCACTTATGGAACAGTATGAAGCAATTGTTAATCCATAACCACTTGGTTTAACAGAATGCTAACTTTTAAGTTTCAAATTTTCACTAAAAGACATTAATGTTGGGTTCAAAAATTTTGCCAATAGAGGGGAAGAGTCGAGTTAAAGCTTTCTCCTTCGTTGAGATCTAGAAATCAGAAGCTAACTTCAGCTTGGTACTTGTGCTCCTGTAAACTCCCTCTTCTGGTGGGGCAGTGGCAGTCCCACCACACTGCCATAATTCCAACACTCAGCTGTGGGCCTCCAACTGACATCTCACCCTCATGCCAAGTGGGCTATTTTCCTGGGAAGCAGAAGAACAGCTGGGAGTCCCCACCATTATGACTCTGCCACAAAGAGCCCAATTCCACGTACTCTGAGATAGCAAAAGACATCTGTGTTTTAAGACTTGGAACATAGCCTTGGAGAGGGATAGGAGCAGACGATGTGGGAAAGAATTTAACTGGGGGAGGGGGATTATGATGCTATTAGGCAGGAACTTGGGAACGTAAATTGGGAACAGATGTTCTTGGGGAAGTGCACAGTGGAAATGTGGAGGTTGTTTAAGGAACACTTGCATGGGGCTCTGGGTAGGTTTGTCCCATTGAGGCAGGGTAAGGATGGTAGAGTGAAGGAACCGTGGTTGACACGAGATGTAGAATATCTTGTCAAGAGGAAGAAAGAAGCTTACCTGAAGTTTAGAAAGCATGGATCAGACAGGGCTCTGGAGAGTTACAAGGTAGCCAGGAGGGAGCTTAAGAATGGACTTAGGAGAGCTAGAAGGGGGCATGAGAGGTCCTTTGCGAGTAGGATCAAGGAAAACCCCAAAGTATTCTACACGTATGTGAAGAATAAGAGGATGACTAGAGTGAGGGTAGGACTGATCAGGGATAAAAGAGGAAACATGTTCCTGGAGTTGGAAGAGGTAGGGGAGATCCTTAATGAATACTTTGCTTCGGTATTCACCAGAGAGAGAGACCTTGATGTTTGTGAGGATGGTGTATGACAGACTGACATGCTAGGACATGTTGACGTGAGGAAAGAGCATGTGATGGAACTATTAAAAAACATTAGGACAGATAAGTCACCAGGGGCAGGACAGGATATATCCAAGGTTATTATAGGAAGCTAGGGAAGTGATTGCTGCGCCCTAGGAGACGACCTTTGCGTCCTCACTGGCCACAGGAGTAGTGCCAGAAGATTGGAGGGTGGCAAATATTGTTCCTTTGTTTAAGAAAGGGAGTAGGGAGAACCCTGGAAATTACAGACCAGTGAGTCTTACTTCAGTGGTGGGTAAGAAGATTCTTAGTGATAGGATTTATGGGCATTTAGAGAAGCATAGGCTGATTAGGGACAGTCAGCATGGCTTTGTGAAGGGCAGGTCGTGCCTCAAAGAATTCTTTGAGGATGTGACAAAGCAGATTGATGAAGGTAGAGCAGTGGATGTGGTGCACATGGATTTTAGTAAGGCGTTTGATAAGGTTCCTCGTGGAAGGCTTATTCAGAAAGTCAGGAGGCATGGGATCCAGGGAAACTTGGCAGTGTGGATTCAGAATTGGCTCACCCATAGAAGACAGAGGGTGGTGGTAGATGGAGTGTATTCTGCCTGGAGGTCGGTGACCAGTGGTGTTCTACAGCGATCTGTTCTGGGACTCCTGCTCTTTGTGATTTTTATAAATGACTTGGATGAGGATGTGGAAGGGTGGGTAATTAATTTGCTGATGATACAAAGGTTGGTGGTGTTGTGGATAGTGTAGAAGGTTGCTGTAGATTACAACAGGACACTGATAGGATGCAGAACTGGCTGAGAAGTAGCAGATGGAGTTCAACCCAGATAAGTGTGAAGTGATACACTTCGGGAGATTGAATATGAAGGCAGAATACAAGGTTAATGGCAGGCCTCTTAGCAGTGTGGAGGAACAGAGGGATCTTGAGGTCCACATCCATAGATCCCTCAAGGTTGCCACACAGGTCGATAGGGTTGTTAAGAAGGTGTATGGAGTGTTGGCCTTCATTAGTCGGGGTATTGAGTTCAAGAGCCATGAGGTAATGTTGCAGCTCTATAGAACTCTGGTTAGACCACACTTGGAGTATTGTGTTCAGTTCTGGTTGCCTCATTATAGGAAGGATGTGGAAGCTCTAAAGACGGTGCAGAGGAGATTTACCAGGATACTGCCTGGATTGGAGAGCATGTCTTATGAGGATAGGTTGAGTGAGCTAGGATTTTTCTCTTTGGAGGAAGGAGGATGAGAGGTGACTTGATAGAGGTGTACAAGATGATAAAGAGACATAGATCGAGTGGACAGTCAGAGACTTTTTCCAGGTTGACAACGGCTAACACGAGGGGACATAATTTTAGGTGATTGGAGGAAGGTATAAGGGGATGTCAGGGTATGTTTTTACACAGAAAGTGGTGGGGTGCATGGAATGCACTGCCAGCAGAGGTTGTGGGGCAGATACATTTGGGACATTTAAGAGGCTCTTAGATAGGACACATGAATGACAGAAAAATTGGAGGCTATGTGGGAGGGGTTAGATAGATCTTAGAGCAGGATAAAATGTCGACACAACATTGTGGGCCGAAGGGCCTCTTCTGTGCTGTGGTGTTCAATGTTCTCTGTTCAAACCTTATTTGGGGGTGGAGGTGTGGAGGGACATGGAAAACTCCTGAATCACCTCACACAGCATAACTCCGGGAAGATCAGCAGAACTCAGGAGTAGGGCAATCTTTCCTCTGTGGTATCCGCAACAAGTTTTGAGTAAGCACAGCACAGTTAACTCTTCAGAACAGACTTAGTTTAAGTCAGTTTGTCCACAGAGTCAAAGGATTCAAGCACTTTTCACTGAATCCTGACACCACGCTTATCCCTGCACTCTTAACCAATTGTACACAGTTAAATATCACAAAGATGGTATTTTATACTCTGACTGACTTCAAACTATCAACTCCTAACTTCAGAGAGCGTTAGATCTTGGGGATGTGGGTTTAATGCAGGAAAGTGACATTGAGGTAAAAGATGAGCCATGGTTTTATTGAATAGTAGAGCAGGCACAGGGAGCTGAATGGCTGACTCCTGCTTATATTTCTTCTTATGAGATTCCTCTTGGTTTAAGATCACACAAATTGCTTGTTTCAAAGCATCATCCTATGGATTATAATCCTGCATCATACACCCACAGTCATTACCTGTTCCAGTTGCTCCCTTTCCCTCTCGTCGTTAATCACAACAGAAGAACTTTACTCATTTTCTATGCTTGTAATGAAACTTCAGGTCCATTTACCAGTTATGGTAATAACAATAGTTAGTTCTGCTTTGGTGCTAAATTTGAATTTTTTCAGCATGCTACTTGCAAACTGAGTCTTGCACTTCTTGTTCCTTACCTCCATTGTTTTTGCATCTTTTTACCTCTTCACTTCCTCACTCTCTGCTTTGGAAAAGGGTGACATTGGGTTGACACTTTTTGATGGTCACCAAATCTTTTTTTCAGAATTTTGACCCCTTTTGAGAACCTTGCCTTTAACTCTCCGTTCCCCACAAATAGTTCTGCACAACTTTAAACGTAAAAGCCCCAAATCCCGGTGGAAGTCCCACCCACTGGAACATTGGAGTGTGCACTTCCCGGACGCTGTTCATGGCTGACATTTATCCAGCATCATTCATGCAGGTGGTAACAATGTTTTTAACTTGTTTTTAACTCCGAGCAAAACAATGAGCAAACCCACATGGGAGAGGTGAATTAAAGAGTCCTGACCCTGTATGCTGTCTTCATGTGCAGGCAGAAGAGGTTTAGTTTAATTTGGCACCGTGTTCAGTGCAGACATCGTGGGCCAAAGGGCCTGTTCCTATGCTGGACTGTTCTATGTTTTATGCCTCCCTGGGCTGTCAGAGCTACAAGCCTTTGTTTTATAATTGCTGGGTTGCACAAGAGCTTATTACCAACTTTAAAAATCGTGCAGCGATCAGGGTAACGCTTTTAAAAGTAAGCGATTGTTTTTGCAGCATTTCTCGGATGGACATCAGGTTGAACCAGTGCATTGGTTTGGCACAGCAAATAAAGGTAAAGTTCAATTTCTTGACCCCCCCCACCATAAATTCATAGAGTCATTCAGCATGGAAACAGGCCCTTTGGCCCAACTCGTCCATGCTGACCAAGATTCCCATCTAAGCTCGTCCCATTTGCCCGCGATTGGCGCACATCCCTCTAAACCTATCCTATCCAGGTACCTGTCCAAGTGTCTTTTAAATGTTGTTACTGTACCTGCCTCAGCCACTTCCTCTGGCAGCTTGTTCCTTGTAGGCCCCACCCTCTGTGTGAAGATGTTGCCCTGCCCCACAGGTCTCTTTTAAATCTTTCCCCTCTCATGCACGCTCCTTTCTCGATTGTGTGCATTTGATTTTTGATTCCTTTTTAGACTGTGTGCATTCACCCTATCTATGCCTTTCATGATTTTATACACATCCATAAGGTCACCCCTCTGTCTCCTATGCTTCAAGGAATAAAATCCTAGCCTGCCTGGCCTCTTCTTGTAACTTAGGCCCTTGAGTCCTGGCAAATTTCTTGCAAATCTTCTTTGCACTCTTTCCAGCTTGATGACGTCTCTCCTATAACAGGGTGACCAAAACTGTACACAATACTCTATAAGGGGAATTTTTCCAATGGTGCCATTTGGTAGCAAGTGGGACCAGTTTTCCCACGTGAAAAAACTTACGATGTTTCCATTTCAGAGCAGTGGAATGAGAAGCAGATGGACTGCATTGTCCACTGTGTTAATGCACACAGACGGTAGTCAAAAATTACATCTGTGTGCCGCATTTACTTACACTAAAACAGCACTTCCACATCAGAGCAATTTGATTGTATTTAAAGCACTTTAGGATGCCCTGAGGTTGTGAAATGCTCTAAATATTCTTCATTTCTTTACCTGAAATTAAACTAATGATCTGATCTCAGCAATCGAGTGCAAATGGTACAAATCTAATCAAACCCTGTCTACATAGTTATTCTGGTGTAAATAGTGCCAACATGGGGAAATCTAGATATAATCCCAAAAGTTAGTGAGGTAACATTTAAAATCAGAAATTAAGGAAACCTAACGTAAAAAACAGAAATCATATGAGGCATTCCGCTCAGGAGGAGGGGTTAACCAAAGATTCTATAAACGGGAATCCTACCCCAGAAGAGTGAACAAAGTGGTCTTGTGTTCAGGTGACTTTGTTGATGAAAGTGTTCAGTGGTGTGATTTAATTTCTTTATGTCTGTTTGTTTTTCATAGCATTACAGGATTCCATTGAGGCCAGTATCAAAGTAAAATTTCACTCTCTCTGTTTGAACCTTTTTATATTTCATCTTGGTCATCTATGTGAAGTTAATTGGAGTAATGTGCAATGTTTAAAATAAATCTGAAGACACTGCAAGCTGGCCTGATGAATATTATCTATACTCAGAAAACACTTCTAGTAATGGGGCTTTGTAGCAAAGTAGCACAGCCTACTGTTGTACTGATGCATTGCACCAATGCTTCAGGAAGTACAAAGACATGTTTGATTCCCTGGATGGAATCAATGGGCCAATAAAACAAGTGCCCTGTGGCGCACATGCTCAAGGAGGGTAATGATAATATTACATGATTCTCACCCTCTCGTTCCTTTTAATGGCACACCACAGATTGGTACGAAAAGAGCTTTGGCAACAGGTTCTATGTTCTCTCAAATCCACAGCATCATGTGCATTGCGGCAGGCTGCTGAAAAGGGAAAATAGAACAAAAATGAATGATAAAACACACAAAGTAACTGGCCACAAAGTTAGCAGTGACCTCAAACAGAGTCAAACACCTGTGAGCTTGGCTGAATTTTTAAAAGATTATATCATGGAATCATTGAATCTTAGAATCAACCAGCACAGAAATAGGTCCTATCAGCCCACCTTGTCCATGCCGACCATAATGCCTATCTATACCAATCCAACTTGACTGCATTAGGCCCTTATCCCTCAACACCTTTCCTATCGAAGTACCTGCCTAAAGTGTAGCGGTTAGCATAACACTATTACAGCACCAGCGTCCCAGGTTCAATTCCGGCCACTGTCTGTAAGGAGTTTGTATGTTCTCCCTGTGAGTGCGTGGGTTTCCTCCAGGTGCTCCGGTTTACTCCCACATTCCAAAGATGTACGGGTTAGGAAATTGCGGGCATGCTATGTTGGTGCTGGAAGCGTGGCAACACTTGCGGGCTGCCCCCAGAACACTCCATGCAAAAAAAGATGCATTTCCGTGTGTTTCGATGTACATGTGACTAATAAAGATGTCTTATCTTATCTTACAATTGTATCTGCCTCTAGCACCTCCTCTGGCAGCTCGTCCCAGATAACCGCTGCCCTCAGTGTGAAAAACCTGCCCCTTGGATCCCCTTTAATGTTCTCCCCTCTCAATGGACCTGATGAAGGGTCTCAACCTGAAACGTTGACTGTTTATTACCCTCCATAGATGCTGCCTGACCTGCTGAGTTCCTCCCACACTTTGTGTGTGTTGCTGCAGATTCTGGCATCTGCAGAATCTCTTGTGTCTCTACTTTCAGCCAGCTATTGACTTGTACCCCATGTCTCTCTGTACATCAATGCCCCGAGTGTCCCTGACACTTACTCCACATGTTTTACCAGAGTTTGACTTCCCAAAGTGCGTTACCTCACACTTGTCTGGATTAAGTTCCACCTGCCACTGCTGTGCCCAACTTTCCAGCTGATCTATGACCCATTGTATCCTTAGACAACCTTCTTCACTATCTACGACTCCACCAATTTTCGTGTGATCTGCGAACTTGCTAATCAGATCACCTACTTTCTCATCCAAGTCTTTTGCATACGTTACAAACAACAAAGGTCCCAGCACTGCGGTACACCACTTGTTACAGACTTCCATTCATTAAAAACATTCCTCCACAACCTACCTCTTTATCAACAAGCCAGTTTTGGATCCAGTTTGCCAATATACCTCGGATCCCTTGTGCCTTAACCTTCTGGATCAGCCTATCCTGCAGGACCTTGTGAAAGGCCCTCCGAGTTAAATAATTATAGTAAACATTACTTAAGGGACATATTTCTACAGCAATGTGGGAATCTACCTTCATTGTATGGATCAGGTACTTTCACTTCATTTTAATGTCAATAGAAAATAGCAATATAAATATGCATTACCTTTTTTAAATACAGATTTTAGCTATCCGCTGTGCATGGTATTGGACTCAAATATAATTGGAATAGTTGACCAGATTTTTTTGATGTTGGCTGCGTTATGTGCAAAAATGAAATAGAATCATCGAGTCATACAGCACATAAGCAGATCCTTTGGCCTATCGTGTCTGCACTGATCATCATGCTCCTTTCTCAACCCACCTCTATCCCCCATCACCCACTTTCAACTCCGTCCCCCTCCTGGTTCATCCACCTACAACCCCACATTTCACCCACTGGATCCCCTCCCCTATGTACCCTTCACCTCTCCCTTAGTGGCTCCCATTATCACCCTTACTTATCATATCCCCCCCAACACTTGTAGCCTTATATCCCTGCTTATCACCCTCCACCATCACCCCCCCCACCTGACTCCATCTGCCTTTGTTTTCCCCCTTGTCTGCTTCTACCTATCACCCACCTGCCTCTGACTCCCAACTCCACCCCCACCTGGCACCAGTTTCCACCTGCCCACCATATCTCACCCCTCCCCCTTCCATCAGCTACCTTCCCTCTCCACTCTCAGTCTAGATGCAGGGTCTCGACCCAAAACCTCGACAATTCCTTAACCGCTCCACAGATGCTGCTCGGCCCACAGAGTTCCTCCAACAGTTCGATTTTTGTCCCTACTTACACTAATCCCATTTTATTCACGGTAGTGTAGCAGTTAGCATAGTGCTATTACAGCACCAGCAACCTGGGTTCAATACCGGCCACTGTCTGTAAGGAGTTTGTACGTTCTCCCCGTGTCTGCATGGGTTTCCTCCGGGTGCTCCGGTTTCCTCCCACATTCCAAAGACGTACGGGTTAGGAAGCGTGGCGACACTTGCGGCTGCCCCCAGAACATTCTATTCAAAAGAATTATTTCACTGTGTGTTTTGATGTACATGTGACTAATAAAGATATCTTATCTTATCTTATTCTCCTCACATTCCCATTAACTCCCCCACAGACTCTATCACTCACCTACACAGTAGCACAATTTACTGTGGAAAATTGACCTACCAGCCCTCCCGGCTTTGGGACCTGAGAGGAAACAAGAGCACTTGGAGGAAATTCACGCGGTCACAGGGAGAACACGCAAGCGCCAATGGTTTCCTTCTTTAGTAACAATTCAGACACTCAACAGACACCCTGAGATCTATACTAGATGTTGCCCAAACATTTACTGTTAGCTGAACCTTCACCTTTGACAGCTTTGACATCTCTCTGCCCTCTATCAAAAGCTTCTAAACTGTTTTGAAATCTTTTGGATAGTCACAAACATTAAAAAAATTAAATATATTTAACTTATTTAAAGAAAAATAACCTTTTTTAAGTAAGAAAGTTAATTAGCAACACTATAAAAATGGTTAAAAATATAAAAAATATTAAGATTCAGATATCTTTATTAGTCACATTTACATCGAAACACACAGTAAAATGCCTCTTTTGAGTAGAGTGTTCTGGGGGCAGCCTGCAAGTGTCACCACGCCTCTGGCGCCAACATAGCATACCCATAACTTCCTAACCCGTACATCCTTTGAAATGTGGGAGGAAACCGGAGCACCCAGAGGAAACCCACGCAGACACGGGGAGAACGTACAAACTCCTTACAGACAGTTGCCGGAATTGAACCCAGGTCACTGGCTCTGTAAAGTGTTATGCTAACCACTACACTACCATGCCTACCATTTACCTGTTACCACAGAGTCATGGAGCCATACAAGACAGAAACAAGTTTTTTGGCCCATCACATGTCTGCTGCCCATTGTACCTACACTAATCCTATTTACCTGCAGTAGGTCTGTGGTCAAATGAATGGTATCACCGTCCGTACTCCAGCACAACCTTGCGTAAAGCTGAGAGTGGATGTTGTGGGCATCTGTCCGCCACTTCCAGCACACTTGTGCTCAGCTGCTGGGCTCAGATTTCTTGGCGGAGAGTCTGACAGTCTGACAGTACCGGAACTTCAGTTTATCTTGGTTTCTGCATCTCAACACACATGCAGAGAAGGTTGTGACCTGCTGAACACTGCGCAGCTGGGGGAGCCAGCAGTTACCTGTAGAACTACCAGCCATGGGTGGGTAAGAATCAACCCAGTGAGTTGTATCAAACAAACAGTAATGGTTCAGAATGAAGATCCAACACACCTTTCCAGGGCTATGAGTAATGAGTAATATATTCTGTGCTTGCCAACAATGCTCACATCATGAAGGTAATATCTTAAGAATAATGATTGATTTGTTCTTGAACTCCAAAGAGAGTCACAGAGTCATACAGCGTGGAAACAGGCCCTTCAGCCCACCTCATCCATGCTGACTGTATGCCCAGTAAGCTAGTCCCATCTGCCCATATTTGGCCCATATTCCCCTAAACCTCTCCTATCCTACTGTTGACTATGTTGACCTTAGCTCCATATCTGCTCTTGTATGGAACCAACATGGATCCAATGGGTCAAATGGCCTCCTTCTGTGCTTTAACCTTCCGTGGTTCCATGCGATCCTTTGATGTACTTAATAACAAAATCCTACCAATCTGAGTCTTTGGAATTTCGAGTGATTCAACAGCCAGATGAAGGGTCTCAACCCAAAACGTCGACTGTCCATTTCCCTTCACAGATGCTGCCTGACCCGCTGAGTTCCTCCAGCAGTTTGTTTTTTGCACCTCTCTTTACAACTGAGTTGTTTTATAGATGCACCATAGAGAGCATTCTATCCAGATGCATCACAGCTTGGTTTGGCAACTTCTCCGCTCAAGACTGCAAGAAATTGCAGAATGTTGTGAACACAGCCCAGTCTATCACAGAAAGCAGCCTCCCCTTCATCAACTCTGTCTATACTTCCCGCTGCCTTGGGAAAGAAGCCAACATAATCAAGGTCCTCTCCCTCCCCAGTCATTCTCTCTTCTCCCCCTTCCATTGGGCAGAAGGTAAAAAACTTGAGAACACGTTCTGCCAGGCTCAAGGACAGCTTCTATACTGCTGTTATAAGACTCTTGAATGGACCTCTTGTACAATAAAGGTCTACTCTTGATCTCTCAATCTACCTCATTGTGCCCCTTGTATTTTATGTGTCTGCCTGACTGGCACTTTCTCTGTCACTGTAACACTATATTCTGCATTGTTATTGGTTTTCCCTTTGTACTACCTCAATGTACTGACGTGTGGCATGATCTGTCTGGACGGCATGCAAACAAAGCTTTTCACTGTATTTCACTACATGTTACAATAATAAACCAATTACCAATTAGCTTCCTTGTCCCTTTTTGACCTGGAGGCATATGATTTCATTGGGCCTAAAGTCCGTGTTGAGAATTCCCAAGGCTGCGTTTGTGGATTGCATATCTCTGCACTCCCAGCTTCGCTTGATCTGTCCTGGAGGAAGAGACCGTGCTCAAAAATGGAGACTGAGAGCCTTGACTTTGGTTGATGTATCTGATTCTGTGAGTACCGCTACATTAGGCTTGTGTATGATGTCAGTGAAAAGGCTCTCTGAATATTGGCATCACTCCCAGTTGGCCTTAGCAGTATAGTTTGTCTATATTCCTTTCAACTTTTAATATTCATCGATAGGCCTGGAAATAATTCAGTGCATGAAAATTTGTACTGAAGGGGGACCCATGCCAGTTTTGGAAGTGGCTGAGATCGCCAACATTCTACCACATGTGAGCACCAATGCATTCTGTGGATCCGTGGGCCCCTTAGATGTACAGCAACACTCAAAGAGCTTTCCTCTAGGATGTCCTGCCAATGCAGAAAGTAGAGATCATGGAGGAGGTGCGTTAGAATGCAGGAGGGTGCTGGATATGATCAGTGGGAAGACACAGGAGACTGCAGATGCTGGAATCTGGAACAAAAAGGAAACTGCTGGAGGAACTCAGCAGGTCGAGCGGCATCTGTCGGGGGAGAGGAACTGTCAATGGTTCAGGTCAAGATCCTGCGTCAGGACTGGTCAATGGCTAGTTGGGGGTGGGAGGAGGACTCTGAGGTGGTGATAGTGTAGATTGGATGTTACGAAAGACAGGACTGTGGTTAGGGTGGAGTGGGGGGTTGTTGATGAGATTATCAGAGGCAAATTAGGATTCAATGGAGAAGGACAATCAGGGTTGTTGAGGTTATCAGAGGCAAGTAAGGATTCAGTAGAGAAGGACAATTAGAGGTTGGATGCAGGGTTGAAAGTGGATTCGAGTTGTGATGGGAACATCCATGAGGGTGGTGTGTGAAGGAGATCACTATGGATGACAAGTTAAACAAGAAAACTAATTTAACTGGTATTTTGGACGTTCTTGCAGTGGTCGAGGAAGGCCCTTTAATGAATGGCAAAGCAGGCCTCAGCCACGGTGACTCAATGACACAGCAGTTAGTGCTGCTGTCTTACAGCTCCAGGGATCTGGGTTCAGTCCCTCGTTGGTGCCTGTATGGAGTCTGCAAGTTCTCTTCGTGACTATGTGGGTTAGCACCTGCTGCCCCGGTGAACTTCCACATCCCGTGGACATGCTGGTAACTCAATTGATTGCTGTAAATTACTTCTTTCTCGGAAAAACTGTGAGGAAGGATAGGCAGTTGAAAGGGCAAAATTGCAGTCAGTTGGATGGGCTGAAGTGTGTCTACTTTAATGCAAGAAGTATCAGGAACAAGGCTGATGAACTTGGAGCATGGGTAAGTACATGGAACTATGAAGTGGTGGCCATTACAGAGACTTGACTGTCGCAAGGGCAGGAATGGCTGCTGGATATTCTGGGGTTTAGATGTTTCCAAAGGGACAGGGACGGAGGTAAAAGAGGTGGGGGAGTGGCTTTGCTGACCAGGGACAATGTCACAGCCGTAGAAAGGGAGGATGTCCTGGAGGGATCGTCCACAGAGTCAGTGTAGGTGGAAGTCAGAAACAGGAAGGGAGTGATCAGTCCATTGGGAGTATTCTACAGATTCGACCCCCCCCCCCCCCCCCCCCCCCCCCCCCCCCCCATAGCAGCAGAGATGCTGAGGAAGCAGATCGGGATGCAGATTTTGGAGAGGGTCAAAAGTAAAAGGGTTGTTGTCATGGGTGATTTTAACTTCCCTAATATTGATTGGCACCTCCTTAGTGTAAAGGGGATAGATGGGACAGAGTTTGTTAGGTGTGTCCGGGAAGGATTCCTGACACAGTATGTGGACAGGCCGGCTAGCTGAGATGCCATTCTGGACCTGGTACCAGGATATGAGCCTGATCAGGTTTCAGATCTCTTGGTGGGAGAGCATTCTGGAGATAGTGACCATAACTCCTTGACCTTTACCATAGCCTTGGAGAGGGATAGGAGCAGACGATATGGGAAAGAATTTAACTGGGGGAGGGGGAATTATGATGCTATTAGGCAGGAACTTGGGAGCGTAAATTGGGAGAAGATGTTCTTGGGGAAATGCACAGTGGAAATGTGGAGGTTCTTTAAGGAACACTTGCATGGGACTCTGGATAGGTTTGTCCCATTGAGGCAGGGTAAGGCTGGTAGAGTGAAGGGACCGTGGTTGATAAGAGATGTAGAATATCTTGTCAAGAGGAAGAAAGAAGCTTACCTGAAGTTTAGAAAGCATGGATCAGACAGGGCTCTGGAGAGTTACAAGGTAGCCAGGAGGGAGCTTAAGAATGGACTTAGGAGAGCTAGAAGGGGGGCATGAGAGGTCCTTGGCGAGTAGGATCAAGGAAAACCCCAAGGCATTCTACACGTATGTGAAGAATAAGAGGATGACTAGAGTGAGGGTAGGACTGATCAGGGATAAAAGAGGAAACATGTGCCTGGAGTCAGAAGAGGTAGGGGAGATCCTTAATGAATACTTTGCTTCGGTATTCACCAGAGAGAGAGACCTTGACGTTTGTGAAGGTGGTGTATGACAGACTGATATGCTAGGACATGTCGACTTGCGGAAGGAGGCTGTGATGGAACTATTGAAAAACATTAGGATAGATAAATCACCGGGGCAAGACAGGATATATTCAGGGTTATTACGGGAAGCTAGGGAAGAAAATGCTGCACCTTTGGCGACGATCTTTGCATCCTCACTGGCCACAGGAGTAGTGCCAGATGATTGGAGGGTGGCAAATATTGTTCCTTTGTTTAAGAAAGGGAGTAGGGTTAACCCTGGGAATTACAGACCAGTGAGTATTACTTCAGTGGTGGGCAAATTACTGGAGAAGATTCTTAAAGACAGGATTTATGGGAATTTAGAGAAGCATAGGCTGATTAGGGACAGTCAGCATGGCTTTGTGAGGGGCAGGTCGTGCCTCACGAGCCTGATTGAATTCTTTAAGGATGTGACAAAGCTCATTGGTGAAGGTAGAGCAGTGGATGTGGTGTACATGGATTTTAGTAAGGCATTTGATAAGGTTCCTCATGGAAGTCTCATTCAGAAAATCAGTAGGCATGGGATCCAGGGAAACTTGGCAGTGTGGATTCAGAATTGGCTCACCCATAGAAGACAGAGGGTGGTGGTAGATGGAGCATATTCTGTCTGGGAGGTCGGTGACCAACGGTGTTCCACGGGTACCTGTTCTGGGACCCCTGCTCTTTGTGATTTTTACAAATGACTTGGATGAGGATGTGGAAGGGTGGGTTAGTAAGTTTGCTAATGATACAAAGGTTGGTGGTGTTGTGGAGAGTGTAGAGGGTTGCTGCAGATTACAACAGGACATTGATAGAATGCAGAGCTGGGCTATGAAGTGGCAGATGGAGTTCAACCCAGATAAGTGTGAAGTGATACACTTCGGGAGATCGAATTTGAAGGCAGAATACAAGGTTAATGGCAGGACTCTTAGCAGTGTGGAGGAACAGAGGGATCTTGGGGTCCATGTTCATAGATCCCTCAAGGATGCCACGCAGGTCGATAGGGTTGTTAAGAAAGCGTATAGAGTGTTGGCCTTCATTAGTCACAGTATTGAGTTCAAGAGCCATGAGGTGATGTTGCAGCTCTCTAGAACTCTGGTCAGACCACACATGGAGTATTGTGTTCAGTTCTGGTCGCCTCATTATAGGAAGGATGTGGAAGCTTTAGAGAGGGTGCAGAGGAGATTTACCAGGCTGTTGGCTGTATTGGAGAGCATGTCTTATGAGGATAGGTTGAGCAAGCAAGGGCTTTTCTCTTTGGAGAGAAGGAGGATGAGAGGTGACTTGATAGAGGTCTACAAGATGATAAGAGGTTTAGACTTTTTCCCAGGGCAACAATGGCTAACATGAGGGGACATGATTTTAAGGTGATTGGAGGAAGGTATAAGGGGGATGTCGGGGGTAAGTTTTTTTACACAGAGAGTGGTGGGTGCGTGGAATGCACTGCTGGCAGAGGTTGTGAGGGCAGATACATTAGGGACATTTAAGAGACTCTTAGATGAATGATAGAAAGATGGAGGGCCATGTGGGAGGGAAGGGTTAGATAGATCTTAGACCAGGATAAAATGTCAGCACAACATTGTGGGCTGAAGGGCCTATACTGTGCTGTAATGTTCTATGTTCTATGTTACAGGGAAATAAGGAGAGGGGTAATGGGATTGATAGCATTGCTCTCTGGGAGGTAGCATGGACCTGATGGGTCAAGTGGCTTCTTCCAGTATTGGAATAAGTAAATAAGTAAACAAATAAGTTCTTCTTTAAAGATCTGGTCTCATGAAAATCATGAAGCCAGTATGCACAGTAGAATTTCACCTAAGAGGCATCAGTTGGGTCTAGACTTCATCTAAGTGTGCATCAAATGCACAGAAGATCCAAAACAAATATCCAGAAGATTTTGCAAAATAAAGGTTGGATAATAGAATTTCAAGGACACTCTGTCTCCTCTCTGTGATGCACATCTCTCTATTCCTCCATCATAAAGTGAAAAGTTGAAGGTCCAATACAATTCCTGGGAGACACCACTATCACACTCCATTAATGAGCGAATATCCCTATACCTCTATTCTTTACCTTCTACCACCTCAATAATTACCAAGCTATGGCAAAGGCTTAACTTGACTTCCATGTAATTTCATTTTTGCTGGTATTCTCGAGTGAAAACTTATCAAATGCCTCCTGGAAATCAAATGGAAAATATCTTCAGACATTTCTTGTCCACCATTTTCGTGGTCTCCCTAAAGCAATCAACAAGATTAGTCAGATATGACTTTCTTTCCTTCCTCTATTGATTACCTCATACATGTTTAAGTGCTCGGTCACAGTCTCTGATGATAGATTCCAGTAACTTTCCCATAGGTCTTTTTAAACTGAAAGAAGTGTATCTACCTGTTTTTCCTACACATTACCATCAAACCTCCCCCAATCCTTCTTAAGTAACACATTCACATGCCCTATAATGAACATATATGCAATTTCCTTCATCTCTTTCTTTTAATACTCTGGGGTTGAAGCCATCTGGTCCTGAAAAATTGTACATCTTAAGTCCCATTATTTTCTACAATGTCATCCTTAACGCTTTTATTAAATCCACTAGATTTCTCTTATTAACTTTATTTTTAAGTTCATGTAATGGTAATATTTTGCTTTTCTATTGTGAAAACCTGCTATTTCCTAATTGTCTGTTATGGTCTCACCTGCAAGTGTTAATGGGACCAGAGATTCCCGTTGCACTTTCTTCCCTTAGTGTATCAATAAAAACATTTGCTGTTAGCTTTGATATCCCCCTGAGAGGTTGTGATCCTGGATTGAGTTGCTGTCACAAGGTATATCTTAAGGATGTACCAGGACCACACTGTGGAACGAGGACATCATTAACACTTTTTGATGCCTTATCAAACTCAAGGCACACCTGCTGAACAAACGTAAACCCACACGTTCTTCCCTATCACACAATCCATTGATATGTGTGATCAGTGCGTCAGAAACCCTAGCACCAAACAGAATGGGTCACCTGCACTTGATGTTCATTGACATTACTGGCACCAGTCATTACATTATTGGCTCATAATTTGTTTCTCTGGTCAATAAAACTTACATTATGGTGAAGTGGCTCGGAACTCAATATTTTAATTACCTTTCTTGTGTTGCTTTCCCAAAAAGTACCCAGTCAGTAAAGAGTTGTTGGGTATTATAATGGAGTTGAATTTATTAATAATGCAAATACAAAAGTAATTTATATCTGTTCTTGTCCTTGTAACTTAATGGTTGAAGTTATATTAGTCAGAACAACAGTTAGGTATAGATTACTGAACAATGCCCAGCAAACAATCAGATACATTAACATTTTGAATTTCCATTTCAGTCCAATATCCCATTTATTTTTAATAGAAAAAACGTGTACCCGTCCATTGGGAAATATATTTATCCTGATCATCCTACTGAAGCTTACTTCCAGAGGCTGGCCTTCAAGAAGGTTAGTCATTGCACCGATTGCCTCTACTCTGCTCTTTTGTACCTCAATTCATTTTGAAGAAACCATGTTTAATGATTAATTTTTTTGGTAAAATAAAATGCTTACATTATGTAACATTTTATCTATTGTTTTCATTTTGTATAGGTATATACAATTTATGCTGCAATTTAAATTGAAAATGGAGGTTAACGATAAGATACAAGGACGATTATGCTTTGCTTTATATCTGAATCAGCATGGTTTATCTATTTAGCATCAGCTTCCAAACTTGGGGTTGTATTGAAAGAGTTTTGGCAGGTATCTAAACATTTGCATTCTTGTTCAAATGTCTTGGATTGATTCTACTCTATTAGAATAGTATTAGTAGTAGATATTATTCTATTAGAACAGATCTAGGCATTAAGTGCCACCAAGTTCAGGATTCCCACGTGAATGCAGAAGTCCTCTTTGCTGGGACATGTAGACTGCTATTGAAATCCCCATGGGGTTCAATAGCACAACACCAACGTCCCACAGTTCCAAAGCGTGCTGAACCGCCTGTTCACTGAACCTGTGCCAGGTTAGTCCTATAGAAGATGAAAAACACGATGATGCTGGAGGAACTCAGCAGGCCAGGCAGCATCTGTGGAGAAAAGCAGGCAGTCAACGTTTTGGGTCAGGACCCTTCTTCAAGACTGAAGATAGGAAAAGGGGAAGCCCATATGTCGGAGGGAAAAGCAGAGCAGTGATAGGTGGACAAAAGAGGGGAGGCGGGGTGGGCACAAGGTGATGATAGGTAGATACAAGTAAGAGATAGTGATAGGATGGTGCAGGGGAGGAGGGGAGAGCAGATCCACTGGGGGATGGGTCAAAGGTAAGGAGGAAAGAAGGGGGTAGAAAAAAGAGAGATAGGCTAGGAAAGGGAAGAAAAGAAGAGGCATGGTTTGGGGGAGGTGTGTGTGGGGTGGGGAAGGGGTGTGGGGTTTCCTTAAAGTGGGAGAATTCAATGTTCATGCTGTTAGACTGCAAGGTTCTATATCAGTGATAGTGTGGGAGGGGGAGTTGAAGTGATTGGCAACGGGGAGGTTCAGATCACAGTTACGGACAGAGCGCAGGCGTTCTGCGAAACGGTCACCTAGTCTGTGTTTGGTCTCAAAAAATGTAGAGGAGGCCACACTTGGAGCACCGAATGCAGTAGATGATATTAAGGGAGGTGCAGGTGAACCTCTGTCTCACCTGAAAGGACTGTTTGGGTCCCTGGATGGAGGTGAGGGAGGTGGTGTAGGGGCAGGCGTTGTGCCTATGGTGGGGGCAGCGGAAAGTTCACGGGGTGGGAGCGGGATGGGTGGGGGGGGGGGAGTGAACGAGGGAGTCGTGGAGAGAACAGTCCCTGCGAAAGGCAGAGAGGAGTGGGGAGGGGAGATATGCTTGGTCCCATGATGAGGCTTTCCACTCCAGGACATCCAAGATGTCCAACTTATTTTCTAACCAGGACTTCCCCCCTACTGTGGTTGAGAGAGCTCGCACCCGTATCTCTGCCATTTCCTGCACATCTGCTCTCACCCCCACCCCTCCCAGACCCAACAAGAATAGGATCCCCTGTCCTCACATTTCATCCCACCAGCCTATGTATCCAACACATCATTTTCCGCCACTTCTGCCATCTCCAGTGGGACCCCATGACCAAGCGTATCTTCCCCTCCCCACCCCTTTTTGCCTTTTGCAGCGACCACTCTCTCCGTGACTGCCCCGTTCACTCCTCACCCCCCACACCCATCCTGCTCCCACCCCGTGAACTTTCCACTGCCCCCGCCATAGGCACAACACCTGCCCCTACACCACCTCTATCCAGGGACACAAAGAGTCCTTTCAGGTGAGGCAGAGATTCACCTGCACCTCCCTTAATATCATCTACTGCATTCGGTGCTCCAAGTGTGGCCTCCTCTACATTGGCGAGACCAAACGCAGACTAGGTGACCGTTTCGCAGAATACCTGCGCTCCGTCCGTAACTGCGATCTGCATCTCTCCATTGCCAGTCACTTCAACTCCCCCTCCCACTCCATCACTGATATGTCAGTCCTCGGCCTCCTCCACTGCCGGGAGAATTCCAAGTGCAAACTGGAGGAACAGCACCTCATTTTCCATCTTGGAACCTTGCAGCCTAACGACATGAACATTGAATTCTCCCACTTTAAGTAATCCCCACATCCCTCACCGTCCCCCCCCCCCCCCACAAAACATGCCTCTTCTTTTCTTCCCTTTCCTAACCTTTCTCTCTTTTTCCTACCCCCCTTTTTTTTTCTCCATACCTTTGACCCATCCCCCAGACCCACCTATCACTATCTCTTACCTGCATCTACCTATCACCACCATGTCCCCACCCCGCCTCCCCCCTTTTGTCCACCTATCACTGCTCCGCTTTTCCCTCTTATATATTGGGCTTCCCCTTTTCCTATCTTCAGTCCTGAAGAAGGATCCTGACCCAAAATGTTGACCACCTGCTCTTCTCTATGGAGGCTGCCTGGCCTGCTGAGTTCATCCAGCATCATCGTGTTTTTCATCTGGATACCAGCATCTGCAGTCCTTTGTTTCTCTCGTCCTATAGAAGAAACGGCTTTCAATGTAGAGGAATGGCTGCAAGGGACAAAGATAGTCTTAGTTATTTATATTTTGTAGAATTAATTGAGTTTAGCTAAATGCTTTCATTCTTTTAAGTGTTTTAATTTTTAATATTTGATTTTTAACCATTTTATAGTTAAAAATGTAGAAACAATAGGAACATAAGAAATAAGAACAGGAGTAGATCATACGCCCCTCAAGCCTGCCCTGCCATTCAATAAGATTGTAGCTGATCTGAATCTTGGCCTTGATCCTCTCTGTTCCCCACTACTCCTGCCTCTGAAATAGTTTTTGGATGCTTCAGAATGTCATAGGCAATTAAAGTTACACAGACTTTAGCCAACAGGGTCTGGAATGGTTGCTGGCTTCTCAGGCTCCTAAGCAGGCGGTTGACTCTCCAAATTAAAATCAGGACTTAATCAATACAAGTACCTGTTAATTAATGATGTGTATAGATTTCAAAATATACCCTTTCACCGCTCCCTACAGGAAATGAAGTCTGAATTGTAACGACTGTCAGTGTTAAGAATAATTTCACGTCCCCCGTATTTCTTAAATCTAGGTCTCTGGGTCCTTGAATCATCTAATAGTGTAGCTTCCCTCAATTTAGTTAGAACTTAGAACAGTACAGTGCAGAACAGGCCCTTTGGCCCACAATGTTGTGCCGACATAGCTATTCCCTCCTACCTACAGAATGCCCATATCCCTCTATTTTCCTCTCATTCATGTGCCCATCCAAGCCCCTCTTAAAAGCCGCCAATGAATTTGCCTCCACCACCCTATCAGGCAGCGCATTCCAGGCATCCACCACTCTCTCAGTAAAAAACTTACCCCTCACGTCTGTTCTGAACCTACCCCCTCTCAACTTAAATGCATGCCCTCTGGAATTGGATCGCTCAATAATGGGAAAAAGATATTGCTTGTCCACCCTATCTATGCCCCCCATAATTTTATACACTACCAACAGATCACCCCTCAGCCTCCACTGCTCCAGAGAAAAGAGCCCAAGTTTGTCCAGCCTCTCCTGATAGCACATGCCTTCTAATCCAGGCAGCATCCCAGTAAACCTCCTCTGCACTGTCTCTAAAGCCTCAACATCCTTTCTATAGTGAGGTGACCAGAATTGCACGCAATACTGTAAATGTGGCTTCTATAGAGATGCATCATAACTTTTTGACTCCTATACTCAATACCCTCATTAATAAATGCAAGCATTCCACAAGCCTTCTTAACCACCCTATCTACCTGTGTAGCCACTTTCAGTGAGTCATGGACTTGCACCCCAAGGTCTCTCTGCTCTTCAACAATGTTAAGGGTCTTGCCCTTAAGATTGTGCTGCTTCTTGACATTAGTCCTACCAAGGTGCAATGCCTCACATTTATCTGGATTGAACTCCATCTGCCATTTCTCTGCCCACTGGGTTGTTCCAAACCCATCATGACCTTGTATCCCTCCATCAAATCTCCTCTCAACTCTCTGTCCCCCAGCAACAGCAACCCCAGATTTCTCTTCATCTTCGAAACCATTCTATTAAATCTTTTCAGCACCTCCTCTGGGACCTTCACATCCTTCCTAACATTAGAAGACTAGAATGGGACACAATGCTTCAGTTGTGGCTGAACCTGGTAAAACTTACCAAGTCTCTCAAGGTTCTTTATATGATATTAATGGCACAAATAAGTTGTGTGGAAATACTTTGTGACATCTCTTTTCAGTACAGTACACTTGACAAAGGAAGTTATTAAGCAGCTTTACATTGTACATTTTTATGCATTTCAATCCAGATCATCTGGATGTTTGTGGAAAAGGTTTTCTGTCAGTTACTTACTGCCAAGTTATTGTTTCTTCCATGCTAAGTAGTAAAACCTACCAACAGCTTCCTTTCTCTGCAAATCTGTTAGAGTGTAAGGAGCATTAATTGAGTGGTAAAGGTGAAGAGCTGAAAAGAATCAAATTAGAGGAGCCTCAACTTCCTCTGATTTGCGTTCAGCCTCAAATTAGAGGAAGTTGAGGCGAAACACAATTTAGAGGAACAGCATCTCATATTCAGCCTGGGTAGTCTCCAACCTGGCGACATGAACATTGAATCCTCCAGCTTCTGGTAACTGCTCCACCTCTCTCCCTTTTCTCTTCTCTCCCTCCTCCCGATCCACCCGGCCTCCATGGCCCCATCTCTTTCCCCTCGCTCACCCTCTCCACTTGCCCACCATCCACACACTGTCCACCTACCTCTCCTACCAGATTCCACCTTCTTCAGCACTCTGGTCATTTCCACCTATCACCTCCTGGCTTCTGACACCATTCCCGCTCTCCCCGCCCCCCCACCTGGATCCACCTATCACCTGCCAGCTCTTGCTCCAGCCCTTCCCTCCACCTTTTTATGCCATCTTTCTCCCCTTCATCTTTCAGTGTAGATGAAGAGTCTCGACCTGAAATGTCGACTGTCCATTTCCCTCCATAGATTCTGCCTGACCTGCTGAGTTCCTCCAGCGCTTTGTGTGTTGCTCCAGATTCCAGCATCTGTGGTCTCTTGTGTCTCCAAACCGATGTTAGGCCAAACCCAATTCAAAGACTGTGCCAATTTCCCATCAAGCTGGTAAGTGGTGGACAGAAATCAGCCCTTTGAATAGTGGTTTCAAGTTGAGGTGGGGCTGAGGTGTGGGGGTAAGGTAATACCTGCTGTAACTTCAGCCCAGATTATTCATGTGAAACTCAGAGGACCCTCCCAGCCAAACAAAATAAAATTTGTTTTCAGGAGACCTCAAAAGTTTTTCTGACATTTTTTCTTCCAGTTATTATTTATGGTGACATCTTAACCAACTTGCTCCAATAAATCAGTCCTATACTTTAGTATTGGTTTGGCTTATTATTGTCACTTGTACCGAGGTACAGTGAAAACCCTGTCTTGCATACCATTCACACAGATTAATTCATTACACCGTGCATTGAGGTAGTACAGGGTAAAAACAATAACAGAATACAGAGTAAAGTGTCACAGCTACAAGGAAGTGCATTGCAGGTAGACAATAAGGTGCAAGGTCAAACAAAATAGATTGTGAGGTCAAGAGTCTATCTCATCGTATAAGGGAACTGTTCAATAGTCTTATCACAGTGGGACAGAAGCTGTCCTTGAGCCTGGTGGTACGTGCCCTCAGGCTCCTGTATCTTCTGCCTGATGGGAGAGGGGAAAAGAGAGAATGACCTGGGTGGATAGAAGCTTTGATTATGCTGGCTGCTTCACCAAGACAGCAAGAGATGTAGACAGAGTCCATGCAGGGGAGGCTGGATTCCGTGATGCACTGGGCTGTGTCCACAACTCTCTGCAGTTTCTTGCTGTCCTGGGCAGAGCAGTTGCCGTACCAAGCTGTGATACATCCAGATAGGATGCTTTCTATGGTGCATTGATAAAAGTTGGTGAGTGTCAAAGGGGACATGCCAAATTTCTTTAGCCTCCTGAGGAAGTAGAGGCACTGGTGAGCTTTCTTGGCCGTGGCGTCTATGTGGTTGGACCAGGACAGGTTGTTGGTGATGTTCACTCCCAGGAACTTGAAGCTCTCAACCCTCTCGACCTCAGCACCACAGATAGGTGCATGTACACTGCCCCCTTTTCTGAAGTCAATGACCGGCTCTTTTGTTTTGCTGACATTGAGGGAAAGGTTGTTGTCATGGCACCATGTCACTAAGCTCTCTATCTCCTTCCTGTACTCCGACTCATTATTATTTGAGATAAGGCCCACTACGGTGGTATCATCTGCAAACTTGTAGGTGGATTTAGAGCAGCTTCTAGCCACGCAGTCATGAGTATATAGGGAGTGGAGTAGAGGGCTAAGGATGCAGACTTGTGGGACACCAGTGTTGAGAATAATCGTGGTGGAGGTGTTGCTGCCTATCCTCACTGATTGCGGTCTGTTCATCAGAAAGTCAAGGACCCAGTTGCAGAAGGAGGTATTGAGTATCAGGTTTCGGAGTTTGGTGATGAATTTGCTTGTAGTTATGGTATTGAAGGCAGAGCTCTAGTCAATAAACAATAGTCTAATGTAGGTGTCTTTACTGTCCAGATGCTCCAGAGCTGAGTGTAGGGCCAGGGAGATGGTGTCCACTGTAGACCTGTTTCAGTGGTAGGCGAATTGCAGTGGGTCGAAGTTGTTTGGGAGGCTGGAGCTAATGCGTGCCATGACCAGGCTCTCGAAGCACTTCATGATGGTGGATGTCAGAGCCACCGGTCGGTAGTCATTAAGGCATGCTACCTTATTTTTCTTCAGTACTGGGATGATAGTGATCTTCTTAAAAAAGATGGGAACCTCAGATTGGAGAGGTTAAATATGTCTGCAAATACCCCCGCCAGCTGATTAGAACAAGATCTGAGCACACGGCCAAGGACACTACCTGGGCCAGATGCTTTCCTTGGGTTCACTCTCCGGAAGACTGATCTTACGTCCTCGATGGTGACCACAGGTTAACTATACTGTCCTTATTAGTCAGAAATTCTCATGGAAAGAGAAATGTCTATGGATGGTGTGCTAAAAATGAAACTAACTTAGTCGTACCCTCTTTTGAAGAAACATTTTATATCACATGTACCATATGATGTCAAGGACAGCTTCTATCTTGCTGCTATAAGACTATTGAACAGTCCCATAGTACGATAAGATGGACTCTTGACCTCACAATTTCCCTCATTATTACCTGCACTACAATTTGTCTGTAACTGTAACACTTTATTCTGCAATTGTTTTCCCTTGTACTACCTCAACACACTGTTGGAATGAGTTGATCTGTATGGACAGTATGCAAGACAAGTTTTTCACTGTACCTCAGTACATGTGACAATGATAAACCAGTTTACCAATGATAATGAGCTGGGTTTAAATGCTGCCACAACTAAGCATCTTCTTTACCAAAGATTAAAAAAAAACACCTACTTAAAATATTGAGATGGCCAAAAATATACAGATTATGAGGTTTTCAGGCCCATTTTGACACTACAGAATAATTGCAGGGTATTTTTAAAATATCTCTTAAGTGCGAAGAGATATTCCATGCTTCACTATTCAGGAAGTAGCCTGTAAAGCAACATTAGCCTTCTGGTTAGAAAGAGCTCACTCAAGTGACAGGCAGTAGCCTTATCTTCATTAAGCCGAATGTAGATTGACATCCTTCCAGGTCCTCGATGTGCTGCCCAAGGCTGTTATTGTGATCAATATAATGTTCCAATTAGATATTTTTTGACTTTAAGATACACAATGCTTCTTTCTCCCCTACATTAATTACTTCCTTTAAAATCCTTAATTAGCTGTGAGAATGAAACTTAAAAGGCATGATTTCTGAAAAAGAGGACACAATAACCTCAAAGATCTCATAGAACAGTGCAGCACAGGAATAGGCCCTTCAGTCCACAACGTCTGTACCAAACATGATGTTGAATTAAACTAAATCTCTTCTGCCTGCACATGATCCATATCCCTCCTTTCCCTGCATAGTCATGTGTCTATCGAACAGCCTCTTAAACGCGTCTATCATATCTGCCTCCACCACTCCCCCCGACAGCCCATTCCAGGCACCTGCCACTCTCTTTTTAAAAAAAAGCTTGCCCCGCATATCTCTTTTAAACATTTCTCTCCCCCCTACCTTCAATGCATGTCCTCTAATACTTAACATTTCTACCCTGGGAGAAGGATTCTGACTGTCTACCCTATCTTGGCCTCTCATAATCTTATAAACTTCCAGCAGGTCTCCCCTCAGCCTCTGACGCTCCAGAGAAAACAACCCAAGCTTGTCCAAACTCTCCTTATAGCTCATACCCTTTAATTCAGGCAGTATCCTGGTAAACCTCTTCTGCACCCTTTCCAAAGCCTCCACATACTTCCTGTAATGGGGTGACCAGAACTGCATGCAATACTCCAAGTGTAGCTTAACCAAAGTTTTATCCAGCTGCAATATCAATTCCTGGCTCTTATACTCAATGCCCCGACCTATGAAGGCAAGTATACCAAATGCTTCCTTGACCACCCTATCTACTTAGGTGGCCACTTTCCGGGAAGTATAGACTTGGACCCCAAGATCCCTCTGCAAATCAATACTGTAGAACTGGAAGAACTTGTTTTTTGCTGTGACTCTTAGTGAAGAATTTAATATTTGCTTTGAATATTGGGTGTTGAGAGTTTCAGTGTTCGGGGGAGATTATAGATGCAGAACTAACTTAACCTGAGATATTGGCAGGGGGAAGGGATGGAATCAGTTACCAAAACAGAAAATGCTGGAAGAACTCAGCTGTCAAGCAGCATCTGTGGAAAGGGAAACCGGTCAACGTTTTGGGTCAGCGACCCTTTCCCAGAACGGGGGAACGAGTGGAGGGTTTACAGTTTTCAAAGCAGAGTTGGGGAGGAGTGAGGTGCAAGACAGAAGACTGTATGGAGCAAAGAACACAAACTACTGGAGGAACTCAGTGGATCAGGCAGCACCTGTGGAGGCGAAGGGATAGTCGACGTTTTGAGTCGAAACCCTGCACCAGGCCTGAGGGTGTAGAGGGGAGATAACCAGTATAAAGAGGTGAGGAGGAGGGGAGAGGCAGGGGCTGGCAGGTGATAGGTGGAACAAACTGAGCAGTGGGGATTATGGGCAGATGGAGCCAGGTGGGGAAGAGGAGGATGGAGAAAAGAGGGAGGTTGGAAGGTGATGAGTGGAGACAAAAAGGACTGTAGATTCTGGAACCTGATAAAGTAAGGAAGGTGATAAGTGGAGCCAAGTTATGGAAGGATGACGGACAGATGGAATCATTGGGGGAGGGGAAGGAAACCAAGTAACAGGAGTGGTACTGGTGGGGGTTTGGAAGGAAGTGAGGGAGAGAGATCCTGGGTAAATCAGAAGGAGAGCGAAAGGAACACAGGGCGGTGCAGGTTACCTGAAATTGGAAAATTCAATGTTCATGCCGTTGAGTTGTAGACTATTCAGGTGGAATAGGAGCTGCTGTTCTTCTAGTTTGGATTTGCCCTCACTCTGACAGTGGAGAAGGTTGAGGACAGACAAATCGGTGTGGGATTGGGAATGGGAAGTTGAAATAGCAATGCAACCAGGAGCTCCAGATGGCCATTGCAGACAGAGCACAGGTGTTTGGCAAAGCAGTCACCTCGTCCACGCTTAGTCAAGCTGACGTAGAGGAGGACACACTGTATGGAGGTTGGTTAAGACAGATCAGGTGAGGACTGACTGTTAGGGAGGCATTTTATTGAATTGAGGTGAGAAAGTGATCAGAACATGAGAATGCGAAACAATGAGGGAAAAGTTTACCTGGAAGTGTTCATTCCAGAAGGCTGCAAAGTGCCCAGAATGAAGATATGATGTTCCTCGGTGAGCTGTTCAGAACTATGGTGGGAGAATGCGTATAATGGGGTAGAAGTTCATTCTCTATTATTGGCATTTAACACAAAGTAGTAACTTAGGGGCCGCAAACTCTCCTTCTCAAATGTGGCTCCATTGAGTAAATTTCCAAAATGGAGCTCAATACGCATACCTTGCCATATTATGTTCAGTGCATACAACAGAGAACAAAGTTCCACCCAGTGGCTTCTGATTTTCCCATGATTAACCAGTGAAACTTGTCCAAGCTGAATATTGGGCAAATAACTCTAGAATGCAGTGGATGTGAAGGATTTGAGGTCGGTGGTGGAGGTGTTGAGCTGTGTGCTGAAGTAGGGGCCGGAGTAGGCCATTTGGCCCTTTGCCACTGCGATGTCATTCATTAAGATCATGGCTGATCTTTTACTTCAGCGTCAATTTCCTGTACTAACCCCATACCCCTCAATTATTTGAATATATGTCAATCTCTGCCTAAAATATACTGAGTGACTGAGCCTTGGCAATCATCTTCGGTAGAAAATTCCAAAACTTTACAATCCAATTGGGAGAAGAAATTTCTTCTCAATTCTGTCCTGAATGGCTGATCCCTATTTTAAGATGGTGTGTCCCTGTCTCCAGACATACTAGCCAACATCAACTTGACATCTACCCAATGAAGCCCCAAGAATTTTATATTCTTCTGAAATCAGGAGAGTTAGATTAGATTAGAGTAGATTAGTTTATTGTCATATACACCAGGGTGCAATTAAATTCCTTTGTCACGTGAAGCTCACAGGGTAAACAGTAGGCTTAGGCCTGGATGGTAACATTTGGCCTGATTTGCTTAATCTTTCCTCATAAAACAAACCCACCATCCCAGGAATCAGTCTGGTGACACTCCTGCTATCACAGATATATCCTTCCTTAGTAAGGAGACCAGACATGTATACAGTATTCCAGATGTGGTCTCGTCAGGGTGTAATTGGAACAATGCTTTGGAAGCAGCTCAGAGAAGGTTTACTTGAATAACATCTGAAATGGGTGCATTGTCTTGTGAGGAAAGTTCAATGGACTAGGTTTCTATGCACTGGAGTGAGAGAGGACTTCATTGAAATATATGATCCGTGTAGAGGATGTCTTCTCTTGAGAGAGTCTAGAATGAGGGGTCACCGTTTAAAAATATGGTTGCCCACTTAAGGCAGATGAGGTGAACTTCTTTCTCACAGAAGATGGCGAGTCTTTAAAACTCTCTACCTCAGAGTCTTTGAATATGGGTCGGACTTTGTTAAGCAAAGGGGTGAAAGGTTACTACGGGTGGATGGGAACATAGAGTTGAGGTTATAGTCAGATAGGCTATGATATTATTAAATGGTGGAGCAAGCCTGAGGGCCTACTCCTATGCTGAATTTATATGTCCATAGTTGTTTTCAACAGAATTAAAAAGGGGTGAATTCTACAGTAGGCAAACCGTCTGCTCCACTACCAAACCAATCATGAAGTGGAAATTTACCGCAAAGAGATAAAGAAATAAATCCACATCAAAATCAATTCTATTTGTATTTTCACTAACAGGTCTTAGTTTCTAATTAAAAATACAAAAATGTTGTACATTCCTCTGTGAAACAATCTCAAATCTGTTAATTTCAAATCTGGACAAACATCTTCAATTTGTTACATTTCACATTGTTATTTATGTTATTAAGTCATTGGAAACATATTGTGCCCAAAATGCAAAAACAGCAGTAGTGCAACTAGTAGCCTCACATCTCCACCATCCCAGGTTCAATCCTCACCTCCGGTGCCGTCTGCGTGGAGTTTGCACGTTTTCCCTGTGACTGTGTGGATTTCCTCTGGGTGCTCCAGTTTCCTCCCACATCCCAAGGATGTGCAGGCTTGTCAGTTAATTGGCCACTATAACTTGCCCTTTGTGTAGGCAAGTGGTAGAATCTCAGGAAGTTGAGAGGAATGGGGGGAGGATAAAATGAGTCGTGTAGGATTAGAGTAAATGGATGTTTGATGGTCCGTGCAGACTCAGTGGGCTGAGGTGCCTCTTTCATAGAACATGGAACACTACAGCACAGTACAGGCCCTTTGACCCACAATGTTGTGCCGACATTTTATCCTGCTCTAAGATCTATCTAACCTTTCCCTCCCACATAGCCCCCTATTTTTCTATCATTCATGTGTCTATGTTGTATGTCTTGAGAAAGAGTTTGCAAACCCTTTGAAATTAACAGATTTGAGATTGTTTCACAGAGGAATATACAACATTTTTGTATTTTTAATTAAAAACTAAGACCTGTTAGTGAAAATACAAATAGAATTGATTTTGATGTGGATTTATTTCTTAAATTATCTGCATGATCTTACATCCTCTGAATAAAGAACAACGTCCAAAAATAACCAGATGGGTAAATAGAAGGGATTGCATCACTGGCTGATGTATTTTTCAAAACATTAGGCAACGTGGCTATACCAGCTCCTCAAGGACTGCAGTGGACCTTCTCCAGGCAACTGGGGATAGAGAAATGTTGGCTCACCCTGTGAAACCAACGTCCCCTGAATGAATATAAAAGAAAATTATGGTGGTGTACATCCATGTGGGGGAAAGAAATCGCATTGTGAAGTCTTTAAAAGTGTTGTGGGACGAATTAGACATTAATCTTTGAATAAAGAGCTATTCACATCTTTATCAAGAATGTTGTTGCTGTTGGTTAGCGGTCTAATATTGCATGGGTTAAAAGTATGATATAGATCAACTGGATTGACGATTGTAGTATTATTTTGTCACTAATGTATTTAGAAGTCTCGAAGTATGGGCAATATTGTTGTTTCAGCGATATTAAAAAAATGAGCCAAGTGATGAGATTATTGTGCCTCGAGATCTGATCTGTATTCCTAATGTCAAATCTCCAACTGAGAAAGTGGGTGGGGACAGTAAAACTGTCCACTCAGAGACCCTGGGGAGGTGGAGAGCTGCCAACTTGATGTCACTTAATTATAAGGTCCCTGGAGTCCCACCCAAATTCTGGAGCAGGAATTTGGCACTGGGACACTGGCAACTAGATCTAGGCAAGTGGGAAGGGCCAAAAGGAAAGGGAAAGGACTGGGAAAGGCCAAAGACCTGGCAGGAGCATGGGAATGAAGTGGGTTGGAATGAAGTGGCATTTTCAGATTTTAACCCTTTCTACATACTATTCTCACTGGGTGAAGGGGTTAAAATCCTAGCCAGTGCATTGATTCCCCAACACATCTTAATTCCTATGGATTATCATGGGCTGCATGTTGGGATTCAGAGGAACTAAATGAAATGGAAGTTGCTGGAAATACATGGAGAAAGGATACATCAACCAGAATGGTGCAACATCTCTCTGTTAATGCTATTATACCAGCTGCATATTCCCAGCATTTCTATTCAAACCTTAGTCATCAGCATCTGGAGTTACTCCTTAACCAGAACTGACTAAAACAGATTCTGTGATCCTTATCACATTGCTTTATGTGGGAGCTTCCTGAAAATTGACTGCTGTGTTTCCTCCATTACAACAGTGACTACACTTCATAATGCATTGATTAACCGTAAAGCTCTTTAGAAGTCCTGTGGTTGTGCAAGGAACTATACAAGTGCAAGCCTTTCTTACCCTCTCTTAAAGCTCTACAATGTGCTTTAATAATTACTATATAAAGATTTTTATTAATAGGAGTGGCAAGGTGCTGATTTAAAAAGGACAGAGTGTCCATGTGCCAAATGGTATCTATCCTAAGGCAGACACAGGCCAATCAAGAGATTGGCAATGAAGAACCATTGACCACAGGTGTAATTTTATAAGAAGAACAGCTTGCAAGTGTACTGGCTATATATAAAAGCAGAGAAAATTTCAAATTCAGGTAACTATAGGTTCTTTATATCAGCACAAGATGAAAAAATAACTATACAATATTGCAAGAGTAACCACCCGGTCATGACTTATGGAATAATAGGAAGGTGCACCTGTTGGCAAAGCTAATTGACAAGTATTGAGGATGCTACAAAAAATTAGAAAAATCTCTATGCTGTAGTTTACTTGGACTCCCACAAAAACCTTTCCAATTCAAATGAATTTCCAGAGAATGTGAGAGGGGTTAAGGAGTAGAAAAGAGACTGCACATTTGAAAGATGTGCTGGTGTGATTCCCTTTTTCAGAGCAGACTGCTGGTGATGTGTCTTTACCAGTATCCAGGCCTATTTCCTGGGTCATCCGATCAACACAGCAGCCTCCTGAAAGGAATATTGATATCAGGAGAATGAGCCTGCCAACTCAAAGGTAGAGAATTCTGGAAGGGTTGGTAGGGATATAATGGGGTGGAAGAATTTGAGCTCTTGTCTCAGAACCAATAATCATAACCTCTGTATATTAGTCCAATAACTTAACCTCTGTGTCACTTTACCATAGGTACATAGTGAAGTGGCACAGAGGTTAAGTTATTGGACTTGTACACATAAGGCTTTGATTACTGATTTATGAGACACCAATTCAAATCCTCAAATCAAGGAATTAAATAAACCAAAAATAAAAACAAAACTGCAGATGCTGGAAATCTGAAACAAAAGCTGGAAATGCTGGAAACACTCAGCAGGTCTGGCAGCACCTGTGGAAAGAGGAAAAGAGTTAATGTTTCAGGTCAGAGGTGCTTTGTCAGAACGGGGTAAGATGGGCCTCTCGAATGGGGGAATCAAACGCAGATTGGGTGACCACTTCGTGGACACCTGTGTTCAGTCGGCAAGAGTAACATTAAGCTTCCCGTTGCCTGCCACTTTAATTCCCCACCCCAGTCCCACTCTGACCCATCTGCCTGCGGCCTCCTGCACTGTTACAATGTGGCCTAGCAGTTAATCTTCCATCTGGGCACAATGCAGACTCCAGATTCAGCAAAGAATTTTAAAAACTTCAGGTAACTTCCTTTCTCAGTTTCTAAAGAGCCAGGTCATCCATCTGTGATAATGTCTCAGTTATTCCTCTCTCCATAGCTCCGCCTGACCTGCCAGGTATATTCTACAGTCCCGCATTTCACAGCTTTTACATTGCTTTGTGTTCTTCCTGTCTCACGACACTCACTTCATAGGTTTCATGTTCTTTTGTTCAGATTTTCTGTCTAACCTCCCTCATTAACCCATTATCTTGGAGACCTCATTTACCCAGCCTCACCTTATCTCAGATTGTTCTGCATATCCCGCTCCAAAACCTCTCTGAAATTTAAAATCCACACAAGAGACTGCAGATGCTGGAACCTGGAGCAACAAACAATCTGCTGGAGGAACTTGATGGGTTGAGCAGCATTTGTGGGAGGGAAAGAATTGTCAACATTTCAGGTTGAAACCCTGCTTTCTCTTCCCCAGTTCTAACAAAGGATCGTTGACCTGAAATATTGACTCTGCCTCTCTTTCTACAGATGCTGCCCAATGTTACTCTTGCAGACTGAACACAGGTGTCCACAAAGTGGTCACCCAATCTGCGTTTGGTTTCCCCATTTGAGAGGCCCATCTTTCCCTGTCCTGACAAAGTGTCTCTGACCTGAAACGTCAACTCTTTTCCCCTTTCCGTGGATTCTGCCTGACGTGCTGAGTGCTGCCTGCCAAAATTAATTGTGGCCAGTGGACTACCAGTTTCATTACAATTTCTCAGATTTACTTTCAGGATGCCATTTTGGCTTGTGTGTCAATCCAGCCCCCAGCAATGTGGTTGTCTTGGAGACACAAGTGATTGCAGATGCTGGAATCTGGAGCAGAAACCAATCTGCTGGAGGAACTCAGCAGATCAGGCAGCATCCGTGGAGGGAAATGAATAGTCAACATTTCAGGTCAAGACCCTTCGCCTGGATTGACTCTGAAATGGGCTAGTAAGGGGCATTTAGGGATGTACAATGAATTATGCCTTGCCAGTAATATCCACATCCTAAGAAAAACAAAATAGAAGATACAGCAAGAGATCTAAACAAGGAAACAGTGGCCCAGAGGTCACAGGAGACAGTCCACTGAGATCCTTGGGTGAGACCAGTGATAATGGTAGGTAAATAGGAAGCAATTGACTGTGATAGTTTGACTCAGAGCTAAAACCATGGAAAATAATTCCACTGCAATTTCACAGATGCTGATACCTTAAATACACTGGTCAGCCCTCAGTTGGGGGCATAGGAGAGGATGTGAAGAAAACCAACAAGGATTATTCTCTTTGTGATTTTTATAAATGACTTGGATGAGGATGTGGAAGGGTGGGTTAGTAAGTTTGCTGATGATACAAAGGTTGGTGGTGTTGTGGATAGTGTAGAAGGTTGCTGTAGATTACAACAGGATATTGATAGAATGCAGAACTGGCTGAGAAGTGGCAGATGGAGTTCAATCCGGATAAGTGGATTCGGGAGATTAAATTTGAAGGCAGAATACAAGGTTAATGGCACGACTCTTAGCAGTGTGGAGGAACAGAGGGATCTTGGGGTCTACGTCTATAGATCGTTTCAAGGTTGCCATGCAGGTCGATAGGGTTGTTAAGAAGGCGTATGGTGTGTCGGCCTTCATTAGTCAGGGGATTGAGTTCAAGAGCTACGAGGTAATATTGCAGCTCTATAGAACTCTGGTTAGACCACACTTGGAGTATTGTGTTCAGTTCTGTTCACCTCATTATAGGAAGGATGTGGAAGCTTTAGAGAGGGTGAAGACGAGATTTACCAGGATGCTGCCTGGATTGTAGAGCATGTCTTATGAGGATAGGTTGAGCGAGCTAGGGCTTTTCTCTTTGGAGAGAAGGAGGATGAGAGGTGACTCGATAGAGGTGTACAAGATGATAAGAGGCATAGATCGAGTGGACAGTCAGAGACTTTTTCCAAGGACAACAATGGCTAACACAAGGGGGCATAATTTTAAGGTGATTGGAGGAAGGTATAAGGGGGATGTCAGGGGTAAGTTTTTTTTCACACAGGGAATGGTGGGTGCGTGGAACGCACTGCCAGCATTGGAGAATTCAATGTTTATGCCATGGGGTTGTAGACCACCCAGGCGGAACACAGGCTGCTACTCCTCTAGCTTGTGTCAGATCAGATGAAGTCTAGGATCTATCTTGAAAGAGCAACACTTCCCGGTTATTAGCTAACTAAACCCATAGGTTTCATGAAGGCCATCAAATTTTCCATTTGACCGAGTTCTGTAATTTCTACATGATGCTTCACACCAGAAATTCAAGTGTTTAACTGTGACCATTCATAGAATGGATTTCTTGTTTAGATAACCATCAAATAAATCACTATCTGCTCATTAGCAAAGTGGTGCTCCTTTGAAACATTTATAGCTTTCACTAGGTGAATCCATTTATATTTTAATAATTATTTATGAGTAATTAACTCTCACTTGGGTACCACCCAGGTTAGTCAGGAGTCCCACTTATAACCAGCTGGGAAATGGACCCAATTACCTGCTTGCTTAATAACCCAGATTTTTCCCATCACATTACGAAATTGTAATAAATAGGTGGCAGCGGGTAATTTGGATGACAGGCAAATTGTAAGGAAATTAGTCACCGTCTCTGGCTTGATGCACATTAGCCCATTAGATCTACAACTATTTAACGCTAATGTGCTTCAACAATTGGACGTAAATGTGATAAATAATTAAATCCTCAGCGTGTAAAGGAAACAATAGAACCTCCTCTATTACAGTGACACCAAACAATTTTTTAATTAGAAACAGAACGCTGAAAGAACTCAACGGGTCAAGCAGCATCCGAGGAGAAAAAGGTGCATCGTCACGGTTCGGCTTGAGACCCTGCACTAGTCTCACTTCAGTTGATTTTTGTTCCAGATTTCAACATTTGCAATCTCTTTTGCCTTCATATTTTTGTTTTTTTGTCACTATTACCAGATCTATTAAAAGGAAATTCTTAACAGCTTGATCATCTTAACAAAAATACATCACCTTCAATAGTTAGTTAATTGCAAGTAAATTAGTTGTGTTAATTTCTGATTTTCTCAACTAATGCAGAAACGCTGACCGTCACACAATTACGTTTTCCTCAAAAGTTAGGTTTTAAGTTTAAAAAGAAAGCGTTGGTTTATTCCTCCGTTCAATCGAGATGTGTGTGTGTAAAGCAAAATCCCTACGTGTTCAGTGTCAGGTCGCTTTCCTGTCTGCAATATTGGATGAAGTGACGACGGATTTTTCAGGAAAACCTTCTGAATTCTTCAGATTTCCGGAGCATGAAAAGTTAAAGTGCCTGTGAAGAAAGGCAGCGGCTCGTTCTGCCTCCCGTTTCGATGCGTTCAGATATCTGCAGTTGAAGGACGCTCATTTCCCATGGGGAATTATTGAGCGTAACTCCGGGCGCGAAGTAAAGTCGGGGATAAAGGAAAACCTTGCAGATTACGCCCGACTTCACGGGCCATGGCTCTTTCACCACGGAGCGCACTCTTTTTGAGTAAAAGAACTATACTGATGAAACCTATATATTAGGGATGTCATTTACAACCACAATACATTAATTTCATCAATATCGTTCTTACTTTTTTTTGAACATTTTCCATTTTAAGTTACCTCTTTTTCTTTCATTTTACACTTGTTAGTTAACGAATGAAATTGCTTTAAAATCAACGGTAAAGCGCATTCGTATATTCAGCAACGAAATTCTAATTTATGGACTTGAGACGCAATCTGACAAAAAATGATTGCTATTATTGGGTACAAGGCAGAGACATCAGAATTCAAAAAAAATCCGCTGGAGATCGTTCTAATCTATGCAAGAATTAAAAACAGCTGGCTGTAAATAAATCTCTATTTCTGTTTTGCTTTTTTAAAAAAATTTTTTATAAAACTGGGTTTTGTTAGTTGTCACCACTATCTGCCATTGCTTTGAAGTGTTTATGTTGTACAGATAGTTACAGGTTAATCCGCAGGACCTGCTGATAATTCTCGAGTGCACAACTCAGAGAATTTCCAAAAACTCTGGCACAAGACACGAGTCCTCTCCATCTCGCCGGTCTGCAGATTGGCTTGTGTTCCTACTCCACATATGCATATCGCTTCCTCGATTTGTGAATGGTCGGACTGAACGTCAATCAGCGAGAGGGGGGCGGCGTTTCGCCTGAGTTTCATTGAAGGTGGAGAGGCGAGTGTGGTTCGCAGAGCGGCAGCGAGCGGTCGGAGAATAGACTCACACAGGGCAACAGCGCGTCCACACTAGGAGTTCAATCCAGGACCTGCGGGAATTAAAACTGTGCCCCAGCACCAACCCTGAGGACAGGCAAAACGTGCTCCTGAACGAAAAAAAAATCAATTCTCTTTTTGTGAAATCAATAACCAATAAATTGATCAGCCGGAGTCAACACTATTGTGAATGCTCGGAGGCAGAAATCGGCAGAAAAGGCTGGGGTACCATCAGTGAAACGTGTTGCTGCCTGACCCTGATGAGTCATCCTGGAAAAGGGATCTAACGGCGGAACACCGTAAAGTCCCGCTTTCCAGAAACACACCAGGCACCGGTTCGTCCCCGGGACGCGAAAGTTGCACGGTTTTACCCGGTTCAGTTGCACCAACCCAGCTCTCAGTAAAGGGCAACAACTTCTTGCAATGTCGAGCCCCCCGGGACGCTGTCTGTGAAAATCCTCGGAGTCCATCCGTTGACCAGGTACTCGGATGTGCGGGGGATGCTGGCCAGCTGGTGAGACTGGAAGGTTAAACGCCGAGACAACTTTCCAAGAATACCATGAGAAATTCGCTTTGAAATTCCGCCGGGGTTCAGCCCGAAGTTGATGGAATTTTCTTATTTTCTTTCGCACGTTGCGAATGATAAACCGCGGGCGACCAACAAGTATTTGACCTCCTCCCCGCGGTAGGGTTGAGAAGAGGACCGTCTTACTCACAATGGCATCGGAAGTGGTGTGTGGCCTGATCTTCAGACTGCTTCTGCCCATCTGTTTAGTCGCTGGTAAGAGAGCGTCCAGCTAATAGCCTTTTAAGATCTGCGTTATTTTGAGCAAACCGTCGGAAGTATCCGAGATTTTTTCTTATTTCCTCGCTCTTTATACTTCCTCTCCATAAATGCAAACTTCGCCAAAGGATGCATTGTTTGGAAGCAATTGTTTTAATAAAACTTTTTCTTTTTGAAAGTCTAGTTGTTTAAATGCAATGCTGTAACATTGCGTTTCCAGTAAGTACAATAGCTGGTGGGCACATAATCGTTTTTATGGAGGGAGTTTCAAAAGGGGGAACGGCATTGTAATCGGGCAGGTATCCCTTATCTGCCACCCCTTGAGATCATAGAATTCTAAGTCTAATTGAGATTTAGCCGAGAGACTTTTTTTTTGCATTTTAAAAAATGCACCAAGCGAGATATAAATGCAGTTTAGCTCCGGGTAAACACGACAGCAGATCACGATCTGGTCATCGAATCCGTTTAATCAGGAAGGAACTTTCAGCCAGAGATTTTCCCAAGTGACCTGCCGAGGTAGAAATGGCTGCAGCCTTGAACCAGAATTGGCATTGAAAGCAAAAGTTTTAATTGTCTTTGCAAATGAAGGGAGTTTACGAGATAGCTCCAAACACAGTTAAACTTGACGAACGAGGAATTGCCGGGAGCCGGTAACGCTGTCCTGTCCTCGGTGCAGGACGGAAGGGCCGACTGGCTGTCTCCGTCCCGTTGTCAGGTTCGGACGAAAGCAGTCCCGATTCAGAGGAGGCACGGCGTGGCCGGTGCTAGCAATCCTTGGGCAGAAACGGATCTTTCGATCGTTTCCGACGCAGCCTCAAAGTCTGCAGTTAAACCCCCACTGTTGAGTGAATGGAGGCCGCTTCCAGCATTCTTAGCTCGACCATCCCCGGAATTTCAGGTGTTTCTTTTCCAAATGCCATTCTGATTGAAAGCCACAATTAAAATATAATTACTTGCATTTATATAGCTCCTTCCACGTCTTTAGCTTGGCAGTCAATCAAGTACTTTTGAAAATAGTGTAATATAATAGTGTAGAATCCGTGAGGGCCAATCCATGCCGAGCAAGATCTACCAAATGAACAAACATGATGTTTGTGACATTGAGCGGTATTTCTAAGTAGTGCCACAGAGGCTTTTGCAATAAGTTGTTGTAATACCACATCCGAAAGTTGTGTCTTTGACAGTACAGCACTCCCTCAGCTCTGTACCAAGCCAGCCTAGATTTCTGCACCCCTGTCTCTGGGTTGGGACTTGAATCTGGTTTCTTCTACCTCACTTCTGAATAAGTATTTCATTGAAATATTCCAATTGCTTTTCCCTGACAGAATGCGCCCAAGTTCCAGCTCCTCCTGGAAGTGTTAGTGATGAGCTGAGGAGAGGGGTTTTGTGATAAATGGGATGTTTAAATGTCTGTCAACACAGTTCATGTACAATTACAACTTCCTTTCCTCTACCAGCCTACGCTTGACTGCAATGTATCAGGTAGAAATCCAGACAGGGAGCTTGTTTAAATAAACTTCTCCATTCCGCCAACCCTCCCCCCCTCTTTCCCCCAGCCTCTCATTGCAGAGTTTGCAGTCAGTAACTTTAGAGGGAGAATTTGCTTTGCACTTAAAGGGTTGTCAGGTAACGAGGCTGGACTGCGCTGAGGCACTGCGGCATATGTGATGCACATTGGGCATTTGCCCTGTTTTGTTTAGGGGAGGGTGGTGTTGCACGGAGGGTTTGCAGTCATTCGGGGAGTAGGGCTTTGCAGATCTGGCAGCGCTCCCAACCTTCCTTGTCCAACCACGACCACTGCACCCTGTCCTGTGGGGTGGATGAAGTGTGCGTTCAGGGAGCTCTCACCTGAGGCAGGGGCTTTCATCTGGACTTTCAAATCAGTGGGTCACTCTTGTAAGCTGGAGGTGGGGCTGTTACCTGGGGATAAGACCCTCACCTGACCTCACAGGATAGGGTTGGTGGTTTCACCTGAGCAGGTGAGTTGGGGTTAGGCCATTACCTGAGCACTGGGTGGCCAGTTACTTGAGCCTGTTCAGCCCAGCCCATCTCCTGCAGAGATGGTGGACCCATTGATTGAAATGTTTCGAAACTTGCTAAATTCCGAGAGGGTACCAGAGGACTGGAAAAAGGGAAGACTGAAGGCAGGGAACTATAGGCCAGTTAGTTTAACATCTATTATTGGCAAGATGCTAGAGTCAATAATCAGAGAGGAAATAACTAATCACTTAAGTTGAACATAATCAAACCTCGTCAACATGGATTTATAAAAGGTAAATTCTTTGAGGATCAAGTTTAAAAGAAATTCCACACTGTCTAAGCCTTTCACACTACAGTGATTCTGGTTAATATTGGGGAAGTTGGCACTCTCTACAACTATAAGTATTATTCTTGCACTCCTGTGTAATTTATCTCCTTTTACCTCCTTGTATCCCTTCTGCTGGCTGTCGGCCTGTAGTATTCCCCCAGCAAAGTGATTGTCCCTTTGTGATTTTAAGCTATACCCATGTGGTCTTATTGTAAGATCCTTCTGGGATAACCTCCCTCACCACTGCACTAACGGACTCCTTATTGGAATGACACTGCCTCTTTCCCCTCACCATCACACCTGAAGATTATAAACCCTCGGATTGCTGTTTGCTCATTGTTGCTGCGTCAAAATTCTGGGACACTCTACATATCAGCACTGTGGGAATATTTGCACGACACAATCTGCAGTGGTCCTGGTAAGTGTGACACCATCACTCGGAGGAACTAACGAGGAGGTGGGAGGGCTGTGGGTAGATTTGGAGGAGTGTAGAGGCACACAGTAGATGTGCATACTACGTCAGGGGTATCAAAAACAAGGGGGCATAGGTTTAAGGTGAGAGGAAGGAGTTTCAAAGAGGATTTGAGGGGAAAGTTTTTTTTCCCCACACACAGTGGTTGATATCTGGAACATACTTCTGGAGGAGGTAGTAGGATCATTAAGACATTTAGATAGGTACTTAAATAGCCAAGGCATAGAAAGATGCAAATCTAATACAAGGAAGTGGGCAAAAAGGTTGACTTGGATGTGTTGGATCGAAGGAGCTGTTACTGTGCAGTACAACTCTGACTTGAGGGCAGGGAGGGTCGATAGGAAGGAACCTATAGATGTATATTTAAATTTCCAAAAGGCATTTGACAAGGTGCCACATAAGAGGCTGGTGTGTAAATTAAGAGCTCAAGGTATTAGAAGAAATGTATTGGCATGGATTGAAAACTGACTGTCACATAGAAAACAGAGTTGGAATAAATGGGTCCTTTTGAGGGTGAAGGGATGTAAGTAGTGGAGTACCCCAGGGCCCTAAATTGTTAACTATTTACATTAAAGACCCAGAGGAGGGAATGAAATGCAAGGTTTCCAAGTTTGCCGATGATACAAAAGTAGGCGGAAGGGCATGTTGTGATGAGGACATTGTGATTCTGCAAAGGGATATGGATATAGATTGAGTGACTGGGTGAAAATCTGGTAAATGGAGTTTAATGTAAGGAAGTGTGAGGTCATGCACTTCGGTAAGAGGAATCTGAAAGGAGGGAGACTGCAAATGAGTTCAGAAGGATCCAAGTGTCCTGGTGCATGAATCACAAAAAGTTAGCATGTCGGCCTTTATCGCAAAGGGGTTGAATTTTAAGAATGGGTTTTGTTACATTTACCAGGGTGTAGGTGACACCACATCTGGAATATTGTGGAATATTTTGGTTCCCTTACCTAAAGAAGGATGTAGTAGCATTAGAAAGAAGATTTACAGGCTAGTTTCTGGGATGACATGGTTGTCCTAGCAAGAGAAGCTGGACTATTTGTCTCCGTATTCATTAGAGTTTAGAAGAATGTGAGGTGACTTTATTTAAACATAAAAGTTTCTAAGGGGGCTTGATGATGAGATGTTTTGACTAGTGGGAGAGTCATGAATGAGAGGCTGGTCATTTAAAACGGAGGTGCGTACAACCATCTTTGAGAGGAATGAATCTCTGGAGTTCTCTGCCCCTGAGGGTGGTGGCAGCCAGGTCGTTAAATATATTTATTTATCTCCACCTTGAAAGATCGGGAATTGAGGGTTATGGGGAACTGGCAAAGAAGAGGTGTTGATGCCAGCATAGATCGGCCGTAATCATATTGAATGGCGGGGCAGGTTTGAGGGCCTTGGTGGCCTACTCTTACTTTCTTGTGTTCTTGAATTAGCTGTCAGCTTTGCCACGTGTGAGAAGTGTCGTGGATTTGACACTTGGTTATAAGAAGAAGACAAATTCCAGTCAGTGAAGTAAACTATAAGACCTTCTGTTTAACAAAGCACAATTAGTAAAGAATAGCATTCACGGGTTGGGGCACTGAGTACAAGGGTCAGGAAGTCATGTTGCAGCTATATAAAACTTTGGTTAGGCTGCACTTGGAGCACTGGGTGCAGTTCTGGTTGCCCCATTACAGGAAGGATGTGGAGGCTTTGAAAAGGGTGCAGAAGAGGTTCATCAGGATGCTGCCTGGTATGATATTTAGGGAGAGACTGGACAGACTTGTGTTATTTTCTCTTAGTGTCAGAGGCTGAGGGGAGACCTGATAGAAGCGCACATATATATATAAAAACAATTGAGAGGCATAGATAAGGTAGACAGTCAAAATCTTTTTCCCAGGGTAGAAATGTCAAGTACTAGAGGACATGCACTTAAGGTGACGGGGAAAGTTTAAAGGAGATGTTGGGGGACAAGTTTTTTTACACAGAGATTGGTGGGTGCCTGGAAAGCATTGCTGGGGCAATGGTGGAAGCAGATATGATAGTGGCATTTAAGAGGCTGTTAGATCCCTGCAGATATGCAGGGATATGGATCACGTACATACGGAAGAGATTTAGTTTAATTCCGTGTTGTTTGGCACTGACGTCGTGGACCCCAGGGCCTGTTCCTGTGCTTTACTGTTCTGAGTTCTGTGTTAGCACTAAAACGTAAGAGGGTTCATTGCAGACTTTTCATGTTACTTTCTCTACTTTTGGGATAGAATGCAATGTGATTTGTTTTTGAAGAAGTACAGATACTATGAAATAGCATTTAAATAATGCTGTTTGTTTTGTTTTTCTGTTTATTGACCAAACTATGAATCCATACATTTTTCAATACAATGCAATTTTTAGATAATGTTTGAAAAACTGGTGAACTACCGATTTGGGAACTATTTTCATTTGCTTTATAAGAGCCCATTTCTGCATAGTTTCCTTTCTCTGACATGTAACAATGTGAAATTCAAAACTCAGTCACTACCCTACAAATAACACTTTTTAACCATTGGTTTTCAAACCCATTATTCTGAGAGAAGGTTGGTAGATGTTCCCTCCTTGCCAGGGTCCCCTTAGAAGTGTTCCCACTCCTTGGAATTCCTTGTCCCATTGTCCAAAAAGAGCATTACTGTCAGTGCAGAATGCTTTGTTTGGTGTAAAGTTTCAGAAGTCATATATTAGTCAGTTAACAAATACAGAAATTGGCATTTATTGTTGAATCTCTAAAAGCTGAGGACCCTGAATTTGACAACTTTTCATTTGATTTCATCTACAGTTGATAGTATTAGATATTCTGCTTGTTGGATACGGGTTGCAAGATAATGAGTAAGATAAGATTTCTTGGTCGCACATACATCGAAACACGTAGTGAAATGCACCTTTGCATAGAATATTCCGGGGGCAGCCCGCAAGTGTCACCACACTTCCGGCACCAACATGGCGCGCCCACAGCTTCCTAACCCGTACGTCTTTGGAATGTGGGAGGAAACCTATGCAGTTATGCCTGTGTTCCAGAAGTCCCTGTAGAATTAGTGGTAAGTGTGGAAAAATTATATACAGGTAAAAATAATCCCATTAATTTCTGGCAATATGATACACCAAGGGTTCTGAATTGCTACAGATTGTGGGCTGATTTGTGCTGGTCTACACTAACCTTGCCAAAACCAAATCGTTACTCTCTCCTCCCACACCTTTACGTGCCATATAATCACTGAAGTTATGTAGTTAATACAAATAAATGTTGCCTCTGTTATTTAAGAGTAGTAATTCATTAAATAACAACCATTAGTGGTTTTGTCTTTATCATGCTAGCTTGTTCCAAATAGTATTTTAAATTTCAAACAACTTTTTTGTTTGTCTTTTTATCTCTCTTAATCCATTCTTTCTATCTCTGCTGCCTTTTGCAGTCAATTTGACTAATTCATAAAATGTTGGAAATACTCAGCGGGTCAGGCAGCATCTGTGGAGAGAGAGAAATAGAGACAATGCTTCAAGATGATGACCTTCAGGTTTTTTGCTTTTCGTTGATTCTAATTCACTCTTTTTTCGGTGTTCTTTCTGTTTCATTCTCCATACTTGCAATTAATTGAATAATGAGATAAGTGATTGGAGTCAACGTTGACAAAACCCTAGTGCAAGGTTGACAATGCTGTGCCATTTTCATTTGCGTTCCGTGCAGTTTGTGATGCAAATTTAATATCTAAAAGGTAAGATAGAATCTGAGCCCTTGACATTTCTTGACTACTGGGTTCAACTAATAAATGGTTTTCTTTGCATTACACAGGGTGACATAACCATAGTAACATCATGCAAGGTGGCATAACTTTAATATTTACATACATGTCGCATTTAGGTGACTGATGAACGAGAACATGCATTTATTGTGAATGTGGGATTTCTGTAATATCTGTGTGAAATGGTAATCAGTCTGAAAAAGCCATTTGCTTTGTCTATTGGGGTCTTTTTGTAAATTAGAATTTACTTATTATTACATTATCCCAGCAATTGTCTTGAATTCAGTTTAGAAATAGAACTCAAAGTAGAACCAACTGTTTGTCGAATGAGAGAAACCAGATAAATTTTTGCCCTGATTGTCAAAAAAAAAAACACCTACCTGGTCTTGTACATCTTGAGAGAGATCTTCAATGTGAAAATAAGATTTTATAAAAATTGTGGTATCACTTTGAATTGAAGCTGTACGCATAGACATGTAGCACATGCATGAGAAAAATGTACATGGTAGAGTGAAGTGCTGAGAAAATTTGTACAAGTTTGCTGACTTTAAGCGATTTAGTTTTACATTGTTTTTGGGCAGTAATTGACGACTCAAAATCTTGGCTCCCTACTTTATCCTCTTCCAGGAATCCACTGTGTACTGTCTCTCAGGCAAATCTTTTAACACAAAAAAAGCATACTATTTTTTAAAAATGATCTGCTCTTTATCTGTTTGTGGGAGCTGGCAGCGCAAAATTGGCTGCTGAGTTTCCTGCTTTACAACAGTAACTACGCTCCAAAGGCCTTCATTGACTGTAAAGTGCTTAGGGATATAAAGGGCAAGATTTAAATGTAAGCCTTCCCTTGTAGTACAAAGACATGGCATTTTGAGAAACTTTGTGATTCATTCACAATCTTGTGGCTCTCGATTGAAACCCTAATTCATAACATATTTCACAATGTTAGAAACTACCCAAACCTATTCAGGCACGGAAAATTTAGTCAGTTTGGCTAGCAAAATGCATGCAGGGTATTGGTGGAAATTCTCAGAGAATAAATCTATTGTTTACGTGGCTATGTAAGTCTTTCAATTCTTGCTCAATCTCTGTTAACAGTTCAGTTATTAAACTGGTAAAGTTTAGCTCTTGTTTATTTTTTTTCATTATACTCAACTAAAATTACACACACTGGCAGCTATTAAATTTTCTTTCCAAATAAAATGTTGTAAGGCAACATGAATATTTATTAAAAAAAATAGATGGACATCAATATTAAAATAAAAAGCAAATAGTGTTTTGTATAAGTTATTCATGTTTGCTATGTGTCAATACTGACAAAAATAATTCATTCTCAGAATGGAAAATGTTTATGCATTTATTGTAGATTAAGCATGCAACCCAGATTTTATACAAAACTTCTGGCAGAAAGACTGTGCAAGAATACATGATCTACAATATCTTTGGATGAACTTGTTTCCTATATTTGCCACTGATCAGTGAAATAGCCTGGCAGGAAACAAATTGATTCCTGGGGCATACTTTGCGGCAGGGGTTTTAGCACGAAACATCGATTCCTTTCCTCCCACAGATGCTGCTTGACCTGCTGAGTTCCTCCAGCAGATTGTTTGTTGCTTCAGATTACAGCATCTTTAGTCTTTTGTGTCTCCAGCCTGCTGGAGGAACTCAGTGGGTCGAGCAGCATCTTTCGGCGGGGGGGGGGGGGGGGGGGGAGGAAATTCCTGCAGATTGTTGATTCCTGGGACATCAAGTTGTCCTATGAGGAACAAATAGACTGGACCTATAATCTTTAGAATTAAGAAGAATAAGCAGTAACTTCACTGAAACACACAAAATTCTGAAGCTATTTCACAGGGTAGTCATGAAGTTAATGTTTTCCCTTGGCTGGGTGTCTAAAACTAAGAAATATAGTCTCATAATAAAGGGTCAACCATTCAGATCGGGAATGAGGATTTGTTTTTCATCAATTGGATCGTAATTCTTTTGGAATTCAGCTGTAAGGCTGTGGAGCATTAGGGACTGAGTATATTCAAGCCGGGTAGATTTTTGAATATTAAGGGAATAAAGGGATGTGTGATTAAGGTGGTACTGAGAAGAGATTAGCCATGATCTTGACTGGTAGAAAAGACATGAGAGGCTGAATGGCCTACTTCTTCCAGGAAGCTGGACCTGATGAGATTGGCACGGTCATGTGCTGTCATTGCATTTTGAAATTTTTGAATTAAAAAAAATTAAAACACTGGAAAATATGTAAAACAATTGGATGCATTTTAAATAATCCAACCAAAGAGAGAGAGAGTCATTCCTTGAACCTGTCTCTTTTCTGCAGCCACTTATCTCCATTGAAATGAATGAAGTTGCTGAACCTATGCTGGGTCTAACCTACAGGTTCAGCAGGCAGAACCTGCAAAACTGCTGAGAAACTGCAGAAAGTCTGCACTGCACTGCTGGACTTGGTAAAGAGTTCGGCGTCAGAATGCAGTGGAATTGGGTGGGTGCTGAACCACTTGGAGGTTCAGGACACATCGGTTTTGAACTTCCTCATGGCTACAGTGTTAAACAGTGTCTGTTTCACACAGAACTTTAGGCCTTTGTGTAAATTTTGTCCATTGTGAGCCACGGTATTGTATTTTGTGAATTGTATCTCATTCTTCTGTGATTAGAATACAACATTTCAGTTGAACACTTCAAGGCACTGATCTAAGGATGACACTTGCTTCCAATTCTCCCGATCGCTCTTAGAAGGGAGGTTATTCAACCCACTACTCTTACTGAGATTAGTGAGGACAAAACTCAGACATTTGAAGGACTCTGGACAAGCTAAAATTGAGCAATTAAGTGGTCGCCTTTTGCATCATACACATCTTTGTTAAATGTTTAAATATTAAAATCAAGTATTACATTGAAGCATTATTATGTCTCCTTAAACTGTTCTTGAGTTTTCTCAAATATTAGTGTGACTAGTAACGGAATGCACAACGCAGAATACTTTCAATGAAGAATGAAATGGCATTGCACCTCTCTCCTTGTCTTCATTACCTTCATTCGGTATCCAGTCATTGCTGAGCAAGTTTACATAGCTTGTCAGGCTCTGTAGTTAGTGCTCTGAAAGTTTTGCAAAGTTGTGAAACGTATTCCTTCTGAGATGATCTCTTGAGAAGGTATGTATACTCTAGGTTGCAACTTGTATTTATTAGTTTTTCACCATTGCTCTCAGCAGTAATTTTGACAAAAACAATAGTTGCTTTGGTTAAAGAGCAACTTTAGATGGAATAATTTTGCAACCAATATTACTTTGAAGAGCCCTACATGGCAGAAAATATCCAAAACCTGTATTTGCGGGAGGGGGGAAGGAATCAATAAAGTATTAGCTGTGTAACAAATGAGATCTGTAGCCGTTAGCGTAACGCTATTACAGTGCCAGCGACCCAGGTTCAATTCCCGCCACTGTCTGTAAGGAGTTTGTACGTTCTCCCCATGACTGCGTGGGTTTCCTCTGGGTGCTCTGGTTTCCTCCCACATTCCAAAGACGTACGGGTTAGGAAGTTGTGGGCACGCTATGGTGGCGATACTTGCGGGCTGCCCCAGAACATTCTACGCAAAAGATGCATTTCACTGTGTTTTGATGTCCATGTGACTAATAAAGATATCTTAAGTAGTAATTTTGATCAGCTAATCGTGCTGGATTTTTAATGGTGTTTTTTGGTAGAACCACCTGTTAATGATTTGGAGATTAAGATTGATCGTGTTTTGAGAAATGCATTTCTATCCTTTTGTCTATGCGTATTTACTCTCTTCTTCCCTTGCACAGATTCTAAAATGTTACCTATGGTTCGAAGAATATCCTGAGATGCATTTTGCACACAATAAAACTACAAACATCCAAGTTGTTGCTATTGTAGAATACTTGGAGAGATTCTTGTATATTCCTGGGACATATCCAAGTTCTGACCGATATATCTTGAAACAAGGTGCCTTAGTTTACTGGAAGCTCTGAGCAGCTTTCACCTTGCTGTTTTGTGAGTGTTCCTCAATAAAAGTGTTAGGGCTAGATGAGACATTTTCACCTTTCATACAAAAGTAAGTCCACTACAGTAAAATTAAAACCAGTGTTCTTGGATTTTAAAAAAAGCTGAATTAGCAAGCATTTATATCTGTCAAAGGCCTTGATGGAAAATTTTTCTTTGTAGACTTCTACAAGAAAAGCTGTAGCTATATTTTGATTACAGAAGTTGGAACCATATCTTTCAATGAACAAAATCCTTAACACTCTGACATAAACCAGAAAATGGTGGAAATACTCCATAGGTTGGGCAGCATCTGCGAAGCCAGAAACAGTTAATATTTTAGGTCAATGACCTTTTCATCTGACCTGAGTATTTCCAGCATTTGTAGTTTTTCTTCTGCTTTAGGAATATTACATATTTGACATCAGCAAATGCCTTGTGAACAGTCAACAGTACAAGGGCAAAATGGTGCAAATGCAAAATAATGCAGATGCTGTATGTCTGAGTTAAAACTGGAAAATGCTGGGAATGCTTTGCACATCAGGTAGCGTCTAGTGGAGGCTGAAACGGAGTTAATATTACAGCAGAACTTTAAAAACGAGGGTGCATTTAACATTTATTTCCACTTTTATTGCACTGTCAGTGTGAATGGAAATAATTATGGTCGTGTTTAGCCACTTTTCTTTAGATGGAACATAGAACACTACAGCACAGTGCAGGCCCTTCGGCCCACAATGTTGTGCTGACATTTTTTCCTGCTCTGAGATCTATCTAACCCTTCCCTCCCACATAGCCCCCTATTTTTCTGTCATTCGTGTGTCTATCTAAGAATCTCTTACATGTCCCTAATGTAGCTGCCCCCACAACCTCTACCAGCAGTGAGTTCCACACACCCACCATGCTCTGTGTAAACAAAAAAAAAACCTTGTTTCTGACATCCCCCATATATCTTCCTCCAATCACCTTAAAATTATGCCCCCTCTTGTTAGCCATTGTCGCCCTGGGGGAACAGGTCTTTGACTGTCCACTTGATCTTTGCCTCTTATCATCTTGTACACCTTTCTTTATCTGAAAGCACAGAGGATGCAAATCCATTGGTAACTTCCAAAATCAAATTAAATGATTGAAGGAAAAAATTTTGAAAGAATTAGAGCAGGGAGGAATGCCCAAATAACTTGCTATTTTGCATTCTTTCTTGCACCTAAAGTTTGGTGTTCCATAATTAAGTAGATTTTGGAAAGTTCATAAACTGCATGTCCCATAACTTAATTTTTTTCCCCCCAGTTCTTGGGGTCATTTAACTTAGTAAAATTCTATTTCCGAACTCTTCTGCTACCATAGTGGAACTTTAATGGGAAAGAAACAAGAAAGATTCATATCATTGCTTCCCGATGGTGTGAATCTTTGCTTTTCCTGTAACCTGGATTTGGAGAAAAGAAACCTGTGAGATAGACACAATCATTCAACTGCTGGCTATCAAAGATTGGGTTTTGGTATTGGTTTATTATTGTCACTTGTACCGAGGTACAATGAAAAACGTGTCTTGCATACTGTTCATACAGATCAATTCATTACACAGTGCAGATACATTGAGTTGGTACAGAGTGCATTGATGTAGTACAGGTAAAAACAACAACAGAATACAGATGTTACGGACTCAGTGAAAGTCCCTTTAAGATAGAGAGTGTGTGTGTATGTGTGTGTGGGGCGTGCTTACGTCAATAGAAGATAAAGGACGTAATGATGTTGTTGAAGAGGTCAGAAGAAGAAGAAGAGAGAGAGAGAAGGGAGAGAGACACCAGCCTGCTTGTTTTTCTCTATCGATGGATGAGAAACAATAACTGTGTTTACCACTGAAATCCATGTATGGAAGTTGGAAGTAATCCGGTGGAGTTCACTTTGTTGCTGACCTGTAGAAGGAAACGGGTATTTGTGTGTGGACGACCACGGTTCGGATGCTTTTCGGGGTGAGGAAGTCACTACCGAGTAAACACTGAAGTGTCGTTTGGGTTCCATCGTGGAACATTTGGATTTCGTATGTACTCTCTCTATGTTTTCTACATCTACATCTTATCTTCAGACAATGGTGGTTGTTGAAGAAGCCCTTGCTCATGTTTCACCTTATGGCTTGCGGAACTGAACTTTAAGAACCATTCCGGAACTGGGAGTTTTGGACTTTGTCACACACACACACGAAGAGTTTAGTTTTGGGGTTAATGTTCGAGGTTTAACATTTTTGAATTCTAACATACTAACATTTTTACTTTTATTTTACGTATTACCATAAGTAGTCATTAATAAAATAGTTTTTAACGCTGAATCATGCTCAGTGTGTTTCTTTTGTTGCTGGTTTGTGACACAGAGTAAAGTGTCACAGCTACAGGGAAGTGCATTGCAGGTAGACAATAAGGTGCAAGGTCACAACAAGGTAGATTGTGAGGTCAAAAGTCCATCTCATCGTATAAGGGAACTGTTCAATAGTCTTATCACAGTGGGATAGAAGCTGTCCTTGAACCTGGTGGTACGTGCCCTCAGGCTCCTGTATCTTCTGCCTGATGGGAGAGGAGAGAATGACCTGGGTGGGCGAGATCTTTGATTATGCTGGCTGCTTTGCCAGGGCAGTGAGAGGTATAGCCAAAAACAAAATAATGATGCAGTTCAAAAACAAAAGAAAAATAATTTGTCCTGTGATATGTAAAGCCAATTGAGTGTACTCTCAAACATCATTGTCCCCTGGGTGCGTGTCCAGTAGTGCATTGTGCAGTTTTGCTGTTGTGTTAGGGGATATATTATGGTATATATTCATCGATTACTTTAATCACAGGTTCATTCAGGTTATATAGATTACATAAACCTTGTTCAATAGCAATGTTGAAGTAGGAGGCACATTGATGGGAGGACATATTTCATGGGCAGAAACCAGAAATACAACTTTTGTACTCACCATTGGACGGGATGATCTTTCTGGTTAGAATGCTGATTTTTTTTTTTTGTGTGTCTTTGAGTAGCTGATCAGTGCATCCTGCAGTCGTAGCTGAATAATGTATAGTTCTGGAGCTCATTCACAGTCTTCAGTGGAAAGGGGGAAATGTTTGAGGTATTAACTTGTGATGGGTCACCTTGTGTCTACACAATGGGCAGAATGTCTGCTGAATTTCATCATGTTGCATTTGTTATTGATTAGAAATATGCAGAAACACAAAAACTGCTGGAGGAGGTCAGTGGGAACTATGGAGGGAAATGGACAGTTCACATTTCTGGTGGAGACCCTTCATCTGGACCAAAAGATAGATGAAAGGCAGCCAGTATAAAAAGGTGGAGGGAAGGGGTGGAGCAAGAGTCCAGATGCAGGGTCTTGACCATGTCCCTCCATCGATGTTCTCTCACCTGCTGACTTCCTCCAGCGCTTTGTGTGTTGTTCCAGATTCCAGCATCTGCAGTCTCTTGTGTCTCCAAAAATGTGCAGATATTGTCTCAGACCACTTTTGAACAATCAGGAAACTCATTTGAAATGCATGTCAGACCCCTTGCTGTCCATGAAGGTGAACTGTAAGTTCAAATGGTTTGTTTGTGCCACACATGCTCTGGCTATTTTTTTTACCAGGTTTCAAATGATCTAAATATTACCTGCTTGACAAGACCTTGGAGGTTTATAAAATCATGAGGGGCATGGATGAGGTGAATGGTCACTTTTTTTTCCCCCCTAGGATAGGGGAGTCTAAAATTAGAGGACATAGCTTTAAGGTGAGAGGGGAGAGATTTAAAGGGGACCTGAAGGGCAGCCTTTTCACACAGAGGGTGGTGGGTATGTGGAATGAGCTGCCAGAGAATGTGGTAGAGGTGGGTACAATTACAATATTTGGAGGACATTTGGACAGGCACGTGGACAGGAAAGGTTTAGAGGGATATGGGCTGAATGCAGGCTTAGGTGGACAACTTGGTCGGCACGAATGAGTTGGGCCGAAGGGCCTGTTTCCGTGTTATATGATTCTAAGTATGATCTGAGAAGTTCTCCAGGACCCTGTCTTTGGACTTTCTTTGGGAAGTATTGGTATTAGTTTAGAGCTTTTGATACTGTGCGTTGCATCCAGCGTTGAATCTTATTTAGTTCTAAGAGCCACACTTGTGTGCAACATCTCTACATGTAAAGGTTGACATAGCTAGTGAGTTATTACCATTTTTTGTATTGATAAAGCATCACATGAAGCACTTTGGCCATCAAAATACATAATTTTTCATGGAATAAGAATATAGTATTTTGTTTTGAATCTTGTTCCTAGCATAGCTTTCATACTAGCTTATACTTAAAGTTGTAGTAAACATCTGCATTTTTCCAACAATGTAAATATGCTAAAATACATCTGAGATATTAGTTACAAGGTGCTTGGCAATATTTTACTCTATTAACGCATTTTATAAATCCTCTGGGTAAGGCAAATTTGCTGAAGTTCTATTTTGAATCATAATTGGAATGAATGTGTACTATTATAAATAATTTCCTATTATAATGGTCCTATTTTGCAGCTCTTGCCAGAAGGAAGAGTCAGTCAATGCATTGACAAAAATTTAACTGATCAGCTGATGTGTTTAAATGTTGGTTCAATTCACTACCAGTAAAAATGAAAGCCGAATCTTTCTATTTAATGGGATTCTTGCTTTGATCATTTGGCAGAATTATTAAATGAATTCAATTGACCAATGTTTAATATTCAGAAAGGAAGAAGTCAAGGTTAAGCTGACCTTTGACTGAGATTGAAGAACAACAAGGGACGTAGGACTTGGTTTATTCTGTGGGGCCCATTGTGCCTTCTCCAGTATTCAGTAGGATCATGGTCTCAATGCTGTTTTCCTGCTTGATCTCTCCTTTAATGCAACCCAAAATCCAAAAAGTACAAGTTGTAGTTCTTCTGAATGGTGCACTCTTCTTTCTTAAAACATTTTTAAAAAAATCAAGAAAGAACATGAGAGAACGGAGCAGGATTCGACCCCTCCAACGTCCCAACATTTCCCAAGATCATGGCTGATCGACTGCAACGCCATTTCCTTCAACTACCCCCAAATCCTTTGATTTCCTTTTAATATGCAGACATCTATTAATCTGTGTTCTGAATACAGTTATAGGACAGAGCCTCCACGTAGAGAATTCCACAGATTGGCCACCCTCTGAGTTGAAGAAATTTCTCCTCTTCCCCAGTCTTAATACCAATCTAAGTAGTAAGATTGTGACTGCCCCCCCCACCCCCACCCATCCTAGACTCCGTCAGAGGAGACATCATCCCCACCTCTACCATGTTAAAGCCCCAAGGAATTGTATCCATTTTAACGAGGCTATCACTCATTCTTGTAGACTTCAGAGAAAAGAGGACTAGCCTATGCAGTCCCTCCTCATATGACAGACCTGCCATCCCAGGGGCCAGTCTGGTTGATCTTTGCGGCACTACAGCAAGTATGCCCTTCCTTGGATAAGGGGACAGAAGTTGTGCACAGTACTCCACAGGTGGTCTTACCAAGGCCTGACATCGTTGTAGGAGGACATCTTTACTCTGGTACTCAAATCTTCTTGCAATAGAGGCCATCCTATCATTTGCTCTCTTAATTGCCTGTGGTATCTGTGTGCTAGCTTTCAGTGAGTAGTATGCAAGGGCATCCAGATCCATTTGAACATCAATATCTCTGTCCCTTGCTGTTTTTAAAAAAAAAAATTGCTTTTGTTTTCCGATCGACATGGATGACCTCCACTTGCCATGTTGTTGCCATTCAGTCAGCTTGTCTTACATATCCCCTTGAAGCCTCTCTGCATCCTCATCACTGCTGACATTCCCACTTGGTTTGGTATCACCAAAAAAAACTTGGAAATGTTTAAGTTGATCCCCTGTCAAATTGCTGATGTAAATTGTGGAAAGCTGGGGGCCAAGCACAGATCCTTGTGCTACCTCACTAGTCGCAGCCTGTCAAGCTGTGAAGAACCTATTCCTCCTCTGTTTTCTATCTGTTAACCTGCTCTCAATCCACGCAAGTATGTATTGCCTCCAATTCCTTGTGTTTTTATCTAAATTATGCGTTGCCACTTGTTTTAGTAAGTTGCTTTTGGAGGAGAACACTGCCCTTCAGCTTATTGTTTGATTAATTTGCAGTAGAACTCCAATAATCCACGATTCGGAAATCCCGATGGTTTGACGTCTAGCTTGCTGGGTGCTGATTCTTGCTCTCCCTTCTGCTACTGGGTCTCTGGTTCACATACTCTCTTTAAGCTCACCTGGTACTATTCACCGCACTCCCTTTAAGCTTGCCTGTCTCTGTTTCCCATGCTCCCTTGAAACTTACTGGGTTTACTGGAAAATTTATCATTCTGCTATGTAACGTCTTTTGTTTAAAAAAAAAATTAGTGTGTTGGACTATTAACAGGAATAATATCCAGTTGTCCAGAAAATCTTTCAGTCTGGCCCCACAGAAATCCAGAGTGTGCCAGATTAATGGAGTATTACTGCAGTACCATCCAGACATTAGAATCAGGTTTATTACTAGATTCCTCCTTCAGCCCTTTGCATCTTCTACCTACCACCTCTGAACTTATTACGTCTTGTGCCCCCACCCATCTACCTTCCCCCTCTCACTGGGACTCGCCTATCCCCTGCCTGTGTGTGCTCCTCCCCCTTCCCCCAACTTCTTATTCTGGCTTCTGCCCTCTTATTTTCCAGTCCTGATGAAGGGTTTTGACCTGAAACATCGATTGTTCATTTCCCTCCATGGATATTGCCTTGACCCGCTGAGTTCCTTCAGCACTTTGTGTATTGCTCCAGATTCCAGCATCTGCAGAATTTCTTGTGTCTCTGCCATGAAATTAGTTGTTTTACAGCAGCAAGACATAAAGACCTAAAAATTACTATAAGTTACAAAAATAAATAAATAGTATTCCAGTGCACTGCTGACCACCCCCCCCCCCCCTGCTAAATCTGAGGTCACGTCCTAACTTGCACTAAGTCTCACCCATTCATTGCCTGTGAGCTCACTGACCTGTGTTGGCTTCTAGTTAAATTGCAGAGCTGTGACTGCAGCCCAGTCCATCGCACAAACCAACCTCCCCTCCATTAACTCCGTCTACACTTCCTATTGCCTCAGGAAAGCAACCAACATAATCAAGGACCCCTCCCACCCCAGTCATTCTCTCTTCTTTTCCCCTCTCCCGTCAGGCAGAAGATATTAAAAACTTGTAAGCACATACAACCAGAGAGCTTCTACCTCACTGATAGACTTGAAAGGGCCTTTCATATGTTAAAGATGAATTATTGATCTCCCAATCTACCTCACTGTGGCCCTTGCACTTTTTATTTGTTTACCTGCACTGCACCTTCTCTGTAACTGTAACAGTATATTATGCTTTCCTTGTACTACCTTGATGTACTTGTGTGTGATGTGATATGTGTGGATGAAGTTTTTCAGTGTATCTCAGTACAGGTGGCAATAATAAACCAATACTAAAGCAACCCCTTGATTTTTCTCATAATTTTTTGAAACCCTTCCTGGCTTCACCCTTCCCTTCTCCGATAGTAACCCAGCAACCTTTAGATAACAGTACCCTAGTAGTTTCCGTAGTTAGTCACAATTTAATATACATCATGTACTAATACATTTTCATGTATGTGTGAATAGAGGGACAGTGACATCGGTGTGTGCGTTATTCCTATGCACAACTCCTGTATATGGCACTTAAAATGGCTGGTGAGAGTGGATATCTCAATAGAGCAGAAGCTAAATGATACATTTCTAAGTTGGGTTGCAGCCTATTTTGCTAACTTTCCCTTGTGCACATCCATGCTGTTGCCTCCTCCAGACTTGGCTGTTTCAGTGTTTCTCTGGGACTCCCTTTGATCATAAGTTCATTTGAAACTCTGCTATCTGTACAAGTTCTGCATTCCTGCTCAGCAACACATTCCTTTGAACAAATTCTTGGTCACTACCAATGTCTCCCAATTTGCTTATTTCTGTGAGGTGATTTGAAATATTCCTCCCATAAACACATTGATGAAAGAGAAAAGTATGATAGTGTCTTCAATTCTTCCAATTATTCCAAGACCAAAAATCCATTTTGAGTTGATTTGTAAACACTTGCTCAGTACTTAGTTAACACCTAAATATCCATACAGGAAGCAGTTGAAAGTTTTTTCCAAATCCCCCAGTTTTCTCTTCCTTATCGTGCTTTGTGTATTGCTCTCTCTAAAACACATGTAAGTGGATCTTCTTCATACTTGAATGTAGAGATGTGTGTTCTGGGCTATTATATTGTTTTGTCCACCACACATTTCATAATGAAAGCATCTGACCTGTGCTGAACAAACCAAAGATTAGGTCTGGTTACAGAAGCTTCATTGATATAAAATGGATTTGCATAAAATTTGCACAACATTGATAAACGAGTCAACGACATTGAAGTTCATATATATCCTTGAATTCTTAAAACGATTGGATCTCTTGCCACAATCTAAAAAAAAATCATCTCTTGTGATGTCTTTTAAATATTGTAATTGTACCTGTCTCCAGCACTTCCTTTGGCAGCTTGTTCCGTATACCCACCACCCTCTGTGTAAAGATGTTCCCTCTCGGGTCCCCTTTAAATCTTTCATGAGCAAACAATTTGCAACCTTCAAGTATCTTCGTTGTCTTCCTGCTCAGGTCTTCAGTTATCAGCTGATGGAACAAATAACTCATCTGTCACCTTTGTTGCCAGAATGGTGTTAGAGAGTAGAAAAATCCCAGCAAAATACTGGTAAAACTCAGCAGGTCAGGCAGCATCTGTGGAAAGACAAAAATTAACATTACAGCTTGATAGTGCGCGAGCATGTTGTCTAATGTTGCTTGGTTTGATGCCATTTGCTTACCTGCGGGCTGCTGAAATTTCAGTTAAATGTCTGAGTGTATGAAGGGGTTATCCCAGAATCATTGAATTGTTATGACAACAGAACAAGGCCAAGTCTATGCTAACTTCCAGCAGAAATTTCCCATCAGTCCCATTCCCTTCAACCCATTCTCCTGTGCTGGAAAATCCCCCGTCCCTAGGCTGGAAATCTGCTATGCATGGCTGCGGTGTGTCTTAATTATACACTTGAACATACTGAAAGGTAAGCATGGGTGGCAGAATCTAACACGAGTAATGTCACTGGGAAACACCCCATCTCTCCTATGAAGCAGTTGAAACAATACTTTGCTGACATTACCATGACCCCAGGTTTGCCTGCTGTCAATTACTTTGTATGCCTCTGTCTAACCTGGTGCAAGGCTGATGAGCAGTCTACCCAGAGTGCTGGGGAATTCAGTAAGTTCAAGCTCCCAATGGAAGGCTGTAAGGAAGTTGTTGGCAGAACTTGGGCTTCCTCCAGAGAAAGTCTAGAATTCTCATTTAAAAAGTCCAGGTTATTTTTAATTAGAAATTTAAATTATCCCGTTACCACATTCAAGCTCAAGTTCCAGGTCAGTAGCTCTGGACTCGGGACCACTAATATTCATCTTACAATGGTGAGCATGGACAAGAATCCATTGCTTCTCTGACTGAGAGGCATCAGCGTGATCTCCTGTCAAAGCGATTGGCTAAGGAACCAAAAGGGACAAGAGGGGAAAAATGCGTCCCACTTGATGGGATGGTGGATACAAGTTCAGTTGCAGCATGTCCTGTTTTTGCATTATATTGTTCTAGTATAGAATGGAATGCTCGTTCAGTTGAGATTTGATAACTCTCATATGGAATTGACTGAGGTTTGTATAACAATGCTTTTGCACATAAGCTTATCTAAGCAGCAATGACATTCTTAAAACATTACCACTGGTGATAAGTATTAACAGTTCAGTATTTATGTAATACTCTCTTGTAGACATGAGACTGCAGGTGTTGGAAGCTTTAGAAACAAACTGCTGGAGGAACTCAGCAGGTCGGGCAGCATCTGTGGAGGGAGATGGACAGTCGACGTTTTGGGTCCAGATGAAGGGTCTTCCATTTTGTAGCTGCTGATCAACCATTTGATCAGCCAACGTCAACCATTTTATTCATCTATATGATCACGAATAGCTCTGTGTCATGTTGAAAAGAACAACTATAATGTTGTTCAACATGTCTTTAATATTATGCAAAAGATTAGGCCTGTTAAAATATTACACCTGTTAGGAAAACAAAAATTAATAATAATGGCTACAAGTCAATCCTATCAGTTTAGATAGCTGCACAATCTTCACACTTATCAGATCACTCTTACTAATGGTGAAATGAATCTGTAATTGATAAGTAGCTTTGGAACATGGTCCAAATATATTCAATATGTTGGCTCAACATATCCTTGTGTTTAGATTGTTAGGTCATGCCTGTAGAATGAGTAATGGCCAAATCCTCAGTAAAGTCCTAGTGAGGCAAATGACCAATTAGTAGAGCTTCTCAGGTGCCTATGAAAGTGGTCGGAACTGACCCTAGTACCAGGGACTAAAGAGTTGAGGGAAGAATTATCTGGAGGGTAAATAATTTGCAAAAGGCTACAGAGGGCAGAGGTGAAGTATCTAAACCAAAAAAAAGTTTATTTGCAGAAACTGTTTGAAATCCACCTTGTCTACCGTGGGCATTTTGTTCATAGATGGTGCTGCTTGCAATATCAACGTTAGTTTTCAATTTCAAGATGCAATTGTTATCATTCATCTATTATTATAGCTTTGTCATTACACTGACATATTGATGCTGTCCAAATATTGCTTCAGGGACTAGAGAACATACAGCTGTTATGGTGCAAAGTACAAATGAAGAATGATTTACAAGCTTCCTGTAAGAAGCTTACAGTGAACCCCACTGATTTAGCATAGAGAGCAATTTGTAATAAACACTTAAGTGTTTAATTTCCAGGCTTGGGTGAAATTTTAGTTTTAAAATAACAAAATTCTTATCCTCTCAGAAGGGCTAGTAACGAAAGGAAATGGACTTAAAGTAATTTTCACTAAAATTAGATCCAAGAAAAGAATTATTTTTATGTAGACAATTGCCATGATCTAGAATGTAAAATCCTGCAAAGCTGGTGGAAGCCAATTGAAAATTATTGGCCTGATTTAGCTGTTTTATATCTGTAGTATTAATACCATCATTACTGGTGAAGCTAGCAGCAACTCCTCGTAGATGGTTGGGAAATTCCAGAAGCTATGGCCAGTGATACCATAGTCCACCATGGATTGCCTTGCTTCAGTCTTTCCCATTGGAACCTGCATGGAGATTAAGCTCATGACTTGAATTCAGGGTAATTTCTCGCTATTTTCCTTCTAAAGATAACTGAATAAAATCATGACTTGTTTATTAAGGAACATCTGAGCTTCCTCTGGCCTAGTGTGATAACTATTGCTGAACAACCTCTCTGGCCCTGAAAATTTAACTTTGCATTTGTGGAGTTTGATGCTTTGAAAAGTTAATGTTGCAGATTAAAGAAGATAATAGATGTAATAGCTTTTCTGTTTGTTCTTACATTTTTATTTCCCATTGTCCGTGCTTTTCTTCCTGTACAATGATGTAGTTCCTCTCTTTTCCTTTGTTTTGCAATTTACATTCTTCAATCTGATTGGTTGAAAAGCCTCCTTGCAGATGTCACAGATTCCCTGTAGAGGGTGGCAAATTCAAACACACTGGATGACAAGTCAATTAAGTGTTGACAGGCAACTTTATATTGGGTGAAGAGCAAGGTCTGTTGGATCTGGCCCGATAACTTTCAAAGGGTAAATGAGCAGAGAGAGATGTAAATTGGTAAATTAGTTTATTATTGTCACGTGTACTGGGGTACAGTGGAAAAACAGTTTCTCATTCCATCCATACAGGTCATTTCATTACAACATAGTCTTGAGGTAGTGCAAGGGAAAACAATAACAAAATGCAGAGTGTAGTGTTACAGTTATAAAAGTGCAGTGCAGATAGACAATAAGGTGCAAGGCCAAAATGAGGTAAATTGAGAGGTCAAAAGTTCTTGAGCATGGTGGTACATGATTTCAGGCTTTTGTATCTTCTGCCTGATGGGAGGGGGAGGAGAGAGAATGTCTGACATGACACTTTCAAAGAGTCAGCAGAGGTATGATGTGCTGAATGACCTCTTTCCCTGCTGTATCATTATAGTCTCTGGTATAACACTGATACTGAATCATTGGTGATTGTTAATTTTAATGTTCGCTGAATTGTGAAGAAATGAATTCGGTGATTATCACAGTGACTTTCCAAGTATAAGCTTTAAGGTCTGCAAGAAGAAAAAACAGTCCTTCTTAGCTTGTAACTTTTAAAAGCTGCGACCTCCAACTTTAAATATGAAAACACAAAATGCAAGTAAGATTAACTTTAAAATTTGAACTGAATTGTAAACAGCACCTAGATTGTTTTGCATTTTCCTGTCATATTGGCAATAGGAAAATTGGTTTTAACTTTGAATTGCTTTTAAAGGTTCAGATGACATGGTAAAGTGCTTTGTGAAGAAATGAAATTAGATCAATTGTACGAATTTGGGGATTTCCACAGTAAATGACAAAACTATTCAGTGTCAAATGGAAGAAATATAAAGCAGAAATTGCAGCAAAATGCCAAAACATGAAGTAGGTTGAATAAAGTGTACCAGTGTTACAATTGATTTACCATGGTGCTATATTACATGCAATTTACAGCACAGAAGCAGGCTGTTTTACTCAGTTGGTTCATGCCTGTGTTTTTATGCTCTAGGTGAGTCCCTTTTGCACACTTCTTCATCCCACATAATTTCCTGTTCTGATACTTGCAATAGCTTGCATCGTAAAGCATCCTAAACAGATTCATAGCAACATTATTGAACTAAATTCAGCACTGAACTGTATAAGGAATGCTAGGCCAAATGACTAAAGCCTTAGCCAAAGAGGTGGATTCTAGGAGGGTTTTAAAGGAAACATGGGGATTTGTAGAATTTCAGGAGGAAATTCCGGGGCTTAGGACATTGGCATGGCAATTAACGGCACAATGATGTGGAAAATTCCAGAGTTGGTAGGGTGCCGATCTGTTGGAGGAGGTTGTACACTTACGGTGGTGATGCCAGGGAAGAAGTTGAAAGTGTGAATGTGAAATTTAAAATCCTGGTATTGTCAGACCAAGAGTCATTGGAGGTGAGCGTCGAAGTGTTGGGTCCAAGTTGGAACAGGGTAGAAGAGTTTTGTATGTGCTCAGGTTTATGGCGAGCATTAGAATGCCACCTATGTATCAGCCACTTCAACAACTCCCCATAGTAAGGAGACCCTTTACCCTTCTGTGAGCTAATATTCCTCATTGCATTTGTCAGTGTTCTTCCATACTCCTTCATCTGTGTCTCCAATAAACTTCTGAGTGTTAGCATTATTTTATCCTCAACCTTTGCCCCTGCCACATCATGTTCCATCTTTATAATGTAAGCTTGCTTGCAATATCTTGAACCTGGGGGGGGGGGGGGGATTTGCAGATGCTGGTAATCTGAAATATGAAAAATGCTGAAAACACTCAGCAGTCAGGCAGCATCTGTGGAGAGAGAAAAACAGAGTTAACCTTTTCAGGTCTGAGACCCTTCCTTCTGACTTGAAATGTTAACTTTGTTTCTCTTTCCACAGCTGCTGCCTGACCTGCTGGGTGTTTACAGTGTTTTTTTTTACCTTAAACTTCAATCAATTCTGTTCTGATCCCTGAACTTGTGGAAATGATCTCTCTCATCCATGTTATTTTAAACACTTCTCTTACTTTTATTTCACCAATAACTTGCATCATTCCAACTCAAAACTCCTCAAATCTTTCTTCTCATACCAGACATTGTCTAATTGGAGCTTCTCAAAATCCTCACCATTCTGTGAACCCTGCTATTGCACCCTAGGCTCTGAGCCAAAACAAATAAGAACTTTGCAGGTTTATCATTATGTCCTGGCTTTTGTGCCTGATGCTTTGTGATATAACTTAAATTCCATTGGCTTCCATCCCAGACCAATCAGCGTGAGATGCCTTTCATGCCCTGTGAACTTGTGTCTTCAAATCCAGCTATCTGTCCATGGCATCAAACCTAACTTCATTCAAGGTATAAGTAGACTTAAAAATTAGGTATCCCTATTAATTAATATCTGAGCAAAATATCTTTTTTAAAAAGGAACCACCAGAGTATAACAGCACAAGGAATATTTCTTAAATTTCATCCTATTAATGGTGCAATATTTATATTTAATTTATAATACACAAAATAAGTAAATGTATTTGAATACTGTCAAATAATGGAAATGGTTTTGAAAAATCATGAAACTAAGGAATGAGCTTGCAATTTTTATGCAGACACATACATGAATAATTTGTTGCATGCAAGGGATAAGAGTGAATCTTCCTTTGCAAATAATTATGTTCTTCTCAGCGTGCATAACTAAATAAGCCACATTGGGTAATTAAAGGAAAGCAAGCCATGTTTTTGGAATTACATACTTAAAGTGATCCCAGCGTAAAAGAGGAAATTAAACTGAAAGTTGAGACAGACAGTCTGGTATAAGAAAAGGACAACACGGGGAAGATTTTTAATGATTTCCTTCTTATTGAAATTCACGAGGGAACTATTACTGGAGCCAGTAACCTTTCACGAAGTATCAAAAAGAGAAATTATAGGGAAGATTATGATCTTGAGAATTTAATGTAATACGTGTCTCTAATTTTCTGCCTCTGTAAAGCCAAGGAACAAAGCGGTGAGCAATATCTTTTGTGTGATGCTTTTTGTAAGTTTATTGGAATCCTTTGAGGGTATTATTTCTGGATGCAGCTATAGACGACGATCACTTTGAGGAGAAATAAACGTGAAATTCTCAGCATGTCAATCGGGCTCTATGGAGGGAGGAACAGTGTAAAGGGGTCAGATAATGCTGGCTGTGCCTGCTAGTTTCAAAAGGAACTGAGGCGTTCAGCCTTTCAAGCTGAAGTTAAAACCTGGACTTCTGCACACTTGCTGTGTAATGTGGAAATCCTTAATTCACTGATGGAATTGTAGGTTGGTGCATGGGTGGGTGACAATCCTTAAGATCAATGACCTATCATCGTTATTGTTGCAGTTAAGCGATGATAATATTTGCAGATAAGACTCGCACAAAATTGGTTTAGAAAGTAATTGTGAAAGATGTCACAGATTTTTAGAGGATATTGCAGAGACAATGGACTAATTTTGTTTCTTAGATGTGCTGGTTCAGTGGCCTTAGTGATAACTTGGGAGGTGGTGGTAAATTTGAGTAAGTTAATATAACTTTGAATGTAAAATAAAAACACCAAAATGCTGTAAATTCTCAGCAAGTCAGACGGCATCTGTGGAAAGAGAAACAGAGTTGATGTTTCTGTTATTATCAATTTCAATGTGGTTTCATTGCATGGAGACCAAAAATGAATGTCTCTCTCAAATGAAGCATTTTTAGGTCACAGTATTTTGAAAACTGAAAGAACACCCTCAAACTGAACCAAAAATGAAACCTCAGAAATTCACAGCTCAGTTTTGAAGAGAAACTCTTAACTTGTATTCTGTTCCTCTGAGATGTAGGATTGCCAAGAGAAGATGAGTGGAACAAATTTCGCACTCTGAATGGAATCTACAAACAGTTAAAATGAGCAACTAAGGGATAAGCCAATTAAAGTGTTCAGATCAAAGTATCCCACGGATTTAGAGAATGTTGAATGGAGCGCTTCAGACAATTGACAAATCTATTGAAGCCTTCAAAATAGGAACCAGTGGTTATATCAGGGGCAAGAGTATTGTAACTTCTGCATGAACATTTATTAGGAATAATTAGTCATATAGTACAGAAACGGATCTTTTAGTCCATCCTGTCCACACCGACCACTGTACCTATTTATACTACTCCCATTTACCCGCATTTGTTCTGCAGCCTTAGTCACTTGAGTAGTTAAAGAACTGCTCTCTCTGGTTTAAAAAGACAACAATCTTGGTGGGGCTTGAGTATACTATACTGTAGACACTTGGAATATATCAGTATATTCTTCACTGATATATTCCAAGTGTCTACAGTTATAGTATTGTGGCTATTTTATACTCAGCAAGGATTTGAATAAAACACTGCTTGTAGCTGACATTAACTATCTCCCTGAACTAAATTCAAGAGTCTTTTAAGGGTTTATTGCAACAAGACTTGTTGGATGATAGTCCTCAGAAATTTCTTTCTACTTTGCCAAGTAGAAATAGAGTTGGAGGCAGTCGTCAATAATAATTGAAATTTTCCATCTCCAGCACTCCTGCAGGATGGTTATTTGCATCCATCAAAATTAATGGTTTGACAGTCGTACCTTATCAGAATGAAGAATGCATTGGGCTGCAATTCCAGTGATACTGGTTACAGTTGCAATGGTCTGAGGATTACAACTGATACCAGGCACCTACAGCACTGAAACACCAAGCTGTTTAAGCAAGGGGAGATTCACTGTAGAGGCCTAAAGGTGCAAACATCAGCCTGGGCTGAGGTGCCTTCCTAGTTACCATATAAGTAATGAGTAACAAAGAATCCCAGGCAGGTAGAGATGAGGACCAGGGTACACCAAGGGCAGGAAACAGGCCTAGATTTCCCCTGATTCAATGCAGAAGGAAGAGCACAGCCAAATGAGGTGGTCATTGACATCTGACCCGGCCTGCTTACCTCAGCTCTGCCTGCGTACTCCGAACTCGCCATTCCAGATACTACCAAACCACACAAGCAAAGATTGAGCAGGAACAGTAATGCCACACCAGCTGGGTGTGGGGCACATTGGAGGTAAATGGTCGGTTGCCCGAGTTGTCAGCTTCTACCTCAAATGTGTTCCCTAGTTCTAGGCACTTCAGAACTTAGTAAGGACATAAGAAACAGAAGTAGGAATGGGTTCTTCACCCCATCACACCTACTCTTCCACTCAGATCATCCAATAAGATGGCCGGTATCCTTTCACCAGAGTCGAAATGTCTAATACTAGAGGGCATGCATTTAAGGTGAGAGGGAGTAAGTTCAAAGGAGATGTGCGGGGCAGGTTTTCTTTACGCAGAGTGGTGGGTGCCTGGAATGCGCTGCCAGGGATGGTGGTGGAGACACATACGTTGGAAGTGTTTAAGGGGCTTTTAGTTCGGCATGTGAATATGCAGAGAATGGTGGGATATGGACATTGCCTAGGCAGAAGGAATTAGTTTAGTTTTGTGTTTAATTACCAGCTTAATTAGTTCGGCACTACATCATAGGCTGAAAGGCCTGTTCCTGTGCTGTACTGTTCTACCATGGGTGACTTCTTTTTTACCATATTGCATTTCCCTTGATTCCCTTGATCTATACACTCAGTCCTGATCACCTCTTGTGAAGAGAATTCCTCAGATTCACCACCCTTAGGATGATGAAATTTCTTCTTATCTCTGCCCTGAATGGCTGATCTTTTATTTTGATATTGTGACCCCTGGTTCTCGACAGCACAACCAGGAGAAACTGGGCATCTGTGCATCTACCCTGTAAAGCCCTGAAAGATCTTTGTACCTCTCAGTAAGATTGCTTTTCATTCTTCTTGGCTCGAGAAGCTATAGGGCCAGTTTTCTTAAACTGTCCTCACAGAATAGTTCCCTTCACACCCTTGCTCCCCTCCCAGGAACCTCACTGGTGAACCTACATTGCACTCCCCCCAATCTAAAGTATGTCCTTCAGGAACAGATCAAACCTGCACGTGGTACCTGAGTGGTCACAGAAGAATCTAACGTCAATGCAGTGGGCCATAAGACAAGGAAGAGAATTAAGCCAATCAGCCCATGGAGTCAGCTCTGCTATTCGATCATGGCTGATTTATTTTTCCCTCTCAACCCCATTCTTCTGCCTTCTCCCCATAACCTTTGACACCCTTGATACAGTAATTCTGTACTCAAATCATCTTGCAACAAAGGTCATCCATACTACCTAGCTCTCGAATGGTATATTTTTCTTTGTTTTTTTTTTGCATCTCATTAACCAACACACCAAGATCCCTCTTTACATCATTGACTAGCTTCTCACCACTTAAGTTTTTAAACTTGTTTTCACCTAAGTCAATAGCTTCACATTTTTTTTTCAGTATTCTCTGAAGTGGTGGAGGCTGAGGGGAGACCTGATAAAAGTTTATAAGATTATGAGAAGCACAGATAGAATAGACAGCCGGTATCTTTTTCTCTGGGTCAAAATGTCTAACACTAGACGGCATGCATTTAAGGTGAGAGGGGGCAAGTTCAAAGGAGGTGTGTGGTGCAAGTTTTGTACACAGTGGTGGGCATCTGAAATGCACTACAGTGGTGGTAGTGGAGGCAAATACAATCGAAATGTTTAAGAGGCTCTTAGATAGGCACATGAATGTGCAGAGAGTGGAGGGAATATGGACCACATGCAGGCAGAAGGGATTAGTTTAGTTAGGCGTGTAATTACTATCTTAATTAGTTCAGCATAACATCGTGGGCCGAAGGGCCTGTTCCTGTGCTGTACTGTTCTATACTGACTCGCTTAACCTGTCTATATTACTTCACAGGCTCTCTGCATCCTTTTCCCAGATCACCTGCCCACCTAGCTGAATATCATCACCAAACTTAATTCATTACTTTGTCTTTCCATTTAAGTCTTGAATGTAAGTGGTCAATGTCAGAGGGTCTTGCATTAATCCCTGTGGCACCTTTCCAATAACAATCTGCCATTTCACTTGTTAACCAACACCAGCCTGTGCTATTATTGTGACTCTGAGTAGCAAGATATACAGCATGGGAACAGCTCCTTCTGTCCACAGAGTCCGTGCCAACCATCGACCACCTAATTCTACACACACCCAATTTTTATTCTTCCTGCATTCTCATCAACTCCCCCCAGAATCTGCCACTCACCCACACACTGGAAGCACTTTGCAGTGGCCAATTAACCCACCGACCTGTACGTCTTTGGGATGTAGGAGGAAACCCACCCCATCGTGGACAACATGCAAACTCCACACAGACAGCAGCAGAGGTCAAGATTGAACCTGTGCGTCTGGAGTTGTGAGGCAGTAGTTCCACTCCACTGCACCAGTGTACTTCTAATCATATGAGTGTATCTTGAGTAACAATTTATTGTGTGGTCCAATATCAGGAGCCTTTTGAAGAAACATGTAATTTCCATCTACAGCACCACTCCCCCTTGCACTTGGGTTAATTACCTCCTTTAAAAAAAACTGCATCAGATTTAGAGTCAAAGTTGTACAGCATAGAAACAGGCCCTTCTTCCAGTGAGTCTTCTGAGTAAACTGACTTGCTTTAATTGGACTGTCTGCTATTAGTCATACGTCTCAGCTGCTACTCATTGTCATTGCAGCGTTATCAATAACTACTCTGTATTTTCCCCAGTTCTGCTCCTTACCCGCGTACTGCAACCCCCCCCCCCCCAACCTTTTATTTGTCAATTAACCTGGTTGCTCGCCAACAATAACTTCTCTATAACAGGTTTTAAATAAACTATGCAGAGCTGACCTGAATTGAAGAAAATAAAATCCTCAGGCACTCTGTATTGTAGCTTCAGATAAAAATGCAAAGAATGAAAATTGAGCTCCAGAGGTTTAGATAGCTGAAAAGACTTCTGCTGTTCGCCACGACTATTTGCTGTGCCAGGCTGCTATGCGGATACCAGGAAAAGGATCAAAATGATTCAGTTTCTATCCCAATCATCCTTGTACAACAGGAAGAATTAAATCAAAAACACAAACTGTTGTTTTGTTGTGAGGAAAATATTCATTCACAAGTATGCTTGGCTTAACATGAAATAGTTGAGTGTACCAGTTAATGTGATGATTATGAATTAACTGTCAGATAAAGATGTATTTTAATTTTGGCATTATAGAAGTAACTTGTAATTATACAAGTCCTTTTCTGATCTCAAGATTTCCAAAAATGCTTTATGGCCAGTGAGATAACTTTGAAATAGTCATTTGCAAAGGAAGATGTATCATGATTAGAAAAAAATCTACTAAAAATGCAAACTTTATGCAAAATTAATGAATTTTTAACTGATGTAATAAATCTTGAACACCACATTACTGCCATCAGCATACTCCAAATCAAATTAGCTGAATGTTGTTTTCATGGTGCATGTATTTTTAATATGTCATCAATAGATCTATATTTTAAAACAATAATTATTTATTTAAGGCTTTCCTTTATTCACTGCAAGTTGCAAGCTATTCCTTTGTTTCCCTTTGACATCTACACCTGCAAATTTCATTATTAGGATGTTGTAAACTGGGACATTTTCTTTCATACGAAAACTTCATTTGCATCCAACAAACAGAAAGCTGCATTTAGCATTATATGTGTCTTCCAGCTAAATATATGGATTTAAATTTGAATGGAACTGTAAATATTCCATCACGCCAGCACTTAAACTAAGCTTTTTATCAGCATTCTTCTTTCACTTTGCCTCCCAAATTTGTTGCATTGCTATAAACTGTTCTGATTGTTAAATAACCACTTCGTAAAATGTTAAGATATTTTTAAAAACGGCATGCTTTTACTGCATTTGCTGTTTCTATAACCAACAATTTACTAACTGTACATGTGATAATAATAAACCAATTTACCAATTGGACCTTGCAGTTATTGATAACAGCATTTATTTAACAACTGTTTGTGCTCTTTGGTTAATATGACACAGTAAATTACTCCAAATGGCAAGAGAATCAAAGGGGAGGTGATGGGAGAGTGAGCTGGTGAACTACAGCAAAACTTACATTATTTGTGCACTAATCCCATTTTATTCTCCCCATGGTTCCATTAACCCCCAGATTCTATCACTCACCTATTTACTAGGGCCAATTTAGAGTGGTCCATTAACCTACCAACCTGCACGTCTTTGGGATGTGGGAGGAAGCCCAGAGGAAACCCATGCAAGCTCCACACAGACAGCACCAGAGGTCAGGGTTGAACCCATGCTGTGGCCTCACTCTGGAGCCAGTGCCATGTGTTAAAAGATTAAGTTCTTGTGTACAGACACTGTGTAGGTCCACTGAAACGCGCACAGAAACCTGCTCTATCTGGGGATTTATTTTCTCGTGGGCTCTAATCTGGTCAAGCATTTGGTCACTAGTTGGGATACATCACTGGGTACGGAGTTAATGAGGTGTACTTGGAACCTTGCAGACGGCAGCTTCATGAAAGGGTCTAATTCAGTAAAGTAATGGCTTGATAAAGCTGCTCTATCAGCTGTTCCTAAATAAATGAAAGCAATGAAAATATAAAAAGGAGAAATTGCTGGAAATACTCAGCAGACCAATCAGTACCCATATAGAGAGAGAGTAAGGGCAGATATAACTTTTCAGGTCAGTGGCATTTCATCAAAATTAACTATTCTGAGCAGTTCTGATGAAAGGTCATTGACCTGAAACATTAGTATCATCCTCTCTCAATAGGTCATGTTTGGCATGCCAAGTATTCCCAGAATTTTTGGCTTTTAGAATTTCAGCCTTGGTAGTATTTTGCTTTTGAACCTATTATGTAACCAGCAGTGAGAATTTGAAGGCCTGGGCTCTTTCTGTTTATTTGCACATGCTTTCATGCTGACAGGTTGGGCCTTGATTGAAGCCAACCCTTGGGTTTGAAGGGATAATATTTTGACTCATTATCCAAATTATGCTGAAGTTTAGACTGGAAAACCTGTATACTGTGAAACTACTGAAAGTATTTGTGGCATGTGGCTGATGTTGTCAGACAAATGATGAGTCATACTTAATCATAACTCTTTGTGTAATGGGATGTTTACAGATGTGATATCTTCACTGACAGAACAAGCACTGCCAATCATAGATCAAGGAATATCGGACTGAATCATCCTTACTGGAAGCTATTCAGGGTCGAGTATGGGTCAGACTGCCATGCATCCATGTTGGAATGCGGAAGTCTGAGAGGGGGTGGCGACCAGATGTTGGCACATCTGGCTGTCCATTCTGCTATTGGACTGAACAGAAGGGGAGACAGTGAATTTGAAGAGGGTCTGGATATACTTTGCAACCAATTGTCAGCTCTATGGCAGGAGAATTCATTTGAGCAGGTTTGCTAACCCTGTGGGAAAATAACAAGTGCTTGAGTTTGAATATTTTAATGCTTTTAAAGGTTTGTTAGTATTTTTTATGTTTGTTTAAAATTTATTGGAACATTTAGAAACAGTTCAAAAGCTTTTGACAGCAGTATCGTCAAGGATGCCTGCCGCCCTAGCCATTCCCTCTTCTCTCTTCTACATCAGAAAGAAGATACAAAAGCCTGAAAGCACTTACCACCAGGCTCAAGGACAGCTATCCCACTGTTATAAGACTACTGAATGGTCCCCTAGTACGATAAGGTGGATTCTTGACCTCACAATCTACCTCGTAATGGCCTTGCACTTTATTGTCTGCCTGCACTGCACTCTCTGTGGAACTGTAACACTTTATTCTGCACTCTGTTATTGTTTTACCTTGCACTACCTCGACGCATTATTGTAATGAATTAATCTGTCTGGATGGCATGCAAAACAGTTTTTCACTGTACCTTGGTACGTGTGACAATAATAAACCAATTTACCATCTGGGAGAAGATATAGAAGCTTGAAAGCCCAGATGACAGGACTCAAGATCAGCTTCTTCCCCATTTCTATCAGACTTCCGAACCAATCACCTCTTTCACATCCCCTTCCCAGTGGTGATGCCACGTTCTCGGACTCTTCTCTACCCCCCCTTGGTTATTCCATTATTGTAACTTATTTTGCACTACTTCAGGTTGTACTGCAATCTTTGCACCATTCTGTTGTTTTGAGCTCGTCATTGTATTTATTATTGCCATGTGTACTGTTTACTCTGTGAGCTTCATGCAAGCAAGGAATTTCATTGCACACTGGTATATATGACAATAAACTAATCTAATCTAAAACAGTAAGTGATCCGTCAAAGGCCGTCAGGGCAGTCTAGGAATGGAGCCTTACTGGAACAGCTCCTGAGGCCTAGCCACCACTGCAGCCTTGCGAGAAGGCCAGGAACAATCGGAAAGCAACCTCTGGCACCCACAGACATGTAGCTGAAGCAGGATTTCTGGAATTTGCTGATCAAATTACTCTGCCCTTTTACAAGCTTTTGCCCAAATACTGGCTACACAAGTCGATGGGGTGGTAAAGAAGGCGTATGGCATACTTGCCTTTAGTAGTCGAGGTATTGAGTTCAAGAGTCAGGAAGTTATGTTGCAGCTTTATAAAACTCTGGTTAGGCTGCATCTGGAGTATTGCATTCAATTTCGGTCGCCCCATTACAGGAAGGATGTTGGAGGCTATGGAGAGGGTACAGAAGAGGTTTACCAGGATGCTGCCTGGATTAGAGGGTATGTGTTATGTTTGTTGGACAAACTAGGGTTGTTTTCTCTGGACCGGCGGAGGCTGAGGGGAGACCTGAGGCATAGATAGAGTAGACAGCCGGTATCTTTTTCCCAGGGTTGAAATGTCTAATACTAGAGGGCGTGCATTTAAGGTGAAGGGGGAAGTTCAAAGGAGGTGTGCGGGGCAAGTTTTTTTACACAGAGAGTGGTGGGTGTCTGGAATGCGCTGCCGGGGGTGGTGATGGACGCAGATATGATAGAGGCAATTAAGAGGCACATGAATATGCAGGGAATGGAGGGATATGGACCTTGTGCAGGCAGATGGGATTGGGTGTCATTTGCTTAATTAGTTTGGCACAACATCATGGGCTGAAAGGCCTGTTCCTGTGATGTACTGTTCTATGTTCTAGATGCTGAACATGGAACAGTACTTCACAGGAACAGAACATCTATGCTGGACACGATGCCAAATTAAATCTCTTATGCCTGTACAAATTAGCATGTGACATACATGAGATTGTGCTACTTTGTCACTCAACAGCCACTAAACCTATCAGAAGGTTTGTCCAATCAAGTATGTGGATTTATAGTGATGCATGGGTAGTATTTACTGGCAATTAGCCTCCTTGTCAAAAGAAAATTAATCTCACAAATGTGGAGTTTCATTTATTCAGATTTTAAATCTTGTTGGAGAATAATGAAAAGAAAAATGCACTTTATTATCCTTTTTCCTTGTCTTTTCCATCTCTTTCTCTCATCCTTAATTACCTTTTCTTGTGTCATTTTATTTCAATTTCTTTGCATAATTTCCTGGTTTAGACTCTATGCTGCACATTATGAATTCCTCAGTCTGACTGCTTTTAGGAGACATACCGACTCTAGGCCTGTGCTCCGATCCAAGTGATTTCGATGCAAAAGCCTGGAGAAAGTCCCTGGGCATGTTGAAAGTGTAATAACTAACTCTTCCAATTCTTTCATCTCAGATCACCTAATTTAGGGCTAAAGTCTTAAACAATCTTTTTAAAGTATACTTTGGAGCATTTAATGGCGATAGGACCCTTTATAATTTGCATAAAGATGCAAGGTACCTCTGTAAACTTGAGCAGTCTCTCAGCTGGGCAGATGTGGGAGTCAGAGATGTGATGAAGGTCAGATGCTTCCTTCAGTTTGGTATCTGAAAGGGGGCCACTTGCACTCATTTGGATGGGGTCACTGAGGCAAAAGTAAGTGCAGGTGATATTTGTTTTGATATTTTACATAATTTTAATGACTTGTTTATTTTTTTAAGGAAACAAAAGGATAGGTTTAAAGTGAGAGGAAGCAGTTTGAAAGGGGATTGGAGTGGTAAGTGTCTTTACACAGAGTGGTTGATCTCTGGAACTCTGCCAGAGGAGGTGGTGGAATTGAATACTATCACTACATTAAGAGGCATTTAGACAGGTACTTAAGTAAGGCATAGAAGGATACAGATCTAATGTGTGCAAATGGGATTAGTGGAGATGGGCAAACGGGTCGGCATGGATTTGGTGGGCCGAAGGGCCTGTTTCTGTGCTGTATGACTCTAGGACTCCACAACCTACTTGAATTAATTGTAAGTGCTTCTGACCAGGGTAGGACCTATAGAGTGAACGGTCAGACTCTGGGGAGTGATGTAGAACAGAGGGACCTAGGAGTACAAGTACGTCACTCCTTGAAAGTGGCATCACAGGTAGACATGGTGGTGTAGAAGGTATTTGGCACACTGGCCTCCAATCAGGGCATTGAGTCCAGGAGTTGGGACGTTACGCTGCAGTTATATAAGACGACGGTGAGGCTGCACCTGGAGTATTGTGTACAGTTTTGGTCACCCTGTTATAGGAAAGACGTCATTAAACTGGAAAGAGGGCAAGGAAGATTTATGAGAATGTTGCCATTACTTGAGGGCCAGAGTTATAGGGAGAGGTTGGGCAGGCTAGGCCTTTACTCATCAGAGCTTAGGAGACTGAGGGGTGACCTTACAGCGGGAAAGGGAATCAAAAACTAGAGGGCATGGGTTTAAGGTGAGGGGGGACTTGAGGGGCAACTTCTTCATGCAGAGGGTGGTGGATATATGGGCAGGCACGGTAGTGTAGTGGTTAGCATAACACTTTACAGCGCCAGCGACCCAGGTTCAATTCCCGCCGCTGCCTGTAAGGAGTTTGTACGTTCCCCCCGTGTCTGCGTGGGTTTCCTCCGCGTGCTCCAGTTTCCTCCCACGTTCCAAAGACGTATGGGTTAGGAAGTTGTGGGCATGCTATGTTGGCGCCGGCAACGTGGTGACACGTGCGGGCTGCTCCCAGAACACTCTACGCAAAAAGATGCATTTCACTGTGTGTTTCAATGTACATGTGACTAATAAAGAAATCTTAAAGGAGCTGCTGGAGAAAGTGGTTGAGGCAGGTAAAATAATAACATTTAAAAGACATTTGGACAGGTACGTGGATAGGAAAGGTTTCCAGAGATATGGGCCACACACGGGCAAATGGGACTAGCTTAGATGGGCCTCTTGGTCAGCATGAACGGGTTGGCCTGGTTCTGTGTGGTAAGGCTGTAAGACTCCATGACTGTAAGAGAGGATTTAAAAATATGTTCAAAAGCCTTTAACAGTGGCAAGCTGGCAAAAGCTGACAGGCATTTGGAGACTCTGAATTTGGGGGAGGGAGGGGGTCCCAGATGAAGGATGTTGCCCTTAAAACGGTCAACTGTCCATTTCCCTCCACAGATGCCGAGTTCCTCCAACAACTCGGTTCTTTGCTGATTCCTCAGTGCCTGTGTCTTGCATTGCAGTCAAAATCAACTGCTACTCCCATTTTTCTGCTGCTGCTTGACTAGCGAACAAAAATTACAGAGAGATTTTTGCTGCTTCCTCCCACTGACATCCAAACATCTTGTCTCCACATGGTATTCCATCCAGTAATTTGACTGTGAGCTACCCAACCAAACAAATTAGCGTAACTGACAGGTAGTTATGGGATCAGGAGTTTGATTTTTGCCTTTGGTTGGATGCCAAGCAAGAGACTGCCCAAGCTCCAAAGCTAATTCTTCACAGTACAATTGCAAAATACCAGCAGATGAACTAAACTTACATTTTTGTCCCTGTAGCAATGGCTTAGATTTCAACTTAATTCCAAAGTGTGTGTTTTAAATAGCATAAGGCATACTTATGATGATTCAGTGAACCTCAAAACAGCTTAAGACTTTACAAAAAAATATTATTTTAACAAGGTGTTTCAATAAGTGCTGGGTATTAAGTTTGACTGAAACTTGCTTTAAATTATTTTGCTTTGTTGACAATGTTTTCATTGTCCTTTGATTATGAGGTGAGCAAATTAAGATTGCCAGTGCCTGCCAGTTGTAATGAAATTGTTGATCAGTTTGTGAAGGCTGGATTTAAATTCAGTTACAATTACTGCACCAGAGGAAATTTTAACTGTGGTTTCGTTAAGGTTGAAAGATCAGTTTTTGAATCTTCCAGTGGTATAATAAGGGGTTTAACTTGTATCCCAATGGTATGCAAGCGATGATATCAACCAGCAGGTCTGCAATAGAGCTGATCACAGTGAAGAGACTTAGAAGACATTTGAATAAGTATATGGATAGGAAAGGTTTAGGGGTGCCTGCACTGAATTTTCACTGTAACATTTTATTCTGCATTCTGTTATTGGTTTATTAATGTCACTTGTACCGAGGTACAGTGAAGAACTTGTCTTGTATACTGATCGTACAGGTCAATTCATTACACAGTGCAGTTACATTGGGTTAGTACAGAGTGCATTGAGGTAGTACAGGTAAAAACAATGACAGTATAGTGTAGAGCTGCAGAGAAAGTGCAGTGCAATAAGGTGCAAGGTCACAACAAGGTCGATCGTGAGGTCAGAGTCCATCTCATCGTATAAGGGAACCGTTCAATAGTCTTATCACAATGGGGTAGAAGCTGTCATCAAGTCTGGTGGTACGTACCCTCAGGCTCTTGTATCCTCTACCTGATGGAAGAGGACAGAAGAGAGAATATGTTTTCCTTTGTATGCCTGCAATGCGCTGACGTGATGAAATGATCTGTCTGAATGGCATGCAAAACAGTTTACCACTGTACCTGGGTACATGTGACAATATTAAACCAATTTAGAGGGATATGGGCCAAACGGGAGCAAGTGGGACGAGCTCAGGAAGGCACCTTGGTTGGCATGGATGAGTTGGGCTAAAGGATGCGTTTCCACGCTGCATTACTCCAAGACTCTAAGACCAGTGTCCAGCAAGGCTGCATTGTTGCCCCAACACTTCTCTCATTCTTACTTGCCATAATGTTACCCCTCAGCTCCAACAAACTTCTTGTGGTAGTGGAGCTAATCTTCAGAATGGATGTTTAATCCACGGCGATCGCACTCCACAGCCAAATTAACCTGAACCTCAGTAGTTGAGCTGCAGTATGCAGATGATGCTTGTGTTTGCAAATGCTCGAAAGCTGATCTCCAAGCCATTGTGGACCCCTTCACTGGAGCACATGGGAGGATGTGACATATACTCAATATATGCAAGGCAGAGGCTCTTTACTGACCAATCCCTCCCCCGCATAATACTGCCCTTCAACAATTGAGTTTCATGATAAGACCTTGGGAAAACATGGACCACTTCTGGTATCTCGGGAGCCACCTCTGGGCAAAGTAGATGCCAGCACAGCCTTCGGTTGACTGAGAGTAATTGAAGATCGAGGACCAGGGTAATTGAAGATCAAGGCCTCACACCTGGAACTCACGGTCTACTGGGTGGGAATGCTCTCTACCTTCCTATGTGATCCTGAATGTTCTCAGGCCGACTGCAGATACCTCAAGGCACTGGAAAGATGCCACCAATGCTCTCTCTACAAAATCCTCTCTTTTCACTGGAAGGTTAAGTGGACCAATGTCGGTGTCCTCTCCCAGGCCAACATCCCCATCACTTGAGGTCCTACTTGCATTTATTTGGCTATTAAATGCATGCCAAGTATTCACATCTCCAACACCAGAGTCCTGAAACACACATGATGTGCCAAATGATGTTATTTGATATACTCTCATTTATCCAAAAAATAAAACACTCCAGTCGCTGGAAATCTAAAATAAAAACTTAAAATACTGGAAATACTCAGCGGGTCAGGCAACATCTATATGGAGGGAAACGGAGCTGATGTTTCAGGCTGATGAGCTTTCCTCAGAATCTTTTTGATCTTCAGTGACGTGTGTTACAGGTGACTGGAAGAACCCCTGCAGATCGATGAGAAAATTTAAACTTAGTGATTTTTGTGGTGCTGTGGTCATGTCAACTTGTTGTGGACATGTGATCAGAGTTATTGGAGATTGTAGATCTGAGATCATATTCTCAGACGTACAGGCTGTGTGGCACAGAAATGAATGAGCTGAGGAAGTAAGTAGGGAGTAAGGACTTGGATGACAGGAACAAAGGAAAAAGAGGGATAGTGAATGAAGGTAGTCATTTGCAATTAACATTGCTGACAGTAGCTTCATCAAGGAGCCAGCCCTGATCTACTTGCTGGTTAGCCACATATTGTTGTAAGTGACTTCTTTAAATCAGTTTTGGTAAATTGCTTTATTATTGTCACATGTACTGAGGTACAGTGAAAAACTTTGTCTTGCATGCTATCCAGACAGATCATAGCATCACGTCAGTGCTTTGAGGTCGTACAAGGGAAAACAATAACAATGCAGAAGTTATAGTAGAAGCATTTGTGATAATTTGCCAAAATTCTCTGGACTCTGGGCAGGTGCCGGCAGACTGGAAGACAGCGAATGTCACACCACTGTTTAAAAAAGGATGTAGGCAAAACGCAGGTAACTATGGGCCCGTTAGCTTAATGTCTGTAATCGGGAAAATGCTTGAAGCTATCGTTAAGGAAGAAATAGTGAGACATCTGGATAGAAGTGGTTCCATTAGGCAGGCACAGCATGGATTCAGGAAGAGCAGGTGCTGTTTGACAAACTTACTGGAGTTCTTTGAGGATATAATGAGCATAGTGGATAGAGGGAAACAGGTGGATGTTGTATGCTTGGATTTCCAGAAGATGTTAGATAAGGTGCTGCATAAAAGACTTTTTTCAGGAGGCATTGGGCCTTAACATCTTGGAAAATCAGGATCTAGCACATTAATTCACTACAATCCCTATTCTCTGCCATACATCTTGAGGATAAATGATAAGGTCATATCTAAATTACAGCAGTGCCTCTGACACTGCTGCATCTTCTGTGTTGTATGGGAGTGCTGGCCTGGAAGTAGTGAAGTCTCTGGTGTCAATCTATGACCCAATGACTTAGGCAAGTGCACTACTACTGAGTTACAGCTAACATGAATATTGCATGTCTTCAGAACTTTAAGGTCATATTCAGGACCATTTTTCGTCATGACATGGCCCATCAGATCTATGCAAGCTCACAGACCCAATCCCATTTTTCCATTAATTGTAACCTCTTCTCACATTCCCATTAACCACCCCCCACCCCCTCAGACTCTAGAACAAGGAGTAATTTGCAGGTCCAATTAACCTCCCAGCTCACACATCTTTGCTATGTGGCAGGAAGCCAGAGTGTGACAGACCAAAGATAATCAATTGCTTCAAAAGAACAGAATTTGGACAATAAAGAAACAAATTGTAACTGAGAAGATCTAGCCACATTTGTGGAGGGAAAAAAAAAGACTGACTACCTGTAATGTTTAAATCCTGCAATGATTCCTGAGGGCTGTAACGTGCTCAGACAGAAGATGAGGGGCTGCTCCTCAAGCTTGAGTTGGGCATTGTTGGAACACTGTCGGAAGCTGAAGACAGAACTGGAATGAGGTGGACCAGTAAAGTGATGGGCAAAGGGAAGCTCAGGGTTGCCCTTGGAGACACCAATTTCTCTCCCCATAGATGACGTTTGACCTTGATTAGTATTGGTTTATTATTGTCACTTGTACCGAGGTGCACTGAAAAACTTGTCTTGCATACCAATCGTACAGGTCAATTCATTACACAGTGCACTTACAATGAGTTAGTACAGAGTGCATTGAGGTAGTACAGGTAAAAACAATAACAGTACAGAGTAAAGTGTCACAGCTACAGAGAAAGTGCAGGGCAATAAGGTGCAAGGTCACAACAAGGTAGATTGTGAGGTCAGAGTCCATCCCACCATGTAAAGGAACCATTCAATAGCCTTATCACAGTGGGGTAGGAGCTGTCCTTAAGCCTGGTGGTACGTGCCCTCAGGCTCCTGTATCTTCTACCCGATGGAAGAGGAGAGAAGTGACCCGGGTGGGTGGGGTCTTTGATTATGCTGGCTGCTTCGCCAAGGCAGTGAGAGGTAAAGACAGAGTCCAAGGAGGGGAGGCTGGTTTCCGTGATGCGCTGGGCTGTGTCCACAACTCTCTGCAGTTTCTTGTGGTCCTGGGCAGAGCAGTTGCCGTACCAAGCCGCGATGCATCCAGATAGGATGCTTTCTATGGTGCATTGATAAAAGATGGTGAGTGTCAAAGAATTTTCTGTTTTTTGTCTCATTTTATTTAGGACTATTTTGCAGCGGTAGGAGCATAATTTAGTTTATACCCCTCCTCAGTCCACCAATCACCTCAGATTTTCTCACTTTCCCACCACTCCCCCTCTCCTCTTTATACCAGTCATCTTCCCTCTCCACTCTTAGTCCTGATGTAGGGTTTTGACCGGAAACGTCTCTTGTGTCTGTATAATTGTGTAGCGGTTAGTGTAACACTATTACAGTGCCAGCAACCTGGATTCAATTCCGGCCGCTGTCTGTAAGGAGTTTGTACGTTCTCCCCGTGTCTGCATGGGTTTCCTCCGAGTTTCCCAGTTACCTCCCACATTCCAAAGACGTACGGGTTAGGAAGTTGTGGGCATGCTATGTTGGCACCAGAAGCGTGGCGACACTTGCGGGCTGTCCCCAGAACACTACGCAAAAGATGCATTTCACGATGTGTTTCGGTGTACATGTGACTAATAAAGATATATTATGTTGTGTTATCACTTTCCTCTATGATTGATACAGTACTTCATTATAAATGTTGGAAGTGCTTAACAGGTCAGGCAACACCTGTAGAAAGAGAAACAGAGTCGCGTTTCGGGTCTATGCTTTCATGTAAGGTCCTGCTGAGAAGTCAATAACCTATCCTGTTAATCCTGTCCCTGTCTCCAAGGATGCTGCCTTACCTGACAAGTGTTCCCAGCACTTTCCTTTTTTGTGTCAGATTTCCAGCATCCACAGTTCTGTACATAACTTCCTCGGATGAATTCAATCTTGTTTGGGAAACGGGAAGAACATGGAACAGTACAGCACAGTACGAGCCCTTTGGCCCATGATGTTGTGCCAACCTATTTAAACCTACTCTATGATCAATCTAAGCCTTCCCTCCTACACAGCCCATAACCCTCCATTTTTCTTATATCCGTGTGCCCATCTAAGAGTCTTTTAAATGTCCCTATTGTATCAGCCTCTACCATCACCCCCGGCAGTGCATTCCAGGCACTCACCACTCTGTAAAAAAAAAACAACACAAATCTACCTCTGACATTTCCACTAAAGTTTTTAACTCTGAACAGGTGCCCTCTGGTATTGGCCATTGCTGCCCTGGAGGAAAGGTGCTGGCTGTCCACTCTATCTATGCCCCTCACAATCTTGTACACCTCTATCAAGTCGCCTCGCATCCTGCATCGAAATATGTAAGGGAACTCCTAAGAGCGTTAGGCAGTGTGACCACAACCTGACGCACATAGGAATCCATGCATGGCTTTCCCATCCCCATGTGATAATTGCAGATTGGGGATCTACAGTTGGATTAGGTAACCTGATTTGCATTTTGCAAATGGCCTGGCTGGTCACCTGATTACAGACTGACTTGAAGGTTGCATCAGATGAGTTGCAGGTGGTAATACCTGGTGGAACCGCACTTCTTCCCACTGCCACTGTCTGACTGGTGGTTAACAATCGACCTTAGACTTTCCATACAAATCAAAATAAAAATTATGAAGTGCGATGTTAACTGATGTCAAACTGTGTGGGTTGCTTAGCTACACTACTGTGTTACAACTTCTGTTGATTATCTGATATCTTCATAAAGATACAACAGCTGCCCTCCCAGTGTATGGAAAACATATTATGGTATAGAACTTGCTGATTGACTGCAATGGTCCTTTGTTGAAAAATTATATGCAGCCTGGTATTTATGAAGAAAGAATCTAGGAAAAGATATTTTGTGTGTGTGCGTTAGTGACTGTGCGTGCGTTTTTGAAGCCTGTCATTTATTATTTGTACAACTTATGAAAGTGCTAGGTTAAGGGTTTGCGACTGCAGCTGTAGTAAACTGATACTCATCTCCAAATAATTAACAAAGAACCACAGTGAAAGATTGCCTCTGATTACGTTGTGACAACTTAAAGCTTTACAATGAAAGCGTGAAACACCTTGTGCCCCTGACATGTGCCACTGATTGCAGCGGCAAAAACTAAATCTCAGAAGGTTTCTTGGATAAAACTGTTTAATGTTGTTTTCCTTGATCTCAGACGTTCCCTTGGGATCGAGGATGACTTGCTCCCGCTTCGGGTTCATGGGTTCTGAGATGGCACTTACCTGTTTGTGGTGCAGCTAGGTCGAAGGCACACAGGTGATCAACCTGTTGTCTCGTGAAGGTGTACTTTCTCCATGGGAAGGGAAGACTATCTTTTTGAGGTAGAGGGGGATTTATTGAAAGGATTCATTTGAGCATGTGTAATTGGCAGGGATTTAAATGAATTTTACTTATTTCATAAATTATGTTGGCAATTTCCACATTTAGAATTTTACTGTTAAGGGTCATTGTTGTGATGGACCATTGTCTATAGCTGTAACAAACTGATTCTATTTTTTAATCTTAAGTTCCTTTTAAATGATTTACATAGATAAGATATCTTCATTAATCACATGTACATCAAAACACACAGTGAAATACATCTTTTTGCATGAAATGTTCTGGGGGGCAGCCCGCAAGTGTCGCCATGCTTCCAGCGCCAATGTAGCATGCCCACAACTTCCTAACCCGTACGTCTTTGGAAAGTGGGAGGAAACCGGAGCACCCGAAGGAAACCCACACAGACACTGGGGGAACGTACAAACTCCTTACAGACAGTGGCTGGAATTGAACCTGGGTCGCGTTACGCTAACCGCTACACTACCGTGTCTGCTGACAAGTTCCCAGTGATTCTGGGTCACATCCAGTGAATTCCCAGATAATACCATTTTAAATGGTTTAATAGCACAGAGAATTTATTTGTGGGAGGGCAGAAAGGTGTCGCAAGGTTCTGTGTCCATACTTTCACAACACTTCCAGCCCACAGACCCAGAAGGTGCAGGAAGACTGGAATCAGTTTAATCTGATTAAAATCCTGAAGTGGTGATTAAATCAGAATGTAGCACTCACCAATGACACAGGACATTTAAAATAAAAAGGTGGCAAAGACAAATTGGCATTTTATTGGTTGTTTACACAAATTCTTCTTAAATAAAAAAGACAAAAAAAATCAGTAATCACAACATGACAAGTTCACTGAAAAGAAGCCACAAGCAATAGAGGCTGCTTTCATTGACTTCAATACTACAACATCTTACACTGACCATTCACAAGTGAAACAATTAAACTGGACTTCTCATTCAGTTATGGAGACACATAGCCGAACAGAGGGATTAGTTTATTCGGTTTTCTTTATCTTTGTTGAATCCTGAACTTTGAGATTTTGGTTGTTGGCCCAGCAAGCTAAGCCCTCTTCGACTTTAAGTTGAAGAGAGAGAGTTTGGCTTCAATAGTTTGGTTGTAGAGTGATAATTTGGTTCAGTTTTCATTTTGGTGGACACGCACACAGACGTGTATGTGAGGTGCAGCGCTGATAGTATGCTTCCAATCTGATCACAGCCTGGGATACCTAGAGGCACCTGGTTTTATTGGGATTTCTGGAGGAGGGCTCAAGAGGAATTAGAGGCAGATGTAAACCAAGTTTCCTGATCTGTACTGATCTTACACTTCTTGCTTTCTGTAAACAGAGGAAAAAAGATTTAACTTCAGTCTTAGAGGATGAAATGTGCTTGGGGGCATAGTAGCCAAAAGCAAAAGAGGAGGAGATGAGGGAAGATACAAGGTTAACGGCAGGACTCTTAGCAGTGTGGAGGAACAGAGAGATCTTGGGGTCCACGTCCATTGATCCCTCAAGGTTGCCACGCAGGTCGATAGGGTTGTTAAGAAGGCGTATGGAGTGTTGGCTTTCATTAGTCGGAGTATTGAGTTCAAGAGCCACGAGGTGATGTTGCAGCTCTATAGCACTCTGGTCAGACCACACTTGGAGTATTGTGTTCAGTTCTGGTTCCCTCATTATAGGAAGGATGTGGAAGCTTTAGAGAGGGTGCAGAGGAGATTTACCAGGATGTTGCCTGGATTGGAGAGCATGTCTTATGAGGATAGGTTGAGTGAGCTAGGGCTTTTCTCTTTGGAGAGAGGGAGGATGAGAGGTGACTTGATAGAGGTGTACAAGATGATAAGAGGCATAGATTGAGTGGACAGTCAGAGACTTTTTCCCAGTGCAACAATGGCTAAGATGAGGGGACATAATTTTAAGGTGATTGGAGGAAGGTATGAGGGGGATGTCAGAGGTAAGTTTTTTTTTACACAGAGAGTGGTGGGTGCGTGGAACGCACTGCCAGCAGAGGTTGTGGGGGCAGATACATTACAGACATTTAAGAGACTCTTAGATAGCCACGTGAATGATAGAAAATTAGGGGGCTATGTGGGAGGGAAGGGTTAGATAGATCCTAGAGCAGGATAAAATGTCGGCACAACATTGTGGGCCGAAGGGCCTGTACTGTGCTGTAGTGTTCTATGTTCTATGATTCAGTGATGACCAAGTGCTCTGTAATCCATAGAAAGTTCCTCATCATTATTGCAGAGTAACTTTTTTTTACTGCTTCTGCATTGTATAAAGTGGACATAATCCATGCATTGAATGGTGACGTTGTTTGGTGCTGGTCTGAAGCTGCGTACATGACAGGCACATTGGCATGGATGGACTGTAACCACAAGTGCCCCTGGTCCAATTTGGCAGCTGGTGTGATCTCTAAACTGACTTGCGCTGGGTAAAATTTGAAGCTGGAGCACACAGTGCTATTTCTTTCAGCGTTAAGTGATCCACTTTCGACGTACGAGAGTGTGGAGCAGGGACTGGATCCCTACGTCATGAAATAGGTGACAATGTGTCGGCATAGCCTCTGCTTTAACTTCCATCAATTTTGCAAAAATGCGGCAGGATTAACTTCCTCACCTGAGTTTACATGGAGAATAAGCTCAATGTGAGAGGATAGTTAGCTGAGATTCTCAAGGCAAGTATGCATTATCTGATTTATTAATATCCTTTACACATTTTGTTTCCATGTTGCTCAGATATGCATTGAGTTGCTCATTGGTTTAATCCTGTGCTGCTTCAGAGAGTCACCTTCCATTCAGCACATAGCTGATGTATGCCCTTAAACATGGGTTAGAGATTAGAACATAGAACAGTACAGCACAGAAACAGGCCCTTCAGCCTATGGTGTCTGTGCTGAACATGATGCTGAATTAAACTAAATCTCGTATTGTTTTATTATTGTCACTTGTACCGAGGTGCACTGAAAAACTTGTCTTGCATACCAATCGTACAGGTCAATTCATTACACAGTGCACTTACAATGAGTTAGTACAGAGTGCATTGAGGTAGTACAGGTAAAAACAATAACAGTACAGAGTAAAGTGTCACAGCTACAGAGGAAGTGCAGTGCAATAAGGTGCAACGTCACAACAAGGTAGATCGTGAGGACAGAGTCCATCTCATTGTATAAGGGAACTGTTCACTGATCTTATCACAGTGGGTTAGAAGCTGTCCTTAAGTCTGGCGGTACGTGCTCTCAGGCTCCTGTATCTTCTACCTGATGGAAGAGGAGAGAAAGGAGAATGCCCCGGATGCGTGGGTCTTTGATTATGCTGGCTGCTTCACCAAGACAATGAGAGGTAAAGGCAGAGTCCGAGGAGGGGAGGCTGGTGTCTGTGATGTGCTGGGCTGTGTCCACAACTCTCTGCAGTTTCTTGCAGTCCTGGGCAGAGCAGTTGCCATACCAAGCAATGATACGTCCAGATAGGATGCTTTTCATGGTGCATCGGTAAAAATTGGTGAGAGTCAAAGGGGACAAACCAAATTTCTTTAGCCTCCTGAGGCAGTAGAGGCACTGGTGAGCTTCCTTGGCTGTGGCATCTACGTGATTTGACCAGGATAGGCTGTTGGTAATGTTCACTCCTAGAAACTTTGAAGCTCTCAACCCTCTTGATCTCAGCACCATTGAGGTAGACAGGTGCATGTACACCGCCCCCTTTCCTGAAGTCAATGACCGGCTGTTTTGTTTTGTTGACATTGAGGGAAAGGTTGTTGTCATGACACCATTCCACTAAGCGCTCTATCTCCTTCCTGTACTCCAACTCATTGCTGTTTGAGATGGGGCTTACAACAGTGGTATCATCTGCAACCTTGTAGATGGAGTTAGAGCAGAAACTGGCCACACAGTCATGAGTGTATAGGGAGTAGAGGGCTGAGGACACAGCCTTGTGGGGCACCGGTGTTGAGAATAATCGTGCTGGAGCTATTGCTGCCTATCCTCACTGATTGCAGTCTGTTTGTTAGAAAGTCAAAGATCCAGTTACAGAGGGAGGTGTTGAGTCCTAGGTCTTGGAGTTTGGTGACAAGCTTTCTTGGGATTATAGTATTGAAGGCAGAGCTGTAGTCAATAAACAGTAGTCTAATGTAGGTGTCTTTACTGTCCAGATGCTCCAGAGCTGAGTGTAGGGCCAGGGACATGGCATCTGCTGTTGACCTGTTTTGGTTCTACCTGTGGATAATCCATATCCCTCCATTCCCTGCATACTTAACAGCCTCTTAAACACCACTATCTTATCTGCTTCCACCATTCCCTCTGGCAACCTGTTCTAGGCACCTACCGCTGTCTGTGGGGGCAAAAAAAAACCTGGCCTGCACATCTCCCTTAAACTTTCCCTCTCTCAACATAAATGCACGTCCTCTAGTACTTGACATTTCTACCCTGGGAGAAAGATTCTGATTGCCTACCTGATCTATGCCCCTCATAATTTTATAAACTTCTATCAGGTCTCTCCTCAGCCTCCGACACTTCAGAGAAAACAAGCCAAGTTTGTTCAACTTCTCCTTATAGCTCATATTCTCTAATCCAGGCAGCACCCTTCAGTGGGTCCAACTCCCTATCCTCAGGTCAGTATGCACTGCACCATTGATGATCTCATTGTACTGATGGGGTACAGGTTCACTGATGTTCTCAATATCAATTGCACTAAAGTAGAGAGACTGACCATTATCACCTTGCTGTTTTGATCGAGGTTGCTATGTGCAAATTGCCTGCCACGTTTTCCTCCATTACAGGAGTAGTACAAACAGTATTTCTTTGGCTCTGAAGTGATAAGGATATCCTTAGATTGTCAATGACTACATATATGTGTGTTCTTTCATCTGGAAGGAGTGTACCACCTCACCTCCGCATGTTAATTGGCCACTAAGTTGTGTCCAGTGTGTAGGTGAGTGGTAGAATCAGAATCAGGTTTATTATCACTGACATATGTCATGAAATTTATTGTTTTGTGGCAGCAGTACAGTGCAAAGACATAAAAAATTACTATAAGTTACAAAAATAAATAGTGCAAAAGAGGAATAATGAAGGTAGTGTTCATGGGTTCACGGACTGTTCAGAAATCTGATGGTGGAGGGGAAGAAGCTGTTCCTGAAATGATGAGTGTGGGTCTTCAGGTTCCTGTACCTTCTCTCTGGTGGTGGTAACGTGAAGAGGGCAAGTCCCAGGTGGTGAGGGTCTTTAGTGATGGATGCCGCCGCCTTGAGGCTGGGGGGAGTTGATGAGAATGTGCAGAGAATAACAAATGGGATTCAAGTAGGATTGATGTAAGTGGATGGTTGATGGTTGCTGTGGACTCTAAGGGCACCCTTCTGCATTGTATCTCTGATTCTCTCTCTGATTTACCCTGTCAGCTACATCCTGACTCATCTGTGGAAGAGTCTGCCCCTCCTACATTGACCACATCAGCCACCTCAGAACCTACATAGCCAACGTGGAAGCAAGGTTACCCTTGATTCTTGTGCACTACCCAAGAGGAGGTGGTGTACACAGCAACTGGCTGAGATGACTGTGCTCTGTGCAGTTAGTCAGCTCGTAGTGTAGTGGTTAGTGTAACGCTATTACAATGCCAGCGACCCGGGTTTAATTCTGGCCACTGTCTATAAGGAGTTTGTACGTTCTCCCCGTGTCTGCGTGGGTTTCCTCCGGGTGCTCCAGTTTCCTCCCATATTCCAAAGATGTACAGGTTATGAAGTTGTGGGCATGTTATGTTGGCGCCAGAAGCATGGCGACACTTGCAGGCTGCCCCCAGAACATTCTACGCAAAAAGATGTATTTCACTGTGTTTCGATGTATACGTGACTAATAAAGATATATTATCTTATCATTGCTGTCAGTAGTCAGAGAGGAAAAGTTACTGGATAGACTGCTCCTTGTATGGTAGCAATTGAATAATCGTTGAATATTTCTTTCAAGTGATCAATTTGGAAACTGGAACTGCCAAGAAATGCGCAAATCAAACTGGTGAAATAATGTTTGTAAACATTTTCTCCTGGCTTCCATGTTGTAATGAGTGGTTCACTGCATTGTGCAAAGCTTTCTGGTCTGCCAACAATATTTACATACTCAGGATGAAGCTATATGATCCCTACAGGGTTAGACTGTGCAAGTGGTACACAATAAACAGAAAATATGTGCTCTTAATTCACTAATGATGTAGAGACATGAGAAGTTTCCGCATTTGTCGATCAATGTCTGATATACAAGTTGTGAAAGTGGGGGAAATACAACTGGGAAGTACATGTTGAAACTCGCTCGTCCAGCATTCCATGGTCCGGATTCCATTATCCGGTCAGTTTTGAATTCGTAGCACAGATCTGTACTAATTAACAAATTCTAAGTAAGATCTATCTAAGAACTAAACTTAACTAAGATATGTACTAACCTGCAGCTAATTAACCTACCAGAGCAACTTTTGCAATCTCTGCTGACAGCGTTTCCAACTTAACGGAAACTTTGGATTTACCAACAGTTCTTGGAATCCTTGCATGATCTGGGAAGTGTCTATACTTAAAAAGAACAGTTCTCCTGCTCAGAGGAAGATGATCAGGGGGCAATTTCAGTGGTCCGGATTTTCTGCGGCACAGCACCAGTTAGATCGCAAGGCTGCTGGATTCGAGAGTTTAAACCTGAAGCATTGTTTGCATCTCTGGTCAACCTAACACTATAGTCTGCATTCTGTTATTGCTTCTCCCTTGTACTACCTTGATGTACTGATGAGATGAACTGATCTGTATGGATGGCGTGCAAAACAAAGATTTTAACTGTACCTCTGTACATGTGACAATAATAAACCAATTTACCCAAGCTGTAACTATTCAAAGTCCTATGTTACATTTTAGCCTGACAGGAAAAAATCCTGGTTCCAGGTTCTGATGAAAGGTCATTGACCTGAAATATTAAATCTGTTTCTCTCTTCACGGGCATTACCTGTCTTGCTGAGTGTTTCCAGGACTTTGTTTTTATTTCAGACTTGCAGCATCTACAGTGTTTTGCCTTCCAATTCTGCTTCCAGATTGTCCTGGTTCATGTCAGCCTGTGAGTGGAAAACTAGGAATTTTCCATTTCATTCCTGCTTCTGTGGAATATCCCCTGAATCCATCTCAACAACCCATATCGTACAACATTTTCCCTCTTTCCCAATCTTAACGAAGGGTCCTGATGTGGAATGTGAACTGTTTCGCCCTCTGTAGGTGCTTTTCTACTTTGTTTCAGCTTTCCGGCATATGTGATTTGATATCCGATTATTTGGGAATCCCGATGGCCAGGCACCTGCCTCACTCATTGAGCCGGAGGTCCAGAATGGAAGTGGGGTGTGCAGCCAGGGCGGGGGGGGGGGGGGGGGGGCGAGGAATGTGGGCCAGGTCCACGTCTGAATTGTGGGCTGAGTAGGTGGCTGGAGTCGGGGTTGGGATTCCGAAGAATAGGGGTCAGGAACATGGGGGCAGTTTTCCGACCAAACCTGGGATTCAGAGTGCTTGTAGGTTCCTCACTCCCTTTAAAAACATTGGGTTGACTGAAAAATTTATTATACTACTACTAACATGTTAAAAAAGTTAAATATTAGCATGTTCGGAATTAGTAGGAGTAGCATTCAGTAGTCTGGAAGATCTCCTCGTCCGGCACCACCAAAGTCCCAAGGGGTGCCAGATTATTGAAGTTTCTCTGTATTTGCCAGAGAGAGAGAAATTGAGAAATTCCCCTTACATTGAGATGAAAGTGTTGGCAGTTTTATTACCAGAACTATCTGTTCCAGATACAGCACTTAAATAATCTTTTATCTCAAGCATGTTTTATAACATTTTGTGAAGTTGCTGGAAAAATTGCAAATTTAGATCATTTTCAGGTTCAAACTTCTTTGAATTATAACAACAAATGATAAGGACGATATACAACTTGGAGGCAGACATAAATTTAGAAAGAATCTGAGGATACTAATGTTATCATCCTGTTCCCATCACTTTTGTTTTTAAAGTCTTTTGGTTTGAAACTAATGGTCAATAGGGAAAAAAAATAAAATTGGATGCTTGAAACAAAAACAAATTACCTTCTCTGGAGGATTAGGATAGTACGTGATAGCATAAAAAGATGCATGTTTTGAGATTTTAGAATCATTTTGTTTTAAAGTTCAAGCACTGCACAGTATTTAGAAATGTTTAACGTGCCTTCAACAAAGTAGGCTAATGTAGAACTAATACATCACTAAAAATTCTTCTGATGAGTCACAAGGCACAGAAACAAGCCAGTGACGCACTGAGTCTGTGCCAACCATCAAGCACCAAGTTACACTAGTCCAGCACTAAGCCCGTTTTTATTCTTCGCACATTCCTGTCAACCCTCTTCCCACCCCGCCCTGAAATTCTATCACACAACTGCAGTCCAGGGGCAACTTACAGTGGCCCATTAACCTACCAACCTGCATATGGGAGGAAACCGATGCAGTCACAGGGAGAACATGTAAACTCCAGACAGACAGCACTGGAGGTCAGGATTGAACCTGAGATGATGGAGCTGTGAGGCAGCAGCTGTACTACTAGTGACATATTGAGGTCAAGTGAGGTAATTTAGAACAAGTTTCATAAAAGATCTTCAACCTTGCCTCAGCTTCCTGCCCAATCCCATATCCCCTGATTCCCACAAAATCCATACTTTTATCAATCTCTGTTTTATGTACAATCAGTGACTCAGCAACCGCTGCTCCTGGCGTAGGGAAGTACACCATCTTTTTGGGTGACGATGTATTCTGAGACCTTATTCCGAGACTGTGACCCACTGTTCCAGGCTCTAGCCAGAGGAACCACCTTCCCAGCATCTTCCCTGTTAAATTCTTTCAGAATTATACAGTACGGGTTCTGAGGTTGTAATGAAGGTAAAACTCTCATCGTTTCCCGTGATAACACAATGAAACTTGCATAATATTTGGCATTTCTGCACATGCAGTGTCTGATATTGAAATCCTGAGCTTGCTGTCAGTCATTTAGCATTTTTGTATTGGGTTTTACAGCTTTGTCCATGCTAGTTGAGGAAAATCAATGATTTGGCAAAAAAATAGGGTTTTGCACATTACAGAGAGAATAAAATAAAACTAGCCCTAATGTCACACTTTTGTAAGTTGTAATTAATTTTAAAGGCTATGAACATAGAACATGGAACATTACAGCACAGTACAGGCCCTTTGACCCACAATGTTGTGCTGACATTTTATCCTGCTCTGAGATCTATCTAACCCTTCCCTCCCACATAGCTCTCCATTTCTCTATTATTTATGCCCGGTCATAAATACCGCTGAGCAAAGTGAATATCACCACTGGCCACCAAGATTCAGCAAACCCTGAGACTGACACCAACATGTTTAAATACAAATACAATTCTGTCCCTGAAAACCCAAATTTTATTTCTATGGATCGTAACGTGCTGTAGACAGTTGCCAAAACTCCTCGAAAGTTTTGAAAATTTCAGTGGAAAGGTATCTCAGAAAATAAAGGGCCTAAACATTTTTTAAAGCTTATTTAGGGTATGAAATTCTGATGAAACACCTGAAATGTTAACTGTTTATTTTTCTACTGATGTTGCCTGACCTGAGTGTTTCCAGCACTTTCTAGTTTTACTTCAGATTTCCAGCATCTGCAGTTTTCAGATTTTTTTAACTTTTGTGTTTGTTTTTTGCTTTCCTAATCACAAACCTTTCAATGCCAACATCTATCATTGTTCATCTTTTGTAACATTTTGCTTTTCTGCTTTTTCCTAACAAAGGAATAGGGTCACCTTTTCTCTAGGTTATAGTCCAGCTGCTACATTCTAGCCCATTCAATGAACACATCCCCAACCTTTTACATCTCCTCGCATGTTATTTCCCCCTTCCAGTTTTGCTCGGCAACAAACTTGGAAGTACTGCACCAGTTCCTTTATGCAAGTCATTGATGTGGATTGTAAATACTTGAAGCCCAAGCACTATTTTTTATGGGACACCAATAGTTACATAATGCTCACCTGTTTATTGCTAGTTTTGTCCTTTAACCAAACTTTGTCCATGTTAATCTATTCACCCCCTATCCTGAGCCCTAATTTCATGTGATAACCTCATGTATGACATCTTATTGAACACTTTCTGAAAATCAAACATCCAATTGTTCCTCCTTATCTACCCTGCCAGATACATCCTCAAGAAACTAATGGATTTGTCAAAAACAATTTTCAGAAATACGTATTGACATTGTGCAATCATCTTAAGACTTTGCAAGTGCCCTGCTGCATAATAGTTTCTAGAATTTTCCCTCTTACAAGTGTCAGTCTAATCAGCCTGTGGTTCCAGATTTCGCTTTCCATCCTTTCTCAAGTAATCCATCAGGTAACAAGAAGAAAAAAGGCCGATCCTGTTAAGTAAAATGAACCCAGATAAATTTTTGTAATTTAAGTCGTGCTGTATAAAACACTTAGTTGTCCAACTTATAAAAATCTTTTGCTTTGTGCTTAAGCAAACAAAAACGGGCCTTTCTTTAACCTTTTTTGGCGTGCTTTTTTTCAACAGTTGTCAAGAATCCATTTGACCTTGAAGCAGAATTGTAGGTTTTTTTTTACTAGAAGTTGTACAAGAAGTTGGTGAGGTTGCATTTGGAATATTGTATTTAGTTTTGGTCACCCTGCCATAAGAAAGATGCCATTGTGCTGGAAAGAGTGCAGAGATTTACTAGGATGTTGCTGGGATTTGAGGGACTGAGTTATGGAGAGAGGTTGAGCAGGTTTGGAATTTTTTCATTGGAGCATGGGAGAATGAGGAGTGATTTTATAGAGGTGTATAAAATCATGAAGGGCATGCATAGAGTGAATGCACACAGTGTTTTTCCCAAGGTTGGGGAATCAAGAACTAAGTTTAAGGTGAGAGGGGAGAGATTTAATAGGAACCTATAGGGGCAACTTTTTCACCCATAGCGTGGTCAGTATATGGAATGAACTGCCAGAGGAAGTGGTTGAGGCAGGTACGAAACCACTTAAAAGGTACTTGAACAGGTACAGGGATAGGAAAGGCTTAGAGGGATATGGGCCAAACTCTGGCAATGGGTAGATCTCAAACTTGGGCAAACTAGATGGGTATCTTGGTCGGCATGGACCAGTTAGGCCGAAAGCCCCGTTTCCATGCTGTATGGCTCTAAGAACATAGTGCCACAGAAGTGCATTAATTTATTAACCTGCCTCATGTTGATTCAGTTTTGTAAAATGTTAAGCACCGTTGTGTTTGTGATTTAGGGACTTCAGGTTACGCCTCCAGTGGTTCTGGGTCCTCCTGGATATCAGTTGTTTTAATAACATCAGTCACTAGTTAAAATCAAATGAATAAAGGCAAAAAAAACATTAAGTTTAATTAATTTTTGTGACTTTTCTGAACCAATAGGGAAAAAAATGAATGATGCTATAAATGTTAGTTATAATGTGCATAATAGCCATGGCATTCAATAACATCTTTGGAGGATGTGTAGCCAGGCAGCAAGCTTGAACTGAACATGTTTGTCCTGTTTTAGAGTTGACTAGCAGTATGCTGTCAAAAGCAGTTTTACTAGTCATTTTTCAGGATGTTGGCATCACTGGCAAGGCCAGCATTTATTGCCTATCCCTAATTGCCCTTGAGACACGAGCTGACAACTGCATGGTTGTTCAGTCATTTAAGAGTCAACCACGCGAGGTGCATCAAGAGTCAGATACAGGCCAGACTGGGAGGGAATAGCAAATTTCCTCTTCTGAAGGATATGAGTGTACGAAATGAGTTTTTACGACAATCTAGTAGTTTTGATGGCCGTCATTACCAAGACTATTTTAGAAATTCCGGATTTCTAAATCTGTCATAGTTCTAGACACTGTCACAAAGTTCACATAGCACCTGAGGTCAGGATTGAACCTGGATCTGTGAGACAGCAATGCTAACCGATGCACTGCCATGTCGCCCCTCATGTTTGTTTTGGCCTCTAAGTCTGTATCCACCGTATCGCGAGAGAACTCTGGGGCCAGTGAATCAGGGAACAGCAGCCAAAATCTCCTTAGCTACTGGAGGGATGTCTCAGGTGCTGAGGGTTGGGTCGCTCAGACCTCCATTTTATCTGGAAAAGATAAAGGCAGATGGGTGGACACAATTCAGAAGGTTGGGTCCAGCATAATCCAGTCCAATATGTGACAAGGTCTGTGACAAAATTAACACACACAGAAGCATATTACTGGATATGATATGCTCCCTACTTCATTGAGCCAGTGTTTACATTTAATTTTACTACTTTCAAAAAAGAGCTCATTAAATTGCTGCTGCCAAGTGAGTGATGAGTGCATTATTCTGGATCCAATTTAATTTCAGCAAGTCAGAACAATGCACCTTTTATCAATTTTAAACATTCAACACACTTGAGATTACGCTGACCACCTGAAATGGTTCAGCATTGTTGAAACTGAGCCAAAATGTCACACTAGTTGCTAAGCATACGCAACTCTTTATTTCAGACATCTGTGTCTTGTTCTGGATTTCAGACTTTATTTGGATTTTGTTTTATGAAAGTGCTTAACAACGGGCACCTTATTTCATTGCGTTTGAAGTGTGCTTTGACACATTTCCAAGAAGGGTGATAAAGTACAATATTAATGAAAGTTGTCCTCTTAACTGCAGTCACATTAATGAAATCATTATCAATGTTTCTTCAATGTGTTTCTGAAAATGGGTTCAATGGCAAATTATTTAAATGAATATTGTAAAAATGTTTTTTGTCTTTCAAAAGAATCATTTACAGAATGCCTTGTTTTATAGTTGAGGGCATTTTACTTTGTTTTTCCTGTACATTTAGTTTATTGTAAACATTTTTCTTAATGTGAATAGCAGAATTTAGTAACACCAGTGAATAGCAGTTTGAAAGTGTTAGCAAGTCCAACCACTGATGAGTTGAAACACAAACTCTTCCAAATCTGAATTTAAAAAATGTTGGAATTGCCCATCGGATGAAAGGTCATCAGCCTGAAACATTAACTCTGCCTCTGCCTTCACAGATGCTGCCTGACCTGTTGAGTAATGTTTTGCTTTAATTACAAATTGAATTTCATTATAATTTGTTCCAAACACTGGTACAGTGAAGCATTGGTGGTGTAGGGAGGATATTTATTCATGTGGGAGAATCTGGAACAGGGGTCACTGCCTTCCTTTTTTAAAAGAAAAGGGGTTGTGCATTTATGACAGAGCAGATGTAAAACTTTCTTTTCTGAAGTTTGAGAGCCTAATTTTTGACCTTTTCAAAGGACAGTGGGAGTAGAGTCTTGTTTTAAACTGAGCAAAGAAGAGATGCAAGGCAATGAAAGGTTACTGTGGGTAGATGGGAACTTTGAGCTGAGTTTACATCAGATCAGCCACGATTATATTAATTGACATTTTAGGCTTGGCCTAATTTATTTGTTCATATGCATGTATACAGTTTTGTTCAGCTCCTTATGCCATTGACCTCAATAGCCCTTACAATAAATTTATTTTTATGAGGGTGTTGCCAAGAAAGCCAGCATTTAATTCCCATTCCTAATTACCCTTCAACTGAGTTGCTTGCTGGGCCTTTTCATAGAACACAGAACAGCACAGCAGAGGAATGAGCCATATGGCCCACAATGCCCATGCCGGTCACGATGCCAATTTAAACTGCACGTCTGCCTGTAGGTGGTCTATATCCTTCAATTCCCTGCCTGTTCATGTGTCTGTCTGAATGCTCTTAAACATTGCTATCGTATCTGCTTCCACCACTTCCCCTGGCAGCCCATTCCAGCCACTCTCTGTGTTTTTTAAAAAAAAACTTGCCACGTTAATCTCCTTTAAACTTTCCCCCTCTCACCTTAAAGCTGCATCCTCTAGCATTTGACATTTCATGCACCATCCACTCTCTGGGTAAAAAAAAAACCTTCCTCTGATATCTCCCTTGAACTTCCCACCCATTACTTAAAGCCATGCCCTCTTGTTTTGAGCACTGGTGCCCTGGGAAAGAGGTGCTGGCTGTCTACTCTATCTGTTCCTCTTAATATTTTGTATACCTCTATCATGTCTCCCCTCATCCTCCTCCTCTCCAAAGAGTAAAGCACTAGCTCCCTTAGTCTCTCCTCATAATCCGTACTCTCTAATGCAGGCAGCATCCTGGTACATCCTCTCTGCACCCTTTCCAACACTTCCACATCCTTCCTATAATGAGGTGACCAGAACTGGACACGGTACTCAAACTCTGGTCTAACCAGAGTTTTGTAGAGCTGCGTCATTACCTCGCGGCTATTAAACTGGATCCCATGACTTAAGCTAACATCCCATAAGCTTTCTTAACTACCCTATCCACCTGTGAGGCAACTTTCAGTGATCTGTGGATATGAACCCCCAGGTCCCTCTGCTCCTCCACACTACCCAGAATCCTGCCATTAACCTTGTACTCTGCCTTGGAGTTTGTCCTTCCAAAGTGTACCACCTCACACTTTTCTGGATTGAACTCCATCTGCCACTTCTCAGCCCAGCTCTGCATCCTATCAATATCCCTCTGCAATCTTCGACAGTCCTCCACACTATCCACAAGACCACTGACCTTTGTGTCGTCTGCAAACTTGCCAACCCACCCTTCTACCCCCTCATCCAAGTCATTAATAAATATGAAAAGTAGAGGTCCCAGAACTGATCCTTGTGGGACACCACTAGTCACAGCCCTCCAATCCGAATGCACTCCCTCCACCACAACCCTCTGCTTTCTACAGGCAAGCCAATTCTGAATCCACGCAGCCAAGCCTCCCTGGATCCCATGGCCTCTGACTTTCTGAAGAAACCTACCATGTGGAACCTTGTCAAACGCCTTACTAAAATCTGTGTAGACCACATCCACTGCACCACCCTCATCAATCTGTCTGGTCACCTCCTCAAAGAACCCTATCAGGCTTGATCTTCCCTTCACAAAGCCATGCTGGCTGTTCCTAATCAGTCCACGATTCTCTAAATGATCATAGATCCTATCTCTAAGAATCCTTTCCAACAGCTTGCCCGCCACAGATGTAAGGCTCACTGGTCTGTAATTCCCTGAACTATCCCTACTACCTTTTTTGAATAAGGGGACAACATTTGCCACCCTCCAATCCTCCAGTACCATCCCCGTGGACAATGAGGACTTAAAGATCCTAGCCAATGGTTCAGCAATCTCCACCCTCGCCTCGCAGAGCAGCCTGGGGAATATTCCGTCGGGCCCCGGGGACTTATCTGTCCTTATAGTTTCTAACAGCTCCAACGCATCCTCTCTTGATATCTACATGCTCTAGAACATTATCCTTACCAACACTGTCCTCAGTGTCATCAAGGCCCCTCCCTTTAGTGAATACTGAAGAGAAGTATTCATTGAGACCCACTTCCACAGCTTCCAGGCACATCTTCCTGCCTTTGCCTCTAATCGGTCCTACCTCTTCACGCATGTGAAAAAAGCCTTGGGATTCTCCTTAACCCTACTCGCCAAGGCCTTTTCATGTCCCCTTCTTGCTCTCCTCAGCCCCTTCTTAAGTTCTTTCCTTGCTACCCTATATTCCTCATGAGCCCTATCTGATCCTTGCTGCCTACACCTTATATATGCTGCTTACTTCCTCCTAACTAGATGTTCCACTTCTCTTGTCACCCATGGTACCTTCATCCTGCCATTTTCACTCTGCCTCACCGGGACAAATTTATCCCTAACATCCTGGAAGAGATCCCTGAACAATGACCACATCTCCATAGTGCATTTCCCTTCAAAAATGTCATCCCAGTTTACACTAGCAAGTTCTAGCCTTATAGCCTCATAATTTGCCCTTCCCCAGTTAAATATCTTCCTGTCCTCTTTGCTCCTATCCTTGTCCATGACTATGCTCAAGGTTAGGGAGTGGTGGTCACTGTCCCCCAAATGCTCGCCCACCGTGAGATCTGTCACCTGAGCCCATTCATTACCTAATACTTGGTTTAATATGGCATTCCCTCTAGTCGGCCTGTCGACATACTGTGACTGGAATCCATCCTGGACACACTTAACAAACTCTGCCCCCTCTAAACCTTTGGTACTAAGCTGGTGCCAATCAATATTTGGGAAGTTGAAGTCTCCCATGATAACAACCCTGTTATTTTTGCACCTTTCCAAAATACGACTCCCCATCTGCTCCTCAGTATCCCTGCTGCTACCGGAGGGCCTGTAGAATACTCCCAGTCAAGTAACTGCTCCTTTCTTGTTCCTAACTTCCACCCATATTGACTCTAGTGAGGATCCTTCTACATTATCCACCCTTCCTGCAGCTGTAACAGTGTCCCTGACCAGTAATGTCACCCCTCCTCTTCTTCTCCCCCTCCCCCCCCCCACCCCCATCCCTTTTAAAACACTAAAATCTGGGAATATTCAATATCCATTCCTGCCCTGGTGACAGCCAAGTCTCTGCAAGAGCCACAATATCGTAATGCCATATACTTATCCAAGCTCTCAGTTCATCACCCTTATTCCTGATACTTCTTGCATTTAAGTAAATGCACTTTAGCCCATCCACCTTTCTACTTTTCCACCCTGTACTCTGCTTCTTCTTCCTCAAAACCTCTCTACATGCTAGATCTGACTTTTCCACATCCACTTCTTCCTCTGACCTACCCCTCTGCTTCCCATCCCCCTCACAAACTAGTTTAAACCCTCCCGAACCACCCTAGCAAACCTGCCTGCAAGGATATCGGCCCCCCCTTGGGTTCAGGTGTAACCCGTCCTCCTCTGTACAGGTCCCACCTTCCCCAGAAGAGATTCCAATGATCCAAAAATCTAAAACCTTTCCTCCTGCATCAACTCCTCAGCCACACATTCATCTGCCATCTCCTCCTATTCTTACCTTCACTATCACGTGGCACTGGCAGCAATCCCGAGATTGCTACCCTTGAGGTCCTGTACTTCAACCTTCTGCCTAGCTCCCTAAACTCACTTTTCAGGACCTCATCCCTCTTCCTAACTATGTTGTTGGTACCGGCATGTACCACGACTTCTGGCTGTTCTCTCTCCTGCTCAAGAATAGTGTGGACCCGATCAGAGACATCCTGGACTCTGGCACCTGGGAGGCAACATACCATCCAGGATTCATGCTCACTGCCACAGAACCTCCTATCTGTCTCTCTGACTATCGAGTCCCCTATCACTGCTGTCCTCTTTTTTTTAAATTTAGATTTTATTTACAGCATGGTAATAGGCCCTTCCGGCCCAACGAGTCTGCGCCGCCCATTTTTTTTAAACCAAAATTAACCTACCCGTATGTCTTTGCAATGTGGGAGGAAACCGGAGCACCTGGAGGAAACCCACGCAGACACGGGAGAACGTACAAACTCCTTACAGACAGCGATGGGAATCGAATGCTGGCGCTGTAATAGCATCGTGCTAACCGCTATGCTATCGTGCTGCCCTCCTCTTCTCCCTTCGCTTCTGAGTAGCAGGACCAGTGCCAGAGACCTGGCTACTGCCACTTGATCCCTGCAGGTCATCCCCTTCAACAGCTTCCAAAGCGGAAAACCTGTTATTGAGGGGAACAGCCTCCAGGGTCCTCTGCACTATCTGCCTGTTCGCTTTCTTTTTCCTTTTCTCTCCTCTGATAATCACCCTTCTATCTGCTTCCTGGACCCTAGAAGTACCTTCTCTAAGGGGGGTGACTGTCTTTCGATGCACAGCACCTACATAACTTTCTCCCTCCCTGATGCTTCGCAGTGTCTGAAGCTGCGACTCCAGGTCATCAATTCTGAGCTGAAGTTCCTCCAGCCTCAAGCATTTACTGCAGAAGTGGTCACCGTGCACCCCAGCAGGGTGCCCAGCCTCTCCTCTATGCCTCTATCAGGTTACTTCCCGACCTCTGATACTCCAGTGAAAACAATCCAAGTTTGTCAAACCTTTGTGGGTAATACTCCCTAATCCATCCTGGTGAACCTCTTCTGCACCATCTCCAAAGCCTCCGCATCCTTCCTGCAATGCGGTGACCAGAACGGCACACAGTACTCCGAATTTGGGCTAACAAAGTTTTATACAGCTGTAGCATATCTTCCTTTCTGACTTTTGTACTCAACACCCCGGCCCATGAAAGCAAGCACTCTGTATGCTTCCTTAACACCCTATCTACTTGTGTTGCCACTTTCAGAGATCAATTGTTATGGATCTTGAAGCAGGAGTCACATATAGGCTGGTTGGGACAAGGATGGCAGATTTTCTTCCCTAAAGGACTTCGATGAAACAATTGAGTTTGTAAAATGTTGCAGCAATTTCACATTCACCATTACTCAGACGAAATTCTTAATTAAATCAATTTTAATTCTCATTGTTATGATGGGATTTGTACTCGCTTCTCCAGATGGTTAAGGCTGTGAATTACTTGCTCAGTAACAACTACTTTACCCATGCCAGCAGTAACCTCGTCAGTCTCTGGTTAAAAATAACATAATTAGAAAAGAAACAGCAGAATAGGATGTTGAAGGTTAAATAAAATTATTGTGAGGCTCCCAATTGCATCAATAGAACTAGGCTGATTGGTTCAGCACACTGAGATTTTGATTGAAAAACATTGCTACGAAGGGATTTAACAAAACAATAATGGGACCTTGCTAAGATGTACAAAACTTAGAATGGGACATTGTCTCTGTCAGACTTTCTTTCCAATCAGAGGGACAAAGTATCCAGCTCATGATGATGAAAGACTATTGCTTTGTGATACTGTGTAAGCAGAGAGAAAACTGATCATTATTATTAGAGAAACACAGGACCGCAGATGCTGGAATCTGGATGAAAAACACGATGATGCTGGAGGAACTCAGCAGGCCAGGCAGCATCCGTGGAGAAAAGCAGGCGGTCAACATTTCGGGTCAGGAACCTTCAGGGGCTTTTCTCTATGGATGCTGCCTGGCCTGCTGAGTTCCTCCAGATTCATAGTGACCATCGTTATTGACTCTCCCACTCATTCAGGAGCAGTCCGTACATAATTGGTTTCCTCTGGGTGTTTTCGGAAATTTTTGCCCCAGTGTAGCGTTCCACAATCAGTATCAATACCAATTTTCTGCATATCTCTATCCAGCTGTTTTGCATGTAATTCATTACAGCAGTCGGCTCTGGGAATCAGAACTCTGTTTTGTTTTATTCACTGGTGCAAATTGAAGTGATCTGCCTTGTGTACTTGCTGGAAATATGCTGGCTTGCAGGCGTGGAAAATGTTACTTGCAAAACTTTGTGCTGATATTTTTGCAAGATGCATCTTTATTTGTAAATTCCTCATCATTTTGTTAATAATTTGTGAAACAAAGTGGCATCGTTAGCTGTAGTAGAAACTTTAGCATTTATAAATGCGAATTGAAATTTAGGTAAATTGACAGCTGAAATTTCTTGGCCCTGATTCCATCCGAGAGTGCAACATTTGTGTGTGCTTTGCAAGACAATTTTGTCAGAACGACAATTGTGAAATGCGGCCAGGGACTTAACGCATGGCAATCTTCCTGCTCATCCATGCATGCGACATACTAATGCAGGCTATCAGACCCATGCAACGGTCCACAAGCACACTCGTAATTTTACAAATAATGCCTGTGTGGGGACTGGATATACCTTGTGTGTGATTCCAAACCTTCAGTAATGTGATTGGTATTTAACTTCTCCTTGAAACGGCCTAGCAATAGACTTGACGTCTCGCAGCGCCCACAACCTGGGTTCCGTCCTGATCCTGGGTGCTGTCTGTGCAGAGTTTGGCCAGATAGATTTCCTCCGGGTGCTCCAATTTCCTTCCACATTCCAAAGGCGTACGGGTTGGTAGGTTAATTGTCCACTGTAAATTGCACTTAATATTTAGGTAAAGTGATAGAATGGGGGGAGAAATAGGTGAGAACGTGGGGAGAATAAATAAATGGTCAGTGTGGACTTGGCAGGTGAAAGAGCAGGTCGAGTGCTGTATTTCTGTAATGCACTCAGTTCAAGGGCAACTGGGGATGCCAACAGTATCCAAGTCCTATGAATCAGGAAAGGAAAACTTGCTTCAATGTAGTCTGCACCCACTTCCTTGTGTTCATGAAACAGGGTTAATATGCAGCATGATCAACTGTGCTTCAGGAAGCGGTTAGAAACCAACGCCACAGAGGTAAATTCAATCCATAAGTACTTCTCTGAATGTGTTGTCCACGTTCTTTGGGGAAATAAAGTGAGATGATGGGAAATGAGGAAATTAAGGGGTTAGAGGATGGGGGAAGTGGAAAACACTGAAGAGGGTCGGAGGGGGAGAGACGGGCGAATGAGGTGGAGTGGTACAGGATTATTCTGCACATCCAAGAGCAGCGGTGGGGGGTGGGAAGGATAAGATATCTTTATTAGTCACATGGACATCAAAACACAAAGTGAAATGCATCTTTTGCGTAGAGTGTTCTGGGGGCAGCCCACAAGTGTCGCCGCGCTTCTGGCGCCAACATAGCACGCCCACAACTTCCTAATCGTATGTCTTTGGAATGTGGGAGGAAACCGGAGCACCCGGAGGAAACCCACGCAGGCACATGGGGAGAACGTACAAACTCCTTACAGACAGCGGCTGGAATTGAACCCGGGTTGCTGGCGCTGTAATAGCGTTACACTACACTACCATGCCTGCCCTGTCTATCAGCCATCACTGTCTATAAAATGTTGGGAAATTTATTATGAGTAAAGAATGAAAGTTTGCGTGTAGACACAAGACTGCAGACGCTGTAATGAGGAATGGAAAACACTGCTGGAGGAACTCAGTGGGTCAGGCAGCTTCTGTGGAGGCAGAGGGATGTTCGATGTTTTGGATCAAGACCCTGCATCGGGACTGAGTGCAGAGGGGAGGTAGCCAGTATAAAGAGGTTAGAGGGAAGGGTGTTTGCCAGGTCCTGCCTCACCCCTCCCCCTCCCCTCTTTATATTGGCCTCTTCCCCTTTACGCTCTCAGTCCTGATGTGGGATCTCAGTCTGAAACATCGACCATCCCTCTGCCTCCACAGATGCTGCCTGACCCACCGAGTTCCTCCAGCAGTTTGCTTTTTGCTGAACGTTTGTGCGCGTTGGCCAAGCCTAAAGCATTATATAATAAGATCAAGGCTGATCTGATTGCAGCCTCAGTACAAATGTTCCCATCTATCCTCAGTCACCTGTCACCCTCTTGCTTATCAAGTATGTATCTCACTCTGGCTTAATTTTTGTTTTGGAGTCTCTACTCCCATTGTCCTTTTGGAGAAGAGGTTTACAATAAAAAAAAAGGGCCACAAACCTCAGAAAAAGTTTTTTGTATCTGTCCTGTCATAAATGCCTGATTTTCCACCCCCCCCCCCTTAAAATGTGCCCCCATGTTCCAGATTCTCCCACAAGAGGAAACGTTCTCTCCACATCACCAACTCTGCACTGTTCTAGTGCTTGGAACAAATGACAATAATATTCCACAAAAAATGCTCAGCAAGTCGGGCAGCATCCGTGGAGAGAGATGCAGAGTTAACATTTCAGGCTAATGCCCTCTGATCTGATGGACAGTTCCAACGTGCCTGTTTTGGTTTCACAAGAGTTTGTGTTTCAAATTATTAATAGTTGGTGGGTCAACACAGAAGAAAGCTGAAAAATGAAGGCTCTCTCTGGAATCACCAAACATCATTTGAACAAGGATGAGATATATATTTGAGAAGGAGGACTATAATATGACCTGCTGATGGGGAAATGGACTTACAAGAGTGAGTTTATCTCACTGAGGCCCGGGGGATCTTAGGAATGTTTGGACTGAGGTGGGTTTTGGTCAACCTTCACATTTGCTCTGATTTGTTACCTTATCATGGAAACAGAACCCGAACAGATAGGTGGGGAGGTGCCATGATATTTGGTTATCTGGTTGAGGGTCATATTATCTAACATCCAAGAATGGTTCCATCCAAGGTTAGAAAGCTTCTCTTTTGTTTTCTCACTCTCGACCAGGCCTTTGCTGAGGATCGCTGTTCAGAAGAGATCTGCAGACAGCTGATTCCAATAGGGTAGATAGAGGAAAGCTATTTCCATTGGTGGATTATTCAAGGATGTGGGGTGGGGGGGTGGGGATGGAGGACATGGACTCAAAGCAATGATCTGAAGGGTGTGAAGAAACCTTTCTTACTCGCGTACTATAAGAATGGTGGGAATAGAATCAATCAGTGCCTACTCAAGGGAATTGGATGGCCAAGAGGGAAAAACAGGATTGATGGGATTGCTCGGCTCAAAGTGGGCAGCAACTGCATGGGCTGCGTGGCTTACTTCTGGGCCACGATGATTCCAGCTCATTAATCTCATTTCAATGAAGCCCACGATCCAATATCAGATGTGTCTAAGGCATTTTCCTTCTTGTTTAGGGATTGGATCACGTGTAAAGGTTGAAACAGGACAGCCAAAGTTCTTGCCACTCTGTGTGTGTGTGTGTGGTCGATATCAATATGACTGCTACTGTTCTCAGACCCTAGAAGCACCCTCCTTCATAACTGTTATTCTTATACAGCCTTGGCATTTTTACATCTAGTTAAAGTTGCAGAGTCTCTGCTGGTTTGTTTGAACAGTATAGGAGACAGAAACTAGCTGGGGGCTTTAGTATCAAGTTTGTCCTACTATATGGAGTCCTATTCACATTTTAATGTTTTCTTTTATTCTGCTGATATATTGTATTATTTTTGATTAATATTGTCTATTTGATCCAGATTTATTTGTATTTTGACTTGCTGGTCAACCAACCAATTAGTTTTGACAGATGAGATTTTTAGGAAACAGAGTCAGTATTTTCTTTGGAAAGACTGAAGTTTCTTTGTGCCTGCAATATGGGACCATCTCAGAAATGAATGCATGTTTTAACTTGGCCAGATGACACAGCATAAAAACTACACGCTTTGCACACATGGCAAGTAATAATCGCTTTACAAAGTGAAAAACACTGAGCAGACTTGTTTGTCAACAGATGACATGAATAATTCAGCTGATGCCCATAGATCCCATGCTAATTCTTTAAAACATGGATTGAAGGTTTTTCTTTGGATAACCATACGAAGATCTACTGAACTGTTGTTTTACGAGATTCTAGAATGTGATTTTCAATGTTTATAAGGCAAAACTCTATATTCATTGAACGGATCAATTCTCAGTATAAACTGATTTTAATAGATTGTATGAAACATCTGGATTTAAAGATGTGCTGGGGGGAAGGGGGATGGAATCCAAAACTAGGAGACATAGGTTTAGAATTAGAGAGGGAAAAATTTAAAAGCGACCTGAGGGGCAACTTTTTCACACAGACCGTGGTGAGTATATGGAATAAGCTGCCATGGTTGAGGCAGGTATCATTTAAGAAGCAGTTGGATGGGTAATTGGGACTAGTGGGTGGGCACCATGGACTGCTTGGGCCGAAGGGCCTGTATCCATGTTGTATTGCTCTATGACTCTACATAATATTAAGAAAGGAAGCCTGCTGGTAAAAAGTTATTGGATGTTTTAACTATATATCCAAAATCACAGGTTACTTCCAATTTGATTGCAGGTAAACATCATCACTGCTATTTGTTGGTTGTTATTCATTTACTGGCAAGGTTATCCTGATTGCTCTTGATCTGACTGGCTTGATGGTTCATTTCCGAGGGAGGTTAAGAGTCAACTGCATTACTGTGGGCCTGGTGTCAAACATGGGTCCAGATTGGGTTTCTTTCAGTCAATCAGATGAGATTTCAGATCAATTAATTTGTTTAAGTAATTAAATTGAAATTCATTTGCTACGATTGCGGGATTTGAACTCATATTCAAGCAGTGCAACCACTATGCCACTGTTTCCATAACACTGCATAAAGCCTAGGGTTGTCTAGCCAGTCACTGTGGCCATCTGGGGGTATCCTTCCTGCTTCCAGCTCCTTTTGAAATTCTTCTTCTTCCTAGGCAGTCTGTCAGGATCTAAGATGACTGGTTTTGAGGTGACTGATGCCAATCTGGGAATGGTAGACGTTTCCAGAGATGGAGAAGGCAGTGCCTGATGGGGCAGGAAGATAGGTAGTTCATGAAATGATAATTACACAGGACTTCTGTATGTTCCCAGCACACGGTATCCAAGTTCCCATCCCGGACACTTCTCTACTTTGAGCAGTCATGGGCCATAGAATCCTAAGAGTCAGTGGGGATGTTACAGTTCTCTTTTCCCAAGAGCCCATCCTTGTATCTTTGCCTCTGGACAGTGCTCAATTGTTGACATGATACTGATGGCCTAGTAAACGGCAACTAAGGTTCATAGTGGTCTGAGGGAATAAAATGCAGAATAGTAATAGATGATTCTGAAAAATGTTCCACTACCAATACAATTGAAACTTTTATTTTTCATTGCTGGAGGAACACTCAAAAAAAAACAAGACTGACCATTTCCAACTTCCACAACCAGGCCGTTTGAATAATTATTCACAGCTGCTGGCGCAGGCACGGCTGTGTGGAGGGAGTGAGCCTTGCAGATGAATCAGAGATTGTGGCCAACATGTCAAAATGAAAGGCATGTGCATTTTTAAATGTCACTGATTGTAGAAGGGGAAAAATTGTTGCAATGCGTTCAGAATTTTGGGGATTTGTCTGCCTTCTCTAATGCTGGGGAAAGGGAGGAGAAGAGAATTGCCCTTCCCTTCAGCTTCTTCCCCTCCGCCGTCAGATTTCTGAAAGGTCCATGAACACTACCTCGTTATTCCCCTTTTGCACTATTTATTTTTTGTAACTTGCAGTAATTTTCATGTCTTGCACTGTACTGCTGTTGAAAAATGAATTTCATGATGTATATCAGTGATAATGAACCTGATTCTGATTCTGAAGTGAAATAAATTGCAGTGTAAATATGATTACTAATTGCTTTTGTGACCCTCGATAAAATGGCGGGGAGCATGACCAACCTTTTGAAGTACAAGTGGATGTTAAGATGTCACACTCAAACATAGCTCGCTGTGTTATTGCGTTTCCTGCACCATGGGCCATGCAGTTTCTCTCAGTGGGGTTCTGGGTGCAGTTTTCTGCCGAAAGGTTGGCTCTTGGCTCAGCCCAAGGAGGTTGTCTCATAGAGTGGATATGACAACTGATGAAGCCCCTACCCCAGCCTCAGTGGCTGTCAAAGCAACAAGCATTCCTGGAGCCACAAACAGTTTGCTGGAGGAACTCAGCTGGTCGAACAGCTTCTGGTGTTGGGGTGGGGTGAGGCGGGTGTTAAAATGCTGCATCAGGACTGAGAGAAATTTCTTCTCCCTTCCCCCCCACCCCTCCACAGATGCTGCTCGAGCTGCTGAGTTCCTCCAGCAGATTGTTTGTTGCTCCAGATTCAGCATCTGCAGTCTCTTATGTCTGTTAATATACTGAATGTATTTCAAAATTGCATAGTAAAACTTTAAAAAAAATTAAAATATTTTCAAAGATAATTGAAATCATGACAGAAAATGATACTTTAAGACTGAAAACATCTACATGCTTAAAAGCAATTCAAAACATTTAAACTAACTTAGTTAAATTAAATATGATCTTTCTTGTGTTGGTTCCATTGGCCCTGTTGTACTTACACCAGATTAACCCTATGGAGACTCAGTGAGCAAATTTCTCAGCCGGCGGGCTAAGAAATCTATAGGAGTCTATAAGCATAGCATTTTATGTACCATGGCAAGAACACTGCCAAGCTGCAGTATGAATTACAGTCTCCATTCCGGAATTGCCTACTTATGGACATATCCATTGCACGATGCATGTGGACCTCATTGGAAGACTCATCCCAATGTTTTATTATGGTGTATGTCCACTCATGTTTATTCCTAAAGTCTGCAATCTTTTACTATTTTTCTACCTTTTATTTTGATGAGTTTTGATCAGGTGAAACCTGGACTCAGTGTTTTTGTATATGTATAATAAACAAAAATTAAATGATTGCATCTTACCAAATATTGTGAGGGCAGCCATTGCAAAAGATGGTTCAGGGTGGGAGGGGTGGTCTAAGCCTGGAATAACTGCATGATTTCCAGAGTTATCCCAGTCTTGGCTCTTCTGAATCAATATCCAGAGAGACTATCCCAGGATATTGGACACGTGGCCAACCACTCAGAGATCAATTCATTGGGTACTGCACAGCACAATGTGATTGCCACAAAATAATCTCTTGAGGAGAGTCATAGGAGATCCTATGATAGATATGAAATGATAGATACAGTCACATTAATTTCCTTTAAAAGATTACTGCTTCACTTCCACAGGTGACAGTGTCACAGCCAGTAGAAATGTGAAAAAAAAATTGCCTCTTAAAGAAAACTTTGTCCACTACAATCACAATGGCTGGTAGAGCTGCTGTCTCTTTGGAAGTTGCAAGTTCTTCCTGCAACTATGTGGCTCTCCTTTGGGTGCTCTGGCTTCCTCTTCCATCCCAAAGATGTGCACATTAGTAGGTTAACTTGCCACTGTGAATTGTCCCTTGTGTGCAGGTGTGTGGTGGAATCTGATGAGCAGGTGGGGAGAATAAAAAAGGGATTAGTGCAAGTGGGTGGTTGATGATTAGAGTGGACTCAGTGGACCAAAGGGCTTGTTTCTATGTTCCTTAAATTCTGTTATTATGTCAGTTTGAATACAGCTAATTGCTAAAAAGAAATAATTCCTTAAGTTACAGTGAAAACTTAATATAATGTGAGTGTTGTGGAACAACTTGTGCACCTGAATTATATGTGATACTATGGCAGGTGTAACAAGAGTCACTGTATTGAGGTTGCATTTGCAATGATAACATTCTGCCACAAAGAAATCCTTAACTATCTACCCTATAATTATGGTGAAGTTGTGTTTCTGCAGTTTTGACAACACAGGCAGCACACACATTCTCATTCCTTGTGTTGGAATCTGTTAATTTCACAGGCCAGGAAATCAGAATTTGAGATACGTTCTCCTAGTGTGCAAAAGAGTTTTTTTACCCTTGGGTATATATTCAGAAGATTTACAACCCAGTGTTTTTTTTTAAACCCTGCTTTCTTTTTCTTATGGTCTTAATACTGTTAATAACACATGAATGATAGAAAAATAGGGGGCTTTATGGGAGGGAAGGGTTCACAAGATCTTAAAATGTCGGCACAACATTGTGGGCCAAAGGGCCTGCACTGTGCTCTAGTGTTCTATGTTTGTTCTGCCTGTGTATTCAATGTTGTTTACAAGGCAGCTAATATTTCAGGCCTGCTCAATTATATTTAAAGATTTACGCAGTTCCCCTCCTAAACCTCAACAAGTGATAACAGCATTATGAAAATTGCTGCTCAATAACCATGGTGTGTATCAGGTGAGAACATATCAACTCCATTATCAAGTGTTGTCTGGGATGTAGATAATGGTGCAATGTATTTTTCCTTCTGCAGTCTGACTATAGATTGAATGGGTATAGGACTCGCTGTTTGTGTTTAGTTGCTTATAAGTTTAATCTGTTGCACATTAGTCTGTATGTGTGGAGGGTTTGAAATTTCTGCTATTTCCTGTCTAGCCCGTGTCTGAGCATTTTATTCCTCAAGAATCCCACAAAGACAGTTCAAAGGTAAAATGATTTAGCATTAGCTCCTGAAAATTGCTGTATGTAAGCATAGAACATAGAACAATTACAACACAATTCAGGCCCTTTGGCCCACAAAGCTGTGCCGAACATGTCCCTACCCTAGAACTTATTAGGCTTACCCATAGCCCTCTATTTTACTCAGCTCCATGTACCTATCTAACAGTCTCTTGAAATACCCTATCGTATCCGCCTCCACCACCATCTCCAGCAGCCCATTCCACGCACTCACCACTCTGAGTAAAAAAAACTTACCCCTGACATCTCCTCTATACCTACTCCCCAGCACCTTAAACCTGTGTCCTCTTGTGGCCACCAATTCAGCCCTGGGGGAAAGCCTCTGACTATCTACCCTGTCAATACCTCTCATCATCTTATACACCTCTATCAGGTCCCCCCTCATCCTCAGTCTCTCTAAGGAGAAAAGGCCAAGTTCCCTCAACCTGCTTTCATAAAGCATTCTCTGCATTCCAGGCAGCATCCTTGTAAATCTCCTCTGCACCCTCTCTATGGCTTCAACATCTTTCCTGTAGTGAGGTGACCAGAACTGAGCACAATACTCCAAGCGGGGTCTGACCAGGGACCTATATAGCAGCAACAATACCTCTCGGCTCCTAAATTCAATTCCCCGATTGATGAAGGACAATACACCATATGCCTTCTTAGCCACAGAGTCAACCTGCGCAGACGCTTTGAGCGTCCTATGGACTCGGACCCCAAGATCCCTCTGATCCTCCACACTGCCAAGAGTTCTACCATTAATACTATATTCCACCAACATATTTGACCTACCAAAATGAACCACTTCACACTTATCTGGGTTGAACTGCATCTGCCACTTCTCAGCCCAACTCTGCATCCTATCTACGTCCCTCTGTAACCTCTGACAGCCCTCCAAACTATCCACAACACCCCCAACCTTCATGTCATCCACAAACTTCTTAACCCACCCCTCCACTTCCTCATCCAGGTTATTTATAAAAAATCACAAATAATAAGGGTCCCAGTACAGATCCCTGAGGTACACCACTGGTCACCAACCTCCACTCAGAATACAACCCTTCAACAACCACTCTTTGCCTTCTGTGGGCCAGCCAGTTCTGGATCCACACTGCAATGTCCCCTTGGATCCCGTGTCTCCTCACCTTCTCCATAAGCCTCTCATGGGGTACCTTATCAAATGCCTTGCTGAAATCCATATACACTACATCTACTACTCTCCCTTCATCGATGTGCTTGGTCACATCCTCAAAAAAATTCAATCAGGCTCGTAAGACAGGACCTGCCCTCAGCAAAGCCATGATGACTATTTCTAATCATATTATACCTCTCCAAATGTTCATAAATCCTGCCCCTCAGGATCTTCTCCATCCGCTTACCAACCACTGAGGTAAGACTCACCGGTCTATAATTTTCTGGGCTATCCCTACTCCCCTTCTTGAATAAGGGAACAACATCCGCAACCCTCCAATCTTCCGGAACCTCTCCCGTCTCCATGGACGACACAAAGATCATTGTCAGAGGCTCCGCAATCTCCTCCCTGGCCTCCCACAGCAACCTGGGGTACATCTCATCCGGTCCCGGCGACTTATCTAACTCGATGCTTTCCAAAAGTTTCAGCACCACCTCTTTTCTAATATCTACATGCTCAAGCTTTTCAGGCCACTGCAAGTCTCCACCACAATCCCCCAGGTCTTTTTCCGTGGTGAATACTGATGTAAAGTATTCATTAAGTACCTCCGCTATTTCTTCCAGATCCATACACACTTTCCCACTGCTGCACTTTATAGGCCCTATCCCTTTGCATTTCATCCTCTTGCTCTTCACATACTTGTAGAACGTCTTGGGGTTTTCCTTAATCCTGCCCACCAAGGCCTTCTCATGTCCCCTTCTGGCTCTCCTAATCCCTTTCTTAAGTTCCTTCCTTTTAGCCTTGTACTCCTCCAGATCTCTAATGTTACCTAGCTCTCTGTACCTTTTGTATGCTTTTCTTTTCCTTTTGACTAGATTTATTATAGCCTTCGTACACCACGGTTCCTGTATCCTGTCATGACTCCCTTGTCTCATCGGAACATGTCTATGCAGAGCTCCACACAAATATCCCCTGAATATTTGCCACATATCTTCCGTACTTTTCCCAGAGAACATTTGTTCCCAATTTAATGTTCCAATTTCCTGCCTGAGAGCCTCATAGTTCCCTTTACTCCAAGTAAACACCTTTCTAGCCTGTCTGTTCCTATCCCTCTCCAGTGCTAACGTAAAGGGGAGAGAATTATGATCACTATCACCAAAATGTTCACCCACCGAGAGATCTGACACCTGACCAGGTTCATTACCCAATATCAAATCAAGCACAGCCTCTCCTCTTGTAGGTCTATCTACATACTGTGTCAAGAACCCTCCCTGAACACACTTAACAAACTCCACCCCATCTAAACCCCTCACTGTCTGGAGATGCCAATCGATGTTTGGGAAATTAAAATCCCCCATCACAACAACTCTGTTATTCTCACACCTTTCGAGGATCTGCTTTCCTATCTGCTCCTCAATAACCCTGTCACTATTGGGCGGTCTATAAAAAAACACGCAGCACTGTTATCGACCCCTTCCTGTTCCCAACATCCACCCACAGAGACTACGTAGACAATCCCTCCACAACGTCCACCTTTTCTGCAGCCATGACACTATCTCTGATCAACAGTGCCACTCCCCCACCTCTCTTGCTTCCCCCCCTGTCCTTCCTGAAACATCTAAAAACCCAGCACTTGAATCAACCATTCGAGCCCCGGAGCCATCCAAGTCTCCGTAATGGCCACCACATCATAGCTCCAAGTATCGATCTAAGCTCTAAACTCATCCACCTTGTTCACAATACTCCTTGCATTAAAATAGACACATCTCAAGCCTGTCTGAACACGTCCCTTCTCTATCACCTGCCTATGGTACTTACTCCTAGCGTCCTCTATTTGAGAGCCAAACACCTCTTCGCCAGTCTCTCCAGTACAGATCCCACCCCCCAACAATTCTAGTTTAAACTCTCCCCAGTAGCCTTAGCAAACCTCCCCGCCAGTATGAAGTGACACAGACAATAAGACAGATATTCTCAACTGGTGAAAATGGGTCTGCTGGCAAGAAATCACGGGAATCAAGGAAGCATTCAAAGGAGAAACAGTCAGAGTTCAAGGTCAACGTGTTCCTACAGGGGTAAAAGCCAGGGGTGACAGATATAGGGAACCCTGGATGTCAAGGGAGATTGAGGGTTGGATCAAGAGTGAAAAGGAAACCTATGACAGGTATAGGGCACTAGTGACTGGGGAGGCCTGTTAAGAATATACAGAGTGATGCTTAAAAAGGAAATTAGGAAGGCAAAGAGGGGTCACCGTAAGTCACTGGCAGACAGGATTAGGGTAAATCTGAAGGCGTTCTATCGGTATATTAAGGGCAAAAGAATAAGCAGGGGAACTGGACAGGTTGGGCTGAATGGCCTGTTTCCATGCTGTACGATACTATGATTCTACGAAATGGATGGAGTAGCTGCAGAGGGATAAGGAATTTCCCAATTTGGCAGTTTCACCCGCTGGCTACAACCTGCAGGTAAACACCCCAAGGCAATGAAATAAGTGACCACAGCAAAGGAGGAAACTGGATGCGAGACCACAGATTGGCTGCGATTAAGGAGGGTGGGGGTGGGCAGGCCCTAAAGGTGAAGGGGGACTGGTTTTGGGAAAGAATTCCAGTCTGTGGCCACAGGCAATGGATTGTTGAAGTATAACATGAGGTGAGGTCAGAGTGGGTGAGGTGGTGGCGCAGCACCAGCAAACCAGAGGTGGTGTTGATAGTGAAGAAGGTTATCGTAGATTACAGGGGGATCTTGATCAGTTAGGAAAGTGGGCCAGGGAGTAGCAAATGGATTTCAATACAGATAAGTGTGAGGTGATGCATTTTGGAAAGTCAAACCAGTGTAGGACTTCCAGTATGAACGGTAGGGCATAGGGAACAGAGGGACCTAGGAGTACAAGTGCATAGTTCATTGAAAGTGGCGTCACAGGTTGACAGGGTGGTGAAAAACTCGGTTAGCATGCTGGCCTTCATCAGTCAGGGCACTGAGTATAGTAGTTGGGACATTACCTTGCAGTTGTATAAGTCGTTGGTGAGGCCACACTTGGAGTACTGTGTACAGTTCTGGTCACCCTGTTAGAGGAAAGATGCAGTTAAAATGGAAGTAGTGCAGGAAAGATTAATGAGGATGTTGCCAGGACTAGAGGGCCTGAATTACAGGGAGAGGTTGGGCAGGCTAGGTTTTTATTCCTTGGAATGTAGGAAAATGAAGGGTGATCTTATTAGAGGTTTATAAAATCATGAGGGGCCTAGATAAGGTGGATGCTAACATCTTTTCCCCAGGGTAGGGGGGTCTAAAACTAAGGGGCTAGGTTTAGGGTGAGAGGGGAAAGATTTAAAAGTGACCTGAGGAGCAACATTTTCATGCAGAGGATGGTGAGTATATGGAACGAGCTGCCAGAGGAAGTGGTTGAGGCAGGTAGAACAGTATCATCTAAGAAGTACTTGGGTAGGTAGGTGCAGGGGTGGGGCTTAGAGGGATACGGGCCAAACGCAGGAAATTGAGACTAGATGGGTGGGCACCATGGTAGGCATGGACTTGTTGGGCCGAAGGGCCTGTATCTGTGCTGTATTGCTCTGTGACTCTATAACTGGCTTTGATCCTGACCTCCAGTGCTGTCTGTGAGCAGTTTGCGCATTCTCTCTGTGACCATGTGGGTTTCCACCATTGCTCCCACTTCCTGTAGATGTGCTGGTAGGTTAATTGGTACTGTAAATTATCCCTTGTTGTGGACTAATGACTTAAAAAGAGAGTTGATGGGCATGTGTGAGAGAGAACACGTTGCAGGAAATAAATAAAATGAAACATCCCCTTGGAATTGGCATTGACCAGATGAGCCAAGTAGGCTTGTGCAGTAAAGCAACTGCAGATGCTGGCAATCTGAAATAAAAGCAGAAAGTGTTGGAATCACTCAGCAGGTCATACAGTTTCAATACCATGGAAGGCTCAGAAACCTGACACAGAAAATCCAGTGTAAAAGTGCAGAAGAAACGCACACAAATCTGGGTGAGACTGTGTTCAAGGACTTTGTAGAAAGAGACAATATTGTGGTTGAGAGGGTGGCTGACAAAGAGGAGTACATGGTGGGTTTTATTTTCAGGAGCAGGTAGAGGTGATGTTTTGAAAAGTGGGTGTTGGGGAAAAAAAGACTCCAGGTGGGAGGAATCATTTGTAGCTTCAACTAGCATGGAGGCCTGAAAGTGAAGTACTAGGGAAATGCGGGGTTGTGCGGCCCTCGCAGGGAAATGCGGGGTTGTGCGGCCCTCGCAGGGAAATGCGGGGTTGTGAGGCCTCGGGTATGCGGGGTTGCGCGGCCCTTGCGGGGAATGCTGGGTCGTATGTCTGAAAGGAGCCTTGAAGTGAGAGTAGTCTTGAGACTGACACAAGATATGACAGAGTTAGGAAAATAAACTATGTGGAACCATATTGGCTAAAACGTGATTGCAGAGCAAGGGATTACAATGGGTGAAATCAGTGCTATTTGTGATGAGTAGCTGGAATGGTATTCCTGGTAAAGATGCCTGGAAACTCGTGACGCTGTTAGATGCTGTGTATGGGAAGATGTTGGTAAGGTGCTACGCATAGAAATTCAGAAATCTGAGCCCCAAATACTTCTGACTCCGGGTCAACTGAAAATGTCAATATTGAGGTTAAATGACTTTTGTGAGGTGTGGGCATTGGGGTTATGGAGCCAAGGTGACTCTATGACGTTAGGATATACATGATCAAGGATCTAATTGAATGTCAGAACAGTGACGTCTTTACATATGAAAATAATTGGAGAAGGCAATAGAGGCAGAGGATTAGCAGACAACCAATATGATGCCTAAAAAGGGAGATTGTACTGGTAATTAGGGGCAATTAATATCTATGGGAGGAAAAATAGTGGGATCCTTACTCAAGAACGTTGTAGGAAAAATATCGAGAAACTGAAAACAGTATATTCAAAAGTGAAGACCATGTTTGACCAAAATAAATAGAAAACACTGGAAATATTCAGCAGGCCAGGCCACATCTGTGGGAAGGGCAACAAAGTTAACATTTCAGGTCAAACACCCTTCATCAGATGCAGCCTGACCTGCTGAGTGTTTCCAGCATGTTCTGATTTTATTTTAGACATGAAACATCTGCAGGATTTTTTGATTGTCATGGTCGACCAAGCTGATTGAACTCTTTGGAGACAGAATAGAAAAGGTGGGTTAGGGTAATATGTTACATGTAATATATTTGGATTTCTTTAGTGAGATACTGCTCTGTAGATTCAGGAATGAGTAGCGTGAAGGGACTAGTAAATGCTGACTCTCTGTAGGAGTTACACAGCCCAGAGTTTCCCTGGCTCTTTTCCCTTGGTGCACTGGATAATAAGCTGACAACAAAACAAAATACAGTGCAGAAATATGAGGTAAATTGGTTTATTGTCACATAGGGTCATAGAGTCAGTGTCAGAGAGTCATACAGCATGGAAACAGGCCCTTCAGCCCAACTCGTCCATGCTGACTGTGTTGCCCAGCGAGCTAGTCCCATCTGCTGGTGTTTGGCCCATAGCGCTCTAAACCTCTAAACCCATGTACTTACCTAGATGGCTTTTAAATGTTGCTAATGTGCCCACCTCAACCACTATTTCTGGCAGCTCATTCCAAATACAGACCACCCTTTGTGTGAAGAAATTGCCCCTGATGTCCCTTTTAAGTCTCTCGCCCTCTTGTTTTCAGCAACCCTTCCCTGGGAAAAACACTATGTGCTTTCATCCTATCTATGCCCCTCATGTTCTTGTATGCCTCTATCAGGTCACCCCACGGGGAATAAAGCCCTAGTCTATGCAACCTCACCTTGTAACTCGGGCCTCCAAGTCCAGACAACATCTTGCTAAATCTTTTCTGTACTCTTTCTAGTTTAATAGCATGTACTGAGATACAGTGAAAAACTTTGTTTTGCATGCCATCCATATGAGGTAGTACAAGGGAAAACAGCAGAATGCAGAATAAAGTGTTACAGTTACAGAGAAATGCTTAGGTGCAGAGAAATGTTTCATTATTCAGACTTTGTTATACAGAGGATAAATGGTGCTCCACAGGAATTATTGTTGATCATCATTTACATAAATAAACATCAGTGGGCAACTTCAAATTAGGGGATTAACACAGAGCTCTAACAAAATACAGGACTTTATTAATAAACCAACAGAATTGTGGTTATATTATGTGAACATCCGAGCTAGTTTCTCCTTAAGCACAGTCGTGTCACTTGCCTCAACCACTTCCCGTGGTAGTGTGTACCACACAATTCTCCTGAATCCTTTATTAAATGAATTATTGATTACTTTGTATTTATCTCCTCTGCACCTGACCTTTACAAGTGTTAATGGTGCCCAAGAACTCACTGGTGTTAATTAGTTGCAGAGTGGTTCACCGCGGATCCTTTGGGTGTTGGCTCCTTGAATGTTCTGTCGTGCTTGAGGCCCAAGGTGCCAGGTATTGATGAATCAGTGTCACATAGGCATGAGGACTTCCCTACCCACACTGTTTCAGTACAGGAAGACAGCTGAAGCAAGGCCAAAGCTAGATCCGAGAGTTCACAGGCAAGAGAAGCCAAGGGTATTATAAGCCTACAATGGGATTAAAAATAGATTGGGCAAAAACTTGGCAAATAGAGTTCAATGTGGGGAAATGTGAGGCCATGCAGTTCAGTAAGAGGAGCCAAAAGGTAGACCATTATCTAAATGGAGAGAGACTGCAAGTGAGTGAAATGCTGAGGGATCTAGGTGTTCTGGTGCATGAGTGACAAAAAGTTAGCAGGCAGGTCTAACAATTCATTCAGAAGGCAAATGACATGTCGGCCTTTATTGAAAACGGGTTGGAATTTAAAATGGGAGGTGTTGTTACAGTTGTGCAGGGTGTTGGTGAGGCCACGCCTGGAATACTCTGCACAGTGTTGATCCCCTTATCTATAAAAGGATAATAGTAGCATTGAACACAGGTCAGAGGAGATTTACCAGGCTAATTCCTGGAAGAAAGGGGGTTGTCCTATCAAGAGAGGTTGGACAGTTTGGGTTTCTATTCTTTGGAGTTTATTTAGAATGATGAGTGATCTTATTGATACATATGAGATCCTGAGGGGTTTGAAGGTAGGTGTTGAGATGTTTTCGCTAGTGGGAGAGTCTCGAACAAGGGGACATAGTTACAATATAAGGGGCTGGCCATTTAAAATGGAGGTACGTAGAAATTTCTTTTCATAGAGGGTGCTAAATCTCTGAAGTTCTCTACCCCAGAGGGTTTGAAGGCTGGTTCATTAGGAGTATTTAAGATCTACCTCCAACTTTTTGAAAGATTGGGGAAATTGAGGGTTGCGTGGAGCTGACACGGAAGAGGGGCTGAGACCAGTGTAGGTCAGCCATGATATTGAATGGTGGGGCTGGCCTGAGGAGGCCTAATCCTGCACCTATTGTGATCTTGTAAGTAAGGGACGTGAATTGGAAGTGGGGGGAGAGACTGGGGGTCAGGGGATCAGTGGGTGTGGGCAGATCACATATGCTTTTTCCCAGAACCATGTTATGGTCCCTGTAGTTCATTCCACCAACTTCCTTTACCTCTATCATCTCTTGTACCTCCAGTGTGATGCCTCCATTAAAGATCTCTCCTTCCCCCCAACAGGACTGTTTCTCCTTTAACACTCAGTGCTGTTGCTTGCAATTGAATCAATCTTTTCTCTTAACACCTCTTTCTGCATCAGGATAACTGCAGAACATCCAACATCAGCCCTTTGCTGTTCCAGATGAAACAGCAACTTATATATTTACTATTGAAACTCCACTAACTTAATTATCTGTGTAATTGCAACTTGCATTTTCCAAATAGCCCCATCTTTTTAAAAGCCCCCTCAAATAAAACGATGAAAATGTATTATTTAATTTTTCCAATAATGTCTAAATTTATCTTGCACTTTTTTGGTAACCTGAGTGAACCATTTGATTTATATTTCTAGGGAGTGAACTGAGCCAAACCATTCTTAGAATTCATCAAGTAATTTCTTTAAAAATTAAGTTAGCATCCTAAGGTTAAGGAACCATTTCATAATGTGGAGGGAACAGTGTCTGGGATGCCTGAGCAAATAAAATGTCATCATTTTTGCGTTTGTGTATTCACACAAACGCAAGTACGGTTGGAAGGTAAACTACTTCACTTCTGCTAACTCCATGTACACCTTAATAAAAAGAAAGAAGTTGATGCCAAGATCAGAAATGAACTAATTCTCTTCATACACTGTCCTGTTGGATATAAAGTTGAGACTGCTCACACAGTTGACACATTCGATTACAGCCATTACTAGAGAAAAGCTGTTTATTTCGTTTAAACCTCAGTACCAGAGATGAGGATGCCAAGCTCCAGCTGATAATAATCTGTTCTGCTCTTAGCTCTTTGTCCTTAATTCTTACTCATTTCATAATCAGAGTTTACAGCTGTGGTTACATTTCAACTCTTGGTCACAATGCACATTAGGATAGCTTGTGCTCATGAAAAGCACAGCATAAAAATGCAAGTCCTTTTTTTTGCCATAGTCTATGCCCATTTTCAAGACCCTGTATTATTCCATGCCATTAGCTCAGTTCCCAACGTATGAGAAGTATGCAGGATTTCTTAAACTTGATCTCTGAAAAAAATTCAACACAGAGCAACCTTTGGTAAATTTTCTCCAAACAAAAAGATTCCACAAATTACCAAGGTTCTTTGAGACCATATATCTTCAGGCTCTGTGACACATCACCAGGTAATCAAAAGACTCCAAATTATTCGGCATGCATTTTGTGAAAAATGTGTGCTGGATACAAATAGTGTTTGTATTTTGCAGTGGATTTTGTTTTTTATGACACAGAAATGGCTTGAAAATTAATACTCGGGCTGAATTTTCAAAGGGGCTGTAAAGTTGCAGCCAAAGTATCCTATGAGTTTTATTTCCAAAGGCAATAGTTTTTCCTGAAGTAAAATTGTTGGCAATGTGTTATTGCTACTGTAATAATTTATTTCAATATGGACAAAAGAGTGTCCATGAGTACAAGGAGCAAATATGGAATGGAAAGACAATTTTAGCTTCTTTCACAAGGAATAATAAGGATTTATTTTAAAATAATAGCGTACATTTTCCAACAGGTAATTTCTGTTTCTGGTAGAACTTGAATGAACTGAGGGAATCTTAGAGTACAGAAACAGGCCCTTCAGCCCAACTTGTCATGCCGACCAAGTTATCTCCCTGAGCTAGTCCCACTTGCTTGCATTTGGCCCATATCTCTTTAAACCTTTCCAATCCATGTACCTGGAGTGATAGACGTGCAAGTGGTTTGTAACGTTCATCTACCTGCTTGCCAATGAATATTTTGTTGTCATCCCAGGCATGGTAGTGTGAGGGGCAGGCACGGTAGTGTAGCGGTTGGTGTAACACTATTACAGCGCCAGCAACCCGGGTTCAATTCCGACCACTGTCTGTAAGGAGTTTGTACGTTCTCCCCGTGTCTGCGTGGGTTTCCTCTGGGTGCTCTGGTTTCCTCCCACGTTCCAAAGACGTACGGGTTAGGAAGTTGTGGGCGTGCTATGTTGGTGCCGGAAGCGTGGTGACACTTGCGGGCTGCCCCCAGAACACTCTACGCAAAAGATGCATTTCACTGTGTGTTTTGATGTACATATGACATGATAAGATTTCTTTATTAGTCACATCGTGTATCTTGTCTTATTGTGTATCTTACATATTTTGTATCTTGAAGCCTGCCCACTGTCACCAAAGCAAATCAGCCATTTCTCCTTCTCATTCACTGTTTCTAGCAAACTGCCTGAGCTGTTTGTCCACAAAGTAACATTTCCTAATCAACAATGCCAATAAACACATTGTCAGTATGTTGCAGTGTCCTAAGGATATGGGATTGATCATTTTCAAGTTGAACATTTTGGGTTGCAAATCTCTGCCCCACAGAGCTGTGAATGTTAAGAATACTCATGGGTGAGACTGATATAGTCTTGGATACCAGGGGAATCTGAGGATATGTAGATCAGGCAGGCGAGTGGATGAGGTGCAAGGTTATCTGATTGAATGACAGACGCACATAATTCTTTCCTCATTCAGTCCCTGCTATTCTGAACTGTGATTCATACTGTTTGGTTCACTTATCCTTTCAGATTGAGGGCATAATTAATAACGTATCCAATCCTTAAATGAAGCTGATAAGCAAAAAACTTAACTCTAACTGAGAGCAGAATCAGCCCAGGTCTCTCCAAGATTGCTATGCACTAAGATCATGGCTGAGCTACATCAGATTCATATCACTGCCTTTCCTCATTTTCCTTGACTGATTTAGTCTAGAAACTTTTAGATTGTTTTTTAAATCATTTTTTTGCTCCAGATTCCAGCTTCTGCAGTCTCCTGAGTCTCCAGTCTAGAAATCTATTGGTCATTGTCCTGAATATACACATTCCTCCTGGAGTAGATAATTCCAAAGGTTCACAAGGCACTGAATGAAAATATTTCTCTTCATCTTAGTCCAAAACAGCCAACACTTTATCCTGAGATTGTGTCCTAGTTCTGGATACTCCAACCTTCCAGTATTCATCCTGTCAAGACCTTTAAGAATTATTCACATTTATCATTCTTTTAAAGTTTAGAGAAAATAAGACAATTCTCCTCTATGTCTGCACTTAGCTCAGGCTCCAATCCCAGCTTTGTCTGCAAGTACCACTCCAAGTCTACTTCCTATCCTAATTATCAGCAAGCAGCCGAATGTAAAAGGTAAAAATTGTAAAACTTTTTGTCATGTTTTTAAGGTTATGTTTAGAGCTTTTTTTTTGAATTTTAGTTATGAAGTTGTACATCACTGAAACAGGCCTTTTGGCCCACCACATCCATCCTGACCTTTGTACCCATCTACACTAATCCTATTTGCCCGCATTAGGACTGTATCCTTCCGTGCCTTGGCTATTTAAGCGTCTGTCTCAATGCCTCTTAAACCTAGTAATTGTATCTAATTCCACCACTCCCTCTGGCAGCACATTCCAGGTATCAACCACTCTCTGTGTAAAACTTATTGCTAAGGTCCCCTATAAATCTCCTACCTCTCATCTTAAACCTACCCCCTCTTTTTTTTAATACCCTTACAATGGGGGAAAAGATTTTGACCTTCTACCCTATCTATGCCTCTTATAAGTTTATAGTTGCATATTACTTGTTATTTCACAGCTGATGTTCTGTTTTTTTTAAAGAAAAATTGTAATTCATCCAATATTTTATGAGTTCTTCCTCGTTTGGCTGCTTCTCTCATTCCATGTCGTGAATGTTTATGTAATGAGAGAATCAGTAATGCATGTTACCAACATTGAAATGCCAACTGTCAGAAGGTCTTTGCAATAGTTTTGCTGGAGAACTATATACTTAAAGAGGGAATAGAAAATACTTCCAACAGTACTACTGTGCTTGCTATCTAAGCAGGCATTGTACATCTCATGGGAAGCTAAACCAAGCATTCTTTATGAAGTTACTGGCCTAGGTTTTAACATCTGATGAGTTTATGGTGGGAAAGCTAATTTCTTGCCAGTTTGCATTTAACCCCTGTGCCTCACTTCAATCCTGTAAACTGATTTCCTGTTCAGAACCTTCTGAGCAGGAGAGCAAGTTGGCACAGATAGGGTGAGTGCCCGTGGTCTTTTTTCCAGGGTTGGGGAATCGAGAACTAGCAGGCATAGGTTTAAGGTGAGAAAGGAGAGATTTAATCGGAACCTGAGGGTCAACTTTTTCATCCAGAGGGTGGTCAGTATATGGAATGAGCTGGCAGAGGAAGTAGTTGAGGCAGGAACATTAACAACATTTCAAAGGTACTTGGGCAGGTGCATAGATAGGAAAGGTTTAGAGGGATATGGGCCAAACATGGGTAAATGAGACTGGCTTAGGTGGGCATCTTGATCGGCATGGACCAGTTGGGCTGAAGGGCCTGTTTCCGTGTTGTACGACTCTCGATGAATGAGGCTGTTGAATGTAGTCAGGTAATGAACTTGGGGCATTTTAGTTAGCTTTTTGAATGGTTTCTGCTGGTGGTCAGGGATTGGGTAACACACCAGTGTCAGATGACAGCTATAGCTTTGGACATAGCTCTTTTACCTCTCAATTCAAGACTATGGGTTTGAGTCCCACTTCACAAACTCCAGGCTCTCTCTGAGGGAGGCGAATCTCTGGAATTCTCTGTGCTGGAGGGTTGTGGACTCTAGATCACTCAAGGTATTTAAAGAGGAGGTGGATGCACTTTTGAAAGACTGGGGAATTGAGGGCTATATGGTACTGGCATACTGGCATAGAAGTTTTGGTCTGGGGCTGGGGGTAATCAGCCATATTGAATTGTGGGGCAGGCTCGAGGGACCAGGTACCCACTCTTGCTATTTTCTTGCGTTCTTACACTCCAATGCAGTACAGAGTGGGTGCTGCCTTTACATTCACCTCTCTTTAATGGATGGAAAAGATCCCGTGGCATTATTTCAAAGAAGAGTTACGAGTTCTTGCACCCATTCCGGTCAATAATTAGTCCCAAACCAAGAACACCAATACAGATTGATTTAGAAATCTGTGTGTGCTGAGCACTGTTTACTTCAATGCAGTGCAATTGAAAATGGACACATCTCAGAGTGAAATACGTTGTTGTGCATTTCTAGGTTTTTATTCTTGCACTGCTCCAGAAACTACACCTGGAGGGAATCCTGCTCGGTCTCTGGCTTCGTCTCCACATTTAATGAGGGCTTTTCCTTTCGGCATGTTGCCAGGGAGATTGTTGACCCATACCTTCGACAATTCCTCTCCCCCCACAGATGTCACTTGACCCCCTGAGTTCCTGCAGCAGGTTGTCTGTTGCCTAAAAGGACAGTTAGAACATAGAACAATTACAGCACAATTCAGACCCTTCGGACCACAAAGCTGTGCCGAACATGTCCCTACCCTAGAAATTACTAGGCTTAACCATAGCCCTCTATTTTACTCAGCTCCATATACCTATCTAACAGTCTCTTGAAAGACCCTATCATATCAGCCTCCACCACCATCTCCGGCAGCCCATTCCACACACTCGCCACTCTCTGAGTAAAAAAAACTTACCCCTAACATCTCCTCTATATCTACTCCCCAGCACCTTAAACCTATGTCCTCTTGTGGCCACCAATTCAGCCCTGGGGAAAAGCCTCTGACTATCTACCCTATCAATACCTCTCATCATCTTATACACCTCAATCAGGTCCCCCCTCATCCTCCGTCTCTCCGAGGAGAAAAGGCCAAGTTCCCTCAACCTGCTTTCATAAGGCATGCTCCGCATCCCAGGCAGCATCTTTGTAAATCTCCTCTGCACCCTCTCTATGGCTTCCACATCTTTCCTGTAGTGAGACGACCAGAACTGAGCACAGTACTCCAAGTGGGGTCTGACCACTTAACCATTAATGTGATTTAACTATTTAAATGATATCAATTGAAAAGCCCATTTTTGGGATTATTTCTAACACCCACTTCTGCTTCCCAGTTGGAAACTTAATTAAAACTGAGCCAGTGATGCTGTTCACGCTTGTACATAAACAACTCACCTGTTTCCATGGATTATCTAATTCCTTTTCAATGCACAGATCAGATCAGATGTCTTTATTAGGCACATGTACATCGAAACACACAGTGACATTCATCTTTTGCGTAGTGTGTTCTGGGGGCAGCCCGCAAGTGTCGCCACGCTTCCGGCGCCAACATAGCATGCCCACAACTTCCTAACTTTGTACGTCTTTGGAATGTGGGAGGAAACCCACGCAGACACAGGGAGAACGTACAAACTCCTTACAGACAGTGGCGGGAATTGAACCTGGGTCGCTGGTGCTGTAAAGCGTAACACTAACTTGTATACTCGTGTAATCAAAGGTAGAAAAACTAAATAAGATGCACACAGAAAACTTTGCAAGTTTTGCATAGGAGAGTGGGAGAGCTGCTGCCTCATAGCTCCAGAGACCTGGGTGCAATCCTAACCTTCAGTGCTCTCTGAACAGAGTTTGCATGTTCACCCTTGGGTGCTCTGATTTCCTCTCACATCCTAAAGGCATATTGATTGGTAAGTTAATTAGCCGCTGTTACCCCTATTGTGTAGGTGGATGGTGGGAGATTTGTGAAAGACTTCAACTAAATGTCCTCCCATATTGTAAGAAAATATGAGAAAGTCTTGGCAAGGTAAGGGGGAAGAGAGAGAGAGAGGATCTGAGGGGGGTATTTTTCACCCCGAGAGCGGTGAGTACTGGGAATGCACTGCCTGAGAGGATGGTGGAAGCAGAGTCGCTGACAACATTTAAGATGTCTCTAGATGAGCACTTGAATCACGAAGGCATGAAAGGGTATGGGCCAGGTGCTAGGAGATGAAAAACAGTTCAATTATAAATCAACAGTAGCCATGATGATGGCATTGGTTTAACATTTATGTAGATAAATTTTTACACAAACAAATAACACATGGACTAATGGTTCTACATCTAAGTGAAATAAAAACAGAAAATGTCAGAAATGCTGGCAGGTCAAGTAGTATCTGTGGAAAGAGAGCACATTGCAACCTTCTGGATTTGATCTTGAATTCTCCAACTTTACATAACTATTTCATTCTGTCTGTACCAGAACTGATCATTACTGTCTGTCATGAGTTTGGCTCAGTTTTTCTTATTTAATTTGTACACTCTGGCCTGCTTTTCACAACACATTGTATCGACAGGGAGGCTTAATGTGCTGGTAACTGCCCCCCATTGGCCCATTTGGTCTTGCCTTATCTGAGATCTTCCCTTTGTTCTACCCATCCCTCTCCTCCTACAGAAAACTAACTTGTGTTTCTCTCCTTCCCAGATCTGAAGCATAAACTGTTCCTCTTTCCACAGATGCTGCCAGCTTTTCCAGCATTTTCTGTTTCTAACTTCAGATTTACAGCATCTGCAGTTTATTGATTTTCTTTATTATCTATTGGAGCTTGTTCACTTGATATTACAGACATTGAAATGTAATGTGGGCAACTGCATGTACATGCTACAAGGAATTTTTTATTTAATATCACATACATATAAACGATCTTTCATTTTGTATAAATCTCAAACTTTGAAAAAGTCTATAGTATTTTAGTTTTGTGATTTTAGTGGAAGCTGATCAGATTGTTGGTACTCGAAGAGTGTTATATTCTTCTGTCAGATTTTGCTGATCAAAGATAGTATTTTGGGAGGCAAAGTTGTAAAGCAGAGTGCAATCCAGAAGTTGGGCATCCTGCCATAGAGTTTAACAAGCTCCAGATGTTTTCAGAGCTGAAATGGTAGTATTACACTTCAGCAAAAAAAATACTGGAATAGATTATCTTGCATTTACAAAGGCATCATAGTTCGTAGTACAACAGCCATCTGCGAGAATGTGCAGCTATCCAGCAGAGGTCTAAAGCACAGCCTGCAAGGGGATCTTGATATGTTGACGAGGGTAGATGTAAACGGGGCATGGGTTTTGGTCTGTGACCCATGAGCGCCCTTTCAATAAACAACTGCAGCAATCACATTAGTAAATGATTATCTTAATTCAAAATGCTGCACAGTAGGGTTCCTTTTTGCCAAATTACAGAACAGTAACTTTGATTTCTGTCTAAGGCATGTCTATGTTTACATTTACAACAAAAAAAAAAGCAAATTGTTACAGATCTCATTTGGGCACTGGCTTCATATTTTTATGGTTCTAATTGAATTAAAATAGTTAAGTCATTGGAAGCAAGGCAAAATGGGTTGTAGTGTTTTTTAAAACTTCTCTGACCTATATTAACATCTGTTGTTGAATAAGTTGGCTTCGAAGAGTTCAGGAAAGAGGCTGTGTCATCCACTCTGCTGAGGCAGAAATCATAGTTGCTTAGCTGAAGTTCCAACACTCGTTGCTGAATCTGTTGCATTAACTGTTGTAGTGGGATCATCGCAGTCAAATTAGATAGAGATTCGGAAGACCAAGAATACAGTGGAGACTAAGGAAGTGGTTTGCATTCATTTTGCTTGGTGCTTAAAGAATCATGCAGAGGAAAAGTAGAAAGAAAAATCAAACCTAATTTTGAGGCTATCCAATTCCATCAATTAACGGAGATAAAATTGAGTGAGTGCCCTTGTGGGTATGTGATCCACTTTCCTACATTGCAGCAGTGATTATGCTTCATATACACTTTACGAAGTTCTTTTATGTAATTACGCTGGAGGCAGGCAGGAGTAAACGGTACGGGCCCTTGTGTTTTCTCTACCATTCAATAAGAACGTAGCTGATCTCATCTTGGCCTCAGTTCCACTTTGAAATCTGTCCCCATAATTCTCCTAAAGTCTAAAAATCTATCCATCTCAATCTGAATATACTTTATGACTCATGCTCCACTGCTCTCCCTGGGGTAGAGAACTCCAAAGGTTATTAATTTCTCCTAGCCTATGTCTTAAAAGGGCATTTCCTTATCCTAAAACTGCCTCCAGATGCCCCTACCAGAGGAAAGGTCCTTTCACCATCTACCCTTTCTATACTGTCTAGTCTCCTCTTGTAGATCTTCTTTCTCCTTCCATTTCTTCTAAGCTCTGGAGTTCCTTAATCTTTTTATACCTTCCCATTCTTCCTCCTCTCTCTCCCTCATCTCCCTGCCTCCCTCTTTGAGCTGCATTCTTATGTTCCCTTACAAGAAGTGCAGTAAGAGTAAAACCTGCCCCTAACTTATCCCAATTCCTAAATCTTGCACTTTTCCTGAGACCACAGCTCCTCGCTGACACACCCCTCACCAGGTGATGGTACTCAACCATACCGAAGTAATGGATCTCTGTATATGAATCTAGAAAGTGAAAGTTGCCTGTTCAATGGACTGTGGAGCATCCTTGATTCATGTTTAACCTTTGAAACTTTGAGAAGGAAACTGGCTAAATACTTGGAAAAAGAGTGCAGGCTTATGGAAGACGTATGGAACATATTGGATTGCTCGTTTATCGAACCAGCACAAGCTGTGCAGCCTCTTTATGTGCAGTATGATTTTAAATTAAGAGAAGCAGTTAGAAAGTGATCAGGAATGTGGATGATATTTACCCTTTTAGTATCTAGGCCTCTCATTCTACAGCCATTGGTATCTCAGCTGAGGAAAATAAAACCAGTTTGAAAATTAAGACTGGAGCATTTTCATTTAAAATTGTTTGGAAATGTGCTGTTAATGTTTTCGGGAATCCTCTTTAAAATTCCAAACAATTTGTATGTTTTCAGTCGCATGATTAACATTATACAGTCTTGTGAATTTAAACTTCAAAGCTAATATGTACTAAGGTGCAATGATGGATTGAAATCCCTTCTTTGGAACTGACATACTTTATAGTGGGTGGCTTTTGAAAGTATTCATACACATTACATATTGGATTAATATAATAAAGCTTTGTCATGACCAATATAATTAATACAGTTGTCATTTTTTCCCCTAACAATTAGAGGGAAACATGCTGATTTGATAAAATTTGAGTAACTGAATTTTAACATTTTTCAAAGTCTGAGTGTAATCAGGAAGATGTATTCCAAACCCACACAGGGCAGGCAGTAAAAGGTGCATGGAGTCACAAGAGACTGCAGATGCTGGAATTCAGAGCAACGCACAAAAACCCAGCAGGTCAGGCAGCATCTGTGGAGGGGTGATAGGGAGATGGGGGAGGGGAGAGTTTTCTCCCCCTCTATCTTCCTCCATCTGGTTCTATCTGCACTCTCCCCTCCCCCAACTGCCTATCACCTCTCCTCATGTGGATCCACCTATCACCTGCCAGCTCTTGCTCCACCCCTTCCATCCACCTTTTTATACTGGCTATCTCCTCTCTATTTTTCAGTCCAGATGAAGGGTCTCAATCCAAAACATCGACTGTCCGTTTCCCTCCATAGATGCTGCCTGACCTTCTGAGTTCCTCCAGCTTTTTGTGTATTGCAGTAAGAGGTGCTTGCTTTTTGGTTACGATGTTCCGAATCCTTTCGCTGTAAACTAGCACAAGTCATTTTGTTGTTGGCAGTGCAGGATATATAATGGAAATCACAAAAAAAAACTGCACATGCTGGAAATCTGAAGTAAATATACAAATGCTGGAAACATTCTGCAGGTTAGCATCTGTGGAAAAAGAAGCAAAGTTAATGTTTTTGAAGGACCTCGACCTGAAATGTTAACTCTGTTTCTCTTTCCACAGTGGTACCTGACCTGCTGAGTGTTTCCAGCACTTTCCGAGCTTGTACAATAAGGAGTCACAATAATGTACAAGAATTGTCTCTATGATTGTGACCTTACCTCATTTTATAACATGCTAAAGGAGGTCAGTCCACCAGTTAGTATAACATCTGGATCATGTTATTCTCTTCCGGAGAAGCAGAGGAAGTCTGAGCAGCTGTTTATGACCATAATTGATGTGTAGAACTAAACTAAATCATCATAAACTACACTGGATTCTCCATATCTCCTGAAAGATAAGCAAAATAACAAAGTAAAAAGTACTTTTTATTACATTAGCTATTCACTTCCAATTTAAGCTAAATACTTTTATAAAGACCAAAGTGTTTAAACATCTTAACAAGATCTACTCTAAAACAGTTATTCAATAAAAATTTAGTACTTCTATAATTCATTTGGATTAATTTACATTAAAGCTTTCTCTGCCTTGTGTTAAGTATCTGGCAAGGCAAGTTATGTTCTTCCAAGATAACTTTTCTTGCTCACCTGTGTTTGGTGAACCCTGGTTGATTTATATCAGGTGATAATCTTGCAGAACTATTTAACTTTAATTATTCTGTTTAATTATGTGTAATTTTCAAACATACTTGATTACAGTGTTTAAAACAGGCAGATTAATGGCCATAAATTATATTGTATAAATTTGCATGCATCATGGGGCAGGGTACATTAGACAAATGGTCTTCAAGTCTCCCCCAAGACAATAAATAAAATGCAGATCAATTCATTAATAGAGAAAGAGTAAAGATTAAGCTTTATTGAGGAGCTTCTAGTTCTAGACCAGCAGAAGCTGAAGGATGGACAACAGCAGTTAGTGCTGATGCCTCACAACTCCAGTGACATGGGTTTGATCCTGACCTCTGGTGCTGACTGTGTGGAGTTTGAATGTTCTCCCAGTGACTGTGTGGGTTTCCTACAGGTAATCAAATATCCTCTCACATCTCAATGACGTGTAGTTGGTAGGTTAATTGACCACTGTAAATTATTCCTAGTGTGTCGGTGACGGACAGGGAAATTGGGTTGGGGGCAGTGGATGGGGATGAAGGAGGAAAAATGAGATTAGTGTAGGTGGGTGTTTGGTGTTCAGTGTGGATGCTAAGGGCTGAAGACCCTGTTTCCAAGCTCTACGAATCTATGACCACATAGGAATTAGGAGTTGGCCAAGTGGCCCCTGAAACGTTCTCCACCATTCAATAAGATCATGGCTGATTTGATCTTGGATTATGCTCCTCTTTTCTGATTTTTCCCTGAACCTCAAACCCTTGCCTGTCCTACAGATGAAAAATCTGTATATCTCAATTTTGAATATCTCCAATGATTTAGCTTCCATAGCACTCTAGTGCAGAGAATTCCAAAGCATCATGAAGGAATAAATGCTGCTTTATCTCTATCTTAAATGGGCAACCCCTTATTCTGAAAGTATGCCCCCTAATTATGGCTTCCCATGAGGAGAAACATCCTCTCGGTATCTGTGTCTCACTGGTATTAACTCCATTAGGCTCCAGTGAACTATAGGGATAGTTAACAATTCAGTAAGTTGAAGTAGTCAGAAATGTTGCTTGTGTTCCACCCATTGGGGGCACATTTGGGTGGTGGGAAAAGGGCAGGGGGTTGGGTGGGGGTTGCAAGCAACATCCATATATTAATAAGTTATGACTTGGGGCTTGTGGTCATTGACAAATTGGCTCTCTCTCTCTGAAGAAACCTGCATACAGGATGTAGTGAATTCTGTGGAGTCGATATCTCCTTTATTGATGCCAATTCCCTTCTGGCTTCAGATGTAGAGATCACTAATATCCATCTACCGTGATGTCATCAAGCACGCTGAGTAGCTAATCACTTCCTCGTGTGCAGCAACTGGTTCTTATTTTCATCTAAATTTTTAAATTGTTTTCATAAAATTGAGTCATGTATATGATATTAAGGTAGAAGCTCAAATATCACAAGTAAACTTAAAAATAATTTTTAAAATGTTTTAAGATCCATGAAATCGTAAATTAATTATTCTGAGGGATTTGTTTTGGCATAATGTGTTAGTTTATCAGAGTCAGAGGTGTTCAACAATCATATGGCATAGGAAACTGTTTAAAACCTCAGTTGTAACTCATTACACAAAGCTGCATTTCTTTCAAGGGTTTGTAACGTGAGAATAGTGTGTAAAATAAAAGCTGAAGTCTGCTTCAATTCAGTGTCTTTGAAAGGATTTCTGTCTGCATGAAGTTCAAGAGTGTCTGATGTGCAGGAAGAGAGTACTGCTAACTGCAGCTTTGGGATTTGTTTGTTCGACAGCTATGTCAACTGCAGAAGTTGCTTTGACTTGCACAATTTACTGAGGCAATTGCTGATTGTTTCATTCTTATCACAACCATAAAATCAGGGACCATATGTGGCATGAACATATCTCCAAGATCCAAGCAAACTGCACATTTGACCCAGTTCTTGTTTGTTTGGTTTGAACAAAAGTATTGACAATTTGCAAGACTGCAAAATCATTTGCAGACATGAAAATCAAATAGCTGTAGATGCTGAATCAATGAAATATTAGCAGAAAATGCAGAAAACGCTCAGCAGGTCAGGCAGTATCTGTGGAAAGAGAAATGGTTAGTATTTCAGGTCTGGAACCCTTCATCTATCCTGGGAAAGAGGAAAGTTCTGAAAAAGGGCTGCAAGGATTAAAACTAGCTTGTTTTCTCTCTGTTCTAGTTCTTATGGTCCTGGGCCTAAAATGTTATCTGTTTCTCTTTCCACAGATGCTGCCTGATCTGCTGAGTGTTTCCAGCATGTCCTGTTTTTACTTCCTCTGTAGATGTGCTAATCTAATTGCAGATAGTGTAAAAATGGGAATACATTTGCTATTTAGGAAGAGTTTGTTTAAGGTTATAGTGTTGATTTTGTATTATCAGAGATGCATGGAATTGGTACGGCTCTCTTGAATGTTAGAAGACCGCTGCTATAGTATTCCAATTTTCTTCATTCCCAAGGTGTTGGATGGAGTTTTTGTGAAATCACATCTGAAATAAAAACACATGCCCAGTACCTGAAGCCTTTTCTAGCATTTGAGTCCATTTGGAACTTTTCTACATGGCTTCATATAAGTATGTGTTGTTTTAGCAATAAATGTCTCAGTGCAGAAACTGGCTGGCTTTCTGGGTTGTTGAGGAATGTAGGTGAAAGACCAGGACTGTGGTGCAAGACAACAGCAAAGAGGAAGTAAGGCGGGAGTGAAGAAACAGAATAGAAGGAAAATTAACTGTGCTGTGTTGAGCTATGTGATTTCCCCCTTGCTTGGGTTCCCACAATCGAGTCTTACTTTAAACCCAGAGAGTATAAACAGAAAGCTTCCTCCATTGATCAGGTGAAATCCAACATCAGTTCAACAAGTCTTTGGGGTTGAAATCCATCACAAACTGTACATAACAACAGATGCTCTTAAAACAGCAAATGAAAATCAAAAAAAAACTGTAGATGCTTGATATCTGAAATGAAAACAGAAAATGCTGGAAACATTCAGCAGGTCAGGCAGCATTGGTGAGGGGGGAGAAAGAGCAGTTAATGTTTCAGGTCTCTGAAATGGAGACACAAGAGATTCTGCAGATGCTGGAATCTGGAGCAACACAGGCAAAATGCTGGAGGAACTCAACGGGTCAGGCAGCATCTATGGAGGGAAGTAAACGGTCGACATTTCAGGTCGAGAACCTTGATCAGGTCCATAACCTTGTCATCTGACCTGAGTGTTTCTAGTGTTTTCTGCCCTCGCATCAGCTTTGGTTTGTATGCCCTGCTTGTAGCCCAGTTCTATAGAAATTACTGGAACTTTACACTGAGCTGACAGCTTAAAGCAAAGCCAATTTGATGCCGCCCACTTTATGCTATAGCCCAGGGTGAATTGAACTCCAGTCTCTCGTGACCAGAGCCTAAACCCAGCATGCTTAGATGAAATAAAAATGTTCACACTGTCATCTTTATTGATGACATAATGTTATGTTTATTTTGCACGTGTAAGTTATTATAATTTATGTTAATTTAAATTCATGTTAACTCATGTTTATCCTCTCCTTGTAATGTACTGTGCTGCTGCTGAAAAAAGCTAATTTTCATGGCATTTATACCCTGGGTATGTATGCCTGTGACAACAATGAACTTGAACATAATGATATGTATGGGCTGAAGGCCTTTATCCATTCTGTACAACACTATGACTCTATAATGTAGGATTATCCCAACTCGTGTTTCCCACATGAATAGGCTCAGAGCCCAACACTGTCACCTTGTGCGCGACAGCACAAGAAAGGTTGTCTCCCTCAGAGAATCGACAGAAAGCATGGGAACCAAAATGTTGTTGAAGGTGGTCAATCTATCAGATATGGCAAAGGAGACATCATACACCTGCTAAAAGCAAAGTCATGGGAGCTTCATTGTGTACCTAGACGTGCTGTTGGTGATCTGTGTGGTATCAGAGAGTTAAAACGATGAGGAAAGAAGAAGAATTGAAGATATGTTCAGCTTTGGCAAGAGTCTGGAGATGACATGTTGGAACTTGTCTGTTAGTCCTCTGAGAATGATATGTGACAGGGAGTCAGGAGAGTGCTGATAGACAGTGGATTCAACTGGTGCAGGAAGGAAAATGGAAGACGCTGGTCAGTAGGTTAGGCAGCATCTGTGGAAAGAGGAACTGAGTTAGGTTGAAGAGCCTTTGTCAGGATGGGAGAGAAAGATAAAGGTATCTTTATATTGCAGAGAAGGTCATGGAAGGAATGGATAGGGTAGAAGGATTATCTGTGATGGGGTACTAGAAGGAAAACAGAAAACACTGAGGGTGAACGAGGCAACAGAGACTGAAGGAAAACTCGCTGGAGAATTGAGGAGAACTTCTTCAAGTTTGAGACGTGAGACTGCAGATGCTGGAATCTGGAGCCAAAACCTCGCTGCTGGAGGAACTCCGCAGCTCAGGCAGCATCCGTGGAGGGATAGTTGATGTTTCGGGTTGAGATCTTTCATCAGGACTGCATCAGAAACGTTGACTATTCCTTTGCCTCGACAGATGCTGCCTGACTCGCTGAGTTCCTCCAGCAGCTCGTTTTGGCTTCTTCGTGGTTGATGTTCCTCAAAGAGAAGTGGCAGGAAATGGAAATAAAACACCTTTAGGTGCTGGATATAGACCAGCCAACCAATAATGGGATTCTGAAGCAGGAATTGTTTGACCCACCTCGGGAACGATATAGCAATTAAGACTGTGGAATAGACATCATGTCATGAGGTCATCACAAGTCGTGAAGGTGGACTGTTGTGCAGCAAGACAGCTGGATCAACAAGGGGCTTCGAAAGGAGGATATGAACCTTGACTTTATTGGGGGACAGCATAAGAACAGGGACCAACATTCGCAGGATGTACACCTCGTGTGATCACCTCGTGCATTGATGGGTGCTGCACTGTGCAAGCTGTGAGTGCATTGCCTTGTGATTTAGAGTGCAAATAAAGTACTAAAAATACCTTCCACCTGTTCTCTATTGTGATTCATTTGTAGGAGGCAAAGAATTGAATTGGCACAGCAAAGTGGCACAATGCCTGAGAATTCACTGGCAAATGGAAGGATGTTTGGCTATGTTACTCTCATATTTTATGCTGTATTTTGTACACAATGATGTACTTAAGTTGATATATTAATATCAAACAAATTATCCTTTGCAATAAAGCAATTTTTCACTTTAGCTTCCTCGGTATAATGGCAATTATGTGTGGAGTGTGTCAGTCTGCATGTGTGTATCTGCACACACTCTGCCTATTATGTTGAGAACTTTGTATGTATTATTTTGCTTAGTGCTACCATAGGGTATAAAAGTTCAGTGAAATAAATTCCAGGGGCAGAGTCTTGCGTGCTAACATGACCAAATAGCATGTCTGGTGGTACCGTTTATCTAGCCACATCTTTTTCAATGAGTCAGACTGAAAAATCTTCAGTCAAATCAAAAAGAATGAGATGGAGACAGGGACAACTGCTGATGCTGGAATCTGGGGCAACACGGAAAGTGCTGGAGGAACTCAGTGGGCCAGGCAGCATCTGTGGAGGGAAATGGACAGTTGACGTTTTGACCCTTATCTTAACCCGCAATGTTGACTGTCCACTTTCCTCTATAGATAATGCCTGACCCGCTGAGTTCCTCCAGCGCTTTGTGTGTTGATTAAAAAGAGAATTTTAAAATTAGAATACGTAATGTATAGTTTCTTCACTTAACCTTACAGAAATCAAAATAGAAAAATGGAATTAGGAGAGAGTGAATTCAGTAAAAGAAAGTAAAGTTTAAAAAATATGTAACAATAACCAAAGTCAAGAAGAATGAAATTCTACAAGAGGATAAGTAGATTTTCAGTGCCAGTAAGGTTGTCTGACAGTCATTCTTATCAAACCATTAAAACGTGTTTAAATTGCTGGATTAGCAACCAGAGTTCTGGATCATAGATCCAGAGACATGAACTCAAATCCGCCATGACAGCTGAGAGTTTAAATTGGAGTAATTAAATAAATCTGGATTTTGTTTTAAATAGCTCTTCTCAGTAAGAATAACCATGAAGCTACTGGATTGTCTAAAAATCCCGTCAGCAGTTTCGATGTCCTTTTAAAGAAATCTGGTGCCCTGACTCGATCTGGCCTGCATGGAACTCCAGATTGACTCCTAATTGTCACCTCAGTTCAGAAGCAGTTGAGGATGGACAATAACTTCTGGCATGGGCGATGATGTCTACAACCCGTGAAAGAACAAATAAAAAGAAAATGAATAGACAAAACCTAACTTTTGCTAATTTTATAGGTAACAATTTTATGGATTCTGACCTCACGATCTACCTCGTTGTGACCTTGCACCTTATTGCACTGCACTTTCTCTGTAGCAGTGACACCTTACTCTGTACTGTTATTATTTTTACCTGTACTACCTCAATGTAACTGCATTGTGTAATGAATTGACCTGTACGACCAGTATGCAAGACAAACTTTTCACTGTACCTCGATACAAGTGACAATAATATACCAATACCAAGTTTCATGGGTAACTGGTGGAAAGATCTCATCCTTCAAAGTGTTTCAATGATTTATTGAAATAGCAGCATAGTGAAGATTATGGAGGAGCAGAGCAAGTTGGACAGCAGCTGTTTGATCTCCAGATTTACCCATGTACGTGCAAACATCAAAAGTTGCTGTCCGATTTATTCCTCAACATTTTTTGAGCTTTGATAGCTTCCACAATATTCTCACTGCAGAGTTCGACCAATAGGTTGAGAGAGTGTTATTGACAAACTATCAGAGGCGACAAGTGTAAATTGTGGAGAGAAAAACAGTTCAGACCAGAGAAGTGAGAAAAGAAACATCCTTTAAATTGCGGGGTGGGTGGGAGAGAACAAAGGAAATGGGAACAGGAGAGGCTGCAAATGCTGGAATCTGGAGGAACACACAAAACATTGGAGGAGCTCAGCAGGTCAGGCAGCATCAGTGAAGGAAAGTGGGCAGTCGACGTTTTGGGTTGAGATCCTTTATCTGACCGAAGGGAATGTCAGTAGGGTAATGATCAAGGATCGCTTTTAGTGTCTCTAATTAATCACAGTTGATCTGAAGAAGTGTGAACATAGAACAGTACAGGAGCAGGCCATTCAGCCCACAGTGCCGGTGCTGACCATAATGCCAATTCAAACTAATCTCATCTGCCTGCACGTGGTCTATATATTCCTCTATTCCCTGCCTGATCATGTGCCTGTCCAAATGCTTCCTAAGCATTGCCATTGTATCTGCTTCCACCACTTCTCCTGGCAGCGGGTTCCAGGCACCTAACACTGTGTGTGTGTGTGTGTGTGTGTGTGTGTGTGTGTGTGTGTGTGTGTGTGTGTGTGGGGTGGGAATGGGAGGGAAGAAATCTTTCCTCATAGATCTCCTTTAAACTTTTCCCCTCTCAGCTTAAACCTATTCCCTTTAGCATTTGACATTTCCACCCTGGATATAAGATTCCAACTATCTACTCTATCTATGCCTCTCATAATTTTATAAACTTCTATCAGGTCTCCACCTCGGCCTCCGATGCTCGAGAGAAAACAATCCAAGTTTGTCCAACCTTTCCTTGTAGCTAATACTCTCTGATCCAGTGAACATCCTGGTGAATTGCTTCTGCATCCTCTCCAAAGCCTCGACATCCTTCCTGTAATGCAGGTGTGTGAGTGAAGGAAGTTAAATGAGGACAGTGAGAAAGAGAAACAAAAAAAACAACATGCTGGAACAGTGAGATGTGGAACTCAGCAGTTTTTAGAAACCTAAAAGATGATGCTGGAAATAGCAGAGGCGAGCATCTGTGGAAAGAGAAAAAGTGAGGTGATGTTACAGGGTGAGTGACCTTACTTCAGGACTGGCTAGTTCTGGTGCAAAATCATCTGCCCTGTAACATCACCTCCATCAGTCCACAAGGATGACCTGAGCTTCCAGTCGCCTGTCACTTTAATTCTCCATCCTGGTCCCACTGTAACCTCTCTGTCTTTGACTTTTTACACCGTTTCAAAGTTAGTTTGAGGATCAGCATCTCATTGATTGTCTAGGCATGCTGTAGCCCTTGGGACTCAACGTTGAACTTAACTTCAGTTTTGTCTGTTGGTGTCAGAACCGACCAGTTCCGATGCGATGTGTTCCACCAGTAACATCAGCCCAGATTTCCCCCCTCTGCAGATACTTGCCAATCTGCTGAGTATCTTCAGTATTCTCTGTTTTAGATTTCCTGCATTTGTTGTGCTCTGCATCTCGCTGTTCCAGCTAATGTTCTCTCCTCTGTCCGCCCACCTTTTATCACTGACTTTTTGCACTCCTTAGATCGATCAGCTGTGATCAACTAGAGGCACCAAGTGCAATTGTGTTTTCAGTACAAACATGGCTTTCACCCTAGCACAGACACTCCCTTTGCTCCCTCCACCTTTAGCCTCTCTGCAACTTAAAACACATTTTATTTTCATTTCTCCAGTTCTGATGAAGGGTCATTGACTTTAATTGTTAACTCTGCTTCTCCCTTCTGACGTGCTCCCTGACCTTCTGAGAATCTCCCAAATTTCCTGTTTGTATTTCAGATCTCCAGTGTTTGCAGTATTTTGCTTTCCAATTTATGTAGTGGGACTTAATTTTAGTAAGGAATTGGTATGGAATTGATTTTTTTTAAAGAATCAATACTTTATACATTATTTGTTTTTTTTTTATAATCAGTTAATAAACAACAATGCACTTGCGCATATCTCTTATCATATTAAATGCTTATCTTAATTAAATGCTAGCTGATTCTTACTTAAATAATTCATTATATTCAAGCTTCCAACTCTGTCACTTAATTCTTCCATTCCCAATCTGACCTACCTGGCTGTGACTCCTACACTGTTCCAGTGATATCCAAGCATAAGCGTGAGAATCAGTACCTCTTCTACTCTCTGGGGATATTGCAGCCTTTGGCATGCAAGACTGAATTCAACAATTTTAGATAACTCACTTTCCCTGTTCGTATCAGAACTGACCATTGCTGCTGTAAGATTATTCATATGTAATATTAACTCACTTCTTCTTCCTCCAAAGATGCCGTCCCTTTTGGGCATTCCCAGCATTTTCAATGTTGTTTCTTATTTCCAGAACCTGTTTTTCTTTATTTTCTATTAATTAATTTATAATAAATTAACCAATATAATTTAATTATTATTAATTGATTATTTTATATATATTAATAACTTTGCATTAATTGATTTTTTTAAGAGCAAGACCTGAAAAACATTCCCTAAAGTCAGATTTTTAGATGCAAATCATGGCTTTGTTTATTTTAAGATTAATCACCTCACAAGTGCGAGATGTGGCATTTTGGTCAATTAAACCAGGCAGGACTTGCACAGTAAATGGTAGGACCTTGAAAAATGTTGTAGAACAGAGACCAGTTACATAGTTCCCTGAAAGTGGCAACACAGGTAGACAGGGCAGTGGAGATGACATTCAGCACGCTGGCCTCCGTCAGTGAGGGCATTGAGTACAGGAGATGGGATGCAATGTTGCAGTTGCACAAGTCATTGGTGAGACCACACCTGAGGTATTGTGTGCAGTTCTGGTTGTCCAGCTATAGGGTGGATGTCATTAAGCTGAAAAGGGTGCAGAAAAGATTCCTGAGGATGTTACTTGGACTGGAGAGCTTGTGTTATAAGGAGAGACTGAATAGGCTGGGACTTTTTGTCCCTGGAGCAAACAAGGTTGAGGGGTGACCTTATAGAAGTATATAAAATCGTAATGGACATAGATAAAGTGGACGGTCTTTTTTTCCAGGATAGGAGAGTCTAAAACAAGTGGGCATAGATTTAAGCTGAGAGGGCAAAGATTTAAAAGGGACCTGAGGTGCAAGTTTTCACGCAGAGGGTGGTGGGTATATGGAATGATCTGCCAGAGGAAGCTGTGAGGGGGGTACCATTACAATGTTTAAAAGACATTTGGACAGGTACCTGGATAGGAAAGGCCTAGAGGGATATGGACCAAACACAGCCAAATGGGACTAGCTCAGATAGACATCTTGGTCAACATGGACAAGTTGGGCCAAGAGGCATGTTTCTGTGATGTGCGACTCCATTGACATAATGATTGCATTGGGTTTGGAAATAAGATGATGGAAGAGACCCCTATCCACTTTGAGGTTTCTGAGGAAGGCATTCAGAGACTAAGGTTGTCTTCATGGTTCGGAGCCTTGTTAGCCCAATGTCAGATTTTTTAAATTGGGCTCCAGGAATGAAGTTTCCAAAGTTGTCTTGGAATTGGTTTATTATTGTCACTTGCACCGAGGTGCAGTGAAAGACTTGTCTTGCACACTGTTCATACAGATCAATTCATTACATTGTGTCAAGGTAGTACAAGGTAAAACAATGCAGAATTCAGAATAAAGTGTAACAGCTATAGAGAGAGTGCAATACAGGTAGACAATAAGGTGCAAGGTCATAACGAGGTAGATTGTGAGGTCAAGAGTCCATCATATCATACTAGGGAACCATTCAATAGTCTTATAACAGCGGGATAGAAGCTGTCCTTGAGCCTGGTGGTACATGCTTTTAGGCTTTTGTATCTTCTGCCTGATGGGAGAAGGGAGAAGAGAGAACATCTGGGGTGGGTGGGGTCTTTGATTATGATAGCTGCTTTACTAAGGCAGTAAGAAGTATAGACAGAGTCCATGGAGAGTCCATTTTGTGTATTGCTCCAGATTCCAGCATCTGCAGTATTTCTTGTGTCTCCATGGAGGGGAGGCTGGTTTCTGTGATGTGCTGAGCTGTGTCTACAACTCTCTGCAGTTTCTTGTGGTCCCGGGCAGAGCAATTGCCATACCAAACCATGATGCATCCAGATAGGATGCTTTCTATGGTGCATCGATTGGAAATGGGTGAGGGTCAAAGGGGCCATGCCAAATTTCTTTAGCCTCCTGAGGAAGTAGAGGTGCTGGTGAGCTTCCTTGGTCTTGAGTCTTGTAGATGTAGCCAGTCATTTACCAGTGATGATCCTCTTAACCTTTCAAGTTTATTGGGAAGAATTGCAGATCATGGGTGTGCTTCAGGCTTCTTATGTACAATAACCTTTATGAAATATTGCTGTCAATTGATGTGGAGCAAGTAAAACTACCATTATATTTCATGGTCACTCTGGCTGAGCACCCAATGGCAGAATTATTCAGCACAAGAAGGTTTGAGATGTGGCAGCATGAGGGACTCACCCGGTGGACAAACAGCTCAGACATTCACAAAACTGCACATGATGGATGTATTGAGACTGATATGTCTGACGCCATTCAATGAGGGTGTTGGGCATCTGTGTTAAGCTAATACGTTTACAACTTGGGGAATAAGGCTGATTGGAAAAATCATCAACTGTCACCTGCTTTTAAACTATCTCAATGTCCTTTAACCGTAAGTATTAGTAATGATATACCTTATACTATAAAAATATATTATAATATTCTTAAATTTTCCAAACCAAGACTGGAATCTGAGAAACAATGAACAATTTGCTGAAAACTGAAAGGCTTCTTTGCACCAGAATTTAAGATGCTCAGTTAACAATTATAGTTTAATGTTTTATTGGATTGTGAGGTGGTGCATTTTTTTGAAGTCAAATCAGGGTAGGTCATGTACAGTAAACGGTAGGGCTCTGAGGAGTGTTGATGAACAGAGACCTGGGGGTCAAAGTCCATAGTTCCCTGAAAGTGGAAGCACAACTGGATAGCGTGGTGAAGGAGGAGTGTGGCATGCTTGCTTTCATAGGTAGGACCATGTAATATAGGAGTTGGGAAGTTATGTTGCAATTTTACAAAATGCTGGTTAGAGCACACTTGAAGTATTGTGTGCAGTTCTGTTTGCCACACTACAAGAAGAATATGGTTATGCTGGAGAGAGATTCGCCAGGATGTTGCCTGGATTGGAGGATTTTGGTTATGCGGAGAGATTGGATAGGCTGGGCTTGTTTTCCCTGGAGCGAAGGAGGCTGAGGGATGACCTGATAGAGGTATATGAGATTATGAGAGGCATAGATGGTCAAAATCTGCTTCTCCCCACAGGAAGGGTATACAAATAACAGATCATTGTTTTAATGTGAGAGGAAGGAGTTTTAAAGTAGATGTATGACTCTGTGACTCTATATCAAGTGAACAAGCATGGCCTTCACCTTACATTTTTCTACCGTAAAACTTAGAACTTTAATTCTCATCCGCATGCTGTTGACATAGTTAATACTTGATTAACACGGTATGCAGATGTGTTGTTTTGTGATTCCATCAGCCTTGAATGTCCAACAACCCTGCATAATTTATACGTGTTGAAAGGTGATAAACGGAATATTACACAAGTGGAAAACCACTTTTGGTAAACTCATTGTTGCCTCAGTGACTGAGGTCAATTTATGCCCTTTGAAAGTTGAGGGCTTATGTAGAGTAGAAATGATCTAGCATGCAAATATTTTATGACCTGATTTTTGTTTTTGAAGTACTCATTTAAAAATGAACTAAACTTGCACAGCATTATGATCATTGGATTGACATATAGTCAATTTTTGGTTGTTTTTACATTAGCAAATTTTGAATTTAAAGTTAAGTAATTTGAGCAAATACAAAAAAAATGTTAGTCTCAGTAATGAAAAGCACAACATTATTGGATTGTCGGGGAAACTTGTCTGGTTCACTGATGTCCACTAGTCTGGCCTAGATGTGACTTTTGATTGTCTGTCAACTGCATTCACAGTCCAGGAGTAGTTAGAGATGGATGGTAGATGCTGGGATTTCCAGTGATGTCTACATTCCTTGACTGAATGAATGAATTTTTAAAAAATCCTCTAAGTACATTCAGCAAAGTATATAGCACAGGTCACTCGAAGAAATAGATAAGCTTGAAGAAATCTGCAGATGCTGGAAATCTAAAACAGAAACTGCTGGAAATACTCAGCAGGTCAGGCTACATCTCTGGGAAGAAAAAAACTCTGACGAAAGGTCTTTGACCTGAAATATTAACTCAGTTTTGTTTTCCCACAGATGTGGCCTGTCCTGCTGAATATTTCCAACATTTTCTGTTTTTATTACACTTGAAGAAATAAATCTGTCTTCTATTTCTACTTGCATGTCACCATAATGTATCATAGCTTTTCAAGAGATTATCTTGAAATATTTGTAAATGGCAATTCATTATGTTTATAATATTTATAACATTCAAGTGGCTGTTGTCTATCAACTAGTTTAAAGCAATGTCAAGTATGTATGCCCAAATAGCTCTTTGAAAGAAGTGCACAGTGGCATAGTTGGTAGAGCTGCTGCCTCACAGCGCCAGAGACCTGGGTTCAACCCTGACCTCGGGTGCTATCCATATTCTCCCTGTGATCGCAAGGGTGTCTTCCAACATCCCAAGGACTTCCGGGTTGGTAGGTTTATTGGCCACTGTGTAGGTGAGTGGTAGAGTTAAAGGGAATGCGGGGAGAATGGAAGACTAAAATGAGATTAGTGTAAATGAGTGGTTGATGGTCAGTGGAGCGAAGAGCCTGATTATGTGCTGTATCTCTCTATGACTCTGACTCTGAAGTCCAGTGTAGAGTCCTTGTACAGATCCAAGGAGATTAAATAAACTGAGCATGGTTTATTCAAGTGCTCCTCGCAGACTGCCTCTGGAACTTTCTGTGAATATTGTTGCAGCCTGCGAAACAGAATGGTCTGGATAGAATGGACATGGAGACTATGTTTCCATTAGTAGAAGAGTGTAAGATCTGAGGGCACGGCCTCAGAATAAAGGAGCGTCCCTTTTGAATTGAGATGTGGAGGAATTTCTTCAGCCAGAGGGTGGTGAATCTGTGGAATTCGTTGCCACGGAGGGCTGTGGGGGCCAAGTCATTGGGTGCATCCTAAGGCAGAGATTGGTAGGTTCTTGATTGGTAAGGGGGTTAAGGGCAGGAGAACGGGGTTGAGAAAAAGAAATCAGCCATGATTGAATGGCGGAGCAGACTTGATGGGCTGAATGGCCTAATTCTGCTCCTATATCTTATGGTCTTATGGACTGGGACCATTGCCAGGAATCGTCGACCTATGGCCCCACACTTCCTGGATGCAGCGGACTGATCTCCCTGACAATCTGTGCCCTTGACTCCACTGGTGAGATCTGGACAGTAGGCCTCGTGCAGTGCAGAGGCCACAGCTCCCAGAAACCTCTGATCAAGGGAAGTGATGGTGGAAGAGCTTTGCCTCCTGTTAAAGCTGTCCTGGATTTTAGAAGTTCTTAAATGTCTCTCACATTCAGGGTCAATCAAGTCTACACCTGGAATACTATGTGCATTTTTGGTACATTTAATGAAGAAAGAATATATAAGAGATTCAGTTGAATAATTCCTGGGATGAAAGGGTTGCCTTTAGGGTCAATAGGGTTGTTAAGAAGGTGTATGGTGTGTTGGCCTTCATTAGTCAAGGTATTAAGTTCAAGAGCTGAGAGGAAATGTTGCAGCTCTATAGAACTCTGGTCAGACCACACTTGGAGTATTGTGTTCAGTTCTGGTCGCCTCATTATAGGCAGGATGTGGAATCTTTAGAGAGAGTGCAGAGGAGATTTACCAGGATGCTGCTTGGATTGGAGAGCATGTCTTATGAGGATAGGTTGAGCGAGCTAGGGCTTTTCTCTTTGGAGAGGAGGAGGATGAGAGGTGACTTGATAGAGGTGTACAAGATGATAAGAGGCATAGATCGAGTGGACAGTCAGAGACTTTTTCCCATGGCGAAAATGGCTAACACGAGGGGGCATAATTTTAAGGTAATTGGAGGAAGGTATTAGGGGATGTCAGAGGTAAGTTTTTTTACACAGAGAGTGGTGGGTGTGTGGAATGCACTGCCAGCAGAGGTTTTGGGGGCAGATACATTAGGGACATTTAAGAGATTCTTAGATAGACACATGAATGGTAGAAAAATAGGGGTTATGTGGGAGGGACGGGTTAGATAGATCTTAGAGCAGGATAAAATGTTGGCACAACATTGTGGGCTGAAGGGCCTGTACTGTGCTGTAATGTTCTATGTTCTTAACAAGAATGAGATCCTTCTCCCCGTAACCCTTAACAACCTTACCAATCAAGGACCTATCAATCTTGCCTAAAATACATCCAATGACTTGTCTTATCAAGAAAGGTAGATCTGTATTTATTCAAGTTTAGAAGAATGAGGGGTGATCTTATTTAAACAAACAGATCCTCAGGGTAAATGTCGAGATATTTCTATCGGTAAAAGAATTTTGAACAAGGGGACATCGTTACAAGATAAATGGGTGGTATTTAAAACTGAGACGTGTCAGAATTTCTTCCAGCAAGGTGATGGATACACCACTGATAGCACTTGTGAGGGATTAATTCACTGAAGGTTTATAATCAGTGTATTTGGTCCTACAAAGGAGGATGTGAGTGATTGTGAAATAGTATCTGGGATCTATTGCAACACACACAAAATGTTGAAGGAACTCAGCAGGTCAGGCAGCATCCATGGAGGGAAATGAACGGTCCATGTTTCGGGCTGAGACCCTTCATTAGGACTGGAAAGGAAGAGGGCAGAAGCCAGAATAAAAGGGTGGGGGGGAGGGGGTGGAGCGCGAGGTGGTGGGTGATAGGTGAATCCAGGTGGGGGGGGGGGGTAAAAGAGGATGATGTGAAAAGCTGGGGCATGATAGGTGGAAGAGGCAAAGGGCTGAAGAAGGAATCTGAGAGGAGAGGACAGTAGGCCATGGAATAATGGGAAAGAGGTGGGCAGGTCATGAGGGTGGGGGAGGGGGAAGAGAAGGGGTGAAGGGGCCACAGGAATGAGGGAAGATAAAGATTTACAGCATCTGCAGTCTCTCTTAGGTCTGGGATCTATTGGCTGGTTACCGGTGTTAGACAAAAGAATTCCACAAATTAAGCTTCCATTGTGTGTATACATGTGGATACAAGGTGGGAATGCTCAAAAGTGGATAGTTTCTCTATCAACTATCTAATCAAATTCCTTTTAAAATCTACAGGCCACATACTTGGATCAGTAAAATCCCACTTTACCAACAACCTGCTGTGTTTTATGAAGGAAATGCATCGAGGATAGTGAGAAACATGCTCAAGTCAATCAAACGGTCTGCAGAGGGGGGGGTGATGGAGACGGGGAGGGGGTGACGGAGACGGGGAGGGGACGTAGGGGAGGGAGGGGGTGACGGAGACGGGGAGGGGGCATAGGGGAGGGAGGGGGAGACGGAGACGGGGAGGGGGTGTCAATCAAAATGGCAAAGGACATTTTTGAAATTAAAAGATAAAATGTTGGAAATTCTCAGCAGAACCTGGAGAAAGAAACAGAACCCAGGCTTCTTGTGATGACCTCTCATCAGAATTAGGAAAAGTTTCCAAGGGACGGGGAGGTAAATTAGTTTCTCTTGAAAGGGAAAATAGCTTGGAGCCACTGAGAGTGGTGAGGGAACCTTTGGTGCCGCACAGCTTTGAGAAGTCCTTATCTGAGAGGATCTGGTGCCAATGCAGGCGAATGGGATTAATGTAAATGGACAACAGGTCGGCATGGACGTGGTGGGCTGAATGGCCTGTTTCTGTGCCGTACAACTCGATGTCTAAGTGCCAACTAAATCTTGTTTGGTCAAGGAGATAATCAGGAGAGAGACATAGAAGGTGCTGTTGGTGTAATTGAGGCATCACCCATATTATTACAGCACAAACAAAGTAATTCAGCCCATAACCTTTGTGCTAGCTCCCAGTACAGCAATCTTATCAGCCCCATTTCCCTTCCACTCCATCTCCCCCCCCCGCCCCCTCCGACTGTCTCTCGTATCTCATCAACTTTCCTTTTATTCTTTTGCCAGTTACCTACATGCAGGATTAATTTACAATGACCAATTAACCTACCAGCACATCATTGGGATGTGGGAGGGCACTGGAGCACCCAGGAGAAACCCACTCAGTCATAGAGCCTGCAAACTCCACACAGACAGCAGCAGAGGTCAGAATTGAGCCCAAGTATCTGGGGCTGTGAGACAGCATCACTAATTCCTGCAAAGTATGTGTAACGCCAAGTCATCTTTGAAGGCCTATCAAAGGAAAAGATTATGTAGGATTAGTTACAAAAAGTTGGTTACTGTCATATTTGTTGTAGCTCTTGGGTCTTGGGCCTTGGTGAATTCATTCAACACCTCCCACTGTAGCCAAAGAGAGAACCTAGACATTACACCTCACATGCTTGCCAAACAGCTGTGCAGACTTAAGGTAAATAAATCACAGGGAGAAGATGTATCCAGGGATCCTTGAGGAAATCGGGGAAAACAATTGAAGGATGTGTTGCACAGATCATCCAGGGAGCTGCCTGGGGACTGGGTAAAGCAGATGTTAGACCATTTTTATAAAATGGTAACAACAGTGACCCAGGAAACTGTGGACTGGATCTTGTTGGATCTGGCTTGCTGCCTTCTGTGGTCCCTGCCAAACCATGCTCACCCGGTCCGGAATGGCCCTCCGCACTTATGAATCAGGCAGCAAGGGTGCAGCTGGTAGGCTTTCGATAGCCCCAGCCCTGGAACACCACTGATAGTCTTTGACAGACGGCACAATTGAGGCTGGAACTTTGCCTTCTGTCAAAGCTGAGAGACATTTTAACAGTTTCTGTATGTCTCTGACATCCAGAATCATTTAAAAACCCTCACCAATTTTTATACATGCACCACAGAAAGCATCCTATCTGGATGCATCACGCCTTGGTATGGGAATTACTCTGCCTAAGACAGCAAGAAATTGTGGACACAGCTCGGACCATCATGAAAACCAGCCTCCCTTCCATTAACTCTGTCTATACTTCTCGCTCCCTTGGGAAAGCAGACAACATAATCAAGGACCCCTCCTACCCTGGTTATTCTCTCTTCTCCCCCTTTCCATCGGGCAGAAGATAAAAAAAGCTTGAGAACACCTACCACCAGGCTCAAGGACAGCTTCTATCCTGCCATTATAAGACTCTTGAATGAATCTCTTATACAATAAAGATGAACTCTTGATCTCTCAATCTACCTCCTCGTGGCCTTTGCACTTTATTTATCCACCTTCACTGCACTTTCTCTGAGACGGTAACTGTAACACTATATTCTGCACTCATTTATGGCTTTCCCATTTGTACTTGATGTACCTGTGTTTTGGAATGATCTGTATGGATGGCATGCAGAACAAAGTTTTTCACTGTATCTTAGTACATGTGACAATAATAAAACAATTGTCAAAAGCTATTAAAATTGAAAGCTGCAGTAAGAGGGTTATGTACAGATGTTGTAAACTTTTCTTTGATCAAGTACCTTTGTTAGTTTGAATCATTAGGATTTTTAAGTATCTGGAAAGATACCTTGGGCACAGTGACACAGATATTAGGGCTATTACCTCACAGTTCCAGTAACCTGGTTCAATCCTGCCTTTTGATATCTGTGAGGTATTTACGCATTCTCACTGTGATCATGTGGGTTTCCTCCCACATCCCAAAGATGTGTTGGTTGGTAAGGTTAATTGGGTGCTGTATGTTGCTTCCGTGTGTACGTGAGGGTGGGGAATCTTGGGTGGAGTTGATGGGAATGCAAGAATAGGTGGAAACTAATGGTGGAATTGGGATTGCTGGGTAAGACGAAATGACCTCCTTCTATGTCGCGAGGACTATGGACATACTTCTGAATAGAAATAAGATCATAAAAAAAGGCCAATAAGGCTTCATCGAGGAGGATGGTGCAGCTCACTGGTTTTCTTTAGCAATGTGATTTGGGAACATTGAAAGATAAAGTTGCAGGTTTCACTAAAGTCTTCATTGCTGTGGGAATTTGGTACTGAACCAAAGGCAGTGGAACAAGCTGAAATATTTGATTCAGATTAGTTTATTGTCATGTACAACAGGGCGCAATGAAATTTCTTGTGCACATGAAGCTCACAGAGTAAACTTTCTAAAAGTCTGGTTCGGCTACTCCAGAGTGTTGCATTCAATTCTGGTCACCCCATTAAAGGAAGAATTTTTAGGCTTTGGAGAGGGTGCAGAAGAGGTTTACCAGGATGCTGCCTGGATTAGAGAGTATATGCTGTGGGGAGAGGTTGGACTCTGGAGCGGCGGAGGTTGAGTGGAGACCTGATAGAAGCTTATAAGTATAATTTGGAGTTCTCGCAACAATACTCAGTGGCAGTGAATAAAGGAAATCAGATGTTGGGATGTATGAAAGAGGTCAGTATTAAGCCAAAATAGTGAGGTAATCCCACCAGTTAATAAATCATTGGAATGACCAAACTTCAGATAGCATGCACCATTTTAGTCACCACAGTATGAAAAGAATACAGTCACCAGTCACTATTTTAAAAAAAAGTAAGGGAGCTTAAATAATCTCATCTAAATAATGAAGGGAATGAAATGATTTGATTGTGAGGAGGAATCGTGTAAATCAAGCATGTTTTGTCAAGCTGAATCAGCTTTATTATCACTGACATATGACGTGAAATTTGTTGTTTTGCGGCAGCAGTACAGTTCAAAACATAAATTGGAAAATGCCATGATTGGAAAAGAGAAAACTGAGCTGATATTATTGCTTTTTTGTTGTCATGGTTTTAAAGGAACTGAATCCTAACATGTTGTTACATCTTGTCCAGAACATTATCAGGTAGAGCCAAAGTTCACAGCCCCTGAAAATTTTGTGTGTATGTGTGTGTGAGATAAAGTCAAAGTAATGTGGGGAAACATTACTTCAGCAAACAAGTAGTCGATTTATGGATCCAACTTCGCATGTAGATTACAGTGATCAGCCAAATGAAAATTTAAATAATTTTTTAAGGAAATTGCGTTTTGCAATATAATGGATATTGAACTAATTTGGGGGCAGTTAATGTAAATATTGCTATCTCTGGGAGGAGTTGATGAGTCATTGATTGCTTTAGTATACCCAGGCAGATTTACAGTTCTAGATCATATCATTAAGATGTTTTTGGGTGTAATGATTTGGAGTACAAGTGATCACCTTTGGAACAACTGCTGAATTGTTCTCTGGAGAAACCAATGTATTAAATTCTAGGAAAAATTTTTGTAGAAAAGGTGAAACATTGAAACAATTTACTTGATTTACAGCAATATTGTTTTATCTTTTAGATACAAGAAACTCACATGCTGGCATCTGGAGCAACACACAAGATAGCACCCTCTTTTGCTGGCTCTCTCCCCTCTTATCTTTCAGTCTAGATGAAGGGTCTCGACCCAAAACGTCGACTGTCCATTTCCCTCCACAGATGCTGCCTGACCCGCTGAGTTCCTCCAGCATGTTGTGTGTTGTTTTATCTTGTTATATTTTTTTACTAGAAATGGACTCAGAATTATTTTTCTTAACAGGTTGGTTTTCATATATTCACCAGAGTTTACATGCATCTTTTAATGGGATCTCAATAAAGTGTGAACATCAATAATATTTACAGAAGCTTACCGTGACCACTGGAATGGCTTGGACTTATTTCCTGCACGTGTTTGACCTTGCCTTTGCAATTAGAACAGCAGGAAGTCTTAAGACATGGGTTAAAAGTATCTAAGTAAATCCATTGAGATTGATTGAAAGATAAGCCACTGGGTAAATACCCAGTGTATGGTATTTTCTAAACTTTGGACTTTTTACAGGATGTGCCTGAACGTTTTTTATCGTGCTTTATTTTTTTCAGTAATTGCAATGTGCATGTTGATTATGTCTAGCTGTGAAAACCAGATGCAGCTGCCAGATATAAGCTAATGGACAAGTATATTACAGGCAGAAGTACAATCTCTTGGGACTTAGAGAAATGGGATCAGACCATACTCACATCTGCAAACCATAACCGTTAATTTTAAACCTGAGGTTGATGGAGTTTTGATAACCTATGGCTTAAAGGGACATGAACACACCCAAGTGCTTGGAGCAACACACAAAGCTCTGGAGGAACTCAGCGGGTCAGGCAGCATCAATGGAGGGAAATGGACAGTCGATGCTTCGGGTCGAGACCCTTCACCTAGACTGGTGCTGGACTGACCAGCTCCTTTGTGTGTTGCTGCAGATTTCCAGTGTCTGCAGTTGCTTGTGTCCTGGAGTTAGGCCACAGACCAGCGTGATCTCATTGAAACAGGCTTGAGAGGCTCAGTGGTCTCCCTGTTTCTATGTTATGAAATGCTAACTTTTGTATTCCATAATATTTTACCAATTGGTTCTCTTCTTCTAAGACAGTCCCTCAAAGATGACTTCCACTCCGGTTTTGAGGGCTGGAAGATGTTTCTGCAGGAATTCTTTTAATGTGGGAGGGGTAAAATCAAGTGCGCTTTTGTCGTCTTGTCTGTGTGTGTGTGTGCGCACGCACGTGCGCAGCCAGAATGCTTAGAGGGTGGTGTCTGTGTGGCAGAACCTGACCTCCAGTTATCTTTGCTCCTGGACCAAGACCTCACTCTCTGTAAAAGTCTGTGGCTGTTGTGCAACCAATTGGTTACCTTTTAACCCTAGATTGATTGGCTAATACTGGAGGCAAAGAATCGGATTGACAAAAGAAGATGAGGTCTTCTTGAGGTTTGAGTGGATAAGTACATTCTGTGCCACGTTACCGCAGTCATCATTGTTCTGGCAGACACCAGAACTGGAAGTCAAGTAAAGGTTTCCTGTACAGGGATTTCTGCATCGTCCTGAGTGTGCTATAGTTAATTCTTCCTGTGAGAAGCCTTCTTTGCAAATAAACTAATCCTGAAATCAGAACAGTCATCTTGGTGGAATCAACTAATTAAATGGTAGAACTATATTTAAAGATTTGTAAATTCTGCACTATATTGTTTGTACTTCTCTTGATAGTCCTATCTGACTCTGAATAATCATTCCATTTTCTTAGATCCTGAAAATTGCTTAAAAATAAATCAGCTAGAGGTAATGAGAAAAAAAATTGTATCTTGCTACAGTGATACCAGGATTGTGTCTTGCGTGGAGGCCAAGTGAATTCATTCTGCATTTAGCCAAGTTGTGTTCAACTCTGGAGTTAGCCATGGAGACTTCAAGTTGTTTTTCATTGGCCTGGCTTGTGGCCTTTATTCATTGTTTAATTTTGTTGAAGGAATGGTTTTTCAGAAATTTCCAGTGTCATATTTACCAAATTGAAGAATGTAAAATGAAGTAACTATTGGGCATTGGAGTGAGACAGCTATTGTCTAGTAACAATGAATTAGTAATAGCTTGAATAAAGGAACACATTGTTTTCAGGATTGAGGGCTGCATTGTCTCAAATGTTTGTTTCTCTTCAGCATGACCGCCGTGCAGTCTGTGCTAAAGATTGTGAAGATTTATTTCCATAAACAATTAAAAATAAAGCCAAGTGCAGTTTCTGTATTTATTGTCCTGAAGTGCAGACTTTATCTCGAGTATTAATTGATTGCAAATGTTGTCTGCAGTGAATTTCAATACAGTGGCAACTGTTTCTACATAAAGTATTTCTTTGTATTTTCAACACACTGATCTTCAGTTTTTTTTTGTTTAATAAACACACTCGACAATTTGCTGCATAAGTAATTATTGGCTTTGAGGTTATTCAACATGTATTTCCAGGGGTAACATTCCTTGGAAGTGATAGAAAGAGCTAGATATTGAGCCTGAAAATGATAGATAAATATCCCCTGTCATTTGAAAACAAACAAGAGGTTTCCTTAATGAATGCCTGAAGCAAGGTAAAAGCCTGGTACACACAAAAATGAAGCCTCTAACACCAATTTAAAGTCTACTCACCAACAAGTGGTTTTCCCTGAAAAGGGAACTACCCTGTGCTTCATTCAAGGACACTACTTCCACAGAATGCTCAGAGCAATTGCAAGACAAGTCTATGCTTCCGTGATTGCAGACTCTCAGTCCACCACACCCCTCACCCCCAACCTCTCCACCTCCTGCTCTCTTTGACACCAGGCTCCACTGAGCCTCATAGCCTCTTGCAGACTCCCAGTCCATTTACAAGATGACCTATGTGATGTTAGAAAAGGCCCAATTTGTTCTTGGTCCACTCCGCTCTTTGTAAAAACAAAGTAATTGGTAAAGTGGTTTATTATTGTCACATGTACCGAGGTACATGAGAAGGTTTTGTTTTGCGTGCCATCCATACAGATCATTTCACCACATCAGTACATCCAGGTAGTACATGGGAAAAGAAATAACAGAATGTACGGTGCAGACAGACAATAAGGTGCAAGGCCATGATGCGGTAGATTGTGAGGTCGAGAGTCCGTCTTATTGTACAAGAGGTCCATTCAATAGTCTCATAACTGGCATAGGAGTTCCCCTTTAGCCTGGTGGTACATGCTTTCAGGCTTTTGTATCTTCTGCCCGATGGGAGGGGGGAAAAGGGAAAATGCCCAAGATGGGAGGGGACTTTGACTATGTTGGCTGCTTTTCTGAGGCAGTGAGAAGTACAGACAGAGTCTGTGGAGGGGAGGCTGGTTACTGTGATGTGCAGGGCTGTGTCCACAACTCTCTGCAGTTTCTTGTGGCCTTGGGCAGAGAGCAGTTGCCACACCAAGCCGTGATACATCTGGATAGGATGCTTTCTATGGTGCATCTATAAAAATTGCTGAGGGTCAACGGGGACATGCTGAATTTCCGTAGCCTCCTGAGGAAGCAGAGGTGCTGCTGCATTTTCTCAGCCTGGTCTATATAGTTGGACCAGGGCAAGCTGTTGGCGATATTTACACCAAGGAACTTGAAACTCTCAACCATCTCCACCTCAGCATCGTTGATGTAAACAGGAGCATGTGCACTGCCCCGATTCCTGAATTCAATGATCATCTCTTTTGTTTTGCTCACATTGAGGGGAAAGTTGTTGTCATGATACAAGTTTGGGGCTACGCTGTACATATGACCTTGAATGAACATTGGGACAAAGCAGATTTGAATGAGTTTGCCACATAAATATCGTGATCCAGGAGCAGCCAGAGATGAGCAAGTCCACGCACCCAATGTTTAATTCTACAAAAATTCCAGAGGGCTTACACAGTGTCTGGAAATGGAGTTCATCCTCTTTTGCAGTAAACCTGGTTCGTCAATTCCAACGCACAGGTATGCAAGAGGCCGCAGAGAGTAGTGGACGTAGCCCGGTCATGAGCACAGCCCTCCCCACCACTGACAGCGTCAACAGGAGGTGCTGCCTTAAGAAGGCAGCATTTATCATCAAGGATCCCACCACCTGAATCATGCCGTCTTCTCGCTGCTACTGTCAGGCAGGAGGTACAGAAGCCTGAAGTCCCACACCACCAGGTTCAGGAACAGCTACAACCATCAGGTTCTTGAACTGACTTGCACAACCCTAACCCCTACGTCAGCAATGGAACACTATGGACCACCTCTTGCACTGCCATGAACTTGTCTCTGATTGTGTTTTTCTTTTGCACTAATTTCTTGTTTTTCACAGTTTTTTTCACGTCACGGTCTTGTACAATCTATGTATAATTTACATTGTGTGTTGTCCAATAATGGAACAACTGAGTGAGGTAGAATTGAGAGTCTGAGAATGTAGCAGCACCACTGGGAAAGGCTGTGAAACGATCTAACTTGTGCATGTGCAATTTATGAACAAAGGGCTGTGCAAGTAGGTCTAATTTTTGAGCAGAAACCCAGTCAATGAAACAATAGTTTATTCTGGTATATTTCCCTGTTCTCTCTCCTGCCCCCACATTCCACCCTTGTTTGATTACCTCTGTAGAACAGTGACCACCCCCCCCCCCCCCCCATGCCATCTCATGGCCTTCTCTCAGACTGTTGCAAACTGGTGCTGGATTAAGAGGGAGGGGAGGCTAAGTGCTGGCCAGCAAACCTGGCATGTCCTTTTCTTCTTGATACCTGCTTTATTTCAGACTTTCAGCAACTGGAGTACTTGAGAGTTGCATCTATCTCCATAAAGGAGGAAGGGTCTGTCATAATGGATTCCAGAATGATGAGATAGCATGGGGGAGGATGCAGAGGAGATTTACAATGATGCTGACAAGACTGGAGAGATGTGGTAATTAAAAAGAAGGGTGAGCCTGCAGTTGTTTCCTTTGGAACAGAGGAGGCTCACTCAAGGTGTATAACATTATGGGATGTCTAGATAGCATGAGCAGAAAGGGTCCATCTCCCATGAAGGCATTGACAAAAACTAGGTGTCATAGATTTGAGGTAATGATTAAAGAGGATTTGAGGAAGAAACTTGGTGACAAGGATAGTGCTGAGGCAGCAAATCCTCTTCACATTTGGGAAAAATACTTGGGTGATCACTCAAAGTGCCTAACTTGCAACTCCACAGACTGAGCACTGGGATGTGGGATCTCTCCCAAGTGTAGGCACGGTAAACCAGACGGCCTCATTCTGGAAACTTCTGTGAGCCTGCATACGTGGCCGATGTTTGTCTCGGAGCGTGTCTCTGGTTGAGACGCTGTCGTGAGAATTGGAATTACGGGGGCCTGTGAAATAGGTCAGGACTTATTTTGCAGTCTGTTTAACTTCTGAACATTTGATTCAAATTGAGGCATCTTGCTTCACGGTGTAAGAATCCTTCAATCTGATTGGCTGCTCAGCCATCTCAGTGACGTCACAGCTGTGGGATGTCAGGGGACCTTTTGAACTGAAGCCTAGTAGCAAGTGACATCAGTAAAAGGGAAGCAGAGCTATAGTGACTGAGCCAGTTTAATTTTTGGATAACCTAGTGACAGTGCAATTAATGGAGACTCCTACCGGTGGTTAATGGTGATAAACCCAAGCTGTGGTGAACACAAACTCTGCTGGAAAGTCAGAGTCCCTTTACAAACAGATATCGGGTGAATTATACGAAATAAACTTAAATAACTTGAAAACAAACAGGTTATTAATTATGTTGAAATACTTAAAATATTTATGTAGACATAATGCACAGAAGAAATTATAAATATGTTAACCGTAAATCCTGGTTCTTTGGAGAGTTCCACTGTTGTTTAAGAGGATACTCACATAACTGCATGTCACCTCCTTTAGTAGTTAAGATATATAAAGTAATTTGAAAAAGAGATGCAGTTAAATTCACTGTACCTTTTTGGAAAAGTGGAGAAATATATCTGATAAGATACCAATTGGTATCATTCAATTGATGAATTATTCACTGTACTTGAAGCGAAGGTGTATGTTTTCATATATACAATCCAATTCCAACAAGTCAGTAACAAGTTTATAATCTACTCATTTTGAGAGCAAAAGCCTTGCCGATCACTTCAATCCTGAACCGTAGCCTTGAAGTCCTTTTTACTGTAATTTGTTTATAACATGCTCCAGTTTTGGCCACAGTCTGTAACCACACAGCAGCTGTGAGATGAGAAGTTCTTCCCCTTCTCTCTATGTCAAACAGAATTGGCAGACGGTTTCTGACCTGACAAATTTGCAAACTTATTTTGTGTTTTGACAGCTCACTTCTTTAATACGATAATTGAAGAAAGCAAATAATTTTGTTTCATTTTCTAAAGAAATGAAGATATTTGCAAGACCAGCATCTATTGTTTATCCTGAATTGCCCCCTCCTGAACTGAATGCCTTGCCAGGCCAATTCCGAAGACAGTTTAGGGCCAAGCTCATTAGTAGTTGTGGAGTCATAAATGGACCAAGCAGGATGAGGATGGCAGATTTCCTTTCCTTAAGGACGCCTGTAAAGCTCTTTTGCCCAATAATTGAACAATTTGGACAGGTACATGGATAGGAAGGATTTGGAGGGATATGGACCAAATGCAGGCAAATGGGACTAGCTTAGATGGGCATCTTGATCAACATGGATGAATTGGGCTGAAGGGTCTGTTTGCATGGTACATAACTCTATGACCCTCAGCCTGAGAGAGCAAACAGAGTCAGACAGTATGGAAAAATGCCCTTTGGCCCAGTATGTCTATGCTGACCTTCTGTTACCCATCTACACTAATCCTATTTACCAGTGCTTGGACTGTAGCCTTCTTTTCAGGCATGGTAGTGTACTGGTTAGCGCAGCACTTCACAGCGCCAGCGACCTGGGTTCAATTCGGGCTGCTGTCTGTAAGGAGTTTGTACGTTGTCCTGGTGCCTGTGTGGGTTTCCTCCGGGTGCTCCGGTTTCCTCCCATATTCCAAAGACGTACGGATTAGGAAGTTGTGGGCGTGTTATGTTGGCGCCGGAAGCGTGGCGACACTTGCGGGCTGCCCCCCAGAACACGCTATGCAAAAGATGCATTTCACTGTGTGTTTTGATGTACGTGTGACTAATAAGGAGATCTTATGCCTTACCAACTCAGTTTAACCTTCAGTTTAACATCACAGCTGAAAGATGGCACATGAATTATTGCTGTCTTCTCTTAGTACTGCACGGAGATGTCAGGCTTAATTTTGTGCACAGATCTCTCAAGGCAGTCTTGAACCCATGGCCTTAAATCGGAGCTTAGAGTGTTACCAACTGACTGCTGTCACAGAAGTAGGATTTAATATATAGTAGACATAAAAGTATTGTTCCATATTTAATAGACAACATTCTATCAAAGGACATATTCATATGCTATTACAGCGTCAGCGACCCGGGTTCAATTCTGGCTGCTGTCTATAAGGATTTTGTATGTTGTCCCTGTGTCTGCGTGGGTTTCCTCCGGGTCCTCTGGTTTCCTCCCACATTCCAAAAATGTACGGGTTAGGAAGTTGTGGGCATGCTATGTTGGTGCTGGAAGCATGGTGACACTTGCAGGCTGCCCCCAGAACACTCTATTGCAAAAGATGTATTTGACTGTGTTTCGATGTGCGTGTGACTAATAAAGAAGTCTTATCTTCAGAGAGTTAGCGCAGGTCTGTCTTCTCTCCATTGCTTTGAATTGCCTTCTCCTCCATCTTCACCCCATTCATTCCTCAGCTCAGCAAGTAATTCTGACTTAATCATCATTTCCACTGGTGGAAGAATCTTAAGTCAGGGGAACGCAGTTACAAGATGAGTGGGCAGTCATTTAAAACTGAGGAGTGTAGGAATTTCTTCATGCAGAGGGTGGTGACTGTCCAGAATTCTCTGCCCTGGAGAGTTGCGGAGGCTGGATCACTGGAGGACGAGGGGGTTGCTGGACATTTGGGAATTGAGGGCTGTGGGGAATTGCATAGGAAGAGGATGAGGCTGAGGGCAGATCAGCCATGATTATATGGAACGGTGAGGCAGGCTCAAGGGTGGCTTATTACTGCTCCAACTTTCATGTATTCTTGTACAACTTCACCTGTGCTCCCAATCTATTCCTGAGTCACAGGTCCAATGCAGGGGACCACACGTCTTTGCGTGACTTGATCACTGCAAGCTGTGTTCACACTAGATCACTGACAGGGCCTGTGCAGAATGAACAAGCGGGCACAAATTAGATAATCTACTTCCAGTGCTTCAATTGCTCTGAATTACCAATAAAGTGAGTGAAACACAAAGTGAGTGACTTAACACAAGAGAAAGGCATTAGGATTGACTTGTCAGTGGGTTAATTGCTGTTTCCTTCAGTGATTACCCAACTGAGTACCACAGAGGCCTGTTCTAACTTCGGTCATGTGAGCTGCTTCAGTGTGAAATCATCCACATTTGTACTAGTCCCCTGAGTGCCAAATCACCCCCAGTCATCACATTTCTTTATCACAATTCTTCCACCTTTCCTTATACCCTCAATAGATTAAGATTAAGATCTTTATTAGTCACATATACATCAAAACACACAGTGAAATACATCTTTTGCGTAGAGTGTTCTGGGGGCAGCCTCCAAATGTCGCCACGCTTCCGGCACCAACGTAGCATGCCCACAACTTCCTAACCCGTATGTCTTTGGAATGTGGGAGGAAACCGGAGCACCTGGAGGAAACCCACGCTATCACGGGGAGAACGTACCAACTCCTTACAGACGATGATCAGAATTGAACTGGGGTCGCTGGTGCCGTAATAGCATTACGCTAACCACTACACTACCGTGCCTGCCCCTAGTTGTCTGATTGGCTACATCCTTGGATATATTTGATCATCCAACAACAAAGAGCAGGCTACCTGGTCAATTATCTCCTTGTTGTTTGTGGGATCTTGCTGTGCTTAAATTACAACCATGTTTCTTAACTTACAATGGCAATTATACTTTAAGAAAGCACCAGTTGGATTGTAAACCACTTTACAAAACTTTTTCTTTTAATTTTACATGGAAAATAAAGCATATGTTTTCAGTTATACTGTTTTCCAAATCTCCTTCATTTGACTTCTTTAAACCATAGGACAGAGCAGGGAAAGACTAATCAGTTCCAGTCTGTCCTGTGCAGTTTGGGCACCAATGGTAAATTGGTGTATTATTATCATGTACCAAAGTACAGTGAAAAACTTTGTGATTCCACAAAGAAGTTTCTTTGCTACCTGTACACGGAGTTAACATCCAATGGGGTACAAAACCCAAACAAAAGAATGCTAGGCAAAGTTAGGGAAAAAGGCTCCCTGGGAGCACATTGAGCACGTTAATTCTTCCTGAGACACAGTTAGAGGGGCTGAAGGTTAAGAAATCTGTGCTTGGAAATTGAGTTGGGCCTTTGTCAGAGTGCTAAAGCATTGTGTGTGTGACGCTGGTGTCCAGCTGGGCCCCTTTTGAAGAGTGTGCACGGCGCAAGTGTAACATCCATCTTAAAGGATGCAGTGAATCACAACCTGCACTGGACCCAGTGGGAGCAGCGTCGCTGTAACACGGCTGCTTTGCTGTATGGCACTTGGAAATAAATCGTCATCCATCAAAGGCACGTTCCCCTGACGGTCAGGCATTAGCAGCACGTGGTCTGTCAAAGGATGTTTGCTGTGGTGAATTCCTGTGCCTCCTCCCCAAGGGTCAGCGACCCACTCAAGGTCAGCTGCCTCACCCCACTCGATGCTCCTATGGTACCTGCGGGATGGTTATTGAAGAGATCTGTTGAAACCCTTCTGAGGCAGAAAGTGAATTGTGAAATGCCTGTGCTACTTTTGAGAGCCATTTTGGGTTCGATACCAAGCAAGGTGGGGATTCATGCTGTGTATCACTGAAGTAATATTTTAGTTGGAGAGAGAAAATGATAAATGTGGAAAAGAAAGATGTTATAATTTCTGTTTAGCTCTGCTTAATAATCATGGGTGAAGCATATTTTCTAAGAGTCAGGGCAGCTGTGTGGTCCTGTGCGAGTGGGAATGTCAAATTATTGTTTTTGGTACAAAACCAGATGGTGATAACTTCAACTTTCATAAGTTAAAAGTTAACCCAAGAGAACTGTCATCACAGTAACTTTGTGTCCAGAATTGAAAAAATATGATACTTCTGATCTCGTTACAGAGTTTAATGGATTTTGTTTGACGTTGCTTTGCTTTATATATGACTAATCTTAAATTGAATGCATTATTTGAACAAATCGGATATTTATGCATCACTGCCTCAAGGCTTTTTCAGCTTTCCAATTAAAATCCAAATATTAGATTACTTTAGTCAGATGGTTCTATCATTGATATGATATACAAGGCTGTTACAACAATCTCACTATTAATAAGTTTCTCTTGAATGTTGAATACATAAGTAATCAGTAAATTGATTTTTGGTAACAAACGTTAATCTGAAGTTAATTCACAGAGTGCAGTAGTAACCATTGTATTCTCTCTTGCCTTTCAGCATGTTTGTTCCGATACAATGGACTATCATTTGTCTACCTCATCTTCCTTCTCCTTATTCCACTCTTCTCTGAACCTACAAAAAAGACGATGCAAGGTAAGAAATTTTGTATCGAGCTGCATCGGTGAAAGCAAAGGTTAACGTTTGTGATATTACCCAGTTAAAAGTTGGATTTTTCATTCATTGGCTGTAGATAGTTGGGAAAATCTAGTACTAAATTGCATTGTCTGTTTGAAAATATTCAATAAAAATCTAAACATGTATTGCTATATAAAATTCATTTATTGTAAATAATGGTGTTTTGTTGCTTGAAGAAAATGTCATCTCCAAATTGGTTATGACAAAATTAATATGAATGCTTGGGTATTTATATTTCTTCATTATGTTTCAGTAAATTGTAAATTACTGTCCTGAAGTATCCTGAGCAAAGAACACCCACCTATCCTGTGCTGACCATAACCATTTGTAGTGGTTGCAATCAGTATAGTCACTGGGCGGTATCTCTGTTGATCAAGAGCATGAAGCTAGGGCCATGAGCACTGCGTAAAGATCAGTGGGATGAATCTCAACCTCACCACAAGGCTGAGGTTCTGTAGCTTTGTTTAGCTGTGTTATTGAATGGATATATCCAAGTCACGTTGGTTGTCAGTTAATTGGCTACTGTGAATTACCCCTCGTGTAGGTAGTGAAGGAAGATCAGACGGCGCTGATGGGCATGGAGGAGACTTGGTTCCTGAGAAATAAGTGGGGGAATGGCATTGAAGAAGTTGCCTTGAGAGCTGGCATAAGGTCAATGGGCTGAATGGCTTCCTTCTAAGTTGTAAGAAATTGTGGGAAAAAAAAAATATGAAGTGGGCTCCAGGGTGCTGCCAGAGGGAAGGAAGGTAACTTACTTACATCCTTCTGTTCAGCTTCATTTGAAATCATGAAATTAAATCATTGCCTTTGGTACACTTGTGTGGCAGCAGGAATATCAAGGAACAAGCACTTTAAGGATGGATTTATTGCACTTTCAACAGCTAGTAATTTTATCCTAGGTCTTACTGCTCTGGCCCAGTGCTTTAATTTTGCGTGTGCTTCATGCATTAATTCCTGCTGGAGGAAGGACTGGTTTTCCGACTGAATGAGAGACTTAATCAGCAAAATAGGAATCTGTAAAACTTTTTTGTAGCTTTACTGCCTAATGTTGGTGGTATCATTCATTCAAGCCACCATGGTCAAATGAGTTTCTGTTAATTCTGAAATGGATAATGTCTTTGAGGGGGCACAGGAATGGAACAATTAAAGATCTTGCCTCTAAACCCCACAGATAAGGAATTAGGTTGGATATCAGAAAGCTTTTGTCTCCACAGAGCATCATTTTCTGGAACAAAGTTGAGAGATATGTAATAAAAACAGAAAATGCTGGAAACTGTCAGCAGGTCTGGTAGTATCTGTAGAGAGAGAAACGGTTAATAGAAATCTGTCTTATGAGGATAGGTTGAGCGAGCTAGGGCTTTTCTCTTTGGAGAGGAGGAGGATGAGAGGTGACATGATAGAGGTGTACAAGATGATAAAAGGCATAGATCAAGTGGACAGTCAGAGACTTTTTCCCAGTGCGGCAATGGCTAACGTGAGGGGACATAATCTTCAGGTGATTGGAGGAAGGTATAAGGAGGATGTTAGGGAGTGGTGGGTGTGTGGAATGCACTGCCAGCAGAGGTAGTGGGGGCAGATACATTAAGGACATTTAAGAGACTCTTAGGCACATGAATGATAGAAAAATAGGGGGCTATGTGGGAGGGAAGGGTTAGATAGATCTTAGAGCAGAATAAAATGTCGGCACGACATTGTGGGCTGAAGGGCCTGTACTGTGCTGTAGTGTTCTATGTTCTATATGTTGACAGTGGCGCAGTTGGCAGAGCTGCTGCTGCCACAGGGCCAAACAAACCTGGTTTCAACCCTGAACTCTGTGGCATTTGCACGCCCTCCCTGTGACCCCTCGGGTTTCCTCCGGGTGCTCTGTTTCCCTCCCACGTCCCAAAGACGTGCGACTTGGCAGGTTAATTGGTCACAGTAAATTGACGTTCATGTGTAGATGAGTGACTAAAATCTGGGAGGGGAGGTAGTTGATGGGAATGTAGGCAGAATATAAAAAAAAATGGGATTAACGTAGGATTAGTGTAAATTGGTGGTTGATGGTCAGTGCAGACTTGGTGGGCTGAGAGGCTTCTTTCCGCGCTATGACTCTTCAGGTCAGAGGCCTTTCGTCAGACCCTGAGAGGTAAGTGGTGGGTATCCTTTGTGCACCTCTGCTGCGGATGCAGGATGAAGAACTTCCCATTTGACAAAAGCACCTGGAGCACTCACCACGTCACTCTCTTATATCAAAGGAACTATAAAGGGCCGACATGGTAGTGTAGCAGTTAGCGTAACGCTATTACAGCGCCAGTGACCCGGGTTCAATTCTGGCTGCTGTCTGTAAGGAGTTTGTACGTTCTCCCCGTGTCTGCGTGGGTTTCCTCCGGGTGCTCCAGTTTCCTCCCACATTCCAAAGACGTACGGGTTAGGAAGTTGTGGGTGTGCTATGTTGGCGCCGGAAGCGTGGCGACACTTGCGGGCTGCCCCAGAACACTCTACGCAAAAGATGCATTTCACTGTGTGTTTTGATGAACATCTTATAATCTTACATCTAATCCGTGATGGGGCTGTCCTTCCCTCCTCATCCTCCTCATTCATACATTCATTGAGTGATAGCTGGCAGCCTCTCTCTTCCAGTCTTTCCATTGTTTTCACTGCGTAACCGTTCCTTGAGGGGCTTTAGTGGACAGCAGTCCTGTCTCTCACCTTCATTCTCTTGCTCCACAGATTGATGGACAGTGTTAGGTCCCAGGTATCAGACTGTCTTTCTACAGACCCAGTGCTCAATCAGAAAATCTGTTTCTTGCACACTCTTAATTCAGAAATCTTGGTTTTTTCGATAACTTATGGATGCTGCTTATCTGATGCTATGTGCCTGTGATGCTGCTGCAAGTAAGTTTATCATTGCACCTGTGCACACATGTACGTACTTGTGCATATGACAATAAACTCAACTTTGACTTTGAACTTGTCCTACTTTGTTCTGGCTCCCAAACATTCTTAATCCATTCTAAGGTTTGCCATCAGCTTTCTGGCATAAACCTTTTTCCCAGGATAGGGGAGTCTCAATGTAGAGGGCTTAGGTATGAGAGGGGGGAAATTTAAAGGGATCTGAGAGGCAACCTTTTCACACAGAGGGTGCAGAATATATGGAACAAGCTGCCAGAGAAAGTGGTAGAGGCGGGTACAATTGCAATGCTTAAAATACATTTGGATAGGTACGTGGATAGAAAGGTTTAGAGGGATATGGGTCAAACACGGGCAAATGAAACTAGCTCAAATAGGCAACTTGGTCGGTCAGAGTTGGGCTGCAGGGGCTGTATCCATGCAGTATAACTCTAGCTATTAATTCATTTACCTCTTCTACATATAGTACAACTAGGAAACATACTTCATTCCTGAAGTTCTGCTGTGGTCCTTGTGAAGTGAAATGGTTTGAAATGAAGTAGTAGAAATGCAGCGAGTAGAAGTGGTACCTCACAAGGCCAGTGACCCGGGTTCGATTCCGACCTCCTGCATGGAGTTTGTACATTTTCCCGGTAACCACTTGGATTTCCTCCAGGTGCTCTGGTTTCCTCCTGCGTTCCAAAGATGTGATGGGTTGGTAAGTTAATTGGCCACTGTAAATTGCCTTTGGTGTGTGGGTGAGGGGTAGAATCCAGGGAGGGGTGAGTTGTTGGGGATGTGCGGAGAATAAAATACAATTAGTGTAGGATTAGTGGTGCAAATCAGTATTTAATGGTCAGCATGGACAGTGAGCTGAAGGGCTATTTCCATGCTCTATGAAATCGGGATTTTAATTACCAAGCTGTCATGTGAGCAGAATTGAAAGAGAGGTGTGTTGTAGATGAAAAGATGCTGATCATAATCTCGGCCACCAGTCACTTTGAGTTTGTGAGGAGGATGTCTGGAGCATGCAGAGTGGCCATTTCAAAAGAGAATAGGACAGTTGGGTCCCTGTCCTATGTTGTCTGGAGTTTACAGCATTCGTTGTACAAAACCCTGTTCCAAACTCCACCTCGCAGAGTTGCAAGTGCTTGGTAAATAAACCTGCTGTTGCTTAATTCCCAGCACACAATTCTTTAGCGATATTGCTTAATGTTTGGCTGATTTTAGCAGAACTCCAGGAAACCGGGAATGAGTGAAACAGCACGCTCAGCAACTCTCAAACCTGAAGTAAACCTGAGTTGAATCCCTCAATAGGACAACAGTTTCTATATCGTCATGGTTTCTTGCGCTAATGAATTAAACTCAGAGTGTGCATGTGCAATTATTAATGTTCTCCAAGGATCTTGTTAAATCCGTAGACTTTAAGCCGCAGGAGAACTTAGGCTCAAACTGTGCAACAGGATAACTTGAAATATAATCTTACTACGTTATAGGCAGCTTGTAAGAAGTGGTTGATTGGTGAAATGTAGTTATTGTGAGTTTGTTCTTGTCCATGCATTTATATGTTATAGAATGTGTCTACAGTCTGCTCAGGAAGCCTGTGCAGTTTAAATACTTCATCAATTAAGACTTTAACTCAATATGGTCGCAAGGAATTGGAGCAGTCTATCCCCCATCTGAATATTTCTTTTATTAGTGGCATTGCCAATTCTGCCAATGTTAAAATTAACTAGAAGTGGTGAGACTGGTCAGCCCATTTGGCTGAGACAATAGTCTCAGTCATAGGCTTTTGCCTCTGGTTCACATCCAATATTGGGAAAGGAAGTGAAAACATTCATTGACAGCTGTTTAGGATCTTAAGTGAACTCAGTTTTGGCAGTCGCAATCTAGTTCTCACTTGACTTGAATCCACATTGCAACACTGCTTAAATTCATCACCAAACACTGAGCTTCATAACGGCTAGCTCTGTCAGGGTACAGAGAATGCATAATTGCTGATAAACACACAGTTAATTCGCCAAGAAGTGTTATGCTTAACGAGGAATTCTGAATAAAAAGCAAGTGGGAATGGCACATTGAAACTCTAGCCCCTAGATTAGAGTTCTGCTTTGATCAGGTGTCCAGACTCAGTTGGAGATCGAGTCAGTGTTTTTTATGAGATTGAAGTGAAGGCTATACTATGGGGATGGTTGAAAGAATCAGCAGTTGCATTAGACCACAAAATGTTACTTAATAAAACAGAGAAAATATTTCCTGATCATTAAGGTCAGTGGCCACAAACAGAACAGATTCAAGACCCCCTCAGGAAAATCAGTTCAGTGTCCTGCAGCCCGACTGGTACCACTTCTCTGTGAAGTTGTTTTATGACAAGACTTGTAACCCGAAGAGAAGGGAGTGATAGTTTAAATACAAATATCGTAAAGTGTTTGAAGAAAGTCTGAAGCGGTTCCTGTCTGTTTAGGATGGGTTGGATTTGGTGGACTCTTCACCTATCTAGAGTTGGGAATTTGATCAATGGAACTCTCAAAGCTTCAGAGACATTTAGTCATATTGTCAGTTTCACTGCACAGTTCTAACACTGGCATCTGTTATTAATTTTAGTTGGTGGTTTTATGAAAACATTTTTTATATATTTGGAGGTTATTTTTCTTCATAGAGAACCTTAAAATGCCTCTTTCACCACAAATCCAACTGCACTTTATCCTGGAATATTGGCTGACTTGTGTTCCTCCTGATCAGTCTGTATTCCCATTTTTTTTATTCCCAGTTTTTCTAAATAAATCTGGAAGCTGGATCCAATAGCAGTTCAGAGCACTTTGCAAAAATGAACAATTGTTTCGGCTGAATCAGGCGTTAAATAGTTTAGTTCACGGAACTTTTCAGGATAGAAGGGGCAGGGGAGAGCCAACAGATAGAGTGATGGTAATTATGGAAATCGCATTCTGGAATGATTGAATATAATTAACCATTATTAATCACCAATGTAAAAACAGATTAACTCTTCTGAGTGCCAATTGCTTTCAAGACCTGGGTGTTTGATATCTGTGAAGATTCATTTTCTTCAGTGCCTTTCTCATCAGCAATGGGGCACCGATACTATAGAGAGGGTGGCAAATTTCAGTGGAACCAGTGTAGCAGTTAGCGTAATGCTTTACAGCGCCAGCGACCCGGGTTCAAATCCGACCACTGTCTGTAAGGAGTTTGTATGTTCTCCCCATGTCTGCGTGGGTTTCCTCTGGGTGCTCTGGTTTCCTCCAACATTTCAAAGACGTACGGGTTAGGAAGTTGTGGACGTGATATGTTGGCACTGGACGCGTGGCGACACTTGTGGGATGCCCCCAGAACACTCTACACAAAAGGTGCATTTCACTGTGTGTTTCGATGTACATGTGGCTAATAAAGATATCTTATCTTATTTTGGAAATGTAGTATAACACACAGCCCACTACATCTAGTGCTGGTGTGCAAGCATGAGTTTCTGGGTTTTGGTCTTCGATCAGCTCCAAAGCCCATGTCCCACATCCTATCCACGTACAGTATCCAGAGAGGCTGGACTGTGTTTCCAAGTCATTGGCCAACCAATTGCTGCTGCTGCTACTGTTGGCTTCTTCATCCATGGATAGGTCAAAGTCGTGTCTATTGTCATATGCACAAGTATGCTCAGGTACAATGAAAAACTTACTTGCAGCAGCATCACAGGCACATAACATCAGAGGCACAACATTCACAAGAAAAACATAAATTATACAAAACTATACAAGAAAGAGCACAATTAGAACGTATAAAAAACGATGTCCATTGTAGTGCAGGAGGTGATTTAGCCCAGTGGGGATGGGCAGACTGACTATCCCAAATTACTTCTGAGGGCAACATGCTTCCTTCCAGGAGTATGTAACCAGGCAAATCATTTTTTTATATCTAGGAGTTTATAACACTTATATATTCAGATTACTATCAAACAATAACTCGCCAATGATGGTTTCCTTATTTGAAATGCAGTGAACTATGATTGATGTTCTTAGATATTTGGCAGCATAGTTTGCTTAAAATCGCATGATAAGAGTCTGGAATCCAAACAGCACCTTATCATGTGTATTAGAATATCCACTGTTAAACATTTCTGTGCAAGTATGCTTAAGTTTGTGTTTTTTACGTTCATCTTTCTAAACTTCCTCTACATTTTTATCCTTATCTCCTCTCCAAGTTATATTTAGCCACCTTGTACCTAAATTTATTCTTAACAAAATAATCACACAGCTCTGCATTTAAGGCAGGATTGAAACATCATATCACAGAAATCTGTTCCATAAATTTGCGATTATAAATTGGGTGAAAATGATATTCTGCTGTGCTTGGAGAACTTTAAAACTTGTGATGAAAACCTTGCTTGTTTACTTGTTACTTTCCGAATCTATGTATAGTTTAATATGGAGTGTGGTTATAGGTACATTCTTTGGTTCCAATGAAACAAACAAATGTAATCAATGGGAATTATGCTTCAAATTTGAAGATAAATGTACATTAAAGTACTGAAAAAAATGGTAAATCAAAGTGTAACCCCACCCCAATACCTTTGATTGTCTGTGCCCCTCTTAGCCCTTACCCTAAACCTATGCTCTCCAGTTTTAATCACGTTTGCCTCAGGGAAAGGTTTCCTATGACCTACCCTGCCTAAGCATTGGACCTCTGGATTGCGCAAGGGTTCTGTTCCTGAGAACTGTCCATAAACTGAATTTAACATAAGTTGGAAATGAACAATTACCCCCAAAATCCTAATGGGAAATCTTTAGCCTTGGGGACTGATTTGCAAAGAGTAGTCTGGGCAAGGCCAATGTAGATGATAGAAGTTGTTACCAGCAAGTGAACTGTGACAAACATTTGTCTGAATCCAGCCCAGATGGAGTGACGGGGGGAGCTTATCTAATCAGCAAAAAAAAACTATCAGCAGTTTAATCAAAGAAAGTGTGTGCTAATGAGAGATGGCTCAGGGTTTGTAATGTATGATCTTACCTGAAGGCAGGATTGGAGGAGGCACTGGCTTTTTCTAAGGAAGATCTCTTCATTGTTTTGTGGTGAAGAGATTTGAATCATATACCTGAGAGTAGAGTCTGGGAGAATTTATGGAAAACTGGATTTTCCTAAGTCAGGATATCCTTATCCGGGGGACCCCCAGTATGCCATCATTTTGGAGACGTCCATCAGATTCCCCCTCAGCCTCCTCCAACCAAAGAAAGCACACCCAGCCTCTCCTCATAATTGGAATGCTCCATCCCAGGTAACATCCTGGTGAATCTCCTTAGCGCCATACTCCTTCCCAATGAGATAAACAACAGTCTTCAACCTTGGCTTTGCATAAAGTACAAAAGCAAGGAGCGCTATGAAGAACAGATGTGAGGGGCTGAATGGCCGACTCCTGTGGAAAGACGCTGCAGATGCTGGAATCTGGAGCAATGAACAATCTGCTGGAGGAACTCAGTGAGTCAGGCAGCATCTGTGGGAGGAAAGGAATTGTCGACCTTTCGGTCGAAACCCTGCATCAGGACTGAGAGTGGACATACTTCCCTTCTCTTTATACCGGCCATCTCCCCTCTCCACTCTCAGTCCTGATGCAGGATTTTGACCTGAAACATCGACAATTCCTTTCCTCCCACTGATGCTGCTCGACCCACTGAGTTCCTCCAGCAGATCATTTGTTGGCCTACTCCTGTACCTTCCTTCTAATGCTGGAGAAGAAATAAGGCCTTGGGTTGATTTTGGAGCATCCCATTTCCAGGAAAGATACAAACTTCTTGGAAAAGTTGAGTGTAGATTATTACCAGAGATGAAAAATGCCAGGTTTCATGCAAGATTTGGGGCATTCTAGTTATTTCCACCAGAGTTTAGATAGTTTAGTTTGTGACCTTACTGGATATTTGAATGGGACAGATTAGGGCAGGCATGGTAGTGTAGCGGTCAGTGTAACACTTTACAGCATCAGCGACATGGGTTCAATTCCGGCCACTGTCTGTAAGGAGTTTGTACGTTCTCCCCGTGTCTGTGTGGGTTTCCCTCCGGGTGCTCTGGTTTCCTCCCACATTCCAAAGACGTACGTGTTAGGAAGTTGTGGTCATGCTGTGTTGGCGCCGGAAGCGTGGCGACACTTGCGGGCTGCCCCCAGAACACTCTACGCAAAAAGACGCATTTCACTGTGTGTTTCGATGTACGTGTGGCTAATAAAGATATCTAAATCTAATCTAAGCTGCCTCAGTACTCCTCACTTGGAATGGCCATGTTATTCCTGTGCTTTTGTCAGTGGTGTGTGGATGCAGGGGGCTGGCTGCATCCCAGACCTCAGTCGTATGGTCCAGACGGTACCTGGGGTTCAACTGGTGCTGCAAGAAGGACCCAGCCTCAATACTCCCCTGACAGCCTTTGACAGCCGGCAGGGGGAGGAACTTTGCTGGCTGTGAAAATTATTGTTGATGTCAGAGACATTTAAAAACCATTAAAATTAAACAATTCAAAAAAAAAGTAAGAATATTTAAAAATTAAAGAATGTAAAACATAGACACAAATAATTAAAAATATTAAACAAAAGCAAAATAATTCATAAAAATAACATGCCTTCCTCTTTGTTTCCTAATACTTTCCCTACAATCTGATTGAAATCAGTGATGCCTTGGACCTTGTGGCAGGTCTGACTAGCCCAGGTCTGAGGGGCAAGCCACCAATCCACTGAATCTGTCAGTAAGTCTTGCCACATCTGGTTTGCTGGTGTGCACAGAACTCCGGGAATTATGTCAGTTCAAGTGTTAATCATCAGTGGCTCTGAGTGGAGCCATGTGGCACAAAGCAACATGGGTGCCATTATAAGTTCATGCTTACATCAATGGGAATAGACAAGATCAAGCAGTCAGCAAAGCAAACATGAGGACATGTTATCTTATCATGGTGCAGAAGGTGATGATCCCGGCCAGCTTCCGGGGACCATTAGTCCCATTCTCCCTCTCCTTATTTCCCTGTATTCCTGCTATTTATTCTCCTTCATACAAGTCCATCAACTTACCTTTGATTCTTTTTGCCATTGACCTACACTGAGGGCTTAACTTATAGCTGCCAATTGACCCACCCACACATCTTTGGGATGTGGGAGGTGACTCCAGCGCCCTGGGGTGGAAGCCTGTGCAGCCACAGGGAGAGCACGCACACTCCACACAGACAGCACCAACAGTCAGGATCGAACCTGGGTCGCTGGAGCTGTGAGGCAGTAGCATTTGCGGCTGCGCATAAATTCAAGAACTAATGGGCAAAAACTAAAACCTGTGGATGCTGAAAAAATACTGAAGCAAATAATTCTGTATGATCCATTGTTCAGATTGCACAGTTTAACTTCTTGTCTGTAATGAGTTATAGCATTTGTTACTTCCAAACAACCAATGAGTAGAGGTATTGGGCAGTCATAGGCTTGGAATGTTGGGGTGCAAGGTAGTCCTCTTGGGACCTGCTAAAAGCATTCCTGAACACCCAAGTGACAGGGATTGATGTAACACAGGAAAGCCTTGAAGCTTAAAGGAAGGAATAGGGCCAAAACTATTCTTTCTCCCTGCTGGCAAGTCTGAACATTTGAATGTGCCTGTGTTGAATAAAACTCAGTTATAAAACTGAGACGCAAGAGACTGCGGATGCCCCCCCGTCCCTTTCTCTCTCTTTCTAATCTATCCAGGCCCTCTCACGTACCCTTCTCTCCAACCCTGCCTCCAGCCCCCTGTCTCCCAGTTTCTTTCTCCTCCCCATCTACTCTATCTGGCCATCACCCACACACTCCTCCCACTGGGTCCCCTGTCCCCTCCCCTCTCCCCCACACTGTTCCCATCTTCCCACTGTACCTCCTTTATCTGTTCCCCTTCGTGTTCCTTACTCTGCAGATTCCATAATCTGCAGCCCTTTGTTACCTGTCATCTCCCAGCTTCTACCTTCGTCTCCACCCTTCCCTCCCACACCTCAGTCCATCAACCTCTCCTCACCTGGATCCACCTATCGCTTGCCAGTTCTTGGCCCACCCCTCCCCGTCACCTCCTTATACTGGCTACCTCCCTTCTACTCTTTCAATCTAGGTGAAGGGTCACAACCTGAAACGTCGACTGTCCATTTTCCTCCACAGATATTGCCTGCCCCGTTGAATTCTTCTAGCAGCTCGTTTCTTGCTCAATTATAAAACTGTCGGAAAAGATCAGTGTAACCTATGATTGAAAACTAAATTAAGCCATCTCTCATAAATAAAAATTGAACTATCATTTACAAATGAGGCCATCTCTCATTAATAAAAATTGGATGAGGGTGCAAGATCGATGGCATTTTAAGTGGAATTAATATCTTTGAATAAACTGATGTATAAGTGAAGGATAGCTAGTCTTCGTAGATTGCTTCCACTATGATGAAAGGACCATTGCTTCCTCCATTTCTGACTATTTTGTCCCCACCCTTCCCACTTACTACACACTAGGGAAAAGTTGGGCAGGCTAGGACTTTATTCCTTAGAGCGGAGGAGACTGAGAAGTGACCTTATAGAGGTGTATAAAATCATGAGGGGCATAGATAGGGTGAATGCACTCAGTCTTTTTCCCCAGAGTTGGGGTATCAAGAACTAGAGGGCATAGGTTTAAGCTGAGAGGCGAAAGAGTCGAGAGGAACTTGAGGGGCAACTTTTTTTGCACAAAGGGTGGTATCTATGTGGAATCAGCTACCAGAGGAAGTCGTTGAGGCAGGTACAATAACAACTTTTAAAAGAAAGTTGGACAGATACATGGATTGGAAAGATTTAGAGGGTTATGGGCCAAACGCTGGCACATGGGACTAGCTTGGGTGGGGCATCTTGGTCAGCATGGACCAATTGTTTCTGTGCTTTATGACTCTCCTCCTGCCACAGACTTCACCTGTACAAGTTAAAGTAGCTAACAAATATTTAAAGAAGTAAATATGATTTACTATAACAGGCAAATCATTAAGGAAATTAAGGGGCAGCAAGTGGTGATGGTAGTAGTTCTGCTGCCTCACAGCTCCAGTGACCCGGTTTCGATCCTGACCTCTGGTGCTGTCTGTGTGGAGTTTGCATGTTCTCCCTATTACTGTGTGGGTTTCATTGAGGTGCTCCAGTTTGTAGGTGGGTAGGTTAATTGGCCACTGTACATTGTCCCTGGTGAGTAGTGGGAATAAAATTGGATTAAGGTATTGATTTATTGTTGTCACTTGTACTGAGGTACAGTGAAAAACTTGTCTTGCATACTGTTCGTACAGATCACGCAGGCACGGTAGTGTAGCAGTTAGCGTAATGCTATTACAGCGCCAGTGACCCTGGTTAAATTCCCGCCACTGTCTGTAAGGAGTTTGTGCGTTGTCCCGGTGTCTGCGTGGGTTTCCTCTGGGTGCTGTGATCTCCTCCCACATTCCAAAGACGTACGGGTTACAAAGTTGTGGGCGTGCTATGTTGGTGCAGGAAGCGTGGCGACACTTGCGGGCTGCCCTAGAACACTCCACGCAAAAGATGCATTTCACTGTCTGTTTTGATGTACATGTGACTAATAAAGATATCTTAATTCATTACACAGTGCATTGAGGTAGTACAGGGTAAAAACAATAACAGAATATAGAGTAAAGTGTCACAGCTACAGAGGAAGTGCAGTGCAGGTAGACAATAAGGTGCAAGGTCACAACAAGGTAGATTGTGGGGTCCAGAGTCCAGCTCATCGTATAAGGGAACCGTTCAATAGTCTTATCACCGTAGGATAGAAACTGGTGGTATGTGCCCTTAGGCTCAAGTAACCAGGTGGTCAGGGGATCTCGGTGAGCTGAAGGGCCTCTTTCTGTGCCATCTGACATTGAACAGAACAAAAGTAATTTACAAAAAGGAACTTATTTTTCCTTTCACTTTTCCCTTTATATTCAGAGCCCCACAATTTCCTTGAGATCAGATTAGACCCTGCCTCAGGTCTAACTCAATATTGGATCTGAAAGCTGATCCCCAGCTGTAAATGCTGGGAGACTCCATAAGAGTGGTCTTTGTTGCTGTGTTGTGTAGGGGGCCCAGTGAGGGAGTGTCTTGACAAACCGTATCCCCTCTGCTGCCAGATAAGGGACCCAGGCTTGCTTCCATTTAAAGTGCTGCAATACTCATCCGATCTGGTCCTGAATGTGGAGATGGAAACATAGTTGGCACGTCTGGTCATTGACTCTTAGTCAGAACTGGAAAAATGAGATAACCACAGACACGAGAGACTGCAGATGCTGGAATCTGGAGCAGCACACAAAGGGTGGAGGAACTCAGCGGGTCAGGCAGCATCTGGACTGAATGATAGAGGGAAGATAGCCAGTATAAAAGAACTGGAGGGTAGGGATGGAACAAGAGGTGGCAGGTGATGGAATCAATTCCACGCTCCACCTTCCTCTCTGATCAGATTTCATCATCTTCGGCCCTTTGTCACCTCCACTCATCACCTCCCAGCTTCTGACGCCATTCCCACTCTCCCCACTTCCTTATCTGCCCATCACCCCCCTCTCACCTGGATCCACCAATCATCTGCCAGCTCTTGCTCCACCCCTTCCATTCACCTTTTTATACCTGCTATCTCTCCTCTTTCAGTCCAGGTGAAAGACCCAAAATATCAACTGTCCACTTCCCCCTGTAGGTGCTGCCTGACCCGCAGAGTTCCTCCAGCACTTAGAATAGGTTATCTCATTTCAGTTTTAAATTGCAGAGAGAGGGAATGGTGAAGAGGTTTACTTTTCAGTGGGTAACTGTCAGGGGTTCAGCTTGAGATTACTGAACCTCACTAGCAAATCCCAAGACATCCTGCTTACCACTGTTGCTGTCTGAGGATCACTGGTAGTTAGATACCTCCATGTAGTTGCAAAGGGTTAACCAGACTACTAGTGCAAAAAGCAGGGCATTCAACCCAACTACCATAGCTATGCATGGGCTTCCTCCCCTCCCACCCATCTAACTCCACAACCATACCCGTTATATGGTCCTAATGTGGGCAAATGGGATTAGTGTAGATAGGCAAGCAGTGGACATGATGGGTTGAAGGGCCTATTTCTTTACTGCACAACTCTATGACTCTCTCCCTCTTGTGCTTAGCTTTTCCCTTTGGTAGCATTTTCTTTTTACTCTGCAGTTAGAGCAGTGGCTCCTGACTATTTGATTTTTATCGCCTCCAGTTTAAAACATGGAGGCAACGTTCCTGCTCTTGATTTGTCAGACTTTCTCATTATCATGGACTGTTTTAGGGCCTCCATCAGTCTTTTCCTGTTGATTCAGCCTTGCCTCAAAAGTATATCCTCTCAGTTCTGGTTTCATTCCAGTAAATCCTTTGCATCTCCTCCAGCTATAATTTGGAGACTAGAACTGTTCACTGAAATGCAAGTATGGTCTAACCAAGGTTCAATGCAAGTTTAGCACAACTCCTCTGCATTTCAATCCCGTCCCTTTAGAATTGAATCACCGTGATCAATGGTCTAATTTATCTGTGATCTTTGAATGTTTTGCTCCAAACCCCTCTGCTGGAAGAGATGCAAAGGATTTACTGGAATGAAACCAGAAGTGAGAGGATATACTTTTGAGGCAAGACTGAATCAACAGGAAAAGACTGATGGAGGCCCTAAAACAGTCCCTGATAATGAGAAAGTCTGACAAATCAAGAGCAGGAACGTTGTCTCCATGTTTTAAACTGGAGGCGAGGAGGAGGAGGATGAGGGGAGACATGATAGAGGTATACAAGATAGGAAAATGAATAGATAAGAGTGGACAGCCAGCGCCTCTTTCCCAGGGCACCAATGCTCAAAGCAAGAGGGCATGGCTTTAAGGTAATGGGTGGGAAGTTCAAGGGAGATGTCAGAGGGAGGTTTTTCACCCAGAGAGTGGTTGGTGCATGGAATGCGCTGCCTGGGGTGGTGGTGGAGGCTGATACGTTGGTCAAGTTCAAGAGATTGTTAGATAGAGGGATATGTGGAAGGAAGGGGTTAGATAGTCTTAGGTGTGGTTTGAAGGTGGGCCGAAGGGCCTGTATTGTTCTATGGTTCTATAGTTCTTGACCCCATTCAGACACTTATCCAAAAATTCCATGGTTACCTCAATCAAGCTTTGTAATGTGTCACTTCACACTTCTGCGTCCATGGGTGGGAAAAACAGTGGAAAGTTTAAAATAATACAGTAAGCTCTGAAGAGTGGGAGAGGCATTTCATTGAATATCCTCTTAACATTTTCGGAGCTAAATCAGGCAGAGGAAGAGAGATCCTGCATGAGAAAAAATTGAATAGAGAGGGATTATATTCTCTCGAGTTTAGAAGAATGAGCGGGTTTCACAAGTTAGATGCAGGGAGGATCTTGGCCCTGAATGAACAGCCAAGGATCAGGGGGACACAGTTTCAGAATTAGGGACACGAGATATTGCAGATGCTGGAGATCTGGAGCAACACACAAAATGCTGGAGGAACTTGGGGTAGTGATAATTTTTTTCACTCATTGGTGAATCTTTTGAATTCCCCATCCTGAGTGCTGTAGAGACTCGGTTGCGATGCTTATTCAACACAGGGAATCATGGCTATGGAAATGGTATCAATATATCTGCAAGAGCAGGTCAGAGGCTAGGAATCCTGCAGCAAGTAACTCATCTCCCAAGTCCTAAAGCCTGTCCACCATCTACAAGGCTTCAGTCAGGAGTGTGATAGAATACTCTCCACTTGCCAAGATGAGTGCAGCTTCCATAACACTCAAGAAGCTTGACACCAGAAGAGGTTTAGTTTAATTTGGCATCATGTTTAGCACTGACATCGTGGACCGAAGGGCCTGTTCCTGTGCTGTACTGTTCTATATACCATACAGGACATAGCAGTATGATAGGTACCCCATCCACTCACTCTACCACAGTAGCAGCACTTTGTACCATCTACAGGATGCACTGCCACAACTCACCAAGACAGCACCTTCCTAAACCTACAACTTCTTCCAGCGAAAGTCTTGGAACACCACCGCCTGGAAATTGCCCTCCAAGCCACGTCCTGTCCTGACTTGGAAATATATCTCTGTTCCTTCACCGTCGCTGGGTCAAAATGCTGGAACTTCCTCCCTAACAGCTTTGTTAAACCACACCTCAAGGACTGCAATGGTTCAAGAAGACAGCTCACCACCGGCTGCTCAAGGGCAACTAGTGATAGGCAATTAAATGATCACTCAGCCTGTGAAGTCCATATTCCTTGATTGAATAAAAGTGCTGGAAAACGGTGCCGAGGTAATAAATAGATCAGCTGCAGTCTAAATGAAAGGCAGGGCAGTTTGAAAGGCCAGATGGCCTACTCTTCCTATTTCTTATGTTGTTAGAACAAGAGATTTGGAGATGATTAGTGGCACTTTAAACTACAGCAATCATTTGCAGATGCACATATGAGCCTTAACCAAACTTCACCACCTTCCCCTCTCTTCTTCCTGGTGCCCCAGTTCAAGTTCCAAAATACAGGTGACAAAAGTGCTAAAGTAAGCTGAATATTGAAAATGTCCAAGGATCGGTGACGGCTTGAGCTGTTGGCAGGTGATAGTGTTGGTCCCAATCCATCCCATTACTTCTCCACTAGCCTGATTGTCAAGGCTACAATCCTTGGCGCACTTTCAAAGCCACTTGGTTGACATTGTAGAGAGGGGAGAGGTTTGGGGAGGAAATAGGGTGAGGGTAATGGTAGATTAGCTGGTGGAAACTATAGTACAGGAGTAGGAGTTGCAACTTTGGATAGGAGTCTGAGAATGAAAGACACCTGGAGAGTTAGCTTCTATTAGCTATGTACTATATTTTGTTTGCATAGCTTGAGCATTAGTAATGCAAGAACACCACTGGAGAAATCACTGACTCATAAGTATTGGATGAAACACACACAAGCTCACAATTGAAAAGCTTCATTTGTTTCATCCCAGAAAAAGTGCATAGAATACCCCATGTGTAATTAATAATGATCTTTTTATTACTGTTAGTTCAGAGCAAGACAGGAATTACCTGTGATTATCTATGCTTTAGCAACTATTTCTGTCACTTAGCCATATGTCATCCATCAAATATTTAGAACATTCTTGTTTCAGAAGTCTTTTAAAGCCAAATCAAGTATGATATTTGAAAAAGAGAGTATGGCTTGAAGCTCCCTGGTGACCCAACATAAAAGCCTTTGGCTCCCTCTAAATACTTCAGGTCATCCATCAAAATGACAGAAGAATCCCCCAACTTACTGCAAATGGTAGAGAGTGTATGAGTGAGAGTAGGAATAATATTGTTAACATTGGTATTAACAATAGATAACCCAAAGGTTTTAACAGCGGTTATAGGTAGGCTAGTATGTTCCATCAGATCAGTTAGTACATAACCAAGTGATAGAAATATTCGAATAACAATAATGATTCCAAATTGTTAATTTTTTATGCTTTAGTATGGACAAGAGGAACTTTGGAAGAAACTTTCAGGGGAAAGTGAGCACATTTTCCTGGATGGGAAAGTAATCACTGCTTGCTGCAGAGGCAAGTGAGGATCTCCAGTAGCTGTTCATCCCTCATCCCTGTTCACCAATCTTCGGTTGGCAAAAGCAAAGAGGAGAATTGAAGCGAGGTTGCACTGAGCAGGATAATTTGAACATGTGCTCTTCAGCTTGCATTGTTATAATTCATATGGGGTTGCATTGGAACTGTGGATATTTTAATATTTCTGTAATCCACTCCACTTCCACACCTTGTGGTTGACTCCTATTTCTGAAGTGACCAAATCAATTTCACAAGTGGTGCCAGCAGCAAGGGGTCACTTAATGTATGTACAATACCATGATGAATTACTTCAACTGAAACCTACTACTATTGGCAAGAACTATATTGTTACAAATACTTGCTTAATCCTTAATTGCAGAGATGAAAGATGATGTGTTTATAAAAGTATTTTTAAGTTTCTTTTATGAAATTCCAGTAATGTGCAGTTAAAAATCAATGAGCCTTTGATCAAAGTATCTTGCCTTTTTGACTTTTTGTTATGTATGAGCGAATGGAATGGTCCATTTGCAACAGTATTTAACCTCTTTCTGATGTGAAGGACAAAATGGACCAAGGGGTCAATGTTACCAGCCTTCTAAGAGGTGGATTGGGAGACAGGTGAAGAGGGTTGAAGACTAAAGCAGGTGAATGTGATTCCAATGCAATGAACACTGCCTGCATCATCAGGTTTTGAGTTTCCTGTCAAGAAGAGATTGGGCATTCAGAAGCATTGACAAGGGTATATTGTGGTGATATTAGAACATAGAACAGTACAGCACAATACAGGCCCTTCGGCCCACAATGTTGTGCCAACCTTTAAACCTCACCTAAGACCATCTAACCCCTTCCTCCCACGTATCCCTCTATATTAAATTCCTCCATATTGAGAGTATTGTTGTGGGGGTTGGTGTATAAAATCAAGAGAAACCTTTGCAAGGTGAACAAGAAGTACTCTTTTCCCTTCAGTAAGCAGGGGACATAAACTTAGATCAATTAGTAGAAGCTTGAGACCAGGGTTGTGAAAGGATGATTTTAGTCAACAAGTGATGGGGAACTGGAACTTACTGCCTCGAAGGGAGATGGAAGTTGAAAGATTTCCCACATTTAAACATACCTGGGTGAGCACTTGAAGAGCTGTGACTGCGGCTATGGATTATGAGCCAGCAAATGGGATGAAGCCTCATTACAGTTTTGACTGGCATGGATGTGATGGGCTGAATGGTCCTCTTCTGGTGTTGTAGGTTTCCGCAATTCTGATTTATATTCAAATCAATCTTCTACAGTGCAGTTAGGAACTCAAAATTCACAGCACCTTGGATGGTATGTCCCTGATGATTCTCACCAATTTTTACAGATGAACAGAAAGTATCCTATCTGGATGCATCACGTCCTGGTATGGCAACTGCTCTGCCCAAGACCACAAGAAATTGTAGGGAGTTGTGAACACAGCCCAATCCATCATGAAAACCAGCCTCCCCTCCATCGACTCCGTCTCCACTTCCCGCTGCCTCAGGAAAGCAGCCAACATAATCAAGGACCCCTCCCACCCCGGTCATTCTCTGTTCCCCCCCCTTCCATCGGGCAGAAGATACAAAAGCTTGAGAATACATACCACTGGGCTCAAGGACAGCTTCTATCCCGCTGCTATAAGACTCTTGAACAGACTTCTTATATGATAAAGATGAACTCCTGATCTCTCAATCTACCTTGCCGTGGCCCTTGCACTTTATTTGTCTACCTGCACTGCACTTTCTCTGTAACTGTAGCACTACATTCTGCATTCTGCTTTTTTTTTCGCTTTTGTACTACTCCTAGCTACTTATGTATGGAATGATCGAGGTAGAAAAAAGAAAACAGTGCAGAATATAGTGATGTAGCTACAGAGAGAGTGCATGCAAGAGAAAGTGCAAACAAAGCTTTTCACTGTATCTCAGTACATTTAACAATAATAAACCTATTACCAGTTTCCCAGGGATTAGAAAATTCAGAACTTTGTTGGAGGAGGGAGTCACTCTTTTTGTGCCACAGTGGTCAAAAGGTGCTTTTCCCTCTTCTCACAAGGTGGCTTTTGGCTCCTTGTGGTCATGCTGGGGGTGGAAATGGGGTTAGGGAACCACACTTTCACTTCTGGTTGGAGAACTGTAAGTGGTAGATTGGTTACTGTTCCACACCCAGCACCTGTGGTGAAGTGCAGTAGGATTAACAGGTCAAGTCGATGATTAGATTCACCAGTTTAGATGAAAGGTCATCGACGTGAATCATTTACTCTGTTTCTCTCTCCACGGATGCTGCCTGAGATGTTCTATCTTTTTTTTGGTTTTATTTCAGATTTCCTGTATGTTACTTTTGAACATGCTTTCAAAGTTACCAGGAGCTAAACATTCTCACGATTTCCAGAATTCCCCACACTCCAGGCTCATTTCCTTCTCTTCCTCGCAGCTCATTTGTGAATTTGCAGCCAAAGGAACCTTGATTTCCATTGCTTCACATTGAACCATTTTTGTAAACTAAAGAAGGGTTTTCCTTGACCATTTTAATTAGCTGCCTGTTGTGGTAAAGACTTTTTTTCTTGAGTCATGGCATTATTTATATAACAGCTCAATGGGCAATTCTTGCCAGCAAGCAAATGGGACTTGCTTAGAAGGGAATTTTGGTTGGCATGGACCAGTTGGGCTGAAGAGCCTGTTTCCATGCTGTATGACTCTAAACCCATTGGAAAACAGCATAAATGTTAAAACCACTGCATGTTTTGTTTTGCAACCCCACTGCAGTTTGAGGCACATGATTGATCAAGCTTGTATTGAAGGCATTGTAGGCTGTAAGGACATTACATAGATTAACATTATATTACATAGGCTAACATGAGGGGGCATAATTTTAAGGTGATTGGAGGAAGGTATAAGGGGGATGTCAGAGGTAAGCTTTTTACACAGAGAGCAGTGGGTGCGTGGAACGCACTGCTGGCAGAGGTTGTGGGGGCAGATACATTAGGGACATTTAAGAGACTCTTAGATAGGCACATGAATGATAGAGAAATGGAGGGCTATGTGGGAGGGAAGAGTTAGATAGACATTAAGGCAGGATAAAATGTCGGCACAACATCGTGGGCCGAAGGACCTGTACTGTGCTGTAATGTTCTATGATATACACCCCAGAAACATGACCCAACCAGTCCCTGCCATCCTTTGTGTTCCTGGTCTAAATCCCTCTGTATTACCCTCTACTCCCTTCTCCCTTATGTGCCTCCATTTAAATGCATCAATACTATTTACTTCAACCACTCCCTGTGGGGACAAAGTACACATTTTCACCACCCTGGGTGAAGAGAATGCCTTATTGGATATCTTGTATTGACAGCCTCTAGCTATGCCTTTCTCAACAGGTAGACACTTTCCCTCCATATCCACTCTGTGAAAACCATAATTTTAAAAGACCTCTCAGCCTCTCTCATGAAAGACCAAGTCTACTCGTAGTCTACTGATGGTTTTGCTTGTGGGAGTGAACGAATAAAACAAGCAGCCTCTGATTCCAGCATCTCTTCACTCAGAATAGAGATGGGCACTGCCAGTGCTGATTCTGTGCAGCCAGATTTTTAAATCTGACCTTTGTTCATTCATGAAATATTGTGGTGAAATTGCTGAGGTCGTGAAGCTACAGAATTTTACACAGAGCCATAACAAATTCCAAGCCTGTTCTTTAATTGATTTTTACTGAGTGCACCATGATTAGATTCTGGCAAATCACTCAACTATGAGTCACATCATAAAAACTAATTGGAGCTAGCTCACCAGTTTATCTTCCTGCTCAGAGTTGCAGTTAGCATGCATCTTAGATGCTTGCCAGCTTACTACAGGCTATTTTTTTTCAAAGAATGTTCACTCGAAATAAAACAGAGTTTGTTTTGGATTTACTTGAATTATAGCCTTAAAAACTTATTTGTGAAATTGGATGGATGTTTTTTTTTTACACGGTTATTGCTAACTTTCAAAATGGAACAGTGAAAAGTTTCAACCACTGTGCAAAGACAAATGTGTACAATTGGACCTTCTAAAGAATGTTAAAGAAAATAAAGTTAAAAAGCCTTGTATTTGAACTGCTGAATCTGTCCTAATATTGTAACAACTGGTCTTGGGTTGTACTATCAATCAGCATATTAAAATATATATATATATATATATATATATATATATATATATATATACACACAATGCAGGAGCACCAAACAACTGAACTTGTGCTGGCAGTGAATCAGTAGTAAATGAGAAATAAAAGAAGGTTTAGGCCATTCGGCCTCTGGAGTCTGCTACTATCCTGTCCCATCTTCCTTTATCCAATGAGTCCCTTGGCGAAACAGCAGAGATTTGTTTAATTAGGCATCATTAGCTTAATTAGTTTGGTACAACATTGTGGGTTGAAGGGCCTGTTCCTGTGATGTATTGTTCCGTGTTCTAGGTTCTAAATCCATCAGTCAAAGTCAAGTTTATTGTCATCTGCACAAGTATATGTGTGCACAGGTGCAGTGAAAAACTTACTTGCAGCAGCGTCACAGGCACATAGCATCATAAAAAACAGCATTCACAAGAAAAACATAAATTAAACCTAAATTATACATAATTTTTACAAGAAAGAACGCAATTAGAACAAAAATAAACAAAGTCGATTTTAGTGCAAGGTGATCAAAGTAGTGATAGTGTTACTATACTGAGGGAGTGATTAGGGTTATGCAGACTGGTTCAAGAACTGGATGGCTGAAGGGAAGTAGCTGTTCTTGAACCTGGTGGTGTGGGACTTTAGGCTTCAGACTTCCTGCAAGAAGGTGGCATGGCCCAGATGGTGGGGATCTTTGATCTGTATGTCTTGAATGTATTCACTATGTGTCCACAGCCCTCAGGGCTTGAGAATTCCAAAGATTTACAGCCTTCCAAGAAAAGAAATTCCTCCTCATCTCAGTCCTAAATAGCTGACTCTTTATCCTGTCACCATTTTGCCCAGTTTTAGAATCCCCAGCCTGAGGAAGCAATCTCTCAGCAACTGTCTGCTCAAGCTTTGTTAAGAGAAGGTAAAATTACAGTTAGTGGTCCAGGATTTCAACTCCATGCGCACACATTCAAACACCACTGAAATCTGCTGGAGACTGTCCATTCAGATTTATATTCTGTGTTATTTCTGGTTATGAACCAAGACCACTGCTGTTTGACTTGGTTCTTGTGACATTCAAGGCTGAATTAATTAGTGTGGTCTCTTGAGCAGATTATGTTTTTCATTATTTCAGTGATAGGTGACTTCTCCAGAGAACAAAAACAAGTTTACTCTTACTGCCTATATGTATGATTGAAGAGAAAACAAGGTTAACCTTGTGCTTTAGAAGTTTTGAATTATGCTTATTCAACAAAATACTACTTTTGATACATCAGTTTTATGTTAAATATTTGCATAACTACATGTTCTGTTTTAAGTCTGTCAGGTAAAAATACAATTCTATGTTATATTATCATGACTTAGAGATTCCTTCATCACAATCCCTGGGTACATCCTGTCCCACCAACAGGACTGATCCACCTGAGGTGGCATCACAGTGGTATATAGAGGAGAAGGGGTAGCCTGAGAGCCACAACATTTATTCTTGACCCCGTGAGGTATCATGGAATCGGGTTGATCATGGTAAAGAAACCTCACCTTGATTACCACCTGCCATCCTGCTTCAGCTGGTGAATCAGTGCTCCTCCATGTTGAAGCATACTTCAGAATCAGGTTTATTATCACTGACGTATGTTGTGAAATTTGTTGTTTTGTGGCAGCAGTACAGTGCAAGACATAAAAATTACTATAAGTTACAAAAATAAATAAATAGTGCAAAAGAGGAATAACAAGGTGGTGTTCATGGGTTCATGGACCATTCAGAAATCTGATGGTGGAGGAGAAGAAGCTGTTCCTGAAACATTGAGTGTGGGTCTTCAGGCTCCTGTATCTCCTCCCCAATGGTAGTACTATGAAGAGGGCATGTCCAGGGTGGTTAGGGTCCTTTATGATGGATGCCGCCTTCTTGAGGCACCGCCTCTTGAAGATGTCCTCGATGACGGGGAGGGTTGAGCCCGTGATGGAGCTGGCGGAGTCTACAACCCTCTGCAGCCTCTTTCGATCCTGCACATTGGAGCGTCCATACCAGGTAGTGATGCAGCCAGTCAGAATGCTCTCCACTGTACATCTGTAGAAATTTGCAAGTGTCTTTGGTGACATACCAAATCTCCTCAAACTCCTAATGAAGTATAGCCGCTGGCGTACCTTCTTTGTGTTTGCATCAATGTGTTGGGCCCAAGGTAGATCCTCTGAGATGTTGATGCACAGGAACTTGAAGCTGTTCACCCTTTCCACTGATGACCCCTCAATGAGGACTGGTAGGTGTTGTCCCAATTTCCCCTTCCTGAAGTTCACAATCAATTCCTTGGTCTTGCTGACATTGAGTGTGAGGTTGTCACTTGGAAGAAGCACTGAAAGTAGTAAGGGTACAGAATGGAGTCAACATCCATCATCGAGTGTGGTTTGGTAGCAGCACCACTGGCCTTCTTGTCAAGGGTAGCTCCTCTCAATTATAAGCATGGTTCCAGAAATGAGGTGAGAATGACTGCCCTTGACATCAAGGCAACCTTTGACTGGGAGCAGCATCCAGGAGCTCTGGTAAAACTGAAGTCAATGGGCATCTGGGGCAAAACACTACAAAGGGCGTAGTCATCCTCACACAAAGGAAGGGAGTTTTCATTGTTGGAGGTCAATCATCCCAGCCTCAGGATATCCCTGAAGGAGCTTCTAATTCAGGGCACTGTCCTAATTCCTACCATTTTCAGCTGCTTCATCGATGATCTTCATTCCATCATGTTCACTGATGACTAGACGATGTAAAGTTCCATCCACGATGAAGCAGTCCATACCTGATGTAGCTATACCTAGTTAACGCTGATAAGTGGCAAGTAACGTTCATACCACAAAAGTGTGAGACAACAACCAAATCCAATGAGAAACACACTATCGATGACTTTGAATATCATTAACATTACCGATTCTTTCACTGTCAATGTCCCAGGGTTATCATTGACCATAAACTCAACTGGACCAGTCACATAAATACCTGTGGCTTCAAGAGCAGTTCAGAGTTGGGGTATCCTGTGGCCAGTGACTAGCCATTCTGACACACCAAAACTTTGCTACCACCTACAAAGCATTAGCCAGAATTGTGATGGGATACTCTATACTTTCAACCTCACATACTTATTTGGAAACCGTAAAAGCCCTCTCAGTACCTTGAGCTTACTTCAATATTCCATGAGATCATCAGTGACCTTACTCCACATACTCGATCTTGCATCATATTCTTTAATAACTTTGATCAACAAAAACTTGTCAATCTCAGAAATAAAATTGACAACCAACATCTATCAATTGCCATCTGGAGAAAGGAGCTTCAAACTTTTATTGTTTCCAAACTTCACCCCTGTGAGGCCTTGGTCTATTATTTGGATGTGGACCAGGACCGTCCAACCAGTGGAAATAGTTTCTCTCTGTTAATTAATTACAGGCCAGTGAGCCTGACATCAGTAGTGGGTAAATTATTGGAACATGTTCTGAGAGATCGGATATACAAGTATTTGGATAGCCAAGAGCTGATTAGGGATAGTCAGCATAGCTTTGTGCGTGGTAGATTGTGTTTAACGAATCTTGTAGAGCTTTTTGAAGAGGTTACCAAGAAAGTAGATGAAGAAAAGCTGTGGATGTTGTTTATATGGACTTCAGTAAGGCCTTTGACAAGGTCCCACATGGGAGGTTAGTTCAGAAGGTTCAGACACTAGGTATCCATGGAAAGGTTGTAAACTGGATTTGAAATTGGCTGTGTGGGAGAAGACAGAGAGTGGTAGTGGATGATTGTTTCTCAGACTGGAGGCCTGTGACTAGTGGTGTGCCTCAGGGATCTGTGCTGAGGCCATTGTTGTTTGTTGTCTATATCAATGATCTGGATGATGATGTGGTAAATTGGATCAGCAAGTTTGCTGATGATACTAAGATTGGAGGCGTAGTGGACAGCGAGGAAGGCTTTCAAAGCTTGCAGAGGGATCTGAACCAACTGGAAGGATGGTCCAGAAAATGGCAGATGGAATTTAATGCAGACAAGTGTGAGGTGTTGCATTTTGGAAGGACAAATCAAGGTAGGACATGCACAGTAAGTGGTGGAGCACTGAGAAGTGCAGAGGAGCAAAGGGACCTGGGAGTTCAGATACACAATTCCCTGAAAGTGGCGTCGCAGGTAGACAGGGTTGTAAAGAAGGCATTTGGCGTCTTGGCAAACTTAAATCAAAGTATTGACTATAGGAGTTGCGATGTTATGGTGAGGTTGTATAAGACATTGGTGAGGCCAAATTTGGAGTATTGTGTGCAGTTCTGATCACCTAACTATAGGAAGGATATTTGTAAGATTGAAAGAGCACAGAGGAGATTTACTAGAATGTTGCTGGGTCCTCAGGAGTTGAGTTACAGGGAAAGACTGAACAGGTTAGGACTTTATTCCTTGGAGCACGGAAGAATGAGGGGAGATTTGTTAGAGGTTTACAAAATTATGAAGGGTATAGACAGAGTTAATGCGAGTAGGCTCTTTCCACCTAGATTAGGAGAGATAAGTATGAGAGGACATGGCTTTAGGGCGAAAGGGGAAAAGTTTAAGGGGAACATTAGGGGGAACTTCTTCACTCAAAGAGTGGTGGGAGTGTGGAACGGACTGCCATCTGATGTAGTGAATGCGGACTCACTCTTGAGTTTTAAGAATAAATTGGATAGATACATGGATGGGAGAGGTCTGGAGGGTTATGGACTGGGTGCAGGTAAATGGGACTACCGGAATACCGATTTGGCACAGACTAGAAGGGCCGAATGGCCTGTTTTCTGTGCTGTCGTGTTCTATGATTCTATGATTCTGTCCATCTAATCAGTTTCCAAAAGTTTAAACAAATCACATTCTTAATTTTAGGGAAGGCAATCATAACTTGTGCTTTCTCTCTTAATAATCTAATCCTTGGAGGTCAGAAAGTATTGTGAACAATTAATTTTTGCATTCATTGTTCTTCAAACCTTTCCACTGGGACGTTTGACCCATGTGAATATTGTGTGCTAAAGAAGCCAACTTGCATAGAAAACCAAGCTTGATTCTGTTTATCCCTGCATGATTGGTCATTGCAAAGGCAGCAGTAGGCATTTCCAAGCTCTCTTCCTGACTACCATCCTGCTTGAAACTTTGCACACAGCATAAAGGGACCATTGTCCATTGCTTAAAGTGATGTGGACACAGGGAGGAAGTAAACCTTCGGATTTTTTAAACTGATCATTGCCTCTCGCCTCTAATCTTTGATACGTTAGCAAAAATAACAAGATAGCAGCTTCACATTAATTTACCTGCCTGATAGCTTTGGTAAATAAGGATATTACCATGGCTTGTCCAATAATTATTGGTACTACTGAAATATATTTTACTTGAGATTTGCACAGATTATCGTTTTATAAATAGGTAACAACCTTGGTATCAGATCGTTCTCTGTTGATCTGTACAACTGCCAAGTTCAGTCAGTGGCTGCTGAAGTTTTAAAAACAAACTAGCTCGTAAGTTTATATAATATTTTTAATCACTCATTACAAACTGTGATTGTGCCTTGCTCATGTGCCAATATTTGGGGAAAAAGATAAAAGCCTAAAGACTGATCCTGCCTAAAAATAGATGACTTAAGGATGACCCTAACTACCTATAGTTAGGTTGCTTTTGCTACATAAATGGTAGGTTGCTCATCTTCCTTTCAACTTATGGGGAGAAGATACCAGCTGCTAAAAGCATGGATGGAAATTCAGAAAAACAATGGACGTGTTTGTTAACGCACTTCTTTTGGGGTTCTGGAGTCACTTCAACTGCTACTTTTCTCTCTGTCCAATCTACTTAAGTGGATCTTTCACTTCTATTGCTCTGTCTGTCCCTCCTCTCCCACCCCTATTCATACTGACACACATCGGTATGAATTAGGGGTGGGGTAGGAGTTCCTCCAGCAGATTGTCTGTTGCTCATTGGTATTGGTTTATTATTGTCACTTGTACTGAGGTACAGTGAAAAACTTGTCTTGCACACCGATCGTACTGGCACTGTTCCTTTCTATCCCCTATTTTAATTATGATATTTCACCCTTCCCCTTTCTCATTCCTTCCTGTGAATTCTGACCCTCTGTCTCCATGTCCAGAGGTACAGCCTGGGCCATTCATCCTGGATCTATTCAAAACATGAGACCCTGGATTTGGGAGAAATGAGGCTGGGTGTGGGGTGGTGGTGGGGGGATCAGTGAGAACTTAGTTACATTGATTTGTGGCAGGGTGTCCCTTAAGGAAAGGACAACAAATTGGCATTGGCAGATAAGCGACAACTTGCTCAGGTTTGGAAACCTGATGCAAGCTGCCACCAGTGTGGCTTCATCACCACTGCTCGTTTCTGTGTTCAAAGCTTGTGAATTCAGGTCTTATTCTAAAGACCTGAAAGTGGATGCAACAGGATCCCTCCACCATTTATGTGACAGTAAAAGATCCAATGAGACAGGGATATTATCTTGGACTCTGAGCCAATATTTATTCCTCACTCAAAATTACAATAAAAAGATTACTTGGTCCCTTCCATGGTTTGTGGGAGCTTGCAGCCTGCAAATGTTCTGCCTTGATTCCTACAGTACAACAGTAGGAACTCTTTGAATCATGAGCTGGTAAATTCTTTGGGATGGTGATTTATAAAAACAAGATTTACTATTTTAATCCTAAAATTTCCTGCAATAATTTCTACAATAACAAATAAATCATCATGTGGATTTCAGTAAAGTTCTGAAAGGAAACAGTGATTGTAGTAACTGCAGGGCTCTTGTAACTTGCTGTCCTGTTCAATAAGATCATGGCTGATGTTCTATTTCATCTTCACTTTCCTCCCCTGTTCATATATCCCCTAATTTCTTTGGTGTGCAGAAAAAACAAATGACTCCAACCTTAAACATACCTAATGACTGAGAGTTCTCAGACGCCCTGGGCAGAGAATTCCAAAGATTTACAGTCCTCTGAGGTCAGCGAAGAATTGTGTAAGACTTAAAATACAGATTTAAATAGAGATAACCCTAATAAGGTTAACTAAAATAATAATTAAAAGGGGAAACTAATTCTGGGGGATGCCAGATTGTACATTACTGTGAGCAGCATGAGGTTGATATTATTAATTTCCTGTATAGGTACAGCTAATGTTTGAACAAACATTTTAAATTACCTTATGACATAATGCATTTCTGTTAACAGTACATTCAAATTCAGCATCAGCGTTAGCGTAATATATTTAGTACTGATGTTCCTAATTATACTCTGTGAGGCGCCAGCTGGCATTATGAATATTTTCCACAACTGAAAAATAATCAATAGTTTTAAACAGGTTGGAGTCAAGGAAGTTATGGAAAGGATTGCAATCTGATCTATTCAGCTTAGCTTGAATAAGTGGGCTATTTGTAAATCTAATGCTTACAAGCTGCAGTGTTGGTTTATGAACTTTTAATATGTTGGTATTGCAATCCTTTATCCCTTCGGTTCTATAAACTCAAGTAATTGTTGGATTGTTTCATGTTACTTGCACGACCTGCAACATTCTTTTTATGTTACGTTTACTGAGTGATTATAGCGTCATGCCCATGGGATGTGTGTTCCATGTTAAGTGGATGATGTAGCATAGTTAGTAGGGTCCAGAACTTTCCATAGTCAATTTCAATTTGTCGTCAAAAGCTGTGAAAACAACTAAGATGCATCCAATATGCATCTTCCTCAATGGAACTTGAAAAGGCAGGTTTTTAATGTGTTGTGCTCTGTTTTGGCTTTCACTGAACAAATTCGTTGAATGGTGCTTGGATCTACTCTTTTTAATTTATTTGTTCATGGCACAAGGATGTCTCCAGCAGAGCCCCGTATCCATTGCCCATCCCTAATTGCCCTGTGAATTACTGGCGAGCTTCATTTCAGAGAGCAGTTAAATCATAGAAATGTACAGCACAGACACGACCCTTACTGCCCACCTCGTCCATGCCGAATGTGATACAATAATCCCATTTGCTCGCACTAGGCCTGTATCCCGCTACTCCTTTCCTATCTAAGTACCTGTCCAAAGGTATTTTAAACGTTGTAATAGTGTCTGCCTCTTCTACCTCCTCTAGCACCCTCTGTGTGGAAAAATTACCCTTTAGATCTCTTTTAAATTTCTCCCCTCTCACCTTCAACCTGTGCCCCCAAGTTCTAGATCCCTCCCCCCCCCCCACCGCCCTGGGAAAATAGTTTCTAACTTTCTATCCAATCTATGCCCCTCATAATTTTATAAACCTCTAAGGTCTCTCCTCAGCATCCTATGTTTCAGTGAGAATAAACTGAGCTTTTCCAATCTTTTCTTCTAAGTACAGCCCTCCATTCTAGGCAACGTCAGCAAATCTCTTCTCTTCTGCACTCTCTCTAATGCTACCACATCTTTCTTGCAGTGTGGAGACTAGAACTGTACACATTACTGTAAATGCGGTCTAACCAATGTTTTGTACAACAGCAACATGACATTCCGAGTCTGTTACTCAGTGCCTCAGCCTATGAAGGCAAGCATGCCAAATGCCTTTTTCACTTTCCTATCCACTGTGTCACCACTTTCAGGGAGCTATGAACTTGCACTGCAAGTTCTGTCTGTACATCAATGGTCCTAAGGGCCCTACCATTTACTCAATATGTCCTAACAGAATTTGACTTCCCAAAGTGCATTAGCTTACACTTGTCTGGAGTAAATTTCACCCAGTCCACCCATCTTTTCAGCTGATCGATGTCCTGCTGTATCTTTAGACAATCTTCTTTTCTATCTACAACTCCAGTTTTTGTGCCACCTGTAAATTTACTAAAATTGTCGACATTTCGGGTCGAAACCCTGCATCAGGACCAAACCTGTGATCGTCACATTGTGGACGTGTGTTTGGCTTGTAAATTCTGGCAAATTTAAATTGTTCAGCCTTTCTTTCTTCCTTTCTTCAATCTTCTTATTAGTTTCCAAATTAATACAGATTAATATGTAACATCGATGATTGTACGTGTAATACAAAGAGGTCAAGATAACAATCATGGCATAGATAATCATAAAGAATAATAAAATATAAAAAAATCTTTAGATCTCATGATCTCTTAGTAGATTAATATAATATAAAAGAAAGGAAAGAAAAAGATTTATTGTGTATATAAAAGAAAAGAAAGAAAATTCCCAAATCAATACAAAATTGTAAATAATATAACAAACCAAACTAAAAAGAAAATTTCAAAAAAAAGACGAAAAAAAAAAGAAAAAAAAACTGGACTGAAATTTCTCAATAGAAACAGAGCAATATTATGTCGTCAACTCTGTTCCTCTAAATTGAAAAGCTATTGAAAAAGGGTCTATATTATATGAAAGTATTGAATAAATGGACTCCAAATATCTTCAAATTTAAGTGAAGGATCAACAGTACCACTCCTAATTTTTTTCCAAGTTTAAACATGATATAGTTTGAGAGAACCATTGAAAAGTAGTGGGGTGTTCAGCCTTTCTGATGGAATGTTCCAAGTCATTTGCGTTTTTATGACAATCCAGTAGTGTTTCATAGCCACCATTAATGACACTGAACTTTTCTTTCTGATGTCTTTGCTTATTTGAATTTAAGTTCACAAGCTCCCAGTGAGAGATTCAAATTCTGAGTCTGAATGGCAGTCAAGATCTCTGTGTGATAGCCCTGTTACTTGATCACTTTACTACAGAACCCAGTGACTTTCCATTGACGAGTGTTCCTTATCTTACCAATAAATTGTAAAGACAACAGAATGTATGATAACTCTGCTACAGTGTGTTATTAATATGGAATGTACACTGGATGGCAATGAGATTCCCATTTGGACACTATACTTACCAGCTAAAACTAACATAAAAGCGTTAAAACATCGGTACAATTAGCCGTAGGTGTATAAGCTATAGAACAGAAGATGGTGGGAATATAGAACAATCTACCAGAGGAAATGGTAGACAGGAGTACAATAACAACATTTGAAAGGTATTTATACGGGTACACGGATGAGAAAGGTTTAGAGGGATATGGGCCAAATGTGGGCAAATGGGACTAGCTGAGGGAGGAACCTTGGTTGGCATGGAGCATTTGAGCCAAAGCGCCTATTCCCGTGTTGTATGACTGTGTAACCACACAGTGTGGAAAGAGGCCCTTTGGCTCATTGTGTCTGCTGACCATTGAGCACACTAATCCTACACTAATCCCAATTTTTATTCCCTCCGTGTTCCCGTCAACTGCTCCCAGATTTTACAATTCAACTACACACTAGGGGCCATTTACAGTGGCTAATTAAACTACTCATCTGCATGTCTTTGGGATATGGGAGAGGAAACCCACCCATTTACAGGCAAACATAAGATTAGATGGAAATCTGGAAGCCTGGCAGAAAGACCCAGAGCTCAAGGTTCAAATTCCGACGTGGAGGCTGGCCTCATTAAGTCCAGTGAATTGAATAAATCTGGAATAAAATGCTTCTATCAATGATGCCGAGAATGAAATACTGAAGGATCAGAAGCTCAACCTGCTTCAAAAATGCCCTTTGGGAAATTGTTTGACTCTCAATCTGCTGAAATATGGCTCATTCTTAACTGCTCTCTGAAATGGCCCAGCAAGAAAAACAATTGTGTCAAAAGACTTACACACTCCGGACTGCTGTGGCTGAAGCATTTCAAACAGTGATTATTAATATTTGATGGAAGTCTGGCCTTGCCCACAACACCGACATTGCAAGAATGCAAAATAAAATGCTCATGTTCCTTTGAATAGTATTTACAGCACAGAAGCAGAATGCTTGGCGTAATTGGCCTGTGCCAGAGTAAACACACAGTGTGAGCATCCTCCCATATCTCTTCATCCATCACCATATCCTGCTATTGTTTTCCAGAAAAGGGATGCTTGGTAAGTGGGAGGCCTTCGGGAGTGAAATATTGAGAGTACAGGGTCTGTATGTTCCTGGTAAGATAAAGACAGGGCTAACAGGTTTAGGGAATCTTGGTTATCGAGGGATATTGAGGCCCTGGTAAAGAAAAAGAAGGAAGTGCATATAGGCAGTTAGGATCAAATGAGGTGCTTGAGGAGTATATGAAATGCAAGAGAACACTTAAGAGAGAAATCAGGAGGGCTCTAAAAGAGGACATGAGATTGCTCTGGCAGACAACGTGAAAGAGAATCCCAGGGGTTTCTATAGCTATATTAAGAGCAAAAGGGTAGCAAGGTACACAATTGGTCCTCTTGGAGATCAGCGTGGTCATCTATGTGTGGAGCTGAAAGAGATGGGGGAGATTTTAAATGGCTTTTTTTGTATCTGTGTTTACTTGGGAGACAGACACAGAGTCTATAGAACTGAGGAAAAAGAGTAGTGAGGTCATGGACCGTATGCGGATTACAGAAGAGGAGGTGCTTGCTGTCTTGAGGCGAATTACGGTGGATAAATCCCCAGGGCCTGATGAGGTGTCCCCTTGGACCTTGTGGGAGGCTAGTGCAGAAATTGCAGGGGCCCTGGCAGAGATTCTTAAGACATCCTTAGCCACAGGTGAGGTGCCAGAGGACTGGAGGATAACTAATGTTGTTCCAATGTTTAAGAAAGGCTCTAAGAATAAGCTGGGCAATTATAGGCCAATGAGCCAGACGTCAGTCATGGGTACATTATTGGAGGGTATTCTGAGGGACAGGATACATAGGTATCTGTATAGACAGGGCCTGATTGGCAATAGTCAACATAGCTTTGTGCGTGGCAGGTCACGTCTAACCAATCTAATAGAGTTTTTTGAGGAGGTTACCAGGAAGGTTGATGAAGGGAAGGTGGTGGACGTTGTCTGTATGGACTTTAGCAAGGCCTTTGACAAAGTCCCGCATGGGAGTCTGGTCCAGAAGGTTAAGTCGCTTGGCATTCAGGATGAAGTAGTCTATTGGATTCAATGTTGGCTTAGTGGGAGAAGCCAGAGAGCAGTAGCAGATGGTTGTCTCTCTCTGAATGGAGGCCTGTGACTGGTGGTGTGCCGCAGGGATCAATGCTGGGTCCGTTGTTGTTTATCATCTATATTAATCATTTAGATGTTAATGTGGTGAACTGGATCAGCAAATTTACGAGAAGGCTATCAAAGCTTGCAGTGTGATCTGGATCAGCTAGAAAAATGGGCTGGAAAATGGCAGATGGAATTTAATGCAGACAAGTGTGAGGTGATGCACTTTGGGAGGACAAACCAGGGTAAGACTTACACAGTGAATGGTAGGGCACTGAGGTGTGTGGTAGAACAAAGGGACCTAGGATTACAGATCCATAATTCCTTGAAAGTGGCATCTCAGGGAGATAGGGTCATAAAGAGAGCTTTTGGCACATTGGCCTTCATAAATCAGGGCATTGAGTACAGGAGATGGGATGTTATGTTGAAGTTGTATAGGATGTTGGTGAGGCCAAATTTAGAGTATTTTGTGCAGTTCTGGTCACCTACCTAAAGGAAAGATATCAATAAGCTTGAAAGAGTGCAGAGAAAATTTACACGGATATTGCCAGGACTTGAGGACCTGAGTTACAGGGATAGGTTGAATAGGTTAGGACTTTAATCCCTGGAGGCAGGAGAATGGGGGAGATCTTATAGAAGAATACAACATTATGAAGGATATAGACAGGGTGAATGCACGCAGGCTTTTTCCCCTCAGGTTGGGTGAGACTAGAACTAGAGGTCATAGGTTTAGGGTGAAAGGTGAACTATTCAAGGCGAATCTGATGGGGAACTACAGAGGGTGGTGCGAGTGTGGAACGAGCTGCCAGCGGAAGTGGTAGATGTGGGTTCAATTGTAATATTTAAGAGAAGTTTGGATAGGTACATGAATGAGAGAGGTATGGAGGGCTACGGTCCGGGTGCAGGTAGATGGGACTCGGCAGAAAACCAGGCTGGCATGTGCTAGATGGGCTGAAGGGCCTGTTTCTGTGCAGTAGTGCTTTATGACTCTATTCCTTTCACTCTTGTGTATTTAGGGAGCTTCCCCTTAACACGTGTATGTTAGTGACTTAACTACCCTGTGTGGATAGGAGTATCACATTCTAAATGCTTTCTGGGTAAAGAAGCCTCTCCTGAACCTTTCATTGAATTTACCGGTGATCAGATTATAGTTCTGATCAATCCATAAGGGGAACTATTTTCTCTATGTCCATGCTGTTGAACTTCTTAATTATCTTGAAGATCCCTCTCAAACCATCCCATAGCCTTCATTGTTCAATCAGTAAAAGCCCTCCTTTCTGATCAGTTTTCTGCTTAGCTGGTAAGGGATAAATTGAAAAGAAGAACCACTTCACTGCCGTTTTCAGCATTCTGTATGTGCATGGATATGAATGATTGAAGGATCACACAGTGCTGAGGTCCATTTGAAGTTATTATATATACTTATATCATCAGTAGGGATAGAGTCACCAAAAACCTCAGGCAGCCAACTCAACAGAACAAAGTGAAAAATCCATTATGATACTCTTTTCCCATTTCTTCCCAGTTTATTACAAACCAATAATATTAACAATTGATTACATACATTATATGCATATACCCAATCAGGTGTTTTACAAATGTCAAGGAATAGTTCTGCCATCTCATGTTCTGCTGATAGCTCTTGGGTCTCTCCCTGATGCGAACCAGACACCCTGTTCTCTGTCCTTGAATGAGAACAATAACCCTGTATTCTATGTCCTTGTGTATCTAGCTTAGACTGCCTAAGTACTGATAAGGGAGGCCGAGCTGGTCAGTTCTGTCTGAGACCACAGAAATGGAATGTGGTCAAATCTCTCAATACTGAGGTCAGTTCCCAATAACTGACTATCCTCCATTTTGTAACAAAACTACTTATGCATTACTACTTCTCTAACTGTTGCAATGCTATTTTCACCTTGGCCATTCTCTCTTCTCTCCTCTCCCATTGGGCAGAGAATACAAAAGCCTGAAAGCATGCACCACCAGGCTCAAGGACAGCTTCTATCCTGCTGTTATAAGACTATTGAATGGTCCCCTAGTACAGCAAGATGGACTCTTGACCTCACAATCTACCTCGTCATAGCTTTGCACCTTAGTGTCTGCCTGCACTGAACTTCCTCTGTAAATATAACACTATATTCTGCATTCTGTTATTGTTTCACCAAGTACTACCTCAATTTACTGAAGTGCTGAAATTATCTGCATGGATGGCATGCAAAACAAAGTTTTTCACTGTACCTTTGTCTGGAAGCAGGCCCTTCGGCTCAACTCGTCCATGCCATATCACTCGATCTCCAACAATTCAATCTCCAACAATTAGAACCTGAATGACTGAAACTCAATGCCTGAAATAGTTAACTTTTAGTACTGGAGTGATTGGCTGTGATTAACACATTAATGCTCAGTAAAAGGGTACTAGGATTGAAACAACTCTGTATGGTGAGTTTAATCTGTGTCTACCTTGTAGAAAAGCAATGTTATGTCAAGGACAAACTCCAAGGTGGAGTACAAGGTTAATGGCAGGATTCTGGGTAGTGTGGAGGAGCAGAGAGATCTGGGGGTTCATATCCACAGATGCCTGAAAGTTGCCTTACGGGTGGATAGGGTAGTTAAGAAAGCTCATGGGATGTTAGCTTTCATAAGTCGTGGGATCGAGTTTAAGAGCCGTGAGGTAATGATGCAGCTCTACAAAACTCTGGTTAGACCACACTTGGAGTACTGTGTCCAATTCTGGTCGCCTCATTATAGGAAGGATATGGAAGTGTTGGAAATGGTGCAGAGGAGATTTACCAGGATGCTGCCTGGATTAGAGAGTATGGATTATGAGGAGAGACTAAAGGAGCTAGGGCATTGGAGAGAAGGAGGATGAGGGGAGACATGATAGAGGTATACAAAATATTAAGAGGTATAGATAGAGTGGACAGCCAGCGCCTCTTCCCCAGGGCACCAATGCTCAATACAAGAGGGCATGGCTTTAAAGTAATGGGTGGGAAGTTCAAGGGAGATATCAGAGGGAGGTTTTTCACCCAGAGGGTGGTTGGTGCATGGAATGCGCTGCCTGGGGTGGTGGTGGAGGCTGATACGTTGGTCAAGTTCAAGAGATTGTTAGAAAAGCATATGGAGGAATTTAAGATAGAGGAATATGTGGGAGGAAGGGGTTAGATAGTCTTAGGTATGGTTTGAAGGTCGGCACAACATGGTGGGCCGAAGGGCCTGTATTGTGCTGTATTGTTCTATGGTTCTATGGTGGCATTGTCCCTCAAATATAAGGAATGAACTGTGGATGAGACTTATGCCATTGAGGGTTTTATGTCTCCCCTCATCCTCCTTCTCTCCAATGAGTAAAGCCCTAGCTCCCTCAGTCTCTCCTCATAATCCATACTCTCTAATCCAGGCAGCATCCTGGTAAATCTCCTCTGCACCCTTTCCAACACTTCCATATCCTTCCTATTGAGGGTTTGAGCCTTGAAGCACAGCAGTTCTAAGGTCTTTGTTGCGAGTATACTGCCTGATAACCTTTTTCATTCAGCATGGTACCATCAGTTCTCTCTTCTGACTGGAAAGTTCTGGTCTTTCCTGAATTATATAGGTCAGGAAAATCATAAAGGGAATAAGGCACACAGTATTCATCTCATATGGGACCAAGGTAAGGTATATCCCTTATAGGACTGTTGGCAGCTCTAAGATAGCCAGAGCAGAACTTCCATTGGCTTCATGGTTTAGCCTCTGTCTCCATTCCCAAGCCTTGGGTTCAAGATCAACAGTCTAAGTCATGGAAGCATTTGTGAAGGTATCAGGAAGGAGTTTGAAGCCATGTCTGAGGCTGGTGTTTTTGAGAGTATGAAACCAAAGAGGGGAAAGTGTGCGTGATCTTGCAAAGGAAACGTGAAAATGGATTATCCTCCATCATACACGCTGTGAAACGAGGGTGAGGAGATATTCTCTGTACTTTTTTTGGTTGAATATGTATCAATATAACATTTTCTGCTGCTCATTAAAAAAGTATGAGAGGCATTTGGGTGCCTGAGAATTACTGGGCACCTGCCATCGTAGTTTTGAGGAACTTTGGGATGGAGCCATGTCTTGAGGTGTACCAACTGAAAATCTTTAAGAAATAGTGGCAAAGCCTTCATTCCTATTTATCTCTTTCCAGTGATAAACTTACCCAATGTGGTGGACACGGCCTTTGTTATAGTTGTTTCGTGTAATGAGAAAAAATCTTGCAAGGTGAAGGTGCGTTTAAGAATTACTTGAAATTCTTGGCTCTTTCAGAGTTAATTACTTTAGCAGAGACCACGAGTCACAGGCAGGTCAGATTGATTAAAGACAGGAGATCTTTCCATTAAGAACCAGATAGATTTTTTTTCACAAGAAACCAGTAGAGTTATGGTCAGGGTTAATAATATGACCTTTTTTTAAGTGTACATACATTTAGTTCGCAACTGCCACAGTAGGATTGGAACTCTACCCAGAACCATCAGTCTGGCCCTATTGTTACTAGTCCAGCAACGTCGCCACTGCAGGTACACAAAAGGCTGGAATCTGGAGCAAAAAAACAAACTGCCAGAGGAACTCAGTGGGCTGAGCAGCATCTGTGCTGGGAAAGGAATTGTTGATGTTTAAATGTTGGGACCTTTCATCAGGACTGATGCAAGTCTTGATGCAGGATTTCGACCTGAACCACCAACAGTTCCTTTGTCCCTATGTATGTTGCTCGACCTGTTGAGATCCTCCAGCAGATTGCATTTTGCTCCAGCTACTGTGGGTGCTGTTTGTTTACTTGAGACATGCGAGTGAGCCTGCCACCATATATGGTGAAACAACGCAGCATTGTAGATGTCTCCAGCCATGCCTCTTCCTCTGCCTCTCCATCAGGAACGATGAATCAAGTGTTTAATTCCCACCACTGTCTGTGAGGAGTTTGTACGTTCTCCCCGTGTCTGCATGGGTTTCCTCCGGGTGCTCCGGTTTCCTCCCACATTCCAAATACATACGGGTTAGGAAGTTGTGGGCATGCTATGTTGGCGCTGGAAGCGTGGCGACACTTGCAGGCTGCCTCCCAGAACACTCTACGCAAAAGATGCATTTCACTGTGTGTTTTGATGTACATGTGACTAATAAAGAAATTTTATCTTAACTTGTTGGATCATACAGTCTGTGTTATAAATATAGAAGACCAGGTGTCTGGGTCGTCTTCCTACCTAGACTGTGCAAGTTATTTCCCTTCTACCCAACAAGATACTACAATTATCTTAACTGTCCCTTTGGTGTACTTCGAATCCTTCAATCTTTATAGTTATTCATGACTGAATAATAAGCATAGAAATATATAGGACAGGAGAGGCCATTCAGCCCATTGTGTCCATGCTAGCAAAAAGTCGAGTTAATTAGGTTACTCCCAGTTCCCAACTCTTGGTGTAAAGCCTCGTAAGTGATGCCTCTTCCTCAAGATTTGTTTTAAATTGCGATAGAACGTAGATAGAACAAAGAACACTGAACACTACAGCATAGTACAGGCCCTTCGGCTCACAATGTTGTGCCGACATTTTATCCTGCTCTAAGGTCTATCTAACCCTTCCCTCCCACATAGCCCCCTATTTTTCTATCATTCATGTGTCTATCTAAGAGTCTCTTAAATGTCCCTAATGTATCTACCCACACAACCTCTGCCAGTAGTGCGTTCCACACACCCGCCACTCTCTGTGTAAAAAAAAAACTTACCCCTGACATCCCCCTTATACCTTCCTCCAATCACCTTAAAATTATGTCCCCTCGTGTTAGCCATTGTTGCCCTGGGAAAAATTCTCTGACTGTCCACTCGATCTATGCCTCTTATCATCTTGTATACCTCTATCAATTCGCTTCTCATCCTCCTCCTCTCCAATTTCTGAATCCAGGGAATTCTGATAGGGAATCACCCTTTCATTCAGTGAGTTCCCGACCTCCCTTTCTCTTTAAGTTACATATTGCCCCGACTATCCTCTGACCTATCAACCCAATTAACGTAAATCAGAGAACCTTCTTCCCTCTCTGCCAGCCTGGATTTAAAACCGAGAAGTGGACCGACACCAGTCAGGTCAACTCAACATCAGCTACAGTGCTGGAGCAGACTGAGTCTTTGAAAGGTGGTGCCTCTGGAGGACCAACAGAGAGCCCTTTCATGCTTGAGGCAACATTCCCAACATTTTCTATTGTCAGACCCAACTCTAGTGACATTATCTTAGTGATGTAATGTTTCTGACAATTGCACACTCTCCTGGAGACTGGCAGGTCTATTAAATTGTTAGTAAGCTCTGCTCAGCTTTCTATAATCCTGTCACTAATAATTGTTAATTGTAGGTTCACTCCTGGGTGCTGCTCACAGCTGACTTCATGTTGCTCTGTTGCTTCCAGTTATATATTGTGAGATTCCTTGCTTTCCTGTGGTGTCTTATAACAGCTGTGATATTATAGCTGTAAATAAAGCCACTAGATGTTAACCTCAATTAGTATATGAATGCAGCCTATCTATATGGTGGAAAATATATAAAATAATAGCAACTTAGAGTCATACAGCATGGAAACAGGCCCTTCGGCCCAACTGGTCCATGCTGACCGAGATTCAAAAGTCTAAAACAAACAACATGCACAGGTGCAATGAAAAGCTTATCTGCAGCAGCATCACAGGCACGTAGCATCAGATAAGCAGCATTCCCATCTAAGCTCGTCCCATTTGCCCATATTTGGCCCATATCCCTCTAAACGCTTCCTATCCATGTACCTGTCCAAGTGCCTTTTAAATGTTGTCAATGTACCTTCATCAACTACTTTGGCAGCTCATTCCATATACTGACCACTCTCTGGTGAAAAAGTTGCCCCTCGGGTGCCTATTACATCTCTCCCCTGTCACCTTAAACCTTGATTCCCCAACCTTGTGAAAAAGACAGTGTACATTCACCCTTTCTGTGCCCCTTATGATTTTAGACATCCTTCTACTTTGGCCTAAAGTGTACACAATGAATATTTTCAAGTTTTCATTCCTAGTGGAAGAACCCTTTCCTTCCATTGCAAACGGGCGCTGCAAGAAGTCCAAGTAAACTTGGTGTACTGTGTTGCGGCTATACATTGTTTCCTTAAAATATGAAGCTTTAATAAGGCTTTTGTCATGCTTTGCAAGCCCTCAACACTTCAGGTGCTTCCTCACAGCATAATACTGCTCTGTGCGCCACAGGAGCACTCAGCAGGCATCATGCTTCAGTTCAGTAAACCAGTGGCCATGGTGCCAGAACCCTACTGGGGAACAAAAGTGTGCTCTCAGCTCCTCAACCCATTTTCAATTTCATGAGCCTTTGGATGCACGATTGTCTTTCTTATAGTGACACACTTTACTCCATTAAATATACATGCTTCCCATCAACTTTTCACTGCAATATTTTTTTTAACAGTGTCGGCTCCACACCAAATAAATACTTTACAATAACATCTGTAGCACATAAACAAAAGTTTAATGTATTACAGATGCAGTGGAGCTAATAAATTCATACATACTTTTATGGCCAGGGTCTCTGGTTTCTGTCAGCAGACTTCATGACGACTTAAAGTAGGGAATTATACATTGTTTGAGTAGACAATGAACAAGCACTGACTTTTAAATTAAGATGACACACGTTGTAATGTCAGAGGTAATGGGCACCTGGAGCTGTAAAAGAGGGCATGGCGTTTCCCCTTCATGGTCCCATCTGAAAGCCAGTAGGAATCTTGGCAGAAAGTGAGAGAACAAGAATGATCCCAGGAATGAAAGGGTTAATGTATGAGGAGCGTTTGATGGCTCTGGGCGTGTACTCGATGGAGTTCAGAAGGATGAGAGGGGAGTCTTATTGAAACCTACCGAATACTGAAAGGCCTGGATCGAGTGGATGTAGAGAGGATGTTTCCATTGGTAGGAGAGTCTAAGATCTGAGAGCATAACCTCAAAATAGAGGGGCGTCCATTTAGAACAGAGATGAGGAGGAATTTCTTCAGCCAGATGGTGTCGAGTCTGTGGAATTCGATGCCACAGAGGGCTGAGGAAGCCAGTCATTGGGTGTATTTAAGGCACAGATTGATAGGTTCCTGATTGGTAAGGGGATTAAGGGTTGCAGGGAGAAGGCAGAAGAATGTGGTTGAAAAAAACATCAGCCATGATTGAATGGAAGAGCAGACTTGATGGGCCGAATGGCCTAATTCTGCTCCTATGTCTTACGGTCTTATGGAAAAGTTGGGCATTGACCTTATTGCCAGCCTGACCAGGATTCCCTGCTCCCCAAACACTTCAAGCACCATCATCTCCGTCTTCCTAGGATTACAGAGTCATACAGCACGGAAACAGGCCCTTCAGCTCAACCGCTCCATGCCAACCAAGATTCCTATCTAAGCTAGTCCCATTTTCCTGCATTTTCCCGTTATTCCTCAAAACCTTTTCTACCTCCTTACCTGTCCAACTACCTTTTAAATGTTGTCAATGTACCTGCCTCAACCACTTCCTCTGGCAGCTCATTCCATATGCTGACTACTCTCTGGGTGAAAAAATTCACCATCAAGTACCTATTAATCTCTCCCCCTCATCCTAAGCCTATGCCCTCTAGTTCTTGATCCCCCAACCGTGCGTATTCACCCTATGTATGTCTGTCGTAATTTTATACACCTCTATAAGATCATCCCTCATTCTCCTACACTCCAATGAATGAAGTCCCAACTTGCTGAACTTCTCCCTATAACTCATTCCCTTGAGTCCTGGCAGCATCCTTGTAAATCTCCTCTGCTCTCTTTCCAGCTTAATGGCATCTTTCCCATAGCGGGGTGACCAAAACTGAACATAATATTCCAAATGTGTCCTCACTAACGTCTTGTACAACTGCAACATAACATCCCAACTTCTGTGCACAATGGCCAAACACCTTCTTCACCACCCTGTCCACCTGCGACGTCAGCAGTTGGTGGTTTTTCCTTCCCTGTTCTTCGGAAACAAATGACTATGGGGGGGGGGGGGGGGTAGTTTGGAGCTGGTAATGTGGAGCTGGTAGTTTGGGTTCCCAGTAATGCCCCTCCTTTCAACCCACAGAGAACCCTCTGGCCATGACATTAAAGGCCTCATGAACCGTCAGTGTGGGTGAATTGCAATAGCACAATGGTTATATAATTCACAGGCAAGCTAATAATCTAGAGACAAATGTTAAAATCCCACCATGGCAGCTGGGAATGAAAGTACATGGATCCTGTACAGGCAAATAAGTTTGGTTTAATTTGGCATCATGATTGGCACAGACATTATGGACCAAAGGGCCTGTTCCTGTTCTGTACTTTTCTAGGCTCCATGTTCTAAGTTTATATTCGGTCAATTCATTAAACAAATCATAATAAATAGATCAGTTAATTTTTGTTTTAAATTACTTTCAGTAACAGTAACTATTGAATACTATATAGTTGCAAAAAACCTTTATCTGGTCCATTCATGTATTTTAGGCAAGGAAATCTACCGTCCTTGCCCATTCCTTCATTGTCACTGGGTCTAAATCCTGGAACGCACTCCCCAACAGCACTGTGGGAGCACCTTCACCTGAAGGACTGCAGCAGTTCAAGAAGGTGGCTCACCACCACCTTCTTGAGGGTAATTGGAGATGGGCTGTAGATGCTTGCCTTGCCTGCAACAAACACCAAGATCTCCAGAAATGAATTAATTAAAACGTAAGGAAGTCTGGCCCGTGTATGGCTCCAGATCAGAGCAACGTGATTAATTCTTAAATGCCCCAGGATGTAACATTTCTTGTGGCAGACAGTTGGGAGACCACTTTGAAGTTAACACAATTGGGATTGTCTCCTTAGGGCTTGTCTGAGGTTCCCCAGATATCCTCCCAACTGTCAACAATGGGATTGTGGATGTGTGCCTGAAGATCGCCTTTGCAGACTTTTAGAACATAAGCATGAATACTTTCTGCTCCCAAGGCCTTGTTATTTTTTAGTTGGCACATGGCCTCATTAGTCAAGAGTGCTGGCAAGGCTGGACTGTACTGACTACTGTGGGATGGAGTCAAGGGCACTCATGTTCAAGGTGAGTTGTGGTTGAAGGTGTCTTCTGCAGGCAGTGACTGCCTTTCTGCCCTTGAAAAGTTTGCTCTTGCTCTTGGCTCTCTGTGGGGTGAGGGCCTGGGGATCTGGGCTGTAGATTGCCTCGAGAGCACTGAAGAACCTGGCTGTCAATGATTTGCTGGTCCTCCTCTGCTTCATTCACTCACCATCTGTCCTTTAGGTGACAGGTTTTCCACTGGACGTCTGCCTTCAGCTGCTTGTATAGCCACTTCTTTTCCCTTGAGTGGTGGAGCTTCCAATTCAGGAAGACCTTACACTTAGGAAGGATGTCTTTAAACTGGAAAGGGTGCAAAAATGATTTACGAGGGTGTTACTGGGACTGGAGGGTTTGTGTTATGAGGAGAGGCTGATAGGCTGGGACTTCTTTTCCTCTGGAGTGTAGGAGGCTGAGAGTTTACCTCATCGAGGTTTATAAAGTCACGAGGGGCATAATAAGGTGAGTAGCCCACAGTCTTTTCCCCAGGGTAGGAGGGTGTAAGTTTAAAGTCAGAGGGGAAAGATTTAAAAGGGGCAAGTAATGGATCTGTGGGGCAAGTTTTTCACACAGAGGGTGGTGGGTATATGGAATGGGCTGCAGAGGAAGTGGTAGAGGCAGGTACAATTAAAATGTTTAACCTATATTTGAACAAGTGCATAGGAAAAGTTTAGAGGGATATAGGCCCAACACAGACAAATGGGACTAGCTGAGCATGGGAACTTGGTCAACATGGGCAAGTTGGACCATCGGGCTTGTTTCCCTGCTGTATAGCTCTGTGACTCTAATTATCTCCTCAATCTTGTGGTCATTTTCATCAAATCAGTCCTTGTTCTGCTTGGCAAAGGAGCTTAAGGTCTCTTCGGAAGTGCTAATTATGGGGGACTTGAGGGCAAACCAAGTCATTTATATAAATTGCAAAACGTTGAGACCCCAGTACAGATCCTTGTGGTATGCCACTCATTAGATCTTGCCAAACAGCAAAAAGACCCATTTATACCCATACTGCTTTCTGTTGGCCAGGCAACCTTCTATCCACAGTAACACACAAGCCAGAAACTCAAGGGGATTGGATAACTGGGAACAGGAGAGGAGGCATAATTGGTTGGCAAGATCTAATGAGTGGTGTACCACAGGGACTGGTGCTGGGGCCTCAACTTTTTACAATTCATATAAATAACTTGGATAAAAGCAAAGACATGGTTGCTAATTTTATTATAGTGCAAAGATAGATAGGAGAGTAAGTTGTGAGAGGGATGTGTGGAGACTACAGAGGGATATAGATACATTAGGTGAGCAAGAAAATATCTGGCAAATGGAGTAGAATGTGGGAAAATGTGAAATTGCTTATTTCGGCAGCAAAATAAAAAAAGGTGCATCCTATCTAAGTGGGGAGAGATTGCACATCTGGGTGTCTTATTGCATAATACACAGAAGGCTAATGTACAGGTACTTAAAATAATTAGAAAAGCTAACAGAATGTTATTGTTTATTGCTGAGGGAAATTGAATAGAAAAAAAGGTTATGTTTCACTTATATTGACTATTGGTGAGACCATATCTGGAGTATTGTATGCAGTGTTGATAGCCGCATTCATAGAAGAGTGAAGATGCATTGGAAATAGTTCAAAGAAGGCTCATTAGACCAATACCTGGAATGGGTAGGTTGTCTTAGCAGAAACGGTTGTTCAGGCAAGGTTTATATTTACTGGAGTTGAAAAGAACGAGAGATGACAATTGAAACATATAATACCCAAAGGGGTTTTAGCAGAGTGGATGTGGAGAGGGTGTTTCCTCTTGTTTCCTCATTTGCCCAGATAAAGTGATTGAGGGGCAAATGGGATGTTGGCCTTTAGTGCATGAAGGAATCTCAAAATAGGGACCACTGTTATAACATATGGGATCACTGGGATAAGATGATTTTTCTTTTCTCTCTCAGCTTGTTGTAAGTCTTTGGAACTCTCTTTCTCAAAAGGTAGATAGCTTCTTGATGAACTAGGGGTGAATGATTACCACGAGTAGATGGGAAGTTGGAGTAGATGCTACAGTCAGATTAGCCATGATCATATAAAATGGCGGAGCAGGTCTGAGAGACCGAGTGGCCAACTCCAGCTCTAAATCAGTGCCACTACACTAAAACAAACTGTTCCAAGTTAAAATTGGCACCACAGTTTTATAGTCAGTGACAAAACACTGTTTAAATGGGGAGAGACTAATAATTGCTACTGTACTGTATGACTTGGTTGTCCTAATAGATGAAGCACAGAAAGTGATTGAGGGACAAATGGGATGTTGGCCTTTGGTGCATGAAGGAAGGAATTCAAAATGACAGAAGCCTTGCTTGAACTGTATAGTGTATTTGTGAGTCCATACACTCGATCAACACATCTCATTTTAGTTTTATTTAAGGAGAGATTTATTGGCATCAGAGACTGTTAGGAGAAGGTTCACTATGTTGATTCCTGAGATGAAGAGATTGTCTTATGAGCAGTAATGGAACAGATTGGAGCTCAGATGAGTGAGTAGTGATCTTATTGTAACAAAGATTCTGATGAAAGGCACTGTGTGGCCAGATTCTGCACTAACTCCACCTACAAGTTTGCAGATGATACCACTGTTGTAGGCCGTATCTCAAACGGCGATGAGATAGGAAGGAGATAGAGAGCTTAGTGGCATGGTGTCATGACAACAACCTTTCCCTCAGTGTCAACAGAACAAAAGAGCTGGTCATTGACTTCAGGAAAGGGGGCGGTGTACATGCATCTGTCTACATCAATGGTACTGAGGCCGAGAGGGTTGAGAGCTTCAAGTTCCTGGGAGTGAACATCACCAACAGCCTATCCTGGTCAAATCACGTAGATGCCACAGCCAAGAAAGCTCACCAGCGCCTCTACTTCCTGAGGAGGCTAAAGAAATTCGGTTTGTCCCCTTTGACTCTCACCAACTTTTATCGTTGCACCATAGAAAGCATCCTATCTGGATGCATCATGGCTTGGTATGGCAACTGCTCTGCCCAGGACTGCAAGAAACTGCAGAGAGTTGTGGACACAGCCCAGTGCATCATGGACACCAGCCTCCCCTCCTTGGATTCCGTCTTTACCTCTCGTTGTCTTGGTGAAGCAGCCAGCATAATCAAAGACCCCACCCACCCGGGTCATTCTCTTTTCTCTCCTCTTCCATCGGGTAGAAGATACAGGAGTCTGAGGGCACATACCACTGGATTTAAGGACAGCTTCTACCCCACTGTATTGACTATTGAACGGTTCCCTTATACGATGAGATAGACTCTGACCTCACAATCTACCTTATTGTGACCTTGCACCTTATTGCACTGCACTTTCTCTGTAGCTGTGACACTTTACTCTGTACTGTTATTGTTTTTACCTGTACTACATCAATGCACTCTGTACTAACTCAATGTAACTGCACTGTGTAATGAGTTGACCTGTATAATCGGTATGCAAGACAAGTTTTTCACTGTACCTCGGTATAGGTGACAATAATAAACCAATACTAATACCAAATGATATCTCTGTTTCATCTCCATAGATGCAGCCTGACATGCTGAGTACTTCCAGCATTTTATTGGCTTTTTTTAGATTCTGAGGGAGGCTTTACAGGGTGGATGCTGAGAAGTTGTTTTCCCTTGTGGGGAATCTCATACCAAAGAGCATGGTTTCAGGATAAGGCTTTGTTTAAGATGAACATGAGGAAACATTTCTTCTCTCAAAGGGTTGTGAGTCTCTTGGTGGGGCCAGAGTCATTCAATGTATTCGAAATGGAGAGATATGTGGACTACAGGAGAATTGAAGGTGGTGAAGAACAGGTAGGAAAGTGGAGTTAAAGCCAAGATCAGATTAGCCCAGGCTCAAAGGCCTCCTCTCCTATTTCTTGTTATTTTGTTTTATACGGCAATGGGGCTTGTTTCAAATGACTAAGTAAGACAAATCTGAAATAATTTTTGCAGAGAAAGCTGTTGTGCATTTTTGGATATTCCTAAATACCAGCCTTTTGTGGTCTGCTTGATGGTTAGTTTTGAATATGAGAACTAAACCTCAGGAAAAAAACCCTCATTTTTGCAAACAGTATTAAATATTTATATTTGAACTCAAAGTGATGTAAACATCTATTTCACAGTGGAAGGCAGAGGCTCACAAATCTGTCAGAATTTCTGAGATAGGTACTAATTTCCTTGCTAAATTGAAACTTTTCCTCCAAGTATACAGTGGGAGCTGTATGACTTCAGCTTAGAAGCCCCAAGAGTAAATCAACCGAAGTCTAATTTGCTTGCAATGGCTCCAGTGAGACCACTTAAGTAGGTTTTCTAGCGTAGTTCCTTGATAACTTTAGCATTTGAGCTGGAATCAGTTGTAATCAAGATATCTTGGAAACAGATGCACACACCAGAATGCACAGTAATTCAAACACTCATTCCACCAAACCATTTTGTGTTGCAGTTTAATCTTCTCCCAAGTTCACATCAAATGTACTCACCTCTCACGTTTTTTCTCCTTTTCACCAATTATCACTGTTACCTATTGTTTTCCCTTAATGTGGATTGTAAATAATTTACATTATCTGCTGATTTACTAGCTGCGGATCTGTGTACTCGTGAGGTTGGTCCGAGACTCCACTTCAGATTAATTCTGGAGGTGTCAAAAGAATGGGAATGTGCAGATATACTCATGAGGTTGGTCTGGAGTGTGGGGCCAGAGCCATGGTCCACAACGTACCTTGGTGTGTGGCCAGAGCTGGGATCTGGAGTGTGTGTATGTTTCAGTTTGTTTTGACACATATGATTAGTTACATATGAAGCTGCTGTAACCACAGAGGGGCCATTGCTTGCAGCCTCAGTGGTTATCTGTGTTTTATTGTTATCTGTGGGAAGTCCGTGCTCCTAACCATCGTGAATAACAAAGATGTAGTGTATACTCATAACAGAATTTGTCTGACACCCCAGACTGTAAATAGGTACCAGTAAATAGATCTGAATGTCTCCCCAAATATTAGGCTGCAAAATCGTGTACCTGCTCTGATTACCCTCAAATGTTCATGTGCCACTGAGTCTGTACATGTTGTGACTTTGGGGAAATAGAGTGCCATTCATCGTAGTTTGAACCTGATACAAGAGAACTGCTCCTATTTATTGCTCTTTACTTACCGCAGTACTTTAGTGTAACAGGTAAGAACTATCAGTTTAAAGCATTCAATTAGATGATCAGAGAGTTTTAAATCAAGTAAGACTTTACTGGAGGGAGAGCAGAGAAAGAACTTCACACAATAAAGATTATTTAGAAGAAAGCTGTTAAACTGCAGAAGGCATTTACACTCTTCCCTCTCTGATATATTATCAGTGTGAAGAAATGTAATTATGGAGCTTGGTTAGAACCTGGATTTAATTGTGAAGGAACGTGAAAGATCACAGCAACCACCTAACGACCAGAACTAGAAGGGGTTTCAGTCATTTAAAGTCAGTCTTGCCCACTGATCCTTATAGTTCAAACTCTTTGCCTGGCAGTTGAAAAGAACAGTAATTAAAAATATAATTATGAAAATGACAGGTGGGCCTTCGGAGAACTCGTGTGATATAAAATTTAACAATCAAGTGTCAATTTTATAGTAGGAGATGGCTTCAAATAATTACGTGAGGAATTTCAAATCCTGGTGATGACAAAATGGACATTATGGTCGATGAACAATTGCTTCACACGGCTGTGCTACATTTCTGTGTGGCACTACCTACTGGTTAACACCTTCATGAAAAATAGCATACACTGGGCTGTAATGCAAGCCTAAAGTTATCATTATATCTAAAAATAGGATATTCATAAGAAGCACATGAACTAGTTGTTAAGTAAGTTGGGGTATTTAATTTTTTTTACCTTGCAGAAATTATCTTGTTGCAAATCCATTCAAATCAGAATAACATGGGGTTGCCAGCTATGGCTTTTTACTTAATTTAAGACTAATTAATACTTATTTTTCATTGATTCCTGTGGAGCCTGAACAAATCCCTTCAATGCTTTGAATCTCTTTCATTCAGGGAAAGAAAGATCAAGAGAATTAGCAGAATCAATGAATAGTTAAGGCAATAACATACAAAAGATCTGTGAATTTGGAAACTAATTTTTTGTTGAGACACTATGAAGACTTGATATTGGGAGTTAGCATTTAGGTGCTATACAACATTGGCACTGCTAAAACAAAAAACATCTTGGAATTCTGGAGAAGGAAGTGAAGGTGAGGGAAATGCATTGTCAGCCCAGATCTATCTTCCTCTCCTTTGCATTGCAAACCCTTCAGGTAAAGACCAGAGGATTATTTGTAGACTGGGTTGGCATGGGCAGCCTCAGCAACAAAGGAATGAGTTTACTGTCATGTACTTTTCGTAACTTCCTGTGTCTTAGGAAGGAAAACACAGCTAATTATTCTGATATCATCGGGCAAAGTTAAGATTTCCAGTTTTGCAACAGAAGTGTTTTAAATAGGGAAAAAATAAAATGTCCCATACTTATTTGTATATCCTATTTTTTTTTAAAATACAGGTTTAGGTAAATTTGGTAGCCTTACATTATATTTTAGGGTGTAATTGGCGCCATGTAGAACTAACTGTTGCATGAAACGATGAAATAATTGTTCATTTAATTTGTGTCCATTGTGTCAGTCATCAAGTTTTTAAGTTTCTAACATTATTACTTGGAGACACCTATTATAAAACCATTGCTTGATTGTTAAGTTCTATGCTGCACATGGTGCTTATAATATGCATGACACAACCACAGAGGAGGTACATCATCAATCAGTAAATCAGTATAATTTACTTACTTCAGTTGATTCATTAAATTAATTAGTTGTGACTGGGCTGACATTGCCACATTCTATTAATGGGATATTTGGCAGCCTATCAATCAAACCTGTTGCCATGACTCTACTCTATTGGTGACCATTGTAGGAATCAAAATGGTGGGATGGGGAGCAACAAATGGCTGGTCAACCAATTGCATCATGGAAGGGATGGGACATGCCTGCTCAATGCTGGGGTCTGGTTGCATCACCGCTCCAATGTGCAGGATCAAAAGTGGCAGCAGAGGGTTGTCGGCTCATCCAGCTCCATCACGGGCACAACCCTCCCCACCATCCAGGACATCTGCAAGAGGCTGTGCCTCAAGAAGGAGGGATCCATCCCTGAGGACCCTCACCATCTGGGACATGCTCTCTTCTCATTACTACTATCAGGGAGGAGGTACAGGAGCCTGAAGACCCACACTCAACATTTCAGGAACAGCTTCTTCCCCTCTGCCATCAGATTTCTGAACGGTCCATGAACACCACCTCGTTAGTCCTCTTCTGCACTATTTTGTTTATTTTTTTTGGTAATTTATAGTAATTTTTATGTCTTGCACTGTACTGCTGCCGCAAAACCACAAATTTCACGACTTATGTCAGTGATAATAAACCTGATTCTGATTCAAATAACCATTTAGAAAGAAGTTCCTTCTATCGGATCATGCCCGCTGACGGCTTTGGGCAGTAGCACAGGAAGTCCCTGTCACACCCACTCCCCCCGCTTCCTCCTCCTCTTGATCCCCTCCTTTCTTTCTCCCAAGTTCTCCACTTGCTCTTGTTCCCCATCAACATCCAGTTCAGTTCACCCCCTCCCTTTCCCTTCTGTCCCTCAGTGACTCCTTACTTTGTTCCATCTCCCCCTTGCCCATTCTTCTCTTGTTCTTCTCAGCCTGATTTCAAACATTCCTCCCACCCTCTAACACGTCCTGTCCTCAATACTGATATTGACCCTGGTGCCACATCACCAGAGACTGACTCCCGTCTACTTGGAGCTGCTCGCTTATTTGTCCCACATTACTGCAGTGGTTACACTTCTAAAGTAGTTCATTGACAATGAAATACTTGTGACATGCAAGGCTATGAAAGGTGCGATATGAAAATAGTCTTTCTTTCTTCAAAGTTATGCCTGGAGGTCTACTTTGGTATCAAGGTCTTAATCTGGTGATTAATCCAGTCAGTAAATATTTGTCTGTGGAAAGAGCGTGGGCTGTAATAATGACGCGTGGAAAATGTCAGGGAGACTGTATATTTATCGCTTCCCAGTATTGTTTGAACAGAATGTGACACGGACACAAAAAGTATGTAATGGTTTTTTTTCTTGCTGTTGGAGTGGATAAAAATATTTTTTCCTCAAATGTTAATCATATGGGTTTGGTAATTTTAATAAATTCAAACTCAACATGAACGATGTTTCTGTTTCTATAAAAAAAGAAAAGGCAGGTGGTCATCCTTATAGTCCTTTGATAAATTTTGAATCGGCTAATCCAGAGATTGGTTGGCCAACGTAATGATTATAAGTGTGTCCATAACTTTTATGGAATTGAAGTGAGAACCCTCCACTTCTATCCTAATGCAGGCTGAAGCATTCTTGTGAACCACAGATCTCAGTTTGTCCATTGATTTGGTGCAGCTGTTTAAAACTCAGGCCTGGTGTTGCTAAATCATATGGTGACAAGTGGAGACCTTTTGGCTCATCGGTACAGATCAGGTAAAGAGATCTGTTTGAGAGTTTTGTGTTTCAAATTTTGGCAGAACAGTTACCTGGTGTTGCTCAGAAAACACATCTGGTATCTTTCCACCTACAGAAGTTAATTCCTTTAAGTACAGTCAAAGTTTTTTCTTGACATCCTTTGATTTTCTTCCCCTCCCTCATCCACACCTCCTTAACTGAATGAATGAAAAATGAATTAGGTTCTAGATGTGTTTTTTTAAATTATATCTCTGGGGTATAGGTGTTGCTGACATGGATAGCATTCACGTAACAATAACATAAGGAGGTAACAAATAGGAGCTGGAGGTGCTTTCTTGAATGATGGCAGCTTGTCTGATGAAGGTGCTCTTACACTGCTATTGGGTAGGCAGTTTCAGGGTTTAGATCTAGTGATGTTGATGTATTTCCGAATCGGGATCACGTGCATCTTGGTAGTGTCCTCATGTGCCTGATATTCACATCTATCTTGATGACAGGTGGTGGATTTTGGGGGTGCTGTTGAAGAAACCTTGCCGAGCTTCTGTAGTGCATTTTGCAGATGGTACAGACTGCAACCTCAGTCTGATGGTGTTGGAGGGAGTGGCCTGCTTTGTCCTGGTTGGTATCAAACGTCTTGTGTGACATTAGAGTAGCATTCATTGAGGCAAAGGAAGGTTAGATAATAACATCATTAGTTCACTGATTAGCTAATGCTTGTTAAAAAGATTTGGTTATTACAGGCGTTGGAACCATTTACTGTTGAATGTCAAATGCACAGCAAATATTGGCTTTCAACCTGAGCCCACAAATTATATTCTTTCCTACAGGAATTCTCAGATAAATAATGAACTCGAGCAAAATACACTGGGAAAATATCCATTTGATTTTTACATTATTTTATAAAATAATAGAACTCAATTGCACTTAAATTTTATGCATTGGAGTTACACAATTATACTATATATCAAACGTTCAGACCCTGGAAAGCTGATACTAATGATGGTGGGGAAGGGGTGGTTTATTCAATTCAAACAGTTGAATTGCAGACTAGAGAAGCTGGACAATCCTTATTTGAAATGTTAGCTCTGGGGTTTATGTTTTGCATACATCTGATATCACATTGGCTGGTGTTGACAATCAATCTCTACTTGGAACATGACACAGAGTTGACATCTGGCTTGGACAAGGAAACCTAACTTAAAACCTCAAAGTCAAAGTTGAGTTTATTGTCATATGCACAAGAACATATATGCACAGGTGCAATGAAAAATTTACTTGTAGCAGCATCACAGGCACTGAGCATCAGATAAGTACATTCGCAGGAAAGGCATAAATTAAACATAACTTATACAAGAAAGAACACAACTAGAACAAAAACAGTTCAGTATAGTGCAAAGTGGTCATAGTGTTGCTTATGACCAAGGTAGTGACTAGAGTTGTGCAGGTTGGTTCAAGAATTGCATGGTTGAAGGGAATTAACTGTCCTTGAACCTGGCGGTGTGGGACTTCAGGCTTCTGTACTTCCTGCCTGATGGTAGCTGTGAGAAGCTGGCATGGCCTGGATGGTGGGGATCTTTGATGATGGATGTTGCCTTCTTGAGGCAGCACCTTAGTAGATACTGTTGATGGCGAGGAGGGATGTTCCCATAATGTATTGGGCAGAGTCCGCTACTCTCTGCAACTTATTACATTCCTGTGCATTCGAATTGCTCCACCGAACCATGCTGCAATCAGATCTACCATGGCCAGCTCCAGACCAGATACTTGTATATTTTTTCATACCTTGATGCAGAAGCATTGGCAGAAGAGTGGGAAAAAGACAAGTTCCGCTGCATGTATTTTTTTGCCATTGATCAAGAACAGGAGACAAGCTGGTAAATCTGAGTAGTTCAGTCTCACCTTCATAATGACCAACCCAACCTGAATCTGAATGTATCAGCTGAATATACACCTGATGCATCCCATGTCCAAGACACGTACTTGGCACCTGTCAGGTTTGGGTTGGTGGCTGGGTGGTGGTGGACCAGGTGAGGGGGTAGGGTCTCCCTCCCTATGCAGGGAGGTAGATAATTGGGGAACATGCACTTAGGGTAATTTGTTTAAAGGATGAGAGGGAATTGGAAGAAAAATGTTTTCAACCAAAAAGTGGTGGGGTCTGGAATTTACTGCCTGGGAGGGTGGAAGGAGCAGAGACCCTCATCACGTCGAATGAGTCCCAGGAGGAGAAGTCACGGTGAAAGACCAGAAGGGATTGGCCAAAATGGCTCATTTTTGGTGAGCTCAATAGACTCCCTTTGTGGTGTAAATGCTTATGATTCAATGAAGTTTATGTTGACACCATCATGATAGCCCAGAAAAAATAGATACTAAGGCTACCTTTCAGTTGCTTTCATGCAAATTAGACCATTTGCAACTGAAGAGGAATGCATTGACTACATGTCATGGGGCTTTAATGTCATTTAGTTGAAGCATTGGTGGTCCAATGAGTAGATTTTGTGTGTGTGTGTATGTATTTAGTATTTGATGTTGTATCAATCAAACCTGCTGTTGAGGTTTCATTCTATTGGTGAGCATTGAACGAATCAAAAGAGTGGAATGAGGTAAGGGAATTGTGTGCCTTCTGATGTTACAATCAGTATTTCCTACATGCATGAGACTAATCTGCCCAGGAAGATTCAGAGATTTTGGCCCAAATCTCCACCAGGACTTCCATATATGAAACCAGTTTTGTGTGTTCATTGTACTGTGGAATGGACAAGTAATTGGAGATTCCTCAGATCTCATTTAAATTGCTGAAGTAGACTTGTATTAATGTGTAACTTTCTCTTCAACCCAGCATTTTTTTCTGATATAGAAGAAACCAGTGTTTTATTGAACCAAACTGCTATGGATGCTGCAAATCTCAAATGAAAATAGAAACTGCTACACACACTCAGTGGGACAGTAAGCATGAGGGAAGATAAGAACAGATAAGTTTTCAGGCTGAGTGTCCTTTTCACAGTCCTGGGAAAGTGAGGGATGTGCCAGTTTTTAAACATACAAAAACAGGAGAGGTAGTCATATTGAGCAGTGAGAAGGTGAGGTGGTGGAGGGGTTATGGTGGACAGATTAAAGAGGAGATGGACAGAAGCACTTGAAGTGATGGAGGCCACAAAAGAGTGATGGATACAGGTCAGAAGAGAGTGGATAAGGAGAGAAGAATAAAGGGACAGACCTTTCCAGGCAACTCCAGCATCTACACTGGGACTGAAATGCATTTCCCCTTGGTCTCCAGTGACATATCCAATGGTGGCATTCTCTGCAGAGCAGGCTTCCCTGGTTTGGGCTGGGAACTCTGTCCACTGCATCTGCACCAATTTAAACCTGGTACAAGGACATTCAGATAAATAGGAGAAAAGTAAGTTTGAAATTTTAGTAGTTGTTTAAATGTTTCTAATTTTGTGTGTGTGTGTGTGTGTGTGTGTGTGTGATTTTTAGTGTAACTTTTAAAGAAAAGTGATTAACTTCAAGTTTATTGTTGTCATAGGTATATATACACAAGGCATAAATGCCATGAAAATTAGCTTTTTTGCAGAACCAGCACAATACATTACAAACAACAAAAATAAGTTAACATAAACTTAAATTAACATAAATTATACATAACTTACACATGCAGAATAAACAACAAAATATACATAATGACAATAGAGCAAGATTGAGAGAGAAACAAGATACAGTCCGAGGTAGTGTTAAGTTTTATTCAGGTCCATTCAAGAACCTGATGGCAGTGGGGAAGAAGCTGTTGTTGAACTTGGAGGTGTGGGTCTTCAGGCTCCTATACCTCCTGCCTGATGGCAGCATCAAGAAGAGGGCACGGCCCAGATGGTGAGGGTCCTTGATGATGGATGTCACCTTCCTGAGACATTGCCTCTTGTAGATGTCCTCAATGGTGGGGAGACCTGTACCCATGATGGAACTGGCTGACTTCACCACTTTGAATATTTAGATTTCACTTCTCTGATAATATAGAGTTCATGGAGTCATACACTACGGAAACAGGCCCTTCAGTGCACCGAGTCCACACTGACTATCAAGCATCCATTCATACTAATCCTACACTGATCCCATTACATTCTCTGCAAGTCTTTCTTCCTCCACCCCCACCTCCCTCCCAGATTCTTCCACTCACCTACACACTAGGGGCAATTTTGCTACAGTCAATTAACCTATCAACCCTCATGTCTTTGGACTGTGGGAGGAAACCAGGGCACCGTGGGGAAGCCCATGCAGTTCCGAGGAGAATGTGCAAAATTCACATGGACAGCACCGGAGGTCAGTATTGAACTTGGTTGCTGGAGCTATGAGGTAACAGCTCAACTGGATATTCACAAACAACAAATAATAGTGACGGCTTTGTTAGCTGGTAAGTCTGGGGTGGACAAGGCCTAACCTGCTGTCAAAGCCAATCTATGAGTGCAGCCAATTTACCTGAGCTGAGATAGCCCATGTGCTATTCTCAACCATACTAAATTGCTGGGAAGAATGTACCCTGGGTGACATTGGAAGAAAGAGTGTGCTCCAAGGACACGCCCCACCACACTTTTTCTCTTCTTCCCTTTCCTAGCCTCTCTCTTTTTATTCTACCTTTTTTTTTCCTTTCCTCCTTACCTTTGACTCATCCCCCAGTGGATCTGCTCTTCCCTCCTTCCCCACACCTGCCTATCACTATCTCTCACCTGCATCTACCTATCACCACCTTGTGCCCACCCCGCCTCCCCTCTTTTGTCCACCTATCACTGCTCTGCTTTTCCCTCCTATATATTGGGCTTCCCCTTTTCCTATCTTCAGTCCTGAAGAAGGGTCCTGACCCTAAAACGTTGACTGCCTGCATTTCTCCACGGATGCTGCATGGCCTGCTGAATTCCTCCAGCGTCATAGTGTTTTTCATTCAGGTAACAATTAATCTCAGGGAATAGAAGATCAGCCACATAGAATCAAGTTGGAAGAACCAAGTTCTGTGAGTCAAAAATGAATGGAAGATAATTTCTCCTTCAGCCAGTGTCACATTATCTGTTTGTGAAGCTTTTTAATCCTGGCATTAAAAACAGAGTGTTGGAGATATTCAACAGGTCAGTCAGCAGCTGTTGAGAGAGAAACAGAGTTAACATTTCAGGTCAACAACTTTCCATCAGACCTGTTGAGTATCATCAGTATTCTCTGTTTTTAGTTCAGCTTTCTGGCATCTGCCGTTTTTTGCTTTGCAATTACTTAACCCTGGGGTTTCTTTCAATTCCAACACTTTTGTAAGGACAAGTGGAATGGGAGATTGTTTTTCTGCTTCTTTACTGAGAGCAGGAATTCGAAGATAAATATGCAAAAAATATTTATTTAGGCTACAATCAGGAGTAAATATGTACTTACAAGGACCAATTTTAGTCTCACTAGGTGCTGTAAACATTGGTAAACAGGTATAAAAGAGTGCTTTTGTATAATCAGGAAACCAAATATGCCAAAGTGTAGCTGAGCACAACCGAAAATACTGCCATATCCCATTTGTGTTTTAATAATTCCAAAAATATTTATACAGGTTTTTAACAGTTTTATATATAATATCCTTCTATTTATGTAGGGACTTAAAATCCAAACGTATTTGTGGTTCTCTGGAAGTGGAGTTTTGGAATTACTTGGCCTGTTATAATCTACAAACAATCTTGCCAGTTAAAGAAAATGCATTTTATACTGACAGTGAATGGACAGGTAGCTAAATTCCTCCAGAAAACCTTTGCAATGGCAGCATATAATCTATCCAAGCAGGTAAAATGTGGGAATATTCATCATTTTCTCACAACACAGAAGGAGGCCACTCGGCCAATCAAGTCTATGCCGGCTCACTGACCAATCCCATTCTCCCACTAATTTTTCCTACATTCCCACAAATTCTCTCCAGATTTTGCCACCCACCTACAGCGTGGGCAATTTACAGTGGCCAATTAACCTACCAACCAGCAGATCTTTGGGACCAGAGCACTCAGTGAGGGGGGTGGGCAAGTAGGTGGGGGAACCCTTGAGGTGACCGGGGAAGCAAGCAAACTCCACAGAGAGCACCAGAGATCGGGATCGCTGGAGCAGTAAGATAGCAACTCTTCTAGCTATGCCACTGTGCTGCCCCATATAAATTGAACATTACTGTAAACTTTTACGAAATGGAAAATATGGGGCAAGTAGAACCAACAACAACAACTTGACCCTTTAATGTTGTGTCAGCTGTAGTTTAGTTATAAACACCTATATGGTACATTCCCCTGTGGGTTCCTTGCTGAGGTAACATGCAAAGTGTGAAGAGTAATATATAGGAAACAGAAAGATTTAGAAGGTCTATTTTATTCAGTGATTTTCTCAGGCTATCCACAATGAACCACACATGATCAAATAAGTAATTTAGTGATGTCATATTCATTTACATGCATTACACTGCTTTCCTTTTTAAACTAAAAGAAAAATATGAAACCAGTTTAACAATAATTATAAATTTACAAATTTAATAGATTCACAGCGTTTTGAATTCTAATGAGTAGATCTGCAGAGAGCAGCTTACAACGAGTCGCCATACTCCAGCTCCATCTTGCAACTTAAATTCTCTTCAGTCTTCATAAGGGTGTTGATATTGCTTGCTTTGGTCCTGAAGATCCAATACATGTTTCTAATGTAGCATCCATCTCTGGACTCTTTGAAGGTTTCACTTCTTTGCTCCCTTAACTCATGTTCTTTATCATCTCTCCTTCATTTCACAAGTATATTCACACTCTCGATCTTCCAGTCAGGATAGTCAGAGACTTTTTCCCAGGGTGACAATAGCTAACACGAGGGGACATAATTTTAAGGTGACTGGAGGAAGGTATAAGGGGGATGTCAGGGGTAAGTTTTTTTACACAGAGAGTGGTGGGTGCATGGAACGCACTGCCTGCAGAGGTGTGGGGGCAGATACATTAGGGACATTTAAGAGACTCTTAGATAGACATATGAATGATAGAAAAACAGGGGGCTATGTGGGAGGGAAGGGTTAGATAGATCTTAGAGCAGGATAAAATGTTGGCACAACATTGTGGGCTGAGGGCCTGTACTGTGCTGTGGTGTTCTATTTTTATGTTCTTCACTATTCCTAATTTGTGACCAAGACTTTTACAAAGGTCATAGGTTGTTCCTTTCCCGCCTCCATGGTTTACCCCTCTTCAGCTCTTGACACAGTACTGTTGCAACACCCAGCACAGACCAGACTTAATCTTGCATTGTTCCTCAGAAAGATTAACATTCAGAGACATTCTCAAGTTTTTCAGCTGAACAATCACCTCAACTTTTTTCCTTGGCCAGCTGTAGACTGTTTACTTCCACTCTCAGGCCCAAATAAACTACTTTCTTCTGCACAAACATTAATTTGTTTTTCTTGATCCTAATGTTAAGCTCAGGAAGCCTCTTGGATATCTCGCCCAGTATACGGAGATTTTCCTCCCCTGTGCCAGTTGTGATCAATATGTCATCCAGGTTGCGTGGGACAGTGTTGGAATCCATTCAACATCGTGTCCATGGTGGCCTGAAATATCTTGGACGATGACTTTGTACCACAAAGCAGATTGATATACTAGTAAAGCCCTTGTGTTCGCTGTTCCTCATATCCCACAGCACTCCAGAGAGGCACGGTCAGTCATAGAGTTGTAGGGAGATACAGCACAGAAACGGGGCCATTGGCCTATCATCAACCACCAACAACCCATTTACAGGCTGCCCCAGAGTAATAAACAGGTTCTGTTTTTACAGACATCCTTAAGTCGATTTTTTCCATGAGTTGCAAAAGACACAAAAATCACTCGATGTGGTAACCACAGCCCCACAATGGGATCAAAAGCATATAAGACTGATAAAAAAGAACAATTACTCAAAGCGGAGAGAGGAAACTAGTTCTGCCATCCATGGGAATGAACGTATGTGTATACGTCGGACTTTTGAATTTAATATTATGGGAGCTCGTTCTTATGTAGGGGTGTCCATAAGTCAGGTGGTCTTAACCTGGGGACAGTTTGTAAACTAGTCCTGCATTAATCCGATGTTTTTATTCCTTCCAGATTCTCATGAACTCCCCACAGATTCTACCACCTACCTGCACACTAGGAGTAACTCTACTAGCTACTAGCAACACCACAGTTAACTTACAATTAACCTACCAACCCGCATGTCTTTGGTCACAGTCATTTCCCTCACATTCTCCTTATATCTTTATATACCTCTTCCCCTCCCAACCCCCAACCCTATTTGAGTGCTGTTGCTTGTAACGCAGGTACCTCTAGATATGTGGATCACCATGGGTGAGTTGTATTTGGAAGGGCGATGGGCAGCTCGGCTTGTTTATCTCACTGAGAACTATTATCAATACCCTGGTTTGAGGTGTTGAGTGAGCAGCCTGGGAAAAGACCATGATGAATGCTTGTCCCTCCCATAGCCAATTACAGCACCTGATCAGGGGTGAGAAACAGATTCAGCTTCATCTCAACAATAAATGCATGATAAAGGGTGCAAAGGAGATTTACCAGGATGCTGCCTGGTTTAGAGAGTGTGCATTATGAGGAGAGACTAAGAGAGCTCGGGCTTTACTCTTTGGAGAGAAGGAGGATGAGAGGAAACATGACAGAGGTGTACAAGATATTAAGAGGAATAGATAGAGTGGACAGCCAGCGCCTCTTTCCCAGGGCACCAATGCTCAATACAAGAGGGCATGGCTTTAAAGTAATGGGTGGGAAGTTCAAGGGAGATATCAGAGGAAGGTTTTTTACCCAGAGAGTGGTTGGGGCATGGAATGCACTGCCTGGGACGGTGGTGGAGGCAGGTACATTGGTCAAATTCAAGAGATTATTAGATAAGCATATGGAGGAATGTAAAATAGAGGGATATGTGGGAGGAAGGGGTTAGATAGTCTTAGGCGAGGTTTAAAGGTCGGCACAACATTGTGGGCCGAAGGGTCTGTATTGTGCTCTACTGTTTTATGTTCAATGTTCTATAAATTTGGGAGCAAGTTCATCCAAGTCACACTTGAGGCAAGCAGTGTGCCATTCTCTCCAATGACATTGTCCAATATTTTTACACTGATACAGATTTTTTATTGAACCATACCAAATTCTTGCAGGGATTGGCAGCCTGGATACAGGGAGAATGGTTCCAGTGGCTGAGGGACCTAGAACGGGGGTCACAGGCTGTTTAGGACTGTAATGAAGAGAGATTTTTTCACCCAGAGGGTGGAGAGTCTTTGGAATTCTCTACCCAGAAGGCTGGCGGAGGTTCAGTCACTGAACTCATCCAAAACAGAGATGGATCATTTTCTGAATATCATGGGAACTGAAATATATGAGGAAACACCAAGCTATTAAAAGGCAACCTACCATGTGCTGGTGAATGGGATTAGTATGTATCGGTGATTGGTGGTCAGAGAGTCATTGAACTATACAGCATAAAAACAGGCCCTTTGGTCCAACTTGTCTGTGCCGACCAAGTTGCCTAACCAAGCGAATCCCATTTGCCTGCATTTGGTCTGTATCCCTCAACCTTTCCTCTCCATGTATCTGTCCAAATGTCTTTTAAATGTTGTAATTGTACTCACCTCTACCAGTTCCTCTGGCAGCTCACTCCATTTCCCGCCACTGCCTTGTAAGGACTTTGTACGTTCTCCCTGTGTCTGCGTGGGTTTCCTCCGGGTGATCCGTTTTTCTCCCACATTCCAAAGACGTACAGGTTAGGAAGTTGTGGGCATGATATGTTGGCGCCGGAAGCATGGCGACACTTGCGGGCTACCCCTAGAACATTCTACGCAAAAATTGCATTTCACTGTGTGTTTCGATGTACATGTGAAGAAATCTTATCTTGTGTATGCACCATCCTCCATGTGGAAGAAGTGGCACCTCAGATCCCTTTTAAAGGGAAGTCGGAATGGACATGGTGTGCTGAAGGCCTATATGATTCTTAAAGGGTAGTGCTGGAAGATGGTGGTAGTGTAGCAGTTAGTGTAACGCTTTACAGTGCCAGCAATCACGGGTTCAATTCTGGCTGCTGTCTGTAGGGAGTTTGTACGTTCTCCCTGTGTCTGTGTGGGTTTCCTCCGGGTGCTCCGGTTTCCTCCCACATTCCAAAGGCGTACGGGTTAGGAAGTTGTGGGCATGCTATGTTGGCATCGGAAGTGCTGTGACACTTGCGGGCTGCCCCCAGAACACTACGCAAAAGATGTATTTCACTGTGTGTTTCAATGTATATGGGACTAATAAAGAAACCTTGTCTTATCTTATAAATAGACAGTTGGACAAAATCATGAATATCAGAGCAGACCTGAAGGGCAGGATGGCTTATTCCTGCTCTTATTGAGAGTCATACAGCATGGAAGCAGGCCCTTCGGCCCAACTCATCCATGCCAACTGTGTTGCCCAGCAACATATTGGTTACACTTACGGGGCCATGGAAGAGGGCAGTTAAGAGACATCCACATTGGTCCATCTGGAATCACATATAGACCAGAATGGGTAAGGATACTGTGTTCTTTGTGCATCATGACTTCCATTGGAGTCCTCTTGCAGAGTGTTCAGACGAATATTGAATTGAATTTGAATTGGTTTATTATTGTCACATGTACTGAGGTACAGTGAAAACTTTGTTTTGCATGCCATCCATACAGATCATTTCATTACAACAGTGCATTGAGGTAGTTCAAGGTAAAACAATAGCAGATAGTTCAAGGTAAAACAATATCAGAATGCAGAACAAAGTGATACAGTTCCAGAGAAAGTGCAGTGCAGGCAGACAATGAGGTGCAAGGCCATAACGAGGTAGATTGTGAGATCAAGAGGTCAAATACACCAGGCACAAGGAGCTCAAAAGAAGTTGTGTCCTCCTTACTCAAGTCCTTAAAAATTTGCACTCTAAAACTTTCTGTGAACATTGTTACAGCTCATGACACAATGCTTAAACAAATGAAAACCTTCAGCCATTTTTATAGATCACATCCAATATTGCACAGACCACAGATGCCAAATTTCTTTTCCTGGAGAATAGTAAAGAACCAGATGGGATTTAATGATGAAGCAATAGTTTTGCTGTCACCAATTCTAGCCTTTTGTTCCAGAATAACTGAACTCAAATTCTCCAGCTGCCTCTGTGGGATTTGAACTCGTTTCTCCAAATTATCAGTCCAGGTGTCCAGATAGCAAACCCACTAGTTTAACCACAATGCCGTCATACCAGAATCATTCAGAGAATGCTATTGCATGTGCAGAATGAGTCAAAATCTAAAATCTTTGACCTAATTCATTATCGTCGGTAAGGAAACTGCAGGTTAATTTCCGAGAGAATTCTGCCAGGCATCTAATGCCATAAACCTAAATAATGACATAACCTGTCCCTGTCAATTCCCTCCTGAAGTTACAATTGTGGATTGAGGGTACCCAAGTGAAATGTGACACTCCTTTTATCAAACTGTGAAGAACAATCTGCTTCTAACATGAAAATCCGAACAGTATTGTCAAATATTCGCAATCACTGAGCTAATCCAGACAAGGGGACATACCTTCAGGAAAAAGTGGATATTCGTTCACAAATTATCCCAAGTGCATGAACCATTCCAATTCAGTTGTAATTGTGTTGTACAAAACTCTCTACATTTTTATCCTTTGTGGTTTTAAATTGGATTATTGCAAATTATTTGGAATATTATGAGCAATTTTGGGCCCCACATCTAAGGAAAGATGTGCTGGCCCTGGAGAGGGTCCAGAGGAGGTTCACAAAATGATCCCAGGTATGAAAAGCTTGACGTATGAGGAGTTCATGATGGCTCTGGGCCTGTACTCAATGGAGTTTAGAAGGATGATGAGGGGATCGCATTGAAACCTACCCAGTACTGAAAGGCCTAGATAGGGTGGACATAGAACGGATGTTTCGATTAGTAGGAGAGTCTGGGATCTGAGGGCGCAGCCTCAGAATAAAGGGACGTCCCTTTGAGAGGAATTTCTTTAGCTGGGGGTGGTGAATCTGTGGGATTCTTTGCCACAGAGGGCTGTGGAGGCCAAGTCATTGGGTGTATTTAAAGCAGATATTGATTGGTAAAGGGGTTAAAGGTTATGGGGGGGGAAGGCAGGAGAATGGGGTTGAAAAAAAATTCAGCCATGATTGAATGGCGGAGCAGATTCAGTGGGCCGAATAGCCCAATTCTGCTCCTATATCTGATGGTCTTATGGATTCATTTCCCATTGCTACATAGGAGGAATTTCAATAACTATCCCATGACCTCCTTGATGCAAATGGAAGATTCACTTTGATTGCTACACAGTGAAATCATAAATGCAAGTCTAATAGCTCTAATCACATTTGTACTGTAAACAGTAACACAGGAAATCTTCCCTGGATTGTAAAAGTGTTAACAATGAGATAAACCTGGTGTTGCGGTAACAGCAATTTCATTGTGTACACATAACTGCTGGAGTTTGAATTATATCTTATTTGCTTCAGATGAAATATTTATGGATTTCTTTCCTCTTTGGCAGGAACTTTTTATCTTGTTGCCTGGAATTATTTGGTAATCTGATCAAGTAAAGTCACAGTTTACTTGTGATACCATAACGATGAAGTTAAATCAAACACTTCCTTCTTAACCTACCCCCCAAATCTTTTGCACAAAGTTAGCTGAAAATTGTATTGGAAGCAATCAGAGTCATAGAGTTATACATCACGGAAACAGGCCCTTCAGCCCAACTGGTCCATACCGACCAAGATGTCCCATCCAAGCTAGTCCCATTTGCCAGCATTTGGCCTATAACCTTCTAAATCTTTCCAATCCATGTAACTGTCCAAATGTCTTTTGAAAGTTGTTATTGTACCTGCCTCAACCACATCCTCTGGCAATTCATTCCACATACCACCCTTTGTGTAAAAAAAAAGTTGCCATGCAAATTATTTTCTATTAAATCTTTCTCCTCTCACCTTAAACCTATGCCTTCTCGTTCTTGAGCTTGCATTTCTTTTGTATCCTTCATGACCTCAGGACATCACATCACTTTGCAGGGTATTCATTTTAGTGATGTTGGTTGCAGGAAAACTAATGGTGGAGACACCAGGGGTATCTCTCCTGCTTTTATTCAGGATAGTACAATGTTTTATACCCACCGGACTGAGTACACTGGACCTCCTTTTGACATCTCATGAGGCTTTATAAGGTGTTGGTCAGTCCCCCTTTGGAATATTATGAGCAATTTTGGGCCCCATATCTAAGGAAAGGTGTGCTGGCCCTGGAGAGGGTCCAGAGGAGCTTCACAAGAATGATCCTGGGAATGAAAAGCTTAACATTTGAGGAGCGTTTGATATCTCTGGGCTTGTACTTGAGTTCAGAAGTATGAGGGGGGGGAATCTCATTGAAACATAACAGATAACGAAAGGCCTGTATGGAGTGGATGTGGAGAGGATATTTCTGTTAGTAGGAGAGACTAGGATCTGAGGGCACAGCCTCAGAATAAAGGGACGTCCCTTTAGAACTGAGATGAGGAGGAATTTCTTCAGCCAGAGGGTGGTGAATCTGTGGAATTCGTTGCCACAGAGGGCTGTGGAGGCCAAGTTATTCAATGTATTTAAGACAGAGATTGATAGGTTCTTGATTGGTAAAGGGGTTAAGGATGAAGAAAAATAGGGGGCTATGTGAGAGGGAAGGGTTAGATAGATCTTAGTGCAGGATAAAATGTCGGCACAACATTGTGGGCTGAAGGGCCTGTACTGTGCTGTAGTGTTCTATGTTATGGGGAGAAGGCGGGAGAATGGGGTTAAAAAAGATCAGCCATGATTGAATGGCGGAGCAGACTCGATGGGCCGAATGGCCTAATTCAGCTCCTTTATCTAATGGTCAGCCCAGATTTTTATCTTCCTGCGCCTGGATCAGGAACTCACAAACTCCAGATTCAAAGGCAAGAATTCAACCAACTGAGTCACAGCTGACAATTATTTATTTTTGTTGGAAAAGCCAACTTATTTGCTAGTTTGGGCCCACTCCCTCTGGCTGCTCCAGCACGTCCACCTTCGCCTGCCTCCTAATAATGGGATCACATTTCTCATTGCAGAGAATTTGAATGAGTCAACTGCACGTTGGATCAAATCACACGTTCCAGACAGAATGCTGTGTGAGCACTGTCCTGGTGGAGAGAAATCTACCTCTGTGTTACAGCAGTGTCTCCGTTCAATAGAGGGAGTCTATCTCTCCCATAGAGCTGTTCCATTCATTTCAGTGGAGCTTTTCCCTTAAGCCTATTGGTATTGGTCTGTAGAGAGCAGCTTGCAATGAGTCGCCACACTCCGGCACCATCTTGTTTGACTTGGAAATTAAGTCAAACTTAATTTCTAGGGTGTGAGTGTTACCTGTACTACGTTGCTCTTGGGAAAGAGGTGACGAGCCGTCTTCTTGAACTGCTTTAGTTCTTCTGGCAGAAGTACTCCTGCAGTGCCTTTGGGGAGAAGATTTCAGGGTTTAGATCCAGCAAACGTGAAGGACTGGCAATATATTTCCAAGTCGGAATGATGTGCTGCCTTGGAGGGGAACCTGCAGGTGGTGGTGTGACCAGCAATTTCATGGTGTGCACATAACTTCTGGAGGTTGTTGGTTCCGGATCTTGGTGGTAGAGGTACTGGGTCTGGGAGGTGCTGTGGGAGGAGCCTCAGCGAATAATGGCGTTGAAATTTGCAGATGAGATGCACCATTGTCATCGTGTACTGAAGGGCGGTGGATGGAGTGCCACTCCAATGGGTTGCTTTGTTCTGGATGCTGCCATGATTCCATAGCATTATTGGAGCCTGAACTCACCCAGGTGCATGGAGAGTATTCCATCACACTCCTGACAGTCAATGGTGGAAAGGCTTTGGGAGGGGGGAGATGCCAACAGATTGTGGAAAGATATGCAGCATAATCTTCGTGCGTCCACAGTTATAGCTTCGTGGCTATGAATAGATTTCCTCCTGGACACACAAACAGAAGATTACCTTTAAAGCTCCAGGAATAAAAGGGCTAAAAAAAAGTGTGGGATTCATTTGGACAGCAAATGTGACTTTTACTTTCAAATGTATCTCATGTTTGTGGAAATTTATTTCCCAGGGAGTTTGGAGAAATGCCATAGTTGCAGAGTATTACAATGCAGATAAAGACCCTTCTGCCTACAATGTTCATGTTGACCATCAACTACCTATCGAACAATCCCATTTACCAGTACCTGGTCCATAGCCATCTATGCATTGGCGATTCAAATGCTTATCAAGGTACTTATTAAATGCCTTGAGTGGAAACTCCTCCCTGAAGTCTTACTTCCTTTTAAAGATGTAATTTTTGTGTACTAGGACAGATTTGGCAGTCATTTGGTAAGTGTGAATCGACTCAAGAAAGATGGCATAGATTTGTTCAAGGCAAATTGTATCTAACTAAGCAAATAGAATTTTTTGATGAAGCAACAGAGAGAGTTGTTGAAGGAAATGAAGTTGACATGGTACACATTGACTTCTAAAAGGTGTTGACAAAATGACATACAGTAGGCTTGTCATCAAGATTGAAGACCATGGATTAGAAAGGAGTGTACTTATAGATAACTGACTAAGTAACCTGAAAACCAGAATCAGAGAGAAGTTGGTGAAAGGTTGTTCTTTACACTGGAGGAAAGTGTACAATGGAGTTCCCCAGGGGCCAGTAATAGAACCAGTGCATTTCTTAGTATATATCAATGACTAGGACTTGGGTGTATAGGGCACAATTGCCAAATTTGTAGACGATACAAAACTTGAAGCATTATGAACTGTGAGAAGGATGATAATAGACTTCAAGGAGATGTAGACTGGTTGAATGGGCAGAGAGGTGGCAAATGGAGAGGAATGTGAGGTGTTCTATTTTAGTAGGAAGGATGAGACGAGGCAATGTAAACTACACCCCGAGTGAAGTGAACCATTTCTATAAGGAATACTGAGGAGTGCATGTGCATTGTGAGAAGCATTGTGTGCACTGTTCATTGAAAATAACAGAGCAGGTTGAGAAAGTGGCTAAAAAACACATACAGGGTCTTGGGCCTTCTAATTAGTGGTATAGTGAACAAGAGCAAGAAAAATGAAAAGGCCTTGGAGACGGTGCAGAAGAGATTTACCTAAATAATTCCAAGGATGAGAGGATGTTTATAGACTCAAAGCTGAGGTTGTTTTCCTTGGAACAGATAAGGTTGTGAAGGGATCTGATTGAGGTATTTATGATCATGAAGCATTTAGATAGAGTAGATAGCAGAAACTGTTCCCATTGGTGGAAGGGTCAAAAACCAGTGAGAAAATAATGAAGGTGATTGGCAAAAGTGACAGGAGGATTTTGTTTTATACACAACAAGTGGTTAGAGTCTGGCATGCACTGCCAGGGGAAGTAGTGGAGGCAGATGTATTTATGCCATTTAAACGGGAGCTCGGTAAGTATCTGAAAGGAAAGAATTTGCTGGGCTGCAGGGAAAGTGTGGGGGAGTGGGATTAGCTGGATTACACAGAGACGGTATAGACTTGACTGGGTGAATTCCTGAAATGTAACCACTCTGTGATTCTGTGATGAAACTTACTCTCTGCTGGTTCTATACACACAAAATACTGGAGGAACTCAGCAGGTTAGGCAGCATCCATGGAGGGAAATAAACAGTCAACGTTTCGGGCCAAGACCCTTCATATTTCGATCCATGGATGCTGCCTGACCTGCTGAGTTCCTCCAACACTTTTTGTGTATTTCTCCAGATTCCAGCATCTACAGAATTTCCTCTGTGTCTCTGCTCTGCTGGTTCTATCAAGCTGATGATTTAAACCCTACAAAGCACTGTTGTCACAAATGGTTTTTGTGGGAGGAACATGAAAAATCAGTTACAGCCACAGAGGAAAATTGGAATCAAGTTGCCTCAATGACTTGTGACAGTTCGTCAGATTTGATATCTAGCATTTCATCTTTTCTCAGGAGCTGGGAAATGGGATTGTCAGTGAATTGGCACTGGGATCACATTGGTTTCCATTGGCTGTAAGAGGCTATTGGTTCCACCTGCCAAGAACAGGCCGTGTGGAGACAGAGCAGGGAGCAGAGTGAAGTAGGATGGGAGGGAGCATCTTGCCCTATGCCTGGGCACTGGAATTCTGTAGGCCTAATAGTGGAAGGTGTTTACGGCCTTTAATGTGAATAGGTTTAGACCTTGTTATAATTCAAAAGTCAGTCCTGTGATGTCAGCCAGTCTGCAGCGGGATTTTCAACATAAAGCTTAGTGTCAGTCTTGCCAGAAGTGTCTAATGTCCGTCAAGAGCAAGTCCTGTCGGGGGTTAATGAAGTAAGACTTAATTTATTTCATTTATTTTTTTCGCCTTTTTCGCTCTTCCCGGTTGGGACCCCAGTCCGAACCCTCCCCTGCTGATCAGGGATAATTTCCTCCAATTCTGGCCAGCCAGCTTCCCGCCTCCTGCAGCTGAGTTTCTGCCGGGGTTAATCAGGTTTTAATCCCAGAAAGTAATTCAGACCTGGGATTGAAATTGTCTGGAACTCAGTTGGGAATGTTGCCTCTTGGCCCAGGTTAAAATTGAAGCTTGTGATTCCAAAAGTTCGGAATAAAGTATCACATGGAAGAAAAATTCATTCTGGCTAAACCTGATTTAAGCTTCAGAATTCATCCAATAGTACTTCCAACCACAACGCTGTGCCAGATAGGTTCACTCAACAGTGTATATCCATGACAGCTTAAGAAACAGAAGTAGGGGCAAGTCATATAGCTCCATTCAGTAAGGTCGTGGCTAATCTGTTTGTGGTCAACTCCACTTTCCTGCCTGCTCTCTATAACCATTGGCTCCCTAAAATCCAGCAAACTATCTAACTTGTCTTAAAATATATTCAGTGACTCAGTCTTCACAGCCCACTGGCGTATAGAATTCCAAAGACTCTCAGCACTTGGAGAAAGGTCTTTTGCCCATCTCTATCATAAATGGACAAATTCTTATTCTGAAACTATGCCTCTTGGTTCTAGATTACCCACAAAGGAAAACTCTTCTCTACCTCAACCCTCTCAGATTCCCTCAGAGTCATATATGTTGCAATATGATCCACTCTCAATGTTCTTATGGCAAATTAATTAATGAAAAAACAGAACTGGGCAGGCACAACAGTGTAGCGGGCAGGCACAGTAGTGTAGCGGTTAGCATAACGCTTTACAGCGCCAGCAACCCGGGTTCAATTCCGGCCGCTGTCTGTAAGGAGTTTGTACGTTCTCCCCATGTCTGTGTGGGTTTCCTCCAGGTGCTCCAGTTTCCTCCCACATTCCAAATTCATCCAATAGCACTTAGGAAGCTGTGGGCATGCTATGTTGGCGCCGGAAGCATGGTGACACTTGCGGGTTGTCCCCAGAACCTTCAACGCAAAGATGCATTTCACTGTGTGTTTTGATGTACATGTGACTAATAAAGATATCTGACTTCCGATGTATGAAATTTTGGATTCCCAAAACTCAGTGTATATTTTATAGCAGTTTATAAGGTGCTTTAAACTTTTGGGGAATGCCAATTTTAGAAAAATATTTTTCTAAAATGTACTGCAATATGTTTTACCATTTCATTGTTTCAGGTAAAAGTTGGTAAAATATGAAAACATATTATAAGCTGTGTTTCGAAAAATGCACGACAAATTTGACTGAGCTTCATTTCATTATATGAACGTGCTGGTGTATAAGTTGCACTGGTAGACACATCATTTTGCTTCCCTTATAGACCCAGAAAGTCAACTTATACAGCAGTTTTTACTGTAACCTGGCTATTTATCATTAGGCAGCTGAAAACCAATTGCCTCTTATGAGGAGAAGAAAAAGTTCTTGACCAATTGAGCTCAATAACTGACAACGGTTGCTGCAGTTAGTCAGATCATTTTAGTTGGAGACGAGTCTGAATTTGGAGAGAGTAAAAGTTGGGGGTTGGTGGGGAGGAAACAGAGGAAAAGTGCCAATAATAAATCACCCCTCAATATGAATTCTGTGAACTAGCACATAATGCCTATACAATACAAGAATATAATTAGTCAGGGATTTGTATGATCTAAACTGCTTCCTTGAGTCTCATCCTGCATCTGGTTATTATCCTTCTCTTGGACTTTGCACAGGCACCATTAACAGTAGAAGTGGTCCCACCTGCATTTCTGTTTGAGCATCTACAGAAATCGATAAATTTCCTTGAGAAAACAACTGGTGTAGTCAAGAAGGACGAGGGTATATTTTGTTGCCCAAGTCTCTCTTCCCTCCAAACAAAAAGCTGTCAAAAGTTAGGATGAGAAAGGATAAAAGAGAATATTTTTGTCAAATGCAAAGTTCTGGAGCAGAGGTTCGGGGGGGGGGGGGGGGGGCAAAAATCAGGCAGGGTAGTGTAGTGGTTAGTGTAACGTTATTACAGCGCCAGCGACCCGGGTTCAATTCCGGCCATTGTCTGTAAGGAGTTTGTACGTTCTCCCTGTGTCTGCGTGGGTTTCCTTTGGGTGCTCCGGTTTCCTCCCACATTCCAAAGACGTACGGGTTAGGAAGTTGTGGGCATGCTACGTTGGCGCAGGAAGCATGGCGACACTTGCGGGCTGCCCCCAGAACACTCTACGCAAAGGTACATTTCACTGTGTGTTTCGATGTACATGTGACTTATAAAGAAATCTGATCTAAATTTGAAGTGTACAAAGGAAGAAAAAGGCCAGCTGGAAACATAAAATGGAACACAGAAAGTAAGAGGGTAATGTAAAGGATTGTTGGAAGCAAATAGGGACATAGGAAGAGCCCTTCTTGAGCAGAATGTTGAGTGAGGATGTTGCATCTGTCTTTGCAAAGAGAGAGAGCAATGCTAAACTTGCAGTGGAGGAGGGGAATGGCAATATCATGGGAAAAGGATAAATTGATGGCTGCTGTCAAATAGATGGGCAACATCAAAGTCAGCTTCATGAGGTCTAGTTTCTGGGTTGCTGGAAGAAGCTGAGGTCAGATTAGAAACATAGAACAGTACAGCACAGAACAGGCCCTTCGGCCCACAATGTTGTGCCGACATAGCTAATCCCTCTTACCTACAGAATGCCCATGTCCCTCCATTTTCCTCATTCTTGTGCCCATCCAAGCCCCTCTTAAAAGCTCCCAGAGAATTTGCCTCCACCACCCTATCAGGCAACGCATTCCAGGCATCCACCACTCTGAGTAAAAAAAACGTACGTGTCAGGAGAAATTGCTGCTGCAATGCTTTAATCCACATAGGATAAGTGACCGGTGTCAGGCAGGTGGAGGGTTGCAAATGTTTAAAAGTAAAGGGGAGATGGGTAAATCTAGTCACTGAAGGCCAATATCTGGCTCAAGTGGTGGAAAAGCCACTGGAGAAAAAAATAGCAAAATACAGCAGATGCCAAAAATCTCAGATAAAGATTGAAGATGCCTGGAATGATCAGCGTGTCAGTCAGCATAAATAGGGAGAGAAGTGCTCAAAGTTTCACTTCAATGATCTCTCATCAGAACTGGGTGTGGGAAGGAGCTGAGGAGGGAGACTGCCGGGTTGCTTCTGCAGTGAGCAGTCGAGGCTCAATCCTTTGAATGGTCTCCTGCATTATAATGATTTGGATTTAATAGTGCAAATTGTTGGTGTTGTTTTCTGTGAGAGGCCCACTTTAGAGGATTAACACCACGGTAAATTATTGCAGGTGTCAAAAATCTGGAATAAAAACAGAAAATGCTAGAAGTACTCAGCAGCTCAAGCAGCATCTGTGGAGAGAAAACAAACGTTGTCTTGTAGTCAGTGCCCTTTTGTGATGCCTCGGAACTCGTCCCGTCAGTGACATCATACGGTCTGTATAACAGTGATAGTGTTTTGTACAGTGTGTCTGAAATTCAGTACCTATTTGCAGAGACATGGATTGATCAAAACCAACTGGCACATATTTCAGTCACAAGAACCTGAAGTCAAAGCTACAGTGAGGATCATCAGCTCAGGAAAAGTCCATGTTCAGGTCAGGTCTGGGCTGGTGGTTATCTCCCACATGGATTGAGATTAAATTGTTATGTACAAGCATATATATTAGGAGTAGGCAATTCAGTCCCTTGAGTCTGTACTGCTATTCAATAGCAGTGTAGAGGAACAGAGGGATCTTGGGGTCCATGTCCATAGATCCCTTAAGGTTGCCACGCAGGTCAATAGGGTTGTTAAGAAGGAGAATGGTGTGTTGGCCTTCATTAGTCGGGGTATTGAGTTCAAGAACCACGAGGTGATGTTGCAGCTTTATAGAACTTTGCTTAGACCACACTTGGGGTATTGTGTTCAGTTCTGGTCACCTCATTATAGGAAGGATGTGGAAGCTTTAGAGAGGGTGTAGAGGAGATTTACTAGGAGGCTGTCTGGATTGGAGAGCATGTCTTATGAGGATAGGTTGAGTGAGCTAGGGCTTTTCTCTTTGGAGAGGAGGAGGATTAGAGGTGTACAAGATGATAAGAGGCATAGATCGAGTGGACAGTCAGAGACTTTTTCCCAGGGCGACAATGGCTAACATGAAGGCACATAATTTTAAGGTGATTGGAGGAAGGTTTAAGGGGGATGTCAGGGGTAAGTTTTTTTACACAGAGAGTGGTGGGTGTGTGGAACGCACTGCTGGCAGAGGTTGTGGGGGCAGATACATTAGGGACATTTAAGAGACTCTTAGATAGCCACGTGAATGATAGAAAACTTGAGGGCTATGTGGGAGGGAAGGGTTAGATAGATCTTAGAGCAGGATAAAATGTCAGCACAATATTGTGGGCTGAAGGGCCTGTACTGTGCTGTAATGTTCTATGTTCTATCACAGATGATATCCGATTTCACTGTAATTTTAACTCTGTCTTCCTGCCTACTCCCAGTGACCTTTCAATCCCTTGTCTATCAAGAATCTCCCTACCTCTGCCTTAAAAATATCCAATGACTGCCCTTTTGAAGAAGAGTTCCAAAGACTCAAGACCCTCAGAGAATAAAATTCACCTCATTAAATGTCTTAAAAATAATCTCTTAAATGTCTTAAAAATATTTAATATAAAACTATTAAATGACCCCTTATTTTTAAATAGTCATGATCTAATTCTAGATTCTCCCACAAGTGGAAAGGTCCTTTCCACATCCAGCCTGTCACAAATCCATAGGGTCTTGTATATTTTAATCCACCAGCCTCTCCCTCTTCTAAACTCCAACAGACACAAGCCTTGCCTGTCCAACCTTTCCTCATCAGTCTGCCAGCCCATGCCAGATTCATTGAACACTGAACGTGAAATGATGTGATTATGACAGCATAATCACACCATTTGTTTTATTTTGTTTTTAGGTAGGGTTTTTCAACACAGTCTTTATTTTACTGTGGTCATTTTGAGTCTGGGAAAAAGTACAGCTTAATGAGAAGTGTATTTGTTCTTTGAAACGTAAATGCTCTCATAAATTTCAAGACTGGTATTTACAGTGAATTTTATAGTGAAATGGAGCAAAGACTGGCAAATGCATTCACTGAAATAAGTCAATGAATTACTGTCTGAATAGGGTTGAAAGTTTTACTGTTGTGTGTGCACTCATTAGCTGGGAGAACATGTAGGTATTTTGCAGTAGAAATTAATCAATTGAGCAATTTTAATGAAAAAGTTCCGCACTACAGGAACACCATTGACGGTGGCAACACAGATAGATAACATGGTTAGGAAGACATTAGGGATACTGGCCTTCATCAGTCGGGGCATTGAATGCAGAAGTAGGGAGGTTACGCTCCAACCTTAGAGACACAAGAGAGACTGCAGTTGCTTGAAATCTGGAGCAACACACATGAATGAATCCTGATGAAAGGTCTCGACCTGAAATGTCGACTGTCCATCTCCCTCCATAGGTGCTGCCTGACCAGCTGAGTTCTTCCAGCAGTTTGTGTGTTTGCTTTATAAAACCTTAGTCAGACTTCAACTGGAGTACTTTGTGCAGTTCTGGTCACCAAGGGGGGGAAGGAGGTAGCACTGGAGAAGGTGAAGAGGAGATTCGCCAGGATGTTGCCTGGGATGTAGCAGTTTAGTTTTGAGGAGAGATTGGAGAAGCTGGGTTTGTTTTCCCTGGAGCGAAGGAGGTTAGAGGGAGCATGATTGAGGTTTACAAAATTATGAGGGGTACAGACTGCAGGAAGCCTTTCCCCATATCAGAGGTAGATAAAACTAGAAGATATAGAGTTAGAGTAATGGGAAAGAGATTTAGACCGGATATGAGGAGGATCTTCTTCACCCAGGGAGTGGTGAGTACCTGGAACGCACTGCCTGAGAGAGTGGTTGAAGCTGGGTCACTGGCAGCATTTAAAAAGTGTTTAGATGAGCACTTGAATCACTTGGGCACAGAGGGCTATGGACCAAGAGCTGGGCAATCGGATTAATACATAAGGGTGCCCACTGGTCAGCATGGATGAGATGAGCCAAATGGCCTATTTCCATGCTGTATGATTTTATGATTCTATGAATGCAGTTTTCAACCATTTTGCAAAATATTTTGATTGGAGTTTGCTTTTTACTAACAGTAAATACCCAGTTGCTTCCAATTCTATTAAATGCCATTCCTTCACATCTGTTTAATCCATTTATTTGAACCTTTTCCTTAGATGCATTCCCACACATCAAGGACAGTTTCCACATCAGTGCAGCATTCCAGACATTAGGACTGCCTTGTCAGTTCTGACGATGGATACAAAGCTCACTACGTTCAAGTATACAACTTGTATTCTTCTATGTTCATGGCATCGGGGTCAACCACAGATCCTTGGTTGGGATCCTGCACCATCCCAAATACAGATACCTCCTCTCTTGATTGCAGGATAAATTTACAGTGGGAAGTAGATTCTGACCCACTTCTTCCCAATCATGACGAGACACATGAATTGCCCACAGAGCATCTACTGAAAATGGAGAATTGGATCAATGCACTCCAATCACCTTTCACACCAAACCTTTCTATTCACATTGCTTCATGACGTACTTCACATGGACCCCCTGAATTATAGACGTTATAATTTGCAGAAAAGGAATTGTGGCTATTAGTGGTCATTTAGGCACGTCTTTTGTAACACAGTAGTGTAGTGGTTAGTGTAATGCTATTACAGCGCCAGCGACCTAGGTTCAATTCTCGCCGCTGTCTGTAAGGAGTTTGTACGTTCTCCCCGTGTCTGCGTGGGTTTCCTCCGGGTGCTCCAGTTTCCTCCCACATTCCAAAGACGTACAGGTTAGGAAGTTGTGGGCATGCTACGTTGGTGCCGGAAGAGTGGTGACACTTGTGGGCTGCCCCCAGCACATTCTCAGTAACGCAAAATGATGCATTTCGCTGTGTTTCGATGTACATGTCTTATAACATACCTTATAAGTGATTAGAATGTTGAATTGCTATCCAATCACAAATCCTGTGTTTATAGCCCTGGTTCTAGACCCTCCAGCCAAGAGAAATACCCGCTCAGCTTCTATCTCATCAGCCCTCTAAAGCATCATTCATACCTGCAAACTTCAATATCTCCTCACTGATCAACCCCTCATTCTAGGAACCAAACGAGTGAATCTCCCTTGCATCCCCTTTAGGCGGAGCATCTCCTTTAGCTAGTTACATGAGAAAGGACGGGAGGGATATGAAGATATCATTGGCTGGATTAAGCTGGATGGATGTCAGACTGTGTGTGCTATACAGTGTTGTAAGTCCTAGGGCTATAAATTCTATCACATAGCGCATGTCTTGGTGTGCCACATGGTAGAATTTTACTTGGTGTGTCAATAGCTCACTTCCCTAAATCAGATGTGTGACTTTCATGAGTTCAGATTCATAAAACATAGTACAGGAACAGCTCCTTCAGCCCACCATGTCTGAACTGACTATGCCAATCTAACTTATCTCATCTGCCTGCACAAGGTCCATATCCCTCTATTTCCTGCCTGTTCATCTGCCTGTCCAAATGCCTCTTAAATATTGTTGTCGTAGCTGCTTCCATCACCTTCCCTGGCAGTATGTTCCAAGCATCTACCACTCTCCGGAAACAAAAACTTCCCTCATAAATCCCCTCTCACCTTAATCCTATGCCGTCTAGTATTTGACATTTCCACCCTTGGAAATAGACCCTCTCTATTTCATAGTCATAGAGTCATACAGCATGGAAACAGGCCCTTTGGTCCAACTCATCCATGGCAACTGTGTTGTCCAGCAAGCTAGTCCCATCTGCCCACGTTTAGCCCATCGCCTTCATAATTTTAAATACTTCTATCAGGTTCGGACACTCTAGAGAAAACAATTCAAGTTTGCCTAACCTCTCCTTATAGCTAATACCCTCTAATCCAGGCAACATCCTGGGGAACCTCATCTGCACCCTTTCCAAAGCCTTCACTCCTTGCTGTAATGCAACAGTACTCAAGTTTTATACGGCTACAACACGACTTCCCTACTTTTAAGCTCATCACCCTGACCAATGAAGGCAAGTGTGTTTCCTTGTGTTTCTACTTTCAGGGAGCTCTGGACGTGCATCCCGAGATCCCCCTGTACATCAGTGCTCCTGCCATTTACTGTGTACTTCCCTCTTGCATTTGTCCTCGCAAAGTGAGACGCCTCACAATTGTCTGGATTAAACTCCATCTGCCTTTTCTCTGGTGGACCAAAGTACCTGTTTCTATGCTGTACAACTCGATGAGGCTATGACTCTGTTATGAGGTTTAGGGTGGAGGTGTGCACATCCCTAGCACATTGTATATTTTCATTTAGATGACTTCTGGGGATGAGCCACAGTTTAACACTGCTTGCTTCCCACCCCTTACATCACCTTAGCTATTACCCACTAATTCATGCCCTACACTGTCACTTACCCATCTTAATTCCTTTCTTCTATTTTCCTTTCCACTTCCTGTGTAATTCTCTTTCATGAACTGGACATTTGTCATAAGCCAACCCTTTATAAACTCTGACCTCACGATCTACCTTGTGAACTTGCACCTTATTGTCTACCCGCACTGCACTTGCTCTGTAGCTGTGACACTTTGTACTGTTATTGTTTTTACCTGTACTACCTCAATGCCCTCTGTACTAACCCAATGTAACTGCACTGTGTAATGAATTGACCTGTACGATCGGTATGCAAGACAAGTTTTTCACTGTACCTCAGTACAAGTGACAATAATAAACCAATACATTTTAATCTTGCTCCCTTCGTTCATTGTGGGAACTCTAACTTTGGACGTCCAACTCATCTAACTCATAGGAGTGTGTTTAGTTTGTAACAGAACCACATTCAGCTCGATTGCTATTGGCTGCTTCGGCCACCAATCCGCTTGGTTCAGCTCCCTTTTCAGTTCGTGAAGTTCTTTCCAAGATGAAGTAGTGCCTCACAAGGTCACTTCATTGTTCATCTCAGACTATAACACAATGTGGGGGCAACGGCTGAGGAGAGCAGATTGGGAGCAGCTGTTATTGGGTAAGTCCACATCCCACAGATGGGAGTCATTTGAATGCCAGCTGGTCAGAATTCAGGCCCAGCTTGTTCCTGTGAGGAAGAGAGACAACGATGGCAAGGTTCGGGAACCTTGGATGGCGAGGGATGTTGCAGATTTAGTTGAAAAGGAAAAGGAAGCATATGTAGGGTTTAGGAAGCTGAAATCGGACAGAGCTTTTGAGGAAGATAATGGAAGCAGGAGAGAACTTAAACAGGAAATGAGGAGGGCTGGAAATGGCAAGTAGGATTAAAGAGAATCCTGAGGCATTTTATACATATATTAAAATCAAGAGGGTAACTAGGGAGAGGGTAGGACCACTCAAGGACAAGGGAGGGAATTTATGCCTGGGTCCAGAGGAAGTGGGCGAGGTACTAAACAAGTACTTTGCATTAGCATTCACTAAGGAGAAGGACATGGAGGACAGTGAGATCAGGGAGGGGTATGCTGATGTTCTAGGGTATATTGCTAAGAAGGAGGAGGTGTTGGGGCTCTTGAAGAACATCGTGGATGTCCCCAGGGCCTAATGGGATCTATCCCAGGTTATTGAGAGAAGAGATATCTGGGGCCCTTGACAGAGATCTTTGTATCCTCTTTAACCATAAGCGAGGTCCCAGAGGACTGGAGAATAGCCAGTGTTGTCCCTCTGTTTAAGAAGGGCAATAGAGACAAACCAGGAAATTATAGGCCAGTGAGCCTTACATCAGTGGTAGGGAAATTATTGGAGAAGATCCTTAGGTATAGGATCTACTCACATCTGGAAAGCCATAGACTTATTAGGGATAGTCAGCACGGCTTTAAGGAGGGGAGGTCATACCTTACAAACTTGATTAAGTCTTTTGAGGATTTGACGAGATTGAAGGCTTTGAGGGATGCCAAGTGAATGGGCGAGGATGTGGTGAATGGAATACAATGTGAAAAAATATGAAGTCTGATAAGTTTGATAGAACAATGTAAAAAAAAATTAGAACATCTTTTAGACGTGAGAGATTGAAATGTGTTGGTAATGATCTTGTACATGAATCGCTGCAAGCTGACATGCACTTTCAGCAAGCAGTTAGGGAAGCAAACAATTTGGTGCTATTTTTGTTGTAAGGGGCTTTGAGTACAAGGGTAAGAGCTGTCCTACTGAATTTATGAATGAATCTGGTTGGACCATACCTGGTTGTACTATGTTTAGGTCTGGTATCCAGCCTAAGGGACAACACAGCGCGCAGGGTGTAGAGCCGTTGCCTCTCAATGGCAAAGACCAGGGTTCAACCCTGACCTCTGGTTCTGTCTGTGTGGAGTTTGCACGTTCTCCCTGTGACCCATGGGTTTCCTCCAGGTGCTGCTGTTTTCCCTCATGTGCTAAAGACGTGCAGGTTGTTAGGTTAACTAACCACTGTGTGGAGAATAAAAAATGGTAATAATGTAAGATTAAAGTAAATGGGTTGTTGAAGGTTGGCATGGACTCAGTGGGTTGAAGGGCCTGTTTTCGTGCTGTTCATCTCTTTATGACTCTCTTAGGATATGTTAGATGAATTTGTTATGTACTTGTGTTGGAGGCATGCAACAAAGATCCACCACATTGATTCCAGGGAGAGGGAGGATTATCCTATGAGGAGAGATTAAGCAGGCTGAGTCTGTACTGAATTTAGAAAAATGAGAGGTGATCTCATTGATAAAGCACAAGTCTTATAGGGCTTGGCAGGGTAGATGCAGAGATAATGCTTCCAACAGTGCCTAGGGTCAAATATGCAGAAACCCAACTTAGAAATCAGTACAACTATGTCTCACCCCCCAGAAATAACTCATTTTCCTTTGCTGAAAATAGCAATTCTACATTCTAGATCAGCTTGCTTTTGGCAGGAGAAGAAGAAATGCTAGAGAGACAAGATTTACCTCTGTTATGATATACTTTTATGAAACTATTCACAATTATTTATGCCATTGTATTCACCACCTTTCATAATAATCTGTCATTGAGCGATGTAACATGGAAAGAGGCCTTTCAGCCACTGTCCATCAAGCACCCATTTCCACACTAGTCATATTCTGACCCATTTTTATCTTTCCCACATTCTCATCAACTGCCCCCAGGTTCCACCACTCTCCTACACACTAGGGATGATTTATAGTGGCCAATTAACTTACCAACTCTCACATTTTTGGGATGTGGAATGAAACCAGAGGACCTGGAGGAAATCCACAGTCACAGGGTGAATGTGCAGACTCCACACAGACGGCACCCGAAGTCAGGATTGAACCTTTGAGCCCCTGGAGCTGTGAAGCAACGGCTGTACCAGCTGTGCTGTCTGAAACAAAAACACTCTATCAGGGAGTTTTATTTGCTTCCATGAAGACTGTGCTCCTTAAAACTTTCTTTGAGTGTCTGGTTTGTTCTGTTTCATTTAATTGGACTCTCATTTCATTCATTGTTTCCCCAGTTACATAGAACAAAGAACGTTACAGCACAGCACAGGCCCTTCAGTCCACAATGTTGTGCTGACATTTTATCCTGCTGTAAGATCCATCTAACCCTTCCCTCCCACATAGCCCTCCATCTCTCTATCATTCATGTGTCTATCTAAGACTCACTAATTACTGTAATTGCTGAGGCACTAATTACAGATTTCCCACATTACAGGGACATGCCACACCCCTACTTTATCCCAAATGCCGTAATATGAGGGACACATTCCTTGCCTCTCCAAAGATGGTCAAATTTAAGTCCTTGAGTACGTCCTTGATAATCTGCTGAAAATTGGAATGTGGGGAGAATAGGTGACAGGGAAGGTAAGGGGAGGAATGGGATTGCACTGCCAGCCAGCATGAACTTGGTTTGCTAAATGGCCTCCTATGTCCTATGGAAACATAGAACAGTACAGCACTGGACAGGCTATTTGGTCCATGATCTTGTGCTGATCTTGATGCCAATTTATACTAAGTGTCCTCCTCCTGTGTATCATCCATATTCCTCCATTTCCTTCATATTCATGTGTGTATTTAAAAACCTCTTAAACTCCACCAAACTGCCTGCTTCCACTACTATGCCCGATAACATATTCCAGGCACCTACCACCCTCTGTGTAAAAAAACTTATCCCTCATGTCACCTTTAAACTTCCCCCCACTAACCTTAAAAGCATGTCCTCTGGTGTTTGACATTTCTACCAGAGGAAATGATTCTACCCTATCTATGCCTCTCATAATTTTATAAACCTCTATCAGGTCTCCCCTCAGCCTCCGACACTCTAGGGAGAACAACCCAAGTTTGACCAACCTCTGCTTATAGTTTATACCTTCTAATCCAGGCAGCATCCTGGTGAGCCTCTTCTGCACCATCTCCACAGTCTCCACATCCTTCCTATAATGGGGCGACCCAAGGAATACTCCCAAGTGCAGTCTGACTAAAGTTTTATACAGCTGCAGCACAACTTCCTTACTCTTGTACTCAACACCCCTACCAATGAAGGCAAGCATTCCATATGCCTTCTTTAGCATCTTATCCACTTGCGTAGCCACTTTCAGTGAACTATGGACCTGGACCATAAGATCCCTCTGTACCTCAATGCTATTAAGAGGCCTACCATTAACTGTAAATTTTCTCCTTTCATTTGACCTCCCAAAGCGCAACACTTAACACTTGCCTGGATTAAACTCCATCATGCTTCCTATAAATATGGAACCACGTTGCTGTGGATGTGTTGGGATGCTCCTTTGATTGAAACTCAGGAGGCACTGTGGCACAGCTGGTGGAGCTGCTGCCTCCCAGCTCCAGTGACCTGGGTTCAATCCTGACCTCTGCTGCTGTCTATGTGGAGTTTGCAGATTCTCCATGTGACCACACAGATTTCCTCTGGGTGCTCTGGTCTCCTCCAACATCCCAAAGATGTGTTGGTAGGTAGAGTTACTTGGATGCCATTAGTCTATGACTGCATGTAACTCAAATCTGTGCTCAATTTCTGGGAAGGTTTGCCATGGCTTTGTTGAATGTTGGAACAGTTTATGAGGCAGTTAGACAGCCACATGAACAGGCAGGGAATTAAGGGATATGGATTGTGTGCAGAGAGATGTGCAGTTTAAGTTGGTATCCTGGTTAGCACAGACATCACGGGCCGAAGGGCCTGTTCCTATGCTGTACTGGTAAGTCCTGATGCAGGGTTTTGACCTGAAATGTCAGCAGTTTCTTTTCTCCCACCGATGTTGCTCGACCCGCTGAGTTCCTCCAGCAGATTATTTGTTGCTTCTGTGCTGTACTGTGCTGTACTATGCTGTGCTGTACTATGCTATGTTCTAGTATTGAGGGGCTGAATGGCCCATCCTGGCTTCTATCAGTCAATAATTAAGCAGAGCTACAAAATCTTGGATATTCCAGTGAACATAATCGAGAAGAATTAGAACATTTTGGTCAAGAAATAACACAAACTTGCATAAATAGAAAAGCAAGAAACTATAGTTTGCTGAAACATTTTTATATCTTCTTTGTGAAAGGTTTACTAAGGAGTCAATATTCAGAACATCAATGACACTTGTGTGCCACAAGATCAGGATCTGGATGGAGGGTCGATGGAAACACAAGAGACTGTAGATACTGGAATCTGGAGCAACAAACAACCTTCTGGAGGAACTCAGCGGGTCGAGCAGCATCTGTGGGAGGAAAGGAATTGTCGACGTTTTGGGTTGAAACCCGCTAGTCCTGATGCAATTCCTTTCCTCCCACAGACGCTGCTCGACCCGCAGAGTTCTGCCAGCAGATTGTTGCTGGAAGGTCAATGGGTCGTGGCGGAGGACTGTGAGGAAGTTCAGAAATCAGAGTGGACTCCTTGGTTTCAATGGTGGGCGGCTATTTTTCAGTAGCACCTATGAAGACATGGCTGTTACAGGAATGACTGATTTCATAACCTAACTTCACAAGGAATCTCACACAGGGAGTGATGTCATTCCATACGTAACTGATATGGAAATTGAGTCAGGTGGGCGAGATGAATTACTTGCAATCAGAAGTGCCCTGTTGAATTTGGGCAGCTCAGTAGTGTTGCACCCTCACAGGTTCAATCCTGACCTCCGGCAATGTCTGTGTGGAGGTTTACAAATTCTCCCTGTGACCGAGTGCCTTTCTCCCGGGTGCTCCAGTTTCCTCCCACATCACAAAGACATGCTGGCTGGCCACTGTAAATTGCCCCTAGTGTGCAGATAGGTGGTAGGATTGGGGGGATTTAATAGGAATGTGGGGAGAATAGAGCAGAGAGAAAGTTAGTGGAGAATGGGATTGCTCTGAGAGTCAGCAGAGACTCAACGGATTAAAATGACCTCCTTCTGCACTGTAAAGAAATATGGAAATTTGGAATTTCTGAAATGGAGAAATTCAATCCAGAAATGGTTGTAACAGTGCTCTACACCAGAAATAATTATTTATTCAGACGTGTAGCACTGTTCTGAATGTGTAGACCAACTTTTTTCTCTCACTTAATGGATGTCTTGGCTGTCCTGCTATTTTGTATTCCTTGCAAATTCATAAAAGCTCCACCGGTGCTAAGCACTTGCCATAAAAGCTTTGCCCGTTGTTACATAAATGCTTGTGCAGCCCATGCACTGATGTGAAGTCCAGGATTATATTGATTTGCACGCTGCTCAGAACCAATCCATCAGGTGATTTCAATAGCCCAAAATCTGGAAACTCAATTGTTCATAGTGCTTCTAATACATGCACACATGTGCACCGACACAGACAGCTGCACACACGTGAGCATATATGCACAAACCTGTGCAGAAACCTCTGTGTACCCATGCAGACACACACATAATGTACATGATATTACAAAAATAAATGTTTATGTCTTTTTAAATTATTGTAAATCAATACCACTGCCTATCAGTGTCATAAAAGTACTTGAATAAAAAGTGTTGCAAACTCCAGTGGTGGAAAAAATTGGCAAAAATCACAGTGATCCAATATTGCCAACAGTTTTATACTTAATCCATTTTAGTCATTATTATTGGCAGGATTGGTGCATTTTTGAGAAATAAAAATAATGTATAAATTGCACTTTTTGATTAGCATTGATAGCAATATGGTTGAGTTTTTTTGGTGCAAGAATTTCTGGAAAAGAATCATTTTTTAAAGAGTGAAGCAAAGATGATGGGGAACCTGACAGGACAGTAGGAAAGGAAATCAGGTCATGAAGCCACGGAGTCATACAGCACAGAAACAGGCCCTTTGGCCCACTGTGTCCATGCTAACCATCTATAGTGATCCCATTTACCAGAACTGGTTCTGTAGCCTTCTGTACCTTGGTGATTATTCAAGTGCTCATCCAGATGTTGCGAGAGTTCCTGCTTCCACCCACATTCTCAGGCGGTGCATTCCAGATTACAGTCAAGCTATTGGTGAAAATTTTATTTCTCTCAGATCCTCTCTAACTTCTCACTCCTCACCTTAAACCTGTGCCCTCTAGTTTTAGACGTCTCCTTTGTGAGGAAAGGTTTCTCACTCTCCACCCTGTCTAGGTCAGCCACTCTCTTATTAAATGGGGGAAACGGGTTAGAGAGGTCAAATTCTCTGCTGCTGCACCCGATTCTCATACTCTTTACAGCTTGGAAGCTGGCGTACAGTGCAATAAAAAAAGAGTCAGTACGAACAGCAGGAATATTTTTAGATTTTCTAATAAATCTTTAATGAGAAGTTCCAGAAATCAATATACATTAACAATATTGACAAAGGATTTTCTAAGAAAATAAATTCTGCCAGTATCAAATTGTTGGTCTTTGAATCTCTGTTAATATGTTTTAGCTTGAGATATGCAAAACTTGCATATATATCATGCAATTTTGGTGCACACAACTGCTTTGGTGACCACTTTAGCGAAAGCATGGTTTATTTATTTTAAATAGGCGGCTGTTTACATAGTGGATTATGGAATATTATAGGAATCTATAGAGCAATAGTATCAAGGCATATGTTCAAATCCAAAGTGTAATGTTAATTAAAGTGGTTTGTTAGTGAAGTTGTAAATAATTCTTTTCTACAATATGTCTTCTTTGGCAACCCCTTGGGATCAGGAATGACTTGGTCCCATTCCACTTTTGGGATCCAAGGTGGCTAATCGGGCCATTGTGGGAACTGCAGAGTCTTCCACAAATGGGGCACGAGATGGCCTGCAGGATGGGTGGTTGGGTAGTTGAAGTCGTCCGCTCTTTCCATTGCTTGCGCTGGGCTTCTTTGTGCTCCTGATGCAAGGCCTTGAGGTTCTCATGCCCCGGTACCTCTTAGGTGTTAATGCATATTTTGCACTAGAAGCTGTTGCTCTAAGTCTCATGGCATTGTCCACAATAGAAAAGGCCTTGTGTGTTTAATGTGTGCAAAACCCTTCCCCTGACTTGCAAGTAAATGGTAAGTTGGGCTTTCATTTGGGGAGTATCATAAAGGAGAGATATTCAGTAGATAGTGAGGAGTGGAGATGAGGCTTGTTGTAATGGAATATACTCAAGGACTGAGCATCTACAGCCATCTGAGCTATAGACTGTCAAACACTGACACACCCTGTGGGTGAACTCACAGCTCCAGCGTTCCAGGTCCAACCCTGACTTCGGTATTGTCTTTGTGGAATTTAAATATTCTCCCTGTGACCATATGGGTTTCCCCTGGGTGATCTGGTTTCCTCCCACATCCCAAAAGGCTGCTGGTTAGAGTATTAGCAACACATGCAAAATGCTGGAGGAACTCAGCAGGTCAGGCAGCATCTAGGGAGGGAAATAAACAGTTAACGTTTCGGGTCGAGACCCTTCATCAGGACCCGAAACTGTCGACTGTTTATTTCCCTCCATAGATGCTGCCTGACCTGCTGAGTTCCTCCAGCATCTTGTACGTGTTGTTCCAGATTCCAGCATCTGCAGAACCTCTGTTGTCTCTGGTTGGAATATTAATTGACTGCTGTAAATTATCCCCAGTGTAGGTGGGTGGGAGGAGATTCAGAGGGGAGTTGATGTGCATGTGCACGAAATAAGATTTTGTTCTAACTTCCCATCATCCTAACTGCCCAAAATTAGGTAGAATGGGAGAGATATCTGACTTAATGTATTTCAAAATTATCCTTCTAGAACAAAAATAATGAAGATTTCTTCAATATGAATTCTTGTGTATGATATGTCATGGCATCGTAAAGATGACTGAGGGAATGTTTGTTCATAAATTACAAGCAGTGGACAAACCTTTTAGATCCAAATGATCACAATACAGTCAGGTAGACTTAGCAGGCATAGGGTTTAGTGGTGGCACAGTGGTTAAGATCCTAGACTTGTAATGGAGTGATCTGGATTAACAATCCAGAGACCTAAATTCCAATCGCATTGTGATGGCTGTGAAATTTAAATTCAGATAATACTTTGTAAACAATTACTATTTTTAGGAATGATAAATGTAAAAACATCTGGTTCACCAATGGCTTTCATCTGCCATCCTTACAACGTGACTCCAGACGACAATTCCTTCGCCCTCACAGATGCTGCTCGACCCGCTGAGTTCCTCCAGCAGATTGTCTGTTGCTCCAGATTCTGAGCATCTGCGGTCTCTTGCGTCTGCACCCTCTGAAATGACTCAGCAAACCGCTCAGTTCAGGCTAATGAGTGATGGGTAATTCAGGCCATTCCAGCGATGCCTAAATTCTCAAAAAATTAATGGGGAAGGGAATTGAGGGAGCTGTAGAACAGGCTGCTATTTTACACTGACCTCCTTTACATCATTGGGTGTATCCACAAAACAGCATTGATCACAGTCACTGTACAGAATCTTCTTCAAGCTCAGCCCAGCAGTGATTCTTACCAAGGGGAAGATTTTATAAACCGGCAATAGATTTTTATGCCGCTATAGATTTTCCTGTTGCCACTTGCAGGAAGTGAAATATGTCTCCGTGTGGGCACATAGAAACAATAGTTTACTTAACGATCTCTGTTGAGGCATTGCTTTAGATCACCTGATGCAAGTTTGGCTTTATTATAGCAATAAGATGTCTTTGAATCAATAAAGGCACGGTCATCAAAATCAGATAATACTCTTTCTGATTTTATTCTTCCAAAGTGTAATGCATACATCTGGTAGTTAAGCAGACTACTTGCCAACTTTGGTCCCTTCCGTACTAAACTCGAGCCCTTTGGGCTTTCAATCCACCCAGATGTTTATGATTTGTGATATGTAAATTTTGCGTAGAAATCCACCCTTGGACAGAATATGTTATGAGCCATTTTAGATGCAATTGAGAGCCACTTCAGCTCTCCTCTACTAAATGTGCAGCACCCAGCAACCATATCAAGGGTGTCCACTCCCAGCAGTTTGCATTCACTGTGCACAATAACCAAAAGTTCTGAGGGGAAGCCAAGGTGCAAAGTAAATGCAAAGACGGCTGACTTCCCAGCAAAATCAACTAATACACATGACAAAATTCAGTGCAGCTAATAAAACAATGAAATCCTTTCGGGCTACAACTACCTTTAAAGCCTGAGTTGAGCAATGATGAGAAGGTCAGACAGCATTTATAGCACGAAAACAAACAATGAAAATCATTGAAGGGTCTTCGACCTGACTGTGTTTCTCTTTCCATAGATGCTGCCTGGCCCACTGAATGTTTCTGGCACTTTCTGTTCCTTTTTTTAATTTTGGCATTAATGCATGGTTTCTTCACTTACCTGGAGTTGGCTTTATGAACAAGGGAACTATTTCAGTGAAAACTAAGTTGGTGGATACTTTTTAAGTTTAATTTGGTTCCATTTTCTATTCAGCTTTCAATCACCTTCCCTCCATCATGAGTTTTTCTTTGCTGAAGGCTTCAATGCTCAGACCTGTAAATTGGTTTATTATTGTCACGTGTACCACGGTACGGTGAAAAATTTTGTTTTGCTTGCTACCCATACAGATCATTTCATTATATCAGTTCACTGAGGTAGTACAAAGTAAAACAATAACAGAATGCAGAACAAAGTGTTACAGTTACAGAAAAAGTGGAGTTTAGGCAGACAATAAGGTGCAAGGCCATTGTGAGGTCAAGAGTCCATTTTATCGTACTAGGAAACCATTCAGTAGTCTTATAATAGCGGGATAGAAGCTGTCCTTGAGCTTGGTGGTATGTGCTTTCAGGCTTTTGTATCCCCCTGCCCGATGTGAGGGGGGAGAAAAGAGAATATCCGAGGTGAGGGTCATCTTTGATTATCCTGGCTGCTTCACCGAGGCAGCAAGAAGTGCGGACAAGAGTCCATGGAGGGGAGGCTGGTTTCTGCAATGTGCTGAGCTGTGTCCACAACTCTCTGCAGTTTCTTGCGGAATGTAATCTCTCAGATAGTCCAGTATCTGGCAAGAGCTCATGAACACAAAGGCTGGTAGATGACAACCAAAATTTGGGCCAGGTAAGTGTTAGGTAATGGCAAAACTTCAAAAATCAGAATTAAATGTTAAGTACCTGGGAACCTAATCAGCTAAACATTGATTAGAAGCACAACTGCCCTCATCAAGTAAATGCTACTGGAATAAATGAGAGTGAGTTTGGAAATAATAGAAGAAAAATCCATTGTCATATTAAGGGCAACTAATCTATGGCAATCTTGATAATTCAGCAGCCTCAAGACATTGGTGGTGCTGAATGGTGGATTTTTACGGATTATTGGATTTTATTCCTATTAATACGGCAACAAAATTTTAGCAGAGACACGAAAAATTCTGCAGATGCTGGAATCTGGAGCAATGTGCAAAATCTGCCGGAGTTCCTTCAGCACTTTTTGTGCATTGAACAAAATTTTAATTTGCCTTTTATTAGGATGTTATACGGTAGTTAACAAATTTTCCAGTAAATCAGGTGAGTCTAAAAGGTGTGTGCAAAGCAGAAGCAGGTGAGCCAGCTGCTGAGCCATCAAGATTCCCATACAATGGAATAGTGAATTATCAGAGTTTCCATTCTGGCTATTGGGATCCATATTCTAAAAAGGAATAAGTCTTAAAAAATCATTCCCAGGAACAATGCCCAA